>NC_083279.1:33704432-36104432 GCF_963506605.1 Zootoca vivipara
ACATTTCAAAGGATAGCTTCCTTTTTTGGTCCAAGTGTGAATTTCCCAGTACGATGAAAAGTGAATGAAATTCCTTTTCCATCCCTGTATATTTATTATTTGTGAGTAACTCCCCCCCCAAAAAAAAACACACACCCCATAACGTAAAATAAGATCTGGAGACTATTGCGAAACAGGAGATAATTTGTGAAGAGGAGCTTTGTAAATGTATATCAATTATATTTGAGCAAGCAGAAGTCAAATGATGAAAGACTGTACCTTAGAAGTGATATACAGTACAGTGGTACCTCGGGTTACAAACGCTTAAGGTTACAAACGCTTCAGGTTGCAAACTTCGCTAACCCAGAAATAGTACCTCAGGTTAAGAACTTTACTTCAGGATGAGAACAGAAATCATGCTCTCTTTTTTTTTTAAGTGTCCCCGGATTCTTTGGAAAAAATCTGGTAACCTTAATATAATTATGTTGGAAGACCCACCTTATAACAATGACTTTTCTTTAATGGGAAGCTTGTACTCTATTTTTTCCACCCTCACCCCCAATAAATGTCCCTCGGACCCCTTTTATTCAAATCATACTTAAAAACAAGTATAGATATATATTAGGCACAGCAGCAGGGCAATGGGAAAACACTAGCAAATCCTTGATCAGCAGCACCAAAACAAACCATCTAAGTTGCAATATATATATATATATATATATATATATATATATATATATATATCAGGACAGCATAAAAACAAGGATGTCTTAAGCTGTTACTTCCTAGATTATTTTCCTATTTCCTGTCACAGAACTACAGAAAGCTATGCTGTTAATCATTAGACAAATCTTGCCGTTTTTGGCATTGCAGTATTTCAGTTAAGAAGTCATTTTGTTTTAATGAGATATAATAGAAGTTTTGTAGTACTAAATTACCTTTATCAAATAATACGCTTATTGTCATGACAAAATCATAAGAAAGCTTCCATTTACCATTGGCATCACATTAATTTTGGAACCAATTAATTGTGCACTTAATGATTTCCTGTAATGGCATTCGGTATATCAAAGAACTGTCACTTGGAATGCTTAGTGGCAGTCTTTAATGTTAACAAAACAAACATACATACGGAACATAAATGATATTTTAAAAACATGAAAAATCTAAAGCAGAAAAGTTGAAATCAACGAACTTTTCCTGTAACTATATAAAACACTATGGCCTGTTACATCCAAGAAATATTGAAAACTAGTTCCTGACTTTAAACTTAAGCAGGTTCTCTTGGATTATTTACCAACCATTCCAACATCCTCTTTTCGTGTTTGCTTTTTTTGTTTGTCTTCTACTTGTAACACTATAGACAGATTGCACCATTCCATATCAGGTTTCCATGTGCTCAAACATAGTCCCATTCTATCATTTTGTAAGGTTTAAATACACGCACACAAGCACACACAAATTCAGCATTATTTAGATATCTTACCCACCCTTCACCATAAGGTCCCATGGCAGGTTACAACAATGTAAATATACACTATTACAATATTGTAATTTTATACAATTTTACTAGAGGGGAGTGTCTGGCATTGCCTGGGAATTTGTTTGGGAGGGAGTGATTTTTCAATATTAAAGTAATTTGTGAGTTTGAAACTATCACACCAAAAATGGGACAAGAAATGTCAAAGTCACATCTTGATGTACCATCCTGATTCAAAATGGCAGACAGTATCCAAACATCACTAAAGTCCACTACTGCCACCTTGATGCCGAGTTTGGGAATATGTGTCAAGAGGCGGCTGAACTTATGCCGGAAAACAGGTGAAGCCAAGCCAAAATCACATTTCAGCCTGCCATCTTGATTCAAAATGGCAGCTGGAAGCCAAACATTAGTTGTGGCCATTGCCCACACCTCAGGAACTTTAATATATATATATATATATATATATATATATATATATATATATATATATATATATATATCCTGACAAGTTTGGTGATGATATCCTGAAAGGCAGCTAAACTTGGATGAACAGCATAAAGGGAGTTGCTGGTTCTGGTATCAGTCCAAGCAAAAGCTGTAGCTTTTCACCAGGGGCAAGATGGGTGGAGACACTGAGGCCTACCTCAAAATGGACTGAGGCCTGTTGGTGGTCCTCAAACCATTATTTGAGAAACACTGGGAGCAAACAAAAGATAAAAAGACAACTGTCTAAATACATTTTTATCCTGCACATTACTTGAAAAGGATATATGGTGTAGATCTGAAATAATTACCTTGCAATTTATGTACCATAAGGATACTATATCCATTACAACACAATGCTAGGAGAAAGCCAAAAAGCAATTATGGTCTTCCATTTCCCTTAACTTTCATCTTACACCACACAACAGCATAATCACCATTGTAGTTTATTTTGCTAGGCGGCATTGTAAGTCATATCCAATTGCTACAGTGTGGTTCTAATTAAATCCATTACAGTGGATTATCATGATTTTAGAACCCTGTTGGCTTAAATCATTGTCAGCATAAATCTCAGTGCATAAAGATAGTGATACCACTACCAATTTCAGCAACATGAGGAGCTGTTCGATTCACTTTCAAAGGTACTTCATAGTGTTTATTTTAATCTGCATCTCCATTGTTATACATCAAAGATACAATCAATAAGGAGGGAAGGAAATGAGCAGTTTGATTGGAAAAGTGGCTCTCTCTCTCTGACAGCCTGATTTTGTGCTCTGCTGGACTAAAGCAATGGCACAGAGGATCTGGGATAAGACTCTGGTTTTGATGGGAGAATAAGAAGAAAGGTTTTTTTAAAACAACAACAACAAACAACAACAACAACAACAACAACAACAACAACAACCACAGGATTGGTAGATTTTTGTCAAGGTTGAAGGATTGTATTTGAATACCTTAAAGATTTTTGGTGAAACCTCTAGTTTACGCCCTGGTGATCTCTCATGTACATTACCTGCAAGACTCTCCTTTCTAGTGCTCCATTGTATCATCCCATCTCTCCACCACCCTGTTACCAAAATCATTAACCTCTCTTGTCTCTTTGGTCAAATGATATTCCTCCTATAGTCCCCTACCCTTGCTTCCTGTCAGCTACCTTCATGGTCATGCCCTTCCTTATCTCTCTAATTTATAACCCAACACACCCATTCTTTAATCTTCCAGCTTAAACACCCTCAGCTTCCTGAAGGTTTCGTGTCATCTGAAAAGACTGCATCCTTTCTTTATTGGTGCCCCATATGCGTGGGACTGATGCCCAGATCACCTCCATGATGTCATCTCTCTTCATTCATTCACTACCTCCACAAATCCCACCTTTTTCACTCAACCTACTCATCCCCATGCTCTATTCGAATTTCCAACCAATGCATGCGACAAACCCATTTCTCTGTTTATCCCTGCCTCCACCTTCATTTCCTTCCTCTTGTGTTTCCCCTTCATTAGAACTTCAAACATAAGCTTCTTCTCCGCTCTTCTATTCTGTAAAATGTCCTGCACGTTGATGGTGCTCTAGACAGCAATAGCTCCAAGGTCACCCATTGCGCTTCCTGGCTGAGTATCACTCCAAACTCCAGTTTTCCACGACATAGTTTAGCACTCTAACCACCACACAACACTGTCTCTCTCTGTTACTCATGTGTTATTGTGCTATAGGAAAAAATAATTTGTTTTTAATGGTATGCAAGGCAGAAATGGATAGCTGTCCAATTTGCCTAGGAGTTGGATGGCTGCTATTTTAACCATGGCAGTGCAAGCCGACAGCACAAGATTGGGTCGAAAGTCCGCAAACAATTATTTTGGGTAGGAAAAGATGATAGCAATTTTTGCTCGGCAGTAATGCATTTCAGGGGCTGGCTACACAGTCTGCTATTGCTATTATCAAGTCAAATAGCTTAGATATAGTAATCTTGGTAAAGGTATAATGATAACAGTAGCAGTAATATGGAATAATATGACTTGGTTGGCATTTTAAAGAAGAAGGAAAGGTCAGGTGCCCAATGTCTGAAAAAGTTATTTGATATATGGAACTGCTCAGTGTAATGTCTCATCACCAATAGAGTAATGCATCACTGTCATATTGTAGAATAATGGGGTTATAAAAATAAGAAACAGGTGATGCTATATATAGGAGACCAACAAATAGAAGACCTACATTTCTATTGAGCTCTAAAAGTGGAATTGACTTGTGTTTCTCAAAGGTTTATGGATTACAATTATCCTAGACCAACACAATGATCCTTAGGATAATGTGCCACTTTTTCAGCACACACAGAACATTCTGTCCCAGTAAAACCCCAATATGCCATTCATCATGAAATCGGGGCAATTTGCCCCATGCTTGCAACCAGCTACTATAATATATATACAGTATATATTAAAAACTATTTCTATAACCGTTGAACGTCATGAGGAAAGAATCATAGTAACCTTGGGCTGCAAACTGTTATGCAGCAGTTTGCATCTTCTTTGACAGTGTCACTCAGCAAGCATTACCAACAAACGGAACACATGACCTTGCACACCAAGTATATTCCCACACAATTTCATTTACGGTAGTGGCCATTTACAATAGGTCATACATTCATGGATATTGGAAGGTTATGCCTGTAGTTGATTTGGTAAACGTCTGTAAAAGGTGTGAGGTTTCAAAGTTCTAGTGTTAAATTAAGCATTGAATCCTATGAATCGCAAACAGTGCAATTCATATCCATTTGGTTAAGCACCTCTCCATGGTGCTTGGGCAGGGGCAAATTTGTTCCTCCACTTACCGCAGCAGGGGGGTTTCTTTCTATGGGCCATGGTTGTATCATGAAATTGGAGAGATGTCTTGCTAGTCAGGGAGAATAAGATGAACCTTTATAAGCCTACTCCACCCGTGAGCTGAGCACTCTCCATGGTAACTCACCTGTGGGAAGAGAGGGGGGGAATGTTCCATAGCTCCTTGCACTAACTGGAAAACTTAGGGGTTGTCCCATGCCTGGAAGCACAGGTCTGAGTGGTTTTTCCCTTGCCATGCTCCTCTTCCAGGGAAAACCCACTCTTTAGCTTTGAATTGGAACAAACAGCAATCAATGGTAACCTGATTGCCATTTGCTCCGATTGAGCACTAAAGAGCAGTTTTCCGGGGTGGGGGTGGGGGAGAAGCAGCAGAACAAGAGGAAATGTGGATATGCCTTTAGTAGGATACAACCCATTTTCCCCTTTGGGACAAATATATTTAACAACAACAACAAAGACCCTTCCAGATTTGTCTGCAGCGTTATGTTCACACAGCACTAACACCTTTTCCAACCATTTTTTCTTCTCCTAAAAGCTCAGCACAGAAGGCTGCAGCAGAAGGCAGTCACTCTCCAGCAAATCCCGCTCACAAGTTCCCCTGTATGTGCATATTTTGTTTACAGGAGCATTAAAACATGTGAGGTGGGAGTTAATAGAATACTAAAATAGCACTTTCCGTGGAGCATTTTAGAGCAACCCCATCATGTGAATTGGCTTCTGCGGCTGTATTCTACCAAAGAAAAGGAAAAAGTCAGACTGAAACTTCATAAAGGAGAATATCACACATAGCCTGGCCCTGAACTTTGATGAGCAGTTAGTGAAGAGGAACTGGGAAGAGTTGGCAGCAGTAACATCTCAGATTTGTTAAATAGACTACTTGTGAGCTTGGTCATGCAGTTCTAAATGAGTCCCTATCACAGCAACTTGACTACGGTATATTTGACTATTATGAAGAGAGGAGAATCATCTCACAGGGGACCAAAACATTCAAGATCCTTGATGTTTCTGGGCAATAAAGAATAATTTATTTTATGTCATTGTCCTCTCTTTCAAAACTTGCATGCCTTCAGCTTTAATGAGGAATTCATTTCATAAACTAGATGAATAATCCGTTTCTTGAAATGAATTCTACTTTCATGAGCAAAGGAAGCACTGATCAGTAAAACTGTTTGGTTGCCTTGACTGTTAGAAAATGCATCATTTCTCTTTCATTTTCACTAACAAGGACCTTTCAGCACTGCTGTTCCTAATCTAACTGGGAAGCTGGTCCAAATGAGGACCGCTGAAATGAATGTGAGCTGTGCAAATGTAGCATCCCATGTTTATTTCAATATGACTTTTCAGGAAACTTTCCCATGAGATTTTGCCCTAAGACATAGAATTGTAGAGTTGGAAGAGACCCTGAGGATCATCTAGTCCCCCACAGCAATCCAGAAAGATGTAGCTGTCCCATACAGGGATCAAACCTGCAACCTTGGTGTTATCAGCACCACACTCTAACCAACTGAGCTATCCAAAATTGAAGTCTTCAAGATACAAGCTAGGGGTAAAGTCTGGGATGTGGGTGGTGCTATGGGTTAAACCACAGAGCCCAGGGCTTGCCGATCAGAAGGTCCCGTTGCTTGGTCCCAGCTCCTGCCAACCTAGCAGTTCGAAAGCACATCAAAGTGCAAGTAGATAAATAGGCACCACTCTGGCGGGAAGGTAAACAGTGTTTCCGTGCGCTGCTCTGGTTCACCAGAAACGACTTAGTCATGCTGGCCACATGACCCGGAAGCTGTACACCGGCTCCCTCGGCCAGTAAAGCGGGATGAGTGTCGGAACCCCAGAGCCTAATGGTCAGGAGTCCCTTTACCTTTTAAAGTCTGTATAAACATTAATTGGATAAATAAATCGTAGTTTGTGTATGACATATATGGGTTGTAGGGCATTGCAACTATGAAGTGAAGGCTTAGATATCTGTCGGAACTACTGAAAAATACCTTACTTACATTAACTTATCACCATCTGTCCATTTTCCTGGAGACTCATTTGTAGGCAAACCTCCTTTGAAGCTCTTGATAATACAACCTCAGCTCTCAGTAAACCAAAGAAACAACTGGTGCACAGTGAAGAACTAATACATTAGCCAAGTCTTTCCAGATATCATGTGATTATGAACACAGGTAGGAACCAGACCTATATTCTAAGGGTGCAGTTTTTAATGCAGTGGGTAAAAGCCCCACAGTGGACCTTATTGCCAAGTAGATGTGCATAGAACTTGGCCATATTCACACTATACATTTGATAACATCATGGAATAGTAGAATTGGAAGGGACCCCAAGGGTCTTCTAGTCCAACCCCCTGCAATGCTGGAATCTCAACTAAAGCATCCATGGGAGAGGACCATCCAATTTCTGCTTAAAAACCTCAAATGAAGCAGTGTCCACCACCTTCCAAGGGAGTCCGTTCCACTGCTGAACAGATCTTCCTGAAGTTCTTCCTGATGTTGAGTCAAAATCTCCTTTCTTGTAACTTGAAGCCATTGGTTCAGGTTCTACCTTTCAGAGCAGGAGGAAACAAATTACTCCAAAGTGCTATCATACTTCTTTAAACAGTAATGCCTTCCCCCAAAGAATTCTGGGAGCTGTAGTTTGTTAGGGGTTCTGAGAGCTGTTAGAAGACCCTGAGCTACAATCCCTGGATTGCTTTAATACACAACCCCCCTTTCAAAGGGAACTTTGGAGGGACCAATTTGTTGTTTGAATGACCTTATAAAGGACTAAAACTGAAAAATGCTGCATACCGTGGGATGGATCCTCTGGCCATGATGCTCTACCCCACCCCACCCCACCCCTCAAAAAAAAAAAACCCCTACACCTGATCATTCTCAGACTAAAACAACCAAAAAGTGTATCATGTGATCTGGACATGAAACCCCATTGAGTTAATTCAATTTTAGATTTAGCACCTGCCCCTTGTTGATTTAGTTTTGGGTCTTTTTAAAGCTACATGACAGGATTCTAGGCAAACATATTTCAGCAATGTAATAGAAAGGGACCCAAGCTAAACAGCAAAATGAATCCTTCATTGACTTGTGCAGTATTAGCGTTTTATGAATTCTCTCAGTAAACAGTTCAGAAAACAAATGTCTATACCTGTTATAGATTCCATTTGTATACATCAGTTGTTTGCCAAAATAAGTCAATACAGAGTTCTTTTTCACCTTGCCACATGCAAATGAGAGTCAATTTAGTTCTTTCTAGATGAAGGCTCAATATGCCTCAGGCAACGGTAAACATTTTAAAGGATTTAAACAGCATGCATGTAGACAGCAAGAGAGATAGACAGAGAGAAAGGAAGGCAGGCTTGCGTGTCTAGTGTGATTTGCCACAACTAAGTTTATTCTTAAGGTCCTGCTCTGTTCCGATATGAGTTGTTTCTTCATGTGACCCAGTTCAATTTCATGAAAGTGGAACCATCAGTCTGTCATGAAAAACAGTGAAAAACACAAATTCTACAATGGTATTTGGGCATTCATGATAAGCAATTGTGCAAAGGGAAGCACATAAACACAAGCAACCTCCATCCTTCTCACATGTCATCTGCAGCCTCCTTTACACCCTACAAGAATTTGAGGCCACATATCTCCCTTAGGGAGCCTCCTCAATTTACGGAGTTTCCCCAAGTGATGTTTTTGTAATGAGAGAAGCATCACCCTCTCAGCAAGGACCCTGCCACCACAAGGGCCAGTAATAGATGGGTGTCTGCCTTCCAACCTGGATTTTGGGGGTGCAGCCCCTTATCTCAGGAAGAGAGATCTGTCCCCTGGCTTGCATAAGGAAAGGGGTGGGTGTAGGGGCAAATCACACAGCACAGATGCATATGAAAAGAAGTGCGTGTGGGGGGGGGGGGATATGGTTCTTCATATTAAATTCAAATCACTTCCAATCACTGCGATTGCAGCGCCCTGGGGATTTAAAACCACCATAGTGAAAGATCTCTTCACACATACAAACATTATCACTCAGGCCTGTGCAGAGATTGTGTGAGGCCCAGGGCGGGAGTCTTGTTCTTAGCATGACAATGTAAGTTCAGCAAGCCCCTGGCAGGGCCCACCAGCCAACTTAGCCCAACAAGTCCTGGCGCAAGTGCCCCAAGCTGCCCCCTGCCTCTCCACCTCTCCACCCCCTTCCTTCTTAAGCTTAGAGCAGGGGTCAGAAAACCTTTTCAGCAGGGGGCTGGTACATTGTCCCTCAGACCTTGTGGGGGGCGCACTATGTTTTGAAGAGAGAGAAAAAATGAATGAATTCCTATGCCCCACAAATAACCCAGAGGTGCATTTTAAATAAAAGGACACATTCTACTCATGTAAAAACACGCCGATTCCCAGACCGTCTCCGGGCCAGATTTAGAAGGCGATTGGGCCGGATCTGGCCCCCAGGCCTTAGCTTGCCTACCCAAGCCTTAGAGCATCTCCCTAGTTAGATTGGTTTCACCTTTTTTGAAAAAAATATGCAGTGGTTGCTTTAAAACCGCAGCATTTAGTTCCAACTTGAGATACCTCATTAATAGTAAAATCCAGTTGGGGTGTGTGAAAACATCACCTGAGTGGCTCGGGAAGGACACAGAAGCAGTGCAGAACACTAATAAAGGGTAGTATCAAGAAAGAAAGCAGTTCTCTGGTATTATTTGCAAAAAGAAAAGGTATTAAGGAGCTCCTCCATCAAGGATTTAAGAAAGGCAAACCCACTTGTAAAAGAAAACATAACACTTAGCTCTTTCCTTTTTTATTTTCACACTAGTACATCTTGAATTTCCCATGGGAACCAATAGATTGTGCAGCTTGATGAACTCTGTAAAGTAAGCAGCCTCAATGGTATAATTTCTGTTCTTTTCTTTCCTGAGAGATAATTATAAAGCAAGCCATTTTAAACATTATTTCTCTCAAAGTCTGACAGTGCATTATAAAAATGACAAGAAATTGCCTGATGTTATCAGTGATGTGTTACATAATCTTTAATGGGTGCAGCCCAATATAGAAACCAACTTCTCATTCTGAACAAAGATAATTCCAAGTCCATTAAATCCCAACTACAGATGCTGTGGAATTGCAAAAGCTCCACCAATCAAGGCTGCTATACGAACCATTATGACAGTCCGTGCTGGGTGTGTTATTCCTTCAAATCACATGAGAACTGAAATGGTTTTATAAGTCCCCTGATGAGAGAAGAACCAAATGATAGGAATGCACACCACTGCTTCTAATAATGGAGCAATTCGGGCATATGTCTCAAATTCTAGAAGAGCAGAAGCCAATGAGATGTCCTCAGTGTGTTGTTGGACTAAAACTCCCATCAGCCCCTGCTTCCATCAGTGATCAGGGATAAATTGAATCATAGTCCAAAACACTTGGTTATCAGTAGGTTAGGAGAAACTAGATAACTGGGAAAGCTATTAAAATTAGCTTGCCCCTCAGAGACGAAGACTCCAGCAATAAGGGAGATACTAACAGAGCTGCAGGAACATGGAAATCTTTCTTATACCAGGTCAAACTATTTGTTCATGTAGCCCAGTATAGATAATTTTGATTGAAAGCAAGTATCTGCAGTCTCAGGTCTTTCACCTAACCTATTTGATCAGTTCCCCTCATGCTACCCCCAAACTAGAGATGCCAGCGATTAAACATGAAAACTTCTTCATGCAAGACATTTGTTCTACCACCAAACTGGGCTTTTTAAAAAATAAAATGTAAATGACAATGGACAAATCTATCAATTTTGGTTTCTCTCCAATTCTCATTTTTTCCTAATGTGAAATTAAGTTCTCCACATTTGTGCGACAAATTTCATGAAAATTTGTCAGAATTTTCCCTAGCACATTTATGTATTTACTTTTGACACAACAGACGCATTTTGCAAGCAATTCCCCCTAATATAATGCATTTTGTATGTTATTTTCACTAACATGTAAGCTATATGGAATTTTGCACAGAAATGCAAATTATGAAAGATGCTTGTGTGAATTAAGTAAGCTCACCTTTAAATGTGAACTGAGTTGAATTCCTCCTGCATCCCTACATATAAAGTAGTAATGGAATTCCCCACAAGCCCTCATGAATTCCCCACCAGTGAACTCAAACCTTCCCTACCACTAAAGTACCATTTTCTGTCCACCCCCATCTCTCATCTGAGGCAACTCACCGGCTCTCCCTCTGTTTCTCACACAAAGCAGGCCTCACTCTGGATCAACAAGCTCACTCTGTAGCTTTTGAGCAGCTTAACACCTTTCACCCTGCTCAAGCCATCACCAAGAGTGTCCAAGTTGGTGTTATTCAAGTTGGTGAGATTCTTACAAATCTCAAGGTGCCCACAGTTGGTAGGGCCACTAGATGGGCTTTTCCATCTCTGTGCTCCTTTCCAGCTGTGATGGAAAGCAATCAACATCCTCATAACACTGTGCATCAAATTTAGAGGACACACAAGCTCAGAGGCTGGGAAGTATCCAGAGGAGGAGAAATCCATACTTGAACAGCAGATATTTTCTCTGATGGCTTGCAACGCCATTTATCTTCATTGTTCTTCCTATATTGCATCCAGATGGAAGAAGGCCCTGATTTCTTCCTTGTCAAGTTGGCCAGTTGCTAAAAGGGGCTTTCCATTAAAAAAGCAAAAAGCTCAAATGAGTTAAAGTTTGCAAGCAGTGAACTCTAAGATATATGTTGTCTAGAGAAATAAATAACTGTTCAGACACTTCAGTCATTTTTATAAGTGTTTGCATTTGGAAGCAATCATAATACTGAACTGGTATAAAATGATTTGAAATTACTGGAGCACCTTACAATTCTAGATATAGATCTATGGTAATAAAATAGAAATGGCATCTTAAGCACTGAATCATCATCATCCACTGTGGATGCACTCATATATCAGGACAATGGAAAAACATACTGCCCTAATGAGAGGCATGCAATGGTCCATTAACTACCTTTCCCTGCTATCTTGGCTAAGGCAACATGTCCAAATAATGGATTGTATCCAATTCTGTCCCTCTATTCATGGAAGGCTCTGCAAACCAGTGGAGGCTTCCGTGGATAGAAAGCGGGAAAGGCAATTTGTACATTATTCCCCTTTCCATCTGCACTCCCATGCACCATCCCATGTTCCAGATTGCTGGGGCCAAGTCCTCTGCAGCAGTGTAAGATTTACTATATGGGGCAAGGGGATTCCGGAGAAATAATGGATTTATTCTGCTTTAAAATCCACATATATATTTTTTTCCATTCACAAAGGCCTCAACTAGAGCAGAAAGCTTTCCAAGAGCTTTGCTCTCAGGGAAATAATTTATTTTGTCTTATTCAGAGCATAGGGGAAAAAATCATTTTTTAAAAAAATCTTACAGGCCAATCCTACAGATTATTACTCTAAAGTAAATCTTGCTGGACATAGTTGGTCTTATTCCTAAATTAGTCAGCATAAGATAAAACCTTCTATGTGAATTTTCCCCCGTTAGAGAGCTAATGTTAAATAACAGCTAGCATTTGCTTTTGAAAAGTGGGCTCAGAACCCCAATCTCTGTCAATGCCCTCAGTTCACCAGTCTGTATGAGGGAATATCAGTAAATTATTTTATGGATTGTGAATAAGGGAAAATTCAGGTATAGATTGGCTACATATCAACCAGATTAGCATCATCTTGAACGATCCTGTGGTACATGCTGTAGCCACTAGAGCCCTGAAACCTTATGAACATCTAGCTGTAGCAAGCACCCAGAGAGGCAAAGTCTCTATTATATATTTCCTACTAATACAATCCCAGTTCTCTCTACTAACAACTTTAAAATTGGCTTAGGAGATGGATCCTATAGTCCAGTACAGTAGTTCCTAATTATCTAAGTACTGCAGCCCCCCTGTTTTGTCAAAGGCCAAGACATGGACCTCCTACTTAGGAAAAATTTGATATCTCTTCAGCCTCCAGATGTTTTGGACTACAATTCCCACCATCCCTGACCACTGGTCCTCTTAGCTAGGGATCATGGGAGTTGTAGGCCGAAACATCTGGAGGGTGCAGTTTGGGGGTGCCTGCACTAGAGTCTGCGGACCACCCATTGGGAACCACTGCTATAGGTGAACTGAAAGAATCTCAATGGCTTACAATATTGTCCCCTTGTCCATTTGTTCCCTGCCTGTTAACGTTAGGGAGAATTCTGTGAAGGTGGTCCACTGCTGGTTTTTTTTAAAAAAATAATTTTTATTAATTTTTAGAAAAAGAAAACACATACAAAGTATACAACATAAACGCTGTCCCTTCATTTTCCCTCCACCCACCAGCCCACCTCTGCCACCAGTGAGACCCATGGGTATTGGGGAACAAAGGGGTCCATTTTAAGCTGGGTTTGACCTCCCCCCTCCTTCCTCCCCCCTCATCCCCCCCTGCCACTGAGAGGACAAAGGTGGAGGATCTCTGGGGATTGGCTTATCCCCCAGCTATTTCTTCACTGTACTGAAAAAAAGAAAAACAAGGAAAAAAGGGGGGGGGGAAGCAAAAATATAAAAAGGGGGGAAAAAAGGAAAGGAAAAAAAAGGAAAAATGAAAAATATTAATGGCTTCCACGACTCTCCTCCTCCTGGATTTCCCAACCTCTTTACATAGTTATGGCGGGTTTTCTAATCCAATTCAGAATCTTATTCTTATAATATTAACACAATCCTCCTCCTTCTTCATGCTGTCCCCCTCTGAGCCCCACCCTGCCACTGGGGTAGCCCTAGGAATCCAGCAGTCAAAAGGTTCCATTTTTGTGTCTGGGTTTCCCTCCACCCTTCCCTCTCCCCTCAAGGCACCCCCTGCCACTGGGTACCAAGAGTAAGAAGGGGGAGACAGGCAGTTTTCCACCCAAACACCTCCTGATCACCAAAATTATTCAAAAACAAACTCTAAGCATATTTCCTCAGCCATTCTTTTAACTCCCTCCAGAAAGCTCTTAACCTTAAACTATAAAAATCTCTCCTTCCCCCCCCCAATGTCCCTCCTCCCAATTGGATCAGTATATCCTTTAGCAGGCCAAGATTCCGACACCGTTGTTCATAAACCAAAAAAAGTACCTTAAACTAAAATTTTTACCCCACACCAATTCTTTCCCACATCCACTTCCAGACCTCTGCTCCTCCCTCTTTCTGCCTTTCCCTCCCTTCACTAACACCATTCAACATTTCAGTCTCTCCAGGATTTTCACTTCCATCAATCTTCTCTTCACTTTGCTTCTCCTTGTCGGCCTCATCTCTTTGTTCTGATCTTTGTTTTTCATCATCCAACACATATTTTTTATGGTCTGAATCAGTCTCCAAATTGTCCTCAAATTGTTGCTCCTCACACACAATCTCATAATCAAAATTGTCCTCTAAATCTTGCTCTTGCACCTCATTCTCCTTTTCTGTTGGATTGAAGCATTGCCTTTCCTTATAGATATCTTCCCATGTTTGTAGATAGCCCAGCACAGCCTCCTGGAAAGCTCGAGAGAATTTTGTTTTCATAGTTCACTTGACCACAGGCAGACCAGAGATAAGGGCAGAAGGGTACTGGAAAATTCCTCTCTACCACGTTGTCGGCTCCATCTTGGCTGTTCTTATCCTTTGTCTTTAACCTCATCAGATTTCAAATTTACAGTCCACTTAAATCCTTTTAAAACCTTTTGAATCAATTTTTCCAATTCACAGGAATAAAATCGTCTTTCTTAGTCCTTTAACAATTTGACAGCTTTTGACAGCTGTCAAAGCGTCCTCCCCCTTGTTGCTGCTGAACCTCAAGGGGCAACGACACCGGGGGCTGGGGAGGTTTGGAAAAGTCTTTCTTTCTCTCGGGTCTGCAATCTTGAAAGAAGTTTTCCCTTTTCGGCTTGGGAATATTTAATGCGCCTCCCGATTGTCCATTTGGAAGAGATCGGCTTCCGTTACTTTAGAATCTCTTCCTATCTTCAAATTTAAAATGGTCTTTTATTTCCTTGGAAGAATCCGCCGCTTGCAGGCTGAGGACTCGGAGCTTCACTTCAAGGAGGTAAGATGAAACCCAAAAATGGCTCCCGCGACTCCACTCCGCTGGCTCTCGATTGCTCTACTGAGCTCTCGGGCAGCAGAGGATTCGCGTCCGGAGCAAACAGCTGGGCACTATGTCACCGGGACTCTCTACCCGGTGTTTTTTCGGGGAGTCCGCTCGCTCTGCGGACTTCCCCCCCCCCTCCACGAAGCCAGGGACTTCGGAGCACGAAGTCCCTGCGTCCAACTTCACCAGCGCGACGAATCGGAAGCCCCCACTGCTGGTTTTTAACCCCACTCCAAGTAGCTCATATTGTAAGATCGGGTTCCTCTTTACGCTGGTGGGGTTGTAAGGTACGAGGAACATATTGGCATATGTGGCAAGGATGTAATTATGTACACAATTTCTGGAGGCAGGATGTAATGGAGGTTTGACATTATTGTTAGCAAAGAGGTCACCTTGGACACTAAGCTATTAATGTTGCCAATGCTGACCTCACTTTTCAACTACTAATTCTGTATCTGGTGGTTGTCGCTCATCTAGTGGTCTCTCAAGGGCGAAAGGACACTTCTTGTTATTTTTATGGATCAATAATTTCAAAAAGTAATGTTTATTCCCATTTCTGAAACACTTGTCTAATAAAATACAGTCATACCTCATGATACGTCCGCTTCATGTTGCGTTGGTAACCCGTGCGCATGCGCAGAAGCGCTAAATCGTGCTTTGCGCCTGAGCAGAAGCACCATATTGTGTCACGCGCATGCGCAGCATGGTTGGCACACTCACACTAAATATGAGTTTATTTGGCAGCATTCATTAATATCTGGTATGTTTGGTAGAAATATGAACCTTGTACCCCATTATGGAATATATTTTATGTCATCCATGTTTAAGCTTTCTATGATATTATGATTTTTTTAATTATGTTGTAATTTTATTCTTCATGTTTTCATGTCTGCATATGAAAAGTACAGATGTGGTGAACCTACAGAATCAGCACCTTATTTCAATCAGTCCTTTGGAAATTTCTTCTCTATTTAGGGTGCTTACTTTTAAGGAAATGGCTAGTGTAGTGATGTTTTTATTGTAACAATCTGTACATGCTCGTTTATATGTATATCTTGTATATGTATATGTAAATCCTTTTTTAAAAAAATGCAAAAATAAGCAATAGTTTTGTTTCAGTGCTTTCCTAAACTATAACAAAAGACACACCATTTTTCATGATTTAGGTGACAATTCCCTTTAAACAGAGAGAGGTGTGGGAAAATCTGTTTAGCATTAAATACCAAGTAAGAATGTTTCTATAAATACATTTTTGCTGGAGGCAAGTAGTCTGTGATGAAAATCAAATCGCAAATGTTCATCTATTCTCAGTCACTTCTCAGTGATCTAAAAATAGGAACTTGGTTGAGGATACTAAATGAGGGACAAGTTTTCTGGAAGAATTATGTTGGAAGAGAGAAAGGAAACCTTGAAGGAACAGTTAAAGAATAAAACAGCAATCCTATGCACAGTAGCTTTGGAATAACCCCATTGAACACAGCATGACTTAAGTTCGTATTTTTAGATAATTTCCCCATACTACCTGGAAAGCTTCTGTGGGTCCTGTACATTTCCTAGAGAATAATGTGTACATTTAAGAACACCTTCCCTTGCTTAAGAAATTGGCTTGAGCAATTGGTAGCTCAAACTGGGCTGGAGCTCTAGTTGTTTGGATGTGAACATCAGGCCAATCTAAAGAGCCTACTACCTGGTGGACTTGCATCCAGCTGTGTTGTGTCCTTTGGAGACCAGTTATTTCCCCCGTCCAATATTTATTACTCATGTAAACATATTCAATAGGACTTAGACTATTGCTCTACCAGACCTTGAAATAGAATTCATCAAAAAAGCACGCTTGAGAAAAAGCATTAGTGGTGATGGTTTCTTGACACAAGTCTTCCAAACCATTGTAGTGTTGTTGTTGTTTTTTTAAAAAAGTTACATTTTAATTTTATGAATCATTTTCAATTTATGTATTTAAAAATGTGGCCCTTCTTGATTTTATTACCTAGGTAGATGTTGTGTTCCATCACAATCCACTGCTTCTCTGAGTTGTTATTAATGCTATTTATTAACTGTTTCAGTTGGTATGCTTGTAGAACTTAAGTTGTGGTGACCTATTCTTTCTCTCTTTTTTTGAGTTTCTATATGTTATCACCTTCTTTAAAACCTACAGCTACTTATACAAAATATGACTGTGCAGGTGTATTATGGAAAGTGTGGTTAGTTTCAGTGTTAACCATAATGAGTGTGTGTGTGTGTGTGTGTGTGTGTGTGTGTGCGTGTAATTGAATAAAATCTGGTATCCAAAAAGGTTGAAACATTTTGCTGTAGCTAGAGCGTGCTCAGCTGGTGCTGTTGACAGGATTCTATCCAAACCTGGGTCACTGAGAGGTATCAACATGATAGGAGAGGGAAAAATAGGGAGGAAAGCCCTCTAAGAAGTGGGTGGTGCCTCAAAACACACCAGTCAGAAGTCAGCATTCTCAAGGACTACAGAAGCAAAATGTCTGTTGGTACTGGATAACTAGAGGAGAATGGGAATGGATTGGAATATCCTGAAATAGGTCATGGCTGGCTAGAATCCTAAACAGAAATATTCCATTGTGACAATTTATTGCAGGTCCCACTTGTCATATTGTTTTGAGAAAATGAGGCTAGTGATAGGACGGCATTGCAGAACTTGTTCCGGGACCTTGATCATTCCAAGTTGGAGATGGTTCAATGGTAGCAAAGTCCTGGCACCAAAACAGAAATATGTTATTGTTCAGACAAGGAAGCCAGTCTGACCCTGAAGTTGTATCTTATTATGTGACCTGCTCCAGTCAATGGATTTTTATTTTTCAATAATAATAATAATTTTATACTGTCTAGTATGAAAACATCAAAATATGGTTTATAATAAAATCCATTAATAATACAATAATAAACTGTATTTTTCCATATTCCATTGCCATTTTTGGTCAGAGCTTAGTGATCATACACAGGCTGATTTCCTATGTTTAACCAAAATTAATGTTCTTTGCCCAGTCAGCCCTGTGAATGAAAGAAGTGTGTTAACCTATCATGGAAATTGCTTTAGATTTAACACTGATTTGATACTTTTAAATGAAAAGTCAAATGTGGCCTCATTCACACTTCCTAAATCTGCAAGGCTGATGACTACAGAATGAGTTGTATATGACTAGTACTATAATTAGAAAAGCTAAAAGCACACAAATGTAAATGTTTTACAATATGTCTGCCCATTTGATTGTGTAACTTTCCCCAATGCAATCTTACTAAAAGGTTGGCTCTCTGTAGGTTTTGTCCAGCTATAGCCTATTATAGTCACATTTCATATGTTCAGGTCATTGATCACACTACATTGAGTTGCTATTTGGGCACAGTAGACAAAGCAAATATCTCTGGATGAATTTCTGCTCTTGAAATTTGCTGCACAGCAAATGTCAGCAGTAAAGCCATTCTAAATTTGAAAATCTTCCTTATACTGAATCAGAACAGTGGTCTGAATAGATCAGTGTTATCAACCTTGTATAGAATAAGCTCTTTTCAGCTCTCAGGTAGAGGTTCTGCTACCAAAGATCTTTCAATATTATCCCTTTGAGCACAATTGTATGAAATGTATACTTTTTGTGCATTCTGCAATTTCTTACAATTATGCCATTGAGCATAATATTAGGGATAGCTGAGTCAGTCTATGTAAATTTCACATATATTTATTCATAACTCTTTCCCATCCCAAATCCACATTAATGTGCAGATGTTTAAAAAGAAAAAAACACTGCATGAAATGTATATTTTAATCACAGAATATGCACTTACAAAGATCTTTTATCTTGAGGTGTACATTTCTAAATGCTTTATATTCTGAAATACAATTCTTATATGCATTTTATCATGCTGTTTCTGATCTTGTTTGAGCCAAGAACTGTATTTCAAAATTTAACAAGGAAAAATTATGTTTCAATCTTCATATTAGTCTGGTAGGTGGGGAATAGGTCATTTCACCATGGAGTTCACAGATATCATATTTCTGCAGCCTGATGTATTCTGTCACTGGGCTAGAGCTCCTCTCTACTCCTTTCCACATGCTCTGAGACCCTGCTCCTATCAAACTTCCCTACATCTCCACCTATATATCCAGAAACCCCAAATGATATCATTTGATACTTTCTTTGTGAAGACTTAGAAAGTCATTTGAAGTGTCATAACATCGGGATAGCCATCCAGATGTTTTGGACTACAACTCAAAACAGCACAGCCCCAGTCAGGATAGCCAAGGATCAGAGAGTTCTAATCCAGAACACCAGAACTTGTTGGCTACCCTGCCTTAACACAGTTACCGGTTTGCATCCAATGTAGTGTGAAATTAAAGTCACTTAGTGGTACATTTGTTCTGCTGCATTGTCCCACAAGAGCATGCAGGTTGCTGGTAACTTTGTTGCACAGTATATTGTACAGATCTGTTGTGCAATGAGTTTCCACTATCTCAACTGTTGCATTGGATGCCTCGGTTGCACAACATTAAACTTGCAAGAGGCCTTGCAGAAACCAACAGAGAACCCTGGATTCAAACCTTTGTCCTCTTAACATACTGTGCTCATGATCCACAGCTTCTTATGTACAGTAGCAGGTCTGTGTTCACCAAATGTACTCTGAAATAAACTACTCATAGAGAGGTTTTTTTCCATGCAAAATTCCTGCGTTCATGGAGCATTTGTGTACAGAAGCATTTTTGTTTTTGTTTTCTTTATGTGAATTGCCCCAGTAGCAATTCCTGTAGCTTCTACCCTCTGCCAAAGGGGTATTTCTGAAGTTGTAAACAATTGATCAGCATGCCATAGGAATAGCTAGTCCGCTACGGAGAGAAATAAATATGGCTCCATCACTGTTTACACAGAATAAAACTGTGTAAACAAGTAGGCATTACGGACGGCACAGGCTGTTTTAAAACTCCCCAAGCTTTCTTGGTTCTCTGCCTGCAGGGAAATGTTGTTGATATGCAATCCACCCGAACATCTGGCAGCACACTTGAATTCTTATTATCTCCCTGCATGCCTGAAGTAAAATATATCATTTAATTAAAAAACAATTAAAAATAAAATAGATGAGAAATCCACCGAGGTGTAAAAGAGCATAATCAATCACTAAAGGGAAACACACTTTTACAGCAAAACACAACACAGCTTTAAGCTTGAGTTTATATTGAAATATCAGTGGCAGCCCATACAAATGAAATCTGTCACTGGAGCGAGTCTGGGTAAGTTTTCTTTTAAAATTGTAGTTGACATGACTAGCAGAGGACATCAGAGGAATGTTCTGACAATGGTAAAGCAAGGATTGTGCACGGAATTAAGAAAACTAGAGAGTAACATTTCAATCCTATGCAGGCCTACTCAGAAGAATGTCCCATTGGGGTCAATGGGTATAGATAAATGTGTTTAGCATTGGCACCTAAAGAGGATCTCCAATGTTTCAGCAGGAAACTTACGGTCTGGTAATGAGACATCCTGTCTACCTTACTGGGACTGAACGTGCTAAGGGCTGAGGGACTTCTTCAGACACAGAGGGGAATAATAGTGTTTTGCAGGTAATAATTCCATGAACACTCCAAGTGGTAGGCTTTGGTAGAAACAAAGCAAGACTTCTGACAAATCTAGCCTGGACTAGAACCTTCTAACAACCAAAAGTGAAAGTGAAACTAAACTAAAGCAACAGTGTTGCCCTTAAGAGACAAGCTAAACAGTTCAGGGAGGGATCTGCCTCAAATCTGCCTTGTAAGAAAAAGCAGAGTTCCAGTGAGGCAAGTGAACACAATATTGGGGCCAATTCCAGCTAGACCGCTCCCTCTGCCCACCCACAGGGCCAATGGACACCATTGTGAGAAGGAAGAAGAGAGTTAAGGGAAGAGGCATAGACAACATCAGGCCTTGCTCCAGTGAGACTGCCCCCTTCCCCAGCCAACTTTGCATACCCAGGGCTTCTTTTCAGCCGGAACTCAGTTCCGGCACTTCTCAGGTGGACTCTGTTGCCATTATAAGAGAACAAGGGAGGCGTGCATTGTGAGTTCTGGCCCCTCTTTTTCTAGAAAAATAGTGCTGGATTTATATCATTTGTTTTAGTCCTTTAAAATTGTACATCACCTTGGTTGTTCTTGGCAGAAAGTCAGTTCATAAATACAATTCACTGAGCTATCCGCTATGACCCAAAGTCAGTCACCACCAGCTCAGGCCCCATGAATCTATAAGTGAAATTTGGAATTTCTTTGCCTTAATGTACCTTACATTACACTAGACTGAATTGCATTTGCCATTTTATTGCCTATTCACCCAGTTTGGAGAGATCCTTTTGGAGCTCCTCACAACCCCTTACTGCTCTCACCCAACTGCAGATCATTTATGAGCAAGTAAAAAAGCACAGTTACAGTTTTCAATACTGATGCTTTGGAGACTCCACTGCTTACTTCTCTTTGGCGATCACTCCTAGCCAAGTAAGATTGTCTTCCATAAACACAGTTAACAATGAGTCCGTAAGTGACTGTGGAGGCCAATTCTGGATCCACACATCCTTCCACAGTAGGGACATAGGTTTCCAGGCGGGCCTTGATCACGGTGTGGATTTGCCAAGTGTGCCTTCCTCTTAGCACATTTCTCCCTTGCGTCCTGAGATTGAGTGTCTTCAAAGCCCATGACACCTTTGGTAAAGGCTGTTCTCCAACTGGAGCGCTCGCAGGCCAGTGTTTCCCAGTTGTCAGTGTTTATACTATTTTTTTTTATGATTTGCCTTGAGACAGTCTTTAAACCTCTTTTGTTGACCACCAGCATTACGCTTTCCATTTTTAAGTTTGGAATAGAGTAGGACAACTGTTCATTTATTCCCATTATTGGCCTCCTGTTTCTTAACCAGCTGCTGATCCATAACAGGGCTGCTCCTTTTATTCGGGGACTGCTAAGCTTCCTCTTTGGTGATGTACTTTATCAAAAGTTTTTTTTAAAAAAAGTTTAAGTACACAGTGTTAACCAAATCTCCGTTGTCTATATGTTTGCTGACATTTTCAAGGAACTATATGATGTCTGTGAGACAGGAATTACCCTTGCAGAAGCCATGCTGGTTCTGCTTCAGCAGTACTTGTTCTTTTATATGCTTTCCACATGTTTTCCCAAGCAGATGTTAAGTTAACTGACCTAGTATTTCCAGAATCCAGTTTGGATCCCTTTTTAAAAACTGTTGCTGCATTGGTCATTTTCTAACCTTAGGTACGCAGGCTGATCTTAAGCACAAGTTACATATTTTGGTTAGAAGACCAGCTATTTCACATTTGCGTTATGCAAGAACTCTCAGGTGGATGCCATCTGGTCCTGGCAATATGTCAGCTTTAATTTGGTCTATAAGACCGCAAAGCCTCTGGTTTTGTCAGATCTGTTAAATCCCAGGGGCTTGGGTTTTAGCCCTTATCTGATATAAATTGAGACGTACCTTCAGACCACACAGACCTTAGGGGCCTTAAATGAGAGATTATGCACACTCCAGATCTGATTTTTCAGTATTGCTGCTCATCAGGTTTTGCTTTATATTGCAGTAACAGTGATGGTGCTTATTTGCATGGTAGGAAGTCAAACAAAAAAGCAAAAAAAAAAACCAAAAACACACACACCAGCAAACCAATTATTGAGCGAGATGAGCACCGCAACCCCAGAGTTGTCCGCGACTAGACCTAATGGTCAGGGATCCCTTTACCTTTACTCATAATAATAATAAGCCACCTTACAAGGGCATATGCATTCATCAGTAATAACAAAATATAATTAAAATGTAGCATGCCTTTTTAAACGCTGACAATATTTAGGCAAAAAAGTTAAAAGCTTTTAGCAGCATACAGTTCTGCATTTCTCAGAAGGCAACAAACACACTTCATTTCAGAGTGTAATCATGGAAATTAATTTAATCTCTTGATAAATCCACTTTTATATTTCTAACACCTGTCACATATATTTTTAAGACCCAACTCCAAATGCTTGTTTGTCTATGCAGAGATAATGAACAGTGCATTTTTGCTCTCTTGAACATTTTATGTGAGAAGGATTTTGAAAAGCAAAACAGAATGTAATATTTCACAAACCATAAACAGTTTCAGATTCACAAAAGCATCTAGTAGTTACACTCAAGGATGATTCACAGAACCACCCAGCTTTTTGCCATTATTGGTGTGTTATTTTCTTCAAGCCAGGCTGCCTTTTTCTGCCAGAGTAGATTGAATCAGCATTCTATAGCAAGTTGCATGCAGTGAAAATACAGAGTAAGGTTCCTTTGCCTTCTAGCTCAGGAACCTTGGATCTGAAACAGACCCTGACCTGCAGAAGCCAGAAATAGCTTTTCTATTTTGTGCATATTAACTAGTTAGAATTAGAACCACCCATTTTGTCATAACCCTAATTGGGAGAATTGTATACTTTTGTATACTTTTAAAATAAATGTCTTTAGAGTGACTCATATTTGCTTTTGGGTAAATATGAGGGATATGCAGTGTCTCTGTGCTGGGACCAAATAATGAGCCTAATAGAGATGATTCAGGGTGATTTTTTTAACCTTCACTGAATCAAACTATGACGTAAAAAAGAAAAGAAAAGAGAGAGAAAATGCCCTCAGTCAAATCAGGGTACCCACAAAGCCCCGTTTCACCCAGTTGCTCTGTATTTCTATAACTCTACTTTTATATGCACAATATCTCTATTTTTCCACCTATGTATTTACCAGTATGTTTCTCTAGATCCAGAGTTTTGCATGAAGTGAGGCTGTCTAGAATGTGGTGTGCAGAGCACTGAAGACCTCTAGATCAGGCATCCCCAAACTGCGGCCCTCCAGATTTTTGGCCTACAACTCCCATAATCCCTAGCTAATAGGACCAGTGGTCGGGGAAGATGGGAATTGTAGTCCAAAACATCTGGAAGGCCGAAGTTTGGGGATGCCAGCTCTAGATGATTGTGGGTTATTGTTGTTTTCATTGCTGCTGTTAAAAGAGAGCAGTGGGTGATTTTTTTAAAGTTAAAAGTTTGATATAACTTAAAAGGAAAGAAAGTGTTTTGCTCTGTTTCAAAGAAAAGAAAAATCATCTGCAAAAATATGAAAGTAATATGGAGTTTAAGTTTGCCTAATGCATTGGTGGCCTAAAAAATACATATCCTACAACGTTTCTCTGATGAAAATAGGAACATCCTATTCCATAATGATTCTACTCTGGGCAGCTTCCAAAATGTATAAAAACATAAGAAACATTAAGAAACTTCCTCATATAGAGCTGCCTTCAGATGTCTTCTAAAGGTTGTGTAGTTACTTATCTCCTTGACTCACGGGTTGCATAATTCCATACCCTCCAACATTTCTTCAGTGAAAATAGGGCTGTCCTAAGGAAAAACTGGACATTCTGGTATCAAATCAGAAACTGGGATAGCTTCTGTAAATCTGGGACTGTCTCTGGAAAATAGGGACACTTGGAAAGTGTGCTAACATAGATTAGAGAATTAGGTGAACCCCTTTTAATACACCCACATTGGACAAAGGCCAATGCACAATCAAGAACCTTAAAATGGGTTCCCGATTGTGTGCTGCCTTCTTCTTTACTGCCCATCAGCTCATAGGTGGCAGAGTGGAAGTCTGCTGGAGTCGCTGCAAAAGGAAAGCAAGCTATTGTGGGAAAGGTGGCATTGCATCAGAGAAGCCTTGGGTCTGATGATCTGATCCTGCAGTGCTTTTCTTATGAGCTCAATACAAACGGGAGTGTCCCTTTAGCAGAGATTGCCCCATGGCTTAGCTCCAGGCCCTGGGAATTGCCTGCTCATGAATATTCACATTTTGTCCTTTACTACAGATTCAAACCGACTGTGACATTTATTGCCTTGTACTACAACTCAGAAGAAAAATAACGCAAAGAAACTAAAAAATCCATCAAGCCATTATAGATAATGGTGATAAAATAAATACCCATAAGTATACTGCACATTCTGCTTTAAGAAATAGCATCCTCCTGCCAAACAGAAGCCCCACAACCAGCACAACAAAGACACAATGCCAGAAGGAAGCTGCAGAGTTCAATTTGTTTTCCCTTGGTTGTTATCCATTTCTCTTTGCTTTTAATACATTTCATGCAACTGAAAGCTTTAAACCACCGTTTAATAGAAATGAATGCTCATGTATTCATAGGCAAACAATTGCACTCACTCCATTCTAGCAAAAATAGAACTGAAAAGTATGATCTCTCAAGATCTCCTGAACAAAAAAAGATTCTACGGCGAAAGAGAATATTGCTGGATATGATGCTGATCAGAATGATGATCTCCCAAACAAATTGTCCCCCCCCCATTTATTTTTACTGCTGTCCCCTCCCCTTTAAAAAGGATTATTCACATGCTCACAGTTTACAAACGTTTGGGGTTTTCTTGAAATTGTATGTGTTTGTTCTTAATGTAAAACTGACAGCTTGATGAGAAAATTGCAGTTGCAGTGTGAAGGAAATAAAGAGACAGAAATCATAACTGAAGTTAAACAGAATGTGATGGATATAGCTAATGGATGGATGGATGGATGGATGGATGAGTAGAGTCTGTTGATTATCCTGGTGCTCTGGTAGATGATGCCATTGCTCATGCTCTGAAAAAAGAAGAAGTCCCAGAGCTATGCTTCCTCA
Source organism: Zootoca vivipara (assembly GCF_963506605.1). Classification (NCBI taxonomy): domain Eukaryota; kingdom Metazoa; phylum Chordata; class Lepidosauria; order Squamata; family Lacertidae; genus Zootoca; species Zootoca vivipara. The sequence continues at coordinate 33,729,950 of NC_083279.1, forward strand.
CTCTATTCCTCTACACTGTGTTACAGTATTTCTCTTTCTGTCTCCCTTCCTTTCTATATTTATATACTTAGTACTAAAACAGATTGCAGATAGATAGATAGATAGATAGATAGATAGATAGATAGATAGATAGATAGATGATAGATAATATAGATCTCTTTCCCAGCATTTGCTCCAGAAATATCTCCAAGATAACTAAGGTATAAATTAAATAATAAAACAAAATCTCCTTCTTTATCCTGTGACACATATCATTAGTCTGGGACAGCCAACTTCCCAAATTCACAGTTCATGAAGGCAATTGTAGGTGCTCTTTGTGTGTGGACATAGAACAGAACGTAGCCATAAAAATGAATGGAAAAATAATTCTTTCCCATTTGTGCTACCAAAAAGGTGATGAATAGTGGCTTTTATTCCTGATATTTTTGTGCGTTCTCATTTAGCACTATGTTAATTATCACAGCAAACATTTGTTTGTGTGTGTGAAGTGCTGTTTGATGCTTTCATCTCTCTCTCTCTCCACACACACACACACACACATATTGATGATGTCCTTGTTTGTTCTTGAGTAAAGATACACAATATTATTCAAAGTGAAAAGGAAAGGGTGAGGTGTTAGCTGACTCACAATCTCATTATATACGTATTATGCAGACAGCGCTTATCTGGAGATGTACACAGCTGTGGTTTTCCCAACGTAGCTTGCTTTCCAGAATAATGAGCAATACAAAAGCAAAGAAAATTAAACAAAGAGCATCAGAATTATGATTCAAAAGCATTCAGGAGATTCAAAGCCACTGAACTGCAGTGGAGACCCACCAGATCTTTGAGCTGTAGCACCACATTATGCCGGCCACTTTTTGCACTTAATCTCTCTCTCTCTCTCTCTCTCTCTCTCTCTCTCTCTCTCCCCCCCCCCCCCCCGCACACACACACACACACATTATGAGCATCCATGGTTCCTCTCCGTGTTCCTGCTAGCCACAGGAAAGGGAATGGTGATTCTTCACATGGTGGCAACAAAAGGAATGGGTCTACCGCTGGAAATATATCTCCATTACATTATTGACTGCCTGCCCCCTCCAAACAACAAATAAAGTAATTTCTTTTTCTACTGCATGAAGTAACAGATGCAACCCAACTTTCTTAGGTACACCAGCTAAATCTGAGAAGGGTGGGGTGGTTGGTTCAATTGGCCCTTAATCACTGATTTTTAAATATAATTGGTAATCTTTTTTTTTAGTAGCCAAGGAATTTGTGGATCTTCTGAGAAAGCTTTGCTATCCTCTCCTGATACAGGATTTCCCCTTTTCTAAAAGTCCCTCCTTTGAAGTAGTGTATTTTTCCTCCAGCTGAGTAGAAATTTAAGATTGTCCATGCTCAGAAATGATGGGCGATAAATCATTTTATCATTAGCAATCATTATCAGTTTTCAGCTAAATATCAGACCTGTGCTTTCTTTACCCAACCTTACCCACATTACAGGAAATATATTTGACAAATATCATGGCTAGATTCGTTTTAAAAAGCTACGGTAATTATTATTATAGCAAATAAAAGTTGTAGTTGTGGAAACTAATGAAAAGGGAAATTAAATCTCATGCTTCATGGACTAAAATGATTGCCTTAGGGTGTGAGGGGAAAGTTTTCCTTCACAAACACATGTGCAGCATTGCTGTGAGGAAATGTCGCCCTTCACTGATGGAATTTGTTAGCCCCACTTGCAAAGTACCTGGTTCCCCAGAAAGTATGCTTCAATATATGTTATTCATTTGTAATATTCAACATTGTTTCCATAGAAATGTGGCTTGCTTGAGCATGGGTATTATGTTATAAAATCATTAGGGGAATATAACATGGATGTAGATATAGATAAGTCATTCTAAAAAGGAACTGGTTCTAGTTCAAGAAGGAATAAATTCCATTTCATATTTGCTCCTTTACAAAATGAACTACTTCATGTTCAGTTCAAGTTCATCCAAATTATCCTCAGCAATTCTTTTCAGCCTTCAGAATGTTACAAGCTGCTGTGCTGAAGTTTAAGCATACTACTAAATCAAACTTAAAGGTAAAGGTAAAGGGACCCCTGACCATTAGGTCCAGACTCTGGGGTTGCAGCGCTCATCTCGCATTATTGGCCGAGGGAGCCAGCGTACAGCTTCCAGGTCATGTGGCCAGCATGACAAAGCTGCTTCTGGTGAACCAGAGCAGCACACGGAAACGTCGTTTACCTTCCTGCTGTAGCAGTACCTATTTATCTACTTGCACTTTGACATGCTTTCAAACTGCTAGGTTGGCAGGAGCTGGGACTGAGCAACGGGAGCTCACCCCATCGCAGGGATTCAAACCGCCGACCTTCTGATCGGCAAGCCCTAGGCTCAGTGGTTTAACCCACAGTGCCACCTGTGTCCCCATCAAAATACACACATGGTGGAATGTGAATTGTTTATTTCCCCCCAACGAGTACAATCTTTAAGCTAAGCTCTAAACAGTAAAGAATGAATGCAAGAGCTCTTTAGCTCTTTAAGCTAAGCTCTAAACAGTAAAGAATGAATGCAAGAGAACAAACTTGAAGATGAACTGGAAATCACTCAGAGTTCTTCCCCAAAACAAATTTAATTCAGGTTCCGTTCACTCAGCAATTATGGGAATTACTTTCAGGTGTAGTTCAGAGATATTCAAACTAATTTAGTGAACTTTATCAAGTGGAACTAGTTCATTCCAAGCAGAGGTGGAGGAAGGGTGTGGTGGGGGGCGGGTTGCCCTGGGTGTCACCACTGAGGGGGGTGAAAAAATGCTGGGCGGCCCCTCGTCACAGGTCCTGCAGCGCACCTGAGCCACACATCTCTCCTGGGAGTGTTGTGGTGGCTTGCATGGCGCTGCCCCAAACGGTCCGCCTGCCGCCTCCCCCTCAGCTGTAGGATGGCTGAGTCGGAGGAGGCAGGCAGATTCCTCGGGGGCCCCATGGAGGTTCCTGCCATGGCTGGCCCCACCCCTGCGGGAAGCTGGCCCCACCCCTGGGCACAGGGCATTCGCACTGCCCCAGGCACCTGATCGGCTTGCTCTGTCACTGATTCCAAGCAGCAGATAAACAGATGGAGGAAAACTATTAAAAGTGGGACGTCATAAAAAGTTTCTATGGAAATGTAGTTTAGACCCTTACTGAAGAGCTGGGTGTGTGTGGGGGGGGGCTGGCATGGGCTGTTTAAATCCACCAGGAGCTGTCAGAGGGAAGCTTGATTGTTCCCTCCGCAGAACCCAGAGCTCCATGCCAGCCTGCCATTGGCCAATTTGGCAGGCTGACATGGTGCCAGATTTCAAGCTGGGAGCACGAGTCGAGGCTCTCACTCTGGCAAGACAAGCGCCCAGCATCCCAGCTCTGCACCGTCTGTTGTGGGGGAGGCACTGGCCGCCCCGCAAAGTTGTCACACTCCTAAAAGGGGGTAAGCGGACTTACTGCAAAGTGTCTTGCGCTTTAAATAGATCATTAGTAGGCCAGTAAAGCAAGATGAGCGCCGCAAACCAGAGTTGTTCGCGACTGGACTCAACTGTCAGGGGTCCTTTACCTTTTAGTAGTACTTAGCCTTCACGGCAGCTGCAGTGTGCCCCTTTCATTGTCTTGTGTACGGAGCTGGCCCTACCATTAGACAGAATGTGCTGGCCCCCCAAGGATGTTGACTTTGAGTCTTAGGAATTTTTAAATTTCTTTCCATTGAATTTTCATTGCTGGGGCGGAAGAGATTCTATTAGATGTTCCAGCGCAGGTGCCAAAATAGCTTGACTGTACTCTGAATCTTGAGATGTAAAGGGACACTGTTTCCTGCTATGCCCCAAACAGCAAAATGTCTCAAGCCAGCTCTCAGCTTATGTATATAATTGCTTCTGTACTGGGTCCACTATCTTATAGGCAAATACTATGTTCTGCCACCACACTACCGCAGGGCTTTGGATTCAGAGTTAGGATCTCATTCCTGTGCCTGGGCATTATTACCTAGTGCCAATGCATTAAAGCTGAGAGTAATTTCACCCTACAATAGTGGAACCAAGAAGGTTGCAGGCAGCTCCATTGGAAAAGCTCCCTCTTCTCAGTGTGCTTTAGCACTGACTGACACGTGCCTGTCTCAGTTGCCTGTCTATCTTAGTAGAGCTGATTATAAATGCCCATTCCACATTTGTCTAAATAGTTTACAGTGAGGATGTTTTCACCATATTTTCAAAAAAACTAACGGAGTACAGTGGTACCTCGGTTTAAGTACACAATTTGTTCCGGAAGTCTGTACTTAACCTGAAGCGTACTTAACCTAAAGCGAACTTTCCCATTGAAAGTAATGGAAAGTGGATTAATCCGTTCCAGACGGGTCCGCGGAGTACTCAACCTGAAGCATACTTAACCCGAAGTATGAGTGCAATTGGTTCTGGAAGTCCGTACTTAACTTGAAGCGTACTTAACCTGAAGTGAACTTTCCGATTGAAAGTAATGGAAAGTGGATTAATCTGTTCCAGACGGGTCTGCGGAGTACTTAAACTGAAGCGTACTTAACCTGAAGTGAACTTTCCGATTGAAAGTAATGGAAAGTGGATTAATCTGTTCCAGACGGGTCTGCGGAGTACTTAAACTGAAGCGTACTTAACCTGAAGTGAACTTTCCGATTGAAAGTAATGGAAAGTGGATTAATCTGTTCCAGACGGGTCTGCGGAGTACTTAAACTGAAAGTACTCAAACCGAGGTGTACTTAAACCGAGGTATGCCTGTAGTTTGATTAATCCCAGAAATTGGTGCCTGTCTTTTATTTCCTTTGCACCTCAAGTTCAATGCTCAGTCACTTGTAGCTCCTATAAAGGGAGGTGGCAGACCTTGAAATGTCTAAGGAGAATTATGTCACTCAGGGTTACAAAGCCCCATCTGCTATGAGTGACAAATGTGCTGAAGTACACATGATTTTTTTTTCCCCCTTAAAGAACCTCTCCGCTGTTCCTCACACTGCAGTTCTCATGATACAAACCATGAGGGATGAGTTAATTTATGCATGTGTATCTATATTGCCGTGACAGAAACATTTCCTTGAGTATTTTCTGTAGATCTTATTTGAGGTAGGCTTGCAGCTGAGACATATTAAAAAATCATGGGCATAGAAAGTTGATCTAAATATGACTGCCTAGGTACCAGGGATAAATTTGTTATTTTCAGTCACGTTCATCTGAAGAGCTGTTTGACAATGGAACAGACTCCCACAAAAGGCAATGGACTCTCCTTCCCTGGAGGTTTTTAAGCAGAGCTTGGATGGCCATCTGTCATGCATGATCATACATGGACTACTTGACCTTTGGGGTGCCTTCTGTGATTCTAAATGTCCTGGGTCTGAAATATGTTACCAATAGGGATGCCCAAGGCTTTTAGCCGGTCTACATTTTTCAGCAAACTGACTTGATTTGCACAGGTTCAAATGGTGTTATTTATTACTTTATTATTTATTATTTTTGCGCTTAAATGCATCGAAAAGCACACAAAAATGTGCATTTTAGGTTAAACTATATATACAAAATTGCACATGTGAAAAATATGTACAAACTGAATGTTTAATGTAGTATTTTTTTATAATAAAATGATGCAGAAAGAGGATGGGACAAACTTATACAGAGTGACACAATAGTCTTTATATAGCATGGATGTGATCTGCTGAAGAGCTGGAGCTTATGTGCTAACTAGACCAGTAAAAAAAAAAAAGTCCCCTCACATTGGCACTACTAGGATTTTTACAGTGCAAGCCTATACAGTACATGTTTACTCAGACGTCCAATAAGAGTTATTGGACAATAAAAGTACCTATGACCAGTACAGATGGAACAGACAGTGTACTAGCTGCCTCCATTGGACTTGCACCAGCATACTTTTCTCTAAAACAATTTTGTAAATGGTATTTGGATCACATAATATTGTTAATGTACAGTTGTGACAGTACAATGCATACAAAACTGTAAAATAATTCACACTGACATTGATCACAACGATCTAATTTTGCATCTATCCCTCTTTAAAGAGGAGCAAATTAATATTTTATTTACTATCCATTTTCCCCACTAGGTTTCTGGCCCACTGATAAGAAAAAACACACACAAACCAGTAGAAAGAGATAGCAGCAGGAGGCGGTTGATCTATGATCAGAAAGTAAACTAATCATACCATTGTCTTCAAGGAGGAATCACATTACAAAGGACCTTATTTGTTGATGTCCTTATCACTCCAATATTTGCTTCCCTTAGGCAATGAATGAGGCAAAGCATGACTTTGACTTTCAGAAGTTCCTCAAAAGGTCAGATTGGGCTCATTTTTAATATTTATCATTGCATATCCTGTATTATTTATAGTGCTAATCAGAATAGCAGTGGGAGCATTCATAAATTCCTTCCAGACTGTATGCCCTGTGAGGGTCTTGGAGGTCTGTGTGTATGGGAGAAGAATGACTCCCACTCTGATAGTAATAAATCACCAGAATGGGAATTAATAATTTCTATCACTAATGCAGAAATCTCTCATTCTACTAAAAAGAGGCATCTCTTATTCAATTCATGCATATGTTTATTAGGGTTATTCATTAGCTCTGTAGTTTTCAGAGACTGACACCCACAGCTTAACTGCCCCCGAGTAGCCCCGTTGACCATAACTGTGCAACTCTGGAGTAAACTGGATTCTAGATTACAGTCTAAGGATACAGCTAGCCGTGTATTTACATGTCCATTTATCACTTCGAAGACTTTTTATTTTCATTCAGTGCACTGAACATACCGGTAGCTATTCAGACCCACGGACATCAATATGAATTACCAGGTGCTGACCCTAAATTGTAGGCATGCCTGATCTATATTTTTGACAGGAAATGTTAAAGCCACTTCTTCTCAGAAAAGCGATGAGATGGGCTGATTTGGAGGGAGATGCAGTGGACAGGGTTTGTGCTTATTCTGTATTTTATTTTATTTTATTTTAAAATAGTCATGTGCCACTTTTCTGGGCAAAGCCCCTCTAAAACAGCTCACATCAATAAAAAACTACAAGTGTAAAACAGTATTTTCCAAAACCAACACCAGAATAGAATTCACAAAAAATAGAAGCATTCAACACTCCAGTTAAAGCTCAAAATCCCCTCTATCTGCCCCTTTCCCCCAAATGGCTGATGTTAGTTAGTATAGTGTGCCTGCAATCCACTTCTCTGATGAAACATTGAATAGCTTCTCATTACCAAGCTTGAGAGTAACTACATATTGAGCTCAGCACTGGCTTTCAAGTTGTCTTCAGCTTTCCTGTAACTTGCTCCAAGACCTGACCTACCATTAGCCAGAGTTAGGTGACTGCCTCAGGAAACTGAGTGCCATGAAAGGGCAGCAAATTGATAGTTACAGTATTTTATTTTATTATTGTAGTATTTTTTTTACTACCAGGGAGGCATTTTGCATAGGTCATGAAAATTCCTGATATGTCCTGGTATGTAAAAATGGCACCTGTGTGTGTGTGGGGGGGGGGTATTTTGCCAAATCAGCAAAATGTCAGGGAAACACGGATGTATGGCAATGTGGTGGAAAAGCAGCGGAAACAGCTCCAAAAGCTTAAAATCACTGTTTTGGTGGGAAGAAGTTTCCCCAAAGCTCAACAATTTTGGTAGTTTCCTTTAAAAAGAAGAAGAAAAGAAAGCTCAACAACAACTTTGTGGGGTCAGGAATTTTGCTTTCTTGAAATATGGCAACCCTATTTTGCATCGGGTGAAAAAAATAATTTCGCTAGCTTTGGGTATTATGGAACATGGCTGGAGAAGCGGTGCCATTTGCTTGATCCATTTCGGGCAGCAAATTGTCTTGGTCTGGACTTGGTGTACTTAATTCAACCCTTATCTTCAGATGCAAAGCAGTAGCAGGCTTTGTCCTATTTAGACTGAAAACATTAATGCAAACCAAAACTTTTTTTTTAATATATTAATCAAACTGAGAATCCACAGAAACCAATTCCTGTAAGTGCCATTCAAGACTAGCGTTACCTCCCACACTATTCAATCTGATGTAGATATACTGTACATTACCCAGAGCATTTTTGTGCTTTCTATTACATGACTTTAAAGAGTACTGACCCTACTAGATGGTGTTTATTCAGCTTGCAACCTTTCTCGGATTTAATAGGCAATCCTTCATCCAAGAGCAAACAGCCCTTAACAGGCCTCCGATAGATCTTTAAAGTGTTTGTTGTCAGTACTGCTGCATTCCATTTCATTTATGACCTTTTTTGGGGTGAAAAACTGCCTTCCTTCTTGCCTCTAAATGCTCGGGTGATAGAAAATGGAGAGGCCAGCCACTTGTTTATAAGCCTACTGTAAATTCTATTTACCAGTAAGAAATGAGAGTGTTAACTCTCATTTTTTGTTGTTGTTCTAAAATGTAGAGCCTTGGACAAAACGAGATGGGGGGCATTTTAAGAAAGCTCACCCTCATGCAAGGAACGCTAAATACTGGTGTGTTAGTACTTTGTATTCACAGATGGCGTTCCTTTTCAAGAAACACAGATACTCTTCCAGAGCAAATTCAGATTATAAAGCAGATAGAAGCCTGTATTGATGTTTCATGCAATATCTGAGATTAAGGCCACAATCCCACCAATACTAGCTAAATGCTAAGTTTGGACCACAGAGGTTGACAGAGGTTGTTTGGTGGCCAACTATCTGACTTTTAGAAGACACCTGAAGGCAGCCCAGTTTAGGGAAGCTTTTAATATTTGATTAATTATTGTATTTGAATATTTTGTTGGAAACCATCCAGAATGGCTGGGGAAACCCAGCCAGATGGGCGGGGTAATAATAATAATAATAATAATAATAATAATAATAATAATAATAATAATAATGGGCAAAGGTAAAGGGACCCCTGATCATTAGATTCAGTCGTGACCGACTGGGGTTGGCCGAGGGAGCTGGTGTACAGCTTCCAGGTTTTTATTAATAATAATAAAAACAACAACTATAGGAAAAGAACTCCTACCTACCTAGAAATTCACTACTTCCCTCACACACTTTTAAAGTAGGATGTGGTAACCCAGCTGCCCTGAACATTACTACTACTGAAAATAATGACAAGTGGAATCTAAATTCATGGGTACTAACTTTTAGCTAGGACGCGGGTGGCGCTGTGGTCTAAACCACAGAGCCTAGGGCGGAAGGTCGGCGGTTCGAATCCCCACGACAGGGTGAGCTCCCGTTGCTCAGTCCCTGCTCCTGCCAACCTAGCAGTTCGAAAGCACGTCAAGTGCAAGCAGATAAATAGGTACTGCTACAGCAGGATAGTAAATGGCGTTTCCGTGCACTGCTCTGGTTCGCCAGAAGTGGCTTAGTCATGCTGGTCACATGACCTGGAAGCTGTACGCCGTCTCCCTCAGCCAGTAAAGCGAGATGAGCATCGTCCGCGACTGGACCTGTCAGGGGTCCCTTTACCTTTACCTTTTAACTGCAAGAGTTCAGTTGCTTTAGTTTTTCTTGCCAGTTTACATAAATCCTCCAAAATAAAATTAACAAATCAGGTGACCTCTGGAGAGAGATGATGCACCGTTCCCAACTCACTGCTTCTTTCACCTTCAAAACTCAGCTATTCGAATCCATCACAAGATTTATGCTCAATGGGGTTTTTTGGGGGGGGGGGTGCTTTGGTGTTTTCTGTGCCAAACTGCATTAATTTATCTGTGTGGAATGACAGTTTTTCTTTCAAATGGAAAAACACGCACAAAGAAGTAGAAGCAAGTTTCAAGCCCAAGGACGTGTCCCTCCAGATGTTGCTCGACTCCAGCTCCAACCACCCCTGACTTTCAATAATGTTTGCTGGGCCTGACTAGCCCAAGACATTTTGCCACCTGAGATGATGAAGAAGATGTTGCCTCTCCTACTCCAGATAGGCCTGCCATACGTCCAGAATTTCCCGGACATATTCGGGCTTTGTCCTCCGAAAATAGCGTCTGGGCAGAATTTTCAGAAATTGATTGAAATGTCTGGGAAAATTCAAGCGTATGGCAGCCCATAATGAAAGTGTTGGGTTTTTTGGGTGAATTTCCTTAAAAACCAATCAATGAATGAATCAAAAACTCTTTTTTTAGATTTTTCAATAACTTTTGTGTCTGGATTTTCACTTTTTGAAATATGGCAGTCCTAACTCCAGATCCATACACTGACCAGCTGGATCTTACTACACAGGGAGGGGCAATATCTGTTCAGGTTTTGCTAAATTAGTAGCGTGAGAAGCCATCAGATTGTTTCTTCACACAATCAACTCTAGGACAAGCAATTAACACTGGGCAGAAAGCCAAGGTCTACTTCTGCATTAGTAACTGCATTCTCATTGGTTGATATCAGCACTGAGACCTGTTATCAGGGAAAGCTAGCACAGTACGTGGTGTGGTGAGTGTGGTCAGTGTAGGAGGAGAGGTGCTGTATCTGTTGAGAGAGAGACACAGAGGAAAGGATTTATTTCACTTTGTTTTGAGTTCTAAAGCTGTACATAGAAACTCTGGATTTTCTTTATTTTTAATAAATCCTGTATATAGTTTTACTCTGTGTCCAGACGTCTAGTCATTTAAGTTACCGCCAGAAGCTTCCGGAAAAGCCTGCGCAAACTCTGCTGTGTTCAGGCTGGTTACACCTGACACTTAAAAACACTAAGAATATCTTCCACTAGACATGTAAGAAGTTTTCCATTTTTCCAGCCCACCCTTTACTCATCACATGCTGCAGCTCTGTCTCTATTCAGCAGCACCTTAGAGACCAAGTTTGTCATTGGTATGAGCTTTCGTGTGCATGCACACTTCTTCAGATAATTTTATTTTTTTCCGACTACGTCAAACCAACACGGCTACCTACCTGTAACTAAATACCAATCACATTGTCTGATTGATCATTGGGCCAATAAGCAAACACCAGCAATTTCCGCTCCTGTTTTTAATTTCATCAGAATTCTCTCACATCCCTATCTTCTACCACACCTGTGGACAGCAACCAACTTAGGGGCTACAGAGCAGACTTCATGGTAGACACACCTCTGTCCATTCCCTGTCCCTAAGCATCTGCTGTAGGAGGCAGCTGCATCACCCTACCTAATAGTAAGTATGATCCTGATGGCACTGGAATCCAATATCATCTGTTTCCCTAGGCTGCTTACTAGTGGAAATATAAGCTTTCAGGCAGTTTACTAGATCCTTTTATTTCATCTGAGCAATAAGTGAAAAGCACTGGGATAAAAACTCAGAAGCATTAAGGCTTTATTTGAAACGTGTAACATTCCATTTTATTTTATTAATATTTAATTCAATTAAATAACTTTAAACGCATCAGGCTGGTTGTTCTGCAATGACTGCCCACTCTCCTGGGCCTTCTGACCAGGTCTTTTCTAACTGCAGACTTGGTTTGGTTTCTCTCAAGGCACAGTATCCCCCAAATAAACTGTACTGGCATGTTTTATTTTTCTGCCTGCAGTGTTATATGGGGAATAATTTTGAGGTGTTTGCTTCCTCCCAAACAGAAAACACATAAGGTAGGATGGAATAAAGAGAGATATTTTCTTATAGAGTCATATATATAGTGCACCTACATAAGTACTTTGGTGAAAGCTTTTCGGATGTTATTGCAGAAAAGCAATTTCGCTTAAGAGTTGGTTAAACATTTCCTGTTTCAATTCCTTATGGTAAAGTGTGGATAGGAAAGAATTTCAGTTCGAGTCACATCTTAATTCACATTGAAATTCACAATTATCTGAATTTTAAGCTGCTATTTTCCAAATATCAAATATGTGTCTTTCTGTGTGTGTATGTATGTATGTATGTATGGACAGTGTGTATAAAGAATAAACATGCAATATATCAGGAGAAATTGCTTACAGAAATGTGTATGCAATTTTATAGGCAGTTTTGCCTCATAACACATATACTGTATTTGGAGAAATGCATACTTAAATTTTGATGTGTTTTCCTGAGGACTTAAAAAAAAAAGTAAACTGATATGGAAATGTGGTGAATTTTATTTAGAAAAACCCCTACGGTAAGGAGGTAAGGTATCTGATCCAGGAAATATAATAGAATTTTTTTATTTAAAAAAAACCCTCAAAAAGTTTCACTCGCCTTAAAAATAAAATTTAAAAATTACCGGTTATAATGGCTTATTTTAATCTTGCAGTGCCCTCTCAGGTGAAGTGCTTTCCTATTCAGTACAGTCATACCTCGGTTTAAATATGCTTCGGTTTGAATACTTTCATTTTAAGTACTCCCGTCTGGAACAGATTAATCCACTTTCCATTACTTTCAATGGGAAAATTCGCTTCAGATTAAGTACAGACTTCCAGAACCAATTACACTCATACCTCGGGTTAAGTACGCTTCAGGTTGAGTACTCCGCGGACCCGTCTGGAACGGATTAATCCACTTTCCATTACTTTCAATGGGAAAGTTTGCTTCAGGTTAAGTACGCTTCAGGTTAAGTACAGACTTCCGGAACCAGTTGTGTACTTAAACCGAGGTACCAGTGTATATTGAATCAGCATGAAGTGCTATTGGATAAATCTATCCCTATCAGCCTGAAATAGGAGCATTACACCAACACCTGTGACCCTCTGGATTCCAGCTCCCATAAGCACTAGCCAGCATGGCCAAAGGTAAAGGGTGATAAGATATGCCTTGGTATTCAGCTAAATTTTACTCTGAGTGGATCCATTGAAATTAGTGTGCATAACCAAGGGCTACTTATTTCAATAGGTTTACTCGGAGTGAGTTGAATGTCGCCCTTGAACTTAAACAACATGTGGAGGGCTAAGGGTCCCCATTCCTGCTGTAGGTAATTGTAAAAAGTAATTATGGTCTTATAGACAATACTATTGATATTTGTTCAGAATGAAGTCTCACCCTGAGTTCAATAGGGATTACTCCCAGATATGTGGTATAGATAAGTCGAAGCAACCCTATCTAAAAATTCTTAAGTAGAAAAAATCCTATCTAAACCGCATCCAAGATGGCGGACGGAGCTCCATTCGTAAGTAGTTATTCGTAAGTAGAGGTACCATTGTTCATAATAAAGGGTGTTTTTTTAAGGCAATAACATCCCTTCAAAAGGCCATAGATTGATCAACAGCCAAAGAACTAGTTGATGAGGAATGTTTTCTCTTGTGATCTTAACTGATCTAACATATAAATCCCACTATCAGCCTAATTCTTTGACAAAACAAGACTGCCTCTCTGTTGTCAAATCTAGGTTACCCTAAAGAGTTAATTTAGTATGCGCATATGAGTCAAGATGTAAATGATTGGAGATGATACTCCATGCATCCCTAGTCACTGAAATGATAGGTGGAAATTGTCCTTTCCTTTTTCTATATTCATCCATTAAAAGGTGTCAACTGCATCATCTCCATGATTATCCATGTTAGGGTATTTGCAGAAAGGGAAACCTACTAATCACTTCTGCAAGCCTTGTGCCTTATGGTACAAACTAAGATCTGTAAAATTAATTCATCCTTCCAATATTGAAAGCTGCATCTTTACAAGTGAAAAACAAGGTGGAGAAGTCTCCCAAATAAACTTCCGAAATGTCTCATTATAACATGACATCAGGAACAGTTGTCACATACAGAAAAGTCCTCAGCTACCTCATAAAGGTAGGGTAATCCTAGAGATGGGTGAATCTGTCAATCTCAGTTTCTCATTTTCTAGTCTTAAACTCAGTTCTCAATTTGTGATTCATTTGGAAAGTCCTGATAAAAATGTATCAGCATTTTAGCGCGCACTTTTAGTATACACAATTTGTAAGCAATTGTATCTATTATACACATCTTTGTTAAGCAATCTTTCCTAATATAACACACCTTTGTATGTTATTTTCACCAGTGCATTCGTTTTGATGCACACTTTACCTTAGTAAAGTATTTTCATTTCCATACTGATTATTCGGCTGGAAATCTGCATTGCAAAATTCAGAGAAGAGCAATTTCCAAAGGATGGCTGTTTTGGTTCATGTATTATTTTGGAAAGTACAAGTCAGGTTGATTAACCTTTCAATATGAACTGAATTAAATTTCTCCTTCAATTCTTAAACCATCAACTTAAACACACCAAAACCTCATCCCAAAAAAGATTAATCCAGACTTCAGCTTTTCTACCCTCCCCCACCCTCCAAAAACTTGCATAAATTACTAGGCCAACTATTTCAATCCAGCATTAGCACAATCTATCCCATTTGCCCAAATGGAAACTAAAATGATCAGCCCTCTAAAGTATTTACCTTGAAGTAAACACAACAAAGGTTATTTGAAACAGCTTTAGGTTTCACTGCATTTTTCCATCCAATATTGTGACAATTATTATAGGAAAGAAGGAAGCAGACGAGTCTTGTGGCTCCCACAAATAGGCAATAAATGCTTCTGTATTTGCAGGGCATAACAGATAGTTTCCAAGGAAACATGTGCTATATATAGGGAATCAAATTAATTTCGCTGACAAATGGACAAAGCCATAGTAAATGACAAGATGGCAATTTGGAAATCTAAGGTGGGGTGTGTGTTCAGGTTGGCTAAGTCAGTATTCAGGTCATGAGAACTTAGCCCATTTCCAGGAATGTTAACCCTTTACCAAACCAACTCTCAAGGTATCATTTTCATCACAGGCTACTTTTCGAACAGGAGGATTTGAAGTGTGCTGTTATCAAGCATTTCGATGAAAAACATGCGTAATTCATTTTCAATTTAATTAGTCTGCGAAGCGAACAAGCTACTTGTTACCATTCAATTTGGTGCTAATTAAAAGGCCTAGTTGAATGCAGCCTGCTTGGGGAGGAGGTGGAGTGGGGAGGAGACATCAAACTGAAAAAAGGGGGGGAGAGCTTGTCTGCCTTGAAAAGCTAAGAAATTGGCAGCTTGGATCAAACCAATATGTGCAATTAAGCATTTACTCACACTCGCTGCCTATCAACACTTACTGCTGCTTTAGGATTGGCAGGTCCCAGTCCTGCAGCAACCGTAATAATTAATTATAACTTGAAAACTATTGAATCGTGGTCAAATTCAAAGAATTCTGTGCAGTTCTTGAAGATACTGCAAACTTGGATGTCCTAAATGCATCAGCCCAATGCTTCAGGAATTCACAGTAGTCAGTTCTCCAAAGCTTCTTCATACCACAAAAATATGTGTGAAGGGACTGTGGGCTCCCACTGACTAGATTTACCTTCTTGCCACTGGTGTGGAATACTGACCAAACACACGAACTGATCAGCCATACATTTGACGGCGGTGAGCAAACAGGCTTTACTTCTGCAGAACCAGCACTGTTGCAGGTCATGCACAATACTCATTCCACACTTGTCACAAATCAAGTGGCTGCCTATTGACATCAGGCAGCTCCACTGTCCTCTTTTCAGTGCTTGCTCCAAATATTTTTGTTAGACAAGTCTATCCAGACTCACAGAATGCTGACATATGGTTTAATCCATTTTTGGTTACTCTTGGTTTTCCTTAATTTTTTAAATACGGTACTGGTATCTAGCTGCCTTTTATTGATGTTTTCTTTCATCTGATTTCCTAAAGATTTTATGACAATCAAGTGGTATATAAATTATATAGGTCACCAAATCAGGCTTTTCTAGGAGCAGCATTCAAGTGACCTTGATGCATAATTTTAAACTAATTTTATTATCGCCGGGTAAAACACAACCTCTAAAAAAGATCTTCCAAGCTAATCCACTCTCATTTCAGACAATGCAGCCGGCAATTGGGAGTCTGGTGATGTCTGAAACTAGGTTCACATTACAATGTCCATACACAGAAATCTCTGGCATCTCCCTGCAGAGATGTGAATTGATGTCCAAGTTGATGTCTAATTTTTTAAAAATTTTATAACAGTCCTTTTGAACGTCTTGACATAAGCCACAAAATGGTTTCATGTTAGGTCATTGAACACTCTCTAATAACTTCCAGGAGTGACTGAATAAAAACTAATGAGCAAGCAAGACAGCCTGCCTCTCTGAGCAATTCCAGTCCCTGCCCATCACTACTGTACATAAAAAGTCATGTAGGAAACCCACAAAATTCTCACTTAGCAGTTACTGCAGCCTCCTTCACGGAGTGTTACAGCAAATTATTCACCTCACCCATCACTCAGACACTTGTTTTCTCTTACTCTCCGTTCCCTTTTCTTAGAATACAGAAGTGGCAGTATACCATAAAGCAAACTGAGATTATTTGCATATGGTCCTTGGGGGGAGGGCAGAAAACCATCTTTCATCATAGCATTGTGAAATCATTTTTTCCTGTCTTCATCTTCTAATGTAGGGAAACTGTGCCAAACCAGAGAAGAAGTTATGCCTACAGGCCTTTTCCTACATGGTGGGGACCCACTAGTTTTCTGTGTTAGGAGAGGCAAGACTGAATCCTCAGGGAGTGAATCAGCAGAAGCAAATTAAAATAAAATAAAATAAAATAAAATGGAAGTGGGTCTTAAAAATTGTGCCTCATTGGATTTGTATTATAAGAGCCGAACAGAGACATTTAAACTAGCAGAGCTGTTTTGAATTCAGAATTTCAGCAAATAATATCTACAAAGTTTCATTGGATTATTTCACTTGGGGCCAAATCCATACATGATCAGTTGTTTCTAGTTAGTGTCCCTTTCATTTTGCATTCACTCATAAGTCTTCTCCATCCTGTTTTAGAAGGACATGATGTTTGTGGGAAGCCTGCAAACCGGACAAGGCATCTCAAGGCAGCCCTGTTTAGGGAAGCTTTTAATGTTTGATGGATTTCTGTATTTTAATGTTTGATGGATCTCTGTATTTTAGAATTTCTGTTTTGTTGGAAGCCGCCCAGAGTGGCTGGGGGAACCCGGCCAGATGGGCGGGGTATAAATAATAAATTATTATTATTATTATTATTATTATTATTATTATTATTATGCCCGCCCGTGAATCCCAGAAACTGGTATTATGGAGGAAGAAAATAGCCATCCTGGCAAAAAAAAAAAAAAAACACCTGTTGATAGCATTGTCCTCGCCATCATTTTGTCTAATCCACTTTTAATGTCAACCAAGTCGGTGGCCACCTGTGTTTGTGAGTTCTGTGTTTTAACCATTTGGTTTGTGAATAAGTACTTTCTTTTATCTGTCCCGAATCTTCCAACATCTTAACTGGATGCCCACAAGTTCCTCTGGGGTGGAAAACCTTTCTCTATCCACTTTCTCCATGACATGCATTATTTTATAAACGTCTATCATGTCACCTCTTACTCTAAACTGCAAAGTCCCAAATGCTGTAACCTTTCCTCATATGGCAGTCACTCCACCCAGTTACTCAATGTGGTTGTGCTTTTCTGGACCTTTTCCAACTCTACAATATCTCTTTTGAGGTGAGGCAACTATAACTGTGCACAGAACTGAACAAATGTGGTCTTACCATATACTTGTATTAACATAGCTGCCAAGTACCCCGTTTTCCCCAGGAAACCCCCGTTTTTTGTACCGTTTCCCGGCGGTCCCCCATATCAGTTCGTCTCCAGTTCTTCTCCCTTATTCTGCTCCTGCCGGCGGCCATTTCCCCCCCCCTGCTTTGCCCATCTATGGGCACCGAAAATGGCCAGCGCCAGAAGTCGCATCTACACATGTCCGGAAGTGCATAGACACGACTTCTGGTGTCGGCGCCAGCCATTTTTGGTGCCCATAGATGGGCAAAGCGACACCGGAAGTTGCATCTACGCAACCTCCGGTGTCACGCAGCTGCCATCCCGGATTTTGCAGTCCAGGACTTGGCAGGTATGTTGCATTATGGGCATTATGATATCAGCAGCTTTGGACTGCGGAAAATAAGATATTCTAGGCATTGCTTTTTTTCTGGGGGGGACACAGGGAGAAGCATACCCCTAGACATTTTGTGAATCTTTGTCCATTTACTGTATTTATTTCCCCCTGATTTGAACTATAAAATGGTCAAAATGAGAGTACCCCTAAACATTTTTAAAGAAAAAAAGCACTGATTCTAGGATATATGTTAACAAAATATTTTGATACAATATATTTGTAGAATCACAGAATTGTAGATTTGGAAGGGTCCAACCCCCTGTAATGTAGAAATGGGGTGGGTTCGAACCACCAACCTTCTTCCTAGTCATGCAGCATGACTTTCCCTTCCTTTCCTTACAATGCCCGCCCTGCCAAGAAACTGCCCCAGAGGATCCATCAGCCCTCTGGTGCAATGGGAGAGGAGAGAACAGGGAAGTTCTGTTCAGCAAGTAAAAGTCTGCTGTGTGAACAGAACAGCAGCAATGGAGACAACCCACTATCTTCCGTGTATGTGCTGTTTGGACTTTACTTGCACAGGTGCAAGTGATAAATTAAATGGTTCTGATAAGATCAAGCTTCATGTATTTGAAATGAGTTATATGTTAAGTTGGCTGCTGATTTCTTTTCTATGATCTTTTGCATTCCTCTAACAGTCCTTCCCTCATTAGTAGGTTTGATCATTTCCATATCGTTTTGCAAATGGTTCAGAATTCTCAATTCATTACCAGACAAATTATGCCAAACAGAAACACGTTTCTGTTCTAAAAAGTGCAAATCTCGTAGGACTAATTAATCAAAAACAGTAATGTGAGAGTTGGTACAAAATTAGATCTACACCTACAAGTATTTGCATGTGGGCTCGAGGTATTTTTTTTATTTTTTTAAATCTCTCATTATATTCTAGTGAATTTATACAGATCCACTCTCATTAATAAATCCCATTGTATTTAGAGGTAGGAACAAATCTGATAGCATTCATCCAACAAATTAATTTCTCCAGTGAATCAAGTCAAGACCTCATTGCAGTGCCTAGTCCACCCCTGAGTAAAATTCATGGTCATTCTAGGTTTGAACACTCTTTTCTTTTTCTGAGCCTGTCACCTTAAAATAACCCCCTTGAAATACTCTCAAAGGATTGGCAGAATCATTATTGCTTTCATGGAACTCAGTGTCAGTTGGAATCTAGAAATGAGACTGTTTTTTTTAATGCATCCATCAACCATGAGTAAACCTTTGATTGACATAATCTGCCTATGTCTTCTTTTTCATTTTGGGTTTATTATGCAAATTATCCAATTACTTTTCCGAAATATGTAATGTATTAGTCATTAATTGAGACTCTAATTTCTTAGATCATTCAAGCTGTAGATTCTTAATAGATGTCTCTAACTGTGCTACTTCATTACTAATGTTCATTGTGATTCCATGCTGAGTAGCTCACACACCACTGCTGATAATGTATGAATCAGACCTTTGAAAATTGTTTAGGGTCAGGAGCAGGTGTCAGGAGCAAGTCAGCAATAACTCACACATCATCAGTAAAGTTATATATTCATTCAAAGAAACAAGACAGCACAGGAGGTCAAACCTTTTGAGTACATCTACTCTTCCTGGTAGATATTGCTCCAATGAGGCAGTTGTGGGAACTGAAGGGCCCCACTTTCTCATGGTTTCCTAAGTCCCCCTGCTCCCCCAAGTCTCCTTCCCAAGGAATCTGAGACTATGTTGCCTTGCCTGTCTTTGCTGCACCCTCTTCATACCACTTCTAGTTCTGGAAGACCGGGGGGAGGAGAGCTGGTCACAGAAGGAAGGGGAGACTCCCTATATTCTTCCACAGCCTTCCTCAACTCTGCTTCTTGGCCAACCTTCTCCTCAGTCTCCTCTTCTGCCTCTGGTTCTGGACTGCTCTCTGCCACAGCTTCTTCCAGCTCACTAAACCTTGTTACCTCTTCTGCTTCTGACACTGCCTTCTCTAAGCCTGTTCTCTCTTCTCCCTCTGACCTCTCACCATCATGCCACCACCAGTCCCCTATCTCTGAGCCTTCTTCCCTTGAGGCTTCCCTCAAGAGTTCCCCAACTGGTGACTCCCACCACTTTTCTGCATCCAGCCAGTACATGATATCTGGTACAGCCGTACAAGTAATGAAGGGTTTTGGTACAGAACTTCATACCCAGAAATTTAGCTCTAAATATTGCCTGCCCACCCACCCACCCACCCCTCAACTTTTGCCTCTCTCCTGGGTGGCACCTAGACCAGGGTGTGGTCTGAGAACAAAAGATACTGACACCTTTCTGAAGCTAAGGAGGTCTGGGTATGGTCAGTGCTTGAGGGGGAACCCCCTGGAAACTCAGTGATGCCGAGTTCCTTGAGATACAAACTGCCTTGGGTTCCTTGGTGCAAGAAAGTCAGAATATGCCTGCAGTTTGGCTAACCTTCCCAGCAGAGGTTGTTGTTGCTTTTACATCTTCATTCAAGGCCTTTCAAATCTGAGATTCTTTGCCAACCTGTTTTTACTTATCTGCTTGACTTTTTTCAGTTTGTTTTTGCTGTGTTTTTAAGGTTGCACACTGCCATGTTGTATTTGATGTGAATGTGCAGATTGTATTTTTTTTTAAAAAAAATAAATATATAATAAAATGGAAGGATGTGTGAATGGTCTAATATAAACCTACCACTAATGCACAGTCATTGAACCAGTGCCATGTTGCAGAGGATACCTGCCCCCCCCCCAAAAAAAACACACAACCACAATCAGTCTGAAGGGCTCTCTAATTTTGCCCTACTGCTGGCTGGAGATTGCTGAGAAGTTTCTTACACCGAGTACCTAGGGGACGTTCACTGGTGGGTCTGGAATATTAACTGGGCTTAGGGTTTTAACAAGTCAAGAGGGATAACTCTTTTCAGAAAGCAATTAAAGGAGCAAGCATTTATTTTTGTGGGCAGCTACTGAACAAAGGCAGACCTCCTCAGGGATGGGGATAGAGTCAGCTCGCCTTTTTGAGGTGCCCCCTCCCCCACTGCATGTGCCATCATTTGCAACTCAGGGTATCTTCCATCTATATCTGATGCTCATTTTGACCCTTTGAAGTGATAAAAGAAGAACCTGGAGCAAGAGAAAAAGGACACTTTCTGAAACTGTGCCATTCCATCAGTGGCACATAAAGCAGCTCTCCCACTGTGTCTGACAGAGTGATTCAGTTTATCCATGTCATTATCTTCATGTTTCTCGGACCAATCTTCAGTATCGCACACTGTCTTTTCTTTCTTTTCTTTTTTACCTGAAGAGCAGGAAAACTGACAAAAGAATTGCTAGAAATGAACTTTAGTGAGCAGGTTAGTAGTAATGCATTTAAAAGCTCCCCATCTCTCTTTTTACTTACAACTCCTTTTTACGCAGACAGGACATTATATGGATTTTTCATGCTAGTACGAATAAAATTCTAGTCTTCTGAGAGTCACCTTCCTGACTTCACTATTAGACAGAGGGCTGGGCATCCCAGGAGCCTCGAACTCTCCCTTTGTTAGGGGGACATTAGTATAACTGGTACTGCTGCTCATTTTATTCCTTTCCTTTCTTTTCATTCCTTAAATAGTACTGAATATGGGCCAGGTTGTGAGTGAGCCTCTGCTATGGTAGCTTTTTATCAGGGAGCATATTTTGATAGATCTGTGCCCAGCGAAGTCTATTGCTTCAAACCTACTTTCTTTTGCTGTGAAGTCTACAGGACTCCCAACTGAGCAAGAGTCCCAACTTCTGTGGCTTATGTGTTTATGCCCAGGTTAGGCTGGCTCACCAGCTACGGCCATTTGTGGGGGACAGGAGACAGACAGGTGTGGAGGACTCCCTGGTCCTGAATGGGGTAACTGTGCCCCTGAAGGACCAAGTGTGCAGCCTGGGAGTCATTTTGGACTCGCAGCTGTCCATGATGGCGCAGGTCAATTCTGTGTCCAGGGCAGCTGTTTACCAGCTCCATCTAGTACACAGGCTGAGGCCCTACCTGCCCACAGACTGTCTCACCAGAGTGGTGCATGCTCTAGTTATCTCTCGCTCGGACTACTGCAATGCGCTCTTTGTGGGGCTGCCTTTGAAGGTGACCTGGAAACTACAACTAATCCAGAATGCGGCAGCTAGACTGATGACTGGGAACAGCTGCCAAGACCACATAACACCGGTCTTGAAAGACCTACATTGGCTCCCGGTATGTTTCTGGGCACAATTCAAAGTGTTGGTGCTCACCTTTAAAGCCCTAAATGGCCTCGGTCCAGTATACCTGAAGGAACATCTCCACCCCCATCATTCTGCTTGGACACTGAGGTCCAACGCCGAGGGCCTTCTGGCAGTTCCCTCGCTGTGAGAAGCCAAGTTACAGGGAACTAGGCAGAGAGCCTTCTCGGTAGTGGCACCTGCCCTGTGGAACACCCTCCCACTAGATGTCAAAGAGAAAAACAACTACCAGACTTTTAGAAGACATCTGAAGGCAGCTCTGTTTAGGGAAGCTTTTAATGTTTGACAGACTATTGTATTTTAATATCTTGTTGGAAGCCGCCCAGAGTGTCTGGGGTATAAAAAAAATAAAAAAATAAACAAATGTCTACCATCTCTGGCCGAACAGTTGGCAAGGGAGTTATTGGTGGTTCCACTTCTGCCTGCTGCCTAGCTGGTTTTGACCCATGACATTTGTGAAATGCCATTCTGCTGTGATACATCTTTCTCCATTATTGACATGTAGGAGAAATGTGGGGGCAATCATAATGTAAAAATATGGATTATATCCAACTCAGTTCTGCCCGGTGTAGACCTAAGTCACCCATTAATTTGCATCGAATTTGAACAGAAATATCATTAGATACACCCCTATATATTTGCCTTACCTCTTATAATGGTAGAATAGTCATTAAAAATTGTTCAGTGCTACTGTGAATAATTAATCATTTCTCACTTTTCTTTGATATTCATAATACTTTCTGCATAAAACATGAAAATAATAAGATATAGTGAAAGACTGCACTGATCATGATTTTCAAAGTCAACCCTACGTTTAGAAACAAAAATGTAAGATGTTGACGTTATAATATATTTCAGGGAGACTGATGAAACACATTCGAGAGGTCAACCAAGGTAACACTGAGGAATTGAGTACAAATATTATTATATATATTTTTAAAAATATTTAAATATAAGTACATAGATTCTACAGGAAATAACTGGGCATTTTATGAAGTACTTCCTTTATGAAGTCCTGAACTTTCTGCCAATTTCATATGCAGTGGTACCTCGGGTTAGAAACACGTCGGGTTACAGACTCCGCTAACCCGGAAGTTGTACCTCGGGTTAAGAACTTTACTCTCAGGATGAAAACAGAAATTGGGCGGCAGTGTGGCGGCAGCAGGAGGCCCCATTAGATAAAGTGGTACCTCAGGTTAAGAACAGTTTCAGGTTAAGAATGGACCTCCAGATCGAATTAAGTTTGTAACCAGAGGTACCACTGTACTGACTCTAACCAGAACTAAAGATATGGAACAAGAATTTTTTTAAAAAAAAAAACTCTCTCAACATTATCAGAATAGAGAGACATATTCTGAGGCATCTCAGTCAGCTTGTCAGAAATCTGGATCCTTGCCCTATGCTGCACCAAACTCTATATCAACTGTAAAGGTAAAAGGTAAAGGGGCCCCTGACCATCAGGTCCAGTCGTGTCCAACTCTGTGGTTGCGGCGCTCATCTCGCTCTATAGGCCAAGGGAGCCGGCGTTGGTCTGCATACAGCTTCCAGGTCATGTGGCCAGCACGACAAAGCTGCTTCTGGCGAACCAGAGCAGCACATGGAAACGCCGTTTACCTTCCTGGCAGAGCGGTCCCTATTTATCTACTTGCATTTTGACGTGCTTTCGAACTGCTAGGTAGGCAGGAGCTGGGACCGAGCAACGGGAGCTCACCCCGTTGCAGGGATTCGAACCGCCGACCTTCTGATCAGCAAGCCCTAGACTCTGTGGTTTAACCCACAGCGCCACCTGGGTCCCTATATCAACTGTAACCAATAAAAATTTGTGGTCATTCTTGCTTCATTTCCTGTTTTGGTGTAATTCTTGCTCTCCCAGTTTTCTTGTTCCATGCTCTGGGTTCAATGAACCATTCTATTCAGTTACCACTATTGAATATGCCCCCCCCCCCGGGTTCACAACAGTATAAAAGATGAAGACAACACTTGAAATGATTGTTGTTGTGGCACCACTCCTATAAAGAAAGGCTAAAATGCTTGAGGCCCTTTTAATTTAGAAAAAACTGCAGCCTTCATATTCATAAAGCATATTTATAAAAAATATTAAAGGTGTGGGAAAGTGAACATTTTCACCTCTGGAAATAGCAGGTTTTGCAGTCAACAATGAACGTCATAAAAATGTAGTTCAGCACTAATTTCTATATATGTCAAATTGTTACACAGGGTAACTTTTTGGAATTATGAATTTGGGATAATCCATAATAGTACTTGAGAAATGAGTGAAATGCACCAGAAAGAAGCATTGAAAATTGTTCTTCAATAACATAATGAAATCAAGACAACTTTGATGTCTGTCATATCATTGGTCCTAATAATGAAGTAAGTAAAAAGTCCCTCATTAAAATACCGTTGAGCTGTGTGATGTTCAAAATCCATAAGAGGATGAATTTTTTTTGCTTGCATTGATCGTTAAGACATAGCTTACTGTAGAGGCACCCACTCAGTTTGCAAACAAGGAACCAAATGGAACAACGTTCCTTGGGCTTTAATTAGCACATAGTGGTGATTACCATATAAGCTGTGAGAAATTCTTGCCATATGGAAAGCTATATTCAGTATTTACAATGGTTTCACCCAGCTGTCATTGCAAAGTAGCCAGCCATTGTGTTATCCTCTTTATAATCTAGCAGAAAACTTCAAAGGGAGGATTATCATCAACTGGGGAAATATTACTGACAGTTGTAAGACACCATGCACTTGGAGGAAGATTAAAATAAAAACTTGTAAACACAGAAAACCTTCTTTGGAAGTTTTCAATTAGGCTGGATATTATGGTTTTCTCCGATGATTTTTTTTTTTTGGGGGGGGGAGTGGTCATTATAATATTTCTCAAATCACAATGTGCTCATTATTTGAAACAATCTATCAATATTGCAGTATGGAGCCATGATATGTCAGTACATGAAAATTAGTGTCTGGATAGACCACCAGGCCACTGGCAGTAGATGCCTTGTGTAACATTTGCACAGCAAGCTGAATATGAATGAAGGAATTCAAAATGAAATCTAGTGAAAAATTCTAGGGAATTCTTCTATGTACAGTGGAACCTCGGTTTATGAACACCTTGGTTAACGAATTTTCAGTTTACGAACGCCGCGGACCCATCTGGAATGGATTAATTCACTTTCCATTACTTTCAATGGGAAAATTCGCTTCAGTTTATGAACGCTTCAGTTTATGAACAGACTTCTGGAACCAATTACACCCATGCTTCGGTTAACGAATTTTCGGTTTACGAACGCCGCAGACCCATCTGGAATGGATTAATTCACTTTACATTACTTTCAATGGGAAAGTTCGCTTCAGTTTATGAACGCTTCAGTTTATGAATAGACTTCCAGAACCAATTACACCCATGCTTCGGGTTAAGTACGCTTCAGGTTGAGTACTCCGTGTACCCGTCTGGAATGGATTAATCCACTTTCCATTACTTTCAATGGGAAAGTTCGCTTCAGTTTATGAACGCTTCAGTTTATGAACAGACTTCCGGAGGTACCACTGTATATAGAAGGTCTCAGATTCAAGGCCTGGTATCTCCAGGTGGGGTTAGGATAGAACCTGCCTGAAAGAGAACTGCTGTTTGACTGTATTGGCAACACCAAGTTAGATGGATCAATGGTCAGACACAAGGTTGAACAGCTTTCTGTGAGTGACCCCCCCCCAAAGGACAAATCCAAAGTTGATTATTTTTATAAGAAGGAGTCTGAATCAAGCAGTTTCTCAGATACAAATTTAGGTGACCAAGAACTGTACCACTGCATCCTGTAAAAGAAAAATAAAAAAATAGTCACGTACCTTTACCTTAGAAACCACAGAAAGAATACAGCATTGATTGTACCTCCTTTGGGAGATGATTCCAGAGTTGCATCACTACTAGAAAGAAGTCTCTTTTGTGCATGCATCGTGTATTTCTTCTATAGAATAGAACCTACAGAGAACAGCCTTCTCTGATTTATTGTACATCTTATATAACAAACCATGAATCATGAAAAAGGCCTCCTAAATCAGCAATAGCCAGCATCTGTTTTGACCCCTACACCTAGATAGGACTCAGCACTACGGTATATCTCGTTTAAAAAATCATGGCTTTATTTATTGGTTTGCATGCAGAATCTACAATGAGGCAGGATCAATTAAATCAGTCCCTGTGGGCATGCTTAACTGGAGGAGACGGATAGGTGCAAATCTCCATCCTGCCTCTGAGCACTGGAGCATAAATTAGCTGTCTGGTCCCACTTTCTGCCTGCGCACCAAAAGGTGAGCTGAGGCAGCTCACCTGACAGCTCCCCTTCCCCTTGGGTATCATGTGTACAGAAGAGTGAAATATCCAAGTCCAAGGCATGCTCTTTTCCCAACCCCCTGAGATTGATGGGTAGTGATTGCAGCACCCCAACATTAGGAACATAAGAAGAGCCAGCTGGATTAGGTCAATTGCCCTTTAGTTTAGCAGTTCCCACAGTGGCCAGCCTGTGGGAAACCAGCAAGCAGGGTTTGAGCACAAGAACACTCCAGTATCTGGTATTCAGAAGCATTGCTGCCTCCATCTGTGAAAGAGCAGCATATCCATCTATAGCTCTCTCCTCCACAAATGTGTCTATTCCTCTTTAAAGCCACCCAAGCTGGTGGCCATCATTGCCTCCTGTGGGTGCCTCAGGGTGCTTGCTAGGCAGCGCTTTCAGGTCTTCCTCCCCACCCACACTATCTGCCTGTTGTGCCCAGACTACATGTCAATTAGTCATATAACACCACCACGTCCAAGGTTAGAGGGTAGACGAGAAAGGGTGCATCCTCAAATCAAATCATCCTCCACATTCCTAATTCATTAGAAAGTGGGAATCAAGGGAAGCATGGGTTTCAAATCCAACCCCTCCAATGATTGTACATTCATTTGGGACAAGAAGGGGAGGAAATAGCCTCTGAAAAAGCTCCTCATACTCTGGCAATGGGAGGGGAGGCAGAAAGACACAATGGAGTTTTTGGCATGCTTAGGCATAGGCAAAGTCATTGATACAAGCAAACTGAATCAGGTGCGTCTGGTTCAGAACACAGCTCAATGGAAGTTCACCTGCCAACCCTGCTGAGGACATGGAAGATAAGTTGTGTGTAGCACTAATCTATGCAATCAGCTACACAGCCCCTTTAGGCTTTGTTTCCTTATCCATTCCCACCATTTGGTGGGCAGCATCTCACTCACCTTCAGTAACATTCTTTCTCCACCGCCTTATTTTGCTATTCGTCTTCATTTTTATTTAAGTTCTTGGTGCAGAATCACAAAGAAAATGGGATTTCCACCTGACAAACAAATAGCTTGTGCCTCTTTATATTTTGCAGATTGTGTGGGTATGTGTGGCACCTTCTAGATTATAATGCCTTCACAGCTTTTAACTTTGAATGGGGAGCTATGGTTAAATATAAGGACATGTTTAAGGACTCGTTTAGCTGCTTCTTTATATTTACAGTATGCAAATGTGTTCTCTAGAGAATGCAGTCCTCCTGGAGGTGACAAAAGTTGCTTGACAAGCAAGTAGAATTTGTCATGGCTCCAGGAACATCTCAAAAATACTGTGCAGGCTGGCAGGTTCAACTGAAATAACAATGACAAGGCGCAAATAAGACTTACATGTGCGAACCCTTTGATCACTCAAGTTTTGTAACAGGCCACAAGCTTCTGGACATGTGACCCCACTTTCTATACTCTTTGTGAATGAAAAAGTTATTAGGTGGCTACAGTGTTTCATTCCCAGTCAGTGCATACCCTAAAAACTTTCTGTTGAAATCCTGGAACTTTTTTATACCATCAATGTTCTGTTTTATTTTGTTCCGTTTTTGTTGTGCTATAATGCCTCCAGACTCCAATAATAAAGCATCACAAACAAACTAAAGCAAAATAAATCCACCACTGTTATTGTGCCAACAAAACATGCTGCAGAATACACTTACAACAAAATTCCAGTCTGAGGAAGCCCTAAGTAGGGTGAATGTTAGTTTGACCATGTTTTTGAACACATGCCCATCTAGTATTGCTTGAAAATCTTGGCAGCCTTGAAAGCTTTTCACATCAACTCACTTTTATGAATTTGTGAACTTTAGCAGACAGGTATGTTGGTTTATCTCAAGTGAATTCTTACATTGTTCTCAAAGCCTTCACATTTTACCGCTTTAATGTTAGTCTCCAGCTTTTTGTACAAGTCAGGTTTTGTAATGGCACATCCATTTTAAATCTGGCATCACAAAGCCCCTTTCTCACTGTTTTGTTGATTGGTACTATTTTAATGTCAGATTTATCTTCCAGCATCCATTGTTTAAAGTCACATGGCCTTCATCAAGGCCATGTGATTCATGGGTAGTTCACAGGGGGAAGAGTAACATAAAAATGCAAGAAGCCTACCATGGGGTAGACTAAAAAGTGATATAAGGTTCAGAACTTGATGAATGCTGAGCAATGAGTGCCATGACTATAAATTCCATCTGCTGCTGAGATTTATACACTTGACAAAGGAAAACAAAAATACAGCTACTGGTTATAATGAATGACTCATTGCACTGACAGCAATATGACTCAGGAATACATCTTGATGCACTATCAAAAGCCTGCAGGCACAGATAAATACAAATTTTAAAAAGTTATTGATTGGACTTGGGGTGGTAGTGAATACCAGGCCAATATGACTGGAGTTTATGCTATCTTTCCCCAGATTACAATAGTCAGATTCGCAAAAGTCTTCCTTAAAATCATACTGTAGAAAGCAAGAGTACGCCTCCGGATCTTTCTGATTTATTTATATTTATTTATACACCACCTTTCATAAAGGGCATTTCATAGAATTGTAGAGTTGCAAGGGACCCAGAGGATCATGTAGTCCAACCCCTTGGAATGCAAGAATATGCAGCTCTCCTGTGTGGGGATCAAACCTGTGACCTTGGTGTTATTAGAACAATGCCCTAATCAGCTGAGTGATTCAGCTTACATTCAAGGAGCTCAATGTGGTGTAGACTTGCTGGATTTTAACTCCCTGTTCCATGTGTATGAAAACCCAGAATCTCTTATTTTTTTGCTCTAAGTGTGTGAGAAATTTATATATGTTGTTTTCTGTTGAATTTTTGTTTCAATGTATATTGCTTCTCTGATGTGCATAGTGTGTACTACTTATATATTTTTGAACTATTAAGAGGTTTAGAAATGCTTTTAAATAATCAAATAAATAAATCATCCCTGAAATTGGCCATGTTGACTAGGGTTGAGAGGAGATGGAAAAGGTTTGCATGTCTTTGCATATCTTTAGTACATGCAGGCTGGAGTTGAGGGGTGGTGGTGCATTGCATCTGCTTATCCTGCTTAAACCTCTGTTTATTTAGCCAAAGATTTGAACAGAGCCCTGCATACATTGAAACTGCAGGCACACAGGCTATGACTTTGCAGTTGAGGGTTTTGCTTTTCATAGGGCTCCCAGTCATGCACCTGTCCATCTTAACAGCACCACCCATTGTGTTTCTCATGACGCCCAAGGGATCTTCATGAACAATCTCTGATGCAGTGCAAGGATGAGATGTGATCTAGAAATTGGCTCAGAGTTAAGGAACTCTCTGGACTACAGTCATTGATAAAGCTCCTAGCTTTGAGAAAACAGAGGTCCACCTTGACAAATATCCTAGGAACAGGGCCTGAGTTTATTGTTCTGTTTATTGACAAAGGTTATTTATTCTAGCCAGAGAGATCTTTAAAACACATAAAAACACAGGAGGGAAAGAGAAATGTTTGTTGATTAGGACTTACAGGATTTGTCTTTGGGTGCCAAGGGTGAAAGACATCAAGAGAAAAATGACCTTTTCTTGTGTCAAGAAGTCTCTTTCGTTGTTTTTAAAGCTCTCTTATTATAGGGGATGTTATGATTCTATCGAGGCAATGTCACCCAACCCTTTTTTTTTTACATTATAGTATGCAAAACCTTGTATTTCCAGATTAAAAATAAAATTGGCATGCTTTGAACTTTAATAGGCTCTTTTGTAATAGATAGAGGACAAGAAGGCTAACGATGTATGCATCAAATGACTGGATTAAGACTCTTCAGAAGTAAAAGTTCATCTCTGCAATTAAATCAACTCCAGTACAAACAGCAACTTTGTGGAAAGGTCACACATCACTGCTGAGAGGCTGCCATCCAAAGAGTCTGGAAATAAATAGTAAATGAACTGCCATGCAGCTTGGGAATTTATTCTTTTCAGTGTATCTGCTGACACAACCAAGACCCTTTCCAGATGAGCCTGGCAAATAAGTCTAATCACAACAGTCAATCCTGGAAAGTTCCTCATGAACATCTACTTCTACTGTGTTCATGACAGATCCCACATAGTCTAAACTGGATGTTATATCTTTTTCATCCAAATATGGATTCTCCATTCTTAATGCTTTTGGGGAAAGGGGGAGAAGAAGCTGAACCATCTATAAAATATGTCTTACTCATGTGTAATGGGAAGGGGAAGTAGGAGTATTATAACTAAAGAGGAAGTGCATATTGTGTGCCAAGATCCAAAAAAGGCAGGAATGAGTGCTGGGCAGTTCACAATTAAACAATCCCTGGGAGTGGGGCCCAAGCATTCCCACTGGCTGGTTGGGACCACTGCCAGGGGAACGCCCGTCCAAGGGCTCCCAACATTGGCCAATAGCCGGCAGCTCGGCAATCCAGCCTGCTATTTGCAAGGTCACACTGGTGAGGTCCAGGGTCTGGCTGCAACACTGCCCACCAAGAAAGATGAGTGGACATACCACGCACTGAGTTTTTATGATATGGATGTGTTGTTGGGAAACTGCCTGGAATCTTATTCATTGAATCTCTTTTAATAAATATGATGTATAAACCACTTAATACAAAAGCATGGTTTGCCTAATATTAAGGCCTAATTGCCTTAATACAAAAGCATGGTTTGCGCAGAGCATGGGAAATAAACAAGATGAACTTGAGCTCTTGGTACAGCAATCTAAATACGACATAATAGGCATCACTGAAACCTGGTGGGATGAGTCTCATGATTGGAATGTAGTAATAGAGGGATACAATCTATTTCATAGAAATAGACCAAACAGGAAAGGAGGAGGAGTAGTGTTATATGTCAGGGATGTGTATACCTGTGAAGATATCCAGGATTTAAAACTTCAAAGTTGAGTGTATCTGGGTCAAAATTAAGGGAGAGAAAAATAACAGTGATCTCATTGTGGGAGTTTACTATAGATCCCCAAGCCAAACTGAGGACACAGATGATGCCTTCCTGGAACTGATGGCCAAGCATTCAAAAGGAAGTGAGATAGTAATGGGGGATTTCAACTATCCTGATATTTGTTGGATGTCAAACTCAGCCAAGCGCATAAGGTTGAACAGATTCCTCACTGGCCTTGCAGACAATTTCATTGTCCAGAAAGTGGGAGAAGCAACAAGAGGATCAGCCATTTTAGATCTGGTCCTAACCAATAGTGATGACCTGGTTAGTGGGGTAGAAGTGGCAGGATCATTAGGTGGGAGTGACCATGCTCTTCTTGAGTTTATTATGCAGCGGAAAGGAGCAACCAAGAATACTAAGACTCAAATCCTAGACTTTAAGAAAGCCGACTTCAGAAAACTTAGAGAAACGCTGGGTGAAATCCCATGGACAGTAATACTAAAAGGGAAGGGAGTTCATGATGGTTGGGAGTTTGTTAAAAGGGAAATATTAAAAGCACAACTTCAGGCAGTACCAATGAGACGGAAACATGGAAGGTGCCTAAAGAAGCCAGGGTGGCTATCTAAAGAACTTTTAACTGAGTTACGATTTAAAAGGGATATGTACAAAAAATGGAAAAAGGGGGAAATCACCAGAGAGGAATTCAAACAAATAGCCAGCATGTGTAGAGACAAAGTCAGAAAAGCTAAAGCACAGAATGAACTCAGGCTCGCCAGAGAGGTTAAAAGCAACAAAAAGGGCTTTTATGGGTATGTCCATAGCAAAAGGAAGAACAAGGAAACAGTGGGGTCACTTAGGGGAGAAGATGGTGAAATGCGAACAGGGGACAGAGAAATGGCAGAACTCCTCAATACCTTATTTGCCTCAGTCTTCTCCAAAAAGGGGTGATATGATAGCCATGTTCAAATATATAAAAGGATGTCATATAGAGGAGGGTGAAAGGTTGTTTTCTGCTGCTCCAGAGAAGCGGACACGGAGCAATGGATTCAAAATACAAGAAAAAAGATTCCACCTAAACATTAGGAAGAACTTCCTGACAGTAAGAGCTGTTCGGCGGTGGAATTTGCTGCCAAGAAGTGTGGTGGAGTCTCCTTATTTGGAGGTCTTTAAGCAGAGGCTTGGCAGCCATATGTCAAGAATGCTTTGATGGTGTTTCCTGCTTGGCAGGGGGTTGGACTGGATGGCCCTTGTGGTCTCTTCCAACTCTATGATTCTATGATTCTAATATAATATGAAATATTCACAAGGAAATACCAATAAAATCAAAAAGAAACAAGTAGACATAACTTGATGATTATGATGAAGTGCAGTTCAGACAATCAATCAATCAATCAATCAATCAAAAGGCAGTGCATAAATGAAGACAGAAACATATTTGATTTGAGTGGTTGCCCATGCACCTTTCACTATACATTGACTATACTTACAAAAATAAAACATGCAGACTGGAGAAAAAAACACCATCACTTTCTAAACAATTGTTCAAAAACATATACAGTTAGCTGTAACTGGGGTAGTAGGAAGCTCAACTGCTTTCAGAAAATTGCAGTTCCAAGCCATGCTTGACAGAGCAGGTTAGAATTAATAACAGTGTGGTAATTTCTTTGTGACCAGGTAACTAATCACTTTCTCCACATTCTATAGGTATGGTTGCACAGTACAACAGCAACACCTACCAGTGTATGACAGCATGACATTTCCCTCTGGCTTCCCAAATCAATGATGAAATTCTGGTTCTTTTGAACTGAATGGCAATGTTCTTTTAAACTGAGTGGCAATCCAAAAAGATTGGATTTCACCAGCCCCTGCATTACTAGAAAATCATTAGGGGGGTATTTTTAAATTCTGAATTGTATGTAGGTGACAGGATTTCTTGAGAGTAGAAAAGAAATTGGTTACTGATATGTCTGCTTTATGTGATGGCCATTCTCCTTATAGGCAAATGGCAGAATGCTGATTTCTGGCACAATGTGACATCCAGAGCAACAGTTGCCCCAACTTGGCATAATCAGCAAGTTGGCCAGATCATTACATGAAATGCCAGTGGGGAATTGGCATGCTCTACAGTTCAGTCTTCAGAGGTGCTCAGCAACTGGCAAATAGGCATGTGCAAACAATTTTTGCAAAGTATAACAAATCAAAACATTGGTGGGGAGGGAATTGCATATAGGATAGATCAATGATTGATTGATGGACAGACAGACAGGACAGGAATACCAAAAGTTCTTTAGGTAATTTATCATCACCTATAAAATTGAAATTTACTTTATAAGTACCTTGAAAAAAATAGCAAAAGTGGACATCTCTCTCTTCCCACCCCCTTGAAATCTAGGACATAACATCGGCCTCATAAAGGCAGCCAATACAGAATAAGCCAAGACATACTTAGGATATAATATTAGAGCCATTTCAAATATGTGGATTTCACTGCTGTTTGCCTGAGGAAATACATTGTTCCATTAGCAGTTTTTTTTTTTGACATGTCCAGAATATCTTGGAGGTGCCAGTTGGATACACAACTGCTGAAATGTGCATGGCTTTGGAAACTGGGAGGGAAGAACTACTATGATCATGCAAATTGCAGCAGATGTCTATCCATATATCATGCATCTATAACTTCAATTGATCCTGGCCATGTTAAAAGCCCATCAATGGCCCCATGCATTTAAGCCAACCCTTAGCTTGTGGGAGTGCCAAACCAGAATGTGATTGGGAAGGGCAGGGTTGTATTGGTAATCCAAAAAAATGTGTCTGCAAATAGACCCAACTACATGTGCATTGGATTTCACCCTTTGTATGGTGTTGGATTGTGAAGGCATGTGGCAATGGAAGTCTTGGAAAGGGAAGGCTAAAGTGTTGCAGATAAAGCAGGAAGCATGGAGTGAGGACATGAAAGGAGAATTTGATGTTTCTTGGTTGTCAAATAGAAAAGGGAAGCTGTTCTAAGAGCAGCAGAGTGGGAGGGATTAAAATGGACTAGTTGAAAAAAGCATAAAAGGGTTGTGGAAGAAGATGTCCCATATGAATCTGAATGTTACACACACACACACACACACACACACACCCTATTCCCCTCAGTTCCACAGCAGAGCATTCATTCACACTGGGAGAGGACTAGGAATAAACATTCCATTCTCCCGGGTGGGAATGAGATGCTATTTGCATCACTTTCTGTTGGGGGAAAGTGTGACTGTTTTCATCTGTAGCTATTAGGAGACAGATTTTTAAAAAGTACTCACACCATTTATTCTTAAACACACAACTTTTGTCTTACCAAATGAATTTTAAATATATCCAAGAACAGACATTTCACCCTGATAGCCGAACCCTCTATCACTAAGGGAGTTTTTACCTTTAAATGGTGCCTCAGCCACCATTCACATGCTGCAATATTTCAGTGGCATATGTTGTGTGTTTTATTATCATGCCATTATTAAAGGAAGAGAAACACAGTTTATGCCCAGATGCCCATTGGAGATTAACTGTTCTGTTATCATGAGCATGTGGGGGGGGGCAGAACCTCAGATTTGTATTGATTTGTAATGATTCTTACTTTTTTGGCAGGGAACTGCCCCTCTGCCCCTCCTTGGCTATGCCCATGGGAGAGCACAGGAAGGAAACAAGGTCGGAAGGGGGCCATGGTTGGGAAAAAGTTGTGAAACACTGGCCTAGTCAAGCAAAGTCAGGCTGGAGATCCAGCACCTTGGAGAGCAGCAACAAGAGCTGTAGTCTTGTGTTCTTCCATCACACAATACTAGGCATGAGGGGAATAATGGATTCATGCCACACTCTCCTGCCCCTGTTGTGGAAGCCCTTCCTGGCTTTGAACCCGGTACAACAGTACCCCCTGCCCCCCATCAGTGGTTCTGTGTATGTATGCCCACATGCATGGATTCAGCAAAAATCTCCATTTTTTCTGGCTGCACTAGGCTTCCCATGTATAAAACAGGGTTTTAGCTTTAGCTTCTCAAGTCTTTTTGAAGCAATCAATGGTCCATAGGATCAAGCACTTAGAAATGCACTGGTGACCATGGATTAGAAAATAGCACATGTTCCTTTTCTTGGCTATGTTAGTTACCTTTCTCTTCACACTGAAGTAGATCATCATATATAAATGGCCAAGATAAACTTGGGGAATGAAGCTCTTGATTGCATAAATGGCTTGTTTGTGTTTGCTTGATAATCGGAATTGTCTCTGCCTGCAGAAGATTGTTTTCAGCTAATTCTATGCAGCTGTTAGGAAATTACAGGCTTTGCTATCCAAGGCCACTCTGGGAAAGGAAAACTAGCTCTGTTTGATCACTAATCTTACTCTGTAATGATCTGAATGAAAAGAGGAAACCACGTTTGGCACTTCTCAGCTATGTTACACAGGGTCTGTGCCAGCCAATCCTATTGCTGGATGCCAACCAACAAAAAAGTGTCAGTCATTTACAATTTTTACAATGCAGCCATATATGTATCTCGTGTGTGTGTGTGTGTGTGTGTGTGTGTGTGTGTGTGTGTGTGTTCATGAGAGATTTTACTTTTGGCAAATATATTGACATTGCTCTCAACCATGGCAACTCCACCATCTCCAAATGTACAAACGAAATAATTATGCTACCTGTAATTCCTCCAGATAGATGTAGAGGCAACTCTAATATGCTTCTACTGAGAATCAGTAGAATTAGCTGAAAACTTCTCTTGTCTTCATCTTCTAAAATCTCCATAGTTCAGCCATCGATTCTGATCCTTGCTGAAGCTTGGATGGGATGGAGCCTCTTATGGAACTGAGTTTTTACAGTGGGACCTCGATTTACGAATTTAATCCTTTCTGAATGCACACTCGTAGGTCGAAAACTTTGTAAGTTGAGTTTCCCATAGGAAACGCAGTTTCCCATAGGAATGCATCGGAAACGGGAAAATCCGTAAGTCGAGGAAACCGCATCTAAAAACTCGTAAGTCGAGGAAACCGCATCTAGCCGCGAACGGGTTTTCCGTTCGGATGTCGAAAAAATCATAAGCACGCGGCCACTTTTTTCGCTCATAACTCGAAAACGTCGGATGTCGAATAGCTCCTCAGTCGAGGTCCCACTGTATTAGGAAAGTAATAGAATTTAAAGTGATGCAGTATATAACAAAAACACTTCATTATTAAGTGATGGGAACACTATACTCCCATTGGCAATATTGGGTTGACACCAAAGGTGCTCTAATGTGAGTGGATGGCTTCTGCTAGCTACATTTTGATTTCCTCAGACTTCCCCCTTCATCTGTAGCCCCCTGCACCACATCCTTTCCAACAGTCCTCTAATTTTCAGAATTGGATTGGGACAGATGCAGCAGGGAGAGATGAGGTCCCATTCTACCTAACAGAACTTAGCTTGTATTTTGTTGGATCCAAGCTACTGTTTTAAAAAGCAAATGTATGCCTACTAGTTCTGCTCCAATAATTAAACCATGCATTATATATTTAACTGCTCGAAGCTGAGTTAACGGGTTGCGTCTGGTAATCAAGCACTGGTGCATAGTGAGGGTGCTTGGTATCCACAAGGAGCACTTATTGGAACAATTATGGATAAGAAATGACAAAATGCGGGGAAATATATACCAGCACAATTTCCTATGTATGCACACCGTGAATGCATTGCTAATATCTGCAATGCAGATTGTGCTCACAATGTATTCAGAATGCCCATTAGTTCTCCTTCCATCATTTCCTAGTATTTTATAATGCATTATTTCATTGTAATTCAACAGACCACAGTTTCTCTTCAAAACTAGGGATGTAATTTTATTCTCCTGCACTCCCTTGTTCCAAAGTTTGGATGTTTAAAATTTTGAAATTCATAACTATTTAGGAAGGGGTGAGGCGTTATACAGCGAAAGACTATTCCTGGAGGGAGAGAAGATGGTGTGCTTCCCAAAAGTCGTCTCTTTCAGAAACTCGCCACCACAGCTACCAATATGTCAACATCTGTGTTTATTTTACAGAACTGATCTTGCTAGTGGCTTGCCAAGATCACAGACATGTTTTCAGGTGTAGGATTGGAGAGAATTTTGCAGGTTTGTGGTGTTTGTAAAAGAGAAAAAAGGGGGGGAAATCACTAACAGCCCATTGGCACTGGGCCAGGGTTCTTTCCCCACTTTTTGTGATTAATTTCTGTCTCTCCTTGTGATGACAACAGATTGACTGCCACCCCTCCGCCCTCCCCCCACCCAATGCTCCATACAAAACACCATTCTGAAGGAAAAATGGTAATCACTGCATGGTGGGCACTACGATAAGTGCCACTGCCCTTGTTACTGCTGCTGTTAAAGGTGGTGAGTAGCTTTTGCCCCATGCAATATAATAGTCATACTATTTTAGCATGCAGTCATAGAACATAGAATCAAAGTGTTGAAAGGGACCCTGGGGGTCATCTAGTCCAACCCCCTGCAATGCAGGAATATGCCGCTGAACCAGACGGGGATTGAACCTGCAACCTAGGTGTTATTAGCACCACTCTCTAACCATCTAAGCTATCTATCTCTCAGTACATCAAAAGAGGATTCTGAATGTGCCATCATGCTAATGACAATTGGTGTCTAGTATCACATCTGGACAAAAAGCCAAATATGGGGGGGGGGGAGAATAAATGGGGATTCTAGGGAAGGTCTCAGCAGTAGAGCATCTGCTTTGCAGGCAAAATGTCCCAAGTTCAATGACTATTATCTCCAGGTAGGGCTGGGAAAGACCCTCTCTGAAATCCTGGAGAACTGCTGACCCTCAGTGGAGACAATGTAGAGCTTGATGGACAGTATAAGACAGCTGACTCAGTATAAGATAGCTATGTTAACCACCAGTGGAATGCCATATAATCATTTTGACTATAAGCTGTCAAAAGAATCACTTACCCTCCCCAAAATTACCCATACTGGAGAGCTAAAAGTTCTTTATTATTGCCTTTGTTATTGCAGCAGTTTCCCATAAGCATTTCCCTCTGATAATCATAATCATCCTACACAGATTGGCCAGGATCCAAAGAGCTACGTGAAATGAGGTGAAGGGTTGTTTTATATAGCAAGAGGTTTTTTAAAAGATGTATTACAGAATATCCATTCCATTTCTATTTTCTCAAGCTTTAAACTTTCAAGTGTTGTATTTTGCCCTGTGGCTTGAATTGGTGTGTGTGTGGAAATAGGAGAGAGAGAAGGATGGAAATTGCTGTTCAAGAAACAACTGCACTCTAAATTTATCTGTGTCCAGGCAGAATTAGTTAAGTGAATCTTTGGATCCTGGCCTCATTATTTATAAAGTATTTTACCTAAGTGTGCAATGCACTTCACATATATTAGCTTGGTGGTCAAACACTTCTCATGGTGCTTATTAATTTCGTACTGTTTCATCTCTAGAGAGATGATAAATCTATTTCTGATTCATGTTACTTCACATGTGTTCACTCCTAAATCCATTCCATCCTGTTTCTGTGCATGTGAGAACGGTAATATGTTCTTACTTTGTTACAAGGTTGCCCAATGGTGGCTTAAAAATAAAAATCCTCATGTTTATTTTGCATGTAATAAAAATGTGGCTAGAAAGCTCGGCTGCCACCATGACCACCAAACACATATTCAGGCAGGCTGCAAAAAAGGGTCTGCACAGATTACAGTATTTAGTTCATACCCTGATTTGACACTATGGAAATCAGCCAGATTTGATCTGAAATGCTTCAGCGACTGTGCCAATTTTTTTTGGGGGGGGGGGGACAAAAAAACTTCATGCCTCTTCCACTCACAATTATGGAGAAAGCTTAAAAATGGTTATTATCTTTTGTTTTTAACAATGGGATGAAAATTGCATACATAGTAAAGCATGCCAAGTGACAGGCACATATGCCCAGTGTGGTTCTGCTGGGCACCAATTTTTTTTTTCTTTTTGAAGTGACCATTTATATTTTTGGCAAAATTGAATGAATCGTGCAAATATGACAGCCCCAGTTGAGGGGCCAGATTGCAGAAGGATAGCTGCAGTTGGTTTTCCTACAAGGGCAGAGTTTACAGTTTTGGCGGAGTAAAAAACAACAACAATTCACTTAATTTCTTCTAATGTTTGTGGGCAAGCTATATGCAAAAATACACATGAGAGAGCTGTCTCTAGGTAAGAAACCTATCAAATCATAGAAAGATATAGGCCCAAGGGTTTTTGTGCTTGACGCCTTTAATAATGTTTTTGGTGGAGGTGATCTGAAATATATTTGCTTCATTCCCAGTGGTTTTTGAGGGACATGATTTGGCATAAAAATGGCATCCAATGATGACACATGTGGATCCAGAAATTGCATTTTATTGGCTTTACGAAGAATCATGAAAGAAGAAGAACAAACAACGCAGAATCAAACCTGGAGTCCAGCATATGGCAAGCATACAGGAAGCATAAACCATCATTTACGGCATGTGATGTTTTACTACAAAATAAACGAGTACGCATAACTAATTTTATGTCTCATGGTATTTATTGACCTCTGCCAAAGGGAGATAAGAGTGAGCGGGGGATAAAGTGGGGGTAGAGCTCTAGTAGCATGTGTAGTGAAAGGATACCAAACACATTTTTCATGACCACCCAAAACATGTACTGTCCTGCTATACTGCATTAGTTTTTCTGATAGGTGGAAGAACTGGATATTGCCCTCTCAACTGTGAGGTTGTCCAGTTTTCCATTGAAATGTTATTCCCATATGGGCCACAACCAGCAAGAAGAGCAAGTTCTCTATGAACTACCAACCCTTCCAGACGTTCTATAATTGACAAGAGAGCAAAAGCTGAGTTAGGAAGGGTTATTTCCCCAGTAATATTTGATGCCATAGCAAAAATAACTTCCTAAAGTACTGAGTTATTTCAAAGTGTTCTGCAGCTGATACAACTTTGTGTTGATACAACTTTGGGTGAAAAAACATCTTCATCCTATACTGAACGTTCACACTTATGGCCAATTATTCATCATGTGCCGAGGGAAAAGATTGGTTCCTGTGAGTTCTCCATTCCAGATATTATCCCAAATCCAACTAAGAATGTACTGGGCAGTGAAAGCACCATTCATTGTTGGGGAAGAGAGCCCAGGAGAGGAGATTAAAAACTGCCCCCCATTTTCTTCCTGGACAGTGAGCTGGTACACTGCTACTGCTGATTTTTGGATTACATGGATTTTATGCAAATTTAGCTGCTAGAGTGAAGGAGGAACTTCATCCAGCTAGGATTATGCTATGTTGTGTCGTGCTGTGGTTGATTTATATATCCCTCTTCACTCCAAAAGCCTCTAAAGTAGCAAAGAGCATATTCAAAGAGAAAAGTGCAATCAAAGGCCAAGTATAATCAATGAATCAAAACATTGTGAAACAGCAAAATAACCAAATACCCACCAAACGTGTGTGGTATGTGTGTGAACTGTGTCCATGCTCTTGCAGCTTCCCAGTAATCCATCTCTTTCTTGGATGCCTGGTGAACTATCTCAAACACATATGAGTTGCTGCAATCTCTCATCTACCAACAAGCCCATCCACACCCATGAGGAATGTCAAGGAAGGTCCTTGAGTTTGTAACAATCTAAAGGAGCAGCAACCCAAAGGTCATGTTGAGCCAGAAACCATGCCACTTACTACATGGGGAAGGTGGGCAGCAAACACCTGGCAGCCCTATTAGAGACAAAATAAAGATATTTTATATCAGCTTAAAAATGAGTTTCATATTGTTCATGTATTACGCCATTTCTCTTTGCCTGCAGAGAAAACTTGTCCAGCACATGTTGAGTCTTCCCAGCAGGAACTTGGAAAACATTAAGGTTATGATTAATAACTCGGAGAAAGCTGGAAGAGTTTCTCAGCTGTGTCCTTAATTCTATTGCACTGCTTTTCTTTGGGTATCTGGGTAAAACCTTCACTCCCTCCTTACCTATGATTCTTGTTTACTGCAAAAGCTATAAAAGGCTGCATTTTATTTTATGGAAAACCCATTATTCATTAAGAGGTAAGCAGCCAAACCCTAATGCCATATTTGCAAATTAAATTGCTATCAACTATGACATAAAGCATATCAATCTCATTTCCCCCCAGACACCTGCTAATATCAAAAGGCAATCCTAATGATTTTTATGGTGTTTGACCTCAGAAATATTTGCACACTTGAGTAACTTTAATTTCACTGACCTGCATTCATAAGCCTGAAGTCTGTCAAATTGTAAGACTATAGACTGACTGATGTGTATTTTGCTCTAGGAGGCTTAGTTTGGTCAGAATCAAATACAGTATACACTTCCAGAGTTAATGCTAAATACATTACTTCTGGTAAATGAGCCACTATAGCCTGTGAAAATTTATGTCCCAGGATTTTTAGACTCATCTTCCCATGTACTATCGGAAACCAAAGGGGCACATTGGTTGCCAGATGTGAAATATATTGGCATTCTTTTCAGCTCTCCTATCCCACTCATCATTATTTACTGTAAACAGGGAAATACATAAACCAAACCACAAACTATTATATGTTCCCAAGAAAATATATACCAGATATACTTGTTGAGCCCGCTCAATCCAGCAATCGGTTTGCCTGCATCATTTACACAAACCTGTATGCATGTGCGCAAAGGAAGGAGAACCAAAGAATTTTTTCCTGCACACACAGGTTAACACATAGCACTAGTGCATAATTCTGTTATTTTCTCTTTTCTCAGCTTTGCACAGTTCTCACAAA
The DNA here is from genome assembly GCF_963506605.1 of Zootoca vivipara. NCBI lineage: Eukaryota > Metazoa > Chordata > Lepidosauria > Squamata > Lacertidae > Zootoca > Zootoca vivipara. The sequence goes on from NC_083279.1 coordinate 33,771,969, forward strand.
AGCAGCTTACATAAGTGTAGCAAGCTGCAAGCAAACCAATCTTGGTTTCAGGAATGTATGATAAATGTATAAATAGCCCAAGTTGAGCGAGCTTATTTTAAACATGCACAGACTGCAAGGGAAATATGGCTAGAGGTCTGGATGTGCCTTGCTTGGGCAACCTACAGCAAAGCATGATTTCACCCTGCAGTAGATACAATTACCTATATCTACTGCAGTTAAATCATTGGTAGTTGACTCCTTGCCCTTTTCACGTATGAGAGATAAGGGAAACTGGTGCTCTCTGAGGTTCTGTGGAGGCAGGTGCTAAATTGCACTTATGAAGGTTGTCCAAATGCTATGCAGACACTGCAGGTTCTAGGTCATCATCTCGTGGCCCGCTGCGATGGTAAGACAGTTCACTGCTAATTGGCATGACATCTCCTCATGGAGCCATGGTAATGCAATTGTATTCCTTGCCAGAAGCTAGAGCAGGACATAAGCACACTGTGGATTTCCATTATCTGCCTGCCAGAATGTCTGTATGAGAGTGTGATTGTGGTCCAAGGTGGACACCAGCCCACACCTGGCACTTGGAAACTATTCTGATGAAAAGAGCCTGTGGGCCACATTATGGTCAATTGAGGATTCAGCCAAAATAGTCAGCTGTGACAAAGTTGGCATCCGATAAGTTACACAGCTCATTGGCCTGCTCGACAAAAAATGTCTTCATAGGGAACTGAGGACAGCTTTATCCACAGCTCACAAGTGGAAACCAAGGAATAAGGGTAATTTGACAAAACTATAGGGACATGACTTCTGTTGAAGCATATTGCCAAGAATGTGCAAACATTCACCTTCATGTGGTACTTTAAGGAGAACTGGAGAACAGCTCTACAAAGCTCATAATTGTGTATGCATAGTAGGGCCAGCACAGAGGTACGAGTCGAACAGATAGCCAAATGACTGGTGGTGAACCTTATCCTGAGAACTTAGGTTAACTTTGCACATGAGACTGGATGGCTAAGTCAAGTTGGTAAAGCAGATGTCTGAAGCTCTACTTGAGAAACTGGGAGGGTGGGGGAATGAGCCAGAAGGAAATTACAATTGCTCATGCAGGTTGAAGCCGAAACATGTAGTCATCCTTTTATAGCGCTAGACTCTTGGCTGGTAGTACAAGTTTGTATTATTGGCTCTGAATGTTCGTTGGTGGCATGATTTGTCTCTGTGTGTGGTTTCCTGCTAGCTTCAGAGCCTCCACTGTGGCAGAAGATTGAGCTTCACAGGAAATGCTAAGAACTAGGCATGCTCCTACTACTGCATCCTTATACATGGGGAAGGTCTAATATCAGGGATGGTTTAAATATTCAAACTGAGTGGAAGGAAATATGAAATTGAGAAGGTAAACCCTGCTGAAAATAAACCTTGCAACCTATTTTGTGTCAGTCCAGACCCACATAAGTCTGAATTGATCATTACCCAGGCATGCAAATTAGACTCGCATCTCCTCTTTTCTTATCTCCCTCCACTCTGGCATTTCCTACAAAATGAAAACAAAACTCATACTGTTGTGACACGTGGAAGAACCCTGGCTCACTAGGTGACTGTCTAGCCAGTCAGTCTACCTGCCCATCCTACTGCAGAAATCAAAACATCTTTTTCTGGACTATGTCTTTCTTAACCTTAGAAGGAAACATTTCTGAACATGCCCAAATGTGTTGTTTCAACACCTGCATGGCAGAAGGGCACACAGCACAGACTCCCATCATTGCATACCTACACTTTCACAACAAAAGGATTGTGTTTTTTCCTCCTGTCTGTGTGGGAAAGTGCTTGGATCTGATAGGAGATGAGAACATAGGTGGGTAAAAACCTTTGTGTTTATCTTCCGATGTTCTGTGAGCATTTGTGCAAGGAATGCTTACAAAACTGAGATAGCAGAAGGGCTGTAGCTCAGTGTTTAAATATCCTGAACCCCTGGCTTACCTGGCAGCAAGTCAATATCTCAAGTCCAAGCCACAGAAGCAAAGTCCAAGAAAAGCAGTCCAGGGTCAATCCAAGCAGCCAAGTCTGAAGTCCAGCAGTCAGAATACAGTCTTGTAGAGGTTCATGAACAACCAGGCCAAGATCCAACAGCATGGAAATTCTCAGCAGACACAGCATCTCAGCTCAGCTGCCCTTTTGTGCTTTGCATGTTGATTGCAGCATCTGGGCTTGAAGAGGCAAGTGACCCTCACCTGCTCCAAGCCTCCTCCAGCTGAGGAATCACACCCCTCCTCCCAGAGCTAGCGAGCCCCACCTGGCCAGCTAGGTGGCTGGGCTCTGGGCCCTTGCCTGCCTCTACCTCCTAGAGCAGCCCTCCCGCTGCTCGCTACACCAGCCATGTTTGTGGAGACAGGGGCCCCTCTGGTTCTGGTGATGGGTCCTGGGCATTGACTCCCATCCCCTCGCCATCCTCCTTCTCTCTGTAAGTACTTCCTTCCCCTTCCCCTGCTTGCCCTGATGTGTCTCAGTCCCAGCTACGCCCCTCACCAGGATCCTCTTCCTCTTCCCCATCATCCTGCCACTTCATGACATTGAGCATATGCATTGCATGCAGAAAGTGAACGGTTCAATCCATGGTATCTCCGGGTAGAGCCATGCTTCTACCCTGGAGTTGCTGGATCTTGGTCATATGGAGCCCTGTATATAGAGGCCAAAATTTGACGTCCTCTCCATTGTTTTCTTATTTCAAGGCATGCAAGCTGGTGTGCAACCATCCCTACTTTATAGCGCAGAGCTGGAAGGGTTTCTGCCCTGCCCCCACTGTTGTTCTTTTATTCATCTTTCTCCGTTGCTTTGATGCTTGTCTGAAGTGGTAGTCAAACCTACATCCCTGACTCTTTAAGACAAATTTAATTTCTGGACCTAAAAGCCCACTGCAAATGAATGCAAGCAAAGCAGCACTGGGAAGAGAGCAGTAATCCTAGCTGGCAGCAAGTACTTGGCTGCTGGTTTAGGGCATTAATCTCGTATCATGTCTAGAAATGAAAGATAATGTATTCATTTTGCTTAGCTTAATTACAATTTATATTCAGTTAACAGCAGAAAATCCTTTTTGCGCTAACAATACGCTTAACGTTTCCCGCTTTCTTGTCAACTTTACAAAGCGAGACATATAGCAGTGTAGCGTTGTCTCAGGGACACAAAAGTGAGAAATGCAAACAAACAGGAACACAACAGTGGAAAGTCATTGCAGTGATGGCTGGTTAAAACTTGTATTTTTTTTTTCTTAATGCACTATGGGTGCTTTGCTTTTGTTTGCAGAATATGTACTGTGGCATCCTTGTCTCATTCGAAAACTGTGTGTTGTATGCACTCTCTCTCTGTGTGTGTGTGTGTGTAGATATAGCTACAGACATGGATATATGCACTTACTAGCATACCATAGCTCATTGGTCAAGCATCTGCTTCGCAAAAGGTCCCAGGCTCAATCCCCAGCAGCTCCAGATAGGATAGCTGCTGCTAGTTGGTGTAGACAATACTGAGCTAATCAGTCTAGTGATCTGACTCAGAATAAGGCAACTAACTTCCTATGTTCCCTATGTGTGCACTGTTGAGAGTGGTAGCATGTAAATATTATAAAGTCAATGTTAATGCTTACCATCATAAACATCATATGAACGTACTTTACTAGCACAGCTGTATCATAATCTATCATTGGGGTTGGCCAGATAGATTCCCTTGAGTAACATCAGATAGGTGTATAGATGAACAGATAGCAACAGTAGTGATTGGTCAATTTGGGCAAATAGGGCACTGCCCCACCAAGCACAGCCTACCCTCAGCCAGCCCCCTCCTGCCTGCCTCCTTACTTACAACCAGGCATGGGTGGTTGGATGAAAGAGGATAGGGACAAAATCACAATCAGTTGGTTCCACCCATTACTCACTCTGGCTTTGGCTCCTATTGACTCTGGCTTTACCTACTGTCAGTCATCCTGCCTTCTGTCCTACCAATCCCAATGTGTACCAGCCTTTACTGGATATAAACCCTATTGAGGCAATATTTCTGAATTATGAACGTAAACATGAGAAGAGGCATAGTGGTGCCCTCAGCAACCCCTATATCCCTGTGTGCGAAGTCACACAGGGCACACATCTCTACTGTGTATGTGCTCCATGCCCGGTGTTCCTACACTGAGTGAGAAAGTCTGAAGGGGGCCTATAAGCACATTCTTCCGAATGCATAGAAGCCTTTGTGCAATCATAAACTCAGATAATGCAGAGGCTTCTAAGTGTGATCAGCTGAACGTGCTTAGAAGCCCCTTTCACTCCTTCCTGCTTAACACAGGACAGTCTGAGTGTATTGCACACATATAGGTACACTGAAGCAATGTGCTCTTCCACATACCCTCTAGCCATGTTTACTTTGCTCCTGCAAGAGGAAGGGCAAGATAAATTCAGTAAGCAACCAAATACATAAATTCCTTTTCCCTAATCAGGCAGAAAGCCTGAATAGGGTTGTAATCTAGAACAGCATTGCAAAGCAAAGATACTGGGCAGTGCCCAACTAATGCATCAGCGGAGGAATTTATACTTGCTTAGTGGAACTTTCCCCCTGCTTATCTCCCTGCAAGCACCTCACACCCTTCCCAAATCTGAAGGATGGGGAAACTCCTTGAATAGATTAAGAGGGTGCATGTGAGGAGGAGGGGTAAATCCTTGCACCGATGGGATGTATGTTAGATCAGGTTTCCTAAAACTCAGCCCTCCAGATGTTTTTGGGCTACAACTTCCATGATCCCTAGCTAGCAGGACCAGTGGTCAGGGATGATGTGAATTGTAGTCTCAAAACATCTGGCAGGTCGTGTTTGAGGAAGCCTGAGTTAGATTCTGCCCACTGCTTCTGAATATTAAGATTAAGAGTTGTTATTGCAAAGGGGCTAAAGCAGGCATCCCCAGACTTCGGCCCTCCAGATGTTTTGGGCTACAATTCCCATCTTCCCCGACCACTGATCCTGTTAGCTAGGGATCGCGGGAGTTGTAGGCCAAAACATCTGGAGGGCCACAGTTTGGGGATGCCTGGGCTAAAGCTTAATCCATAGGTTGCTGGTGTTTCCGTGCCCATGTTAAGGCTGACTCTTACAAGAGTGCTATTGGGAAGTTGCCTTCTAACAAAAAATTACAAGTCTTATTAACTTCATAACAAAGTCCTTATCTTCATCATCATTTTAATCACTTGACAGGATTTTGAAAAAGTCAGAATCAGCCCAAGGGCTGAGTCATAGACACATGACTCATCTCTTGAGATATCATGACTTGATGACTTATCACTAAATGACACTCTGAACAATGCAAGATCTGGCTCCATTGAAAAGTAGTCTGCTAGAAGCAATGGGACTAAATCTGAAAGTTCCATCCATTGTACACATGCAGATTTCTTGTAGTCATGGTTATCGGATGATGAACATGTTAGTGTAAATTTGCCCTTTGTCAACACAGTAGCAATTTCCTCCCTGTCCTCCACTTGAGATTTCTAGGAAGTATTCAGTTAGGTGCTAGGTGGTCTGACCTAGCAGAGCTCTTCTTATAAAAACATGGGAGGGGGAGAGAGATTTTTGTTGTTGTGCACGTCCATGGATAGGAATGTGAATAGCACCAAGAGAGTTTGTACAATTCCTGTTTATTTCAGTTAATTTTGCAGAGGGAAAGTTCCAGGAAGATTGCATGGAATTTGAAAGTAGGTTCTCCTTCAGTGGAATACTTCAAGCAGAAGCTGGAGTAGCTCTAGCTCTGGATTTCCTGCATCAAACAGGGATTTGACTACATGACCTGCAGTTGTGGGAGGGAGGGCGTGCTGACTGAGGTTGATGGGAGTTGGAGTCAAACAACATATTGAGGCCCTCAGGTTCCTCATTCCTGGCTTACAATGCCCTATCCAATGCTTATTTTCTCAAAACCTGGTGACCTCTAGATCAGGCATAGGCAAACTCGACCCTCCAGATGTTTTGGGACTACAACTCCCATCATCCCTAGTTAACAGGGCCAGTGGTCAGGGATGATAGGAGTTGTAGCCCCAAAACATCTGGAGGGCTGGGTTTGCCTTTGCCTGCTCTAGATACTGTAGACTACAATTTCCATCAGCCCCAGCCAGCAAGGCCAGTGATCAGGGATGATGGGAGTTGGAGTACAAAACATCTGAAGTGCACCAGGTTGAGAAAGGCCACTTTCATACAAACCTGTTCCTTCTTTGTATTCCCAGGGTCTCATTACATACTTACATGAAAGAGTTCAGGTGCCATGAAATGGGATTCTGTGGGTTGTCTTCAACTAACTTTCACTGGGAGTAGACACATTGGAAATAATGACCATTGCTAAGTTTAGTTGATTAATTTTATGGGTTTACTCTGAGCAAAAGTTAGATGAAGACAACCCTATGCTTCATTGACCATTTTGAAATACTATGACCATGTGACTAACTCAGCTTTAGGGCCTGCCTTCCAAAGAAAAATCTTCAAAATCCCAAAGGATATGCCTCAAATCATTCTCTCGCTTCTGGCCTATGGAATTAAGTGACACCCTCTATAAACATATGCCAGGGATTCTGGGGCTGACAATAACATGAAGAGTTTTAAACGTAAGCAGCTCTGGTTTGTTTTTCTGCAGCCTCTTCAATAAAATCTAATGCCATGAGGAAATTGAACTGCTTATGGATTCCCATCCTGTGTCATTTAATGGCCATTCTGAATATGCCAGTAGGGAATGCGAGCTTAGGTTCTTTTGCTTCAGTTCCCGTATACATTTGCTAATGCATAGCTCAACCTGTAACTGTCCATTATTAACTCCTTCTAGTTATGTTTAATTAAAGCAGGTTGGTATTTCGTGTGCTGTGCTCACTGAACATAAAACACTCCCTGACTGCTCCATTGGGAACTCAGTAAAGTGAAGTGAACTCAAAGACTGTGAATAACTGAACAGTTGGGTCATCATGAAATGAAAGGTCTGGGATTAACCACATTGTAAACCTGCATGTCTCTACTGACAGTAGGTTGATTATTCCTGTAGCTTCCTTGAAGCAATTGCAGAAGATGAAAAGGCGTTTGAATACACAGTCTGTTTCTTTAACTTATTTATTTAGATTTATGATCGGCCATGTGAATGAAGGCTGATTGCATGAAACACACTGAAGTATAACTATACAGTGGGGGGAAATGGAAAGGGAAGTAGAATCACATCTGAGAGATGGGAGATAGACACCCATTCCTCAAGAGAATGTAACAGAAAATCACAATAACTGAGTGATACTAGTTCTTTGATAGAGATGAGAGGAAGAGATAGCAGTGAAAGCCCACCTTACATGGCATGGTTTAAGTTAGTTTACTGCCAAGGTCTGAAATGCCATGCACAATCTAATAGGCTCTCTTGGTTAAGGCTCGCGATTCAGTTCAATGAAGTGAGCAGGATTGCATATGCATCATTTTGTATATGAGATGCAATTAAGGAAGTTAGAATCTGTTTTCTCATTGGTTAATGTGGGATGTCCAGCAGGGTTCTGAACCAAATCATTTGGTCAGTTCACATACCAAATATATACATGAGATAAGTGTTTTTTTAAATAGAAATATCTATATATGGCTCAATTTACAGCAGCATTAACACTGAAGCATTAAAAGACCTTGGTATGACCTTGTGTTGCTTTCACCAAATACTTTAGGAGATGTTTTGCATGAGCAGACAATTAACTGAATGAATCAAATGCACTGTCTTTCTAACAGAAGGACGTTGAAAATTCACCTCTGAGGAAGTGAAGTATTTAAAAGCAGCTTTGTTTATAATTTCTTTGTGGATACTCGGCCAGTGACTGAGGCAATGTGACATAAAATAGCCATTTATGTAAGTGTTAATACCTAGGCCTAAGAGTGTGAGAATCGAAGCATTCATGTAATTAGAGAAACATAATTTCTGAACTGCATTTTTTAGAGCAGAACATGTTTACAGGAACAAAAGGGAGTTGCAATCTCACAGAAGCCAATTGCTATTAAATGGATGCTACAATTCCCCAGGATGTAGCGCACATGTTCCTATAATGATGGCTCGCTTGGAATTATTTCTCAAAATTAGCTGCAAGCAATAATAAACCACAAAGAAATTACCAAAATGTAATGTGTCTGCTACTGGTCACATAACCTGGAAAGCTGTCTGTGGACAAATGCCAGCTCCCTTGGCCTGAAAAGCCAGATGAGCACCACACCCCACAGTCGCATTTGACTGTACTTAACTGTCCAGGGGTCCTTTACCTTCTTTTTTAAACCTTATACAGCTGAAGGATGTTGTGCTTATAAATGACCATGTTCTAAATGTATTGTCAAAACATGTGAGTGTGGTATATACTGTATGTATTGGCTCTCTTTGTGGGCCAAATAATTAGGTAAATTAAGGTTAAGTGGGATCCTTTGAAGTCAAAGTGTGATGTGAATAACAACCCCCCCCCCCCGTACTAGAATAGCACCTCCATCAAGCAATGTGTTTTCTAGTGGCCTGGAAACCTGTTGATTAGCAAAGCACAAATCAGATCAATAAATGACCCTGTGCTCTGCCTCACTATGTATCTGAGCTGTCTCTAAAGTGAGCGAAGTGGCAACCCTTTCAGCTATACTTCACCATGATTCTGAAAACTTAGCAAGTTATTTCCCCAACAACATGACAATAGTAAAACCCTCCTCAGTTCAAATAATGTTCAGGTCTGTGCTAAATGTATCAAACATGGAAAACAATATTCATAATCTAGGAAGGGCAATTAGAGATCAAAATGCCTTGGTTTTATGGAACATAAATGCTCAGGCACAGCTTCCTGCCATCCTCAAATATCTCAGAAATGAGGGCCATTGTTGCTAATGGTAATACGAACTATGATCCAGAGCACAAAGATTCAATTCATAATCAGAAGGCTATTTCATATATTAGGCAGGGCAAACCCAGATCTGCGAAGACTTGCTGGGGAGATTCAGCCAGACCTGCCCACGAGTCCCCTATCTACTTGATTATTAAAAAGAAACATTGCCTATTAATTGGTTCATGCTTTCAGGGAGCATTGTGTATGGAATGTTTGTGTATCTTTGCATACGTCAAACATCTATAGTTTTATTTATTTATTCATTGAGTTGTAGTAGAATAGCAATTGAGAGTTTAGGTTTTAAATAACTTGCTGTGGAAAGCGAAGCCATACGAGTTAGGCATTTATGAAACAGAAAGACATTACAGGTTCTGTTAGGCAAAGGGACATTCTTCTTAGCATGAAGAATTTAGCATCTCTTTTTTAAAAAAATTAGAGGCTGCAAAGAGGTTATTCTGAAGGTTACATTAACATGCTAGTGACAATGCTTGAAGTCTGTGATGCAAATTAAGCTGGAGTCTAGAGGGAGTATGAAATCTAAAGTGCTTTCTACTTCCTCAAGCTGTTGCGTGAAGGAATTTGATTGTAACGCAAGCAGCAAGACGACAGCCTTTATTACTCTGCTATGCAGATCTGTTGCCCACCTTTGCTAAGCCTGACTGAATCTATATTTTTGACAAATGTGTGATTCTATAAGCTAGGGCTGTGGTGACACTGGAGAGATTGCTAAGGGATGCTACTTTCTCAGTGCATGAACTTAGTGCAAGGTAGCTGGTCTCTGCAATATACAATGGTACCTTGGTTTACGAACTTAATCCATTCCAGAAGTCCATTCTTAAACCAAAGCGTTCTTAAACCAAGGCGTGCTTTCCCATAGCAGCAGGGGACTCATTTTACAAATGGAACACACTCAACAGGAAGCGAAACATGTTCTTATTCCAAGGCAAAGTTCACAAACCAAAACACCTACTTCCGGGTTTGCAGCGTTCTTGATCCAAGTTGTTCATAAACTAAGCTGTTCTTAAACCAAGGTACCACTGTATATGTATACGATACACGGGTACAAATGTGTATGGCTGCTTTCTGTATTACACAGAAGAGCCTTCTTTAAGGTGCTGCCCTCCAGATGTTTGGGGTGACAACTTGCATCAGCCCTGAGCTTGCTGGGGTTGATGGAAGTTGTAGTTCAAAACATCTGGAAAGTACCTGGTTGGAAATGCTGGAACAGACATATTCAGAATGGTAGTCCTTGTTCATTGAATGTTTTATTCACAAACATCTTGTGTATAGAGCAAATACAGGAAAGGCAGTACGAAAATTCTTTGTTGGTTCAGCAATCTGCAGCGAGGACTGCTGACTGATACGTTTGAGTATATTGTTTGACATGCCATTTATAGTGCATAATTTGCTTCCTTTGCTTACATTGAATGCATTGCACAAGAAGTGAAGTCAAATCAATACAACTCAACAACACCCCCCCCCCCCGGCCCTTTAGCTTTGAAATTCAGTCTGAAATCCATTCTCCCACCATAATAAACAAATGAAATACACACAGATATATGCTCTAAATGAGTCAGTTTGTAATAGCCAGATGATGTAACCACCAAAATAACAATATGGTGGCACTAAGTGCAGGTACCTGAAACATAATCTTTGGATGGAAATGAGTTTACAAGAGAAATACTGCAAATTGTCTATTTATATGAGATAGATCACCTGATAACAATTGATTTCACATTTGGAAAACTTCTCAACAAGTGATAGACTATTGTATATTATGAAATGGTCAGGGAACTGTGATTGCAGTGCAACAGCTAATTCAGAAGGCAATGCAGTAGAAAACAAACAATCTGTTAGGTGTTAGGAAGCTGAAGGGATGATGGAGTTCGCCTGTCCGAAATAGGTTCAGACATTATTCTAGAGGATCTGTAGAAGGTTATGTTTGAGCTTTTGTTCATACTTGGGAGGAGGTGACCAAGTCACCGATAACCGCCTCCGGTGGCCTTTAGTCCAGGCAGGAAAGACAGCTTACGTTATGGTAACCTTTAATCCTGAGGCATTATGGCATAGGGACACTCTGGCATTGCCCTACACTGTATCTGTTTAGTGGGTCACAATGCACTTGTCTGATTCACAGACCCATGGCTTGTGTAGCAAGGAGGAATCATTTATTGCAATCCTTGCTGCAGAGCACAGGTAGTGACTTTCATCGCCTCAGAAATTGGGAGGCAAATGACCCCATTCCCCACTCCCAAGCAGGGAACTTTTCTGCTCAGACTACGTTTTGTTTTGTTGGATTGGATCTGCTTAGATTAATTGGTTTTCTCTGCAGATCCTCAAGTTTTCCTTAAAGTTATATACAATAACTATAACCTTACCCCCCAATTTAAAGGAGTATATTGAGGCTTCCTTGGGACGGGTGTGATGGCAATGCACAATATTGGGGAGCCAGATCCCCAATGCAACATGGCCATGCTGTTCTACCAGCCTTTGCTGCTTCCAGGGCCATCTTAAGCCTATCCAGCGCCTATCCAGATCCCTCTGGCACCCTGCCCCCCTTTCCCAGCCGGAAAACCTCTGAGACGCCGCTCCCCCCAACACCGCCATGCTGTGACTTCTGCCGCGAACAGGACCGGCAATGGTGACGCCGGACTCACGCTCCACTGGGCAGGGCCAGGCATGGCAGGCCACCGGAGGGGGCAGCCTGATGGGCGCGGACACTTCCAGCTGTGATCTCCCTCCGCCTCCTCTGCCAAAGCGGCTGTGTGGTGCTGCCGTCCAGGCAGCCCTGGCTGCAGCACCGATGGGAGGCTCGCGGCCGGCTACCCTTCAACGGCGCCCACAGCCAAAGAAGAGGCAGGCGAGGGCAGCACTGCTGGCGGGGCTTGAGTGCTGCTTTTCTGGCAAGGAGGAGGCTCCGGTCACAGCGCGGCATGGCGGAGGCGCCCCCCAAAGTGCCTCCAGAACTTGGCGCCATGGCGCCTTGCGCCAGTAGCCTCTATGACTAAGGTGCCCCTGGCTGCTTCCCACCTTGGCTCTACTTGGTGAAGAAAGCAACCAGATTCTCCTTCTGTCCTGTCAAGCTATAGCCTACTAGTCTACTTCCTGCCACCTACCCACCTTGAACTTGAGTTGGGTGAGTGGATCAATGTATTTGTTAGCATTTGCCACTTCCACACACACACACACACACACACACACACACACACACACACACACAGAGAGAGAGAGAGAGAGAGAGAGAGAGAGAGAGAGATATTAGATCTGTATGAAAATTCACATTTAAAGTGGTTTGCAACATTCAGAGAAATGCAAATGTTGTCTGACATGGTCAGTTAGTCTTGGAATTTAAGAATAATAAATTCCCCAAGAATCTCTGGTCCTGAACACCATATGCAGCCATACCATACTCCTGTGACAGGGGACGCAGGTGTCACTAAGTCTAAACCACTGAGTCTCTTGGGCTTGCTGATCAGGTCGGTGGTTTAAATCCCTGTGATGGATTGAGCTCCCGTTCCTCTGTCCCAGCTCCTACCAACCTAGCAGTTCAAAAGCAGACCAGTGCAAGTAGGTAAATAGGTACCACTGTGGCGGGAAGGTAGACAGCATTTCTGCATGCTCTGGTTCATGTCCCATTGCACCAGAAGGAGTTTAGTCATGCTGGCCACATGACCTGGAAAGCTATCTGTGAACGAACACTGGCTCCCTCAACCTGAAAGCGAGATGAGTGCTGCACCCCATAATCGCCTTTGACTGGACTTAACCCTCCAGGGGTGCTTTACCTTCTCCCCCCCCCTTTTTAACTCCTGTGTGTGCATGGTTTCCCTTATTTATGCGAACAGTCTCCAGTCCTATTTTGATCAGAACAAAATACTTGAATACTAGCTAATCAAGTTCTGTGACAACAGAGGATTCACACCAAGCATCTCACTAAGTGATGTTCCAATTTACATGTTATCAACACTTTGGCAGGGATGACAGAGGCTATGTTAATCACCAATTTATGGAACCAGGGAAGGTATCCCCTCCCAGTGGAACCACATTGGCCAGAATCTCATGTTTGTAATTTTTTATCTTGTATCCTTAATAGCAATTTTCCAGGATGGTTCTATATAATTCAGCTGTGAGCAATGTGGGCTCAGCATATCTTTTTTTTCAAATTCATTGCTCAGTGTTACAGAAGAAAATGTAGAATAAAATTACATTTATACTTTAAAAAGTACTGAAAAGTTTTACCCTCAAGCTTATTAATGAATCCCAAATCCAAAGGCAATATGGGCTTTCTCAGAGCATGGTTGGGGTTTTGCCTGAGGTGAATCGTGAATTTTACGAGATGATCCAAGTTGGAGCAAGAACCCTTGAAGTGTTTTGTACTAGCACTTTGCTAATCTGGGCATCAAAAAGTATTGCAGGCAGAAAACAATCCTCTAAAACTTGTCATGATGTCATAGCACCAGGGTGGGATGATGGGTGAAGGAAGAACAAACACCAGTGTGGGGATATGGAATGGAGGGAAAGCTCTATTGTGGTTAACATGTAGCATATAATCAGGAAGAATGATTTTACCTGCACTCTCCAATCACAGTACTTTTTTTGTGGAGGGCTGGGGATGGGGTTGTGACAGCTTTACAGGAGTAAAGAAATAGGTATATTTTGATTTGAATTATTAGGTCGGGGTGAAGTGCCCTTGGACCACTGACCCAAATCATGCAGCTTCCAAATTATCTGAGGGAAACTGGGCTGTTTCTTTGAGACACTGTATACAAACTGAAGTCCATCGCAAGTGGTGTCTATCCTGAGCAACAGTTAATTTTAGATTACGGTTCCAGGCTTCCATTATCTCCAAGAAATTTCTACATGACAGTCTCTGCCGGTCTATGATTGGGAGCAAGGATTCACATCAGATCTGGATAACAACTCCTTGTGCTTTCCATAACAGTGGGTTACAGACGCTTCAGGTTACAGATGCTTCAGGTTACTGACTCCACTAACCCAGAAATAATACCTCAGGTTAAGAACTTTGCTTCAGGATGAGAACAGAAATCACACGGCGGCGGCGTGGCAGCAGCGGGAGGCCCCATTAGCTAAAGTGGTACCTCAGGTTAAGAACAGTTTCAGGTTAAAAATGGACCTCCAGAATAAATTAAGTTATTAGCCCGAGGTACCACTGTAGTTGAGAATCATTATTGGGCATAGAGAGCATGCCTAGACTTTCAGACACCCTCTTCTTCTAGGCAAGGACCCTGGACAGAAGGGAATGAGATTTTCATGATTGCTGCTCCTGGGATTGGAACTTGTTTTATTCATCTTAATACTGTCAAATAATTTAATAATTTTTCAGTCTTGCTCAAGCCAGTGCCAATACATACGTATTCCTTTCTCCTTTCTTGTTTTGCCTAGATCTGTGGTACACTGCATTTCAGTAGAGTTTTCCTTAGAAAACTTGAGTCTTTCTCATTTGAGTTCACAAGAACTTTGCAGTAACTTCAAAGAGATCAGTATTAAAGCCATCATTTGCTATACATTTTGATGTAAGTGGAAATCTCTGGCCTAGAGTACTTTGCATATATGATGCATGGTGTACAGGGCAATATCACTAGTATTGAGATGATTTATGTTTGATTAAATGAATTCATAATTTTGATTCTGATTTAAGTGGAAATGCAGAACTTCAAAGTTTGGACTAATAATGTTACATACTGTCTGGGCTTTAGAACCTCAAAATTTTGAATAATTTCAAAACATTAAAACACTGAATAGAAAATTGATACACATGCTTGGGATTAAATCCTGCACGGCATTTAATGAACTTCATCTCTCAGTATATCAACTACATATATTGTCATCCCTTCTTTCCATATTAAAAGTCGCAAAATACAGGGTGAACATGTGTTCTGCTTTACCGAGCACAGTCCTCTATTTGAGGAGCTGTCAAAGAAGAGGACTAGGCTGTGCTCTGGAACCCCATTAGATTTATCTGCTATAACATGAGAGTCAAGGTCTTGGTGGATGCAATTTATTTTATCGGCATGGATGTTGAAGTCTCCCCAAACCAGCAGTCTGGGACTCCTCTGGGACCATTTCTGTCAGCTCAGGCAGGGAGACTGCTGGGCATCGAGGCGGGCATTAAACCAGCAGAATCCCTAATGTGACCCGATTGCCCAATGCCAGGAACACACACTCTAGATTCCCTTGCCTCCGACTGGACAGAGAGCCTGGAGATTGAGAGAGAATCTCTATAGACCACAGCAATTCCCCCTCCCTGACCCTCAAGTCTGGTCTGATGCTGCACTGAGAACCCTGGTGGGTACAGATGGGTGAGACCAACGCTACCCTGTTCACCCATCCAGGTTTCAGTGATACATGCCAGAGCAGCTCCCTCATCCATTATCAGATCATGGATGAGGGAGATTTTATTCTGGGCTGACCTGGCATTCAACAGGAGCAGTCACAAACCTGAAGGCTGGCTGATATGACAACCACAATTTGCCAGGTTGGAGGAGGGGCTGGCACAGGGCACAGTCACAAACTGCCTGTTCCGCATGCCCCTTTCCTAGCCTGTCCCTCCCTCCACGCCCTACCCCCCCTACCCGGAACCACTGTAACTGCTCCCCTCCTCCTCCTAAGCACACCCCACAAAATGCCCTTACAACCCAGTTAGGTAAAGGTAAAGGGATCCCTGACTGTTAAGTCCAGTTGCAGATGACTCTGGGGTTGCGGCGCACATCTCGCTTTACTGGCCGAGGGAGCTGGCATTTGTCCGCAGACAGCTTCCGGGGCATGTGGCCAGCATGACTAAGCTGCTTCTGGCGAACCACAGCAGCACACGGACACACCGTTTACCTTCCCGCTGTAGCGGTACCTATTTATCGATGTGCACTTTGACGTGCTTTCGAACTGCTAGGTTGGCAGGAACAGGGACCGAGCAACGGGAGCTCACCCCGTCGCAGGGATTCGAACCAATGACCTCCTGATCTACAAGCCCTAGGCTCTGAGGTTTAGACCACAGTGCCACCTGCTCAAAAAGTATATAATTTTTTTTAAGTCAATTTAAAAGAAGAAGCCATCTCTGCTGAGCAGCAGCAGTCCTTATAAAAACCTGTCAGGCCCCGCCCTGGACCAGGTGGATAGAGGCAGGAGAAGGGCTCTCAGTCTTCCTGCAGGGTTGTCCTTCTAGCCACACAAAAGTCAAACGTTTCAATAAACACACACACACGCAGCACAAGCAACATTTCTCTATCCATGCAAGCAAGAGGTATTGTCATAGTTCAAGGACATATTCCAGTCCAACAAGAGCACTTGAGAGTGATGGCAATGCACAATATTGGGGAGCAAGGTCCCCAATGGAATATGTGAGAGATGTGTTCTGGCGGGGTGAGGGGGGTTCCCCATAGAAAGGCATAGAGGGCTGCTTTTGACAGCCATTCCAGAGTTTTCCTATGACAGGTATAAACCAAAGCAAGCAATTAAAAAGCCATATAATGCCCCAAACTCTTTCAACCCTCTAGATTCTAGGATGATATATTTTAGAATGTCCAACAGAATATGATGCTATATGTTATTATATTTTTGTGTCTGTGCATTTAATTTATGTGCATTTGTTTATACTTTTCAGCTATTTGACGAATGGCCTCTGTAGCCTCTTAAATATTCAAATCAAGATTCACTTAGAGAGATTAGACCTATTCATAATGGCACCGTGTTTTCTTTAATGTGATTTTCTTTAGCAGGAGCACTCATAAAAATGTTTTGGATTTCTTT
Source organism: Zootoca vivipara (assembly GCF_963506605.1). Lineage (NCBI taxonomy): Eukaryota > Metazoa > Chordata > Lepidosauria > Squamata > Lacertidae > Zootoca > Zootoca vivipara. The sequence goes on from NC_083279.1 coordinate 33,788,583, forward strand.
ACATTAATAAGAAAATGGATTTCCTCATTAACCAAAACTAATTTTGTGTTTTTGAGAACAATCCAATTCAAGGACCAGGATTGAAAAAGCCATGCTAAATTGAACGCAGAATGTATATGTGATAAATGTCAGAAGAATGATGGCAGACTGCATCATTAACTCACAGAAAGAAGAAAGAAAATGTGCACATATTTAATTGACTAGGAGTGTTCATCATTCCTCGATGTGGGGAAATAAATTATGGGAAAAATATTTTAGTTTTGGTTATTTGGTGAATGAGGCTGTGATTTGACTGTGCATCTGCATCAATTCATTTGACTTTCCAAAACCCATAGCAGAAGCATCACAGGAAAGTGACTTCTTATTGCAACTGGGTTTACTAGATAAGACTCCATCATGACTAGGGGTAGAATTCTGATGGAAATGGAAATCGGAGTAGAAGTTGCTGGTATTTGCTCATTTGTCGTATGTCCAGAATGGGAATCAATCTAGCAAATGTGATCATTATTCACTGTTGTTGTTTTCAGTCTTGGAAATTATACACAATTGATGACACACACACACACCCGCCCAACAATGCATTGTTTTTCCTTTGAATTGAAATGAATGGTCCAGAATAGTATAATAGTGATATAATTACAGTGGTACCTCAGGTTACAAACGCTTCAGGTTACAGACTCAGCTAACCCGGAAGTAGTACCTCGGGTTTAGAACTTTACCTCAGGATGAGAACAGGAATTGTGTGGCGGCAGCAGGAGGCCCCATTAGCTAAAGCGGTACCTCAGGTTAAGAACAGTTTCAGGTTAAGAACGGACCTCCAGAACGAATTAAGTTCATAACCAGAGGTATCACTGTACTTATTTAATTAATTGCATATATCACCATAGCAGACAGCAAGGTGAATAACTTAAGTTTTTTGACAGAAACCAAATTGCAGCAGAAAGGAAACAGTACTGTGTGCAACCCATGCCGGCTGTGGTGTGTGAAAAAAATGGGCATCTCGGGTAGAACTCCCAGAGACAAACTACATGTGATATGGGTGTGTTGTACTCATAGCCCTGATCAAAATCATGCCACTGTGGGGTGCATGTTCAATGCAGGAGGGACCGAGCTAGCACAGACCAGAATGGAACAGTCTTTATGGATTTTTGAGCCATCCCCTAATTTAGAATGCAAAGTGCAACCATACAAGACAGTGTGTACTTTTCCTTTTGCATGTGGGCAAAGCAGACAAAACCAAAATGGATTTTGCAGCTAATGCTGGCCTTAGTATTTCAGACTCTTTTCACAGGATCCCTTTAAGTAAAGTAGTATGAGGAATAAGAACTTTTATTTATTGTTGATTCTGCAGTACATCTAAATGTGCTTGTAACTATAAACCCACATTGAAAGATCAGCAAAGACTTGAGCAATGAACCTTTTTTTTAAAGTACACCTTCAGTCATACTGTTATAGGTTCACATGGGAAAATATATTTAATTTGGCTAAGAGGCTTCCTGTTCAGGAAACACAATAAACAGGATCTTAAATGGGATTTCTAATGCAACTAGCACTTTCATTGCTATAATTCTTCATCTCATCTGAGTAAACAAACCAGCAGGAGAGCAGGTTTTTAAGGATTTTATGTATGGGCTTAATTGGGTCTTTCAGCTTGACTAAAATAACACCACAATAAAGAAAATGTCCAACACAGTTGTTGTTGCTTTTTAAAAATAATAATTATAACTTAATTGAAGTGAATGGGACTATTTGAAGAGCTACACCCATGTTACAACCACCAAACACATTTAGTGTAATTATTAGGGATGACAATTACTGATCAACATAAAATATGAAAGGGACAAAATAGCTCCTTGGACTTGTAAGTGTCAACAAACTTGCATTATTGAGGCCCTACTAACCTTTTAATTGGGGTTGTTGAGGTTCTGTTAATCTCTGGGTGTTAATTTCTTGCCACTATCGAGCCCAGTCTAAATATTGACTTGTCATTAAACCAATGGAACAAGTTAACTGTGACAATCTTATATCCCATTGGTTAAAAGGGCTAATTTCAGCTTGTTTAGGGTTTAGTATTTTTAGCTACTGAAGTGGGACCCAGAGATTTACCCTCATATACGAATCATTTCCATCTCATATTGCTGTTTTCATGAGGGAATCATGGGGAAACAGAAATGTACATGTGCTTAATGGGTGAGGACGTGTCCGGTGACATCTGCCATTGGGTCATACCGCCTCCACTGAAGTGAATGAAATTTAGCGTGATATGGTGGTATATCGATCAAAAAGCCACATTTCCATAATGCAACAAGTAATGAAGTGTAAAAGGAATATTAGAAACAAGGACAGAAATGCTGGCATTATAGCCAGGAAAACTAATGCAATAATTCCCATGTCTGAATGCACCCTTTGTTGTTGTTTAGTCGTTTAGTCGTGTCCGACTCTTCGTGACACCATGCACCATAGATCAACTAATTTCAACATGCCTACTCTAATTTCAGATGTACGGTAAATCTAGGTTTCTATCTTGTGTTGCAATAAAAAAGGAAGGACCTTATGATGTCAGATAAGAGTCAAGGAAATGGAAAAAGTAGTGACAGCAACATTTTATATAGGTGGATAACGGAGGAAGTGAAGGAGGAAGTAGGGAGGGGGGTCAAGTGACAAGGCAAGAAGAGAATTGGATAGTGTATTGGTTTTAAACTTTATGCCTAATGGTCTGAGAAGACCTTGACATGACAATAGCTTGGGGATCAGTTAAAACAAATGCTTTTTGTCAAGCCTCTCTTTGGAGGCATCACACGGGTCAAATCCAAGAATCAAAATGTGTGTGTGTGTACAAATTTGTAAAAATATGTAATAAAATATTTCTCAGTTTATTTTTAACAATAAAAAGCCCACACAACCTGCTTCTTTAGGAAACATATACAAATCACTCTAAATGCACTTATAGCTCAATCGTACACATGCCTACTCATAAGTAAATCCCACCCATGGTGGTTACGCACAGGTAAATGTTCTGTTTTTTTGTCATCCAAGCATAATAATATTCAGCCCAACCATCCTCTGCTACAGATGAAATTCAACAACGTAACGGTGCATTCCCGAGATAGATTATACTTGCGGAGGAGCAGAGCAGAATGATAGATAATTGTATGCTGTTTATTTTCTCCGGACCCAAGCACACATGGGAGTTAGGTACTGGTGTCTTAATACTATTATGTCACAAATAATTGGAAAGCCAACAATTTAAGAGCAAAGGGAGAAGTGTTCAGAATACATTACTCTGATTACTATGAGGATGAGGATGTTGATGCCTTGTTGCAAGTGTGGGATAATCCATTCAGGGCATTAAGTAAGTCCCTTGATAATATTAATCCTCAAGCTGCCTTCATAATAAATTTGACAGTTATCACAGGAAAACAGGGGTTTATTTTCAGCATTTTTGCACCATGCACATACTCAACTATCCAAATTAATGCGGAAAAAGCAACGTAGGGAATTGACTTATAGTGGGCCAAGCTATCTTTCCATCTAATCTAGTTTTACCTTCTGTGACTGGCTGCAACTCTCCAGAGACTCAGGAAAAGGGTCGTGCATACCATCATCTACATGTTTGTTTGTTTTTTACATGGAGATGTCTAGGGTGAACCAGGATTCGAGCCTTCTGCATGCAAAACATACAATTTGTGACCTGCTGCTCTAGCTTTATGGATAATAATAATAATAATAATAATAATAATAATAATAATAATAATAATAATTCCACTTATATCTGGATAACAAGAAGGAAGAAATTAACTGTTGTGCTACAAAAGCCAACAAACGATAAACAGGGTGGTGGCACTGTGTTGGTGTTCATCCTTTAAAAGTAATGCAATTTTTCAGTAAGGACAATTGTCTGGTACTATGATGTTAGCACTAGGAGCTCTGTAGAACAGAAACTGATCCTCTTTGCTCTGTGCCATCAGGACCATTGGGCAGACGAATGATCTACAGAAAGTTTAAGGCAGGGCACCACACATCTGTAAGGAGTCAGGTGATTCCGTAGATCCAATCTTGTGCTACAGCCTGTGATAAAGTTCTCAGCTCTCTTACTTTCTTTCATTCTGGGCATCTCATTCCTGATGGAAGCCACAGGAGGGAATCCTGGACCAATCAGGATTCTCCTTCATCTGGGGGAGTCCTCTGAACATAGGTATCCTTCACAGTCACAAAATGTGCATATGATGGAGGCCTGTCTGGTACCTGGACAGGCAGAAAAGAAGTTACCATGGATTGAAAAGAAGCCCTCTACATGATGAAGGCATACGAACTCCCAACATATAGCATGATGATTTCACAAATATAGTTGTATTCCCTGTGCCCACTTCCCCAAATTATCTCACAACTGCAGAGAGAGACTCATTGGGTGTGCGTTAGAAGAATCAAATTTGAGAATGCCTGCATCCACAGAATCAGTAATATTTGCTATAATTACTTGTCATTTTCTTAATAACCCTGATGTTTATCCAGTTGGTGAATGAATAATTGCAATAGCTGAGGTATTTTTCTGCTGTCTCTCTAGAGCTAATTTGTCAAAATATCACAAAACATATCACTAAAGCACCAGAAATCTGGTGGCGAAATGTCATTGTTTTGCCAGTCTATTCAAAATGAATAGCCTGACCTTCACAACCATCCATTTTGGGCATGCTTTTTTAATTAAAAGTGTGAATATAGCTCATAAAGCTTAATCTCTTCCCCAGATAAGTGATGAAATGTCTGCAAATAACAAAGACCATCCTGGCAGCACATAATATGAAATGGATCTATCTCTTTTCTTCTTCTCCTAATTGCCCTCAGCATTGGCCTGCATGTAACTGATGACGGAACCATATTGCTAATTGTACATGAACACTCATTTAGCACTTATAAAGTTTTTACTGAACATGTTTCTAGATGCCACTTTTGAGGGGGTGGATATAATAGCTATGGGAAGAAGGTGCTTGATTTTTAAGAGAACAATGCCTCTTCCCTGCCTTTTTAAATCAAGAAACTATGATACAAACAGTCATAGCTTCCCTCCAAAAAATTGTGGGAGCATTAGTTTGCTAAGTGTGTTGAGAGTTGTTAAGAAGCTCCTATTCCACTCACAGAGCTACAACTCACAGAGTAGTTTAACAGTCAATCCCTTTTCAGATTGAATACTTGCAGAGAGCTCTTTTCCACACAGAAAGAGGTATGCATGGCAAGTATCAGCAGTAGGGGCAGGGCTGGTCCACATAGTCCTATGATCACTCCTATCACCCATTGCTTTAACATGGGGATATCATGTGAACTTCCTTTATATGACTTGCATTTTTTTCTTGTAATTGTTTCTTTATTTCTGGTAGTTGCCTTTGTAGAGTATGACATTATTGTTTTAAAGCTAAGAGCATCATGGCTTTTTTTTTTGTTATATTAATTTCCTGATAGTATAAGCGTGATTTGGGAAGAATTTTTAATTTATAGTTACAAAGCAATATATTAACATGAGAAGACAATCAGGGCTGGAATTATAGATGTAGTAAAGAGAAGTTTGTTTGTTTGTTTGTTTGTTTACAATTAAATGTTAGCTTATTAAAAAGAAACAAAACAATAACAGTGTTACAGTGCAGCACTCTTTTGCAAGGTGAATCCTAGGACCAGTAAGGGTATAGTGAATATGCAGATTGCTAATTACTAATAATTTAGAAGCAACTATACCCTTTAAAACATCAGAGAAATCACTATTTAAATTGCAATGTTTTTCAGCAGCTATCATTGTCACAGGGGGCAGTTGTGACATTTCTTGGGACTGAAATCTCTTGAGACTCAATCTCTTCAAACTAAGTGAATGGACATTAAAATGGTAAATGTGATTCAGAGTAAGCAGGTATGAAGTAAGGCACTCTGGGGCAAAAAACAAAGCAAAACAAAAACTTCACTCGTACACTTATGGGGTCTGACCTGGTAATGGGTGACCAGGAAAGAGATCTTGGGGTTGTGTTTGACAGTGTAGAAAAAGTTAAAGGACTTGAACAAGTCATACGTGCCTCAGGATTCTTAGTAACCTAGTTCAATGAAAATGTTGACCCAGTGGAGTCAACTGTAGGCCAGATTTATTGCTTGTTCTGGAGCCTTCATAGGTGGGAAGGGGCAAATGCCTGTGAAAGTTTAGTAGCACACCATCTAGTATATTGCTCCAAGCTACTATAGAACTGTAGGGGAGATTTTAGTTTTAATTTTGTGATTTGCAACCACAGAAGCATTCCATTGAATGTAAAGCTTCATTTGATGGGCTGCAACACACTTCAACTGTACTTAATAAAGAACCCTCCCTTTAAATTGCAAAGCCATCAACATTCCCCAGATGTTTCCATAAATTACCATGTGCTTGTCTAATTGACTTGTTTAATTGGCTATTTGTGATTGTCTAACTGGCTATTTGTGACTGTCTAATTGGCTATTTTTAGGATGCATATTTTGTTCTCTCTCTACTAGCCAAAGGAAAGTCATTTTGCAAAGTTTCTCTGCTCTGTTGAGGCAGCCAAAAACACTATCAGCCAGTTTTTAGAAAGTTGCACACTACATACTGCTATCCTTGATTTCACAGTAATCATTTTCAAATTGTTGCTTACATTGGCAAAAGTTCCTTCTGAGAATTTTAGGACATTCAGAAAGATGTCCCAGCTATCTAGTAAAAGAACTAGGTCATTCTGACCCAGATTCTGAACTGTGTTTGAACTCTATTTGGGATAAGTTGATGGCAAAAAAGAAGGCAAAGATGTCTATAAATCTTGTTTATTGGCTGTCAGACACTAGACCTCGTCAGGTATCTTCCTGAGTATTTTCACTCCAACACAGCTGCTCATGTATCAAAGAAGCATCCACAAAATTGTTCAGTTTTTCAATACCATTTCACGCTGTCAGCTGAAACTACTGCAACGCCAACATGGGTGGTGCACTTTGTGAACATTCTTGCATGCTTCCCTTGGATATTTTTGTAATAGGCCTCCCTTTGGATAACTTTGTACAACCCTCTGGAAAAGGGTGCAAAACGGTTTGCAAGCAGGAAGGGAATTGAGAGAAATAAAAGACACCTCTGTTCTTAAAGCAAATGAACTAAACCAGGCATCCCCAAACTGCGGCCCTCCAGATGTTTTAGCCTACAACTCCCATGATCGCTAGCTAACAGGACCAGTGGTCGGGGAAGATGGGAATTGTAGTCCAAAACATCTGGAGGGCCGAAGTTTGGGGATGCCTGAACTAAACCCTTTTCACCATTAAAGATGGAAGATAAATTCAGTCCAGTAAACATTTAAGGGTGAATGTGCTGCATATGCGCTTTCCAAAACAGTATGAAAACCAAAACACAGCCATTCTTCAAAATTCACATTTTTCTTTTTCTTTTTCAGAATTCAGAAATTTCTTATTCAGAAATGCATATACAGTGGTATCTCGACTTACGAATTTAATCCGTTCTGAACGGACCTCCATAAGTTGGAAAAATCGTAAGTAGAAGCCTATGGGGAGAAATTTTTTAAAAAATCGTAAGTCGAAAAAATCCTATTTGCGCCACATCCAAAATGGCAGACGGAGCTCCGTTCGTAACTCGAAACATTTGTACATCGAGTCATTCGTAAGTCGAGGTACCACTGTACTAGGGTAAAGTGTGCATTAAAAGGGTGATATGCAAATTTTAATAGTAGTGGTAAGTAGTAATATAATACAAGAAAGAATTATATTAGGGAAAATTGCTTTGTGAAAAATATGTACCGTATATTAGGCAAAATTGCATACTGATGTGTGAGATTCACACTATAAAATGTTGATAAATTTCCATTTGGACTTTTAAGAAACTAATATGAATTACAATATGCTGTGGAATTTGGAAAATTGAAGCTAGATTGCAAAAAAGCAGAGTGGTGGCTCCGGGCAGCAGCAGGAGGGGACAAGGCCTTCCTAACCAGCTCTCTCCAGATCACATGGGAAGATGCAGGACATTGTGAGAGCTCTAAGTGGGTTGCATAGCTTAAGTCCTTAAAGGCCTTGGTGACCCAACAGATGCGGCCAAATGGAGAGAAAACAAAATTGACAGATTTGTCCATCCCCCCAAAGGTGTACTCCTCCATTGTCTCCTGAGATAGATGGATGCCAACCAACTGACCTTCACTATGTTGTTGACTAGTCACATGGATGGGGATGCATATTCTACTAGGCAGGATCCAAAGTGTCACATTTTTACTTTGCTAATAACACTGTGTGCATGTAGGCATTGGCTATGAACATTTTGTATTTGACTTGCTTTAGTAATGTTTTATTTTAAAAAAAGCTTTAAGATAAATTTTGTTGTTAACTTTGCTGCGTTAAATGTGCATCTTAAGTTGACTGCTTTTGCTTTATTTTCAAATGTTTAAGGTAATATTTTAGTCTCCTGTTAATTATGTTGCTTTGAATGTATACTTGACATTCTCCAGTAATGTTTTATTCTGGGCTGCTTTATTTGATGTTTTAATGTAGGTTGTAAACTGCGTCGATATTTTTTTCTTAAAAATATAAAGTGTTATGGAAATGGATGCCAGCAACAAATAATAATTGAATATAAGTGATCATGGGTTTCACTGAAAATTGCCCAGAGTTAACAGGAAACAATAATATTTATTTGAGCAACAATGAAAGCAAAGGCAGAGTAAACTAGAAATCTCTCAAACCAGTCCCCACACAGGTAATTCCCTCTGCGCACCTGTTCTTCTCTTCCTCTTCCATCTGTCAGTGGAAAAAAATTCTCCCCACCACCATCCCATATTCCAGGCTACATCTGCTTTCACCCCTTCAAACACAAACCTCAAACATGGTTCATTAAAATAAGCAAATAGAAGCAGCCTTGCATTCAAGCACGAGTAATTTTAAGATTGCAGGCCCTCCAGAGATGCCCTCCATGAAGCACAAGGGGTTGCTTCCGCAAGTATCAGTCCTTCCCTGCTTTCATGCTGGTGCAGTGGGGGTTGAATCCTAACCATGCCATGCACATCTGGCTGAAAGCAATACCATGCATATCAACATCCGGTTGAACATGCCAATGTCATCTACCCACCCTGAATTACTTTTCAATGGGATATGACTTTGTGACTTATATACACATTTGAACATGACAGCTACATCCATATTATGTTCCAAGTAGTCAGGCATCAGTACTGGTCACACAGGAAAGATGACTTAAAAAAAAAAATCTGAAGGGGAAATAAAACAGGGTTGAAGTCAACACCCATTAACTGATGGGCAGGGAATTCAACCCTACTGGATCTGAGCATAGGGTTGACAAGCCCCCTTGTGATGAGGCTCCTAATTGTCTGTCAACTAGCTGTCAGACACATGCAAAGTACTGAGCAAAGGAATTTTTCAGGTGGGTGGGGCAACCCATTGGTCATTCACCTGACCTCATAATGATATAATTTGACTGACAGGTGGTTTGTCTTAGCTGCCTGTGGGTGATGGGACAGATACCCCCATAGCAGATCAGAGAAACAATTGATATTAATAGGCACTAAAAAGTATGTGGAAGTCTGAGTATAGAGTTCCTTTAGAACCATCCACCTTCTCAGAACAGCAACACTGAAGTCATTCCCTGCAGCTCTTCACACTTCACCATGGCACAATAGAAATAGGTGACATTTCACTAGTTAATGCTGTTTCCCCTCCCCAGGTCTAAAATATTCTTCTCCAGTTACTTACTGGACCCTGTAAGGGATGGCTGAACTGCCATTCAGAGACATTTTCTTGCGAACAACTATTTATATGCTAGCCTGAACTTGACATGTGTGGTAGATGCTTACTACAGTGGCAGAGACTTCACTCCGGGCATTTTACACAGAAATAAGCACTGGAGCAATCCACAAAATTATGTCCCCCTAAGGGCCAATGATTGCCACACCACCAGCTTCAATTTCTTGAAATGAGCATGCCCAGTCGAAGCAGCCCTGAGAGTTTCAAAAGCGACAGAAGATGGATACCTTTATTAGGACCCACCAAAATGTCAGATAGGGAACATTTTGTGACATTTTGGTTGCTCCTAATAAACACATGAATTGGTTGAGGCTGTGCCTGGCTATCATCTTTATGAGAGTTCCAAGATGAAGAGAGAAAAACAGAAGGAAGAAGGGTCCCAGGCGCACTCATGCTCCACATAAGCAAACAAATATTACTGAGGACCATAGCAGAGGCAGGCCCACATGCTATGGTCGCCAAACTGGCTTGCCCCCCCCCCCAATGCTGTCTATTTATATAACAACAATCAGCTCTGCATGCATTGCATCAGCCAAACAACATGACAAACATCACATCAATTCTATCCCTGAGCCAAAATGGTAACCCTGATCAGCTACTCTGTAATGAAGATCTAAGAAGATCCCTGACCACTGGTCCTGCTAGCTAGGGATGATGGGAGTTGTAGTCCCAAAACATCTGGAGGGCAGAATTTGCCTATGCCTGCTCTAGATAGTGTAGACTACAATTTCCATCAGCCCCATATCTAAGATTTCATTGACAATATGGTATTTCATTGACCATATATTAAAAAGTCCTGTGTCTAATTTTGTTGTATATAGGGAATATTTTGTGCCATGTGCATATGCACCTGGAATGGAAGAAAAACAGCAGCATTGATTTCAGGTGCCTATAATATTGACAGTAGGCCTTGCTTCACTTTCAGAATTAGATTTTTGTGTGCGTGTGCATCGGGCGAAAGCACTGTGTGAGAGGAAACAGAGGTGCATTTTTGTCAAATTGATTTCAATTAAAGGGAGAGTCATTGAGTGCGAAAGTGCTGTATTCCTTTCAGGAGAGTATCAGTGAGGGGCTTTGACATGTTCCAATAAATGTCAAGAAGGCTCTCTCTCTGTGTGTGTGTGTGTGTGTGTGTGCGCGCGCTGCATCTTCCATCTTTCTGATACCAAGCAGCCACCTTCGTTTCAAAATGAATGGCTGCCAAATAATCTGATGCCCTTGAATTTGTTCTCTGAGAAGACAGGAAACATTTAAACTTGGAAGGATCACAACAGTTCAAACAGTGATGAAGCATGAAAGGGCAAATACATTACATTTTATTACCCCACTCTGAAAAGCATATGTGCAAGGTATATATCATAAGCTCCACCATGTCAGTGATTTTGCATATTAACGCCCACGGAAGGTGCTCAGCACTGTATAATCACTCTGATGTTAAATGTGTTTGCAAGACTGACAGATGTTCGTTCTTTTTCCTTCCCCTATAATGGTTTCAAAACATAGTGCTCTTTCTCTGCAACTCATAAGATGGCCCATTGATTCCTGTGATATTACTCACATCTGTAAGAATTATTCATATATGTTAGGTCCACGGCAGCCATTTATCTTATTGCTATGATCCCCAATGTGACGTTATACCCGATTTCACTAAAGCTTCCCTGTATGCAAGTTTGGCTCCTGAAATTATTCTCATATAAGAAAGTCTGTGGTGGAGGCTGAGCTTGCATTCTCATTTCCCACAGAGGAATCACAGAACACGTGGTGAGATATCCATGCATGAGCTTTATGAAATGGGAAGGGGAAGCAATTCTGCTATATTTACTCATTACTATAAATGTGCCTTCATGTGGTAAAGAAAGATACAATCATAGCATTTCTTCCACTCTCAAGTTTCCTAGATATAAGAAGATCTAGTGCCTAGAGACCAGTTGGACTAGAGGTCAACTATTGTTTCTGAGAGTTGAAGGTACAGTGGTACCTTGGGTTACAGATGCTTCAGGTTACAGATGCTTCAGGTTACAGACTCCGCTAACCCAGAGATAGTACCTCGGGTTAAGAACTTTGCTTCAGGATGAGAACAGAAATTGCCTCGTGGTGGCGGGAGACCCCATTAGCTAAAGTGGTACCTCAGGTTAAGAACAGTTTCAGGTTAAGAACGGACCTCCGGAACAAATTAAGTTCTTAACCCGAGGTACCACTGTAGTGTGATTGCTGCCCATGGTGCACAGCCACACAATTATCTTTGGTCGCATCTGCAATCCTAAAAATACTTAACCAGGAATCATAGAATTTTAGAGTAGGAAGGGACTACAAGGGACATCTAGTCCAACCCCCTGCAATGTAAGAATCTTTTTAGCCAATGTGTTGCTCGAACCCACAATCCTGAGATTAAGAGTCTTACAGGGGGAGAGCCAGTGTGGTGTAGTGGTTAAGAGCAGTAGACTCGTAATCTGGGGAACCGGGTTTGCATCTCTGCTCCTCCACATGCAGCTGCCTTGGGCTAGTCACACTCTCTGAAGTCTCTCAGCCCCACTCACCTCACAGAGTGTTCGTTGTGGGGGAGGAGGGGAAAGGAGATTGTTAGCCGCTTTGAAACTCCTTCGGGTAGTGATAAAGCGGGATATCAAATCCAAACTCCTCCTCCTCCTCCTCCTCCTCTTCTTCTTCTTCTTCTTCTTCTTCTTCTTCTTCTTCTTCTTCTTCTTCTTCTTCTTCTCCCTGCCAATTGAGCTATCAGTTGGGATTAAATAAGACTCAACATGCACAAGAGAATTTAACATATTGGATTGTGCTCTGTTTTCTGCCTGTACCTGGGGTTTTCCCAGTAAATAATCCATAGAGCTCTAAGAATGTGAGAAGGTGCTATCCAGGGAGAAGGTTTGAAATTTAGTACACACTGGCCAAATTCTACTTTAAATTCTAAAATCCAGATTTTATTTGATATCAGAATGAAAGAGCAATGGGCAGGGGAGGATCTCTTGATGGATTACTGTAGCAAAGCGACAAATATCAAATGCCAAAATCTCACAAGCGTAGGAGTTGGAGAATCATTGGAGAATGTCCAGGTTCACAAGTTGTAGAGGAGAATTCTGGCGATGGTTTTGGGGATCACTTGCATTACACATCTACTTTTTAGATGCACCTCTTCTTCAAGAGTGACCCAACTGCTCAAGAAATGAAGCTATAATATTTGAAAAATACAAAGTTCCTTTGTGAGATCTGGAGCAATCCATATCACTGTCATTGACTGGATCAGATGAGTTCCCCACCAACACCAGCATATGCAGTCATTGGGATATCCAGACACATGGTCTCCAGGGTAGACAGACAGCCTGTCTATGTAATTGACAGCAGACATTGTTTAACCAGCAGGGACTACACATGTTCCATGTAGCTGGCTTTCCTTTTTATAGGTGGGTTATTCCATCAAAGATCAAATCCAGCTTCTCTGGGGATATTTTCCTTCCTTTGGGTAAGGTGCTATACTCCCAAACCAGCACTGGGGAATTGGCAGTGCTTTTTTTTTTTAAAATGAAGTTGTTACATTAAGTGCCATACTTTTAACATGGGGAAGGGGGGAGTAGATGCCAGTACTGTGTTCCCTAGTGAGCGTATCTGAAAGGTACACAACCATGTTAGAACTTAAGATATACTTTCTCAGATTTCTTTTCGTCCATCAGTCCTTGAAAGGACAAAGGTGTTTGGGAGAGGGAAGTCACAAATGTGTTTTTAAATCTGTGCTAAAAGATAGTGGGAATGGGGATGATAGAATCAGGGGACTGCAAGGAAACTGATGTGCTTGTATTTTCTCTTTGTGTCACTTGTTTGTTACTACCAAGGGGATGCAACAAAATGAGGACAAAAAAGAGGAAAGGAAGAAGCATTGTGGAACTTTCTAATGTGGAACTTGTAAAGTGACACTCTTTCCTCTGGGGGGAAATTAAGTGTGCTCAGATTTTATTGGGGAAATCTATCAACAATACGAAGTGCGAGTCTCTATTCTGTTGGCTGACAATAGAGATTCTGAATTATCAGACAAACCTAAGTACCCCCAGTGTGCTTATAAATGTTGAACTAGTGCACTGGAAATGTTTGGCACTCTCAAGTCACTGAACAGCTTTACTATGTGACTTTGGCAATGTTACTATGGGAAAATGGAGAGGAGTTCCAGAACAACAGAGCAATGTTGCAACTTGCAGAACCAAGGTCGCATCCGGACAACTTGTTTATTGGACATTCATTCCAATTCATTTGCACACAGTTTGAAGGGAGGTTAGATGACACGAGCTATTTATTGAGTGCTGATTCTGATTTGTTTGCAGGGAGGTTAGACGTAAGCAAATGTTCAAAATAATATAAAAATCATATATGTTTAATTTAGCCTTTTTAAAGTTTGAATTTAACTAGCAAGCACTTTTTAATTAAGGAAATGATAAAGCAAAACTATCTTGGACATAACTGGGTACTCAGTACAAGAATAATAAATAATATTACTGCTACTAACAATAATAATTTAGGGAAGTGTTTTAAGGTTTAATATTTTACTATATTTTTAAATATGGTGGAAGCCACCCAGAGTGGCTGGGGAAACCCAGTCAGATGAGCGGAGTATAAATAATAAATTATTATAAGAGGCAGTCCAATGTTAGAAAAGTTCAGTTAGGCCAGAACTGCCAAATTCTATGTATAAATCTGTTTAAAACAGAGTCCTCATCCAACCTTAGTCTTGATGGATAAGATGTGGCTAGCAGCAAGAACAACAACAAAGGCACCTCCATGAAAATCCAAGAATCTGAAGCCTCAGAAGAGAAGAGGAGCAAAGAGCATTTTAGGTGCTCTTCAAAACCAACATTATCTAGCTGAGAATATAATGATAATAATTAATATTTTGCGATTGCAGCCCTGTAGTGCTTTTCTTTCAAGTAATCCAAATTCCTCCCCAGTCCTTAATGGTTTTTCATTATAGCACCATATGAATAGATCAGTGAGAGAGAGAGAGAGCTTTTAGTATTAACCTACCCACCCCTGGAAGCTGGATCTGTGGAAGAAAAGAATAAGTCATTACTTTGTTAGACCAGTAAAAGAATAGCTTCAGGTTAGCAGTGCCACAGAAGAACCTTCCAATTCTGTCATGAGACTCATTTGTCCCTGGCATTTACAAGAAGATCTGGTGGTACGAGGCCACCCAGCAGCAGCATCACAAACTCGGAAGAAATGAGGTGGAGTGGCAATGGGGTCAGAACAGCTCACGAGCACCAATGAAGCCAAACCAGTGTTCCTACCTGTGCCTGGATGGTGCTGCCAGGAGGCCAGATATGCAGCATTGCCCCTCCCTATCAGCTGCAATGGTGATGCATTTGGAAGGGGGGGGCTAAGATGTTCCATTTCTGAGGCTCCATGTGGCACTCTTCAGGTCCTAGGTCCTTCAGGTTTTATTTAAACCTCTATCCCCCTCTATTTTATTTAAACCTCTATCCCCCTTGTTGTGCGAGCATCTCAAGTTTGTGTACAATGATAATGCATAAAATGAAAGATGGGATACTTTGAAAAGACTTGGATGAAGAATAGTAGGTATTGAGCTATGTTGTATCTAGATAGAGTTCTCTTCAACCCCATCAAAACAGGGTGCAAGCAGTGCAGCCTCAACCAAAGACTGAATAGGGTAACTATCATGATTTCACTTATTTTCCATTTGTGATGGGAATTTTGTGACCCTTTCCTTGGAGGTAGCATGATGTTTAAGAAACTTTGACAATGAGGAGGTCGAAGCTGAAATGAGGGCAAGAGTCAATGATAGGGAATCCCATGTGAATTTTGAGAAAAATATAATTTATTAGATGGTTGAAGGTTACTCTTTGATTTGTTCTATCTGGTTGTCAAATGAAAATTTGACTACTTTCCCTTCCAAGAGCTTTCTCCTTGCCATTTTTTTTTTAAAAAATATCTCCATCCAAAATATCTCCCTCTTCCAGCTCTAATGGGAATATTGAGAGAACGTTTATCAAAATACTTCTAGGTATTTGACACATTAACAAATTAAGAATGAGCATGGCAAGCATCCTGGCAAATATTTTCATGTTTGATCCATCCTCTAAATATATAGGACTTATTACGAGCCATTCCTATTAATTTTTTGTTAGGTGTTCTATTCTGAGACAGAAAAAATATGATTCCTCTTTATTAATTGAATGTCAATCTGTGACAAGCAATGAATTATTCTGGTTATCAAAATGCATTAATATTCATGTTATATAAAGTAGCAGAAACAGCTGGGTTGAAGTTTAGTGTATTCTCACCCACAGTGCAGAAATTACTGTATCTTGATTTACTCAAATTAGTAATTAAGAAAGCGTATAATTGCTCCAAATTACCAGACTTGCAATTTGCACACTTTCTTAGAAATGAGGATTGACACTTCTAGATCATAAGTTAAGTACTTGGAAACCAGAGAAACTGTCTTCAAGTCTTTCAATAAGAAAAGAAAAAAGAAAGAAATCCATATCAGCATTAGGGAAAAAAGAACAGACTAAAACTTTTTCATATATATGAATACTATGATAGTTTAAATTCCTGATGCACTATTGCAATCCTTTAAAGAAGGAAGGTATCATATTGCACTATAGTGATATTTTTACACACACAAGAAACTTTCTGATCAGAAGTGGCTCAGGAAGAAAGGGAACAGAGACAGTGGAGTCTCCCTGGCAGTGGTTCTATTCTTGTTGGAGTGAGGTGGGACATGGTCGCAGCAGCAAAATCAGGGTATCCCAGGGCAAGAGCCCTGAAGATGCTGGTTCACCTGCGAGGCCACCAACAACCTGGAACTCTCCTGATCTCATCACTACCACCAGTGATGGCTTCTGGTAGGGGAGCAAACTGGGCAATCGCCCAAGGCCCTACACTTTAAAGGACAACAAAATCTAGTAAAGAAATCCTGCCTGTCTTTATAGTCAGTCTGTCTCCATCTGCCTTATCTGCCTTATGCATTTCAGGCAAACAAGTCCAAAACAGCAGACCTGGAGCTTTCCCCATTAAGCCAGGTCCATCCAGTCCAGTAGTGGATATCAGTAGAGAGAACATTCCCAGAGCAGTGTGTGATAAAGAAACATTGGCTTTCCCTAGATGAAACATCAGATGGCCCCATTCTCGACCCAAAAGACAATTTTCACATATAATTCTTTAATGTTATAGCAGATGGAACAATTGCTCGCCTAAGATGTCAGATTTAACAAAATGGTGCAGTTTAAGAATGATCATGGATTCATATCTGATGTTAAGTCTTTGGCTAACATGGGAGGTTGAAAAGGGCTGCAAAGATGAATCTTTGCACTTTGAAGGGGCTATTGATTTCACCGACTTTCTGACTGAAATCTACAGTTGGTTGTTGGTTGATTTGTTTTTAGGTTACATACTCAAACACAATAACAATGTACAGCATTGGCTGCCCTTCTATTCATTCATAAATATAATATTCAAGATATTAACCACAATTTATGTGTGGTGCTTCACTTTATTCTCACTCTGCCTGTAGTTTTTGTGTCTGATGAGAGGTGATTTTCAAAGTTGAAAGTGATGAAAAATGTTATCTGCTCTCATCCATTTGACAAGAATGCTTGGTAGTATTGGCCACTGATTTCAACTGAACATAAAATTGTGAGAGGTTGAAAGGTTCCTTTCATTAAATAGGGTACTACAGAATTTACTCTTAAAGAACCACTGCACCATGATTCATCGGTGATCTGGCTATCACCAACTCACCATAGGTTTCTCCTACAATATGCTTTTTAGGGATTTTTTTCCTTTCCTGTTTCTGTTAGAACATCACATTTGGAGGTAATGGCTTTTTTCTGATTTGTATTAACTACGTAGTGTTGATATAATGTATTAAGTCTTATTCTTCACTCCAGCTGTTGTGAGAATTGACCGCAATGAATGTGTTATGATACAATTATCCGTACTTCCATTATGGCTTCATAAACAGAAATAAGTGAAATTGTATGCTTATAGAGAGCCTCAAATGATGATGATGATGATGATGATGATAATAATAATAATAATAATAATAATAATAATAATAATAATAATAATAATACCCCGCCCTCCCCAGTGAGAGCCGGGCTCAGGGCTGCTGACATCAATAAAATTACAATAAAACATAAAAGAAAGAAAAACAATTGATTAAAATGCCGATTAAAATACAATTTAGATTTAAAAACTGTTTTAAAATGCAGCCTCATTTTAAAATGGCTCAAATCAAAACCCAAATCAAAACTCTGTCTTGCAGGCCCTGCGGAAAGATGTCAAATCCCACAGGGCCCTGCCCTCCTGTGAGAGACTGTTCCACCAAGTCGGGGCCAATACTGAAAAGTTGAGGCCAATCTAGCCACCTTATGGCTTGGGATCTCCAAAATATTGTTATTTGTGGACCTTAAGGTCCTCCGCGGGGCATACCAGGAGAGGCGGTCCTGTAGGTATGAGGGTCCCAAGCCGCATAGGGCTTTAAAGGTCAAAACCAGCACCTTAAATCTGATCCTGTACTCCACCGGGAGCCAGTGCAGCTGGTAAAGCACTGGATGAATGTGATCCCATGGTCGGGACCCCGTAAGGAGCCTTGAAGTGGCATTCTGCACCCGCTGGAGTTTCTGGGTCAGCTTCAAGGGCAGCCCCGCGTAGAGCGAGTTACAATAATCAAGTCTGGAGGTGACCGTCACATGGATCACTGTGGCCAGATCAGGGAGAGAAAGGTAAGGGACCAACTGCTTGTATCTTAAACAGCCCCTCAAAATACTGGGGCAACCCTACCTCAGCCCACCCAACCACTGTCCAGACGAGTGCAGCACCACTGCCGGAATGATGCCACTGCCTCTTCCCCTCCCCCACACAAGCCACTGCTGAACCCAAGCAAAGTTTTTTCAATGTTATAGTTATGATGATTAACTCTTTGCCGCTGAGATCTTTACAAGTCCTTAATTTCAGTCAATTCACACTCGGACCCAGATGGATAACAACCAGAGTTAGTCAAGACCTATTGACATTAATGGATATGGCTAATTTAGGTACTGTGAGGGACAGGGGATATCGCGAAGTCCCTCCCCTCCTGAGTTCAAGCCCATCCCCGAGCACAGGGGAAAGCAGAGAGAGTTCCGATTCCAATGGGGAAGCAGGAAGTCGTGTCCGAGGCTCAGGCAAGGTAGAGGAGCCAGGGTCCCAGGTGGGACAGGAAGGGGCGAATAAGGGGGGGAGACCCATCCCCCCAACTCCGGAATTACGCAGAAAGAGGAGGGGAAAGAGGATGGGTCTGCCAAAGCTTTTGTGTTGGAGAAAGACGCGCCAAAAGCCATTCGGAGGTTCTGGAACCGACTGACCACATCACTCCGTGTAAATAGCAATGACTTCAGCACTGTAAATACGCAGCACCAATAAAAGAATAAAATGCAGAGCTGCGTAGCGTCGTTACTCTGAAGTAGCCCACTCCGGCCACTGTGACAGCAACCTCCGAATCCTTTTTTGGGCTACTTTGGAGTTGCCGGGATGAGCGTGTCAGAGGCGGAGAGATGGCGGCAGATCGCGGAGCAAGCCCAGCAAGAACTGCAGCAGCTGTCGCTGCAGGCGCAGGGGGAATTGAAGGCAGCTAAAGAAGAGACTAAGAAGGTCCAGGACGACCGGCTACAACTTGCGGAACAGGTGAGAGCGCTACAGGAAAGAGAGCAGGAATTAAGGGTGGTGGCGGTAAACCTCCAAAACAAGCTGGATGCAGAGAAAAACAAGGCGGGAGGGGCACCCCAAGTCCAAGTGCTGCCAGGAAGGAGAGCCGGGACCCTAGTAAGCAAGTTCAATGGAGACCCGAGGGAATATCAGGGCTTTGAGACTGAGATTGTGTATGCTCTTGAGCTGCACCACGATGAGTTCCCTGATGATGAGCACAGGGTAGCGTTTATTGTGGAGCACCTTACCGGGGCAGCCAGGGAGTGGCTAAGACCGTTAATCGCAACAAAGAATCCTTGCATGAAGAATGTCAAACTATTTCTAGAAGGTTTGAAAACGATGTATTCGTCCGATAGTCATATGGACCAGACTAAGGAGGAACTTCATAATTTACGCCAAGGAAATATGACAGTTCGCGCGTATTGGGCGAAATTCACCATGCTGGTGCACAGATTGGGGTGGGAACTGGAGTCACCCCCAATGCAAGCGGCGTTCTACTTGGGGTTGCATGAGGAGGTGAAGGATGAGCTCTCGAGAGGTCCAAAGCCCAGTAATATGGATCAGCTGAGCAAAGCGGCTCTGGCGGTGGGGGTGAGGCAGGAATCCCGGTGGAGCGACAAGCAAGCAACGCGCGCAAAGCGGGCTTGGTTCCCACGGTCGCAGGAGAAGCCACTCCCCCAACAACCCTTTCAAGCCACGCCTGGGGCCAGCCAGGACCAGGAACCCATGCAGATTGATAGCGCGCGCGCGGGGGGGCTTTTCAAACCCCAGCGGCGCCAAGACGCAAGGAGGGAAGGGGTGGGAATTGCTTTCTCTGCAACTCCCCCCAGCATCTCGTCAGAGACTGCCCACATCGCAGGGAGTGGCAAGGAAAGGCGGGAACGGTTGTGCCCTCCCCCACTGACGCAGCACCACAGCAGGGAAACGGGAAAGCCTGGCTGCAGGAGACAAGGGGCAGCAGCCAGGCACAGTCAGCAGACAACAGCCCCAGCCCACCCACCCGCACAGAGAGTAGCAGAGCCAGCCCACCCCTCCCAGAGCAGGAGTGGTTCTAGAAGTGACGCTCACGCTCCCAAATGGCTATCCCCTGACGGTCCTCGCCCTAATTGACAGTGGGGCGTCAGCGAACTTCTTCTCGAGAAACTTTGCAGAAGAGCACCAGATCCAGCTTCTGAAGCTGGATTTTCCTCTGCACGTGGCGACCATTGACGGCAGAGAGCTGCTGGGAGGGGCCATCACTCATCAACCCCCCCCCATGAAAATGACGGTGGGAAGGCACTCAGAGACACTGGCATTCAACGTCACCACCATCTCAGACCCCCCCATCGTCTTGGGCATGAGCTGGCTGGCGCACCACGACCCCTCCATCAGTTGGCACCAGAGATGCATCACTTTTGGATCGGACTTTTGCCTGGAACATTGCATGCAGCACCAACCAGGGGAGGGGCCTCCGATAGCCACGGTGGCCACCATGCACGTCAAAGGGGGTGAGGCGATACCCAAGCCGTACTGGGACCTGCAGGAGGTCTTCAGCGAAGCGGAGTCCGACCACCTACCCCCACACAGGCCTTTTGACTGCCAGATCAACCTGGTGCCAGGGGCAACTATACCCCCAGCCAAGCTGTACGCCATGTCAGACCAGGAACTGGAGGATCTGCGCGCTTTCATCGACAAGAACCTCAAGCGGGGGTTCATCAGAGAAAGCAAGGCAGCAGGGGGCAGCCCAGTCTTCTGGGTGGACAGGAAAGACACGCAACAGCGCCGTCTTGTGGTGGATTTTAGACGGCTGAATTCAGTGACAGAGCCAGTGGCTTTCCCCATGCCCAGAGTGGACGATCTGTTGACAGCAGCGCGCAGGGGCAAGATTTTCACCAAGCTAGACCTGAGGGGGGCGTACAACTTAATCAGGATCCGGGAAGGCGATGAATGGAAAACCACGATGTTCACGCCTCTGGGCTCTTTTGAATATCTGGTGATGCCCTTCGGGTTGCAAGGGGGCTCAGCATGCTTCCAGGCCTTCATGCACCACGTCCTGGGGTCCCTCCTCTTCAGGAAATGCTTGGTCTTCCTGGATGACATCCTTATCTATTCCGATGACCCAGTGCAGCATGTGAAAGATGTCAGGGAGGTGTTGCAGCGCCTGAAGGAGAACCACCTGTATGTGAAGCTGGAGAAGTGCAAGTTTCACACCAAGGAGGTGGACTTCCTGGGCTACAAGCTGTCAGACAAGGGGCTGGCGATGGACAAGGACAAGGTGCAGGCCATCCTGGACTGGCACAGCCCCAGGACGCGCAAAGATGCCCAACGCCTACTAGGCTTCGCCAACTTCTACAGGAAGTTCATCAAGAACTTCTCTCGCGTTACGGCTCCCATCACTGACTGCCTGAGAGGCAAGCAGAAGTTCAGGTGGACACCAGAGGCGCAAGCAGCGTTCGAAAGCCTCAAGAGGGTGTTCGCCTCAGACCAGAACCTGTTCCACGTGGTTCAGGACGCGCCCCTACGCGTGGAGACAGATAAAGCTGTGGGCGCCATTTTGTTGCAACTGGACGCCAACAGAGAGTGGAGACCCTGTGCCTTCTTTTTTTGATCGGGAACTTCTGGCGATCCACGCGGCGTTCCAGCACTGGAGACACTTCCTGGTGGGCGCCAAGCACCCCATCCAGGTGTGCACAGACCACAAGAACCTGGAGTTCTGGAGAACTGCCAGGGTGCTCAACCAGCGGCAGATACGGTGGGCAGAGTTCTTCTCGAACTTCAACTTCTCCATACACTACATCCCGGGAGAGCAGAATGTCAGGGCGGATGCCCTCTCCCGCAAGCCAGAGTACATGGAGGAGGAGGCGCCACCGGCACCCAGACACATTTTCCCCCCGTCAGCATGGTCCTGCGGAGCAGCAGTGGTGAGCGAGGCGGAAATCACAGCACTGACGGCAGCGGATGAATTTGCCAACCGCATCTTCAGAGAACTGAGAGGGGGGGGGAGCAGGCAAAAGACTTTGCAGAACGCAGGGGGCTGCTTTTCTACAAGGGTGCACTGTACCTGCCCACCACCCAGCTTAGACGTACGGTCCTCAAGCAGATGCACGACAACCCAACGGCGGGTCATTTTGGGAGGGACAAAACCGCTCACCTAGTCATGAGACACTTCTGGTGGCCAGGGGTGCGGGAAGATGTTAGAGACTATGTACGGGGCTGTGACACCTGCCAGCGGGCAAAGGTGGTCAGAGCAGCGCCACCGGGATTGCTGGAGCCCTTAGCCACGCCACACAGGCCGTGGGAAGTGGTGTCCATGGACTTCATCACAGATCTGCCTTCTTCCAGGGGCAAGACCGCAGTGTTGGTGGTGGTGGACCTCATGTCCAAAATGTGCCACTTTATACCGTGTGCCAGGGCGGTCTCTGCAGAGGAGACAGCCAAACTGTTTGTGGATCACGTATTCAGACTGCATGGATTACCTTTAAGGGTTATTTCGGATCGTGGCCGCCAATTTGTTTCCAGGTTCTGGCGGCGGCTCATGAACCTCCTGCAGGTGGAGGTCAGCTTGTCGACGGCTAGACACCCGCAGACCAATGGACAGGCGGAGAGGGTCAACGCCATTCTGCAGCAGTACCTGAGATGCTACGTCAGCCAGCGGCAAACGGACTGGGTGGATCGCCTGCCACTGGCAGAATTTGCCTACAACAATGCGGTGCACGTCTCCACAGGGGTGTCGCCCTTTAAGGCCAATTACGGGCGCGACCTCAGATCTTTCCCAGAGAGGGAGGGGGAGGAGGAGGAGGAGGGCCCACAGGCTGAGGATTGGGCAGAGGAACTGGAGACGGTGCACCAGCAGCTTAGAGAACACTTGGAGAGAGCCAAGGAAGCGTACAAGAAGGGGGCAGATCGCCACAGGCGACCGGGGGAGGTCATTAGGGTGGGGGACAAAGTTTGGTTGTCCTCGGAGGGCCTTCCCATCAGAGGGAGGTGCAAAAAGCTGGCGCCCAGAAGGTTGGGCCCCTTCACGGTCACGCAACAGGTCAACCCGGTGGCATACAGGCTGGCACTGCCAGAGGACATGAGGGTGCACCCAGTGTTTCATAGATCGCTGCTGTCGCCGTACAGGGAAAGCAGCAGGCTCCGAGGCAGCGAACAAACCCCTGAGGGAGGGGGGGAGAGAGAAGGCAGGGAGCAACTCAATGAGGCCACGGCCATCCTGGACTCAAGGAGGGGGGTGGGGGGCCTGGAGTACCTCATGGCATGGGAGGATGCTCCACCGTCCCAGAATGAATGGGTCCCAGCCACTCAGATACAGGAGGAATTCCTGGTAGAAGAATTTCACGCCCTCTTTCCCCATAGACCCAAGCCCTGGCACATGGAAAGGGAGGGGGAGGGGGAGGAAGCACGGGAGAGCAGTTCACCATGGCGCTGGGAAGCGGAGTTTGAGGAACCAGAGGATGAGGTATGGGTGTCACCGAGATCCACCCAGTCAGAGGAAGGAGCAGATTGGCAGAACATTTTTACCCCTACCAGCTCTGACGCCACGGACTTTTTGGGATTCCCGTCCTCCCAGGCGGAAGGGGGGGGCTCGCAGGACTGGGGGGAGGTGTTCACACCAACGGGCTCGGAAAGCACTGAGTTCTTAGGCTTCCAGTAGTCACCGACACCTGGGGGGGGGGACCTGGGGAGGGGTGAAGGAGAGCTTGGGAGGGGGGTGGATGTGAGGGACAGGGGATATCGCGAAGTCCCTCCCCTCCTGAGTTCAAGCCCATCCCCGAGCACAGGGGAAAGCAGAGAGAGTTCCAATTCCAATGGGGAAGCAGGAAGTCGTGTCCGAGGCTCAGGCAAGGTAGAGGAGCCAGGGTCCCAGGTGGGACAGGAAGGGGCGAATAAGGGGGGGAGACCCATCCCCCCAACTCCGGAATTACGCAGAAAGAGGAGGGGAAAGAGGATGGGTCTGCCAAAGCTTTTGTGTTGGAGAAAGACGCGCCAAAAGCCATTCGGAGGTTCTGGAACCGACTGACCACATCACTCCGTGTAAATAGCAATGACTTCAGCACTGTAAATACGCAGCACCAATAAAAGAATAAAATGCAGAGCTGCGTAGCGTCGTTACTCTGAAGTAGCCCACTCCGGCCACTGTGACAGGTACTTTTAATTTCAATGGGTGTGTGCTGAGTAGCACTTGGTTGGATACAATCCCATGATTCAGCCATATTGATTTCAATATGAGATTTAAGCAAATGCTTAAATATATCCCATTAATTCTGGATGAACGCTGCCAAATTTAAATAAAGCTGTTGCACACTTCTAGTAGTACCTACAATCTGCAATTGTAGCTGGAGAAAAGGTCTAGCAAAGATAATGGAACTTCTAATGTGCCCTCCAACAGACAACACATTTTTGACTGGACCATCAGTGCTCCAATTTCTTACAATATAAACAGTGGTCCAAATACTTTTGTTAAGTGAGAAGAAAGTGTTTCTGCTCACAGGGAAAGTGGAGACGCCATGTCAATTTTCCTTTTCAACTACAGCCTTGCCCTTTCCACTGCATTGAATCCTGGGACTAATCTACACTGGTCATTTATAACATTAAAATGTATTATAGAATTGTGACACCAGAGGGTGCTGTAGAGCAGCAATCCGTCATCTGTGGAAAAATGCATTGAGTGCTATATTACACAGGGGTTTTCTTGCCATTTTTACAGATCAGTGTAGATCCAGCCCAGTTCTGGATAGTCTCCTGATCTTCAGGAGCAACTACCGGGTATTTAGGAGGAGGAGTGTAAGGAAGGCAGCAGTAAATGACTTTGTACATGCAGAACTTGTCACATGGATGTTTCAATCCATGGAGATAGGTAAAGGGTTCATACATCCTGCCTTACAGAGGGAAGTCCTCTATCTGAAGGGCTGCTAGAGGACAATCTTCTGTTTGAAGAAATCCTTTATTTGAAGGGTTGGCCAGTCTAAGTCCAGCTAAAGAGCAGGTCAGTGTGCTTTATCAGAGGTATTTCCTTTCAACAACTACAGTTAGAATTCAAGAGACCCTCTGGTAAAGCAGCAACTATCAATCCATCTCTATTAAAATAAAAGAAGGGCTTATTCATCAATTTCCCCCCATGCCACTAATGTTTCATGGGAGGATAAATAAAGTGAATGCTTAATGCCTGATCTGAAGTAGCCTGGTAATTTTTACCTGCCACATTGTTCCATGATAAGCAGCTGCATAACTTTATCATGTTTTGTAAAGAGCCCAATCTATAATGCCAAATATATCATATTTCTAGCGAAAGTCCCGCAAAGGAATCCATTTGCATGGCAAATGGTGGTAGTTCTGAAAAATTAAGATCAGTATGGAAAGGAAAAAGGAAGCCAGGCCAACTCTTAGACTTCAGAGCATCTTCAACATCCTGTGTCCATGACATAGTGTTGCTTAGGGACATTGTGGGGAATTAAGATGGTGGTTGCACTTACCCAGAGTGGGGCTTCTGAATAAAAAATGCAGGAGACTTTTTGCTTTAAAAAATTCTCAATCCAAGGAATCTGTCTCAGTTGTAGTGTCTGTCACCGCTAATGGAGTGGATGAGGCTGAACAAATTGAAACTTAATCTAGAAAAGATAGAGGTTCTCTCGGTCAGTCGGAAGGCAAAACAAAGAATAGGAATTCGGCTTAGAGGACTCTGACACTCCCCCTGAAGACTGAGGTTTGCGGTTTGACCTAGACTCAGTCCTGAGAATGGATGCCCAGGTCTCTGTGGAGGTCAGGAGTGCCTTTGCATGGTTAAAGCTAGTGCACCAGCTGTGCCCATTCCTTGAGGTGTCTAATTTCACCACAGGGACACATGTCTTAGTTACATCCCATTTGGATTGCTGTAACACACTCTGTGTGGGGTGGCTGCCTTTGAAAAACGCTCAGGAACGTCAACTGGCTCAAAGAACTGCAGCGACATTGTAGACCAGGGCTGGTTATAGGGAGCATATAACTCTCATGTTAGAACAGCTACTGATCTGTTTCCAGGCACAATTCCAAATGCTTGTTATCACCTATAAAGCCCTGTATGGCTTAGGTCCAAGCTATCTGAAAGACCGTGTTCCCACATGAGACACTGCCCAGATTTTGAGATCTTCAGGGGAAGCCCTTCTCTTGGTGGAGATGCAGAGAGGGCCTTTTATTTGGCTGCTCCCAGACTTTTGGACTCCGTCCTAGTGAAGCTAGACTAGGTCCCTCCTTGCTGTACTTCCACTGGCAGTTGAAGACTTTATTTTTTGAAGAGGATTTTGGGAATTTACTGCTTTAATTAAAGGGCTAGTGCCATGCTGTTTTTATTAAAATTGGTGGGATGTTTAAAATACATTTTACCGGTATATATGTACTAGTTGACCCACCCACGTGTTGCTGTGGGTTATCCCTGTGGCTGCCCCCACCCTGTGACGATCCATGACACATTGCTGTGCCTGACTCAGGGTCATAGCTGTGAAGTTATCCCCTTTTTAAGGGAAATTCCCTTATGCTGAATAGGCTTCCTCGCAAGAAAAGGGAAAACTTGACAGCTATGCTCAGGGTCAATGTTTCCCAGGAAAGGGGGAGGATGTGTCCATTTACCCCTGGACTGTGTGCCCCCCCCATGGTTGTGTCTCATCCCTGTGTTTACTCCCATCCTGTAGTGACCCATGAGGTATCCCCTCCCCCACCCTAATGAGCCCATGACCTATTTGGGCCCCTCCCCCCACCCAGGGCTCCATTCGGGATAGTATTTAAAGGGCTGTAGAGCTGAGGCCTAGTCTGTAAAGTGAAGCCGAGGCCTAGTCTTTAGGCTGTAAAGTAGAGTCGAGGCCTAGTCTGTAGGCTGTAAATTAGAGCTGAGGCCTAGTCTGTAGGCTGTAAAGTAGAGCCGAGGCCTAGTTTGTAGGTTTTAAAGTAGAGCAGAGGCCTAGTCTGTCGGCCTTGCCTTGGGCTAGTATTTAAATGCGAGCTGAGGCCTCCGCCCTATATCTCCATTCCTTGGCCCCGGCCTGACTCTGTGGGTTGTCTGGTAATGGCCGCATTGGTGGTTTCAGTTGCTCGGTTGATGACATCATTATTTGGCGGGGCCCTTCAGAGCTTCTGCTGGTGATGTATAATTTGCGCACCACTTTTTGTGTTTAATCATTATTTTAGGTATGAAAGGTGTGCTTAATTGGAATTTTTTTTATGCCAGATCCCTCCCTGATGGGCAAGGTACGCTTTGTCCTAATTTGTTGCATTTCGGTTCAGCGGTTACGGAGCAAGGCTGTTATATCCGCGCATGCAGTGGGAACATTTTTATATAGATAGATTTAGTTCTATCAATGTTAATCGTATTTTGATGTATGGTTTTTCTATGTTTTTATGGTTTATTGTTTTCATCTGTAAGCTGCCTTGAGCCCTGCCAGGCAACAAAGCAGGGTATAAATTAATAAGAATAATAATCAGTGCTATTTTTCTAGAAAAAAGGTGTTACAACTCACCATGAACACCTCCCCCGTTTTCTTAGAATGGCAATGGTGCCCATCAAAGAGGTGCTGGAACTGAGTTCTGGTGAGTTCTGGCTAAAAAAGCTATAACAACAACAACAACAACAACAACAACAACAACAACAACAACAACAACAACAACAATGGGATTGCATTGTTAAAGAGCAAAACTGTTAAAGTTTTGCTACCTACTGTTGTGTTAATTGCCACTGACCCTAATTTAAATTCTTCACTCTGTAGTAAAGAAGGAACTTACATCTTATGAAAGATTATGTTACACCTTTAATAAGCTCCTGCTTTTATTCTCCTAAAGTAAAGAGGTTTGTTTTGTCTCACTTTCTTTCAGAATGCTTTCCAAAGTGGGTATAAAGTCAAGGAAAGGATAATTATGCAGAACGATGTTGAAGGAGACAGCGCTGAATAGATTGCTTTAAGGATAACACAAAGGACAAAAACAACACTGAGAAAATATTCCAACATTTTCTCCCCTGCTCTGTCACTTCCTCCAGGAGGTGGTATGTGATTTTTATTCATTTATTTATTTTAGGTTCTGCGAGGTGAAGAATAAAGAGCTAGAATTGTATTATAGCAGGTGTTCAAAGCATACAATAGAAACAGAACTCTTTAAAATCATGTAAGAAGTATAATCTGCTACCTTATATCTGGAACACCACACTTAGTGAGATGTGAATCAATGATTGGAGGTGGGAAATAGTTGTGTTGCAACCAAGAAAAAATAACAGTATTAAAACCCTCAGCAGGTTTTAATAATTTAAAAAAGGGAATTCAAGGCAATAGAAAAATGGGTAAATTCTACCACCATGTGAATTCTAGTTTTTCCATGAAATGACAAATGGGGTGGTAGTCAAACAACACGTTTTCTTTGGAGATCGTGTTTGAAAAGGGAATTCATTCATGCCTGCCTATCAATATTATTTTGCTATATACATCTCAAGTATGATTGCACCATAGGCACTCTGTCATCAATGCAAGAACAAAAGAACAATAGTTTTAGCAGTGGCTATTGCAGGTTTTGCTAACCTGGTACTCTTCCAATAGTTTGGACTACAACTATTGGATTACAACTCCCATTAGCTCAAACCAGCATAGCCATGTTGGTTGGGGCTGATGAGAGTTGTAGTGCAAAACATCTGGAAGGCACCATGTTGGCAAAGACTGGGCTACAGTCTCCTGAAGGTCGATAGTGCAATTATGAAGACAGATCAGTTCCACAGTACCAGCTGAAGGGGCTGCACAGCTAAACTTTTTAATAATAAAGGAAAATGGGGAATGCAATTTCCCCTTATTCCTAGGAATGTTTTCCCCTATTCCTAGGAATTCGTTGTGGGGATTCGAACTGCCAACCTTTTTTTTTTGGCAATATTTTATTAATTTTTAACAATGCAATAATCATATTCACCTCATTATTTTACACATTTTGTCCATTTGGCTTTTTAGGGCCTTGACTTCTATCAACCCCTTCTAATGATTTTCTAACATTTATCTCTAACATCTATACTTCACTTATCGGCAAGCCCTAGGCTCAGTGGTTTAAACCATGTCAGCCAGATGGGCGGGGAATAATAATAATAATAATAATAATAATAATAATAATAATAATAATAATACTTGCATCCACGCAGAAGCACACATGCACACTCTTTCTCACACACAGTCCACACACATGTTGAGACATGCTTAGCTTATTGAAATGAGTTCCCCACTTTCTTTTTGGAAGCAAGCAAGCTTATTATCGTGCTATTTGTATTGGAAGAGACAGCAGTTCAAAGAGTCTCTTCACTTCTTGTCCATGAAAGCCTCACAAAATTGCTGGCTGGTATATTCCGAGCTACGGCTTTGCACTGCTGCAGTTTGGGAATTATGCCAGTGTTTTATTATTTAGCTTATCGTTTTGTATCCTTATTACAGATAGATTTTAGTGGGGACCAAAATAGGCTTTCCCCCAATCTGAGAGTTATTCCTTCTTTGGCAGCAGGCCCAGATACCTGAAAACCAGCCAGGCTGAGTTTAGGGGAGGTAAACTGCTAGTCGGCAACCATTCCCCATGCGGTTGGCAGCTTTTGCAGGACCCAGACTCCTGCCCAAAGCATTCTAGGTCAAGTGGCACTATGGGAAATGTAGTTCCAATATCAAGCCCAACCCAGAATGCCCCTCTGTAAATGCTGTACAGAAGGCTACTGACCTTAGGTCAGTAGAAGGTGCAGGGGAGATGTCTAGATTGCACTTAGTGGTGGCAGCAGCAGGTGACAGTCGCTTGAAAGCTCCATCAGGGTTTAGTGAGTTCTCCAGGCGGCATTAAGATCCCCTGAAAATCTGTTGTAGGTTATTCTGCCAGGCCAAAGATCTATCCTGAGCCCCATTCCCAGAATTTGCTGGAACAAAAAGATGAGTAGTGCCCTTTTGCAGCTAATTAGATACCAACGCCACAGACTTTTTCTATAATCAGCAGATATGCAGAGTGCAGGTGTTCCTTTCTAGCAATAAGGGTATTTTGCAATCTTTATGTCTTTTTCTTGGGTACCCATTGTGCATAGTGGCTGCGCAAGGCTCTGAAACAGAGGAGTATTTCAGAGTTTTTTCTTCTAAAAAACAAAAGCTTTAACCAAGGCAGTTTCATGAAACATGATGCAGAATTTTTTCAGTTGCATCATTTGTGCTCCCACAGTTGACATACCGGTAATAAATGACAAAAAGTGGAGGAAAAGAAAAACCTGGTGTTTTGTGTGTGTGTGTGTGTGTGTGTGTGTGTGTGTGTGTGCACGCGTGCTGGTCTCAGAGCCAGATTTAGGTCTGATGAGGCCCTAAGCTACTGAAGGTAATGGGGCCCTTTATACGTCCAGCTGTCCTTTGTCAACAACAAATTGTCACTGTTTTTTGTGTTGAAAATATGCTATATGGTAATTTATGGGCCTTATAGTTTTCTAAAGCCATTTGCACATAACAAAATATGTATTTTTTCAAAGTAATTGTTGAACTGAAAAAATATTAAGAAGAAGTTTATTAAAAGTGATATTTTAGGGAGCAGGCTAGCAGGCGGGCCCATTACTGACATCATAGCAGCCTACACAACACAAACTACTGTTGCTGTATGTAGGTTTTACTTTATTTGTTTTTTATCTTATATTTTGGAAATGTACATCCAGTGTTTTTTTCCCTTTAATTTTTTTTGGGGGCCCCCAAGAGAGTGGGGCCCTAAGCTATAGCTTGTTTAGCTTATACATAAATCCAGCACTGGTTGGTCTCTGTGTTTATTCAAACAGATGGCGATTTTGCTAGGAAACATAGAAGAGTTTTAGTTAACAAAAATTAGGAAATGAGTTTATATCATCAGACAGGAGTAAAAAGTAAAAAGAGGGGGGTAGTGTTATACATATTTTTAAAAAGTAAGTTCGAAGCGCAGCAAGTCTTTAAAGATGAAGATGGTAGAGTTATAGCAGTTATGGAGTACTATAAGTAATAGTGAAGATAATGAAATGTAAGATTAAGTGATGAAGAGGGGAAATCATCAGGTGTGGCGGAAGGAAGTCTAAAAAAAATTGTATAAGATATGAATGAATGTAAAAAGATGTTTAGAAATCATATGCAAAAATTACACACACACGCGCGCACACACACACGCACACAAATAACAGATGCTGATTTTCAAAGGTTTGTTAAACTACATTAAAGGAGGACCACAGTGAGGTGCCCAAGAGTCATACAATTGCCAGGAAAGCAGCAAGTGAGCACAAAAAGTTAATTATGCCTGAAAAGAAAAGACGGCTTTACTATTGAGTTCCTGAAAATAATGATGCAGCACACAGGCACCAATGTGATGAAGACCATTGGAACTCGATTGCTGGCTGTAATGGCAGTAAGCTCTGAGTGAGAATTTACAGTGCTATACATAGGTACTATACAAGTCCAATCCTGTTCAAAGGTTCAGTGGGACCTTCTCACAGGTGATTGTGTGTATAGGATAGCAACCTCGGTTAGCAACCCTACAGACATCAGTGGGAGAGTCTGCGACAGAGGAGCTGCAGAGATCAAACCAGCCAGAGCAGGAGTCTCTTCCACAAAACTTTTCTTCCTTTCTTTATTTTCCCTCCCTCTAGTTCCTATTTGAAGAAAAAAATACCTCTTCCCAGCACAGTTTCTCTCCCTTGTCAAGATATACAGAGTGAACTGGATGTATGTGGGTCTTGCAGATCCACAGACTCCCCAGATGAGGGATGGGGGGGGGGGAGAAATTTGATTCAGTTCACATTTAAAGACAAACTTACCTAATTCATACTTTTTGAAAAAAATACACAAACCAACACATAGCAGTTTTTTCAACGTTTGGCATGTCTCCGAATATTGCAATGCAGGTCTTCAGCCAAGTAAAGTGTGCAAACATGCATACAAAAGGGCAAAAAAAAATCAATGTAATGTTTTTAATGTTAGTGAAAATAGCATACATCATTCTATGTCATAAGGCAGGCACAGTCACTTCTCGTTTTGGTGCCTGCTTCAAACATTTTTGTTTAGGCAAGCCTATCCAGACACATAGATATTGTTGTGTTTTAATCTCTTTGTAGTTTTTGTAAGTGCTGTAATTTCTTTTCATTACTTGTTTTTAACTATTTTGATTGATAATTTCTTGTAAACAATGAGAGGTTTGTTACAATCATGTGATATATATGTTTTGTTAAATAAATATATTAAATTATATTATATAGGGAAACGGCTTTGGAAAAAAATGTGTTTATTAGACAGAAATGTGTATATTAGGAAAAATTGCCCTAAAAGGTAGATTAATTCTTGTGAGGACATTGAAAGAAAATTAACAAATTGCTGTGGAAATGTGGAAAACTGAACTTCAGAGTGGAATAAGAATATTTATTTATTTATACCCTGCCCATCTGGCTGGGTTTCTGCAGCCACTCTGGGTGGCTCCCAACAGAACATTAGAAACACAATAAAAGATCAAACATTAAAAACTTCCCTAAACAGGGCTGCTGAGAATCTGGGGAAAACTAAAATTGACTGTCCCTAGTCCCAACACATTTTCATTCCCTACCAACATCAACGCACCAATGTCAGAGAAGTGATACTTTACCACTAAAGTAAGGGAGGAGTGGACCTTCCTATTCAAGAGTTAACTTCCTTCCCTGTCTAGAGAGAGGAAAATCCACAATATTCTGGATCTCTCCCAGGGATCATAACATTGCATCCTCAGTCTGTAAAGAAGAGTGACAGGTTCCTGGAACTTGTACAAATCAGCACATAGCATCCTTAAAGGAACTTTTCCAGCTTCCAGGTGTCGGTAGGGAGCTTTCCTGAAAGCACATAACCCTCATTCAACATTTTTTGCTGCTTCTACTGCCTATTCCTGCTTCTGCTAGGCACCAAAACTTTCAAAGACAGACTGAAAACATTACTGCATGGCTTTGTTGCGAAGCTAAATCGGAGGGAGGGCGGGAGTGGAAAACATAGTTTAAATTCACCATACCTTAAGTCAGGCATCCCCAAACTTCGGCCCTCCAGATGTTTTGGACTACAATTTCCATCATCCCTGACCATTGGTCCTGTTAGCTAGGGATTATGGGAGTTGTAGGCCAAAACATCTGGAGGGCTACAGTTTGGGGATGCCTGTGTTAAGTGCTTGATAAGTGACCGTCAATGGGTTGGACATAGAGGAGTTTCCTTCATTTGAGGAACCTCTTCCAGATGTAACCCAATGTTCCTGTTCGTTCTGCTGTGCTGGCTGTTCCTTGCAAATGGGGCGGCACCTCTGTGTCACACTACAGCAGTTAGCTTGTGAAATGCTTTCTCTGAGCAGTGCACTCCATTTGAGAAGTGTTGAATCAAGCTTCTTGTATTAGAGTACTTCAATATACTCTTTGACATTTAATTGTGGTTTGAGGATACTGAGTTTAAAATGTGAACATTAACAGGATTAAATTAAAAAGGGAAATATGAAAGCACAGTGAAGTAGAAAATGTGTGCCAGTCACAGAAAGAGTGAATGTACCTATACTGCAGTTTGACTGCAGGCTTATTATCAACTGTTAAGGGAGGCGGGTGGTGCTGTGGTCTAAACCACAGAGTCTAGGGCTTGCCGACTGGAAGATCGGCAGTTCAAATCCCCGTTACGGAGTGAGCTCCCGTTGCTCGGTCCCTGCTCCTGCCAACCTAACAGTTCAAAAGCACGTCAAAGTGCAAGTAGATAAATAGATACCGCTACAGCAGGAAGGTAAACGGTGTTTCTGTGCGCTGCTCTGGTTTTGCCAGACCAGAAGCGGCTTAGTCAGTCTGGCTACATGAGCTGGCAGCTATATGCCGGCTCCCTCGGCCAATGATGCGAGATGAGTGCTGCAACCCCAGAGTCAGTAACGACTGGACCTAATGGTCAGGGGTCCCTTTACCTTTACCCTACTGATTCTTTACCCGTACCTTTTCTACTGGTTCTTTCTAGTACCAGTAGAGTGACTGATAATGTAGAATATACTTCTCATGCTGTAAATGACAGGGAAACCCAGCAGAATTAAGACATCCTTTTAGGTATCTTCTAAAGTGTGCTCTTACCAATATATTTAACGATATTATGTCAAATTTTGCAGACCCCATGTGGGGTACTGATCATACATGTGGGATGTGGCACCACACACAACTCTAGAACTTGTTGATAACTAACCCCCAATTCAGGGGCATAATCTGCCCCTCTCACTCTGGTCATCAGAATGAATATTTGATCCATTGATCCACTGAGGAGCTCTCACTCTGTGTTCCATGCATGTGAAAGTGTGGGGTAGCCATGCCCATTTCTGCCATGTGGCCCCCAGATGGTTGGAAAAGGGCAATGCGGCTCTTGAGCAAAAAAAAAATGACCACCCCTGTCTTGGGGGTTTCTGCCACCACCTGTCATACAAGTCCTATGGCTGGTGAATTTCAGGGAAACAGACTTGGGAATTGGGGAGCTGCCAGCAGACTCTCTCTAGGCTCTTTCCACTGGAGGACAGAATCTGCTCGTCCTCTTTTGGACTGTCTGCTTGCCAGAGAGCAAGGGTGGCCATTATAATGTCCTTCAGATGGACTACAACTCCCACTGTTCCCCCCTAACATGGTCAGGGATGATGGGAGTTGTAGTACAATAACTTCTGAAGGGAACCACACTGGTTATCTCTGTCTTAGTGCATGCAGTCTGAAAATGATACCAAAGGGCAGAGGTGGGTAATCTGCAACCCTCCTGATGTTATTGACTTCCTGCACCCATCAGCCTCAATGCAGGCAATGGTTAGTGATGGTGACAGTTGTAGTTGAGCGAAATCTAGAGGCCACAGGTTATCTGCAGGGTGTTTCAAAGCAACCAGGAGCTGCTTGTCCAGCGGGGTGGGTACCAATAGCCTCCCAGCAGCAGAATTGTTGCCACTTACTGGGATGGGGAGGCAAGGGTGGGCTTAATGGACACATGGAATGGAGTGCAATATTGGTTCCACTGCTTTGTCTGGGGCACCATAAGACACATATGCAGGAAGCCA
The DNA here is from genome assembly GCF_963506605.1 of Zootoca vivipara. Taxonomy (NCBI): domain Eukaryota; kingdom Metazoa; phylum Chordata; class Lepidosauria; order Squamata; family Lacertidae; genus Zootoca; species Zootoca vivipara. The sequence goes on from NC_083279.1 coordinate 33,824,064, forward strand.
TCAAAAATGGGTGCTTAGGGCAATTAATGTTTTATGTAGCGGAAGTGGTGTGAATTGGAAGGATCTCCTATTGGTTCCTGCCATATAGAATTTCACTAAAGGGAAAACACTATCGTCACATCCACACCATAGCTTTAAAGCACATTTGTTGTTGTTGTTGTTGTTTAGTCGTTTAGTCGTGTCCGACTCTTCGTGACCCCATGGACCATAGTACATCATTGTCTTTGTCCATGGAGTTTTCTTGGCAGGGATACTGGACTGGCTTGCCAATTCCTTCTCCAGGTGGATCACGTTTGGTCAAAACATAACTTCTCCAAGTTATTTAAGCCCCTTCACCATGACAAGGCAGTGATCCATGCACCCTGCAACGAATTATAGATTGTTATCAGTGCTGGGAACTGTAGCTTTGTTGGGGGGTGATCTATAATTCCCCTGATTCTATGAGGTAAGCTTTTAATATGTTTTAAATGCACTGTGTGGATGTGATCTGTGTTGTGCATTGCAGGAGGAAAGAGCATGCCTTGCAATGGGTTTACGCAGAATTGAAGGAATCCCATACCTTGTCTAAGGAAGGACAGCCAGTGTTTTTACAGGCCTGCATTGTGCAGACATTTTTAACATTCTATTTTTAATTGCCATTAGGAATACCTTGGAGATTCCTGCTCTCAAAGAAAGAACTCTCAAATGTAGTGACTAAGCCCTGGAGCACAGTTCAGTTGACCTTGACTCTCTCTCTCTCTCTCTCTCTCTCTCTCTCTCTCTCTCTCTGTGTGTGTGTGTGTGTGTGTGCGCAATCTCCACAGTAATGCCCCACAATTTCTGCAGACCTTGCTGCATTAAAATACCCAAAAAAGCCTTGTTTACATTGTATATTGCCAGAGTAATGTGTTTCAGCCCAGGTGGAATTCCACTGTAAAATGGAACGCAGAGAACAATCCCAGTAACTAAGCAATTAAAACCAGCTATTCAGATTCAGAGGCTCCAGAGATTCTTTAAAACAGCAGCAAAATACATTTGAATTCAAGTGTGTGTGTGTGTGTGTGTGTGTGTGTGTGAGAGAGAGAGAGAGAGAGAGAGAGAGAGAGAGAGAGAGAGAGAGAGAGAGAGAGAGAGAGATCTGTGACATAAAAATAATTAAATCCCTGGGTGTGTGTCATTTACTTGGCACAGTATTCAAAACCTTCCCCCCCCCTTTTTTTAAGAAAGGACATTTTGGCAGGTCCAGTGGATAAGAGGGTAGTGGTGGGGAAGTATTTGGATAATGAAGAGCACTCCCTCCCCCCCAAAGAGGGAGAATCATTTGATCTATTAATAATGAGAAGCCCCTTTTTGATCTTTTCTGCTACTGTTCTATCAGTCAAAACCCTCTTGAGACACAGTATCTTGTTATGAAGCGTGCAAGGAAGTTTGAAGTGCAACACACAGAGTGTGATCGAAAACAGAGCAAGAAAGTCATGGAGAGGATAATCATTTGGATTTGTAAAATAGAAAGCCAGTCTCTGCCATTATTTGGAATTGTTTGGTTTTTACCAATCCATAGTCTCTCTCTGTGTACGTTAAATTAATTTCAAGTATAAGGAATATTGACCTGGGGCAGTATTCAACTAAAGTATTGGGCTAGGACAAAGATTAGCAGTAACATAATGGGATTGTGCTTTGGGGTATTGGGAGAAAACCCAGAACAGATTTAGGGGGAAGGGGACAGAGAAAATGTTTTGCTGTACAAGAATAAATCATTGCACTGCTGGAACATTTGCCTTAACACTATGATGACTATAACCCATACTTTATTCTATATTCATTCTAACCATTCTGGGGAGTTAGTGCACTGTTTTAGTAAAAGTAGGGTGGAAGGCAGCTCAGTCTCAGGGGCCCAGTGTGGCTCTTCAGGCTTCTCTGTCAGACCCTTGGAGACATAGGAGCCAACTCCTAGTGGCTGGGGTCCCTTTAACGCCACCAATAAAATATTTCAGGGGGGGTCATCCCCCCAGTTGATGAGCATTGTCATTCAGAATATGTGTGTTTGCCATGCAATGTGATCGATTATGCAGGGGAGGGGCTTGCTTAACTGCCCCACTCCAATATTTTATTCAAGTGCCTGGTTCCTGGCTAGAATGTATCCTTGAAGTCTGTCTTACATGAGAAAAGAGCCAGAAAGTGCAAAATTCACATCTCAGTTCAAGCACGATCTTACTGGGAAGCTGCTCTCTATCGGTCTAAATTTATTAGGACTCATTGTTAAAACCGTGTTCATGGAAGACAGTCTTACTTGGCTACGAGTGATCGCCAAAGCAGCAGCAGCAGAAGACTTCTATTCTGTAATGTAATTACATATTTTTTCACCACTAGAAAGCTGTGAAAACACAGGCATCAGGGACAATGACTGTGTAAAAGGTGGAAGTGTGCAGGTCCCAAATCCACATGTCAAAGATGCATAAAACAGCCACAATACAGTGCACTGTGTCATCTACATGTTTACTATCTAGTGTTTTAAAGTCAAGAAACAGCTTTCAGCTTAATTTCTTTTGTGTGTTCGATGCAGCTCCTTGGACAGTGAGACAAGCACTGTATTGTACATTGTCTGAAGTCCTAACACAGATATGCAATCAGCACTCAAGTGCAAGCTAGATTACAAGGCCACGGAACACCTAAACACTGTATGCCAAATAGTTATTTGCCTTCAACTTTTGGAACAGGTTATGGACCAAAGAAGTCCACCACATCACATATAAGAAAAATGTTCTCGCACAGATTAAGTGAACATAATTTGTATTGCAGTAAAGACTTTTTCCATAGGAAATTGCTATCCCATATGGTGTCTAGCTGTTAACCTGAAGGTTGGTGGTTCAAGCCCACCCAGGGGCAGCCATGGGCAGGAACCCTCCATTTCATGGGGTTGGACTAGATGATCATCAGTGCCTCTTCCAACACTATATCATCTAGTCCAAACCTCCTGCAATGCAGGAATGTTTTGCTCAACATGGGGCTCAAGCCCATGACCCTTATTTTGAGAGTCTCATGCTCTACCAACTGAGCTATCTGTGCCTGTATTGATATTTTGGTTTGACGCTGATTATTATTAGTGTAAACTAAATTGCAATTCAGTCACCAAATACGATAGTGCCACATGGGCCAGTTTTGTATTTTCCTTCTTCATACAATGTGGGAATCTTGGACCACTTACTGGAGCTCAACACAGCTAAAACAAACCATTCCCCAGGCCCTCCTCCAAATGAAGTGCATGAGAAATTTGCCCGTCTCTTCTTGCCTTTGGAGTTGTGAAGTCCCTCTGATGCATTGCATCTATGTTTGTTGCTAAGTTCTCCACATGTGTATTCTTGCTTTGGAGAAGGGCACTAAAGAAATCAGTTACTCCATGAGAAGCACGAAACAGAAGCATGTTACAGTCTATTGTTACTTTCTGCTGCCACCTTTTGAAGTCTCTGAGATTGCTCTCAGTCCCCCCAAAAAACTGCTCTTTTGACCAACATACCAGAAGTAAGTCTTTGTGCAACTGTTGATTCTAACACAACCTACAACGCAGAAAAACTGCATCAAGACTCTCTTATTCCCTTCTCTCTTTCTGCCACTTCACATTCACACCCTGCAAACTCTTCTATGCTCCTCTACTTGGGCTTTTTGAAGGCACAAAATGTTGGAGGTGGAAAGAGAACAGCTGACATACGTTTGTGACAATAGAAATGGAAGGAATGTTTTACGTTATGGAGTGGGATCCTTCTCTAGTTTGGAATGGAGTATCAAATGCAGTAAAATATTTCCGCCTCTGTGGTGGGCCACTGGGGAAATGGATCATTTATTTCTAAACCACTCGATCAAGGAGGTCTCTGAGTGGTGTAAAAATAACACTGAATATAAAATACAGCTAAAAAAAAAATCAAATATACACAAAACCACCATCATAAAAACAATTAAAGCAAGAACACTTTGAAAACAGATATAGGTAACAAAATGTTTGGACTGTTGTTTTGACCGGGGGGGGGGGGGCATATCTCCAAGGTTACTGCTGTTCAGATTGGGGGATATATATCAAAAGCCAGCCCTACCATTGTCATCTTTGAACCTGGGGGATACGGATTCTAGTGGCAGCCCTAGGAGGAGCACATTACTAGCCAGAAATTGCTGTTGTAGTATAACATGAATACCCCCCCCCCAATACACATACACACACAATACAAGTACTTGAAGTTTTTAATGTACAAATGTGGTTGATTCTAGCGCCTGGATCACACCTTTGATGCAGACTGTAAGAACCCATTTTCTGCAGGTTTCATCACCATTCACCTTCCTGAGTGTGTCCCATCAAAGAGAAACCGATTTACTGCATGCAGATGGCATGCAGCTGCTGAGAGCTGTCCATGACCTGCCCTCTTATTTCTCTCTGACAGATGTATTTCTTCATGAAGATTATTATCTTTTCTCATTTTCCTTCACTATTACCCTCTCTATGTGATGCTCTGTAGAGCAAAATCATATTTCTTCTGGCAATCACTTTGCTTTCTTTCATGTAATAGTTTTCTAACCAGGAGGAGGTATATCAAAAGGTTCGGGCTTTTTTTGCATATTCAAAGGAAGAATATATCAGGGCCTTTCAGAGTTGTCACCATCAGCAAATCATCTCCAGATGGGAAGAACTGCTCAGGATTTCATAGTTATACTAAGGACCTATTCATGTCTGATCATGTTCCTACCTAGACAGAAATGCATGTACCCACCACAGAGGACTGCTGATCTATTAAAAATATGTAACTTGCTCCTAAGATCAGTCCCAGTGCCTGGAGACTAGAAATTGGCTGATTTTACACCATTTTTAAGGGATCCAGAGTGGACTCAGGAAATTACAGGTCCTTTGGCTTTATGTCTGCTCTAGGAAAACCTTTTGAAAGCCTTTAGGACATTAGTTGATTTATAGGCTTCTTCCTACCTTGGCACATGGAGTGTGGGGAGATAATTATCTGGTTCAACAGGCCAAAGATTTTCCATACTCCTGCCATAAGTATTTGGTTAGCAGCTGTGAAAACATGATTCTTATCTAGATGTGCCTTTTGTCTGATTCAACAGGGTTTTAAAGAATATATTGTTAAGTACAATCCCAATCGCTGAGCAGTGAGAGACTTCAAGAATTCCTGGGTTGAGTTTCCTTGGAATAAAGGTCAGTGGAGACTATGTTGTCTTTTGGACATATGGTTTTATTTACACATATATGCAAGTTTTGCATAGGATGGAGGGGCTCACAGCATTAACACCCCAACATATCTTGCTTCCTCTTTAAGATTTCAATGAAGTCTAGCTTTGAATCCAGCACAGAGCAGACATTCCTGTGCCTTTAGCTTCTAGCATCAGTATTGTGGGGTTTACTCATGAGTGTAGGGAAGAACAGGGAAAGAGGAAGAGAAAGACAGACAGACACTTTGACCTGCAAAGCTCTGGTCCGAAGTGGGAGAGAGAGGGAGAAGGGACCTCCTTCACCCTTCGCCCAGGCTACTTTAATCACACAAAAGAATTGCATCATAGAATTCAAAACAACCAATCAAACGCATCAGCACATCCCAAAAAGTTTTCACGTGGGAGAGGATCAGGTAGCAGAGAATACGTGAGGAAAAACCAGGAAGACCTTTCCCAGGCTACAGATCTAGAATCATAGAATCATAGAGTTGGAAGAGACCACAAGGGCCATCCAGTCCAACCCCCTGCCAAGCAAGAAACACCATCAAAGCAATCTTGACATATGCCTGTCAAGCCTCTGCTTAAAGACCTCCAAAGAAGGAGACTCCACCACACTTCTTGGCAGCAAATTCCACTGTCGAACAGCTCTTACTGTCAGGAAGTTCTTCCTAATGTTTAGGTGGAATCTTCTTTCTTGTAGCTTGAATCCATTGCTCCGCGTCCACTTCTCTGGAGCAGCAGAAAACAACCTTTCTCCCTCCTCTATATGACATCATTTTATATATTTGAACATGGCTATCATATCACCCCTTAACCTTCTCTTCTCCAGGCTAAACATACCCATCTCCCTAAGCCGTTCCTCATAAGGCATCGTTTCCAAGCCTTTGACCATTTTGGTTGCCCTCTTCTGGACACGTTCCAGCTTGTCAGTATCCTTCTTGAACTATGGTGCCCAGAACTGGACACAGTACTCCAGGTGAGGTCTGACCAGAGCAGAATACAGTGGTACTATTACTTCCCTTGATCTAGATGCTATACTCCTATTGGTGCAGCCCAGAATTGCATTGACATTTTTAGCTGCTGCATCACACTGTTGACTCATGTCAAGTTTGTGGTCTACCAAGACTCCTAGATCCTTTTCACGTGTACTGCTCTCAAGCCAGGTGTCTCCCATCCTGTATTTGTGCCTTTCATTTTTTTTGCCCAAGTGTAGTACTTTACATTTCTCCTTGTTAAAATTCATCTTGTTTGCTTTGGCCCAGTTGTTTAATCTGTTAAAGTCATTTTGAAGTGTGATCTTGTCCTCTGGGGTATTAGCCACCCCTCCCAATTTGGTGTCGTCTGCAAACTTGCTCAGGATGCCCTCAAGCCCATCATCCAAGTCATTGATAAAGATGTTGAATAAGTCTGGGCCCAAGACAGAACCCTGTGGCACCCCACTAGCCACTACTCTCCAGGATGAGGAGGAGCCATTGATGAGCACCCTTTGGGTTCAGTCAGTAAGCCAGTTACAAATCCACTGAATGGTAGCATTGTCTAGCCTGCATTTTACCAGATTCTTTACAAGAATATCATGGGGCACCTTGTCAAAGGCCTTACTGAAATCAAGATAGGCTACATCCACAGCTTTCCCTTCATCTACCAGGCTTGTAATTCTGTCAAAAAATGAGATCATTTTAGTCTGACATGACTTGTTTTTCAGAAACCCATGCTGACTTTTAGTGATCACAGAGTTTCTTTCTAGGTGCTCACAGACCGTTTGCTTAATGATCTGCTCTAGAATCTTTCCTGGTATTGATGTCAGTGGCGGAGCTTCATGCTCCAGCAGGGGTGGGGTGGGGGGTGGAAAGCAGGTGGGGCGGGGCTGGCGCGCGTCCTGGGGGCATGGCACTCAGCACGGGTGGGGGACAGCCGCGATAGCACCCCACCGGGATCGCACTGCCGAGGGTGGTGCACTCCCCCCGCACTCCTCTTCCTCCGCCAGTGATTGGGTGTACTACACAGCTATCATGATTAATAGCTTTACATATGGCTCTCTTTTAATTGCTATCTATCTGCACTACAAAGCATGTATGCTTGTAAACAGGAAAGAGGAGCAGTAAAAATTCCTGAAAGGATTAGGCAGGAAGACAGCAGAAAAACAGAGAGGTTTACTACCTCCAGAAAAGCAGGGTGGTAAAGGAGTGCAAATGGTACTTTTCCTGCCTGCACCAAATGGTTTAGACAAATGGCTTTGTGCCTGCTTGAAACAAATTGTTGGGCTTGCCTGGAAAAATCATCAGGCTAAAATGTGATTTTCCAAGTATAGAAAATGGAGACAGCATCCTGTAGAATTTATATCGTAAATCATATATTCTATGACCCGGGTGGAAGGAGTCTGATATGGTGAATTGTTAATTCAAAATCATCATCCTCAACCACACACATTTGATCATAAATCTATGATTTATTTCAATAAATCACCTGGGATGCTTAATGCTACAAGTACCACTGACACACACAGCTCTTATGCATAGCCTATTGTTCTCTATCCAAGAATGATGTGCCATCCAACCAGATGACGTTGGAAAAGGCCCACCCATTTGTCTCTATGGCAATAGAGCTCTTTATTTGAGATGCAGATTATGGGTACGCATCTAGTCAGCCGCCAAAGACATTACCTTAACAAAGAAACTGATAGGGCTGGTTCCACAGCCTCTTTTACTAGATTCTTACCAGGCCTGGGAAGGGACCCAGGGTACTATTCAGACCAGGCATCCCCAAACTGCGGCCCTCCAGATGTTTTGGCCTACAACTCCCATGGTCCCTAGCTAACAGGACCAGTGGTCAGGGATGATGCGAATTGTAGTCCAAAATATCTGGAGGGCTGAAGTTTGGGGATGCCTGATTTAGACTGCCCCCCCAACACATAACACTATGAAGATAAGAATAGCCTGCGGAATTAGGCCAATGGCCCCTCTAGTCCATCATCCTATTCTCACAGTGGCCAACCAAATGCCTATAAGATGCCAACAACTAAGATGTGAGCACGACAGTATTCTGCCCCACTGTGATTCTCAGAAACCAGTGCTCAGAGGCATATTGGCTCTGACAGTGGAAGTGGATCGTGGCTAGTAGCCATTGAAGGCCTTTTTCTCTGTAAGAAATAAACTTACTTCTAAGTAGGCATGTATAAGATTGCATTGTTAAAAAACACACACGTTTAACTGTTAATTTGTATGCAGATTAAAAAGAATAAGACACAGATTAATGCAGAAGTAGGATGCAACATGTTTATGAGAAAGCACGAGTGAAAGTGCCATGGCTCCCAAACAGACAGATACCTGCATCCCTCTTTGTGTCTTGTAATTGCCATATCAGAGGGCTAACCAATGTCTTACCCTCCAAATGGTGAACTCTATCCCCCATCACACGTGACCATTCTGTGTGCTGTCTTTCAATGTGTGATGGGCTCCACATTGACTACCCCAGCTACTACATTTGTCTCTACTTCTTACTGGAATTCTTCAGGGTGATGTTAACCACCAGAATTTGCTAGATTAATGGTTCTCAATTGTTAAGGGGCAGGGGTGAGGTTGTGGAATTCCACTGTCAATATACTTGAACCCATTTACTGCTTCTGAAGATGACTGGAATTATAGCAAGTATCTAAATTGCCTTGTTGGGTTAAACGGGCTTTGATTTTCTTTAGATAAAACAAGTCCTTATCAAGGCAGTACTTGAGAAGTACAGATTAACATCTTTGTTTCTGCCTTTACCCAACAAAATGAAGAACCGTTCTGATTGGGGTGTCTAGATAAATTAAGAAGAATCTTATTTGGTTGCCACTCCAAATTCTCCAGCATCTTCTTTGCTTCACTAGTAATACCAATCTCATTCCCCTTTTTTGTCAGCTTCTAACAGCTTTCTCCAAATCGTCTTCCACCTGAAAACAGCATCTCGAATTCTAATGAAGGAAAAATTAATTGAATGAAGGCAGAGTGTGACTGACAGAAAGGTAAAATAACAACAGAGAATTGCAAGATACAGAGGCCTGGGGTGTGTGTGTACAGCATGGCAACTCTGGTGACTTTATAAAGAGGGGGAATGAAAATAAAATAACAAAAATCTGGTGTATCCCCCCCAAAAAAAATGCCTGAATATTTTTTTTTTCCCAGAGTGGTCTACCACCCTGGGGAAAACCAGCCTAGCTTGGCTGCATCACATTCAAGTGAGTTATGAGAACATAGGCTTTCCAGCTCCCAATATAGGGGGGCTTGGGTATGTGAGATCTGATGTGCACATCCCACCCCTGCTAGCCCCAGGCCTCAAGAGCACCAAATCAATCAGAACTGAAACAGAGCCACCTTTGAAAATTTACACGTCTCTGAATTTTGAAACGCAGCTTTCCAGTCAAATAATATGTAGAAAAATGCATATACATGGCTAAAATTTGTATAAAAACTCAATTGTTGGTGAAAATAATATGCAAAAAATGAATTATATAAGGGAACGTTGATTTGCAAAATTTGCCTATTAGGAGAAATTGCACACAAAATTGTGTAAGGAGAAATTTGCACTAAAATGTCGATGTGTAAATGTGGAGTGCTGTGCTTAAGATTTTTTTGGGGGGGGGGGGTGAGAAATTTTGAGGAACCAAAACAGATAGATTTTTCCACACCGAATATTGCATTGCCAAGGATGCTGTAATTGTATCCTGTACTGCAGATCCTGTATTGAGCAGAGGGCTGGTGACTTCCCTGCTAACACTATGGTTTTCTGATTCTATGTCACTTGTTGTGCAAAACAAACTTTCTTACAGGATTACACATGGCTAATAGCACTTCTACATTGACTTACTGATGCCCAAACATACCGTATATCATTAGCATACCAGAAATCTAGATGCAGTTTTTGTTGCAGTTTGACTGTCCAGGTAAAATATGGCTCTATGTGTAATATTGCACAGGTTATTTTATTCACATGCCCAGCAACATATCTGTTCAATTACTGCCCGCCTGCCAAATGTTATTGGCACTACCAAAGTCCATTGACTCCACCAATTTACCATGTTTCTATTAAAGAAAAAGAATTCAAAAAGAGCCTCTCTTTCTCTGCTTATTGTGAAATTTTAAATGCACTTCATTGCTCTGTGCAACCCTTTAACCAGCCGTTTGTTGAAATAATGTTGAATATTGGACATTATTCAAAAGCCAATGATACATTATGGTATCTAATGCCATAGGTGGAATACTTCAAAAGGTCATCCTGCACAATATTGCCCTGATTAAGAACAATTAATATTGGATTACCCAGCATTCGATGCTATTAAATCAAAGGCTGGCACTTTTACCACAAATATTTCAGCATATCTTATTCCACAGTAATATACAGTAATTAATGGGGTTGAAGTAAATGTTATGTAGTGAATTCAATGTGAAAAAGAAGATTTAGGGGAACTGGATTTCCCCTTTCTTAGAAAAGACCCTATAATCTATAATCCTATAACAATAGGAGAAAAGCCTTGTTGGGTCACAGACCAAAGACCTATCTAGTCCAAAATGCTGTCACTCTCAGTGCCTGACCTGATGCATCTGTACAACCCTCAAGTAGTGATTGTCACTATTTCTTCTGCAAGCAGATTTTGTAAAAAATAAAATAAAAATGTCCAGTAGCACCTTAGAGACCAACTAAGTTTGTTCTTGGTATAAGCTTTCGTGTACATGCACACTTGTGAAGAAGTGTGCACACACATGAAAGCTTATACCAAGAACAAACCTAGTTGGTCTCTAAGGTGCTACTAGACACACACACACACACACACACACACACACACACATATATATATATATATATATATATATATATATATATATATATATAACGACTGCGGCAGACCAACATGGCTACCTCCCTGAATCCAGATTTTCTAAGTTAACTCTGTGATTGCAACCCCATTGACTGTAGCTTCTGCATGTTGTTTTTTAATTTAAAAAATATGCATAGTAACAGTAATATCATGAAGCAAAATAGATTTTGTCATGTGATACACAGTAAAATGGAGCCTATTCAGAGTGAGGGCAATCCTTTCTGAGTAGGCAACACCCTGACTCTGAACTGGCTTTGTTTGTCCTCAATGACATCACCATATGACTAACAGGACAAACTGTGTGATAATGTTTCTGCTACCCAGAAAAAGAAAAAAAATTCCTGCGAAACAAAAATGATGCCGGAGCCACAACCAATATGGGCTGCTGCCTGAATGCTAAGGATTTCTCGTATTAAAGTGTGTCAGAGGATGCCAACGTACGCTTCACAGAACCCCCTTCTTCTTGGGGGGTGGGGGTGATATTCCCCCTTCAAATTTCAGCAAGTGAGGTGCATTTTACAGGGGGAGAAATGTTCATAAACTGCCCCCAGCATTTCAACATTGCACTAACCCTTAGCAAATATCACCACCACCCCACAAAAAAACCTTGAGAATCACTAACTCGTACACTTTTGAATGGCAAACTACATAGCACAATTCAAGATTGAGATGAAGCACCTCTATAATGAACTACATTTATAATGTTTGTGGGGTGAGGGCTTAAAAATGAAGCTTTATGTTACAGATTCACCACCCTTCATTGCATTGATTGATGGATTGGCTACCCCTATGGAAATCATTGCATCGAGAGCTCCCTGCCCATTCAGCAAGAACCTGCTCCAAAACTCCATCCATCATTATTTAGCTGTTATTAGACATCTCCACCTCCACACCTGCAACTAAGATGGAGGCAGCACAAGGAACAAGTACGGTAGTAGCTGCAGTTTCTCTCACATTAATCCCACCACCCCCTGCCCACATCCTGCGATGCTTCACTCTCCAGCATTAGGATATCTTCTTTGGAGAGATGGCTCAGCAGCCGTTGCACAGGAGGTAGTAACATTTGAAGCAGATTGTGACACTACGTAACAGAGGCTCACAAAGGCTCCACAGCAGATTTGGATCATCACACAGAGCAAAAACTAAATATCGCCAAAAAAATCTGCTTGCTTCACTTAGGTAAGCAGCTTAGTTTGTAACCCAGCAGTAAATTCTGTAAAGAGGTCAGTAGTAATCAGCATGGAATCTCAGCAAAATATCACCTTCAATTCACGTCACTAGCACTGCTTCCACGCAACAAATCCCAACAGTCAGTGTTTTTATGTTGGATTATGCTATATTCCTGTGACTGTATCGTCGTTGTTTTTTCAGATTGGGGCAAGCTGTTATTTCCAAACATACAATAGCAACAAAATTAACGGTGCTAAATGCAAGCAAAAATATGGATATACCCCTCTGTAGTCGGCAGTAGGGAAATAAGGATTAGATATTGGCTTTTGCTCACTTTCCTAAAGAGATCATCTATCTTTGATCATTACTTTGTTGTTGTTGTCAGAGTCTAAGAAACCAGTTCAATTAATCGCATTAGCAAGTGAACAAATTATACATCCTTTTCGCTAACCAGTGACATTAAAAACAGCATTTATCATTTCCTTCAACTATTTATTTAAATTCCAATTTGTGTTGTATGTGCATGAATTAAAGAGATTGAATTTTCAAGTGGCAGCCCCTCTACAGTCAATTTTCATTGCGCCTTATCCACATATATTGAGTCACATCAAAGGTAGAAGATAGCAGAAGGGAAACCCTGATCTGATTCAAAAGAAGCCAATTAACAAATCTCATCTGGTGGTAATTGCAACTGCAGTCCTCATCTTAGTTTAATCAACACCTCAGTCAAGTAATCTAAAAAGTCTGAGAGATAGACATCGATTTCATTCACAGCGAGAGCTGCACTGACAAGTTCCATCCTATAAGCATCTTCCATTTCCAACAGGCTAAATTGTTTCCATTCCATCCAAAGCAATACCATAACATTTGGAGTACCGTAGCAACTGGGAAGTGAGAACAAGGCCCAGACTCACACTTCTTACCAGGTCTTCATGTGGTGACATGCCCCCCTTCCCTCCATCTTACAGATGACATAATGGATGCAGCAGATGCCCCATGTCAATGTTCCTTTAAGCAGAAGAGGTCGGCAGGTGGGACAAAGCAGCTATGCTAGCTTCCAGCAGGTGGGTTGCTATTGCTGACTGGGAGGGAGATGGGGAGGAAGCAGGGAGCTTGGTATGGTGAAAATGCAGCTGTCTGTCAAGAAGCCACTGTTGTCCAGCCTCACCTGGTGAATTGCTTCTGCAATCATGTAGATGCTCACATTCTCTGATTCCCTTACTTTCAGGGATTAGCAAGGTGTGTGTGTATTTAGAAATCACCTGAAGAATCATCTTAATATAATGTAATGTCTAGCTTATGCACAGTTCATTTACATCAGTGTTGGCCAAACTTGGGTCTCCAGCTGTTTTTGGACTACAACTCCCATCATCTCTTGCTTGTAGGACCAGGGGTCAGGGGTGATAGGAGCTGTAGTCCAAAAACAGCTGGAGACCCAAGTTTGGCCAACACTGCTTTACATAGATGTGGTGATGGCCCCATTCCAGTTGAGAGAATTTTAATGCATGAATTTGTCCAGTTATGCACCCTAAATAAGTGCAGTGAAGTCATCAGAACCTGAAATAGGCTTTTGAAGTCTTATTTGCTTTAGTTCTCATCCCTTCTCCCAACCATATCTAAACCTACAGAAATCAGGCAAGCTGGGCATCAAAATGATTATATTTTTAGACTGCCCTTTGACCGAAGTGTACAATAGTCCCAGTAAAATACAGCATGCAAATAAACAAGAATACTATAACATTGCCAAATTCACAAATACCAGTAGATCATGCCCAGTTATCAATTTATGGACAACCCCTATATGAATGGTTGCATTCTAGCTTAGCTCTTGAAGCTACCACCTTGCTCATGACTAAATTGTCTGGTGGTAAAGGCACAGTGTACTTGTTTTGCAGAAGTCATTATGTGCGCCTTAACTCATTTTTATAGGTTCTCACCAAAGGTTGGTTGAGCAACAGCCCCATGAATGTATATAGAGTTACCAGTTATTCCAAACACATGGAAACAATATACCCTGTTCTTATATTCACATGCTTACAAGCACATTTCAGGTGTCTCTATCCTATGTTCCTAACCATCTCAGCTGGAACCATCACATGTAAATTGGGTCTTAGATCCAAAAGTCTGCCTTTTCAGTTTCAAATAGAGGGGTGGGGAATTAGGGGAATTTTGCCAAAGTGCTGGTTAGATAGATGACGGTCAGCACCATGGAGAGTTCTCTGTGGGAGATTCAGGATGGGACTGGATCATAGATTAATAGAGTTCTTAGGTAGTAGGGAGCTAACTGTGTTGTTCCAGCACTGAATGATACTTTCTAGGGTCTTACAAAGAGGGGTGTGGGTGAAGCTGCCCTGGAGGGAGCTTGCTTGGAAATTATGGGTATACATTCTATTATGCAGAATATAATGGGTCTCCTGTACTTGGTGGGTAGAGAAGAAGTTTCCATGGGGGCTGGAGGACTCTGAGGGAAGGAGTCTGAGTCAAAGGAACAGGGTGCAATCTACCTCCTCTGAAACCAATGGTAGAGGCTTCACTGTCTTCTGGGACCCCTCTGGGATGAAATCCTCTAGTGCAGGCATCCCCAAACTTCGGCCCTCCAGATGTTTTGGACTACAATTCCCATCATCCCTGACCACTGGTCCTGTTAGCTAGGGATCATGGGAGTTGTAGGCCAAAACATCTGGAGGGCCGCAGTTTGGGGGTGCCTGCTCTAGTGATATCACACTTCAAAAACACCAGAGACCAATCACATCTATGCTTGGAGTTTTCAGAGATATCATCTGACTGAGGGTTTGGGTTATGACATGATGTGTGTGCAACCCCACAGATTGCCCCACACCATGGGCAGGCAGAATACCAGACCCTGAGATTGCAATGTGCTGACTTCAAACACCCCCTTATGCAGTCAGGTGATCACGGCCCTTGATGCTAAGAAGCTCTCTATCTTTCATTCATTCATTTCATGCTCAAAGCAGCTTACAACAAAGAAACAGAGATGCATTTCAAACACCACAAAAACCATTACAAAACAATAACATAGCAACAATTTCATAACATAGCAAAGCAATAACAATTTCATAAGAACCTAGCAAAGCAATAGCAATTTTAACAGAATACATAAAACACACACCAATACCATAAATATAACAACATGCAGCATTCAAAAGCAAAATAACAAGGGAGTTGGTCCTAGAAAGACCCCTCCCATGATGTCACTCACCATCATCCCCGTGGCCATCAATTATGCAGAAATATGAAAGAAGGCCTATACATATTCAAGTGTATGTGTGCACATTTCCTCCATTTGATCAGGAACCCCCATTGGCCCTCTTTTCCCTTCTCATGTGAAGGGGCTCTATGTATGTACACATGTAAACCCCTTTTCAATTACCACTAGGTCAGTGGGCTAATGGATATCAGAAGAATGCATTAACCTTCGCAAAAGCATGTTGGACCAAACTGGACGCTGCTACCAAAAACCAAGATGACAAGAAGTTTTGGCAAATTATAAATAAGAGCTTTACCACCCCTGCCTTCCTTGGCAATAATATCACAGCAGAAACTTGGTATAAACATTTTTCCAACCTATATTCCGATTCTCTTTCTAACACTCCCACAACCCTCCTGGTAGACAGCAGTTCTGCCCTTCCATCGTGGGACCCGGTCTCCCCAGAGAAATGTAGCCAGCTGATTGGCCTTTTAAAGGATGGTAAATCACCCAGAGAAGACATGATGTCCCCCAAAGTCTTTCTAACTAACCTTTAACCCAAACATCCCTATGGAGACCCATTTTGTAGTATGATGGGAGTGCTGCTGTTGTGACCCACCTTAGAGCAGGCCAAAACCTGGTTGTGGGTCTCAAACCCCCAGCTGAAAACCAGTAGGTTAGAGTACAAGACTTTTGTGCAAATTAAAAACCCAGGAATACTGAGGGGAAAAGAAACGATAATTTTACAAGGTTTCAAAAACTGAGAAGGAGGAGGCTTCAGAAAGAAAGCACAAGTGTTCATTAAATGAGAAAAATTAAACGTGTGCATCATAATATGGACCGAAAGTAAAGGTCAGGTTGCATTTGTTGTGACATAGTCTTACAGGCTAGATCTTTGCCCACGGGAGATGTTCCGCTCAGCCTCATAACAGCAAGAGCTGGCACTCAGGAGAAGACGCAACTTCTTTTGGCACATAAAGAAAATCTAGAGAGAAATAACCATGGGTGGTGGAGAGTTTTAAATAATAAATAAGTCTCTGCATGTTAAATAATTAAGAAGTGCTAAATAATAATAAAGACAAATAAAGTTAAAATCACGATGAAGGATGAAAATAATTATCCAGCGAGTCGAGGCCTTTTGTGCATCTTTCACACTGCAGAGAGGAGGGATGCACACTTACAAGGCTTTAATCTTTCATTAGAGGGGAAGGTCAGGGTCCAGCACCGGAGAATGAATATCACAATAAGGCTATCAAAAAGGAAAATGCATAATAGGAGGCGAGAGAAAAATAGCACAACACAACAGCTTCCACAGCAGTTAAAGTTTTCTTCAATTTTTAAACAGGCAGAACAAACAGCATAAGATGCTGAGCAGTGAACCTACAGCGCTCACAACAACCTTCACTATTAAAATAATCATAAGGCAAATTCAAAATGATTAAAACAGCAATTTGTATCGTCAATCCCATTGCCCACTGTGCTGGCAAATAATGGTGCAGTCAGGTGACTAATGCAAAAGTGAATAGGATTTAGGACTGGACAGCCTATGGTGCTCAACACCAGTTTGAGTTCTTCTGCTTAATGTTGAGGATTTTTCATGCTCTGCTATCATCACATTGTACAATTCCCCATTTACACTCCATATCTTTGGCTGATCCTGGAGGCAGGGAACTGTACAAGATGCTATGCTCATGGTTTGTTATGTGACCCTACACCATACAAGGGAGAACTAGAGGATTTGACATAGGGTATAGTGTTTTGCGTATGGAAGTCTCAGGTTACACATTACATATAAGGAATAGTGGAGAAGGGCCTAACTCACACTGAGCAGGTTGCGGTCTATACTTCGGTGGTGTAGGTGACCTAATATGAGGGAGAGACAGCACCATTCTGGAACATTTTCCAGAGCAAGATTGACATCATTATTGCCCAAATGAACAATGGACAAGTCTTCCTTGCTTCGGCAGGTGAATGACCTGGTTGTGAGGATTTCAAGCTTTCTCATTGTTTGAGGCAATAAGAAATGCTTTCAAGCTTTCTTATTGTTTGAGTCAGAGAATGAGGACAGTAAGGAGAGGCAAGATACTCTCCCCCCTTTGGTGGAGTACTCACTTCATGGTAACACTTCTTTACAAGTTTGCTAGGTCTTTTTTTATTGAAAGCTGAAGGCTACATTGCATGTATGTACCACTGAGTTAAAGAGAACTTACTCCCAGATAACTATATATAACAGGGATGGGGGGACCTGAAGCTCTGCAGTTGTTGGATTCCAACTCTCATCGGTCCCTACCAGCATGGATTTGATTCTATGCAGTCCAAGAACATCCGGAAGGTTCTCCCTCTCTGGATTGTAGTGACTGTTCAAAACTGAAGGCACAGGTCTCCTCAGCCAAATTCCAGCATGTTAACCACCAGAGCACCCTCCACCAGTTCACTGCTTCTCATTGGGAAGGTATGAATGAGATCAAGACTCCTGCATGTATTCTGCAAGGTGCTTCAGGGTGTTGCTATGGTCTCAGCAGAGGATAAAGGGACTAAATCAGCCACTTGGAAATACTTGATGCAGTTCAATGTAAGCGTCAATTTATATCATTTCAGAAGAATGGCACTGTATTTCAACCCAAACTATGTAATAAAAGGGTAATTATTGACAGAATTTTCTTTGCAGGTTAGTAGAGTGTCTCACAAGGGGGGGGGAATAATAAGATTGTACAGCACACTCCTCAGTTCAAGTGTTGATGTCAAGTTCCATATTTGTTACTTTGATGGGTAGAAGTCTGATCTGTTGCTGCGATCACTTGCTTCAGTTCAGTTTGCAAAAAACACTTGAAATTGTGATCTTTCCATAACATGACATTGGAGAAAGGCTATTGTCAGGTGAAGAATTCCTCCAGGTGAATTTCTGCTTTAGTGTTTGTTTGAGAGCTGCATGTGTCTGACATGGAACAAGTACAGCTCTGGCAGGACTAGTCACTTTGGAAAAAAAAGTCACAAAGCATTAGTGGTGTGTGTGTGTGTGTGTGTGTGTGTGTGTGTGTCTTATATATAATCCATTTTGACCTGCAGTATTGTACTGAAGTTACTGCATCTCTTTCGTTCTATCTATACTGTATATAAAATGTGTGTAGTATATCAGAGCATTTATGTTCCTGCTTTCTTCCTTTGTCAGTGCTGAACTTTTGAAAAAGTAGATATTGAATGTTTATTAAAAGGGCGCACTGGGTCTTTGGCTATTCAGATTGTAAGCCTTGATTCCATGAAGGAAATGGGGGGGGGGGGAAATGAACCTAAAATTTACAGTTGATGCATCATGAGAAAAATAAATAGAAACCATTCTAAACTGAAAATGGATGTCTGCATGAAAAATCCTGTATAATATTTTTTTTTAAAAAAAATGTTTCTAAGGACATTTCAATGAATTAAAGGAACTAAGATGAGGTGGCTGCCACATCACATGATCAAACCAATCACATCCACATGCAGGTAGTAGTAATAATAATAATAATAATAATAATAATAATAATAAACCATTTTGAGATTGAGGGGTCTCCCCATGGCAGCTCGTGATGGACATGAGAATTTTCTGCTAAATGAGAAAAAAGGTCACATATTTCCTAAGTCGTGCCCACAACACTGAGTGTGCCTCCAGATCCCAGCCCTTATTATTGCCTTTGCAGAAATGTAAAAATAGGTTTCATTGTAAATTAGTACCTTCAATCTACAAATCCACTGGCCTGAGAATAAGCCCCATTAAACTTAATGGGACTTTCCCCTGAGTTAGATGTCTGTAGGAGCGCACGATATCACGTTTTGCTTCGTAAGAAGCTACAGACCTTTTTTTTCCATTTCTCAAGAGGGAATGGGATAAATAAATAAATGTTTGTCTCCATTTTTAAAAAGCGACACAGTCATGCTATGACTTCCTTTGCACAAGCCTCCTTGAAATGAATGAGAAGGGAACAAGAGCAGCTTCAGGAGAGGCCCTTTCCTGCTGGGCTGTGGCATTAAAAAGAATAATAATTCGAATGGCAGCTTCAGCACCAAGAGCAGATGAAAATGATTTTCCGATCAATATACCAGTAGTTTAATTTGAGGTTTGGTGTAATCTTTATTATAAGCCAGCCTTTGTCGGCAGGTTAGCTGGTGATCAATACATTTCCCCAAAAAGAGATGAACATTTTTAAAGGGCACTGAAATCCACTTGCTGTGTGTGCTACTGGACTGAAATTTATATATAGTTTGACGAAGAAAAGGCCGAGTCACATGTTTAATGGGTTCCCCAAGATAGAGCTTATGGATAAATGGGACTAAATGTCACTTTAATTATTATATTATATTACGCGCGCACACATGAAATCAGATGTTGTTATTTCCATTCAATGCCCCATGAAAGGTCACAGACATGAAGTTTCCCAGGCTGTCACTTCTCAAGTCCCTGAGATGGTGAGGAGTTTGAAAAGCAAAACAGAGACCACTGCAGTCTAACAGCTACTATAGGCCACTGGCTAGGAGCATGAACTATGAATCTAGAAGTGCTTGGTTCAGATATCGCTATGAACTCATTCAAAAGGTTGAGAAGCTGCTATGTCTCAGGTCCAAGCTAGATGTCACACTGATTGCTGTATGTAGCTCAAATGCATGCTTTTGTTACACATAACATAAAACATAAATAGCCAAAGCGGGGGAGCAGTAGCATCATTAGGGTCATACTATGGGGCTGAGGTATGGGTCTCCCACCACCGTCCATTGCTTATAGTGCCCTCATAGGCCTCATCACCCAAACTTGCATCTCACTGGTCTTGCTCAGTACCACTCAAGACTTTCATTTTCTGAAAAAAAAAGCCTTCTTCTCAACAGCTTCATTGATTCTGCTCATTCACCACACTCACATGAACTTCACCTTGATAGTATCATTCATGATCTGAGGTATATATTCTAGCAGAGCTTGTATTACTGTGATTTTTGATAATCTCCCAACTTTCTGGGAATATTAGACCTTCTTGATTTTCCCTTTCATCTTCATTTTTATCCATCCCTTTCTTTTATCCCTCTTTTTTTTTGAGGAAGTCAACTTTGCTTGTGTTGGACTTTCTTACATCTATATTGAATTTGGTAGCATTGTAAACCAATGCTACCAAATTCAATATTCAATATGCCTGGCGTGCTCTGGCGTGCTCTGGTCCATGGGGTCACGAAGAGTCGGACATGACTAAACGACTAAACAACAACAACAAAGCATTGTAAGCACTGTTTCCAATTGGGACAACAATAATGGCATCTCCCTCCAGGTTGTGGGCATCACTTAAATCCTGGGTTGCTGCCCCTCTGATTGGTTTGATAACCAAGTGTTCCATGGGACAGTCATTTAGGACATCTAGAAATGTTACCTCTTTGTTATGATTGGAATACACATCTGCCCAGAGATAACTGAAGTCACTCATTACTACATATTTCCTCCTTGGATGTCTACTCTACAACCTATGCTTAAGTTGAACAATTGTCTCCCACTGGTTCTCTCCATTCCACCAGGTTTCTGCTGGGCCCTCTGTATCCAATCCCTCTATGCACTTCTTGAAAATTCTAGCTCACCCATCATGGCTCAGAAACTTCTAGCATTAGCATTATAAACACATATATATGGTGTCTTTCTCCAAAGGTGCTTTTCTTGTCAAAAAGTAGCTTTGCCCTCCTGCTCACTTGTTCTTTATCCCAGTCAGCCATATAACCCAGAAATGGATATAAGAATGATTGAGCCCATTGCTGTGCAATATTGTTACAATTTACTATTGTTAGTTACCTTATATGGTGCACATAGCAACCATCAACAATTAAACATCATAACAATATAAAAACAGCACCATTTTTAAACAGACAAACAAACAAGCAAAAGTGTCACTAGCAACTCAACAACAGCATCTGAGGTAACTAGATGTAACAACCAGGTCATCATATTAGATCAAAAAGTCTTCGTCTGCAACTGAAAAGATCTCAATGTCGGTACCAGGCAAGCTTTATTGGTAAGAGTATTTCCCAGGACTATTGCACATTAAAAAGCCTTTCAGTCCTTGATGCTTTGTACTAGTGTACATAGAAACTAGGAATTTCAATTTTTCACCAAGAAAATCCAACACAAACATCCATAAGCATAGATGATTGTGAACTCCAAACAAGTTCCAGTATCTCCAAAGATCCATCACTAGAAATTCAGCTTTAAAATGAAGCATTATTATTATTATTAGTATTAGTATTATTATTATATTAATTTATAATACCACTTAACATGCCCAAATGGCTTTTAGGCAGTTGGGTGAAGTTACTTTCCTAGAACATCCATTTGCAACAACATCCTGCTTTGGTGAGTCACTGGGTCCCCCTCCACACACACTTTTTATGTCAGTGAGTAATGAATTTTTATAATGTAGGGAATTCTCAGTGTTGCATAGAATTTATGGGCTTCCTGTTTTGCATAGAATTCAAATGACTTCTTAAAATCTGATGGCAGCCTGGTGTGTGTGTGTGTGTGTGTGTGTGTGTGTGTGTGTTAAGATGACTAGTGATTCATTAAAATCCCCATTATGTAACCTTGCAACAAGTAAATGGTGAACTAAGGTGACAGATTGAGGTCAAGAATTTGCCCTTCTCTTTTAGTGTCATCATATCCTGTAATCACCCTTGATAATAATGTCTCATTTCTAGAAAACAGACATTGTTGCCTCGGTGAGATATTTTTGGGGAGGTGACATCTTTATGCTGAGATGAGTTGACATAATCTCAGGTGATGGTGGCAGAGCAGCACAATGCATTCTATCTTTGCAGCGCTTTTATCGTTCTCAATTTGAATTAATGAGCAAAAAAAAATATGATAAGCAAACAAATGATCCTATACTGGTTTCAACTGAAATCAATGCAAGTTTAAAACTTTAAGCGAAGGATGTAATGTGCTATGTGTCTTTCCAGCAGAATGAAGCTTTACACACAGAGACACATACCATGAGAATTTCATCAAATTCTCCCTTCCTTTTTTTTGGGGGGGGGGGGAATAATTTCCTTTCTTCTTTTTAGGAGACTTCAGTTAGGTACCAGAGTTGAAGCATTTACAAAATTTCTCTGTCACTTTTTGCTGGTGCTTGGAGCCTGGTCACTTGCTGATTTATCAGAACAAAGGAGGTAATAGTTGAAACCACCTTTATTGTACAGTGGTACCTCCAGTTACGAACTTAATTCATTCCGGAGGTCTGTTCTTAACCCGAGACCGTTCTTAACATGAGGTGTGCTTTCGCTGCTGCCACGCCATCGGGTCATGACTTCTGCCCGCATCCTGGGGCAAAGTTTGCAACAAGGAGCATCTACTTCCAGGTGAGCAGAGCTCGTAAGCCGAAGCGTTCATAAGGAGGACGGTACATAACCTGAGGTTCCACTGTAATCACAAGACACATCCACACAGCTTCATGCAAACATTTTTTAAAAATAAAGCCACACAAGAAAGAAGAGGCTTTTCCTACATAGGGATGATTAAACATCACCCAAGATCCCATAATCTCCAGCTCATAGCTTACAAGTTCGGTAGTCCAGCTCCAAAAAAATCATATGCACCCACAAGAACCTTTTCCTTATATAGTTCATCAAACTTCGATTGTTTATAACGTGTGTACATCAAATGAAGTGCCTCAATTGACCCTTCATCCCAGAATTCAGGCACATGTACTGTCTATGAGTTAAATGTTCCAGAAAGTTCCTAGATATTTACATCACCTTCCTGTTATTCTCTGAGTCTGTTTAGATAACAAGCATGTACCAAGTGCCTCTGGTCTTCTCCCCCTATTCCCCATCCCTGATCAAGCTTAACTGCAAACCTGACCACACTGGATATTTGAAATACAAATAGGACAGAAGTCTCAGTGTCATTGAAAAGAAATGAAAAGGAATACATTTGTAGATCTAATTTGCTCCTTCACTTATTGGCATACCCTCCAACTCCCGGACTGAAAAATCTGGGATCAGTGGCGGCACGGCACCGGAAGTCACTTCTACGCATGTCTGGACATGCATAGAAGCGACTTCCAGTGCCAGCGCCGCCCAATTTCCGGTGCCCAGACATGGGCAGAGCGGCACCGGAAGTCGCTTCTATGCATCTCCAGACGTGCGTAGAAGCGACTTCTGGTGCCAGGCTGCCCGTGTCTGCATGTCCGGGCACCAGAAATCACTTCTGTGCATGTCCAGACATGCGCAGACAGCCGGGAGCCGGGACATGGCCACCGGCAGGAGCTTTACGGGATATAATCAATTCGGGATAACAGTGGGAAACGGTAACAAAATTCTGGGGTTTCCCACGAAAAACGGGAGACTTGGCTGCTATGCTTATTGGCACAGAATGATAAAGAGAGGTATATAATGTGTCACAGTATCTTACTAAATTGCACATTTAAGGGTAGGCATAAAGATTGCAGATTGTTTATCAGATATTGTGAAAATGTGGTGCTGGTTTGGGTAGCTTTTCCAATGATGCTGTTTTGGAGAAGGACTGCTTTGAAACCTCTGGAGAAAACTTGATGTCATTGTATCAGGAAAAGGATGTCCCTTTCTAAACAAAGGCACTCCCTACTGGGAGAAGAGTTGCTGCTGCTCTCCTCAGTCAAAATCCTATCTAAGTGTAGCCACAGTTAATTACATCCTGTTGACAAGAGAAGTCTAAAACACCTTGTATTTTGTCATCATGTGGTGGCAGAGAAATGACAAGTGTTGACAAGCATCTATTTGTTGTTTCCAGAATTTGCATTGAATATGACAAGTGTACTTGAAGCTATTATGCCTTGATGCCGTTTAATCAATCATCCCTTAGTTTCCAAGTTAATTCTAGTTCAGTTCTTTTTAAAAAAAAATCCCCAGAGATCTGCCATTAACGGGGGTTTCAGATAGAACATTAATGCACAGTGGTCGTGCCCAAAACCATCATATCCTTGATTAATGCTTTTAATGCCACAGTGAAGATTTGGGGCTTATGTTGCTGTTATAGTTGCAATCTCCCTTGATCATATCTGCCTGGGACATGAATAAGATGCAGTAAAGATGATTAACCAAAAGCAACAGGTCCCATGTTGACATAATGTATAATTAGCAACCACCAATCTCATTTTAGGGCAAGTTTATACTTTCAATTTAGGCAGCAGCTGACATTGGATATTTGACAACAGATTCGTATACTTTAATTAATCCCATCATATTCCATCATGGCTGCCATTTCTGGGTAATTGCTTCATGTGATGAGAAGCAATGGTCCATAATACTTTTTCACATGAGAATTGTGGCATCACATGAGATGTGGCATCACATGAGATGATGCCAGGCTAACATGTTAAACTTATCAGAAGATGACAGTAAATACTGGGTGAAGTCAGCTCTGACTATAGGAGGAGATCTATACTTCTGCAATGGCAATTTGATAATACTTTGTTTTAAAATTAAATAACACATTGCTCCCACTTTTGAGCTGCCAATATAATATAAAAAACGGTGCCACTTTTTAAAAGCAAATTATTTCAATATTGATTTTTAGGTCCATTATTAGAACATTGATAGGGGTTGGGGACCTGTGGTCCAGATGTTATACTCCAGCTTCCATCACACTTGATAGTTCACCAGTTGGCTGGGGGTGATGGGAGTTGGGAGCCCAACAACTTCTGGAGGTCCACATATTCAGCTTCCACATTTTAGACCCTTGGAGGAAACCTAACCAGTCTATTATTATTATTATTATTATTATTATTATTATTATTATTATTATTATTATTTTGCAAGCACCAGTTTTAGAAATACTGGAGATCTCCCAGGTTTGCATGGCTTTGCTTTGGAAACTTTCTGTGCAGGTTATAATCTAATTCTAAATATGCTTACTTGGAAGATAGCTGAAATAGATGCAAATAGGTTTGCAAACATGCAGCCAGAATCATGTGCATACTAACTTGGAGTAAGTCTCACTATGTTTAATGAGGCTTGTCTGCAAATAAGTACACATACTAGGATTATAGCCTAACTTTATGTCACACCCAATGTGTAATGTGCAACTATGACTCTGGATTTTAATTAATTTAATTAATGCCGACACAGGCATTCTGACCCAGACTCCAGGAAATGCAACTGTATGCTGCTATAAGTCTATGGGAAGAGATTGGGGCTCCCATCTTTGATTATGGCCCATGTTAAATTTGCAAAGTAGCTTTAGTATATCTTGAGATCATAATTACACTGGATATGCATATGTTACAAATGAAGATTCAACTTAATACAAATCAAAGTTGATCTGGCTGCATGGTAACTAGCCATGATGGCTAAACTCTGCCTCCATGGTCAGAGGTAGTATCCTTCTGAATACAAGTTGGTGGAAGCCACAGGAGGAGAGAGTGCTCTTTGCGGGTTTTCTGCAGGCATCTGATTGGCCACTGTGAGAATAGGATGCTGGACTATCTAAAACAGCTTAAAACACACACAGAAGAACAAGTACAAAATGGGCCTGATCCAGCAGACTATTCCTATGTTCATCATGAGCTCATAACTTATTATGACACCCATTATACTGGCTCCATGGCAAAGTAATCATTTGTGTGTTGTGCCATGCAGCCAGATCTGTTGTAAGCGTCCAATTATTAAAATATGCAAACAATTGATAAAAATGACATTTGCCTAACACATGTGACCAACAGCTGGAAATAACTTCTGGGTGTTTTCAGGCTTATCATTGGTTTTCAGTTATCTTTGGTTTTAATTATCTACTCCCACCCCTAATTCATTGGTTTGCTATTGTAATTATTGTTAATTTCATGCAAACCATCTCTGACACATTTACAGTGGTACCTTGGTTTAAGAACTTAATTCGTTCCGGAGGTCCGTTCTTAACCTGAAACCGTTTTTAACCTGAGGTACCACTTTAGCTAATGGGGCCTCCCGCTGCCGCTGCACCACTGCCACACGATTTCTGTTCTCATCCTAAAGCAGAGTTCTTAACCCGAGGTAGTATTTCTGGGTTAGTGGAGTCTGTAACCTGAAGCATCTGTAACCTGAAGTGCCTGTAACCTGAGGTACCACTGCATTGTGAAAGTTACATATGGTAATATTGGCCTATTCTATTCAATGTGTGGACCCTTAAGAATAAGTTTCTATGCCCATTTCAAAAGCACTCTGAATGGGAGGAATCTCGAGCACAATTTTAAATCATATTAGCAAGATTTTACAAAATGTGCTCTGAAAAGAAAAGTGCAGTGTGTATCTAGCAGATCAAGGAAGCTTTGCCTCTCATTTGCTGACTTTCCAGCCTTGTCCCCACTTTTACAACTAAGATGTACCTGTATGCTGTATCTAAAAAGTCTCTCTCTCTCTCTCTCTCTCTCTCTCTCTCTCTCTCTCTCTCTCTCACACACACACACACACACACACACACACACAGAGAGAGAGAGAGAGAGAGAGAGAGAGAGAGAGAGAGAGAGAGAGAGAGAGAGAGAGAGATTAGGACAATGACATAGCTTAGGCAAGATACCTCGGCAGGATTTTAGACTTGTCGGATATAGAGCAGGATCTGTACAAGACAGCACAGGCTGAGGCAGGAACCCATAAAGTGATTCCTGGTGCCGTGGTGATCTAGGCATAAACAAGAAAAGCAAAACGCTGGGCAAACAAAGCAAAAGTGATGGGTGACAAAGAGAAGGTGGAACTGTTCAACATCTGCTTCACCTTCTACCGGAAAGGAAAGCTGTGGTCAACCTGGTGATAACACAATAAACAGTGCAAGGAGGGAGTTGCAGACCAAGATAGGAAAGGAGATGGCAATGGAACACCTAGCTATTTTAATGAATTCAAATCTCTAGGGTCTGATGAGCTGCACCCAATGGTACTAAAGGAGCTTGCAGAAGTAATCTCAGAGTCTCTGTCTATAATCTTTCAGAATTTTCGTAGAATAGGTGAGGTCTCTGTAGACTGGAGGCAAGCAAATGTTGTCCCAGTCTTCAAAAAGGGGGAAAGAAGAAGATCTAGGTAACTACTGACCAGTGAGCTTTGTATTGATACCAGGTAACATCCTGAACAGATAATTTAACAGTCTGTGGGCATTTAGAAAAGGATGCTCTGATTACAAAGACCCAGCATGAGTTTCTCAAAAACAAGTCATGTCAAACATATCTCATTTCTTTTTTTAGAAAGAGTCGCAAGCTTGGTGGATCATGGGAATGCTGTGGACACTGAGATACAGCACCGAGGATGTTCTGGTGTCCCTCACTGTGAGAAGTGAAGCTACAGGGAACCGGGGAGACAGCCTTCTTGGTAGTAGTGCCCACCGTATGGAACACCCTCCCATCAGATGTCAAGGAGATGAGTAACTATACTACCTTTAGAAGACATCTGAAGGCAGCCCTGTATAGGGAAGCTTTCTAATGTGTAATGTTTTATTATGTTTTTATATATGTTGGAAGCTGACCAGAGTGGCTGAGGCAACCCCGTCAGATGGACAGGGTACAAATACTAAATGTATCATTATTAGTAGTAGTAGTACTTCCCTGACTACTTGCAAAAACAGTACCATGTGGTTAGATGCACAGTATAGCAAGTTACCAGTTAGGGAAATTGTAGCTCTTCCCGCCCCTCCCCCCATATTGGCTGCAGAAGATGGCAGTCAATGGGACTGTCAATCAGGCTGTATCAAGCCATTTCTGTTTTCATCGCTGTTGCCAAGTCCTACAGCAAATATTGTCTATATTTGGTGGCAAAACGTTTCCTTTTCAAGCACTTCATGCTTCCATTGATTTCAACAAGCATTTGACTGATTAAATACTGTGTCAGGAGCGTGTTGAGATATTTTGCTACAAATCAGTGTTGCCATGCATAATCAAGCAGTATTCCCGTGGAGAGCAATGGCAGTTTTTGCTCAAATAAAAACCCTTGAATTTGCCTCTTGGTAATTAAAAATGATCCATTAATTATATTTCATTGCTCACAGTTGTGTGTTATGTCCTCTCATACAAAATGTCTCATAAGGAAGAAGATTACACACATACACAAAATACAAATGGAAAAATTATATGATCTGAGCTGTTGTCTGCTATTAAACAATGTGTCGGCACAAATGTTTAGATAATTAAACAGCAATGGCTTTAAAAAATGGGCTCCTGAGCAGCACAACTGCATAGCTCTTTGTGTATGTTTTGTCAAATAAATCACATACTACAACAAGCCACTCCAACATACTTTCTAGGAACATAGAAAGCTGCCTTATATCGAATTAGACAATTGGCCCATCTAACTTGGTATTGTTCACAGTGACTGGCAATGGCTGTCCAGGGTTCCAGAGAGGGGACATTCCCAGTCCTACATGGAGATACTAGGGTGGAGATACTGTGGAGATACTGTGCGCAAAGCACACAATGGACTTGAAGAAACTAGGAGATACTGTGGGCAAAGCATTTGCTCTGCCACTAAACCACAACCCTTCCCAACATTTTAAAGCTCATGTTCCTGTATCTGTATCTGTGACTGGGAGTGGCCATTGGGACCACAAAACACCGGTCCTGAGAGATCTACATTGGCTCCTAGTACGTTTCCAAGCACAATTCAAAGTGTTGGTGCTGGCCTTTAAAGCCCTAAATGGCCTCAGTCTTGTATACCTGAAGGAGCTTCTCCACCCCCATTGTTCAGCCTGGACACTGAGATCCAGCACCAAGGGCCTTCTGGTGGTTCCCTCATTGCGAGAAGTGAGGTTACAGGGAACCAGACAGAGGGCCTTCTCAGTAGTAGCACCCGCCCTGTGGAACGCCCTCCCATCATCTGATCAAGGAAATAAGCAGCTATCCTATTTTTAAAAGACATCTGAAGTCAGCCCTGTTTAGGGAAGTTTTTAATATTTAATGCTGTATTGTTTTTAACACTCGATTGGGAGCCGCCCAGAGTGGCTGGGGAAACTCAGCCAGATGGGCGGGGTAATAATAATAATAATAATAATAATAATAATAATAATAATCTCTGTACCATATTATCATCATCATCATCATCATCATCATCATCATCATCATCATCTCTGTACCATAGTTGTGATACAAAGGACAAACCATTTCTAAAGCCATCCTATTGGAGACCTATGGTCTTCATACTGTAAGTCATCAAACTTGGATATACAAAATCCAAAAGAATGTGAACAGCTCATCCTTAGTTCATTCACATTAAATTTTCATACCAGTTTTGTAAGACTATGCTTTGTGTAAAATGCGCACATCCCCCTGCCATTTTACACTTACTTTGTAAATATTCATATACCTCCAGCAATATAGTACAGTATCTGAAAAACTGGTGACATGTGTAAAATGGAACAAACGTCACTTAGCTTTATTTGCCACCATCCTATTTTTGTATTAGGATTACTGTTGAACGTTTGGGTAATATTGAAACTTGGTTATGTTTTGTTTTTTGTTTTTTTAAAAACACCCTACATTTCTACCAGTTCAGAATAGTATTCTGAAAGTTTGGGAAGCCTTATAGGAAATTCCCACCCATTATTCCACTCCACATAAGTCATAGACACTTTATAGCCTCCAAGCTACTGCAAAAAAAATATTTTGCTCTACTGTGACATTTGAATTCTTGAGGCATTTCATTTTTTCCATTGAACTTTTTAAATATATCTTTGTCCAATGTTTGTTTCTTTGCTACTAGTTTGATCCATTCTGTTGCCACCCACAAAATCATATGAGGGAGTAGAATGAGATGAGACAAATTTTGATAGTTCTGATTTCCACTTCTGAGTTCTGAAGTGTTGATGAGGCTGGCAAAAGCTACACAGAAGACCTGAAATATTATCATCATCATCATCAATGAGTGATATTCAACTAAGTCATTCTCAGAGTAAACCCATTAAAATCAATGAGTTTCCTCTTGAGTATGACTGGCATTGAATATTACTTATTACTACTCCTACTACAAGAACTTGGAAAAAAAAATGAGAGAGATGATAGCTGGCAGCAACCAGAGTGAGGCTGAAATCCTGTTGATCTTCTGTTCAATTGAGTGGGACAAAAATCCTGAGTCACTTCAATATCCAATTTGCCAAGTCCATTGCAGAAATCCCTGGTGGCTGTGACAACCACAATGCTTGGGGGGAGAGGTGAGCTTAAGATTTAGCCAGTCTGCAGCAGGTCGGTGGCTTGTATCTAATGCAGTGCTAAGTAACCATCCTGTCAGCGCAATGATTTCCGCTCTCCTCCCCCTGTACACCCCACAAATCTGTTCTGGGTTCCCTCCCTGCCTTCAGAGTAGAGGGCACAGGGTGCATGCAGAGAGAGGTAGAGGAAGGCCCATTGTGCAAGTGGTAGCTCTTTCATGCTACTTTAGAAACAAGCCAATACATTTTGATGGACAGTTTTTTAGTAATGGCTATTGGTTTGTAATTTTAACATCAATGTTGTTTTTTATTGGAATATTTATTCACCACCAACCTTTTTATTGCTGTCTATTGCTGTTTATTTATTTATTTATTTATTTTTTAACAATTGTCAGAAGCCACTACATAGCTGCCAAGTTCTCCCTTTTTTTAAGGGAAATTCTCTTATGCTAAATAGGCTTCCTCGTGAGAAAAGGGAAAACTTGGCAGCTATGAGCCACTAGAAAGCTTCAACAGAAAAGTGTGTGTATGAACCAGTACCAGATTCATCCACAAATACAAGCAGCCAAGTGATAATGTTGACCTACATTAATGGTATTGTTTATATGATGGTGCCAAAAGGTGAAAACATTGTGAAAACATTAAATTTGCTAGAGGTAATGTTTTTGTTTCATGAAATATGGGTGTGCCATGTCCTCAACTGAAGGAGCAAAAACCCCGAACAGGGTCAGGTCCCTCAGAACATGCATGCTTGAAGCAAACGAGTTGTGACATAATTTCCTCCCTGTTTTTCCACTTCAGTTAATTCATTGCCTTTCCATGGATGAACCCAGTTACACTGACTACAAGAGATAAGAAACCTAGAGTCATCCTTAGAGCAAAACATCTAGGGTCCTTTGTGAGATAGGCAGTTCTGGAAATGGACAGTGGTTCATTTGAGACTAGGAGCATTGTCAGTTTGCAAAGACCAAAAGAAAGGGGCTTAGGGTTTGGGTTTATGTGTGAGTGAGTGCATGCATATTTTAAAAACTTGTATTAAAGGTAATAGGGGCCTCTTAACACAGCTACCTTAACCAACTACAGTTTCCATGATTCTTCTGAGGAAGATGTGACCATTTAAAACAGTATAATACTCCTTTAAACATATTGTGTAAATGGGGCCTATGTCTGGAGCCAACCCCCTTGTTTTTTTGAGGGCCTTGGAGAAGTGTTTTTTTCATCAGAATGACACTTACTAGCTATGCCTCTTTTAGGAAGCTCACCTCGAGCTTTAATTTTATCATTTGTCACTGGAGGAGCCAAAGGTCTCAGGCAAACAGAAAAAAAGAAGAGGGTATGCAATTGGTAATCAATGAAATCCCTATTTTGTTCTGCTTATAATTTTCCCAGTGAAATGGATGCTAGCCAGAAGTTTGAGGAAGGAAGTTTACCCCCACCCACCCACCCAAAGAAATGTGCTCCAGGATAGGAAGCTATAAATTCCATGGAATTTTTACTATTACCTTTCCCGTTCTTAGGTGTTTTTTTAAATGTCATCCCGACTCATGGTCACCATGTGCAAATGTGCCATTTTTCATCGTTAGATGTTTGTGCCTTCTATTGATTTAAATGGGAATTCATGGTGCAGCATGAGAAGAGCTGTCTGGCTTGGCAGGAACAAAGTACAGTAAAGCCAATTGGACTGAAAGAGCTATTTCAAAGAGGGAAAGGTTGCAAAGAGCTGTGCTGATGCATAGATAATGGGCAGCGGTAGGCAAGTTGTCAGAGCAAACTGACCTCTCACCAATACTTTGAAAGACACCTGAATGGGACAGAAATAAATGCAGGCTTAACTGATTATTAAAAAGTATAAGCCTTGCATGTAGGCAATGATTATCAGTAATTTTGGGAACAGAGTTATACTTTGTGAAAAACAAGTGCATATAATTGCTATATTTATTATAACTGTCAACAAAGTGATGAATACATGCAATTCGGAAATGCTATTTAACCACAGCCAGTATTTTGTTTTTACTCATTAGTGAGCCATGGTTTCATGTTTAGAAAGATATGTTGACTTGCTGTTGCAGATTTTGTAGAAGACTTCAATTTTGGGAATGTTAATATTTGATTACTGTATTAAAAGACGGCTGGTGGTATTTTAATATACAGCATTATATCTCAAGTCATTCATGGATCAATGCCTTGTCGTGACCCTTCATGGATCAATGCCTTGTCGTGGCGAAGGGGCTTGAATAACTCAGAGAAGCTATGAGCTATGCCATGCAGGGCCACCCAAGATGGACAGGTCATAGTGGAGAGTTTTGACTAAACGTGATCCACCTGGAGAAGGAACTGGCAAGCCACTCCAGTATCCCTGCCAAGAAAACTCCATGGACAAAGACAACAGGCATATAAAAGTTATGACGCTGGAAGATGAGCCCCTCAGGTCGGAAGGCGTCCAACATGCTACTGAGGAAGAGCGGAGGACAAGTACAAGTAGATTCAGAGCTGATGAAGCGGCTGGGCCAAAGCCGAAAGGACGCTCAGTTGCGGATATGCCTGGAAGCGAAAGGAAAGTCCGATGCTGTAAAGAAAAATATTGCATAGGAACCTGGAATGTAAGAACCATGAGTGGAGGTAAGCTGGATGTGGTCAAAAATGAGATGACAAGAATAAATATCGACATCCTGGGCATCAGTGAACTAAAATGGAAGGGAATGGGCGAATTCAGTTCGGGTGACTATCATATCTACTACTGTGGGCAAGAATCCTGTAGCAGAAATGGAGTGGCCCTCATAGTCAACAAAAGAGTGGAAAAAGCTGTAATGGGATGCAATCTCAAAAATGACAGAATGATCTCGATACGAATCCAAGGCAGACCTTTTAACATCACAGTAATCCAAGTTTATGCACCAACTACCAGTGCTGAAGAAAGTGAAATTGACCAATTCTATGAAGACCTACAACAACTTCTAGAAATGACACCAAAGAAGGATGTTCTTCTCATTACAGGGGATTGGAATGCTAAAGTAGGGAATCAAGAGATAAAAGGAACAACTGGCAAGTTTGGCCTTGGAGTTCAAAATGAAGCAGGGCAAAGGCTAATAGAGTTCTGTCAAGAGAACAAGCTGGTCATCACAAACACTCTCTTCCAACAACACAAGAGACGACTCTACACATGGATATCACCAAATGGGCAGCATCGAAATCAGATTGATTATATTCTCTGCAGCCAAAGATGGAGAAGCTCTATACAGTCAGCAAAAACAAGACCTGGAGCTGACTGTAACTCAGATCATCAGCTTCTTATAGCAAAATTCCAGCTTAAACTGAAGAAAGTAGGAAAAAGCACTGGGCCAGTAAGATACAATCTGAATCAAATCCCTTATGAATACACAGTGGAAGTGAGGAACAGGTTTAAGGATTTAGATTTGGTGGACAGAGTGCCTGAAGAACTATGGATGGAGGCTCGTAACATTATACAGGAGGCAGCAACGAAAACCATCCCAAGGAAAAGGAAATGCAAGAAAGCAAAATGGCTATCCAACGAGGCCTTACAAATAGCGGAGGAGAGGAGGCAAGCAAAATGCAAGGGAGATAGGGAAAGATACAGGAAACTGAATGCAGATTTCCAAAAAACAGCAAGGAGAGACAAGAGGGTCTTCTTAAATGAGCAATGCAAAGAAATAGAGGAAAACAATAGAATGGGGAAAACCAGAGATCTGTTCAAGAAAATTGGAGATATGAAAGGAACATTTCGTACAAAGATTACCATAATCAAGGACAAAAGTGGTAAGGACCTAACAGAAGCAGAAGACATCAAGAAGAGGTGGCAAGAATACACAGAGGAATTATACCAGAAAGATATGGAGGTCTCATACACCCCAGGTAGTGTGGTTGCTGACCTTGAGCCAGACATCTTGGAGAGTGAAGTCAAATGGGCCTTAGAAAGCATTGCTAATAACAAGGCCAGTGGAAGTGATGATATTCCAGCTGAACTATTTAAAATTTTAAAAGATGATGCTGTTAAGGTGCTACACCCAATATGCCAGCAAGTTTGGAAAACTCAGCAATGGCCAGAGGATTGGAGAAGATCAGTCTACATCCCAATTCCAAAGAAGGGCAGTGCCAAAGAATGCTCCAACTACCGCACAATTGCGCTCATTTCACACGCTAGCAAGGTTATGCTTAAAATTCTACAAGGCAGGCTTAGGCAGTATGTGGACCGAGAACTCCCAGAAGTGCAAGCTGGATTTCGAAAGGGCAGAGGAACCAGAGACCAAATAGCAAACATACGCTGGATTATGGAGAAAGCTAGAGAGTTCCAGAAAAACGTCTACTTCTGCTTCATTGACTATGCAAAAGCCTTTGACTGTGTCGACCACAGCAAACTATGGCAAGTTCTTAAAGAAATGGGAGTGCCTGATCACCTCATCTGTCTCCTGAGAAATCTCTATGTGGGACAAGAAGCTACAGTTAGAACTGGATATGGAACAACTGATTGGTTCAAAATTGGGAAAGGAGTACGACAAGGTTGTATATTGTCTCCCTGCTTATTTAACTTATATGCAGAATTCATCATGCGAAAGGCTGGACTAGATGAATCCCAAGCCGGAATTAAGATTGCCGGAAGAAATATCAACAACCTCAGATATGCAGATGACACAACCTTGATGGCAGAAAGCGAGGAGGAATTAAAGAACCTTTTAATGAGGGTGAAAGAGGAGAGCGCAAAATATGGTCTGAAGCTCAACATCAAAAAAACCAAGATCATGGCCACTGGTCCCATCACCTCCTGGCAAATAGAAGGGGAAGAAATGGAGGCAGTGAGAGATTTTACTTTCTTGGGCTCCTTGATCACTGCAGATGGTGACAGCAGTCACGAAATTAAAAGACGCCTGCTTCTTGGGAGAAAAGCAATGACAAACCTAGACAGCATCTTAAAAAGCAGAGACATCACTTTGCCGACAAAGGTCCGTATAGTTAAAGCTATGGTTTTCCCAGTAGTGATGTATGGAAGTGAGAGCTGGACCATAAAGAAGGCTGATCGTCGAAGAATTGATGCTTTTGAATTATGGTGCTGGAGGAGACTCTTGAGAGTCCCATGGACTGCTAGAAGATCAAACCTATCTATTCTTAAGGAAATCAGCCCTGAGTGCTCCCTGGAAGGACAGATCGTGAAGCTGAGGCTCCAATACTTTGGCCACCTCATGAGAAGAGAAGAATCCTTGGAAAAGACCCTGATGTTGGGAAAGATTGAGGGCACTAGGAGAAGGGGACGACAGAGGACGAGATGGTTGGACAGTGTTCTCGAAGCTACGAACATGAGTTTGACCAAACTGCGGGAGGCAGTGCAAGACAGGAGTGCCTGGCGTGCTATGGTCCATGGGGTCACGAAGAGTCGGACACGACTAAACGACTAAACAACAACAACATATCTCAAGTCATTATATACCCAATTTCTGATTCTCTCTCATTCTGCTTTGTGTAGGTTAAGTGTGGAGGGAAAATGTGCTGTGTAGATGTAGAGAGCTGAACTAGATGTAATTTTTAGTTTCTTCTCATGCTATGACAAGTGCTATTTTTTCTTTTTAAAAAAGGTGCTGAACTCACTATGAATGCCTCCCTTGTTTTCTTACACTGACAATGGTGCCCACCTGAGAGGTGCCAGAACTGAGTTCCTGCTGGGAAAAAAAGCCCTGACTATGTCCATTTGCCATACAGGACAATTTAGATGTAGCTCGGGAGTGGGTAACCTTTGCCCCACCAGATGTTGCTGAACTCCAATGACAAAGGATTATTAAAGTTGTAGTTGAGCAACATCTGGAGGGGTATAGGTTCCCCACATCGGCTGTAGTCTCAATGACCACACCATGAAACAGAATTTAAAACAAAAGGAGCATAATTTGTTACAAATGAAACCAACACTGACAACAATGTTACTTTTTCATTCATTCAAGACTCACACCCTAATTAAGCAAGGAAAATACACATATAGAAGAGATGTTCCACATGGACAGCTAGTATGAACACAAATTTATATATGGCAGTATTGCAAAATTTCTCTAGGCCCTCTTAGATTAGTTCAGTGTGGTTCTGATATGCACCCTCAGCATGGGTCAATGGGTGCTGAACATGATTAGTTATACAAAACAGCAGTCGGGTGGAACAATACATTTGGGTACACACCTTTGAAACTACAACTAATCCAGAATGCTGCGTCTAGGCTGGTGACTGGGAGCGGCTGCCGAGACCACATACCACCGGTCTTGAAAGACCTACATTGGCTCCCAGTACATTTCCGAGCACAATTCAAAGTGTTGGTCTGACCTTTAAAACCTTAAACGGCCTCGGTCCAGTATACCTGAAGGAGCGAAGTTACAGGGAACCAGGCAGAGGACCTTCTCAGTAGTGGCACCCACCCTGTGGAATGCCCTCCAATCCGATATCAAGGAAATAAACAACTACCTGACTTTTAGAAGATATTTGAAGGCAGACCTGTTTAGGGAAGTTTTTAATGACTGATTAAAATCATCATCATCATCTGCAAATGTCTACTAGAAATTATTTAGGTCAAGAAAGAATCCCTTAAAACAGGCACCCCCAAACTGTTGCCCTCCAGATGTTTTGGCCTACAACTCCCATGATCCCTGGCTAACAGGAGTAGTAGTCGGGGAAGATGGGAATTGTAGTCCAAAACATCTGGAGGGCCGAAGTTTGGGGATGCCTGCCTTAATAGAAGATCTCTCCCCAATTGGTGCCCCCACCCCATGTATGTGCATTTAGATGTTTGCAAAGGGAAGGTGTTCTTGCATAGGTTCCCATGTGCTCAAGAACCTTGTGTGATCAAGGTTCCAAATTATGTGGAAGTCTCTACACATACAACTTTGTGTGTGTAAACTTCCCATTTGCTGACATCCTAGCTGAATGTGTGGGTGCCCTTGTCTCGACCCAAAGCAATATCAGCTGCTGAGAAGAGGTTAGCGCTCAAATGAGGTGGTT
This sequence comes from Zootoca vivipara, assembly GCF_963506605.1. Taxonomy (NCBI): domain Eukaryota; kingdom Metazoa; phylum Chordata; class Lepidosauria; order Squamata; family Lacertidae; genus Zootoca; species Zootoca vivipara. Next base: position 33,861,588 of record NC_083279.1, read on the forward strand.
CATCATTACAAGCCAGCTTCATGTAGGATTGAGGTCAGGACCCTGGACAGCAACAAGAGTAAAGGCTCAAAAGGCAGGCACACAAGGTTCAGCACCACAGCTAGCAATCCTGCAGCCATAAACAGAAGGAAGTGGAAAGAGGAACCAGAAAGAAAAACCACAACAACAGTGAAAGGAAGGAAAATCCCTTCCAAGGTGGCGTTCCCAACTTTTCGCTTTTGCTGTACCTGGGGCACCCAGCTAGGATAACCTGCAGTAGATCTGCCAGAAAGCTGAGCTGAAAGGGGGTTGTTCCAGCCACCAGGTGTGCTCTCATGAAAGTTTTTTTAAAACTTCCTGTCAGTGGTGAGGTGGGCGGAGACAACCCAAGCAGGATCCCCTTCCTCCCTACAGGGAAGGAACCTATTGTGGCAAGTACAAACTTGCGCTTTTGTATGTCACACCATAACATAAAGTGAATGAGTATGCAGACAATTTTGCACAAAAACGTAAATGAAACCAACATAATTGCAACGAAAACAAAACTCACTGAGCTCCAGCCTCAAGGTAAAACACAGTTCTATAGGCTTTGCTGGAGGATCAACACTAAAGCACCAGTTCCTGTGTGCTGCGACATGCCAGGTAAATGACCAGTGTCATTTTGGTCAGTGGAAGTTCTGCAGGGGATTATTGATGCCCAGTGATCCATTTCTGTGTCCTCAGAGCACATCCTTAAGGTTGGGAGGCTGACTGGCTGCTAAAATCTGGTGCTGATAGCTCTACTCACAATGGGCTGTGGAGTGTGCCTGTTTTGTCCTCAGACCTAGTACTGCTCAGAAGTTCTGAGCCTGAGGACTCAGTCTATGGAGCCATTGCAGCAGAGGAGGAGGAGATCAAAACAGTAAGCAGGGAAGTGGAAGGGTTTGATTTGTTGGTTTTGCTGTTTTCCAAAGAAGAACACTGTTGTGTTTGTCTTTAACCTTTTTAGATATGAATCAGTAACTTTTCCAACCACCTTCTTGCATTATTTAAAAATTCTAGATTGCTCAAAAGTGAAGCTTTGCAACGAACAATTTGTGCTTGACAACTGTTTTTAGAACATCTGGAAAGGGGAGAATTCTAAACATGTTTTTGCATGCTTCGACACAGCAACTATTTTAGAATACTTTGCCTGGTTTTCACTTTCAAATCATGCACCCTATCAGCAGTAGTCAGTTTTAATTGCTTACCCTATTCATATGCTTATGTGCAGTGTTTTTAAAGTACATTTAAGGGGGTCATTTCAATTAGTGGGGAACAGTCAAAGTGTTGAATAGAAGCAGAGCAGGCTCCAACATAAGAAGATAATGATGCTTTTGAGTTGTGCTGCGGGCGATACCTTTAGTGCAAAGTAATTCATATGTACAAAGTAATGCAAAATACTTTGATGGTTACTACTGGCAAGACTAAAGGAAATTTCACATCTTTGATTGCAGGAAACAGAGTTTTCAACCATTCAAGTTAAAGTACTATCTCATTTCTGGAGGATGTTATAGGAACTATAATCATTGCTCTGATTAAAAGCAACACCAAGGTGGAATCTATACACATATAAAAACGGTGTGAAAATGCTTTTTTGAAAAATACATTGAAATTGCCATTCCTCAAAATTTTGAAATTTTGCTTTTGACAAAATGGATGTCCAGAAACACCCTGACAAATTTCTTTAGTATTATCAGAATGATTCTGGTTTCCTTCAAAATTTATTAGATGTTTTATCCAAACAGAAAACCTCTGCTTTATCTCAAAATATTGCTTTAGGTCAAAGATGGAGTGCCTATGACCTTCTAGCTGTGGTTGGACTCCAACATCCATAAATCCCAGCCAGCATGACCAGTGGTCAAGTATGATGAGAGCTGCAATTTAAGACTTTCTTGAGGATCACAGGTTTCCCAACCTTGCTTTAGATGTTGGTTGAAATTCTAATTTCTAGAATAAAATAGCCATTACTTCTTGAAAGGAGGTTGGCCAACACCAGCAAGAGCAATCCTATTATATCTCTGAAGACAGTCACTCACTAGTAATGTAGAAATGCTGCTGCATGTCAAAATGAAGAACAGGAACGCCAAAAGGGCTGACTTGCTATGCAGCAACAATAATGGTTGACCTCGAGCATTCACAACCCATAGGTTGCTTCAAGCATTTTCTTTCATAAGTCTCTGACAATAAACTGATGACAAGCATAAAGGCAGAGTAAATTGCCTGCCCTATATTGTATGTCCCTCCACCCTTTTTTCTGCTTAGATCTAAGAGGTTTTATAAATTATATACCAAGAAATTCACCCCATGCAGAGGCTCAGCACCAAGTGAGAAGTGATTAAGACCTTAATATAATGCACAAGAGGTACTTAAGTGCTGGAAAGGTCTTATGCACAGAGGGGAAGAATTTCACCCATAATGAGCTCAGTAATAAGAGGTTTATCCTGCTAATTAATGATTTGAAGATTAGCAGACTGACTGCTGGCCACTGATCACCCAGCTGTGAAGTGTATAGAGCTAGAATAGTTCAATCCAGATAAACTCGCTGGGTGAAATCTATCATGCGCTGCCACCGCACACGCTTAATTCATTTCAGTGAATGAGCATTTGATATATGTGCCAAGAGCCCATGATGAATGGAACTTTAGGGCTACTTCACATATTGCACAATGACAGAAGTGCATTTTGTACGAAGTGTACAACCAGTGGGGAGCTATGGCCAATTCCAGCCTCCATGCCTTGTGCACTTTTGAGGTACACATATGAAAGAAACACACACATTTCTTCACTGTGCAATTTACAGTTGTCTAGAGGATACATGTGGAATGCTTGACACCTACTTGTTTGATGTGAAATGGCTCTTGGGCATCGTGCTTTGAGTTTCAAGAGAGCCATCATTTGCATTGATTGGGTCCAGGCAAAAAGAAACCATTCCCAGCATAATTTGCTGACAAACAACCCAGCTGACATCACACATCAGCAGGGTGGAGGTCAAGGCACAGTTAAAGGTAGAATTGTGCATTTTCTGATAAAAAGCATGAAACTCAGTATATGCAAAGCTCAAATTAAGAGTGGGTTGAATGGTACCCCAACACACGCACACACACACACACACACACACACACAGGGTTGCACCCAATGTTTGTTCTGTTCAGAGCAGACTCATTAAAATTAATAGACATGACAAACTTAGGCCCATTAATTTCAACTAGGAAAAGCTTTGAGGGGGCAAAGGGGAGGAGGAAAGTAATCTTCTGTTTACCCCCTTCCAGAATTGGATCTCTAGATCTAACTCAATAAATTCAAAATAATTTTCTGTACATCAAGGTTTCTGTTGCTGAGATAAAATACTTTTCCTACACCTGTGGATTGTGGCTGGTCACAAACAGATAACCATTATATATTAAATAATCTGTTAAAACCATCTTTGTTGATATATTTGATACTGATAAAGGTGTGCATTTATCTTCCAAACAATTTAGATTGAGAACAGATAAAAAACACACAATTAAATAAATTATAGAGTTGGAATGCACCCAAGGGTCATCTAGTCCAACCCCCTGCAATGCAGGATCTCAGCTAAAGCATCCATGACATATGGCCATCCAACCTCTGCTTAAAAACCTCCAATGAAGGAGAGTTCGCAACCTCCCGAGGGAGACCGTTCCAGTGTTGAACAGCTCTTAAGGCCAGAAAGTTTTTTTGTCTGTTAAATCAATAAAATATTTTTTTAATTCTTTTTTGCAATCCTATTAAGCTAATGTTTCACTTTGGACATGCAATGGCACTGAGTATTTTTCAGCAGACATGCAGTGGTATTATCCATTTGATAATGGTGGGTTTGGGGAGTGACTCTGTACAAATGACAAAAACGACAAGCGTAAAGCCATGAAACTTCAAATTCTGATCTCAAATTCTGGATAATAATAATTTTAAAAATCCCTTTCAGCTTGATTTCTGCCCTTCTGATAAATTCCTCTGTCATATTCTGAGCTTTGGATAAACGAGTGTCAGTTGCTCCACTTTCTGTAACTGCTCACCTCCTACTGGGCTCCAAGAGTACAAGACCAATTCCCAGAGAGAAAAAATATTGACAAGTACCTCACCTGTCAGATTCTTGCAGATTAGGGATCACTCCCTTTATAGCTTCTGACAGGGTACCACGCAGGGCTGCATAGATGTTACAATTTAGATTTAAACTGCTTTCTTTCTGCTGTCCCTAGTTGTAAGGAACCCCACCAAGAGACTGTGAAGTCAAAAATAGAGCACAGTTTCTTCCACTTCATAACATCTGGATTGAAGTTTCCAGATAAGCCCTATGATTAAGGGAAGAAGTCAGCCATTCTACCATTACTGCCGTTTCAGTACATCACCTCTGAACCACAGCATGCCTCCTGCTGGATCTCCTTTGTGACACATCACTCTCATGCCTAAAGACTGCCTAATAAGCTACCCACCACTAGACGCTTTAATTGTCTAGACTTAAAATGGGTAGACGGGAGTAGGGAAGTACCGCTAAATTGTCACTCATCTCCAAGATTTAAGGTGTAATCCTATACACACTTAGGCGTAAGCCCCACCGAACGTGCATTTTACCTTTCTTGTTGTTGTTCAGTCGTTTAGTTGTGATCCGACTCTTCGTGACCCATGGACCAGAGCATGCCAGGCACTCCTGTCTTCCACTGCCTCTTCAGTTTGGTCAGATTCATGTTCGTAGCTTCGAGAACACTGTCCAACCATCTCGTCCTCTGTCGTCCCCTTCTCCTTGTGCCCTCAATCTTTCCCAAAATGTTACCTTTCTACTGCAGGGTAATCTCCACAGCAGTCGTACAAAGCAGCCTATCCTCCATCTCAGAAGCAAGAAGGCTTATCAGAGTTAAAGGACAAGTTTGAGCCAAGCCAAAACACTCAAGGAGGGCACAAATATTTGGAGATGGGATGTAGACAGATAGAGAGGCCTGGAGGCCCACATGCATGTGTGTACATATGTGTATATCTTGTGAGCTGGATGTATGTATATAAGTATGCTATCTATTTGTAAAAGGTAATGGTAAAGGGCCCTGGGTGGTTAAGTCCAGTCAAAGGCGACTATAGAGTGCGGTGCTCATCTTGCTGCAGGCTGAGGAAGCCAGCGTTTGTCCACAGACAGCTTTTCAGGGCATGTGGCCAGCATGACTAAACCACTTCTGCAACAACTGGACACCGTGAGGGAAGACAGAGTGCGTGGAAATGCCATTTACCTTCCCGCCGGAGCGGTACCTATTTATCTACTTGCAATGTTGTGCTTTCGAACTGCTGGGTTGGCAGAAGCTGGGACAGAGCAATGGGAGCTGAACCACTGACCTTCCAATCGGCAAGCCCAAGAGGCTCAGTGGTTTAGTCCACAGCTTTGCCCACGTCCCGCTAAACATATGTGAGTGAATGGGTGGCCATTTATACTTTAGGGAGGGGATGAAGTGTGTCTGGTGCCTTAAATATTTGTAGAATTTTATGTGTGGCCAAAGACACACACGCACCCCCAAATTGGCAACATCTGATCTAGTGGAGCATATTTTCCTCATACTGATTTAAGATGGCAGCTTTCAGCAAAATAGCCACCCCATGTATTAAAAAAGGGGGTCATAGCCCTACACTCATTTGGGAGGAAGTCCCATTGATCTCAATGAGGCTTCCTTCAGAGTAAACAATATTAGATACTGATTGCCTTATTTAGTATACATAACTTAAGTAAGCAGAAGAAGAATCTTGTATTTCAATATTAGGAAGGACAAACTACCACCTCTCATTTTAAAAATGGCTAGTAAAAGTTTGGAAAGACTAGAAACACAAAGGCTCAAAGAATTGGTTCAACCGTGTGATGGAAGACAAAGAAAAGAGGGGAAATCAGAAGTGAATAGCTCCTGTTAATTTACTATGTGAAAAAATAGATATGATATGGATATTGACAAACATAATAGGATCTCCATATGCTAAGTGTATATTACCAGAATGGTAATGATTCACGAATATGAAAGGATATTTATTAATTGCACAAAATTTACATACCACATGATTGTAAAAAAAAAAACCTCCACACATAGAAAACAATAAAAATTATATGTGAAAACAGTTAAAAACAATGATTTAAAGCATTAAAAATAATTAAAATGAACAATAAGCAAAAACTAGATTAAAACACATGTCAACATTCTGCATAGCTGGTTGGGTAAGCCTAAACAAAAAATATTTTTTTACCAGGCACCAAAAGGTGTAGTGTACAGTGAAGACACCTGAGGGAGTTCTGAAGTGTGGATGCTGACAATAGCGCACAGACACATACACTTATAGGTACCTCGGGTTATGAACTTAATTCGTTCTGGAGGTCTGTTCTTAACCCGAAACCATTCTTAACCTGAGGCGGGCTTTCGCTAATGGGGGCTCCCGCCGTCGCGTGATTTCCATTCTCATCCTGGGACAAAGTTAGTAACTCGAGGTACTACTTCCACATTAGCAGAGTTTGTAACCCGAAGCATTTGTAACCCGAGGTACCACTGTGTACACACACACACGAGATAGAGAAATTTGGTTTTATAATTTATTTATTTTATTTAATGGTTAACTCAGTGTTATCTAATATTTGATTATTTAAAGAAAGCTAGGCTTGTCAACTGACAAGCAGAAATCCCACCAGTAACCCCACCCAACCACCACTAATTCTAACGGCTGTGAAAAGCTTGCGCTGTTGAATCTCCAACTACCAGGCAGTTGCTAGAGACATAGGAGATCTCCCAGCGGATAAAAGGCGTAAACCACAGCTCGGCCAGTATGCAAGTGCAGAAACAGTGAACAATGAGACTGAAGCAAAATGGAAATCTTGCTATTGTAGCACATGCCCTCTGAGTCATAAACTATGACAAAAGGACACTGCAGTGTGTGTGCCGTCCCCTCCCCTCCCTCGACCAATAACTTTGCCTGCTTCATGCTCTCCTTTGCTAATTAGTAGAGTGTGTGGACATGAGTGAACGTCTTCCCCCCAGCTTCAAAAATAGCAGGAGCTCACCAAAAAAGAACAAGCCTGTGTCATTTTCACAGATAGTGTTTAAGATGTAATCAAGCGGGATTCGCTACAGGGACACCTGCAAGGAATCCTGCCCTGCTTCCCCTCCCCTTTCCTTGTTCTTTCCTGGCAAGGAGCCTTTGCCTTGTTTGCCAGCTCTTTTCACCAAGGAGGGCAGCTGCAAATGAGAATCATCTTCATCAGAACACACTTCGAAGCTCTAATGTAGAAGAGGTTTCCTCCCCCTCCCCCTTCCATTTCCTCCTTCCTAAATCATCTGTTTAATGCTTTAAGGGAAGAACACTTTGTTAAATGGCCTGGTTTTTTTTTTCCCTCCCCAGAACAGCTCACAAAGACATTTGCAAGAAGCTCCTTAAAAAATGTTCCGACAGCATGGGATGGTTGGAAATACTATGGAAAGAATAAATACAATAATGGAAAACGTATTTTCACAGCAATGCCTACAATGAGAAGCCCCATTGAACTTCTGGGATTGTTGGCATAGTTTCCTATCTTAACTACAGATGAATCGCACAGCAACATCACTGCCCTCATATCTTCAGCAGGAAGTGGAGAAGGGGGAGTTCATGTCATAATACTAGACTCAGGATTTCTATGTACACAACTTTGCATACCGTCCAACTTTTGGAGACCCCAAATCGGTATGTGTGTCTCCTGGGACATGCTCCTAGGCAAGTCACATTACCTGTGTCTTGGTCTCACCCCCAAAAAAGTGATTTTTGGGGGGTGGGAGTGTAGACCAAGAGCGTGCAAGATCACAGCACCCAAAATGGCCACTGCAATCTCACGTGAAGAAACATCTCATTTATTTCTGGGGCACTTGGCAGGTATGACCTTGTGCTTGATGAAAGATGGCTTAGGTGTCACAAGAGCTCCCCCCCCCCCAGTTTGAGCACAGGGGAAGTCACAGAAATGCAAACTGCAGACCCCCTAAATACTATGGTTTCAGTCCAGTTCTATGTCATGTACCTGGATAGGAATGCACACTTCAGAATCAGCACCAGTTTTAAGGAGATGCCTTGCAAAATCTTGTGTTCAGATGAATAGCTAAGCCTGGCCAGGACCCTTGGAACTCTCCCCAGGCCTAACCTCTCCCCAACCCTACTTTGCTGCACCTCACTGGGTGCTTTTGCCTGGCTAGAACATATCCTTGAACTCTGATAATGTCTCTTGCTTGCCTGGATGGAGACAAGCAACATGTGTCACTCTACCTACTTCTGCTTCTCACTTCACCCACTCCTGGCATATGCTCTCTCCCCAGATGGATGCCCAAAAGGAACTGAATAAAGTTCGCCAGTCCAAATGCACTTCATGGATGGCTGTAGGAAGGGGACCCAGAATACTTCCTCAGGATCTGGAACCCTGAATAGCGGAGATTCCAGGGAAGTCTTCATGTCACTTCTCCCCTTACGGACATCTTTCTATTTGCTATTTCAAAAGCAGGGTATGGGCATAAAGGAACTTGCAAAAGAACCTCTCCGTAGATTTTGCTCTTAGCCTTTTTACCTAGTTCATCCAAAAATCCATAAGACATCTGTAAAAAATATTTTTAAGCTGGCACAGGATCCTTAAAATAAACCCACCAGCCCCTCCACCCAAAGATCAGTGCACATTTTCAGGCTTCCGTGTCACTGAAACAAATGTTATCTCCATCGCAAGCATTCTGCTGACAAATAGCAAAGTTCTGAGTCACAGAGAAAAATGCCACAGCCCACACTAGCCTAAATAGAATGCCAAGTGTCAAGGATGACTTATCTTATTTATAGCTGCAGCCCACTTTTGATTTTTTTTAAAAAAAACAAAAGGAAGTCCTGATACTCGGTGAATTACAAGGCTCAGAGAAATAGCTTGTTTGCTTGATGTGTACGTCTTTAAAAATGTATTTCAAAACAGGTATACGGTACATCAGATTCCACTTTGCTTTCCTGAAGTGCCAGATAAATTATATTCCAGCAAGAAGATTCCATTTATATAACTGCAGATTCAAAAATAACTAGTGGTTCAATATTATAGAGCCCTAATCTAATATCCACCACCACCATTGATTGTACCAGGAGAATCTTTCTGAAGCTGAGGGCCACATTCCCTCATGGACAATCTTCTGAGGACCACACCCAAGTGGTGGATGGAGACAAAAGGGAGTTCTGCACACAACAGAGGTTTACACACACACACCAGGAAAACAATAGATATTATCACAGTTCAGTAGCATATGCCAGCCAAACAAACAAACCCAATGAGGGTGTGGAGCATGGGAGATAATGGTTGTGGCTAGAGGAACTCCAAGGACCAGATGCAGAGGGCCGTAGAGTCACATTCAGCAACTGGGCCTGAGGCTCCCCAGCTGATTTTGGTTACATGCACACTCTGCCTGTAAAGCACATTCAAAGCATGGTGTTATAGATTTTGGGGGGGGGGGCTAAACTCTAGAGATTAATACATGCTAGGATTTTGGTTATTTGTGATATGAAGGGAGAATGCAAGCTGCAAAGGAATTCCTGGGCTAGCTTACGCAGAATAAGCAGAGCTACGGCTATCAAAAGAATGATTGAGGGACATTAACAATACAAGAGAACTTCCCCCTTGCCCCAGGTGTGACCAGAGACAGGGGATTTGGAAAGTTGCTAGGGTAACTGCTCTGGGGTGGGCGGGCAAGGGTTGCTGGGAAGAAGAAGTAGGAAGAATAATATCCATCTTGGGTGGGCAGGCAGGCAGGAGGTTGCCTGCACTGCTGTGGGGTACCAGCACCAAGGCCATCTTACCCATAGGCACCCGGGTGCCTGGCTCTCAGGGGCGCAAGGCCGAGAGTCCAGGGCCTGAGAGTTGAGTCCGGGGAAGAGCGCACCCTTTGGTCGGAATGCCACAATGGGCTCTTCTGCTGCAGGTGGCTCTTCACCGCGAGTTCGGAGGTGACTGAGCCAGCAAGACGCTGAGGCAGCCGGCTAGCTCCACTCGCCTGCGTGTCTGAGACTGGGCAACCTGGGTGTGTGTGTGTGCCAAGTGTATCGTTGCACCCTGGTGCCGCATATGCTTAAGATAGCCCTGACCAGCACCTCTGGAAAGGGTTATGCTGTAAGATCCGGACACCCTCCATGAAGACTGAAGGTGTAAATAGGTGAATAAACCATATTTCTTAAAGTCATGACAGTCTGCACTGTGTCTTCAATTCTCCAAAGCAGCACAGACCCTGTGTGAGTGCCTGGGACCCCATGGGCTCTTGCCACCGCTCAGCAGAAAGAGGGGCAGGCACCCAGCTTTTGTAACAATAGTTTCTTCTTTAAAGAATTCTGGTCACTGTTGTTTGTTATGGGTTTCTGGGAATTGTAACTCTGTGAGGGGTAAATTACAGTGCCCAGGATTCCAAGAATGTGAGGGAGTTGAGTTGGGGGTCCCACACAGAGCCCATTTCCTTTCATTTCCTTAATGGCCCATTACCTCAATACAGGAAGCTAGCTTGGCTTATATTTTAACACTTGCTGGATCCTGTGTTTAGAAGGATCTTTCATACAACCTACTTCCTCCCCCACAAATGTGTAACATTACTATTTGATCCAAATGAATTCAGCAAGAAGGGCTCGTTTGTGTTTAATGATAATATCATTAGAAGGGACAATAAAAAAGAAGCCAATGGGAATGAATAACCCACATTATCAGAATCTCTTTTCTGTAGAAATATGCTTTGCTGAAGCACAGTAAATTACCTGCAAAGCCTTATGCAATGATGTTTTATTGCATTTGAAGGTAAAAATGGCATTGCGATCATTTCCCCCCTATAGAGTTCTGACAAATGATGAATATAAAAAGAATAAAATATGCAATGTGATAATGTCACCACATTTGACTTATCTTGCATGAAAAGGTCAGAACCAGAGCATCTTAAAAGATTCAAATGAAGTCCCAATGTATATAATTCATTGGTGACTTGGTCATACTAAAAGGTTACTGGTTCATAGAGACAGAGTGGGGTGGGGTGGAGGTGGAAACAATCTTTGCCTCTTTGACAAAAAAGGGCATATTTATCACAAAGGATACTCCTCTAGCAGGATTCTCAGTATACTCCATTCCTAGAAAATGTGAATAAGAAATAATTTCACATCCACAAGAAAAACTCAGTGAAAACTCCACATGCCCCTTCTGCACTGTGATAATTCCAAGTTCAGCATATCTAAGAAAGGTCTGGAACTGTTCAGAGTCATCTAAATGGCAACCCTGGTGGTGATGCTGAGAGGGTTTAGTTTAAACATGCATAGTATAAATCCAGACAAGTCATGGTTCCCCTGTTATAAGCAAGGTGCCTCCTATATGACAGCTCAGAGAGGGAGCCAATCTCTCAGCATGGAGAAGCCCAGCAAACTGACTTCTCTAGCTAGTTATGTCCTGCTGGCCTTAGCTCTCTTCACCCCAGGATCCTATCAGCTCTTAGAGTTGAGGGAGGACTTGAGAGAGAACATACCCCCTTTGGTTCACTCCTGGATTATAAATCCAGGTGTAGACTGTGGTTTTGGCATTGTCATCCCCAACCTGGATGGAGCAGCAACTGATTGACAGGACTGGGAAGGAATTTTACTCTCAGCCATGACTGGCATTCTGCTGTGAGGCTTTCAATTTACCTGTAGCAGGGGTTGTATGTGAACACTGATAGAGCTTCCGTCTGCCACAATTTTGGTTGTGGCTCGGGAAAGGAACAGGGCAGGATCCATAGACCACTGGTGAATTCCCATAAAGGAATTGCACTATAGCCTTAGCCCCATATGGAGCTAGAACTGGCTTCCACACACACATTATGCTGGGGTGGGGAGCAGAGGAACAACCCCCAGAATGATGGCTCTTAAAATCAGGCCAAATCTTTAAGATTGTTCCAGTATGCAGGCTCAAAGGAGACATCGGTCAGCAGGCTGGCTGCTAGAAGATTGTATCCTTGCACTATGTCACATCCAACTCTAATAATCTCTAATCCAGAAACGTTGTGACCATTTTTAACCCACATCAGTCTCTTTGTGTTGTTTAGTTCTGCCAATTATCTTGAATTGTATTCATTTTAAGCAGAGCCTGTCAAAGTGTGTATCTAGAATACAATGCATTCAGTCTTGTTTTCCTGAAGTTGCATTGTTTATTACATCCTTCCCCCAAAAAGGAAGGATTTATATTTTGTAACTGTCAAATTATTACCAGCTAGCCTAACAATACCCAAACAAAATAAATGTCTCAAGGCTCTCTGATGGAGAGACAACTAAATGCTTAGATCTGCACACTTTTCTTTTATGAAATATTGGGGGGGGGGGTGTTTGTTGCTGCTGGCAATTGAAATCTGCAGACTGGTAATCACATTGCTTCCTGGTGGGGAATATATACATTGCACATTGTCAATAAAATCCAACATGTCAAATTAGGATGACAAAATACACAATCACATTAATGAGCATCAGCTTGTCGGTATGGCTTGAGATTTGGGATGAGTAAATCACTACAATTGGTGAGGACAGCTTTTAAAAATATTTTATGGTAGCCCATGACTGCCATTAAACCTGGTGAGAGCAGGAAAGGAATTTATGAATGCCAAAATGTAGCACAGCTTCACACCACCAATAATAATGCAAAGGTTAATGTGGTTTAAAAGGTTAAACCAGACATTAAAAACAGGGATATAAAGGTATTCTGTAACATTCACTAACATTCAAATCCATGCAGGTATAACTGGAAATTCTGTGTCAAAAGGTTAGAGCTAACACTTCTTAATTAAATCAAGCAGAAGATTGAAACACTTGGGGGGGGGAGGGTGTTATCTATGTTCGCCTTAAAGGGAAAACAGGCATTGATGAAGTGGCTTTGTACTGTACATACATTCCCTATTTAAGGCAATGGATATTGCTGTGTCACTATCAAAGGACTGCTTTTGCCTCTTCTCCTTAATATGGTTGCCCACCATCCCAGTCTCCAAGTTGTGTGAAATTACAGGAGTTCCAGTCACTCACCTAGGGTCCGTGTTTCCTTTTGAAAATGAGGAACAATGGAGACTATGGTGTCTTTATGCTATATGGTTTAAAGGTAAAGGTACCCCTGACAAGGGCGTACCCACCAAGGGGCAAGTTAGGGCAGCTGCCCTACTCTAGAAGCAGGGCTGGTGGGCAGAGGCGGAGCACAGCCCGGCGGAGCGCGAGTTCGCCATTCCCGCCGCGCCGCGCCGCACCCTCCCTCCAGCTCCCCGGCGCGCCCTCAGGCAAGGCTAAGCGCGGCGGGGAACCAGAGAGCGCGGCGCGGCAGGCGGGAACGCTGAACTCGCGCTCCGCTGGGCTGGGCTCCGCCTCCGCCCACCAGCCCTGCTTCTAGGGAGGGGCACAGCCCGGCGGAGCGCGAGTTCGCCGTTCCCGCCCACTTTGTGGCCCCTCCCCTTCCGTGCCTTGGCCCCTCCCCTTGCCCCCCCTAGTTTTGATCCTGGGTACGCCCATGACCCCTGACCATTAAGTCCAGTTGCAGACAACTCTGGGGTTGCAGCGCTCATCTCGCTTTACTGGCTGAGGGAGCCGGTGTACAGCTTCCACGTCATGTGGCCAGCATGACTAAGCCGCTTCTGGCCAACCAGAGCAATGCACGGAAATGCCATTTACCTTCCCTCCAGAACAGTACCTATTTATCTACTTGTACTTTGACGTGCTTTCAAACTGCTAGGTTGGCAGGAGCAGGGACCAAGCAATGGGAGCTCACCCCGTCACGGGGATTTGAACCGCCGACCTTCTGATCGGCAAGCCCTAGGCTCTGTGGTTTAGACCACAACACCACTTGATATACATATATACAACCTGAGCCTGTGTTGGAGGGTTCACCACATTAATGCCTCCAAAGGGTCCTGCTTCTTGCATAGAAGCAGCCTTTGATTCAAAACAGACATCAACCATGGCCTTTACTCTACCTTTCCAGCCTGCAGGTTCTTCCTCTTAGTGACATCACAGCCAACTCTAACCTCAATACTCCTTTTGTCTTACTAGTAATCTAAGAGAGAGAAGAGGGGGCCCACCTATTTGCCCTATGGCACAGAGCCTCTTCTCCATTGCTTTCTTAATGGCTCCTTGCCTTCCCTTTGTTCTCTTAATGGCCCATTATCCAGGCAATTACCTCAAGAGGAAGCTAGCCTGCCTTATATTTTAACCTTTGCTGAAATTCAGGAGGTTTGATTAAGTTTTAACACTTACTAGGTCTAGGAATTTAGGGGGGTCTGGCACCCTCAAACTGGTAACAATATTAAGTTTTGCATGATCTATGGATCATGATCTATGGATCTATGAATCATACAGATTCAGCTGGTAGAGCATAAGACACCTTAATGTCAGACGTAGGTCCAAGATCCATGTTGGATGAAAGATTCCTACCTTCTAGGACCTTTCCTGCAAGATGAACCTTGTGGACCTTTCCAACTCTGCAATTCTATGATTCTACAGACCATCTTAGATGGGAGTCCTGGAAGAAATGCTTCCTGAAACAGGGTGTTCTGATGCTAGAAGAGGATGGGACTGAGCTGGACCAAAATCTACAGGAACCTGAGCCAGTCTGTTAACTATCAGGTCCGGAGCTGATTCTGCCTGAAATGGCCTTTGGTGGCAAGCAAGCAATAGGAAGAATACAATATTCTGTCCTACAGAATCCAGAAACTCCAACATTCTTAGAAGATGAAATATGTGTGTTATAAGCTGCTATTCCTGCAGTTCAAACTGTGCACCTGATTCTTTACTGACTTTGAATTCAGGTGAGCGTATCTCTGAATAACATAATGGATTATATGGGGAACATTTGAAGGCTGCTAGGAATGCTTTATCTGGAAAAGCCTTTAAACTATTGTTGAAGAACATGGATCTACACAAGCACTTTTTCTTCACTATATTTAACCTCTCTAAAGCCAGCACATAATGGAAATCACAAAGCATTTATCTCTGTTTTTAGGCACTTTTAGACTGTGGGCTAGAAGACTGTAGGGCTTGTTCTGACATGCCCATGGATTTCTCTTAACTGCAAACTATCTTGCAGATTTTTCGCTGTTGGAATTTCTCTGTAATTCAGAAGGGCCAAATTGCCAGCCTCAGCATTTAACTTGTCCACCAAAAGATAATGCTAATCAGGTCCTAGCCTCTGGCAGGAGATGCTGCAAGGAAAGTGCTGCTCACAAAATGGAGTAATTTGTGTCTGTATATCTCGGCTAGTTCAAATGCACCATTCTACAGTATCCCAGCACTCAGCACAGGAGGTCACATTGAACTAACAGGCTTGTCTCTCTTCTTTTCATCCAATATAGCTTCAAGAACTAAATAAAGTATTTGTACTCTTCACCCCATTTTTATATATATAGCCACTGTCTCATGGTAAGGCTAATATGACTGTGATTGCTGTTGTTATTTAGGATGGGGAAGAGGTAAATTTGGGAGATGGCTCTAGAAATAGCCAAATGAAATAATTTGCATAAGTTACAAATACACTACTGAATCTTAACAATAATTTAATTACTTCTATCATAATTTTTTCAGTGCTTTCAATAAGGTGTGTGTAATCCTTCTGTGGTAGCTGAGGGTTTTTTTTTTATCAAATTCAGCAAAAGTCCCCACTTAAAAGTCTGGGAATCTTGAGGATATTTCATGGGAAGGACTGCATGCCATTTACAATGTACCAGAATGTGAAGGATTAATATTAAAAGGGCATCACAGAATGAGCCAAGCAGACCTAAACCCTAATATATCCACAGATAACCTAAACTATAACTATTCCTATTTTGTTGCCAAAAATAACATCATTCAAAAACCAAAATATTTCACTTATCCATATAAAACGAGAAATGTAAGCATCATGTCATAAACTCCAATACATATAGTCAATTAAGGTCTAGATACATTGTGATATGTACTTATTAGGTATTGCTGGTTATTTTATTTATAAGACGTTTGTGTAAGCAAGAGAGAAAATATAAGCTTGAACTTTGTTAACTATTGGAATTTAAAATCTCAAACAGGCTCATTTTTAATAGAATTTGGTGCACAGCCTTCAAAATCTCTTTTATAATAAGTGAGTTTTGTTGACGTATATCCCACACTATTTTATACCATTGCAAAATGTTAACTGATTGGTCTGATTTCCAAATCATTGTTATAGTGAATCAGGCTGCAATGATCATAGCTGTTGCAGGTTCTAAATCATGGATAGGCAAACTAAGGCCTGAGGGCCGGATCCGGCCCAATCGCCTTCTCAATCCGGCCCATGGACGGTCTGAGAATCAGCATGATTTTACATGAGTAGAATGTGCCCTTTTATTTAAAATGCATCTCTGGGTTATTTGTGGGGCATAGGAATTGGTTCATTATTATTATTTTTCAAAATATAGTCCGGCCCCCCACAAGGGCTGAGGAACAGTGGACCGGCACCCTGCTGAAAAAGTTTGCTGACCCCTGTTAAATTCTCATTTACTCTGCCTGTACCTGGTTTCTAACTGATGCCACAGTTTCAGTGATGCAAAAGCTGAAGAGCCTGCAACATTGGCTTGGCCCGCTGACTCACTTCCATGCAAGGGACTGCTTAAATCCTCTTTCCCAGTGCAAACAGCGACAGAAGCTTTGGCAGAGCCCTTGAATTTATGCACCTCAGCTCTTCCCTACCCTGTGTGTTTCTTTGCTTGTGCATGAGTGCCGCTGAGGTGCAAAATACGACAAGAGCTCTGCTGAAACAACTCTTGCTGCTCAGACTGAAGGGAAAGGATGTTTTAAGAGCAGTTGGACTGTGTCACAGAGCTTTGGAATAAGTGGCTAAGATGCATGATAGTTGAACCAAGTGGTAGCCACCTCGGCTCTTGACAGGCATCTGTCAATGGTGTTACATCGATGACAACAAAATGTCACTCTGTGTTAGCATTTGTACTGCATTTGCTAGAAAATGCATTTTGCAAAGAATAAATTGTACTGGTGAAAAAGAAAACGTATGCAGCAGCTGCGAAGCAGGTGACTCCAATCAAGGTCACATAAATGCTGAATCCTTGCCTTGTTAATTTGTGTTTTTTTTTAAGTGTGTGTCTCTCTTAGAGAGTGGGGGGGCGGAGTTGGAGATTGGCTGGTTGTTTTGCCATTGTTCTGTTGACAGAGAATATGGGAGGATGAAGACTTCAAGTAGACGCTGTTCGGATGAGTTTGTGAGGGCAAGCAAGCTATTCAACTTATGCACTGCTATGAAGAAGTTTTGAAAGAAAAAAGGACTAAACCCTCTCTTGGGCTCAAGGGAGAGAAATACATTGCATTGGACTTAATACCGCATTGGCCCAAATTGAAGCCACACTTTCCCCCCAAATTCTGACCATGAAAAGTTAAAGTGTGGCTTATATTCGCGACCTTATGGTATGCAGCCAGGAGCGCGGGACAAGGAGCACGGCAAAGCGGCACCTGCCCTGGACGTAGTTCCCTGGGAGAGAGGAGAGAGGAAGGGGAAAGGCCGCCAGCAACACAGTGCACCTCCCCCCCCCAGTATACAGCCAAGAGCAGCAATGAAGGAAGTGGCTTATATTAAGGTTTTTATTCCTCCTCCCCCCTCCAATTTTAAAGGTGCAGCTTATATTCAGGTGTGGCTTATATTCAGGCTAACACGGTATATATGAAGAATACAAATTGCTCAATTGTTGCCATCCTGACAAGTAAAGATTCATCTTCAAGTCTCATGTGTGGCGCCTGCTACATCACTGAAGTTTAGTGTGAAACCACTGCCATCATTCTAAATAACTCAAAAATAGCTAACACTCTGGACATAAAGGTAAAGGTAAAGGGACCCCTGACCGTTAGCTCCAGTCACAGATGACTCTGGGGTTGCGGTGCTAATCTCAGTTTATTGGCCAAGGGAGCTGGCGTAAAGCTTCCAGGTCATGTGGCCAGCATGAATAAGCCGCTTCTAGCAAACCAGCACAGCGCATGGAAATGCCATTTACCTTCCCACCAGAGCGGTACCTATTTATCTACTTGCACTTTGACGTGCTTTCGAACTGCTAGGTTGGCAGGAGACGGGACCGAGCAATGGGAGCTCACCCCGTCATGGGGATTCGAACCGCCAACCTTCTGATCAGCAAGCCCTAGGCTCTGTGGTTTAGACCACAGCACCACCCATATCCCACTCTGGACAGAGGTTGCTATTTACCAATAATCAGTAAATAATCAGACCATTAGTATTGTATAGTCTGACTGGCAGCAGCTCTCTAGGATTTCAGGCAGAAGCTTCTTCCTACCCTACCTAGAGAAGCCAGGAATTGAACTTGAGACCTTTTGCATACTTTACTACTGAGCCATAGCCCTCTGCAGCTTGTGAGGTTGAAGGTGGCAGCTGCTGGCAGGTGGCAACCAAGAGAAGCCTATAAAAAGTCATCCAGCTTCTAATAACAGCAGACTAATGCTATTCGTTTATTTTAATACACACCTCTATAATCAAGCAGCCATTTATCCAGAACAGAAATAACAACCAGGATCCCCCACTCCCCACTTCTGCCTCTGGGTGGCCCTCCCTACAGCTATTAACTCTTTGCATTCTCCCTACTTTTGCTGGGGTTGCAGCGCTCATCTCGCTCTATAGGCCGAGGGAGCCGGCGTTTGTCCGCAGACAGCTTCCGGGTCATGTGGCCAGCAGTTCACCACAAAGAACTGCTAGTACCAAGAACATTGCTGCTGCCAGTATCTGTTGCACTACAAGAAGAACATTATATAAAAAGGGGGGGGAATCAACACTGTCCATAATTGGGGGGGGGGGCAGGAGCACAATTTTTTGGGAACAAATGTTGCTCACCTCCCACAATCATTGAAATGCCCCTCCCCAAATATACAACATGTATCAGGTCTGGGAGAGCCACATTTGCTCAGCTCTAAATGTGTGCATGAATGTGGCATCCATGGGATACAGAGTTATAAAAGGGAAAGACAGAAATATTTGGGGTGCTGTGTTTGGCTCTCAGATCCCCAGTCCCTTGTCCTTAATATACAGTCAATATTGCTTGTGGAGCAGTACATTAAAATGGCTTTTCTACTTATTTCATCTTGATTCCAAGAGCAGTATTTTGCTCTTGTGCATCTGCTGTGAATTCCAGAAGCAACGTAGCTGCTGGCTGCCTTCAGTGCTCTAACGTCACATTACATAATGTGCTTTATTTAGCTGACAGTTGGCTGAGCTGATAAAAATATCTGCACTGATTTGGAAGCATTTGCCTAACAGAAATCAGAAAGAATTGTATTGGCACTTCTGCATAGCAAGCACCATAGAAAAGCCTCATTTTATAGTACCAGAGAAGGGGATTCACCACCATTCTCACCTTGACTTAATGGATTCATGAGAACTAGCCTACTCAACCATTATTGTCTTATCTGTACATCTCACAATGATTTGTAAGGTCCTCCTGCTTCTCCCAAACCATAACTACATGGAGGAAGAAAGAGGACAGCCATGCTGAGGATAGGCTACATGGCAAGTAGTCAATGTGGTGTTGTCTAAATGTTGATGGACTCCTTCTCCCACTACCCCCCCCCCAAAAAAAAAAACATGGCAAACATGGATGTCCAACAACATCTGATGGGGACTATAGTCCTTGCTTCTGGATTACACATTATAAGAGACATGGATTTCCACCAGAAACAGCAATCTGAATCATGTCCTTCACTTTCCTCCACTAACAACTAATGAAGTAGAATCTGTGATGTGATGCCTTTATGCCCCAAGATCCTTTGCACTTACTCCGGGCAATGAAATAGAGCATGAACGGGAAAAACTAAAGTTTGCTGGTACTTCAAATGTATAGTGTTTATGCAGCAAATGTTTGCCATTCACCCACAGCTTTATCTTTTTGTTTAAAATATCAGCTTATAGAGCTCTCTCCACATACATTTCTTAGAAACACACAGCAAACACAAGTATTTGTATATGCATATGCAAATGTGTGCATATGTGGCTGCTGTTTTTTTTTAAAAAAATAAATAGTCCTCAACTGCCTTGAAAAAAACTAGCTTTTGGCTCATCTGTAGTGCTGTCCTAGGATGCCCTTGAAAAAAGATTAAGGGATTTTCTGTACAAGATATGAATATAAACACACACATACACACACACAGAGGGAAGCGTTTCTGAAAAGCAAGTGGGAATTTGTTCTGAATGAAATATGGATAGAACGTATCTATTTGGATCTTTAAAAGTAACATAAATAGCTCAGGAAGAGATGAAAAGCTTAACCTTTATTGTGATGTGATAAGGATCAGAAGGGAAAATCAGCCTGAATAGTGTTCATAACATTTGTGTCTTGCCCCTTGCTTTGCTTTGTTTCATTGAAGGGGGGGGAGTAGATTTCTGCCTTGGGAAAATGCTTTTCTTGTCTGTGCATGAAGTCAAGGTATCAAATTTAAAAGCAGAAACAACAAAAGCTCTGTTCATTCAGATAACTGAGATTTTCTTCTTCTGAGGCTTTAGAACGAAGCGGTAGCAGACATTATTGCCAGGGACTGAATTTTATCTGATGTACATACTCTGAAAGAAATGAAACTTTCCCCAGTCGAAGCTTCACCAAGAGGACAGCCCAGAGGGGGTGGAAGACAGAAAGGGAAACTGCTCTGTGTTTTTAACACTCATTTTTGCCTCTGAGGCAGTTCTCGATATGATTAACAAACAGGAGCCACAGGCATCTGGACTTGATATTATCAGGGAATGAAAAGAAAGCAGAAAAGCCACTGCAGGAGTGAAATAAGGCCTCTTGGAATCGGTTTTTTTTTTTCTACCTGCCGTAATGTTTGTGATCTCTGTAGACACTTTGTGATCTAATATGTGGCATGTCCAATTGTTTCCTTCCTGCATATGTTTATCCCTTTTATTATCTTAAAATTTTACATGTGACGTAACAATTTATTGCTAGCAGGATTAATTTAAAAAAAAAGGAAATCAGAAGCCTGCTTCAGTCTGCTTGAACTGGGGATGGACAAATTTGTCAATTCTGCTTTCCCTCAGTTTCCATTCCCGCCTGCCCCCCCCCATCTTAAATTCAGCTCACCACATTTCTACATCATAGCATATGGCTATGCTGGTTGCAAGAGAGTCCAACATCTGAAAGGCCATCACATCCCTGATCCTGCAGTATTCCTACTTAATACTAGGACTTGTTTACTGGTCCCCATTACTTGTGAGTCTCTGACTCACATCTCCCCATTACTTGTGAGTCTCTGACTCACATTACAGTCCTTTCCACTTGAGAATCCTAATACAGATTACCCTTCCTGACTTACATAACTTCCCTTAATAGTCCCCCATCCATGATTCCTCAACATAACTCTGCCTGGTCCTTTGCATAGCTCTCTGGCACACAGTGGAGCCTCCTGAATCCCAAACCTAGGGATGGTCAGCCTCTTTGCCAACTTTGACTGTTGGCCAAAGAAAGAAAATGCAGGAAGACCAACAAGACCAGAAAGGCAGGCTGTAATAACAACAACAACAACAACAACAACAACAACAACAACAACAACAACCAAAGAATCAGGTGATACTCCCTGGCCCCTATGTAGACTATTAGTTTAGGTTTCCTTGCTAGATTGAACACCTTCAGGCATCCTCTACTGATAGTTATTGAAACACCTTTTGTGCTTTTCCTTTTTTGTTTGTTCATGTCTGAGGAAACAAGCACAGAAGTGGAATGTTTTAATGCAGCATTAACACAGATAAGAGGATCAGAGTAAAATATATTATGCTAATTTGCTTTAGGTACAGATAATGGGTTCCTGGAGAAAAGGGCATTTTAGTGAAGACGTGTAAAGGTTTTCATGCTGAGAGAATCCATCTATGTTCTGTCTTGAAAGAGGGACATATTATCAGAAGTAAGCCTATTAGTGTCCCCAGAAACTCTTGGCACCTATTCATATGCATGTTTAGTGCTGTGATGTTTGGTTTGAGGTTATCCTGGAAACAAATTTCAATGTGCTTTATGAGGTACACTTCCAAGAAAGACTGCACAGTTTGCACCTGGAAATATAAAGGAAACCAGCTCTGGGTTGGAAGATCTAGGAACAGCACTTCCCTTCCCTGCTCTTCACAGTGAAAATGCCAGGCTTGTGTCTCATTGAAGCAAGACCTAAGCAGTGCACAGACTTTCTGTTGACCCACTGAAGAAGGCTGAACATTACTGTTTTAGGGTTGCAGTCAAAGCCAAAGCCCTTGAGGATCAAGCCAAGTGCAGGAAAGCAGAAGGGTTAGCTGTTGTCAGACAACCTTGGGAATAGTTCCAAACTATTTCCAGCCCCCCCTTCATGGATCAATGCCTTGTCGTGGCGAAGGGGCTTGAATAACTCAGAGAAGCTATGAGCTATGCCATGCAGGGCCACCCAAGATGGACAGGTCATAGTGGAGAGTTTTGACTAAACGTGATCCACCTGGAGAAGGAACTGGCAAGCCACTCCAGTATCCCTGCCAAGAAAACTCCATGGACAAAGACAACAGGCATATAAAAGTTATGACGCTGGAAGATGAGCCCCTCAGGTCGGAAGGCGTCCAACATGCTACTGAGGAAGAGCGGAGGACAAGTACAAGTAGATTCAGAGCTGATGAAGCGGCTGGGCCAAAGCCGAAAGGACGCTCAGTTGCGGATATGCCTGGAAGCGAAAGGAAAGTCCGATGCTGTAAAGAAAAATATTGCATAGGAACCTGGAATGTAAGAACTATGAGTGGAGGTAAGCTGCATGTGGTCAAAAATGAGATGACAAGAATAAATATCGACATCCTGGGCATCAGTGAACTAAAATGGAAGGGAATGGGCGAATTCAGTTCGGATGACTATCATATCTACTACTGTGGGCAGGAATCCTGTAGCAGAAATGGAGTGGCCCTCATAGTCAACAAAAGAGTGGCAAAAGCTGTAATGGGATGCAATCTCAAAAATGACAGAATGATCTCGATACGAATCCAAGGCAGACCTTTTAACATCACAGTAATCCAAGTTTATGCACCAACTACCGGTGCTGAAGAAAGTGAAATTGACCAATTCTATGAAGACCTACAACACCTTCTAGAAATGACACCAAAGAAGGATGTTCTTCTCATTACTGGGGACTGGAATGCTAAAGTAGGGAATCAAGAGATAAAAGGAACAACTGGCAAGTTTGGCCTTGGAGTTCAAAATGAAGCAGGGCAAAGGCTAATAGAGTTCTGTCAAGAGAACAAGCTGGTCATCACAAACACTCTATTCCAACAACACAAGAGACGACTCTACACATGGATATCACCAAATGGACAGCATCGAAATCAGATTGATTATATTCTCTGCAGCCAAAGATGGAGAAGCTCCATACAGTCAGCAAAAACAAGACCTGGAGCTGACTGTAACTCAGATCATCAGCTTCTTATAGCAAAATTCCAGCTTAAACTGAAGAAAGTAGGAAAAACCACTGGGCCAGTAAGATACAATCTGAATCAAATCCCTTATGAATACACAGTGGAAGTGAGGAACAGGTTTAAGGATTTAGATTTGGTGGACAGAGTGCCTGAAGAACTATGGATGGAGGCTCGTAACATTATACAGGAGGCAGCAATGAAAACCATCCCAAGGAAAAGGAAATGCAAGAAAGCAAAATGGCTGTCCAACGAGGCCTTACAAATAGCGGAGGAGAGGAGGCAAGCAAAATGCAAGGGAGATAGGGAAAGATACAGGAAACTGAATGCAGATTTCCAAAAAACAGCAAGGAGAGACAAGAGGGTCTTCTTAAATGAGCAATGCAAAGAAATAGAGGAAAACAATAGAATGGGGAAAACCAGAGATCTGTTCAAGAAAATTGGAGATATGAAAGGAACATTTCGTACAAAGATTACCATAATCAAGGACAAAAGTGGTAAGGACCTAACAGAAGCAGAAGACATCAAGAAGAGGTGGCAAGAATACACAGAGGAATTATACCAGAAAGATATGGAGGTCTCGTACACCTCAGGTAGTGTGGTTGCTGACCTTGAGCCAGACATCTTGGAGAGTGAAGTCAAATGGGCCTTAGAAAGCATTGCTAATAACAAGGCCAGTGGAAGTGATGATATTCCAGCTGAACTGTTTAAAATTTTAAAAGATGATGCTGTTAAGGTGCTACACCCAATATGCCAGCAAGTTTGGAAAACTCAGCAATGGCCAGAGGATTGGAGAAGATCAGTCTACATCCCAATTCCAAAGAAGGGCAGTGCCAAAGAATGCTCCAACTACCGCACAATTGCGCTCATTTCACACGCTAGCAAGGTTATGCTTAAAATTCTACAAGGCAGGCTTAGGCAGTATGTGGACCGAGAACTCCCAGAAGTGCAAGCTGGATTTCGAAAGGGCAGAGGAACCAGAGACCAAATAGCAAACATGCGCTGGATTATGGAGAAAGCTAGAGAGTTCCAGAAAAACGTCTACTTCTGCTTCATTGACTATGCAAAAGCCTTTGACTGTGTCGACCACAGCAAACTATGGCAAGTTCTTAAAGAAATGGGAGTGCCTGATCACCTCATCTGTCTCCTGAGAAATCTCTATGTGGGACAAGAAGCTACAGTTAGAACTGGATATGGAACAACTGATTGGTTCAAAATTGGGAAAGGAGTACGACAAGGTTGTATATTGTCTCCCTGCTTATTTAACTTATATGCAGAATTCATCATGCGAAAGGCTGGACTAGATGAATCCCAAGCCGGAATTAAGATTGCTGGAAGAAATATCAACAACCTCAGATATGCAGATGACACAACCTTGATGGCAGAAAGCGAGGAGGAATTAAAGAACCTTTTAATGAGGGTGAAAGAGGAGAGCGCAAAATATGGTCTGAAGCTCAACATCAAAAAAACCAAGATCATGGCCACTGGTCCCATCACCTCCTGGCAAATAGAAGGGGAAGAAATGGAGGCAGTGAGAGATTTTACTTTCTTGGGCTCCTTGATCACTGCAGATGGTGACAGCAGTCACGAAATTAAAAGACGCCTGCTTCTTGGGAGAAAAGCAATGACAAACCTAGACAGCATCTTAAAAAGCAGAGACATCACCTTGCCGACAAAGGTCCGTATAGTTAAAGCTATGGTTTTCCCAGTAGTGATGTATGGAAGTGAGAGTTGGACCATAAAGAAGGCTGATCGCCGAAGAATTGATGCTTTTGAATTATGGTGCTGGAGGAGACTCTTGAGAGTCCCATGGACTGCAAGAAGATCAAACCTATCCATTCTTAAGGAAATCAGCCCTGAGTGCTCCCTGGAAGGACGGATCGTGAAGCTGAGGCTCCAATACTTTGGCCACCTCATGAGAAGAGAAGAATCCTTGGAAAAGACCCTGATGTTGGGAAAGATTGAGGGCACTAGGAGAAGGGGACGACAGAGGACAAGATGGTTGGATAGTGTTCTCGAAGCTACGAACATGAGTTTGACCAAACTGCGGGAGGCAGTGCAAGACAGGAGTGCCTGGCGTGCTATGGTCCATGGGGTCACGAAGAGTCGGACACGACTAAACGACTAAACAACAACAATTTCCAGCCCTCTCCCTTGACCTATATTTCTCTGCTCATGCTGCCTCTTTGAAAGAAACTGAGTCATTTTAAAATTTCCTTCAGGGAAATTCTTGCCCTTATCAGATTCAAAGACAAATCTTGACTATGTGGCATAGTAAATACCCTTGGCAAAATGACTCTCCGGTTAAACTGTATGCTTTGAAATACACTGAAATATTAATTTTTTATTTATACCCCACCCATCTGGCTGGGTTTCCCCAGCCACTCTGGGCAGCTTCCAACAAAATAGTAAAATAATATAATTAATCAAATATTAAAAGCTACCCTAAACAGGGCCGCCTTCAGATGTCTTCTAAAAGTCAGATACTGTAGTTGTTTATTTCTTTGACATCTAATGGGAGGGCATTCCACAGGGCAGGCGCCACTACTGAGTAAAGAGAGATATTTTCCAAACATATTAAAGCAAACAAACCATACCTTCTTCCCCTTGCCAGTTGATCTACCAGGCATCTGACAATATCTGTCCATCACTCCTTGCCCCAGTGCTACACCATTTGACTATAGGTCAAGCCAAGAAAGCTGGAGTGATTATTAGAGTTACATATTTTAAACTGTGGGACTCTTGAATGGTCTATGGAGCCTTCTTCCTCTGGGAGATCTGGTTAATATTTTCCTTAATTATGTTTAGGTGCCAAGTAAAATCAGTTTTATTCCATCATCCTTAAGCTATAATAATACAGTGGTACCTCAGGTTACAGACACTTCATGTTACAGACAGTTCATGTTACAGACTCCGCTAACCCAAAAATAGTACCTCGGGTTAAGAACTTTGCTTCAGGATGAGAACAGAAATCATGCTCCGGCGGCGTGGCAGCAGTGGGAGGCCCCATTAGCTAAAGTGGTACATCAGGTTAAGAACAGTTTCAGGTTAAGAAGGGACCTCCACAATGAATTAAGTTCTTAACCTGAGGTACCACTGTATATTATTATTAACAATAATTATAATCCTACTTGCCTTTTGTAAATCCATCTTACTTGCTTTAGCACTGCTGTCCCCCCCCCCAAAAAAAAAATATGGATTATTGTTTTACATTGTAGAATGTATGCAGTACTAGTCTTATTCAGTTCATTAATCTCAATGGATCTACTCTGAGTAAGATTAACACCAGCTACAACTTTTACCTTTTATCTTCCAAAAGCCAGAGTATGATAAAGAAAACTATGTTTTATAGATTTTATCTTATGTAACAAATATTGATTCAAGATAAATTATCTCAAGGACCGCCGCTCCCCATGCTATCTCATTTCACTTGTTTTCTTGTTTTGGATTCCCTGCAATGTCTGAGAAACACATGATTGAAAGAGTTCCAGATATAATCTAGTCTGATATCCTTTCCAAAGGCAAGATCTTGCATGCATTGACTGAACTACGTCCATGTTTTATATCAATCCCCTACAAAGTAATCTAGCTCATCCGTATTGTAATGTGCCAAGGAGAGATCAGGAATGAGCAAGCTGCCCCATGCCAGTGATGCCTGTTTGATTTGCTACCACCAATTCAGAATATCAGATGATGCTTTCCCATGTCTGAAATGCATCCAATGGAGGGCTACTGCCAAGCCAATTTCATTAACCACTTAGCTAACATGTGCCAAAATAGCAGTCAGGCTATGGTAAGATACAGGCTAGGTTTCCAGATTGTTGCTTATCTGGAACCCATTTTGTCAAGGGAAAGTATGAGGAATTTACCCAAAGGTTTTTTTATGTGGAATACTAGGGAATATTGGTGGGATAGATACATGGCATTTCCTGTTCATTATCTGCATCTCACAATAATTAATGGAGCAAGCTGCCCAGCAAGAAAATGCAGAAGTAGTCCTGAATTCAGCAATACAAATACCTAGTGGAAGATTTCGCTCACATTTGGTGTTTTGCAAGTTACTTGAACTGCATATAAGAAAGACCTGTGGTGTTTGAAAGCTCAGCATTCCTGCTCCACAGTTCTGGTAAAGAAGTGTTTGGATTCCACCCAGTTCTAGATTTTATTGAATTGAGCATATATGAAGCTGCTTTATAATAAACCAGTTCATTGGTCCATCAATGCACTTCAGTGGTGCAGACAGGCAATTTTAGACTCTGTGATTAAAGGTATTATGGGGAGAGAGAGGCCCTTTATATAGTAAAGGTAAAGGGACCTTTGACTATTAGGTCCAGTCGTGAACAACTCTGGGGTTGTGGCGCTCATCTCGCATTATTGGCCGAGGGAGCCAGCATACAGCTTCCAGGTCATGTGGCCAGCATGACAAAGCCGCTTCTGGCGAACCAGAACAGCACATGGAAACGCCGTTTACCTTCCTGCTGTAGCAGTACCTATTTATCTACTTGCACTTTGACATGCTTTCGAATTGCTAGGATGGCAGGAGCTGGGACCGGGCAACGGGAGCTCACCCCATTGCAGGGATTCGAACCGCCAACCTTCTGATTGGCAAGCCCTTGGCTCTGTGGTTTAACCCACAGCACCACCCGCTATATACTACTTTATATAGTAATGTGTGGTAAATCCTGCTGTATCTGAAGGCCCTCCTGTTTTGCTGAATGGGCATGGGCCCTGTCTTAAAGGCTAGCCCATACCTATCACTGACCAGGTTATTGCCTACTTAGACTTGTGACAGCTCTCTGTGGGACCAGGCATCTTTCTCAGACCACCAACCCAAGGGGCTTTAATGAAAGACGCCAAGAATCAAAGTTGAATCTTTCTGCAGGTAAATCACGCCATCTACTACTGATCTACAGCTTCACCCCATTTGCTGCCTCATCTCCACCACTTTCACCTTACATCAGGTCGTGAAACATGCCCAGCATTACTGAAATGTTGGCATGTGAAATATCTATTTATCTCCTGCTCAGTATTTTTTCTGCATTAGGTACACACATGGTTTGTATCCAACAACATAATAAAGAAGCCGAGGCTCACTGCAATAGAAATTGTTCTGGAACAGATCTCAATGGATGGTTAAACTGCTGTGATGGTATATATAAAAAACCCCTGATGTGCTATAACCTTAAAAAGTTATTTCATAGTTCACTTGATCCAGTGCAAACACAGCTACAAACTCCACTGTAAATTAACTTGATACAATTGGTTCCAGTAGCATAAATATTACCTTTTTAATTAAAGAACATGAATACACATTGGTTGCATTAAAGGTGCTCCTGTATGTTTTAACAATATCAGGACAAAAGTATCAGTGACAGATAGGGATGGCGGAAGAAATCAAATTCACGTCACATTGAACGTTGGAACTACCTTTCTTGCACTTTCCAAAACAATACACAAACCAGTGATGTGTGGTGAGTGGACCAGGGGGACTAAGCTAGTCCCCTAAATGTTCCCCTGGTCTCTCCTTCCCAAAACCCAGGAAGCTTCGGGGGGACCAAAGGTTTCCCCCACCTGTCCTAATGCCTTCCATTTCTGGGAGTCTTAAACTCGATGCTTAAACTCAAGATGAAATAAAAACTAAAAAGCTTCTGAGTGCTTCAAGTTTATGAATGGATATTGTGCCATCATTCACATATCTAATGACAGATCTACCGTACTAACAGTCTTCCTCTTTTGTGATGATTGGATTTTCTTCCCTGTGATTTTTACAGTGCTGCATGAACTATAGTTGAACTCAACTAAAGTACTATTGTGTGGGCATCAAGTAAGCAGACATAATGAAAATGTAGCCCCTGCTGCCTTACTATATGTCTGTAATGTCGTATTTCACCACCAAATCAAATAATGTTTCCTTTGAGCTCATGTCATCCCCCTTTAGGAAATCCCCCCATGAAGCTAGTGATTTGTAGTATTTTTTTTGCTGAATTTACTTTGCTACATAGTTGCTAGATTTCCCAGATTACTAATCTTGGTTCTGTTTCACCAGCCTTCTACACTGTGATGCTCTGTTTTCCTACAAGTGTTTGATATGCTACTTTTTATGCTCACACCCAAATACATTTTACTAAACTGCTAATAAACTTAACCATACCTCATATTTACCATGATGTTTCCCTGGGGATGGGGTCATAGCTGACTGATTGAGCATCTCCATTGCATGCAAAAGTATCCCCAGGTATGGCTGGGAGATAACTTGGTCTGAAATCCTGCCAAGCCACTGCCAGTTAGCATAGAGGACACTGAACTAGATGGACCAGTATACAAGGACTTGGTATAAGGCAGATTTCAATAGCTGAGGTTCAGTTAAGTTTTACTCAGAGTAGATTCACTGAAATAAATAAACCTAAGTTGGGTCCATCAATTTAAGTGGGTCTACTCTCAATTATGGTGGGTTGAATTATGGTGCTGGAGGAGACTCTTGAGAGTCCCATGGACTGCAAGAGGATCAAACCTATCCATTCTTAAGGAAATCAGCCCTGAGTGCTCCCTGGAAGGACAGATCGTGAAGCTGAGGCTCCAATACTTTGGCCACTTCATGAGAAGAGAAGAATCCTTGGAAAAGACCCTGATGTTGGGAAAGATTGAGGGCACTAGGAGAAGGGGGCGACAGAGGATGAGATGGTTGGACAGTGTTCTCGAAGCTACGAACATGAGTCTGACCAAACTGTGGGGGGCAGTGGAAGACAGGAGTGCCTGGCGTGCTATGGTCCATGGGGTCACGAAGAGTCGGACACGACTAAATGACTAAACAACAACAACAACTCTCAATACAATTTAGAATGGTAAAGTAGTATTCAACTATGCCACAAGGAGGGCAAAGTCAAACCGTTTTGATAGAACATTATCCTGTTCTTTAAATAGACAAAAATGATACCGTAGATAGGCTTTAAAAAAAAAACCAAACAAAATGCCCTAATACACCTATCCATTTCAATCTTCATTTTAACTGCAGCAAAATTACTTAATTTGCTTTTTGCTATGCATGAAAAGAAAATGTTAGCATTAGGAGGGCTAGGAAGATGCATGTTTTGTTATATGAGATCAATTATTATTAATGCAAAAAGGTTCCATTTATCGATCAATGCTTGCTTGCTTTGATTAAAATAATAAATCTACCCAATAATGCAACATTCAAATGTCAGAGCTCAGAAAACATGAAAGGGGTTGCTGGTAGAAACAGCTTTTTAAATACACAAAGATCGTCCCTTAAATACGTTTGACTATACGAAGTTTTGACGTCTTGGGCATGCATAGTTTTTCCTTAAATTGGTCAATAATGCTAATATGAAATCTGCATCTGTAGTAATGATTGCACATATTATTTCTTTTCCAAACTCTGAATTGTCTTTTTTGTTAGCCCTGTTCAAGTCATTTGGTGCCTATTCATCACTAATGACTGACTCCAGTTTTGTGTGTAATATTCAAGCCTTTGAATGGAAGAACTAATGTAATGTCCTTCAATAATCAAAGCATTGACTGTGGTCATTTGCATCAAATAGTGCTGTCTAATATTTCTTCTTCATTTCCCCCTCTTGCCATTACCCATCAGTTAACACAAAAAGAAATCGCATGAATTTCTGAGAAGAGACAATGTCTGTGAAGTTCTTATGAGTGGGTGTAAAGGGGTTTTTTGTGTGGGGGTCTGCTTACCTTCTTTAAGAGGTGGCTAAAAGTCTGCAAGTACATCTTCTTTTTACAAATCACCCTTCATTTTACAGCCTTCCCTTGTTTCCTTCTGAACTTCTCTTCAAGCTTGGGAAGCACAGGCTCATTTGCTACATTCCTAGCAGCTGTAAATTGGCATTCAAAAATAGTGAAGTCTTCTTTTACTTTTAAAGAAGTAAATGCAGAAAAATATACTTTTCCTAGAAGTTAAAAGGGAGAAATTTCCTTAAAAGCAAAACCAGTGGGCACACAGATCTCAGGCACTTGGTAACCAGCTTCTTTAAATTAAGAGAAGATATCAAGAGGCGAGTCCTCTCGTGGGGCTTTTTATTAGATCAGGAAGTGCAACCACCTGAGGAGACTGCAGCATGTTGTAAAAATGCTTCATAAAAGAAAAGTGTTGTAAAAATGCTTCATAACACTCTGCCACACTACAATGCTAAGGTTAGCTTAACCCTGCACACATCAAAATCCTAAAGAAGTTCTAAAGGGCCCTGGAAGTGATGCAGAACAACAAAATCCTGTCTTGTAGGGAGCAATTTAAAAAAAAAAATGTAGAAAAGATTTCAGCAGAAACATCATATGCTGCTATAAGGTCCAGCAGAGTCACAACAAGCAAATCTTTCTTCTTTCTATTCATTTTTTAATATATATATATATATATATATATATATATATATATATATATATATATATATATATATATATATATATAGGTCACCTTAGACTATTTAGGTCCAGGACATAGTCCTCTCAACACAGCTTACAACAAATATGAAACACAACATAACAATTTCAATAATGAACCATGACTTAAAATCATTTTTCAAAATGCCAAACAACTGACTGTACCTACAGCAATTTTTTTTTAAGAAAACAGCTCAAGCCAAGAGAATTAGAAGTCTAAAAGGCAATAATCCAGTAGCCTAATGGTTAAGACATGGGTCAGCAAACTAAGGCCTGTGGGCCGGATCAGGCCCAATTGCCCTCTAGATCCAGCATGCAGATAGTTCTAGAATTGCCGCTTGAATCGGCGTGATCGTCCGGGCTGCGCCTTTTTTCCCTGCAATTTTTTGGGGGCACCATTCCCCCCCCCACACACACACCACGGCAGCATCTCCTCCCTCCTGCTGGTGTTAGCCAGTCCAAAGCCTCATGGCCCAGACTCGCCACCTGCCCGCCAGCCTCTCCATCCATGGCCGTGCTGTGGGCATCGTGATGGGTGCATTGCAGGGCTTTGGCTGGAGCTTGGCGCATCTGCTGGCCCTGTGCCTGGCACCCAGGAAGCTGGCCTGGAAAGGAGAGGCGCCGCCACTGCCGCTGGCTCCCAACCGCAGGCAGAGAGGTGGAGGAGGTAGGAAAGCAGGGGAAGGAGAGGGCCTGGAGGAAAGAGGGAGAAGCCCCCCTCTGCCGTGTGTGTGTGTGTGCAGTCTGGCCCACCACAAGGTCTGAGGGGCAGTGAACCAGCCCTCTCCTAAAAAAGTTTGCTGACCTGTGGCTTAAGGTGATTCAGTTGAATGATATTCAAAAGAGATTTGTCTTGAACACTCTTTTGAAGTCCAAAATGGATGGGATCAACTGTGCACCCCTTGGAAGGGATTTCCACAGATTAGGAGCAAGCAGTGAGAAGACCCTGTCTGTAGTGTCTCCTGGTCTTGGAGAACTTCATTGCCAAATGAGTGAGAAAGGTTCTTGATGCTGATCTCAGGGCTTGGGAAAATTCATATGGGTGTAGTCAAGGAGAAGGTAAACCTTTTCAGTTAAGAGCCGCATTGCCTTGGAACTAATCTCTAAGGGGCTACATGTTGCTGGTGGGTGGAGCCAAAAGTGACAAGAGCCACCCCTTCTGTCTCTCGCTCTGTCTTTCTGCCACCCCTTTTCCTTTCCCCTTCTGGAATGCTGGTAAAAGGACAGATTTCTCTTGTCAGAGGTCTTATCATTAGCGAAGTGTCAGGCATTACTGTGCCAGCTTCCATTAGCCATGCTTAGCAATAAGCCAAACTACATTCAACCCCCCCCCCCGAAAGAATCACTTATTTTCAAGCCCATCCAAGTTCATCCCCTTGAGCCCACACTGCCTCCTACCCACTTAACAAGTACACTTCCCTTACATCTCACTTACTGGGCTAAGTGGTAAGCAAGCAAGCTAGCCAAAGGGAGAACAAAGGAAGAAATGTTTTTTTCCTAATGTATGACATGCTGCAGTTTTCCTAAGGGCTTCAGAGAAGGGGACGGGGCGACTTATATTTGTCTGCTCAGTTGCTCCAATTGATTATGTAATAATATATTATTTATTTGAAGCGATCCTTGAGCCTGTCTTCTGTTTTGTAAATCGTTTTGCATAGATTGAAATGGTTCACTTTTAGGTTTTATGATTTTCTTCAACATTGATTCCCCCCTAAAATAAATAAATAACCCTTTTAGATTTGTACCACTGAATGTGTGTGGTCTTGATTAGGCCACTAGTTACAATACTATAGGTGGTACCTCTTAAGGAAGCAGAATATGAATGTGTACCTTTGTCAACAGCATCACTGAATTTATCCAGTTAATGCAGTCCTAAACTGGAACCACTTCAGTTAACTGAGAATGCACAGAATGTTGTCAATGCTGTATTAAAACCCAATTGATGCTTATGTAAAATTAAACTGATATTATGGTGCTTTGTTGTATAGGGACTGTATTGGCTCAATGAATATAAAAAGGAGGTGAATCATATCTAGCTCTCAGCACAGATCATCTATAAAAGAAAACGGCTTTTAGACTATTGAATTATGCAAATATAAATCATTTTCCACACAGCTGATTTTCAAGCTTATCACCAGAAGAGCAATTTATTTATCAGCATTAGTATCCAGGATGGGACAAAAGTGACACCTTCCTATCTATAACTCACCATTAGCACCTTCTGAAACAGCTTCCTGTTTTGCAGTGAAACTACTGATTCGAGCAACATGGCACAATGGCCCACTCACTTAAAGCAAAGAGCACTTCTAATTTCAGAAGTGATGATCATGAGTAGCAGAGTGCCATTATCTTATCTAAATCTGAAGAGTTTGAGACAAGGCGTGAAGTTTGAATTATTCATATATTTCATGGGCTGCTGCAAATTTCAAGACATTGATTATTCAAATTATTTGGGGATGCTTTGCACTTCACTAATTATGATTATTCTAATCATTTGCTATAAAAGAAAGGATTGTAGAAAGGTTAATAAATTATATCTTTTGGAGTCGTATTTGTACAGTCCTTGGGGTGGGAGAGGGAAATGCATTGATGCAAACTGTAGCATTTTAAAGTCTATCGACTAGAATGAGTATGGTCAGTGCAGTACTCTCCAGATGTTGCTGGACTCCAACTCCCAGACAGGAGCCCCAGACAGGAAAGCCATTGGTCTGTGGTGATGGGAACTGTATTACAGCAATAACTGGTGGAAACAAAGTAAAGAAAACAGGTAGGACAATTGTTGGCACCAATCAAAACCTACATGAACTATGGCAAAATTAACATATCCTTGATTACAAACCCTAAACAGAGAGGATCAGATTTTAGGAAGGGGAGAGGAAAGGTAACAATGAATGAAGACTTCTCTATGTATTAGGTGAACGGCACTGATCAGAGACTCTCACTGCGGCTGCATGAGAAACGCCTTGGCTGGTAGATTCCATTACGGAGTAGTACAGCTACTATCACCCCCCTGGCTGGATTGGAATAAATGTGTCAATTACGATGCATAGTCTTTAGAATATGAAAGATTAAAGCACAGAATGAAAATGTCAACTCTAAGAAATCGTCCAAAATATAGCTAAACAGGTGCACTGAAAAATGGCCGTAAATTTTCAGGTGTTGGCAAAGTAGAAAGGAACAGTAGGAGGAGGTCGTTCTCGAGAGGTTATCCTTGCTTTATAGAAGATCTAGTACAATAGTTATAAAAGCTTCCCTTTCTAGGCAATTCTTTCACAGTTTTACCTGGGATAAAGTCAGGGAAGTTCTATAGACTGTGAACAGGAATTGCTTACATAATTTAACAGAGAAGGATACCTATTCTATAGAAAGAAGCTTAGAGCCATCCTGAGGACTTTAACAATGAAGAGATTACACAGAACGTTCACCATTACATTTGGTAAGAATTTCCTGAAAGTTTCCCCAGAAGAAATACTATCTTCCATACAAGCCAGCGTTGCATAAAGGGTTGTCAATACTCTTCTTTTAAAAAAAACAACAACCCACAAATCAGTCCCCTGCCCATAAATCAAAAAATGACAGAAAATGAATACATAGAGCACACTTACAGCACTATCCATGCATACTAATAAGTAAATCCCAGTAGGGTTTATTCCCTAGTATGTAGGAATAATATTGCAGATTCATAAACACACTTATCAGAGAATTAAACCCTATTTAAATCAGTATGACTAGGACTTCTAAGTGGACATGGATTGCACTGTTGATGTCCCTGTTTCTGGACCACAGATTCTTATTTTTTAAAAAAACAAACAAACAAACCTAGGATTAATTTGTCACAATTTCAGTACAAATCCATAATCTGAAGTATTAAGGATTACAGTGGTACCTCAGTTTTTGAACGTAATCTGTTCCGGAAGACCGTTCGAGTTTCGAAACATTCGAAAACTGAGGCACAAAGGGTGGTATGCAAATTTAATAGAGAAAATTGAGGGAAATAATCTAGACGCTCAGCAGAAGCCGATCGACTTTTAAGGCATGTTTGAAAATGGAAGCATTTACTTCCGGGTTTACGGCTTTCGATGGAGATGTTTGAAAACCAAGGTACCACTGTATTTAACCCTGTTCCCTGCATTCATTGCCTGCCCTATGAGAAAGGACATAAATTTGTGATCAGATCTTCTACCTCTTCACAGAGGTAGATCAGATCTTATACCTCTTCACATTTTAAGAAGTAACTGCCACGGGGGACCCCTGATTCAGGTCAGGATAATGGCATTTCCCCCAATAAAAATCGTGCCCCTCCTGAAAGCTGGTATTTGCCTCATTACGGGAAAATTGCACAGGAGGCATGCAATTATCTAACTTTTCATTTGCAGAGAAAATAGAAGGGCAAGCCAGTCCTCAGTGGGAAAAAATTGTGATGGGGAAAGGGGGTCAACCCTTTCACTCCTAGCGATCTGAATCTGTCCGCCTTAGAACTGAACCAAAACAGCCTCCCCATTTTGTTTTCCAAGATTAGGCAAAGCTCTGGAGGAAGAAGGGATGTCCTATCATTAGAGCTAGGTAGACACATCAGGGAGTAAACACTGGGGGAGGTGAGAATAGTTGCACCAGCCCCTCCTTCTACAACACCACACTGACCCACAGCCATTCTTATTACCCTAAGTCACTGCACATCTGTAGTGCTGCTTCTTGATGACCTGTGCTGGTGAGTTGGGTGGCCAGCTCTCTTATCTAGCTGCCTGCTCTCCCAATGCGGCATCATAGCATCACTGGGAAAGGACCTTCGCCAAGCAAAGCATTCCAGCAGACATAATCACAGTAGGCATAGGCTGGATCTATACAGATTTTAAAAACGCTATAGCAGGCGTTGTCAACGTGGTCTCTACCACCCACTAGTGGGCATTTCAGGATTCTAGGTGGGCGGTAGGGGTTTCTACGGCATAAGCTGAATCCTCCTTCCATCAAACACTGGTGGGCGGTAAGGAAATTTTACCATCAAGAAAGATGCATTAGTGGGCGGTAGGTATAAAAAGGTTGGCTACCCCTGCACTATAGAAAAAAGATGCTCTTAATGGGAAAAGCCCATTGGCTCTACATGTTTATAACACAGTTATAACAATATAATTGACGAGTGTAGCTGAGGCCATAGTTTATGTATATGCCCCCATCTTTCTACAAATACATTTCTGCACAAAGCTTGGTGTCTGTGTTGCTGTGCTCCCGTAACAAAGCAGCTACAGTTTCAGCAGACTTGCTACTTAGTGGTGTGGTGGAGAAGAAGGTCTTCCATCGGCTTCTGTACATAGAAGGGAGTGGAGGCCACCTCATCCTTTGCCTCAGGCAGCAAAATGTCTTGGGCCAGCTTTGGTTGCCGCAATGGGCCCCACTTTATTCTTGCACACAGTTAACACAGCCTGAATTGGGATGAAAATATCCACAAAGAATACTGTAGCATTTAGGTAGACTTTCACAGCCGTATTGGGACAGAGTCATGTGTACAGCACCTCAGAAAATCCAAACATTGACATTTCCCATGTGCCATACTTCCAGGGAAAACAAAATGTGTCAAGTAGTTCTTCAAGCATAGTAAAGACTTTACTTGCTGACAGAGAGACACCCCCCTCTAAACTGGAGTGGGGGGATGTGTGGCCCTCCAGAGGTCGTTAGACTCCTAGTCCCATTAGCCCCAATCAGTATGACAAGCAGTCAAGGATGATGAGAGTTGAAGTCCAAGAAATTACGGAGGGCTACAGGTCCCCACTTCACTGCCCTAAACACTCAGAGATGGTATAATCGTGGCTCATGATATCTACATTTATGAGCGAGAGCTATTCTTACTTTAATTGGCTGGTGGAGGGCAGAGAAGGAATTGCGTAGACCACCCTACCTTTTTGAAAGGCATGTGTCTGCTTTTTTTGGCAGTATATTGTTATCCGGTTCTGCATCAAGAAACTCTACTTCAGTATTTGCCACTAGGTTTCAGACCTCCTTATTTCCACAGCCGTAACACTGTCAAAGCTTGTCTGCGTGGAAATGTTGATTGACACCTGGGATCTGATGCTTTCACATCCAGAACTACCCACTCACCCGTATCCTTTGATATTACACAAGAAGCACCAGCCTGCTATTTTTGAAAGGCTGTTCTTTGCTTATCTCAAGGAAGGCTGTTCTGCTCAGGAATTAATGACAGTCATAGGGAATAATTGCAAGACTCCCCACCACCACCTTCCATAATGACTTTGTTGCATATGCTTTGATGCTTCCAGGTAAATAGGAACACAAATACACACACACACACACACACACACACACACACACACACACACAATCTCTTGACTAAAAATGACCGGCGGGGAGCAGGGAGGCAGGGAAGTATTATTCATCTTTCCAATAATTTGGGTTTTCTTTAATCTTTAAAGCAGATAAAAATACTTTTCGCAATAAACCAGACATTTTTTTTAAAAAAATCTAACCTTTCCCTTTATTAGTTACTGCTATTTAAGGATGTGCTATTGGTTTTGTGTGTTTATTTGGAAAATAAGTCAATCACTATGACTTTAACTCTATGTTACATTGGTACATTATTACACAATAGATGAAGCATGTACGGACAGTTTTTCAAAAATAGACGAGGTGGTGGACTAGGCCCCGGGATTAAAAACCCATGGGGTGGACCAGAGTGAAGCTTGCCAGCTCAGTCTGATCTACCCCGGGGGAGGGGAGCAGTGCCACAGTCCACCTGCCATTGGCCAAATAGGCAGGCAAGCTGTGATCTACTTGCTGGCTATAGGGAAAGTCAAAAAGTGTTAACCCCAGACACTGAGGTCCAGCCTCAAGGGAACCAGGCAGAGGGCCTTCTCGGTAGTGGTGTCTGCCCTGTGGAACTCCCTCCACAAGATGTCAAGGAAATAAACAACTATCTGACTTTTAGAAGACACCTGAAGGCAGCCCTGTTTAAGGCAGAATTGAGACGAATGGCTCCCCGTCAGAGCAGGGGGAGGCGCTTCGGTGTTCCTAGGCTGTTATGTTGGGTGCAAAACAGAAAGCAGCCATTGCGAGATCCTGACTCAGACTGAGGCAGACATGATTTATGGACACTTTGCACTGTAAATAATATGCACCAATAAAAACATCTGAAAGACAAGCAGATGAGGAGGGTCGATACTCAAGAGTAGCCACAACAACCCCTGATACCAGAGATTCCAGCCATGGAATAATTTTTCATGCCTTTGCTGAGACCCCCCAAATTCAGATGTCCACACCTAGCTCAGGGACACAGGAATGGGTGAATCTGTAGAGTTAAGTGATTTAAGGGTCAGGCCCAGTTGCCTTTTCTGTGC
This sequence comes from Zootoca vivipara, assembly GCF_963506605.1. Classification (NCBI taxonomy): domain Eukaryota; kingdom Metazoa; phylum Chordata; class Lepidosauria; order Squamata; family Lacertidae; genus Zootoca; species Zootoca vivipara. The sequence continues at coordinate 33,900,741 of NC_083279.1, forward strand.
ATGGAGATCCCTTCACATGGATAGCACATGAAGTGGTCTTTATTATAAGCAAGGACCAGACTGCAAGTGAGGCACAGAAGCACATGTAGTGCTTCTTCCTCTTTTGGCTGAAAAAGCTGCTTGAAATGCTGGATGAGAGGAAACCTCATTGCTTTGGCAGCCATTGCAGACATACACTTGAAACACTGTGAAGTGAAATCTGTTTCAGAGGGGATTTTGATCCCCTCTTGGCTCTTTTTAGCTCTCTTGAATGGTGTACACAATTTAAATAAGACAAGTCCAACATTTCTGGGTGGACCGGTGGGGATATTTAGCAATTCCAAAAACTGATTGCGTGAAACATATCTAGCTGCTTCAAGATGACTTTCAGAGTGTTCAGCACGGCATCTCTCTTTCAAAATCTTGGTCACAGTGATTTTGGATTTACCATATTTAATCAGCATGACTCCACGCTTTCAGACCAATTCCAAGCTCATAGTTTTACATTTCACACTGTGTAAACAAGCAAAGCAACATGATCCACTCTTTCCTCTCTTTTTTTCTATTGATCTCCAAGGATGATCACAACTCCCAACTATAGTTGTTTTTATTATATACGCCCTAAGCATCCCTTTGATCTCCATGTCAAACAAAAGTGGGTCTTCCATAGTTCAGTATTTACAATATGTGTCATTTGTAGTTAACATATTCTTATGAGTTTGGGGTGGGGGTAAGCTGTATGCCAGACCCCTTCCAACTCCTGGATCCAGCAGGTGTTAAGCCAGGCTGACTTCCTAGTGAGGAGATCTCCTGGGTGATGGGCCATTAAAGGGAACAAAGGATGTAGGTCTGTGTGAGATTGCAAATGTGCAGGGCCCCCTCCCCCAACTTGTGGATAGTTACGTAGAAAGGCAAAGCCAGAATTGAGAGCAGGGAGTGTGAAGTGATGTGAGTGACAAGCAAAGCAGGAAACTGGGAACTGAGAGAGACAGAGCAATGATTGATTTCGGTCTGGATCCAAGGCTGTGGCTATGGGGGAAGCAAGGCCCTCTTGGGGAGTTAATGCTGTGAACCCCTCCATCATAGGCTAAGGTTGCATATATATCTGTAAACAAACCATATATCATAAAGATACCACTGTGCCTCATTCTGAAGGAACAAAATGAACCCCAGGCAAGGCTGGAACCCCTGAAATATCACACATAGATTGGCTCATAGATTGGGGTGGCATGCAACAATATCTTATAATCTCAACCTTCTGCCTTGCCCTTGTGGGCTTGCAGCCTGGGAGCCCAGTTCTTTCCTTCATGATGAAGGTAATTTCAGAAGACCTGGAGCACTTCGGAAGAGCCTACACTGTGGCTCATTCCTACACCAGCTTTATCCTGCCTAGAAACTGAAGCAATGTTGGTATGATACACATGCCCCTTGAGCTTCCTACTTTTCAGCATGGGAAGGAACCCTTAGCTTACAAATGATGTGGACAACCTTCAATGTCAGCCTAATTAGAGATACTCCAACAGCGACAATGCCTCCCCTAGATCTAGCAGTTGTGCTGGAAGTGAGAAGTGAGATAATAATAATAATAATAATAATAATAATAATAATAATAATAATAATAATAATATATTACTTATACCCCACTCTGGGCAGCTTCCAACAGGATATTAAAAACACAATAAAACATCAAACATTAAGAACTTCCCTAAACAAGTTCTGCAAGTTGATGGATTTGGATTTATTAAACACCATTTATTAAACACAGCGGCTGCTAGAACAAAGGATTAAGATCGGAATTGTGGAACTTGGATTAATTAAGAAAATTGAGAGATGAAATGGGCATGAAAAAGGCAATGAAATAACAGCATAATAAAGTCATTATGAAAATTGTTAACTGGCAATATTGAGATGATATAATATGCAGTACATAGCAGCATCTACAGTAGTTCATTGTGGCAAATGGCCAGTAAATAAATGCAATGGCATGAAAACAGATTAAATTAAATAATTTAGAGAATTAAAGAAATGGAAACAAGCAAAAAAGTAACTGGGGGTATATAATTATTAGTGTTATTTTCTTGTACACACAGGGCTCATTATCCAAGCACAATGCGAATGCTGGAAATCATTTGTTATGCAAGTGTCCATATAACGAGTCAATGATTTCCATTGACTCCTATGGGGAAATTTCTAATTTGTTCCCAACTACATAATTTTGACACACACACACCCCCAAAAAATGATCAAAAGCCCTGGGGAAACCCTCTGGGACCTTGCAAAAGGACAAACAAGGAAGGGGAAAAAAGCTCTCTTATTTGTCCAATCTCTCTTGCCTCCTTCCACCATAGTTTCTGATAAAATGACTGTCGTGGACCAGCAAAAAAGTAAGGCTCTTTACAGGCTGCTTATCTGTTTACAGTACCACATGCAGGTCCATCCAGCTGTTTGAATGTCTTTTACTATTATTATTTATTAAATTTCTATACCACCGAAGGATCACAGGGCAGTTTACAATATAAAAACACAAAAATACATACCAAACTAACAAAACAACAACAACAACCAACAATACTCCATTCCAGTTTAAAAGGCCGTATATTGTTAAATTAGCCAAAGTCCTGGGAGAAGAGGGATGTTTTGCCTAGTGTCCAAAGATATGTATTGAAGGTGCCAGGCAGGCTTCCCTGGGAAGAGCATTTCTCAAGTGAGGAGCCTCCACAGAAAAGGCCTGTGCTTGTGTTGCTGCCCTCCAGGCATCTTGCAGTGGAGGCACATTAAGAAGGACCTCAGATGGTGATTGCAGGGTCTATGGAGAGAGGTGTTCCTTTAGGTCTTATGGTCCTGGGCCGTTTATGGCTTTATAGCACTTTGAATTGGGCCTGGAAACTAACTGGTAGCCAGTATAGTCAATATGAATGTAATGTGCATATAGTAATGTTCAGGTACTGATTCGCCATGATTGGATATATAAAAGGATGTCATATAGAGGAGGGTGAAAGATTGTTTTCTGCTGCTCCAGAGAAGCGGACACGGAGCAATGGATTCAAGCTACAAGAAAGAAGATTCCACCTAAACATTAGGAAGAACTTCCTGACAGTAAGAGCTGTTCGGCAGTGGAATTTGCTGCCAAGAAGTGTGGTGAAGTCTCCTTCTTTGGAGGTCTTTAAGCAGAGGCTTGACAGCCATATGTCAATAATGCTTTGATGGTGTTTTCTGCTTGGCAGGGGTTTGGACTGGATGGCCCTTGTGGTCTCTTCCAACTCTATGATTATATGATTATATGATTCTATGGATAGTGGGACCTGAGTGTATTGTTATTCATAGTATGAGATGACAGGGGTGAAACTTGGCTGGAACTTAGCACCTTGGTCCTGGAAGGAGGCCCATATCCCTTATCACAGATAAGTAGAGAGGAGCTGTGGATGCTTTGTCAGAGATAAAAGGCACTCTGCACAATCTCCAAAATACTTCATTATTTCTTGCCATGTTCCAGAAACAAGCAATACATCCCAAGGCCAATCTCCCTTCTGCTCTTCGGCTCAAATTAGTCTCTGGAGCTCCAGCACAATAAACCTTAGGGATGATCTAGCCTATTTCTTTATTCCTTTTAAGCCATGGAAGTTATTAGAAAACATGAGTCATGTTGAAATGGGAAGCAGTCCAAGCAATTCATTCATTGGAAGAGAGAGGGAGAGGGAGGGCGAGAGAAAGACGCTGTGAAATTTTTATGACAACATTTTGAAAAAAGGCAGTTTTGTTGCACTAAGAAGTGGGCCTTGCTTTTGTGTGATGCTGCGGAAAGGTCATAAACGTAATTACTGAAAAAGCCATACACAGGAAGGGGAAAATATATTTACATTTAGCCAAGTGCTGCTTAATTTTCTAGTCTCCCCCTCCTGAAACCCCTAGGATTTCAAAGGCCTGTCCTTTGGAACCCGTCAGCTAATATTTACATAAGCCTCTCTCTTTTTTGCATAATGTCTGCTCACAGGCTGGTTTGAATGTATGTTTGCATCTTTCCATGTGATCTTGGAAAGTGGGTAAAATTGGAAAAGATTGAGAGATCCAACATTTACATAAAATCAATAAATTCCAGAAGTTAATTAAATGGGAGAATGGCAGTAATGAAAGGAAAATATAACTTTGGCCAAAGTACCACCAGATTTGGCTGGAAAAAACCCCTCTTACTGCTATACAACTGAGCCATGCCCTTTGCAATGTGGAGAAACCCTGTGCTGAACTACACAACTACAATGGCCCATACCATAAAAAATAAGAGCACAACCTAGCTAAAATAATAGAGGTAGAAGAAGAAACTAATTGAACCTGATGCATCTTGGAAATTCAGCCTTGACTTTTGGGCCTAGTAAAGACCTACGGTTTCTGTCATTCTAAACACAGTTAGAGTTGATACTGGTACAGATAGGATGTTGTATGATGGTTTCACCAAAAAGAGGAGCAGGAGAGCATTTGCACTTGAGAGGAGAAGGGGGAGAAAGATATAGCCAGAAATAGCCTTATTCTTCCAGAGAAGCTCGTCGGCACCCTCTCTACAATCTTTTCAGCATCAGGCAAATATATTTCTCCAACTTTTTAGATACATTTTAGCAGTTTCAGTACTTTTAACAATGGTACCATTGGGTGTTAGAGTCAACATCTTCTTCCTGCGGAGGATTTTTAATGTTGTTTGTTGTGGTTACTATTTCACTTATTTTGGACAGGGAAACTTTTTATATATAGTTTTGTATAATAGAAAGGTGGGTTAGTGGTGTTCCTCTGTGATAGTATTTATTGAATTTCAACTGGATTCTTTTATTTTGGATGTCGGATGTTGACTAGAAATCTTGATATAGGTAACCCACATGAAGAAGAAGAAGGAGGAGGAGGAGGAGGAGGAGGAGGAGGAGGAGGAGGAGGAGGAGGAAATTCCTCCAGATTTGCACACAATAAACTTGGAAAAATCTATATGTAAAGTAACTATTAGATAGAATGAAGCAACCACCTCAGGTGGCAGATTTTGGGTGAGGTGGCAACAGCCCTACGACCATTACCTGCTATTGTACAATGTGCCATGCCACTAGTCTTGTACCCCCTACACTAGCCTGCTGCCTTCAGATGTGCTGGAGTATACCATGAGAACATTAGAAGAACCCTACTGGATCAACCCCAAAGTCCATCCAGCCAAGCATCCCATTTCCACAGTGACCAAACACTGTGTGATAAGACTAGCAGATTCTCATCCAGGAGTCACTCATAGTTCATGAGCTACAACCCGGCCACTCTTCCTGTAAAACTACAAACTCAAAGTGAATCCATCAATCTTATAAAAGAAGAACAACAATAAAAAGGCTAATTGATTCAGTATTTTGAAAAACACAGTATGAAAAGCATACCCTGTTTATCTCAAGAGCACTATAGAGTCTTGTAAAGTTTATTTCATAATAAAGGCCAATTGAAGAAACCTGGTAAATGAATGCCTCTTGGGAAATTGGCATTTTGAAGCAATTGGGGGGGGGTCCTGCTGGAACTAATGCATCAGGAGATTTATGTGCTTTCCACATAGCTTCAGTAGTAGACAATATTCTATTTATTTGTGTTTATTGCTCTAGTAAGGAACCAATTCGCCCATTTATGTTGACATCAATCTTGGCATGCATCTTCATGCCATTGGCTGCATTTTACACCATCATATCTATTAATTAAAAGTATATGACATGGCAGAAATTACTTACAAAATAGGAATGAAACACAGGTATAACGTAAAGAACCAAGTCTTGTTGGTTCTCTTAAAGTTTTGACAGATTTATTGTGGAATACATTTTCATGGACTAAAGCCACTTCATAGAATCATGGAATTTTAGAGTTAGCAGGGACCACAAGGATCAACTAGTTCAATTCCTTGCAATTCAGAAATCTTTCACCCAACATGGGGTTTGAACCTGAGATTAAGAGTCTTATTCTGTGGCACCTGAGCAATCCCTCGGGGGTTCCTTGGTCTGATACATGGAGATTTATCCTCATTCGGCAGATAAACACACACACACACACACACAATATAGGTGAATTCACCTTAGTCATTAGAGCATTGGGCTCTAAAACCTAAACTGCCTCCCTCAAGTCTGCAAAATATTGCTCTTCTTGCAAACCCAATTGTGAGAAGTTGCTATTTGATTAGCAACTGTTAACTGAAACAATATTAGCAAACCAACAATGATTTGAAACTGACTTGTCTCGAGTTTTTGTACATGGGGGTTACATTCCAAGGCACTGCATGTGTCAGTGAAATTGTGTCTAATTGAAACCCATTTAAAAGCCTGCTGTCAGACTCGGGGAATGCTATCCCTCACTCGGTGGCAGTGCGAAGCAGGAAAAAACAAAGAGAGTTCTTATTAATGAGTTTATTCAAACATCATGGTGAGAGACAAAGAAATCCAGTTAGACTCCCATAATTGTGCTGTTCCACCTGAGCTCCTCCCTCCTCCCTTTTTAGCAACAGCCCTCCCCCTTATGGTGGCTGCCAGGGCCTAATTGTCTCTGAGTCCTTTGCTCTTGCACCCTCAATGAACGACGAGTTCTAGGAGAAGGGGTGTCAGAAATACTCTCTCTCTCCCCTCTCTTCTCCCAACTTTTCTGTTCATCTGTCTCTGCGCTTTGAGCTTCCTCAAACCACTGCTGATCTCCACCATTCCTCCTCCCCTTCAACCCAGTCCCTGCCACCTGCAAACACCCCGTTCCGCCCTTTTAGTGACATTAATGTCATTTCTTTATGACATTTCTGGGTCACTTCTGGGTTCTGAGTGATGCATGTATACACATATTGAACATGCATAAACCTGGGGGGGGGGGGAAAGGTTATTTTGCTCACTGTGATAATTTATTGTGATAACTGGTGCGGTGGTGAGCAGGACTGGGGACTAGGAAAGGAAAGACCAGGGTTAAAATCCCAGCTCAAGCCATCATGGACGTACTCAGCGAGGGACAGGGGGGGCAGCTCCCCCCCAAAAAAAAATTACCGGATTTTACGAACCATAACCCACACTTTTTCCGTCCAAAAACTGAAGGGGAAACGTCACTGCAGGTTATGGAAATTGGGCTGTTTCCGCCCCCTCCTCGGCTGCAGCCAGCGACAGGAACGTGGGAGGGGAGGAGGAGGAGCCTGAGCTGGAGGGGGGGGGTTGGACGGGAGCTCCTTCCTTCCTTCCTTCCTTCCTTCCTTCCTTCCTTCCTTCCTTCCATCCATCCATCCATCCTTCCTTCCCCCCTCTATCTTCTTCCATTTTCTCCCTTCCTCCCTCCCTCCCTTCTCTCTCTCTCTCACCCACCCCTTCCTTCCTTCCTTCCTTCCTTCCTTCCTTCCTTCCTTCCTTCTCTTCCCTCCCTCCCTCATTCCTTCCCTTTCTCTCCCCCTCTCTTGCCCCCCCCCGTTTTGATCCTGGGTACGCCCCTGCAAGCCATGGAGCTCACTGGATAACCTCAGCCCAATCTAGTTAGATTGTTGTCAGGATAAAAGAGAAAAGTTGGTCTGGGGCAGCTTGTCATCCAGCAACAAGAATATTCCTCTTCTATTAAAGGACATTGGAGGTGCCAAAGATTGGGCAGATACAAAGGAAAACAGAGTTTCTTTCCTTTGGTTGTGTAGGAAGTGGGAATTTTTTTAGAAGACTTTTATCCCAATGCCTCTGTGAAGTTATGAAGAGAAAAGGCTTGAAAGAAAGCAAGAAAAACAGAAAGAATGTGCAACCTGTAATTTGTTATACAGATTAGATTAAACATCTGACAAGGTTCTTCCCCCAAGGTACGAAATGGGTGCTGCTATGCTTATGAATAGCCTCCAAAGAGCCATGCAGAGTAGTTCTTCTTTTGTCAAACTAAGATGCTGATAGATAGCTATGATTTCAGAGTGTATTAGATGAAAAGACACTGCCTTTAGGGAGCTGTCGCACATTAGCAGTACACAAAGCTGGAACTAAAGTACATAAATACATGAGTTACCTCTTTCTTTTAATGCATCTCATAACAGCCCAACAAACAATTGGGTATTAAAAGATTTTCAATACTTCTGAGCTCTAATCTTCAGATATCTTCAGATGGAATTTTAAAAGGTTAAAGACCGCTCACTATGTATGAGCTTCTCTGTAATAGCAAATTAACTACTTAAGCAATTAAGCAAGCTGCTCAAAATTTGCACTGTTTTTTTCCTTCTCCTTTTTCCCTCCCCTTTGAAGTGTTCACGGGACTAAATTACTGAAATCCAGGAAAGAAATTAAGAGATGTGCAATGTTAATTAGAAGCAGAATGGAAAAGAAAGTGTGTGTGTGTGTGTGTGTGTGTGTGTGTGTGTGTGTGTGTGTTTTGGAGGGGGGGATTTGGGAGATAAACAATAGAAAATAAATATTGCCACTGAGAACAAATTAAAATATATATAATTTGATCTTCCAGGAACAATGTGGTGAAAAGAGTAACTGATTCTCCTTCCTAGAATTTACAAAGATGACTCTGTGGATAAGTCAACACTGCCATTTAGCTGCTGCTCCACCAATCATTGCCCTGATTGGTAGAATTTTAATTTACCGTAATTTCAAAAAGTTTTAGACTCATGAAGTCCTATCCATTGGCTCGGTGGACTACTTTCCAGAAGAGGGCATACAAGGAATCAGAACTCATTGTCCATTCAACAGTTGTGGTAACTGCTGTATGTGCAACATCCAGAGTAGGCATGTCCAAAGTCTGGCCTGGGGGCTAATCCGGTCCGCTGGTGGGCTTAATCTGGCCCCTGTGGCAGTTTACTTCCTGAGGTAAAATCCTAAAAAAAGCTTACCAACTTCAACCCTAAAAAGGTAAACAACTTTGGGGGGAACTCCAAAAAAAGGATCAACAACCTCAATCCTCATTTCATCAAATCTGGCCCTCTTTGAAAAAAGTTTGGACAACCCTGATCAAGAGTGTGATGGCTGACAGTCAGTGCTGAAAACTTTATGAAGGTAAAGTAATGAGAGAGAAGGAGAGAGAGGGAGGGAGGAAGAGACTGAGAGACTTTGAAAGGGAACTGCATTTATATTATTATTATTATTATTATTATTATTATTATTATTATTATTATTATTATTTACTGCCGTGTACTCACTGGATGCAGGTGGCACTGTGGTCTAAACCACTGAGCCTCTTAGGCTTGCCAATCAGAAGGTTGGCGGTTCAAATCCCCGCAACGGGGTGAGCTCCCGTTGTTTGGTCCCAGCTCCTGCCAACCTATCAGTTTGAAGGCACGTCAAAGTACAAGTAGATAAATAGGTACCACTCTGGTGGGAAGGTAAATGGCATTTCTGTGCGCTGCTCTGGTTTTGCCAGAAGCAGTTTGGTCATGCTGGCCACATGACCTGGAAGTTGTCTGCGGACAAATGCCGGCTCCCTTGGTCAGTAAAGCGAGATGAGCACCGCAACCCCAGAGTCGTCTGCAACTGGACTTAACAGTCAGGGGTCACTTTACCTTTACCTTTACTCATTGGTAGGTTTACAAACTACATTCTACTTCTCCTATAATATGAAATGAGGCTCTATATAGAGAAGTGAAGTCTGATTTTCTGGAAGTCAGCATTCAAGCATTCATAAATTCTGCACCTGAAGGTGATGGTCAGGGGAGCATGACTCCCTCACCATAACCTTCCTACTTCAAACATGATTACTATCTTATCATGAGCAGGAACCCGGAGCATGGGGAAGACTGTGGTTTCAGCCAAACACACAGTTTCCCTTCAGACCTTCTCAGGGTTAAAAGGACAGAACCACAAACAGATCAGTCTGTCCCAGTATTCCCCTTTGGTACAAGCACGTTGCACTGACTTTGAGGACCCATCACATAAGTCCCAGAGTCTTTTCTGCTCCACTGAAGTAAAAGAAAGCAGGAGTGGTCTGGGACTCCTTTCAGTCAAAGTGGAGGTTACAATTGGGTTAGAACTGCTGTTCCTACATAAGGCTCAGTCTAAACCTGAGTGTTTATGGAGAAATGCCAGATCTCTGCTGTCTTATTGTCAGTAGTGGCTGTCAGGGCTATGTCATTGAGCTGGCTTCCCAGTGCTATATGTGACTGCTGGTTGCTGAGAGGGGAAGACGTGGCAATGAGGAGCTCGACACGGTACAGGTGCAGGAGCGCCAGCATTTGACTGACTCTGCCACTGCTCATGCATCATGCTCAGCTCCCTGATGCCTCTCATAACCAGCAGTGTTGCATGGTGGTCTGAAGTCAGCCCCACCTGCAGTGGCCTGCCAATCACTACTGATTATAGCACAGCCAGAGCCTTTCATATGGTATGGCCAGTGCTTTCACCCCGGGGGGGGGATGAAGGGGTACGCACACCCCAAAACATTTTGTGAATCTTTGTACTTTGGTCCATTTATTGTATTTATTTTTCCCAATTTGAACTATAAAAACTGTGCTTTTCTTGAGTCAAAAGGAGACTAACCCTAAGCATTACTTTAAGGGGAAAAAAACACTGAGTATGGTCTAGCCTTCTACCTAAGCCCCACACAAGGCCTGGCATTGCGTCATAACAGGCACACCACCTGGGATCATAGACATATGGATGCTGAGATATACATGACTATGTCCAATACTTTTTGGTTTCCACCCTCAAATGGCAGTATCCACAAGCGCCACTCCAAATGGTTCTCACAAACCACAGCTTTTGACCCTGAGCCTGGAAATAAACCTCTTTCTACAGAGGTCACCAACCATTATTTGCAACATTTACACACCAAAGAAACTTTTGCGGGTACCACACACAACACAACACAACACAACACAACACAAGTAACCACAGATTGTAAACTACCGTGTTTCCCCTTTTTTAAGACGTAGTCAGAAAGTAAGACATAGCAGGGTTTTTTTAGAAGTAGGAGAAATAAGACGTACCCTGAAAGTAAGCCATAGTGCCGCCATTGTCCCCATCGCCAGCAAAGCAGCTACCGGTAGAGGCGTGGGGGGGGGGGAGACGCCTCTTGCCGGAGTTCTGCCCCGCCTGCTCCTGACTCGCGGGGAGAACAAAAGGGAGAGGCGCGAAAAAAAAGACGCCACTTCCTGTTCCTGCCGGGAGCAGCAAACCAGCGAGAGGCGCGGGAGAAAAAGGCGCCTCTTGCCGGAGTTCTGCAGCCTGCTTCTAGCGTGCAGGGAGCCAGAGAGCGAGAGGTGGGGGAAAAAAAAGACTCCTCTTGCCCGAGCCCTGCCGCCACCGGGACTCAGAGGAAACTTGCCGACAAAGACGACTGAAGGAGCGAGAAGCACTGTCCCGTGCAAAGAGATAAATACAGGAGATAAAAACTGTAAGGAACCCCTGTTGAGAACTTGGCGCTTTTGAAGCTTCTCTCCTTCTTTCCCTCCTCCCGTTTTTTTAAGGTAGCATTGCCCCAAGGATCGCTTTGCTCCTGCTCCTCCTTGCCCAGCTGATTTGTGGCTGAAGGAGGGGTGATTCTTTAAAAATCTGCCGAGGAAACGATCTTTATGGAGGACAGGGAAGTTTTTTCCCTCTCCCTCCTTGCGTTTATCAAGGCAGCTTTGCCTCAAGGCAGATTTCCTCCTGCTTATCCCTGCCCAGCCACTGGTGTTTGTGGCTGAAGGAGGGGTGATTCCTTAAAAATCTGCTGAGGAAACGATCCTTATGGAGGACAGGGAAGTTTTTTTCCCTCTCCCTCCTTGCGTTTATCAAGGCAGCTTTGCCTGAAGGCAGATTTCCTCCTGCTTATCCCTGCCCAGCCACTGGTGTTTGTGGCTGAAGGAGGGGTGATTCCTTAAAAATCTGCCGAGGAAACGATCCTTATGGAGGACAGGGAAGTTTTTTTCCCTCTCCCTCCTTGCGTTTATCAAGGCAGCTTTGCCTGAAGGCAGATTTCCTCCTGCTTATCCCTGCCCAGCCACTGGTGTTTGTGGCTGAAGGAGGGGTGATTCCTTAAAAATCTGCCAAGGAAACAGATCTTTATGGAGGAGGACAGGGAAGCTTCTCTCCTCCCCTCCCTCTTCCATTTATTTTAAAAAACAACCAAGGGCTTTTCCATATGACCTGTTTGTTGGCATTCAAACTCAAAGCTTTTAGTCTTTATCATCCAGACTTCATTGAGCAAGCATTCATTCCAACTTGCTTGTGGAGGGTGTTTGCAGGTTTTTCCATTGACAATTTGTTCATCCCACAGTTCTCAGTGGATTTCAAGTTTCCAAACAACACAAAGTTCCAATAAAAACAACAAAGTGGTTTTGTTGCACTAGGACAACTCAGCTCTTTAATCCACTTTAATTGTGCCAAACTTAAAATTGCAATATGCTCTTGAGTCCCCTGTCCTGAGGTGCCAAAATTTAATCTTTTTAGCCATTTCTGGACACCTAAAAGCAGCCATTTAACATTTTTCTCTATCCCCCCATAACCAGCCAGAAACAACCCCCAGACAATATGGCTGCAAAAAGAAGGAGCTATACAGTTGAGTACAAGAAAGGAATTGTGGAGGACTCCCAGGGCAAGAATCTTACAGCTTTCTGCAAGGAGAAGAATTTGGATATCCGAATGGTCCAAAAATGGCGGGCAGAATACGATAACCTCAGTCTACAGGTGGTCATAGGAAATGCTAAGAAGCGTAAGTGTGGTGCAGGTCGGCAACCTTCAGTTCCTGAGCTGGAAGACATGATCAGTGAGTGGATCGCTGAAAGGAGAGCAAAGGCTTTGGTTGTGCGCAGGGCTGATATTCAAGCATTTGCCCTAGCAATGGCATCACAATTTGAAGTATCCCCTGAATTCAAAGCATCACAACACTGGCTGGATGGCTTCCTTCAGCGATATGAACTGTCTCTCAGAAAATCAACAACACTGTTTAGGTTGGAAGATGCTGAAGTTGTTAAGCGAGCACTTGCATTCAAGTCCTTTGTTGATGGCATCGACTTTTCTAAATACCAACTTTGCAACATGATTGCTATGGATGAAACTGCAGTGTTTATGGGCCAAGGAGCCCAAACAACAATTGAACAGAGGGGTGCCTCCTCAATCTACGTTCCCTCCACTGGTCATGAAAGTTCTCGAGTTACCTGTATTTTGGCAATTCGTCTGGATGGAAAGAAAGCCACACCTGTTATCATCGCTAAGGGCAAGAAAGATAAGATTGAACGTGTTTCTGGCATTTATGTTCTGGAATCCGAAAAAGCCTGGTGCACACAAGCAGTTATAAGGAGGTGGCTTGATTTAATGCTGCCACTTGTTACGCGAGGTGGTCAAAGAGGTCTGCTAGTCTGGGATTCAGCCAGCACTCACCGCGCTAAAGACATGAAGAAGTTCCTTGCAGAGAGAAGAATAGATCAAATAATGATTCCTGCAGGAATGACTGCCTATCTGCAGACTCTTGATATTGCAATAAACAAGCCATTCAAAGACCATTTGCGTATGGAAATCAACGACTACATTGAAAATAGAATGACAAGAAATCAGCGTGGAAACTTTGTGAAACCTAACCTGCAAGAGGTCGTGAATTGGGTGAAGAATTCATGGGATAAAATCACTGACAGTGTTGTTGCCAATGCACTCCGAGCAGGTTACCTGGATAAGAGGTGCTCATTTACTGAGAGCTCTATCGCTCAACATGAAAGATTGGGGCCAATGGTTCTAAAGGAACTGGAATTGCAAGAAATGAAGGATGGAATTCCGGGTTTGGAGTGTTATGATGATGTTCCAGAAGAAGACGACTTAACTATAATTGAATAAATGTTGATTGTTGTATGCTCCAGAAGAAGATGACTTAATTTTAATTGAATAAATGTAGATTGCTGTACCGTACCATACTGATGCAATAAAAATAAGACATCCCACTGAAAGTAAGCCACCCTGTGTTTTTTTGAGGGAAAAAAGTTATAAGACGGTGTCTTAAAAAAGGGGAAACACGGTATGGTGCTGGCTACAATAGACTGCTTCTTTCAGGCTTAATTTCAGGAGGAGGAGAGCAGCTAGTAGTTACATGTGTCTGCAGGAAAACACACATTGTCACCTCTTGAATTATTATACAAACTGAGGCTGCAGCTATAAATTCACACTTATCGGGGAGCAGGCCCCATTGAACACAGCTGGACTTACTCCTGAGCAAACATCACGATGAGGACTGATGAAAATATTGACATTCCTCCTATTTCTTATTTATTTATTTTTTATTTGAGTTCTTAACAGCGCATTCCACAGGGCAAGAAAGACAGGGCTATTTCAACCAGCGTGTGTGTGTGTGTGTGTGTGTGTGTGTGTGTGTGTGTGTGTATTCAGTGACTGACATTGCACTAATACCTCAAATGACTAGGATAGATCCTTGATGATTTTCAGCATATTATATACAGTAGCTTCATCCATTATTCAAAGGTGTTTTTTAAAAAAAGAAAAAAAGAAAAGATTAGCCAATTACAAAAGAAACCTTGCTGTATTTTTTTAAAATCATACACTGTCTATAATATTGTGTGTGTGTGTGTTCATTATCCAAGCTGCCAGAATAAACAGCCTTCTTTGGAATGATAGTACTTAATACCAAGTAAAATTCATAAGGTATTTTACATAAACGGACAATATAGGTAAAAAGAGAAATGAGGTCCTACTGAGCCTCTCCAATGATCATTAATTCAGGGAAGCTTCTCTCTCCCTCCCTTTCTCCAATGCACTTTAATTCTAATTCTGCATGGCCAGTTACAGACGGTTATAGGATCTTGTCATGCCGTATATCTCTCTTTAGCTGGAGATGCATAAGTATGAGATAAATCTTCCTATATTTCACTTTTCAAATCACAGTTTCTTTTTTTAGCCAGCTGTCACTGGAGCAATCAATCTCCTGCTTAGGGCTCAATTTAGATGTATAGCACTTGTCTGTAGATCAGTAATATCATTGCACTCTTCACAGTGGCTCCCAGTATAGCCTCTTACAATTCTGCTTTGACCTTTCAGCGGTACTGGAAATATGATTTCTCTCCCTCCCTCCCTCCCCCCCCTCTCTCCCTCCAGGACTGATCAGCTACTTTGTTCTTAGAAATAAAATGAAATTATCATAACAATGAGACGTGTGAACGCCTAATGAAATAAAATATTGCTGATGGCTTTGCTGGCTAAAAAAGAAGAGAAGTGAAAATCCATTAAACATTTATTTACACCCACCCACTCATTCCCTAGCTCCATGAGAATGCCAAGTGTGCTTTCCTCTGCAGATCTGTAGCCTTTCACAGTTTGAGTCTTCCTTCAGCTCTGAGAACATCAGCCATTTCGCCTCATCACCTACTTGGCATTATTCCTGAACCAAAGCGCTCTCAGGCCTTGCCTCCCAAACAACAGCAAATTAATAATATACCATGGGCTCAACCCCATGCTTAGAAAGACTTCAGAACAGCACTGACAAAATCATCATCATCATCATCATCATCATCATCATCATCATCATCATCTAACAACTCTTTATCACAGGGGTGTTGACTCAAAGGTTTGGAATCCAAACACAATTCTCCAGACCTCACCATTTGGCCTTCAGGACTCTGCTTGGCTACTCTTTCTCTCCAGACCACACACTCCTGCAAGTCTATGGGAAATAACATAAAGTTTCAGGAAACTTTCCATGTTCAGCATTAAATTACGCATTTATCACACATTTGCCCTCAGATTGGAAACTTGATATGTGGGTAGAGAGACTGTAGTCTGGAAGCTTCACAGCTTCTCTTTCAATTAGAAATTAGCTCAGTAATCTCAAAAGGTATCAAAGTGATCTTTCTACATGGTTCATGGCAACTTAATAAAATGGTATGGAATATCAGAATTACTGTGGGCTCTATTCAAACTATGGTAAGTTTTACTCAGACTAAGTCCACTGAAATTGAGTACGCCATAGCTAAATACCACCCTGTGTTTTTATGTTGTGATGAATAATGGGTTGAGTTAGGAATATAAGACAATGATTCTTTTCACCAAGGAAATTATGAAGACTTTACCACCAGAATTGTTTTCGCTTCCCTTCATCTGAATAATAATTTCAAAATCCACTTGGATTTTCACATTAAGTGAAATTAGCTTCATTCTATGGATAAGAGGACCACCACTCTTGAGTAATATCACTATCTTTTAAAGCTCCCACCACAATTCCTAATTTTGTGTGTGAGAGAGACAGAAACCTACAAGCCTGCTTTGCATTTTGCTGTAGATGGAAATGGCAACTGTTCATCTTTTCGAAGTCTCAAAACTATTTTTCCCCCTATTATGCAATTTGCTTGCATAAACTGGCCTATATATTACTTTGAACCTGTGATAAACCAATGTTTCAAGGCTAAACAAAATTTCTCTTGGCAAATCCTAAACATTTGACAGCAACAGAAACTTCCAAATGCAGCATGGTAGGATACAAATTTCTACCTTCCAGATTTGTATGTGTACAAATGCATTTTAGCAAACAGATATTTTGTTGAGTGTTTATCTTCCTGCCCTCCTCCTCTACCATGGAGGGCTGAATCCAGAATCTAGAATAAAAGCATGACCAGGGATCTGCTTGTGCCACAGGTTCCAACTCCCTGGGGCCCTGGGTGCCTGAGACCCCACAAAATTCTCCACGAATGGGTCAGGCGCCCACAATTTTGGGTGCCAGGGCCATGCATGCTGCATGGCGCACACAGCCCTGGGCACCCACAGTCACAGAGCTAAGTTGGCATTCCTGGCTTGTACAACAAGCTTTCTTGCTTCCCACTGAAAAGTCACTCCTGAGGCTTGGGGAGCAGGTGTGTGTGTGTGTGTGTGTGTGTGTCCGTGTCCGTGTCCGTGTCCTCCAGACTAGTATAGGATGTTGCACAAGGGGAAGAGAATCAGTGGAAACTGGAAAGGAAAACTTTGTGCAAGTGGAATCTCCTTCTCCTCATACAACAAGGGAACCTTCTGGATTCCAGCCACAATCCTAGGAGACCACCTACATTGGTGGTTTTGTTTGTTTTTTAAGGAAAATTTGGGAATGGCATAACCAACATATAGCTGATGGAGGCTCTGTCCTCCTACTAAAGATTCACCCTTTATAGAATTTCAAAACCCACCAGTCTCCTTGTTCTGACTGGCTGCCCTTTAAATGAAAGTTCTCTTGATGCAGAGGCACTAAAGATTTCATGCTATACATTTCCTCAGAGAGGACACCATAATTTGAACTTTACAGCTCTTTCTATGGCTAGAGCTTAGAGGAGGTGAAACAAAAATGCCAGCTCCTTTGCCTAATTACTAACAAAAGAAGGAAAAGAAGGGGGATGGAGAAGAAGCAGGGAATAGGTTTTCTAGGTCACTGAGGGGGGAATCAATCTGTGTTAGAACCTGTGTGCCATTTCTTGCCTTTGAACAACTCTCTCTATGTCACTGTGCTGGAGGTCTGACATTTAAGTCGGCACACTTTAATACATCTGATCAAAGAGTGTAACTACTGGTATTTCCAAGGAAGACCAAGATAGCACTACTTTCTTATGCTATCCTGATTTGTGGTACTTCTGGCTGTACTATACAGTACTACAACTGTGTGACTGATGTCGACTATCCACTATGTACAGTACACACCTTACCTTTTCAAATTGAATACGAGTTTGGAAGCAACTCACCTGTTTTAGTGGGGGGGGGGGGCGGAGAGAAGAAAGCCAATGTATCTTGTCAGGTTTTGTACCATGTCCTGGTAGTTCTCTTTGGGGAAAGTTTGTTCTGTCTATTTTTCTTCTTTGGCAAAGGGAAGAGAAGTTGTATACAAAGGGGCTTGCTTGGACTTACTAAGGTTCTCCCTCTTCTCTCTGAAGAACATCAGTTCACCTAAACTCTTCCTTGCTATGGAAAACAGGAAGAGAACTCTCCTAATGGTTAGGGAAGGTTTCCTCCTGTGGGGAAGGGAATGTAATAACTTCAAATAGCTGATAATATTGTTGCCCATCACCCCAATCTCCATGCGGTATGAGATTCCAGAGGTTTGAGATGTTTACCCAGGGTTTGGTTTCCTTGGAATGAAGGACAGTAGAGACTATGGTGGCTTTCTAATATATGGTTTATCTACACATATATACAACCTGAGCCTATGATGTGGGAGCTCTCAGCATTAACACCCCAGAAGGCCTTGCTATTCCCAGAGTCATAGCCTTGAATTCAAGCAGAAATCTATCCTGACTATCACTCTCAGGCTTCTGCTTGCTTCTAAGCCCAGCTCTCTAACACACTATTGTCCTTCTTACTACCAGCCAAGTGAGGGAGGGGGTCCAACCATTTCCCTTCTGGTACACAGCAACTTCCTTTCTTATACAACAACCCATACTTGGTCCATTATGGTCCATTATGGCCCTGGCCCAGCTACTTCAACAAAGAGATTTCCATTAGATTCCAACACACACACACACCTATCCAATCCAACTAACAACGATATAATTTGTCCCCCTCCAGAAGACAGAACATAATAAAATAAAAAAAGTCTGCTGGGTCAGGCCAATGGCCCAGAATCCTCTTCCCACAATAGACAAACAGATATCTATGGCAAGCATGACCTGAGCACAAAACCAGTATCACTTCACCTGTTGCTCCAGAGTAAAGAGCTGAAAGCATTCAAGTCTTCCCTTTGCCATCTTGTGTCTTTCTTCTCACCTAAACACTGCCTTATATTGAGTCAGGTGATCCACCTGGCCCAGTACTGCTGCCTACTCCAATCAGCTGTAACATTGCAATTGGAGCTGCATTTTTTGAGAGCCATTTTAATATACCAAGCATCAAACCAAGTGCTTTGGCATTTAACCATGTTCCCTCCCCGCAGCAATAAATGCAGACTGAAGGCCAGGAAGGTGATGAGTCTACTCCATTGCTCTTGGAAGTCAAACCCTCAATAGTGCAAGCAAAAACATCCATCTCAAATGCAACTGAGGTTCGAATGATGGATTTAAAAATCAAACGGTCAAAAATTTCCATTGGCCACATTCTATAATTTCACATACACCAGATATGCCTCTGCACAGTCCTCAAACTTCTGATTTAATTGGGATGGAGGAAAATACAAGTGCATCTTCACGTTTGATTGAGGTACATTTCATTTTTTCCTGTCCTTGCTGGATCACATCCATGATATGGAAATGAATTTTCTCTCTCTATAGAAATCACTTTGATTTACTACAATATCATTGTCTCCGCCCCCACCCCTCACCCCCACCCTGGTCAGGATTATCCAGCTTCAGGAGATACTTCAGCATCTATATTCTGTCTGGTTTATGTAACAATTAGCTGTTAAAACAGCAAACGTTTAAACCGTTTGCATCACTTGTTTCTAAAAGTAACTCAAGGTGGCTCGTGCTATGTATATGAAAGCAAAACCACCAAAACAACAGCAGAAAATATAAGAAAAGAACACAGTAGCAGAGTGAATCAACAACAACAGCACAATGTAGGTTCTTCCCTCCACCTATTGAAAAACCAGATGATTCCACATTTAACAGGACTGGTGCACAATACCTACATAAATACAAGTAAATATATTTCTATAAATTTCCCCACACATGGTTTATAATTTAGACTCAACGTCTCACCACCAAAATGGGATCATAACTTGGTCTCCCTCCCACCTCAGATATCCAGATATATGTCTTTTCTACTGTTTGGGCCCTGCTTTTTTATATCGATAGGATTATCTCCCCTTTTAAAAGGTAAGAGGGATTTTGTTTTGAAAGTGGAGAAACTCACAAGCAGGGGTGCCAACTTGAGTAAAATATGGGGGGGTCAAGTCCCACACTGCATAATCAATCACATGGCATGGCACACACACACCATTTGAATGACAGTGCCCATCAACTTTGGGGGGCCCAGCACCAGGGCCGTCTTAAGCATAACTGGCGCCCTGGCACAGTGGTGCAAAGATCCCTCCGGCGCCCCCCACCCTGTTTCACAGCACAGCTGTCTGGTGGGCGCTGCATGCAGTGTGGCAGCCCCATAGCAGCCCAGTGGCCTGGCACATTGCGCCACCCAGCCGTGCCTTAGGGCTGACCCTTCCCAGCACTCACAAATATTTTAGGTGGGGCGAAGGGACCTCGACCCCCAGGAGACGGCTCCTATGCTCACAGGTTGTGAGAAAGGTCCTGCAAAATATGCATATGGGTTTTTAGAAATCTTCTGTCAAACATTTATAATTCTCCTCTCTGAGGTTTTCCAAGTATTCAGCGGGAATGAAAAAGACTGTCAAGGACAAATGAAGGGTTGATCACACAACAACACTCAGTAGTGCATTTTAACTTAAGACAACCTCCGTTCCTAATGACAACAGAAGGTCACAGCTTGAGACACCAGACTGACACAGAAGTTATTCTACAGGATCCTTAACTCTTAAGTGCTTATACAGCAGTTTGCAGTGGTACGCCACACACACGTTTCTTCTGTATGTAGATGTTTTTGATTTATTATTTCTTTGATCTAGAATTGCCATGGACATGTGTCTTGAAGCAAAATTTGTAATGAATGTAGAGATTCCTCTTCAGGTGGAAAGATCATAGAAATATCAAGGAAGCCTATTAACATATTGATAAGGTGTGGACTTTATCAGAAGTCAAGGTGGGAAAGGCATTCTGTACACTCCTACGTTTTCACTTCCATGGATGCAAAGATGGTTGCTCTGCTCAGGCAAATCATGAAGAGAAGTTCAAGGTAGGATGAATGAATTTTGATAAGTCATGCAAAATTATCTCAGGCGTTCCTCATACCTACCTTTTTGGAACCTCCAAATTCTTATCCTTCCACAAGCATTTATATCAGAACTCCCATATAAATCTGTTGAGAGTGTCACTGGTTGTCCCCAAAGTAGGTGAGGCTCATTTGATGTTGACACAAAACCAGGGCCAACCCATTTTGTCACCTGAAATGAACCAAAAAACAATGGCCTTCCCATATTTTTCAAATGCCCACAACATTCAGCAGAGACATTTGAATTTGACCACATGACCACTACATATCACCATAATGAGGGTGGTGGCAATACCACCCAAAAATCAGCCTACACATAGCCTACACCCTAAACACAGACATTTCTGATATAGAAACTTAAGGTTTAGAAGCTGAACAATATTACCTTCTTCAGGAGTTGCACTGGCACTATCATGACTACCGGTATTAAGCAATTGATTTCCACCAATACTATCTAGGACAAATGGGCGTCCAGTTCACCTTGTGTTGATGAGCAGCATCGGTGGTACCAGCTCTTGTTTTATCCAGGACTGAATCCGCTAAATATTGCTGACATTCAGCAAGAAGTAACATAGATCAAATGGTCAAGAGCATAAGATAAGGAGCTAAGGTTCAGTAGGCTTGATACTAGGGAATGTATAGGGGCACCTGGGGTTTAAATACACCTTCACTCATCAAAGACAGCAAACACTGAATGGGGCAGAGATTATAGCTAATAAGTTTTGGTAGTTGGCAGGATAAAAGGGGGAAAGTCAGGTAGATCAATGCCTGTCACTGCTGCCCTTGGGGAGAAAAAGATAAAGGGCAAAAATAGTATATCCACTGTATGGCAGACCGCAGTCACTCAAAACCTGTCATGCTGAGAGACTAGACAGAGCCAAGGAATGCAGCAGAAGTTGAAAAATGTACTCATTGACTAGGAGTGATTACTTTGACTTTCCAGATTCCAGCTCTGGAGAAGAGGAATGCATTTCAGCATCTTCTGTGCCATTAGTCTGGGCCCTAATTTCTGCTCGTCTGGCTGTAGTACCGTAAGAACAGAGAAAAAGAGTAGCAGGAGAGAATAAAGACCAAATAACTCTTGGAACACTCATCTGTGGACACAAAACCTTCTGAACATCTTCCTTAAAAGCATAGTTTCCACCTCTGGGAGATGGTAGCATTACTATGACTACCCAGGCATCTGCACAGTTTGTCTGAGGCCAGCGTTGGGAGTCTTGTTATGATAAAGTTCTTGTCATGACCATTTAAGTCCAACAGGCCCCTGGCAGGGCACCCCAGCCAACTGGGCCCGCTGAAGCCTGGGGCAAGTGTGTCTGCCTGTCCTCCGCTCTGCATGGGGCTATACCCTTTGCATTAAACCCTTCCATCTTGTGTCCCTCCCCTCTCCCTCCCTTATTCAAATTTCTGATACTCTCTGCTTGAGGTCACTGTGACTGAATTAGGCCAAATTCTTCTACCACACACTATAAATCAGTAGAGTCTTGTGGATGTGCCATGATCATTGTCGGTGGTAGGTGACAAGCAATAATCCCAGATCAAGTGAGAAAAGCAAAATGTAGAACCTTTGCAGGGCTAAATGTGGCAAACAGGATTCCATTAGAGATACCAGAGAACTCCAGCTAATAAAATAATGTGAGTCAACTAACCTAGTTACATCCCACACAGCAATCAGAATGTCTTTGCACATGGACAGTAAACATCATGGAGTATGACATGCTCAAGATAATTGGTGAAAAGTAGCAAGGTATGATGCATTTACTTTTTATATGGGAAACAACTTTGAAAGGTGTAATTTTAGTTCTTTTTAAAGAAAGCTCTCTCCTTCTTCAAAGAGGATTGATTAGATCCTGAGCATGAGAATTAATTCACAGAGCTGTCGCCAATAACATTTTACCTTCATGCTACCAATCATACCAACCTTGAATAAGTCTCTCTCTCTCTCTCTCTCTCTCTCTCTCTCTCTCTCTCTCTCTCTCTCTCTCTC
This sequence comes from Zootoca vivipara, assembly GCF_963506605.1. Classification (NCBI taxonomy): domain Eukaryota; kingdom Metazoa; phylum Chordata; class Lepidosauria; order Squamata; family Lacertidae; genus Zootoca; species Zootoca vivipara. The sequence continues at coordinate 33,923,394 of NC_083279.1, forward strand.
TCTCTCTCTCTCTCTCTAATTGAAGCAAGCACTTCTTGATCTAAATGTACCCAAACTGAAGCTTCCAGAATTGTAAGATGTCCTCTATAATGTTATCCAGTTCATACACACTCTTTCTGTAAATGTTTTTGATTATGAGTTACATATACTTTGTCAAAAATAATTTGCTATGTACAATACTCGATGGCATAAAACAAAAAAAAAACACAAGTGGCACTTAGCACTTTAGGTACATTTTGTTAAAACACTGTTAGCAGCAAAAGTTTGAACTCAGTCTGATAATTTCTGAAAAGAACAGAATGCTTAAAAATGTTTGTAGCATGGGGGCCCTGTGTGCTTTATTCTAACAGACCAAAAATAGCTACCTATTTAGAGCCACAATGGTCAGTTAAAAATATAAAAGGGAGATGACACATATCTCTATTCTACAGAGCAGCATAATTCAGACCTTGTAACATTACTTGAAGCTTGCATAAGGAGTTAAAAACATTTTGTTTGTGGTTGGCTTTTTAGAAAGGAACCCATGCCTGGCAGGTGGACTTCTGGGTGATATTCAAAATACCGTTGCTGCAGTGTTCCCATGTACTTGCCTCTACTGTCTTATTTAATCTGCATGAACAGCGAGATATTCACTTTGTATACAGAAAAATATATATGGATGACTACACATTAACTAGCTGACTACAAATATAATTAGCTGCAATTCCCTTGATGTTACAAGCTAAGCAAAATGCTGTCACACAATTAGACACACTGTGGCTGACTGTATCCACGATGTACCAGTTAACAGTAGTCTTTCACACATTAGTGCATAATTAGAGAAGTATAAGGTGACTGGGGAAATCTTAATATAGAACTAGGCCCCAGAACTTTACCATCTCTACTCCCATAACTGGTTTCTGCTAAAACCCCTGCCGATTGAGCTGTGTTCCTCAAAGCTACAATATGAACTCTGCCACCTGACTGACTATTCAGTCGGCTGATTCCAAAGATGTAAGTTCCCCTCACAGACCAGATACTTCAGTTTGGATGTGGACATTTTCTGAAGTTGTGTGAGAGACTTGACTCAAACTGAATCTGAGAACTATATGCAAGATTTTGATTGGAGTAGGAGGGATGGACACATATTATTAGAGTGGAAGTAGCGATATCTCTGTTTCATGACCAGTTTGCATGCACTTAATGATACTGTAGGTCGTTTCTCTTCTATACTCTTCTGTAGATTTTTTAAAAACGTGAAAAATTCACATTTCAACTATACACTTTTTCCTCTAATGCATACTTGATACACATTATTCCTTTAAAATGCAAATTTTGTATAGTTTTCAATGCATACCCCAAATGCATTTCCCTCATGAAATACACATTCTTGTGTGCTCCCCCCCCTAATTGAAACAGGTATACTGTATCATGGATTGTGTGGCAGGGAGGAAGTTGGGAGAGCAAGGAGTCAGCAAAAGCAATTGTGTCCTCATTCACCAATGGAAGCTTTCTGTTGAATCAAAAGCCTTCTGTGGATAGAAGCCATCTTACCACATTCTACCTCCACTCTCAGAGGGAACATACCTCTGAATGTAAGTTGCTGGGAATCACAATTGGGGGGAACAGCATTGTTGCGCTAAGGTCCTGCTTGTGGGTTTCATGTAAGCATCTGGTTGGCCACTGTGAGAACAAGATGCTGGAGTAGGGGGGCCCATTGGCCTGATCCAGCTGGGCTTTCCCTACATTCTTTCATTCGCAAAAGTTGAAGTAAGGATCGAAATCCAGTATGTAAATTGCACTGAAACCAAATTTGATGAAGGGCGGTACAAAGGTATTTTAAGTAAATGCATAAATGTTCAAAATAATTTCAAATATTAAGTGGTTTAAATAAAAAAAGCCATATTTGTAAAATGAAAATCACACACATCTTGAGCCTTGAGGGAGAAGGGCACAATACATTAAAATAAATCAACTGGAACTTACTTACCCAGAGAGACAAGCTTCTCCCGTTTTATCTTTTCTCTCAGCCTGAACCACTATCTTTCGAGCGTTTGTTGTAGTGAATAGATTCCCAGGTTTTGCATTTGGCTTGCATGATTGCTTCCCTGCACTTGAAATCTATACTTGACGGTTCTAACTGTAGGCCAAAAAACGGTGATCTAAGTATTTGTTCTCAACATGTTTGTTGGGACTGGACACACTTCCTGGTCACACCAAGAAGGCTGCAATTCTTAGGGCTGTATTCAAGGTTTCCATATGCTGTAAAAAGGTAAAGGGACCCCTGACAGTTAAATCCAGTCGCAAATGACTCTGGGGTTACGGCTCTCCTCTTGCTTTACTGGGTGAGGGAGCAAGCGTACAGCTTCTGGTTCATAAGGCCTGCATGACTAAGCTGCTTCTAGCAAAACCAGAGCAGCACATGGAAACGCCGTTTACCTTCCTGCCGGAGTGGTACTTATTTATCTACTTGCACTTTGATGTGCTTTCAAACTGCTAGGTTGGCAGGAGCAGGGACCGAGCAACGGGAGCTCACCCCATTGTTGGGATTCGAACTGCCAACCTTCTGGTTGGCAAGCCTTGGGCTCTGTGGTTTAGACCACAGTGCCACCCGCATCCCATTCCATATGCTGTAGTTATCAATAATAGCTGTTTCAATATTTTTAGAGAAATACTGAGCTTTAATTGAAAGTCTAGCCTTTTAGCCTAGTAGTACAGGCGACAGCCAGCTAATTCCTGATCTGCAAGAAGGCATGGTCTAATATAACATTTTCTCTTTATCTCTGTTTCTCATCTTTCCTGTATTAAATTCAGTTATCCATATTTTCATAGCAGTTTGTGATCCCCTTTGGATTAAAGTCTTCATGAAAATGTCTCCTAATGCATACATTTTTTGTATGCATTTTTTGCCTAATATGCACATATCCCCTAATATAATGCAGTTTGTAAGCTATTTTCACTGATACATGTCATTAGATGCACTTTGTGCTAGAACATGACTTTAAAAACAAACACACGGAGCTTGCTTAGAAAGCTGCAAAATTCAGAGAAATGTGAATTTTGAAGGGAGGCTGTGTTTCAGTTTCTGTATGGTTTTGAAAAGATCTAATTAGCTAAGATTGCCTTAACACCTGAACTGAATTGAATTTATCCCACATCCCTATCCGCAGGACACCCAGTTTGAGTCTCACCAAAGCCCATGAAGATGTTCCCAGGTTCCATTTGTGGCATTTCCATATAGGGCCGGGGCAGTGGCAGTCTGTATGGTGGCATAGGTGGGGCACCACTGCACTCCTAGCTTCTGAACACAGCATTTCACTGGTGCTTACCAGTAGGAGATGGGGCAGGGCAAGGTGCAGGGACTTCAGTGCTGTGTGGGACAGTGGAGCCAATGTGAAGCTCTTGACATTATGAACCTGCACAGCACCCAACTCCCCACCTCTTGCCACCCCCCTCAGGTAAGGACAAATGGTGTGGTCTGTTTGGAACGTCCCAGTGGCACTGTCATATGGGCTGCTAATGGGCTAGGAAAGATTCCAGCCAGAAACTTTGGAGATGCTATTGAGATGTAGTTTAAATGATATTGAGCTAGATAGGTAAAGGTAAAGGTAAAGGGACCCCTGACCATTAGGTCCAGTCGTGACCGACTCTGGGGTTGCACGCTCATCTCGCATTATTGGCCGAGGGAGCCACATTCCAGGTCATGTGGCCAGCATGACAAAGACACTTCTGGTGAACCAGAGCAGTACACGGAAACACCGTTTACCTTCCCGCTGTAGCGGTTCCTATTTATCTACTCGCATTTTGACGTGCTTTCAAACTGCTAGGTTGGCAGGAGCTGAGACCGAGCAATGGGAGCTCACCCCGTCACAGGGATTCGAACCGCTGACCTTCTGATCAGCAAGCCCTAGGCTCAGTGGTTTAACCCACAGTGCCACAGTCTAATACAATATAAGGTAGCTTCATATGTTCTATAATAATAATAATAATAATAATAATAATAATAATAATAATAATAACAATAATTTATTTATACCCCGCCCATCTGGCTGAGGTTCCCCAGCCACTCTGGGCGGCTCCCAATCGAGTGTTAAAAACAATACAGCATTAAATATTAAAAACTTCCCTAAACAAGGCTGACTTCAGATGTCTTTTAAAAATAGGATAGCTGCTTATTTCCTTGACATCTGATGGGAGGGCATTCCACAGGGCGGGTGCCACTACCGAGGAGGCTCTCTGTCTGGTTCCCTGTAACCTCACTTCTCGCAATGAGGAAACCGCCAGAAGGCCCTCGGTGCTGGATCTCAGTGTCCAGGCTGAATGATGGGGGTGGAGACGCTCCTTCAGGTATACAGGACCGAGGCCATTTAGGGCTTTAAAATTCAGCACCAACACTTTGAATTGTGCTTGGAATTTGAGTTGCAGACTGTACGGGTCAACTTCAGAAGCAAAACTAGACAGACATCACTCCGACCTCATTGGACTGGATTGCAAATTATGAAAATTTGGGCACATGTTGCACATGTTGTTGTTCAAGCATTTCATTTTCATTTGGCACAAACAACAGCTTCAGAAAAGTGATGGGATTCATATGCAATAACTAATGGTACTTGCTGTTTGGTAGTTCAGCATCAGGCATGGATTTCCCTTGGCAATAGGCTTAGAGCAATGCTAATTATAATATGAACCCAAATCCAACCTGCCAGTTGAACCCACTGCCATACATGACAAGCCTCTATGGAGACCCGAGAGCTTAATGACAGGTGTCAGGTTTTCAAAATGATTGTTTTCTTTACAAAAAGGATAAACACATAATTCTTTGCACAAAGCATTAGAAAATACTGTGATATTTTATTATTAAAAATGCTGCTGAAAAGTTTATACATATGTGTCCAGCCATATATATCTTCTATCCTTACTTAAGGCAGAACCAAAAGAGAAAAGAAAAATGCAGAAACAATAATAAAAAGAAACCCTGCGTGCCTCTTAAGGTCAAGAAGAAAAGCCTGGGAAAGTTCTTTTTTCTTTCCTTTTATAGTTTTTTTCCTCAAAGTATACTTTGTTGTTATTATTATAGAATCCTATGAAGAGCCTAAAAATTTCCATTTATAAATCATACATCTGTCCAGACGTATTGGATTATTAAAGTGACGTCATTGTCATTGTTTTTAAAAGCTAAAATCATTCACTTACAGAAACGGTTTTACCCAAATGTCACAAGCCTGACACAGTACTGTACATGTTGCTAGCAGAAGACAACTGGAAATACTAAACAAATACCATAATTCACATAACAAACATACCCAACTAAGATGCCATCACATCCCTTTTTCTTTAATCCCACAAGTCGTGAAGAACTGTTGTGTCTTTATGGAGGCAATGCGTCGATTGTGAGAATGGCATAGAATAGGCCCGGCTTTAATTAAGATTACAGTAAAGATCGTGGAAGGCAATTGCTTTTTTCCTTCTTCCCCGTTTAATATTGGGTGACAAACCGAGCTCTAAGCTCATGTAAACCCTCACCAAGAAGCAGAAGGAAAGCATATACAAGTTTTCAATTTCCAACAAGACTTCAGTATGGGCCACATTAGTCAATTTGCTGGGTCGCCAACCCACTTTTTACCATTCTCAATGTCAGGACCTGCTTTCTTTGCCAGAAACAGTATGGAGCTGCGCCTATAACACAGCCAGATGAGAAGATGTCAACGTAGCTGTAAGTTAGAATGTTGCAAGCTGTCTAGTCTAAAGGCAGAAGGCATCTTGTGTCAGATATGATTATCTGGGGATGATAATACAGCGTTGTGCCCTTTTTAACACAGGGAAATAAAAAATACAATATACATCCTGGGAAAGATATGATCATGTGCAGAGCAACTCTGTTCAAATATCTTTGGTTACCAACTTTAACTTCAGTTTTCTAAAGACAAAATATAAACCATTCTTCACTTATTAATAACTCAATTCTACCTTTATAACAGTTGATATTTTTTAATAAACTTTATACAGAGGTGCCAAGTATCTTGTTGGGACAGCTGCCTTTCATACCAAACTCCCCTGTTAACGGGAATAGAGTGAGGAATTAAGAAAAAGGTTTGATGCTTTTGCGCAGTAAAATGATCCAGCTTCTTCAAGGCAACTCACCTATTGTACATTTGATATGGTTTTCTTCTAGCTCTCCAGGGCATCCATCCTTTCTGTGGTGCAACAAAAGACTGTGGGCTTGATTACAAATTGCTACTGGGGCAAAAGCTCTTTATAGACTGTTCCGTCTAGATCTTTATTAAATGAACAGTAAATAGAAGCTATTTCTTCCCCATCTTCCACTTCATGTGTTTCCCTTGTTCAAAAGAGCAGAGCAGTTGCTTCTCAGATCAACCTCTTCTGCAGACTGCTGGTGCAGGCAGAACTAATCTTCCTCAGAAAAAAGACTGGCCAAAGAGGCAGACCTTCTTAATACACATCAGGACACTCACAATTTGGAAAGCAACGTTTCATGGCATAGCGGATACCCAAAACAAATTAAAACAAAAAAGAAATGGACTCATAGCTCAATTTTAACAAGCTTTTTGTAATTCTTCAAATCTGTTTCTCTGTGTTGCAGTATATGGAAGCTAACACAAAAATAGGAAAGGAAAAGAAAAAGGATTTATATATTCATATATTTATATATTTTAGGAAAACAAACCCAACTGTTTCCTATCTATGAACGCCTTAACATGCATGTGTGTAACCTGTAAAAGAACATCTGGCAGGCCACACAGTCGTCTGTATCCTCGGCATGACATCATGTTCTCCTAGAAATGAAACATTAGGGAGAAAAAAAGAAACCCTCATGTGTTGGTTTACCACTAGTAATTAAGAAGAAAATCCTCCTTTTGGTCTGGGAGGAAACAGAGGTGGTATGATTAATGTTTATACACATAGATCACAACTGAAAGCACAATCTTTCTAAAAGCTCTTTTCAAACTGAAAACACCAATAAAAGCTTCTTCTTTTTAAAACTCACAGCTATGTACATTTTTTTTTACAAAGTTTCTTAAATATAGTTCAGGCTGGCAAGTCATCTCTTTGCACAGAACTATACGTATTTACTGCATAGTCAGTCCTATTTTTTTAATAATAAAATCTTATTTCCCCATTCTGGATTACAGCTTCTTATGATGGGTAAAAGCCCATGGCGATGTCTTTTGTATAACAAGGGCCATTCATGGTATGGCACATATAGAACATTTTTTTAAAATTTTATTTATTAAAAAACTGTACAGTCACTGGCTCTGTGTTTCCAGAAGTTTCTGCTTCTGTTTGTTACACTCAATACATATCCTTTCTAAGTGATTCTCTTCAGGCCTCAACTCTTAACTTTCAATCAGAGTGGTTGAGATATTAAAGCAGTATCCTAATAGCAATGTACACATTTCACATTTCACAGGGTTTGAGAAGGTGATGGTTTGTTTGTTTTTTAATAGAATATCAGAGTTCCTATGAAAAGGATCTGTAAGAAAAAATGTGTCTGCCTTTCTCTCTTTCTCTATCTCTTTTTTGTTTTGTTTTGACAAGTTGCTTGATGGAGAGTATGATTTATTTTCTTTGCTTCCCCCCCCCTTTTTTTCTTATTTTTAATCTTCCGGGTGGCATGGTGTGGGGCGAATAACAGAGCTATACCCTAGTGGTGGAATGTCCATGGGGCAAATTAGTACTGTTTTGTCCTCCGCTGAAAGTGTTGAAAGTATGCAAAGGCTGCATTCCTGTTAATGTGTTTGGAATCATGGTTATGGTGTTGGGCGTCATGAGTGGAATGTCATCCGGAGATCTTCTAAGAGTGAGGGTATAATCAGGGGGACAGGTGAGTCTCAGGGTGTCGTGTGCCTGTAGTGACTCGCACTCGTGGTCGTGCTCCAGCTGCTTCATCTGCAATGACATTATCTCTTCGTTCTGTATGTGGGCGATATCGTTGGTGGTGTTCCGCTGTGGACTGGGGCGTCTGTGCGTCTCATGGCGTCGCTTGTCTTTTTTGTAGTACAACGCGGCAAATGCTAATATGTTGAGGAATAATAAAGATGCCCCTACGGCAATGGTAACACTCAGCTCTGTGGAATAATCTCTCTTGTTTTCTATCAGAACGCTCGCATCGTCTGGAGATGTTTTCTGTGTGTCTTTCGAATGCTTCGGGTTGTTGCTCGGTGTCATCAATGGGCGCTTGGTGGTGAACTTCCCGCCAGGAGAACGCCTGGTGACGTAAGGGAATGATGTCATATCAGGAGGCGGCACCTTCGTTGTTGTGGAGACGTACTGGAATATTTCGTTCAGGTTGTGCAAATGTGGAACAAGTTCTAGCCAGAAAGCAACTTTCGTCGCTCGGTAGTGATCCCGGACTCTGGGTTTCAAGCCAATGTGTAAATAAAGTTGGTCTTTTGGATTATATTTAGACCAGGCTACTTCTTCAAAACGATTGGGTTTCGTATGGATAAACTTTGTATCCTGGGGAACGGGCTGGTTTGGATCCCTGTAAATATGCAAACAAAACAATATTACAAAGCAGCCCCAAACCTGGAAAATAATTACACACTCAGATATACTACTACAAGCTTAAACAAGGATATTGATGCCATGTTTGGGTTCTTCAAGTTCATATATATAACCAGAGCTAGTTTTCTATACAGTGGAACCTCGGTTTATGAACACCTCGGTTTATGAATTTTCGGTTTATGAACGCCGCGGACCCATCTGGAACAGATTAATTCATTTTCCATTACTTTCAATGGGAAAGTTCGCTTCAGTTTATGAACGCTTCAGTTTATGAACAGACTTCCGGAACCAATTACACCCATGCTTCAGTTTATGAACGCTTCAGTTTAAGTACTCTGCGGACCCATCTGGAACGGATTAATCCACTTTCCTTTACTTTCAATGGGAAAGTTCGCTTCAGTTTATGAACGCTTCAGTTTAAGTACTCCACGAACTGTCTGGAACAGATTAATCCGCTTTCCATTACTTTCAATGGGAAAGTTCGCTTCAGTTTATGAACGCTTCAGTTTATGAACAGACTTCTGGAACCAATTGTGTTCATAAACCGAGGTACCACTGTATTATGTTTAGACCAGACTGTTTCTTCAAAAGGCGTGATTTGGACAAACACTATAAACTGGCAAATTGGCTTATATGGGTGCTCTTTTGATTTCACTTCCCACAAACGGGATAGCAAAATTGTGATCTAATTTGTTTTACTCCTAAGCCTTTGTACTGAATCCCCTTCCCAATGCACGTCTAACTAGAGCTATGCAGAAAGTACTGCCCCCGCCAACCTGAACAGGTTCCTCCTTTTCAAATCAGATCGAACCCCATGCTTCTGTTGCTCCCTTATCCTCCAAAAGCACTACCACCTCCCACAAGTAATAGGTGTTACCATGGGAAAATGTGCAGAGGGTGAAGCATCAGAGATCACTCCCTTCAAATGCATTGTCAGCTGAAAATGAATCATGAAACTTGACTAAGAATTTCAGAAGGAAAACTACCTTCTGTGAGGCATGTGCAACCAAGGAGAGACCCCATGAAGATTTTTCTTTCCACAATATAAGAAGCTGCCTTATTGTAAGCCAGACCATGTGGCTCATATTGCAAATACTGGCTACCGCTGGCTCCCTGGGATTTTCAGCAGGAGTTTTTCTCATCCCTACCTGGAGATATCAGGGATTAAACCTAGGGCCTGAGCTACACCATTTCCTCCAAAGGAGACCTCTGCCATTTTTAACTCCCTACATAACTACCTAGTAAGAGGAGAAGGTGGCATGGAGGGCAAGCGAGTGGCAGGAAATTGTGGTTTTGGGGTGTTCAAGTTAAAAAGTCCCTACAGCTTTGTTGTTGTTGTTGTTAAATATTCAGTGTGGACACTACAAAAGTCTGAATAATGTTCCGGATGAGTTGGAAGGGACTCATCCATAGCCATGAGCAAACAGCATTAAATAAATGTGGGTAATTGAAATCATACAGAAAATCTAAGGGCACATTTATTTATTTATTTATTTATTTACTTACTTACTTACTGCATTCATATTGCACTTTTTTCTCTCTAAGAAGCTCAAGGCAGTATACATTTAATTCCCACAACATCCCTGTGAGGTAGGTTACACTGAGACGCTGTAGCCGGCACAAGGTCACCCATTGAGCTTCATGACAGAGTGGGGATTTGAACCCTGGTCTGCCAGGTCTTAGCCTCTTGGGTTCTTGCAAGTTCTACTAACAGCCTAATCAGTGGCAAAGGCAGCTGGGAGAACGCAGCAGGTTCCCAGTGTTTTGCTGCTGCACATGCCCAGTGCATTTCAAGGAAGGCATGACGCAGGAAGGCATGAGGCAGTGAGCAAGCTCTGTTTCACCCAGCTAGCCATTGCTGTCAGCTTTGATCACCAGTTGCACCAGGAGGAAGGGAAAGCACTGCCTGCTCACCCATGGGCAATCAAGTAGCCTTTTTATGCCAGTAGCATTTTTATGCATGCAGAAGGAAAGGTCCATGGGTGGAAACCTGTTTCCACACCAAGAGATCGTCTTGTTGCATCAGAGTGATTATTATCATTACTTTGATTATTAGGCATCCTTATTGGGCACTGCAACAAACGACTCACATTGCTTTCAAAACAGAAATGGTGGGGGATAAGATTTATGAGATACGGAGCCTGGCTACATGCTTCAACAGCAGTTATGTATTCTTTCCCCGAAATAAGACAAATATGTGAATATCTTTGTTGCACTGCAATGGCTGAGCTCAGCATTCTGTCTTTTGTTACAAGCTACGTTTTTTTCCTCAGGTTCTTTCTGTTTGACGAATTAGTGCTTTTTCAATATTGCTCCAGAGTGTAGAATGCATTACACCAAGGTTTCTCATTTTTATTTCCAAACATGTTACATTCATTTATTTTAGAAACTAGCATTACAGTATTGCTTTTCGCAGAATGCTACAACTTTTCAAAATATATTCAAAATATCCATAAGCACAATTAAATGCTCCAGAGGTTCCTTCATTGTTCAAACAGAGCTGCTGGTTATTACAGCAGGCAAAAGTATTATTTAAGCTTAATAATATCCTTCTGTTCCTTTGACAGAATTAGCCTTTCATTATTACTATTTTTAACGAAAGGGAAATTCTCTTGGCATTCAATGCAGCATTAAAACTTCTGAATAGCCCAATGTGGGGAGAACATTAGCTTATATAATTTATGAATTTTGCATATTGTGTGTTTAGTTCTAAGGAAATAATTTGATACTGCATTATTATTTTTAATATTATTAGCAAATATTATGTCGCAATATCCATGTTTAAAACACTATTGTTGCCATTCTGCAGGACTTCAACATCTTTGGCAAAACCTATTAATTTTGTTTGTAAAGAATGCCACAGTATTAGGTGTTTTAGAAATAGGTAAGGTAAGATCTGGTAAATCCTGAAGAGTTAGCAGTGGGATAATATGTTCCCAATTCAGCTAAGGTAGACTTCACTTCACTTCAAAGTAGACTTGCTAGAACAGGAGCTGCACAGAACCAGGTGTACACCTAAATAACTATGATTTCGACAATATGGTACTTGACAAGGAACTCAGAATGTCAAAACATGAGATGCCAATATCCACTAGAGTCCAAAAATGATGCCGGCAACACATTTTGCATCTTGAAAGGTATGCTGGTTGCTTAAACCATTAATCTATGTACTACAATACCAATCCCACCTCTCAAATGATAATACTGTCAAAACCTGTTTTAATTCATTTTATGCTCATATTTCCATTTCTGCAGAAGCTAAGACCTAAGAAGCTGGAGTTTGCTGAATCTTTTTCCACCTGAAATTTGAAATGAAATGGAGAGATAAAATGTGCTCCTAAAGTACAGGATGGGGCGAAGTGCCATCCTCAAGTACCATCCTCAATTGCCATCCTCAATTTTTACTTTTTCTGACAGGTATATCCCCACATGAGGGATGCCATCTTAAGAAATGCATCAAATTAAATATCTTGCAGTGTATTTCTGGTGGTTTTAGTTCAGTATCATCCATGTGGGGAAATATTCAAGCAATCTTGGGAGAGTAACAGGAAAATGTAGCCTTCTGGTAAGGAGGAGGGGAAAACATGTTTCTAAAATATATAGAAACATTACAAAAGTTTGATATAACTTAGCTCAGAAAGTGAGCTTTTGCAGCTAGTAATCCTTGGCAGCATTAGAAGTCAAATGCTATTTCCCCCCAAAGTTCTTCTCTGGTTCAGAATGTCAGCAAGATTCGGTACATGTACAAAATTTCTTTAAAATTAACTGCCTTGCTCCCATTACAGCTTTTGTTGATTGCCATGGAACTGTGCATTAGTATGCAAAGGCTTCCTGTAATGTTTAATCCCTGTTTTTGCAGAATGCTGTGAAGTTTATACTACATGACCTGCTGCACACTGGAAGCTGCCCTTTACTACCAGGCTAAGTTTGTTAATCTAGCACAGTACTGTCCACACTAAACTTGAAGCAGCTCTCCAGCACCATGGACAGGGGCTTTTCCAACTCTAACCATGTACAAAGCCACCTGAGATTTAGTGATGAGGGTAGCGCAGCAAAGCGTATGCCGCAAACATTTATTTATACAGTGCCTTCTCTGCTCACTTAATGGCATTTTAAACAGTGCTGTTTGGAGGGGGATTGCACACAAGCATTTCAGTCTCATTTCTGTGAGCACACTGAAGAATAAAGCTGGCGAAACTGGAAATACCACATCAGTAAATAGCTGCTTTTTGATTCCTAATGTTCTCCTGCTTTCATCAGCTACTGCCCTTTGTCACATTTCATATGCTAGCTCCAGTTACAGGCTGGAACACAAAAGGCCTTTTGCTGTCGTGTCTTTTGATACTTAGTGGTTTTGCAACATTGCCCTCAGAATCTAGTTCTTGTAGTGGGCCCATCAAATGGTGTGCAGTTTGTAAGCATAGGAGGTCGGTGCCAATTAGAAGAATAGTGCAGAACCTCCATATGATACACTGAGTATTAATTGTACAGTAAGATTCTGGACGTTGCTTATTTAAGAATTGAAAACATGTCAGACTGTGTGTGCGTGTGTGGCATGAGGGGCTAGGTATTCCTGATCTTAGGTTTTACTGGGAGGCTAGTCAGCTACATCAGTTATTTCTTACACACACAAACAGTACACACATATATATATATTGGGTCCCCATGGAATACCTGCTTAAACATTCCAGGTTGCAAGCTCATTAAGTTTTCTAGACTCTGCTTGAGAGAAAGTGGCCATATTTCAGTCTCATGGCAGACAATGTCCGCTATGTTAGAGACAGCAAACCAGAGAAAGCTAATTATACTTTAGGGGGGGGCAACAGGGACTATGACGAGGAAGGAATCCTTTCATTACCAGTAGCACAACTTCCAGTACAGCTAAAGAGACACATATACAGGAACAGACTTCTGCACACATATTCTGCATATGGAAATATGCACTCGATTCAACCAGTATGCTGTTCTTATCTGACACCCCTGCAAGGGCTGTACCAGCAGTAGCGATGGTCAATGTCTCACTTTTTTCTCCCCCACAAAAGTTGATTGGTGCTATCACTCATTATCTGACCCTCAGAAATGCAAGCACAGGTCCCTCCACTTGGTGTGCAGTCAGATCAATGCTTGCTATGAACTTCCTCCTTCAGGGAGAGTGTGACCTCATCCTGGGCACACAACATACTGACTTCTGAGATCCAGGAAGCACTCACCCACAGACCCGCTACGATTCAGACAGTTGATTAGCCCTCATCTAGCCCATTACTGCATTCAGACACTGATCCAGACCCATTCACAATTCAGATGTTACAGAGAAATTGAGTTGGGTATCATCAGCTGGCAGGACTTGCTGGTGTGTGTGGCTGAGGCCATGGGGCTGGAGGCTGATCCAGGGGAAAGGAAGAGTGATATATGGAGTTTTGTGCCTCCTGTGAAGCTGGAGCCAGGGCTGTAGGAAGGAGAAGAGTCTGTGCAGTTGGATATGAGGGAGGAGGTGCAGGATGTGGGGCAAGAGCTGGGACCAGAGGAAGGGCAGAATGAACTAAGAGCAGAGGAAGAAGCAGAGGAAGAGACAGTGTCTGAGAGCAGGGCAGTAAAATCTGCTCAATTACCTTCCTCGTTGTACTCCAGAACCAGGATGGGCTTGGAGAAACAGGCACAGTGACACAAGAAATTGCAGGTTGTTTGTGCGCCCGCATCAAATGAGGGTGGAAGCATGGCCATGCTATTGCTCCAGTAGTCCAGCCGAGAGCACAAGCCTGGGGAAGGGATGCCATCTACTTAGTCATGTTCATGTTCTGAGCTACCATAAAGTGTGGGGTTTCTCAATAAAGAATCTAAACTATCAACCATTTGTCCCCTTTGGGTTGGGTGTGCTCAGGTCATCAGCAAACTTATGACATCTGGCTCCAAAACTCCTAATAATGATTCCCAACAACATAATCTAGATGTTAAATTAGGTGTGAAAACAATATAGTGCCCTGCAGCAACCAATAGCTGAAGTGTTTCAGGGGGTCAAGAAGCACTTATCCAATGCTACCTTCTGGAACCATTCCTGGAGAGAAGACCGGAACCACTGCAGAATAGTGCCCCAAATACTTATCTCCTGTAGAGGGGTCTAAGAGTATGGTATTAAAAGCTGGTGATGAGTTATAGTAAGGCCAACAGTTTTGCATTCACACACCCCCTCTCTTGATAGAGGTGACTATGGCAGTTTCAGTCCCCAATTATGAACCCAGACTGGAACGGGTCTAGATCTGTGTTTCCCGAACTTGGGTCTCCAGCTGCTTTTTGGACTACAATGCCCATCATCCCTGACCCCTAGCTAGGGATGATGGGAGTTTTAGTCCAAAACAGCTGGAGACCCCAGTTTGGTCTCCACTCCACTAAACACTGGTCTAGATATTCAGTCTCCTCTAGGAGTGCCTGCAGTGGTGTTGCCACTTGTATCTGCCTCTCATGTACCTTGTCCCCAAAGAGAGTATTTGTGACAAGGCAGTAGTTGTTAATTACCATGGGGTATAGGTTGGGCTTTTTCAGAAGTGGCACACTATCCCCTCCTTCAATTCTACATTTGGTGTTATCTGTGCAGGGTGCTGCATTACTCTTTATAAAACTCCAGTTTAACCTCTATTGCTTTGCCAAAGATGTTGAAACATGGCAAGCATTCACCAAAGCTCTTGCATTCCTCACAGTCTGAAAAATCTGAAGGCCAAGAGGTTGGGAAAATCTCTTTTAAGGAACTGGACTGCAGTGTTTTCAGCACAAGTTTAACTGGACTTTTGCCTATCTTCATCTTTGCTTGTGAACGGTGTAGAACTGTGACCATCATTTTTGTAAGAAAATGTATTTTTTTAAATACAGATAGTTTGGTTTTTAGTCAAAAAGAAGAACACAAAATATACAGTGCAATTACAGAACACCATCTTTAGATTCTATTCATTCTCTCTTATTGATTCCATATTTTGTGATTTTCTCCAATGAACTCTGCTATTATTATGAGTATTAAAAGGTTAGCAAAACTGAAAATACTTCACTTTTCAACAGAACAGGTGGGGTTTCAAGGTCACACAGTTCCAAATGCTTATTGTTAATTTAGAGCAAATCCAAATAGGGAATATTTGTTATAGTCAGTCTCATTTCGACCTGGTAATCATATTAACAGTTGGGTGCATGGTAAAATGATTAATGGCCCTTCCTAAAGATTTTTGCTGTCTTTAGGAAGTATGGTATAAATTCAGACCCAGGAGAGTGTACAATTTCATGTACACCCTGCTGAAATTAGCTCTTGAGCAGGCCGCCTGTGCAAAACTGCTTGAAATTATGAGTAATACTGACAGATGGGATCATGAGGGAGCTTTTGTAATCCTTAGATAAATGCTGAAGCCTAACTTGTTAACACTCTGCAGGGATAATAATAACAGTAATATAAATAATAAGCAGATGCAGAAGGTTGTGACATCCTGGGAATTGTTCTCCATATATTTTAAACACCTACATGTTTGATTCTACAAGCACTGTTTATTAACAATAATACATCATTACCGTTGGGAAGAGAGGAACCCAGTTTAAGCAATATCTGTTAAAAAACTAAATATGAGAGGTGATTGGGCAGCCTCTAAAGAGCTGCTAACAGAAGTGGAAGATCAATTAAAATTGAAAAAGTTTGAAGACATCAGAGAGCTATTAACAGACTGGTTACAGTATAATAAATTAAATGATGTCTTCAAATCGGATAAACAGAAGGGTTTTGGTAAAGAGATATCAAGGTTTGAAAAAGATCTGTTGTAAAATAATGTGAAATTACTTTCAAAAATGTATCAATTAGTTTTAGAATGGTTTACTAAAGATGAAGAAGTTAAATCTGTAATGATACACTGGGCAAGAAATTTTGGTTATAACACACAGTTTTCATCATGGGAAAAGCTATGGAAAGAGGATTTGAAATTTAGAGCTTGCTGTTCACTGAAAGAAAATTATATGAAAATGATGTGCTGTTGGTATTTGACACCTAGTAAAATAGTGAAAATGTATAGAAGCAGTTCAAATGTGTGCTGGAAATGTAAAAGGAAAGAAGGTACCCTTTATTATATGTGGTGGGCATGTGGGATGTTAACAATATTCTGGAAAATGATATATAATGAATTGAAAAAAAAATGTTTAAAATAATCTTTGTTTTAAAAAACCCAAAAAAACCAGAGGCTTTTATGTTAGGAATTATAGGTGCGGAACTACCAAAAGAAAAGACTGTTTATGTATGCAATGACAGCAGCAAAGATGCTCTTAGCCCAGAGATGGAAAGAAGAAAAAGTATCGACCAGAGACGAGTGGTAGCCCAAGCTGATGAAATATGACAAAATGGCAAGATCAGAAAGCAGGAAGACCAAATATTAGCGTAAGACTGGAATAACTTTTTCACTTATCTGAAAGACCACTGTAAACAGTTGAAATCATTGGCAGGAATACAATGGCAATGTAAAATAACATAAACTTTGGATACTATGGATATAGGTAAAGGTAAAGGGACCCCTGACCATTAGGTCCAGTCGTGGCCGACTCTGGGGTTGCGCGCTCATCTCGCATTATTGGCCGAGGGATCCGGCGTATAGCTTCCAGGTCATGCGGCCAGCATGACAAAGCCACTTCTGGCGAACCAGAGCAGCACACGGAAACGCCGTTTACCTTCCCGCTGGAGTGGTACCTATTTATCTACTTGCATTTTGACATGCTTTAGAACTGCTAGGTTGGCAGGAGCTGGGACCAAGCAACGGGAGCTCACCCCATCACAGGGATTCGAACCGCTGACCTTCTGATCAGCAAGCCCTAGGCTCAGTGGTTTAACTCACAGTGCCACCTGGGTCTATAATAGATAGATTACAGCAAAAGTTGCAGGAATAAAATTTAGAAACGGAACCTATGGAAGGAGGGAAGGAGGTCAGAAGGTTTGAGAGAACCCTTATATATATATAAAATAAATAAATTGTTATGTTTGTTGTGTACAATCTCTATTTAAAATTAATTAAGAAAAAAACCCAAAAAAAACAAGAACACTCAAGTCTCTTGTCTCCTGACCTGTTTAGCCTTTCCGGCGCAGAGACATTTCCCACTTTCAAAGAAACCTTTAAGTTTAATTCCTCCAAGCAATTCCGTGGGGATGGCCCCATTGGAGTGAACAGATATGTGCAAAACTTGGGTGAGATCCAATTGTGGCATGAACAGGCATTGGCTCACACAACAAGGCTTCCCCCGCTCCCCTCTGAAGCAGGTGTGTGTGTGTGTGTGCGTGTGTGTATGGAGTGAGAAGAGGAGAAACCAAAAGTCCTGATGCACAAATGTTCATCATTGGATGAACAGTTCACTCATTCCCAACTTGATCTCACTGCCATAATGTACATGAGTGACATACAACAATGCTTATCTGCAGTCAAAGTTATGAGCAGTGATTTCATTACACTCTAATCTTCAGAGAGGATGATGTCATCGCACCAAGTGTCGACCATGGCAAATATCAATTGGAAAGGAAATATGAAAAAGTGCTGTTTGCCCCATTCAGACTTTGACACCACACTCCCTTTATGCAGGTGTGTGTGGCTTGTTGCAAATCCCATTCAAAAGCCTTCATTGAGAAGACCTC
Organism: Zootoca vivipara; assembly: GCF_963506605.1. NCBI lineage: Eukaryota > Metazoa > Chordata > Lepidosauria > Squamata > Lacertidae > Zootoca > Zootoca vivipara. Next base: position 33,941,530 of record NC_083279.1, read on the forward strand.
TTCTGGGTTGGACAGGTTTGGTCTCTCCCTGTGTGGCCTCCAGAGGGGGTGTTCTTATCAGGGCTTTAAAGAGGTGACAATTTTGTTTAGGATTTGGGGCTCACCTATGCAATTCCAGAGAAAGCAGTGGTAGTCCACTCACAATTCAGAGAAGCATGTGTTTACTTCCAGTTTCTTTGATTTATACAATTAATTGCTTAGGGGGTTGGGGGTTGGGGAGTGACTGCAGAAAATACATCACACAATGTGATCCTGGCTTCCTTAAAAGATCTGCTTACTCCTGAAATGTGTCAGGAGGATGCGACACATTTCTTTGAATTCTCCAATATTGCTGCATACTCTTCTCTGCACTGCAGTGGAGTTGCAGTTCTAAAAGCCCAGTTCTGCCATTAAACGTTCATTGGAAAGATTTATGGGCCTTTGGCGTGCCACAAGGACATTTATTTTAATTCAATACTGAGGCAAGAAAAAAGAGGGGGGGAAGCAAATTTCAAAAGCAAAAATCAGAATAACAAACTCCACTTGCTTTTTGGAGGGGAAAACGTTGCAACATTCCTTAAGAAATGGTACTTCCTCAGCTTTATTAATGAGCATCTTATGTCCACTTTCACTGTTATGTTTCCTTATTTGCCTTTGCAAAACATATACAAGAAGTTTATTTGTCTTAAGGGGCTACACATTAATACAATTCATTGGATGAGGAAAGGAAACACTGTTCTTTCGAGAGATCTCTTTCCCCCATGTTCCCTTGATATCTTTTGAAAGGCAACTAGGTAATTCTGTGGAGGAGGCACAATGGTCTTGTTTGATCTATACCATACTTTCCTTTTCCTTCAGTGTATTTTATAACCTTAACCTGAGGACTATGGCTTTCAAGAACATTCATGCCTTAATAACTGCACTGTTTTTATGTGAAACTGCAATGCATCATTTTTCACACCAGGTAGTGTGAGAACGCAATGGAGAGAAAGAAATGTTTCCAATAGAAAAAAAAGGGGGGTTTAGGAAACTAAACAATCATTACTTATGAAGCAAAGGTGGATTATCTAGGAGGCTTTGCACAGTACAGAGTTTGTACTGGGGGCACTGGTGGAGTGCCTGAGGGAAGCAATGTGCCCAGCGTTCCTATGGTGCCTGTGAAATGTCTCAGCAAGTATCCTGCAAAAAGTCACAATGCATAAGAGCTTGTTTGCCCTTTCTGCTCTGTTCATGGCTTAGAATCATAGAATCATAGAGTTGGAAGAGACCACAAGGGCCATCCAGTCCAACCCCCTGCCAAGCAGGGAGGCTTGGCCTCTCCTATACTGAACACATCCTTTTAAACATGCCCACATTTCATTTCATTTCATTTCATTTCATTTCATTTCATTTCATTGCATTGCATTGCATTGCATTGCATTGCATTGCATTGCATTGCATTGCATTGCATGCCAGGATTGGACACCCATCCTCCTTTCTGAATAGAGAAGAGGTGCAAAGAGTGAGAGATGTGGTATTGGATAATGTGGGTGACCTTTCTCTCTTGCTTGAGGGGAAAGGCATGCCCACACCATTTTGGGTTCCTGTCTTTTTCTGTTCTTTTAGATGTAACAGCTACTTTGTGGTATGACACACATCCCCACAAAAAAGCTGTTTTGTGCTATGCCATGCTCCACAGCGGTTATTTTGTGTTATGCCACATCCCCACAACACTTTCTGAAAATTCCAAATATGCCCATTGGCTCAAAAGAGAAGCACATATCTACACTACACACACACACACACACACACACACACACACTTGTGCTTTGTTTACTCACAACAGAATTACTGAGAATCCACTTTAAAACTTTACCATTTCCCTGCCAAAGAGCTATAGTTTTCCGACAGCTTCCTTAAAATGAATGATGATTAAAGCTGTTTATAGCCTTTTATATCAGCAAGTGTCTCTGTATGGTGTATGACTCTGTCTTTCTGAATCTCATTTATAATTCTGCACAGTAAATAAAGAAGACTTCTTTTCTCACAAGACAGGGAGATAGTGGCAGGCCTGGAGTTGGTACATGTCATGGCCAGGAATTTGCCAGGGCATTGAAAGGCCAGCCATGACATTCCTTTATTTTATTTTTTTAAAAAACTAGAACCTGACACTAAGAAGAAAAGTGCTGAGTCAAGTGACTAAAAACACTGTCATCCTCATTACCTAATTGCCCTTGGGACTAGTTTACAGAGTGTACCAAACTGGATCACAGAGTTATTTGGGGGAATTGATTGTGGTGGCTGCACTTGCCTGGCCTGGCACTTCTCTCTCAGCACTTGACAGAAGGACTACCAGGCTACCAGAGCTGGGCTACTGATCATTTCCATGCTGCAGCTGATCCATGATAAGGTTTCTTTGGGGTGCATAGCTTGCTCAGGGTCCCTTCCAACCTGGCACTGGGCAAGTTCTTACTACTGGCAAAAACCATCTGCTCAGTGCAATAAAAAATGTACAAGAATGGAGAGTTTTCAGGATCAGAGAAGAATGTCTGTATGGCTAGGGTGGCTGTGTGTCCTACTTTGCAGAAGACTGTCCTCTATTTGCAGGTGTCCCTTATGTGAAGGGCTGTCCAATCCAAATCCACTTTGATTATAATGGGAGAGTAGGGGCCTTGAAGTTGCCCATCAACAGATAGCACCCGGACAGTATAGAATGAACAAACACACAGGTCAGCCACACTTTGGTGAGATGTACTGTCATAAAATCATAGAATCATAGAGTTGGAAGAGACCACAAGGGCCATCCAGTCCAACCCCCTACCAAGCAGGAAACACCATCAAAGCATTCTTGGCATATGCCTGTCAAGCCTCTGCTTAAAGACCTCCAAAGAAGGAGACTCCACCACTGTATTTCTATTTAAATTATAGTAATTAGTTGTTGTTGTTGTTGTTGTTATTTATTAAATTTATATGCCACCATCATTTGAAGTTCACAGGACATTTTACAGTATAATAGTTCTAAATTCGCATTTTCCCATATAAAATCAGAATACCCTAATTATATGCAAATGTTTGTTTCTTGAACTCTTCTTTTCTGCACTGCCTAAAAGACCACCCCACTTTCTCCCTGTGCTTTTGTGATTGCACAGGCAACACCTCCAAAGCCCTTTAATTTAGCCTTGCCTGCCAGCATTCTGAAAACATTGCCTTAATTCTCTTGCAAAGAAGCACTCTGTGAAAGAGCGGCTTCCAAAAGCTGCAGCACTTAATTAGACCTCAAACTCATTGCTAGAATTTGGGAAAGACAGCAGAGGGGAAAAGCCAGGAAGTGGCAAAAACCTACCCAGTTTTGGCGAAGTTTGTCCAGTACGTCATCACTACCGCACTGAGCATGACATCATTCTTTGAAAAGTTGCAGTTGAACAGTTCTGTAGGGCCAATCATCGGAATGCCAAAGACATAAGGGACTTCATCGCCGTGTGCTGAGTCAGCCCAGCTGGGTTTCATTTCACTCTGGCAGTGGTGATAAAATGCATAGAAGTACGTTGGGGAGCCATATTGGGCATGCAGGTCAGCTGTGGCGACAGCTGGAGCAACCCACTGGTGGTCGGTAAACAAAGCCACTAGGGTCTTTCTTCGCGTTTCGGGATTCTCCTTATCTGCCCAGTCTGTGTACATGAACTTAATGGTCTCTCGTAGCGTGTCTTTCCCTTCCGGATAGCCGTACAGATTGTCCACAAAATTGGATACAGAGAAATCAAAATCATTTGGAGAGACGCCCTCTTCGTTATCTACAATTCCATCTACAAATTTCAAGCCTTCCCCTTGGTTTACGCCTAGCATTATGTCATAGTTGAGAAATTCTCCCTGCTCCATCAGGATCTGAGGATCATCTGGAATTACATCCCCATCAATCACAGGCCCAAAGGCAATGTGGTACGTAGCTGGTGTGATCGTTTGCTGAATGAGTTCTTTGTAGTTCTTATTCCGAAAGCATTCAACTAAGTCTGTAGTGTCCAGCGTGTTGCAGCCTACTTTTTCTGCCAAAATTGCAGTGTACTTGGCAGGCTGGTAGTTCACTGCCCAGCTGGACAGGGCTGTTCCACTTTGTATGATTGCCTTTTGGAACAGACCTGCAGGTGCAGAAGTTAAAAATTAAAATACATGAACAAGCAGCATTGACCACCAAGCAAAAGAACCTTTTGTGCATCACTTACAGGAAGTACATTCTAGTGAAGAGCAATTTTCATTCCATTTCCATTCCATGAAGGGGGAAAAAAACCCACAAGGAATTATTGCTCTTAATTTAGCTCTTCCCCTTCCGTCACTAATCTACGGCTAGCTAAATTATTCCTAGTACTTAATATTCATACATATGAGTACAATGAATCCAGTGCGAATGTCTAGGGATGAAATGCTTCACAAATATTCATAAATATTCAGTACATTGTAGTAAACATACACATATTTTCATATGGATGAGAGGCACAATATGGAGAATAGCCTGCATCATATCCATGTATCCAAATGTTGGGTCCTTACAGTTTGCCCCTTTCACTGTACATGTCTCTCAGTGCATACAGAAGTACAAAGAACATACCAAAAAGCAAATTAAAATGTAAACTAGTTTGGTGGCTGTGTGTGATTTTTTTAAAAAAGTCTCTCTTACAGGAATGGGGAAAAATAGTTCTGTGATGATGAGGAGGAGAAGAACAGCATCAGCTTGGGGCATTTCTAGTATAGTGACATGCTACTATAATATCAAATGTAGAAAGCCTAAACTAATAATTTAAAATAGTGGGGAATGAATACTAATTATTCTGTGTATTGTCTAAAATTATATCAATAGATATGACATCAAAGTTGTCATTAAGGTTCCTAGCTGATTGCCATTGCCAATTTCAACTTGTTCCTAAGTGACTGGGTCATAGCCTCAATATGTTGCATATTTTCCAGCAAAAGCCTTGGATGGGGGGGGGGGCAAGAAATCCACTGGCCATGCTCAGTTCGGCTATCTTCAATGATGCTGAATTTCCAATCCTACTTGAAGACCAGTTGTTCCAGCTTCGCCTTTCCCAGTCCTACTCTTGTATTTTACATTCTCCCAACTCTGACTGTCAAATGACTTCTTTGGGGCTGCTAAGAAAATCTCTTCCGGACCTGCAAAGCATCTGAGGTAAAGCCTGCTAGAACTGCTAGGGTGTGGTTGTCTACCCTCTGCAGAGTGTCCTTAGGGCAAGGTGTTCTTCTGCAGGGGCAAGATTCCACCCCACCCCTAATTGCAGGTACAGTCTGTTTGCAATCCTGATTAAATTTAACAGTTACATATCCATCCATTGGATGACACAGAGGCATAAGGAGCCGCATCCATGAAAACCTCTGTTGCAGTTGAATCCTCCCCACAGACAACCTTCTTCTCCCAAGAATCTGGGAGACTGAAGCCCATGAGCACAGTTCCAGTAAGGTGCCACCAAACTTGCCTTCACAGAGGCGATGTACCGATGCAGGCAGCATTCTTGCTACATATTGCTGGAGAGGTGATAGACTGCTGGGTTCCAGGCAAGAGGCCTGATCTTTTTAAGGCATTTCACTTGTCAATGAGGAAGCAGGGTTGTGGATGTGAATACATGCAAGATTTCATCCTGGTGCCAGTAGTTGTTAACTATGATGTCTAATTCCTACTCTGTCCTGTTGGCTCCTTCTTTTGAGTCAGGTCATTTTGTTAGGTTTGTGTAGATTGGAGAGGGCCCAGTGCCTATGTGAGGCATCTCATTCTGTATGTGGCACATGGTGCCTAAAGGGATAAGCCAGGAGTCCTGCTGCTGCCTCTCTTTGAGAGCTCATATCTGTCTGGGCCTGAACCTGTGCCTATGAGAGCTTCGCTGGAATCTCTATGTAGCAGTTACTTCCCTGAACTGAATGGTGCCCAAGGACTTTTCGGGAATGACAGCAGCCAGCAATCATTTCCATTTTCTGTGAATGACTTGCACAAATAACTGCTTCACCAGCAGAAAGGTCAGAGGAAAATCATACGTTTTCTTCTGTCTCACAGAAGCTATACATCATGTAATTTGAAGAAGAAGAAGAAGAAATGTGAGGCTAAAATCAATGTAATAGGTATGAACTCCAAGAGTTTAATTCTGAAAACATAATCCTCATTTTTTGAATGGACATCTCTTCATTTAAACATTGGCCAGATCAATAAATTAAAATGTATCTGCACCTCCCCCCCTCAAAAAAAAAGATTGGGAATTTAAGGTCAGATTCAATGGCCCAGTGTGACTTTTTTTTTTTTTTGCTATGCTCCAGTGATGTGAAGCAACTTGAAGCTGGCCTAAAGCTGCTCTGCTTCGCTTGAACATAGCCTAGCAGCTGGATATAAAAAGTCTATCCCAGGTGAATTTCAGGTGAGAAAACTATATGCTCTATAAAAAACAAAACAAAAAACAATACAGGCACAATGCCTTGTTTTGAGAATGCTCCAGAAATAATTGCTCCAGAAAAAATATCAGAATGTGATCAATCTGTTTTTAAAACAACAACGACCCATCAAATTGTAGCATAATTAGCAATTAATTCTGTTTGACTGTGACCCACAAATTATGTATTGACTTCTCAAATAAGGGGGAAAGCTAGCTAGTTTCATAGCAAAGTAGATCTTACTGGGATATTATATGAGGCTCCAAATGACCTTTGCAACTCACATTAAATCATCCCTTTTAAAATTTCTGGTATTTAGCTTGGTGAATTGTTACCTTCTGAATAGTGAGACAATGTCAACAGACTGACGCAGGAGGCTCCTGCCCCAGATCCAAAAATAGTAACTCTTTTTGGGTCTCCTCCAAACGATCCAATATTTTCTTCAATCCATCGTAAAGCTTGGATTTGGTCAAGCAATCCATAATTGCCTTTTGCAGCTTGGTCTCCAGTGCTTAGAAAACCTATAAGGCAAAAAAAGAGGGGGGGGGGTGTAATTTTAGCTCACCAGTCACAGAATTTGCTATAGGCCATGCACATATTCACAACACATATTTCCTTCTTTCTTCCAGTTTTTGAAAGGCCACAGATGTAGTTAAATATATTTAACACAAGCTTTGAGAACACAGTGATCCCCTCCCAGTTGCAGAGGATTGCATAGATATGGGAATAATCATCTCTTCTTTTTCATAACCTCCAATAGTAATAATAAAAAGTAATACAGATTTTTTCCCCTTTTAGTCTTAGAAATCTGCTAAATCTGATTAAAGGTCAGTAACATTTTAAAATGCCCCATAGAAGCCTGGAAGTCAAGATAATAATGGGATTTCTTGCTGCCCCTGGATTGTACAGGGTGGGGGATGAGGTAATCAAAATTACTTTTATGTCAATATAAAAAATGTATTTCTGCTAGTTTGTGCATTGCATTTTATTAGGTGTACTCATGGTTTTCAGTGCATACTTAACATGTAGTGTGTGAAGGAGGTGAGGCTACCAAATGTTTGTGAATAGTGAGTGTATCATAAAGGTAAAGGGACCACTGACCATTAGGTCCAGTCGTGACCGACTCTGGGGTTGCGGCGCTCATCTCGCTTTATTGGCCGAGGGAGCCGGCGTACAGCTTCCAGGTCATGTGGCCAGCATGACAAAGCCGCTTCCAGAGCAGCACACAGAAATGCCATTTACCTTCCCGCTGGAGCGGTACCTATTTTTCTACTTGCACTTTGATGTGCTTTCGAACTGCTAGGATGGCAGGAGCTGGGACGGAGCAACAGGAGCTCACCCCGTTGCAGGAATTTGAACCGCCGGCCTTCTGATCGGCAAGCCCTAGGCTCTGTGGTTTAACCCACAGCGCCACCCGCATCCTGAGTGTATCACACTTGTGTGTTAATCTATATGCCATGACTGGCCGCAGGTCACTGTAGAGTATTACCGTAAGTAAATGTGGCTGCAAATCCAAATTTGTTGCCACATATGTGCAGAAAGACACTTATAATGAGAACAAATAAATTGTCAATTGACAAAGCAAGCATAATGGCAGTAATGCATGACAACAATAAGAATTCATATACATAATTATGAAATAATGCGCAAAATGCAATATAGTACAACAGGTTTTATGAGAAAAGTGAATATTAGCTATTTTGCTGTTGGCATCAAGATAAGTACAAAATGCTATACTGCTTCCTCCCTCTCCTCTCCTCCATGGCCTCTTTTATCTGGTTATCAGATTTTAGAAATGAAATGTGCTATGTTTGCAGGTGGTCTTGCAACTCAGAATGCCATCAATTACCTGAGTGTGTATGATTTGCTTTGTTCCGCTGAAATCAGCACACCTGAAACATTACATTAGTTCACATTGACTGGAGCAATTTGGATTCTACACAGCTCACTATGTCCAAATTTGCCATTTTGAGTCTCCCATCTTCAAGCTTGATTTTAACTGCACAGCAAATTATTTAAGAATGTTGCACTTGTACGAAAATCCATAATATATCAAACTCCCACTTGAAAGATTTATAAGCATAGAATAGTTCTACAGTACATTGAAAGGGGGTTTGCCTTTAGCATTTGCAAATGGTCAGCAAGGCAAGTGCAGAACACATTGTCTGCCAAAAGCTGCGTACAGTACATAGCTGCCAAGTTATCCCCTTTTTTAAGGGAAATTCCCTTATGTTGAATAGGCTTCCTCGCGAGAAAGGGGAAAACTTGGCAGCTATGGTACAGTATAGGGATTTGGGGGCTAGTGAGGAAATATTCCTGTTTCTCGGGATACTGGAAAGCAAAGCTGCTTGCATTTGGAATCATGATCAAGGACCCCAAAACCATGGGATTTACTTAAAATCCTAATTTATTTGTTTTGTAAGAATCTATGTATGCCAATTATTTTGAAGATTATCTCTTAGTAATCTCATTCTAGTCATTAACAGCAATATTAATAAAAGAGGCAGGCCTCTGTAATGAGATTCAAAGCTTTAATATATATATTTTTAATAAAACGTAGCAGAGAAATACAATCTCCAGATTCCTACAAGCAGTGTCATTAATCTAATGTCATATGGTATTAACCTAGCAACAATTGTCACCCCTGCTAATTCTGCTGACATTTTGTTTGAGCTGGTCTGTTACAAAGAGTGCCTCCTCTTTACATCGAGCCACCGGAAGCAGGGTGCTTCAATCTGAAGAAAGGCAGGGCCAGACTTGTCTGCTGTCATTATTCTATAACGCACCATCTACAGTACCTACTGCCTCCAATGTGTCATTTGCCCATAGGATGGCCAATTGCACAGTGCCAAAAAAGAGAGAAAAGCATCGCAAAACAAGAGGACAAAAGAGGACGCAGATTTGCAAAAATAAAAATAAAAATCTGCAAATGGTTATATATAGATGTAAACTAGGGGAGGGCATCTCACTACAGTGGCAAAGAGTATGGTCAGGCGAGCTGTGTGCCTGCTTATTCTGCTGTGGATGGGTAAATTGAGGGTCCCTGCTTTTCCTTCTTATGACGCATTATCTTTAAACTGAATTTGGACCAGGCAGCCTTTCAAATAGAGGGCAGCTTCAAACAGAAGATCGTCCTCTGTAAGACTACCCTACTTGCCCAACATTCCCACTGCTCAAGCCCAACCAGAAAAAAGAGAAGAAAAGAGCTCTCCCCATTCTTTCAGCATTAAATATATTAAAACTGAGGTATACTAGCTCTAAAATAACAAACAACAAACAACATCATCATCAACAGCAACAACAGCAACAAAGTATCAAGACTTTATCAGTTGCTTTTCTTAAGTAACACATTCAATACTTTCACATACTGAAGCACAAAGAAATAGCTGAATTATGGACATTGTCCTGGTAATTAATACAGACTTAATAAGATTGATCCACAAGCACAATTTAAATGATGAAAGTGTAAAATATCTAATGAGAACCTTCTGCACATGTATAGTGAGGTTGTCAGGTAGCTTACAACTTTTGTAGGTGAGTTATAAAGCAGGCAAGTGAGCATTAAACGGTAAAAGGTAAAGGGACCCCTGACCATTAGGTCCAGTCGTGACCGACTCTGGGGTTGCGCGCTCATCTTGCATTATTGGCTGAGGGAGCCAGCGTATAGCTTCCAGGTCATGTGGCCAGCATGACAAAGCCGCTTCTGGCAAACCAGAGCAGCACATGGAAACGCCGTTTACCTTCCCGCTGTAGCGGATCCTATTTATCTACTTGCATTTTGACATGCTTTCGAACTGCTAGGTTGGCAGGAGCTGGGACCAAGCAACGGGAGCTCACCCCGTCACAGGGATTCGAACCGCTGACCTTCTGATCAGCAAGCCCTAGGCTCAGTGGTTTAACCACAGTGCCACCTGAGTGAGAATTATTTCCCCTCTAAAGCAACCATTTCTCCTTCTCCCCCCACAATAAATATGTCAAAATGAGCTGTACCAACTAAAAGCTGTTTTTCCTAACTTTCTTGGTAATAACCTTAAGTGACTGCACTCAGTACTCAAATGTTTTAATAAACAGAAACACAAAACCTCGATAAGTTGAAATACCATTAAAATATGGTAGCGAGAAAACTGGCACTGGCCACAAACATAAATGCACTTAAGTCTATTTTTTTATTTGCTGGACTTTGACCACGATCTTTTTCTTTTGGGGGGGGGGGGAGAGAATATATATCTAAACACATGCAAAGGCCTTGAGATTTCCAGTATGTGTGCTATGATGGATAGTCTTTTCTCATCAGAGAATGGATTCACTCTGTTCCATTTCATATAAGATAAGATAAGACAAGATAAGATATCTTTATTGTCATTGTCCCCTTGCGGGAACAACGAAATTACTCGGTTGCTACATCCACTCAGATAAAGCATTCCGCATAATCCAAAAATACAAAACCTAATTAAAAACAGTAAATATAATACAAAATAACAAGTAAAATAAGATGACTTGAAATGAGCACTTCCCCCTCCCATTGTTGCATACTGCCTTCACATCCTGCAGGTGTGTGCATGCAGAGAAAACGGACAGGAAACAACTGCAAGGATGATATTGAAACCAGGGCTTTGTGCATTTTATTTTTAAATTTATTTATACAACCCAAACCTATTATTAACAGATCAGATGAATCCAACCTTTATTAATTCAAAAAAAGAAAGGTTATTTGTATAAAGGAGCTTTTCTTTGTTACATGAATCCATTTCCAGTAAAGGAGGAGGTGATACAATCTGGCTGCCGAATCTGTTACAACAATGTATTCTGAGAACCCAGAAACCATGTGAGAGATGGGAACAATGTCTGCACTGGGAGAGATTGACCCAAGATAACTTTAGCATAGTGTTATAATTAGCAGTGGGAGCAGGGACACGTTTCCATCCCTGAATTTTTAATCTTGTGATTTTCAGTTCCTATCAAATACACTGAAAGGTGACAGAGATCGCCATCAATGACTATCTCATGTTTAAGAAATTAAGGTTTCTCTTTTTCGTCTTCCATAGTTCTCTGCTGATCCTCATTAACTGCAAGAGCAAGTTTTCTTAATTTAAAAACTAATCATCAAGGCAAAAGCAGTCAGTCTCATCTGACACCAAATGAATGAACAAATATTTCTCCTCTTGATGAGAATATGTATCCTTTCATACTTTGAATGTTAGATGATAATATTGGCCAAAAGCCATTTTAGAGTCACAACAAGGATGATCTTTTCAAACTTAAACATACAGAATGGGAAGGCTTCCTATTTATATTAAGAATTGTGAAGATTGTTAAATACTTAGATCTGCAACATATTCTGGATGATTTTTCTTTTTTAAAAAGAAAACTGTTCTGTTGGACAATGTTTTATTTGCTATTTCATCATATCTTTTAAGCATTCATTAAGAAATAAGTGGGACCTACAGCCAAATATTGCAGTGCATGCTCACTTCCTAACAGAAATGCTTTTGTTCAGCGTTCATGTCAAACCCTGAATACAGCCCCTTCTTTTCTAACAGACACTCAACTTTCTGTAGCCACAGAATGTGTTTCATCTTCATTGGTCTGATTTGAGCGTGCCTTTCCCCTTTATGTTTCTGTTTTAAAACATTTGTATTTAAATAATAATAATTTCTGCAACCCCAGGGTTTCCCCCAGCACTCACCATCTCAGTTTTCTTTTAGAGGGGTTGGGTTGTACGTCTGCAAACTAAGCTATCAAGTTAATATTTACTGTGGTCTCGAAATAGCACAGGTTTCGAAATAACTGTATTGCGGGGCTCACCAACTTAGGGTGTGCCAGTCCGCATCTGCCTCTAAAAGCTTTCCCTGGCACTCACAGTGTCCCCTTCCCCTACTGAATGAGAAATTCAGTTGAAGCTACAGTAGTATGATAGGTTGTGGTGTGCATTTCTCGGGGTCACAAATGACCCCATGGGCCCCAAAGGGTTAAGTACTCCTACCTACCGTACAGGGCCATTAGGTTTGATGAGTCCCTAAGCTACTGAAGGTAATGGGCCCTTTGTATGTCCAGCTGTCCTTTGTCAACAACAAATTGTTGCTGTTTTTTGTGTTGAATATATGCTATATGGTAATTTATGGACCTAAAGCCATTTGCACATGCAGAATGTAGGCACCCTATATATAGAAATGAGCAAATCAGTGATATTTTAGGGAGCAGGCTAGCGGGGGGGGGGTATTGCTTACATCATAGGAGCCTACACAACACAAAACACTGTATGTAGGTTTTATTTTATATGTTTTTTATCTTATACTAGTGGTACCCAGCCACGCATTGCTGTGGATCATTCCTGTGAGTCCCCCCACCCTGTCCTGATCCATGACCCACCCTGACCCCATCCTCCTCCCCCCCAGGCTGACGAGCCCCCACCTCCATTCAGGTTAGTCTGCAGTTTCGCTCTTGTCTAGCAGGGGTTTCCTGCAAACCCGAGCTGAGCTGCTTTGGAGAGGGAAGCTTTGGTAGATGTAGTACCAGTGGAGTCACCGCTAGAGGGCGAAGTTTTGCAACCTTTCCTGTTCCTGTTTTTCTGGTTTTTCCACAAAAGTATGTTTTTACCTGTGATAGGTGTGGCATTTGTATAATCTAAGTTTATAACAACACTCCCATAGTGGACCACAACATTGTGTCAAAATTTCAAGTCAAGCGGTCAAGCGGTTTTGGAGCAAGCTGAGCACACACAACCTGGCATTTTACATTTTTATTTATATAGATCAGGAGTCAGCAAACTTTTTCAGCAGGGGGCCGGTCCACTGTCCCTCAGACCTTGTGGGGGGCCGGACTATATTTTGAAAAAAATATATGAATGAATTTCTATGCCCCAGAGATGCATTTTAAATAAAAGGACACATTCTACTCATGTAAAAACACCAGACAGGCCCCACAAATAACCCAGAGATGCATTTTAAATAGAAGATCACATTCTACTCATGTAAAAACATGCTGATTCCCGGACTGTCTGCGGGCCAGATTTAGAAGGCAATTGGGCCGCATCCGGCACCCGGGCCTTAGTTTGGGGCCCCTGATATAGATTTTGGAAATGTACATCCAGTTTTTTTCTTTAATTTTTTTTTGGGTGCCCCAAGAGAGTGGGGCCCTAAGCTATAGCTTGTTTAGCTTATACATAAATTCAGCACTGCTACCGTACCATAGAAGACCATATAACATCCCCCTGCCACAGTCTGACTTGATACAGGTGACCTCAAGTTCAAAGGCATTACATGCAACAGTAAATACTAGGTCCCCTTGAACTTCTGGGATACCGCTCCCTCTTTGCTCTAAAATACATAAATGGCCCTCCCCAATTTTACTTTGTGCTAACAGAACAGTGAATTCGAGGCTCGGGCCATTTTTGTTCAGCCCTGCTTTCAACTATGTGTTCTGCATTGGGCAGGAAGAAGAGCTATGGATGAGGGAATTTGATGTAATTCTCTTGCTATGGATAGTTCATTACCTGTTTAAAGCTGGACTCAGAATTCTGTAGAGACCTATTAAATTGGTATATGCAATCTGATGGCTCCAGATTGCTTTCTAATGAGCTTTCTTTACTGAGACTAGTGGTTCTGATGGTGTTTGCAGTCAGGTGATGAATCCAAACACAAGTTTGCAGCTGTTCTTTCTTTATTAGTGCAGCCCAGTTGGCACCGCAGTTTACCGCTGAACTATTTGTGATGAAATGGCTAGGGTGATTGTCAGTGCAGAAAATCTCAAACATGGGCTAGAGCCCATCTTAGAACGTATTCTGAGGCACTGTTAATGGCAAATAAGTCTTATGCCTTGTCACCATCAAATCTCTGCAGTGTCATCCAGATAAGCCTTTCCAAAAGGTGAGGGGACTTGTATAGTTTAGCCCTCGAGGGGAGTTAGAAGAAGGCCAGTGTGATCAGTCTGCAAAAGGTTTTGTGGATAAAATCAATTATATTTATTCTGATTTGAACTACTTGTATACAGAGTCAGTGCTGGATGTATCTACAACTCCCTCTTAGCAGGTTTCCATGGATACCTTTCAGTTTGTGAAGCCTGAGGATATGGAGAGAAATCTTGGAAATGTGAGACCTATCATTTGCATATTCAACCTTTGCTCCTTCTGGCTCATTTGAACAGTCAGATGGAGGCTAGTCTGTTGGGCAGTCAAAGTAATTAATGCTTCACTGAGGGAGGATATTTTTATAACTGTATTGAAGTAGGCTAGAGTTTGTCTCTTAGTAAAGCAATTTTTGTTTGAACCCTCCAATTTAAACAACTCTCGGCCCATTTTGAATATTCTATTCATGGGTAAGGAGTTTGAGCATGCAATAAAACCTCAGGCCCAGCATTTCTTGATTAAATTAGTTCAATTTCTGTCTCATGTCCAATCTGGTGTTAAAACTGAAACCACTTTTGCTTGCTCAAGTCACTGGATGACGTGCTTCAAGAGATATATGGCTGTATACAACAATCTTGGTTCTCCTGGACATTTCCTGACATTTAGCTTTCAGAAGGTGGTTGGGGCTTAAAGAGTGCTTCAGGGTTCCATCTGCTTTAAACGCTTTTTAACATATACATGAAGCCACCAAATCAAGTCATTCAAATGTTTGAATGGTAACATCAGTATGCTGGTGGCACCCAGCTTTAGCTCTCTTATTCTTTATATCCTATGAAGGCAGTGGAAATTCTAGATCAGTGTCTGGAGTCAGCAATGGATTGAATTGGATGGAAATACAACCTTGTGATCCATTCAGCCTGGGCTGGGGTTGAAATACCTTTTAACAATCAGACTGAGTATATATCCTAGGCCCAATGATACTCTCTAGCACCCATCTAAATAATCATGTGGCAACTGTGCCAGCTTCTTCTTATATAATAATTTATAATAATAATTTATTATTTATACCCCGCCCATCTGACCGGGCTTCCCCTGCCACTCTGGGTGGCTTCCAACAAACATTAAAATAGATCAAATATCACAGATTAAAAACTTCCCTAAACAGGGCTGCCTTTAGGTATTTTCTAAATGTCAGGTATTTGTTTATTTCTCTGACCTCTGATGGGATGGTGTTCCACAGGGCGGGTGCCACTACTGAGAAGGCCCTCTTCCTGGTTCCCTATAGCTTTGCTTCTCGCAGTGAGGGAACCGCCAGAAGGCCCTCGGCGCTGGACCTCAGTATCCGGGCAGAACGATGGGGGTGGAGACGCTCCTTCAGGTATACTGGACCGAGGCCGTTTAGGGCTTTAAAGGTCAGCACCAACACTTTGAATTGTGCTCAGAAACGTACTGGGAGCCAATGTAGGTCTTTCAAGACCGGTGTTATGTGGTCTTGGCGGCCGCTCCCAGTCACCAGTCTAGCTGCCGCATTCTGGATTAATTGCAGTTTCCGGGTCACCTTCAAAGGTAGCCCCAGGTAGAGCGCATTGCAGTAATCCAAATGAGAGATAACCAGAGCATGCACCACTCTAGTGAGACAGTCCGGTGGCAGATAGGGTCTCAGCCTGCGTACCAGATGGAGCTGATAGACAGCTGCCCTGGACACAGAATTGACCTGCGCCTCCATGGACAGCTGTGAGTCCAAAATGACTCCCAAGCTGCGCACCTGGTCTTTCAGGGGCACAGTTACCCTGTTTAGGATCAGGGAGTCCTCCACACCTGCCCGCCTCCTGTCCCCCACAAACAGATTCAGTCTCAATCTGTTAGCCACCATCCATCCTCCAACCGCCTCCAGGCACTCACACAGGACCTTCACCAACTTCACTGGTTCTGATTTGAAAGAGAGGTAGAGCTGGGTATCATCCGCATACTGATGAACACCCAGCCCAAACCCCCTGATGATCTCTCCCAGCGGCCGCATATAGGTGTTAAAAAGCATGGGGGAGAGGACAGAACCCTGAGGCACCCCACAAGTGAGAGCCCAGGGGTCTGAACACTCATCCCCCACCCTCCTCCTCCTCCTCCTCCTCCTCCTCCTCCTCCTCCTCCTCCTCCTCCTTCTTCTTCCTGTATCCAATTCCTGGATAGGGCAGATCTTACCATTGTACTTTGTAACAGCCAGATTAAACTACTCTGCACTTTACCAACTTGGGACTCCCTTTGAAGAGCATTGAGAAACTTCCATTAGCCCCAAATACGGCTGCCAGAACTTTGACTTGAGTCAGATGGAGCAAACATATAGCTCTATATTTGCACTGGCTGCCAATTAATTGTAATGATCATTCAGGCATTGTAGACAATCACAATAGGGAATGCAGAACTGCCTTGCGGTTATCTGCAGAGCAGCAGAGAGGGAGGCCAGCAGTGGTGTTAGTAACTGTGAACCCTCAACAGCTGCCTGTCAATAGGCCTGCTGTCTCACTGTGCAAGCAATAAATTATCAAATCTATAGTTTTATTTTATCTCACTTAGTAATGCAAACTCCAGTTCATGGTATAATCTGTGAAAATTCCTGGAAAAAGGTAACTAAAGGCTGTTGACAGGGTAGCCTTTGTCTAAGAAGAAAACATATCTTTTGAAAGTTGAAACCTATAATTCTGGAACATTTTTTGCATGTATTTTAATCCTCATTCTTTTAAAATGATTTATTTCAGGAACAAAGAACCGTAACAATCCCCACTATCTTTTTTTCCAAAACAAAATAATCTAGAATTACATCACGGCGGAAGAACCTATTGTTTTTCTTCACACTATAGCTCAAGTGCTGACTCCGTATCAAATCCATTTTCGGTCTGGCAGAAATTCAGTTGCAGATATCACTCTTATGCTTCTGCTTTTTGAGTACGAATTGTGTGTGTGTTTTCTCTTTCATTTCCGCCAAACAAATTATGTACCCCAAACTACATAGTAGCTGAAGGCTACTTGGTGTCCCAAGTTCACTCTTTTTTATTACTAATACCAAATAGTTCAAATGTCAGCAGTGCCTTCTGAAAATGTACCGTAACACCACAAGAATTGGAACAGCGATAAATGTATTAAACAGAAGTTTCTGAAAAATCGTAAACTAGTGTTGCTGTTTAGATTTCAGAACCATTACAAAGAAAACAGTGTACTCTTAAGGCATCACAGTCACCCCACGTGCACACAAGCACATGAATAGCATGATGTAGGGAACAGCTAGGATGAGTGAGTTAAGCTCTCCTCCATCACTTGGAGCTTCTGAAGGTGGGAACTTTGTGTACTGGAGTTCTATGTCACACAGGAACTTTCCTAAGTACAGGTGACTCCCCATTTTGGATGGGATGGAGCTTAGCAAATTCACCCTTGCAATTTCCCATGTTCTAAGGATTCCCCAACTCCCTGCCCTTGCCCACTTGAAAATTGCTGAGGGTCTTGCAGAGCACTTAATGGTGTTGTTCCCCCCCCCCCACCCCTGCCTGCTGTAGCAATGGTAACATGCTATGCTAGGTGCTGTATGGTATTTAATTATATTTTGATTGCTTCTTTTATTTCTCACATTGTATTTTATTAGATTTGCATTTGGAATACCACAGAATTCTGTAAAATTCAAATTGCATGTGCTCTATTTGTGGAACAACCATACGATGCTCACCAACCATTGGAGGTCCATGGACCACAGTTTGGGAAGCCTTGATCTAGGGCTAAATGTGCTACAAGGATGAGAGGACAGGGCAGCTCCCAGCAATCAGTGCCCAGCTGATGCTGGTGTGACTATCTCCTGACAAAGGGTGCTTTGCCCTTGGAGTGGGATGGAATCACCACTGAGACTGTGGATGCAGCTATTTACCTACGCTTTTCTCTCATCCAAGGGCAGGAATGTGTCCTTTATCAGTCATCCTCTCTCTGTGATAAATGGCTCAGTTCACTTTCTTGGGCTATCTGTCGCAATCTTCTCTACAGCACAGAACACCTTGTTTGGTCTAGTTCTCTACTTGTAATTACTACAATGTGTTTTGAATGGTGTGCGTGAGAGTCAGGAAACTGATCCTTCTGTGGAGCACAGGTCTAAGCATAATGACTTCTGATTTCTCCCAAGCCTGTGAGATGGCTCCTGAAAAGATTCTATGCTCCAATTCAACAGAAAAAAACACCTCTGATCCACCAACATGAATGCTGAGTAAGTGAAGAGAACAAAAGTGATAGGTTCTAATAAGATAGTCTCAGATGGCTCAAGGAAACAAGCTGAAATGCCGACTAAAGTCAAATAAGGAAAATAAAATCATTCGGTCCAAATGATGGGGGGGGGGACTTCTTGGCCTCAATTTCGTTCTTTCTTTTAATGTTAACTATATTAACTTTTATTAAACATGCATGTCAAGAACATGAGTAATGCAAGGGAAAACAAACAAACCAATTGACTGAAAGCAAACGACAACTCAGGGAGATAACCCAGGGTATAGGCATGCATCCACAAGAAAAATAGTGGTGAACATCACTAGAGAAATGTCTCCTCAATTCCTTCCTCATTCTGCTATTACATTACTTAATTTTGTGGTGAAATGGCCATTGAAATTATGGAAGTGTTCCAATAAATGATCGGTATAGCTTCAAACATACTTTCTAGATAAGAAGTAGCTAAATATATTGTTGGACTGCAACTCCCATCACCCCGATTATTGGCCAAGCCATCTGGGAGTGGTGGGAGCCAAAGTCCAACAACGTATTAGAGATAGCGGTACCTTTGGCTAGAACTTGGGGGAATGTTGTCCATTTTGTTCCCATGTTACAACCTATTGAGAGGCCTGTAATAAAATCCTATGTTCTCAATGCAATATGTTTGCTATCACAAGCAATAAGGGCAAGGTATACATTCTGATACCTTCACTTCAGTTTCTGAGGCAAAATAAAAATCAAAAGCAAAAAGTTAACATTGAAAAGTAGGGCATGGCAGGAAGTGGGGAAGAACAAGCATCTTTGTATGCAGTTGTGCCTAGCAATTTTCCATATTTACAATTCCCCCCTAATATTATGCATTTTTATGTTATCTTCTCCAATATATGTGTTTTTATGCACACTCTTTCCTAATATATCCATTTTGTACACATCATTTGTTTGGAGACCTGCATCTGAAAATTCAGAGAAGTATGAATTTAGAGGAAGAGATGCGTTTCAGTTTGGAATTGCAAATCAGGTAGCTTCTAAAGTGTTAATCAAACCTAATATCTCTCCCTCCCTCCTCCACCCCTACTTGGTTGTTGTTCTGTTGTTCTGGATTCACTTCAGCTCCCCTGACAACATGGCCAATGTTCAGGGATGATGGAAGTTTTACATCCCCAAGACAACAGGTTGGGAAAGACTGCCCTAAAAATTATATCTTGCCAGAAAGAGGACTACAGTATTACTTTACCCTCTTTAAAGTAGCCCTAAGGAATTAGACCTTGAAATAAATATAGCATCAAATAAGAACCATACTGTCAAAAAATGGTGAGGTTGCTGATCTAATCAAAAGTAAACAGATCAACCATACTTAGAGGTATTTCTTTAAATACTGAAAACAAAACAAAAAGCCCTGCCTTATGGTTTTCTAATAATACAAGTATTTTATGAGGGTGACGTCAGGGACGTGCATCTTACAAAAGGGTGATACTCAATAGTGCACATCAAAGACATAAGGCATCCTGGTGTGAAATCTATCAGCAGCAAACACCAGGAGGAAGGAAAGAGGTTAATGTTCTTTAGTCTATATCCGCCTTCCTTTTATTTCACTGCTATATTTGTTTCAGTTTTGTATTAGTTCTATGTCTCTTCACACCTGCTGCCCGGACCTGCCTAAATCTGTTGCAATCTGTTAAACATTTCTTCCTCCTCACTGAACAAAAGTCTCACAAAAAGAGACTTAGTATATTTAAGACCTGAGGAGAAAAATGACAGAGAAACATGAAGAAAGTGAGGATTCTAATGCACCTGAGGCCTGAATCAACTCTTTTTATACCCTAAATTACAAGGCAAATAAGGGTCATTTGAGGAAGGTTCTCATGAGTTGGTCTGTGCTGCTAGGAAGGCATCCTGAGGTAGATAAGGGAGTCCCTAAGCTACTGAGATGCTCTGTGGTCTTAACTGTCCAAACAATGCACAACTGTTTCTCCCCCTCGATAAACAAAACCAAGCTGACTGGGAAAACACCAAGTGCTTGAGAGAAGCAATACATTTAGGGGAGAGCAGGGGGAAGTCGAAACTCAACCCACCAATGATCCTTTCCCTCATCAGTGTCCCACAAAGGATCCTTGTTGGGCGGGTGACATTTTCCCAACTCCAGTCTTTCCTGGGGATCATGCTCTTTCCCCCCACTATTACCACTTGCCCTCTTACAAGTCCTATTGCGCACACCCAAAATGATAAATTCTGACCTTGTGGGAGCTACTAAATCAGCTATCAGCACACATCCACACATACATTTCCTTGTGAGTTGGAATGGGGAAACAATTCAATTTACACTTTCTGGAGCAATATACAAACCAAAACACAGCTATCCTTTGAATTTTATACTTGTTCAAATTTAGCGATGTTGGTCTCCATTCAAAAAGTGCAAATAAAAAAAAACACGATACATTAATAGAAAGTGTGTACCAAAAATCCTTATAGTGAAATTAATGTACAAAATGTGGTATCTTGGATAAAATTGAACGCAAAATGTGCATATTAGGTGCATACAAATTTTTGATGTTAACTATTTTGAAAATTGTGAAAACAGGGAGAACTGAACACAATAATGAGGGGGGAAATGGAAGGAACCCCCAAAAATGACTGTTTTGTCTATCCATACATTGGGATTTATTTTTATTTTTTGTAAATAACTTTCAAAGTCCCCTTTCAGAAGATACTTAGTTGATTCCACTATTGTACTTAGCAAATATCATACCCTACAAAAAGTGACTGGGAGGGGTATGTGTTTGCAGGAGATCATAAAAAATGGGAATGGGTCTATAAAAGTTCTACAAAATGCCGTGGTAGCTCAGAGTCCCCACCTCAAATCGTCTGACTGCATCTGGCTTACAAGGAAAATGACATTTATTTTTCACAATTCCTTGCATTCACAGCTTGCAGTCAGATACCAGTTTTAGTTCTCAGTGGAGAAGTTAGCAAAAATTGTTGGTATTGAAAAGCAGACAAATTAGACATAGCAGGTGTTGGTTTTTAACTTTCCTACAGAGCCAGACCCACACTGTGACAAACTGACAAAATATTTCGCCTTCCAGTGCTGAAAGACAACCAGAGTTGTCTTCTTACTTGCGTTATGCTTATTAAAATAGTCATAGAAAAGGAAAAGTGTAGAAAAGGAAAATTATATTGCTGTACTTATCAAAACGTCTTATGTAAAGTGGACAGAGTATGCCAAAACACAGGCTTGGGTACCTCTTGATCTTTTATTTACATTATTTATAGGCTGTCCTCTTATGAAAAGAAGTTTGCAGGGTGGCTCAGTTATTGAACTGGTGTAGTTGAAAAGGGTTTCAACAAAGCCTAATGGTGTTTTAATACTTTATGCTACAAATACCACTTATATAGCTAATGCCATCTTTCCACTTGGCACCACTCATTTAAAAAATCTCGTCCTGTATGTCCATTTCCTGTCTTTGCTTCTCTGCCTTCAATTCTCATCTTCACCCCTTCTTTCTATTTTCTCCACCCATGCCCTTGCCCTCTTCCATCGTATCTTTCTGACACACAGGTTGCATTTGCTTTCCTACAGGAATGGGAACTTTTTTCAGCCAGAAGTCCATTTTCCCTTCTGGGTATATTCATGCCAGTGGTGAGTGAGCTCAGAAGCAAGTCACCTTTAAACCTTCCCAGCGACAGGGGGACAGAGTGGGGAGTTAATGCAGCAACGGAGAAACTGTAGCTCTCCAGAGCTTGTTGGACTTCAATTCCCATAAGACCCAGTCATCATGGCCAATAGATTGACTTTTCATGCCTGGAGAGCAGATCTGTTTTTGAATGAAGATTATTATCTTGGGGACTACTGGATTTGCATTGGAATGCTTTTTCCAAATACCAGTCTGCACCATTTTGAATTTTCCCATTTTTATTCTTTGGATAATGGCCACCCAGTTTCATTAGCTTCAGTCTCATTCACTCTAGCAGGAAGAAAAGGGAATTAAAAGGTGTCCCTGGAAGGAGCATCTTAGGTGATTAATTAGATTTCTCAAGTGTATTATAATGAACTGTTTGTAAATACTCAATTCACTTTTTAAAAAAATCAAAATGAATGTTCAGGAAGATAGCGTATTAGCCACAAGGAGCAAGGCCTGCAAATGCTAGGAGAGACTGGATATTTTAACTTTTATTATGATAGTGTTGCCAAACTTCAAAAAGTAAAAACCAGGACACCCCGAAAGCCTTTTTTAAACAAACCCCAAAGTTGTTGAAAATATGGCATAGGGGTAACGCTCTCCCTCCCTCCCTCCCTCCCTCCCTCCCTCCCTCCCTCCCTCTCCCTCTCTCTCTCTCCCTCCCTCCCTCTCTCTCTCTCTCTCTCTCTCTCTCTCTCTCTCTCTCTCTCTCTCTCTCATGAGTTAGCATGCCCAGGTAAGAAAAGGGATACTTATGCATAGCTGTCAACCCTCCCCCCTTTTTTGCGGGAAATTTCCTTATTCCAGCGCCGTTTCCCACTGCTATCCTGGATTGTTAGATATACTGTAGACTGTCCCTGGGACAGGTGAGGCTGCTGATCCCTTATTTTCAAATCCAAAAGTTGACAGCTATGTTATGTATTCTTTGCACAATCCCCAGAACCACCTTAACCCATCCAAGCCTTGATCTGGGTCCCTTCTGTGCAAAAACCTTTGCCCGTGGACTAGGAACACCTTCCCTGCCACCTTCTCAAAGTCTGTCTGATTTTGAGAAGGTGCCGTAAGGGCTTTTGCATGTTTCCGCAGCCTTGACATGGCGTTCCCAAAGCGAGACTTGCCTGACACCAGCAGGTTACTGGTTATTGGTACCAGACGAATGTATTTATTTGACAAAGCCTTTAAGATCTAGTTTCATGTGCAATTCAATTCATCCATATGTTTTTACTTCTGCATCTTGTTAAATGTTAGTTTTATTGGGGTTGTTCAGATTTAAATTTGTTTGTTTAGACTTTGGTAGCTGTTTTGGGAAGTAATCATCTAAAGAAGCGGCGTAAATCCTTTGAATAAAGAAAGGACTGTATCCCCTGCTAACAAAACAGCAACAAAAACAACAGGATGGTGTTCTGCTCTGATTTCTTACCTCTGTAGTGAGGAATTTTCTGGGATATCCTCGGCACTGAATACTGAGCTAGCAGGGGGAAATCAGAGAAGCTGCCTGAAGGGCTTGCTCTGTGTTTCTGGGGAAAGTGAGGCAGGTCCCTTCTCTGTTCCTGGTGAGGTGAGGTGAGGTGCAGCCCCTGCCCCTCGCCACCCTTCCCTCACTCACCCATGCTGGGCAGGAAAGGTGCAAACTGCCAGCCAAGGGGCTTTAGTCGGGTGGAGGAGGAGTAGCAATTCTCCTCAGCTGAAATGATTGGGGGTCAGCACGTCAATCTTGCAAGAAGAAGAGTTTGGATTTGATATCCCGCTTTATCACTACCCAAAGGAGTCTCAAAGCGGCTAGTACAGTATTCTCCTTTCCCTTCCTCCCCCACAACAAACACTCTGTGAGGTGAGTGGGGCTGAGAGACTTCAGAGAAGTGTGACCAGCCCAAGGTCACCCAGCAGCTGCATGTGGAGGAGCGGGGGGACGCGAACCTGGTTCCCCAGATTACGAGTCCACCGCTCTTAACCACTACACCACACTGGCAGTGATGGAGCTTTGAGTCCTCCTTCCATGCCCTTCCTAACTACACTACTGCAGGGAAGACCCCCCACCCCCACCCCCTCTGCAGCAGCCCTCACAGCATTGGCAGCGGAAGAGATCCAGCCTGCACTTCCCTCACCGTGAAGCAGGCGTCAGGGTTCAAGGAGCTTCCTGGCACAGGGGAGCTTGCCATTATGCACCTGGAGAGGCAGTGCGGGGCAAGGGACCAAGGGGACTGGGGCGGGCACACACCCTACCTCTCTCTAAGTGCTCCACTGCATGCGCACACACACACACACCATGACCCCACCCCCTGCCATCTCTCACCCTGCATGTGATTGGCTAGCAACGGCCTCACTCTCCAGCAGGAAAGGAAGCAACACTTCCGCTTCCAGAGTACAGCTTTTTGTGATCCCAGAATAGCAGTTGTCATGTGCACATGCTCTCTTCACCCCAAACAAAAAACCTCCGGACATTTTGCCGTTTTTGTTTTTTGTTTTAAAAAAACATGGACACCATTTTTGTCCTTTGAATCCCATACATGTCCAGGAAAATCCAGATTATGGAAACCCTACTTATGAGATGGGATATTTTGAATTAACGAATTATGTAAATTTAATCATATTACCAAATCACAGGTTTCATTTTGAGAAAAGCACCTTAGGCAACGCTATCACTTATAACTGCCAACTGACAGCACTGATTTCTTAAAATGAACAATAAAGCGGGGGATATCAGGACCTTCTATCAGCTATTTTTATTGCAGTGACGTTATCAGAAATCAACTTCTATTATTCAGTTCCACTTTTAAAAACAACCAACCAACCAACACCCTCTAAATAATGTTTTTACATCTAAAGGTAACATCAATCTCTAGCTATTGAATAATAGTCCTGAATTGTTATCAATAAAAAAATCTCTTTCTGCAAAGCTGCAAGAAGAGACTTCGTTCACTGGCAGAGAACATATTCTTTTTAGTTTAAAGGCCCTGGGCTCAATCACTGGTATCCCTAACTTGAGGGATGTGGGTGGTGCTGTGGTCTAAACCTCTGAGCCTCTTGGGCTTGCCAATCAGAAGGTCAATGGTTTGAATCCCCGCGACAGGGTGAGCTCCCATTGCTGTGTCCCAGCTCCTGCCAACCTAACAGTTTGAAAGCACATCAAAGTGCAAGTAGATATAGGTACCACTACAGCGGGAAGGTAAATGGCATTTCCGTGCACTCTGGTTTCTGTCACAGTGTCCTGTTGCGCCAGAAGTGGTTTAGTCCTGCTGGCCACATGACCCGGAAAGCTGTCTGTGGAAAAACACCAGCTCCCTCGGCTTGAAAGCGAGATGAGCACTGGAACCCCATACTCACCTTTGACTGGACTTAACCATCCAGGGGTCCTTTACCTTTTACCCCAACTTGGGAAAGACTCTGTCTGAAACCCTGGACAACTGCTATGGCAGAGCTAGACTGACTAATGATGTGACTAGGAATGAACCAGCTTTCTATGTTCCTAAGAATTATGGTTCTTGTTCCTCTGAAATTCAAGACCTACAAATCTTTGAGATTCTGCTCAGGGAGCCCAAGAATAAAACAGACATATCAATTTTTGAAATTCTGATTTTTCATACTTTGTTTCCATGAATAAACACAGTCCTGCTTTTGCTGAAAGTCCAATGACAGTTTGAAAGAATTTGAAGGAACTCTGTTTGCTGCTACAAAGAAGAAATTCCAATAAAGTGATGCTGAGTGCTCTTTTGCTGTACTCCCATGGGTTCTACCCAGTAACTAACAGTTACAACAGCGCAAATATAACATCCTCTCTGTAGATGGTACATAACTTCCAGTTATTGTTTATTATTTATTTGATTTTTGTATACTGCTATCCATAAAATTTCATAGAGGTATACAAGATAAAACAATAAAAAAAAACAACGCCCAATAAAACAGACAGATGAACTCAATAAACTGTCTCGACAAAGCAGCAGAACTTGCACAATAAAAAAAAAAAACAAGGTAAGGCTATCTAAAAAAGAATAGTTTCCTGCTATCCCTGAAAAGATAACAGGGAGAAGGTTAAAGGAACATGAGGAAAGAGTTCTGAGGCAATGAGGCTACCACAGAGAAGGCCCTCTTTTTTAGTATACCGGTAGTATAATCTAGAAAGATTTAAAACTAGAGCGTTTCCTTAGAAGATCTTAATGTTGCTTCTAAATGGGAAGTAAAATGAAATATCTGATTGGGGGGGGGGAGAGAATAATATTGCCTGCATCAACTTATTGTAGGTTTGAGACCAAGTTTATATCTGTAGTACTTAGGCATACGAATGTAGCTCAAGGCTGTGCATAAAACATACATTTAAAGCAAGCACACCTTCAGAAACTGTTAAGGGTGCTGGAAATTGTAGGTTCTGTGAGGAGTAAGCTACAGTTCCCAGAATTATTTGGGGGAGGTGTGCTTTGAATGTTTAGTGTGTATTCAGTGATATTCAGTGTGATTTAGTGTCAGGTTTAAAGGAGCAGTCCATACTAATACATTTGTATTTTTCATTGCATTGTACATTCGAAAGTTTTGTGTTCCACACTGGCTATAATTGATAAGTTCTCAATATTCTATTATGGCCTCCCAAGAGGAAAAGTATGGTGTGAAGATTACTACTTCCAGTGCTCACACACTTATTATTTCTCCTAAAGGAAAGGAGTCAAACAAATAGAGAACAATCTCACAAGGAACATGAAAAAGAAAACAATCTCACAAGCTTATTTCCCCCTGTAAACTGGCTGTTTTGTTTATCCCTGTGGTTTATCTGCAAGGCTGCTATGGACGTTCTTCCAGTCGGCAAAAAAGATAACAAAGCAGTATATGGAGGGATATGGCTGCTCACATCACTTCAGCAAGACGTTCCTTTGCAACTATGTCTGAAGCCCCACAGCCACAACCCTGACTTTGCTGCAGTAGCAGAATAGTGAACAACTGGGCTGTAAACTTGTAACCACATAAAATTGAGCATCTAATTTGACACTACTGCTTACAAAATCATATAGAACATGGGCTAACCAATGCTGGAGTTCCCTGAGATGCACTATTTCTCTTGAAGTATTAACAGCACAAATATTTTAATTACAAAATATGTGAGAAAACAATATCTTACCTAGTTCTACAGCTTGAACAAATCTCTAGTGCCTATTGCGCCTGTTCCCTCATTGCTACCACCATAACCACAGAATAAGATATAAGGTGGATTATTAACTGTGTTCAGTCAAACAATCCTGAGATTTCTGCCTCTTGACTTTAGGCATTAAACTAGCTGCCTTATTGCCTTCAGCTCCTCTGCATACCAAGGTGCTGAAGTGGCTTTGTGGTTAGTCTGAGGTTGTTTGGGAGGAATTGTATCTATGACCTGAGTAATGCTCTCATTCAAAGTGAACCAGGCCCTTGAAGGAAGGGCCTCAGGAAGACACTCCAGAGACTTCAAAAATCCATCTGGATTCATCTGTTCCCTGTGGTATATGGCCAAAACAATCAGTTCACTATCACTGCAGAGACTTTGAAACTCCACACAAATATCACAGCAGAGATAAAATACATATAAATTAGTTAAATTTGTTGTTGCTTAGTCGTTTAGTCGTGCCCGACTCTTTGTGACGCCAGGCACTCTTGTCTTCCACTGCCTCCCGCAGTTTGGTCAGACTCATGTTAGTAGTTAAATATTAAAACTTTAAGAATATGAAACTCTATTTTTATCAGAGTTCCAGATTTCATCTATGGAAATGTGTGTGACAGTACATCAAAGTTCAGCCTTTTCTGTCTGTCTCTTGGCATTATGGTCATTTCCATGAGCTGTACATTAAGTTTATCAGGTCTATTGTGAGTACCTGACTGAATTGCTTAATTCAAAAGGTACTATCCTAAACATTTGCCTCCTTGACAAGGAGCTATCTGAGCCTAGTCATCAGCACCATCTTAGCCTGACATTGACTGATCGCTAGCTTTAACAATGACTTTGATGAAAATCCCAGCAGCCAAAAATAAACCTTAAAAGAGACCCTGTTACTAGCGCTCTCTTCCCCCCCCCCCATTGCATACTCCGGGGACTTCTTGTGATGATGATTAATAGGAATTGCATGCAAGCCCCTCTGAGAAGTTACTACATAAATGGCTTCCAATTAAAGTAAATGGTTCACAGACTTGCTCTTTAACACCTCCCCTTCTTTTCTAATTCTGGGTGCTCTGTTAAAAATATTTTTGACAGATGTAGCATATAAAATATATAACCATTTAAGATCCTTCCTCAGCTTTTATGAACGTGGCACTTCATTAAAGAATACCTTAAAAGTATACCATTCTTTATGCGAGCATGAAGACAAGGTAAATGATTCATAGCCCACAGGTTTATATGTTATATATTGAAATAGTCCATGTTTAACACTGCATATATTTAAAGCACCATTGTAGCATGATCAGTCCTTACTTTTACGCCCCGTCCTTTGCTGTCAGAAACAGAAGATGGCCACCTTGTAGGAACATAGGAAATTCCTCTGTGTTTAATAATAGCATTGGTCGATCCAGCATTGGTCAGTGAGAGCACTGGTCATTCTAGTTATTATCAACTTTATTACTCATAAATTTACTACCCAAAAACTACAGGGAAGGCCTGTACCTCAGTGAATGTTACGACAATCTAATACTCAACATTTAGAATGGTTTAAACCAATTCAAGTCACAGGAATAGTTGCCCTATACCAAGCATAGGCAACCTTGGCTCTCCAGATGTTTTGGAACTACAACTCCCATGATCCCTAGCTAACAGGGTGAGGGGTCAGGGATCATGGGAGTTGTAGTTCCAAAACATCTGGAGAGCCAAGGTTGCCTATGCCAGCCCTATACCTAACAAGAGCATTGGTCACTAGTGATTGCTATCCAGGCTTTCAGACAACAATTTCTTGCTACCCTACCTGCAGGTGACAGGTATCATATCAAAATCTATTTACAGTGATGTACATTACCCTGACTGAAAGGGGAATCATTTTGAGCTTAATGCTTTCTGTGGAAAAGCCAAATAATATCTTGCCTTTAAATCTCCGCCCAATCTTATGTTGCTCTGTGTGAGCTGTTTTATACTTTTGAAACCTGTGTTACAAGCTACAGAAGGATTTGAATTATTCTAAATATTGCTCAATAGAGGAGTGAGGAACTGGTTTGAAAACTGGCGAGTACTTGAAAATAAAATTAAATAAGCAAAATGCAGTTTTTCCAGGGTTCTTAATCATACAGGGAGCACCCAAACATACAAAAGAACATGCATTCATGCTTTATGCAGCCATGTTAAGACAGTTGTAAGAATCCAGTCTCTTTGGGGAATTCACAGAATCATAGAATTGTAGTTCAAACGGACCCATGTTCATCTAGTCTAACTCCCTGCAATGCAGGAATCACACACACACACACACACACAAAAATCCCTGACAGATGGCCATCAAACCTGTTTACGAACTAACAAAATTTTTCACCACAGTCCAAGGTAGTCTGTTCCATCAACTCTCACCATAAGAAAGTTCTTCCTAATGTTTAGACAGATTCTTCTTTCTTGCCTTACCTCCTCAAGCAGCAGAAGACAAACTTGCCCCATCATCCATCTGACTGCCCTTCAGACATTTCAAGATAGTTATCACCCATTCTTTTTCAAATGATCATAATAATGTAGAAGAAGTAAACAGGGCAATGCCTGCTGCCCCCCCCCCACACACATGGAGAAGTCTGAAGAGAGACAGCTGCTCTACACACTTAGATTCCCCCTGGACTACAAGCTGCAGAAGCAGCGGATGGGTTTTTGTTTAAAAGGGGGTACTCAAGGGTACGCAGTACCGGCACCTTTTTGTTGTTGTTAAAAAGTGTGGCAGTTACTTTACTGCAACAACTTCATGGTGTTTTTCGAGGGGGGAAAGCACTTGCAGAGGTATTTAAATTATTCTGAATATTGCTCAATAAAGAAATGAGGAGAATCGATGATGATCGGGGCTGTATTGTAAATCATGGGGTGGAGTGGGGAGTAGGCTATCCTCGTCAGACCTTGCCCCCGAATGCAGGAATGCTGAAAGGGGGGGGGGGAAATGGGCATTGCCCCACTCTTTTCATCTACCTGATTATAACACCTGAAGGGGGCTTTTGCCTATGTGTATTCCTATCTGATTTCTACACATATCAGAATCCTACTTAATCCGGGTTACAGATCATGAAAAGATCTATACATGGATAACTGCGCATTAGGCAGTAGTAACCGATAACTCCATTGCAGTTTTATGTAACCTGGCAAGGTGGTGAATTCACCCAAAAAGATGCCTTGACATTCTGAGGAGGATGCTTGTTGTTGTTGTTGTTGTTGTTGTGCGTGAGTGAGTGACATTCTGATGAAGAGTGGAAGATTTGAGGAAGGAAAAAGGCTGCAGAGACCACAGGGCGAGTGAATAAAAAGCACCGTCCAGGGAAGACAGTGGAGTCTTTTGTCCTCACTCAGTATTCACCCAGAGGCAGCTCCGCAAAGTCACAGAGTCTGAGATGCCTAAAGCTGCCTCACAGCCTAGGACCACAGTCAGCTCAGCAACAATTTAATTGCTCACTGTTGGAAAATTGTTTAATTGGATTCCACTCCCTCTTGTTTTTAGTTTTTATCTGATTAGAGATTTAATTACATTGAATACAGTGGTTATCTGAATTATTCCTATTGCTTCTTCCCTCTTTCTCCCTCCTTATTTAATAAAACCTTGTCAACATTTCTCCCACCCAAACCCTAACATCATTTAATCACATAGGCAAGGGCTTAAGTGATTTGGGGCACACAACTATTCTAGAATTCATGGATTTAATTCAAGAATTTATATCCCACCTTTCATTATGATCCCAGGTTGGGTTCAAAAATTAAAACATCACATACATCCAAAAAATGGTTTAAAAATACAATTCAATAAAATTGAACCGTCAGCCCACATAAAATGACACCTTAAAACATCAAGCAGGCTCAGAAAGCCTGCAGGAAGATAAATTTTATTTTATTTTATGAAGCTAATGATGAATGCTAGATAATGACTGTGCCAGTCAAGCCTCTGTCGAGAGAGTATTCCACAAATGGGACTCCCACCAGTTTAAAAGGGTATGCTTGAAATTCAAGATTAGCTTGGGAAATGTAGGGCACCGGAATAACCGAAACCTCTGAGTTATGTTCCAGATTGCTGCAATAGCTTTTTGAAAGCAATGTACTCTAACCTTCCAAATAACCTAGGATGCATGCCTGTCTCTGTGCTTGTGTGAAAAAGCCTAGCATAGCCTGTGGAGTTTTGGGACTGTGTTGGCTCTTGTCTTTCAAACTATTTCCACGCCAAATATTAAAACCCACTAAAATCAGCAGGTGTCTAGTCTAGAAATTAAGCTACTCCAACTGCAACCTGAAAATTCAGCTCAAGTTCCACGTGGAGTAGAATTCAATATCATTCACAGCTGCAACAATTAGACTTGCAGATTTTTATGTGCTTTTAAAAGTAGCTATTTTTCTCTCTTTTACCTTTTAATGGGGAGAAACCTTTCATTGCACTATTTTTTTTGGGGGGGGGAACCCCTATCATTTTGCATTCCTTGCTGCACATTGCCTGTAGAAGATATTAGGACGGGTTTCCTGACATTTGGTTTGTACATCACAAATCCCCTATGAATAATAATAGGGTCATAGCTGTCAAGTTCTCCCTTTTTTTAAAGGGAAATTCCCTTATGCTGAATAGGCTTCCTCAAGAGAAAAGGGAAAACTTGACAGCTATGAATAGAGTATAAATATTGTGCTTCAGTTTTCATTTCTGCAAGACTCTCCACTTAATCCGTTTGTCTTCCTGGAATATTTTGAATGACTATTTCTAATTATTTTTTAAAGGACTGTCAAATTACCTTCGCCAACCACTATCATTTGTTCTAAAAGTATAATAAACTTCATACTAATAAGTATTGGGGATAAGTTCAGATCATAATTACACGAGGCAGTACTGTAGCATCCGGTTAGATTGAAGACTACTAACTGATTTGTCTGATCAATTGCTATTGAAATGAGTGAGTTGTGCAGATAATTTTTGTGTTGAAGCCACTTGAGATCAGATGTTTAGATTTGGATTGCAGATTTGAACTGGAATACTCAAGCAGCTTACAGTAAAATAAAGAGTTCCATTGAAAAGAACATACACCTTAAAAAAATAATTTCAAAAGCCTGATCACGGGGAGAACATTTAGTTCTTTTGAAAATGTAGGACAGAATTGGAAAGGGCCTCCATGATCATTCCCTGAACACAGAGGTGTAGTTTAGGGTTGTGTTGAGAGACACATTTCCTGAGCAAGAATGGTTAAAAAAAAAAAGTCTAAAGGTATGGAGTCCTGTTTGGCTTCATAATTCCTTGTAAAGCAGGATTATCTGATCTATGTAGGTAATGGTACATTTTGTTTCTTTCCAATAAAAAGAGAGATTTCATGTGCTCATTGGAGAGCTTCCTGTACTTTCCCACAGAAAGCAGTTCTGATGCAGAACATTTCTGTTGTAAGAGTATAATGTATTTATGTTAAGTACATCCAGATGGTGAAACTCTTTATCTGATTATTCCAGTACACAAAGTTTGTGAGTTAGAATGGGTACTAATCACTAGGTATTAATTGCCTTAATTATGGTTTTCCCTGAGAGTTTTAAGAATTCTCATCAAGTAATCACTGCACATTTTCCAACACTATTTTCAGCATAGTGAATACAGTCCTCAGTATATTGTAATTAATAAACTTAATCAGTGGCAATCCAAGGTGCTTGTAAAGCCACTTCTCGACACTGGCTTTCTGCAGCAGCTACAGTGTATCTGCTGGTAGCTGGCATGAGGAAATATTGGCATGCTAAACACCTGCAAGCTAGGTAGCAAGTTTGAATCTGATGAATATAAATCAAAATGGGTTCAGATTCACACAAAAAAGGGTTTGAAATACCCACCCTAGGATATTATGATAAAGTCGAATCAATTTCTTATGTCCTGTTGTTGACTATATCCCATGATTCCTGCTATTTTTTACCTATGTTATTTTAAACTGTATTAAGGATGTATTCTTAGTTTTAGATTTTGATTTATGTCGAAATTGTTTTCTATTCGGTTGTGTATTTTTTGATGTGGTTTATGTATTGTTTGTGACTTTTGTAATTGTGCTATTGCTGTATTGTTTTGAAATTCGATTGGAAGCCGCCCAGAGTGGCTGGGGAGACTCAACCAGATGGGCGGGGTACAAATAAAATATTATTATTATTATTATTATTATTATTATTATTATTATTATTATTTGTTAATACACTGCAGTTTTTACTTATGGAAAAAACTAGGTATTAAAGAAATATCCCCCATTTGTTCCATTGTTCCAAATATGAGCAAAGTTGAGATTCCCTCCTTCAGTCTTAAGAGTTCACTGGCAGGTTTTTGTTTTTAAACATATGTGAGAACATACATCATTTTATTTGTATGCCACCTTTCCATAGTTAAATTCATGCTCAAGGATTGGCTTACAATAGCAAACAAAAAAACAAAACAAAAATAGTTATTAAAAAAAATAAAACACCAAAAAGTACACAAACAAGCTGAACAATTTCCACATAAATCACAAAATAATGATAAGACATTATACCAATGACAGCAACAACCCCCCCCCAAACAACTGCCCCCTAAAGAACAAGGCCAAGAGTCTGTTCAGCAGCCTCAGCTTTTGTAGCTGGAGTCAGTCAGTACCCCACCCTCCCAGATCAGGTGGGAAAAGGCCAGCAGGAGCAGGTTTTCCAGAAACCACAACCAAGATGGTCTCTGGCCTCTTCAGCAGCCTCAGCTTTTGTAGCTGGAGTCAGATTTCTATGCTCAATATATGAGCATGTGGGTGCGGTGAGGATTGTGATATCTGAAAGTAAAGCAGATGCTTTACACTGAGCAAAGGCCCAATCTATTATACAGTGGTACCTCGCAAGACGAATGCCCTGCAAGACAAATTTTTTGCAAGGCGAATTCGTCTTGCGATCTGATGGTGACTCGCAAGACGAATTTGTTTTGCGAAAAATCCGTCTTGCGAATCGCGGTTTCCCATAGGAATGCATTGAAATTTAATTAATGCGTTCCTATGGGCAAAAAAAGAAATTCCAATGCATTCCTATGGGGAACCGCGATTTGCAAGACAAATTTTTCGCAAAAATGAATCGACTCGCGGAACGAATTAAATCCGTCTTGTCAAGATACACCACTGTATCTTGAAACCAAGTAGCAGGTATATGTTCAGGCATCAGAAGCCGGGAAACCGTCATAAGGATTTTGGGATAATTATTACTACATTTCCTGATTCAAACAATAAAAATTTTCATTTGCTACTAGACTACCTCTCCTATAAAGGAAACTATGGTACATTTCTCTCCTTCCACCCACAACTTGAGTTTAGTTACTCAAGCAAGACATGTCTGTTTAAGCAATTCTTTATAGTTGAAAATGTCTTTGCAAAATTTGCTTCTTCCAGTAGAGATCAAACTGCATCACAATAACAAAGCAGGCATTTTTTTGAGATTTTCCCTGCCTCTGGGCTTCTCAAATCATTGAAAGTTTTTGTTGGTGTTTTTTAAAGATAACATTAGGAAAATGAGCCCGAGGATTTGGATTTGCAGAGCTAGCTATGCTAGTAAAATCATGCAGGTTCCACTTTCTGCCATTTAGCAATTATGTAGTTTTTGCAAAAACAACATATATGAGCAAAATAAAGCAGTCTCCAACAGATGCTGGTGTGTTTTTTATCAGCTATGTTTCAGGGTGAAACAGCATATTGTACTGAAACTGAAAAGAACAGTGGCTTCGGCTGACAGTGTTGATTATGTTCTGAAGTCATTATGGGATCTCAGAGATCTATGATGTTTCAGAAAGGCCATTAGCAGGAAGTTCAGAACTCTTGACAAAAATAAAATTATTACTACTATAGAATTCACCAACATACTCCATCACATCGGGAGATAAGAAATAGTCTGGACTCATTAAGGCTGACATTTGTTGTAATGTTACCAGAGGCTGCATTTTTGTAGAGGCATAGGTAGAATTAGAAAACAACAACACACATTCAATCTCATAATATGTATTTAAAGGAACTAAAAATATGAAGTGGCAACTGTCTGGATAGCTTAAAAAAATCATCTGCTATACATAATTTTAGAAAATTTGTGAAGATAAGGTAGATTGAACATGTTCCTTCCATCTCCGTCCCTGCATACATTGAAATCTGGGAGCTTTGATTCTTCACAATGGAGAGGCTTTTAAATGGTGCTCAGGTGAAAGAGAGGAGACCGCATCTGCTGCTATAGATAGCATGAGAAATGTACTGGAGAGAGCCATGTTTCAGCCCTGCTCGGGTAAATTCCACTGGGTGACCTCTAGCCAGTTTAACCTACTTTCCAAAGTTGTCATGAACACATTACATGGTTCCACTAATCCCTGGCAATTACTGATTGGATCAAACCTGGAAATGGATCAACCACATCCTGTTGGGGACTCTCAGACTGGGAAAATGTTTCAAGGAACTGGGAAAAAGAAAGCCCCCTGCCCCCACTTTTTACTTTCCCACCCCTCTGGAAGCTGACTGTTTATTTTTAGAGAGCAAGAGAGGGACAATAGGCTTCTAGAGAGTTGGCAAATGAAAAAAAATGTCCTTTTTCATTTCATCCCCCATGAATTCCATATAGCACGGGGATGGGAGGCTGTTAACCTAATGATGCAACCAATCCAACCTTAATCCTCTCCTCCAAGGATACTACTCAAGCAGCCTAATTTCTTTCCCCTTCCCTTTATTTCCAACTGACACCCTCAACTTTCAGTGTTTTAATGGCTGTCAGTATCCAATAGCTCCTGGAAGCTCACAGACCACAAGTCCCTATCAGTCTATGTTATTTCAAAGAATCATAGAGTTGTAGAGTTGGAAAGTACCCTGAGAATGATCTAGTCCAGGCATGGCCAAACTTGGCCCTCCAGATGTTCTGGGACTACAACTCCCATCATTCCTAGCTAACAGGACCAGTGGTCAGGGGTGATGGGAATTGTAGTCTCAAAACATCTGGAGGACCAAGTTTGGCTATGCCTGATCTATTCCAATCCATATGCAGTTGTCCCATACAGGGATTGAACCTGCAACCTTAGCATTATCAGCTCCATGCTCTAACCAACGGAACTATCCAGGATAACAGAGCTACCCAAGATTTTTATTTATATTTTTACAAAAGTCTTGCAAACCTATCTATTTCTGTATGCGGAAACTACTACCTTTTTTGAGGGGGGGAGCCTCCTAAAAGCGAAGCTTTTAATGTTTGACAAACTATTGTATTTTAATATTTTGTTGGAAGCCACCCAGAGTGGCTGGGGAAGCCGAACCAGATGGGTGGGGTATTATTATTATTATTATTATTATTATTATTATTATTATTATTCTAATTAATTCATTGCCAAACATCCCATTTTTGTATTAGAGGGAATCATGACAGCCCTGTGTATGATGTTCTTAGCTCATTGTGGAGAGAGCAGGATGGAATTGTAATAAATAATATGCTGCATTTTATCAGAATGAAGGCGTGTCCTGCACTAGCTTATGTTTCTGAGTGTTTAAGATTAACTCTAAATAAAAGGTATTACAAAAAATGTAGCCCATCAGTTACACAATGTGAATAACTACAATGAGAAATGCAAGAATAAAAAAATCCATCTTCAGCAACTGCCTATTTTTTCTTTGAGATAAGCACGTTTCTTATTTTTATTTCCTTTGTAAAACAGTAAAAAAATGCAGAAGCAATATGAAACCAACATTAAGAGATAATGCACCTTACAATGTCAATAGTCTAGATAATTTATGAAAATAATAATTTAGTTAATTAGTTTGCCCGAAAATATGTGTGCCACATACAGAGACATGTCATCTGTACACATACTACTATCACATCATAGATATGAATCACAACAAGTTACTTTTTGTCCATGACAATTACTCTTTTTGTACCAATATGCATATTGAGAAATTCTGGGGTCTCAACAGATGCAGGATTTTATGGGCTTTCCTTTACTCTCATGCCATTTCAGGACTAGTTACCAAATATTTTTGTAATTGGGTTATTGAGTCCATTCAATGATTATTTTTATTTTTGCAAGCGGAGTTGAGTAAAGAGATCCTTTTGCCATTTTGATTAAATTTACCCAATTTGGTTTGGATCAAATGTTGAAAGCTCCTTGAACCTAGGAGTTGGCTCCAGAGTTCAAGGTGCCCAAAGCATGTTTGGGGTGTCCTTCCTTTCATTCTTCAAATAACCCTTCTCATAATCTGTACCTTTCTTGAGTGTCAGCATTTCCTTAAAAACTCATGACATTCTCATCTGGGCTTTTTGGAATTGCAGTTGTCTTTTTTTATTTTTAACATAATAGGAACTCAGGTCTGACAGGGTCTTCACTAGATGTTGGCCTGCTGTGTCACTGGTCACAAGCTGTGGAACATTCTTTTAGAAGAGATTTGACAGGCATCCTCCCTTTTGACTACGGGCATCTCTTGAAGATCTTTTTTATGTAGACAGGCCTTTACAGATGTTTAATTGATTAACCGGTCACTTTAATGGCTATCTGTATTGATTCTAATGGTGTTTTGTGTTTTTTTTACAGATGCACACCATCCTGATATTTTATGATAGGGTGGTGCAGAAACACTTTTATAAAAGAAGATACAAAGTAATTAGTGCATTAAAAAAAAGCTAAAGTGGGGCTGGTTTTGAAAACGAAATAGTATATCATAATCTCAAGTGTTTGGTTGGCTGCCCCTCCCCTGGTTTCCTATGCTTCAGTTAAAAGCTATCATGATGAAGCAACTTCTCACATGGGTCTTTTCCAGATCAGAAAGCGCAGGCAGTTGGGAGGACTGCAGAACACTAGAAGATTTGACATAGAAATATTTTTTTAAAAAACCCAGTGATAAAGTAAGCTCAACCCCAATGACATTCCAAAGTGCCCTGAGAAATAGCATATATTTTGGAAGAGGAATCAAAGGACAGAAATAGCATATGTTTTGGACGAGGAATCAAAGGACAGGTTTGGGTACAGCACTCATTTTTAGTTATTCCTGGTGACAGACTTGAGCAGCCCAATCTACCTTCCACTTTTCCCTGCAACCCCTTCCCCTTTCCTCAAAAATCTCTTTCTTATAGGGAGGAGGAAACCGAAGGCAGCAGAAAGGTTCCCATTGTTTTCTGCTGAGGTTTCACTTGATGACGCCCCACAAGTCCTGGTTGCAAATGTTGCTTCATGGGATCTCCATGACTTCGTGGCGTGTCATTTCCATTTTAGTCCAGATATCAAAACGCTTCTTTCCCTTGTGGCAGGCAGTAAGCAAAAGTAAATACCGTGTTTCCCCTTTTTTAAGACACCGTCTTATAACTTTTTTTCCTCAAAAAAACACAAGGTGTCTTATTTTCAGGGGATGTCTTAATTTTTTATTACCATTTTTATTATGGACCCACCCTGGGGAGCAACTTCCTTTAAAAAGAGACAAGGAAAAAAGAGCAAAGGCAGCGGTGAGGGAGACACTTTGTGCATGCTCAGAGACCACCCCATCCCCAGCTATAAACCCACCCCGGTTTTCCAAGACGCCTTTTCCCCGGCACTGGACTGGCGGGGGGATGTGAAGGGGGTGGCTCTCTGTGCATGCTCAGAGGCAGCCTCGTCCCGGGCGCCGCTATGGGAGTGGAGGGCACTCACCTAACCATGACCCAGATCCCGGCCACGACGAGGCGCCGTGTGCCGGCAGCGGACTGAGCCGGAGCCCCTGGTGCAGGCCAGCGTTGAGCTCACTACCGGCCCCGCCGAGCACAGCCACGGGCCCATCGCCCAGCCCGCCCGCCTGCCTGCCTCCCGCTTCCCTGCCCACAAAATTCCGGCGGCGGGCCATGCAGCCCATGCCGCTCCAGCAGAGCGGAAGGGGCCAGCAGCGCTTCCGCCGCCGTCCGCACCCCGGCGCCACAGAAGGACCCGCGAGCCTCCCGCCACCGCTCTGCCTTGGGCCATGCGGCCCACAACATTCCGGCGGCGCGGATGGGGCCAGCAGGGCTCCCGCCGCCGCCCGTCACCCTGGCAGGGCCGGCGGGGCTCCTGCCGCCGCTCTGCCTTGGGCCATGCGGCCCACAACGTTCCGGCGGCGCGGATGGGGCCAGCAGGGCTCCCGCCGCCGCCCGTCACCCTGGCAGGGCCAGCGGGGCTCCTGCCGCCGCTCTGCCTTGGGCCATGCGGCCCACAACGTTCTGGCGGCGCGGATGGGGCCAGCAGGGCTCCCGCCGCCGCCCGTCACTCTGGCAGGGCTAGCGGGGCTCCCGCCGCCGCTCTGCCTCGGGCCATGCGGCCCACAACGTTCCGGTGGTGCAGAAGGTCCAACGGGCCTCCGGCCGCCGCTCTGCCTCGCCGCTCTGGCTGGGCACTCCGCCCGGTGCTGCTGGACGTTCCGAGCGCTCGGCGCTGCGGAGCGCTCCACTCTGCAGCCGCCTGTTCCGGCGGCGGGGCGGCAGGCCTCCTCGGCCGGGCCAGGAAGAGGCCAGGCCGCTGGCTGGGCGCTCCACCCGGCGCTGCTGGGCGCTCTGAGCGCTCGGCGCTGCAGAGCGCTCCACTCTGCAGCCGCCTGTTTCGGCAGGTGGCTCGCCGCTGCAGCAGCTGGTTCCAGGCCCCGCTGGCTGGCTGGGGCGCTTGGCGGTCTCGCTGTATATGGTATGAGAGGTATGTCTTATTTTCGGGGGGTGTCTTAGATATAGCAACTCCTAAAAATGCTGCCATGGCTTACTTTATGGCTACGTATTAAAAAAGGGGAAACACGGTACATGAAACACAAATAGCACAAATTTGGATCTTTGGATTGCACAGCGTCCATCTGGAGCAAAAGCTCCACAGTCCCTGGCTTCAAATCTTCCTGACAAGCCCCCATTCAACCGCATCCTTGCTCCATCTGGGCACTTAGTGCAATACAAACATCTGGATATGTCTACCTTCATGTCATTTGTGTCTCATGTATTTACTTTAGCATACCAAACTCATCACAAGGGAAATAAGCATATTTAAAATAATGAACCATTAGCCTCTGCAATATTATTGATAAATTACTGACCACCAGAACCGAATTCTCCAATTCTGTACAAACCTACCAGTACTTGTGAGTTGAACTCAATAAAATTAATAGAACTCACACTTGTAAAGAACTGAGGACAGCAATCTTGTTATGCTGCAAAAGCCCATGCCCGTTCAAATTATGAATGAAATCTTGAATAAGAACAAACATTCCAAACCTGAACCTCAATGAGAATTTGAAGCTAAGCCAACAACAGAAGAAGCATAGAAGAAGTATAAAACAGGCCTGCTAACCAATGATCACAAAATACATTTGCCTTTTCAAGCATCATTTACAGGAGGAACAGCAACAAAAAAGGTGCAAGGTAGGACCAGACTACATGCTACATTAATGGTGCTTTAAAAAAGAAAGAAAGAAAATGAAAATGTGCTCAATGCAGCTAATTTCATTTAGAAGGAATAGCTGCCAGGAGACCTTGAGCTGATGTGGCTCTACACTTCCAATATAGATCAGGGCCCAATGACTGTTTCCCACTGACAAAACTCATCCTTCCCCAGCTGCTATTTGCCTCAGAAGGTGCTTTTTACTACAACCTTGTAGGGAAAATACCAGCCATATTTTCAGCACATGTCCCTAATATGGACCAGGATCAGAGTGCTGGATCTTTCAAAATGAATGTGGCTTGTAGTTTTACCCATACTTTAAGGGCAAAGGCATCCAATCCTTTCAGAGCCTACCATGAATAATCTCAGTACTTATGTCCCCTGCCCTTCTCCACTGCAGACAGAGGTAAATTGGGTCGTCCCTTAAAGAGGGCACGTGTTGTGGTGAGACCTGGCAACCAAACCCTGCATTGTGGGTGGTCCCTCGATGCAGGGTTTAATCAGGCCAATGGGACACAAGCTAAATGGATCGAGGGACCTATATATACCTATGCATGTGACCCAGAGCTTCCTCTTTCGGTACGTGCATCAGAACACCCACCCACCTCTCCCTACTTTTAGGGCTTTTGCACTTGAGCTTGTTATGTCATTGTGTGTCATCTGTCCTTGGGAAAGGGGCATGGCAGGAATTCCCCCCACTTGGCTGATTGGCTGGTGCCATTTGGGTTTTGCCTGCCACATAGCAAATTGTCACAACTTGTAAGGTTGCAGATAGGCTCTGGTTCAGGTGATAAGGATGGGGGACTCAATGGTTTGGTCAACCCTGTGAGGGGGTTGTGCCCATACCTGACTCCAGGGGGACATCTGGGTGGTGGACATAGCCTGTTCCCGACTTTTTGCCTATCCAGGTGTTCACCCTAAGCTGACCTATGCTGGTGCCCTTGGTCAGCGCTACCTGCAAGGGTGCAGGGAGCTAGTCGAACCAGAGCCTATGCAACCACTCACTTGCTGTAATAAATAAAGCTGTGGCCTAAATTCTGCCAAAAACCAAACCAAAATTTGAGTCTTGTCTGAATTTCAATTCAGTAACCTTTATTAGGCATAAAAGACCCAACAATTTCAGAACAGACATTATAAATAAAATATATACATTATAAACTCAATGAGGTAAAATGCATGTTAATTAAAACAATATATCAATTCCACATTACTTTTAATTAAGACCCCCTAAGCCTCTTTATAGTGGCTTAGTCTTTCTGCATGGACTGAGCATAAAAACTCAGCCACTATTAAAGTGATTTTGTCGTTACTGTCTGATAATAATATTTGAATAGTTGGTAATGTAGAGGTTGATGTATCCATTTGTAAAGCATTTAACAATCGCCTTCTAGCATTAGTGCCGTGATTACAGAAAAGAAGATATGGTCCAATGTATCCAGCAGGCCCGTCCTAGCCATAGAGGCTAGTGGCCCGGAGAACCACGGCGCCGGGTGCTGGAGGGCGCTGGAAGGGCGCCAAGTGAGCGCTGGGTTCCGCCGATCTGGCCAGGACTGTGCTCCACGAGCTGAGAGGCTGCGCTGCGTCTCTCTCCTTCTCTGAGGACTCCGCGCTGCGCCTCCTTCTCGTTTCCCCAGCGCTGGGTTCCGCTCAGTTGAGCTTCGCCACCAGCACGCGCACAGCGCCCAAGCAACTCTTGCTGGTCCCGCAGTGCGCACGCTGGTGGCGAAGCTTGACTGAGTGGAACCCAGCGCTGGGGAAACGAGAAGGAGGCGCAGCACGGAGTCCTCGGAGGTGGCCTCCCGCTGCTGCCACGGTCCGCTTGCCACTCCCGGGTCCTTGGAGGGGCTCTGGAGGGGGGCGCTGGAGGGACCTTAGCGCCAGGGCGCTGGATGGGCTTAAGACGGCCCTGGTCAAGTTCATTCTTACTACATTTACAGAAACGTTCAGATTTTGGAAGAGCTAAATTCCTTCCTTTTACCATCATAGAGGGAAACATATTAAATCTCGCTAACATAAACAATCGACAGGATTCATGATTCTTAAGATTTGTAATATATCCTTTCTGAAAATCTCTGCATAAAGGGAGGTTTTAAAAAGGGGGAGAGCAAATACTGTGCTTAGCAACTTCAAGGATGGAGAGAACACTGTTTTCTTAAAACTTCTTCTGAATAACTGCCCAAATATATTTAGGGCTAGAATTTTTTGTCTGGATTTATTTAAGGGTGAAGTTAAAAGGTCTGAACACGCAATTGTGAAGCCAGCAAGTGATACTTCGTTCCTCTCCCTAGCACTTAAAGTTGTTTTGAAACTATACAACCTCTATGTAAATGTATCCTATTATTATCTTCCTCTCTCACAGAAGAACATAGATTTACTGACATACCTGCTCAGATAGTAAGTATTATAATAAACAGATATTTATTTGCCCATATGTACTATGTGCAGAAAGTCTGCATACTTAATTGAGAGTCAGCCCTGCTAAATCTAATAGTGATTACTCAGAAATTAAGATTCATAAGATTACAGACTTAAATGGACAACAAAAAGAGAAAACATATTTCAAAAAGTTCAATGTTCCATCCATCTCTGAACCTAAATCTGACCAGTATCCAATGAAAGACTGAGTGGGAATCCCAAACTTTGCCCCCCCCCCAAAAAAAACCATTGCAATTTTGGCAAAACTCATGTAGCTTCAACTAGCTATTTTTATGTGCTAAATTAGGTTTCGGTGTTCTGTGGAGATGGTATGTTTTTTTAAAAAAGTAAAAGTGTGTTTTTCCTTTTTTAAGAGTTAAAGTGCTGTGGATTTGAGGAGGGCAGCAGCCTTGTGCAGTTAACCTTTAGCCACTATTATCTATTCTTTTTTAAACCTTAAATGATGCCCAAGAGTGCTTCTGCACTCACAATTTGTAGTGGTATAGTTGCTTTTTTCCTTATTGTTTGTCATACTGTCACATTATGTCATCGGTATTTAGCTAGTGTTTTGGAGTATTATACTTTTTTTCTTCTACTGCAAATAATTTTAAAAAATCCAACTGTTGTGAAAGATCCAGAATGGAT
This sequence comes from Zootoca vivipara, assembly GCF_963506605.1. Taxonomy (NCBI): domain Eukaryota; kingdom Metazoa; phylum Chordata; class Lepidosauria; order Squamata; family Lacertidae; genus Zootoca; species Zootoca vivipara. The sequence goes on from NC_083279.1 coordinate 33,985,203, forward strand.
CCTCAATATTTTCATTTGTCTAGCATGTGTACAAGCATCATTTCGGCTTCTGTGTGGAGGGGTGGGGCATGTTGGGAGCAGTGTGGGGGACATTGTCTTGAGCCATTTCTCTCTGTCCAGTGCAAGCTGTCTGTAAGCAAGCTCGCTTCAGAGGATAGGTATGGCAGATGAGAATTGTGGTACTGAGTCAAAGTACTGTCAATGACATTAGCTGCTGAAAATTTTTCACCACAATAAGTAGGTTTGGCATAGCTCAGGCAGACACATTTTCCCTCTTATATGCTCCTGTATTCCCACAATACATGAATCTCATTTGGGGGGAGGTATCCCTATGCTCAAGTTTCCAGCGTTTACTGGCTAGAGGAACATGACATCTGTGACTGCAGATAAAGAACTTTTCTCAGTTTGGGCACAACTTGAATTTTGTGGGGAAAGGAAAACACTACACTCAGTCTCTGTTGTTGTTTAGTCATTCAGTTGTCCGACTCTTCGTGACCCCATGGACCATAGCACGCCAGGCACTCCTGTCTTCCACTGCCTCCTGCAGTTTGGCCAGACTCATGTTGGTAGCTTTGAGAACACTGTCCAACCATCCCGTCCTCTGTTGTCCCCTTCTCCTTGTGCCCTCCATCTTTCCCAACATCAGGGTCTTTTCCAGGGAGTCTGCTCTTCTCATGAGGTGGCCAAAGTATTGGAGCCTCAGCTTCATGATCTGTCCTTCCAGTGAGCACTCAGGGCTGATTTCCTTGAGAATGGATAGGTTGGATCTTCTTGCAGTCCATGGGACTCTCAAGAGTCTCCTCCAGCACCATAATTCCAAAGCATCAATTCTTCAGCGATCAGCCTTCTTTATGGTCCAGCTCTCACTTCCATACATCACTACTGGAAAAACCATAGCTTTAACTCAGTCTCTACATGTGACCAAACCTGCAGACAATGAGCTACACATTCACTCTTAAAAACACTGGCTAAAACAGCAACTGTACCACTACGGATGTGTGGAAAGTGTTGGATTTAAGCTTTAGTTTCTATTTCAAAATAATTTAGCTTGGCCAAACATCACCATTGTTTTTGTGTGCTAGGCATAGTTTTATGTAATGATATACTAAGAACACAATTTGGTTCTATTGATAAAACTAAGAAAAAAATATAGCATCAAGAATGGTTGAGTCATAAGCAAAAGTAGGGGACATAAAATCATTTATAGGAACATGGATTAAAGGCAAGATCTTACTGCATGAAAATTAATGCCTTTGGGAGAAAATCTGATATTATGCAGTAACAATGTGTTACAGAATGGATACTAGCATGCAGTCTCAAGATAAACTGACAGTGAGATCATTTTAATCGCTTCTCCTCTCTTACAGTCACACATTGCCCTTGTTTCTCCTGTCTGGCTTTCTATATTACTTTATATATTTTTAACCAAATACAGTTGGAAAATGTCCTTTAATTTTTAGCAGGGTAGATCCCCCCCCCAATCCCGCATAGAGTATAGGCTCATTGGAGAAAATTGTAACTCAGTGTAATTGTATGAATTACCTCCTATGAAAGTAAACTGAATTAAACTGAGACAAACCATTATTAAACTGTATAAAATGAAATTTAAGATCTGGAATTAAATTTAGCCGATCCCCAGTGCAGCTTTTCTCCATTCTCACGGAATGTGCTGAAACTAGCTTTCTGCTACTTGCCCCATTGCCTGTCTTATTCAATCACATTGTGACTTAGAGTTAAGAATGTAGCAGTGTTATTCCTAAATTCTCCTGTGAATGCCTCTTGAGAGTTCATGCTTGCAATTTGCTAACATAAATCAGTACATGGACTCCCAGCTGTCCATGGAAGCGCAGGTCAGTTATGTGTCCAAGGCAGCTGTCTACCAGCTCCATCTGGTACACAGGATGAGACCCTTCCTGCCTGCAGACTGTCTCACCAGAGTGCTGCATGCTCTAGGTATCTCCGGCTTGGATTACTGCAATGCGCTCTATGTGGGGCTACCTTTGAAGGTGACCCAGAAACTAAAACTAATCTAGAATGCGGCTGCCAGACTGGTGACTGGGAGTGGCCACCGAGACCATATAACACCTGTCCTGAATGACCTACATTGGCTCCCAGTACGTTTCTGAGCACAATTCAAAGTGTTGGTGCTGACCTAAAGCCCTAAAAAGCCTTGGCCCAGTATACCTGACGGAGCGTCTCCACACCCATCATTCAGCTCGGACACTGAGGTCCAGTGCCAAGGGCCTTCTGGTGGTTCCCTCCCTGCAAGGTTACAGGGAACCAGGCAGAGGGCCCTGCAAGGTTACAGGGAACCAGGCAGAGGGCCTTCTCAGTAGTGGCTCCCACCCTGTGAAATGCCCTCCCATCAGATTTCAAGGAAATAAACAACTATCTGACTTTTAGAAGACATCTGAAGGCAGCCCTTCAGTTTTTAATGTTTGAAGTCAAAAGAAAGGAAGTAAAAATATTGCATGCCTACAGAGGAGCTGTAGAGCTTTTAGAGGCCTACAACTGCAGTCAGGTCTCTCCCTACATATTTTTGCAGCAATGTGCTGTTATCTGCTCCCTATCCTGATAAAGTGGTAGTAAAACCACTCTAAGGCACTGAGAACTACAGTGCACTACAGTAGTGCTGCTAATACTTTGGACATGATATAGTTCATATATCAAAAAGGTTGCTCACCAGAACAATTGGTGGCAATTAATTTTGTGTTGGGCATGTGGGGAGAAACCAATCAAGATTAATCTCTCCCTTGCCGCCTTGCAGCGTACTTTTGGAGGTAATGACTCTTTCTTCCCATCCTTGCATACAATGGCACTTGGAAACTGAGTAACAATACAAGTGAGCTTCGTGCTCCAAGACAAGAGATGCAACAGTCTAACCCAAATCCTTCTGCAAAAGCCACAGGGGGGGGGGCATCAGATAAGAAACCCAATTAAAGTACTTAGAGATATGTGTAGGTGCTATTATGTATTGTAAGGAGAAAAGTAGGTCAATTCAAATTAATTTGATGGTGTCGATAAAAGAAACTACAGTATTAACAAAAGCCTATGTTTTTTTTAAATAAATAAAGGGATATATTGCAAGTTAAATGCAGGGGGCTGTTTAAAAGTATGTCAGGAGAGCCAGGCACATAGCAAAGTTTTTACTTATGACATTGCTGGCATCATTTGCTTCCTCTAACTTCAATAATTCATTAAACAAAAGCTGGGTGTGATGCTGCTGCCGTAGTCAATCGTTTAAAACATTTTAAAGATGGAGTATAGGAGATAAGCAGACGTAACTGGATTAGCCACACTAATTACAAAACAGATTGCAGGATGCACTCAGTGCTTCCAGGACAAATATATTCCTACACCCTTTTAAATCTAGTAATTATTACTTGGGACTGTCTCCAACCCTGATTGTCCCCTGGGCAACTCAGAACAGATGTAAAGAGAAACATAGTAATCTACATATTAGCAAAACTGGAGTTTAATTTTAGATAAAACAAATGAAATAGGTTTCTTGCTCCAGAAATGTTATTTGTCCATCTTCAAATTCAGCCAGTAGATTAATAGACTTGGGCTGCAGCTCTAGTTCAGAAGATGTTATTATGTTTAAAACTGTGAAATTTCATGTCTAGGCAAGAGGTTCTGCAAGATGATATTTGAGTATTTGCTAGACTATTAAATGATATCACCATCATTAATTTAAATACATCCATGTGGTTAATGTAATCCAACAAATATAAATTTCTTGTAATCTGATCTTGCAGTCCAATGCACCATTAATTGGCATATAAGCAGAATTGGATATAGGGAGAATAGCTTCAAAGAAAATATGTATAGGATCAAATTGTAAAATATACAAAAATAAAATAAAATAAAGTTCAATGAAAGCACATCTCACAAAAGGTAGAGTTGGACTCAAAAACTGTATTGGGCAGGCAATATTGAGTCAATCTGAATTTATAAATATATACCGTGTTTCCCCCTTTTTAAGGCGTAGCCATAAAGTAAGCCATGGCAGGATTTTTAAACATTTGCTAAACATAAGACATACCCCGAAAATAAGACATACCTCCATGCCATGTGGAGAGAGACCGCCGAGCGCCCCAACCAGCCAGCGGGACTCAGAACGCTGGCTGCAGCAGCAGCAGGAGGAAGCCTGCCGGCTCGGTGCCTGGAGCCAGCTGCTGCAGCGACGAGTGCGCAGAGCACCCGAGCCAGCGGTCTTGCCTCCGCCTGGCCCGACCGAGGAGACCTGCCTCCCCGCCTCCCAGAACCAGTGGCTGCAGCATGGAGCGCGTCGAGCGCTCCGCAGGACCAAACGCTTGCAGTGCTCTGTCGGGCCGGGCGGAGCGCCTGAGCCAGCGGCCTCCGCCTGGCCCGGCCAAGGAGACCTGCCTCCCCACCATCCAGATCCGGCGGCTGCAGCGTGGAGCGCATCGAGCGCTCTGCAAGACCGAGCGCTTGGAGCGCTCTGTCGGGCCGGGCGGAGCGCCTGAGCCAGCGCCTCCGCCTGGCCCGGCCAAGGAGACCTGCCTCCCCACCGCCCAGATCCGGTGGCTGCAGCGTGGAGCGCATTGAGCGCTCTGCAAGACCGAGCACTTGGAGCGCTCTGTCGGGCCGGGCGGAGCGCCTGAGCCAGTGGCCTCCGCCTGGCCGGCCGAGGAGACCTCCCTCCCCACCGCCCAGATCCGGCGGCTGCAGCGTCGGGCGCTCCGCAGGACCGAGCGCTTGGAGCGCTCTGTCGCGCCGGGCGGAGCGCCTGAGCCAGCGGCCTCCGCCTGGCCCGGCCGTGGAGACCTGACTCCCTGCCGCCCAGATACGGCGGCTGCAGCGTGGAGTGCATTGAGCGCTCTGCAAGACCGAGCGCTTGGAGCGCTCTGTCGGGCCGGGCGGAGCGCCTGAGCCAGTGGCCTCCGTCTGGCCGGCCGAGGAGACCTCCCTCCCCACCGCCCAGATCCGGCGGCTGCAGCGTCGGGCGCTCCGCAGGACCGAGCGCTTGGAGCGCTCTGTCGCGTCGGGCGGAGCGCCTGAGCCAGCGGCCTCCGCCTGGCCCAGCCGTGGAGACCTGACTCCCTGCCGCCCAGATACGGCGGCTGCAGCGTGGAGCGCGTCGAGCGCTCCGCAAGACCAAGCGCTTGGAGCGCTCTGTCGGCCGGTCGGAGTGCCCGAGCCAGCGGTCTCCGCCTGACCCAGCCGAGGAGACCTGCCTCCCCGCCGCCCAGAACCGGCGCAGCGCCAAGCGCTTGGAGCGCCCTGCCGGGCCGGGCGGACCACCTAAGCCAGTTTTTCTTCTTTTTTTCTTCCCTTTTTGTAATGTACAGAAATGCATAGTTTATCATCATCATTAATTAATGTACAGAAATGTAATGTACAGAAATGCAAACTATATCTTATCATCATCAGGTAATTAAAAAAAAAGACACCCCACCGAAAATAAGACACCCTGTGTTTTTTTGAGAAAAAAAAGTTGTAAGACGGTGTCTTAAAAAAGGGGAAACACGGTATTACAGTGCCTATGTACAAAACAGTTGGGATGAAGGAATGGAAACACACAGTATAGGAAAGCAAATTCAGAACCAGATCACAAGCTGAATGATTTCCACTTAAATCATTTTCCTATATGAGGTATAATTTCTGAGTTGAAATTTGGAAAATGTTAAACCCCGATGAAACATTTTTGAAACCATATGCAAGTGCCTAAAAAAAAAAAGCTTTGATAGAATGTAGAGTGTGATCTGTCAGTGGGTGAAAAAAGCTGCAGTTGACAGAATGAGGCCATTTCATTATAGAAAGAAGAGATGGGATACCAATGATATGGGATAAATTCCATGCAACTTATTTGTCTCATTTACATTTCTTGTTACTACTATCTGACCCAACAAATCAGCATGCTATGGCATTATAAAGGATAAAGGGAAGGATAAAAACTTGACTTCCTATGATGAGAGATTTTGGAAAATCCCGTCTTTTATCAAGTTTCATTATGCAAAACAAACCGAAACCGCTTTTGAAAAACAATTTTGCTGTGCAGTTGTAAACCACTATAAAACGACTGTAAAGCTATTACAATACATGAAATAAATGACAGGAAATTAACTGATAAATGTGGAATGTAAGGAAGATTTTTTTCCCCTTAAAACATTTTAAATTTGGAATTAATGTTTTAAAAAGAAAACACCCTTAAAGCTTTCAAGTGAAATGGTGTAGAAAAGTCACATGTTGCATTCCCCCTCCAATTGGGGGGGGGGTTGGATTCCAAGGTAGACAGGGGAAAGAAATGTCAAAGCACCAAAAAAACTGGAAATTGTAGGATATTGAGTGACAATGATTTCCCCCATTCAAATATATAGGTCGGAATCTAATCAAGTCATACACAGAGTGGCCACTTACCCCTCTTCTGGGTGAGTGGCAGCTGCAGTCCCTTACATTCAGCTGCCCTCTCTGGCAGCCAGGGCCCACAAGTCTGGCTGGGCATTGATAATTCCCCCGGCCAGCCGGGCCACAGACTAGACTTGCCCGCCAAAAGTTAAAATCATTAAAATCAAATGACAACCCCCCCCCCCCGGTGGTCAGCAAAGCAGAGAGAAACAAAATCTGCCTGGACTTAACTCCTGCGGTTGGTAGAAGAGCAATCCCTTGCTTATCATCAACTTCTTCTTTTTTTACATTCTATATCAATTCCTTATTGTGTATTTTAAATGTAATTTGCTTTCTAGGCTGCTGGCTTAACTGTGCTTTATTCCATAGGTTTTCTTCTGTTCAACCATGTTTTGATTCCTTGCATTTCCCAACCTTGCTATGGTTACCAGTGGTTACTATATTCAGAGCCGGGAAGGAATTTGCCTGTACAGTTGTACCTTGGTTCTCCTGAACGCCTTGGTACTCGTACGTTTTGGCTCCCGAATGCCGAAAACCCGGAAGTAAGTGTTCCGGTTTTCAAAACTTTTTCAGAAGCCGGATGTCCAATGTGGCTTCCACTTGAGTGCAGGAAGCTCCTACAGCCAATTGGAAGCTGTGCCTTGGTTTTTGAATGGTTTCGGGAGTCGAATGGACTTCCGGAATGGATTACGTTCGAGAACCAAGCTACAAATGTATACAAATTGGCCTGTCTGGAGCTTTTGCCTTCACCATAGCAAAATGCCACAACTTTGGATGGTTAAGGAATTGAGTACAATGGTGACCATTAAACCTTTCGGTGAAGTTGTGCATCACCCTGTCTAGAACCAGTGGCATATTCAGGTACTCGGTTAGTGGTGGAAGTATCTGTCCAGAAGCAAAGCATGGGGCAGATGGGCCATAGAACTTCCAGCAGTGGCCTTATGACAACACCCAAGTTGATCAGTGTCTTGTGAAGGCCATAATCCTTGGCACGACCCGGAAAAAGCTTCAGCCCCAGCAGCAGGCTAGAATGGATATGCACCCAATGCCTGAGCCAAAATTCCACCATCTGTAATCAATAAAGTTGTGACTATTTTTAATCCAGATTGTTGTCTGCTTGGATTTATTTTATCACACCTTACTTTAGCCACTGCCTAGGAAAGGATGGATGTGTGACCGGGACCACAATAGACCCACTGGGTGATATCCAGTTGTGACATCCTACTTGTGCTTTAGATGTCCACTTGTATGAATGGTATTTACCTTTGCTCTCCTCTCCCTCCACCCCCCCATCTGCTGTGGAGGGTTCGATGGGATTCTGTGGAACAGACGGTGTTGGGGGGGGGGCTGTAGGGTATTCCCCACTAGTATGATGCTGGAGCTCATCCATTGATACTCATGTATTTAGGTTAGTCATGACTAAGTCCACTGGTTTTAATGGATCTACTTCAAGTATAACTTACTCAGGTATAGCCTATTTAAATTTATTCATTTCTCTTTTCCTAATAACAATGAGAAGTTTCATCTATTTATTTTTCTTTAAAGCCACAGAAAATACCCCTTTGGGAAGTGGGATTGAGCAAACACAGTGTCATATTGTGAAAGTCACCAGAGGAAGAAAATGGACTAAATAAAGAGTTCCCAAAAAAACTTCCTACCGATTGCGCAATTTGGAGGTGGAGGTTCATGGAATGATGTATATTTCATATCTCTGTGGTAGAATATGTCTGATTGCTTGAAAGCCACAAATCTATCATGTTTCCTGTGCTGAAACAGCAAGCCTAATTCCAAATGCTCTTATCACTGATGGCTGGTTTCAAGATAGTTCGGCTATAGCTTCCATACATTTCTTACACTCCCTCTACCCAGCCCCATCCTCTTGAGAATATGAACAATTAAATAGTAGAAATTCATTTAGCAAGAATGATTTCCTGTGGAAGTGCAACTTATTCCCTTATCTCTAAACATTTACAAGCAATATGATATTTCTTATTCAGCAATTGAGAAATCTCTCTTAGTATAGTTACCTTTCTCCATTAGTTTTGGAGGAGGGTACCACTTACTCTTTTAGCAAAGGCTACTCATGCACTTGGGTTTGTTATAGTAGGTTTAGTGTCTTTCATAATCACAGAGATTGATCTTTGTTAAAGGTCAAAAGCCTGTCACTGAGGCAGTATCTTCCGCTCTCAAGCCGATTAGTGTTGTCAGGTCTCCTCCTTGTGCTTGAGTTTGAAGTACAGCTCCTGTAATGGGCTGTATAAATTGTTCCCTCTGGGTTTGATGTCAACTTTTTCCTTGTCTTGCAAAGCTTGCACTGTAACACATGCTCTCTGGTATGCATATAAACCAACTCTAAAGTTGTGTTGGGGCGTTTCACCTTCAATGCTTTGTTGTTTAGTCGTTTAGTTGTGTCCGACTCTTCGTGACCCCATGGACCATAGCATGGACCTTTAATGCTATTGTGCATAAATTTGACCTATAGAACTATTGAGTTCTAGAAGAATATGCAAGTAGCAAGTGAAATTATACCAGATTTACACATTGATGATCAAAATACTTTTATGGCTTGAGGAAACTTTTCATATCATTTGTAACCAGGTCTGAAGGAGATTAGTCAATTCGACACTGATGGAGAAAAATAAGTTTCTAGCTCTCCTATTAAGAAAGTTAAGAAGCAAAATGTGCAGGTAACCTTCTAAGCAATTAGTAAGCCTGGTTGCTGCCACCTGTAAGTGGTTTTTTTAGGGAAGTGAGAGTTGTAGTTGATAAATGAGTTGTTTGGACATCAAGCAATAGGAATCCTTTGGATACTAAAGGCATGCTGTCTCCTCTCCCCTTCAGTGCACTTTTTCTGATTCTGTCTCATTTTCTAGTAGTCCTTGAAGTTTCCATTGTTTCCCCCCCCCCCCACCCAGTAACCAGGATGCATATTTCCTGTGGTGGGTTTGTTTACTCCCAATAAGTTATTTTCTACAAATATGCGGATGGAAAATCCTGCATATAGTAAAGTAGTGGGACCAACTTATTCTGCGCCAACTGTAATTAGAATCATAGAATCATAGAGTTGGAAGAGACCACAAGGGCCATCCAGTCCAACCCCCTGCCAAGCAAAGAACTAGAAGTTCAGTTGTTGGCCTTTATTATCCAAAACTTAATTTACAAAATTATTTTGGTTTAACCACCCAGATTTTTCCAGAAGGTTTGAAATGGTTATTTGCTTCATTTTGCAACCATTTAGTTATTACTCTTTTCTCTGTCTTCAAGATAATAGTGATGTCTAATTATTTAAAAACCTCTTAAAAGGTTTAATTAAAAAAACTTTATCATTAGCAATCAGGTAGAAATGGATTAATTTACTAGAAAACAAAGACTTGGGTTACTGGTGAGAAACTACAATGGCAAGTGTTTCTGTTTAGCAATGAGAGGCACCAAGTCCCTTCTATCCTCTCTTTTGTTCACCTGCTCCTACCAGTAGCTGGCTGAAAGTGAAAGCACGTACCATACCCCGTACTGTATACTATTCTGGACATATTGCCAGCAAACTTTCCTCCTTCTTGCAGCCAATTATGGAGATATTCCCCAGAGTTAAAGGGATTGTTCATCTGCTCTAAGGTAACAGACAAATGATAGGTCAATTTGTAGCCCATGAAACTCCAGTTTCTAACAATACATTTTACATGTAAGAACAACATGATATGCGGTCCTCTCCTGGTGTGTGTGTGTGTGTGTGTGTGTGTGTGTGTTGGGTGCACACTGCCCCACTGGTAATTATTTGCAGAAGGCTACTGTGATTGGTAATAAGATTTGGTATTGAATTTTACAAAATTATTCTTACTGAGTGTGGGCGATTGTAAAATGCACATTATACAAAGATTTAATGAGACAATTCTCTGCGTCAATTAACTGTTTATTGAATGAAAAAAGCACGTTTCGGGTTCAGTACATTCAAATACAATTATTTTTCATTTGACCAAAACAAGATTAAAAATCAAATGCTTCTAACTCTCAAAGTTGGCTAAAGAAATGATTGCCAAACTTCAACCAAAGAGCAGACTGTTAAGATGCAGGAAGGAGAGCTAAATATTCCAGCTGTTTTAGGATTTAGGTATGAAATTTACAGATATGCAATTTCTGCAGTTATTTGGTGTGGCAATCCTTAACGTAGTGGATTGTTCTAAAACAGCAATACTTTTTTTTGGTGGGCCACTTTGTCCATCACAACTCTAGCTTATTTTTAACTCCAGTTACGAGGTCTTTTCTGTGCCACCTCAGTGTCAGGCCACATTTATTCACAAATGATCAACTCTTAAAATTGTAGTATTTAGCTACCCACAGGGCAGGTGAAATAAAAGGCAGACAGAAACAAAGCAGGCATGCTGTACTTAGCTACAGTGCTTACTCAAGCATTACTAAATTGAAACAAGGTGCTGCTGCATGAAACATTGTGTTAACTTTAAATTAATGTGTCAGTAATTAAATAAGTAAATAGTTCTATAGTTCTTGTGAAATAAAGCACTGTGGGCAGTAGTTAATGTTTGTCATACTCAACAGTAGATCCATTGAAATCAGTTTATTTAAGTTTCTTAAGTCCATTGATTTCAATGGGTCTACTTGGATAATAAATAATAATAATAAATTTCTATTTGTACCCCACCCTCCCCGGCCGGAGCCGGGCTCAGGGCTGCTAACATCATATAAATAATACAACACACATAAAAACAAGCAATGTATCAATTAAAATGCACCCCAAAATTAATCAAAATAATTTAAAATTAAAATTAAAACTGGACAAATGTCAATGCTCAGGTTAAAATTGAAAGCAGTTAATACTCGCCAGGACCAACTGTTTCCACTGATATTATAAGGATGTATGAGAGGGCTGGGAAACTTCCTTCATGCTTGTTCTTATACAAAGAGAACATGAGTCAGATTGAACCCTGACCAAAGGCCTGGCGGAAAGATGTCAAATCTCGCAGGGCCCTAGTATCTTGTGAGAGAGTGTTCCACCAGGCTGGGGCCATGACCAAAAAGGCCCTGGCTCTCGTCAAGGCCGGTGGTGGACGGAGACTTTCCGCGTCCTGGGGCGGTTCCGGGGGCATGCACCTGGGGGCGGGGCGTCGCCCCATGCAGCACGCATGTGCGGCGTTGCCGCACATGACACGTGCACTGTGTGCAGCAGCTCCACACATGCGTGCTATGCAGCGGAGCTGCCAGCAAACCTCAGCGCCGTACGGGGATGCTGCTGCCCGGGAGCCTCTGTTCGCTGCTGCAGCGGCTTCATCCCCACATGGCGCTGGGGATGTTTGCCGGTGGCTCCGCAGCAGGGCCTCTCCACAATGGTGGTCATGCCGTGGTAGCGGCGGCTGTTGTCAGTGGAGGTGGGGGGGCGCTGCCCCCCAGAGTGGAGCCCAGGGCGCCCCACCCCTATCGTTTTCCTCTTGCTATGCCCCTGGTCGAGGCCAGTCTAATCTCCCTGGGGCCCGGAATCTTCAGAGTGTTGTTATTTGCAGAACATAAGGTCCTCCGTGGGACATACCAGGAGAGGCGGTCCCGTAGGTACAAGGGTCCTAGGCCATAGAGGGCTTTAAAGGTTAAAACCAGCACCTTAAACCTGATCCTGTTCTCCACCATGAGCCAGTGCAGCTGGTATAGCACTGGGTGAATGTGATCCCACGGCAAAGACCCCATAAGGAGTCTCATCACGGCATTTTGCACCCGCTGGAGTTTCTGGGTCAGTTTCAAGGGCAGCCCTACATAGAGTGAGTTACAATAATCAAGACTGGAAGTGACCGTCTCATGGATCACAGTGGTGAGGTCAGGGCGAGAGAGGTAAGGGACCAAATGCTTAGCTTGGCGGAGTTGAAAAAATGCCGCCTTTGTGGTAGCTATAACCTGCGCCTCCATAGAAAGGGAAGAGTTGAAGATTACACTCAAACTCCTGACAGAAGGCGCTGGCACTAGTTGCACCCCTGCAAGGGATGGAAGTTGGCCCCCCAACCCCATATAGTTTCAACCAAGCCAAAGGACCCAGCCAAAGGATACCACCCTAAATGGAAATTCAAACAAAATCAAGCCATGATTTATTATCATCAGGAGACTACTAAAACCCTGGGTTTTGTTTTTCTGCCTGTCCTTCCTTTCACCTGTTCTTTGGATATTTTTTCCAGCAGCAAAAGTCACATTTGCTTCCTTTTCTATGCTCACTCCCCTGCTGTCATAAGCAATTACACTGGTATAATTTTATTGGGGTATCATGCATATCCAGCCATGTCAGAGTGGTGCTCAAGGAATGGCTGGTGCCTGTGCATACAATGTTCATTACTAAATGCCCCAACATACAGTGATGCAAATTCAATAAAGTATTATGGCTGGGAGAAGTCCCGGGGCTTGGAGAATATACTTTCAGACAGCCCTGAGATAACCACAACTGCCATATCGCATCACACACCAAATGCTGGACAATCGTTTGTTTCTTCATTCACTTTTGAGCCCCTCAAAATTTGTGCCCTGCCCCACCCTGCCCCTGTAAAACCCAGAAAAATCTGAAACCGAGGAGAGGCTATCCTAAAATAAAGCAAAACTGAAGCAGCTGTCATGGACTGGTTGGACAAAGAGGAATGGTAGGAGGAACCAGCTGGGGAACCAGCAAGGGAAGAAGACTCAGAGCCAGGGGATTGGTGGTGGGGTGACATTGAGTGGTCAGAGGGAGAAGACTGGGGAAATGTGTCAGAATCTGAAGACGTGAGAAGGCTTAGTGAGTGGGAGGAGTCTGTGGCAGAGAGCAGCCCAGAACCAGAGCGAGAAGCTGCAGCAGGAGAGTAGGATGAAGGAGGCCAAGAAGCAGAGATGAACCAAGATGGTGAAGAGGCATGGGTGTCTCCCTCTCCTGCTGTGACAAGCTCCCTCCCCCACCCAGTCTCCCATAACCAATAAAAGCACAAAAAGGATGGAGCAATGACAGGCATTCAGGCACATTCTCAGATTGTTTGAGGAAAACTCTGGAGAGGAGGGGACTTAGGCAGCTGTGAGAAGACAGGGACCTTCAGTCTCCACAACTGCTTCATAGGGCCAAGACCTACTGAAGAAGAGTTGCTTTAATGCTATGCTCATTAGGCATGGCACTCCTGTGCCCCCCCTCCTCTAATAAAGAGATAACTTCACGTACTTCATGTGATTTACTGCTGGCTTGTTCCTGACAGTAGCCAATTAAGGAAAACAAATACTTCACAAACTGATGTGTCTAAAAAATATTTGACAGTGCTTCTATGTACTGACAAACCCTGCTGGGAGAAAATGCATAGCAGATTGATGCTTTGCAAAGATTCAAATCAGGTTTGAATATGTTTTTTTCTTGGGAGGGGGAATCAGGTTCAATAAATAGCAGTGCTAATGTGAAAACTGTTAACATTACAGTTTGTGTTATGCATTTTTAGGGGTGGGAGGGACTGCCACTCTGCTAGTGTCCTAAAATTACCTTCATTGAAGTATTATTATTTGGTTGATGCTGTCCAGTAATAGAATATTCAGTCGTACCTTGATTAGTGAAGAATATCAGATCATCAAACACGTGCATTTCACTCCCATCTGGAGGCTCCTGTTCACACACTGATATCTAATGCATACAAGGGGCTGTCCATGATGAGGGGCTTCACTGCCTTCTTTAACACCAGGTTAGTGTTCCAAATATGAAGCAAAGAAAACAACCCACACTGACGAGACAGAAGGCACGGAAAGCTAAATGCATAGTTACACCATGTAAATTTCTGTAAATTTACTTGAAAGAGAATCACCTTATCTATTCCATAAATAGCATTCGGATGGTGCTCTCCACAAAAAAGCAATAATGGTCCAATGTAATTTAGTGCTAATGCAGTAACAAGGCTTTTTAAGAATGTATTTATTCCCTGATTTTAAACCCACATGCATCCAGAACTACAATTCTCATTCTGCAGTAAAAAAAAAAAACACTCATGACCTTCTCCACCTATGTGGTTACAAAATTCACATACATGTTCCTATTCACAGTTCCTATTCACGGTGCTGAAGTGGCTGTCACGATCTTGGGCATCCATAGGAAGTAAGCTGCCTATCCAGTTATCTCCTTTTTCACATGGATTATGCAATGGACATGAACTTGGATCCAGAGATTTTTTGCATGTTCATCCAAGGCAGCCTCATAGTTTTCCTATCCTGGATCACCTATCATCTCCCAGTGCCCTATCACATAATGTTCTAGAGAATCCCCCATCCCTTAAGAGCAGTTTTGTGGAGGCACAGGTGATGTAGTGGGGTGGTATAGGAATATAGGAAGCTGCCCTATGCTGAGCCTGACTGTTGGTCCATCAACTTCATTGCTGTTTTCACTGAGTGACAGCAGCTCTCCAGGGTTAGAGGAAAGGTACGCTGAGAACTGAACCTGGAGCTTCCTGCATACACAGCAGATGGAAGGACCCAGAGCACAAGTGCTAATCTGCCTCTGGATCCAAATCAGGATTTATTTAACAAAATGGTAGGGGACAGTATCACAGCAAGAGAATTGCAGCAACTAGCACCTTGAATAGGTCCACTCCATGCCCATTTAAGGTGCTACACATTTAAAGCAGTAGTGTACCACTTCAAACAGTCATAGCTTCCCCTCAAGAAACTTGGAAACCTTTGAATACTCCTTATTCCCCTTACAAGCTAAAACTCCCAGAGTTCCATGGGAGAAGAAAATTATTGTTAAACCACACTGGGAATTGTAGCTCGTAGCCTTGGTTGAACTGACTTAACAACATACCACAGGTTCATGCTCCTCACACACAGATATTAGTCATGGGGTTCCAGCCTATGCAACCATATTTGAAACATTTATGGGATTACATGGTTTAAAAAATAAAATAAAAATAAAACCTGGCAATATCAACATGTGCTAGCTAAGCAAGGGCACTTAAGTAATTTCCTTTTACCAGCAACATTTGCAAATGCGAGAAGATGAGAAGTGCTTTCACGCAGTCTCACCTTTCATTTGTTTTGAACAGTTGTGGTAAATTGTCCTGATCTAATGTCGTCTAACATCTAACATTTCAATTGTCTCATTTGGCTTGTTTGGAAATATTGATTCCGTTAATCCTGTTTGTCACATCTTTACTTTCAGGGGAACAAAGAAGCTATATACCGGTAATTGTCTCTTGGGAAAATATATTGAGGGGACATCATAGGTGGTAGGGATCAATAGCAGTTGGTTTTGAGAATCAGCAAGAGATAGTTAATCAGGTGTTTGGCTTGGACGTAAAAGAAACAAAATGCCCATTTTTACATTCTGCTATGTTTTAAATAACTATGGATTATCAATAACAATGATTACCATATCTTGCATTTTCTATTGTGGTCTTCTAAGCATCCAGCTTATACTTGAAAGAAAGTGTATCAAGCAAGAGGGATAGATGCAGACTCAGTCTAAGGTGAATTGGAATGCTTAGTCAATGTAAGAAGACCCATTGAAACTAAAGGATATAACTAATTTAGGCATATTAATTTCAATGAGTCTACAGTGAGTAGAATTTACTTGATTGTAGATAAGTGTAGCAATTCTTAACAATTTGGAACTCCATATAACCTTAGCTGATCTCATACGAAAACTTTTGGGAGAATGCTTTTACAAAATAGAGTGTAGAAACACCAAGACTACCATGTATCTTTGTCCATGTGTTTGAAATATGCCCAGGAGAAACAATTTATAGACTTGTACCATACATGTCTTAAAAAGAACATATACAAAGTCTTTACTGAAGATACGTTGAAATAAATTTGCTTTATTTACTCCAGGTTCTATGGGTGATATCCAATTAAGTCATACTCAAAAAGGCCCATTGGAAAAAAACAGTCTTATAGAAATGGATTTCACTGGATCCATTCTGAATATTCAATAAACTATAATTTGACTAAATATAATATTTTGTAAAATTATGAAGAGCTATTTTGGTATTAAATAGCTTTCTGTATGATGCAAATCATTTTTAAAGTAATTTTATGGCGCAGAAGGAAAAAGCAGAAGAATAGAAAATCCTGTAGTAGTAGATTAAATAGCGCAAAAGAGTGAGAATGACTCATGATGACCAGTTGTGCCAGAATATGAATCAAAATGCATATTATATTGAAAGCAATGCAATGAAGACAGCAGTCATATACATATGTGAATTCAAATGCACTTTCAAAGATCTACATTGGCTCCCAGTACATTTCCGAGCACAATTCAAAGTGTTGGTGCTGACCTTTAAAGCCCTAAATGGCCTCAGTCCAGTATACCTGAAGGTGCATCTCCACCTCCATCATTCTGCCCG
Organism: Zootoca vivipara; assembly: GCF_963506605.1. Classification (NCBI taxonomy): domain Eukaryota; kingdom Metazoa; phylum Chordata; class Lepidosauria; order Squamata; family Lacertidae; genus Zootoca; species Zootoca vivipara. Next base: position 34,001,897 of record NC_083279.1, read on the forward strand.
GACACTGAGGTCCAGCACTCAGGGCCTTCTGGCGGTTCCCTCGTTGCGAGAAGCCAAGTTGCAGGGAACTAGGCAGAGGGCCTTCTCGGTGGTGGCGCCTGCCCTGTGGAATGTCCTCCCAACAGATGTCAAAGAGGAAAACAACTACCAGACTTTTAGAAGACACCTGAAGGCAGCCCTGTTCAGGGAGGCTTTTAATGTTTAATAGATTACTGTGTTTTATTTTTCTGTTGGAAGCCACCCAGAGTGGCTGGGGAAACCTAGCCAGATGGGCGGGGTATAAATAAATTATTATTATTATTATTATTATTACTACTACTACTACTACTACTACTACTACTTTGGAACGTATATTCAATTTGCAGCTGTGGTTGCTGACCCATCAAGTGATAAACACAAGAGAGAAAAAGCTTCTGATTGTGGATTTCCTTAGCCTTAGCAGATCTGGAAAAATATAATTTACAAGGATGTCCCCCCCCCCCTCATTTTAATAGCAGAAAGGTCATCACTATATGTTCACTGAATCAATGGGAAATTGCTTAATATACAGAATATCATACATTCGTCAGGGCATCATTGCTTTAATATCTCTGTAGCAGAAGCTGACCTTGCAATTTCGTCTGGAGAGAAAACTCACTTGAGAAAACTACAACTTGCCAACCAGAAGGCTGATTAGATCTTAAATTTGGCGATTATACCCAGGAGCATAGTAACTTCCTGCTGAGTCTGCCTGTTTAAATTACACTGTTTTATCAATGGCACATGCCACTAATAAATAGAATTAATCAAGCCTTCTCTCAGTAGAGTCGTTCTCCTTATGCCTTAATGTCTGTTGATGTTAGAACCACAGAACAGCTTTCACTTTACCCCCTACAAGAGCATGATCAAGGGCAGAGGGGGAAACAAAACAAGTAGGTCTAAACTGTTTTAACTTTATCAGGTAAGGTTTTAGAGGCGATTGCTTTGATTAAGCATGCCGCATACAACTTCTGTGAACTATGCTAGATCTTTAACCCTCTGACACATTCGACTCACATACTAACACCATTTAACATTGAGTTTCATTTAGATGTTGCATGCACACTGATTGGTTCCCGATTATATGATCCACATGACCTGAACGGCCAAACTACACACTTCATTAATCACATTTTCTAAAAGTGTGCTTAATGCTGCCACTTTTATTTTGAAGGGAAAGCAGCCAGCAGGGCTCCAATCCAGCCCTTTTTTATTGCAAGTATCAGGTCCAGGGGACTGATTACAACTGTAGGGAGGGGTGGATGATCTTCAATAGGAAACGGGTGCAAGTCAGGATTGGATCATGGCACCGGAATGGAGTCCCATCAGCTGCTTTTCCGTCAAAAGGAAAATGGTAGCATTAAGCACAGCTTTTGAAAACATGAAATATGGAGTTTGTGTTGTTGTTGTTGTTGTTGTTGTTGTTGTTGTTGTTGTTGTTGTTGTTGTTGTTGTTGTAATTAAAACTTGAATTCTCCCCTCCATCCGTAGATCTCCGGGCAGTTCACAGCATAAAAATACCAGATTAAAAAACACAAAATACAAGCTTTGCTCCAGAACAGAACAATCTGATCCATGCTTTGGGTTCCATTCTTTGACCTTGTCACTGATAAGAGCATTTGCAGCTGAAGTCTGGACAAACATACTGTTATACAAACTCGTAGCCTTCAAGGAGGATTGATTGATTGATTGATTATGGCATTTATACCCTGTTTTCCTTCCAGTTAATTCCCCCCTTTCTATTTTTAACCCTATCACACCCCTGTAGACCGACAGATAACTAGTCCAGAGTCACTCAGCGAGCTTCATGGCTGATTGCAGATTTGAACCCTGGTTTCTTCAGCATTAATCCAGCACTCTAACCATTACACTGGCTCTGACTGTCAGAACATGTTAGGCAAATTCACTATATATAACTGGCCAACAAATCAGTAGAGCGTGTACCATGCCATGCATGCAGTGGGATTCAGGAATCACCCCTGAACAAGTCTCATACTGGAAAGATGCAGGCAAAAATGTATGTGTGAAAATGGAGCAGGCACAAGTGATACTGGAAAAATGAAAGGGTTTCACTTTCACATGCTTTAAGAATTGAGGCAGAGCCTATGACCAGAAACATATATATTTTCACATGGTGCAACCTGCATTTGCTAACAATTTTATGTATTTTTACTATAACTTCATTTCTATCATTTTTGTGTGTGTTCACTTGCTTAAAAACCTGCTTTCTACAAATGTACCAAGTATGTTTGAAGGCAAACATACTTGGTACACTTTGACCTGTGAATCTTTGCTGACGAAGAATAGTCGAAACAGGGCCTTGTCCAGATTTTTACTGGAATTTACCTTTATTTGCCTTCAATATTGGGATTGATTCCTATTTAAACTCCGCATCACATCAATAAAACCTTGTGAAGATTTATTTGAAACCCATCTCATTTTGGCCTGAGTTCTTGCAATTTATCGTTTATTTCTTCAAATGTTCAGCATGGTTGACGATATCAACTAAAGCCTGGTTGCTTCATTTATTTAAAATATTTTGTAGTGTACAAAAGTTTTTTACACGGCTTTTTACAACAATGCCATGACAACAACAACAACAACAACAATAAAGATTTAACTATAACTGCTATATGCCAAAATGGCAGCATCCTCAAACCATATGCAATCCTTATGGAGGTTGCCATACTATGAAGCCAGGAAAATCACTGAGGAAACTTGACTCCAGACTTTTGAGCATTTAGGCTTTTCTTCAGATACTCATACACAAAAATGATTTTAGAAATCATACAATGAAACAGTGACAATGTCTAAAAGCAGCACATGAAAATTCAGAAGTATTTTTTTTGGGGGGGGGGTGGTGTGGAGGAAGGTCTTTTGCTCAGTACCAAAGTAACATCAGATTAGGTGACAGGGGAGTCTCCTTGGAGAAAGCAGGACACCGCTACAAAGATGGTTGCAGTGATTTCAATAAAAATTGCACAGAAAATCTAGCTGGTTTTCATATTTCTCTGCCAGGCTTTTGTCAGGGAAATGATTTTTTTTCTTTAAACCTTTCCACGTCCTTTGACAGTTGAATGAAATCAAGTGTGAATCCAACAGTTTCAATCAAATCTTATTATGCAAGCATTCAGGCTGTATTATGCTTTTGATGGTGTCACTGGGAGCATGATAGGGCTCAAACTTCATAATCGGCACAGAAATAATACCATTTATTTTCTGAGTGTTAATTTTTTTGGGGGGGGTGGGTGGGTTCCAGGAGTGAGGGATAAATCATTTTAAATGAGCCTATTCCAAACTGAGAATTGGGAAGGCTTTGCCCATTGACAGCTATAAGCCCCAGTTTATGAGCAGAATATGCGTAATACATTGTGGTGAACTGGGCTTTTATGCCACAATGCGGCTAAGTGAAAATTCCCACCATCCCCCCAGCAACATCTGATTAAAATAAAAACTTTAATAAGAAACTGACAGCTGCCACATAGGCTTTAAAAACTGTAGCTGGAAATATGCTTACATGAAAATTTCTATGAGCTACTTGTCACTTCCAACAAGCAATCTACTTTATATGCCTCGTGGCATGCACCGTATTTTTGTACTGTGTCTTGCCTTCCAAATCCTGCTAGAACAACCCGCCCCCCTGAATTATAAATGTATACTTTAATCAGGTATTATATCTTCTACCAAAAAGAAAAGGACAGTAACATAAAGCAAGAAGAAAAGACATATACAGAGAGCAATATGGTCAATAAGTTCTAAGTGCCTGCCACACAGCTACCTTCTGGTCATCTCAAGCTTAGATAACTGTGAAAGGAAAACTGACAACTGGATAATTTATAAAGTCGTTCTTTTCTGCAAGATTACATTTTTGAAAAATACTGAAAAGCAGACCAGAATATTCTTGGAAGCAGGAGCAAGTCCACTTTCACTTCCAACCCAGAAATGTCCTCTTGTGCTTATAAAAACTGCATGCATTGCTCCAATTTTAAATCCATCTCCCAGAAGGAATCATAGAGTTGGAAGAGACCACAAGGGCCATCCAGTCCAACCCCCTGCCAAGCAGGAAACACCATCAAAGCTTTCTTGACATATGCCTGTCAAGCCTCTGCTTAAAGACCTCCAAAGAAGGAGACTCCACCACACTCCTTGGTAGCAAATTCCACTGCCGAACAGCTCTCACTGTCAGGAAGTTCTTCGTAATGTTTAGGTTGAATCTTCTTTCTTGTAGTTTGAATCCATTGCTCAGTGTCTGCTTCTCTGGAGCAGCAGAAAACAATCTTTCTCCCTCCTCCATATGACATCATTTTATATATTTGAACATGGCTATCATATCACCCCTTAACCTTCTCTTCTCCAGGCTAAACATACCCAGCTCCCTAAGCTGTTCCTCATAAGGCATCATTTCCAGGCCTTTGACCATTTTGGTTGCCCTCTTCTGGACACGTTCCAGCTTGTCAGTATCCTTCTTAAACTGTGGTGCCCAGAACTGGACACAGTACTCCAGGTGAGGTCTGACCAGAGCAGAATACAGTGGTGCTATTACTTCCCTAGATCTAGATGCTATACTCCTATTGATGCAGCCCAGAATTGCATTGGCTTTTTGAGCTGCTGCATCACACTGCTGACTCATGTCAAGTTTGTGTTCTACCAAGACTCCTAGATCCTTTTCACATGTACTGCTCTCAAGCCAGGTGTCACCCATCCTGTATTTGTGCCTTTCATATTTTTTTTTGCCCAAGTGTAGTGCCTTACATTTCTCCTTGTTAAAATTCATCTTTTTTGCTTTGGCCCAGTTGTCTAATCTGGGGAGATATGAAATGCACATTTCCCCTGTTTTTTAAGGTTAGATACCCTACAGTTGAATACCGTATACTCTTGTTTGCTTTGTTGTTACTATTTTATTATCATCACCTTGGGGGAGAGTGTGTAGCAGCCAGCGAAGAGATTCCAACAAAGAGTTCTGGGTGTTGCAGCATAATTGCTGGCAGAGGTGAGGCCTTCTCAGCACATAACACCTCTGCACCAGTTGCCAATCTGTTTCCGCACCAAGTTCAAGGTGTTACCATTGTTAGTGGAATTACAAAATAAGATCCTGGCGTACTGAGCATGCCCAAAGAATTTGGTAAAGGTGACCAATCGCATGACACTCCTTTTGTGTGGTATTGGCCAATCACACGGTGCTCTCTCTTCAAGATGATAGTACACATGCTCACACTGTTTGTAATTTGGACCAATCATGGACATGGGGTGAGGGAAACTCAGTATTTGGATTGGATAGGAATTGGAATAGGAAATTGTCACTTATGGAATGTGTGGAATTTGTGGCAAATGTATAAAACCGTTTGGAATGCTTTGTCCAGTGGCCAGTTGATTTGGGACAAAGAAAGCCCTGCTGGTCCTTTCTACACAGAAAAGAAATAAATACTCTGGACTGCTTTTTCATTTGCTGTCTTGTGGGCTGTCCGTGAGACAGAGCAAGTTCTTGCTTACAACGCTATTAGGATATAAAACCCTAACAGCTCGAGACCAGTTTACTTACAAGAGCATCTTACTCCACATGTGCCCAACCAGCTACAATGATCAGTGGATTTGGCACTCCTACAGGTGCTACATAATACATGTTCTGCATTTGTAAGAACTCAGTTGTTTAATGTGGCAGCGCCTTCACTTTGGAACTCCCTGTCCATTGAGATCAAGCAGGTGCATTCCCTGTACTCTTTTCAGCTCCTGCTTAAAACATTCCTGTTTAGACAAGCCTATCCAGATGCACAGAAAGTTGAGGCGACACTATAATCTAACACTTACAATCAGATTAAAATATACAGTATGTTAGCTGTACATGTCTGGTTAAGTTTAGCAAAGTAGACCCTGGTTTTCATCAGACACTGAAAAGAATACATTGAAGACACCTGCCTAATGTCAATGGGTGAAGCATTCCAGGCGCAGCCAAGCTACAAGAGCAATGCCTTAGAGGTGCAGAACGAACACTTGAAGGAGCACTGCCAATGTGCCAGTTCCACAGATTGAAGTGGTACAAAGGAACACTCGGCTCGAGGTAGCCAGATTGCAACCAGTTAGACCAGCCTGACTTCTCTCAGCCTTGTCTGCACTGAGCCCATATCCAACAGACTGATCTGTGCCTTGCCAAGAAAGAGGAACCAATTTGTGCCAAGAAAGTCTATGCACATCCCTCAGAAACATGGATGCATGAAGTTCAGAAGGTGTGAGCCAGATTTTTTTCTCCAAGTGCCCACCTTTGGAGACTTTGATTATCTGCACATATCCACACATGGCTATGGTCCCCACTCCAGTCACCACTTGAGCTGTCCATAATTAGCTTCTGGAATAGAACCCAAGCTGTTTGGGTGTACTTCTGGTTGCTTTTCAGGTCTAAATATATATAAGTTTTTCAACATTTAATCCATTGCCTTTTGGGAGGTGATAAGTACAGCTGCTTTGAGCAGCATTTCATACTAAATTGCTGATATTCTTTATCAGGCTTATTGACACTTTAAAGAAGGTTTATCTGAGAAGACTTTAATAATCAGTTGTATATATAATCCTTTCACTTGCAGCTGCAATTTGGGGGCAGGGGAGGAGGAGGAAGAACCAATCTTTCCCAACCTTTCAAAGAAACCATTTGTATCAAAATACCTTTTTATCTGAGCTTTCTCTGCTAGTCCCTAGTTAATCCATTCCTCTGCCCATGAAAGTGCCGCATTTTTTCCTAAGGAGAAAATTTAACTAGCAAATTTTATTATCAAAATCCAAGAGAGTAATAAATTAAATGGGACTGTGTAGTGCATGCCACAATAGGTAGTATAACTTGAATTGGGTATTAGCAGCTTGTGCCTAAGGTACATCCTGAAAATATGCTTATATTTCTCTTAAATTTTGCATGTGACTCTGCCTAATACACATGTTTTTTGCAAGCAGTTCCCTCTAATATAATGATTCTTTGTATGTTGCATGCATATGCACTTTTTTATCCCCAACACATGCATTTTTAGTTGGAGATACACCACAAAAAGTGTGCATTTCTCAAGATAGCTGTGCTTCAAGTTTAAGTGTTGTTTCAGGAAGTGCAAATTAGGCAGGTTTGCATTAAAATGTGAATCAAACCTCATTTTTCTTCCATCCCTCATTTCAAGTCCACCTCTATAACTACACACAGCCTTATTCTGGTGCATGCTTTGTTATTTGTGAAAGTACAGAACCTGGCTAGTGGTGATTGTTTTATTCGTAGAATAGAAGAAAAGAAAGGCCCTCAATTCAGTCTTTGCCTTCTTCAGTACTTCTCTATATCTGAACAAAGCATTACAAACAGTCTGGGTATCAGTTATAGATGCATGTCACTCTAGCGTATGACTCAGCCGATATACTCAACAGATCCTTATACAGCCCTCTTGGGGTGCATTTAAGGCTCCATAGTTATATCAGAATTTCAGATCTACAGAAAGGCTCAGTGTGCAAGTGAAATGTTGCAAAATCTTGAGACTGGCTTAGTTAGCTTTCTCTGAGAACAAAGGCATATATGAGGCATCCTTTCTCACTGAGTTTTATTAATCACTTGAAAAGGGATCCAATGAACAGATATAATTAAATAAGCTCTAGACTAAGAGGAGGGTGGAGTCTTGCTAGGCAGAGATGGATATGACATTTTAAACGTCACAGGCAGGTGGGGATAGGGAAAATCATTCCTGAACACAAAAAAACACAAAAAACCCTACAAAACAGCCTAATGTGTTGCTTTTAAAAACAATTTTGTTTTCAGTTAGCAGGTTGCTTTTAACAGAAATAACATGTTTTCAGACTTTTAATGTAAATGAATAATAATTGCTGTATTTTAGTGATGTGTTTGCATGTTATTCCCCCCCCTCCCCTGTTTTTGCCTGATGGCTTAGAGAAAAACTTCAATTGTTATAGTTCACATGCTTCATCATTGATATTAAATGGTCTAAGTGAAGAAGAAATCTTAAAATAAGGAACTGTTAAATTTGTAAATATTTGTGTATTGTACAATTAGATACTAAAATGTATTATTGCGACTAGTAATATAATATTAGATTGCACAATTACATTTTGTGTGAGAAGTAAACCCTTTTGAATATGTGCATTTAGGACTGCAGCCATAGAGTAGGGTTGCCATATGTCCAGGGAAATTTTGGGAAATTAGCAAAAAGCTCAACAACTTTGAGTTTCTGCCCCATGCTTTAGAATAACTACAGAAATCTAGGAACAGCAGGTATAAACTGGAAGACCATCTGAAGGTACATTCAAATATGGATGCTATGCACTGCTTTTAACAGAATGCACATTTGGAAACAGGTGGTCTCCTATGCATTCAATAAACATTTATATATGTATTCTCCACTATTCAATCCCTGGCTAGCTTGCACAGATGTCTGCACATCTATCTCCCCAACAATTCGTCCTGCAAAGAAAATGATAAAATTGGACTGAAGGCAGAGTCTAGGATAATTGTTTGCACTATAATTGTGGAATGACTACCCACGCTAGAAACTGAAACTACAAGTTACTCTGACATCCCTGATTGATGGTATTAAATGAAACATTTTTTTTATTATTTGTTAAGAAATTAGCATATTGCTTCCCACATCTGAAGAAGTGCTCAAAGCAGCTAGCATTAACAGCGACATTGTAAAACAAGAATGTTCCAACCAAAAGGTATTTTCAATGTCCAACATGCACAGGAGGTGCCAGTTTATTAATCAGGAACATGAGCAGGAAATGGGCAAGAAGCCAACGTTTTGGCATGCCTCTGAGTGGGGGCGGGGACAGGGACAGACTAGGTAGCAGAAGGATATTTTGCATGGAGGTGGGTCGTGGCATTTAAAATTGCTGTGATGTGTCACCCGTCACTTCCAAGAAGTGGAGGCAGGTAGAGGGAAGGATGAGTGGCCTCCCTCAATGATGCACTTAACTGATTCATATGCTTGGATATGTCAGCAGGTGCAGAGGAGGGGAATGGAGGAGGCATATACAGGTGCCAGGCAGCCAGAGAGCCAAAAGGGAGAGATTGACCAAAATGCCTAATTGTGGTACAGCCAGATTGCAGACAAGTACTGATAATCCTGAACTGCCCAGGCATTCTCATCTGGTCAGGCTAAACTGCAAGTATCAAGAGAGATCATCATCACTGCCAGCCTAGCCCAGCAGACACGGCTCAAGAACTAGCCACATGCTACCAAACAAAGTGCAGAAGTGTGACTTTTGAGCATGGCTCACAGATGCCAGTTTGTTTTTGCTTTGTATAGCCTTCAACATCAATGCATCAGCTGAACCATTCTTTTCTTATTCTTTTTATTTTATTTTAATCACAATATCATATGAGAGAACCAGCACATCAAGGCCATGATCCTAACCCCTAAGTATTGGATAGGGGATGAAATATATTTAATGTATTTAATTTTATTTTTGAAAAAAAACTTGTATCCCACTCAAAGCTGCTTTTAAAAAAATTACAATATTTCATAACATATGCAACACTGCTAAAACCACAACTGCAATCACAATGAACCAACATTAATGTAACAGACTAGAGAAATGATAAAAAATCATTTGTAAAAAGTAAGGATCAAGGTGGGAACGGAATTCAATGAAGTAAACCAAAAGGGCACTTAGCTAAACACTTTAATAAATAGCCACGTTTCAACTAACTATGTAAAACATTGAGGTGTTGGAGTATGATGAATCTCAGGTGGATATTCTGCAAAGTGGGTGCCACAACAGAAAAGGCTCTAATACTAGTATCTACCCACCATCCTTGATAGGATCAAGGGTTCTGGAGCAATGGCTCAGATGTGAGGAAAGTACAGTGGTCCTTAAAATAACCAGGTCCCAAGCCATGTAGGGCTTAAAGGTTAAAACCAGCACATTGAACTGAGCCTGAAAACAAACTCTCAAGCAGTGCATGCCAAACAATACAGGCCTAATGCTTTTGAATGCTTAGCTCTTGTCAGCAATTTGGCCTCGGCCTCTTGCTCCATTTGCATTCCTGTATGCTTTCATGGCCAGCCACATGTTGAGTGCCTTATTTATTGATAGACAAAATCACATTGCTTTTAGTAATGGTTCATTTAAGGAAATGAAGATGCACTACAGAAAGCTAAAAAAGCACTCATGCTTGATGGTTTTGTTGTTGTTGTTTTTGCAAAAGCAGGGGAATAAAAATGTTATTGAGACAAAAATTTGTGTTTTTTTTAAAATAAAAAACATATCTATTTTATTAGCTAAGTAATATAAGGCAAACTAATTTTCTGGTCTATGTTTCACCACATTTTAACAACCAGAAGCCTTTAACTTTCATGAGGAAGCTTAAAAGCAGGCATAATTCAGTCAAGTGCCAGTGAGAAAATAATGGCTACCTTCAGGTGACTCATTCTTTACATAGCATGAGATTTTGAAAAAAATAGTAGCCACAGTTTGCATTCCCCACCACCCAACAAATCATTACAAAACAAAATCCACATGCGTCTGCTAATATGTTGGCAAATTAAATATTTTATATTCAAATGTAGTTTCATTGTTTGTTGTTACCAGCTCATTATTGGCAAGGAAGGTTGCTATAAGAGCGTGTTTGTAAGAGTTTTCAGCCCAAGGCAAGGAAGTCACAAAGAAAACATATCTTGGCTGCCTTGAATTCATACCATCATGAGCCAGCCAGTGATTTAGGCAACAGCAGAAGTGGTTTCATTCAAGAAGAAAATATCGCCTACCAATATAATTCAGTTTGTCCAATCTAATATACGTTATCTGAAAAACCGCACGCAGCAACACAAGCAATAACCAATGTGGCAAGAGTTGACTAAAAGGAAATCGAATTGATTATACAAAGCTTTGCCTCACTGCTCTTTCCCAGAAGATGGAAGAGACTAATATGCACAGTTCATTATAAAATGCATCCATCAAATTAGAACCAGAGATTCTGAAAGCACAGCATGGAGGAGAGTATCTTTCCATTACACCCATTGGGATTTTCCAGCATGAACCAATATAGAGAATGTATCAACCATTAAATGGTTTAAGAGAAAGAAATCAGCTGTGGCTCTGAAGATCTGTTATCACTCATTGATTTAAGAAAGAAAAAAGGGGGGAACTTACCTAGAACCCCTAGCCTGTAGTTGATGGTTACAACAATGACATTTCCGTAGCTGGCCAGTATGCTGCCGTCAACAATATTCCCTGTGCCTTCCATATATGATCCACCATGGATGTAGACCATCACTGGCTTCTTGCTGTTCTGATCATGTATGTCTGAAAAGAACACAAGTAAGGAAAACACAAGAAAGTAATACAAGTATTAAAAGAAAACTGTTGCCTATTTCCCCCCCCCAAAAAAAAAGTGCTAATAATTTTTGCATATTTTCTCATGCCATCTATTTTTATTATCTACTAGTCTGCTTATCTTTAGTTAGGACCAGAATAAAATAGGGCTTGTAGATAAGCTAGGAAAGGGCCAAAAGTACCAAAGGTGACAGCATCTTTTATCGCACAACTGGAATGTTGGAGGGGGTGGAGAACTATATCTGCTGAGTCTCACCTGGATCACAACTTGAAACGGAGCTGTGTTGCTTTTGGGATATGTATCACACAATACTAGGGCTCAAGTTAATGTAGGAATCTCACATGCAAAATACATAAGTTGAAGTAAGTAATGTACATAAAGTGTCATTATGAGGTGGTTTATAACATAAACATTATTTTAAAACAGCAAAGTTTTAATAGATTTATTAACATAAATAGCAGCACTGTCCCATGTCTTTCTGTCTTCCTCAATTTCCGAAACTGATAATGTTGCAGTTCTTGAGGCATATTCAACAAACTATCACCACCAAAAATTATCATTCACAGTAAGACGTGAAGTGGGTGGGGAAAATCTTCGGGCAAAATATATTGACAGATATTAGGGAGACGAAAAGAGTTTCATATCTACATTCTGCTTTGTCTAAACTAATTAAATTCAATCAACGGAGGACTGCTATGAATGACATTTGCGATTTGCCATCCCATTGCTTGCTTCAAAAATACTTTAAAAGACCAAAATGTTTCACAGAAAAAGGAGGAGAAAGATGCAAAAATAAGTAACCTTTCCCTCCCATTATTGTATGAAGCCTCCCTGCCACTGAAACAACTTTTAGAGGCATTTGTGGGGCTGAACTGTGATTTCCAAAACGGAAGCAAAATGGCTTTCCCCGATTTGTCAGCTGGAAAAAAACAGGGTAGTATATTGGGAGCAGCCAATTTTGCTCACCCATTAGAAGATTCTCCCATTTAGCAAACCAAAGGTATGTATAAAAGTGGTGGATATAGCTATAAGTGACTTTATTTGGGGTTAGGGCGTAGGGCGACAGTACCTTTCAACCACCCTTCAGAATAGCTCTCCTAAACTAGTTGGTGCGCATGATTGCATATTCTATTTAATAAATTGCCGGGCAATTAATAGTTCTATGTTAATATAACATAACAATCTACCTCTCATTATGAAACCAATATGTGGTGTTTTATACTCCCACATTTTCGTGATTTGAATCCAGAGGTTGATGGGGGAAAATATTGACTCGCCAATGTATCTGTATTGGTTCTAGAAAACATGGTAGGCAGAGGTGGATTTAGGGCAGTGTTTGTGGTGTGGTTGCACCAGGTGTGCAGCCAAGGAGGGCTCTAGGAACCTGTCAGAGCCTCACACCTCTTTCTCAAAGCCCAGCTCAAGCCAGCGCTGTGAGGGCTGTGGGGATGGTATCAAATAGCCTCACACAGGGCAGCATATTACGAAGGTCTGCCCCTATGGTAGGTATTCACTAGCTAACAACCAACAGACTTGCAACTAAGAAAGAAGTATATTTTCACATATCCTTGGCAAGATAAATAATACATATATTTTCTGCTAAGAATTACATTTGTAGTGCTGTTCAAGATACCAATATGGAATATAATACCTTCTTTTACCTAGCATAAATGGAAGATATAGACACTAGGAGGGCAGCAACTGGCAGCCCTCTTTCAGATCTGCCCCCATAAGAGGAACAGAAAATGTTACTTACTATATTAAGTGACAGAAATCAAATAATCAAACTTAGGGAGGGAAGGAGGGAGGGTAGACATATTTTACAGAAAAACTACTTTCTGAGCTGAGCCCTTGCATGACAGAATCTATTTGCTGTGTGTGAACTAAATGTCTAATTACTTTATTTGGAAAGGCATTATTACAGCAGCAGAGCAATGGAAAAGAAGGTGAACAGTCGCAATAACAAGGGAGCAGAGATCTCAGCAGCTGTACTTGAAAAGGTCAGAAAAGCCACCATAATTCTAAAGCCTCGAGAAAGGAGGAGATTAAGAGGTGACCACACCATAACTATAAAGATTTCTGAAGGGAACAGAAAGGGCAAATGTTACCATGCTAGTTGAAATAGTGTCAAATTTCAAAACACAGAAAAGAAATGAAATAAGGTTAAGAAAAGACCAGACACCAAGGATGTGAGGTTGAAATCCAGAATTCATGAAAGTGGCAGACTCAGATAATTCAACAGTTTATGCAAACCTTTGTCAGGATGTCTAACATTAAGAAACAAGCTAAGTGTAATTTTTGTCTGAAAAGGGTTCAAATCCTAGTGGTGTGTTATTACAGCTGTTATTAAATGTGGAACAATAAAGAGGTTTAGGAGTGAATTAAGATTTTCTCTGAAATTTGTGTTTAATCTGAATATAACCAAATGCTGAAAGTGTATTCTTATAGTATAAAGGTAAAGCGACCCCTGACCATTAGGTCCAGTCGTGACCGACTCTGGGGTTGCGGCGCTCATCTCGCATTATTGGCCGAGGGAGCCGGTGTACAGCTTCCAGGTCATGTGGCCAGCATGACAAAGTCGCTTCTGGCGAACCAGAGCAGCACACGGAAACGCCGTTTACCTTCCCACTTCCCTATTTATCTACTTGCACTTTGACGTGCTTTCAAACTGCTAGGTTGGCAGGAGCTGGGACCGAGCAACGGGAGCTCACCCCATCGCAGGGATTTGAACCGCCGGCCTTCTGATCGGCAAGCTCTAGGCTCTGTGGTTTAACCCACAGTGCCACTGTGTCCCATATTCTTATAGTATATGTGCTTATTATTAAACAAAGAAAGAGAAACATTGTTGTGTCATATTAAGGTACTTGCCTCCATCATTATGGGGAAAGTTCTAAAAATCTTGCATTGCATAACAAGCACCCAATAATCCACAGGAGTTTAAATGAATCCTGCATTTCCCCCCCCCCCAATAAAAGTCCCCACCACAGTTAGTCTTCCTTTACACCTACCAGAATAATGCGGTTGCTACAACCTAAGTAGTTGTATCCATGACACTTCACAGATTTTATATATTAAAAATATATAAAACATATACCCACATGATTATGCTTCCGTGCATGTTTACAATAACATGGAAGTGATGGGCATCCCAAAAGGATGGGCATCACTAGTGTGCTATATATCATATATAAACACACAAACCATATTCCTGGGAGCAATATGGGAGTAAATGGTAGTGTTAACGTTGCCCCGGATACATGCAAAGGAAGAAAGCTTTAGAGAATAAAATAAATTAAACAGTTTCCTTTGAAATATCAGGGGAGCGGGGACTGAAACAGGAGACAAAGTAATTGCATCCACTATATGGGGAAGAGGAAGAGGGAGATAAGGTGAAGGTGAATTTACAAAATGTACTAAAAAGGATAAAGGAAAAGATACACATGCAAGGTTTCAAGTCCATATTTTTTCCCCTTTTCCTAGGCAAAAATTCGGACTGGGAATAAGGAAGCATTTTTGGTTGTAAATAATATTTATGTTACTCACTTCACACATATTTACAGATAACCTGTACACTTATCTCAAAGGGGAATTGCAGTCATCTAAATGCTAATTTGTGTCTTATTTTTGGAAGAAGAAAAAAAGAGGTGGAAAGGAAAGTTGATTCCAGATAAGAAGAAAATAAAGCAGCACACTGAAATGTGTGTGATTAAATAAAGGAGGGGGGAAGTTAATGTTCATGCATATCACGTTTCAGTTTTTGGGAAAACAAAAACAAAAAATACCTTCGTCTTCCCCACGATCATTACTGGTTATATCATCTGCGCTTTTCTTTGTGTTGGCTCCTGGGATCAGAGTGAGCAGGAGAATAAAGGGAAAAAAGAGAATTCAAAAACAGCAGGTTCCCAAAAATTTAAAGGAAAAAAAAACTATCCAAAAAGTGGAAAAAAGGAAAAAAAGGTAACACAAAAAGTCAAAATTTGAATCTGAAAAAAGGATGCAAATTGCACACTAACATAAATGCTAAAGACAACAAATCAGGAAAAAAAACTGGTAGGAAAAAATCAAATGTTGTGACAATGCAATTAATTTTATTTAAAATGATTGCTTATTTTGCATTCAAAATTTATAAGAAAAAAACACATTCTGTATACATGAATTCTTTGTAATTCAGTTGACAGTCCAATTTTCAGTGCACTATCATAGTACAATATTCATCAAATAGACATTTTAATTAGCAAAGATTTTAAAAGATTGGGGATAAGTGGTGAAAAATGAATATGAAATTCTGTTTCAGATGCCTGCCTAAGTTGTGCCATTGTCTCTGTTCCCAAGTCATTATGGTTTGAATCCAAAGAACTACACAACTATTTTGAACACCAAGGAGAGGTATACACTTTTGTGACATGGCAAATTGAAATTTGGGTCTGTTGCTGTTCAGAGTGGAAAAGTCAAAAATCCTACTGGGCATACCCAACATCTTGGACATGCAAACGTAGCTCTTTGGATCCTGTCTTCTGACAAAAATCACTGTAGTATTTAAAATGAATTTAATGTAATTATTATTAATACAAACAAAATAATTAACACAGATAACACACATGGAAAATATTGCGCAACACAGAGAAGTCGGGATATTTGTTTCGCTGAATACACATTTCCACCATCATCAACAATGAACTTAAAACATCTAATTTCAAACTGAGAATCATCTGAGTGTGAAAGATTCAGGTCTATGTGTGGATTACGCATTCAGTTCCAAGCACATTATACCTGTCATAGTTATACACAACATTTTACTTACCATGAGAGCAAAAACAGAAGTAAGAAACAGTAATACTCTTATTTAGAATCAAGAATTCCCCATAGATCTGGCTACACTGAGACATACCATGCAGGAACTCTTGTAGGGCTAAGATCTTTGGGGGGAAACCATTTCCAGTCTTGAGTGACTATGAGGGGAGCCACAGGGGAAAAGAGTAGTAGTACAGTATGTACAATCCCTCACACAGATGGTGTTCTGTGCATGTGGGAAAATTGATTCATATAAGCTTGGTGTGACATTTCTCTAAAGTATGAGTGACATTATTCATTCTTTATAAGGCTCCCCCTTCTGTTGCTTATAATTTTGCCATGTTGAGTTTTCTCATTTAGTGGGATACGCAGAGAGAGAGAGAGAGAGAGAGAGAGGGAGAGGGAGAGAGAGAGAGAGAGAGAGAGAGAGAGAGAGAGAGAGAGAGAGAGAGAGAGAGAGAGAGAGAGAGAGATTTCTAGAAAAAGAAGAGCTGGAGCTCACCATGAACTTCCCCCTTGTTTTCTTAGAATGTCAACCTGAGCTCCAGTGACCTCCTGCTGAAAATCCCTCCCTCCCTCCCTCCTTCCCTCCCTCTCTCTCTCTCTGTGTCATTGTGAGAGTAGAACTCTGTTCAAGCAGCCTTGAAGAAAACAGCCAAAAAAGTTGTCTTGACATGGGTTGAACCAGATGGTGCTGTTAAACCTAATGAGGTAAAAAATCAAGGCCACAAATCCAAAGGATGTTCAGTTTACCATACATTAGGAGCAGTAAATATAGGAAGGGGTCATCCTCCCAACTGGACAATTTTCTAGGAGCCATAAGCCAATGGCATATGGAGGCCAGAAACAAAAAACGGGCGATGAATGCAGTTTTTACCTTTATACACTAGGCTAGTTTCTAGACATGCTCTCATATACCTCTCTACATCCAAGCAACCAAGAGACGTTATCAGAGTACAAGGACACATTGCAGCCGAACATAAACACTTGGGGCACAAAGCAGAGCTGGGAAGGCGTGTCACCTGGGGAAAGTCCCAAGGGCCACAAAGAGAGTCCTGGAAGGTTGCATTTGACCCTGAGACCTGTCTGCTTTTCTGACTGTGGAAGGATGTTCCCTGGTAAATCACACCAACAAAGGCAATAAATAAATGTTAAATAGATTATTTTATTTCATTTTTCTGCTGGAAGCCGCCCAGAGTGGCTGGGGAAACCCAGCCAGATGGGTGGGGTATAAATAATAAATTATTATTATATTATTATTATAAATGTAGATGAAGAGAGTAGGTGTCACTTCATCTGACTTTTAACACAACATGGTTCTCCCTGTGCAGCTTATATACACACCACAATAAACATTTCCAGTCTCTTTGTTGCATTTCTTTTACAGTATGATGATATGTATTCATATGAAGACTTTTATCCATATCCAGGGATACTGCTCATGGTTAATGCCAACTTGCAAGTAGGTAGCAATGCCACAATCAGCCCCTGGTGTCCATTCATAGAATGTGAATGGCTAAAATGGGGTGAAGCCTTCACATGTTCAGCCTTGTATGTCATCTGGACACCTGGGATTCCAGGTTGTGTGGAAGGTTGCACATTCCCAAGCTGCTCCCTGCTTTTCAGATGTTTCCATTCTATGCACAGATACCACAGGCAAAGGCTACTTTGTGCAGTTCTACTTCCCATTTGTGGTTTGGTGTTAACTCAGATTACTGAAGGAACCATCTCGACCCCTGTATCCCTGTCTGGCAACTGTGCTGCTCAGATGGGGCTGTTGAGAATACCGCATGCCCTAGAGCAGGGATCCCCAAACTAAGGCCTGGGGGCCGGATCCGGACCAATCTCCTTCTAAATCTGGCCCGCAGACAGTCCGGGAATCAGCGTCCTTTTACATGAGTAGAAAGTGTCCTTTCATGGGTTATTTGTGGGACCTGCCTGGTATTTTTACATGAGTAGAATGTGTCCTTTTATTTAAAATACATCTCTGGGTTATTTGTGGGTTATTTGGAGTTCTAGCAGGGGAGCGCAGCTATCGTATACCCTTGACCAAAGAACGGTACACTCCTTCTATCTGGGATGGTCGTTCTCTTCTACCGAGCGTGCAGCTTCGGGAGGGACTCACATGGAACGGTGAGGGAGGAAGGGAACACCTGCCTAGCCAGCCAGATCAGCCGAATCAAGCCTGGCGATCAATGGGGTGACAGATGTCGCAGCCAGATCGCCCTCACATCCATTTGTGGGGCATAGGAATTTGTTCATTTTTCTTTTCTTTTCAAAATATAGTCCAGCCCCCCACAAGGTCTGAGGGACAGTGGACCAGCCCCCTGCTGAAAAAGTTTGCTGACCCCTGCCCTAGAGGTATGCTCAGTTTGTACCAGAAACCAGACTTTTGCTGCTGCAGCTCCAGCCCTTTGGGCTCCATTACCAGCTGAAATTATACAGATGGCTAACATCAATATGGCATAGCAGCCAAGTCTCCCGTTGAAAAATGCGGGCTCAGCAGCAGCGCGGCACCGGAAGTCTCTTCTACGCATGTCTGGACATGTGTAGAAGCAACTTCCGGTGCCGCTCTGCCCGATTTCCGGTGCCCAGGCATGGGCAGAGCGGCACCCGAAATGGAGCCTCCCTGGCAGGTGGGAAATCTGCGGGATTTCCGGGATTTTTTTTTCTATTCGGGATAACAGTGGGAAACGGATTAAAATCTGGGGGTTCCCCGTGAAAAACAGGAGACTTGGCAGCTATGCATTATGGTATGGAACCTACTGAAGATATTTTTTGTTTCAAAATGCATTCCTGGCTGGTACATAGTAGTGAGGATTGGGTCCTACTGAAATGGCAGAATGTGTGCAAAATACTGGCCAGCCCTTGAAGCCCATCACAACTGAGCTTTTGTCATTTTTTTTTCCTGGATTCCATACAGTATTGATGGACAAAGTTGCTGTCTTTGTGTTCCCACTTAAGTGTACTTTGATACACCACCCCAAGCTACATACATTTACTTTTCTGTACGCAAAAATCTGCAATATGATCAAAATATAATTTGACTTTCTTCTTCATAAACACCACCCCATTTTTAGTCCCTCAAAATTTGATGTGGCCTCTAATATGAACTGATCTGATGCATACCTTCTGGAAAAATATGCTGAGCAGAATTCTAGCTGTATTCCTAACCCTACTCCCGTGGGTATAAACCCCGCTGATTTTAGCAGGACTTACTTCTAAGTAGACATGGTTCAGATAGCACTGTTGGCTTCCGCAAATCATGAATCTTGATGTAAGTCTCCTCCAGAAAGCTATCAAAATACATTTCAAAATGCACGTTTTGAGCGAAATATATGTTAGGAAATATGATTTGAATGTGAATTTTCATGTGGCTTTATTAAAACTACAGATTAATAGAGAAAGAAGACAGAACAGACTTATGAGTGCACATGTCCGAAAGAGTTCCATTGACCTGGAAAGGCAGACTTGTCTATCCCTAACTAACTGCTAGTTGTCAGCCACTATTCATTTCCCTATTCTCCCATAATTTAATACATATCTCACTCCTTTGGTTTTTTATCTCCTTTTTTCTCACTACACTTCAGCAAAGTTCAGAATGGTTCTTTGTTCTTATGTGATTCGCTTAACTTTCTTCCTGCCTTTGTTTCCAGGTTCTTTTGAGAGTCTTATTTTCATTACCTCAACCTCCTCCTCTTTAATATTTTCACTTACATCACCCCAGGCTTTTCCACCTTGTGTCAGGATCCCCTGTGGTCCACAGTAATCTCCTATTGATGAGTCTAGCAGTAACTACTTTAGCACTTTTTTTCCAATAGCTTTGCTCATGAACATGACTGATGGATTTGGCAGGGTACATTGTATAAAACTGGGGCTGTGCCGACTGGGACTAGTGAGGAGTTGTAGTTTAAAACATTTGGAGGGCACCAAGCTGCTTAAAGACTAGTTCATAATAATATTAATCTGTGCAATCCTTTGTAAAGCAAGGTCTAGAAATGGGAAGTATTAAAAAATTGCACCACAAAATTTCATAGTAATGTGTCTTTTTAGACCACAAAGAAAGAAAATCTTCCATTTACTTATACCCGGGGGTAATTAATTTTCATCAGTTTGAAAATCTTCAGTATTCCCTCTTTGCTCAGGCTCCTAGGTTTACACTTTCACTGTTGTGCTCAGTTCATTATGCTCAACATCCAGTCTACAAGCCAATACTGCAGGTTTCTCCTTTACTATTTAAAACACATTCTTCTGCCCATAATCCTCTTGTCATGATCTGATTAGTTTTTATGTTAACTGCTGCAATTTCTCCCTGTGGATTCCACTTATCTTATTTTGAGTCTCTCTTCCACAAACACAATCTGCAGTGAAAAATCATTCTAGACACAGCATGGAGAATATTTAAGCGGGCCATAGCAGGAAGACAGAAAAACTGTATAATGCAGAATAAACAAGAAGGGCAAAAGTAGCGCAGCTAAAAGTCTACTCCAAGAGGCTACTCCAAAGTTAATTAAGAAATGAAATACCTTATCTAAGCGAGTTCAGGTCACTTTTAATACATCAGAATAGACATACCAAGGATCAAAAGGATGAGATGTGTCACTTCCAGTCTGATCTCATACATAGCAGTCCTATGGGGTTCAATGCACGGAGGGAGCATAGAATAACATGCTTAGGGTACTTTTTCACCACCAAGTTGCAACCACTTACATTTAACTGCATGGTGAATAATTTAAACCACATTAGGATATAAACCTGCCACAATCCAACACCCTACTGCAAGCCTGGGCCATTTCTAAAGAATAGTTGCCATTATCCAGACCAGAGTATGCTACAAGCAGGTATCAGTTTAATGCAGGATACCACAATTTTTGCCCTTTTGGTCAGCTAACCATTAGGAAACACGTAGAAGTCAGGATCATTAAAACTTGTCACAATTTTGTATTTTTCCTGCACTTCACTGTTTATTATTCCTTTAATGACACAATCAAAGAATGCATATATTTTAAAAGATGATCATTAAGGTCAAAAAGACAGGACAGAAGGAAATTCCCCAAGCTAAATTTTAAATATGAAACATTGCTGTTTCTTTAAATCTCCAATGTATCACGACGCTTACATCATGCTGCGTTGGGTTACATCATGTCATGACCAGTGATGTAACCCGTCGCAATGCAATGCACACATCGCAGTTTGTCAGTGAGTTAAAGGAATAGCATACTTAGGTTGTTGTCAACATGTCCAGTTGGTCATTCTGAGAACATAGTTTAATTACATTCTTACTGAATCTCAAATTGCAAATTGCTGTGTTACTGAGAAGAATAGATGTACAAAAACACTCCTTTACCAAAAATTTATGCTGTTAGTTGTAGAGTTTTAACAAGACTGCAGCTGTGGTTCACTGGAAGATCATCCGATATACATGCAGATGGGACTTGGTATCTCCAAGTTGGGCTGGGAGAGACTACTACCTGAAACATTGAAGAGCCACTGCCAATCAATGTAAGCAATAGTGAGATGAATGGGCCAATGCTCTGAATATTTGTTTGTATGTTTATTTAACTTGTACCCTGTTCTTCCTCCCAAAGGAACTCATGGTGGCAAGCAACAAGTGATAATACAAAAATGACATGTTGAAAACCTATCAAAAATCATTCCACTACAGATACAGACTGGGAAAGATCTCAACTTAAAAGGCTTATTAGATGACAACTCTTCAGCAGGCACCAAAAAGACCACAGAGACAACTGCTGTCTAATATTAAAGAGGAGGAAACTCCAAAGGGTAGGTGCCACACAAAATGCCCAATTCCTACTTTGTGTGGAATAGACCTCCTGAAAAGCTGGTATCCACAGAAGGCTCTCGTCTACAGTGATCAGTTGGGTCCCCAAACCAGCACCTTAAACTTAGCAGTGGCGTGACATTTTTGCAATACCCCACTCCAATGAGCAGTTTAGTCGTTGCATTTTATACCAGCTACAGCTTCCAAACCAATCTCAAGGGCAGCCCTAGAGAGCACATAGAGCCTGAAGGTTACCAAACACACGGGCAACAGTGGTCACACTATCGTGGTCCAGAGATGGCTGTAGCTGTCTTAGCAGCCCAAGCTGGTAGAAGTTACTCCTACCCATTGAGGTCACCTGGGCTTCTAATGATAACGATGAACCCAGGAGCCCCCAGACTACAAACCTCTTCTTTTGCCCCATCCAAATCAGGCAATTCACCAATTATCTGGTTTTGTAAAATGTTCAGCCACAGTCATTTCATGTTGCCAGGATTCAGAGTTGGTTTATTGGCTCTCATCCAGCCCACCACAGAGTCCAACCACTGGGCAAGGGTTTGCGTGGCCTCACCTGATTCAGAGGTTACAGAAGTAGAGCTGGATACCATCATTGCACAAATGACACCATGCCACAGATATGATGATGAATGCTTCCATTACTTCCTACAGATGTTGAACAGCACTGGGGTACACTGTGGCACTCCACAGCACAGCTTTTAGTCAGGTGACTAAAACACAATCACCCTGTGCTATTATGTGAAATGACCCTGGAGATAGGATCAGAGCCATTGTGATATCCTGAACCCACTAAGTCAGCTCAGAAGGATATCACCACTTTCTCAGCAACACTGGGTAACCTGGGGCTACTCTCAGCCTAACCTACATCACAAGATTGCTATGAGTTTAAAAATATGGAATCATATACACCAAGTTCCTTGGAAGATAGAGGGAGGGAAATGAAATTAAATAAAGGAATAAAAATATTTTGGAACCACCACTTTAAGGGTATTTTAAGGGTATTTTCCCCCCAATTTGAATTGACTTTATCATTGAGCTGATCATTATGTATGATTCCAATGATGTAACTTGTTCAAGTATGTCTAAATTGTGGAGGATCCCATTTTCAGGAGTGATAGCTTTCCCAGACCCACTTGAAGATGTCCAGTAAGCCCTAGCCCTTTCCCCACTGTGTAGGGCATACCATACTTTTTATAAGATGAAAAGGTGTGTAGACGTGCCTTCTAAAAATATGGATATGTACTCAGCCTAGGCCAATATAACAATTAGGAATAAACTAAAAGGGGGGGATTCTATATTATAAAGGTCTAAATTGGAAAGAAGCATCAAATACATTGGTAGGATCAAATAATGGCCAGTCAGGCAGTAAGAGTGTGTTGTTCATATCAAAGAAGGAATCCCACAAATCCTACAGAAATTCACTTTCTGTGTCTTGCAATCAGTTCGACACAACCCTTGCAAATAAGGTGTTGCATTAGGCAAGGTTTCCATATGCAGTCTTTTACCATATGTACCAGCTGATTATTACTAATGCCAAGAATGGGCTCTGAGACACATCTTTTTCCAAAGTACCCCGATGGAGTCAAAAACAGATGCAACTACCCAAGGAAAGAAAGCAAATTCAGCGAGGTCACAATAGCTGACAGTTTCCTACTAAAGATTCTCAGAAGTACGAGGAGCTACCAGGGGGATTGCAGGTTTGTGTGAACTGCCGCCATGCTGTGGAGACTCTCTGTAGAGCCCATTGCTAATTGCTTGGGCATGGCACCTTGGAAAAGTTCTACTACAATCTGTTGTGATGTTTTGAACATTAAAACGAAGGTATTTATTCAGAAGTATTGAAGTGCACCTTAAAAATAGCATGAGCACCAGAGGGATTCATTATTGCAAATGGCTACTTGTGTATTTATATACACCACCACTCCAATATTGCATATTCATTTGTTATAGTCACAGAATGGCATAAAGCAATTTCACTGGAAAAAAGGAATAATGAACGTTCCCTAGGGAATTCATTCTTGAATCAAGTCCCCACCAACTCTTTTCATAGTTCTGTTTATCTCAGTGGAACTACTAGTAGAAAATAAGCAGAAAATGGCAGATTTTAAAGTTGTTGTTTTTTTGTTTTTTTTATGTCATTAGAATGAATTAAATAATCAATGGGTAAGCCATCAATCGAAATAAATACACACTCATTAAGTACCAAAAGGACATTTTGTCTTAATCAAATGTCTAGCAGTTTTGTAAGAAACCAATGCAGTTGTAGTGAATCATATTGAAAATATGGGAAGCAGGTACTCCATTACTTTCCTTCGTCTGTCTTACATGAATATCCCTTCCCTTCCCTTTTCATTTTTAACTATGGTCAGCATGCCCACTAATATTCTATTCATGATTAGCTTTAAATCATAAGATGGGACAAACATTAGAAGATGGTTCACAAAATTTTGCTGCAGAAGGGAATGCATGAGGGAAGGGAATGCAAGCCTGTAGAGCAATTGCAGGGCCCTGACATTAAAATTACTTGCAGAAAGTTTCATTCTTTACCCCTCAAAATGTGCGCTGATGAATCTAGAAAAGCAGGAGCCTATTGGCTGGCCTGTGCCAAATGTTAGGAAACCAGCTATGCAAAATGCATGGTGTACCCTGACTTCATAATCATCTCCATCAGCCAAATAGATGGTTTAGAATTCCAGCATGCTTGGACTGTATACATCAGACATACTGCATAAATTGTGCCTGAACCCTGACATAAGCACTGCTGAGATGTGCATAGTATTTTATTCTAGCCACACCTCTCTTCAGCTGAACAGATATATAACTAAACCCTATTTCAGAAGTGCCTCAGAATGAAGAACCATTTTTTCTGTCTCCTTGACATCGCCTTCAACTTAAGCAGACTCTCAAAGGTGGCCATCATTGCTCAGGTAATTGAGAGTAATTCAACTGTATGTGACATAATAAGATGCTACCAATATTATTTTTAACAGAGAACATAGCCACTCTAGATGACCATGAAATGTTCTATGCACTGAACTAGGTAACTTAAAAGACAAGTGAAATCAGGAATTCATGCTTTTGACACAGTAGAGATGGGGTTTTGCAAGAAGGAATAATAGAGAGAGGAGTTATGAAGTTAAGTAGAAATGTGTAATCATAAGAAAATGAGAAGCACTGCAAACTGTTTGGAGGAAAATGGGTATCTTTTTAAAGCCAACTCATTGATTTACTGTATTTATCCCACCTTTTCTGCACCATGCAAATTAATACTATCAGCCTGCAATAAAAATATCTGTACCATCATGGCTGTAAAACTAAACACATTCTTTTGGTTTTATGTTCCATCAATATTTGTATAATCAGTCTAAGCTGCAAGTGCTCTCCATTCCATTTTTTTTCTTCCACTGGTGTGAAAATATTAATTTATATCCACTTGTTAAAATTCTGGAAGTGCTTGCCTGCTTGCTTGCTTGCACTGCATGTGGTATAAATGGGGCTTGCATTTAAAGGAAAGGCAGCTAGGATCAGAAGAAAAGAAATATACCCGAGCTATCAATAATTCCTTGCTCCGTGCAAATGCCTTACATCAAAGTGCATTTTTTCTTTTTCTTCTTCCTTCTTTCTCAGCTGTCATTTCTCCATCTCCCTATAGCAGTCTCACAGGGCTCAGTCTTTGGTCTTCTACTCTGTTGTCTCTACACACTCCTTCCTATGTGATCACATTTGTTCTCACAGCTCCACTGCCATTTTTGTGCGGAGGCCTCTCCCAATATACATTTTCTAACCCTAATCTGAGATCCGCTGCCTTTCTGATACCTTATCCTGGATATCAGCATCTCAAGTTGGGCATAGCAAAATTTATGTATAGCATTTATGCTGTGCCTTTGGGCTCCATCATGGGACCCCCAAGAAAGCTTATAACATCAGCAAAGAATAGTATACAATCAAAACAAAGCCAATAAAATATTTTTTGTTATTCTAATCCAAGTACTCTCCATATTTCTCATTTGGTGCCCAGCATACTCCATCTTTGCCATACCCTGTGCCAGAGGCACTGTTTATACATTTTGTTACATTTATTATCTTGCCTTTCTTCCACCATAGAATACAAGATGATATAGATGTAGTTCCCAGGTGGTTTCTCAACCAGGCACTGACCAGACCCTCATCTGCTTAGCTTCAGCAAGGTGGTGGCCTCCTGTGCCTTCGGACTATACATTGGGACAACTATGGGACTCTTTTTACATGGTAGCCACAGCTGGGATACGAAGGATGACTAAATCATCGTTATGTTTTTGTATGGTTAGTATAACACTGAAAAAAGAAATTGCATTGGATGTGTGTGCAAAACCCAGCTTGCCTATCTTTCCCACACAAGCTGCTTTGTGGAAATTAAATACGAAACATGATCCACTCATGTTTCTCCATCTGCACCCGAGTTGTATCTGAAAACTTCCCAATAACATCCATTGTTCCTTCTTGATTTCTCCCTATCTGTTTCCCCGCCATGACTATTGTTTCTTCCATTTACATTTCCAAGACCTTCTTTCTCTTATCTGTACTATCTGCCAATGTGGCGGCCTCATATCAGATAACCTCTCCATTTGAAAGTATATCCAAGTGTACTTTCAATGGAAAAGCAGTGCATCTTGGATATATGGGGGGGGGAGAGAGATTTCTAGAAAAAGAGGAGCTGGAGCTCACCATGAACTTCCCCCTTGTTTTCTTAGAATGTCAACCTGAGCTCCAGTGGCCTCCTGCTGAAAATCTCCCCCCCCCTCTCTCTCTCTCTCTGTGTGTGTCATTGTGAGAGTTGAACTCTGTTCAAGCAGCCTTGAAGGCAACTCAGAGCATCCGTACTTCAATGTCTATTTAGAGGCCATGGTTTTTGATCAAGGAAGCAATATGAAAGTAGTAGGCTATCCCTGCATGGATGATTTCTTCCTTTTCCTTTTCTTGTTATTTCATGTAAAAAATAAAAACATACAGAAGGAAGCCATCTGTGTAGTAGCTGCACAAGGGAATGGAAGTCAAGAGATGCAGGATGTGTAGCTAACCCTGCTGTCCATTCAGCATGAGACTGTAAAATTGTTAGACTCACTTAACCTCCCTTTCTTGATTTATTTCCCCATGGGCAAAATAGGCACAGTGTTGATAACACTTGCCATATAATGTTTTATATTGAATTCTGTGACTCCTAAATAAAAACTAACTTCTAATGTGCAGTAAATTAAGAGCCAACAGGTTTTTCCAATGAAAATCCACTGCAAACTATTGGTAAAAAATGGTGAATGTGTGTGCATATATCTCACTAAAACCTCAGTTGTGTATCGCCTGCCAATGTTCCTCCCCAGTCCCTAGCAGAATTGCATTGCTATGAAATGGAAATCAAGGCTCAAGCTATTGAGCAGAAAGTATTAATCCATACAGTGTTGACAAACAGTTTGTTATCTGTCAGGTATTTAAGAGATGATTACTGTGCCAAATATTCACCAGTGAATGTTTTCAGCATTAAATTAGCACTGGGGACAGGATGGGGGAAGCTGAAAGAAGAAGAAGAGTTTGGATTTGATATCCCGCTTTAACACTACCCAAAGGAGTCTCAAAGTGGCTAACATTCTCCTTTTCCCTTCCTCCCCCACAACAAACACTCTGTGAGGTGAGTGGGGCTGAGAAGAAGAAGAAGAAGAAGAAGAAGAAGAAGAAGAAGAAGAAGAAGAAGAAGAGGAGAAGGAGGAGGAGGAGGAGGAGGAGGAGTTTGGATTTGATATCCCGCTTTATCACTACCCTAAAGAGTCTACCACTCTTAACCACTACACCACACTGACTCCCATAATCTATCTCTCTCTCTCTCTCTCTCTCTCTCTCTCTCTCTCTCTCTCTCTCTCTCTCTCTCTCACACACACACACACACACACACACACACACACACATTTTGCTGAAGTTCACAGCTTATTCAACTGCTTCAGTGCCATTTAAACAACAGCACCCAGGTTTCTCCTACCTCTCCTTCCTAACTATAGTCATTCAGTGGCATTATCACATCACAAAGCCAATCATACATCACAAAGCCAATTCAGTATGGTGTAGTGGTTAAGTGCAGTGGACTCGTAATCTGGGGAACCAGGTTCGCGTCCCCGCTCCTCCACATGCTGCAGCTGGGTGACCTTGGGCTAGTCACACTTCTCTGAAGTCTCTCAGCCTCACTCACCTCACAGAGTGTCTGTTGTGGGGGAGGAAGGGAATGGAGAATGTTAGCTGCTTTGAGACTCCTTCGGGTAGTGATAAAGCGGGATATCAAATCCATCTCTTCTTCTTCAGAGTAAAGGGAGCATTGCCCTCAATCTTGATGGGACAGCAATGATTTCAGAGTTTGAGTTCCCACTCCAACTTGCAATCAGGCACTTTTTCAAGCTGCTGAAACTATTTGGGCTAAGACTTACTAGAGAAAAGGACTGTTTTATTGAAAAGGGGGCAGTGACAAGGTGAATGAGAACCGGGAAGAGGAGTGAAAAGAACAGATATTGGAAGAAGATTAAGAGACAGGGCAGTTTCAGGGTTAAAGCTCAAATCCCCTGTGGCAAGGATCTACAGAAAGGGCAGACATATGAAGGAAAGTGAGAGTGAGGAGTGAGTTTCAGAAATGAGTCAAAGAAAAACAGGAACCACAGAATAAAAAGAACTCACAAGGTCAATAGAAACAGAAAAGTATGTGATCTATTAAGGGAAGGGGAGTGGAAGGAAAACTTTTTTTAAAAAAAATATCTAATGAGAAAATGGAAAGTAGAATTGTATTTTATATCTTTTGGGCACGCTTTATAATTTTTTCATGCTAATTCCCCTGAGCCAGCTACAGAGGGAGGTAAAGAAATCCAAATAACTAATGGATTCATCAATTGTGGTTATATGTGAGGAATGCTAGGGGCTACTCTTTTTTGTTTTGTCTTTTTGTTCTTCCGGTGAAGCTAAATTTAGACAATCAATTTACATTGCTATATTTTTAAAAGCATTACACATAAATTGTTAATCAAACAGAACATAGTGCTGAAATAATGAAGGGAATATTCATACCCCAATATCTTACAAAGTGAAGAGACTGTGGAAATGACAAGCCAAGAATATTGCCTTTTGTGTGTGTTAATGTTCCCCATCTCAAATTAGCAAAAGAAAGTCTTAACAGGTTCCTTAATTCTCATATGACACAGTGGCTGCTATGGTAACTGCTCCTCTGATTTAAAACGCTTTAAGTGCATTTAGAACTCATTAAAACATGTCACACTGACAGCTCTTTTGACGGAAGTATTTAGTTTAATCTACCATACAAGCTAAGGCAATGCAAAGAGTTCTCATTTTTAGCTACACATTTCTGCCCAAACCTAGAGGCAAAGTCCTTTATTTTTACTAACATGAACTCTGATATTAATGTAGGCCATGGACGGAACTCTTCTTACAACCATCACAACTACCAGTGTTCTTTTCAATTCCCTTATTTAAGTGTAAAAGTACAAGTGTTAACCAGTATTAAAAGCTTTTTCCAATAAACAATTGGCTCTTTTGTGACTGAAAAAATGCAGCTGGAACTGATTACATGTCCAAGTACAAATATATTCCTGCTAACAAAGGTGTCGTGGACTTTCGAACTCAGGACGCAAGGGAGAAACGTGCTAAGAGGAAGGCACACTTGGCAAATCCACACTGTGATCAGCTCCCACCCGGAAACCAACGTCCCCACTGTGGAAGGACGTGTGGATCCAAAATTGGCCTCCACAGTCACTTACGGACTCATTGTTAAAACCGTGTTTATGGAAGACAATCTTACTCGACTACAAGTGATCTCCAAAGAAGAAGAATATTCTTGCTGTAGGAGGCTGGGAGAGATGGTGGCCAGTCTTTTTAAAGGGGGCTCCTCCCCCACCCTGAGATCAAGCTAGATCACATAAAAGGAAGGGGCCCCTGAGATCTCATGGGAGGCTTGTTCATCCTTCTTGGCCAAGGTAGCTGCCACACCACACCACAAATCAGCCAAGGGCTTTGATGGGCTCATCAGGCTGTGAATAAATGAAAGGCACTTCTCAGAACTGTTGACACATGAGCCACTTGGAATACAAAACATTTATAACAGGTAAAGGACCCCAGGATGGTTAAGTCCAGTCAATTTGACTATGAGGTGCAGCACTCATCTCAACTTTCAGGTCGAGGGAGCTGGCGTTTGTCCACGGACAGCATGTGGCCAGAATGACTAAACCGCTTCTGATGCAACAGGACACTGTGACAGAAGCCAGAGCGCACAGAAATGCCATTTACCTTCCTGCTGCAGCGATACCTGTTTCTCTACTCGCACTGGTATGCTTTGGAATTGCTAGGTTCGCAGGAGCTGGGACAGAGCAACAGGAGCTCACCCCATTACGTGGATTCGAACTGCCGACACTGTGATTGGCAAGCCCAGGAGGCTCAGTGGTTTAGACCAAGGTGATAAGATATCAGATGAAGAGGAAACAAATAACAATGGTGCCAAAGTGAAAGAGGCAATATAGTTGCAGTAAAGATGCCTTAGTGCAGGGGTCTGCAACCTGCGGCTCCGGAGCCGCATGTGGCTCTTTTACACCTTTGCTGCGGCTCCGGAGCGGATACGAGGGGAGGAGGCGTTCGAGCCATGTGCCACCTGAGCCATGCGGCGGCGCCCGCCACGGCCGCCAGACACTCGTGCGGTGCCCACCACCCGCCGGAGTCCACAACTCCGCTGTGCGCGTGCGCTGTGCAAAAAGGATGCAAGGTGACATTAGCAGCCTGGGGAGCGTGGTCGGCCCCCTCCCTGCATCAGCCCCTCCCCGCCGCATTTCTGCAGCCAATAGGCTCACAGGGGGGCGGGGGTGGAGTTATTTATTTTTTAAAATGGGCACGCTTCTTCCCGCCCAGCAGCAGAAAAGGCTTGCGGGCTCGGAGCACGTGTTTGCTGCTGCTGCTCCTGCCTGCGGCCTGCCTGTGGCCTCTTGCCGGCCTGGTCAGGAGATTGAGGTAGATGTATTAATCAATGGGTTGATTCAATATGAGGAAATTTTATAAGTTCACTTGATGGGAGCAACACACATGAAACCCATAGCTGCCAAGTTTTCCCTTTTCTCGTGAGGAAGCCTATTCAGTATAAGGGAAAGTCCCTTTAAAAAAGGGATAACTTGGCAGCTATGATGAAACCATACAGGTGTCCTAATAAGGGAGTCAGAGTTTTGCCCATTCCCAGTAATCAAGGCAGCCCAAACTCATAAGGCAGTGGTTGCTGGTGCCCATTCCCAGTACTGTAATCAAGGCAGCCCAAACTCATAAGGCAGTGGTTGCTGGTGCCCATTCCCAGTAATCAAGGAAGCCCAAACTCAAAGTTATTTTTATAATGACGAGGATGACATTGGGCCCTCATTATTAATTATTATTTACATCAGGCACTGATTATGATTTATGGTACACTGGGGCCCTGATTAATTTTCTATGGCATTTTGGGGCATTGATTATTGGGCATAGCAAATTTTGCTATGGGGCCCTCTGATTTCTAATTACGTCCCTGTTTTGCGGCTCCCAGTTTGTTTGTTTTCTTCGGAAACGGGTCCAAGTGGCTCTTTTTGTCTTAAAGGTTGCAGACCCCTGCCTTAGTGGCTACTAAAGAATTGGAACAAAAGCAAGCAATCAGGCTCAAGCAGGATAAGAGGCTAACAGTAGGGAGATATTACAGGAGAGGAGATCAAGAGTCACTGACCCAGAGTTTGCCTTTTGTTTGAGCAAGAGCTAGAATGTGATCTAGAAGTATTTATAGGTAGCCAGGATCAGCAGAAGCCAGCATGTGGAGATAATCAAGCTTAACAGCAAGTGGATAGGAAATGAACAAAAAGTTCAAGGGCATAAGACGATGCAGAATTCCCAGAACAGCACTACTGCAGAATGCAGGTCAGAAATGACATGGTTGAATGTCAAGTATAGCATCTCCTGTCCCAGCATTATTTGCCTATGTGCTTTAGACTGTTACTTAGTATTTACAAAAAAGACAATCATACAACAATCCTAAACACAGTTACCTGGGAGCAAGCTCCACTGAACTCAATGGGGCTGATTTCTGAATAGGTCTATGTATAGGGTTGCACTGTCGGTAAATTAAAGATATGCAAAAAAGATGTATGTCCTGAAAAGTACTAAGAATATGAGGAATAAATGAAGTTATTTCATTTATTTATTAGATTTATAAAGGAATAGCAATAGTAATTTTAAGAAATAGTAAGAGAGAGCAAGCAAGAAGAATAGTTGATCTGGAAATCGATGTTTTACAAATTTATATTCACAGTCTATCAGGCAGTTTTTATATTTCTGGAGCAGGAAATAAAACAAACAAACATATAATCATATAATAGACTGTTTTAACCAAGACAATACAGTTGCTTTTGCCTTTTAAATATGGAAGAGAAACAACAAAATTTTATGAATGTGCAATAAAGCTTAAGTGTTCATGCAATAAAGATGTCAGGGCTGAAGTTTAATCTGTAATGTTGTCAAAAGTATTTGATTTGAGTAATTTCCCAGATGGTGATAATCAAGTAATATGAAAACATATCTGAGTTGACTGCTCCTTTTTTTTCCTGAGGCCTATAAACTAGTAATATGCATGCAAATTTAAAACTTGCTATCTTAAAGGATAGTTAGTAAATCCAAATATAGAAATTCAGTCAACAGAAGCAGAAGCGTATTCATCCAAAGAATTTGCTACATGGTAAAGATTAAATTGGGATATGATAATTTAAATGGGTGCACACATTTTGTTTATCATACAAACAAGCAAGCTTCAGGATCAAAACACCTTCTGGCTACAAATGCTATATCCTTATTTGTAGAATACGTAGGTATCTGTGGCAATAGATAGAAAAACAGGAATCCAATGTTTCTAGCAACCAGGTGATGATTCCTAATGGGAGCTGTCGTCCAAAATAAAAATAAAAATCTGGAATAAAAATCTGGAGCTCGTGAGTTTGCAAAGGCTGCTGAATCCTCATAAAACAGCTACCACCTACCATGGAGACGCAACCTGTTTCTGACAAGAGTGGAGAACCTAGCTCTGCTATGAACAAATGAGAAGCCCAGTAGCTACTTTCCAGGTCTTCTGTCATCTCCTAACATTGCAGATTCCTAATTCAGAATAATTCATGAATTTTCTGATATTTCCCTGACAAACTTATTATGTATGTATTACTTGCACTTACAAGTCCACTGGGATATATGGTGTATTAGGGGAGGGGGATACATCATGCTCCTTCTGGGGTGCTTTGTCCACCTTTGGTCCATGCCCTGCACTCGGCTCTCACCTGCGGCTCCTAGAAGCTGTCTGCATATGACATTGGCCACACCCCAAGAAACAGCTTCAACTGGCCAGCTAAGCCAGCTGAGGGTATCTGATAGGTCTCAAACCCTCTGTGAGTTAGGGAGTTCGCCTACATGTGAAGACACGCTCCAGCAAATTGAGTGGATGACACCAAAAGTGGGCCCAACAATCAAGAAGGTAGTTTCTTCATGGGCTGGAAAGGGAAGTAAAGGGTAGATGGGGCTTGTCAACATGGGAAGGTAGCCCTTCTAGGAAAATTCTGGTGGCTTGCGGAACAGTTTTGGGAGAAGAAATGGCTAAGGAGTAAACCCTATGCAAATCCGGAGTGGGGTTCCTAAGACGGTTGGATGGTGCATTGCATGCCTCCTTCCGACAACTTCTGCAAACAAGTTTTGCATTGCTCTGCTTTCCTTTGGACCACATCAGCGAGGCCAAGAAGGAGGTCTTTTCGTGTCGACCACCCAGGACCTCCAGGGCTATCCAGGCTTGCACCCCACTAATGCAGAGGTTTGGCTTCACCCCCCAGAGGTGCACAACATTGTCTCTTGAGCCATACAGATGCCAACAACAACAAAATAAAAATAAAATAAAACCACAAAATAGCAGCACAGAACCAGTGCACAAAAATGCACTGACAAAGAATGGTCAGGAAATGTTATGAATAATTGTAGATTTCATTTATGCCTCTGTGTTTTCTTTTTAGAGAAAAATATGCCTCTCATCTGTCTCCATTATAGCAGTGTGTATGTGGGGGGGGGGATCCAGGTGTGTTTGTTTGTTTGTATAGCAAGAAGTGGCCCACCAGTCAGATCATCTTCAGCATTATTGCTGAATGCTTTCTGTGTGGAACTGTGACTTCTAAATCTTTTGACACAAAGGACCAAGGAATATTCACATAAAGGTCAAACTCACTGGTAGTTAGAAAATGGCCAGAGTTGAAAGAGGAGAGAGTTGGGTTGAGTGGTGGGAGCTAGAAGCTAGAAAGAGGAGGAAAAACTGGAGACTGGGAAGTGAGAGGATCAGATTGATTCCTGATCTCTTTTTTGAATCCAAGGCTGCAGCTATGGAGAAAGCAAGGGCCTCTTGGGGTGCTGCTGCTGTAAACCGCTTCATCATAGGCTCAGGTTGTACAGTAGTACCTCAGGTTAAGAACTTAATTCATTCTGGAGGTCCATTCTTAACCTGAAACTGTTCTTAACCTGAGGTACCACTTTAGCTAATGGGGCCTCCTGCTGCCGCCGCACCGCCACTGCATGATTTCTGTTCTCATCCTGAAGCAAAGTTCTTAACCCGAGGTACTATTTTTGGATTAGTGGAGTCTATAACCTGAAGCATCTGTAACCTGAGGTACCACTGTATATGTGTGTAAATAAACCATATATCATAAAGACACAACATTCTCCAGTGTATGTCACTCCAAAGGAAACACAAACCTGGGTAAGCATCTGGAACATCTGGAATCTTGCACCACTCAGATATTGGGGTGGCATGCAATAATATCAAAGAAGCTGAGCACGTTTGACCAAAGGAAATATGAAGAGGTATTAGAGGAGCTGGGAAAACACTGAAATGCAGTGGCTTAGTTTGACAGCTACATTTGTAATCTCCTTGACACTGATGGCATAAAGATCAAATGTACCAACATTGCATTTCCCCCAAAAGACCATTTCCTGCCCTAACAATTGTGCAAATTATGTAAATCAAGATTATAAATGCAATTAACTAACAAAATAAAACTGTCAGACTTCACACTTAAGCCTACATCAAAAGTAGGATTCACTAAACTGACATAGAAACAGTGACCTTAACACATGTGTGCCAGATTTTAAAATATGACCTGTTCCTTTGCTGCAGGAATAGGGGACTTGTGTTCCTCTAGATGCTGTTGGATTATAACTCTCATCATCCATAACAACGGACCACGCTGCTGTGTCTGATGGGTGTCGGAGTCCAACAGCGTTGGCAGGCCCAATCCCTGCCTTTCTATAAAATGATTTCAACAATTCCACACTTTTGGACCGGAGGTTTCGAGAAGTGCTGCTGTTATGTTAGAGGTGGGAAATGAAGCTGAGAAAGATTATGCAAGAGTGTGGTTATGAGATGTCACTGTTTTTTACATCAGCCTGCATGAAGGGAGAGCAGAGGCAGCGGTGTCGGTGCCCTCCCAGTGGTGCTGCTTCTGCACTCAGCAGGGTGGGGCAGTGGCAAGGTCAGGAAAGGGTTGCCATATTTCAAAAAGTAAAAACCAGGACCCTCAAAAAAAATGGTTGAGCTTTTTTTAAGGCAATCTGGCAGCCCTGGGAAAGCTCCAGGTTTCTAATGGAGCTAATGTGAATCTGCTCAATGTGAAAATGATGGTATCATTAAAAGTATGTGAGACAGAGGCAAATAATGTATGCATAGATATGGGCAAGGAAGAAAAAGTACTTAAATCCAAATGTGAAAGGCAGCTAAGAGGCTCTTAAAATGTATCATTATAAAGACATCTCAGGAAGAGAAAAGGAAATGTCAAGAACATGAATGCATCAGTGCTGCTTTCTACTCAGGGGTAAAGCAGTAGAAGGGAAACAAACCTTGCTGAAAATCAGGGGGAAAGCTGACAGGGAAAAACAAGTCAGCAAAAAAACCCCAGAAAGAACAAAAGCCAAGCTGCTGGTAGCTCACCAAATTAAGGAGGATAAGATATGCTTAAATCAAGCATCATCTATATAAAATGAGCACATGGCACATTTTAAATCGACTTCCTAATAAATGAGAGTTGATTTGCAATGCTTTTTGAGATCCAGTATTACATTAAAGTTTCTGGTGCAGGAGGGAAAGAAAAAAACAGAATGAAAAATAAAACACTAGTAAATCCATTCTCCAAAGCCAAGGTCATGCTGCAGATGAGCAAGACAATGGCATTCTCAGAATCCTATTCACTTTTAAAATATTGAAATCATTTTGCAGCTAGGTACCAGATCAAAATTGATGCTTTTGAATTATGGTGCTGAATTGATGCTTTTGAATTATGGTGCTGGAGGAGACTCTTGAGAGTCCCATGGACTGCAAGAAGATCAAACCTATCCATTCTGAAGGAAATCAGCCCTGAGTGCTCACTGGAAGGACAGATCGTGAAGCTGAGGCTCCAATACTTTGGCCACCTCATGAGAAGAGAAGACTCCCTGGAAAAGACCCTGATGTTGGGAAAGATTGAGGGCACAAGAAGAAGGGGACGGCAGAGGACGAGATGGTTGGACAGTGTTCTCGAAGCTACCAACATGAGTCTGACCAAACTGTGGGAGGCAATGGAAGGCAGGAGTGCCTGGCGTGCTATGGTCCATGGGGTCATGAAGAGTTGGTAAATGACTAAATGACTAAACAACGAAAATGCTTTGATGGTGTTTCCTGCTTGGCAGGGGGTTGGACTGGATGGCCCTTGTGGTCTCTTCCAACTCTATGATTCTATGATTCAATGTGGTGCCCTACAGAGGTTGTTGGACTACAACTCCCATCATCCTTGGCCATTATCTTTGATGTCTGGAGCTGATGGAAGTTGGAGTCCAACATCTGGAGGACACCACATTGGCTACTTGAGACTACACCTCATATCAGTCTCCGCTGCTGGCTGGGGCTGATGGGCATAGTAGTCCCAAAAAATGTGGAATAAACCAGGTTGGTGAAGGCAACATTAACTAAAGTTATATTATTTAACAGGAATCAGAAACTCAGTCTTTTCTTTTGTGTTGTACACACTATCTGCTATTAATATTCTTGGAATGTATGAGAAATTTATGGTCACTGCAAAAGCCAAACTGAAAGTTATGTCAAGTGTATTTACACATTTCTTTGTATTCTAAATAGAAGCTGTATGTGTGAAGGGTGTCCCAACCCACAATGAAACTACAGAATGAGCAGAGTTCAATTCTTTCCCACCATGCTATAGTACAAATAGCTTCAGAGAAAGTGCTTTTCTCTCCAGAATAATAAGCAGGGGAGGATTAAAAAATAACAGTCACCTCTATCAATATCACGGTCCCCATCTGGATCACAGCCTTATGGCTACCATTTTAACAACACATAAATACATGTGCAAAAAGCAAATACACAATCTAGCTTCACTCTCTTGGCTGTCATGACTAACAGGTTCTATTGATTTAAATAGGACTTGAGTCACAAATAACTTTTGCTGGATGGCTCCCTATGTGTTTTATTGATGCGTAATCTAAGTCAAGAGGATACTGGGACCATCGGACTAGTCTTTTCTTCCCCTCTGAAGCAAATGAAGAATTGATTGGAAGCAGTTAAAAATAGACAGGTGCTAATGGAAGCTGTGACCTAGACTTAATCGTTTGGTTTCTTTTCAGTAGTACATTTCTGTGATACCTTTATTGACAAGAGGATGTAAGAATGTGATTGTTCTTAAAATGAAAACGGGATAATAAGGCAAGACTGGATAATGCAGTATTCGGTTCACAGAATTTGGTTGGAACAATCAGACTCTTACATCCTCATTAAGCCCTGCTGGATAAGACTAATTGCTCATCTAGTCAAGCATCCGGCTTTCACAGTGGCCAACCAGATGTCTACGGGAAGCCTCAAAGCAGAACCTGAGCACAATGGCACACCCCTCACCTGTGATACCCAGCACCTGGCATTCAAAAATACATCCTCCAACAGTGGAGGTGAAAACTAGTCATAAGGGCTAGCGATCATTGACAGTCTTCTTCCCCAAATCTATGATTCCACAGTGTAGCGTTTTCGATTTTAGGTGCAAATAAGGCACACAAATAATTGTTTATTCCAGCATGAATTGTAACATGCACAAGTGACTATCTGATGGAGACATGGGCAAAATTATGCAATTCTGGATGAACTGGCAGAAAGGTAGCAAGCTGTACAGCCTCATGTTCTCGTTATGTTTCAGGCACTGTTATTAGCAGGGGCGGATGGTTAAAATAATTTCACATGCACTGTGTTCCTTCACAGATTCTCTCCCATTTGCTTCCTACCTTCTTTGCTGAAGCTGGAATTGAGAGAGCTACTTAGGCACTTTGAACAGTCTGGGTGCACCTCGTGGGATTTGATTTTTTTTTTTAAAAAAGAAAACCCACCAAGAACCCACATCATATTACAGTGGTATCTCGATTTACGAACGACTTGACAACCAAATTTTTCAACTTACAAGTGGGGCGCGCTTACAAATTTCTTGACATCTGAACAGAAACTGTGGCGGTTTTCGATAGGGTTTTTTTTTACTTACAAATTTTTAGATGGGGTTGCTTCGACTTACGAATGTTTCCGTTTCCAATGCGTTCCTATGGGAAATCACGTTTCCAATGGCGCTTTTTGACTTACGAATTTTTCGACCTACGAAGGTGCCTTCGGAACAGATTAAATTCGTAAGTCGAGGCACCACTGTACAAACTTCTGATAAAAGCTTTCACCATTTGAGAACCGCCTAATAGTAGCTAGTGCCCACTGGAACAAGTAAGGTGGAAGGCAAGGAGACCAATAGTAGGTGAACCAGCAACTAACAGGTAGAGCCAACGAATTCTGCTTTTGTCTCCATTCTTTTCCCTCCTGGGTTTTAGAAAGGGCAACTTCTAAAGAGGATAGACAGTGCCACCTGTGGGCAGTTTGTAAGAAAGAAGGCAGGCAGGTGGGCTGACTGAGGGCAGACTGAGGTTTATGGGGCAGGTGGACCAGCCTCCACTGGAGAGAAACAGAGGCAGGTAGCAGGTGACCCCTGCAATCCACAGAGGAATTGTCAGGACAGGTCAGGGAAACTACCCAGAAGCCATCCTGATCTACAGCTCCCAGAGCAGCTCACCTCACACCTATCATGCCATCTTAGCCTCAGCTTTTCCTCAGCTGTGGTGGTTCCAGAACTGGCTAGGAAATAAAGCGTATTGGTAGCACTGCAGGACTAATATAGCTAGCCAGGAAATGCTCAGCAACAATCAATGAGTTGTTCCACAGTTTGTTTTTAAGGCAAAGCAAATAGCTGAAAGCTGATACAGTATTCAAAAACAAAGAAGGGCTATATGATTTTGAAAAAGGAAACTATAATAACATTATTTGTATAGGTCTCTGAGCTTAA
Source organism: Zootoca vivipara (assembly GCF_963506605.1). Classification (NCBI taxonomy): domain Eukaryota; kingdom Metazoa; phylum Chordata; class Lepidosauria; order Squamata; family Lacertidae; genus Zootoca; species Zootoca vivipara. The sequence continues at coordinate 34,041,249 of NC_083279.1, forward strand.
CATTCGTTTTATTGAGTGATGTTGTTCATTTCTTCACTCAGCAAGCTCACAAAAGACCTGCATTTGAATAGGAATGGCCAATATTAATTTTTAGCTCACAGAGTCCCTCACTTTTAGACTTCTCCTTCAAACCTAATTTCATGGTCTGTCTCCATAACAACATTGCTTATTTCTGCCAGCCAGGAGTCATATGATATAGTGTAATGTATTTAATCTGATTCCACGGACTCTCAAATGCAAAGCAATTTACCTTTGGCATGATTTGGGCGCCACGCTAGTTTAGAGATTTCAAAGTATTGGCCTTTCTATGTTAATCATATTTTTTAGCAGTCCATCCAGGATTTACTGACAAAAGAGAGAGGGTTAGAGTTACTAGTATTAGGATAGCTATGATAAGGGACCTTAATCCACTTTGGAAGTAACTGCCAATTCTGTAGCTCCATATGAAAGGGGTAGGGCTATTATTTTAATGTCTGTGCAATTGGTTTTTATAATTTCTAAATGGTGTAAACCTATTTTGGCATTAAGTAGCACTTAAGAAATTTATTATTATTATTATTATTATTAGGCAGGAATGAACAAAAAAGCAAGAACTGTCTCTTCCATAGTAGCCCCAGTATAAATACCATTTTTTTTTAAAAAAAAATGTAATATCAACGTGGAAAATCCTTTGATGTTATAAAAACTAGAAGAATGGAATGGCTGCTATCCAGATCAGTTTGCCATACCATCCAGATAGGAGAGGTAACCAGAGCTACTTTGCATATGAGATTTATAGGGGCATTAGAAAAAATCTGAAAGAGAGGAGAAGCTATGTTGCTAGGTAGGACGTTGAATCTCTCTCATTTGAAAATCACCAACGTAGGATTAAATTGACTAACTCTCATCCAATCAACATATACCTTGTTCCAGTTCCTTATATGCTCATATTATGAAGTCTCAAGCCCATGCTTGAAATGCACAGTTGGCACATGCCATTTAGTTGTGTACTTTCCATTCATATGGGAACATCTGGGGTGTCCCCATTTGGGCTGCCATCCTTATATTGATAAATGCCTGCATGGTAACACTAGATGCCACTACAGTGCAGCACCTAGTGGAATAATAAAGAATAAAAAGGTAATAATTAGGCATCCAGACCAAAACAGCTTCTCCTTCCATCATTCTCTATGGTAGTGCACATCAAACTATTCCATTTTTTGGCTGCGGAAAACGGACACAAACAACCATGGGGGAAACAGCTATCATGTGAGTGGATCTTCTCAGAAAGAGAACTTCTCCAAACTGGGGGGGGGGGGGAAATCCTCATCTAGATTTCTTTACCAGTATTCAAACATGGAGCACAGACAATGGAAGCATACACTTAGATGCTCAAGAAAACTCACTGACTTCCTGGCTCATCAAGAGATTTCTACTATGTCAGAGTCACTTGAGGAAGAAACCTATCAAGGAATATAACATCCAGTCATTCCAAAACTCTTCACAAAATTATCACAGGTTGTGACAAAATGGAACATTGGTTGGTTTCAGTTGTGCCATGGTTCCTTAACCTGATGAATATTTTTAATATGGTTATAGAAGTTGGGTGCCACCCCCGCCCCCACTCTCTGCTGAGCGGTAGCAAGATTACAGGGGGTTCCAGGCACTCACACAAGGGTTATACTCCTTTGGAGAATTGAGACACGATGGCAACTGCCGTAGCTTTAAGAAATATGAATTGTTCACCTATTTACACCTTCTGTCTGCATGGAGGGAGTCCAGATCTTACAGCATGGTGGGTCTTTTCCCCACAGCATTGCAGCCCTGGAGTCTAAGGCATCTTTCCGAGCCAGTCTTCTGTCAGCCTGCTCAACATGGATCCCAGTCTTTTTTCTCCCAATCCTTCTTCCCAGTACACCTTCCTAAAATACCCTCTTTTTCTGCCACTACAAACCCACACCTTTGGCAACCTCTGTCTGGTCAGGCTCTTAGATGGGCCATCAACACCTTCTTCATATTAATGCCTCTATTCAAAGTTAGGCCCTGGCTTGGAATGAAAGCTTAGTCTGTATTTTCCCACTGGCCTGCAATCTTCCCTTCAATACTCCAAATAATAAAAAATCTACCATTTATTAATTTTTAGCATTTAGGGGGGAATCCCCCTCCCCAATTTAAAGCAACATTATGTTGAGGATTGGGAGTGGGGAAATCGGAATTCTGTATGTGATGATTATGAGCAGATATTTTGTTGGCTGGGAAGCAATTTTGAAATTTGTACCTGATAGGCAGAAGTAATTGAGAAATGTAATTATGTTGTTCTCTATCTATTCCTGATAGCATGAGTCCTACCTGATGAGAATAGGACAGAGTTTTCATGGAGTTACAATCACCTTCCTTTAGCAAAAAATAAAAAAAAATACCCGTAGTTTGTATTATCTGTGCTGATTTTTTTTTAAAAAAAGAAATATTTAATAGTTGTATTATTATGGTGATTTCTTTTTCATTATTAAGATACAAGCAAGTGGGAAAATCCAATACCAAGTCTCACTCCATCGTTTTCACTTTTTCCCTTACATGTTTCAATGAAACACTAATTCTATGTTTAATAACACTGCTTTTTGGATTTTGCTGAGTCTTTCAAAATTATATGTTGCTGCAAAACTAGCCTCTGTTGCCATATCCAGAGTGATTTGTTTCTTACTGAGAGTCCTTTTAAAAAGAAGAAGCAAAAGTGAGTGTAGTTATAAACGAATCTCTTCAATTGCATTGAAAGCATTAATCCTAGAGAGTCTAGGAGCTAAAAAGGAATAAATGGCAAAAGCTCACCTAAGGCAGACTTGTAACTCACATCTCTAAATTCCCCATACAGTGTTTTAACTCCTAAAACCTTATAGTAAAGTAGCTGAACTGAAGCTCATTTTAATTCTTACAGATAAGTTTTGCAATGACCAGGAGGGATAGAGCAGCAGTACTCTTAAGATTCTAGAGGGCTATTGGGTAGAGCATCCAGTTGATAGCTGTGGTATCCCATGATTGACTTAGAACTCTCATCTGTGTTGTCTGGAGGGGAAGAACAGTGTTCTACAAGTGTCAGATCATGGAGAATCAAGGCTATAGCCCTCCCCTCCATCAGCATCTCATCAGTCAGATTGCGGACATGGAAAGGAGGGAGACATTCCATATTTTAAAATGCACTGTGCTGTGTTGTTCAGGGTTTCTGATAGTGCCAAAGTAAGGTAAAAGTCCAGTGCTGCTGGCAGCCAGATTACATGTTATGTGTGGTTCCATGGAACTGTGGTCAGTGCAATGTTGAGCAAGTCAGTGGCTGCTTAACACCTTTCTCCTGAACTGTTTCTCACTCCAAATCAATTCTTCCATGAAGGAAAAGACAGTATAATCTGCAGCTTTGATCCCAAGGAAGAGGTTAAAAATGGCAAGGAGGAGAAAGAGGAAAAAAAATGAGCAGCCCCTTCCCCAGCTGGTGCTGCACTCAAGTTTGCATCCTTGTGCAGCTTTGAGGGTTTTTTTAAAAAAAATGTTGCACAAAACTATATGTATGTATCATTGATCCCTAAGAGAAAGGGATGCATCATAAATATCCATGTGGTAAGAAGAAGTAAAGCATTTCCTCTTTTTATTACAAATTCAGCAAGACAGCTGAATTCTACTCCATCCCTGAGAGGAGGAGGAGGAGGAGTTGGAGGAGGAGGAGGAGGAGGTTCGATTTGATATCCCGCTTTATTTTTGAGACCCTAAGGAGTCTCAAAGTGGCTAACATTCTCCTTTCCCTTCCTCCCCCACAACAAACACTCTGTGAGGTGAATGGGGCCGAGAGACTTCAGAGAAGTGTGACTAGCCCAAGGTCACCCAGCAGTTGCATGTGGAGACGTGGGGAAGCGAACCCAGTTCCCCAGATTATGAGCCTACCACTCTTAACCACTACACCACACTGGCTCTCACATGCCTTCTCACATGCTTCCTCTCTATAATGGCAGGTGCAGGTTTCTATGCTAGTATGGAGCACTATTACCGGGAACCAGGACAGTCTCAAGCAGGTCACGTGCCCTGGCGCTGAGGGGTGGAGATCGCTCCGGTGCCCCCGCCCTCGCAGGGCGCAGCATTGCTTCCATGCGGCTTCGTCGCGCAGTGCCCTGCCTACCGGCCCAGCACCCTGACACCCCGCACCACCGGGACTCTACCTAGAGCCGGCCCTGCTGGGAACTAAATTATATTATATTTTAGTGGAGTCCAATTTGGGACAGGTTCCGAGACTGAGGGAAGAAGCTGTATACAGCAGAGGCGTTCCCATAACACTACAATGAAACGGCCGATACAAGACAAGAGAAAGATGAGAAATATTATGCATGATTTGCTCAATGAATCTTCTTGCATAGATCTTCTTTTCCTTGGCATCTTTGGAGATTCACTCTGGTTTCTTCCTTTGGTTTGGAACTCCCTTTTCTGAAAAGCCAACATTCCTCTTACCTTTATTCTCCCCCCCCCCAATACGCTGTTTAAAACACTGCATTTTCTTTTATATGCACTTTAAAGATCCTCTAGATTTCGGGACATTGTTGTTGTTCCTGTTTCCTCTGGGGCTTTGTCACCTACTGCCTTAAACTTCCAGTTAAGAGTATAGGAAGCTGCCTTATACTGAGTCAGAGCCTTAGTCCTTCTAGATCAATGAATGCCTATTTTGACTGGCAGCAGGTCTGCAGGGTTTCAGACCTGAGACCGAACCTGGGACCTTCTGCATACAAGGCATACAGTGCTCCACCACTGAGCTATGGCTTTTCCCAAATTGTAGCGACTGAGGTAAGGTTATGAACCTGTGGCCAGGGAATTAGCTTCTAAAATGCTATTGCAGAGCGCCTAGTAAAACAGGAGCCCTCCGAGTAAAATGAAGGTGATTCTCCTGACAATGAAGCAACCATACACGGTGGGTGACTAAAGGTTGAACTTGTTGCATTTTGGGCTTTGGAAGACCTATCAAGTTAAAACAATGGATAAATTTGTTGACTAAACTAACAAAAATGTAAAAAAAAAGCATTCCCTCAGATCTAACTTTGGTCTGTTTAAAAGCAGAATAAAAAGCATCTTACATTTTAAAAAGCATGAAAGCCAGAGCAATGCACATGGTTTCCAATTTGGCTCAAACTAGGTCACAATTCCTCCGCTAACCTTACCTTACATGTGGATTAAATGGGCAGAGGAGCACATCGATCTCCAGCTTAAATTCCTTAGGGAAAGAGCAGGATGAAAATAAAATAATAGCTACTGTTCTCCAGGCCCATGCCACAAGCAGTTGTTTTCACTCATCTGAACACACTGTCGGGTGATCCTGGATGAGTTAATAATTCCTATTATTATTGACCCCCTTCATTCTATGCTTTGCAATTTAGGTTATAGAAATTTCACACTACAGATTGTTAAGTAAGGTTGAGGTCATCGTTAAATAATTCGTCTGAAGACCTGGGCCGGGGCTCAAATGACTAAGCGTTTTGTTGCCAGAGTGCAGTGTACAGAAATACTAAATCCAGAGTCAGCTGAGGTGAAAATGATAAAGCAGATTACATCTGGGAGGGCGGATCTACTCTGCTGTGACATATAGAGGACACCACACTATAAACAGAAGCTCAGGCAACTCTCCAAAGCAAGAAGGCTATTATGGGAAAGAGAGAACTGTCCACCCTGAGGGGGAAAAAGGAGTCTCATAGGGTCAAAAATTCTGGCAGCCAAATCCAAAGTGCAGATGAAAAGGTGACAGGATCCTTCCATGCAGAATAACTGGACAGAAAATACAATAACTATCAATGTGTAGTTGTATTTTCTCAGTTGAAAGAAGCAGATTTCTCATTGGGTCAATATGCCAAACATCCAAGCATGTGGTCTATAGACAGATGCATATTGTGGAGGCAAAATAAGGTCATTGTCTTCTTCAATGGTGTCAATTTGTTCTTAGCTTCCTGATTCACAAAAGTAAGATGGCAGGGTCTTTTTCTATTTTCAATTGACTGTAAAATGCCACAATGTATTTTGCATAACAAGCAAAGAGATGAGGAAGAGAATAGACTGGCATCAGATAAAGGAGAGGTGATCACACCAGTGGTTCTATATTCACTTATGATCTGTCCCAAAGTAGCAGTATTGCCTGATATCACCTGTAATCTACGAGAATGGTATATCGAGCTACTGTTGGGAGTGGAAAAGTTGCACTTGTCCTCTTGTTTCCTCCCCCAGCAGTTCTCTCTCTTCTTCATTTTGTATAACAGCAGGCCAAAGTCCTGACCATAGTCTCATGGTATTTGACCAGAAAGTAGGTAAGACATCTTGGGTGCTTCAACCTATTTTAGGTATCTCTCCACCTATATGCAGTGTTCTACTGATTCCGAATGATCCCTCTCAAGAAGCCACTCCAGCTGAATGATACAGTCATAACTTGTTAATGCACGATACCAATTTTGCCAAATATTGTTTAAAAGATCAGATGGAGAGAGAAAGACCAAGAAGGATGCCGTGCCACACAGAACCCTATTGCCCCTAAATTAAACAGTTTACCGTCTCCTTATTTTATAATCATAAAAAAGGAAAACAAACAAACAACACAGAGATACACAGCTCCAGACCGAGTATGGTGTAAGACAAGAAAATAAACATCAAACTAGGAAATAGAGAAACCTGCAAAGCAGAAAAGTTGTTTCATGTCATATCCCCCTCCTCTCCCACACCTTCAAGGATGATAGGCCACATTACCCATTTGTAAAAGGTAAAGGTTAAAGACCCCTGACAGTTAAGTCCAGCCGCGAGCCACTCTGGGGTTGCGGTGCTCATCTCTTTTTACAGGTCGAAGGAGCCGGCGTTTGTCCGCATACAGTTTTTCCTGGCCATGTGGCCAGCATAACTAAGCCGCTTCTGGCAAAACCAAGGCAGCACACGGAAACGTCGTTTACCTTCCTGCCAGAGCGGTACCTATTTATCTGCTTGCACTTTGATGTGCTTTTGAACTGCTAGGTTGGCAGGAGCTGGGACTGAGCAATGGGAGGCTCACCCTGTCCCAGGGATTCAAATTGCCGACATTTTGATCGGCAAGCCCAAGGCTCAGTGGTTTACACCACAGTGCCACCAGCGTCCCTTTTACCCATTTGTAGTAATTACAATTACTTTTGTCATTGTACAATGAATTCTGTCATTTCCCCACAATTTCTGTCCTTAAAGTTGCTCCTCAAATTGTGCCCTTATTGCATGGTCCCTTCTGCATGCCAAAGAGAGAGAGAATGGGTGATATCCAACTCAGAGTCAACCCATTAAAAGCTATGAACTTGGTTTCAACAAGTCTGAGAATAATTAATGCTAGTTATCACCTGATAAATTAAAGACTAGTCATTAGTTTAAAATATGCCTGAATTAAACATCCAGCAGCCCTACTCTTAATACTTTTGCACACCTCCAATTGCCTACCCCATAATTAACAAAGCGAAAAGTTGTTGCCTGCTACAAAGAAGGAATTCCCAGAACTTGGAAACCAATGATTTGGAAAGCTCTCAAGCTCCCATCACAGATCACCTGTATCTCAAAGTCTTGAAGAGCCCTCTGTTGGTTTCTTGAGTAAGTACAACCTTTCAAAAATTTCAGTGATTGTTCATGGCAAGAGGAAGAAGAAGGTGGGAGAGACAATAATTTCTTCGGGGTCACCTCTTAATTAAAAGTGCATGAAAAAAGCTTTGGAAGGAATATTTTTCCCCCAGGCATACATGTTCAGGAAAAACAACAGCAGCTGGTGTTAAAACGCTTTTGTTACATGCCCAAGCTGTTGTTACTCGAATTAGTTTGCTGCTCTTTAGAACAAAACTGTCAGGCTAATTACTTTACAAAAGGACTTAGCTCAGAGATTTCAAGTTACCAAGAAGGAACTGAATCAATCTGCCATCAGTTTCCTGCAAGGACAACATAGGAAAAGTATATTATCCCTTTTAAAATTTGCATTGAATTCCCCCCCCCCCGCACACAATACTCACACTTTTAAATATTTCCTTCTAGTTACCTACAAACAGGAGGTTTTCAGATTAGTTGTGAGTAAGCATTGTCCTGGATCATATTTTCCAAGATCATATGCCATGAATGATATGAAAGTCTCCCATTCCAAATAATAATAATAATAAATTTGGTCTAAAGCTGTGCACAGAGTTCATAGGGGGGAAGTTTCAGGACTAAGTATCAACCGGGAGTTGCTGTAAAAAGAGTGCTTCTGATGAGTATTCAAACGCATACAGGGAGCTCCACAGGTCACCAGCAATGAACCTTTGGTGCTCCGGATATTATTGGGCTACAACTCCCATCTTCTTTGAACATTGGCTGCGGTTGATGGGAGTAGGAGTCCGGTGTCATCAGTAGAGGACCATAGTTTTCCCATCTCTGCTCCCTAGTACAGTGTAGCACCCTGCATTGCGTACACCATGTCATGGAGCTTTTTTGCATAATGAAGTAAAAGGAGAAACCCTGGCACTTATTTGAATTTCTACATGTCCAAGAACAGCTAAGTGAAATCTCCTTTGTTTTAACACGCAAAAGAAAAGAAAAGAGACAGAAAGGCTATGCTGCAGCCTTATCTCTGAACCAGAAGAACAGAGAAACTGCAGCGAACTCTTCCCTGCTGTTCTCTCACTGAGCTGGCTGCAATTTGGCGAGGCCATTTAAACTAAGGCTGTCTCATACCTTACCTTGGAGCTCCCAGTAACTCATGAAAACCCCAGGATCCTAGATTACTGCCAGCACAAGGGAAATATTGCCGAGCAAGATGACCTGTGGGAGACCAAGGCACTGGCTTTTTCTGAGGTAAAGTGAGAGGAGGATCTCAGTTTGATACACATGTTTTTGCTGTGCTGCAGTGTGACAGAAGAAGCAGGTGGCAGCCTGAAGGACACTATGCTGAAGTCCATTAGAGCTGTAGGATCTCCACCCTTGATGTGGGAGAGAATGATTTGTTGGTGGCTCAAGTGTCCTATTGTTATATTCCATCTACTACACTTTCTACATTTCCACGTCTAAAGTGAAAAATGATTAAGCCAGCAACGATGCTTATACTCAGATCCAAGGAGCAGTCAAAGCAAGAGAATTACAACAATTTGGATACTCAAATACATATGTAAGTGTCTAGCTATTGAAAATGAAGCACTTAATGGCAACCAGTCTTCCATACCTACATTGTCACAGGTTACAAGTTACAAGACTGAGGACAAATCATACAGTTATTAAAATTAGACATCAAAAGATATGGCCTGTTTGGGAGCTGTTAACCAACATTGTTACATAGCACAATTCTCCGTTATTCTGTGAAGTAGAACCAGCAAGTTATTTCTGAAATAAGGCATGGTCTGCAGGCCAGAAATCAATACTTCCAATGGTGTCTTTTTCAAAGTACATTGTTAGTATGTTACAGGAAAAATGTTGTTTAAAAGATTGTTTCTGTTACAGGAAAAGTATGTCATTAAGATTTGCAATAAAAGGTATCAACAGAGAAATTATTAGAGAAGGATGTTTCGGGGGGCGGGGGTGGGGCAGAAATGATGGTGAATCCTCATTGCTGTGCCATAGCTGTTGACTAACCCATTTTTAATTGCCAGCATGAATGATATATGTACAGCATTATTAAAATTGTGAATATTTTAAAAATGATGAGGTCTTTATACTGCAAACACCTTCATCAAACAAGTTTGAAGAAATGTGAAGTATAACTAGTTCCTACATAAACAATGACATTTCAAAAGTCTTCTACAAAATAAAATACATTATACCTATTTTCTGCTCAGGGGACCTATATAGTACACTAATAAGCAAAGCAACTTATTTCCTATTTAAATGGATTTAAAGTTGTTGTTATTATTATTCTTATTAATTGACTTTTCCTCCATGAACAACCATTGTGGTGGAGATTGATATACATCTGAAAATAGAATTGCATTCTGATAGCAAAATATGCACAGCGGATACACACGACAGCATTAATATAAACGAGCTACTATGTTTTATAACGTTTTTGTCTAACAAGAGTCAAGGAGAAAGCTGAAAGGTGACTATAGCGTCTTCTACAGTCAAATACCCTAGTCTCACTTATTTGTAGTAGGCAGGCTAGTTGGTTGGCTTATGGCTGAATAATGTACTTACCATCCTCAGTAGGCACATAAATATTCAGATACAGGCAGTCTTCATTTTGATCTTGAACATACGTCATCACAGTATCCAAGTTGGCAGTAAACCAAACAGGCAGCATGTCGTTGAGCAGCGATCTCTCATCCAGATACTGCGGGCAGACAGCAGCAAATTGTGTGGCATTCCGCGTGCCGGTCCAGGAGGAAGGAGGCTCCGGGGGCTGGAATCGTCTTTCTCCAGTTGGAGGAGAAGCATAAGGGACTCCCAAGTATTGCTCCACAGGACCAAGGATTTCATTGGGCAAAGGTGTTCTTACACCACGTATTTTGCCATAATTCGTGGTAACGACTGGGTATTGTGCTTGTCCATCGATAAGCGTAAACCGTATCGCTAGAGCAGTTATCCAGAAGAGGAAATTAGAATTCAACATGACACAAACAGGAGTAAAGATCAAAGGCAGCCATAAGAGTCCCATTGGCCTTGACATGATTTACATCAACATTCGCAGGCCTCTTCCTTCCACACCCAGATGGAGAATCAAATTCGTCGGGAAAGGACAATAAGTGAGGAGGGAGGGGAGTGCGCAAGTGGGGGGAGGGGGAGGGAGGAGTTGACCAAGGAAAATAAAATAAGGGACAAAAAGTAATCTTGCCAAGGCAGAAAGAAGCTCCCCAAATGAGCGTTGTATGTGTCTCAGCAGAATGACCATAGACAGATCCTTGTGGCACAAAAAGCAAGGGAGTTCTTTTGCTTAAAGCCCATCCCTTGGGTCTGCTTCTCTTTCAGTGCTGATATCACAATCCAAGAATCAGAAGTGGCAGGATGTTCAACATCTACTCTACTACACTGGCACAGTGGCTCCTTCCAGTTAACTCCAGCATGATGAATAAACCTGTGCAATAAACAAAGAAGGGAGAGGGAGAATTAACATACACTCTGCTGCTGACAATATTTTAAAATACATCTTCAATTTGTTTCCCTGCCATTTCATCACCTTCATCCTTTTCTGCTAGATTGACATCATGCTGCCATTTAAGGATATAGGAATTCTCCAATGCCCATCGGTCCAGTGGGACATAGAGCTAATGAGAAATGCTTGAGTAGCACACTATTAAACGGTAGCTGCTATCTCCACTGGGCAGTGACACTGCAAATTTCATTTCTCAGCAGCTATATAACTAGCTGCAGAACCATCTGCTGTCTGTGTATGTGGAAAAAAATATATATTTTTTAACTTAAAGAAGATTTCAGCGGCATTGAACAGAGGGGACTAGCTTTGATTACAATTTTGTGCATTGACTGTTTATTTACGTCACTGCTTCTAAGGGGCTCAGAGCAGCATATATCATGTCTCCTCCCCATTTTAACCCAGAAGCATTATGCTGAGTGTAACTAGCACAAATCAGTCAACTATTATCATAGCTAGGGAGGATCTGAATCCAGGATGCTGTAGTCCAACATTTGAAGTCCAATGAGTATCTACTTCAGCACACTGGGTTGTAATTTAGGGTGTTTTGGGGCATTTCCCCCTCTTTGCCTGGCTTGTTTCGAGCAAATGCAGAACTGTTGCTGACTAAAATGTAGGTGTGGTATTCAAAAAAAGTTATGTTATTTCTCATTAACATCATTCACATGCATACAGTAGTAGTTAAAGAGGTCAAAGGTGGTTTTAGTCACGTGTGAAAATGCATTGCACCTCTTGCCCCATGCAGAATCAAGCTCAAATCTGAGTATATTTCAGAACAGTTTGAGATGACTTGTTTATACTTGTTAGGCTTAGTTATTTGCCTAACATTTTAATTGGGACATAGGCAGAAGCAGCCTTATTCTGGTTCATCTTGCTCTGTATAGTCTCCATTGATCAGAAGCAGCTCCCCAGGATTCCAGATAGGGGTCTTTTCCATTGCTAAGCATGTGCTCTACCACTGAGCCACAGACCTTCCTTGATTATTTCTATCCTTGCCTGCTTCTCTGCACGTTTTTATGTATAACCCTACCGTGAGACTTTGGAATGAGAAAGCTGAAAGAAAATCTAATAAAAAATAAATAACTAAAGCAAATGTGAAATGTGTTATTTTTTCCATTGTCAAGGAACATGTTGTCATAGCTACGTTATTTTAGGTATAAAATGTACTCAACACAGAAGCGTCCTTTCAAGTTCCTCATTAAGATGCAATTTTCCACATAAAGTCCAAAATATTCAACAAATCCATGCCAGGATTCTTTAAAGAAGTGAGCACTCAGCACTCTCTATCTAGATAACTCCCTCCCCCACATTTGCCCTGAGGAAGTGGCCTAATTTTAATGTAGGACTTTGCTTACACTGTTAAATGTCAGGACAGTGACAAGAAGTTTCCATAGCATTTAGACTGATAGCAAGCTAACCTAAAGGAAAATGTTGGGTGAATTGGATGAATAGGAATGTTGCATCATGAAATACACAAAAAAAATGCAATATGAGAAAGATTCTCAGCCAAAGGAAAAGAAAATATGAGTGATTCCACTCCACCAGGGAGAGCACCCTGACTCTAGCTTAAACTAAACTGTATCAATCACATTCTCATACAGAAATTCATCAAAACTAAACTAAGGGTTAGATCACTGATCACATTGGAGCAAAATTTCCCATCTTCTGGCAGGTACTTGACTATCTCTAACAGTAAACACGCATGCATGCATGCACACACACACACACAATTATTTGCATTATTTGTTTATATATCTTATGGCTTGCTTTTGTGTGGAAGATTGTGGAGTAGGGTTCTTAGGATTCACGGATACTGTATTATGTCACTGGTCTCTCTAGCTCAGTATTGTCTAAACCTGCAGACAGTGGCTCTATCAGTATGCAAAGGTTTTTATGCTCTCTTTAGAACCATAACCTTTAATGGGGACATCTTGCCTGTCTTGGTGCTCTGCTTTCTAGAGTCGGTCAATAGGGGAGTTGCCACAAGGATGATTTTGCAGCTTTAGGACCAAAATTTGAGGCACAGGTGAGAGAAGCGCATTTACTGTGGTGGTGGGCCGCCTGAAGCACCTGGTAGATATTTTGCTTCATCTTTTTGTTTCCCCCCTCTAGTTTCATATGAGTGAGATATCATATGAATAATGAACCGTTGGAATGCATTGAATACTATGGTTATTATAATAAGAACATTGGCATTGGATATTGCTAACTGACCAACGGGTATGTTTGCCACTGTTTTGAATTAAATGATGGATTTATCATGTTGTATTGCAACGCATTCAAATCACAGTTACGGTATTTCAGTTGTCTATCCTGTAAAATGCTTTGGGCACAGATGTATTTGTAGAAAATGTGGTACGCAAGTACACTGACCCTAATATAGGGATTCAGATTGGAGTCTTTGGCAGCCCTACCTGCATATACCAGTGGTTGAACCTGACATCTTTTGAATGCAAAGCAAGAGCTCTACTGCTCCATGTCTTTCCAACTCAATGATGTGAGCTCTTTCTGCAGCCTGTGTAGTTCATCCCAGGCAGAGTTTCATTACCATCTGTTGTTTTTAGAACAGAGCCTTAGAGTCACCTGTGATAGGTCATGAAAATGTTGACCTTTTGCAATTATGCTAGCAGCTCTGTTGCTTGTATTTACTTAACAGTGAGGGAAAACATTTCTAAGCTACTCCAGAGCTTTTCACAGCCTTGTTTTAAACAATTGTTATACCTTCTGAGTTTGTTCAGGAGAATATGTTTCCCTAGATTACCATGCATAAATGGCAGAATGGCAGCAACAACAATCTTCCTTTCCCAACCTCACCAAAGACTTTGCATGACACACAGATTAGCATTGCTTTGTTTGCATCCTCTAAGGCTGTGTTGGCCAATGGGTGGTCTTACAGAGAGCCAGTGGCTTCCTGTGGATCTGCCTCTCCATTTTCACAGGTTTGGACAAGGAAGGGAAGAAATGGTTGGGAGAAAGCAGGACGCACAACATATGGAATTTGTCCCAGAGTTACTTGTCCTGATTATTGGGGGGATATAGTGCACAACTATAAGAACTGGAGCAGGGATGCTCAATGATGTGAACAGTTGTGCTTTAACTGATATGGGCAGAATCAAGGTAGTAACATCTCACATACAAAAAGGCCCCTGTCTGGATTCTGTCCATGCACACAGTCCTTTGCCAGCTGTAACCTCTCAACTTTCAAAGTCCAAAACAACATTCCCTTTTGAAATAAGGGTAGGGTAGGGGACTTCCACTAAATGCTATAGGCAGGCCCGCTACTCATGAGTCCTGAGTACTGATCAGACAAGGCACAGTCCTCTTCTCATTTAACTCTTCTGCTATAATTTTTCATTTAAGAATGTCTGGTTGGTTGGTTTGTCTTTGCTATTTTCTTTTATTTGCACACACCACGTTTAAAATGTACACATCTCAATTCCCGTTTGATCCATGAGCGTGTGTGTGTGTGTGTGTGTGTGTGTGTGTTTCATTCCAGTGCCAAGCCAAGTTAATACCACCCTTATTATACATTTGGATACTATACAAAACAGTTTGCCTCCATACAAAACCCCGTGGGATAACGACGCTGACACTGGATTTTGTGTGAGCAAGGGGCTGACTTATTCACTTAACCCCTCTCTCAGACTGCAAATTTTCTGAGATTGCATCCAAGATCTGTGGATTTCCAAGCGCACATAATGATTACTTAGGAAAGTCCGAAGCTCTCAAAAGGGTGAGGTCATTTGTGAATTAGGTGTAGATCTCCTTGATAGCAATGTACTTAAAGCTTAGACTACAGGAGCTGACTGGTAGGAACGAGTTATTATTACTATTCTGTATACCTATATACTTTTCTACAATCAGTCTGAGTAAGAATAGGAAGTTAAATGGACTCATAGTTTTCCCAGTAAGGCTGTTCCCAGGTTACTATTCAAATAGCAAGCAGAGAAAGGAGATTAAGGCATTGTCATTTCAGTGACAGAAGATCCGGTTCTTTATCCTTTTCAATCTAGAATGGATGAAAGACTAAAAATGATCAATTACAGAATGAAATCCAGTATTTCAGAAGTGGTGCCAAAATGAGAATGGGTCTTTTCTGTATGATATATTTCACTACAAAATGGAAAATACAGTAGAAATGCAATTTAATTAGATGAGCAGAGGCTTAGAATCCTGTCTTATTCCCCTACAGGAAAGGAAAACAGATAATAAGGGAAGTAAGACAGAATTTTATTATTCATGGCAAGTCCCTAGTAAGAAAACATGCTGTCTCAGTGCTTTTCTGTAATAACAGAGCTAAACCTGTTAAAATGATTTGCTTGACAGCCCCTCTCATCCAGCCAAACACATAAAATTTAAAAATGTCTTCCCGTGCTTAATTACATTTTTGCACATCAATGAGCTTTCACTCAATTCAGCATCTTTATTCCAGAAGAAGAAGGAGTCAGAAAACAAAAATAATATTCAGGAGGAAAATATTCTCTTTCCCCACAAAAAACACAAGCACACGTGCACATGTGCGCGCGCACACACACACATTTGTTGAAACTTTCAACAAGTGATATCCAGAAGAAACATTGCTACAATAAGGATCATACAGACAGCTTCTGGTAACAGTCCAGTTAACAGAACTTCTGCAGCCAACCATCCTCCTTAGTAATGAAAAGCTGAGGGTCCCAGGCTCAGTCCCAAGTGATTTGGTAAAAGACTTATTTTTGTTAACTGATAATAGTTTTTGTGATTGTAAAGACTTTTACAATAAATACTAATGTTCATAAATACTAATAAAAATATATTTGTTGTGATGGCACAAGGTTAGACGTGGATGAATATTTCCTCGGAGACCAACTGATTATATAAACAAAACACTGAGCATGTTTAGGCATTGTCAGGGGGACTCCCTACAGGGAGCCTCCCCCCATCATCCTGACCAGCACTTCGCCCAGCGACAGCACTAGCAGCGGGTCAGGGAGAAGCGGAATTGAGGAGGGAAGGCTCAGCGAGGCATCGGAGCCCCTGCACTACTCTGACCAACAAGTGGAGGAGGGACGGCTCAGGGAGACGTCAGAGCCTAGGCACTGTCCCAGCCAGCAAGGGGAAGAAGGGGCACAGCTCCTTCTGGTGCCTGAATTGAGGCACGTGCCCGAACGCAGGGGTAAGGGGCAGTGTTTTGGGGTGCCCAGGTTATTATGCTGGCCCCGAAGCAGACGGGTGCCATTGCCGGATTCTGAGAGTGACTAGGAGGTCATGTTTTGCACTGTAAATAGTATGCACAATAAAACCTTTAAAGACACAATGGACTGGAGCGTCTTTACTAGGGAGTAGCCGCAACAACTCCCTGACAGGCATCTTATTTTGTTTTCATGTGTCATCGTTTTTAAGTTTTATTATGCTTCAGGGCCTGATTCAGAAGGAGTCAGTTGGAACAGATGCAGTAGATGTGGCATT
This sequence comes from Zootoca vivipara, assembly GCF_963506605.1. Lineage (NCBI taxonomy): Eukaryota > Metazoa > Chordata > Lepidosauria > Squamata > Lacertidae > Zootoca > Zootoca vivipara. The sequence goes on from NC_083279.1 coordinate 34,057,789, forward strand.
TTCTTTCCTAGACAAATCTACTGAATTCTCACTGTCTGAAACCGTTTTGAAATTCACACCTATCTGAATTTTGCAATGCGGTTCTCCAACAAAGTAATGTTTACAAAAATGCATATATTACGGGGAAGTGTGCACCAAAAGAAATATATTAGTGAAAGATAACATACCGATAATGCATTATATCAGGGGGAATTACTTGCAAAAATATGTACTTTAGTCAAAACTGCATACAAATTTGTGTTTATTAGGAGAAATCTGCACTAAAATGCTGGTGAATTTTCATTAGATTTATAAAAATAATCATAATCATAATCCCCAATTGCTGTAGAAATTTGGAGAACTGAATTCACAATTGGGGAAAAAGTAAACAGGGAACTGAAAGTGGCAGGTCCATCCATTCCTAGCCACAACATACACCTGGCAGAATGCATTCACTAGGAAAATCAGAAGCTCTGCAGTCCTGAATTTGGACATTTTAAGTGGTGGATTAAAAAAAGAAAAAGAAATGATCTGGCATCATTTTTCTATACTATTTAGTGCTTTAGGTTTCTGGCCCCTTCCCAGCATCCTTTAGGATTCTTTATAATCTAACAAAGCCTTATAACTTTTTTCTTTCTTGGCATGCCCTGTAACACAGTGCTCTAGGCAATAATATTTATTTTCTTCATTGCTCAGTGTCACTAAATCCAATAGCCCGTAGCAGTTGGCTGAAACTAGGCAGTGGACAAAAATAACACTTACATTAATCTCCAAAGCTGGTACGAACAAAGTACATGACTCATAGGAGCATGAGTGGCACAATATGGCTCTGATACAAAGAGGTCAAGTGTACACACAGAATTCTAATGGGTGCATATTTTCCTATTCTCTTTGTTGTTTAGGGCAGTTATGCTTATGCAATGGAATTTTTGCACATAGGTGCCTATGTGAATGGGTAGTTTATCGTAGAAGCTCTGTGTGCACATTTCTGAATTTTATTCACTTCGGGTGCCTCCAAACCATTCCTATTTTTCGGGAAGGATTCAATGGCATACTGTAACTTTATATATTTTTTCAATTAAAGTAGATTAAGTGGTTGTTACCTAGTGCAACTTTTTGTGGTTTGGAAAGTGATTTAAAAGTGTGAATTTTAAAGTATGAAGAAATAATTAATGGGAAGGCAGGTATACATCCCATAACCAACCAGTATGGGGTGCAGAATGAATATTCATTGACATATAACTGCCCTGTAAACAAATCAGAATGAATGTTTAATAAAGACCAAATTTATTGTGCAAGCAAGTCAGGATGAGTGCTGAACAAACAGTTTGCCTGGAGGACCTCTTCCTCTTTTTAATTCATCATATTTGCATATCACGTTTCCCCTAAGGGGTTTGGAGGGCAAATGATTTGTGTTTGTCCCATATTAAACCTACAACATTCTTATGAAATAGCTTCAACTGAGAGATAATAACTAGCACAAAACAATTCAATACGCATCATGGCTGAGCAGGAACTTGAACCCAGGTTACTATAGTCCCAAGTCTTTCTAGCATCTTTAATTAAAGGCATTTATAAATTGCTTACTATTTCAAAAATTTAAGTGGAGTACATTTATGTTAAAGGTAAAGGGACCCCTGACCATTAGGTCCAGTCGTGACCGACTCTGGGGTTGCGCGCTCATCTCGCATTATTGGCCGAGGGAGCCGGCGTATAGCTTCCAGGTCATGTGGCCAGCATGACAAAGCCGCTTCTGGCGAACCAGAGCAGCACATGGAAATGCCGTTTACCTTCCCGCTGTATCGGTTCCTATTTATCTACTTGCATTTTGATGTGCTTTCGAACTGCTAGGTTGGCAGGAGCTGGGACCAAGCAACGGGAGCTCACGCTGTCACAGAGATTCTAACCGCCGACCTTCTGATCAGCAAGCCCTAGGCTCAGTGGTTGAACCACAGCGCCACCTGGGTCCCATTTATGTTAAGAAGTATCAATAAGAAATGCAGCCTGAAACCAATAAAGCAGCAACATAAAACCATGTAAAATAATAAAACAGGTATTAGGGGATTCACATAAAGCCCCACTTTCCTGTCCACGCCTTTCATTAATCTTTGCGAGCCTACACACCTGGGGATGGGCAATTCCTGGTAGCTCTCCCTTTGAGTCTGAGCTACAGCTGTCAGTCTGCATCTTCTCCTTTGAACTCCCCCCCTCCCTTCTCCTTGTTCTCGGCACTCAGGCTTCTACTACAAACTGCTGCTCCCCTCTTCCTGCCTAATTACCTCCACCTGTCTCTCCACACTCTTCCCCTCTGTCAGCAATGGAGCACAGCTGACTTGATTGTTACTTTGTGTACGGCAGAGGGAAGGGCATTCCACAGAAGAGGGGCAATAGCAGAAAAGGCCTGTTTTCAGACCAACGCTCTGTGATATTGGGTCCAGTGCCATGAGTAGAATTTTCCCCCAGATGATCTAAGTGATATTAAAGGTCTATGCAGGAATTATTTTAGGGAACCTGGTCCCAAGTTGTTCAGTTTTTATGTTAACAAGAGTACCTGTACTCTAAACAGGGCTAGGTAGCTGATTGACAACCGATTCAGTTCCCTCAGTACAGGTACAATATGTGGACATCCAGGTACCCCACTCAGCAACCTGGCTGAAGCATTCTCCATCAGTTGCAGCTTCCAGATCAATTTCAAGGGAAGCCCCACAGAGCACATTGCAACTGAAAGGTTACCAGTATAAGGATCACAGTGAGCAAGCGATCTTTTGTCCAGCAATGGTTGCAAAGGTCGCATGGGGGGGCTGTGTGGACATAAGTGTTAACCACGTTCCAAGGGGAGGTGTTGTGCTAGGTACCTCTAGCTAAGAACAATTTGTCTGCTTCAGGACAGAAAACAAGGTTGTCCTGCATCACTCAGCTAGAATGCCGATAAGTTATGCAAAGGCAATATAGTCACAGAGATAAGTGATGATCGTTCTGGTTTGTTTTCCCTAAATTATCATACTCTAAATGCCAGGAGAATGCTCTTTTATGGCACAATCAAAACAAATTGGTGGCAGAGAAAGTAATTATACTTGGCATCCCCAGACATCCCCAGCATATTAATCAGTTAGTAAAGGTACATTTGGAAAATAGTGTGGTAGAAGACCCTGCAGCAAATAGCCTCTTGACACTTTGAAGCCTATTTTGGGCAGAGAAATTGGGGCACCATTTCAGCCAATTTCTCCTGAGGTGTGTGGATAAATTCTTCAACAGTTTCTCACAGTAAATAAGGTCAAGATTAACACTGACAGTGGAATGGCTTAGTTGTCCCCCCCACCCTCCATTGTTTGTTTGTTTGGTTTTGGTTTGGTTTTCTGGCTGCTGCAAATGTTTTGGCATGCTGACAATCATTTTCCATAATCCACAATGCCTGGTGTTCTTCTGGGGTATTGGGGTGAGGATGAAATTGTGGCCACCACAAAAAAATGGTGCTGTATGGGATAGTGAGAAAAAGCAAGATATCAGAAACATTCTCAGGAAAAATCACCTCAGAGAAATTTGGGCTTAGCTCCAGGTTGGTTGGTAGGTTTCTGGGCCTTCTAATCATGTGTTTTGTGTTCTTACCCTTTGAGTTTCATTTGGCCTCATCATCATACAGATTCTGCTTCATAACTAACAGACCAGCCAGGATGTGGCATTTGTACAGAATTGCCTGCAATGGGGAGGTGGTGCCCATTTGCCTCCTGCTTCCCTGCCTCCCAGTTGCTATGCTGTCATGTGCTTTGCAGCATTGGGGGGGGGGGATTGGTTGTGCGATTTTTAATCAGGTTCCTCAAAGCTTGGAAAGTCTTCTTCTTGTTAGCTGTTATTGCTCCAATAATTTCTGGAATCCCAGCATATTACTGGTCACAAAATGGCCAGTATCTGAATCACCATTTGTTCGGATCATTTCCCTCTATGCTTTCCCATAGTCAAGCTGGAGGGCAGTTATTTCTGCCATCAACACGGAATTCAGGAGAACTGACAAGTTCACTACTGGGGCCCCTAGGAGAGCAACTAATTCCTACAGACATTTGGATCATGAAAGTGACCACATGTGTTTATAGGTTTCCAGCAGCAGGATATCCAACTAACAGTGGTGTTCTTCGGACAGCATGAACTCAAGCCAGGCTCAGATAAGCCTAAAGAGTTTGCCACAATGTGTTTCCAGTGTTAATTAATTCCCCAATGAAATATTCTGATATCCAGTAAAACAGGCCAACTTTTAGGCTTTCCAGACTCTGCACTGCACTTGATGGCATGTGGAGTGGTTTTCCATTGCTATATTCAATGATACATCTCATTACTAGCACTGTATTTCATGGCAGAAACAACCTATATGTGGTATTTGATTTAAATGCATTAAATGGAAATTCAGTAAAGTCTGTTTGCTGTAAGGGATCCTATTGCAATATTTGATAATAAAACCTACACATTCCTATTCCTGATGCTTCTTAGACAAGGGGGAGGAGAATGAAACCATATAATCTCAGGGATAGTACTGTTCTAGGATCCATCTAGAATTTAGCATTTCCCAGAGGAGCTATGGCATACTTCTGGCAATTCATTCACTGATGGTAAAGGCGGGCTGGAGACCAAAGGTTTTTAATCAATATTGTGAAACTGAATAGTGAGTGTGCTTTTCATATAAATAAATATTTTATTGGTGTGTTGCATTTACTTCTTTACAATTATTAAGAGGGTAGAGATATGTATTAGCAGTCTGAAAGCCTGTGAATTGGACATAAATTACAAAAACAGCAACATGAATATCTTTATTAAGAGATAGGTAGTACTGGTCACAATTCCCGTCTTCCTCTCACTACTGCAACCTGTCCATTTGTTTTGGACAAATGAGGCAAAACTGATGAAGCAGAAGTCTTCAAACAGACCAAATATAGACCTTCAGATAACCAGGACCTGAAAATATGCACAACCTATGCAAACTTAGGCAATTTTGATGATGAGAATGAGATGCCAAATTATATGATCTATTTATTTTTTAAAAAAATGTAAATACAAACAGTTTGACTTATATTGCAAGAACACTGTGGAATGTTTTCTGCTGAAAAAGAAACTCTCTACCTTCCTGATTTACCAAACAGCTGTAACATTTTCTTTTAGGGCACCAATTAGCATAATTGAGGTGGATTGCTTACATTTGGCATGGAAATAGACTGATGTCGTTATGTCTCATCAGTTAAAATCATTTTATTGCACTGCTTTGTTCTAGCAGCACTCAAAGTTTGGAGATCAAAAAACATTTTGTCATACATGATGTGACAAATCAATGTTTATGAACTTAAGAAGTAAACTGAACAATTTTAAAATTACTCACATTATCCTCACATTATCCTTCCCACCAAACATCATCATCCCTCAGTGAAGATAAATGAGTTGCGGGTGGGGAAGCTACAGCCTGCAAAGTTTTAATTCTTAATTATTTGTCACAGTTTGATCTGTACCATGAAAACATGGCTATATTCCACATTTCCCCTCCATCCCCGAGTGATTTCCAACAACATTAAGGTCAACTTAGATAACCTGTTTGAGGATATACCTTAATTTAAGCCACCTTCACACCAAAATAACAGTGATCAGTACTTCCAAAGTTACATAAACCATCTGCTATAAATTATTGTGAACACCGGATGGTAGATATAGGTGTTTAACCTTTCTTCTTTCAATGCATAGAACCAAGTCTAGAAAGCCAATCCAGAGCAGAAAGCGAATCCACATATGAAAGGCTGCTTCCCTGCATCAAGGCATTTGCCTTCATGCATTTGCCTTGGAATTCCTTTGGACACTAAAAGAGGCAGCCACATTTATCTAGCCATTGCAGGACTCTATATACACAAACTTAATATTAGCCTGTAGTAGATTCACTGCAACAGTCACCATCACCAACCAGTTTCATAACACTGTCTTTAGTGATTAGAATTTTCGGTCACTATTGCTATGTGCTCCAAGTGCCCACAAATGAAATGGAGCTACTGTAAAGTCTCTGAGAAACAGAGAGACACTAAACTATGGAGATATTAGAAGTCTAGGTGCATAGACCACCAGAGAAATGTGAATTAAATTTCTAGAGTTTAGAGAGGATACTTGGATGGATCCTAAAATCAGTTTTTGCTCATGGAAAGGTAACCCTCCACCCAAAAAAGGGATTTGCTGTTTATGAGAGTGTACTGTTGCTGATGGAAATATCTGTTCCATGAGTGGAAGAGCATGTTTGGCTCCAACCTTCCCCAGCCCATCATCTCCTTAAAAAAACAAGCAAACAAAATTCATTATGTGTAATGTGGGTTTACCTTAGCAGAAAATGTTTTCATTCATTAAAATCACGCCACCATTTTTGCCAATTCCCATATTGAAAAGCTTTTTCTGAGAGTGGGGGGTAGGGTTCCTCTGGAACAGGGATCTGGCAGTGGGAGCCACTGTAGATAGGAGGGGGGGATCCACCAAAAGCAGCTTGTGGAAGTGATTTCCACCAAGGCAATATCACCATAAAGGACAACCCAATATTGTTAAAAACACTGATAAATATTTCAGACTGCATCATATACCAACTGGGGGCACTCCAGATGTTGCCAAACTACAACTTTCATCATCCAGGTACCAGAGCCAATAGTCAAGCATGGTGAGAGCCACAGGTTAGCCACCCTTGACACACAATATTGCTGTAATCTTTGTATAATCACACCATAAAATAGACTAGTCTTATGATCGCCATAGGGTGCAAATGAAAAAGAAAAGAAAAATAATGCCTTGTCTTAAGACCACCTAGTGAGCTTGTGGGTGAGATGAGATTTGACTCACAGATTTCACCATTCATACATTATATCAGCACTCTATAATTCTAGTTTTTATAAGCCAGCCCAGCCTCATCTTTGCCTTGAAAAAGATTATTATCTTACATAGCTTACAAGTAATTCATAAGACCACACACTCTTGATAGAGCAGGTTCTCTTTGGCAGCCGTTAATTTATAATTTAAGGAACCACAACCAAGTATATTCTATGTCTAAGCAACAACATTCAATTAATAGTTGTAATTTGCCCTGATGCCCTCATTTATTATCGCTGCTGCTTCTTTTTTAAAAAAAGTAGTTCACAGTTGTATCCTGGTCTCACTGACCCACTGTAAATTTTTAAATGCACAATTCAGCTTGTTTTGCTCTCTTTTCTGCTTAGATCAGTTCATTTCACGCTCACAGCCTCTGAGCCACTGCATCTATTAATGGAAGCCCTGTCACTAGCAATAATAGCAGCTATGTCTCAGAACAGATCACCCGCATCTGTGTCACCAGTATATAGACCTATCGAAATCAAAAGCTTTACTCACAGCCACCATATATACAGTAATACTGAATGGTCTCATGGACATTATTTTTTGTATGTTTGAGCTTAGCTAAACAAGGAATAGGACTACCCCAATTTGGTTTTATTGCACAGTATCATATCATCAATAAAATGATAACAACAAAACCATTGGAAAAGAGGAGGAGAAAATAAGGGGGGGGACAATATCTTGACCTTTTTCATCCTTTAGATAAAACAACCTAAAAACTTCAGAGCAGGAACTAGTCCACAATGAGATCAAGGCCCTGAATTATATAGTGGTTTAATCTACAACTCCTACACTACTTCAATGGAATGTCCAGTTCAATGATGTTGTATTGCAGCAACTATGACCAGATACTACAGTCATTTAAATACAGTGGTACCTCGGTTTATGAACACAATTGGTTCCGGAAGTCTGTTCATAAACTGAAGTGTTCATAAACTGAAGCGAACTTTCCCATTGAAAGTAATGGAAAGTGAATTAATCCGTTCCAGACGGTCCGCAGAGTAAGCGTTCATAAACTGAAGCAAACTTTCCCATTGAAAGTAATGGAAAGTGGATTAATCCGTTCCAGACGGGTCCGCGGAGTACTTAAACTGAAGCGTTCATAAACTGAAGCATGGGTGTAATTGGTTCCGGAAGTCTGTTCATAAACTGAAGCATTCATAAACTGAAGCAAACTTTCCCATTGAAAGTAATGGAAAATGAATTAATCCGTTCCAGATGGGTCCGTGGCGTTCATAAACCGAAAATTCATAAACCGAGGTGTTCATAAACCGAGGTTCCACTGTAGTGCCTTCCAAAAACCATATGAGAAAGAATCAAAGACACATAATCTCTAATATGAAAAGTACTGAGCCGAGTAGAGGATTTTGAGTAAAGTTTATTTTCTTATATTGCAGAGTAAGTGTAAATAACCAAAGGGAAATGTTGCCAGATATATAGTGTGCGGGATTATTTATACACACACACACACACACACACACTCAAAAAATCAGAAATCCCCTTACATCTGTACCATTATCCTGTCATTTTCAGCACCACCCAGAGTTGCTTTTTACCAAATCAAAGAGGTAGAATATTTAGTTATGTCTCACCTGCTTTGACTCCTGAATAAGTGAAAATGATTAAAATGTTAACTGAGTTTTAGGGAGGGCTACTATGAAAATGCTTACCAACAGCGTTGCAGCTTTAGAAGCCTTCAAATCCTATCAGTGTGAGGTAGCATGATGCCATTTTAGATGTTAACACATTTTCCCCCTGTCGGAAACAGAAAGAGGTAGAGATTGCCATTCAGTAAAAGAATTGACAACACACCATCTTAAAATAATATACCCACACTACTTTTTCTCCATTTAAAAAAACTTTCTATGAAGGTCAAGATGCCTCAAAAAGTTATTTATCAAGGACTCAATCATGATCATGCTTTTTAATTTCAATTCACTCTTCCTTTCTCTCAGAATACCGGGACACTTTTAAGGTTTATGGAGAACCTGTAGCGCTCCCACCATTCCTGCCATTGCCCATGCTAGTTGATGCTGATGGGAGTTGAGTCTAACAACAGTGGTAGAGCAGGTTCCCCAGCCTTGTTCTACAGCATTTTGTGGAAGGCACGCATACTATAAGCATGCAGGCATATGGTTTCTAAGCCAAAGTGATTTCCTTGTAATCATACATAATATTCTGTTCCTAACTTCCAGGTTGTTTTTTAATCCTCTGAAGACAGTATGCCTGAAGCTCTTGGTTCTTATATCCTATGTGCTTTAAGGTTCCCAGTGTAGATTATTCAAGATCTATAGACAGTAACAAATTAAACTGTTATATGTAGTTTATAGCTTATGTTTATTCAAGCAATGTTTGTCTGAAGAGACTCATTAGACATGCATAACTTGAGACACTGTGACAACTTATTTTGCCATTGTTTTATATTATTTCTTCTTTTTCTGAACTCTTCTTGATCGTCAGCTTGTAATTTTTAAGCTTTCTGACTTTTATTTAATCTGCACATCCCTACTTAACCAAATTGACCTTTGCTGACCATTTGCAGGACTTATTTAGACTTAATCTGCATGAGTTTCAATTGCTCTCTTCTCAACAATCTCAACATGATAAGCATACATAACTATGCAGAAAGAAAATTTCTAATTCAAGTGACAAAGTGGGGTAGAATTCTCATATTCTAAGAATTGTACAAGATGCTAAAAAGTAGATGAGATTTCATGTCCGTTTTACATTTTTGAAGGAAACCAGTGAAGTTGATTAGCACACTATGCTTAACCAAACCAATGGGCCAGTTCATACATCAATCATAGTTTCATCAATCATGGCTTATTAACACAAGAATCAGGCAAACATACTCTCTTTCACTTGTTCCCCCTTCCCTTTATGTGCCAGCTTCAACTCTGCTGCCTTGCTTTCTTGAAATTACAGTTATATTCAAACCAGGGAACTGTGCTGTAATCTTGGGTTGCCAACTAATAAAGGAAACTAGGGTCTGATTTTACTGAGGGTATAAATATGAAGCGTTTAGTGGCTCACTTATATGTTGAAGACAACAGGCCCCAATCCAAAGCACACAGAGCTGTGTGCACAAGGGGAAACAGACTAGGTTTCCTCCTCAGTTATTAAATTGGGATAAGATTTAAGTAATTTATTTTATGCATTTAGCTGTTAAATAAATAAAATAAATTGCAGGAGCCTTTGACTTAAGCTATCCAAACCTCCACTATGGAAAACTAGCTTGCCATGATGTTATCTTCTTATCTGTACATAGTTATCCCAGTTATCTCTGAGGAATAAAAATCCTATATGATCCAAGTTAACATTTTCTAACCAGCTCCCCACGTCTAAAGATGTTGAGCTAGTTTCTGCAAGTGCCCTTGAGATCTACACAAACAGCCAATCACAACCCAAATATACTAATATGGGGTTGTTGTTTTGTGTTGTTTTGTTTTTAAGACACTAAATATTAGCCTGTTCTTTCAGAGGCCTATTTGAGGAGTCACATGAATGGCAATAAAACAACCTGAAAAATCCCTTCCATGTAGCTAGACTTCACTACTTTGGACAGCTCCCCACCCCACACAATTGATTATATTGTTTTAGCAAGCAATATTAAAACGTAACTAGTATAATACAGCAGATCAATAGTAAAGACAAAATAAAAGGTTACTCAAAACAACAATGATTTAGCAAGAATAAATTAACAACCAAGACACTATTTACCATGCAGATTAATCCAATAACAAGCCATCATCTTCAGTTTTTATAGTTGATGGATATTGAAAGAGATGCAATTAGCCTAATCACAGCAAATGCTAAAATATTACCACTAACTAACACACAAACACACACCAGTATTTGTTGGCTTACAAAAATGTTCAGGCTATCTACGTGAGTTACAAGTCGGAACCAAACAGTTGTAAGTCCTCCTGACTTAAACTTAACTAGAGAAACTAATCATTAGTGCAGGCATCCCCAAACTGCGGCCCTCCAGATGTTTTGGCGTACAACTCCCATGATCCCTAGCTAACAGGACCAGTGGTTGGGGAAGATGGGAATTGTAGTCCAAAACATCTGGAGGGCCGAAGTTTGGGGATGCCTGCATTAGTGGGTCAATTTTGCCATAAAATAAATATATCCCAAAATTTAACTAAATACCACATGTAGTTAGTATGTTACTATACTTTCCTACAGTTAACAAAACAAAAAAAGAGCAACATTCGCTACCTCTACAAGCAAGCATTGTAACATTATTTAATAAAATATCCCCTGGGTTTCTCCTATTCTGGGACAGGTAATATAAAATTATTAAAGTAGCTTTCAAAACTGTTATGGATACCCTTCATTCTTTTAGAAGTTTCTTAGGGAAATCTCCCCCTGTAGGACAGATTTGTGGTGTTGATTGCTCAGTGCTTAACCTGAACCTGGCTTCTGCCACAGTTTCTTCCTTTTTTGATTAATTTGGGAAGGTAGAAACTGAAGTGGCAGAGCCCCAAACTGCAGGTGAATTAAGGAGTATCACCTGTAATAGCTGCACAAGCATCAGAAGCAAGTTGACAGGATTAGCTCATGACTCCTCTCAGCACACGCAATTGTTGTTTCAACAACCTGAAGATCAATCAATACCATTGCAATTCAAAGCAACGGTATACACAACAAAACTAATTTAAGGGAAAGCACCTTAGATTTTTCACATATTTATCTTTCGGATCAATATAGCTTGACTGGCAGATCAAGGACCTTATAAGCCAGATGTATAATGTTGGTTCAGCACAGAGAAACGCACTGCAGATGAATTGTGACTTTGAGATTTAAGATTTGAGATTTAAGCTAGTGTTTAAGATAAAAGCATAGATCTAAGTTGTTCCCCTGTTCGGGGGTGGGTTGAGGGACAATTTCTGCTAACTCCCCCTTCCACCTGCAAGCTTTTGGCAGTGTTTTATTTATTTGAATTCTATGGAATACAAATTGTAATACAGTAAAATGCAATATAAGAAATATAAGAAACATCAACAGTACAATTAAAAGCCACAGTATCTAGCACACTGTATTACAATTGCTACCACAGGGAGAAAAAATAATACATGACCCATCAAGACTATTGGCAATTTTCAAGTGGTTTGAGAACCACTGATTACACAATTGTAAATGGGACATCTACCTTAGCTGGATTAAGAGGTTTGGCAAAGAGAAGGGACAGGGCTATAGGGAATGGGAAAGCAGTTCAAAGAGCATAAACCTTTCCCATACATGTAGTTCCTTAAGAAATCATATAATAATAATAATAATAATAATAATAATAATAATAATAAATAATTTATTTATACCCCACCCTCCCCAGTCAAAACTGGGCTCAGGGTGGCTAACACCAATAAAATTACAATAAAACATCAAAAGCAATTAAATAAAATACAATATTAAAATTTAAAATGCAGCCTCATTTTAAGTAGTCCATAAATCCAAATCATGAGGGAGGAAAAACACAGGGGTCAGACTAAGTCCAGCCCGAAGGCCAGGCAGAACAGCTCTGTCTTGCAGGCCCTGCGGAAAGTTGACAAATCCCGCAGGGCCCTGGTCTCCTGTGAAAGAGGAGCTTATATCTACAGTGACCAGCTCCTCATGACAGACAAAATGAAAAAGAAATATAAGGGATGGGAAACTGTGGCAAAAAGATGGAATGTCTCAAGGCCCCAGGAAAGCTGAAGCTCGGTGGCAATGCAGCAGAATACCCGGGGTGGGGGGGCAGAAATTCACTATCTATATAAAAGCCAGAGAAAGCTAGTTTCTCATAGGCATCTGGTTGGCCACTGTGAGAACAGGACCCTGGACTAGATGGGCCACTGACCTAATCCAAAATGGCTCTTCTTGTGTTCTTAATGGGTGAAAAAGATGTTACTGGAGAGAGAGAGAGAGAGAGAGAGAGAGAGAGAGAGAGAGAGAGAGAGAGAGAGAGAGAGATGGGGACATATACCATAGCATGCCGTTAAGCTGGTAGGAACAGGATAATTGTCAGTAGTTCTAAACAAATTTAAGTGGCACCCCAGGGCCCAACAAGAAGGGAAATAAATAGAATTCCTTACGAACCTTAAACTGGTGGGCCAGCCATGAAACTTTGAGGCCCTAGGTCACTAATTAAGTATTTGATAGTGTTGGGACTTTCAGATTGTAACCTTTAAAAATATATAACTCCTGGGAGACCATTATCTAACTTCAGAAAGGATCATCAACTTGAACGATTTACTTTTGTAGTAGAGAGCAGAATGCAAGATTTAAGAGGGAATGGATTCCAAACGCTTCAATTGAAGCAGTAAGTGCAGGTGGAAGCCCAGGTTCACCCAAGCATGGCAGGGTCAGGGCTTTTGCAAAAGGAGCATTCTCAGAGGGAAGAAATTTAGAAGAACAAGAAATGGGTGCACCATCACACATCTCTGGATCCAGAGTCCATAAAGATAAGTGAACACAGCATTGGAGACAGATGCAGATAAATAAAGTGTCCAGCTATAGGTAAGTGTTGCAATGTACACGGAAAATGAAACTGCAGCTAAAGCAGGCTACCAACTAGGGCAAAATCTCCCAAGACAGCACACAGGAAGAATTCTACATCTGTGCCTTGGTATCAACAGACCAGAGAAATAGACAATTCCCTTAGAAACAAATGGGACTGGAGTGCAATACAAGTTGGATACTTGAGCCAAGGCAAATGTGATCTCGGATGTAGTTTCTCAAAATGTACTTCAAGAGAGAGAAAGAAAATGAGAGAAAAACCTGTGAGGGTTATAACCCAAAATGTAAGACTGAGAACTTACAATGAGACAGTAATTCCACACAGAAATATCAGTGAGTTGGAGATGATATGCCAAGATCAGGGGTCATTCCATTTGTGGCAGTATATGGAAACACAGAACCAGTACTGAGGCTATAAACATGCCTTGCTCTGGGACTAATTAGAACACTGCACATGGTGAGCCAAGTGAAAGATATACACAAAACTGATTTTTTTTCCCAGAGATTTTGAGGGTATATGTAAGATGGGCAGTGTATAAAATCCGAATAATAGAGCCAAATAACCCCTTGCAAAGTTCTTTGGCCTTTTAATATGTTGCCTCAAAGAAAGATTACCAGACCAAGGGCTACAGATAGCTCCATAGAGAACCTCAACAATCAAAAGCATGCTTCCTCTCCAAGACAGAATATTAACATTATGGTTTCTAGGCATAGTTGACTTTGTAGGTAGATCAAAATCCAAACTTAAAACACTTAATGAGAAACTGTTTAACAGAAGACTTACAACCACGACGGACTCCTGTGTTGCCACCAAGATAGCTCAGAGTTCTTGTTCATTACTTATTGCTATTCTGAAGGAATAGGGAATAGACAGTAGAAGTGTTAAGCAGAATAGAAAGGCACCTCTGCCTTTACAATGGTGACTTGGACAACCTAAAGGAGGGAGGGTTAATTCATGTCAAGGGCATTCTACAAGGTGAGTTTTGGAAACCCGACCCCAACATCCTTCCCAGGGCAGTACATATATCACTAATTTTTACTTGACACCTAAAAGCAAGCAAGAATGTAGCCAAACTTCCTTCCATCGGAATGCACTTCTATAACTGTGGTGATACTGTTGAGAAAGCCGTTGTATAGCCTGCAGAATAGGATAGAGATTGCTAGTGCTCATGGCAAGCTAGCTATAAACAGGGAACCAGAAAATCTACATCATCCAGGCCCTTTTCCTGTGGCTAGCATGCAATATGTGTCTATGTATGTGAGTGAGTGACCATGTCCTTATAGATAAGGAAACAAATCAAACCTTCTTTGGTGAAGAAGTGTAGATTTGTATCTTTGACTTCAAAAGGGTACAGGAATCCCCAAAGGGACTTCAGTTTGATCCTAAGAATGGCTGCAGAAGCAGATAAATGTCTAAGAAAGGGTGTTCCAACAGATGCACAGGAACTCACACAAAGCATAACACTATACCAGTGTTGCACGGTTATCATGTCAGTAGCCGAAAGATGTGCCAGCGCAATAATTTTGAATCAGAATGCTACCAGAGTTATTTCAACAAATGGCATTCCAGCAATAAGGCTTGCCCATGCATGCCCATGTTCCTTTAACTGCGATACTTAAGGACACCCAGAGGCTTGAACACAGCCAAGTTGGGTTTGAAAAGCTTTCCCCTGCTTTTAACAGCATCGCATCTCAGAAACTACCGTATATATTTTTCAAACTTCTTTTAGTTTCACCAGTGGCTCTGCTGGAAGGTGAAGTTCCAAAGCAGGTTCGTGTTGAAGTCAAATCAAATCTTTATTGTTATGGTCTTTTGTTAGGTGGACCAATGCTGTGTATGTATGGGGTGGAAATTGCATTGGGCAGCAGCAGCTTAGTGAAGGGGGAGATGTTGTGAGGAGCCTGTGGGAAGGATTGGCCCAAGCTTGGCTAGAATCCTCACCCTGGTTGCCTAGTGAGACCTTGCCAGATTGGCTTGCACCACAACAGGGTGCAACACTAGGATACTCCCATCGAATGGGTTTGGCACAATCCAACCCCAGTGGATCCCATTCCACCAGCAAGGGGTGAGTAGAATGATGAACTGCTCCTAGCCCTACTGCCATGCCAAGCCTTACCCTGCCTGCTGCAGTCAATAAAGATTTGTCCTGATTTCTTTCCAACACCTGGGTTAAAAATGCACCTCCCAGATCAAATGCAAATCTGGACCCACACTCGCAGAATGAAAGGTTATGATCAGCACAGCACAATGGCTTATTGGTGAATGACCACATTCCACTGGTAAGTATCTTTATAGGTGATCCAGAAGATCCCACAAAACAAGAACCGTTAAGTGCTTCTCACTCTTGTTTTAATGTTTTGAGGCAAAATGGTGGTGTCCAAAGCAAAACTAGCCAGTAGCTACTCCAGGAAATGCGTTGATTCTTGTGTGTTTAGGTCGCCTCCCCTCCTACCACCAGAAGAATATTTCCTGCAATCTACAAATAAATCTCACCTGAATAATCTTGAGACTGATAGTGGGTCCAATTGTCAAGAGGTTGGTTTCTCTATGTGGGAGAGAGGAAAGTGAGGGGCAGGTGGGGCTCATCAAACTGGGAATGTAGTCCATATAGGAGAAGGAAAACGCTGATCCGAAATGTCCACTGCCTTGCAGGATATCTTTGGAAGAACCCTACACAAATCTGGAGTGGAGTCCCTAAGGCGGTTGGATGGTGCCTTGTACGCCTCCTTCTGAAAACTCCTGCAGCCAAGCTGGTGCCAGATGTATTGTAATGTTTTTCTTTGGACCATATCGGTGAGGCTAAGAGGGGAGTCTGGTCGTCTGGGCAACCCAGGACCTCCACACACACTGCCTAGGCTTGTGCTGCAAGGAGGTCACTTGTGTGCTGCTAACAGCTGTTTAACTTAACCCCCGGAGGCGCACTCCATTGTCTCTTGAGACAGACAAATGTCAGCAACAGCAAAATAAAAATTATAGTGACTATTTAACACCAGCTTTGAACTGAGAATACCACTGCTTGTTATTTCAATGTGAGAAATTATAATTGATATTTAGTAGGGTTTTTTGTAGAATATGTGTGACTCTTTGTCCATTTCTATCCTAAGAATTACACTAGAATATTAGAAAAGTGGTGTCTAAAGATCAATATAGGCAAGATGAATTGCAGAATATCTGCACACACTAATATAGTTTAAATAAAAATAAAAAAGTTATGAATCTTCATTGCATAGATCCTCTAATCACTATAAAATGAATACAGCACTTGAGATTTTATAAATATGTATTCCATGATTAGAAAACCCTACTCCCATCTCATCAGTCCATTGTTCAGTTTTGCAACCCATTATTAAAAATGTAGCATTGACACACTTTTAATTAAAATGAAAAAATGGAAGCAGCACAGAATTCCTATGATTCATATAAAAAGTAAAAACGGGTGCTTGAGCCTTAAAGAATGTAATTCATTCTGTTCTCATAAAATATGTAAGTGCATATTTGTCTCAGGTAAATGCATCCACCACCCCATCCATTCAGCGGGGAAAGGGCAGTTCTGAGCTGTACTCTGTGTATTTGAGCCTTGTATCTCCCTGGCCACCCCTGAATAGCCTGGTTCACAGGTTACTTTCTCATACCATCATGGTGCCAGGTGTATATCAGCCCAAGATGGCTATGAGCATCTGGAACAAAACCTGGCAGCAGGAAAATGTTTCTGAAAAGCTGTGGACACACAGGCAGCTAATATTGGTTTGCTGCTGTGACAAAATGGTTCATCATACATTTAAATCATCACGACGATGGCAATGACAATAAAGAGTATGACAAATTGTCACAAAAGTCAAACCTTCAGAAGATGGAGTCATTGTGGGATGGTGGTTCCTGTGTCAGGAAAACTGGCCAACTGCTTGTTCTGAATGGTGTCACACTCTATCTGAATGAACAGGTTTAGGGTATGGGAGGTGCTTGTTCCCAGAGGAACAATCAAGATGGTTTTAAAAGTGGTTTAGACATATTCATGCAGGAGAGGACTACTTATGGCTATGGTCTTCTTCCAAAACTAGAGGCAATAATGCCACTGAATACCACTTGGTATAAATCACAGAAGGGGATGGTGATCTTGTGCTGGAAACCTGCTTCCGGGTTTCCCATGGGAATCTGGTTGGCCAGTGTGAGAACAGGAGGCTGGACTAGATGACCTCTTCTTATATTGAACTTCCAGCACTTACTGAATACTTTTTTCCAGTAGAATTTTTAAATGAATTCTGATATTAACTTATTTTTTAGTCTTAGTGTATTGGGTCTCCTGTACAATACTTAGAGATGACTGTGATTAAGCGATGTGCAGATTGTTGAAATAAATAAAAATAATGTTTCAATGCTGAAAGAAGATGCATTAAAAAGGATATATGAATACATTCAGTGAAATCCTTTGTTTGAATGGGAATGTTTTCATAATATTATCAGGGAGGTGTCTATATTTGAAAATAAAGGTTCGACAGACTTGCTCAGGCAA
Organism: Zootoca vivipara; assembly: GCF_963506605.1. Lineage (NCBI taxonomy): Eukaryota > Metazoa > Chordata > Lepidosauria > Squamata > Lacertidae > Zootoca > Zootoca vivipara. The sequence goes on from NC_083279.1 coordinate 34,075,650, forward strand.
AATTGAGATATCTCAGGACGCATATTAAGTATTGAATCATAAGTGCCGAAATGGTTGCATCAGTCTGTTTGCTTCTGGATGTCATGCAGCTCCAGCCCAGACAGCAGAATCCATTAGACATTTAAATCTAATCAAGTGTTTGCCTACTATTTGGCATACAAAATATATCGTTAACAGATGGAGAAATTTGATCTCTCAACCCTCAGGCACTCCTGTCAACGTCGTAGCAGAACATATACATTATGGCAATTTCTAATAGACCCCATCCTGACTCTACCAAAGCATTTCCCAACCATTTCACATTAGGCATAACATTTAAACACAGCAAGCTCAGAACAACTGTTTGCAACACACTGCTGTGGCTCAGCCACTTCTGGGTAATCATGAATGTTTATACTTGTCCACATATAGCTGTTTCTGATAAGAAGCACACATGCAGAACTTTGAACTGAACCGAGTAACCATGACTTTGGCTGTGAAATTATTTATTCAGATGCCTCCATAACGCCTTTCACTAAAAATGCTCAACAGAGTGGCTTTTATCAGAATAAGTCAATACAAAACATAATAAACAATGGATAATTCTAATAAAGAGTACAAATACAGCAGGGTCAAATGCAAAGATGCCTTACTGAAAGCCTGACAAAAATGAGGTTTTTAACCTAGTGTCTAAATGAATATGAAGTGGGGGAAAGAATCATCTCAGTGATGTGATGGAGCCACCACTGGAAAAGCTACAGTACACACCTCATTTAATGTAAGGACCAACATGAGAGGCTCATCTGTTGACCTTAATGAGAAGCAAGTTGATATGAGAGAAGGCATCCGCTCATATATGTGGACCCCAGGTCTTCTGGGATTTTGAATGTCAACATTAGCGCCTTGAATTGAACCTGGAAGGTAAGTGGCAACCAATGTAACAGAGAGCAGGAATTATAGGCAACAAGCTCATTGCTCCCATCAACACCCTGGTCACTGCATTTTCCACTAGTTGCAGCCTTAGGAGCATCTTCAAGAGCATAGAGGCTTTTAAAGTAGTCCATCCAGAAAGTTACCAGAACATAAGTAACTGCAGACAGACTATTCCTGCTCAGAAAAGGACATAGATGATGAACCAACCTGAAGTTCAGTGATAGGCACTTCTAGTTGCTGGAGTCACTTGGGCCTCAAGTGGCTGCAATGGTTCTAGGAGCACTATTAAAATATCTTTGCTATTTGGTTTCTTTCTTACAGGCACACACCAAGAGCCAGAATAACATCAGAAATAAATAAATAAATAATAATAATAATAATAATAATAATAATGGAAGAAAGGTGATGTACAAATGTAAAAATTAGGTATTGAGAAACAGCCTTGACAACTTCCTTTCTGATAATCCTGCCAGTGCTTTTGCACCATGCTGACCTACCCATCACCAGGTCCCTTCCTGTGAGGTGCAGTGACACCAGTTATAAGAGGTCATTTAAGCATCAAGGCCTCACCACACCAACCACTACTGCTTCAAAGTCAGACTAAAATAAACCATGCACAAGCATATTTGGATCTCAGTGGGGCTTATTTCTCAGGAAACACTCTTTGGGTTGCACTAGAAGGGTGCTTTCAAATGCAATCTCAGTCATTCCGTGTGTCCGTATTACATTGCAGTGGTAGAGAAATTCCTATTCCAGTCTGTTTCTTGGCTATCTCCTTTCTAAACAAGAAGCAGAGTTCAGTGCAAAATGCTGCGCTGCATCAGGAGGAAAGGATATTAAAATAATGACAGCCAGTAATAGCTGACTGATACTTTTATGACAGGGGAGATGAGATCTGTATCATCCCCAGAAATGGAATATTAAAAATTCCTAAGCATCTCCCTCCCCCATTGCACTGCTGAGAACAAGAATATAGTAGTCCTGGGAGAAACGAACAATAACGCTAGACATATTCCCGAAAATCTATCAAATGAAACCCTACCAGTTCAGGTGAATATTACATACTCAGCAATCATTCTATATGAAACTTTCTAGAGTGCATAATACATTGTATATGATCATTTGTTTCCCTTGAGTATGCAATAAGATTACATGGAACACTGGTTAGGAAAGCCACAATGAATCATCAACTTTTAAATTTATCTCTTTCAGTAATGGGTCCGATTACAGATATAATTATTTACACAGTAGGTGTTAATTTTATCTCCTGGTTCTTTGGCCCAAGAGCAAGAAAATGATAACTGATACATTTCTGTAGCAAGCAGAAGTAGGAATCTGGAGTAAGAGATAATAGCTTGAATCCCTAGTTTTTGGGAGCCTCTATTCATGAAAGCAGTGTTTTCCATATAGAAGGGGAACCCTAATCCAACCCTCAAAGGCTCCACTCTGATAATCATAGATTCAGTAGGAAGCTTTGAAGTAGGAATTTTCAGAATACTGTAAGTGTAGAACGCTTCCAAAAGACTGGTGTTCTAACTGTGTTCAGCTCATAGCCAGTATTTTTCTTTTGCAGGAAGCCATTTTGACTAATAAGATTTCCTTCCTATGTTTGTTTAAAAACCTTCCAAAAAGAGAAGGCTCAAAATTGGACAACAAAAAGTGATACAGATGAGGTTTCATGCTCAAGACTCAACATTCTGTCTATTGTATAATATTTACTTGTGATACCAGTGGGGTAGGAGAAAGAAAGTGATCAAGCCTGATATACATTTTAAAAGAAATAACAGAGCCCACTGTCTGGTCACCAAATGGCTTTATGTGTAACATCTTTAAAAACACTTCATGGGAGGTGAGCAAGATGCCACCAGAAAACCAGGGCTGCTTACCAACCACAATTTACGATTGGGTTCCAATGACTGCTGATATTGCTAATAAGAAACCCAATGGTGTGGAATCGGTTTGGTGTTACCAGAATACCAACAGTTTTCCACATAAGGAAGAAAGATGGACTGATTCCAAAACTGGTATGATACAGACTGGTTAATACCATACAAGCAACAATGCAAGGATAGAATAAGTGCCAGTTTATTCAGAGATTACTGAACTTCAGAACTGCATAATACCTTCCAATTCCATGCATGCCCTATGAATGTCTACACACACAACACACACAAATTTGGGCTACATACCTACTGCAGAGAGCTTGCACTATCTAATTTACAGTCTCCAGTGCTGCAGCTTGTCTCTCCAGCTGTGCATAATTTACACCATGTTCTACTGATTCAGCACTCCAAAGGATAGTACAAGCTACTTATTTTCCTTTCATCTAAAGGAGACCAGCAGCAAATATTATACCCAAAACCTCATTAGCTGTACAATGTCTACTGAATTGTCCCAGCTATACATAGGTGCACTCCTCGTTCAAAAGCAGTCCGTCACCAAGGAAGCATGTGAGGCCCTGCAGATACAATGTCAGGCAAGCATTGCGAGGCTTCATTTGTTAAATCCCCACTCAGGCCTTGAAGCTCACTGGTTTGCCTTGGGCCAGTCACTGTCTTTCAATGTAACCTACATCACAAGGTTCTTTTGGAGAGTAAATGAGGAAGGGGAGAACCATGTACACCATCCTGAGGTCCTTGGAGGAAAATGTGGGATATAAATACAATAAATTAATAATAATAAATAAATAAATTTTGCAAAATGCCCATGAAAGTTTGGATCACATTAAAAGGTACAGTGGTACCTTGGTAATCAAACGGCTTAGTTCAGGCATCCCTTGGATGTTTTGGAACTACAATTCCCATCATCCCTGACCACTGGTCCTCTTAGCTAGGGATGATGAGAGCTGTAGTCCCAAAACATCTGGAGGGCCGAGTATGGGGATGCCTGGCTTAGTTGACGAACAAATCGGCTCCCGAACGCCACAAACCTTGAAGCAAGTGTTCCAGTTTGCGAAGGTTTTTCGGAAGCCGAATGTCCAACACGGCTTCCGCTTGAGTGCAGGAAGCTCCTGCAACCAATCGGAAGCCACACCTTGGTTTTTGAAGGGTTTCAGGAGTTGAATGGACTCCTAGAATGGATTAAGTTTGAGAACCAAGGTACCACTGTATTGTCTTGAAGATACCATAAAACATGGGACAATAGACAGAGGGTAGAACTCAACTGGTTCCTTGCACTCACAGCAGGGTTTTTGATCCAAAAGATACAAATGCTCACAGAAGAGATGGGGAGGGTGGTTTGGGCAGGTTCCTGCTGTAGCCCCTTAACACCATTTCCCAGGGGGCTCTGGGAATCCATGAGCACAAGGGCACCAATGGGAATCCAATAATGCTACTCTTCTGGAATGGATTTAGTCACCTAAATAAACTGAACCAAAACCATCCCATCACAATGGGTTTCACTTTCATCTGCCTCATCTCAAGGAGTGCATAGCATACTGAAAAGTTAACAACAACAAAATAATTTCTGAATGGCGGAACAAATAAAAGGCAGTGAAAAATCTTTGGAAAAGCAGATATTAGGTCTAATTGTTACATGTAATTCAACACTAATGCAGTACAAGAAAACTTAACTACTGTAGTTAGCTGCATAGCCTGTTATCAAAATCTGACAGAACGTGACATATGAATCTACCTTGAGTCAAGCATTTGGGCCACCCATGTCCAGCTCAATGCTGTTTTGGGGAGAGAGACCTGCAATCTGGGGTCTCAAAATGGGGATATTTTATAGCCCTGCTATACTTAATCCTGTTAACCAGAGATAGCAGGGATGGAACCTTCTTAATGCAATGATCTATGGCTCCTTCCTGAGCATATGTGGAAGTTTTATCCAGGGGCAAACACACTGCTGTTAGTGTGTAGCCCACACTGGATAAGTTATAACAGAATCTGTAATGAACAATTATAAATTTATACTTCACTCAGGCTTTTAATTTAAATAATATATAGATTTATACTTTTCAGGACTTCAATAGTGTCATCACAAATTTCCAATTTTTCCATTTGCTCTGTCAGTCACTCTCAAATATGGTCTTCTAACTCTATTGCATGAATCCAACAAAATAGTCCCATTCTGCCCATGAATAAATTGGTGCCTTAAAAAAAACTTATTTTAATAATGAGTGATAGTGCATTTTTCTCTTCCCTGGGCCGAGTCTTTTAACCAGCTCATTGTGATATTTTCTATCATGTGCTTCTAATAAGAGTTACATTAATTTTCAAAGCCTGGCTCTCTTAAAAGTTTTAACATCTCCATCAAAAAGAAGAAGAGCATTCACAAAGTACTGTGGGAGAGAGGAACCTTGGAAATCTTACCACATTACTCAATGAATCTCACTCCAAGTACATTACAGACAGGGTTGGAATGTGAGCACATTACAGTGAAAGTGCACAGATGTGCTCAGTGTGATGAAGCCATCCTTTACAGATAGTGCAAATATCTGATTCTGTCAGCGCTGTCATGGCCTACAATTATAGGAATAAATGAAAAGAATTTGGAGGTGTCTTTCAGCTCAGTTTAGTCTTTGATGCACATCCTGAATCTGTAAACAAATCAAGAGGTTGAAATGACTTCAGAGGCTGTTATCTTAACAATGAACAGTTAAGGGGAGAACAAAGCATTTAAAAATGAGTTCAATATTATTCAAAGAGGTATCAGGAAGGAAAATGATATAGTTCTGCTTCACTCAGACATCAAGGTCTAACCCAATTCTACTTTTGAGGATGCAATTTGCCAGGATATAAATATTTCTAGGGCAGCATACAGCCATTTGGCTGGCCAATAAGGAATTAGAACTTCCACACCTGCCTACAGCACCCTTGGTCCATCTACTGCCGATGCTGGCATTCTGCTCCTCCTTCCTACCCACCTCTTTTCAGTAGATCATTTGGTTACAAATCTTGGCCTGTCCTACCTATACTTTTCTTCCATTATCAGTGATACAAACCCAGCATTCCAAATGCGGCTGAACCATCAATTTACATAAAGGCATTATACCAGCTGCTTTATTTTCAGGCCATTTCCTAATAATTCAAAACACTTGAGGCATACCAAGCTGACATTTGCAGTGAACAGTCCACCATATCCCATGATCTTTTTAGTCCTGGGTAATCACAGCCAATTCAAATTTCATCAGCAAGTGCATTAACTTAGAATACTTTGCTGCAAGAGCAATGATATCACCTGCTCTTATTTGCAATGAATATCAATTGCCATTTTGTTGCCCTTTCAGCGTTTTGAAGAAATGCTTCTGAAATTCTTCTGCCTGCTTTGGATTTCACCCTCCTGAATAAGTGGGTGGCATGCATAAACTTAATAACCTTATTATTCAGTCTTGACTCCAGATCATTGATTAGTAAGTTAAGCAGCATCAGTTCCTCCCAACAGAAATACTTGGGGAAGTCCATTGCTTATATCCTTCCATTTATTCTCGCCTTCCTGTTCTTTAATCATTTTCTGATCCATACAAAGACAAAGCCACATATCATGTGTATCCAAAGAGGACTTTATCAGAAGCTTTCTGGAGGCTCAAGTATTTACTAAATAGCCCCTATCTCCATATTCATTGACCATCTTGAATCGTTCTTAAAGACTGGTTATTATGCAGATGTTTCTAAGTGTGTGCAACCAAAACATAAGGTCCAAAAAGGACACTGGATAGCAGTCTTACATGTGCAGTCCTTCCATGTCTTCACTTTGAGCCCACATGGGTTCAGGACAATGTTTCAATGGGCTATGGTCTCTGGTCTCAATAAGTACATGTAGTAAAATGTTTCACAGGTTCTGTTTGTGCCAAGGATGAAGAACCTGTGCACCTCTACCACCACTGCCAATATTATTAGACTCCAGTTCCTAATAGTCACAGCGAGCAAGGCCAATGGGCAAGGATGATGGTAGGTGTAGAGCTTGGGGTGGTAGAGGTGACCTAAGGCACAGGAGGTGAATGCAATGCTTCAGGCTTCTCTCTCTCTCTCTCTCTCTCTCTCTCTCTCTCTCTCTCTCTCTCTCTCTCTCTCCATACAGCACACCTCCATGACCCTGCTCCATGACCTCAAGTGCTTTCGCTTGGCTGGAATGTGTCCATTAACAATGATAATGCCTCTTATTTTCCTGGAAAGAGTAATGTGTTTGTAGAAACCTCTGGCTTTTGCATGGCTGGAATGTGGTCTTCTCCACAAAGGTAAACGTCACACCTGTTAATCCATCCACTTCAGCGCTGCCCCACCCACCTGCAGCAGGTCACCCCCAAGGTTACTCATGTAGCAGTGCAGCCCTCAAGCTAAAAAGTTTCTTACCACTATTGTAGTGCAACATTAACCGAGGACCACAGGTCTGCCACCCCCCAGTATATGCTTTTTGTTATGGAACAGGTAGATAAGATAATGTGAAACAGAGCTAATTATCAAGGGCCATAGCCCACACCTCCAAACATTTTGTTTTCCAAATTTGGCCTTTTGGCAAATCTTTCATTCTGAAGATAGCTCTTTTCTTTGTGCTGCCCTGCTGTTCTTTCACTCATCCTCCCCAGAGTCTTGGAATCATAAATTAAATTACTTTTTTAATTTATGTAAATGTGAATTAGGAACAAGAAACTGTCAAACCTGGTTGCAGAGGGGGGAATTTGCATCCCATTCTTACTTTTGAATATTTCTTTTTTTAAAAAAAAAAAGTACCAATTTTCTTTTAGGAAAATTCTCAACTATTTCCCTCACAAATTCACGTGGTCCCCTGAACAAAACATTGAGGTTGAAGGAGAGAGGTATAAGTCATAAAACTCACCATATGGCTTTGGGCAAGTCATGTATTTTAGCCTAAGCTGATGAGTTGTAAAAATAGGATGGAATAAGAACTGTAAAAAAAAAAGAACCACTTAAAAACTGTGAACGTCAAAGATTGTTGTTCCTAATATTCCTAAAGATAAATGGCAACTTGTTATATTTAAGAATTTTCCATTGTGCACACCACAAATTTCATTTTCCACCCCCCACCTTCTGTTTTCCTTCCTCACCTTCGGATCTACTGAGCGGGCTTTCACTACCTATTATTTCCAGGAATAGTGCCAACGAAATCTCATTTCTATCGGACAACAAGCATTTCCCCCTCCCTTGGAATTCATATCAGGAGACTACTAAAGCAAACAGAACGGGGCCCATTAAAAGGTGAGAGAGCTGAATACATAACCCTGTCAGATGTGGGGATCAAAATGGCTCATAACGTAAATGCTTTACAAACATCGCTTCAGTACACCTGAGCTGCATGGTGACAAAGAACAGATGCAGGTTGGACCGAGAGCCCCACGGTGGCTCTGAATGGCTTAGTGCTAGTTTTGTGCATTTGGCCTGGTTTTATAGCATTTCATTTTTCTTTCTTCCTAGGTTTCCAGGTACTTAGGCATATGCATTCCTAATGAACCTTGGGCACACAAAAGCCTCCTGTCACTCTGTTGTTGTTGTTTTTCCCCCCTACACAGAAGGTCATAAAATGGCAGAATGACAGCACCTTCTATGAGGTTTAAACACAGCTGCTGTTCCACACAGTGGGTGATTTGGACTCCTCAGAGAACAGGCTTACCTTTAAAAGACAAGTAGCAGCTGTACTGAGGGCCCATCAAAAACAGCAGTGCACGCTTTCCTGCCTCCATGCAAGAAACGGTTTTTTAAAAAAGCCATTTCCATTTGGAGACGGCAAGCAAGTGCCTCCTCCTCCTTGTGATTCACAGCTTCGTCTCGCTGACTACTGATGAACTTCAGCTTGGCACCCTCGTATTAAGACAGCCATTTTTGACAAACCTTTTATCATTGTTCTTTTGGAGACAAACTGGCTGTTAAAGAACGTGAAGTTCAGTGAACAGATTCAAGAGAGCATTTGTGAAGTGAAGTGGGACACATGGAGTTGGTTTTTGTTTTGTTTTTTACTTCATGATACAGTCAAAATTCAATAATAATAGTTAATTCTGCGGAGATGGCAATAGATACAATGTACAAAAGGACTTTCATTTTGCCTATCATATAGGGCAGTCAGTTTTATTTGCACTAGTTTAATTATTATTCTTATTCGGCAACACATTTCCTATTCACTCTGGAAATGAAATATTCTGACACATGCACCACATAGATTTAAAGGTAACTGTATCTGTAGGGTAATAAACCAGCCATTTTCCTCACATGTCTAGACTATATTAGGGCCTGGAAGTATTACAGAATTAATGAGAAACTACTAGAAAGAAACAGCATGAGAGATCCAATGCAATTATGATCCAAGGAACAAATGAAATTACATTTGCATTTATTCCCCATAGTTATGAAGAAAGAAAAGGCAATTTTTTACTGAATCATTTCAGAATAAATTTTAACATTAAATAACTGCTTTGGTTATTAATTTCATTGGTATACCACCAAAATGCTTATGCTTGTGTAAATTATTGATAGTTAAATTATATACAGCACTTTTATATATGAGGAGTTTTGCATGATTAAAACCAGTAACATACACTCCTATACCAGATCAAGGGCCAGTCTGTCACTGGAAACAATCATCTATAAACCAATAAATTCAAATAGGAAGGAAAGATTTCCATCCAGTGAATAAAACAGAATGATACCATCAACCACATCCTGTTCCCAAAATAGCAAGAAAACCATTTATGTCTCAATATCTCTCTGTATTACGTAAGAAAAATACTTCTGGCCTTCCATAAATCTGAGTTTCAAATTTGCACTAAGCTCCATATTGCAGAGATCCCTAAAAACGATAAGAAAGTAGCAATCCAAGTTATGCCCACATGAAAATGCTGCCAAATTGCTATGCCCTTTTGCCCTTTCCTTTCAAGCCACACTATCTCTATATTGTCCTTTATGCCCCACCTTAAACATACAGATTAAAAAAAAAATTCTCAGCTTAGAGGAAGACCTTTCCCCTCTTCCCTCAGTGGAAGTTACAGCAAGGGTATATACTCTCTCCTTACTACTTTTTCTCCATTAAAAATAAAATAAAATACAATAATGTATCTCAAGAAGAGAAATTGTTTACATCTCAGGGACTGGAATGCTCTTCACAACACACACAAACCAAAGCAAGAACTTGGCAGCAAAATCAAAGACAGCTAGTGTAATGGATTCAATAGTCACATCAAGTCTTTGCCTCTGGTTACTAAATCACCAGACCTGTTACAGTTTAATCCAGAACACTTGATTTATTGAACATAACCAAGAATTGAAGAGAGTTTATTCTATTACATATCTTTTAATACCACTGCTACATCTCATCGCAAACGCAACCAGTTCCTGCCCTTGTTGAAATTCTCATATATATAGATATAACTTTGAGATCTCATTAAACCCTTCTCTTTCCCAAGAAGACACTGTCAACGGAAAGGAGAGTAGGCCCGGCTGAATATATCCCATGATTTGTACAACAATCCTGCTTTTGTCATTTGCAAAACAGACACACAATGAGTCTTTTTAAGATACGGAGAGAAGTGCATGGAAGCAAAGCCATTCAAGCAATTGACCAAACCTCCTTCAAAAAATAAATAAAATACACATCATTAAGAAGTGTCCACACCACCACCTTGTGGAATCTTCTCGCAAGAGCAACACCTGCTTCTTTCTACCAAAAAGAAAGAAAGGCGCAAGAAGAAAAGAAATAAAGTTATATTCTTCTTCTTCTCTTTATCCAGTATGGATAGCAAAAGGACTGATGGAGATGGTTGTCTTGCTGGTTTTCAGAATGGAAACGTTCTACTGAGACAATTAGCTTTGCTTTATTTCTACCACCACCATCTCCTTCCCTTGAAATAACTCACTGTCATTGCTTTGAACTGTAAGGATCATAATTAACCAGTTGCTGAACGCAGCCACTTTCCAATGCATCCCTCTCTGCACTCAAAATGGAAACCAGGAAACCACAACCTGTAAATCTCCACTAACCGGAAAGCTAGCTAGGGTGCATGATGGCCAGACTAGGAAATCCACTTCCCTCCATCCATCTCTTACTGTAGCTACTTACAGGATACTCAAAGCAGAGAATATCCCCCCCCCAGGTGGGTATTCTTGACCTCTAGGATTTCCTTTCTTGTACCTGGTTCTTGTCAACCCTGAGGCACAGATCCTATCAAACAGGATCACTAACTGTTGCTGCAAGATGGTGGGGGGTTGCCTGCGTGGTTGGTGACTTCACTTTACCCTTGGGGGCTGGCTGCAGCAGTGGCAGCCATGATCACCTGGCAAATGGCTGGAAAACTTGCGGAAGCAACGGGATAGGCAACTTAACCTGAAAAATAAACCCCACAGAATGGGTCTGGCAAATCAGGAGGTGGCAAAGTTGGTCACTGAGAGGATAGCAAGAGGATATCCAAAACTAGCCTGGCATCCCTCATGGTTAGAGAAAATGGATGGGTTAGCCTGACAGGCTGAAAGTGGATGTGTGTGTGTAGCTGAACCCTTTTGGTGCCAAAGAGGGACAGCAGATGGAGGAGACCTGTCTGCATCAGGGACTTGGACGCGTCTGCAGTGGTTTGACAGGGGGTGGGTGGGTGCGGGGAAAGCTCTGCTCCTCTCCCCCTCCCGTCCCCACAACTAGGGTCTTCCTTGCTTGCAATCTTAAACAGGACACAGAGGTCCCACCACGCAGGCTGGGAAAGTGGGGTTGTAGGGTGAGGATAAGGAAACCGCTTTAGCAAGAGGTGGTGGGGGGGGGAGAGGAGAGGGTAACAAGTTAGGCGGCCGCTCTTCTGACCCCCTTCATGGGTGGCTGCAGAAGGGACAGAGCATCATTCACAGCGCCCTGCAGAGTGAAAAGCACGCGCGGGGAGGGGGGGATCGGAAAAATGAAAGCAGCTGCAGTGCAGAGAAGGAGGGGGAGGTAGCAATGAGCACAGGCAGCCCCTGGATTCTGGGCATTTAGGCAGAAGTGGGTGGGGGGGGGAGAGGATCAGTCCTAGGCTTCTTAACTTTCCACTAGAAAGTCAAGAGTTGGCAGCTTTGATAAACCATTCAAGGCAGGAGAGGAGGCAGCGTCCGCTTCTCTCCCCCCTCCCCCCGCCAAGCCAGTTTCCAGGAAGGTGCAGAGATCTCTGGACAGACAAATCCCCTCCCGTCCCTGCAATCCTGCTCTCTTCATTCCCACCCCCCCCACCCCTCCCCGGGAGTCCTGCCCCGCTGCTTTGTAGAATAAGCGATTTATTTTACCCTCCTTATCCCCCCCTCCACCATACAAACAAATAACAAGGAGGGCCGATAGAGTCGGGGGGGGGGAGAGAGAAGAACCCACCCAAATGCCACCCTGGAAATCAATCACGTGGGTTTAAAAAACAACAGGCAGCCTCCGGCAGATGAAGAAAAAGAAAAGGACTTGCCTAATGCCTCCAGAGAGCCTCCAAAATCGTTCCTTCTTAGGAAAAGAGATGGAGGGGGGAGTTTAAATCAAAGCTTAGCGTGCCTCTTTTGCAATTCTCTCAACACCCCCACCCCCGTTGCAAAGAGCAGGGCACCAGGGTGCTGTTTCCTTTCCCAATCTCTGCCTTCCCCCGTTTGCTGAAACTGTAGCAATGCTCTCTCTATCTCTCTCTGTGTACTGCAGATAAGAGCCCCCCCCCGCCTCCCCGTTCCCTCTCCGCCACACTCTTCTGTTTATTTGCCTGTAAAGGCAGAGCTACTTTGTAAACATCTCACACAGAGCCCCGGATCCTTCCTAAAGAGCTGACTGCAGCAAAGTGCCCCCCATCACTTAAGAGCGGTGGTCCAGGGACATAGGAGGGTGCCTGTGCAAAGAGATATAGAGAATCATTACATACATGAGGCATGGAAATCATCTCCAGTGCTGAGAGATGGGAAGTACCCTCTTTTTCCCAATAAGAGGGTGGCAATGCTTCCCCCCCCCAACCCGGAAAACAGTGCAGAGACGACTGCAGCAAACCAGTCCCCCCCCCCTCTGGAGTACCAGCTGCAAACGAAGAGGGGGGGGGAGTTTGGGAAGGAAAAGGCAAAAAGGACAGAGCTCTGGCTTGTACCTACCTCGGTGGAGGAAGCTGCCTCTGTGTTGTAGGGGTCCTTGGCAGCCTCTGCCTTCCCAGGCGACTTCCAGCAGAATCGCAGCACACAGCAGGCTTCGCCGGGGTCCAGCTTCTTTTCCTCCCCCCACCTCCTAGCTCGCGTGGTGTGCGTGTGAAATCCAACACGGTTTTGTTTTGAGTTGTTTTTCCCCCCTTAGTCCAGAGGAATGCAACAGCCCCTCGCAAAAAAAGAAGAAGCAGAAAATCTTGGTGGTGGAGAGCGACCAAACCAACCAACCAACCAACAACCCAAAACCGGCAGCAACACAACAGCACTAGGTTTGAAAGAACCCGGCGCTTTCTGTTGTAAATGACCTACATTCAAGCGGCAAATGCATTGCAATCGGCGGCGGCGGCGGCGGCGGCAGCAGCGGAAGAAGAAGAAGAAGAAGGCGCGTTGGGTCTGGGAGTGGGAGCTCCGCTTGCCTATTGCAGGGAGACAAGCGACAGCGAGAGGGAGAGCGAGACTGATCGGCAAGGCAGAGCGAGATTGAAGAGCGAGCGAGCGGTCCAGGCTGTGCCAGGCCGTCTCCTCCCGCGATTGGACCAAACTGAATGGAATTTACAAAGCCGGCAGCCAATAGATCTCCGCAGCCGGCCCCATCGCTACAGGAAGCATCCCTACATCTACAACCGCATGCAAAGAGCATCGAAGCCTAGTGCAAACCAGCTGGAACAGAAGGATCAAGGGTGGCTGTAGTGGTTGAACAGGTGGGCATTTTACACATGTAGGAATAAAAAAGAAAAGGAAAAAGCAGGGTATCTAGAAGGAAAGACTCCTCCTCCTCCTCCTCCTCCTCCTCCTCCTCCTCCTCCTCCTCCTCCTCCTCCTCCTCCTCCTCCTCCTCCTCCTCCTCTCTTGAGTCCCTGCCTTCTTTTTGGTCCAGCTTCTCTTTTACTCAGTGCACGCTCTTAACCCTTTCGTGCCACCATGTCTGCTGAAATAGTGTTTTCACTACCAGCAGTGAACGCCTGCAAACTTGTTCCAATAGTAACAAATAATAGGAAATTGTTGCACCTGATAGGATGATTGAGAAATGCTGTGATGGACACGTGAGTATCACACACACACACACACACACACTTCTCATACAAGTTGCAGGTCCCTTTTCTAGTACAATATAATGGCTCCACGTTTGGTTTGAATTTAAATATCAAACCTACCTATCTCACAGGGTTGTTGTGGAGATTAAAGGGGGCGGGAGAACCATGTGTGCCACCTTGAGTTCTTCAGGTAAAAGGTGGGATATAAATGCTAATACTAATAATGTATCAAAACTAAGACTCGGGTTGTGATAGGACACAATAAGGACTGGGATCAGGATTATTTGAACCCATTTTACTTCAATAGACCATCAAACCACAGATGGGAGGGTTATTCTGAGTAGATGGATTTAAGTCCATTCATTTGTGCCAAATCCTGATATGTCTACTCATCATGACAGCCATCTAGCTCCAACCCAAAGGAGAATCCAAAGGTTCAGGGTGCTATATGTACATACACATACTAAGGGAGCTCTGCCACCTTCTTGCTACACATAGCATTCCCCTCCCCCATTGACTTTCTCAAATTTACCCTTTCCCACTCCATGCAATGACTAAACCCCCTTTTCATCTTCCCAACCCTATTTCTGAAGCCACTTTTCTCTTCTGTTTTGCAACCCCAATTTTCACCTTCACCCTATATCTCCCCTTTCTTTTCTGAAACCCTCTCATGCTCATACAACACCCCCATGATAACATCCCCTTTGTCCTGTCACATATTGCAACTTCTAAACAACACTTTCACCTTCTGCCCAATTATGAAGCCACCACCCCCTCATGTTTTGCAGCCCATTTTGTACCCCCACTTTTATCTTCACCCCATTTCCATGGCTCCCTCTTTTGCAGCCCCCTTTGCATGTACGCACCATGATGACATATGTGCAAGAGCAAGTTCAGTTACTGAATGTTGCTCATCAACAGGGCCGTCTCGAGCAGGTTGGGCGCCCTGGCGCTGAGGTGCAGAGATCGCTCCGGCGCCCCCGCCCTCGAAGCACGCAGCACGGCTTCGCCGCGCAGCGCCTCCCCCCTGCCGGCTCGGTGCCCCGCGCCACCAGGAGTGCACCTAGAGCCGGGCCTGCTCATCAATGAGATAGCTGCTCTAAATAATTACACTGAATCTGGAACTTCATGTTGAAGACCACATATGGTACCAGGAATGAAAGACATTGTGTGAAACTATTTTGGAATATTTTATGCTTCCACATTCTATATGTCTCTCATGTGAGGCAGCAGAAGAATGAAATATCAAGAAGTTTGAGTACAGCAAGAAGGGAAGGACCCTGGCATAACCCCTTTCTTTTTTTCCCAATGCCCCCTATTGCTCCTCCACAGCACTGCAAATGTCTCCTTGAAACCCATCCACTTCCACCTGTCCCTTCCATAATTTATCCTTTCTGTTCCACTTGTTATCAGAGGACTAAAACTGCCACACAGAGAAGGACCCTTCTTCCCTCCGCCAAGGCCTTCTCTTAAGAGTCATTTCCTTTTTCTTCCTGCACCATCCTTCCACATTGCCACCTTTACCTTTAAAAGCCAATGAAAATAGTGTGATGACAGACTCGTGCAAATATAGTATAAAGAGATACTTCCAAAGAACAGCAGCAATAGATGGTGTCAGCTGACAGGCATAGAATGGGGATCTGGCAAAGGAGGGTGCAGTGGTAACATATTAGAACTTGGCTGGGGAGACCTGGGTTCACATTGTTGATCAGCCATGTAGCATAACTGCAATCCTATGCATAAATCCATGGAATTAAACAAATAAACTCTATTGAACTTGGGGGTGCTTACTTCATAGGTTCAACACATAGATGTTTAACACAAAATCATCAGCCAGCTGAGGTGCCTTTAATTAGAAATGCAAACAATCCAGGAAAGAGTGTTAACATTTAAACTGCTAATGAAGTAGGGACTCCATCCAGGGAAAGAATCTTCAGCCTCATTCCTCTGCTTATATTCCTTATTCTTTAACTTTCTCTATGGTAATCTGCCATAGACAGCATCTTAAAAAGCAGAGACATCACCTTGCCTACAAAGGTCCGTATAGTTAAAGCTATGGTTTTCCCAGTAGTGATGTATGGAAGTGAGAGCTGGACCATCAAGAAGGCTGATCGCCGAAGAATTGATGCTTTTGAATTATGGTGCTGGAGGAGACTCTTGAGAGTCCCATGGACTGCAAGAGGATCAAACCTATCCATTCTTAAGGAAATCAGCCCTGAGTGCTCACTGGAGGGACAGATCGTGAAGCTGAGGCTCCAATACTTTGGCCACCTCATGAGAAGAGAAGAATCCTTGGAAAAGACCTTGATGTTGGGAAAGATGGAGGGCACTAGGAGAAGGGGACGACAGAGGACGAGATGGTTGGACAGTGTTCTCGAAGCTACGAACATGAGTTTGACCAAACTGCGGGAGGCAGTGGAAGACAGGAGTGCCTGGCGTGCTCTGGTCCATGGGGTCACGAAGAGTCGGACACGACTAAACGACTAAACAACAACAATGGTAATCTGCCACAAACAACAATAAATCTTGAAAGCCTCATTATCACCTCATTCACAGGAAGGTCTGTCAACTACTCTGGCCTCTGGCATATGACATTCGCTCCACTAAAATCTTCCACATTTGTTGTTTGCTGTGACATCATGGTTAGCAACCAGGTTGCTTGAGAGGTTGCAGCCAGAAGACCAGAGCAAGCCACATGGGTGCAAGACTTCAGGCGTTCTCTTAACAGTGTTGGAGCAACAATGTTCCACACTGTAACCCAGTCACTTATGGAATATCTGTTTCATATCAGATGGCATTTTTTGTGGTTTGGGGAGGTTTTGTGGTTTGGGGAGTCTGTAGGGATGGTTTTGTTAATTTTTTAGACTTTGTGTTTCATTCTGTTTTTATCTTGTACATCACTTCAAAGGCCTTATGCTGTGAAACAGTCTGTAAAAGCGTTTGACAACAGCAACAATCCAATATGGCAACCCAGTGTTACCATCTCTGTATTGCAGACTGGGGAACCGAGAATGGGGAAGGGTCCCTTGCCTAAGGCCACATAATGAGGTCATGGCAGAGACAATGAACCCATGACTTTCTGATCCAGTCTTCTAGACACTGGTTTCTCTCTGATATGTGGCATCTACAACCTTCCAGAGTTAAATGTACAAATGACATTGTGAAGAAAACCTGTTTATTTGAATTAAGGTTTAATGGGTATTGTGTAATGCATTCTGGCATTTGTATTGCAATGTACATAGTAATGTGTTTGATGTGGGAAGTTTTCTGTCTGGTCTGGTGAAAGTTAGTTTGACTGTCACTTGGGGCCTTAACTGGCAGGGTTGGTGTTAGAATTCTCAGCATGCGAAAGAAAGGTAGAAAGATATGCATATTTCTACTGGTGGGTGCAGGTTTGGAATTTTCAGTTGGACAGTGTAATTGGCTACAGCTGGACTACAGGGGCCACTAGAAGTGTAGGCATGATAGGTCTGGGCAGCAGAGAGGGGTGCTGGAGTTAGAGTTCAGATTGTCGGTGCTTGGTGCTCGCTGAGTTGAGAAGGAGAAGGACAGCCAATGACACAGAAATACAGGGAGCTGTCTTACACAGAGCCTGAACACCTAGCTCAGCACTGTCTACACTCATTGGGAGTGGTTCACCAAAGTTTACAGGGAACCAGGCAGAGGGCCTTCTCAGTAGTGGCGCCCATCCTGTGGAACTCCCTCCCATCAGATGTCAAGGAGATAAATGACTATACAACTTTTAGAAGACATCTGAAGGCAGCCTTCTATAGGGAAGTTTTCAATGTTTGATGTTTTGTTATGTTTCTGTATATGCTGGAAACCACCCAGAGTGGCTGGGGCAACCCAGTCAGCTGAGTGGGGTATAATGATGATGATGATGATGTCAGGCTTCAGGGAATTGGCTTCCTCCCCCATGGCAGTAAATAAGCAAATCAAATGAAAGGAAAGTCTTACCAGTTAGTTTCTTTAATAAACAGTGAGAGACAAAAGAAACTGTCTCACTAGAATGGTGGTGCTCCCAGTTAAGGCTCAACCCCCTTCATCCCTATTACTGTAATCTACATCACTCCTCTGTCTTGTAGACTGATCTTGTACCCTCTGTGCTTTCTGCTCTAACACTCTCTGAGCTCTCTGTGTCCTTGGGGATGGGGGGGGATGCTGTCCAGAGACTGTGAATCCAGTATTTTCCAGCTTCTGCCTTCTGGATTATGTCCCTCTGCAAACCACTGCTCCAAATCTATACTGCCCTCCTGCTCCTGGGAAGATTCAGGGTCAGGGGAGGGGGCGGCTCCCAACATTCCTCCTCAGTGCAGTCCTCCTCAGCACGGTCCCTGACATATAACAGCCCTACCTGGAAATGCCAGGGGAAGAAGCTGGGACCTTCTGCATGCAAGACAGATGCTCTACCACTGAAGGAAGACCTGAGAGGCAGGCAGGTGGAGTGCCTTGGTGCCCAAAGGCTTGCTGGGGATAGCTGAATCATTTGGCTTAGGCTGAAAAGACAAAGGGAGAACCTGTCTGCAGCGCTGAGGCAAGAAGTGAGAAGCAGTTTGGAAGGTTGGTCTCTGGTGACTTGTAGGAGTACCAGAGGGAAGATTTCCATGACAGTAAAGCAAGACTTCATTATGTCAACATAATTCCATATGGGTGTTAAGAGACCCCCCCTTTTTTTACTGCAGCCTTCAGTTACTTATGGTACTCTTACATATAGAAATGGTGCTATGGTCTAGTTTTCTACATTTAGGATATTGTTAGGTGGGTATTTTAATTAATTTTTATTTATATTTTATTCAATAAGCTTTGGTGTGTATTTATTTTTCTTAGGTGCTGATGGAATATTCTGTTAAAAACTACACCCAAAATGTTTCAGAAATAGTACCTCATTAGCCTTTATCTCATGCTGATCTTGGCAACATATGAAATTAGGAACTTTTAGGAGCAGGAAGTCATGTGACATGTTTCTACATAAATGTCATCATTCATGGAGAAGTGGGGAGGATAATGTTATGGACACTTCGGACTTCCTTTTCCATTTGATTTCCCTCATGAGACATCTCCTGCATCAGGCTTCCTGACATTAGAAAGGACAGAGAGAAGCAAGTCTCTATCTCAACCACCCCACTTCCATTGAGCCTTGGTTGAAGTCACTCATTTTGTTTGCTCTTTGACATCAGCACTGCTGTTTATTAATCCAACACCAGTGGAAGCCATATTCTGGAAGAAAGGAAAAGCAAACCTTGCCTTGAAGAAGTTGCTTTCTTTGGGAAGCAGGAAGACCTTTTTTTAAAAAAAAAAAAAACCCTTCATGCTTTTTAGTTTGGGAGGAAACAATATCAGGCAGGCCTGCAAAAGCAAATCAAAGCATATGAAATAGCGAAGCAAAGGTGGAGTACGGCTACATTTCACATCAAAATACTGAAATGTCAATACCCACTTCACTAACAATTATTGAAATCGGAAGTCTTTGTTCCTCTTGCTAGCGTTGATTAAAGGTGTCTTTCAGAAATCTGGGCTCTAACAACTGAATGAGAAGGAGAATGTCACATGCTGAAGCTTTTCCCAATAATTTTATCGATAGAAAAAGCTTCACTCCTTTCTACTTTTAAGGCAGAGAAGGCTAGCCAGAAGTAGTTGTCAGCTTAGGCAGAGATAGTTTCTGAATTTCTGGTTAAATAAAGTAGATAATGACATTTCAATATTTGATGCCAAATGGATCTGGAAATTCACATGGGTCATATGATTTCCCACCACATTGCTGCGAGTCACTCACATGGTCAAAAATTTAGCCACTTTATCTCTTGAGTAATAGCAAACAATATGGAGGATACTTATGACCTGACACATCCCTAGATGCAGTGCAAGTGACCTAGAGACAATTCTTCAGAACATGCCACCTTCAAAAGGTGCTATCATGGTTGCAGAAATCATTGCCAGATAACTACAGCTGTATCCACGGATGAGCCACATCTCACCCTCCCTTCCATCCAAGCAATTGCAATTAGAGACAAAACAGCTTACAATGTGGAGGCAATCTTGGCAATTGTAAATAGGATTCAAAATGATGTTCTAGCATCCTTTTAAAACATATATTTATTGCATTTATGTACCACCTTTCTCCCAAGGCAGAATAGAATGTTAAAATACTGTATGAAAACACTCATATTTTACATGTAAAGTCATACCTCGGTATAGTATGCTTCGGTCTGAGTATTTACAGTTTAAGTACGCCGCGGACCCGTCTAGAACGGATTAATCCACTTTCCATTACTTTCAATGGGAAAGTTCGCTTCAGGTTAAGTACGCTTCAGTTTAAGTACTCCATGGACCGCCTGGAACAGATTAATCCACTTTCCATTACTTTCAATGGGAAAGTTCGCTTCAGGTTAAGTACTGAACACTGCCCAGGCTTCATTGCTGATAATGCAGCAAAAATGAAGGAGGCAGCAGTTACGAGTTACCGGTCCCTGCAGCCACAGCAGCCACTGTGATTCTCCAGCAGCTTAATTTCACCCCCAAAGGCACACTCCATTGTCTCTTGAGACAGATGGATGCCAACAACACACACTGCTGCTGAAGACTGAAATAATCAGAGGTTAATTACACATTCCTACATTGTTTCTCTCTTATATTGGAGATGGATTATTTCCAAGGCAGACACTACTGACTGTGCATAATGCCGTTATCTTTAAACTGGCACAAATGCTCAATATTTGCAAACATTTTAAATATATACATATATCCCGTGATGTGACAGCAGACACAAGGTGTGAAGGTGTTAAAAAAAGATATTGATATGGAAAAATCCTCAAATATCACTTGGTTTGGGGCAAAGAAGAGTGACAGCAATGGAGAGCACTGGAAATCTTCTACTATCTCTTCCCTAACAGCCAATACCCAATTCATAGCTGCCAAGTTATCCCTTTTTTTAAGGGATTTTCCCTTATGCTGAATAGGCTTCCTCACGAGAAAAGGGAAAACTTGGCAGCTATGACCCAATTGAGAAGGGAAATATTAACATCAGCTTGAGAATAGCCCACTACCACTTTTATCGAAACCTTCAGTCTGAGAGGGGATGTTTATTGGCAATTTTATAGAGAGTACGGAATCCAGTGATAAAATGTGTTCCATTTATCTCCTCAGCTATTAAAGAGGATCTCACTTTGAATATGTTACAAGGCTGAGTGTAGCTTTTGCACCTTTTCCTACCAGGACAGATACCAAAGAACTGTTTTGTCAACCCGGTCAGGTAGACAGGGTACAATTATTATTATTATTATTAATTATTATTATTATTATTATTATTATTATTATTATTATTATCATCCATATAGGCTCAAGTGGACTTACATTATAACTGTTAAAATGTGGTCTACTTTGGAAAACATTTCACTAATTGTAAATTTCTTACAGGGTTTTAACCTTCATTTCAGCTGAGGGTATGTTTGTTTAAGTTGTTTAGTTTTTATTGAAAGCCTTTCAACATGAACCCTTTGTTGACACAATAATCAAACATAGCTTTTAAACCTTAACATTTTGTAGCTGTTGTTGTTGTCAGAATCCCAAATGAGCAGCTCATGGTAGGATATCATACATTCCAGGTGTTACCCAGGACTTATCTGAATCAATCCCAAATCAATTTGTTTAACATATCACCATTTCAAATCAGCCTGAAGGAAGCTCATCCATCACTAATTCTATGTTCTAGTTCTGACAGTTCTAGTTTCAGGTAGGTAGCCATGTTGGTCTGCCATAGTCGAAACAAAAATAAAAAAAATTCCTCCTAGTAGCATCTTAGAGACCAACTAAGTTTGTCATTGGTATGAGCTGTGAGAGCTGTGGCAAAAAGAACAAAAGCCAAAATCATCAGCAGTTATTAGGATTATGATGCCTTAAAAAACTTGATAAATACTTGATAAATCCCCCCTCTGAATCAGTGGCCTTGTTTCCTCTTTGTATTGATACTGTTGTATTGAACCATTGCAGAACCACTGCTTCATTCATCTCTCTTTTCAGATGATATGCAGTTGGCTCTCCCACACTAGTTTTGCAACTTGCGGCTTTTGGTTGCTTGTACAGGAGGGACTCAGGAGTGCATCCCTAAGCTCCCTCAGGACACACTGAACAGTTGCTCATTCCAACTTTGCCCTGTCCCTCAGCTAAGCAAAAATCAACATGGCCGAGAGCCAATATCCTAACCTCCTAAACAGTTAACTTTTCTTCTGTGCAACCATTGTCTCTTCCACCTCATTCCCTCTCATTTTCCCAGCGACTGTCATTCTCAACACTCTCCACCTGCCACTCACTCTAACTCTGTCCCACATCCCACCACATTTAATCTCCTTTCACTCTTTTGTTATTGTTGAACTGCAAGAAGTGGGGACCATGAGCAAAGTGGAACAGTTAGATGGAGGAGAATTGTGGGTAGACATAGTTACTTGAGGAATCTCTCTGTGGAGCACTCCAGATCTGCCCTATAGTCATTCAACCTGTACTATGCAGTAATATTCACTATGCCCTTGGGGGAAAACCAATACATACATTTTTTTTATATAATAAAAAAAAACTGCAACATCTCACTCTGTGCATTACAATGTCCTAAATAAGCTCAGGCCTTGAGCTGGCTCTCTGTGCACTAGTCAACAAGGCAGCCCCGCTAAATTAAATTCTTATTTTGCGTCAATCCCATAAAAAAACATCATTTGTCAATCGTCAAAAACCATAAAATTTGCTGCTTGTGATGACAGCACTAGAAATGAGAAAGTCTCTCTTGCACCTGCTGCGTTTCTGAGATAACTTACCCAAACACAGTTGAAAAGCAGGAGGCACAATGTTTCAGGCAGGATTATTTATTGATACATTCCAATTTATAATCAACAAACTCATTCAATCCTAGGCGAAGCAGACTTTCCTCAGGGTTGCTAGCTGTTTTGATTTTTAGGACATTTTAAAAAAAGAAAAAGAGGGTGATTATGCTTCATATCCAAAAACAACATTTCAGAACAAGGAAAGAGGCAGGTTTTAAAATAAGTTCAATAATAATAATAATAACAACAACAACAACAACAACAACAACAACAACAATGCTATGTAGTGAGCCAGCAGCCAAGCCATTTAGATTTTCTAGAATCCTTAATGCCCCAATTTAGGAGACAATAGAATGAATCCCTCTATTCTTTTCCCTTTTTGCAATATTAATGAACTTATATTAATGAACTTATATGCTGCTTTATATTTCAAGAATCTCGTAAGAGGTTTACATCTCAACAAAACTCAATACAAATTACATAAAGATGCAATAACTGTGCCCAGTGCTCTAAGGATGCTCTGCTTTGATTAAAAGAAAAATTCTGATACCATCCTGGGCAGAGGGAGATGCAATTAGATGATCTGCTGGTGCCTTGCCATGGTTTTTGCCACCTTAGGCTGCCAAGTGCATCTCTCTCTCTGGAGAAGGCTAACACAACCAAAGGAATTCATGCTTTCGAATTCCAGACAGAATTAGTGCATTGCTGTCAATATTGGATTGGTTTTGGAAACTGCTTTGGAACTTCATCTGGTTCAGACTGCTGATGAGGGGTAAACATATTGGCCCAACCCTATACCATCTGTTGTTGTTGTTTAGTCGTTTAGTCGTGTCCGACTCTTCATGACCCCATGGACCAGAGCACGCCAGCCACTCCTTTTTTTTTTTAGTATAAATATTTATTAATTTTCCACAAAGAAAAACAAAAAACAAAAAATAAAAAGTATAAACCAATACATCTTATCTTCATCACAGTGTAAATTGGGACCTCCTCGGGTTCCCGTCCCGTCCCTGTGGTTCTTATACACATTTCCAATCAGAAGCCACGCCTTGGTTTTTGAACATTTCGGAAGTCAAACAGACTTCTGGAATGGATTACGTTCAAGGACCAAGGTACCACTGTACTGCATAGGATTTCCTTTTGCTTCTAAATAAACATGAAAGTTGTTGTTGTTGTTTAGTCGTTTAGTCGTGTCCGACTCTTTGTGACCCCATGGACCAGAGCACACCAGCCACTCCTGTCTTGTACTGCCTCCTGCAGTTTGGTCAGACTCACGTTTGTAGCTTTGAGAACACTGTCCAACCATCTCGTCCTCTGCCGTCCCCTTCTCCTTGTGCCCTCCATCTATCCCAACTTTAGGGTCTTTTCCAGGGAGCCTTCTCTTCTCATGAGGTGGCCAAAGTATTGGAGCCTCAGCTTCAGGGTCTGTCCTTCCAGTGAGCACTCAGGGCTGATTTCCTTCAGAATGGATAGGTTTGATCTTCTTGCAGTCCATGGGACTCTCAAGAGTCGCCTCCAGCACCATAATTCAAAAGCATCAATTCTTCGGCGATCAGCCTTCTTTATACTGGTCATGAAATTGTGTCTGGGCCCTTTACAAGCAACTGAACCTGACTTTTAAAAGCACTAAATGGTGTGGGATTGGGATTGGAATATATGTGACTATCAGAACACTTAAATCAACATCAAAGGTCTTAGTGCATCCCTCTTGATATCAAAAGTGCAGTGTGGGCAGAGGAGGGCCGAGATCGACCCAGAAGTAGTGCAGTGATCACTACTGCCTCTGCAGCTCCAAAGCTGGGGAGAAGGTGCTTGTGTTATCTCAAAATTAGCACTCTCACTCAGGCTTTTCTGTCCTGGAGAAGGAAATGTGGAAGGGAAATGCTGGACACTGCAATTATTGTTATTAAATCTGTATACAGCGCTTCATCCATAGATCTTAGGGCTGTGCACAGAATAAAAATACAAGATAAAAACACAAAATATATAATAAAAACCAGAACAACAAAAACAAACCCTACAACCCCCCCCACCTCTGCCACAAACACATATGGACACATTGTTAAAACCATGTTTATGGAAGACAGTCTTACTCGGCTATGACTGATCACCAAAGAAGAAAGAAGAAGACTACTACTTGAAGGTGCTTTGAGCATCATCGTCATCAATCAATGGTGCAACTCTCTTCACTGGACCTTCCTTTGAGAAAGACCACTGTGTATCTGTGGGCTGGAGACATTGACACTGCTGCTTGAAGATGCTTAGTTGCCTTCAATCAAAAGTACCCAACCCACCACATTGCCGTCGGACATTGACTGCGGAACGTGGTAGTGATTGGTCGTGCCATGCAGGCAGGGTGGCACTGTTCACTGGACTTCCCAATGCTGAGTGTCGCTGCCAGTTTCTGAGAGTGGGAGGGGGGAGGCCCAGGGAGGTCACCCTGGCATGGGTGCAGTGGCGGAGCCAACCCAGTGCTTCTGCCATTGAATCCATGCTGCATGGAGCTCCCCGCACTGCACCCCTCCTCCTCTCAGGAACTGGAAGTGATGTTCATTACTGAGAAGGCAGGTGAAGAACACCACCCTGCTTGAGCCACCTAACTAACCACTACCATAGGAGAGCAAGTGGAACAGGGCATCTATGGCATAGTTCTGAGTATCTCCTGCTTAATTTGGCTCTGTGGTACTCTTGCTGCTTTATGATCTGTGATATGTTTCTTCTTTGCATATGATACTCAGGTTAGCATGAGCCTGATTCCCAGAGTGTCAGCCATGCCTTGGGTGTTCAGAGATTTATTTCTAATGTTATGTGATTAAGATGTTTCAGACAGACAAGCGGAGTAAATGCTTCAAATAACTCAAAGTGTGCTTGCTCACTCTGGGCTTGTCGCTCCCATTGGTAGCATGATTTATTTTATAAAAGTACTAGCAGCATTTTTCAGGAATTTTCAGGAATTCAGGAATTATAAGGGGAAATGTTTAGATCACTTTGAATAAGGTGGCAAAGAAGAGGAGGAGGAGGAGGAGTTTGGATTTGATACCCCGCTTTATTACTACCCTAAAGAGTCTCAAAGCGGCTAACATTCTCCTTTCCCTTCCTCCCCCACAACAAACACTCT
Organism: Zootoca vivipara; assembly: GCF_963506605.1. NCBI lineage: Eukaryota > Metazoa > Chordata > Lepidosauria > Squamata > Lacertidae > Zootoca > Zootoca vivipara. The sequence continues at coordinate 34,101,580 of NC_083279.1, forward strand.
GTGAGGTGAGTGAGACTGAGAGACTTCAGAGAAGTGTGACTAGCCCAAGATAACCCAGCAGCTGCATGTGGAGGAGCGGAGACGCGAACCCGGTTCCCCAGATTACAAGTCTACTGCTCTTAACCACTGCACCACACTGGCTCTCATCAATTCTTTGGCGATCAGCCTTCATGTTGTTTTGAAATCCGTAGATAAAACAAGTGCAGTTTTGAAAGATTAAGCCTTGCATCTTGAGTCAAAATGGCATCCAATTGTATCCAAACATAACACAAAAACCTGCTCTGTTATCTCAGGATATCTTAAGAGCTATCCAAATCAAAAAAAAAAAAAAAAAAACCAGACAGGCAAACCACTTTCCAAAATATAGAGCAGATTTATTTACTTTCTATGAGTATGGCTTTTTATAAATAATAAATATTATGATAATGTACAATAAAATGATTAAGGCATCGCATCACAAAATTATAAATTTGTAAAATACAGAACAAATGATCCACACTGAAACTAATGAAAACACTTGGCATAACAGGAATGTTTTCAAGTGGTAGCAAAATATCAAAATTGTAAGTGTCTGTATGGTTTCAATAGGAACCACATAGAAAGGATTCAAATCTATTATTTCCCATTTTATCTGAAGTTAAAGGCATTTCAATGGCTACAGACACAGAGAAACGTTTTAGAATGTTCAAATTTACAAACAATCCTTTGGCCTGTATTCAGGAAACTTCTCTTTTATCACATCCATAATGTGCATAGTGGGATTTCATAAATACAGCAAATAAACAGGTGTCATTCATAATCATGTTTGTCTGTGTACTTTCATTCCTTTGTAAGGACAATTTAGGCTGGGAGGAGTTTTTGTTTATAAGCTTTGTAGCATCCACATTAAAAAGGACGTATTGTGTGAGCAGCTGAAAAGGCCACAAATACCAATCTGATTTCAAACAGGCTATTTGGAGCTTTAGTCACTTGGGGAGGTGCAATAATGACAACTTCTACAACATATGTTGGAATGTGTTTTGTCTTCCTGTCTGTTCTCTTTACATTTGGACGCTTCCGGAGATACCACCACCCAATTTGGTATGATGATTTCTGAGGTATAGGAACCATTTTTTGTTCATGTTTGGACATGGTTGGACACCAATTTGAATCAAGATGGCAGGCCAAAGCATTCTAAACTGCACCAATTTAGATGCCTTTGGATATATAGTTTTCCATGTAACAATGAGTGGGGGCAATGAGGATAGGGGAGATCGCTCTGTCTTACAAGCAAGAATGTTTGTGCTGATGGAATAACCGTATTCGCATAAGAAAACTCTACTAGATCAGGCCATGGCCCATCTCTTCCCATATCCTGTTCTCACAGTGGCCACTAAGATGCCTATGGGAAGACAGCAAGCAAGCCATCAGCTCAAAAGAACTCTCCCTTCCAGTTGGTTTCTAGCAACTGCTATTCAGAAGCATTTACTGTCTTCGGCCACCAAGGCAGAGCAAAACCAACATGGCTTAATAGCCGTACTATGGCGAGTATCCATATCAGTGCAATTTTGAATTCCACCCAGTGTCTTACACCGCCAGTCCTTGTCTTCTATCCTATAAGAGAAAAAGGAAATTATGGAAGGATGATTGGTCCCAGCAGTAGCTGTGATATTAGGTGTTGTCTAAACTACAAAAGAAATATAGGAATCCAGTATAAAAGGATGGATATGATTCAGCTTTTTTATTTCAATGGAAGAGCTTTATTGCCCGATTCTATGAATATTTACTCTCTTTTACTTCAATGGGGGCTTCCTCCCATACCATATAAGTGGTGAGGATTGCAGCATTCTTTACACACTGAAAATTAGTGGGACTAAATAATTCTTGATTGTGTCTGGACTTCATAGCTCTTATGAGATAGACTAGGCTTGATGGAAAGAAATATAGCTACCCTTATGGTTAGGATTTTGAAAGGCATTATGTACTTTTGGGCTGAGCCTGATCCTGCTAAACTGATACAGTAGTACCTCGGTTTATGAACATAATTGGTTCCGGAAGACTGTTCATAAACTGAAGCGTTCATAAACTGAAGCGAACTTTCCCATTGAAAGTAATGGAAAGTGGATTAATCTGTTCCAGACAGTCTGCGGAGTACTTAAACTGAAGTGTTCATAAACTGAAGCGAACTTTCCCATTGAAAGTAATGGAAAGTAGATTAATCCGTTCCGGACGGGTCCGCGGAGTACTCAACCTGAAGCGTACTTAACCCGAAGTATGAGTGTAATTGGTTCCGGAAGTCTGTTCATAAACTGAAGCGTTCATAAACTGAAACAAACTTTCCCATTGAAAGTAATGGAAAGTGGATTAATCTGTTCCAGACAGTCCGCGGAGTACTCAACCTGAAGCGTACTTAACCCGAAGCATGGGTGTAATTGGTTCCGGAAGTCTGTTCATAAACTGAAGCGTTCATAAACTGAAGCGAACTTTCGCATTGAAAGTAATGGAAAATGAATTAATCCGTTCCAGATGGGTCCGCGGCGTTCATAAACCGAAAATTCATAAACCGAGGTGTTCATAAACCAAGGTTCCACTGTACACTGAAGTCTCCAACTGAAATTAGCAGGACTTCTAAGTGTGCGCCTAATTCACGCCCGTTAAAACAAATAGGACTCAAAAGTGCTTGCTTCACCCATGCAGGTTCATGCCCTTGAATAACATTTGGTATTAGTTGATGGAATTGTTTTTATTTGTGTTATTTCACTCTGCTTCACTTAAAACCCTTCCATTAACATAAAGCATGAGAATCTGCAGTAGTGTAATTATGTTCCCCTTCTCTACCCCAGAGATAGTTACTGTAAATATTTTCTATCAAGCAAACTGCAGGTGCTGCATTTTTCATGTGATTTGCAAAGTGCTGTACATCAGTGCGTCCAAAGATACACAAATTGCAATTTGCACCTTTTTTCCAATTAAACCGGGGTTAATCTAGCATATGGAAAAGAGAGGGAGGGAGTGGGGAGAGAGAGAGAGGGAGAGAAAGAATTATGTGGCATCTTGTTTAAAGACGAAAAGAGCAGTCACCTGACTTTTCTTACGTATTTTAAATAATTCAGCAGCACAGGATTTACATATAAAGAAAATATCAATTTTACTGTGCGGCCATGTTCTTTTTCAGGATGATAAACTATGCAAGTAATTGAATCTCCATTATCTTCCTCAAAGTAACGTCACAACTTTGATACACAGGAAGGCTCAGAAATAACCATAATGCCAAAGATTTAGAAGTATATAATCATTTCATGAAAGTAAGGAATTGTATTTTATGATAGGGAAGTGCTGGGCTCCTAGTAGAGTCACCTATTACTCCAGTGTATGCTCTGTTGTCCAGGGATACGCTCTCTTCTAGAAATGGGCAACTGTTTCTTATCAATACAACCTCACCTTCTGCAGGTGAAATGAGATGACTAGGCAGGATACCAGAAGTGGGGAATGCATTGGCAATGTACACTGAAAAGAAGGTAGCTGTCCAGTCATCAGCTAGCTACCTAACAAGACCACTGATGGCACATAAGGTTCCTTCATTTGTTCTTCTGCCATAGTCTGGTGGCCCCAAAGCACAGGTGTTCTTGCAACTCTCCAGCACAATTTGCAGAGACAGGCAGTGTGTGAATGCTGCAAATCATATTTGTGCTCCTACACTAACACCAGCATTGGCAGACTTTGGGATCTCAAATTTCAGCGGCGCTAGGTGCAATGCTAAAATTCAGCCCCCCCCCCTGCCTCTTGTGCCTCTTGCACTATAGCACTGTTGTGGTTCCCCCTGCAACCGAACTGGTTGCCCTTCCCTAAAACTGCCTCTGACACCAGATTCTCATAACATTTATTTCCAGCCACTCTTGAGGGCAGAAATATATTAAAAACCAATCCATGCTAATAATTGTGAGTGGAGACTGCCCTCAAGATGGCAGGGAGTGCACTGTTGAAATAAATGAAGGGCCTCCATTGCCTTCTATACCACAGACTACTGAAGACAATCTTTGGAAGCCAATTCAGAGGTCGCCTCTCCTGGATTTCTAGTCAAATTTTATTGGGGCAATTTAGATCTCACAGCTGAAGCAGTCTCATAACTCAGTGTTTGTGATGGCCTGGGACTCGGGCTCGGGCTCGGAGCCAGAGGAATCGCAGCCTGTACTGGACCCTCTGCCTGGGACATTGGCTGAACCTTGTCTGGGGCCTGTTCCTGAAGAGCCCCAGTCTGCTCAGGTTCCCCTGCAACCAACTGGGCCAAGTCAGGGGCCTGAGCCTGTCCTGGCTCCAGGTGCTAAGAATACCTTATTGCCAACAGCTGGTCCACTACCAGGGTCAGGAGAGGCTGAGGCGGCTCCTGGGTCCAGTAACCCTCCAGCGTCTCCCGAGCTGCAGAGACTCAGGGCTGAGAGGAGGAGAGACCTGAGTACTTGCAGGAGGAGCGCTCGTCTTCAGGCGAGACAGAGTGGTGAGTCATCGGGGGATCGGGACTGGCCATTACCTCATCAGAGATAAAAGGTGGTCAGACCCCACCCCAGGTTGCGGGAGCAACATTGCTGCTTGACAGATTCTGCTTGTGTTCCTGCTCCTGACCTCGCCTAGTTTCCTGCCCTGCACCCTGCCTCAGCTTCATCATACTGACCCCTTGTTGATTCCTTAGACATCGGACCGGCCCTGGACCTCACCTCTCGGATTACCCTTCAACCAGCAGAGTGTTTCTTTTTGTAGAAGCCCACATTTGCATCCAAATTTAGTCATGCTTAGAGTACACCTACTGAAATCAATGGGTCTGCAATCCTGAGTTCACATACCCAAGAGTAAGTCCCATTGAATTCAATAGTAGACATGGTTATGATTGCTCTGTAAGTCATGACTGATTTAAATCCCATTGATTTCAAATGTTCTGCTCTGAGCATGACTAAGTCTGGATCCAACAGATGTAAACTGTTTCTTCTGCCATTAGCTCCATGGGTCCAAAATGTAGCTTTCAGGTCACAGCCCTATGAATAGATAGAGGTGATGCAATAAGGCTACATCTGTTTGTGGAATCAAATGTTAATAAGGATTATATCTAGGGGGGACATGTTCTGCTAATCTAGCGTTTTACCATTTTGGGGTAGTATGTGATCAGGTATGCTAGTTTTCTGATTGCTTGAAATCTTGGAGCTATGGTCGATGGACACATAGCTTTAAGAGGTACTGGGAGTGATAAATACTACGTGGAAATCTGCAATGCTTCCCTTGTTAATGTATAGTAAGAGGCAGCGATGCAGCAATGGGCAGTCAGCTAGAAAATGTTAGATTTCCAGGCAATAAGGACACTGCTGTTCATAGGTCATGCCTCAGAATACCCATAGAGCCTGAACAGTTTTTAAAAACTGCTACAACAAATTGCTAAACATATAGCCTCATCAGATAAAAGGTCAATTATTATTACAAAGAACCAAGGAGAGGAAAGCAAGATCATCCCTTTGGAGATCTGTTGCTCATTGACTGGCTGTGAATCCTATATACTTATTGTAATTCAATTTTAATGTTTTCACCTCATTTTAAGGTTTTATTATTAAAGTAGTTCATTATGTTTCACTTTCAGTAAGGTAAGAATGTTGGGAGGGAAAGCAGAGGACTTCTGAAACCCTGCTATTAACATCAGTTCAATCAGTAAAGTTATATTATGCATAAACACCTGTGAAATTGCTTTTGATATAACAATGCCAAACAGAACTCGTTTAATAAGAAATGGCCCTGTTAAAATTAAAATTAGAATGTATCTGAAAAAAAACCATGTCGGTAACACAGAAGGAATGCATATCTTATGATTAATTTTGGAAGGCCCTTCTCTTTTAAGAATGGCTGCTTTCAATGACCTCATTCAAATCCCACTGAAACTGAAATCTGAGAGACAGCCTCAGGTTAACAAGATACTAAGTCCAGCATTTGGTATGTTAGGAGCAATAATGAAATGGTGCCTCCATGTCTTACAAACACACCACTACTGCCATCATTTCTCTTTTGCCATAGGACTCAGCTTATGGGAATCCATGCATCAACAAGTTAGAAGGATGATGTTGAAACACTGGGATCTCTATTTTACTTGTTTCTGAGAGCTACTGTAGCTTCTGCTGGAATTCTGTTTAGATGGTTGCTTGGTTGTTGTTTTTAACTTAAGATGTTTTATATCAATATAATGTGATCCAAATTTCCAGTGTCGCAGTGCATATTCCAAAACAGAATAAACAGAATAAATTATAGTAAGAGCTGTTCGGCAGTGGAATTTGCTACCAAGGAGTGTGGTGGAGTCTCCTTCTTTGGAGGTCTTTAAGCAGAGGCTTGACAGGCAAATGTCAAGAATGCTTTGATGGTGTTTCCTGCTTGGCAGGGGGTTGGACTGGATGGCCCTTGTGGTCTCTTTCAACTCTATGATTCTATGATTCTATGGCCTTCACTGGAAAAGGAATAGCCATCGTTTGTCCATTTCTGGACAACTTACCTCCTGCTCCATCTCTAAAAGGATTCCCATTCAAGAGCACCTTTGTGAAGGAACCAGAAGACTGGAAATAAGCCACTTCCAGTTTGCAAAGGATGCTAGGATCAAGACACAGGAGAAGCAGGCAGAGAATACAGAAGGACTTCCTGCTGACTTCTTCCTCCTCCTTCACAAGATATGGCACACAGTCTTCGCTCCCAGTATGCAGTGTAAATAGAACAGGTCACCATAGTTGGGGCTGAGAATGATTATTTTCTTCTCTTGCTTTGTTTGGCTGGCAGGGGAATTTTTTGTTCACCTGCTCCATACCGTACTGCTGGAAAGGAGCAGTTAGTGGTGGGTGTTGGATGATGAGACCAATTTGATTGGCTTGATTGGTTTTGATCACTTGGCAGGTGTGTGCAGGCAAGGGAAGATGCTAACAGAAGTTCTAATTACCCAGAGGCACTTTTCAGCTGAATTGAAATTCCAGAAATTTGCTTTGAGGGCATATGGATCACAATTGAGGTTAACCCCTGTCAGCCACCTAAGAGAGTGGGGCTTTGAGTGGGTAAGACCATCTTTCTCCTCTTAATGAATATTGGGGGAGCAAGCTGGAGTTAGAACCAGCTAACTTCCCTTGCCCAGTCATGATAGGCTTAGGAGCCTGAGGAAGGATTTGCATATTTCCCACAGTTGTTGTTGTTGTTTTATTTATTTATTTATTTATACCCTGCCCATCTGGTTGGGTTCCCCCGCCACTCTGGGCGGCTTCCAACAAATACCAAAATACATTAAAATATCACAGATTAAAAACTTCCCTAAACAGGGCTGCCTTTAGGTGTTTTCTAAATGTCAGGTAGTTGTTTATCTCCTTGACCTCTGATGGGAGGGCGTTCCATAAGTTGGTCTCATTCCCCTACTAAGTTTATAAGTTGGTAAGTTCTTGAATTTTGAGGTTCTTAAGTGGAAGTGAGAGCTGGACCATAAAGAAGGCTGATCGCCGAAGAATTGATGCTTTTGAATTATGGTGCTGGAGGAGACTCTTGAGAGTCCCATGGACTGCAAGAAGAACAAACCTATCCATTCTTCAGGAAATCAGCCCTGAGTGCACCCTGGAAGGACAGATCGTGAAGCTGAGGCTCCAATACTTTGGCCACCTCATGAGAAGAGAAGAATCCTTGGAAAAGACCCTGATGTTGGGAAAGATTGAGGGCACTAGGAGAAGGGGACGACAGAGGACAAGATGGTTGGACAGTGTTCTCGAAGCTACGAACATGAGTTTGACCAAACTGCGGGAGGCAGTGCAAGACAGGAGTGCCTGGCGTGCTCTGGTCCATGGGGTCACGAAGAGTCGGACACGACTAAACGACTAAACAACAACAAACAACAAGTAGTAGCTGGGACACAGCTGGGACACTCTGGTCTAAACCACTGAGCCTCTTGGGCTTGCCAGTCAGAAGGTCGGCGGTTCGAATACCCCGTTGCTCTGTCCCAGCTTCTGCCAACCTAGCAGTTGGAAAGCACGCCAGTGGAAGTAGATAAATATGTACCGCTGTGATGGGAAGGTAAATGGCGCTTCCGTGCGCTCTGGCTTTCATCACGGTGTTCCGTTGCGCCAGAAGTGGTTTAGTCATGTTGGCCTCATGACCTGGAAAGCTGTCTGTAGACAAAGGCTGGCTCCCTCAGCCTGAAAGGGAGATGAGTGCCACAACCCCATAGTCACCTTTGACTGGGCGTAACTGTCCAGGGTTCCTTTACCTTTTTTTTTTTACTCAAGTAGTAGCTAGTGGCCTTGTTTAATTCCATACTTTTTGTCCTGCCTCTTTTATTTCCAGTCTGACAATTACAAATGGAACCTCCTTCCTTTTTGTCCAGTGTTGAAAGTCTAATGTTTTCAACTACAGGTGGAGATGACAATTTCAGTCATTGAACTAAGACAATGTTAGATGTGTCTTGAGCATTCATAAGACATACCTTATGCAACCTGGTCAGAATTAGTGCTGTGCTAATATTTTTGCCTGTTTCCCCACCCTTAACCTTTCATGTGGGGAAAATGTCTGGAAAAAAAATCCTGTGTAAAGGTCATCAGGAGACTATCAAAGATACATCTGTATATGGGGATTGGCTTGCTGTTAAAAAGTAAAGGTAAAGGGACCCCTGACCATTAGGTCCAGTCGTGACCGACTCTGGGGTTGCGCGCTCATCTCGCATTATTGGCCGAGGGAGCCAGCGTATAGCTTCCAGGTCATGTGGCCAGCATGACAAAGCCGCTTCTGGCAAACCAGAGCAGCACATGGAAACACCGTTTACTTTCCCGCTGTAGCGGTTCCTATTTATCTACTTGCATTTTGACGTGCTTTCGAACTGCTAGGTTGGCAGGAGCTGGGACCGAGCAACGGGAGCTCACCCCGTCACAGGGATTCGAACCGCAGACCTTCTGATCAGCAAGCCCTAGGCTCAGTGGTTTAACCACAACGCCACCTGGGTTATTCCTTGTTTGCTGTTATTCCTACCACCCCAAAAAAGCATTATGGAGTTTCTGGGTGGCGTCTCTGCTTTTAGCCATTTTTTACAGTCACTTTCAGCTCCTTCTTTCAAAGAACGCCTGCTTAGAGAAGGCTACTCCAAAATTACCTTCATGAGGTTTTCCAGAAACCTGAATGGCTGACCAGAAACCTGAATAGTTCTGAGAAATCTCCCCACCCGCTCAAATTAAATGACAGCAGCAGAGGATTTCCCTCCCCAGTGTTTTACATAAGTTAAATGAAACTTTTAATTTTTAAAAACATTCTCAACTACTCTCTTTTATTTTATTTTTTATTTTTATTTTAAAAAAATAACTCCCAGAGCTCTTCAGTGCTCAGCAGGCAGCTTTCTGGTCAGTCATATGATGGTATCTGTGCGAGAGTATGAAAAGTCCCTGTCCAGTGTTTTTTTCTGGATATTTGGAGAAATTAACAGCAGAGCAAGAAGGTGATTGCCATCCCTTGGGATCTGTCCACCATCTAGTAGTCAGAATTTTTCTGCCTCTGGATAAAAAAGTCCCTTTCACCATCATTTCCCCATTTTTCTGGTTGTCTTAATGTCTTGAAGAAGAAAGAATTCATAAATTGCATTTATCATCTGTTTGCATAGTATATCATTGTGGATGTTTATTCTCTTACATCTGCTTTGGCTCTTAGCATCCTAATCTTAAGCATAAAATAGGACACATTTATAGAGATAAATCAGTCATTACTGCTACTAGAATTCTACTAACAGTTTCCATGTTTTCAACGGTCACTGCCAAAATATCCTCCATCGAGAAATTAGGAAATGCTGAATGGCTGTTCATGACATCCTCTGCTAAATGTTTCTGGAACTCAGGGTACACAAACATCTTTCATTGGCTATTCTTAGTCCTGAAGCAAAGATGACTGACCTTTTATTCATTGAGGATTTGTTATATTTTGATCTGTGTGATAGCTTTGGCATTCCTAACAAAAGCACCGTGCATTTTTCTGAAACTCAAAGAAGAAGCCAAATAAAAGTCTGCTCATTCTGTGACAAAGTTCATGTAATAATGTCATTCTCTGGTTTTTTGCACACATAATACAGGATTCTGCAGCCTGACACTTTTTACCAAAACACATTGAACTGAAACCTCCCACGCCTTACATTTGATACAACACTCTATTGATGGCATTGTACCTTACTGCCTTTCTATAATATATAATATATGAGGTTCTTGTTAATGGTTTAAATGTGCAGAAATCACAAGGAAACAGAAGATACAGTTGGCCTGCCTCTTCGTCAGAAATAAGATGTTGACTTTCCAATTTGCAAAGTGGATTAGTACATCCGTAAATGGTTTCTAATGCCTAATCCTGAGTTCTTATCCCAGAGCCACAGGGATTCGAACCGCTGACCTTCTGATCAGCAAGCCCTAGGCTCAGTGGTTTAACCCATAGATCCACCTGGGGTTAAACCACTAATAAGGAGTTATGGAATACCTAAAGTCCAGTGGTTAATATAATGCTATAGCAAAAGGGATTAGACACATTCATAATGACTACCAACCCTGGTCCTTTAAGTTCTACCTCCACTGTTGGAAGCATAGAGAGGAGGATTTTTAAGGTAAGTCTCCAGATCCTATGGTGTGCTTGTTTTTATAAGGTATGAAGACAAGGATGTTCTTGCCAATTGGTTTGCTGTGAAGGAAAATGTACCATACAGGCGATATTCTAGCAATCAAAGTGTGATGCAGCCTAAGGAGTTTAACTATTGGGACCACCAATTCTTCCTCAGAAGCCACGGCCTCCACTAACAAAGGAGACATAATTAGAAACTACAAACATCAGGAGTAAATGGCTTGGGCATGCACGGAGTGCATCTGCCTTACCAATGAGAAACCTCTGCTTGTATTTAGTAAGATGATTCCACAACCGGTATCCCCCTTGGACTACTGCAATGCGCTCTATGTGGGGCTACCTTTGAAGGTGACCCAGAAACTGCAATTAATCCAGAATGCGGCAGCTAAACTGGTGACTGGGAGCGGCCGCTGAGACCACATAACACTGGTCCTAAGAGACCTACATTGGCTCCCAGTACATTTCCAAGCATAATTCAAAGTGTTGGGGCTGACCTTTAAAGCCCTAAACAGCCTTGGTCCTATATACCTGAAAGAGCGTCTCCACCCCCATTGTTCAGCCCGGACACTGAGATCCAGCGCCAAGGGCCTTCTGGAGGTTCCCTCACTGCGAGAAGCAAAGCTGCAGGGAACCAGGCAGAGGGCCTTCTCGGTAATGGCGCCTGCCTTGTGGAACGCCCTTCCATCAGTGGTCAAGGAAATAAACAACTACCTGACATTTAGAAAATACCTAAAGGCAGCCCTGTTTAGGGAAGTTTTTAATCTGTGATATTTTAATGTATTTTGGTATTTGTTGGAAGCCGCCAGATGGGTGGAGTATAAATAAAATAATAATAATAATAATAATAATAATAATAATAATAATATCCTTGTATAGAAAGCACATGCTGTAATCACCAAAGGTAGAATATCCTGCTGAATCAAAACAAAGACGCACTTAGTCCAACATCCTGTTCTTACAGCAGCCAAAAACACACACAAACTCACACACAGCATTGTTTAAATCTAAAGGAAAACAGGAATGCAAAACCTCAATACTTCTCTCAAATCTAGGAACGCACACACAAACTCTAGAGTTCCAATAACATACAAATATGGAAAACATACAAACACAGAAGCCACCCCTCATTTCTTCTCCCAACCCTCCTTCCTGATTCACAAAAATAACTGCAAACTGCTATGATCTTTAGGAAAAAAATTAAAAGTGTTATTTGCATTTGGGAGAGATTTGCAATGGGAGATTTACCCCCCAAAGCTAGTACTAGCTTCAGAAGAGGGATTCACCTAAGGATCATAGCACAAGATTAAAGGGTTAACTTACTACTTCCACATCTAACATGATTGTCTTGTCTGTTGGTCAATGATCTTTGAAACCTGTGGTTTTCAAAAAAATTAAATGCAAATATGCATTTAATGTCAGGTATAATTTGGCGTAGATACATCTGCAGGCAAAAAACATCAGTTGTCAGTCTGAAGCTTGATCAGTTTTGAACAAAAAGGCAGATGACTCTCTTAATACTTCTTAAGTTATGATCTGAAGTTTATAAGCATGTTCCCCAAATAATAAGTTGTGATGGCAAAAGCAAATGTCTGAGTTTAGGGGGTTTAATGTGAAATAGCTTTTTGACAAGAACTCACTTTTTGAGGAGAACTATATTTTAAAAGTTGATTGAAGTCAATCTAAAGTCACATTTTGGTCCACCATCTAGATCCAGAATGGTGTCTGGCAATGAAACATTGAAGTAGACTCCATCTCAGGAATCTTTGTGCCAAGTTTGGCAGCAATATCTTAAGAGATGGCCAAAACTATGCCAAAATCCAGACATAGCAAAGTCACATGAAAGCCATGTTTCAGTTTGCCACCTTTGTTAAAAATGGCATCCGTTGTCCAAACACTCCCGCCTCAAGAACTCGCATGAAATATTTAGGAACATTATCTCAAGAGGCAGCCAAACCTATGCCAAAAATTGAGCAAAGTCTCGTTTTGGTCCACCATTTTTATTCAAAATTGTGTCTGAATGTCAATGAAAGATTCACACCATGTTTGTCAATGATCTCTTGAGAGGTGTCCGAATGTATAGAGAACTAAGGAAAAAATGGACAGGCTAAAGCACTTTTCAAAATATTTAGCCGATTAGTAGTTTTCCTCCAATGTCATTATCAAGAAACCTAAAAATAATAATCACATATCACAGTTATCCTTGCAACCGACTCTGTATATAATTCACAAAGTTTTTAAAAAGGTAGGGTGACAAAGCTATAAATTATGGAAAGCTTAGATAAAGATTGCCCAAACTCTGAACTAAGTTATTCTTAGGGAGCAATGCCAACAGAAAGCAGGAGGTAATTCATAGCATTGTGAACCTTTGTTGCAATGATTGCTGCAATGTTATTGAATTATACAATGACTATGAGTAGAATTCCGCAATTTGATTTCCTCAGTTTTCTCTGTAGTATAACTAGAAGCTACCCAATACCTCCTAGTGGCTCCCTCACTTCATTACCTTCAAGTTACTTAAAAGGATCAGGAAGATGCAATTACCAGAGAGACACGTTAAATCAAATCATATACAAATGAAAGTAGATTTGTGCGTATGATAGGTGATAAACACCTACTCAAAACACCAGAATTAGCTTTTGTCATTTTAAGTAAAAAGATAACAGCACTTGAATATGACAAAGCAGATTTATCTTACAAACGTATCAACAGACGGCAAGTGTCCTGGTCAAGGGAAGTAACAGTCCCATTGTATTCTGCCTTGGTCAAACCACACCTGGAGTACTGTGTCCAGTTCTGGGTACCACAATTGAAGAAGGATATTGACAAGCTGGAACATGTGTAGAAGAGGCAGCCCTGTATCGGGAAGTTTTTTTTTTAAAAAAATGTTTGATGTTTTGCTTTGTTTTTATATGTTTTGGAAGCCACCCAAAGTGATTGGGGAACCCAGCCAGATGGGTGAGGTTTAAATAATGAAATAATAAAATTATAGTGAGTCAGATCATTGGTTTATCTGTAGTCTGCAAAGACTAGCAACAGCTGTCCAGGAGATACTGGGGATTGAGACTGTCTAGATCCACAACTGTGACTCTGCTCCGTAAACTATGACCCCTCCCCAGAAGCATGATATGCTGAGCTCACTTTAATTATGTTAGGTCACTTTTCATGCAACTACAGAATATTTTAAACTTCCTGAAATCTGCCACCTCCACCCTGCCTCAAATGCGCAGGTCTGACGTTTGAGGGCACGCTCAGATACAAGCTCTTTATACAACCTGGAAATAGTTGAAAGGGGAATGAGATGACAGAAAAATGTCTAACCACATAATGCACCTGAAAGTCTTTTACCTCAGCAGACACTTCTCTCTCTCTCTCCCCCCCCCCCACCTCATTTTGGTATTAACTCTTTTCTTTTCCCAAGGTATCATTATTGTCATGGTCCGAGTGTTTTCCCCACCCCCACCCCCCAAAAATGTAAGTAGGCTATTGATTTTTGAAGTGAAAAGATTGATTTTTCCAGTCCTTTATTACAAAGCCCAAGGCTTTTAATAAATGAATTGTGGCCTTTATGTGAACTAATGGAGGTTCCTCTGATGGAGCTGCTATTAAGATATCATCTAGATATATTAGCAGTCTTATTCCTAAGGCCCTTTGAATTGACCCTACAGGTCTTAATAACATTGTAAATGATCCTGGGGCCAGATAGAGCCTCAACCATCACTCTCTGAGGATGCAAGATTGTGCCCTGGTGCATTTTATGCATCTCCCATGTTACTGACATTTTGGGGCTCCTTCAAAGCCTTTTTATTATTAGAGGGTACTGGAAGAGCAGATTGGCATATTGATTTAACATTTTTTTTAAAATTCATGTATAATTGAAAACAGCACAGAGCAAGGGCACCTTGGCCATTATCTTAATTGGGCTATCCTCTCAGGAGGGCAAATAGTTTCAGGCCACTTGTTCTCCAGGCTCTTATCTGGAGGAATACAAGTACTATCGTTTAGTGTGTGCATGATGTAAATGGCTGCTGTTCAGTTTTTCTTATGAGTGCACGAGGCCAGAAGACTATCAGTGTGTGCAGTAATTTCTTCCTCCCAAACTAGATAACAGGAGATCCATTTGTGTGTGTGTGTGTGTGTGTGTGTGTGTGTGTGTATGCACACTACACATTCAAATAGATACAGATGCCAGAATATATCCCATTATTCTTCCCAACCCACCCCACTTCAACCACAGTACAAGTATCACACTCGCTATTTGTTAATAGGACCTCCTAGCTCACAATTCATAGCCTTACCTCCTACACACAATATTCATGACCCCCGCTTAAAAGTGATGCACCAAAGGTTTCCATTAAACTACAGTGGTACCTCGGTTTATGAACACAATTGGTTCTGGAAGTCTGTTCATAAACTGAAGCATTCATAAACTGAAGCGAACTTTCCCATTGAAAATAATGGAAAGTGAATTAATCTGTTCCAGACGGTCCGCAGAGTACTTAAACTGAAGCGTTCATAAACTGAAGCAAACTTTCCCATTGAAAGCAATGGAAAGTGGATTAATCCGTTCCAGACGGGTCCGCGGAGTACACAACCTGAAGCGTACTTAACCCGAAGCATGGGTGTAATTGGTTCTGGAAGTCTGTTCATAAACTGAAGCGTTCATAAACTGAAGCGAACTTTCCCATTGAAAGTAATGGAAAGTGAATTAATCCGTTCCAGATGGGTCCGCGGCGTTCGTAAACCGAAAATTCGTAAACCGAGGTGTTCATAAACCGAGGTTCCACTGTAGTTAACAGGCATGAAAGTGGGAATTTTCCCTGGGACTCTTGAACAACACCTGAATCCAATGTAGAGTGCAATCCAAGAATAATTCTCCAGGGATTAGTGGGCCCTGTAGAGTGCTACAGTGGCACCTCTGTTATGAACTTAATTTGTTCTGGAGGTCTGTTCTTAAGTTGAAACTGTTCTTATCCTAAGGCATGCTTTTGCTAATGGCGCCTCCAGTGCGTGACTTCCACCCGCATCCTGGGGCAAAGTTCACAACTGGGAGCAACTACTTCCGGGTTAGCAAAGCTTGTAACCCGAAGCGTGCGTAACCAGAAGCTCTCGTAACCAGAGGTTGTTGTTGTTTAGTCGTTTAGTCATGTCCGACTCTTCGTGACCCCATGGACCATAGCACGCCAGGCACTCCTGTCTTGCACTGCCTCCCGCAGTTTGGTCAAACTCATGTTCGTAGCTTCGAGAACACTGTCCAACCATCTTGTCCTCTGTCGTCCCCTTCTCCTAGTGCCCTCAATCTTTCCCAACATCAGGGTCTTTTCCAAGGATTCTTCTCTTCTCATGAGGTGGCCAAAGTATTGGAGCCTCAGCTTCACGATCCGTCCTTCCAGGTAACCAGAGGTACCACTGTATTTTATTGCAGGTGTATTCTGCAACATGTTCTTGAAACAATAATAGTGCGTAAGTGGTGGGTTTATCTGCTTTTGTTTGTTCTGCAATGCTTCCCCAATGCTACCACACCATCGATGTCTGGAGGAGCTAGAGTGCAACAAAAATAACCCAGAACATTTGTGGTATAAAAAGTTGCAGGATTTTAGCAAGAAATCATGGAACTACTGTGCCTTCAGAAGTTGAAATACATGCAGAAATTCAACTGTGATTTGCAAAAGGGAAGACTTATGTGTCCTGCTGATGTAAGTGCTGAAGGCACAGGCGATGACTGGAGGAAGAAAACCTAGCAGCTGCTTTAGAGATTTAGGGGAAGGCAAGGGGTGGTGGAAATAATTATGAGGAAGTGCTAGGGATGAAATATTGTTCTGAGATCAATAACATAGAGCAGGAATGGAGAGTTTCAGGCTCAGGAGCTGGATGCAGCCTTCAGGACTTTCTGTCCAGCCCCTGGGACTCTCCCCGGATCACACACCTTGGCAGCCTGCTGCACACTCTCCTCCATTGCTTTTCTTGGGCTTCAATTGTCCTTAAACAGTTATAATGCCAGAGAGGTGGGATTGATTCTTAAACTGCTCTGGGAATGGTAGCTCTGGGAAGGGAATGGGAGTCTCCTAACATCTCTCAGCTCCCTAACCCAAACTGCAGCTTCCAGTATTATTGGGGGGAAGTCATGATAGTTTAAAGTGGTAACATAGCGCTTTGTGGTACAAATGTAGTCTCAGTTTACAACAGAGGCAACATTGGGGGGACTGAGAGACCCCCAAAATTTCCAAGGAGAAGGCCGCCCCTCTCAATATTCTGTGGCCTGCGTTGGGCCCCATTGGACCTTCCCACATCTAGCAGAAGGCTGCACCACCCTGTGCAGCATTGGGTGACGTGTGTAATGTCACATGTCACACATATGACATCACAAGCATGAGCTGGGGCCCTTCAATCTTAGGTTAACCCAGCACCTGGGGTTTGCATTTAAAGGCGAATCTACCAAATTTGCATTTTCTGAAATACTATGCAATCCAAAGCAATAGTCAGCCTTTGAAATTCACACTTCTTTGAATTTTTAAGACAGTCAGTACTCCAAAAATATGTATATCAGGAGAAGTACACAATAGAATTGTGTCCCCCCCCCCCCGAGGACTGCTTTATCTAATGTAAAATGATATTGAAATGTGGAAGATTGACAGTTGGAAAACTATGAAATGGAGATAAGCCCATCCATACCTACCACAGGAATGCACCCCCATCCCCAAATCGTGAAGGTTGGCCTCAAAAGAATTAGGCTCTTTGGTTCTTCTCCCCTAATATGGAGTGATGAGAGAGTGTGCTGCTCCCAAATTGATTGATTCAACCGCAGCAAACCAACTGAATTGCTGCCTTTGTCAAAACTCCTGCTGTTTTTGCCCACATCCCCATAGCTTTAATGCAGTTCTAGGCGTTCTTTGCTGCCAGCATTTGTGGACATAAAAGAGGCTCCCCCTGATGAAGAATGGATAGCTTTGATAGAATAAATCCATCTAAGTCAGAAAGTGGCTTATTTGAAACCACTGCTTAAGTATAATTCTTCCAGGAGAACAGCAAGCAGTGACTATGATCCGTGGCAATAATATGCCTGCTGTAAAGGGAGTCCAGGATTTAAAATAAGGCAAAACACATAGGTTGCCAATAGCAAACCAGGGAAGCTAATTGAATGCTGTTTGTTACACTAGCAAGGGCAGGACCTTGGGTGTATTAGCTCTTGATTTGCATCCCCCGACTTCGCCAATGAAGAGTTTATGGGCCATTGATATAGAGACCCTCTATCACAGCCATAGTGTTCTGCTACAAAAGGGAGAGTCGGTTGATTTCTGCACTGTGTTTTCTTGCCGCTAGTAAATATGAGGGGGAAAGGCTGGAGAAATGAGACTGACAGAAAATTGAAATAAAAATGAATCATCTCCATGTAGGACAACAGGAGGCCTGAGCCACAAGAGCCACAGGGGACAAAACCCCTTAAGCGCAGGGGACGCACTAGGACCAGACTGCAGGCCAAATGGGACCCTCCAAGCATCTCAGTCTTGCCCCAGGACTCTGTCCAGGCCATGGCTCCCTCCCAGACTGAAGTCCTCACTGGACACTTTCTTCACTGTCTTCTAGTGATTTTACCTGGATGCAATAGGTCCTTGATGCTATCTCGCAGATAGTAGCCACATCTACTTCTGCTGCATCATCCACCACTGGAAAGCACCCCCTGAGAAAGTTGCCCACTAGGCAACTTGTCCATCCCTCTGCCTGCTTCCCACTGCCACCTGATATGCCCAGGGTGATGACCAAACGGGAAGGGCCTGTCATGGAGGGGGTCACTTTCTGAGTCCCCCGCCTCCAAGCTACTAATCACTCACACACAGGCACCGAACGGGATATCAGGATTTAATCGTTTCTTCTCTGGCACCAGCTACAGAACATCAAACGGCTGTCTCATCCATGGTGTGTTCTCAGCAGGTTAACTCTAAGATTTATAGGAGCTGGTGAATGCTGGCAGTCAGCCAGTCCCATCACCTTCTCCCACTCCCCACCCAGTGATACTTGCATACAGAATCACTACTTCATGACAGGGCTCCCCTTCTTAGTTGAATGGCCCCACTGTGCAGCAAAGTGCTTCCTGCTGAGACTCTGCCTACTTCCTGGTAAGTTGGTGGGGAGAGAGCAGAGAAACTGGGATAACAGCAGGGCACCCAGGGGAAAGAAAGCGAGGCAGCAGTGGCATAGCTGCCAAGTATCCCGTATTCCCTGGGAAACCCCCATTTTTCCAGCTGTTCCCAGCCAAAAAAATGGATTTTTTTGTTTTTCCCCAATTTATTCTGGCGCAGTGGCCATTTTGGAACTGGGCGGAGCATGCTCAGAAGCGACTTTTGATGCTGCTTTGCCCAGTTCCAATATGGCTGCAGTGCGACTTCTGGTGCAGCGGCCATTTTGGAACAGGGCAGAGCAGCATCAAAAGTAGCTTCTGAGCATGCTCCGCCCAGTTCCAAAATGGCGCCAGCGCTACTTCCGGTCTTCTACTTCTGGTCCAGTCCCTTATTTCTCAGGCCGGAACTTGGCAGCTATGAGCAGTGGTGGAACAGTCAGGGTGGTGCAGCGACCCAGGTTGAGTCCTCTGCACAGGGCATCTTGCACAGGGCCCCCTTCAAGCCTGGCATTGCCATGGCTGAAGCCTTGCCTCCTTCCCCACCTCTATTAGGCCCTCTGCAGATCCACACAGTCTGGCAGAGAGCCCCTGGACTGCAAGGATTTGTTGGCCAAGCAAATGGCTGCAATGGGGAAGCATATTGCCAAGCCACACAGCTGAGAGAATGGCAAGTGAACCCCCAAGATGGTGAAGAGTTAAGGCTATTTCATGCATTGCACAGCGAGTGTTCCTCTAGTATAGGCATGTTTGTAAATATCTGTTTATCCCATCCATGCTTTGCATTTTATTTTGTCGTACACTTAAATGCCTCTGTAGCTTTTCTTCTAAGCACTGGCATCCAATGCCTTTTGTTTCCCCTCTGTCACCAGAGTAGAAGGATATGCTGTTCTTTGCAGCAAGATTAGATTTCCATGTACATTTGTTTTTTAAAATAAATAAATAAATGAAAACAATTTCTAATAAATGGATGAAAAAGTGCATAATTCCTGACATGCAGCACATATGATTCATTGTTTAGAAGTGAAGATCGAGTGAATTGTGTAATGCATTTAGTTTGTGGATATCTTCCTTGGATAAGCGTGAATTATACACACTTTTATGCACATCTCTCTTTCATGTGTTCATTTCTGACAATAAAAAACCCTTTCTCTCTAGACGATCTCCTGTGCTATCCAGAGCATTTGTTTGCACAGTTTCCATTTTCCTGCCAAACAACCCAGGAACAGAAGATAATTGTCAAGGTGTTGTTCAGAATCCCTTCTCTCCTGACCTTTAGGTAACTGTGGAATCTGGTTGGTGACGGGGCAGGAGAAGGAAATTCTGACTTGGGTTGCTTGTTTTTCATCCCCAAGCACATTTTGTGGAACAATTGAATCAGAGCCCCACAGTGGCTGGCAAGGCAGGATGCGAGGAGATAGGGTGTGGTGGTGTCATGCCATGCATTGCTATGTGTTACATGCTACAAGGAAGTAAAAGGAAACAAACTTAAAGCAACAGCCTCTCCCTGCCTCTTAAAGTATACAGCTTGTCCCCAAGCCACAGGATATGAAACTGGAGGAATTCTGAGTCATCCCATCCCTAGACTAGCAATCCTTAATGGCAGCCACAAGGTTTGTTTTGATAGTATTTTTTTCTATCCATATATGCTCCTTTCCCCTCTAGCCATGGAGAAGTTCCATTACTAATGCATTTCAAGAAATTAGGATTGTTGCAGATATGATGGCAGTTCAGTGAAAATAACTTATAAAAATGAGAAGAGAGAAATAGATGGGGCCCAGGTGGCAGAAGAGTAGGAACATTTATCTAGTAAGTCGTATGCCAATTTTCTCATAACCAGCACTTCCCATATTGTGTGTCATTGATGGAGTTTCTGTGCTTTTCCAATTTCTCATAATGACACATCTGAGAAGAGAGGGTCATGGTGCTGGGTCATGATCAATAGTTTAAGAAGTATCAAAATAAGAGATAATAGCCTCAAATTATTCTACAGAACAAAGCTCATGGTTAGAATACAAACATATCAAACATTGGGATTGGGATGGTGAAAGAGAAATAGAACGGAAAGGGAAAGGGAAAGGAAACAAAGGAGAAAGTGAAACCATTAATTGCTACAGCTCCTCTGAAGGTGATTGATTTCACCCTGGAGGCTTCAGGCCAGGAAGTGAACCTCTCAATCTGTGCACATATCCTGTGTGTCCCCAACAAAAGGCAACACCATTTCGAACAAGCACCTGCTGCTTAATGTATTATGGAGGGAACAATTCTAATGCCACCCAAAGTCCGTCTAAAGGGTCACTGGAAGTGGTTCAAGGCTCACTCTGTCACTGGAGTGGGAGGTCCACCAGCAGGACAACACCCATGTCATCCTTCCCAGTGTGCCCATGGAAAGTCCTGTGGGTGTAGATGTCCCAGAGGTAATAGGCATGCTGGCGGCAGCTGAAATGGCACATCCTCTAATGGGTCCCAAACTACTCCATTCCTGGCACAAGTAATTCCCATTGGCTGCAATGGGAGAGAGGAAATAAAATAACTTCCAGAGCGGGGTGGGGGTGGGGTGGGGAGGCAGAGGCCTCTTGCAATCACTACAGCAAGACTATGGCTGTTGTGGTTGCTTCCCACCATCATAGCATGGTTCTGCCTCTGGTCTCCAGCCAGACTTTTAGGAATGTTCCATACCCATCCTCAAAAAGATAAAATTCACTTATCTGCATGAGGATTTTAGCTTACCTACAAATACGTTAGAAGTATTCCAAGCATTTGAGGTCATCAGGAGCACTGTAGTGGACTGTAAACAAATAATCAATGTTGGTGGCACTGATATTGTTCATGGAAGAACAGAATCACATGTTGCAGAGGCAACATGAAAAGGGGACAAGATCTTGGAGAAGGCCTCCTCAAGCCATCCAAATGGATACAAACTTTCCCAAACTCCAACATGGTGGTTCTGAACTGGATGGCTCTGTGTCACTGGCCAAGAAGTGTAGTGATGGCTATAATGGGTATTGTGCCACGTTTTGCAGTAGTAGAACTACTGCAAGTTTTGGAAAATAGCACAGAGGTGTACAGCCAATGCAACAATTATTTGCAGCATGATTGTTACCATTTGGTCTATGAGATATTTTTTTCTTATATTCACAATACATAAAATGCTTCCTACCAAGTGATTCCTTAAAGATCAGCTGTTCTATCCCCTTGGATGAAGGGTAAAGTTATGTGCATGTAAAAGGATAGGAAGTCAATGAGAATGTTCCTCCTGGCAGGAGAGCTCTGTTTGTGCATCAGAGCACATTTGGAGCTTTGATTAAACAACTGTATATTTACTTCAGAACCTGTGCGTGCAACATATCAGGTGGCATATTAGCATTTCCAAGCCAACACTTTTGTCAATGTTCAAGACTGCAGGCTGCAATGTATTTCTTTTTATTAGCATTCCTGCCCTTGGGTGAGTGGAATAAAGGGAGGTAGCATTCACAAGTGATCCTCAGAAAGGTTGAGTCTCTAAGGTTGACTTAAGCAAAACATTACCTTACCTACCAAAAACACTGATTTCTTCAATCCAAACTACTATAGCACTGTTCAGAGCTTTTTTCTAAATTTGTTACATCACACTGAACAACATTGCAATGGGAGATTATATTCCCTGCTGCTGAAAGAAGCAACAAATGTGAAATACACAGGAACACCAACTACATCAGAGATAGCCGACATACCGTAGTCTTGTTGGATTACAACTCCCATCAATCCCAGTTTGTATGGCCAGTGGTCAGAGATAACAGCAACTTCTAGTGGGTACCATGTTAATCACCCCTGAACTATCTTGATGTTGAAAATGTAGGCATCTTTTAAAATGCTCTTCCCAAAAGTGCTCTTGAAAATACTTTTGTTAAACAATGATCAATCTGATATATTTAAAACCCTAAAGATTTTCATTAGGGGACTGTGAAACAACAAACATTTGTTTCAAAATATAAAACATTTCACTACAATTCAGCCAAAGTTAAACTTTCCTATGCCATATTGGTTTCAGTGACAAATTGGACCCTTGAAATCATCATTACAATCAATTGCCTATTGAACTTTGGTGATAACACGTCCAAACTTTAACCATGAGAGGTATGCTTGTTTTTGTGGCTATAGGTCATTGAATTAGAAATACATGGCCTATGCATTAAAAAAGGAAGCAAATAGTATGTGCTGCATGCAATTGTAGCCCTCTTCCCCGTTAACCTCCTTGGAACTGGGAGGAGATAATCAGAAGTCAGAAATGGTCATGGATGTGGTTAGTTCAGTCATTCTCCATTCAAATAATCTCATTGAAGTAAGTCTTCTCTTCCCTAAAGGGTTTTAGAGCAACATTTTATGAGGGACTTGTGGGCAAGACGACCCATGACAGACCAACAACATCATCAACATCAACATCAACAACAACAACAACAACAACAACACAGTTTTGTCCTTTGGTAAAGTCAGAAAGGACTGCATCTCAGCCTAAGTAAAATTAATAATTGAATTAGCAGACACTTTGCCCATAACACCAGCTACTATTCTCCTTTTTGAGGCCTAAAAACAAACACCAACCAAAGACTTCTTTGTGGATTGATGTTCCCAATTTTAAAACTCTTGGCATCATTGGCTTGAGCTGAATTACAAGTATACAGTTTACAAACAGCATGGAAGCTGGTCTCTGTAATGTGGTTTCTACCATACTATTGCCATTCTATTCATACAGGCTTGCGCTCAATGCTAGTTTGGTTTAAGCGATACCAGAATCCCACTTGAGCACTTTGCTAGCTAATAGCAGGTGCATTTTCAAAGCACTCTGAAGGGCTTTAGCAGTTACACAGTGAAAAGTTACCTCCAGATGTTCACTGTTATGATTTCCACACTGCATCCATAGATAGATTCTGATGTAATCTCATCCCACCGGCCTTTGTATCCTGATGGCACAACAGGGAGCGTAAAAGGCCTTGGAAAACATGCATTTTCCTTGTTGTTTATTAATGACAGTGTTGTTCTTCTTAATATTCTGTCCATGTTCCGGTTCACAGGAAGGATGAATGATGTAGACTGTTCTGGGAGGCTTTGCCTTGATGATTTTTTTTTGCTTCCTCTATTCACATCAAGAGGAGATGCAATAAATGCTTATTTGAGTGTTGATAGTAATGTTGCATGGAATTGACTCCTGTTTCTATCTTTCAACCAATATTTTTTCTTTACATTTTGAAAAAAGATCTTGTGATTAAATTTAGCTTTTCATTCAATATGAGATACCTGCACAAGTCACATTTGTGCACGTAAGCTAACAGTCACACTCAGCTTTTCACTTCGTATTTTCACATTGGACACTCGAGTTTTATGTTTCTCCTCTATCTGGTCCCTAATTATGCTCACATTTTTACTTCCATTTCTTATTTTTTTATATGCAGATTTTGGCAACTTTTAATCGATTTAGGCTTGGATCTAGACTTGCTTTCTTTTGATCAGTAGGGCTCTTTCCATTTGTACAAAGTTCATTGAGCTAGTGGAGCAAGAAGGGGAGTGGAATTTTTGCCAGTTCCTCCTTCCCTCTGATGTCCCCCATGCCACCTTTCATGATGGTCCAGAAGAAGTAGATTCAGAGTGCAGGAACCTGCAGGGGAAAACAAGAAGCAGAAATAATAGTCTTACCCCTTCTGCAGCATGATATGAACAGTGTTCTGCCACAGATTCGTTGGATCCAGGCCCCATGTTCTGTTTCTCATGAATCCAATATTTGAAGCACGCACATGGCTTTCTCTAATGGGTACACAGTATAGCTCTACTTTGCGTTCCAGTCAAAAACATTGCACATGAAACTTCTACCAATCTGGGAAACAAGACTGAGGAAGGGGGAACTAGGCCATTTACACATCTGGGGAAATAAATCTGACACACCCTATCAAATAAAGGATTTCTCCTTTTATTTTATTAAGAGAAAGAAGTGAAAGCAGATATAACACTGCATGGCAATCTCTAGAATGTTTCTCAGACTTTCTGCTTAATATCAGGCATTGTTTACCATCCGCGGGTCTACAGTGCCATTGATGCTGTATATATGCCACCATTGCATATTGTTTGCATGGGTTTACATCAGATAACAGGCTGTCAGATAAATCCTGTTGATGAAGAATTCTGGGGAAAGAATGAGAACACAAGGGCCTTCACAGTAACTGTATTTGAAGGTGCTTTGCAACCTATGCAGTGGGTTAAAGATTATATTCTAGTTTACTGTTTTGGTTTCATAAAGAGCACTTTAGCTATTTGAAGATGGTTATTTCCTCTCAGTCCCCTTTTATCCAGGTCAAACATACCAAATTCCCTCAACCATTCCTTATAAGGCTTGCTTTCCAGTCCCTTGTTCATCTTGCTTTCCCTCCTCTGCACATGATCTAGTTTGTCAATATCCGTCTTAAATTGTGGTGTGCAGAACTGGGCACAATACTTTAGGTGTGGTCTGACCGAGGCAGAACAGAATGGTACTATGACTTCCCTTGAGCAGGACAATATATCTGCAAATTGTTAACAAAAGAGAAATGTTAGCAATTACAGGATGAATAATAAAAGTGATTTCTCACCACCATAAGTCAATAGCATCCCCCCCCCCCCAAAAAAATGGGCTTGCTGCTCCTGACTGTATTTTGAGGTTATTATCAAAACATACAGTTTTTTGTTTTGTTTTGTTTTTGTTTTTCATTTTTGGCAATGTGTTCAAAATGGGCATATATTTAAGCACTGGCAAGTTTTATCTTGCAACATGCAGAGCTCTTCATAGGCATAACAATTAACAAGAGTTTAAATTAAATCTCTGTGCAAACACAAATTTGGGATTGAACAACTGGGAATTGTCTCCTTTGGGACTGTAAACCAATAAAGCAATTAAGCTATGGCAGGGACCCCCAGATAAGCTCAATGGGGTACCCCAATGATTTCAAGACATTACCAAATGAATGCAAGTCTTCTGGCTTCAAATAGAATTACAAAAAGAAAGGAAGTACAGATGAAGCTTTTCTAATATCCTGGAGAAAAAGTCATTAGAATTATTATTTTTCTAAAAGTGAGGACATGGGGAACATGGAATGGAGAGAGATATGAAACCATTATGTGCTGCCATTTCCTGAGGTCCTTTTAAAAATAAAATTCCCTCAGGGACAAGCTTACTAAACTTGGAATATGTGGAAGCACTGGAAACCTGGAGGAAAGAACAAGAAGAAATATCCACAAATGCTCCGATGAATGCTTTTGTGAAGATTTCAGATTAGAAAACCCGCTTGTAGAATATTTCTGAATTAAATCAAATTGAACCGCTGGTTGTGACGAAGGAAAATGCTAAATCAATCATAACATATTGTTCATGCCATTTTCCTTTCCTCTGTGTTTTTATCTGTATGAAGCAAGTCACTTCCGCTTCACAGCAGGGGCGTGTTGAGCTCTGGCCTCTCGAGCACACCTCCTCCCACCTTGGCATAGGCGGGACAATGTCCCACATCACGGCGAGGTGTCCCAGCCATGTCACAGCACTGAGCACCCAATCAGGAGGCTTGAGGGCGTCGCCCGGACGATTTAAACCCCGCCGCAATGCCATTTTGTTCCCTTTTGCCGGAATAGCTGTGTGCTGGGGAGGGGAGGTGTGGCCATCACCTGCCCCTCCATGATCTAGGTTATTCAGTTAATGGAATCCGGGGGTCTGGATCTTGTCTGAAGGCTGCGGAGGGACTAGGACCATGCCATGACCTCAGGGAACCCAGGAGATGTTCGAGTTGGTTCACGTTGGCAGGGTTCCCCCTTTGGGGTTTACCCTTAGCAGACTTCCAGCAAAGCGGGCCACAAGTTAGATATAGTCTTGTTTGCCAGTGCCTAAGCCAATACCGCTCACATTCTGTAATCAATAAAGTTGTGGCCTAAATTACGCCCATTAACCTTAATTACTGTGTCATCTTGCCTTTATTCTGGGGAGTGGGTTTGGGGGGCCTTGAGGCGCAACTATTTGAAATCACTGGCCAAAGCTGCATGCCTTGGGGGACAGCAGCTGAGGGAAAGGGATGGAGTGACCCTCACACCAATTCCACACTTCCCAGAATGCCTTGGAAGTGAGGCATTGCAATGAAATGTGGCCTTGTTCCCAAGAAATTATGGAACCTACATCTGACGGGAAGCTGCAGAGAAAGCCACATAGTGCTTTTCAAAACGTGTTTCTACTTTTGCTGCAAATGCACATTTCCCTCTACCCTTTCCCATTCTACAAATATGACTCAGGAGAAGGGCTCCTGGAGGGAAGGTGAGGGAAGGCCTTGTGCACATCACTTTGTTGCACCCTCCCTCTCTCCTGATATGTGGTGTGGGTTCTTGCTAGTCACCTATCCCAATGAGCTGAGTAGGACTTTTTTCAAAGGAGTTCTTGGTTGGTTCTAAAATCCCTGCTTTTTCACCTACTTCATAGCGCTGCAAAGTATACAGCGAATTCCAGAGTGCAGGCAATATATGAAGGGGGGGAAAACTTGGGAAATGTTGGCAAAGGAATAGATATGAGCCATTTATTTCTTTTCTTGGTATCTAAAATATTAGTGCACAAGAGCTGCAGAGAATCAGAGGTGTTCCTGAGCTAAACATCTATTCCTGGAAGTCATATACTTAAGTCTAGCAAAAGAATAATTGATTAAAGATATATCTATAAATGGAACTTTACAACTAACACAATGTATAACTTGTGCGATAAAGACATTTGCACTGTTTATGAACTACTGGAGCTAGTATTTTGCATTTGTCAAAGCTTTCCTAAGAAAATTACCTTCTTCCTATTCATTCCCATTTCCGGGCATAGCATTTAAACTTGACAAAGTTGTTTTATTGTGTGCACCCAAGGAGGTGGGTGAAGAAATGTTACTCTTTCCCTCCAGCCTTGGCTTACTGCAGGCTGCCTCTAGCTGTAATCATTTTGCTGAAGCTACTGTGGTAACACATAGGTGTTTTCTCTGGGAAATGTATAAATCATAAATGAGAAACATGTTTTTTCAAGCATGCAGTTAGTGTCCCAAGTATCTGAAGGAATGCATCTCCGCCTGACACTTTCCTAATGCCCCCTTTGGACTATACATTTTAAGCAGCAGCATACGACTTTAAGCAGTCATGGCTTCCCCCGAATAATCCTGGGAAGTATAGTCTTTTAAGAGCCCAGAGACATGTTAAGTGGCCCCTCTATCCCTCACAGAGTTACATTCCCTGAGCTCCCTAGGAAGAGAGAATGATTGTTGTCACTTTGAGCACTGTAGGTTGGTTAGGTGAATGGGGGTCACCAAACAGCCCTTTGGTAACAGAAAAGAGGAAACGAAGTACCATGAAATGAAACATGATGTTTATATAGATCCAACTCCCAAGAGATCTGCCCCCAAGGGACATCCAGCTCCCAAGAGACTGCGATCAACTCCCAGAAAAAAAAAAACATTTCTGGGGGGGGGACCCAAAGTTGTTGAGCTTTTTTTAGGGGGGCAGCCAAAACAAACAATAAACCGCACAGCAACAACAACAACAGGGAAGGAAGCAATTGTGTAAGCACCAGTGAGCAGGTAGACATTTTGGTTTGGACTTGATTTTACTGGTTAGCTAAACGGGAATGTTTCTATTGTTAATTCTGTTTTAAGTCATTTTAGCCTGCTTTTATTATGCACGTTTATGATTCCATTTTATAACACTAATGAAGTAGATTGATTTTTGTGTACTCCCTCGAGCTACTGGAGTGGGGTTATAAAAATACAGAAAAGAGAGAAAAGAATGGATGGATGGATAGATGGATGGATGGATGGATGGATGAATACAAGCAATATCCAATGAGAACAATCTACCCAGACCTCACAATCACAATTAAGCAGTGCTTTTTTTTCTAACAAAAATGTTTAGGGGTACTCTCCTTTTCCTACTCATATTGAAATACTGCCCCTCAAGGAGGCCAAACTTAGATTCACAAAATGTTTAGGGGTATGTGTACCCCTGCATCCCCCCAGAAAAAAAGCACTGCTAAGTGATTGGGTTTTTTTTGGGGGGGGGAATCACTCGTTACAATATAGCAGTGTATGGGGACCTGTGGCCCTCCAGATGTTGCTGGACTACAGATCTCATCTTTCCTGACCTTTGGCCACGCTGGCCGAGGCTCATAGGTGGAGTCTAGAGGACCAGCATCTAGAGCACCACATCTGCATTCCAGCAGTACTGCATGGTACCTCTGAAGAAAGACAAGCTGCCTGTGAGTGTCATCAAGCCAAAAGCAAGCACTTTGTGTAGGCCCCTCAATGCCTGGTGCCCACTTTTCACACATTGGTGGTTCTTGGTTTGCCTATTGTTTCAAAAAGTGTGGATTTACGATATTCAGCTTGAAACGCACACATAATTAAATCTCTCCTCCATACCTGTGAAGTACCTGACCGTGGTGTAGCATCAAACCTGGGTTGACCAAAGCATGCTAGCCCTTTTCAGGCCCCTTTTCAGGGTGACAGGAATGGTGACAGGAGCAGAGCCAGCAAACTCATCCCCACTGCCCACCATCACCTGTTTACTTTATTTTGATGCATAAAACCTGAAGAGCACTACCAGTCATTCATTATTTGAGGAAAATAGGAAATAATTTTCATTGCTCCTTAAAAAAAAAGAGAGAGAAAACAATATTCAATTGGAAGTTTGTTTCTCCCTCTCAAATCCCCCATTAGTTTATTTATAGCTCCATAGAAATTGGCATCCAATTTGAGGCAAACCTTTATTTTCAAAAAAGGAAGGACATGTTCCAGTCAGCTCTATTATCATTTAGATGAGCACACTTAATGGTGCTTTGTTTTCTAAATCTTTGCTTGATGATTTTTTGCCCTTAGAAGCGAAATACTAAATCATGTTCATTTGCTTACACAAAGACTGTGCATCACTGTGTTTATGGCAAAAATGATGGAAGAACGCTATCAAATTTCTAATTCGTAGTATATTCTTTGTGTGGCAAATGGCTAGCAATCATCAAATGAAGATTTTCAACAGAAAATGTAGCTCCATAACTGAAAAACAAAAGCTCCAGACGTGGCATTTTATAGAGAAGGTTCCGAGAGTCCAATGTACTCCAATGGACAAGAAAGGTTATGACTTGGTCCTGACCAACCTAGGTTCAGATACAATCTCTCCCATAGATTAGTTTTGAGGACTTTGTCAAGTCGCTAGGAGTGAATAGATGACTTGCAGCCTCCTTTGCGGCTTCTGAAATAACACCCTCTCTTAATGAGGCATTAATGACCTTTTAACAGCCAATGGACAAGTCCCACTTTAGGTATTCCAATCAGCTAGAAAAGGCACCCATATGGTGTGCCCAAGCCAGCACATGAATTGGAGGAAAAAGCAAAGTTTAATGGCAGCCAGGCTTTGCTAGTAAATAATAATTCAGCCCCCAACGAATTTGCAAACTAAAGATATAGCAGAAATAGGAATACTGTAGCTATAGGTCATTTAAACATCAAAAAGCTCTATATATATATAAAAAATTCTATTATGCTTACAGGATTGGATCTGTAATTATAAAGATTATTGAATTAACATAAAATTGATATTTATGCAGCATATAAGTTGACATTTATTTTATTTTCCCATGGATGGCTCACTAAGCAGCTCTCACCAGTCAATGACCACTCCAAACTCATTTGATATTTTAAAGGTTGTTTATTGCCTTATAAATGATTTATTGATGCTTCTGAAAGTAATTTATTGTAAAAGCTCCTAACTCTTGAAGCAAAGTAAATGTTTCACAGCAGTTAGTTGAACATGCTTTGGTGACCTGTTTATGTTTTACTACGGGTAGTAACCATAAACAGAAGAAATCATTAAAAACTAATAATAAAAAATAAGAAAATATATTGAAATTTGCTACTGTGTCAATTGAAACTAGCTTTCATTGACTTGAAGGTTGAGTAGCACAAATGCTATTACAAAAAATCTATGCAAAGACAGAAAAGAAAACAGTCAGGAAGCTAAGAATATAGGTTAGGTTTTTGTTTTGTCTGAATGATCAACAGTCTCCAACTGAAAAGGTGTGGTGAGGCATTGGAAGGACAGAGATAAATCATATATCTAACAAAAAGCCCCACCAACAGACATGACCAACAACTCTGACATTATCTTTGTAGATTTTACCTTGGTCCTCAAGAGATGGTGGTATTAAATAAAGTAAGTAAGTAAGTAAGTATTTTAAAAATATCACTATACCACAATTTCATTTTTAAAAATAGGAAAGCAGTTTACAACAATTATAATGCAATGAAAACCACACAACATGATCAATCTGGCTTTTAAAAGTCTCCGCTGGTGTCAACTGAAGGTTTTCAATGTCTTAAGTCAGGCACCCCCAAACTTCGGCCCTCCAGATGTTTTGGTCTACAATTCCCATCATCCCTGACCACAGGTCCTCTTAGCTAGGGATAATGGGAGTTGTAGGCCAAAACATCTGGAGGGCCGCAGTTTGGGGATGCCTGGTCTAAGTGCTGCATGACAACCCTTGTTTTTGACTCTGAGAGCTATACTTTCTCATGAGAAACTTTCTGCCTGGAAAGTCAATTGCCAGAGATACTGCAGTTGTGTACATTGTGCGTTTCAGACTCTGGATTGAGCAATAGGTTGGACAATATGAGCTCTTAAGTATCTTCACACTCTATGGTTTTCGAGATGGTTAACTAATTCAATTTTAACTCCTGTTATAGCTGCCCATTTTAAAATTCACAAATATTTCTGCAGATAACCAAGTTCTGGTCTTATTGGTCGAGTGCTGGAACTAAAAGCCAGTGTAGGTTTATTTGTTTTCTGTATTAATCCTATACGGCCCAAATCTGTAGAAGCCACATGAAGCACCCTACCTAATAATTTAAGAACCATGCCTTGGAGATTCCTGTTTTCCAGTGTTAAAACTCCTCTCCTCTCTTCACAGCTTCCGAAGGAATGATGAATTAGCGTCAAATTTTATTTTCTGACTGCCAACATGATGAATGCAACTTAAGGCTGGGGGGAATGGGTTGTGTTTTCCCCCAACTTTTTTGCTTTTTTCATATAATCTGGAACAGCTGAAGAACAATAAAAAGGTTTTACAATCACAATGGTCATCAACAATTTCAACAGCTAGAAAAGGGACAGTAAAGTACAGCTCAGTCTTCAAGGAGCTGTGTTGCTACTTCATACAGTATATCCAAAGTTATATGGGGTTTCAAGTTTCTTAAAACCTTGATGTCAAGCTTATCCACAGATATTTTTTCTAATTCCCATTTTCCTCCTTATTTTCAACGAGAAGCAAGTTTTTCCTGAATTTCTGTTAAAAATACAAACAATTCATGGATAATATATGCCAGGCATCCCCAAACCTTGGCCCTCCAGATGTTTTGGACTACAATTCCCATCATCCCTGACCACTGGTCCTCTTAGCTAAGGATCATGGGAGTTGTAGGCCAAAACATCTGGAGGGTCACAGTTTGGGGATGCCTGATATATGCATTTCTTATATGAACTCATATATATCTTATATTTGCACCAGTTCTAGGCTGCATTAACAGAAATATTAAGGGAAGTAATAGTACCACTCTGTTTTACTTTGTCAGACCTTACCTAGAGTATTGTGTCCAGTTCTAGACACCATAGTTTAATAAGGATATTGTCAAGCTGGAACATTTACCAGGGGCCAGCAAACTTTTTCAGCAGGGGGCTGGTCCACTGTCCCTCAGACCTTGTGGGGGGGCAGAATACACACACACACACACACACACACACACACACACACACACACACGGTGAACAAATTCCTATGCCCCACAAATAACCCAGAGATGCATTTTAAATAAAAGCACACATTCTACTCATGTAAAAACATGATGATTCCTGGACCGTCTGTGGGCCAGATTTAGAAGGAGATTGGGCCTTAGATCTGCCTACCCATGATTTAGGGCATTGGGTATATTTAACCTAGAAAAGAGGAGACTGGGAAATGATAGGATAGCCATACATTGGAACCTTGGTTTATGAACACCTCGGTTTACGAATTTTCGGTTTACGAACGCCGCGGACCCATCTGGAACGGATTAATTCACTTTCCATTACTTTCAATGGGAAAGTTTGCTTCAGTTTATGAACGCTTCAGTTTATGAACAGACTTCCAGAACCAATTACACCCATGCTTCGGGTTAAGTACGCTTCAGGTTGAGTACTCAGTGGACCCGTCTGGAACGGATTAATCCACTTTCCATTACTTTCAACGGGAAAGTTCGCTTCAGTTTATGAACGCTTCAGTTTATGAACGCTTTAGTTTAAGTACTCCGCGGACCATCTGGAACAGATTAATCCACTTTCCATTACTTTCAATGGGAAAGTTCGCTTCAGTTTATGAACGCTTCAGTTTATTAACAGACTTCCGGAACAAATTGTGTTCATAAACCGAGGTACCACTGTATTCAAATATCGGAAGGGTTGTCACAAGGAAGATGAACAAACTTGTTTTCTGCTACTCCAGAGGGTAGCGCCAATGGATTCAAATGACAAGAAAGGAGATTCCAACCAAACATTAGGAAGAACTTTCTGATGGTAAGAGCTGTTTGATACTGGAATGGACTCCTTCAGGAAGTGGTGGGCTCCCCTTCACTGGAGGTTTTTAGACAGAGATTGAGTGGTCATCTGTCAGGGATTCTTTAGCTCTGATTCCTGAATTTCAAGGGATTGGACTATATGACCCTCGGGTCCCCTCCCACTCTACAATTACTGTATTCTTCCATGTATAAGACTAGGTTTTTCCCTTAAAAATAATGTCAATAATTATGGGGCGCCTTATATACGGATAGTGACTCCCCCCATTTTCTTAAATCCTAGTTCCCAAAAATAGGGGGCGTCTTATACATGGGGGGGTGTCTTATAGATGGAAAAATACCGTACATGGTTTTATGAATATATATATTTTTAAATATATTTTATTAATTTTCCAATTAAAACCAATTATATCACATTCATTATTTCAAATTATACACATATATATATCAATCAAACCGAATGTTATGCCAAATCATCTAAAGAATTTTTTATTTGGGTTCCCATGCTTCAAGAAATTGGGGATTCCTCGCAACCGTCCACTGCCGTCTTTTTTCTAAAGTTCAAATCGTCCTCCAAGTTCATAATAATCCAGATCTTCCCCTTACAGTCACATAGATGTTTTCCACTTTCAACCGATTGTTTCCCGCTGCTGAGATAAATATCAAACGAGGTTTCACAAATGTTCTTTCTCCTGTGTGGGTTAATCAGTCCAGCCTCCCCATAAATCTTCTTAGTCTGTAGCTCCCTGTTGCGTCGAAGCAGCGCCATCTTAAAAAGCTCAAATCACTTTCGTTTTCTCTCATAGCCATGAAGATTAACGATCTTTATAAAATTTACAGCTTTTCCAGGCAGAAGACCCAAACATCAAACCATAAACTCTTGGTAAACTAATGGATCTCCTTGCCCTATAGCTGAACTTAGCTTCAGGTCGCTGCTCCAATTCAAAGTGCGTCACAGCTCATAAATCCTCCGAACGCGTCCAGGACTCCTTCCGTCCGACTAGGGGGGGGGGGGCTTTTCTCATCGGCAACTCCACATCTTTAAAAAATATGCTCAGTAACAACAGTTTATAAAGTTCAACTCACACAGTCTTTTGCTTCTCTTTCACTCCAAACAAGCCAGGACATCGCGTCTGGGAAGGTACGAAGTAACTCATATGAAGAAAAATAAAACTCCATTCCCTTATCGCTCCGTCCCCATCAATCCTTCTTCCAGATGATATACAGCCTTTAACTCCTCTCCCTCAGCAGCATAGATTTCTCAGCAGTAAACAGCGCTTCTTCCCCTCCTTCTGAAGTATGTCCATAGATTTAAGCCTAATTATCTTCTTTAACCATGGAAATCCCCGCCATGCAGATTAGCGTCCGGGAGTCCTGGCCCTCGTAAGTGCTTTTCAGCCCAAGCTCCATAAACAGTCGGAGTGGGTCTGGGGGCATCGCGGGCCAGCGGCCCCTCTCCGTAACCCCCGGAGAGGGTAGGGGGTTGCCATTTACTCCCCTAGCAACCGCCAAATTCCTTACGAAGGTCAGAGGGATGGAAAACAGGTCCGCCATTCCTGCCCGCGGAAACCGGAACCTCCATGGTTTTATGAATATAAGCTATTAGGGTAAACAACAAGGATCTGTACCTCATAATTAAGAATAATTTTCTGGTCTCCAGTGGGATGAAACCGATCCCCCTGGAAGAGCTGGATCATCTGTATGCATTCATACACTTGCCTCATCATTGAAGGCTATGCTCAGGAAGCCGTAAAGAGTATTTAATCTACCCAACCGTAGGAATCACTTGCCACAATATGACCTGCCTAATAGTGATGCAGCACCTCTCCGCGGCATCTGATAAACTGGCTTAAGAGAAATATTGCCGAAAAATTACTCCAACCTAGCATGATTAAAAACAGTCCCCGAGAGAGCTGTAAATGACTCTAAAGTTGCCGTCTTCACTGAAGCCAACTGCTGAGAGTTGGGAAGTAGTAAGGTACAATGCGCTGCATACTAAAGAGTTCTTAGGTCTGTTTGTGTACAGTTAAAGACGGCAAGTTGGGAAGGAAACAATTCACTCCCAGGAGTGGTTTTTAATGCTTGGATTTATGGATACAGAGTAGTCATAGAGTGCTCACCTAAACACAG
Source organism: Zootoca vivipara (assembly GCF_963506605.1). Taxonomy (NCBI): domain Eukaryota; kingdom Metazoa; phylum Chordata; class Lepidosauria; order Squamata; family Lacertidae; genus Zootoca; species Zootoca vivipara. The sequence goes on from NC_083279.1 coordinate 34,137,018, forward strand.
GTGTTTAAGTGTTTTTAAAAATAGCTTCCTCCTTACCTTGCTGCACTAGAGAGAGTTCTTGTGGGTTTTCTGGAGTCCTGTTTAAATTAGGTAAGTGTTTATAACATGGCTCGCAACGGTTCCTGACTGATAAAGCTGCCATGTTCGTCCTGAGTGTCAAGTAAGAACTTATAAATCAAAGCTTTGTATTAAACAGTAGAATTAATTAAACAGTTGTACAAATAGCTTTCTGAAATCCTGGTGGCCCAGCATTAGCAAGGCACTACAAGCTTGTCCTGTGATGAACTGGCATTATGTATCTATCATTTCCGCTCCAAGAGAAATCATGTTTCCTTCCAAGTCAAGGATATGGCTTTCCGAACTACCTGCTCATCCTTCATGAAAGAGAAGTTTCTATAAATCATTCTTGTATCTGCTGTAGTTATCTTTAGGTTTTTCTCAGAAACTCTTTACTGGAAAACTGTTGCGCATGCACTGGGAGGGGAAAAAAATCCCCTCTGGGCTACCCTCGACATTCTATGTTGTGATAAAACATACGTAGCAGACGTCTTAAAAAAGGTAAGAATAGCCAACACTTCGGACACTGATACTTAGCCATCCTATCTATAAGGCTTCCATATGAAATACCTGCATATTAGTCGTCTTCAGACATCACAATTACTGCAAAATAAACAGATGATGGGGACAATGGGAAAAGGCACGATAGCTTCCCCTCCCCACCCTCTGGTCTGGTTTTATTTTCTGGTGCCTTCCAGCTTCTAGAAGACAACTATCTGAAGCAGAGAGCTTTCTGCACTTGTTTTGGAACCCTGAGAATCAGGGTTCTAAAATGTATGGAAAATTTCTATGAGTACAGGAGGCTCCCAAGTTCAGACAGTCACCACCTGTGAGTAAGAAGAGGGCTACTGTGTTGTGCAGATGCTTTATGCATGAAAATTGAAACACTAGGTCAATTACATGCAAGCACTAACTACTTTTCACAGGACAGTCCCTATGCATAGAAACCTGGAAGGAAATCCCACTCTACTCAATGGAGTTTAAAGGTAAAGGTAAAGGGACCCCTGACCATTAGGTCCAGTCGTGACCGACTCTGGGGTTGCGCGCTCATCTCGCATTATTGGCTGAGGGAGCCGGCGTATAGCTTCCAGGTCATGTGGCCAGCATGACAAAGCCGCTTCTGGCAAACCAGAGCAGCACATGGAAACGTCATTTACCTTCCCGCTGTAGCGGTTCCTATTTATCTACTTGCATTTTGACGTGCTTTCGAACTGCTAGGTTGGCAGGAGCTGGGACCAAGCAACGGGCGCTCACCCCGTCACAGGGATTCGAACCGCCGACCTTCTGATCAGCAAGCTCTAGGCTCAGTGGTTTAACCACAGCGCCACCTGGGTCCCCTGCAATGGAGTTTAGTCCTTATCAAATCTATTTAGGCCTGGATTCAACTAACTTAGCACGATGGCAAAAAGTAGCAGAAGGGCTCCCGCTAGTGCAATGTGGTGCCCCTCTCTCTTCCCCTCTCTCTGTCTTTTGTGCCAACTAGGGTCTGAGGACCAGGCAAAGCAGGCAAAGGAGGTCAGAACCTTTGCCATATTTTTTCCAAAACACTGACACTCTCCTCCCCATGCCTCCCCAAATCCACTGGGGAAGGGTGCTTTAGGAGAAGCCTCAGAATACTGAATGAGGACAGGAAAGGGAAAGTCATTTCATCTGGCAAGCAGAAATGCTTGTGCTGGTGGAATGATCAGAAGCATGTGGCACTGAAATCCTCTCTTGGCTGTAAGTCCTGAAAGACCTGCTTCCTTCCTTGTAGGACTTTTTCAACCTGCTAGGAGGAAGGGGCCTTGACTGACTCCAGCTGCAAAAGCTGAGGCTGATGAACAGACTTTTGGGCTGGGATATAGTTTTTGGGGGTAGGCTTGTTGGAGAGGATGTTGCTGCTCTTGATATTATTATTATTATTATTATTATTATTATTATTATTATTATTACTATTATTACTATTATTATTATTGATGTTTTATTTATCTACCTTTGTTTTGTTTGTAATTATGTATTTTTTCATGTTGTAAGCCACCTTTAGAATGTTTTTAACTATGGAAAGCTGGAATACAAATAAAATTGTGTGTGTGTGTATGAATAAGTAGGACTGGATGGTTGGTATTTTTTATTTATTTTTTAAGATAAACACTTGCATAGTCATTATTTTAAAGAATGTAAAAGAATTAATTTTCCAGTTCCACTAATGTCCATTGTTGCCCTCCTGAAAGATGGAATTTCTGCCTTTGAAGAATTTCTAACATAACATGTTATCTTCAAAATATGCAGTCCTTCCCACAGAACGACTTTTGGCTATTTCAGAAATATTATTTATGCAGCTTCTATTAAGGAGTCAGGCTGATAACTCTGTAAAAAGCAGAATAGGCAATTAGAGTGTACTTCTAATTACTCAGGAGAGCAGTGATGCCGTGCATATTTCAATCCAAACTGATGCATTGCACCGGTGATAGTGGGAGGATCTGTATTTTGCTACTGGCTGAACTGACCCCATTCTCATCAAAACTATTTTATCGCATGGCATTTTGCACAAGCACCAAATCAGAATGTCCTGATGTTTTCACAACAGCTTGGGGGCAAGGAAATCTATTTTCACCAAGGAATAAGGTTCATGCTTTGCATTCATAGATAATTTGAATACCCTGAAGCAACATGATGATATCAAAGGAATGGGCTTAATTATTTTCATCTCTTCAGCCAGGCTCATGGTAATTTTTGTATACACGAAAACATGGCAGTCTATGCACTTAACAACATTATGTGAAGAGGTCTGTGGTGACAGTTCCCAGATCTTTTATTAACAGGTTTTTAATAACCACACAGGATGCGCTAATTTAGCCCAACCAACCTTTTCAAGCCACAGGGATGTCATGCTGACCTCACAGTGATCACCCAGTACTTTGTTTTGTTGATCAGATTTATAATAGGGAGAGTGCAGAATCAGTGCAAAAGGAAGATGTGCAAAACGTGGGGAAGTTTGGACTCCCCACTCCAGTAACGCTCCATACGCTTGCCAGGGAATATTGGAAGTAGCATGATTAATTCTGCATCTTGTGTTTCATAGGGATAGTAAGAAACTGAAATATGTGTTAAATTGTCCTAGTAATTCAAATAAGCACATTTACTTGGGAAAAAATCCCGATGGTGTTTACTTCTGATTAGACCTGAGTAGGATTGCACTGTTAATCTCTGATAGGCCAACAAACAACAACAGCACAGCATGAGATAACTTATAAACTATATAAATCTTTGGGACTGATTTCATATAAAGCATCTTTGGTGTTTGCTTTTCAAAAAAATAAAAATCTGATTTTATAGGAAGGGGAGAGAGAAATCTCAGTGCAAAGATGGTTTAAAAGGCAGGGTGCCTGGAATGACACACTGTGGCTTTGTGTTTTTTACAAGCCGATTTCAATCACTGCTACTTCCTTTTGAGAAATTGGGATTTTTTAAATGAATAACAAAATAGCAATTAAATTATTAAGCACTGGCTTCCCACAAGTGGAGGGAGAAGAAGCTGAAGGGGTTGAGGCACGGTTGCACAATAAAACACAGCTTCTGAGGGAGGGGACATTTTTACAGTAAAGCTAAGAATGGAAGCAAAGGGTTTAACCAGGAAAAGCCTCGGGATCCTTTCCAACTCTACAATTCTATAAATTATTTCAAGAGAAAGGGGACTCTTACCAGTCCTTGATTCTGTTCTTTCTGAGTCCTGGGATGCAAGTCCAGGGAGGCAAGGATGAACATTCAGCTGGGAGCATGGGACCATTCTGACAGTATATTGGAACAGCCCAGTTGGTAACATGTGAACTACAATCAAAATGATTGTTCTCATTTTGAGTCCGCTAAGAAAAGGGACCCCTGGTAGTGATAGACCAGAGACATTGGGAACATGTAAGTGGAAGCGGGTGAGGATTCTACAAGATGGTGAGCTGTGCTCTCTTTTTATTCTCCATCCAGACAAGCAAGAGGCATCCATCAGAATTCAATGACACATTCCAGCCAGGCAAAAGCACTCAAGAGGAAGGCAAAACAGGGCTAGTGAGAGGTGTGGTCGAGAGAGGCTTCTAAGGGGCCTCATTTGGATCCTGGTCCTGAGGTCTCCCACTCTTGACTTAGACGTTCTAAATGACAAGGTTTGTGAAATATACTTGGAGTCCTGCAGTGATTTCATGCTCTTTATTGCAGCTTGTAAAACAGTGGTTGATTTCCCCCCCAAACCTCAGGATTTTATATACATTCTTTACACAATGAGTCCTGTCTGATTGGCTGATTCTGCTTCCCTCCTGGAGCCTGATTGGGCTGCAGGCCAATCAGTTGTTGCATTCTATGATCCTACCAGTCTAATAGGCTGATTAGCTTCCTCCTGCAGTCTGATTGGGCTGCTGCAGCAAGCCAATCAGTTATCCTATTATTCTAGGATCCAAGCTTAGTACACAACAGTTTGATATGTTTATCTAATGACAACACTATTCTTCAGAGTAAAAAGTATAACATTGGGATGAACACTAGGTAGAGATGTGAGGAGAGGCTATTGCTCAGCGACAGAAGCACTGACTTTGCCTCCAGATGGTCCCAAATATGGCATCTTCAGTAAAAAGCATCAAATTATTATTATTATTAATAATAATAATAATAATAATAATTACGTATACCCTATCCCAGGGGTCAGCAAACTTTTTCAGCAGGGGGCCGGTCCATTGTCCCTCAGACCTTGTGGGGGGGCCGGACTATATTTTGAAATATATATATATGAACGAATTCCTATGTCCCAAAAATAACCCAGAGATGCATTTTAAATAAAAGGACACATTATACTCATGTAAAAACACCAGGCAGGCCCCACAAATAACCCAGAGATGCACTTTAAATAAAAGGACACATTCTACTCATGTAAAAACATGCTGATTCCCGGACCGTCCGCGGGCCGGATTTAGAAGGCAATTGGGCCGCATCTGGCCCCCAGGCCTTAGTTTGGGAACCCCTGCCCTATCCATCTGGCCGGGCCTCCCAAGCCACTCTGGGCAGTTTCCAACAGGATATTAAAACACAATAAAACATCAAACATTAAAAACTTCCCTAAACAGGACTGCCTTCAGGTGTCTTCTAAAAGTCAGATAGTTGATCATTTCCTTGACATCTGGTGGGAGGGCATTGCAAAGGGTGGGTGCCACTACCAAGAAGCAGTGACATTGTAATAGGGGGCGGGGGCGCACCACCCTGGGCAGCAGGCTGGGCGGGGCTGACCCCCTCCGACGGTCACCACTGCGCGACACGGCCGCCGCCATGGAGGAGAAGCCCCAACGCAAGCAAGACTGCCTCACTCCACGGCTTGCTTGTGGGGTTTGCTGTGGCGTCGCGTCGCATGCCTCCTGTGCACGCATGTGGCGTGCGCCGTGACACATGCATCATGACGCACAACGCATGCGCGTGACAGACACCCTGCCCACCGTGGCGGGGTGCCTTCGCGTTTGCCGCCCCAGGCAGCCAGGTGGCTAGCTACACTGCTGCCGAGAAGGCCCTCTGCCTGGTTCCCTGTAACCTCACTTCACGCAGTGAGGAAACTGCCAGAAGGCCCTCAGAGCTGGACCGCAGTGTCCAGGCTGAATGATGGGAGTGGAGATGCTCCTTCAGGTATACTGGGCCGAGGCCATCCAGGGCTTTAAAGGTCAGCACCAACACTTTGAATTGTGCTGGGAGCTAATGTAGGTCTTTCAGGACTGGTGTTATATGGTCTCGCCAGCCACTCCCAGTCACCAGTCTGGATTTGTTCTAATTTCCGAGTCACCTTAAAAGGTAGTCCCACGTAGAGCACATTGCAGTAGTTGAAGCGGGAGATAACCAGAGCATTCACCACTCTGGCAAGACAGTCCACGGGCAGGTAGGGTCTCAGCTTGCGTACCAGATGCAGCTAGTAGACAGCTGCCCTGGACACAGAATTGGTCTGCACCTCCATGGACAGTTGTGATTGGAAAGTAGTAGGTGATTGGAAAGACCTCACCTAGAGACCATGAAGTTCTGCTGTCAGTCAGAGCAAACAATCAACCTGTATGAGACAATTTCCTTTATTCTTATGTTCACATGCAGCCATAACCAACTCTTGCTTGAGGGACCTGAGCTTAAGTTGGACCCTGAAGTACATCTGAGCAGGTGGCTGGGCAAAGGCTTCATAGTCCCTTCTAGTCATGTGGAAGGTAATGTCCCTTCTTGCCTGGAGAGGGTTGCCCAGAAAGTTTACAGTAGTTCATCAGGCTAGTCCCAGACCCTGAGGCACCTGATTCAGGCTTTGGAGACACACACATAAACAGAAAAATATGCAACACTGAGCAATTCCTTCTTTCAACAGTCAGCACATTTTTGTGCCATGAGAGCAGTTCAGAGCATCCGTGCCTTCGATTTCTTCCCACTGTGTTTTCAGTATCTTCAGTCAACTGTGATTTCACTCCTGTTGATGAGGGGACTGGTCCCACAACAGTAGCATTTCCCTCAGAAGTAGGTATGTGTTGAATCTGGGTTGTGAAGTGGGTAGGTTAGAAGTATCTAGTTACAGGTATTCCTGCAAAGAAAAGAAAAAACCTGTTTCTTATTAATCAACATTTCTATGAGGAATGAGTACCATCTGCTCCAGAAAATTTACTCGTCTCCCTTGGGCATGGCAAGGATTAGTTACGGTTTACCCAGCGCTTTGTAAATTTAAAGCCCTTCTGAATGTGCACCGTTAGTCTTCAAGATTCAACAGAAATTTGACCTTGAGAGGGGGAAAAGATTAGTCCATTTCCTGCAGGGAAAATGTGCAATCCAAAGAAGTCCGTAGTAATGTTATGGCAGTAAAGAGCCAAAGAAACAAAACAAAACAAATGCTGCCTGAAAAGAAAAATACAACAGAGACTTCCACTATAAGCGGTTCTAAAGCTCTACCAGTGTGGGAATAGCATCACCGACAAGGAAGGTGCTCCGGCACACAGTTATAGAGATGGACAGTTGCTATTAGTGGTCTAGTGAAGTTTCATTAGGTTCTAAATTCAGTAAAAAAATAGGGTTCTAACAAAGCAAAATGTACACCCAATTTTTCCCTCCTCCTCTGAAACACACAAACATAGTGCATGTATTTGTTGCTTGATAGAGATGGTCACTTTTAATTGCATGTTTGACAACAAAACCACATCCGTTGTGGTAAAGCTATCTGCTCCACTGACATAATAGGATGGTCCAGCTGTATGGCTCATATTGGATATCTGATTGTTTAAAAACTAAATATACAAGATGATGATTATATTATTACACTCTTACTAAGCATTGTTTTTTTAGAAGAAGAAGAAGAAGAAGAAGAAGAAGAAGAAGAAGAAGAAGAAGAAGAAGAAGAAGAAGAAGAAGAAGAAGAAAAGGAAAACCCTCCAAAGTCTATTTGAAAATTGCATGCATGTACAAGGTTTTGAATAGCTAGAGCAATGTGAAAACAAGTCCATGTAAGTTGATTGTTTAAACTGACATCAATTTTAAAGGTCAACTGGGGAAAGTCAGACACTACTATTAAAAAATGGGGGAAAACACACAACAACAATAACAACAACAACAACAACAACAACAACAACTGACAACTACAGCCTTTCTACTCTAGGGAAGGCATGAAACCCTACAGATGCTTTACAAAATTCACGGCAAGCTTATTCTAGATTTTTTTAAAAAAAAGCCTGCAAACCATTGTACACTGTAGTTATTTACAGAGGAGCGGCTGCAAGGTTCTCTGGAGAATTCAACACTTTGGTAGAGAGCCATCGGTTCCCAGATGAACAAAAGGAGAAGGATAGATGGGTTATATGCCAGATGACTTAAAGAGCTGGAGAAAATCAAAGCACGACTACAGAAAAGCCTCTTGGGAGAAAGCGGCAGAGGAGCCAAAGTTGAAGGACGTCCAATCCTAAAAGCTAGGACAGCTAAAGGCAAAGATGGGAAGAAAGGAATAATGAATGCATTCAAAGGTTAGCCCTCCAGAGAGTAATCATTAATTACTGGACATGTTTAATGAATCAAAATATCCGCTGGCAAATACAATTTCCTCTGACTTCCATAATTGCAAGGCCAAACATTTTAGTTTTCTGAATGAATAAAGGAAAAGATTTATCAGAATAAATAAAAGGTAGCCCTCTCCCCATCTTCCACAAAATTAACCAAATAAAAGATGCACTTCAGTTGCTAGAGCACAAGACTCTTAATCTCAGGGTCGTGGGTTTGAGCCCCACATTGGACTAGATGACCCGTGGGGTCCCTTCCAACTGCACAATTCTGAGATTCTATTATTCATTGTCAGTATTATTTTCCCCCAAACATCTCATTACCCTCTACCATTATATTCAAGCAAATTGGTTTGTTTATTTTAGTAGAATTGCTTTAATGGTACAAACCAGCATCTTTTCTTGCTTGCACTAGCAATGATGATAATAGAGAAAGGATGAGTTCTAAAAGTATAATTCTCTAGGGGACTAATGACACCTAACATTTGGAGAAAAATAAGAATATTTGAATATAAACTCCTTAATATTAATCGTGTGCTTATGTAATGTCTTTCCTCCAGCACTGGAGACTCAACATCAATAACAAGAACCCACATAAGGTTTTCTTTTCATTTTTATAAGCTTGTTTGATGCCGGGACTATGTTTGCATAGCAGAAAAGGCCAAAATGCAACTTTTGAAGGTTTGCAGACATTCTAGAAAAATTAGAGAGAAGATGATATTCAGTCCTTAGTGAGAATATTAGCAATGCTGCTGTTCATAAATTCCTGGGTTGAACAAATTGATGACCATAAGTCAATATGGTGTCCTCCTTATTTTACCGACCATGTAGGCTGATGGGTTATATGATGTGGTCCAACATCTTTGGAGCAACATATTAGATGTCCCTTTCAAAAGCAAAAAAGAAAGGAAGAAGCAGAAGCAGCTATAAGGTCCCACTTAACCCAATGAAATGAGCTATGTAATAGAGCAGTGTTTCTCAACCTTTTTTGGGCCACGGCACACTTGTTCCGTGAAAAAAATCACGAGGCACACCACCATTAAAAAAGTCAAAAAATTTAACTCTGTGCTGCCCTATATTATAATTATGGCTGTAAGAAACACTTGCCAAATATTGCTTTCCGGCGGGTCAGCACTGCATATTGGCGGCCGCCAGGCTCGTTTGCATTGAGCTTTGGGAAAGAGGAGGAGAAATATTGCTTTCCGGCGGGTCAGTGCTGTTTATTTGCGGTCGCCAGGCACGTGACAATGCAAATCGCTCTTCTCGTCGCCGCACGTCGCGGCACACCAGCCAGCGTCTCGCGGCACACCAGCCAGCGTCTCGCGGCACACTAGTGTGCCGCAGAACAGCGGTTGAGAAACGCTGTAATAGAGCAGGGTCCCCAAACTAAGGCCCGGGGGCCAGATGTGGCCCAATCACCTTCTCAATCCGGCCCGCGGACGGCCCGGGAATCAGCATGTTTTTACATGAGTAGAATGTGAACTTTTATTTAAAATGCATCTCTGGGTTATTTGTGGGGCATAGGAATTCGTTCATTTTTCTTTTCAAAATATAATCCGGCCCCTCACAAGGGGGGGGGGGACAGTGGACCGGCCCCCTGCTGAAAAAGTTTGCTGACCCCTGTAATAGAGGGTGAGTCCTTTAAAAGAGGCCCTGTGGAAACAGAGTACACTTGTTCCACAGGTCCTCTTTTAAAAGACTCATCGTGTAGCAGGAATGTTTACTTACAATACAATATAATACAAATACCTTTATTGGCATTAAAATTTAAGACATTTCAAATCTGTGGGACAAATTTAAAAGGGACAGGAGTGAGGTTGTTGAGGGTCACAAGGCACTCAATTGTTCTGCTTCACCCTGTCTATTCCAGGGATGATTCTTTAAGAACCCTTTCGGGTGAGATGGAGATTAAAAAGGAAGCCACTGAGGTAGTAACGTCCTTGTCCCTGTCCGCTAGGAGTCTGCTGTGCAAAGGGCAGTCCAAAAGAATATGGTCCAGTGATTCTGGCACTCCCTGTTTGCAAGCACACAGGCGGGCTTGATAAAGAATTTGTGAGTATCTACCTGTAGTCACTGTGGAGGGGAAAGCATTTAGCTTGCGAGCATAAAATCTCTTCGTTGGGAAGGAAGTAGTAGGTCCCTTAGGTAATTGGCACAAAATCCTTAAGAAGTAGTTATGCCTAGGGCCTCCGGAGAACAGGGTCTCGGAGTGTGCGGAGACAAATGCTGTTTTTCATGGTCATAAAGCTACTGCTTGATTGTTTGGAGTATGTAGTCCTCATCACATACTTCGAGGTTCTCTGGAGCAATACCTAAACTGTGTATTTTGACCTGAATTGCTCTATACCATCCAGACGATGTACGGTCTTCAAGCATAGAAGTTGAAAGGGAATTTGATGTTGTTCTGTAACATAGCTGCCAAGTTTTCCCTTTTCTCACGAGGAAGCCTATTCAGCATAAGGGAATTTCCCTTTAAAAAAGGGAGAACTTGGAAGCTATGTTCTGCAATGTATTTTCAGCCAGGCACTGGCCAGGTTTGGCGCATAAGGTTAGATAGCTTATGCATTTAGGGGCACCAAAGATCTTGCAAAGGAAAGTGGCTTGAATTTGTTCAACTTCTCTACTAAATGCCTGTATCAAAAATGGAATTCCATACAATAACTGAGAGAGAACCTTGGCATTAAAGATTTTTATTGCAGCAGGGACCAGCTGGATGCCTCTACGGACGAAAACATGAAGAATCGCAAAAGAGGAACAGTTTGCTTGAATGATCATTTGGCATCTGTGTGTTGTCCAATTTAAATTTGGCTGGTAGAATATTCCTAAGGATTTGAAGGATTTGACCTGATCAATGGGGTAATTGTCTAGCATCCTTTTGACAATTTTATGGCTTTGAGGAAAAATCTTGATTTTGGATTTTCCATAGTTAATTCCCAGGAAGTTGATCTGGCAAAAGGAAGAGAATAATTGCAAAAGTCTTCTGAAGCCAACCTGTGTTTGTGAGAGGATTGTTGTATCATCCATGTACAGAATAAAGTTTTATTTTATGGCAGGGGTCAGCAACCTTTTTCAGCCGTGGGCCAGTCCACCATCCCTCAGACCATGTGGTGGGCTGGACAATATTTTTTGGACGGGGGAAATGAACGAATTCCTACGCCCCACAAATAAGCCAAAGATACATTTTAAATAAAAGCACACATTCTACTCATGTAAAAACACCAGGCAGGCCCCACAAATAACCCAGAGATGCATTTTAAATAAAAGGACACATTCTACTCATATAAAAACATGCTGATTCCTGGACTGTCCATGGGCCAGATTGAGAAGGCAATTGGGCCGCATTCAGCCCATTGGCTTTAGGTTACCTACCCCTGTTTTATGGTGACCTAAATGATGGAGGATGCCCATTTACATCATTGAGATAGTGATCCAGGTTGTTTAAGAATAGATTGAATAGGTGAGGTGCCAGGACGCATCCTTGTTTTACTCCTTTGGTTATATTTATACTTTTTGTCAGCTCACCATTGGAATTACATTTAATTTGACAGGATGTGTCGGTGTGATGTTTACTTAGAAGTAAGTTATAATGTACTCACTGGGGATTACTTCCCCATAGGTAAGTGTACATATGGTTGCATTCATACGTGATGGTGACTGGTGAATTCTCTGAGTAAAACTCAGAGGGGAAATTTGGCAATTTATTTCTCCTTTCCAGCTTCAAGTCACAAATATCTGTGGGAAAACATGTCTGTTATCAGAGTGCTGGTGCCTGGGAAAGAAGTGAATCAAAGTAACTGCCCTTCTTTTCTTTCAAATGCCTAATGTGTACACAGTGCAGACCCCAGGGTAAAGTTGTGCATTAAAATGTATATTTTAGTGAGATCGATAGGGCTTTTTGCCACACACACACAAAATATGGTCAGAGCTTGGAGTGCAGCGACTGAGGAAGGAGCAGAAGGTGAGCTGAGCTTGGGAGACACTCTGTAGGTTTTGTGGCTTTGTCTTTTGGGGCTGTGTGTGAGTAAGTTTGTGTGCTTATCTGTTTTCTTACTTGTTTGTGTGCTTGTGCTGGTTTTCTAGGGCTGCTGCCTCTTGGATTTGGGTGACTGTTCAGGCTTGTGTGGGTGTTTGTTTCTGGCTGTGACCTTTCACCTAGAAGTGTGAGTCAGGAAGTTCAGGTGATTAGCTGTGGGCGGAGCTAGTCAGAGCTTGGAGTGCAGCGACTGAGGAAGGAGCAGAAGGGCTGCTGCCTCTTGGATTTGGGTGACTGTTCAGGCTTGTGTGGGTGTTTGTTTCTGGCTGTGACCTTGTTTGTTTCTGGCTGTGACCTTTCACCTAGAAGTGTGAGTCAGGAAGTTCAGGTGATTAGCTGTGGGCGGAGCTAGTCAGAGCTTGGAGTGCAGCGACTGAGGAAGGAGCAGAAGGGCTGCTGCCTCTTGGATTTGGGTGACTGTTCAGGCTTGTGTGGGTGTTTGTTTCTGGCTGTGACCTTGTTTTTGATCTAGGGCAGCAAGTCTCACACGTTTGTTAGGGGGGACCTAGGCCTCTTCCTCTTTCCCCCTTGACCTCAAGGTTTTCAAGATGGAGGTGGAGGGAACAAGCATTGTCACCTGCAATTCCTGTGCAATGTTTGTTTTCTTGCCAAAGGATGTGGGTAGCTACACCTGCAACAATTGCAAGTTGGTTGCCCTACTAGAAAACAAGGTTGCCCTTCTGGAAGAGAAGGTGCAGCAGCTTCAGGGGCGTGTATCTACGCTCCAGAGAATTAAAGAGCTGGAGCTTTTCTTGGATGCAGCAGAGCACACTGTCTGCACCAAGGATGAGACAGGGGATCTCCCTGAGGAGGAGGTCAGTTCCCCAACACAGCAGCCAGATGTATGGAGGAACGTGACTCATAGAAGTAGAAGGCCCAGGGATCGCTCTGAGTGCTTAGAATTACACAACCGTTTTGAAGTGCTCATGGAAGACGAGAAACAGACTCCACCTGAGGATCTCTCCCTCATCACAGTTGATGAGGAATATGAAGACGAGCAACCAAGTCAGTCCTCTGGGAATATGCAGGTAACCTTGGAAGGGACAGCACATGGAAAAATCCCAACCAAGCCTATGAAGAGGCGAGTAGTGGTGATTGGGGATTCCCTACTGAGGGGTACAGAAGCAGTAATCTGTGGGCCTGACAAGATGTCTCGAGAGGTGTGCTGTCTACCTGGGGCCAAGATCAAAGATGTAACAGAACGGCTGCAAGGAATCATAAAACCCACCGACAAATACCCCTTCCTTTTGGTGCATGTGGGAACCAATGACACTGCAAGCCATAGCTTACAGAAGATCAAAAATGATTATGAGGCTCTGGGCAGGAAGTTGAAGCAATTAGATGCACAAATTGTCATCTCTTCTGTCCTCCCAGTTGAACGACATGGCCCAGGGAGAGAGGGGAAAATAGGGGAAGTGAACAACTGGCTTCGCAAATGGTGCAAACAGGAACGGTTTGGATTCCTAGATCACGGTCTGCAGTTTCTTGAAGATGGACTTCTGGCAAGTGATGGACTGCACCTCACAAAAGTTGGGAGGAATGTTTTTGCCACGAAACTCAAAAACCTCATCAGGAGGGCTTTAAACTGACTTATGTGGGGGAGGGAGACAGTGGTCCTGAAGGTAGGAGTCCATCTAATGCTGAAGATGATCATCCGAATGTCAAGGACCAAATGGAGCAAGCAGCATGCAGACCTAGTGGTGGGACGAAAATATCCTTAAATAAGAGACATGGGGGAATGATCAACGGTCTTCAATGTCTGTATACTAATGCACAGAGCATGGGAAATAAACAAGATGAACTTGAGCTCTTGGTACAGCAAACTAAATATGACATAATAGGCATCACTGAAACCTGGTGGGATGAGTCTCATGACTGGAATGTAGTAATAGAGGGATACAATCTATTTAAGAGAAATAGACCAAACAGGAAAGGAGGAGGAGTAGCTTTATATGTTAGGGATATGTATACCTGTGAAGAGATCCAGGATTTAAAACTTCAAAGCCAAATTGAGAGTATCTGGGTCAAAATTAAGGGAGAGAAAAACAACAGTGATCTCATTGTGGGAGTTTACTATAGATCCCCAAGCCAAACTGAGGACACAGATGATGCCTTCCTGGAACAGATGGCCAAGCATTCCAAAGGAAGTGAGATAGTAGTAATGGGGGATTTCAACTATCCTGATATTTGTTGGATGTCAAACTCAGCCAAGAGCATAAGGTCGAACAGATTCCTCACTGGCCTTGCAGACAACTTCATTGTCCAGAAAGTGGGAGAAGCAACAAGAGGATCAGCCATTTTAGATCTGGTCCTAACCAATAGTGATGACTTGGTTAGTGGGGTAGAAGTGGCAGGATCATTAGGTGGGAGTGACCATGCTCTTCTGGAGTTTATTATCCAGCGGAAAGGAGCAACCAAGCATACTAAGGTCCAAATTCTAGACTTTAAGAAAGCCGACTTCAGAAAACTTAGGGAAACGCTGGGTGAAATCCCATGGACAGTAATACTAAAAGGGAAGGGAGTTCATGATGGTTGGGAGTTTGTTAAAAGGGAGATATTAAAAGCACAACTTCAGGCAATACCAATGAGACGGAAACATGGAAGGTGCCTAAAGAAGCCAGGCTGGCTATCTAAAGAACTTTTGACTGAGTTAAGATTTAAAAGGGATATGTACAAAAAATGGAAAAGGGGGGAAATCTCCAGAGAGGAATTCAAACATATAGCCAGCACGTGTAGAGACAAAGTCAGAAAAGCTAAAGCACAGAATGAACTCAGGCTCGCCAGAGAGGTTAAAAGCAACAAAAAGGGCTTTTATGGGTATGTCCGTAGCAAAAGGAAAAACAAGGAAACAGTGGGGTCACTCAGAGGAGAAGATGGTGAAATGCAAACAGGGGACAGAGAAAGGGCAGAACTCCTCAATGCCTTCTTTGCCTCAGTCTTCTGCAAGAAAGAAAAAAACGCCCGACCTGAAGAATATGGAGCAGATGATTCAGCAGGGGAAACACAGCCCAGAATAAGTAAGGAGGTAGTACAAGAATACTTGGCTAGTTTAGATGTATTCAAGTCTCCAGGGCCAGATGAACTACATCCAAGAGTATTAAAAGAACTGGCAGAGGTGATTTCAGAACCACTGGCAATAATCTTTGAAAATTCCTGGAGAACAGGCGAAGTTCCAGCAGACTGGAGGAGGGCAAATGTTGTCCCTATTTTCAAAAAGGGGAAAAGAGAGGACCCAAACAATTACCGCCCAGTCAGCCTGACATCAATACCAGGAAAGATTCTAGAGCAGATCATTAAGCAAACAGTCTGTGAGCACCTAGAAAGAAACTCTGTGATCACTAAAAGTCAGCATGGGTTCCTGAAAAATAAGTCATGTCAGACTAATCTGATCTCATTTTTTGACAGAATTACAAGCCTGGTAGATGAAGGGAACGCTGTGGATGTAGCCTATCTTGATTTCAGCAAGGCCTTTGACAAAGTGCCCCATGGTATTCTTGTAAAGAAGCTGGTAAAATGTGGGCTAGACAATGCTACCATTCAGTGGATTTATAGCTGGCTTACTGACCGAACCCAAAGGGTGCTCATCAATGGCTCCTCCTCATCCTGGAGAGTAGTGACTAGTGGGGTGCCACAGGGTTCTGTCTTGGGCCCAGTCTTGTTCAACATCTTTATCAATGACTTGGATGATGGGCTTGAGGGAATCCTGAGCAAGTTTGCAGATGACACCAAATTGGGAGGGGTGGCTAACACCCCAGAGGACAGGATCACACTTCAGAATGACCTTAACAGATTAGACAACTGGGCCAAAGCAAACAAGATGAATTTTAACAAGGAGAAATGTAAAGTACTACACTTGGGCAAAAAAAATGAAAGGCACAAATACAGGATGGGAGACACCTGGCTTGAGAGCAGTACATGTGAAAAGGATCTAGGAGTTTTGGTTGACCACAAACTTGACATGAGTCAGCAGTGTGATGCAGCAGCTAAAAAAGCCAATGCAATTCTGGGCTGCATCAATAGGAGTATAGCATCTAGATCAAGGGAAGTAATATTACCACTGTATTCTGCTCTGGTCAGACCTCACCTGGAGTATTGTGTCCAGTTCTGGGCACCACAGTTCAAGAAGGATACTGATAAGCTGGAACGTGTCCAGAAGAGGGCAACCAAAATGGTCAAAGGCCTGGAAACGATGCCTTATGAGGAACGGCTTAGGGAGCTGGGTATGTTTAGCCTGGAGAAGAGAAGGTTAAGGGGTGATATGATAACCATGTTCAAATATATAAAAGGATGTCATATAGAGGAGGGAGAACGGTTGTTTTCTGCTGCTCCAGAGAAGCGGACACGGAGCAACGGATTCAAACTACAAGAAAGAAAATTCCACCTAAACATTAGGAAGAACTTCCTGACAGTAAGAGCTGTTCGGCAGTGGAATTTGCTGCCAAGGAGTGTGGTGGAGTCTCCTTCTTTGGAGGTCTTTAAGCAGAGGCTTGACAGCCATCTGTCAGGAATGCTTTGATGGTGTTTCCTGCTTGGCAGGGGGTTGGACTGGATGGCCCTTGTGGTCTCTTCCAACTCTATGATTCTATGATTCTATGATTCTATGATTCTAGGGTGTGTGTTTGAGTGTGGGTGTGTACATATATACACACATACCACCCCCAGTATTAGGTTTTCAGAATTACACTTAAGTTGAAGGATGCAGTCATTTCTCCCGCAGCACAGTCATAACACAATCCTGTAAATCTACTACAGAGTTTTACTGCTAGCATGACACATTAGCAAGCCTAAGAGAAATTCAGCAGAAATTAAATCAGCGTGTGTTTCGCTGGCAGATTGTTCTGATTGAAATGTTATTAAAATGTTAATTATGTCAACACAATGAAATAGAAATATAATGCAATGTTGTAAGCCATATGTGCTATTGGGTATTAGAAAATAAATAGCCTTAAGTACATTATTATTTAAACTCAGAACTCCCAAATCACTTACGAGGAGTGATACACACTAGAGAAAGATGGTGACCGAAAGGTAGAAAACAAAGATGCTGTTGATACCTCAGTAAGCAAAGCAACCAGAAATTATCAAGGAGATACCTGGACTGGTCACAAAAATTGCTGTCCAGTAGGAAACTCGGGAGAAATTTTAGTATGGCTCTTCATTTTCCTCCCTGATGGTCCAAGACAGAGAGAGGTGAGACAATTAAATGATTTAATGTGGAGCTAATATTGATATCTATGTACAGAGTTACAGGTATTGTCAAATAAGAAAGTCATCCAACCACTATGCAAGCATGACAAGAATGGTGGATGAGTCCAAGTAAATATTTGTCCAAGTGGGATACCTGAATGGGACTGGCTTCATTAACTTTACAGGAGTCAGCTGTTCTCTCCATGTGTTAAGATGTTTTATCATTGACGCTGTGAACTGAATGCTATTTTCTTGCTATGTTGTGCACTGTATATAAAAAACTTAATGTGAGGGCAGTACATCCATACTGCTAAGGAACCAAGAGCATGAAAGGCATTTCTACCTGCAATGGGGAGTGGGAGGGAAAGAAGAAGAGTGTGGCTGCCACCGATGACATCAACAAAAATAAATAAATAAAAGGCAGGGCAATAAGAGGAAGCACAACATCAGCTGTAGCGGCCCTTGTAGTTCTGTAAGATTGGCTGCTACTGAGCAACTGATATTACACAGTCAAAATCCAGATGTGCAGTCCATTATTCTACTACACAATTACAATCAGATTATGAGTGGTCCGGAATGCAGTGCTCAATAGTCATCTTTCCCTATCTTTTCAGCATACATGTGTCAATAGTTCCTTCTAGGGCTGATCTTGGCCAGGTGGAGATACTTTTCAGACTGCTACTCGCCTACTAGACTGTAAGTGACAAAAGCGAGCAGGCAGTAAATCACACCACTCAAGTTGGAGGTAGCACCGCACAGACTTGGAATGTCAGGTGTAATGAGCCCAGAAGCTTATTCTCTGTAGGTCTTCCGCCTGTGGATGCTTTGCCAAGACTGAAAGTCCCCACCTCTCCAGGGTTTCCCCCAAGCAAATGGAGTCTGTGCCTGTGTGATGCCAACCCAGGGGAAGGGGAGATTGTCGCAGGAGGACTCTTCACCAGCCTGACTCATCTCTCCCTCCTGGCTTCCTTTACCCCACTCTCTTGCTTCAGCTTTTGCCACTGATTCTGGACTGATCTCTGCCACAGACTCTCCCAGCTCACAAAGCCCAGTTACCTCTTCAGCTTCTGAAACCTCCTCCTCCTCCTCTTCTCCCTCATGGTCATCTCACCACCATTCTCTGACTCTTTGCTTGGTGGTTCCTCAGCTGGTTCTTCCCACCATTTTTCTACATCCCACCAGTCCATGGCAGAATGTCCCATTAAATGACATGGCAAAACAGGCTTTTGAGTAAACAAGCATAGCAAGTTTCTTTCCAATGGAACTCTACAGCTATCTACTGAGAAATCCCACTGCACTGAATGGGGACTTACTCTTGGGTAAGAAGGTACAGCACTCCGGGTCCTATTGTTCTCTTTCTTATTGATTCTGGCTATTCAAAAGGATATTTGGAATTCAGCCCTGGTATTTAACTTCTGAATGTCCCCTCCCCCCTCCATTTGCATAACAGCCTGTTTTCCAGGTTAAATTTCTGTTTGTTACCTTCTAGGTCTTCTTATATTAATAGCATTATTTGTCTTTAGTGGTGTTTTGCGGTAAACTAATTTATTATGGTCTCCAACTGCTGTTGATGTGCTGCTTACACTTTCTTCCAGTTCATTAATAAAGATGTTAAATGCAACTGAGCCTGACACTGATCTCTGCAGTACAATAGTGCATTTCTTTTACCTGTGAAAGGATTAATGCAGGATTACAGAAGCAGAAAAGGAGATCCTTAGATTAAGGGAATATAAGATTCTGGACTACTGCATTAAGTCGCAATATTCGTAGTAAAGGTTTTAACACATTGCTGGCCACATTGTATCAGCTCATGTAAAAGTAGCAGTCAGGCATCTGCGGGAACATATAAATACAAAGAGCAGATTTAAGTTGGAACCACTC
Source organism: Zootoca vivipara (assembly GCF_963506605.1). Lineage (NCBI taxonomy): Eukaryota > Metazoa > Chordata > Lepidosauria > Squamata > Lacertidae > Zootoca > Zootoca vivipara. The sequence continues at coordinate 34,156,185 of NC_083279.1, forward strand.
CCCTAATTGGATTTTGACAATATTTTTAGTTTAGGAGGGAAAGCGAGAAAGAAGGGTGGAGGTGGGTACTGGATGTGCAGAAAGTGGATATCTCTCATTATACTAGACAGGCACATCCAACAGGTAGATCATGATCTACCGGTAGGTCACTGGATGTTTGTTGTAGATCACTGGTTCCCCCCAAAGAAGCTCAAGAAGTTTGGCTCCCCTAAAAAATGCTCAACAACATTGACCTGAACCCCCCCAAAAGGGGGTAGATCACTGCCAGTCTTTATCTCCGTGAGTAGTTCACAGTCTCTTGGGAGTTGGTTACCCCTGATTTGGGACTGGCAAAATGAAGTATTTAATAACAAAGTGTATTTGTTGCTAGAGGATTTGGTGATGGTCCTTCACACATTACTTACATGAATAGAGTGGGTCCACTGTTACGGGCTGCAGGACCATGCACTTAACACTGCCGCCACATTCAGGCGCTGATCACTTTTAGGGTTCTACAGGGTGTGGGGAGCTACAGAAGTTATGCTGATCATGGTGCAAGGGTGCGCAAATCTGTCACTTTCGGATTCTTCCCGTTTCTTATTTTCCCATTGCTAGGTTCAGTGTAGTTCTCCACGTTTCCACATCAGTTTGTGCATTTAAGGAACATTAAGCAAACAATAAACTTGTGAGAATTCAGCAGCATTTTATTTTGAATTTCTCCTTTATACACATTTTTGCAAAGCTCACTGCCCCCATCAAATGCATTTTGAATGCCATTTTCATCAATATGTGTATTTGTATGCAGAGTTAATGGGACGCGGGTGGCGCTGTGGGTTAAACCACAGAGCCTAGGGCTTGCTGATCAGAAGGTTGGCGGTTTGAATCCCTGTGACGGGGTGAGTTCCCGCTGCTCGGTCCCTGCTCCTGACAACCTAGCAGTTTGAAAGCACATCAAAGTGCAAGTAGATAAATAGGTACCGCTACAGCGGGAAGGTAAGCGGCATTTCTGTGCACTGCTCTGGTTCGCCAGAAGCAGCTTAGTCATGCTGGCCACATGACCTGGAAGCTGTACGCCGGCTCCCTCGGCCAGTAAAGTGATATGAGCGCCGCAACCCCAGAGTCGTCCGTGACTGGACCTAATGGTCAGGGGTCCCTTTACCTTTATGCACAGTTACCACAGAAAACAACAGCAGGAAAACCCTGTTGCTTTTTATAAAGTTTATACCCTGTATATGGACTTCTGAGAGGTATCCAGGAAGCAAAATAGGATGCTGGATTACATACATATACAGTGGTACCTCGGGTTAAGAACTTAATTCGTTCCAGAGGTCCGTTCTTAACCTGAAACTGTTCTTAACCTGAGGTACCACTTTAGCTAATGGGGCCTCCTGCTGCTGCCACACTGCCGGAGCATGATTTCTGTTCTCATCCTGAAGCAAAGTTCTTAACCTGAGGTACTATTTCTGGGTTAGCAGAGTCTGTAACCTGAAGCGTCTGTAACCTGGGGTACCACTGTCCCATGGTTTATAAGAATGTTTGAACAAGGGGACCCACCTATGGGAATTTAATTTTCTTCAGGGAAAATATACAGGGAAAACATGCAAGTACAGTGGTGCCTCAACTTACGAATTTTATCCGTTCCGAAGGCACCTTCGTACATCGAAAAATCCGTAAGTCAAAAAATGCCATTGGAAACGTGATTTCCCATAGGAATGCATTGGAAATGGAAAAATTCGTAAGTCGAAGCAACCCTATGTAAAAATTCGTAAGTCGAAAAATCCCTATCTAAAACCTCCTTTTGGATGTCCTTTTGCATGTCGAGACATTTGTAAGCGCGTGGCCATTACCCCCCATTCGTAAGTTGAAAAATTCAGTTGTCGAGTCGTTCGTAAGTCGAGGTACCATTGTATGTAATTGTCCCTTTACCAGTGCAAAAAAATTGTTCAAGTTAGACTAAAATCCTGTGGCTTTTTGCAGAGGTATTGAGGCTTTCCAGTTATGATCACATGATTATTTGCCTTTATTTAGACCTGTATTTTTAGGGCATATCACTTTTGCCTCTGTTTTTTAAAGAGAATTTCTATGTAATCACTGAGGACAGGAAACCTAGAAAAAGATAGGTAACTTTTGTACACGAAAACATGTCGGGTTATTGAACAAAACCTCACAGAACATTATACCTTGCCCTACAAGCTTTATATAATCCATGCATTCCACGGGGTTCCATTCGTAACTGCTCAGTGCTTGGTACGCCTTTCCCCAAAGTGTCATTAGTAATACATTACTGCAAGGCGTACAACAGTTTCTCCACTTCTCCCTCATGAATAAGGAATGCAATATGCTCAGAAGTTGATCTCACTGCCAGAATGCTTCAAATATGGAGGACTGAACTGTCAAGTGCCTCCAGCCTAGAAGCAGTTACACATTTGGCAGCCACATAAGTCTCAGAAGCCTTTTTGTTGGGTGAATTTGTACTCTGTGATGTTAAGAGCCCATCCATCTCCCTGCATAGTCAGATCTTTAGTTTAGGGGCTGCCCCTCCTGTTCCAGGAAATGGATAACTTCTTCCAAATTGGTTGCACCCATCACAGATTGCTGAACTCATGTTACAGGATATGCTCCCCCAAGTAAACCACATTCACTTTAATGGGTCCACCTGTTCAAAATTAGAAACCGCTGGACCCAAGGGAAGGCTTCTTCACTGAAGCAAGTTAAATAGATATCTATGCCCCAGAGGTATTCCCAAACATCCTGAGGGGCAAAGGTAATGTGACCACAACTGCTTTTGGAAACCCTTTCTAGCCACAACTGTGGCCTTCATAAAGATGTAACCACAGGGCAAAACCTCTTGAGTGTGCCTGCTTGGAAAAATTATTGCGCTTACTATTCTTTCCATACTGTTAAATGCCTACTGCAAAGCTTCCGACTTGAACATACATGGGTTCTCAAGTGTATGTCATCTCTTGTGCAAACCTAGCACCATTAAGTTTATTCAGCTGCAATGACTTCCGGAAACGACATCAAATTCTAAATTATTTGAAGTTTTCAAATACGTCGGCATTATCTGCAGAATTGCTCTAGTTTCTGAAATGAATAAATGGTTTTGCACCAGATTTGCATCAAGGCACCAGTGGTTCATGGAAGAAATAGATTATCTTTACCCATTTCCTTCTGGGTTTAGATGTTGTTTTGGGACTGAGATAGCATTAGTCCTCTTGGTAGGCAATCTACACTGGGAAATAAATTCCACCCCTAAATTACATTTACAGCCAGTTTGAATTGCGTTTACAATAATGTACATGATCATTTCCTGCACAATAGCGATCAGGAAACCACTTGAAAATCTGGGCCCATGGCTAGTTGTGCATCAACTGCTGCAATGTACAGCAGAGGTGGAGAAACTCTGCCCCAGATGTTGCAGGACTGCAACTATCATAACTACAACCACTGTCCATGCTGCCTGGGGTTGATGGGAGATGGAGTCTAACAATATATAGAGGACCAAAGGTGCCAGCCTTTGGAGTCCAGAATTAATCCTTTAGCATGTGTTTTTAAGTGATCAGAAACTGCATTGTTTGGCTCAATAAGCTGTTGGTTTTGTGTACCTTTTACACAGCAAAGCACCAAATCAAACTCTTAGATTTGAGAGATAGTGGCAAAACAAAAACATTAAATACATAATTGGTGTATGCTCACTGTGTGCAGTTTGAAACCCATTAAATAGGCTGGCATCACTAAGGCGCTTGCTGTGCTCATCATGGTTCAAAGACTGAGGTCCTAGTTGTTGTTGTTGTTTAAAAAAAGGAAGGTTCAAAATGCAGTCAAATGTGTGATTAGGTTGTCAGTTTTCCATCTAGACGCATGGATGGCATCAGCCACATAGTTAGCTAAAATATTGCTCCTGGCACCTAAGAGATGTGGATTTTAAAAAGAAGAAGAAGAAGAAGCAGAAGCAGTGATGACTTTTAAAAAAACAAAAACACCAATTTTTAGTCTTACCTGATTGGCCGTGGCTTCAAGCAATAAACAGCGTTTCCTCTTGAGAACCTCAAATGCCAGACATGACATGCAAAGGTAATGTTCTTTCTGACTCATTAGCTATGTCATGCAAAGTCTTAAATGGCTGGTAAATAAAGCTGAGAAAAACATCTCTCCCTCAAATATCCTTCAATCTTACTAATAAACCCAGCTCTTTCATGAATAGAATATGTGGGAATTAACATAGACGTTATAAGTAAGAAGTACAGGCATTCACAATTCGCATAGATAAAGGAAACATGTTAATTTCTTCTTCTTCTAGCTCATAACATATTAAGGCAGTAGTTTTCAACCAGTGTGCCATGGCACCCTGGGGTGCCTTGAATAATGCTCAGGGGTGCCTCAGGAAACACTGGGCTTTGTTCCTCTTCCTTTCCTTCCTTCACTCCGCTCTTGCCTTCTCAGGTCTCTGCCTCCCAAAGGCTTGTGCAGCTGTTTGTTGCAGCAGCCCTGGGTACAAGATCCCCAGACAAATGGTGCCTCTGGGGCTGGCCAGGGGGAACTGAGGTGACCTCGGAGTACACAAGCAAGTGGGTGAAGGAGCCCAGCCAGCTGATCTGTCAGCCCTTGCTCTTGGGAATGGACAGACAAGTGGGAGGCCAGGCAAGCAGGCTGGTGCTGCACTGACCTTTCTTGTGCTTGCTGTGTGCAATATGAAAAAAATACTGGAAATTCTGTTTGTTCATTGTGCAACACACCAACACAATTAAAACAAAAAGAAAACTGTTTAAATTGGTTGAACTGGACCTTTGCCTTAGATGTGAATGTACGGCAGGTCTCTGGGTTTGATGTTGTGGGACTGAAAACCAAAAGAATGAATCTTGTTCCGAGCTAAAGATACTTGATCAATATCAATAAATCTGATAGGATTATGAGGACGAGAAGTGAAAGAATGCCAAGTCTGTATAAGTTCAAGTGAACCTTCTGTGATGAGAGATTAGTTTTGTTATATCTTCGTAGGACCTTTATTCAACATGAAAGAGACACTCCTCTCTTTAATAAACGAGCCAGGAATCAATTAAGGATCTAAAAGACTCACAAACAATTTAACAAAGTTTCAGATCGTTTAATTGCTTGTGCTGCTTCTTTGTAATCACTTTGTAGCATAGTTTCTCTTCTTTCAAGTGTCTGAGCCTTCTATAAACTCTCCTGGGAAATCTAAAGCCAAATTAATGTTTCAATTATATATACAAACATCTGTGTCAGTAATATTTAAATTACGTGGCAATGAAAAGACTGAGGATTTTTTGTTGTTGTTAAAGGCTGGTTTCTTTGGAAAAGCCAACTCTCTTTTTTTAACTCCCAATTCAGGTATCTTTGCAATGATATGGGCCATAATCAACATACTTTGCATAATAAAATCACATTCTGAGATATTTTAACTGTGCCGTATACTGAAAATGGCATCACTATTAATCCAGAACCTTTGTTGAATCCACTCCTTTGAGGAGATGTAGAATTTGGCTTTCCCCCCAAATCCCATAGCTCAGTCCACTACTAGGGATAACATCTCAACCACAAAACATATTTTGTGTTTGAAAGCCATTAAAACTAGAAGAGGAAGGCACCCACAGAATGATTTTGGGCTAATGCAGTTGTAGGTAACTTCTGACCCTCTGGTGTTGCTGAACAATAACTCCCATCAAGGCCCAACAATCATGATCAACAGCCAGGGATGAAGGGAATTTTAGTTCACCAACATCTGAAGGGCCAAAGGTTCCTCACACCATGCAGTGATTAAAACATAGCCAACACTTCCTTTCAGGATTTGAAGTAATGACATCACTTCAAATTAGTAACTGTGACATATAATCATAGAGTCTTCTCTGCTTAGTTGTTAACTGCAAGCTACCCTAGTCTCCTTATTATCTAATCTAATATTACAGTGGTACCTCGAGTTACAAACGCTTCAGGTTACAAACTCCGCTAGCCCAGAAATAGTATCTCAGGTTAAGAACTTTGCTTCAGGATGAGAACAGAAATCACACGCTGGCAGCGCGGTGGCAGCAGGAGGCCCCATTAGCTAAAGTGGTGCTTCAGGTTAAGAACAGTTTCAGGTTAAGAACAGACCTCCGGAACGAATTAAGTTCTTAACCAGAGGTACCACTGTATCCTATTTTTGATAAGCAGTTCAAAGAAAGACTTTCCAAGGGAGAGGCAGTTTCCAAAGCTTTCTTCCCATCTGGCAACAAAGCTGGATGGTAGAATCATTCCCTTCTCTCTGACTTGGTGACATGGGAGAGGTGCCCCAGAACTTTGCCACTGGCTCCTGCCCTCTGCCCCTTGGAGAAATCTGGGTGGTGGAACTCTGTGCCGTTCTGCCACTGCCTTAGCCTCCTTTACCTATGTTGGTTCTGTGGTGGCAGTGGGGCGGGGGGTCGCGAGAGTGCTGCCAGTTCCATTCCCACCACCTGAGGCAGCTGCTTCAACCAGTGTCATGGGTGGGCTGGGTCTGGTAGAGACAATACTGAGTTAGATGGAACAATAACAATACCTAACTCAGCATAAGGGACGTGGAAGGCGCTGTGGGTTAAACCACGGAGCCTAGGGCTTGCCGATCAGAAGGTCAGTGGTTTGAATCCCCACAACGGGGTGAGCTCCCGTTGCTCGGTCCCTGCTCCTGCCAACCTAGCAGTTCGAAAGCATGTCAAAGTGCAAGTAGATAAATAGGCACCGCTACAGCTGGAAGGTAAACGGTGTTTCTGTGTGCTGCTCTGGTTCGCCAGAAGCGGCTTTGTCATGCTGTCCACATGACCTGGAAGCTGGCTCCCTCGACCAATAATGCGAGATGAGTGCCACAACTCCAGAATCGGTCACAACTGGACCTAATGGTCAGGGGCTCCTTTACCTTTAACTCAGCAAAAGGCACCTTCCTGTATTCCTATATAAGGCATCTTTTAAAAGTCAGAAATAAAGGCACTTCAGATATAGACACTTTTGGTGAGACTTGGATTCCATTCTTTTCCTTTATAAACGAGACAGAAGATACTTTTATTCCACCCACAACACAATAATCTCTGTGGAGAGGATACTTGAATTGACAGTGCATAAATAAGCATATTGCTTCTGTATTGTGTACTGCATATGAAACTTAATAAGAATGTACTACTGAACAAGTTACTGTAGTTATATGTTGTTGTTCTATTTATATGAAAAACAATAAAATTATTATTATCATTATTATTAATTTTATTATTTATACGCTGCCCATCTGGCTGTAAAAGTCAGTACATATATAAGATGCCAAAGCTGGCCATCTTAAAGTTGGAGAGGCACACTGGAGGAAATAATGTTACTTGTAGCTGGTAATACCACTTCAGATAACTAAACTGTATTGAAAGGATTACCACAGTATGGAGTCTTGCAATTTATTACACAGTTTATAAATACAGAATCTCCACTCAGCCTAGATAGGGGACGTATGTTACCTTTTTGTTCTTATTATGAGTTTGAACTGTTATAACCTTGCCTAGAGCTATACTTAGTCAATGGAGTATGATGCTCTCCAAGTCATATCACCCTTTCTTTGGCTTAATTTATTTGGATGGTGCAAAATGTTTCAAAATGCAAAATACCCAAACATATTGCAGCACCACTCAAAACACAACACTCATAAATAGGAGCTGGTAATGGACTATAACTGGGGCAGGGAGACTTCCGGTGTCCACATGCCATTGGTGGGTGGAACAATATATGAAATGGTTACCTTTACACAATAGGCTATTTTGTTACATGTAATCACGTGCTCCATTCTATTCCCCATTAAGGCAAGCAAGATGCATTATCAGAATTCAAGGACACATTATTTCCAGGCAAAAGCATTCCAGGTGTGAGGCTGGGCCCCTGAGGGATGCAGCCTAAGAAGAGGATGTGGTGTAAAAAGATTTAGAGGGCTGCATTTGGTCCCCTGGCTGCAAGTCCCTAAGCCTTGCACTGGATCATAGGGTCCATTAGAAGTGGCATGCATTTTAGTCAACAAAAATTCCACATATTATTAAAATGATACCATCTCTAATGTCTCTAATTAAAATATCACTTGGTAACTAAAATACTACAGTTCTGCATAATATACAACGGCAAGAAGGCATACGCAATTAATTCACGACATACTTCTATTTTGGCGGCAGTGGCAGCAACAACCACCTCTTGATGGATTTCAATATATGGCAAGTATTAAAGCTTAGATTTATGTGCCAGACAGCTGCTAACATGCACTGACTGAAGTATTGCTACACCTCGACAGCAGAAGAGCCCAATATTTAGTAGGATTTGGCTTGCGTGAGGTTTATGTCTGGTCTATACTTTCAAGAACATCTAGGCATAAAGGGAATGGTGATTGTGCTTATCTGAATGCATGAAACGCTTTGTTATGGTGCCTTGCTACACCTGTCCAATCTGCTCTGACCAGATGAGAAAACTGTCAAGAAGTTGCCACAAGCAACAGATTCAAGTGGAGAACACCATTTTTCTAGTTCCAGTCTCTATCTCTGTTTGCCATTAAATAAATAAAAAACAAGCTCCAGTCCATCCAAATATTTTAATTGCTTGCTTTTGATCTGAAGATTTGTACAGCTGGCATTGTGCACAGTTGGGAAACCACTGATGATGCTGGTCAACAAAATGAGGCAGAATTTTTGGCTATTTCCTGTACTTGAACAACAAGAAAAGGGCAAAGAAAAGTTGCCAGATTATCTGCAGCAAAGTGTGAAAAGAGGCAGGTGTGGATGAGGTGGCAAGTTTCTGCTTGGAACAGTAAGATTTCTTGGTTAAATTGCCAGAAATCTCATGAGAATTGTTATTAGGGCCAGGGTCTCACATGATTTGGGGAGAGAGGCACTCACCAAGCAGTGGTGGAATATGCTTTTTGTATGGTAAGAAAGTGAAGGTATCCTGGCTGCAGAGTACTTAAAATGTCTGAACTGCATATCGGAAATTTCATGTAATTAATCCAGTGAAGCTTGGAATTTTGCCAACTGGAATCCTTTTGACCATATCTGCAGAATCCTCGTAAAAACCCAGCAACTAAATCCCACCAATGTCTACAATGACCACTCCCCACATCAAATGGGGGTGCGCCTTTTGTGTGGTCCTCTGCAAGTTACCCAATCCCAGCTGGGAGGCGTTGCCAGGAGAGAGATGCCCAGGTAAGGGGAGGGATTGACCTGCCAACACAATAGTGGGCGGAACTTACCTGGGAGTTCTCAGTCGGCTTCAGAGCTTCTCCCGCCCTGCCCTCCCTCAGTTAAGCCTTCTTTTGCAGGTTAACCTCTTCTTCACAGGTACACAGGCGCTGCTACGTTATGGTCACTGTTGAAGGGCCAGAAAGGAATTTTCCTGCATTAGCAGGTTTTGCCTTCCCCGTAGCAAAACGTCACAACTTTGGCGGTTTCAGGCCTTGGGCAGAATTCTTTAGTCTATCTTCCCTAAATGGGGGGGGGGCATGAAGTGGTGAACCATGCCCCCCCCTGCAGTGGCAATCCCAGGGTTACCCGTTAAAGGGGTGGTTTTGAGGGGAGGCATTTGCCATATGCCAGTCGGTTGTCATTGCTCTCCCCCGTGATGGCAGCGAAATGGGGGGGGGCAGGCTCTCTGCTTGAACAGACATTCTCCAGAGGCAGCCCAATCCCCACACATTCTGGATAACCCTGATGTTCCCCAGATCCCCTGCCAGGGACTGGAAGGGATAAATGCCCAATGCCTAAGCCAAGGTCCCCCTACATCTGAAGTTTTAATAAAGTTGTGGCCAAAATTTTAATCCCATAACACATTGTCTTGAGTCATTATTCCACCTGGGTGTCACCCAGGGTTGGGGTTGGGGGTCTCCGCCTGTCCGCACAAAATGAAATCTTTTGTTCCTCAAATACAACTGCATTTCAATACTCGCCAGTTCTGTTCTAGGGTGGGTAAATGATCCAATTGGAGGATATAAGAGAAGGAAATTTTAAAAAAGTCAATCATACCATGCTGGTTGAAACTTCCTACATACAAAGGGACGCAGGTAGCGCTGTGGTCCAAACCACTGAACCACTTGGGCTTGCCAATCAGAAGGTTGGCGGTTCGAACCTCCATGACAGAGTAAACTCCCATTGCTCTGTCCCAGCTCCTGCCAACCTAGCAGTTCAAAGGCATGCCTGTGCCAGTAGATATATAGGTACTGCTGTGGCAGGAAGGTAAACAGTGTTTCTGTGCACTCTGGCTTCCATCACAGTGTCCTGTTGCACCAGAAGCGGTTTAGTCTTGCTGGCTACATGACCCAGAATGCTGTCCGTGGACAAATGCCGGCTCCCTCGGCCTTAAACAAGGTGAGCGCCGCACCCCTTAGTCACCTTTGACAGGACTTAACCATCAAGGGGTCCTTTGCCTTTACCTTTTTTATGTACAATATACCTTACATCGTGCGCTGTTACAAAGCACATTTCAAAACAAACTTAGGGTTGGGTGTTAATCAATCAATTCAAGCTATTCAAATACAGCACAAAACAGTACAGAATAATCTTCTACTGTCTCAGAAAGATTAGCATCTTGAATTAATGAGTCAGAGACTTCAGCGTGTCAGAAGTAAAAAGACTGAATTTTTCAATGCATCTCTGTTTGGAGGTTGGGGGACATTTTGACTGTTGGTGTGGGAGAGACAAGGTGATGAAATTACTTGCATGTTTATTATTGATATTTATTTAAGGGTAGCCCTAGCTAAAGCACCTTGCAAATCCTACCCTGGGGTTACAAAGGCATGGACAATGGTGGCCATGCATTTAGCACTGATTCATATCAGAGGATACCATAAAGTACTGTCAGAGAAGAAGAAGAAGAATGTTGGGACATATGTGAATGCAGGCACCAAACTCAGGTTAGTTTTACAAATTGGTCTTTTCAGGGGTTTCTATCCTTGGTAGCAATAACACATTGACTATTCAGAACATTGCTATCTCTTTACTCTCACAGCGAGGAAATTAAGGGGGAAATGGATTAAGTGTCTTTTAGGTTGATTGCTCATTGTGGATTGTGGCTCTTAAATAACGCCATTCAATATTATACCGGTGAAAGAAATAAAATTGCAATTAAGGATGCCAGAAAGCCTCTGTGCGCATTCCCAGAGAAGCTGCCCACTCACTAAATGCCAAGAAGAGCCAAAAAGAGCTCATCCATAGCTATCTAGGAATAGCAAAGAAAAGTATGCTGGCATCTGTTCTGTGGGATTTGGATAACACACTTATTCAATAAAATATATCCACAGCATCTTGACATGACAAGTTTCTACTGTCTCCCATCAAACTAAACTATACAAAAGAACACCCATTATTCAAGTCTCAATTATCCAGAGTCACTGTATGTTTTCCACACAGTTGCAGGTCAGGCTAATCTCATGTGTGCTGCTTTAATCTATTATTTGAACTTCTAATTATCCAAATCACGTTGGCTACGTCCCTTCACCCAGTGGGATAAATTATATTTTATTTCATTGACTGCTTCCCTAAAGCATAGCCTTTAACGTCAATGTGCCTAGGAATAGCTACATGGAAGATAAAATTAACAGCAATAAGTGAATATAATGCTTATAGGTCCCTAGCTATTTTTAATTTCATATTCATTAACACTTAATTCCCAGGTCCTCATAAAACAAAGCATCACTCACCACCTGAGAGCCAGTGTGGTGTAGTGGTTAAGAGCAGTAGACTCCTAATCTGGGGAACCGGGTTCGCGTCTCCGCTCCTCCACATGCAGCTGCTGGGTGACCTTGGGCTTGTCACACTTCTCTGAAGTCTCTCAGCCCCACTCACCTCACAGAGTGCTTGTTGTGGGGGAGGAAGGGAAAGGAGAATGTTAGCCGCTTTGAGACTCTTTCGGGTAGTGATAAAGCGGGATATCAAATACAAACTACTACTCCTCCTCTTCTCCTTCTCCTTCTCCTTCTCCTTCTCCTTCTCCTTCTCCTTCTCCTTCTCCTTCTCCTTCTCCTTCTCCTTCTCCTTCTCCTTCTCCTTCTCCTTCTCCTTCTCCTTCTCCTTCTCCTTCTTCTGTATGGTAGGCTTAGATCCCATCCTTCCCACAAATATTCGGCTTCAATTACAGAAATCAGACCTAGTCCTAGATCGGTGTTCCTCCACAGTTGTTGTGAAAAAATTATTGTGTGAAGCATCCTTACCTCTTCCCACATTGCTTTATTTAATAGTATTTGAAATAATAATGGTTAAGTTTAAAATCATCTCTATCTGCCCACCTAGAACTATTTCTGAAATGTAATTCTGTGGTTCTGGCTAAACTTTGGCAAAAACACACACACACACACACACACATGGTAACTGGAACATACCAGTTGGGTAGTATTTATTATCACAATGGCCAGCCTGCAACTAGCTTCTTTGAAAGAAAATCATAGTGGGGGGAAATTGGTGATCAACCAGCTGTTGCATGGTTTTATTTAATTTAGGCCAGCCTCATACATCAAGAGGTTATCAGGCATCTTCCCATCATTGAGATGACTGTAAATATGCCCTTCTCTTTTGCCACATGCCCCATTGTTCAAAATAGTAATTAAACAATCAATTTATCATTATTATTTAAGAGATTTCTGAATTGCCTTTCAGCATATGAAAGCTTTCACAAGGTGGCATATGATTTTTAGGTTGTAAGCCAAAACCCATTTTCCTGGGAATAAGCCCTACTGAATCCAATGAAATCCAGCAAAATTTCCAATCTAATCTTTTGTAAGAATGTTAAGATTTAAGATTTGATTAGGAAGTCAAACCCCCTCCTTCTATGTATGTATTAACTTGATATAATTTTTAAATCACAGAAGGCGAGGCTATGTTTAATCCAAAGCTAGGTTGATGAGTTAAAGGGTCCTTTAACTTTTCCATGATATCATTCACTTTTGCTCCACAATAAGTAGAAACAGTTTGTAATAAGAACCATCCTGGAGACTCTTAATCATGACTTGTAATTACCTTAGGTATTCTTCCATAATACATTCCAAAATTAAATAGGAATGGAAACACTGTATGCAGCATTGTTCACCTGGGAGAAGAATGTGAATTAAAATATGCTGATATAACCCAGTTGTTTACAACACAATTTGCTGCAGGAGATACAAATGTTGGGAAATATTGCTACACCGAAATAATTGGAATAGAAGGAAACTGTAAAATAATAGACTTGTGTCGCCTAACCTAATAATTCCTTTGAATTGTAGGAACATGTGGAGTTGAGTATGCACTAGGCCAACCCTGTTTGCTCCAGTAGGAGGGCTACTCTAGGCACCGAAAGGGATTCTTGGCATCTGCAGGTAAGTTGGGATGAACTGTCTGAAACCCCCGAAGAGCTGCTGCGCATGTGTGGTGCAAGCAGGCCTTGCTCCAGCAAAGGAACAATTAGGAACTCTAAGCTCCTCACCTTCTTAGACTCTCATAGACTCATAGAATTGTGGAGGACTATGAGGGTCACCTAGCCCAACCCCCCTGCAATGCAGGAATCCTTTGCTCAATGTGGTGCTCAAAGTCAGTTTAGAATAGAATAGAACAGAACAGAATAGATCTTTATTGTCATTGTCCCATTGTGGGAACAATGAAATTTCTCAGTTTTTGTATCAACTCAAATAGGACACGCCACATAACTTAAAATACTGATAAGTGCAATACAATACAGAACAATATAACAGATAAATAAGATGACTTCAGAGTCCAGAGCAGGCATCCCCAACCTTCAGCCCTCCAGATGTTTTGGACTACAATTCCCATCATCCCTAACCACTGGTTCTGTTAGCTAGGGATCATGGGAGTTGTAGGCCAAAACATCTGGAGGGCCGCAGTTTGGGGGTGCCTAGTCCAGAGTTTCCATTTAAGGCCAAAATTGCTCTAGGAAAGAAACTGTTGTTGAGACGGCTCGTTCCCGCCTTCATTACTCTATATCTCCATCCCGATGGTAGGAGCTCAAAGAAACGATGACCAGGATGTGATGGGTCTCTTGATATATCTAACGCCTTTCTATGGCACCTGATGGTATAGATATGTTCTAAGGTAGAGAGTGATCAACCAATGATGCTCTCCCTGAGATTAAGAGTCTCATGATCTGCCAATTGAGCTATCAGCACCTGCAAGCCAAATTTGGCTGAAGACCTGGAGGTTCTTCACCTCCCCCCTACTACTTCTCGTATTGCAGCTAATGTTGCTCTAGGCATGAGCCAGAAAGCACAAATCCTTCCTTTTAATTCTTTTGCTGCCTCCCTGACTGCAAAACCTTTATCTCCTTATCTTTTCCAGCCTTCATAGTGCCTTAGTGACGCATGACCACAGCCAATTCTGTTCTGTTCATTTTTATTGTGGCGTCTGCCCTGTGGAACGCCCTCTCATCAGATGTCAAGGAAATAAACACCTGACTTTTAGAAGACATTTGAAGGCAGCCCTGTTTAGGGAAGTTTTTAATGACTGATGTTTTAATGTATTTTTTATATTTTGTTGGAAGCCGCCCTGAGTGTCTGGGGAAACCCAGCCAGATGGGCAGGGTAGGACTGAATGACTAAATAAATAAATAAATAAATAAATAAATAATTGTTATTATATCTGGAGGTTGCGTGTCAAGGCCCCAAGCCAGCCCCCCATAAGAAATAAATTCACACTGACACAGAATTTTGGTTTAAGGTTAATGGGCAGAATTTAGGCCACACCTTTATTGATTACAGCAAATGTGAGAGGCATTAGCTTAGGCATTGGCAATAGACTATCTGACTTCTGCCCACCTTGCAGGGAGTCATGAAAGGGTAAACCACCAGAAGAGGTAGCCACATCAGGGGAACCAGCCTGCAACTCTCCTCAGTGTTCCCAGAGGCCTGGCATGGCCCTAGCCCCTCAGACTTTAGACAAGATCCAGGCCCCGGATTCTTTTAACGGAATACCCTTGGACATGGAGGGGCAGGCAATGGCCAACTTCCCCTCCCCCCATCAATAAGCCAATGCCTAACCGCCAAACCTTACAAAGTTGTGACAATTGCTAAGAGGTAGGTGGAAATCAAGTGGCCAATGCCAATCTGCCAAATGGAAAAATTCCTACCCGTCCCCTGTCCCAGGACAGGCGACCAACCAAAGTCCAAAGCAAGGCCAGAGGACACCTAAAATAAAAAGGTGTTCAGCAGCGTGAAGCAGGTGCACAGCACACAATGCACTGCCACTTATATACCCCCCCACTACGATCACCCCACTCAAAGTGATTGGCCAAGGAGCCTTGGGGTGATTGTGGTGCCACCCCAGCGTGAAATGCCTCACTCCCCCCACGTCGGAGGGGGTTGGAGCTGTGTTGAGGGCCTGCCCACAACCAGGACCATCTTTTAAGAAGATCCAACTAACCATAACATAGAAAGCTATCAACTATAATATCCATAAACACATTTATCTTAGCAGGCAAGCTTCAATGATAATATACCACAAAGAATTTGTACATTGGTGACATGTACAAAATCAAAGGGTAGTGGAAACTTTGTATGGAATACAACTTGGCAGGATATAAAAGCAACAACTTCAAAATGAGCTTTATGGCTAAGTGGGGATTTGAACCCTGGTCTCCCTGGTCTTAGTCCAGATATATCAACATAGCTGCCCAATCTGCATTACTTGAAAGCTTCCCAGAGAAATCTGAATAGTTACTGATGGAAGCTCAGCTGGATAAACCTTTCATTTCATCTGTTGTGGATCTTGTGTGTGTGTGTGTGCTTTTGAGCACTCTAATTTAGTTTACCATCTATGAATTAGATAGGTATTCTCGAAGCCACCAACATGAGTCTGACCAAACTGCAGGAGGCAGTGGAAGACAGGAGTGCCTGGCATGCTCTGGTCCATGGGGTCACGAAGTGTCGGACACGACTAAACAACAACATACATAAGTTTATTTAAAACCAGGGCCTGAAAAGGTGGCCTGAATCTATAATGTCGATGTAAGCACACTGCAGAGATTACTGACAATGCAATTATATTAATGTTGTACTCGAAAGTAAAACCCATTTAGTTCTCAGTGAGATTTACTCTAGGGAAGTGTGTATAGGACTGTAGCCTTTGCTTTCTACATGCTGGGAGCATTAAGTATTCAATCTTCCTTTCCTTTCTAATGTTATAAACATTGCTTACTGCCTGAGCACTCCACAGTCCTTTGATATCAGATGTTTCACCATAGGCTAAATGTATTAATTTGCATCCTATTTTCAAATACAATAGATATGTTTCCATTTGAATTGAACAAGAAATCTCCCTTTTATATTCCAGGCAAGTAATATATAGGACGTTTTATTCACTGAACATTTAGTGAGATGTTTAGAAGGAGAAGTGACAAAGATTCAAAGTTACATAGTGTTATCTTCATCAGGTTTTTGTAAAACTTAGGAAATGTTATTAAACTTCAGAGGCTTCAGCACTGACAAAACCAAGCATCTTACTTACATGGTGTAGGGCACAAATCACTTCACAGATTCTTGTACCGAGGAGTGAAAATTGCACACTTGCAGCTGTAGATAAGAGTTACAAATAAAGTATGGCAAGTTTCTGGACAGTTATCACAGATCTGGGGGAAGGGGAATAAAGTAGTGATTTGTTTCACTATTAAGCCATTGTCACGTAAGGGAGATGAATGTGCAATTACCCTGCCTTTTGAGAACAGCCTTGCACAACAGATTTGCAATAAGGCGTTCCAAAGACCCTACCATGTGTGATCAATAAATGCATAAGGGGCTCTGGCCTCCACTGTTGATATGCCCAGAATGCCCTCATCTCCTGTCCATGCATTCAGCATGCATGAGAAGGGTCTGAACAGGGGAACAAATTCTCCTTATGAGAGAGTCTCCTGCTTCAATCAAGTTCTTCCTTGTATGAAGGCTCTCTGTGTAGGTAGCCCCATAATGATCATCGAATGCATGTGTGCTCTAACAAGCCAAGACTCTGATTGGGGAAGGATAGGTTTTGGGTTTGATTTGATTTAGATTTCAACTAACATGATCACTAATTTGATAATTTGAGTCCAGAGTACCTCAAGGACCACCTAATCCCTTGTATTTCCTGCTCGATCATCGAGGTCTTCAGGGGAGTCACTGTTTGTGGTGTGGTGCTGTGGGTTAAACCACTGAGCCTAGGGCTTGCCGATCGGAAGGTCAGCGGTTCGAATCCCCATGACAGGGTGAGCTCCTGTTGCTCGGTCCCTGCTCCTGCCAACCTAGCAGTTCAAAAGCACGGCAAAGTGCAAATAGATAAATAGGTACTGCTCTGGTGGGAAGGTAAACGGTGTTTCCGTGCACTGCTCTGGTTTGCCAGAAGCAGCTTAGTCATGCTGGCCATGCATAAGGGGCTCTGGCCTCCACTGTAAAGCGAGATGAGCGCCACAACCCCAGAGTTGTCTGCGACTGGACCTAATGGTCAGGGGTCCCTTTACCTTTAGCTATGTCTCAGATGCATGACCTATATCCACCAGTAATCATGCATTTAACATAGTGGCCCCAATTTTATGGAACTTTCTATTGAACATCTGACACCTACTGAAAATTTCTTTTATTCTAGCGGGCATTTTAATTGAAGTTTCCTTTTATAGCTTTAACTGATTTTTATTTTCAGTAGTGTGTCTCTGTAAACCACTTAGAGACTATTGTAGATAAGTGGTATATAAGCAGTTTAAATAAATAAAATAACTACATATACATCTCTTTCAAAACATGTAAGTCAAGTTCTAGGTTCAAACATACAAGCTTTCTTTTTACAGCAGCAAATATATGAGGCTGCAAAGAGAAGTGTGCAGGTGCTAACCCTGGGTCTTCAGGGGATCATCTTTCGACAAATATGGGGAGGATGCCTCCAAAGTTCTGAAAGGCCTTCAAGGTTACTCTGTCAACCAGACCTACCTCACAGTCTTCCTGCAAATAATGGGAGAAGAATAATTAAAAAGCCATTTGCAAACTGAAACATGCTGCAGACTTTCTTAATGAAAATGCTTCAGAATGGGCCTGAGCATTGCAACGGCACTCTCAGGAAAGATTATAAAATGGTGAACACTGTTTCAAGCATTATAAGTCATCAGGTGCATATCGGCAGGGATATGACTGTAATAAGCCCTTAATTTCTGTAAGTCCTTGGAGTGAATTGCCTTTCAGGAAAGGATCAAGTGAAGCCTATGATACTAGTAAGAATTGTGCATTTTTTTAAAAAATGAAAAAAGGACATTGAAAATAATAATATACTTTACAGAGTTGAAGACCAAGCCACCAAGGTAGGAAATGTGTTTGCTTACAGAAGGGTGTTTTGGTAGGCTTCTGCAATAGGGTATCACTTTTCTTAGCAAAAGCATCTGGTGGGAATGAAGCAATGCCCAGATCACTTAAAAACAGATTAGTTATCCACAGCAGAACGTACTTCCCTGATGCCTAGGATGCACACAGGCCTTAGGGAGGGTGGTGTGAGAAGGATGCCATGCACCCTTCAATCCCAGCCTCGCCCATGAGGGGTTGGGATTGTAGGGCCCAGGGCTGTTATGTTCTTTTCACACCACCCTCCCCAAGCCACTAGAGTTTTGCGAGTGGTTTGCCAATTGTATGTGTGGAAGGTTGCAACCAGAAAGGGGACTTTTGAAACTCCATTGTAGATTTGAAATTTCCTTCTGAGCCCTTTGGATCCATGTCACTATATACATGGTATCCTGTAAAAGGTCACATTCTAACCAGAAACAAAAAATAATAATGGAAATATGAGTTGGGCTTTCGTTCACTATCCATTAAGAGAAGGACTGTTGTCCATACAATCAGTATGGAACTGATGACAGTGATTCACTATAAATCTGCTCATTTCACATTTGCCTCTACTTGTGGGGTCTTGCATTTGGGATTTTCACTGTGAGTTTTAGGAGGCCATCTTTGCTGGTTTCATAACTTCTGCATTAGGAATAAGAGCAGAAAGGAGCAAAGAGTGTTCATGATCATGTAGAAATGTAGCATCATAATCAGGTTTGAACTTTTGTTGTTGGAACCCATAGTACACTTTTGGAGGAACACAGGCACAATTGGACATAACAGCAGCATTAAATCTCTGGAAACCAGAAAGACACATGTGTTTTGGCCACAATCTAGCACCAGTTTCTGCATGTGTTGAGTATCCTTTAAATATATCAGCCTGAATCTTACACAACTGAAGTGCTGGGTTGTGGTCATAATTATTAACAGAAGATCAGGGCATGAAACTTGAATAAAGATAGCACTGCCTCTAATTATATATTGCTGTTTATCTATTTCAAGTATCCCTTGTGATGTCTTGCTCTGCTTAGTAAAATGTTTCAGAAGCCATTTCTATCTGGTAAAAAAGGGTGGAAAGGCACGTCTTATGTTGGTTAGGAATGAAGCATGGCAGCTGTCCAGGATAGGGCAGATATGAAGTGCCACAAATAGAAAATGGGTAAGTAAGGACAACAAGA
Organism: Zootoca vivipara; assembly: GCF_963506605.1. Taxonomy (NCBI): domain Eukaryota; kingdom Metazoa; phylum Chordata; class Lepidosauria; order Squamata; family Lacertidae; genus Zootoca; species Zootoca vivipara. The sequence continues at coordinate 34,175,625 of NC_083279.1, forward strand.
AGATGAGGTTTAAACAAGATTAGAAGGAGGAGAACAAGGGGAGGGTTCTGTGCTGATTCATAAGAAAAATTCCATATTAGGACAATATTTGTTTGTTTGTTTGTTTGTTTGTTTGATTTGTATACCGTTAGTCATCCATAGATTCCAGGGCATTTTACAACATAAAAATACAAGATAAAAACACATTGCCCAGGCTTGCACTTAGCTGCTGTTAACACAGCAAAAGCAACACAAGAGGCGGCAGCTGCTTTTCTCTGCAGCCGCAGCGAGTTCTGTGACTCTGTTTGACTTCCGCCCACGAGGTGCACTCCATTGTCTTTTGAGACAGACAGATGTCAACAACAACAACAACAACTGCCTCTGACCATGGAGGCAGAGCATATCCATCATGGATAGCAGCCCTCTCCTCCATTAATTTTTGTAATCCTCATTTAAAGCTATCCAAGTTGTTGGTCATCGTTGGCTCCTGGGAGAGAGCGTTCCATATTTGGACTATGTGCTGCATGAACTACTTTCTTTTTTTCCCTTTTGACAAAAGGTAAGAGGAACTCTGTGTCATCATGAGACTCTTGATCAGAGAACATATGAGTTTACACTGGGGGAGGGGCTGCTGAATATTTGCACTGGTGTCCCTGTTATTTTAACATTCCCACACCAAGAACACAAATCACTACATTGTATGAAGTGTTTGTACTATGTAGCAACTTGTGCCTTCCAGCCAAAACCAAATAGAACTCAGAGGAGAAATGTTAAATAAATCTTTCTCCAGGCTTAGCAGAAAACACAAATAACACAAGCTGTGTATTTAGAATTGAATGAAGAGTTACTTCATCCTGAGAATTGTCTTCCCCTACGCCCATCCCCTTTCAGGATCTCATGATTCCTAGATCTTCATCTATTTATAACTGATGCAGCTCAACTGAAGTTAAAAAAATTATCCACCCATGCTAAGTTTCAGCTATGTATTGATCAGATGCTTGAGAAGGTTTAACCAGTTCCGCAAAATGACCTTGAAGCAGGGTACAAGAAAGCTTTTCTTTTCTTTACTTTCTCTCTCCTATCTATTTCCAAAACTAGGTCTTTAATACAAAACTGTTGTCTTCAAACTGCTTTAGCTTTTTTAACTGTTCATGGTAGCAGATGGGTAGTGCTATATCAATATATATATATTGCTAGCAATTATTTTAAAGAAGGTAAAACAGAGGAGCAAATGGTTATTTAAGGCCACAAACCAACTTTTAATAGGGAAAGTATTACCGGTATTATTTACATGAACACCTTTTCTAGAACAGCCAGGGATCCCCACAGCCCATCAAGACTCCTCACAATGGAACAGCAGAGCTTGATCAAACTCAAAAAATTGCAATGTGAACACAAGTTATTGATGTATTTTTGTATGCCTTGGGGATACTTGTTATTGCATTGGAGACAGCTGATCATATAGAGCAGTGTGAGCCAGTGGCGTAGGTGGGGTGGGGGGTGGGGCCACAGGGACGGTTGCACATGCATACTCTTGTCTGTTTCCCTCTCTCCCTCCCACCTTCCCCTTCATGCAGCCCCAGGCGCTAGCAACCCACACTGTGCATTCTTCTGAACCAGAGGTGGAGGACCTCAGACCCAAAGGCCAAATGCAGCCTTCCAACCCTCTCTATGGAGCCAGTGTGGTGTAGTGGTTAAGACCAGTGGACTCGTAATCTGGTGAACCGGGTTCGCTTCCCCACTCCTCCAAATGCAGCTGCAGGGTGACCTTGGGCTAGTCACACTTCTCTGAAGTCTCTCAGCCTCACTTACCTCACAGAGTGTTTGTTGTGGGGGAGGAAGGGAAAGGAGATTGTTAGCCGCTTTGAGACACCTTAGGGTAGTGATAAGGCAGGATATCAAACCAAAACTCCTCCTCCTCCTCCTCCTCCTCCTCTTCTTCTTCTTCTCCTCCTCCTCCTCCTCCTCCTCCTCCTCCTCCTCCTCCTCCTCCCCCCCTCAACTCTATCCTCAGACCACACCCATTCCTCAGTCCGCACCCCTCAACAATCCTGCCCTGTGCTCTCCTCAAGTGCTTGTTTTTCCCCCATCTTGAATGTGTCCTTGCACAGTAATTGTGCCTCTTGCTTCCCTAAATGGAGGCAAAGGTGTGTATGTCTTTGCTTTGCAGAGGTGTGCCTGCTGTACAAAAGGAAGAGTCTGATCCATTTTTGCCTTTGGCTCTGACCACCACTGGCATGTGCCCTCCAGAAGATTTCCTATTGGGGGAGGTGGCCTTCATGCTGAAAAAGTCTCCCAATTCCTGTTCTAAACCATCAAAGTCAATGATGGATCTGCCACCAAAGAGACTGCCTCTTGCGAGGGCAGTTCTCACAATCTCTGCAGAGGAACCCAGCAATGCCAATGTCTTCAGGAAATATGAAGTGGGGCCTGAGAGTATTAGAGTAATTAGAAATGACACTGGTTCAGAAGGATCAGAGGCCACATCTGTAGAGGGTTTGGTCATTTGACCCATAAGCATCTGAAGGAGGGAGAAGTTCTCGGCAGACGGCCCTTGAGGTTTTCCCTGTGCTCTCAAGAAAAAGATACAGTGAGCCTTTTTAAACAAATATTAATATTCCTTCCATTAATAGTACATTTTTTAGAAAATGGAACACTGCATGTGTTTTAAATTATGCAAACCAATTATACTAATGGGATCAAAGGAGGAGATTTTAAAAATAAAGTAAGACATATGCCAACAATTTCAGCTTCATTGCAACATAATTATTTTATCTGTTGCTGAAGATTTTCTTCAGACGAGCCTGGAGTCTGCATTTAGGTTATGCAAAAAGCACTGCTGGCCATCTGCCTAGGGACCCAGGGCTGATGGAGGGGCCCATCATGAGGGTCAATGGGGAAGAATTTCCAAAGAATTTATCCCTTGGTGCACCAAATATTCCATGATAGGCTATGTTGTTGTTGTTTTTTTAGTTCTATTTTATAAGCTAATGTGTATTTTATAACTAGAATGAGCCATACTAGCTGAAGCTGAGGTTGGCAGGGTGTTGCACAGAAATGGGGGTCCTTTCAATTCCTTGAGGATTGTTCTGACACTAGACCTAAGGCCTAGCTGATTTATCTCCTTGCTATTTATCTCCTTGCCTTTTACCCTTCCCGTTCCAATAGGCAACGACCCCAAAGGTTACCAGCCCTCAAGTAAATTTGCTAGATAACCTGCTCCATATGTATATTAGCTATTTTAGGCTGAAGGGGGGGGAATCCCCCTTCCCTTTTCTTTTTTAAAAAGAGGTTTTTTTATTTAAAAAAAACCACCTGATTGTTCAGAGGAAGTGTTTCTTTCCTTTTCTTTTTGCTAGGCAAGTGCAAACCTGGAATCACAATCTCCATTCTAAATACAAAAAAGGATTCCTATGACACCTTAATGTTGTCAGTCAAGATTTATTGAGGTACAAGCTTTTGTTGAGCAAAGCCCCTTTCAGCAGATGCAAGACTAACTGGGGCCAGCTGTGGGAACACTTATTCCCCATTCTTAAGCAAGTAAGTGGTAAGATTACAGTGGTACCTCGCAAGACGAAATTAATTCGTTCCACGAGTCGTTCCGTGTTGCAATAATTTCATCTTGCGAAGCGTGGTTTCCCATAGGAATGCATTGAAATTTAATTCATGTGTTCCTATGGGGGGAGCGCAAAAAAGGCACCAACTCACCCGCCACGGCCGGAGGTTTTTCAGGGGGAAGCAGGAGGAGGGCCAGGGAAAGGCTCCCTCCCTCCTTCCCCAGCAGCCGGACCCTCGCGCCCAACCAGACAACCAGCCCACTCACGTGCAGGCAGGCAGGCTTAAGGTGAGTGAGGGGGGATCTGGTTGCTGCGGAAGCCGGGCGATGGCGGGCGGCAGAAGTGTGAGGCAGCCGGGCTCCGGGCAATGGCAGCAGCGGAAGCGCAAGGCAGCTGGGCTCCGGGCGATGGTGGCGGCGGAAGCGCAAGGCGGGCGGGCTCTTGGTCTGACTTTCTCCTCGCAGCGCCCTGCTTCATCTTGCGAAGTTTTCTATGGCATGGCCAAGTCTTGCAAGTCTGCCCAAAAATCGCAAAACGTTTTCATCTTGTGATTTTTTCATGCCATGAGGCGTTCGCCTAGCGAGGTACCACTGTATTGTCTATCACTATCTGTTATATTTTGACTCACTAGTGCCAATGTTCACCTTCACGCCCTTGCAGGAGTGGTTCAGCAGAACAATACAAAGCTCATTTGCACAGGGCTGTGGAAGCAGGGGGAATGGATAGCTCAGTGGTGTTTCTCCACCAGCCCTGCCACCCTAACACTGGCTGCCACCTGCAGAGAGACAATAGCATCACTAGCGTGAAATTCCTCCTTCCACCTGCTAAAGAGATGATGGGTGGAAAGGCCACGAGTTGCAGCTGGTGGAAAGCTCTAAAATGGGGCTTTCTGGGGGTGTGCAGAGGACAAGGCTGACCCACCCCAGAATCTATTAGATCCTGGGCATCCCTCATGCCATCGTATGATTGCATTGGGCCGATACAAGCCCAGTTGCTATACTACGAACCACAAGACTGCTGCTGGCCCAGCTGCCCTGCATCGCCCCACCAAGCTGAGGGAGTTGGAGTTGGATTGCTACCTACGCTTCTTAAGACAACCCACCATTCTGCATTACAATAACCTCTCTCCTTCAACTCCCTATACAAAACCTTTATGGTAACTATTGTTGTTGCTATTTGGGTGTGTTCATATGAAAAGTCAGGATTTTTGCCATTTCTGCAGCAGTCACACAACATTGCATAATAGTAAAACATGGTAAAGGTAAAGGTAAAGGGACCCCTGACCATTAGGTCCAGTCGTGACCAACTCTGGGGTTGCGGTGCTCATCTCGCTCTATTGGCCGAGGGAGCCGGCTTAAAGCTTCCAGGTCATGTGGCCAGCATGACAAAGCCGCTTCTGGCAAACCAGTGCAGCACACGGAAACGCCTTTTATCTTCCCGCTGTAGCGGTACCTATTTATCTACTTCCACTTTGACGTGCTTTCGAACTGCTAGGTTGGGAGGAGCTGGGACCAAGTAACGGGAGCTCACCCCGTCGTGGGGATTCGGACCGCCGACCTTCTGATTGGCAAGCCCTAGGCTCAGTGGTTTAACCCACAGTGCCACCAGTGTCCCATGGTAAGGTAAAGGTAAAGGTAAAGGGACCCCTGACCATTAGGTCCAGTCATGACCGACTCTGGGGTTGCGCGCTCATCTCGCATTATTGGCCGAGGGAGCCGGCGTATAGTTTCCAGGTCATGTGGCCAGCATGGCAAAGCCGCTTCTGGCAAACCAGAGCAGCACACGGAAACGCCGTTTACCTTCCCGCTGTAGCGGTTCCTATTTATCTACTTGCATTCTGATGTGCTTTCGAACTGCTAGGTTGGCAGGAGCTGGGACCGAGCAACGGGAGCTCACCCCGCCACAGGGATTCGAACCACTGACCTTCTGATCAGCAAGCCCTAGGCTCAGTGGTTTAACCCACAGAGCCACCTGGGTCCCATCGCTTCTCGGCCTTTTGGCTAAGATCAAGTGTCCCATGGTACTTGTATACAAATCTAGGTAACTACACCAAGGCTAATTGGCCAAACAGAAATAGGAAGGTTGAGAAGGGTGGGGAACCCACAGAGTAACATTCTAGCCTTCCCAAAGCTGTCTGTTGAATTTTAGGGCTGCATAAACTATCCTCAGATGCTTGACATGCCGGGAAGAAATGCCTTTCCTTGCTGTTAACGTCCAACTTCATTTTGTTCTGTCTGTAGCCAGTGAGCTGGTCAAAATCCTATGACTGAGTCTTTGTTCCACTTCCATCAAGAGGCTATGAAAATGCTTCTGTGATACAGCCCTTAGAATGGTCATTGTGCTGCTGTTTGCTGCTCTGCATGGGACATTAAACCAATCATCTGTCCCATTTAAGATAATTCAAGAGACCACATCATTCTGAGAACAGTGGTGCTATTAACAGCCCGATGACATAATTGGGTCTTGGTTCAATATCTCCCCAAGAATAGGGAAATTGTTGCCCATTCAAGCATATTGCTGTTGCATTTAAAAAGCTGCCTAATATACTGTCATCCATTTAAGAACTATTCTTGACAGGAGAAAATGTAAAGTTGTCTCTCCTCTCCTGTATTTATAGAACTGGCATTCTGCAAAAGATCACTATTTATATCTTTAACCTTGCTTCCAGTAGCATAAGTATGCAAACGTTGGCAGCTAGAAGCATTCTTATTTTTTCTTGTGTTCTGCCATTATTTTAAAAAGGCAGCTTCTGAAGTAAATCAGAGGAATTATAAATGGAGAATATGTTTTCACCTTAAATTCTAACTAGGGTGGGGGTTGGAGACTTCAACATCACTGTCACTTGTTATTTCCTGTAGGTGAATTTCTTTACACTTTTTCTCTCTCTCTCTCTATTTCGCAAAGCAAAAAACGTCACTATATCCTGGTAATAATTGTGTCAGAAATTTCATGTACGTATTGCAACCAATAAGCTTTACTATATAAATGAATGAATATATAAAGAAAACCAACCAGAGTTTCTGTGCACGCTTTGAAAGGAGGAAGACGATTTGAAAGTTTGGGCTCCTGAGTAACTATGCATAGGATTACACTGCACACCTCAAAGATCAATCGTTTGGGGTCATTTTTGGTTTGACATGATGATATGGAGATGTGATATTCTTTGTTCTTAGGATATAGGGAAATGCTATTTGCTCAGGGGAAAAAGCTTTCCAAAAATGCTTCGTTAAAATTAAAACTAAGTCAATGCAAATGTGAAACAACACATTTCCTTTTTTTAATTTTTTCTATTTTCTATACTGAACTGTTTTACAAAATACCACATTTCAGTCACCTGCTGAATACTTTTGTGTTTCAGCAAGCCCATCTAGACACATAGAATCATAGAGTTAGAAGAGACCACAAGGGCCATCCAGTCCAACCCCCTGCCGAGCAGGAAACACCATCAAAGCATTCTTGGCATATGGCTGTCAAGCCTCCGCTTAAAGACCTCCACAGAAGGAGACTCCACCACACTTCTTGGCAGCAAATTCCACTGTCGAACAGCTCTTACTGTCAGGAAGTTCTTCCTAATGTTTAGGTGGAAGCTTCTTTCTTGTAGTTTGAATCCATTGCTCCGTGTCCACTTCTCTGGAGCAGCAGAAAACAACCTTTCACCCTCCTCTATATGACATCCTTTTATATATTCGAACATTTAACATGATTTAGTTAAATTTGTTTATGGATTTTATATTTAGTTTTATTGGTGGCTTTATGCATATGATGACATTTTATGTAATGTGGTGGCTGGCCTCATACCCAAGATTGGCAGAAAGGACAACATGAGGCTAATTTTGTGCTAGCTTTTGTAATGAATAGGCAGCCACTCTTGTATATATGCTTTCCTTGTATGCTGATAAAGTATCAGCTCCCACCTTTAAATGTCCACAAAATCATATTAGACATCAAGGAGAAGAGATACCCCTTAACTCCCTTCTGGGACTTGAGCAGATTTTGGCAGGGCAGTCCGAGAAAGAAAAAAAAAAGCCCTGGAAGCGACTTCAGGTTTCTAATTTAAGATAATTATTAAATGGGTCAAGGTAAAGTAGTGAGAAATATCAGGTGGCATAAAAAAGAACATTGGCAGTAATTTTATAACTAACTGCACGTCGTTACTCGTTTTAAGCAAGTTCAGCACTTAAAATAAGAAAGAAAAGAGCATATTTAACGTGCATTGTTACCTGGGACTTCTCTCGAGGGTGAAGACAGCCTGCAGCAATCTTCAGGGTAAGTGGCATAGCTGCCAAGTTTTCCCTTTTCTCGCGAGGAAGCCTATTCAGCATAAGGGAAAATCCCTTAAAATAAGGGATAACTTGGCAGCTATGGTAAGTGGAGACAAAGGCATACTCAACTTCCCCCTCCCTGTTTTATGGTATTCCAGAAGGGTATGTCTGTGAGAAAGGAAGTGGGTGAAGTTCAGGGCCATGTCCTGAATACAGGGCAACAATCTTAACACCTTGTTTCACTCATGAAAATGATGAAGCAGCTTAAAAGGTATAAACTTGAGAAAATGTCTCCCTTTCCCTTTCATGTCTATATGTTTCATCTGCCTTGATGTTATGGAAGGAAAGTGTCTTTGGCAGATATAATCATTTGTAGCGGGGGAGAGATTGGGAGCTTTTTCTTCTCTAACAGCTTTACCAGCTCAGCTTAAAGGGATGGACTTGATCTTCTAAAGCTCTAAATGGCCTAGGACCAGCATATTGTAGCAATAGCCTCCTTGCGGGCCCAGGTGCAGCGAAGCTGTGGGTGGTGGGATCAATGCTTGGTGAAGTTGCAGTAAACACAGTGCAAACATTGGGGGATTAAGCAGGCCATAACTTTATTGATTATCAAATGTCAGTAGGTTTTGGTGCAGTCATGGTGTGTGCATCCTTTATCAATCAACCCACGGAACAAAATGTTTCTCTTATGTTCTTAACAGACTGAGGGTCAGCAGGTGAATCTTTCCTCCATAATTGTATGCCCTTGTATTTAAAGGGTTGATGGGACCCTTCAGCCAACAATGTTTGGAAGGCCATATGTTCGCCACCTCTGACATATAGCAACTATCTTTTAATAACTGATAGCATAAAAAAATGATTGGAAAATAGGTTTAAAGGCATTTGTCAAGATAGCATAATAGTGATTTAATGGGGGAAAAGTCAATCCTATAAATTCTTTATAGCAGGGTAAAATCTATATCCTATTTTTTGCTTGTCATAAAAGTTGTCTGGAAGGTTTTCTATAGGTGTTGTTGTGTTGACACACTATCACGATTTTCTTGTTAGCTGTCTTGGAATATCTTATCACAACTGTTAGCAGCAGAGACTTCACATCAGTTGCAACATTACATCAGCACTTTGGGGGGGAATAGGGTATGCAAAATACTTAATTAACAAAGATATGCATGTTTAAAGTGCAATCTGTTAGTTGAACTGTCAGTTCTAGGCATACGAAGTAGACAGCTGTATAACACATTTAAGTCCACCTTCTGTCCATGCAGCTGAAAACATCGAAAATAAATCACACTTCTTATGTTACCCAAACATGTGGTTATTTAGACTGTCTCCTCAGCATAGCTCTTGCAACAATTTCCCTGAAAGTAAGATCAACATGATTATTTGTCATAAAACTATAACCATTTTCACCTTCAGTACATTCTAATTATTCTTCACATATAATAGAGACTATATCCTTGAGGTATTGACCCAGCTCTAGTGTGATATATGAATGTATGCAATTGTCAGTCTGTGTCCATTTACCTTTAAAATAGATGGCAGTAGCCTGCAGGTGGCTCAATAACTAATTTTAACACCCAGCATAATATCTTTAATGATGTATCAGTCACCTCATATTCTACATAGCAGAATAAGCAGCCCTTACTTAACATAAGGAGTGCTGTTACAACAATTTGCTCCTCAGCCCACAGTACCAATAGCAACAATAAAAGCAGAAATTGGCTGTAATATATTCTGAAAATGCAACAAGGTAGAAGCTGTTCTGAGCAAAGGAGCTAAACTAAATTTAACATGAAAAGCAATAGGAACTACAGGGACCAGATTAGAACTGAGCAAGTATTTGAGAAAGATTCCAGAAAAGAATGCAACTAGGAGAATGTCTTTCCTGGACTCAAATGTAGCAAAAGCCTATCATCTTACTAGGATTAGAAGTATTGTGAGTGATATAAATCTGATTACTCATGATAACACTTACAACAGTTTTTTCAACTTTCTAGATGTGTTGCTATTACCCTTCTGCTGCTCTTGTTTAGTGGGTTTGCAATTTCATTAGCATGGCGAAAGCAGCCTAGAGATAACAGGAGTTGGTACCTTGGTCATAGTTCTTCTGGTTATATATTGCCATAATAAGAGGAGTAGAAGACAATGAGTTTTAGTTCCTTATTTGTTTATCTTGCTCTGGAGAAGATTTTCAGTGTTCCTCTCTATTTGCCTTGTCAGAGTTATGAAAAGACTATCTGCAAATGTGAGTCTCCGTTCACAAGGACATGCCTAGTCCTGCGTTCTGTTGCACAGTGGCTAACTAGATGGCTAAGGGAAGCCTATAAGCAAGACATGAGTGCAATAGTTGTGTCATTTAAGAATCCCTACTTTTTACTTAATCATTCTATTCTGCTTAGTGATGCTGCTGAAACTCCTAATTAATCAGTCCATATCTCACCTGGTCAAAACTCCCAAATGTATAACAAAACCTCCCTTTATCCTGATTGATTCAATAAAACTGTGTAACATTTTCATAATCAAAGCTAAACTCTGCTACATTTTGTGCATGCTCAGATGTTGCCTACTGTAGTCCCTTAGTTACCAAATATAATAATAATAATAATAATAATAATAATAATTTATTTATACCCCGCCCATCTGGCTGGGTTTCCCCAGCCACTCTGGGCGGCTTCCAACAAACATTAAAATACATCAAATATCACAGATTAAAAACTTCCCTAAACAAGGCTGCCTTTAGGTATTTTCTAAATGTCAGGTAGTTGTTTATCTCTCTGACCTCTGATGGGAGGGAGTTCCACAGGGCGGGTGCCACTACCGAGAAGTCCCTCTGCCTGGTTCTCTGTAGCTTTGCTTCTCACAGTGAGGGAACTGCCAGAAGGCCCTCGGCGCTGGACCTCTGTGTCCGGGCAGAACGATGGGGGTGGAGACGCTCCTTCAGATATACTGGACCAAGGCCGTTTAGGGCTTTAAAGGTCAGCACAAACACTTTGAATTGTGCTCAGAAACGTACTGGGAGCCAATGTAGGTCTTTCAAGGTTGGTGTTATGTGGCCTCGGCGGCCGCTCCCGATCACCGGTCTACCTGCCGCATTCTGGATTAGTTGTAGTTTCCGGGTCACCTTCAAAGGTGCACATAGAGCGTGCAAAGGTGCACATAGAGTGCATTGTAGTAATCCAAGTGGGAGATAACCAGAGTATGCACCACTCTGGCGAGACAGTCTGCAGGCAGGTAGGAACTCAGCCTGCGTACCAGATGGAGCTGATAGACAGCTGCCCAGGACACAGAATTGACCTGCACCGCCATGGACAGCTGTGAGTCCAAAATGACTCCCAACCTGCACACCTGGTCTTTGAGGGGCACAGTTACCCCATTTAGGACCAGGGAGTCCTCCACACCTGCCCACTTCCTGTCCCCCACAAAGAGTACTTCTGTCTTGTCAGGATTCAATCTCAATCTGTTAGCCACCATCCATCCTCCAACTGGAAATCCCCACTGCGTGCATGTCATTAGAATTTTATTTTAATCGTTAAGTTACTCTTTGTCAAAGGAACCAATCAATTTCAAAGTTTGGATCTGAAACCATACAGCAACCAATCACACTGATGACACATGGGGTTTATAAAACATTGCCATGTTGCACATAACGTATTTCTACAATGTACATCAGGCATCCCCAAACTGCGGCCCTCCAAATGTTTTGGCCTACAACTCCCATGATCCCTAGCTAGCAGGACCTGTGGTCAGGGAAGATGGGAATTGTAGTCCAAAACATCTGGAGGACCGAAATTTGGGGATGCCTGATGTACATGAATGAAATGCATATCAAAAGAAAATGCTTTGCAAGATTGAAATACAGAACTTTCACCAGTGTTTATAACTTTCATCCATGTTTTATAACACTGGATTCGTAATTTGGCTACCCAGTTTCAAATTATAACACAATCAGTTCAGCCATCACTAATTCTGCTTTCAATCTTGCTTGTGGGCTATTGTCTACAGACCACAGTTTAAAAGTCACTGCTTTACACTTAATAATTCCATTCTGCTTTCAATCTTGCTTGTTCAGTTTGGGTTTTTTTAAAAAAAAACAAAATTGGCTAATTTTCCACTTGAAAAATCCTTCTATTACTGATCCCAATATGCAATCATTTCAAATTGGAGAAAGCTTAAAAACCAGTCACGAGTAATAGAAATCTGATTATTCATGGTAACATTTACAGCAGTTTATTAAACTTTCTTGATATGTTGGTATTACCCTCCTGCAGTTTTTGTTTAGCGAGTTATCAATTTTATTTGCACGGTGAAAGCAGCCTAGGGATAACAGTAGTTGGTAGTTTAGCAATAGTTAGTTCTTCTGGTTATATTCTGCTCTCTGTGAGCCCCGCACACTTGAACCATACAAAATAATTAGAGGCGTTTCAGGACCATGAACAGATGCCAGCAGGCAGACATCTTGTAATGTGTATAGTGCTGTGTAGAGCTTTTCATATTTAGGGGGCTAACTGGTTCCCTCAGGCTCTCTACCTTTCCAGCAGAATAGAACACCTTAATGAAGCAGTCACGTGGTCTGGAGCCTTCGCACACTTATTTCTGTTATTTCTCACTGGGTCTATTGTCTGTGTTGGCTAGGCGGCTCTGTAGAGTGTGGAGTGCTGGGAGTCATAAAGCCAACCCCTCAAGTGAATACAGGCTTGGGTTTACTGTGTTCCTACCCAACATGCTCAGTTTCTGTTGGGGCTCAGGTACAACACCTCTGTAACTTGAGCTACTAGCCCTTCTGATCTAGCTAGCTCCTGAGATTTTGTGTCAGTCCTAGATGATGCCTGCAGTAGGGGTTGTGGTACCAACTACTGCAGGGATGCGGAACTTCTGATCCTCCAGATTGGCGAGACTACAACTCCCATCATTCCAGATGATTGATCATGCCAGCTGGGGCCAATGCAAGTTGAACAAAATCTGGAGGCCCGGCATGAACCATAAAATACGAATTCTAATATTCATTTTATTTTCAAGCACAACTAGTTCGCAAAATTCAGGGAAGTGCATAATCGGATGGTTAACTGTGTTCCCTTCCACGTATAAGTCCAGGAACTGCCAATTATATTTTTTCGCTTTAAAATGCAGAGTGAATTAAATTATCCTTCTTCCCTAGCAGTGTCTTTAAAATTTCTAACTGCTGACTATCGTTATTTTGGATCCTTGAGTTCTGGACATATTCTAAAACTAGTAGAAAGAAATCACAGATGGAGATAATGGCTTCATTTGCTTCTTATGTGGCATTCTGAGCCTGAGCACTAATTACCAATGGCCTTACAAAACCACAAGTGCCCCCTGGATTGCTGATGTGGCTGTAGAATAATAAAGTAATGCAATTAAATACATTTTTGCAAAGCAATACATTAGCATTATATGGCTTAAAGAAGCATATTAAACATCATATTTTGAAGTAAGTGAAGTTAAAGCACATCACCATTTTCAGAGTGAGCCTCCTTAAGACTATACCTATCTAGAATTACCTAACTGTACCACTGAAATTGAAAATATATATATATATAAGTAGGTTCAAAACATAAAATAGCATTTTCTTATAAATCTACTACTATACCCCTTAGAAGTAAATGGCACAAAAATACTTTCCAAATTACAAATCATAGATGGGTTTTAATTAGGGCAGTTTTAGTTGAATAATATGCAGACAGTTTATACCTAACTTGATTAAATTTAAATAAATTTACATGCTTCAAAAACAGTTAAGGTGCTTACTTGAAGATCTTTGAAGACAATTTCTCTTGTGTATAATTTAAGTACGCAATTTAAAGCTACCACTTATTGGTAAAAGAGAAGCCATTTTAAACATGTTTAAATATATAATTTGAGAATGTGGGATATTGAGAATGTGGGATAACTATAGCTTTCTGGGTCATGTGGCCAGCAGGACTAAACCGTTTCTGGTGCAACGGGACACCGTGATGCACAGAAACGCTGTTTGCCTCCTGTAGCATCGATGGGCTTAAAACTGCCAAATCCAAAGCAAAGCAAATTATACACAAGAGAAATTGTCTTCAAAGATCTTCAAGTAAGCACCTTAACTGTTTTTGAAGCATGTAAATTTATTTAAATTTAATCAAGTTAGGTATAAACTGTCTGCATATTATTCAACTAAAACTGCCCTAATTAAAACCCATCTATGATTTGTAATTTGGAAAGTATTTTTGTGCCATTTACTTCTAAGGGGTATAGTAGTAGATTTATAAGAAAATGCTATTTTATGTTTTGAACCTACTTATATATATATATATTTTCAATTTCAGTGGTACAGTTAGGTAATTCTAGATAGGTATAGTCTTAAGGAGGCTCACTCTGAAAATGGTGATGTGCTTTAACTTCACTTACTTCAAAATATGATGTTTAATATGCTTCTTTAAGCCATATAATGCTAATGTATTGCTTTGCAAAAGATAGTTGCACTATCATTGCTTCAATAATGAATGCACTGAACGTCTGACGGTATTGTGGAAGATTCATATTTGAAAGAAGGCACAGACCCTGAGCACTGTCTGTTTCAAATGTCTGTTGTTTAAAAGAAAGGGGCATGATTTTACCATGACAGAATGTCTATGTGCTAGCTTTGCATATTCTGGAAGGAAATGTTATCTTGATGTTTCACTATTCTGGTGCATGAAGGTGGGAGCTAACAAATAAGTCCTTGTCCTGCGTTATAGAAGTCTTTGTTCTAAAGATCCAAGTCGCAATGATTTTTTTATTGTTGTCTATTCTGCCATTGAGCAGGGAGCAAATTTGAATAAATGTTTTAAATAAAGGTGCCTTGGGGCTATTTTCAGCTCGTCAGAGGTGAAGAAGGATTTATTTGAGGTGGCATGAGTCAAATCAAGGTTTCTTGAAACACTTTGCGGAGAGGGCGATCCAAACATCTTAAAAATTTGCTTCAGAAAAGGGTCTGCTGGAAACAAAAAGTACGTCTCTAAGCAGTGCATTATTTTTTTCCAGAAAAAGAAGTGCAGGAACTCCCACCTGTTTTGGATGGACAACTCTTTTTTAGGGAGCACCAGCAGTTGCTTTTGGCACTGTCATTGTCACCTCCATTGCGCATCTACGAGCACCATGCCACCAGCCTCACAGCCCCAAGAAAGGAACGAAATGCTGAAGAGGAACTCAGCACAGAGGTGCTGGAACTCAGTTCCAGTGAGTTCCGGCTGGAAAAGTCCACATCAACATGTACATTTGTGGATGAACATGTAAAGAAGTGATCTCCTTAAACCACACTCTCAACAAAATAGGGGGTGGGGATCCTATTCCAGAGTACATGATCCTATTCTTGAACTCATGATTTAAAAATGGAGTTGCCGTTTCCCTGATTGAGCAAAGCTAATTTAGATTGATTTGCATTACTTAACATTCATTTAAAATCCCCTAATGTTTTCTGTTAATAAATTTAGCAATTAAGTCCACTATTGATCTTTAATGATGACAACACAAATGCAGTTTAATTACCATAATCTGGGTGCTTGAGATGAAATTAGATCATTTTAGCAATGTGCCAACTTATTAAAATAGAAAATTATTATTCTAATAGCAATGAAAATGACGTGGAAGAATGTCAAAAGAGCTGGGTTAGGAAATCTAACCCTCCTGGAAATGCAACTCTGATCAACATTAAAGACCACACATAGAACTGGACCAAAAACATAAGTGGTGAACGGCTGAGAGGACAGAAAAAATGTACCTTGAATGAATTCTTAGAGCATTTGCTGCACCTTTCTATGGTCACAATTTCAAGGAAATGCTGAGCTTCCTTGAATATAGCGGTTATAGGGCTTCAGTTTTACATAGATACATACATATATAATGCATACATACATACAGAAATTTATTTGTATGCTGCCTTTTAAGAGTTAAAACCATGCTTAAGGTGCCTTACAACATGTAAAAATACATAATTACAAACATAACAAAAGTAGCCATAAACAATAATTTAAAAGCACACAATCAAGTTGAAACAATTTCCATAAAAATCTTAGGTAAAGGTAAAGAGGCCCCAGACCATCAGGTCCAGTCGTGTCCGACTCTGGGGTTGCGGCGCTCATCTCACTCTATAGGCTGAGGGAGCCAGTGTTTGTCCGCAGACAACTTCCAGGTCATGTGGCCAGCATGACAAAGCTGCTTCTGGCGAACCAGAGCAGCACATGGAAACGCCGTTTACCTTCCCGCCGGAGCGATCCCTATTTATCTACTTGCACTTTGATGTGCTTTCGAACTTCTAAGTGGGCAGGAGCTGGGATGGAGCAATGGGAGCTCACCCCGTTGCAGGGATCCGAACCACCGACCTTCTGATCAGCAAGCCCTAGACTCTGTGGTTTAACCCACAGCGCCACCTGGGGAAGAAAATCAAAAACAGCAACCACAGTCTGCTAAACTACAGTGGTACCTCGGGTTAAGAACTTAATTCGTTCCAGAGGTCCGTTCGTAACCTGAAACCGTTCTTAATCTGAGGTACCACTTTAGCCAATGGGGCCTCCCGCTACCGCTGCGCTGTCACCACACAATTTCTGTTCTCATCCTGAAGTAAAGTTCTTAACCCAAGGTACTGTTTCTGGGTTAGCAGAGTCTGTAACCTGAAGCGTCTGTAACCTGACGTACCACTGTATACCCCAGCCAAAGAGTCTGTTCAGCAGTCTTAGCTTTTGTCAGTCAGGGTCCCTTCCTCCCAGGGCACGTGGGAAAAGGCCAGCAAGGCAGGGAGCAAGTCTTCCAGGACTCACAGATGAGATGATTTAAAATTTTAAATGCCAAGTTTTAGCTATAATGTGAAAATGCCTGTATTGTTAGCATGCTGAGCACTGCGCTAGGTTCTTTCCAGAGGAAAGAGAATATATAAACACAATAAATAAATAAAAATGATGCTAGCTAAAATCAGCAGTCATAAATAATATGCTCTGGTTAAATGTAAAGTTGACATGTTCATGCAAGGCCTTAACAAATGATTCAACAGTTTCTCAAGGCTCTTTGATAGAAGCAAGTCCTCTCATTACGGACATTCCTCTTGGGGACGAAACGGGCATCTTAGCATACATAGCATAAAGGCGCGAGCTTACTTTCACTGTTTTTTTCCTCCTGGTGGAGTTTGGTAGCCAGCCAAAACCAAGCAAACTTTCCCTTCAATTCAGGTCATGCTGCTGGATTATTAAAACTGAACAATCCTGGTGCAAAGAGCTGTGCTATTTTCTTTTGTTTTTCAAAAGAAAGAATTTGTGAGTTTAAAACTTGACTTTGGGTACCATGCCATGAAAGGACACTCAGAGAGCTATACAAGCAGGCATGGGAAATCTGCGGCCCTCCTGATATTTGTTGGAATACAGAAATCATA
Source organism: Zootoca vivipara (assembly GCF_963506605.1). Classification (NCBI taxonomy): domain Eukaryota; kingdom Metazoa; phylum Chordata; class Lepidosauria; order Squamata; family Lacertidae; genus Zootoca; species Zootoca vivipara. The sequence goes on from NC_083279.1 coordinate 34,192,808, forward strand.
ATTCTGACCATTGCAATGCTGTCTGGGGATGATGGGAGTCCAATAATACCTGTCCAGAGGTTCCCCAACCCTCCAGGTAACTTTTATGGAATATTTCATACATGATGTGAATAGACACCTGAAACTCATGACTCCACAAGTATGTCCAGTGCCATCTAGTGACTAAACCATATAATGACGCTATCCACACAAAAACATTCACTTTTGTTCATAACGTCCTTATGAACAACAGCGAGTCCTTAATTTCCTTTACTCTTATGAGGTGTACTCTGAGGATATTTTCAGACAATCAGAAACCCTAGAGCAGTATATATTGTTATGTTACATCTAATTGCATAAGGAAACAGATATTTACAGACCCAGTGACATAATTAATTTTAGCATCACCACTGCCCCTCTCCTCCCATCTCAAATACAGTGGTGCCTCGCTTAATGAATGCCCTGCTTAACGAAATTTCCGCTTAACGAAAGGATTTTTCGAGCGGAGCTTACCTCGCTAGACGAATGCGTTTTACGAAAAATTTGTTTAGCGAATCGCGGTTTCCCATAGGAATGCATTGAAATTCAATTAATGTGTTCCTATGGGCAAAAAAAAAAATTCGAAAAAATTTCAATGCATTCCTATGGGATTCGCTAGACGAATTTTTCACTATAAGAAAAGTCCCGTGGAACGAATTAATTTCGTCTAGCGAGGCACCACTGTAGTTGCTCGGAAATCTGGTAAATGGAGGCATCGTAGTGCTGTATTTAACCACCTAGAGGCTACAACTAATTACCTCTCCAATGAATTACAACACAATGTGCTAAGCTTTTAAGCAGCTATGTTGGGATCTTCAGTTTAATTCATGCTGAGAGCAGAGCATACAGCAGAATTAATATCAATCGGGTGTATTAACTGCCAGAAATAGCACCCTGGTTATAGAATTCACTCCCCCTAGTGGTCTTTATTTTTTGACACCACCAGGTCTTCAAGAGTTAAGGTTTGGCTTCTATGGTAATATATGGACAGATTGGAGGTGTTGCGAGTGAACTGTGCTGCATTATTTGCATTATTTTATGGCTGAGCTAGACAAACAAGTAGTGTGACCAGGTATAAACTCATGTTCTTAAGCTGCATGTCTTAATTGGCTCTTGAATGCATTCTGTCACAGCAGTTTGTCCATCCTTACAAGGTCTTTGTTGCACATACCTGGATAAACCAAGGGAGCAGGTATTAGATCCTCTCATCCCTGATAATCCAATTAGTTTGTTAGATCACTGTGCAACACATACATTTTCTCTCCTTTGGCTATGCCTTACTCGTTATGGGAGGGAGTATAGAATAGTATTACTGGATTAATGTATCACTTTGGAAAGAATTTAGGTCATTACTGTGTAAGTCACAGCAGCCGGTACAAAATCTCACCTGTTGTTTTATTAGCAGTGACAACCATAGCTATGGTTTGAAAAAATAAAAATGAGAGAGAGAGAGAGAGAATGGAAACCAAATTCACTACTCAGCATTTCCAAAGGAAAGGACTGCAATTAGAGAAGAGCAATGTGTTCCTTAATTGGGTTATCGCTAAAAAAAAATACAAGCTGGCAGGTACATATTGCAAATAATTGCCAGGAGCCGAAGAGGATGTGTGCATAAGTGCTAGCAGCGATATTTTTTTAATGCTAAAATGCTAGCCACCAACTTTATTTTGGAAAATTCAAATGTTAATGAAGAAATGTTCCTAAAAATCCCATCCTAGGGATTTTCTAGGGCTGCCCTATGTCTGGATTTTCCCAGACATTACCAGGATTTCAAAGGTGGAATTGATGTCTGGGGTGGGGGGATTTCCAAAAGGTGGTGCTTTGTCCTGGATCTTAGGCAAGTCAACTGAAAAAGTGCGGGTTTTCTGGCCTTTTTGTAAAAGCTCAACAATTTTGGGAATTTCCTTTTAAAAACTCAACAATTTTGGTGGTTTCCTTAAATAAAGTTCAACAACCTTTGGGGTGTCCTGCCCTAGATTTTCAGTAGTTTATTAGTGTGTGTGTGTGTGTGTGTGTGTGTGTGTGTGTGTGTGTGTGTGTTGGGTAGAGGTGCCAATCCACTCAGCTCTCCTGGCTAGGCCATCCTCCCACTATCTGACCCTGGAGTGATGCAAATGGTTACTGAAATGTTTCAGTGGGGCACACCTATTTCTGCTGATCATTCCAACAAGAGTGGTGCTGGCTGTATGCCTGCTAGCATAAGCTCCCAAAATGGGGTGCTCCAGAGGTGAGGAGGAGGAGTAGAGCTGGCCTGGGTGGAAGTGGGTGTGCTGCATCAGTGGAGTGAATGCAGGAAAAAAATGAAAGTCTTTATTGCAGGAGAAGAAAACTAGAGAAATCTGAGGACAGGTTACTGCACAGAGATAGATGACAGTAAAATATGGACCACACCATTCCCTTGCTCTTAGTATTAAATGATAGAAATCTTTGTTAAATCAGTTTTCCTTTAGTCAATGGACTTTTTGTTCTCTATTACATCTTATAACACAATTATATACAGTTGCAATTGATGATTGATAGCTTCTATAGATAATTCAATAATGAAGTTTCCCTGGAACGTGCATGGAGGGGAGGGAAAAAAATGGAATTTACTTGTGCATTCCCATCCATGGTATTGCTTCCCTCCTGGTTTATATTCAGTTCTGACTACTTAAAAACAAATGATAAATCCATTTCCAAACCTCCTTCCTGCCTTAAAATTGTGCAAAGAAAAGATGACTAGAGATGTAATGAACATGCAACAGTTTAGATTTCAGACTTTTTAAAACAACTGTTTAGTTATATTTTCCAGGTTGTAAAGCAAAGAACAAGATGGGGGGGGGGACATATCTCAATTTCCCCATCCTTTCATGCTTAATTCACTATCAGGGCCATCTCAAGCCGGCCGGGCGCCCTGGCGCAGAGATCGCTCTGGCGCCCCCGCCCTGGTGGACGGGCGCAGCGCAGTGCCCTCCTGCCAGCCCCGCGCCCTGGCGCCCCGCGCCACCGAGACAACCCCTAGAGCCGGGCCTGTTCACTATACACACTGAGTAAGAGAAAACAGAGTGGACACAGGAACAATTGTTGCAAGCATCTGTATCCTTCAATCTGTCCTTAATACCTTCTCATCATCTTTATTTATTTTATTTTATTCATTCATTCAAGTATTTATATCTCTGCTTTCAAGGTAAAAGCCTTCACAAACCACCTTGCAATATAGCTATAGTAGTAGAAAGCTGAAACAAGCCTCAAAGTTACTTGAATGTTCTCACGCTGTTGAAATTGTTTTTTGGGATATAAATGGATAGACCTCTCAGATACTTTTGCTTCATAGCCATACAAAAAGGGGTTCCCTCTCGCCATGGTTATGTGAGTGGAGCTGATTTTCAAGCATGACCTTCTGACTTTCAGGAGTGAGACTGGAGGTTTCAAGGATTGGATTATCCAACTCTTGCCTAGGGAGAAAGGCTCCATATATGTGAAGAAATAAAATGGTTAATTTCCCACCTTACATTTTCACATGCATACAGATATAGCTTTGTGCAGCTATATCTGAATACATGCATAAACTGACACCATTTTCACCTGTATTTTAGACTTCTGAATAAGGAGTGGAGCAGGTTGGGAGAGACTGGAAAGATCTTGGGAAGATCTGAATGAATAATAAGCCAATTACAAAGATCCCCTTCTTTGACCATGTTCTTGAGTGGGTGGTCACTGGCCAACTGCAGACATTCTTGGTTGAGTAGGGTTTTCTAGATCCATTTCAATCTGGGTTTCAGCCTGGTTTCAGCACTGAGACTGCCTTGATTGCCTTGTATGATGACCTGTGCTGGGAGAAAGGTGAAGGGAGTGTGCCCCCTTATGATGCTTCTCAACAATTTGCAGGCTGCCAGTGCCATCAACCATGGCATCCTTCTGCAGTGACCAGTGAGGCTGGGAGTTGGAGGCCCTGCTTTGTAATTATTCTGCACCTATCCATATAGCAAACTCCAGAAGGTGATGCTTGGGGGGTGTTGTAGCCACAGGAATATACAAAGAAAACAGCTAAATGGAAGTAGTTCTAGAATTTAACTTTCAGTGAAGATCTCATTTTTGAATTATAGTGCTGGAGGAGACTCATGGACTGCAAGAAGATCGAACCTATCCATTCTTAAGGAAATCAGCCCTGAGTGCTCACTGGAAGGACGGATCCTGAAGCTGAGGCTCCAATATTTTCGCCACCTCATGAGAAGAGAAGACTCCCTGGAAAAGACCCTGATGCTGGGAAAATGGAGGGCACAAGGAGAAAGGGACGACAGAGGATGAGATGGTTGGACAGTGTTCTCGAAGCTACCAACATGAGTCTGACCAAACTGCGAGAGGCAGTGGAAGACAGGAGTGCCTGGCGTGCTCTGGTCCATGGGGTCACGAAGAGTCGGACACGACTAAACAACAAAGAAGATCTCATAGGATCAAAATTGCACCTAGGTGGTTTTCTGGATCATTTGGCGGAGGGGTGGGGGATAAGCATGGGAAAATATATTCCTCATAATTACCCCTCTTTTTATTTTATAGCTCACTCAAAATGACTGTTCTAGACATGGTGTTTATAAAGGATCCATTCCATAACCACAGCTGGTATGGAGAAGTGTCTGAAACAGTAACATATGCAGACCTATCCACCCCATGTTTTTATTGAACCTAGCAATAAGGGTCACTAGTTCAGGCGGATAAAGAGATAGCATTAGGCAGAGAAATGCACATTTTTCGGTCCACTGTACTTTGGGCTCTATTCTTTTGTATTTCACCTGAAACATGTCTCTGTGCAAATTGTGTTCAGCATTTTTCAGATCACATATTCTTGTTAGAGCGTTCCTCACAGTGGGTATTCAAAGGCGGAGCAGGTCAGCCTGTAGCATTTACAAGTGCCTCATCTAGTTAGTAGGAACTGACTGTTCATTATGCTAATGAACCTGCATAAAATAATGCGGAGGGCTGACCATTTTAATTGCAAAAAACAGTTCAGTTACCTATAACAAACACTGAGAACATTACTCTGTTGTTGTTTTTTCACAGTGAGGTGAATATCACAACAGATTATGACTGATTTGGTAAATAATCTGCATATTACAACTACACAGTCATTAGGCATGTTCTGTTTAAAGGTTTTGTTACATAGTAGAACATAGTATAACAAAGTTTCTGAGATATGTGTCAAGACTTTTCTAGTACAGTGGTACCTCGGTTTATGAACACAATTGGTTCCGGAAGTCTGTTCATAGACTGAAGCGTTCATAAACTGAAGCGAACTTTCCCATTGAAAGTAATGGAAAGTGGATTAATCTGTTCCAGACGGTCCACAGAGTACTTATACTGAAGCGTTCATAAACTGAAGCGAACTTTCCCATTGAAAGTAATGGAAAGTGAATTAATCCTTTCCAGATGGGTCTGTGGCGTTCATAAACCGAAAATTCATAAACCGAGGTGTTCATAAACCGAGGATCCACTGTAATGTCTTAAAAGATATTACAATCCATATTCTGACCAAGGATTGCTGAAGGATTTAGTCCAGCCTCCATTTTTAAGTGAGCCCACACAACTCACAGCTCCTGGACTAATGCACAGACTGGAACACCATTATCCCTGTTTTGCGTGTTCAGACCCAGAGACTTCCCCCCAAAATAAATTCACACATGACTCAACTTTTTTGTTTGGTTTTTGGCAGAATTTAGGCCACAACTTTATTGATTACAGAATGTGAGTGGTTGCATAGGCTCTGGTTCAACTAGCTCCCTGCACCCTTGCAGGAAGCGCTGACCCAGGGCACAGCATAGGTCAGCCAAGGGTGAACACCTGGATAGGCGGAAAGCTGAGAACAGGCTATGTCCACCACCCAGATGTCCTCCTGGACTCAAGCACGGGCACAACCCCCTCACAGGGGTTGACCAAACCATTGAGTCCCTGGATTCCTTTAACGGAATACCCTTCACATAGGGATGGCGAGAGCATTCTCCCAGTGCCTATCCCCAACCTTACAAGTTGTGATGATTTGCTATGTGGCAGGCAAAACCCAAATGGCAACAGCCAATCAGCCAAGTGGGAAAAATTCCTGCCATGCCCCTGTCGCAATGACAGACGACACATGACGGCATAACAAGGTCAAGCCATCAAAGCCCTAAAAGTAGGGTGAGGTGGGTGGATGTTCCAAATGCATGCACCGAAAGAGGAAGCTCTGGGTCATGTGCATGGGTATATATAGGTCCCTTGATTCGTTTTGACTGTTCCCCATTGGCCAGATTGAACCCAACATTGAGGGACCTACCAATCGGGTGTTGTGGCTGACCAATCTTACCCACCCACAACACAGGCGGTCAGTCTCACCGCAACACATGCCTTTTTAAAGTGGACTGAGCTCTTCCCAAGTGAACCCAACTTAAAGGGGAGGCGCATTTTGTGCAGTTGCGTGCAGCGCCCCCCCCCTGGATCCCTGGGGCAGTTCTGGAAGTTTGAAGGCTGGCACTGGCTACCTGAGGCTGGAGTTGCTGCCCACTCAGTCAGCCGACCAATCCGGCCAAAAGTAGGTGTGCTAGGGGGATTGGCCAGGTAGGGTCAGGTAGGCTTAGCTGCACACAAAGAAGAGAAGCCATTTTTGGGAAGGAGCCGACGGATTCAGAGCTTTCCCACCTTCCACTCCCTAATTTTATGCTTGCTTTACAGGTTATTTACTTCCACAGGCTTCTTGCTTTACAGGTTTTCCTTCCACAGGCATACACACACGCAGGCGCTGCTACGACCGGTCGCTGTTAAAGGGCTGGAAAGGAATTTCCCTGCATTGGCAGGTTTCTCCTTTCCCGTAGCAATTCGTCACAACTTTGGCGGATGCAGGCCTTGGGCAGAATCCTTTAGTCATTTACAAAAAAGGGGAGGGGCGTGGGGGCGGTGACCCTCCGCCCTATTGCGGCGGTGATAACAGGGTTCCCGTAAACGGGACTAAAGGAGATGCCAATTGGCTGTTATTGCCCTCCACTTCCAGCGGCGGCGATCAAGGGGGGCGGGCTATCTGCTTGAACATATGTTCTCCAGAGTTAGCCCAACCCCCACTCATGCTGAACAACCCTGAAGATCACCCCACCCCTGGCTGGGGGCTGGGAGGGATATACGCCCGATGCCTGTGCCAAGGTCTTCCTACATCTGAATTTTAATAAAGTTGTGGCCAATTTTAATCCCATAAAACGTGGTCTTGTGTCGTTATTCCACTCGGGGCTGCCCTGGGGACTGGGGGGGACTCCGCTTGGCTGTGCAATATCACCCAATCAAGTTCAAAGTCATGAAATTTTCAGTGCTATTATGTGCAGTGTTTTATAGTTAAGCACTGGTTCTTGTGGCCAACACTGAATAGAAGCATCTGCAGAATTTGCAGCCACTCGACAAAATAACAGAGCTCCTATCCTAGAGTGTTGTTGTTGTTGTTGTTGTTGTTAGTCGTTTAGTCGTGTCCGACTCTTCGTGACCCCATGGACCAGAGCATGCCAGGCACTCCTGTCTTCCACTGCCTCCTGCAGTTTGGTCAGACTCATGTTGGTAGCTTTGAGAACACTGTCCAACCATCTTGTCCTCTGTCATCCCCTTCTCCTTGTGCCCTCCATCTTTCCCAACATCAGGGTCTTTGCCAGAGTACACAGAGAAAAAGAAGGATATACGTGCAGACGCATGGTATTGCCCAGATGTGCAATTTTTATTAGCACATACAGTGGTACCTCGGTTTATGAACACAATTGGTTCCGGAAGTCTGTTCATAAACTGAAGCGAACTTTCCCATTGAAAGTAATGGAAAGTGGATTAATCCATTCCAAACGGGTCTGCGGAGTACTCAACCTGAAGCGTACTTAACCCGAAGCATGGGTGTAATTGGTTCCAGAAGTCTGTTCATAAACTGAAGCGTTCATAAACTGAAGCGAACTTTCCCATTGAAAGTAATGGAAAGTGAATTAATCCGTTCCAGATGGGTCCGCGATGTTCATAAACCAAAAATCCGAAAACCAAGGTGTTCATAAACCGAGGTTCCACTGTACTTCTTTAGGGACTTGTGTGTGTGTGTGTGTGTGTGTGTGTGTGTGTGTGTGGGTCCCAGGATAAAAGTCCCATAGTTCACTTAAGTTAACACTGGGGTGAAAAAGCGGGAAGCAACGCCCATCTGAGCACATCCACTTACTTAGACTTTGAATCAAAAGCAAACAGATAAATTGAGGTAGTTCTCACATTTACCTTTCAACATAGCATCTCAGTGATGTTTTGATCCTGTGAGATCTATCTGTCTGGAATGTTTAAAAGGGTGGTGTGGGAGCACAATTAGCATTAAAAGGAAATGGTTAATTATTCTTCTCTAATCCTCCAACCTTTTCTTTTAATAAACATATTAAAAATTGAGAACCCTAAGTTCAAGATTTAATTACCAAACCCTGCTCAACAATTATAAGAGAAATTTGCAGAGGAGACTTTGTGGCATCTGTCCCCATCGAACATTATCTTTAATAGAAGGTTTTGCTCAATAGCTCATATTATAATGATGCTGTACAAAGTAAAATTAGGAAGTGAAAATTATCTTCAAATACAAGTGGATAACCTTCATCACAGATAGGCTTCTGCTCTTTAACTCAGTTTTCAGACTTTATGAAACTAACGAATTAATTATAGCCTATTCTTTCAGGGATATGTCTCAATGCTTTGGTATGCGATATAACTTTAAGACTAGTTGAAGCTTTCTACCTTTTGGAGAAATTTAAAAGAGTTTCAGTATCATCTCATAGCAATTATGTATAGCTATATAGATATATATTGTCTCAAAGGACATGTCAAAAGCTCTGCTACTATTCCATGTTCCTATTTCCAGGATCAAAGGTGGCAATTTCTGGCTTGCTATCCTGAACCAAGTATAAATTAGTTTTTGTTCACATGCAGTTCATTGAATCTCGAATTGTTAATAGACACTACTGGTAGATCATCAAATTCACTCCCCAATTATTCATTAGTTCTTCGGGTTCTTTGGTGAATTATAACTTCCATGTTAAAAGTAATATATCCTCCAATCTGGAAGCATTTTCCCTAGACCACTTTTTTTTGAAGCCAATAGGCTAATCAGTGGTTAAAAAAATAAAACATCCATGATGGTCCCTGGGACCAACACAAAACTGCAGATTCTAGAGGTCACTGAGTAAGCTAGAGTACGGTAACTTCATATCAAATGGTTCAGCCTATCCACTGGATCCAGACTCACCATAAACCTACTAAAAGTAAACAGTTGCCATCCCTAACCAGACTAAAGAGTGGTAGTTTTTGTTCATATGCAGTTCATTGAATCTCGAATTGTTAATAGACACTACTGGTAGATCATCAAAATGCATGATTTTGCAGATAAATCAAAAGACTGTAAGGAGTGAGCATCAACGCATAAACCAACTATTGGGTGTATTCAAACCAGCTATTGTATTTACAAAAGAAAAATGACAACCATGAACGTGAAGTCATTTAATAAAGACTAGAAAAAACAACTTATATATCTAGTAAATTGTTCCAATAATTCTTACCTTGTTCACCAGCCTTATTGTCTGTTCCTTTTCAGCAGAGCATAAGGCATCTCTTCAGTACCCTACAGTGGACAGTGCTAGCTAGGACACACAGGGAGAGCTCTGGTGCCTCAGCAGCATGCCCTTGCCCTGTTCTATGACTAGCTCCTACTGGATCCTACAGTTTGGATGGAGAAATTGATGAATTGGATGCATATCGCTTGAGCTGGAGGAGTACAAAAAGGCCACATCCTCTGGTCTAGGTGCTTCTTCTTTCTCTTCTGAGCCGGTCTGAGGATTGTGGCAAGAGAACACAACAGTGGCAAGCATCCTTGAAGATGGTGGTGAAATGTTGTTAATATTTATAGCCCACCTTTCTGCTTAAATCCAAAATACCTAAAATAGTCAAAATCATCACCATCACTTCAGAAACATGAAAGTAGGCAAAATGAAACAGGCAGTGACTAATAAACATTATGGAGCAGCCTGGCACAAACCTACTGATGAGTGATGTATTTTGTTCTTGCTTTTGAAAGTCATATTATGGTTGTTTTTATGCTGTTCACTGCCATGATGTTCCTTCTTAATGTTGGTGGGATTAAAATGTTTGCAAATAAATATATAGATAAATTCAGAGGCACCACACCTCTGAATACCACTTGCTGGGAATCATAGCTGGGGAGAACATTGTTGCACTCTGGGCTTGGTTGTAGGCTTTTCATAGGCCTCTGCTTAGCTGACGAACAAATTGGCTCCCGAATGCTGGAAATCCAGAAGTAATTATCCCATTTTTCTTTCTTTTTTTATAATCTATTTTTATTAATTTTCCAATTAAAACACGATTATATCACATTCATTATTTCAAATTATACAAATACATATCAATTAAACCGAATATTATGCCAAATCATATAATATTTTCTGGAGTTCCCATGCTTCAAAAATTTGGGGATTCCTCGCACCCGTCTACTGCCGTCTTTTTCTAAAGTCCAAATCTTCTCTCAAAATCCAAAATAATCCCGATCATTCCCCACCAGTCACTAAAATATTTTCTTCTTTCATCCGATTTTTTCACAGCTGCTGAAATAAGTATCAAACGAGAGTTCACATATATTCTTTCTCCTGTGTGAGTTTTAATCGTCCTGCCCCCCCCCATATATCTTCTGTCTGGAATGTCCTGTTGCGTCAGCCTTTCAATGCGGAGCAGCGCCATCTTAAAAAGCTTAGATCACTTTCGCTTTCTTAAGCTTTTTATTTTTTAAACCACCGATCTTTGTAAAATTTACAGCTTTTTCAGGCAAAGAAACAGCAGTCACCTTATGTATAGACTCTTGATAAGTTTGTGGCTCTCCTTGCCCTGTAGCTGAACTTAGCTTCGGATCGCTGTTCAAATTCAAAGTGCGTCACAACCATAAATCCACCGAACGCATTCCAGGGACTCCGACCGTCCAGTTAAAGGGGGGCCTCTCTCTTCAGTAGTTTTACAACTTCAAAGGATATGCTCAGTAGAATAGTTTATAGTTCATTACTCACTCAGGTATTCTTTATCTCTCATTTGTTCCAAACAAACAAGGACGTCCCGTCCGGGAAGGTATGGAGTAACTCGTAGAGTATATGAAAAATAATAAAAAAGTTCACTTCCCTTCTCGTTACGTCCCCATCAATCTTTCTTCCAGATAAAATACAGCTTTGACTTCTCACCCTCAGCAGCACAAATTCCTTGGCAGTAAACAGAGCTTCTTCCCCTCCTTCCGAAGCATGTCCATGAATACGCCTAATTATCTTCTTTAATCATGGAGATCCCGCTCTGCAAGTTGGCGTCCGGGAGATCCAACATTTCATGAGTGCTCTCAGCCCAGGCCCCCCCCCCCCACTCCTTGAACAGTCGGAGTGGGTTTGGGGGCATCGCGGGCCCGCGGGCCCTCTCCGTAACCCCCGGAGAGGTAAGGGGGTTGCCTTTAACTCCCCTGGCAACCGCCGAATTCCTCATGAAGGTCGGAGGGATGGAACAAGGGTCAGCCATTCCTGCAGGCGGAAGCGGAACTCGTAATTATCCCAGTTTTTCAAATGTTTTTGGAAGCCAAACATCCGATGTGGTTATCGGCTATTGTTTCCGGCGCGCCTGAGCCAATCGGAAGCCGTGCCTTGGTTTTTGAACATTTCGGAAGTCAAACAGACTTCTGGAATCGATTACGTTCAAGGATCAAGGTACCACTGTACTGCATAGGATTTCCTTTTGCTTCTAAATAAACATGAAAGTTGTTGTTGTTTAGTCGTTTAGTCATGTCCGACTCTTCGTGACCCCATGGACCAGAGCCCGCCAGGCACTCCTGTCTTGCACTGCCTCCCGCAGTTTGGTCAAACTCATGTTCGTAGCTTCGAGAACACTGTCCAACCATCTCGTCCTCTGTCGTCCCCTTCTCCTAGTGCCCTCCATCTTTCCCAACATCAGGGTCTTTTCCAGGGAGTCTTCTCATGAGATGACCAAAGTAATGGAGTCTCAGCTTCACAATCTGTCCTTCCAGTGAGCACTCAGGGCTGATTTCCTTAAGAAGATAGGTTTGATCTTCTTGCAGTCCATGGGACTCTCAAGAGTTCAAAAGCATCAATTCTTCGGCGATCAGCCTTCTTTATGGTCCAGCTCTCACTTCCATACATCACTACTGGGAAAACCATAGCTTTAAGTATACAGACCTTTGTTGGCAAACCATACCAAATGCAGCCCCCTAGGCACATACAGCACATGCCAGTGCTTGGCAATACGCTTTTCTTGATTGTTCACTGCAAGGCGGGAAGCAAATTTAGAAATTTTATTGAATTACTGCTGGGTTGCCTTACACTCCTTGTAGGTTCTGTTTTGGCTTGATCCATCCTCAAGACTACTATAGAGGTACCGGTAGGTGTTAGCTATAACACAGAGGGTGGCTCTTGATCTAAAGTTCAAAGTGGTAATTTAGCTGCCCACATTCATATTTCATTCATTGCATTTTCATAATTAGTTTCATTTCCCTCCCACCTTCTTTCCTGCGGAATCCTCAGTAGCTTGCTCCTCAGCAAGTCGCACATATTGATCAAATGACAAAGCAGCATGTTAACATGTTTCATAAGGGCATGAATTATCTTTTGCTTTCAGGTCCCTTTAATAAGAAGAAGCATTTAGAGTGCTTATGGGAATAATCAGCTTAAAGCTTTTGCAATTGACCTCAGCCACCTTCTGAAAGATGGCACCTTTTACAGGAAAATTGTGCATGGGATCTTCCTTTCATTGCACAACTGTAGAGGGGCAGAAGAAAACACATACACCCAGCATGACAGCTGAGATCTGAAGCATACGCTTTCTTCCTATACTACTGGAGGCAAGGGGGGTTGTGTTAATCCCAACACATTAACTTGTCTCCTAAAATGTTTCACAGTTTTCCTCTAGAGGACTGACAATATTAATAAAGAAGCAGAAGTACCCTGCAGAAATCCTAACATGTCAGACCTTTCTGCAACACCTTCCAATTACTGAACAATCATTCCCCAGATCCCTCGAACAAATCACACCAACACCCTGGTTTCCTATATACAGTGGTGATGGATTGTTGTCCCTACTGGATCTACTGTAGAACCTGCCCAGCCCAAGGAAGCTCCAGTAGAGTCTTTTTGCTGCTGCTGCAAGCTCGCATAATAAGAAAATGTGTTGCCCACATTAATGTTGGCTGATGGGTTTGGCACTCTGCTCAGCAGCACACCACCTCCTCCCAAAAGCCACATTTCAAGGGAGAAGTGGCCACTGGGCAACTCAGTCTAGTCTAACATTAAATGTGGTTGCTGTGTTTTGCCCTTGGTTGTCGCTCAGCAGGACCAAGAAGTATAGTTAGCCTGGTAGCATCTACTACACTATTAATATGAATGCTTCAGCCATGCAAAGATGCTTTCTCACACATGATGAACAGGGATTATGTGTGTGTGTTTGTTTGCAAATTCCATGTCTGTAATTTGTCTGCAATAGTACACTGGCAAAAGCATGCATCCAATTTGAAAATAGCTCATGCCTGCTTTCAGCCCCACAATAATAACAACCACAAGCACACACAAATAGCATGAAAGAGGCTCAAATGTGCTTTTAAAGTCTTTCAGGAAAACTATGTGTATTATTGTAGCAATTGTAACAATAGATCTTATACCCTATTCCTAAAAAAAGAGAATATATTGTAAAAAAAGAACTATTAGACTCCCAAGGCATTGTTAATATATATGATTGTACTGAAATTATACAGGGTGGAGGGAGCAGCACCCTACTGGTAATATTGACTTTCTGTTTAACTAGAGCCAGGCTATTTTATTTCCCTACTTACAAGATGAGGAAACTGATAAGCTTCCTTTGTAAAAAGGTGGCAGGGGGAGAAGCAACATACACTAATATTATGTAAATGCAAGTGGGGAACCATGAATGTTATTTTCATAAAAGAAAGTGCAGAGGGCCAGAAAATGGAAGGAAAAATATCTGAGGCCAGTCACCACCCATCTGGGTACTTTGCAAGCCAAGCAGAAGGGCAGCAGTGATAGTCTTTAGAGCAGTTTAGAAAGATCCCAGGCAGCCAATTTACCCAAGGGCCTTGAGGCAGAGGGGTTTAGGGGGTGGGGAGTTGCTCCTTCTCTTTCTGAACACCTTTTGCATGCAGAGAAAGAATGAAGCTCTAATCCAGGCTCTAATCCAGGGAAGAGCTCTCTTTGGAGAGTGTTTTATACGGAGTCAGAACATTGGTTCAGAATTGTCCACACTGACCACTAGCAGCTCTCTAGGGTCTGAGACGGGATGTGGGAAGGATTGAACCCAGGGTCTCCTGCAAAGTGTGTTCCACTACTGAGCGGCAGCCCTTGCATAAGCTCAAGAAAGTCGAGATATCATTATGGCTTTAAGGGCTACATGTGAACATTGTCTGCTGCATCAGGCCAATGGCCCACAAAATCCAGCATCCTGTTCTCACATTGGCCAACCAGTTGCCTGCAGGACCCAAGCACAACAGCGCTCTTCTCTTCTGTGGCTTCCATCAATTAGTGCAAAGTGGTAAGCTTCTCCTTTTTCTCCCCAGACCCTAAAATGATCACAGAGGCATGGGGATGGCTGTAAGGAAAAGCAAGTTGGATCTAGTCTGTATGCTGTTCTCTGCTTTCAAGTTTCCTTGGTAGCACAAGGAAAGCAATTATATGCAACTCCCACCAGTTTGGGGGCAGCAGCTGGGTGAAAAGGCAGGTGCATTTTTGACTTCCCTTATTTTTCAGCATATATATCTGGGGTTCTTGTTGGTGGCATTTTAGCCTGCATACAGCCATCTACACAGCCATCTACACATCCTTATTGGCCTCTTTTTGTCTGAAAAGGAAAGTGTGCAAGTTTATTTCAGTACAAAGGACATCACTGATGTAAGAAATGCAAAGCTAAATACCCCTTGCAGTGTAAGATAATATGGGGCAGCAGTCAAATTCTACACAACACCATCCTTGCAGTGATTTGTTTTTCAAAGAAAAGCGTAAAGCTAAATTTTAATCAACATCACACACCTCCATAGCTGCCAAGTTTTTGCTTTTCTCGCGAGGAAGCCTATTCAGCATAAGGGAAAATCCCTGTAAAAAAGGGATAACTTGGCAGCTATGCACACCTCTTTGGCTGTAAGTGATGCTGCATGGAAAAAGTAAACCATCCTCGGAATTGAACATGAAACTTCTTTTTATCTTGTTCATTTCCAAGCCCACTAATGATCACTAAATCCTAGGCAACTAATGGTGTGAAACACGTTAAGTGGTAATCAGACATCAGTAAGAGGACAAGCTCACTATGGACTCGCGCCGGTAATGTCTAATCTTTGTTCACTTTAGAGAAGAGCCTTCTGAGACTTTCCAGACTTGTCACTGAAAGAATGGGGACATAGAAACACTAAACATTAAATTGACTTTGTTCTGATGGACTAATGTTATAGCTCATGAACCAGCGAAAAGGGTAAGTCCAAGGAAAACAACACCTAGCTTACTCGTCAGTGATTCTGCAATAGAGCTACCAAAGCTAGATTGTTAAGAAGAAAGGTACTGAGGCTGCTTGAAGGCATGTTTGCAGCAAAGATTACCTTCTTCATCCAGACCAATTGTTCTGCCACTAAATTATGGCCATTTCCTCTTTCCTCAGTTTTTTGAAAAATTATGGGGTGTTGTTGTTATTGTTTGTTTTTATGTTTTTAATGTTGTAAACCACCCTGTGATCTTTGGATGAAGGGCAGTATAAAAATTTAATAAATTAATAAACAACAACAATAAGTAGGAGCAGGGAAATGCAAAACATGATGACATAACACTTAGGGGGAAATAATGTGAGGTGTGGTTGCCATTTTATGGCCTCTAAGGTAAACCACTCTCCAAAGTTTGGTAGAGTTATGTAGCATAGTTTTTGAGACAATTATATAGTATGAAAAATAATCTGATAGCAATAATAATAATAATAATAATAATAATAATAATTTTATTATTTATACCATACCCATCTGGATGGGTTTTCCCAGCCACTCTGGGTGGCTTACGGCCTTAAAAACTTCCCTAAACAGTAGTAAGGAAGTTCAGATCAAAATTTTAAGGCCTGTCTTTAGGCAGATGCATTTACTTTAAATGTTTAATATCCCATCCTTCAGCCAAAATGCCCAAGGTAGCTGACAGCTAAAGCCGTTAAAACAACAACACGGAAGCACACAGCAATTAAAAATGGACTACAGTCAAATTGAGATAAAAACAACAGCCAAAATCCATATATTGAACACTGTCCAGTCAGTTCTGCTCATCAGAGCCCTCAAAAATACCTGGAAGAATCAATCAGTCTTCACCATCTTATTAAAAGTCATAGAGGGGTATGGCATCTGAAGCCTTCTTTTCAGTAACACATTCCGTAATTTTGTTGTAGCCTCAGTGAACATTGTCCTTTGCAGACCTGCCCAATGCAAAGCATGGACGTCATTGCTGTTGAGGCTCATCTAGAAGGAGACATTCTTTTGAGTACATTGGGCACAGTCTCTTTGGAGCTTTATAAATTACAGCCATCTCCTTGAGTCATGCCTATGAGCAAACTTAATAGTCTATAAAAGCCATTGATGTCTGCATGGAAACTGCACAGACAGTGTCATCTCTATGGCATTGCTGTGTGTTTGTGTGTGTGTGTGTGTGTGTGTGTGTGTGTGTGTGTGTGTGTGCTGAGAAGGCAAATGCATTTTTTTTGCATAAATTTCCCTCACCCCTCATTTGGGCTTCAGTAAATTTCACAGTCCATCCATGCAATGCAGTGGACGCTACCCAGCTTTCTGACAATTACTGGAAGAGCTCTGGCATTTTACCAAAGGGTTTCTGGTGAAAGGCAAAACTTACGCTTAGCTGGTATACAAGCACCTTTTTAGGTTAGGGAGCATTTATTAGGGGAGAAGGGGAGAAAGCAGCATTCAGCCTGCCACTTTATTAGTCAATTGCTTTGGTAATTTAAAGTAGATTGGGCATGAAGCTGGGGTCAATTGCCTGAGTTGAGGCATGCAATCTCATTTTGAGTTTGGAATTTGAACTTCGCTGTGAACCTCAAGGCAGCTACTTCTGTTGCTCCAATAACTCTGGCTGTCACCAGATTCAAAAACAGAAGCCTAAAAATTCTAATCTGCATATGCTAATTATACAATTCTGCTCCTTGACTTAAAAGTCTATATTGCAATACTCTCGAACAGGAGGGGGAGAGGCTGAAAGCGGCAACTCCCATACATATGCCTCTGCCCAGAAGGGATTATGGAGCCAAGTGAATCCCTTTAAATTTCCCCATTAGAGCCTCTTGGACATATTTGCCTGCATTTGGCAGGCTTAATCCATTCTCAAGAGGCTCAGGTGCCTGTAAATTCCATCCACTTTCAAATGGAGAGAAGTTCTAGACTCTTTAGATTTTGCATTACAGGGAATGGGAAAACACCGAGCTTTGTTCTACACAGAGCAGCTAAGAATCCCACTCCCCCAAAAAATTCAACGTGGACAGAGCACACTCAGAAACAAATTTTTATTCTTAAAAATACAGGTGCAAGGTAAATCTTGGGGGCTATTCACATCTCTGATGTGTATGTATACAGTGCTATTTTTTCTAGTAAAAGAGGTGCCAGAACTCACCATGAACACCTCCCTCGTTCTCTTAGAATGGCAATGGCGCCCACCGGAGTGGTACCAGAACAGAGTTCTAGTGAGTTCCGGTTAAAAAAAAATCCCTGTACGTATGCATATTTCTCAGGGATTAGATGTACATATGTTTGCTTTCCATATTGTGCATAAAGGGTTGCTTCATATGTTTGATGGGCCACAAGTTGTGTGCTGTGTACAGGACTTTGGACTGGTATTCATTTAAATTAGCCAAAGGGTTTTAAATTGCATTTCAACATGATAACTCTAGACCTTTTCTATATCTATATAGCTCAGACTCTGTGTTGGGAAAAATAATGATACACTAAATTCATCTACGACTCGTTATAAATACAAAAGCTATTCTATGGTGACGGTGACAGGAGTACTGATCTACCTACCATTGAAAATACGGGTGTCCCATCAAAATCTGTTCTCACTCCTAATTTTCTCTCCCACTATTTTCTCTGTAATTTCATCACACTCTGAAGATAATGTGTTTACCCACTCATTTTTTTCCCCAGTGAGAAAGATAGCATTGAAATTATCAATAAATAGTTCTTAGAGCTGACAGTACTTAAGGACACAAGGGAAGCCCAGCAGGATGAGATTAAATATGGAGCTGGCCAACCAGATGCCTATGGGAAACCTGCAATCAGAACACAAAGGCATTTCTTTAGAGTGGTGACCAGAACTGGATGGCCATGCCACTTTTCTAGTGATCCCAACTGTGGAATTTGCTGTTTTCACAAATGGCATACCCTGGGTTGACATCATCATAAATTTAGGATCTATTTCCTAGCCAGTTCCTGCAAGTTTAGACCTTGGTATCATACCTTTTTTGATCCTGTATACATCACTTTGCATTTGATTCCCTTTGCCTTTTTAATGCCCATCCTTTTCTTTTTTGAAAAAGCAATTTATTAGATTTTCCAATTAAACACATTTAAACAAAAACAAACCACACATAATAAACATAATAAACACAAAAATTTTCTTCTTAACATCTTATCAATCATTACAATTTTCTTTGCTCTGCCGAGCTTTGACTTCCCTCCTTCCCCCCATTCAGTTTTCTTATTCACTCCTATCTCGCAGTTCCTTTATTTCATCTACTTAAAGTCAATTCGTAGGATTTATTTCAATCCTGCAAGTGTCTTTAAACTTCTACAGTTCTTCTCCATATAGTCCACAAATTTACTCCAGTCCTTTTGGAACCTTGACTCTCCCTGGTTTCGGATCCTGCTAGTCAGTCTTGCTAATTCCGCATAGTCCATCATTTTCGTCTGCCACTCTTCAATCATCGGTAACTCCTGAGTTTTCCATTTTTGGGCTAACAAAGTCCTAGCCGCAGTTGTTGCATACATAATTAATACTTGATCTCCTTTCATTATCTCTTGTCCTATAATTCCTAATAGAAAAGCTTCCGGGTTTTTTTTAATGCCCATTCATCCAGTTTGGAAAGATCGTTATGCAGTTGCTCACGATCTCTCTTTCTCTTTCTCTTTTTGTTTCTGAACAAACCTGCCACCTCACTGCTCACCCCTTAACTCTGGATAATTTATGAACAAGTTGAAAAGTGCAGTTCCTTGGGAACTCCACTTGTTACATTTCTCTGTAGTGAGTTCTTTGACACTCTCAAAGAACTTTAAAAGGTTAGTTAGACAGGACTTACCTTTTCAGAAGCAATGCTAGTTCTTCTACAGCAACACTTGTCCTTTCTATACTTTTGGTAATTTAATTTTTAATAATGTTTTCCACCAGTTTCCTGGAATAGACATCACGCTATAGAGCCTGTTAACCCCCCCCCCGGTATTTAAAATCGTGTTTCCTCAAGTAGAGAAATTAAGGGGGGAAAGTTACGTATTTAATTTCTGCTAGAAGAGCAGCAACTTCACATTTGAGTTCTTTAAGAACTCCTGGGTGCGTGTCATCTGGACCTGGCGATTTGTTTCTCTTTAATTTGCCAATAGCTCGGAGAGCTTCATCTCTCATCACCGCTATTCGTCTCAGTTCTTCAAATTCTCTTTCTGAGGAAGTTAATACAGATGTAGGGATCTGCCCTGAAAAGGCAGACACAAATAATTCATTCAGGTTTTCTGCAACCTTCTTTCCCTCTTTTGTAATGAATTTGTAATGGGGCCCAAGCTGAATTCAAAAATTCAGGTTTTGGAGATTTCATAATGCTCTATGTTCATGTGCAGTGTGATATAATATGATTCTCTGAGCTGTGTGGTAACCTGAAAATACGGTGAAACAATCATATAACTGCTTCACTGTGTGCCAAACTTTTCATAGGCCCCCATCAGAGTGCCAATTTAGTTCTCTTAATTGACTTCTACACATCATCTGATCTGAAACTTAACAGTAGTGGTGACATAAGAGTTTCCAATAAGTGGCTTCTGAAAACCAGCTCTTTATGTGGCTTAACGTTTTACTCTGTTATTAAAGCAATGTTGTCCTTTTCTGTTGTAGGGAATACAAAAAAATGAAGGGGCTTACTAATGAGGTGCACAGACAGAACAAAGAGCTGAAAATACTAGCTAATGCCAAACCATCTTGAAAAATATAGATCTGTTTTTCTTCTCTGCTTTGTTGACTGTGATTTGTAATGACAGTAGACAAAGCTATTTCAAAACGAAGAGAGCGAGAGCAGGGAGGGGGGGGTCACCATATCCCTTAGAAGTATAAAACAGCCTCATTAATTCTTATGCCTGAGGCTATCTAAGACATTTGGGTAAGCAGACAATAGTGGCATGTCTACACTTCCAATTTCCCATGAGGCACTGTGGCACTGAGGGTGATTTAATCAGCAGCTGGTTTACAGCATATATATTGGAAAAAGCTTGGTCTTGGAGCCAGAATCATCAGAAGCTATGTTCCCACGATACATCAGCACATCACTTTGAAGAGGGGAAACTGTTTCTGCTTGTGTACAACATGATATTCAACTATCATAGCTGCCATGTGCTATTGGCCCTCTCTCGCCTTTGCTTATCTTGGGCTTTATCCATGCTTCAGATCAATGTTTTTTGGTGAACAGGAAATCATAGACGGTGGGGAGAGTGGATGTCGGCCGAATGCATCCTTCAGCTTGGACTACAACTACCTACAGCCTCAGATAGCATGGCCAATAGTCAGGAATGATGGGAGTTGCATTTCAAAATGTCTGGAAGGAACCAAGGTGTGTGTGTATGGAATGTCATTTAGTTTTAAAAGAAACTTGATCTGTTTCCTTTTGAACAGGCCTTTCTTATAGCAGCCTAAATATTACACAATGAGCAATCTTAAATTTGCCTCCATCTCTCCCTCCCCCTGCCACTGTTTAAGAATAAGGAACATATGTAAATCTAATACTACCTCTCTTCTTTTTCTCAGGCAAAGGTATCAACCCCAATCTCTATGGGCCCCTCTTTTTGTCTTTTTTGCTTGCCTTAAGTTGTTCTTTGACAGGTATTATATACTTACAACTCTGTCAGTGCTATAGAAATTACATTACAAAAGATGGCAACAGCAGCAGTATACCTTACTCGGCATGCCCACAGCCATCTGCCAGAGCTGATGGTATAATAGGTTTTTTTTAGTGTTGTCGCATTCTGCAGAAAGATGCCCTGCAAGTAGACTGTGGTGATCTGCAATATGGTCTTGAACTTAAAATTCAGTTAAAGGGAGATATATATGGTATGAACACTGGAAATGCAATAAAGGGAAGCTGCATCATGTGCTACCCTTTGCACCTGTCAAGACCCCCTGGCAGCACCCCATCAGTCAGTAAGTTACAAAAAGAGAGGGGGCATCCAGAGAAAGAAAATCCACTTTTTTGGCATAACTTGCAAAAAGAAATCCTTGAAATTCACTTGGCATGTCTCTAAATACTTTTTTTTATTAGGAAACCATTACAAGAATGACTGGCGGCATGGGCACCCCATGAAGTGTCCCTCATTCTTAGAAATCTTCCCCTTCTGTGCATACTCCTTCTCTCATCTACTTGATAAATATAGAATGCCTTTCATTGCAAAAAAATTAACCCTCCACAAAAACAGTGTCACACAATGAGTTGAGATATTTCGGTCAAAACACTATGAACATGTCAGTTTCCGTAACCTGAATTGGTTCAGGCTAAGTTAACATTTATGCCAGAAAGCTAATTTTAAACCAATAACTTCACATGAAATTTGGATTTATAGCGCTGCTAGAGATGGCCTTTTCCCATTGAAATGTAAAAATCAATTATAACACTGGGTTGTGCGCAAGAATAGCTAACATTAAACTGATGGTCTCATAAAAGGGCACTTTAATGTGTTAGAAAGTATTACGTATAAAGACACATATACTCTTAAGTATGACACCCCCAAATCTGACACCCCAAAATCTGAAATATTTCAACCCATTGCCTCCTCTGGTCCTGTGTTTATTTTATAAGGGCAGCATAAGAAAGATTGAAAGAGATATATATATATCATTGGATGGGCCCCTAGAGACCCCTCCACATATTGCATCTCTTAACACTGCCCCAGTATTGCATCTCTCACCCCTTGACACCAATATGAACACCGGTCGTGCCATAGAAAGGCCATAGTTGCTCAAGTGGTAGCACATCAGAAGGCTTAAAGTTGATACTTGGCATCTTCAGGTAGGGCTGGGAGAGAATCATTTCTGAAATCCTGGAGAGGTGCTTCCTCCAGCCAATGTGGAAAACAGTCAGTTGGATGAACCAATGGCCTGCCTCAGTAGGAGGAACCTTCCGATGCTCCTCTGCCAATTGCACATCAGGCATCAGTGTGAAAGAGCCATATGTGCATGGGCATGGAAGATTCCATATACTTGTCCATCAATACATATGGAGGGACTTTTCACACTGATGTAAAGACATATTTGTGGGGTGTGTGGCTAGCATGCAGATGGAGTGTTGGGGGACATAGCTAGCGGGAGTGAACCTGATCGCCTATTCACCCATTCAGGAACATGGAATGCTCATGACCTGAATGCCCTCTATAACTTAAAACAGAAGTGTTGTTGTTGTTGTTGTTGTTGTTGTTGTTGTTTTGGGGGGTTCAGAGGGACTTTATATTAGGGATGAAAAATATATAATGTGGGCATCCTGTTCTAGGCATACAGGCTTACAAACTTTCATGTTTCAGCAGAGAACCTCTCACAGCAGGTCCACAGGTTATTGCTCTTGGAAGTGGCCAATATAGAATTAGCTATTAGCAAGAGGACCCAAGGAATCCCCTATGGTTGAGTGGGTAAAATAGATTTTTGGCCTGGTGAGGAACAGAATATAATTACAGTATACCTCTTCCCCGAACTTCCCCAAGAAGTACACACAGAGAAAAATTGTGTCTTTGGTGGATTTTTTTACTCTGCCTTCCAACAGCTTCCTGGGGCACCTGTGTGTTGCAGTTCTAACCCCAATACATAAGGGGTCTATAGAAAGGAATCGTTATTGCCTTATACAGTAATTGTCCTTGTATGGGGGGTGGGGGGGAGAGAGACTGGAGCCCCTGTTTTGCAGGTGTGTAGAACTGGTCTCCCTCCAGATTCAATTGAACTTGGATTCCTTTCAGTTTGAGCCAGCATGGTCAATGGTCAGGGATTGTGTTTTACAATCTTTTCTCCTCAAATGTTACTGAAGATTCTTAATGGAGTTACATGAAGCCAAGTTCTCCCTCCCATCTTCCCAGGCTATCTTCTCCACCATCTTCTCTATAATGTTTCAGTCCAACAATCTTGGTTGTTATTAGTTCCTGGGAATGAGTGTTTCATCCTGAATTTGTATCGGGTAAATGCTTAAATGTTGTCTTTAAAACAAGCATCCAATAGAGGTCTCTAGTTAAATCACACCAAATCCTAAATTAGTCTTTGATTTTTGCTAATTTGGGGGAGATTAAACTACCACCAGCAGACTTTCAAGGTGAGAGAATTATAAAGTCCTTTCATGTGTATCTAGTTAGAGGAAAGGGGAAATGGAAGGATTATTAATTTCCCGCAGCCAACTAATTAGTACTCATTTGAAAGAAAGGAAATGATGGTTAAGAATTTACCTGTTCTTACTTTAGTGGCTAATAGCTTGCCATCAGCAGCATTCTGGTACAATAGATTTAATTTATGGGCCGGAATTGCACAACAAATAAAAGGTCTCTTGGGTCCTGTAAATAAAGGCCTGAATAGATGAAATAGGTGCAATAAACACTATTCCCCTGGCTAAGAGAGCCTGCTACAATTACTTAAATTTTAACCAGGATGAGAGCCGATAGACACAACAATGAACTGCAACAGAATTTAAAAGCTTTATGGAATGTGCTGCAGTGGTAAATGAAATACTGCAATAGCAAGGTAGAGATGGCGTAAGATGAGACTGCAGTGAAATGCAGTGCATTCTGAAGCCTATGGGAAGAACAAAGGAAAAGTAAATATGCAAAACTGTTCTGATTACGAATGTTAATGTTCATGATGTGTGTGGTGGGGCAGAGCAGCAGAATCACCCGCCTGGCATCAGATTGGTGCCAGATTGGTGTCAGCAGCCCCACCAGTGGAACCACATGGCACTGACCTTGCCACCACCTTGTCCCAAGCAGGTAAGCAGCCGCTACCCAAGACTGCCCTACTACTACTACTAGCATTGGTATGTGTATGAAGGTATCAGGTAAATCCATCACAAGCCGATGGATAAAATAATTTTAACATTGTTAATATGGACAAACTAATGTAAGAGTATGGAAGAAAAGGGCATAGCTGTAAGTGGGCATTGATTTCCACCAATCAGAAGGATGCTAATCGGAAGGGAAATGGCTAGAGTTCAGTTGCATGCAGAAGGTACCTGGTTCAGTGCAGACTCCAGGGAGGACTAGAGATGTCCTCTGCCTGAAACCCTGGAGAGCCACAGCCAGTCAGTGTGGATAACCCTGAGCTAGGTGAACAAATGGTCTAAGTATAAGGCAGCTTTCTATTTTCCCTGTCTCCTTCCTAAATGGAAAAAAAGGGAGGACAAAGCTCCTGTGCCTTAAAATGTTTTATATAATAGGATTCCCCACCATCAGTTTTCATATTCGTTTTCCACATTTCTACATCAGTTTGGCAATTGTTCCAAAAGTCCTCATGAAAATTCACCGGCATTTTAGTCTGAATTTCTCTTAATATACACATTTCCATAAGCACTATTGCCTAATGCACACATGTTGGTTTTTTTTAACAAAGTATTTCCCCCCAATAGGATGCATTTTTGTATGCTGTTTTCGCCAATAAATACATTTTTATGCACACTTTGCCCTAGAATATGCATTTTTGTGCCCTTGTCAGGAGAACTACATTGCAAAATTCAAGAAAGTGTGAATTTTGAAGGGTGGCTGTGTTTCAGTATGTGCCTTGTTTCAAAAATTGTGAATCGGGTGGGTTTGCCTTTAAACTGAACTAAATCTCTCCCCTGCCCTCCCTAGTTTTAATCTTAACTTCTGGAGCTCAACAAGTTGACCAAGACTGGCCTAAACTGTTGTAGAACCATACAAAGATATTTGCATTTTGCTGTCCTAAATCTGGCATGTACTTTCCACGGGCAAATGCCTAAATCTACTGTGAATTCTCCCTTAAAACTATTCACTGTGTCTCTGGTATTTAAAGAGAGCTTGCAACTCTTCCAACACTGCAAGAGTATTTGACCACTCAAAAGTCAACACCTCCAATCAGCTTTCTGGCTTTTATCCTTGATCAGTAATATTAATATGAAGACCCAGTCTCTTTTTTGTAGCTGGACATCATATGTTTGGAATTTGGCTCAAATTTAAACATGAATTTTCAGCTGTCTCCATTCCTTTCCACCTTGGGTTCTTTGCTCTTTTGTCTCTGCTGTCACCAATAAGATTTATGTTGTATCACCTTCATTCCCTGGAATGCAAAATGTCCCGCATACCCATTTCTCTCACACAGGGAGTGAAACGCCCTCATCCAGCACAAATCCACCTTTCCACTTAACTCATGTATTGGATCTAAATGCACCACGCATAAAAATAAGCCACTCCTCAGAGCTGCAAGAAGAATGGTAGCTCTGAACAATCAATCATAGATTTTTTAAAAATCTTTCATTTTGCAATGGTTCTTCTTAACACGGGTTTTATATTTCTTCCTGCTAAGATATTCAAGCACTTTTCTCCCTGCAATAATGGTTCATTAACTTCATTTACACCCCATGATAAATTTTATCAGTCCCTTAAAGTTTTACATCATAACTATTCAGCACGGTTAATGCTATACATTTTCTAACAGGAACAAAGTTCTTTACTTGGGAATTTATTTGTGTATAGAATGTGGATTTCTACAGTTAACTCTTTCATGTGCCTTCATGTTTGAAAAAGAAAGGGGCATTGGTTTTTAGCTGCGTGTTTTAACTGAGACTTCCTTTGGGGCAGCATCAAATATTTATCAAGAGTGCATCTAGTGATAATAAAGCAAACTGACATATCCTTTACCGTATGTAGCTTATATGTGGTTGTGGTGTTAGGATGTTCAACACTGTTGTCCACCTACTACACAAAGTATGAGTAGCATGGCGTTTCCTATGGAAGCACCTGTGCTATAGAACTGTTGAGAACTGGCTATCTCTTTTGACAAATAAGTTTAGAGACGTCTTGGGGACTTCTGGGTGGTCACTGCTCATGGATAGAGGAAAAAAGGGAAAGGCCGGGGGGGAAACCCCTACCCCAAAATCCATCACAGATTGCAACATTCTTTCTGTAAGTAGATGCTCTTGTAAGAATTTGCCATACTGAACAAAGCTATGAAATTTTGGTTGTTGAAAGTATTGCATGGTTCAGTCAAGATGCTAATTCAACAGGAAAACAAATTGAATTGTGGACATCATCCCTCTGATTGGATTTGAAGCTGATGGGTCATCAGAATAATACACTTTTCAGAACTGTGACATAATAGAGCACCAATATTTTGTAATCTGAAGTGGCTTTCCGTGAATCAGTGCTTCCTTTAAGTCTAGCTATTGGTCTGCGACACCAATATGCATAGCTGCCAAGTTTTCCCTTTTCTCGCGAGGAAGCCCATTCAGCATAAGGGAAAAACCCTTTAAAAAGGGATAACTTGGCAGCTATGCCAATATGGAAACTTTCCAATCAATTAAGAGGATGCACATAGCTGTCACCACATGTAAGCCATAATGCCCAGTGCCCAGCAATGGTGGGGTGGGAATGGGTACATTTTTCCATGGGCCCAGAGCAACCTGTCTTTGGCTGTAAGCACATGACAATGAGGGGGGAAATAGGCCAAAATGTAGAACATCCTTGAACATTTTTATAATATTGTCTCTATAAGGTGTTGTTTTATTTAGTATTTTCATGTTCACTGGGTCACCAAGTTTAAGATAGTAGAGCAGAAATCCTAAACATTTTGGGAAATGGGGCAAGAAAGATGGGGGGATGATCAATTTTAGGGAGGGGTGTTAATGTCAGTTTTAATATAGTAACGATATTTATTTCAATTGAGTTATTTAGAAGAAAATGTCACTTTTACCCTTTGAGAGAAGTGTGCTAACTGCATTTCATGACACCTCCACAAAATGAGACAGCTGCTCTGATCAGCATGATGCTACCATACTGTAAAAATGATGATTCAGATGCAGGTCTTGATATATTGCTCCTAAATGTTGTAGTCCCACAGCTACCATCTCTTTTGCTACTTATGGGCAAACACAAGAATAAATTACTGATGCTGCTTTGGGGAAACCATTGTAACTTGAGGGTTGACATCCTATTTATCCCCTGTTGAGAAAATAGGTATTGCCTAGTATTTTGTGTATTGAAATGATGAATTATAACTGTTAAGCAAAAATGTAATGCATATGTTCCAGCTACCTAGCAGACAAATTACCATTATGCTATGTGAGTTATACTTTATAAACCCATTTGTCACGCAGGATAGGTGTCATATACAATCTGATTCACTGTGTTTAATATATTAAGTAAAACTTACTCTGGTGGGTTTTTTTTCACCTTCCCCCAGTGGCTAGGGGCTTACTGAAAAGTATTTTCTCTTTCCCTAAAAGTAGTTGATGTCTCTGGATGTTTGCAAGCGGAAATACAAGGCTATCCTTCATTTTTAATTGGCACTGGGAACCTGGCTTCTAGCTTTTCAAACAATTCACAGTAAATGCAATATTACCTTTGCAAATGCACTGTGGCTTTATACGCCTTAAATAAATGCAACATGCCAATTTCTTGGCAGGTGTGTGTGTCACGTACCAGGTAGCACAAGGACCTACAGATAGAAAGGGGGAAATCAACTGATGCAAGCTGGGGGGGGGGGAATCCCATTTCCTTAAAGCCTGTACAGTGACTAACCACTTTACCCTCATAATGCCATTCTTCCTGTTGGCCTATGAAACAATAATGATTCCATTCATTCTGAACATTTGGGATGGGGTGGTTAAATATGCAAGCACACTTGCTTGATTTAGAATAGCCCCAATTCCAGATGGAGACAAACTCTTCATGAGCAAACCTTTCCCCCAAATTGGCAATGGTTCTCCATCACATGCTGGCTGCTGTTGATGCTACTTTATCACCCATCTCCTCCATCCATATGGCAGGGGAACCTAACCCTGAAGAAGGATGAGGTAATAGCAGGTGGCAGAAATCTCCATCAGCACAAGAGAGATACTCCAATGGCAGCTGATGTACATGAGTGTATTTTCCTGCATCCTCTTCTCACAGTAGCCACCCAGATGCTTGCGGAAAGTCTGCAAGCAGCGACTGAGTGAAATATGTTTCCAACAACTAGTATTAAGAAGACTGCTGTCTTCAGTCATGGAAAGCTTCTCTTGTAGGAAATGGGTGATGAGTGAAAGAAGCCCTTCAGATGAGCACACACCACAGTTCTCCATGGAACCTCAGAATGCTTGTGTGAAATTTCTCTAGGCAACCTCAGAATGCTAGTGTGAAATATCTTTTTTTTCTCTCCACTGCCTTCGAAAAGCTATCACAACAGGAAGGGAGCTGGGTTTTTATTAATTGTGCAGTGCCACTTTGAAACAGATGTGATCCCCTGCATGGATTATGAAGTGGAATAATTGCATTGAGTCTTCAAAATGTTCTGAACAGCCATCCAAGAAGTCAGAGGGCCTTATTACAAAGCAGGTTGTTCTGTTGGATCTTCCTCTCCATTTTAGCATCGCCATTGAGGTCCAAATTGAAAATCACAGCACTAATGAGACAGAGCATCTGTTCTGAACCCTCAACTCTTTGTTCTCAGCAGAATGCCTTCCCATCACATTCTTTCTCTGTGGTCCTGACTGCAGCAGAGAAGCTTCTCATTTGTATCTGAGTTTCTAAATATGATTCAACAGAACTTCCATGGAGATTGCTACCAACCCGATAAGCAGACGGCTGCAACCTTGGTATTAATATAATATTAATACTATTTTATTGCTGCACTCGATATCTGAGCAGTGAGAGACTCCAGCAGTTCTAGCGCTTACCCGGGGTTTGGATTACTTGGAACGAAGGACAACGGAAACTGCGGTGTGGCTTTTAGATATATGGATTTATTTACCCTATATACAATCTAAGCATAGGATGGAGGGGCTCACAGCATTAACATACCATTGGTTCTTGTCTCCCCATCAGATTTCCAGGGAAGCCCCAAGCCATGACTTTGGGACAAGCACAGACAATACAAGTCTCTATGTTTCCGGGTTCCAACATTAGTGAAAACATATGCACACAAGTTTAGCTAGTTTTATTCTACCATACAAGGTAATGTCACTCCAACTAGGTGAGGTGGGGGAAGAGGGCTACCCCAATTTGTCTGTATGAGGGCAACCTCTTCAGACATGTAAATAGCCAGCTAAGGTCATTATCTTACCAAAGCAAAACAAAACCCTGGTCTGATCGGTTCATCAATTTTTTCTATTGGATTCTAAGTCTCACTGGATACAAAATCACAGGCTTGGAGGGGGCTCATATCCTTAATAAAAATAATTATAAAAAAGAAGAAGCTGAGAGTATACTGGTTTGTCAAAAGCTACCCAATGAAAGCAAAGCTGATATTTGAAATGGAGATTTGAGTGCCTAGGAGGTTATGGTCTTCGCTCCACAACTCCAGTCTTGTTCCTGCTAGACTCTGAGATCCCATGATGAATTACAGTTGTGATGCCTATTCACTGGTGGTATAGCGGCAGTGTCATCAAGTTCAGGCTTTGAAAGGTAAACTGAAAGAAAACTTGGACAAAGTCTTGGTCAGCAAGGACGGAATTTAACACATAATGAAGGATTGGGTTAATGATAGGCAGAGTTGTTCAGGACCATGGATAGAGCATTGGATGGAAGTTTCTCTCTACTGTTATGTTAAAATACGTCTGCCGACCCTAGGTTATTCCTAGTCAGTAATAACCATTGATTGTGGTGATGGGTGTAGACTTAGGCCCATCATCAGGAACTGTCTTTGGAGCTGCTTCTGAAGAGAGCTCAGGAACATATGTAGCTGATGGAAAACCCCACCCAAAAGTACGACATATATCTCCAGATAGAGCAATAGCAAATGAATCAAAAGTATGGTATCCATTGTGGAAAGAAATAAAAAGGCAACAGGATCATTTCACACTTGAAAAACCTTTCTGCATACTGCCTTGACTTTGAGATTTTTCAAAGAGTTCATGCTCAGAATAACACTCTCTTCCAATGGCTCAAAGCCAGCGTGCATATTAGAAACAGTGAAGATGGTGGGAAGAGTGCAGAGAACATGGATGGGAGGAGAAAGGAGCGCTAAGTTCCATCATGCAGCTGTGAATGAAAATAACCACAAATCTCATGGAAAATAAGTGGAATAAAAGCAAGTAGTGGGAACAGGTCATGATTGCTCAGTCAGTAGATTTAATCCCAGGGTTGTGGGTTTGGGGCTCACATTGGGTAAAACTTTCCTGCATTGCAGGGGGTTGGACTAGATCAGGCATCCCCAAACTGCGGCCCTCCAGATGTTTTGGCCTACAACTCCCATAATCCCTAGCTAACAGGACCAGTGGTCGGGGAAGATGGGAATTGTAGTCCAAAACAACTGGAGGGCTGAAGTTTGGGGATACCTGGACTAGATGATCCTCATGGTTCCTTCCAACTCCACAATTATATGGCTCTATGATTGTATGAAAACCCAGTAAGAAAAATAAATGTAAAAATACTGCTATAATGCTACTATCTGAGTGTACCCTTTCTATGCAAAAGAAAGTGATGGGTTTTTGTTTTGTTCTTTGCTCTGTGGCCTTAAGATCAAAGATAAATGTCTTCCAAGCATTTCAGGTATGCTTGGGGGTGGGGTGGGGAGTGGGGGTGGATCCATTCATTTTAGCACTGTTTTGACTCACAAACTATGCCATTTCAGGGCCGAAATGGTTCAGCTATAACTGTTTCCACCAACCCCTTAGTTAAACATGTATTTCAAAGGTGTTTTTTTTAACCACCAGATTAATATGGAACTAGAATGGAATGAAACTAGGACTAAAAACATGTGAAAGGACCAAAAACAAACATATCCACTTGTCGCTGTGTTTAGGATTCTGTTGACGTTTCTTCATTTTACTCACTCCACACATGAGTAAAGGCTCTCATGCAACTCAGTTTTTTCGTCTTCTGCTTTTTCTATCCTTGGCATTTTTGTTTCTGGTAATGCAATGTGGCAGCTAAAAAGCACAAGGGGGTGGGGAATTTTTTTTAAGGTCCGTTGTACAACCTGTTTCCTGAAAAGAAGCACTCAGTTTTTCAATTCCAGCCTTCAAAAGAGCTTCTGTCACAAAAGAAAACCTGATCTAAATAAAAAATGATTTGCCTGTTCTGTTTGTGAGTTGGATTTTGGACATGCATGTAGCTTAGGGCAGATGGACAATTGGTGGGATAAACTTGAAGTGCGAGCTGTCAAGTGATGTCAGAATCTGGTGAGCTGAAGCCAGAGTTCCAACAAGAAGCTGGATCTCAAGTTGCTGTTTGCTACTAAGCATTTGTACTTCCTTAAGTAAACCTCCTGCTATGGTGATCTAAGAACCAAAGATTTTTAAATGTTGCATGCTGCAGTGTGACTATTCCAGTGCACAGCGAGAGGCAAAGAGCTTGTTCTTTCCCTATTCTTTAGTGTTCAGACTTCTGATAGCACCTTCTTAGCCTTCCCTTCCTCATTACCAGATCTGGAAATGATCTGGGTGCCCTTTGTAAATGATTGTTTTTCTTTTAGTATGGCCGCTTTTCAAGACTAGGGTGGCCACTTGCGCATTATGCAAAAAAAAGAGGACAACAGACAGAGCATATTTGCATAAGATTTGCATATGTTTTTATACACAGAGATGCCAATTACTATAATGTAAGTGGAAATTTAATACATTAGCATACTGAGGATTGACCCCATGTGCCTGTTCAGTGTGTTGTTCAGGTGCTAACTACTGATGGGAAGCTGTAAACTTTACTTCAATTGGACATCACTTCAAATAGGGGAGTTTCCTTTGTAAAGGAGGACACATAGTCATCTTCCTGCTGACATATGGTTAAGGGCTCAGTTCTGCTGCATACATTTAGTGTAAATGTAATAGGTGTCGTGTCTTTTTTGTGACACTGCGGATCAATAAAATTCATGGGTTGATATGCTAACTTGAAAAGGGGGCTAAAATGCAATACAACGTAATGTGTGTAGTCAGGAAGACAATGGTAGTCCTAGGACCTGGCTACCAGGGCTTATCTGTGGAATTCAAGAAATAATATAGAGTTTCTTTTGAACTTTTTCACTTACTCATGAGTTGCTCTACTTACGATTAGTGCTCAACTTGCTGCTTAAAACAGCAGGCTGGAGCACCTAACTGTGACTGAATCTTCTTCTGGGTAGGTACTTAAGCTCTTATAAGCAGCCAGTTTTTTGAAGACCAGAGTTCTTCCCAAGCGTTGTAAGGAATATTGTAGGGAAGTTAATATAGCTTATATATCTTAATGACACCATCACGTCCTGGAAGTGAAGCCTGAGGACTAGTTCCATACATACAGTAGAAAAGGTGGCAAACTGGTGGCTCACATTCAACTAGAGAGTCCTGTAGCATCCCATTTGGCTGCTTTAAGTCAACCAAGGTCAAAAGAAGGAGAATAAGGAGCATGAAAATCTGTGAAAGGGCCCATGGTGCTAATAGGCAGGTATTTCTGTACTTTGCCTCCACAGTTGAAATGTCTTGCAGCTGAAATTGGTAATTGAAATGTCTTGTCAGGGTGTCCCTGGGAGCAATGATCGTATAATAATAGTGAACAGGCTTGTTGCAGACTGTATTACCTCAACTGGTATTGTCTCTTCCTGAAAAGTGGGTGCTGTTCTCATGTGATTTACATGTAAAAAGCACATTCAATTAGGGCTGCACTTTGAGAAATGTTCTATATCCATAACTTGTTAAGTACAGTAAAACCCAGTTATTATTCACAGCTGTTATTCCCTTTTATTATTTCTACAGCTATTGCACAGAGTGGAAAATCCTTTACAATCCTATTTTTGCTATCCTTATCACACCATGGCCTGGATCAACAGTTCCAATGAACATCATCTTTGCCAAACTTTCACCTTTTTGAAAAAAACAAGGAATAGCTATGTGGTTATGCATTCCATCTGAAATTTGCTCCTTTAGGAACTGTGAAGTTGCGTCAAGTGGCTCGCTTACTTCATTTATTTCTCCCAAATATTTAACATTTACATGCACAAAAAATAAGTCCTGCACAGTATGCTACTGCATGGATAAGAGGAGTCCCCCCCCAACCCCAGGCGACCCCCGATTCTCCTGTTGTGTGGGCAGGGCGGTCCCTCCCGTTAGCTGGCCGATCCCCTGGCAACGCCTCCCAGGCAGGATTGGGCGATTGGCTGAGGTAGGCGGAGACCTCCAGGTATCCAGCCTGGGGAGGATGAAGCCAGCCCAAACTACCAGGAGCTGCACTGGGATCTGGGGGGCTGTGTGTGACCACACAAAAGGTGCTCCCCATTTGATGTTTGGAGCAGTCATTGCCTGTAGTAGAAAGACTTGGTTTCAAAACTCTGCTCAGTTGTGTCAGTTTTGCTTTCTCAGTTATGGTTAGAAATTCAAACACACTGATGAGAAAATTGCACACACTCTCCTCATCTCAAAAAGGATTCAACATGCACCGAAAGTGCAGCTCAGACAATGCTCAGAGGCCTTGGTTTCTTGAGAAATGTAATGGAGACAAACTGATTGATGGATTGATTGAATTTATATACCGCCCTATACCCAGAGGTTATAGGGCAGATCACCGAAAAGATTACAATATATAAAATCAAAATAAGAACAATAACCCAATAACACACACACACCCCAAAAAGAACCACACTTAAAAAGGCTATAGGATTATTATAATAATAATTATTCTTATACTTTGGACATTGGCATGGGAAATGACTAAATATTTGAGACCTAGAATGCATTCTTCAGGAAGAGATGAAATCTAATATAATGTTGGCACAATAAGTGGGGAATTTGCAATTGTGGTACCAAATGTTTTCATTGTGCAAAGTGGTAGTGCAAGGAGAAGTAGTATAACAATACAAAACATTGCAGAAACAGCATATAATAAGTTAATGCCATGTAACACTTCCACTGGCCCAAGCATCCCATTGGATCTGGATGTTGTGCTGTATAAGAATGGGGCTTCCATTAGCTGAAAGGCTGTTGTGCTATTGGGCTGCAACAATTGGACCTCACCCAGTGTTTTTGCTTCTTCTATTTTCCCTTTCTAAGATCTTCTGCAGCTCGCTGCTTTGGACTGAAGATAGAACAATAAACCATCTTTTTGTGTTAGCTTTTTAGCCTCTTTTGTCTCACTTGAAGACAGCCTCATCACACAATAATACCGGGGTTATGTAAGAGGTCAGCTTATTCACCTTTGTCAGATAGGAAGTATGGGTAATCAATTTACTGTTAAGAAAGATAATTACTAGATTGGATATCTGGCTGAAACAAGTGTTTGAATTATCCACAGACAATTCTTTTCTACAGCTCATTCATCACCTGTCCAAGTGTACATATAATTTCTGTGATAAATTACAAAAGTGTGGTCTGTGACCTTGTTGTATATCCAGACAATACTAGTTACACTGAAACAGCAACACTGGAAGGGACTGGGTTACACTGATGCTTTAAATTTGAAAAGCACTGTTGAAAGAGGAATTATTATGGAAGAGAACAATAATAATAGTGAGGGGGGAGTGAGGTCTAAAACCTGACATTATATTTTATCTTAAAATTCTAAATTAAACACCTTGAGCAGTATTTGTTATGTTTATTTATTCATCAATGGACATCTTTTCATTAATGTAATATTAAGTTATATTTCAGTAGTATATCCTGAGATCCAGTTATATAGAAATTGAATATACCATATTTGTTCTATTGTATGCCTATTTAGTTATGCAGCTTTTCTGTCTTCACTGAACTACAAACAATACAGTTATTCAATTCAAATAGAAAATAGTACGTTCCAGCTTTCCTTGTTTACCAGGAACAGTGTCTATTTCTTGATTCCTATTTTCTGGTAAATCACCTTATTTATTCTATATCTATTCTGCTTTCTTTCTTTCTTTCTTTCTTTCTTTCTTTCTTTCTTTCTTTCTTTCTTCTTTTTTGATTAATTTTGTTAGTTTGAACTTCTAGCATGGCCATTCTTCAGGGTTCACCCTCATTGTCCAGATCTCTAACAACAACAACAACACCCCGCCCATCTGGCTGGGTTTCCCCAGCCACTCTGGGCGGCTTCCAACAAAAGATTAAAAATACATTAAAACATCAGTCATTAAAAACTTCCCTAAACAGGGCTGACTTCATATGTCTTTTAAAAGTCAGATATTTGTTTATTTCCTTGAAAACTGATGGGAGGGCGTTACACAGGGTGGGCGCCACTACCAAGAAGGCCCTCTGCCTGGTTCCCTGTAACCTCACTTCTCGCAGGGAGGGAATCGCCAGAAGGCCCTCAGCACTGGACCCGAGTGTCCGGGCTGAACGATGGGAGTGGAGACGCTCCTTCAGGTATACTGGGCCGAGGCTGTTTAGGGCTTTAAAGGTCAGCACCAACACTTTGAATTGTGCTCTGAAACATACTGGGAGCCAGTGTAGGTCTTTCAAGACTGGTGTTGCGTGGTCTCGGCGGCCGCTCCCAGTCACCAGTCTAGCTGCCTCTAAAACCTCTAAGCATTGTCCAAAATGTAAAATCAAACATCAAGACTTTTGAGTAAAAAACAGTTTAAAACAGGTAAATAAAAATATTCAAAAGAATCAACAGTAACTAAAAAGAAATAATTACAGGTAGGTAGCCGTGTTGGTCTGAGTCGAAGCAAAATAAAAAATTTCCTTCAGTAGCACCTTAAAGACCAACTAAGTTTATATTTTGGTATGAGCTTTCGTGTGCATGCACACTTCTTCAGATACACTAGAAACAGAAGTGTCAGACCCTATATATATACAGAGGGTGGTGGGGGTGGGTGGGAATGGGTGGTGGCTGATGGGAGTGGTAAACCTGGAGATGGCTGTTAATGGCTGCTGATGGCTGCAATTAGTCCTGGGCTGAGGTGCTAAAGAGAGCTTGATCATGCATAATGAGATAAGAATCCGATGTCTCTATTCATCCCAGGTGCTTCCATGGTTTTAAGCTTGGTAATGATTTCCAATTCAGCAACTTCTCTTTCCAGTCTGTTCCTGAAATTTCTCTGTAATAAAACAGCTGCTTTGAGATCTTGTATAGAATGTCCTGGGAGATTGAAGTGTTCTCCTACTGGTTTTTCAGTCTTCTGGTTCCTGATGTCAGATTTATGTCCATTTATCCTTTGGCGTAGGGTTTGGCCTGTTTGTCCAATATAGAGAGCTGAAGGGCACCGTTGGCATTTGATGGCATACACAATGTTAGAAGATGAGCAATTAAATAGTCCTGAGATGGTATGTTGGATGTTGTTGGGGCCAGTAATGATGTTGTCCGGGTGTATGTGGCAGCAAAGTTGGCATCTGGGTTTATTGCAGGCTCTGGTACCAGTGTCCATGTTAAGTCTGGTGGTTGTATTATTGTGGGTGAGGAGTTGTTTAAGATTGGGTGGCTGTCTGTAGGCAATGAAAGGTCTTCCTCCCAGAGCTTGAGAAAGGGAGCTGTCATTGTCCAGGAGAGGCTGTAGATCTCTGATGATGCGTTGTACTGTTTTAACTTGGGAGCTGTATGTGATGACTAGTGGTGTTCTGTTATTTTCTTTTTTGGGTCTGTCTTGCAGCAGGTTCTCCCTGGGTATCAGTCTGGCTCTGTTGATCTGTTGTTTAACTTCATCAGGTGGATATTTTAGTTCTAAAAAGGTTTGCTGTAGATCTCTTAGGTGAGATTCTCTGTCTGTAGAGTTGGAACAGATGCGGTTCATTCAGGTGCCAAAAAGGGTACAGTGAAGGCACTTTCCTGGTGTCAATAGGCAAGGGGACAACGAGATCCAGCTGGTAGGCCAGATCCTTATCTTCTCCACCCCCATGGGCCAAGTCTGACAATAGGACAGGGCTGTCCGCTTGTCAATCACCTGATGTCACAATTACATCAGGTGGCCCATTTTTGAGTAGGCATGTATAGGATTTTATAGTACATCTCTGAGCAGGGTGAGTGCATATGCACCAGCTGTGGGCCAAAGTATACAATACATATAGTTCCATTACGATGAGTTCTCTCCTTCCACATTCATAGAGCAACAGGCCTCTCAGCCTCTCATGAATATCCGCCTACGCGCTTGCATTGCCATGAAGTTGTAAAAAAACAAAGTGGGCATCCAAGTGACTTTCCTGCCTGAACAGATCTGCCATATTTGGGCACTTTTTAATTTCATATGCACCACAGAGATGTTTAAAGCCGAATGTGAAAGATGTCATATTAAAAATAGCTCATGTCTTAGATGCTTCTTCAAAAACATGCTGTGTGCTCCCTGCCTGTTCACAGTATAATTCATGTACTACCTGAGTCCCATGTACTTAACATTTAGCTAAAGAGAAAAGAAAAAAAATCCAGTGGAAGATATCTAAATATAGATTGCTTCATTACCACTAAATCAGTCTCAAAAGGAGGCAACACTGGAAGCATTAAAACGAACCAAGTTGCTAAGTGCAACACGGTTTGCAATTAGAAGGAATTACAATTATGGAACCAACTACTACTACTGCAAACACCCTCCAACCTGTCCCTCAAAACCACAGGTAACATTTTAGTATATAACACAGAATAATAATTATTAGAAGTGAAAATATTATGCAAAAAAATTAAACTTCGCATTAGTGGAATTATTATTCTTGGCAAGGATGCAAAATATACTCAATGACTTAAACATCTAAATTGAAATAAATAGGGAAATCTATTTAGTCTGACCTGGACCCTGCAAAGGCTCTTCTTTGTCTGCTCCCACCACAAGAGGGTTGGAGGGTGGCAACAAGAGAACGGGCCTTTTCTGCAGTGGCTGCCTCATGAAATTTCATCAGCTTTTTAGTGCAAATTTGTAACTTTTCCATCTCTACCTGCCACTCAGGGCTGGTCAAGCTGTTTCTTCTTCTTCTTCTTTGGCGATCACTCGTAATCGAGTAAGATTGTTTTCCATGAACATGGTCTTAACACTGACCAACACAGTCAATGTCCCATTGAAATCCCACTGTCAATCAAGTAGGAGCCTAGTTAAATCAAGTGAGTGTGAATGTTAAAGAAACCATCATGATTGCCAATATAATTTACATTTGAGTCTTTGCATGCCCCCCCCCCCTCTTTTTAAACAACTAAAATCATGGATCGAATGTATAAACTTTATGCAACTTTAGGGAAAATGTTATATGACAAGATTGAATCTAACAAAGATATGGTATTTGTATGTTTCCCCTCGAACTCCTTTTGAAGATCTTCTGTCCCCTTTTCGAGAAAAGATAAAGTCAGTAAAATAATAACTGAACAATTTTTGGCAGTGTGCAAATAAATGGCTGCAAATGAAGGAATTATGGGTATAGAAAGTAGGAGGAACAGTGTTTCATGCAATGCCGTAATTAAAGAGGATCAATAAGAAAAGGTAGAAAGGTTTGCACAGTATTTATAAAACTAAAGCTCAGCACAATAGATATTGACAAAGGTAGTGTCCTTTGCAAATCTTCCTTCCCCTTTCCCACATTGTCCTTGCACTTAATATAGCCACACGATTCCCAGTGCACTGGAATAACAAGCAGAAGTAATGAGTTGAGATGCATCACTATAGCTTTGAATTCACAACTGTGTCTTGTGCTAGAGGGCAGGGATGGGGAACCTGTGGTTCTCCAGAGGTCGCTGGATTCCAGTCAGCCCAGCCAGCATTATCCACTGTTTGCCGATACATCTTCTTTTTTTGGTTAATTAGATTACAGGTGTAGAGTATGTTCCATGAGTTTTCCCACTGTAGATATAGTGTCCAGTGAGGAGTGGCAATCAAATGGGTGGCATATAAGTTTTTGTTTCTGTTGTTATTTAGGGCATGTCGGTGTTGACTTGTAAGAGCTCGATGCCACTGGAAGACCTGCAAAACAGCCAGGTGTCCCAGTCATGTGGAGTCTCTACACACAAGCAGATACATTTCAATTTCAATCATGAACAACATGCAATTCTTGCAGAAAGACTTGAAAGTGGCCGTGCACCAATGTCACCACCTCAAGTCCTAGGCACAAGTAACACATGAATAGGACTATAGTTTACTTTGTGGGCAAACGCCATCAACTTAGCATTCTTTCCTATGATTTCCTATGGATATTGGCCCATACATTTATTATTCTTTTGAGCTGACTTAACAAGATTTCAAAATGCAGCACTTTTCTTCTTTTTAAAAAAGAGCTTTCCTTTGGGGGGAAAGCACAAAACCCCAATTGTATTTAACTTGTATTGGCAACTACATACCATAATTGAAAACTAATCTGAATGTGTACTTTTCAATGGACATGTTTCCTTAAAATCTTTTCACTTAGTTATCTAGCTGTTGCTGTTTTGCAATCAGATATTCTGCAGCTAGAATTTATAGTAGATGCTGCTACTCTGCATTGATTGTTAAGGGAAGCACACAAGGCCAGTTCTGACATAATATTAGGCTAATAAATCATGGTTTATTGTGCCAAGGCATGAGTCTGTGCCTCCTCCCTTTCCCACACACACTTATATTCTGCTTTCTGAAGCCACAGTTCCATGTTACATCTAAACTAAGAAACTATGGTTTCACTGCTGTTCACAAGCCAGGACTAAGAGGTAATGAATGGAATTTAATGTGGTGGTAAAAAAAAGTTTTTATAAATGAGCAGTCTGATAATTAAGACATTAATTTTGAAAGCAGGAGAGAACAAATTTCTAATATTCAGGACTTTTCACATCATCCGTGTTTTGATAATGCTAAAACAGAGCTTGTGCTAATGATTCAGCTGTTATTGAGTATGCTACAGATAGAGCCATAGCCAGCAGTTCTCCCACCTCCCATAGTTGTTTGGCCTGTTATTGGACAGTGTGCCCAAGTTCTTTGTTGTTAAATGCATGTGAGGTCTTTGCTTATAACTTCCCCTGTAGGATAGGAATAATTTGCTTTGTCTCTGATAGTTCCACTTAGAAGGGTAAGTGTGTGTGTGTGAGAGTGTGTGTGTGTGTGTGTGTGTGTGTGTGTGAGAGAGAGAGAGAGAGAGAGAGAGAGAGAGAGAGAGAGAGAGAGAGAGAGCCACAGCCACTCTGTAACTAAATCCATTCTTAAATGTCACACTGACAAGTTTAGCATTTTAAGTTAGGAGGAAAGAATGAAAAATTGCTACTTTTAGGCAGCTAGTTAAATTAAGATCATAGACAGCAATGTTTCCACAGAGATTTAAATATAATTTCTTTTCATCAGATCTTCAGAGATTGCCTGCCCATGTATGGGTACATATAATTCAACGTTAAGTTTTCCATTCTTTGGATTTATTTAATTGAGGCTACAATTTATGGCTAATTTAATTGAAGCTATGATTTATTCTTTATAGATAAAGTACTTTAAATGAAATGATGTCCTACAAAAAATTAAAAACAAAGAAAATTTAATAATAATAAGTCTGAAGAAAATGGTTAAGCAGGAAGAATATATATATTTTTATAGAAGTAGTGTTATGAAATCATGCACAGAATATATGCAAAGAGGGCTAAGTTATGGAATGCTTTGGAACCATGGATAGTTAACATCAATAGCTAACTACATTTACTATTCATTTGAATGTTTAGCATGCCCCATTCTAGGGTACTTTAATATAATTAAAAATGCACCAGCTCACAACTGCTGGATGAGTCCAAGTGGTGCAAGCTTCTCTGTAAGGAGTATTACCCTGTTTTCCCGAAAATAAGACATACCCATAAAATAAGCTGTAGCAGGATTACTAAGCATTTGCACAATATAAGCCATATCCTGAAAATAAGACAT
Source organism: Zootoca vivipara (assembly GCF_963506605.1). Classification (NCBI taxonomy): domain Eukaryota; kingdom Metazoa; phylum Chordata; class Lepidosauria; order Squamata; family Lacertidae; genus Zootoca; species Zootoca vivipara. The sequence continues at coordinate 34,233,961 of NC_083279.1, forward strand.
AGTGATAGGCGCAGTTCTGGAGGCTGCCAAGGAAGAGGTGAGGCTGGATGCGTAATTAAAAATAAGACATCCCCTGAAAATAAGCCATAGTGTGTCTTCTTGAGGAAAAATAAATATAAGACAGTGTTTTATTTTGGGGTAAACACGTAACACTATTAAATAATGCAGTTTTTGCTCTTTCTCCTGAAATAAATAGAGACTGCATTCAGATTATATTTTCTAACCTTAATAAACCAAAATGTTAATTAGGCTTTTACCCATGCACAATGTCCTTCTGCTTCTCCTTTGGCTGATTGCTACAATTCAGGAAGTCTCTAACTTCATTTGAACCTGGAAACTACAACTGTCAGCTAGTTTAAGATTCTGGCTTCTCCAGAGGTTGGTAACCATAGTTTCCTGGTTTCATCAAATCAGAAGATCCTGGTTATAACTGAAGACATCTTGTCTTACTTACCAGGCCATGCTGTGAAGGAAGGAGCAAACAGACTGTGTGCAAGGGGAAAAGACTCGTAGGTTTCTCATCCTATAAAGTCAAGGGGTGATTGTCCCAACCAGTCCAGTATGGAGAGTTGTGCAGTAGACTAGAGGTCAACTACCTCACAACTGCATTTTAGTGTTCCTAGGTTGAATCATAATTGATATATTTTAGAAAAAGTAAGCTTCTACCATTTTTTGAACCTGAGATATGAGGTAAAATGTACCAACATTCTTCTCTTTTGTGTGCGGGTGAGAGTAATAAGCCTTTTCTACCCTTCAAGTGGGGCTACTTTTGAAGGTGACCCAGAAATTACAACTAATCCAGAATGCAGCAGCTAGACTGGTGACTGGGAACGGCCGGCGAGACCATATAACACCAGTCCTGAAAGACCTAGATTGGCTCCCAGTACGTTTCCGGGCACGATTCAAAGTGTTGGTGCTGACCTTTAAAGCCCTAAACGGCCTCGGCCCAGTATACCTGAAGGAGCATCTCCACCCCCATCGTTCTGCGATGTGGTCCAGTGCCAGTGAGGTCCAGTGCCAAGGGCCTTCTGGCGGTTCCCTCACTGTGAGAAGCAAAGCTACAGGGAACCAGGCAGAGGACCTTCTTGGTAGTGGCGCCCTGTGGAATGCTCTCCCATCAGAGGTCAAAGAGATAAACAACTACCTGACATTTAGAAAACATCTGAAGGCAGCCCTGTTTAGGGGAAGTTTTCAATTTGTGACATTTTTTTGTATTTTAATGTTCTGTTGGAAGCCGCCCAGAGTGGCTGGGGAGACCCAGTCGGATGGGCGGGGTACAAATAATAAATTGTTGTTGTTGTTGTTGTTGTTGTTGTTGTTGTTGTTGTTGTTGTTGTTGTTGTTCCCCGCCCCACCCCAAACAATGAAATAAATGTACCAGATATCCAAGTACTCCACAAGTATCCTTTCCATGAATCAGGCCAGATATCCTACCTTCATCTCAATTTCAGGGAGTAGCAATGCTGTGGAGGAGCAGAAGGAAAAGAGGCTTACACACAGAGGCGGAGCTTGCTGCTCTGGCACCCAGAGCAGTGCACATGCTGTGCACCCGGGGGCGGGGCTAGCTGCCCACGGGGGCAGGGTGAGCTTCCCAGGGGGGCACCGCCTGTGGTGAGCGTTTTGGGTGGCCAAATCACCCCCCTTAGGGATGACACCCACGGCGGCCCGCACCCACCACACCCACCTTCCTTCGCCAATGCTGACACAGAGAAAGAGAAGGCAATGTCCTGACCCCCTTCTAGATCTGCCTCCTGATCATCACTCCCTTTTGCCCCACATTGAACCAGCAAGTAGCATCCAGTAGATTACCTCACAAGGGAATGCTGCCCTAGACATAAAAGTGGCCCCCACCCTTGAATCAGGGAATTCTCTGAGTATGCAACAGAGTGAGAAGGAAGTTCAGAAGCATCCCAAACAACGGACATACACCAGAGTCATTCATAACTCTGACATACACACACACGTATGTGTACAGCAAGCACCAATAGGAGAGCCAAATGCTGAATATATCCAGGGACCACTGGATAATCATCTATGGAAAGGTGAACCAGATGAATATAGGCTTTTGTTTGAAATATCAATGGAACACTTGTTTTCTATTTAACCCAAATGGCTTTTTCCCTCAAAGGACTAATTCTGCCATGCCACTTTTCTTCTTGCTAGGGATTCTTTTAATAAACATCATGTGGCGCTTAAAAATCCCTGTAGATAATACATGGAAGAATTCACAGTAATAGTGAGTGTTATTTTATTCCACATAGATTTTACTCTTTAATGCTATTTTTTCCTATTCTTACATGCATTCCGCCATAAGAATCAGCCCATAGTGTATTGAGGATTGAAAAATAACATGTAGCAGATATGATCAGCTTTGACTTCTCTGTCTAAGGCTTACTTCCAAGTGCAGCTAATTAGAACACCTGCTTGTCAAATGAAGATGATTGTGATTAATTTTAGCCAGGCATTAAGCTGCATACACTTCTGGGTCATAGTTTTCTATCTTACAAAGGAGAATTTAGGATTGAAGAAGTCTCTAACGGGTCATTGAGTACATTCTTTTGCATTACAGTGGAGTTAATTTTCAACACTGATTAAAACAAAAACAAAAAATAGGAACAGAGCTCCAATGATGCCCTTCTTTCAGGGATCACGGGGCTTGACATGACAACAGAACCATCTTTCAGGATTCTCAAGAGTGATATACGTTTTGTCACAGAGTGCATGGCAAGTGTCCCCTGTGAGGCCAAGAAAGCAATACAGCTGCAGGTGCATCTATTGAGCTCTGTCTGGTCTCACAAAATGTGACATGTGTATTTGTAAATACCTCCCTACAGTATTCTCAGACATGAACCAGAATAGCTGATGGCATCATCAGTAATAGAGATGGTTGGATCTCTCCCATGGAACTACTGTATCTCCTCCAACAGGATCAGCATGTCAGCAGGTGGTATAAAACCCTTAACCAATGGCAATTTCTAGGTTTATCTCTAAACTTTTTGCTTACCCTGGGCTATCGCCAGGCCAAATCCACTCTTGCTTGTCAAATTAAGGACATATTCCGGGTTCTCTGCCCAGAAGGTTTGTTCCCCACTATGGGTTTTAAAGCCATGCTAGATACTTGGAAGAGTTAACTATTCCCAAATACTGTTTGATTTTTACTTACTCTCCATTGTATTTGATGGCTGGTTTAAGGATATCCCTTACACTGAAAATCTCTGTCCCTCTGGATAGGGGGAGTTATAGAATTTTTGGCTTATGTGCTTCTTGCCTGTAATTTTTATAAAGATGACCAAATCATATTAGGAATTCCTATTCTCTCAACATTTCCAGTAGGACTTCTGAATGGTATCTGGGCTACCTTTGGCAGATTGAAACAACCTAGGCTTGAGCTAGATTTCTCTTTCTGGCTTCCAAAAACAAAACAAAAAAACCATGAAAGGAATCACCCCCTGATTAAACATATCCTGTCTGTTTGCTGTTCTCATATGCTATAACTTTTAACCTTAAGCATAAAAATATACAATCAGGGTCTTTCATTATCTACCCGGCATGTGTACAGCAGCTGATTACAGTCTATGACTCTATCTTGCCCAGATGACCTAACAAAGCCTTCCCGAACCTCATGTTCTCCAGATGTTTTGGACTACAATTCTTGTCATTCCTAGCCAGCTCAGTCTTTGCTGAGTTGCAGTCCAAAGTTGTCATCCAAAACATCTACAGATGCTATGTTGGGGGGGGGGGGGTAGGCTGTCTTAGGAACTGAAAAAAAGAACCACACGTAAATGAGTTATAGATCATGCTAGGTAAGCTGAGCTCCCTCTGGCTTGCTGCACAATTAGCTGGGTTTTTCTAAGCTCTCTCAGACAAAGCATGGGGTGCAGTATTTCCGAAAGCTGTAAGAAAAGATAAAGCAGGGGAGGCAATGCCATCAAGCCTTCTCTGCCACTCCCCAACTCTTTCCTAGAAAATGCAGTAAAATGGCAAAAGGAGGAGTTGACATTGGAAGGGGCACTGCTGGCAGTACCATTTCAGGATCAACGATTCATTGCACCCAAGTCCTATACAGACATCCCTTGTGCATTTGAGTTTAGAAATGGGCACCATCTTTCTTCTTATAATAATATTTTATAATGTTGTGGACCAATAGTGCTTTTTAATATACTGAGCTTCAAAATGCTCCATATCATGTCTATTTTTCTTTAATATATCAATGTCTAACATACCAATTTCTAGAGAGCCAAGTTCTCAGAAGTGTAGCCTGAGGGAAGTTCAACATGTCCTCTGCTGGGTGATGTCATTAGAAGTAAAGTATGTTATCATACATTTGATAATTTGAAGGGAAGTTAAAAGCCATACCTTGTGGTTTGCCCTGAAGAAATCACTGATTCTTACTTTATATTTTTGTAGCATCCCTTGATTTCCTCGTTACATCATTTCACAACAGATGCCATTCAGAATTTATTTGAAGAAAACTGAGATGGATTGAAGTATGAGAGTGAAAGAGCAAACATTACAGTGGTAGTCACCAGGATATATGTACAAGTCAAGAGCTAATGTGGGGGATACCACCTAAATAACCTTTAAAATGCAGCAGATGATAGATAGATAGATAGATAGATAGATAGATAGATAGATAGATAGATAGATAGATCATGATACCCCAGATTACAAACACCTCAGGTTACAAGAGCCAGTGTGGTGTAGTGGTTAAGAGCGGTAGACTCGTAATCTGGGGAACCGGGTTCGTGTCTCTGCTCCTCCACATGCAGCTGCTGGGTGACCTTGAGCTAGTCACACTTCTTTGAAGTCTCTCAGCCCCATCCACCTCACAGGGTGTCTGTTGTGGGGGAGGAGGGGAAAGGAGATTGTTAGCCGCTTTGAGACTCCTTTGGGTAGTGATAAAGTGGGATATCAAATCCAAACTCTTCTCTTCTTCTTCTTCTTCTACAAACACTTCAGGTTACAGATTCTGCTAATCTGGAAGCAGTACCTCAGGTTAAGAACTTTACCTCAGGATGAGAACAGAAATCGTGTGCCGGTGGCACAGCAGCAGCAGGAGGCCCCATTAGCTAAAGGGGTACCTCAGGTTAAGAATGGTTTCAGGTTAAGAACGGACCTCCGGAACATATTAAGTTCATAACCAGAGGTAAGGTAAGGTAAAGGGACCCCTGACCATTAGGTCCAGTCGTGACCGACTCTGGGGTTGCGCGCTCATCTCGCATTATTGGCCGAGGGAGCCGGCGTATAGCTTCCAGGTCATGTGGCCAGCATGACAAAGCCGCTTCTGGCAAACCAGAGCAGCACATGGAAACGCCGTTTACCTTCCCGCTGTAGCGGTTCCTATTTATCTACTTGCACTTTGACGTGCTTTCGAACTGCTAGGTTGGCAGGAGCTGGGACCAAGCAACGGGAGCTCACCCCGTCACAGGGATTCAAACCACCGACCTTCTGATCAGCAAGACCTAGGCTCAGTGGTTTAACCACAGCTCCACCTGGGTCCCACTGTATAAATATATATATATATATAGATATAGAGGGGTGTGTGTGTGTGTGTGTGTGTGTGTGTGTGTGTGTGTGTACATGGTTATAACTGTAGCAACACTTTGAACTTATTACAACTGTAGCCACATTAACTGCAGTTTTCACAACATTAGCAAATACTCTGAATGTATCAGTAGGCCCTAATTGCCTGAAGTGTTATGAGATCAATACTAGCTTTTTGTTTTATCCTTAAAGTAGATTGGTGTGCTCTGCATGTTGTTAATCCTTGTCAATCGGAAGCAAAAGAAAGTGTTTCAGATTGTAAATCTGTTCTGAAAAGCGCCTGGTTTAAAGGCAGGTTCCATAACTATATTTTTAAAGAAGTTTGGAAAGGGGCAGCAAGGTGGTCCAGGACAAATCTCGCAATAGACATTCATGGAGAAAAAGGCGGTCAATGGCTCTTAACTATGTTATTCCTCTACTGTCAGATGCAGTATGCCTCTGAAACAGCTGCTGGGAATCACAGCAGGGAGATATACTGGTCTATGGCCATAATAAGGATTTGGATTGGACAAGAGGGAAGTGCTACTGCACTCAGGTTCTGCTTGTGAGTTTCCTATGTGCATTTGGTTGGCCACTGGGAGATTGAGCTGTAGATGAGCTGAATCCACCAGGTTGTTCGAACATTCATGTTTTATTCTGGCCACCTCTGTTACCTCACATTACTGTTATCTCACACAATAATTTAAAGGTTTTTTCTGCCCTTTACATTTTTCTCACTTTTTAAATAAATTTTTTAAAAAGTCCTGAAGAATGAAGATACTTATAAAACACAGCCTCTTCCATTGTATGCACATAGCAAGCTAGCAGAAAACAATGCCGGTAACATTAAAGTCTTTTGAAGCCAGGCTTCCCACAATCATGAAAAATAAAACAGATAACAAGAGTTTTCAAGACCATATGGGGATTGGTGAAAAAGATGGGCATGGTTAAACGGTGCAAAGTTCACTTTGCCCTGACAGCGTTACTCAGCAATCTCATATGATGGACAACGTTGCTTTGTGGCTTGTTTCTGACTGCCTCATGGACCCTCTCTGTCTCTTCCCTTCTGAGATGGAGGGCCAGAGGCCAGCAACACAAGGAGTAGACTACTCCTGAAATTCATATGCCTGGGCTCAAGCTCAATATTTAAGCTGCAGGATGGAAGGCCTAACACATTGCTAGGACAATATGCTGCATCAGATGGGAACAGTGCCAATGGGTTTCTTAAGCATGTGAGGGAAGGGAAAACCAGCAAGGGTAGACTGAAAGTGGTGTGTGCTTTCTGTTGCTGCCTCATTGTGTACATGGAGGGCAAGGAGGAGAATGAGCTGCCCTGCAGAGCAAGCTGCAGGGACAGAAAAAGGGAGGCTTAGGTTGCATAGGGTGAAACTAGTGAGCAGTAATCTAATAATATATGTAACTGTATCTTTATTGACGTGTTTATGCTTCCTTTCCCCTCCTCTCCCATTTTCCCCCTGTTTGTGTCATTATTTCTCACATTATTTGTCTGAGGGCAGGGACTGTCTAAGAGAGGGGTAGGCAACCTAAGGCCTGTGGGCCGGATGCGGCCCAATCACCTTCTCAATCCGGCCCACGGACAGTCTGGGAATCAGCATGTTTTACATAAGTAGAATGTGTCCTTTTATTTAAAATGCATCTCCGGGTTATTTGTGGGCCTGCCTGGTGTTTTTACATGAGTAGAATATGTGCTTTTATTTAAAATGCATCTCTGGGTTATTTGTGGGGCATTGGAATTAATTCATTATTATTATTTCCCAAATATAGTCCGGCCCACCACATGGTCTGAGGGATGGTGGACTGGCCCACGGCTGAAAAAGGTTGCTGACCCCTGGTCTAAGAACTGGTTTTTGCAAGCCTCTCTGACCCTTGTTGGCAAAAGGGCAGCATAGAAATGCTTTATTCCTGCATCTGCAGGGCTATTCTGATAGCTGGTCTATGTAGGAGGGACTACAAGAAATAAAGATTCTGTGGCAGTGATTTCTGCCACCTATCTCCACCATTCATCCCATTTCCCATGTCAATTTGGTCATGTTGGAGCTGGCCAGAAGAACACTATATGAGAACAGGGTGGGGCAGGGGACTTTCATCTTTTGCCCTTTTTTAAGAACATGTTAGGGAAACCATTTTGAACCTCTTTGAAATATATGCCTGTATTTGTTTTTGTTTTTGCACTAAGTTCCACTAAATTCATTGGGGCTTACTCCCAGTTAAGGGGTGTGTATGTCAGGGAGCACGAGTGTAATGGATTCAACTCCAAACGCATATAGGCTGGTAGATTTTCAGGTGTATAAAGCCTTTTAAATTTCTCTGATTATCATTCAGCTCCTCCTTTTAGCTCTCTTTCTGACTAAAGCAGTCCACATTTTAAAAGAAGCAAATCTTCTTATGAAAGGCTAGCATTCACATTTCAGATTTAGTTAGTATGAAATAAAACTTGACTGATTGAAGCTGATGTGCTTACTAATTCCAAACCTAAGATGTGGGCTTTTTAAGACTTTTTTAAAAAAAATAATAATAATATGAAGAAGCAGTCTCTCACAGAACAAATAAAATATCTCCAGTGAAGGGTGATGATTATTTCTCTTTCACTCCAGAGAAAGACTTCAGTAAGTCATGAGCACCACAAAAGCTACATAATAATCACCCTTCACAGAGAAGATATCCCGTAGATATAAAATGCACAGTTGTCATGTCTTGGAGTCATCAGGCACAATGTGGAGCTGACAAACAAAGGGAAGTGTAAGATTTCCTTTCCACGCAACCAAGTCCTAGTGCTCACTTTTATTGTTGTCACTGGAAAAGGGCAAATCTATTTTCAGCAGGCGTTGAAAGTAGGAGCCAAGGAGATTCAAAAAAGCTTTCCTGTGGGCCAGCATTTCTAAGTCACCACCACTATTTCTGCCTCTTCCTTTCTCCCCAACAAAGCACAATGAGATGTACTGTAAGGGCTTAATCCTTCTCTCGACCCCCAGTGCTGAAAAGGATAATCAGACCCTTTAAAGCAACTCTGAATTTCTTCTCAGGTCATGCTGATTACAACCATTACTTGACGTTTCACAGAGACACTTTTACCTTGGGCCAGTGTGGCTAGTTGTGGATCCAGCTGAGAGTAGCACAGTGAGAATAGACAACATCTCTCCTTAGCTGTGCGTTCAATATACATCCACAGTGCTTGATCCAGTATGCTACAAGCAGAGCCTGCAACAAAATAAATAGGAGCAAACAAGTCACATGAAAACTCTACAGCTTAACTGAGGAAAAGCAAAGCAAAATGAACCTATGAGTTCTCTTAAATGTTTGTGAACATCCTTTCCTCCAAATCACTGAGATTTGAGTGCCCTGGGAAAAAGAATTTACTGTGATTAAAACCTATTTCTTGGCAAAGATCTCCCACCTTTACACTCCTTCCCCCATTCTAGCTCAGGGCATCTTGCTAGTTTCACTTTTAAACCCCCCAAAAAAGAAAACCACCCAAATGCAGTGTTTACTTTTTTAAAAAAATGCAACGTTTTAAGGCATCCTAGTCCACAAAGCAACTCAGGACCCTAGGGAATCTTGAGATGCCTTGTTAGTGGCGAAGAGTGACTTGGACATATGAAAATCTCACCCTAATCACCTCCAATTCACCTTGTACTTGAGACTTCATACAGATCCAGTCAATACCTTAGCCAGTGCTTTTTCCCGGGGGGGGGGGGCACAGGAGTACACATACCCCTAAACATTTTGTGAATCTTTTGTCCATTTACTGTATTTATTTATTTTTCCGATTTGAACTATAAAATGGTGATTATCTTGCGTCAAAATGACAGTACCCCTAAGCATTTTTTAAGAAAAATAGCACTACCTTTAGTAGTTATCCTACTGAAACAAATAAGAAACCAGGAGAAGCAGCCTATGGATTGCCTTCAATGTGCTTTCTAAGGTTCTAGAATAAAGAATATTTGCATGAAGATTTTAAGTGGTTAAGACATTGATAGGTGTCAATGAAATCTAGCATGACATGCCAGTATATTGGTCTAAAAGCCACAGTTCCATAAAACAGCAGGTACTGCTGTGCTGTGTGGCTCTAAGGCCACCAAGCTGGTGATCTCTCATCCAGAGATCATCAACCAACCAACCCCCAGCTCCTGGGGGAAAAAACAGCAACAGCTTTGGGGGGGGGGGATAAAAATAAAAGCACAAAAAATGGAAGTAGTATCCAATTCCTGTTTCTGGACATGCTTCTAAAACCCTAGAACATTAGAAACATCAGAAATCTGCCACAGACACAAACACATTAGAAATGTGAAATCTTTGTTGCTTTGCTGCACCTAATCTAGCAGGTTAACAATTTGATCCATTGTACAAACGTGTGAAATTCCTTCTGCAGAAGTCTGTGCTCGTTTATATCTTCTTCACAGCTGTTATGTGTGGAATTGCACTCCTAAGCTTTACTTCGAGCCTCAGAGTCTGATAGTTTATTAGGTGTTTTTTTTTTTTTACAAAGCTTTGTTGGGGAGGGGCAAGTAGGGAGTAGCAGATCCTTTAATTTTTTGTAAAATCTAGAATAGGGTTGGCTAACCTTTGTAATTTATTTGTTGACTAGGCAGTTAGCCACCCAAACCTGGAAAGTGTATGTGGCTATGGCCATCATGATGAGGTACAGAAGGGCAGGAAATGAGTTCTGGGAACATTGGAAGCTGTCTTGTACTGAATCAGACCGTTGGGCCATCTAGCAAAATATTAGCAACGCGGACTCTTCTTCTCTTAACTTTGGGTTGGGTTCCAGTTTGACGGAGCTTACTATGTGGATAAAGCTATGTCTATGGGCTGATCTATATCCTGTGGAGCATTTGAAGCCTTTAGTACATTTTTGGACTGGGCCTTGCATACCAAAACAGGTTTTAGGGGCATGACCCATTATCTCGATGACTTTTTATTAAGTTCTGCAGCCAATTTGGATGAATGCTTGCTATTATTGCAGGCTTTTAATGACCTCATGGTAGAGTTAGGTGTTCCTTTGGCGACTGATAAAACTGAAGGCCCTGTCACGAGGTTGTCTTACCTTGGAATTCAGCTGGATACTGTGGTGCAGACTTCTGCTTTGCCTGAGTTAAAATTGGTGGCTTTGCATGATTTTATAATGCAGTTCTTGCCATGAGAAAAGGCAGATTCAGTCTCTTTTAGGTCATTTGAATTTCGCCTGCAGGGTGGTAGCCCCCGGCCACCCCTTTTGTGCATACTTGGCCAGGATTTCCGCAGGCCTACGTTCACCCATCATCGGGTGTGTTTGCCCAGTGAGGTCAAGGCAGACCTCCAGGTGTCATTGGAATTCCTGAGGGAGGTCAATGGCATATCCTTGTGGCAGGATACTTTGAATCTGCAATTTGATTTTCAGGTCCATTCGGATGCTGCTGACTCATTGGGTTTTGGGCTCTATTTCCATGGCCATTGGTGTGCTCGGAGGTGTCCTAAGCACAGCCATTACCCATGATTTAACATTTCTTGAGTTTTTCCCCATTGTAGTAGCAGTGCACATCTGGACCATGGAGTTCAAGGGTCTATTTCTGGTCCGATAACCAGGCTGTGGTGAGTGTTTTGGCAAAGCAGTCACCCCACTCTCTGCCTTGTTACACACGTTTGTGCTGCAGTGCCTCAAATTTAATATTGTGTTTTCCGCCCGATATCGCTGATGCCCTATCCCATTTTCAGATGGAGCTCCCAGCTTAAGCCTGTGGACCGGCATGCAGGAGGACTTGGAGGAGTCAAAAGCAGCTCTTTCTGGACTCAAAATTTTCTGGTTGCAATTGCTGCAGCGACGGAAATGGAGAGGAAATCGTTCCCCAGCTGCCACCGAGAGGGCCAGGAAGCACATCTAGAGCGCAGTGGCCAAGAAGGTTCTGGCCTTGGGCGGGACGGTGATCCGTCACCCGGGCACTACCTTTCACAATGTGTCCCTTTACAGGCTTGATAGGGTTCATCTGTCTGTGATTGTGAATGATTTGTGGCTGACGTCCATATCAGCGGGGTTAAGAGATTGGTTACAGGTGTGAGTGGTTGGCAGCCAGCGCGGGCTCGTGTGGTGGATAGGGATGGGGGAACGCTCTCACCATCCCTATGTGAAGGATATTCCATTAAAGGAATCCAGGGACTCAATGGTTTCGTCAACCCTGTGAGGGGGTTGTGCCCATGCCTGAGTCCAGGGGGACATCTGGGTGGTGGACATAGCCTGTTCCCGGGTGCAAGTGTGCAGGGAGCTAGTTGAACCAGAGCCTATGCAACCACTCACTTGCTGTAATCAATAAAGTTGTGGCCTAAATTCTGCTAAAAACCAAACCAAAATTTGAGTCTGGTCTGAATTTATTTAAGGGGGAGGTTTAAAGGTCTGAACACGCAACTTGGAGATGCCCAGCATTGAACCTAGAAACTTCACCACACTGTTGTCTTGAAATTAGGTCTGAAAGGTTGATGGTGATTGGAGTAATAGCTGCTTATGTTGCTGTTGTTGTTAGTTAAATTTGCATACCGCCCTTCATCCGAAGATCACAGGCCAGTAAAAATACAAAATGAAAGCACAAAATATAGAATAAAACAAACCAATAATCCCCCATATGGTGTTCGACTGGAACCTAGGAATTCTCCACAGAGCCATCATTGCATCCCTGATGCAAATTTGTACAAAGGGGGTACAGCAAACTTGGCATGGAAAGGTGGCACTGATAGAAGGTTCATACATTTCCTTCTTGAACTGTGTTCAAGGAATGTGTGAGTGGTGGTCACAGGGCCACATGAACTAGCTTGCCATCCATGCATTAAAGCATGTGTGAGGACGGGCTCTAGGTGCATTGTATGTAGAGAACCTCCACATAAGAGGAAACCTGACCCAGTCAGAATGCCCCCTTGTGTGGGGAGTTGATAATGGTGTAGAGCCCCTCCACACACATGCTACAATGCAGATGAAAGGTAAGATGTGACCAGCAGGAGTGGTGTTCGCACCCATCCCATAATGCATTACTTGGACAGGTGGAGGACATCTCAACCTTCCCTAGTCCAATTGCCTTATGGGAAGGACATTTGTGAGCTTTTTCGTAAGTGAAAGTTTGCAGCCTCCCAAAACATTATTAATTACCTTCCACCCCTATCTGCTTTTCTAAAGCATCTTTGTCACATCCATCACACAACAGTTCAGGGGGAGAGGGCAAACAGAGAGACTTGCAAATGTGTCGGACATTATAATAGAAGATGCTTTCTATATTGTTAATAAACACTCGTGGGACAAAAGAAGGAGATGACTGTCCTTAGTAAAACTAAAGGACAGTTTGTTTGGTTCATTAAAATTCACCCATGACACCACATCCTGTTAAAGTGTATTTCTTTCATCATTACCAAAATCAATGTTAGCATATAGATTGGCTGGGAATAGCCTTTGTCAATAGCTGGACTTCCAGGAAGTGAATCAATTAAAAAACAAACCTCTCTGTTCACTTGATGTGTTTATTAAGCAGGCAATTAATTTAACAGGAGAAAGGTTCTTGCTATAGTTCTGCACTGGAGAATTAGTACTTTATGAAGTACTCTGCAACAACATTTAGTCTACGGGCTGAAATCTTAAAAGCACTTGCCTATGAATAACTGTGTCATTATCATTTTTCTCCCCTGCCTAAGGTTGCAATCAACAAACCATACAACTGGAGGGCTTGTATTTAAGGCCATTTTAGTCCAGCTGAAGTCAATGGCACTGATGCTGCAATCTTATATAAATTTGTTTGAAGGAAGTCCTATTGATTTCAGTGGAACTCAAGCAAGCGTAGGTGTATGGCCTTTTGATGAAATCCTAAGACTTTGTTATAGGAGCAAATATGCATTTAGATGTGGATGTACCAGTGCTACTGCATCAGTACAGCATCACAAAAGAAAACATAGTGATATGTAAGGAGGTATAGGGTACAGGACAGCGGGTGGCACTGTGGGTTAAACCACAGAGCCTAGGGCTTGCCGATCAAAAGTTCGGCGGTTCAAATCCCCACGACAGGGTGAGCTCTCGTTGCTCGGTCCCAGATCCTGCCAACCTAGCAGTTCGAAAGCACGTCAAAGTGCAAGTAGATAAATAGGTACCGCTACAGCAGGAAAGTAAACAGTGTTTCTGTGTGCTGCTCTGGTTTGCCAGAAGTGGCTTCGTCATGCTGGCCACATGACCTGGAAGCTGTATGCCGGCTCCCTCGGCCAATAACGTGAGATGAGCACCGCAACCCCAGAGTCTGTCATGACTGGACCTAATGGTCAGGGGTCCCTTTATAGGGCATCCACAGACACCCTTGGAATTGCGTATTCATTATGTTTTGTGCTCAGGATGCTAGCAAGACAGTTGTATGCCATATCACTTGCAATGTTGTTTGCACTTGCAAAGGTTGGTGGGCACACAGCTTCATTTCCAAACAGTGCATGTTCCATAGCTTCCTGCTGAAATCCTGTTTTTACACCACTAAACTCTTAGGGGTATTGAAAGTTCAGGTTATTTCCCTCTTCCTTTGTTCTTCTATAGTGCAATGGTGCCTTCTCAGGATGGCACTGAAGCAGTAATGTTGGGGAACCATCCCAGAACAACTAATAAAGCAGAATAATGTCCGGATGGTTCTGTGTAAATCCAGAACTTCCTTCTCTGTGGAGTTGGGGAGACATTAGCAGAAGATTTACCAAAGCCTGCTTACCACATAGAATGCTAAAGGCCAAAGGCCCATTTTTGACGCAATCCATTCAAATAGTATGTAACCCTTCCCTACACATCTCAATTGCAAATGTAAAGCTGTACTCTACATTGAGACATTTATGTGTGATGTGCTTATTTTGTGTATGAAATGGCTCATGAATGAACTCACTCCAAATTTCCAACAGGCTTCCTGCAGGGATAAAATGGAGTGTACATCCCCCTGAACTCCATGAAAGAAAAGTGGGATATTAATGAATATAATAACAAATAAAATGACGTGATTTCTAAGACGCAAAACTTTTAGCAGAAGTTTTTAATATCTCAGTTGCTTGTTTCTCTTTCATGATTGCCATGAACTGCTAAAATGACTGATCATTAGTGCCATCTGACCACTTGCTCAAAGATGACAACGTTACCTATTGTTTGTACAAGTGGCCAACTAGGTCAGAAGATGGAAACTGTCAATTTCATAGCATCTCATAACAGAGCCGCCATAGATTGAGCCATTTGTTTGACACTTTCATTGTTTTAGTGCTGATTACCCCCATAATTTGACCTTAGTGTTCTCCTTGTTTCAGAAATGGCATCTTATATTCTTCGTCTGGCATCTGCCCATTCATTCAATGTCAACAATCCTCTCCTTTGTTTTGCCAGCCGTCCTTGGCCTTAATCAGATGGAAACAGCTTTTAAGCAAACTGGCCATCTGGCAATCTAGTTCTTCTTCAAACTTCTCATTAAGCAGATGCATGCTAAGCTATTGGCAAATTATCGACAAATGAAAAATAAAGAGGTCATCTTAGACTAGCACTGAACACCCTTGCAAGACAGTTCAAGAGTGATGCCACATGCCCGGAGAGTAGACAAGAGGCAGTTTGAGGACACAGATAATCTTACAGGCCTGACATACATTTCCAGAAGAGTTATTGCACCATTTCTCACCCCAGAACTAAAAACCTGTGAAACAGAAAACAAAAGACAGAGAGAAATGAGTGCAAGATTTCTTTCATTTATCCTGCATGACTCCCCATTGCACTGTACTTTTTATCTTTTAAAAGCCACTTTTTAAAATTAGTCATTGCCAATTACATTGTTTCTAACCAATTAATCACATGATCACATGAAAACCCTATCCAGAAGGAATAATAAATTTAGATGGGCACAATTCAGAGGAAGGTGGAGGGGCTTGCTGCTGCAATATTAAAGGTAAAGGGACCCCTGACCATTAGGTCCAGTTGTGACCGATTCTGGGGTTGCGGTGCTCATCTCACGTTATTGACCGAGGGAGCCAGCGTATAGCTTCCAGGTCATGTGGCCAGCATGACAAAGCCACTTCTGGCGAACCAGAGCAGCACATGGAAAGCCGTTTACTTTCCCGCTGTAGTGGTACCTATTTATCTACTTGCACTTTGACATGCTTTCGAACTGCTAGGTTGGCAGGATCTGGGACCAAGCAATGGGAGCTCACCCCGTCGCAGGGATTCGAACCACCGACCTTCTGATCGGCAAGCCCAAGGCTCTGTGATTTAACCCACAGCGCCACCCATGTCCCTGCTGCAATATTATACATAGTCAATAGGAAACACTTCCAAGTGTAAAATGGTTAGCATCAGGCTAAGTCTCATTTAAATAAGTGATATCTCCTGTAACTAATGTCATGTGCCAGTTCTGCTGTCCCTCTAAAGTTGCAGCCCTACTTATTACTTACATGTGGGCCTTCCAGATATACTAGCTTATGTTCAAGATGCTTATGATAACTACAATTTTCTCTATGGATTGTGCTGTGAGGCTTCAGATGAACAAGTATCTGTTCTTCCATCTCTCCTGATGCAATCTCAATAATTGCCTTAAAGTAACCTGTGGATCACAGACATAATTTTATTAGAATATGAATTGGGAGTAGGAGCTAACTGGAGGTAGAACACAGTAAAATAGAGCACCAGCGTTATTTCCAGTGGCTCAGTTCTGAACAGAAAAAAATAATAAACTGCTTTTGAGCATACCGGTATGCATAATGCCTTGTGTTCATTACTGAGTAACCACAAGTCCCAATACTCCTGTGGCAATGGGCTACATCCAGACATAGTCATACTTTGAGTAGACCCACTAAAAATAAACAGAATAGTCATGCTTTCAGTGGGCTTACTTTTAAACATGGGAAGTCTGCTTCCAATGCAGTATTTTCAGTTTAAGGATCATGGTATCTACATAGTTTTAGAAATGTTTCTCCTTTCAGAAATGTCATTCAATTTTAATTTTAAAAAATATGTTCATTTTCTTCCCTTTAGGGTATATATTTATAGATTAGAGAAGAAAACTACTAATATATAAAGCCAATATAGATTAGCAGTTGTTGTGGCTTTTCTGCAGTGACTCTTGAATCACATGCATTTTGATTAATTATCCTTAATAATAATGATTCATTTTGTTAGATTTCTAAGAATAGTCTCAAAGAAATTTACATTAAGGAATTGACAAAGACATTTATTTATAATATATTTAGTCCATCTTTCCAGCAATGAGCTCAGAGCCCCCTTCCATGTTACCCTTAGTAGGATAGCCTGCTTCATAAACTGGACCAGGATCAACCCCTGAGTTTTGTGACTCTGTAGAATGACCGTTCCCCACATAAAGTGGAGACGCATTTTGCGCAGTCGCATGCAGCCCCCTGGGATCCCTGAGGCAGCCCTGGAAGTTTGGAAGCTGGCACTGCCTACCTGGGCTGGATGCTGGTGTTCTCCGCCCACTCAGTTAGCCGTCCAATCCAGCCCAGGGAGGCGTGCCGGGGGGATTGGCCAGGTAGGAACAGGTAACCTTACCTTGCACACGGTGAAAGTTGAGCCATTCTTGGGAAGCAGCTGACGGATTCAGAGCTTTCCCACCCTCCACTCTTTAAACTGATACTTGCATTACAGGTTATTTCTTTCAACAGGCGTACACACACGCAGGTGCTGCTACAACAAGGCTGCTGTTGAAGGGCCGGAAAGGAATTTCCCTGCATTGGCAGGTTTTGCCTTTCCCGTAGCAATTTGTCACAACTTGGCAGATGCAGGCCTTGGGCGGAATCCTTTAGTCATTTACATAAATGGGTGGGGCGTGGGGGCGGTGACCCCCCCCCCGCCCCATTGCAGCGGCGATAACAGGGTTCCTGTAAATGGGGCAAAGGGGGAGGCATTGACAATACGCATAGGCCATGATTGCCCTCCCCCTCCAGCGGCTACGATTGAGGGGGCGGGCTATCTGCTTGAACATGTTCTCCAGAGTTGGCCCAACCCCCACATATGCTGGACAACCCTGAAAATTACCCCACCCCCGGCTGGGGGCTGGGAGGGATATACACCCAATGCCTGAGCCAAGGTCTCCCTACATATGAATTCTTAATAAAGTTGTGGCCAATTTTATTTCCATCAAAACGTGGTCGTGTGTCATTATTCCGCTCGGGGGCTCCCTGGGGTTTTGGGGGACTCCGCCTGACTGCACAAAAGTGAGCAAATGTCTTCTCTGTCCAATGTTATATCTACCACACCACACCACCTCTAAATGGCTAAATCTGTCATCAACACATTCCGTCCGTCCGTCCCCATTGTATTCAGTCAGTTCTGTGGGAGCCCAGTGGGAAAATGCATTCATGCCCACATACAAATCAATCTTGCATCCATACAAGTATGGCGACAAGCTTCTTTGTGTACATCCCAAATTGGATAAGGAACTGCATGCATTAACAAGTGCTTCATGAACAATAGCTGCATGGCCAACCGCCTCCCATCTTCACATAGTTCCTCTATATGATTGTGAATTACTCTATGTAGACATTTGTCCAAGAAATCCAGTCTGTTATTTCCAGGTGGGAAAATGGCAAGATTTAGTTTGCATCTTGGTTTAGCTCTTTGATAACCAGTGGTGCAGCTAAGGGTTATCCTTGTGATAAATCTGCCTGTCTAGCCAAATGCACACCTATTTGTCTCAGCCTGTGTGTGTGTGTGTGTGTGTGTGTGTGTGTGTGTGTGTAAAGGGTCCCCCAGCAGCTGACAGTCCTGCAGTAATTATGTTGCTGTTCTGCCAAACAGCATATCAGATTCTGCTCAATATGAATAGGAAATATGAGACATAATCAATTTTTTAACATTTCTGAATTAAATATCATGATTTTGAAATTATACAGCTCTAAGAACTAGGTCATTGCTTGGAATATGCATGCACACACAAATCTCAAGTGGAACAGAGATATTGAATAAGAGCCTTTATAGGTTCAAGCAAAGACCTAGGCAAGCATACTGAGGGATAATATCCTAATCCTTGCAGAGAACTACATCTGATGAGAGAGTGGTATGGAGGAAGGTGTGTTCAACTTTTCCTCTTCCTGCCATTTGTCTGTCTAAAATTTCCATATGGCTGTGAAAACAGCTGCATCCTGCTTCGGGGCAGGCAGAACCCACAGACAACCAGGGAGAAGGGTGACCTGGAGAGAGAAAGCATATACAAACCTTGGCCCAGAATCTGGTGGAGAAGAATGTGAGGACACAAAGCTTTCAGGACCATGGACAGGTGACTGGAAGTTATATATGTGCTCTGACAGAGTTCCGGTTCCAACTGATTCCTTGTATACCTGCAAGCACTGACTACCCCATTGAGACCCTATGCCCCTTTCTGAGCCACTTCGCAAGATATCCCTCAAAAGCTGCTGGAGCCAAGTGTTAAGTTAGCTCTCACATGATTCACTCCCTGCACCAATGAGCAGCCCCTGGGAACAAGTTGGGGCCTGGCATGTTGGAGCTCCATTTGCTGGGGGTTTGGATCTGAAGGAGCTGGCTCAGGGTCACTGTTTTGGGGAGCTGTGGCCCACTATCACAGACTGAACCTCACTGCAGTGCTGTTCATAAGGAGGTTCTTCTGCCTCCATATCCAACTCCTAGCTTCTGCTCAAACTCATGGCAAACTTGAGGGGAGCGACTTTTGGAAGAAGGTAAGAAACTAAGCAGCCCCTTGCAGCCCCTAACTCAGAATGTCTGTTGCTGTTGTTGTTGCTGTTGTTGTTGTTGTTGTTGTTTGTTGTTTTAAAGGAGCAATAAGGGAACTCAACCTCAGGCTGCATGTAAGATGTGATTTCATGTGGGCCTGAATATAATAAGCACAATTTTGAAATAGATGCACTCATCAGGGCACCATGAATAGCTGCAGCTCCCTGTTGAGTTCTCATTCAGTGATAGGCTCCACATAAATAAGTGAAATTGCAGGAAAAGGAAAAGGAAAACCACCCTAGTGTTTTATCAGCTAAGCAAAGATCACAAGGTTGGAGGGTTGGGAATTCCATTTTATAAAGCAAAAAACTACACTGACCACATAACATCCCATCAAGCAGGGGTGCAGAGCCTTTTTTTCTGTTGGAAACCATATTCCCTCAGGGATAATCTTTTGGGGACCATATCCAGGCAGGTCCAGATTTGCAGGTGGACCAACAGCTCCTCTCTGTTTTTCCCATGCTTTTCCTCTACCTCTGGACTTTTACCACTCATATTAAATTAGGGAAATTAAGGAAATTAAGCCAGGTACCAAGGTTTCTCAACCCTTGCTATAAAGGTGGTGGCAGCAGCATCAGGGGATCTAGAAATATTTGAGAGTTCTAAAGATATTCTTAACTAAAATATTTGCTTGGTAATTCTTCTGAAGATGAACAACAGCCAACTGACTATGATTCATGTCCTCTCCATCCTCCAAAAAGTGCCTACAGGACTGCAGCCTTAACCACTATACTACACTATCCCAACATTCTAGCATTGTCAGTTTTTGACAATTAAGAATTCATTCTTGGGGCTTATACAGATTTTTTTCCCCTAACCTAGTTAATTTTAAATCAAGAGGAGGAGAGACGATCACATGCACAAATGCTTGCATCCAGAATAATATTGTAATATTAAACCAAAATTAGAGGTAGGGGGAGGGAACAGTTAAGAATTACCCTTACTCAACATTTGTTTATGGTGCTGCAAACGAATTCATTATACGGGAGGAGCATCAACAGTATAGGCAAAGAAAGAAAAACAGAAAGTACTTCCAACAACCTGTAATTTAATGCTCTGCAATTAAAGTGCAAGTTCATGCCGTTTAATGTAAATGAATAATAGAGGACCTTGGGAAACCTTTTGACTGAGTACGTAAAAATTCATTAGCTTCACAGCTAAGAGAGAAAATTGCAACACAAAAGCAGCAGGCCAGAAGACCTCTACTGGCCTTTAAATGGAAATTATACCAAAACAACAGTATAAGTTTAACCAAGTGATTCAGAGAATTGTGAAGCACCTGAGATTTGCTGTAGGCCTTTTTTGCTTCTGAGTAGGACTCAGAATTGGGTCACTTTCCCTTGCCAAAGCAAGGCATAGAAGCCTTTGTAAGTAACTAAGGTTGCCACCATTTTTGATCACCATCAAATTCCTTGAAACTACTGTAGGAGTGAGTGATCTGTGGCCCTCCAGATGTTCTGGGACTCCAACTCCCATCAGCCCTGAACATTGGGTCATGTGGGCTGGGATTGATGGGAACTGGAATGCAGCAACATTAGGAGGGCAGCAGTATTCCCCCCTCCAGTTTCAAACAATTTCACTACTGAACCAGTATCAAACAATGCAACTTTTCCCGGCAAGGAAGAGTTTCTCTAGGTTTCATTTCAATCATTTAAACACTAACTGCAGCATATAACACCTCTGCTTGGAGATCTGCACTGGTTGCCTATTTTCTACCAGGTCAATTCAAGTTGTTACTATTCATATATTAAAAGCTTTTAGCAGCTTGGGACCAGTTTACCTTCCCCATATATGCCCATTCAACTGCTTTCATCTGTGGAACTAGCACTGATGGAGCTGGTACATGGGTGGTGCTGTGGTCTAAACCACTGAGCAGTGGCAGAGGAAGGGGGTATGGGGGTGCAGACTACCCCAGGTGTCATCACTGAGGGGGTGACAAAATGACAAAAATGTGAGCTTTAAAAAATAAAAATAAAAAACTGGGCTCACGAAACGTTTTAGTTCAGTCAGCAAACGTAATGAAACATGGCTGGCACTGGGTTCCACACTGCAGGGGCCGGCACTTACTGCAGGGCCTGCAGCATGCCCAAGCCATGCCTCTCTCCTGGGTGCCTGCAGGTTCTGCACTGCCTGAAATGACAGCATGGGACTTGTGTCTGCCCTCTGCCTCTCCCTCAGCCACCCTACAGCTGAGGGGGAGGTGGCAGAGAGGCTCCATGCAGCACGCCCCACCCCCATGGGCATCTGCCCCCACCCCCACCACCCTGCCCCTGGCTGCAGGACGCGTGGGCCACACTTGGCACCCGAGCGGCTAGCTACACCACTGCCACTGAGCCTCTTGGGCTTGCTGATCAGAAGGTCAGCAGTTCGAATGTGTGCAACAGAGTGAACTCCAGTTGCTCTGTCCCAGCTTCTGCCAACCTAGCAGTTCAAAAGCAGACCCGTGCAAGTAGATAAAGAGGTACCGCTGCAGCGGGAAGGTAAATGGCGTTTCCATGCTCTCTGGCACTCATCATGGTGTCCCATTGCACCAGAAGCGGTTTAGTCCTGCTGGTCACATGACCCGGAAAGCTGTCTCTGGACTTAACTGTCTAGGGGTCCTTTACCTTTACCTTTTACTCATTCCATAGTTGTAAGAAATCTATCTTTCAGTCTGGCAATGCCTATAACTTTGGAACGCCCTGCCTATTGACACCTTTCTGTAGTCCTTTCAGCCCCTTCTTAAAACACTTGGTTTAGGCAAGCCTATCCAGACTTCTACAAGTCTGGATGTTACATGTGTTTTATTTGTTTTATTTATAGTTAGCTATAGATTATTATAGAGCTAGTTACGTTTTGGTTGGAGAACTACATCACAAAATGCAGAGAACTGTGATTTTATATATATAATTTTATTGGGTTACGAAAGTGCATACATACATTCTCTCTGTTTTCAGATCATAAAGTCCTTTCTATAGATCTTTTATATTCGATGTAAGACATTGATGTTGTATACAGTATTGGCTAGCTGTGTTTTCAACTGCATCTTGTGTCAGCCCAGCTCTGTCTGCTACAATAAACTCTGCACATTGAGCTAGAGCATACTTTTCTAGGTATGCAGAGGTCAATGGCACTAAGAGGGATCCTTACCCAAATTAAGGTCCCACCCACCTGAAGGTGTTCTACACAGTAACATCAATGGTATTATTTATGCATAGATGTGAGATTATGAACATATGTGGTCAGAATTCAACATATCAGTTGCCCTAGGAAATGCATGAAGCTAAGTTAACCTATTCTTCTCTGTGAAACTTCATTGATTGCCATGGACTACATGATCAGACTACTTGAGCAAGCAGTCTTTTGTCTGGTGAGAGTCATCTCAGTTTGGGTCAATGAATTTTATTTGATCCTTGCAAATGGTGTGCATAACTATTGACTCGTACTCCATCTCTTAAACCTTCGTATGTCCCTGGAAGTGTTGGCTAGGGGGAGGAAGCACCTAAATGTCCAGGTGAGTCTCTGTAACGGTTGGTGTTAAGGAGTGGATTCAGAGCTGGCAAAATCAAGCTACAATCCCCAGGGAGGCAATACGTTAATGTATGTAGTACATAAGAAGCTATAATTGATCACACCACCAGTCCAGTGCTGTCTATCTGACTGAAAGTGGCTCTCCAGCATTCAAGCTGATGGCCTTTCTAATGATTTCCCATAGCTGGAGATGGCAAGGATTGGACCTGGGCCTTCTGTATGCAAAGCATGCATTCCATTGCTGAGCTATGGCCTCTCCCCAACATTACAAGCATAGAGAAAACTCTCTTGGAAAACAAATGTGGTTTGTTGGTTTGTTTACGAATGCTCACTGAGTACCAAAATGAACTGTCCAAATGAACTGAGGGGAGTTTGCCTGCACTGCCATCAGTGTGGATGGCACTTTAAAGAGCAGCATGAGGTCTGCCCTGAGGTGTTGCCAATCTAAATTTCAACTGATGGAAAGACAATATGGAATTCAGTAAAGCACTTGGTCAACGGTGACTTGCAGCCTTCATGGATTATGCACACATTTACTTTTCTTGTGGGATGGCCAAGGGAAAAACACCTGGAACTTTGTTTTGAGATCTCTGGTTTGTGGCACTATTGGACCTCCTAAGCTCACTTGTGTGGATGTACATACCCTGACCCTTTTGAATTCTGCATCCTGCAGAGCTCTGATGATGCCCACATGATACTCCCAGACGTTTGGAACCCATCATCTGCTTCCCTCCTGGTATGGTTCTATCATACCAATAATGCTTTGGCTGACTTTAACATTGCATTTTAAAATGGTTGTAAACTACCCTGGCACCTCAAGGTGAAGAAATCTTAACAGAAACAGCAGAAGCAGCAACAACAACATCCAAAGGGTAGGTTATATGGGGCCTAAACTCTATACCTTTCCTCCTGAAAACTTTAGTGAGCTGTGCTGAAAATGAAGGGGATGCTGAGCCTATTTGATTTCCTACTCATGAACCCTATATGGAATCAAGCCCAGGTGCCCTGCAGAAGGGTGGGATGGAAGAAAAGCATCACAAATGGATGTCCTTTATAAGGCCGCAGAGAATGAGGGAGGACCAAGGGAGGCTCAAAAAGAGATCTCCAAGGAACATTGGGGGAAGACTGATGCATGTGTAAAGGTAAAGGGACCCCTGACCATTAGGTCCAGTCGTGACCGACTCTGGGGTTGTGGCGCTCATCTCGCGTTATTGGCCGAGGGAGCCGGCGTACAGCTTCCAGGTCATGTGGCCAGCCACTTCTGGTGAAGCAGAGCAGCACACGGAAATGCCGTTTAGCTTCCCACTGTAGTGGTACCTATTTATCTACTTGCACTTTGACGTGCTTTCGAACTGCTAGGTTGGCAGGAGCTGGGACCGAGCAACGGGAGCTCACCCCGTCGTGGGGATTCGAACCGCCGACCTTCTGATCAGCAAGCCCTAGGCTCTGTGGTTTAACCCACAGTGCCACCCTCGTCCCTGATGCATGTGTAGAATACAGCAATAAGGGAAGCAGCAGCAGCTTTGCTATGATGAGCAGGCACCAAGGGTAGCTCTAAGCCCTCTCCTCTGGTGTAAGAGGAGGCTAAGAATATTCTGAGAGTTGTGGTCTTGCAAAGAATGCCACAGGCTCCCTTCCTCTCTGTACTATTAACCCTCAAAGAGACAGCAGGGAACCAGAGAGGTTGTTGTGACCACCATTATTCAGGCCTGTCCGAGACTTCCTCAAAGCTACCTAGGTGGCAAGACCCAACTCCCATATACAATGGTAAAGTAGTCCATCTCAGCCCATAAGCAAAATCCCATAAGAAGCAAAAATGCCTCTTATCGCCCATCCCACTCTTTTGGGGGGCGAAAGTCTATATCCTTTCTTCTTCTTTTTCCCAGTTGTGGCCATCATCTTGAACTTCAGGCAGGCAGAGCGACTCTTTTCCTCAGGGGCTCTTTTTCTTTTGATCCTTGAGTACCTACCTTGCCAGCTGCTGTATCCTGCCAGCTGCTGCTATTCCCACATGCAGAAGAAGATAACAGAGGCGGCTGTGATTAAAACACACACACACCACCCAAAAAACAACAACAAGCCATCATGAACTCCCTACCAATGCATTGAAATACAAAGCCAAATCTCTCCCTTATGGATCCCTGCAGTGATCCAGCTATACCCAGAAGGTTGATAGTTTGATTAGCCCACAGTTCTTGACTAGTGCTGTGTAAAAAAACAACAACAACTGGAACAAACAATAAAATGGAACAGATGACACACTGGGAGAGAAAAGACAAGATGGGAGTTGCGTTTGTTAAATGTTTACTGTTCAAGCTCTGCCCGAGGGGGAGATTCTCGGATGTTAGAGGATTTTACTGCTTTCTGGATGCAAGCATGGGAGCCACTGCCATGTTGGTGTCTATTGCAGTTCACATTCCAAATACCTTATTCTCCAAGTGAAAGTGTGTAAATGCGTAGAAAGAATATTACCATGTCAAGAAATCACAGTAAAGTAAAGTCCCCCCCCCACCTCCCCGCCCAATGTTGGCAATCGTAAGGAAAGATTTATTCCGCCAAAAACCAAAAAATCAAGTTGGGGTTTTTTCCTGTCTCAGCTCTTATAATTTCCAATATTTTATTCTTTTTCCAAATAATTCACTGGGAAGCACAGGGGGGAAGCAGCCAATGCAAAGTCTCTAGTTTCCAATAAAGAAATAATTGCAGCAGGAGAAGCAAGCAGATTTCTGTCCCTTGTCATGCTTTCGTAATTACCTCCTCGAGCTCTGTCTTCCATTTCTTATGAATTTATTTAGAAAACAGCCTGTTCATCAATAGTTTAGTAAGGGAAAAAAACAAACAAGAAAAAATGAAATGTCTTCCTTTAGATAGAAAATAGCATCTTCTGTAAAGTCTCAGTAGGAACAGAGAAGCTCTTTGGGGCCATGTTGAAATCATTGAAACTGCTGGGGTTTTATCCCCCCTTCCTCTTCTTTGTATATGGTCAGGTTTACATCTTGTTTTGGAAAAGAGATGCAATCATAAAATAATAATAATTAGTGCATCAAGATTGGTGAGGGAAAACCATGTGTGTGTATTTCAGCTATTCAGTGCTGTAACTGTATATTTAAGATATTCTAAAGGATCCCCCCAAAGCATTTATTTCTCTCTGGGAGTGCGAGTTATAAATAAATATTTATATCCCACCTTTCCTCCAAGGAGCCCCAGGTAATGTGCATCACTCCCCTACTGCTCATCCCAAGGGGGGGGGGGATAATCACAAGGGGTTTGTGAATTTACGGTGCAAGAATGGGTGGGTGTTGATTGGAACCCAGGTCTCCCACTTCTAGTCTTCTGCTCTAACCATTATGCTACACTCACTTGAGTAATCATTTTGATTTTGTTTAGGGCTGGCATAGACAAACACGGCCCTCCAGATTTTTAGGACTACAACTCCCATCATCCCTGACCACTGGTCCTGTTAGATAGGGATGATGGGAGTTGTAGTCCCAAAACATCTGGAGGGCCAAGTTTGCCTATGTCTGGCGTAGAGTCAACAGAGTATTAGATTTATTAGATCACTCTTTAGTTCAGGTGAGTTTGTTTTAGTCCTGCTCTTGAACAAGGGGTTGGTGTAAGACAGTTGCATTGAAAACTACTGAGCAAAGTCAGCTGACCATGCTCTATTCGGCGTAAGCTTTCACAGAACAGACTAACAGACTTGCTCACATAATACATTATCTTGGAATTGCCATTTCTGTTGAACTGTACCACCTTATCAGCTACTTTGATTTGGACAATAAGCTCTCTTTTGCATTTTCCATATTGTACATCATATTGATTGCATGATTTGTTTAAAACAAACAAACAAACACTCAGGTGTAAATGAGTTCTTGTTCACTATATATATTTCTATATCCTTGTGATATTTCAACTCAATATCTTTCATTTTATACATTTCCATTTAAAAAAATACTTGAACATAATATGATATGTAAGTTCAATGTAGTTGCTTGGAAGTAAATCCTACTGAGTTCAATTGATTTTTATTTTTATTTTAGATATAAGTACTGTAAATGAAAGTTAGTACTTGATAATGAAGAGGTTTAAATCTACTAATATTGGCCGCAACATCATCATGAACTATCATAAACCATTGGTACTGAACCATTGGCTGAAGTTATTTACAGGTAAGTCCCATTGAAGCCAATAGGATTTAAGTTAGTTAGGACTAACATATTCCACAGAATTTAATGTGCTGTCAGAAGGATCCAAGCATCTTTTCTCAGAAATAAGTCCTATTGGGTTCCGTGGGATTTACATTTTCAGGTAAGAATGATTACTTTAGCTGAACAGGGGTCATTGGCTCTTAATCCTTTTAGATAACTACCACCATGCAACTCTTAATTTGGTATTTGTTTGTGAACAATGGACAATGGCATGTTAGGACTGTAGTCCTAAAGAAGGTTACTAGGGACCAATAAATGATCACAAGAAAAGGCCTTGTTCTCACAATGGCCAGCCAGATGCCTTTGGGAAGACCAAATGTGGTCTCCCCAAATGTGATTTCCAAAAACTACTATCACATGCACAGTGCTTTCAACAGTGGAGCAAGAACATACCACTATCTTCTATGAATTTGCCTAATCCTCTTTCAATATGAAAAAGTAAGCAATGGGACCTCATTCTGAATATTATTATACTAGACTACACTACAACCAGTCATATATATTGTGTATGCATTAATACTGAGGTATTTTTAAAAAAATAGGTGAGCATAAATAGCATAGACAGAATTGTAGTGAATGGTCTCTAATGTCTGCCACACATAGCCTTGGGTTGATGCCTGCCAGGTTTATATAAATCTATACAAAATGTGTGTCAATGAAACATTTGAACATTTTGTTCAGTTCTTCAGCTTGCATTATAATTTGAAGGCAGAAATCAGTGCTAAATGAGTTGCCCACCCCTAATGTTGCTGACAAGATACTAAGTAAGTAATGAGCCTTGCATTGTTTACTGGAAGCAAGTCCTTAATTTTTAACTGCAAAACTAACATTTCCAGCACTCCTATTAACAGAACATGTTAACAGCGGTGCAAACCTCAAAACAGTTTCACATGCTTTTTTTATCTTAACATTAATTTGCTAGAGGTCATGAAACACTTGTACTTGGTAGCCATTTGTTTAATGAGACATTTTCATATTAGTGAATGAAGTAGATTGCAGGCAGGATTTTGTTTTCCTTTTATTTCCTTCATTAGGAAGACTATTATGGCTGTATACGAGGCCAGATGGAAACCATAACATCTTTTTTATATGCTACCTTCCCTTTAATGAAGCCACAGGACAATATCAAATCTGCAGGCGTAGCAGAGT
This sequence comes from Zootoca vivipara, assembly GCF_963506605.1. NCBI lineage: Eukaryota > Metazoa > Chordata > Lepidosauria > Squamata > Lacertidae > Zootoca > Zootoca vivipara. Next base: position 34,262,074 of record NC_083279.1, read on the forward strand.
TTTAATATAATCGTTGATTGCCCCACTCTCATTTTGCGATAATCTGCAATATGCAAATTCACACTCAACACTCTTCCATGTGGGTATACCTACGAACACCAGAAAGATTTTATGGAAATTTTAAATTTGCATGAAGCCCTTTTAATAATAAAGCAGTCCCTCATATCGAATGCTCTGCAGTCAATTTCCAGTTTGACTTGAAGCGACTTTAAACAACATTGCCATTTGTTTTAAATAAGTAGCAGCAAGAAGATGGTTGCCTTTCCCCTCTAGTGATGTCTGGAAATATCTTGGCTTTGGCATATAGAATTTCCTATATGCCATTGGGTAGAAAGCTTGAAACCTACTATTTCTGAAGCAGGGTCTCCAGCTTCCTAGAGCTGCCCAATCAGCATTTTAGCCACTGAGAAGTAACAGAGGGTCCATGTTGTGCAAGGCCCTGGAACTCTTCCCCAACTGGCTTGTGGGCGGGGCTTTGGGGGTATTTATTCAGCAGTGCGAAGTGGGGACCCTCTCTTGCTTCGTGCTGCCGAACACCCACCCACCAATTAGTTTGGTTGTGTCTGGTCTTGCTTTGGACTTTGGTTGGTTGCCTGTTTTGGAATGGGGGCCAGGTAGGAATTTTTTCCAATGTGGCAGATTGGCTGTGGCCACTTGGTTTTTCCTTACCTCTTAGCAATCGTTACAACTTTGTAGGTTTGGCGGTTAGGCATTGGTTTAGGGGAATGTGGGGAGGGGAGGTGCAGCCATCACCTGCCCCTCCAGTTAACAGGGTATTCTGTAAAAGGAATCCAGGGTCTGGATCTCGTCCAAAGTCCAGAGAGGGGCTAGGGCCATGCCAGGACCCCCGGGAACCCCAGGGGTGAGCACCAGTCAATATACATTGATGGAGCTTCCCCTGCTGGTTGTTTACCCTTCCAGGCTCCCTGCAGGGTGGGCAGGAGCCAGTTATAGTCTTGATACCAATGCCTAAGCCAATACCAGTCACACTTGTGTATTGAAAAAAGCTGTGGCCAAAATTTGCCCATTAACCTTTAAACTAAATTCTGTCTCCACTGTGTCTTTATTTCCATGGGGGATGGGTTTGGGGGCTTGGAGCACAATAAGTCTTCACAGCATGTGTGTTGATCAAAGCCAATCACAGTAAAAAGTGAGTCAGCTACTGAGAATGGACTCCCAGGGTTATGCTGGAGAAAGCATGTGGGAAGAACCCTGGAAAGGACTTGTCCTCCATGCTCCATATCTAAGCATTTAGGAACACCGAAAACACAGGGTGCTTCATTTTCAAGAGAATGGTATGTGTATGTGTTCTGTAGCATACACTGGAACTTCAAGGAAAACACAACACAAGTCACTCTGAAAGAAGATATTTGAACAGTCCAAATCATTTCCCCATGTAAATGCAGAGAAAACAGGAGGTGTGTCTGAAACGAAACACACAAAGATCCACATTAATTATTGCAACTCATCTCTGATTATCCAATAATCTTATAATTATACAACAACAATAATTTTAGAAGGTTATATAAACTTAGAAGGGGGCATGGCTGTGAGGGTGTGTGGCTGTGATTATTATGAAGGGACCTTTCTGAAATTGCTTCTAGACTGCTTCCAGAAAGCAAGGCATATCTCCTGCAGAACCTGCTGATTATTTCCCTTGTAAGTGCCAAAGTACTGTTCAACTACCTACCTGCAAAGGATTTGTCTTGTCCTTATGGACTGGTCACACAGCTTTGATCCAGTAACTTCTTCTGTGATTTTACCTTTGGCCATGTGTCCAGCCACAATCACCTAAACTGGCTGCTGTCATCCAAATTTGTTGCGTTCTTCTTCTCCATGTGCCCTACTGCTGCTATATCTTCTGAACTGGCTCAATTCCAACCTCGCCATTTTCCAAACTAATGGCGGGGCATCGTGTCATGCTACGCTATTCATGTGCCCTTTTGAAGGCCCCTTTTCCCTGCCACTTGTGCAGAGCTGAAATACGTTGCAGGCCCGCAAGCCATTCTACAGGGGATTCAGCTTGATTTCTACACTGAAGCACAGAACAAGGATCCTCCAGAAATGACTTGCATTTGAAACAAAAGAAGGCAGCTGGTGGACAAACAGGTCAATTTTTCTCATTAAGGTGCAGGAAAAACAGGCTGCTGTATCCTGCGTGCCCTTGCCACCTATTGCAGAGAAGGCAAAGCAGACTTATCAGACAAGGTCATTCTGCATGGCAGTATGCAATTTCTGCGTCTCCTCTTCATTAAGCCACGGGGGTAACTAGAAAGAAGCTGGTGGCTCTTCATCACTGCTATAGGAGGCAGTATCAAAGAAGACTGTCAAGGGCTCATTTGGAATTCCATGCGAGTCAGAAAACAATCAGTGTGTGCTTGTGCTCTTTCTAACCCCTCTCTGGTTTCCCTTATTTTCTGATCACTGTTGCTGTGAAATATTTAGTCTATCGTTATTTATTTATTTTGATTGCAGGTCTGTAGTTATAGCTTTGCTGGAAGAGCGGGTGGGGAAAAGGGTCACGGAAAGATTACCAGGAAGAATTTTCTAAAATAAAATTGAGGAAAGCGTTTGTATTTGATCCCTTAACTCAGGGGTGGGGTACCTGTGGCTCTCTAGAATCCAGCTCCATTCAGCCTCAGCCGCCCCATATACTATAGAGCTGGCTTACTAGGTTTTGAAGTAAGTGAGACAATGAACATGGTAAACATGGCATTAACATTTAAAGTCATTGAAGTAGTACAGGTTGCCATTTATAGATATATTTTTATTTATTAAATTTGTATACTGTCCTTCATCCGTAGATCTCAGGGCGGTTCAGAAATACAAAATAAAAACACAAAACATATAATAGAAACAAAAACAAAACAGATTTAAAAGGGTATGGGATGTTAATCAGCCAAAGGCCTGAAAAACATTTTCGCCTGGTACTTATTGGTGTATAATGAAGGCGCCAGGTAGGCCTCTCCGGGGAGAGAATTCCACAAATGGGGAGCCACTGTAAAAAAGGCCCGTTCTCATGTTGCTGCCCTCCAAACCTCTCATGGAGGTGGCACATGAAGAAGGGCCTAGGATGAGGGTTGCAGGGTCCAGGTAAGTTCATATAGAGCAGGCATCCCCAAACTTCGGCCCTCCAGATGCTTTGGACTACAATTCCCATCATCCCTGACCACTGGTCCTGTTAGCTAGGGATCATGGGAGTTGTAGGCCAAAACATCTGGAGGGCCGCAGTTTGGGGATGCCTGATATAGAGAGATGCAGATATTGAGGTACTGTGGTCCTGACCAATTTAATGCTTTACAGCTCAAAACCAGCACTTTGAACTGGGCCCAGAAACCAGACAGTGCTCTGGATCCCCCCTTGAGATTCATCTGCTATAACAGCAGAGTCAGGTTCCTGGTAGATGCAAGCGATTTTGTCCTCAACATGCTTTGCAAAGAATTGACAGTGAGCTACCTTCGGTTGCACCACCTCCTTCATATCAGATTGTAAGAGGCCTTGCTCAACCCAGAAAAGCTATGCCGGATGACATAATGAGGATGCAATGGATGCCTTCACTATCACTATGTAGTCTCGATATAAGCCCCCACCAGTGCATAACTGCATTCAACCACATCTTTTCTCCACTCATGTCTGAACCATATCCCAGCCTGTTTTTTAACTCTAAGCTCTGGAGAAACATTTCCCTGCCACCCCCACCTCAGCATGCCATGAGACATTGCTGAGGAGGGTGTCCTAACTATCAAGGGAAGTTTCTGTGAATGGGGGGAGGTGAGTTGCAGACAGTTACAGGTTGTGGGGGGAGAATGAGAAGCTTTCCTTCCATGAACTTCCTTAAGTTAACTTATTTTAGGATTGAAGCCATGGGGCTTATATTAATATACAGTGGTACCTTGACTTACGAAGACGATCCGTTCTGCGGCGCTCTTCGTAAGTCGAAGTCTTTGGTTGTCGAAGCGCCTGTTCTGCACATGCACGAAGCGCTATTTCACACTTCTGCGCATGCGCTGACCACGCGCACCGCTTCTGCACAGGCGCAGGGCGTGCGCGCGGCGAAAAATCTTCCTGGTTTGTCGACTTCGGAAGTCGAAACCTTCATAAGTCGAGTCGTTCGGATGTCGAGGTGTGACTGTAGTTATAAACTGTCTGTTTTCTGATTACTGCTTTTCTCTTTTCTTTTCTTTTACCAGTACTTCTCAGCAGGGACTTCTTAATTTACTGGGAAAAAACTTCATGAATGGTAGAACTGGAGAGAACACGCTGCATTATTAAGAAAGGAAATGGTTTGGGCTGCCATTAATGATGTGTTGTTTGTGCCTCAGGCGCCCCTTGGAGTGGTCAGCAAAATCTATGCAATTAATAGCACATTGATATTTCCTGTGTGTTTCTTATACAAATCAAAGGGAGACGTGTGATAACAGTACTTACGAGAATAGCACATTTCCTTGATAAATTCGAGCTTGCATTCATGCTCAACTATTGGCTTTTATGGCAGGCAATTATGGGTTGGAGGGCTGAAGCTGCAGTGTGGTAAAGAGCAGTCAGGCATGTGGCTTGACCTTTTGTCATTGCCCTGGAAGATGAGGCCATTTGAATGGGACTTTGTAGTCTACCCAGGCCTTGCTAAAAAGTCCTTTCAAACAAAGACAGGCTGGTGGAGTGTGCAATATTGCTATTGCACAGAAATAGCAATATATGGAAGGAGATGCAGCAATATAGCAATATATGGAAGGAGATGCAGAGAAACGCACAATATGATGATGTCAGGAAGACATGGAGTAAGTTTTGCTATATATTATGGTGGAAAGTGTAAGGACTTGACACAGGGACACAGTGGTAGCTCCATGTTTCACATAACATGTAACCTGCCTAGTAATATGTTATATAACCCATGTTTCTCATGACATATCACACCATAGAAATTATAGCAAAGATCACTGACATTTGAGTTATTTTTCCGTAAGTAAACCATTGCATCTCAATAGACTGACATTGGCTGTTGTTTAAGCACCTTACCTTGGTCTTCCCATTATTTGTTTGTTTGTTTTTTGCCTTTTATTTATTCATTCAGTCTCACAGATAGCAAGTTATTTTATTTAATTGACAAATCAATTGAAATAAGTTTAACAGACTTCAGAGCCATGGAGCTGAACCAAAATTCTTGCTTTCCTGGCATGAAATGATATTATTTTTCATTAAAGTTTTATTTTTATTCTATTATATGCTGTCTATCACTGGCCTGTTATGTTAAAATTCTCCACATAATCCTGAGTGTAAAGAAAGATACACAAACACCCATGTCAGTTTTATTTGTGTTTTCCAGGCTTTCAAAAGGAACTCTAACAAAAAGAAACATACAATTTTCCAGGGTGGTGGTTTCACTTCATTAGCTGGTCTCTTGTTCATTCTACAGTTTTTACAAATATTAGTAACAGAAATATGATAAGCAAGTTACTGGCAGTTTCTGCCACCTTCCTTAGACATTTCTTATCCACTGGGTAAACTGCTATGGTGAAATCAAACAAAAAATTCCAATTGCTCAAGAGGAAGCTTTCAAGAAGATAACATAGTTATGAAGTATGCTGTTTCTGTGAGTGAAATGAAAGGTCATTTTGGCTGGGAAACAATCTGCTATGTGCTATTAACATGACATCAGAGAAAGGCAGGAAGGACAAGGGACAAAAATATCAAAAAGAAAGAAACAGAAATTAAAGGATGGAAGGAATAAAGTGACAAGACCTAAGGGACAGAAGAACAAGGGAAAGTAGTAAATGATCAGGGGGGATGGGGGGACTTACAGATGGCATATAGGATTTGTGGTTGGTTGACTGACTGATCCCAAAGTGTGCTCACTAATGGCTCCTCAGCATCCTGGGAAAAAGTTACAAGTCGACTGCCACAGGGTCCTGTCCTTGGGCCCGTTATTGTTCAACATATTTATAAACTTCTTGGATGAAGGTATTGAGGGGATACTCAAATTTGCAGATGACACCAAACTAGGGAGGAGTTGTCAGTGCTACTGAATAATGGATCAGGATTCAAGATGACCTTAAACAGATTAGAGAACTGGGCCAAAACTAACAAAATGAATTTCAATAGGGACAAATGTCAGGTTCTACACTTAGGCAGGAAGAACCAGCTGCAGAAATATAAGGTGGAAGAAACCCGACTTGCCTTTAGCACACGTGAAAAGGATCTAGGGGTCTTAGTAGACCACAAGCTTAATGTGAGTCAACAGTGTGATGCAGCAAGAACAAAAGCTAATACTATTCTAGGCTGCATCAATAGAAGTACCGTATAGTGTCCAGATCAAGTGAAGTCATGGTACTTCTCTATTCTGCCTTTGTCAGACCAAATTGGTGCCACAATTTAAGAAGGATGTTGACAAATGTTTACAGAACAGGGCGATCAAGATGATCGAGGGTCTGGAAACCAAGCCTTATGAGGAGTACTTGAAGGAGCTGGGTATGTTTAGCCTGGAAAAGAGGAGAATGAGAAAGATATGATAGTCATCTTCAAATATCTTAAAGGCTGTCACATGGAGGATGGAACAAGCTTGTTTTTTCCTGCTCTGGAGAGTAGGACCTAAACCAATGGATTCAAGTTACAAGAAAGGAGATTCCAACTAATCATCAGGAACAATTTTATGATATAAGAGCTGTTCAACAGTGGAACAGATTCCCTCAAGAGGTGGTGAAATCTCCTTCCTTGGAGGTTTTTAAGCTGGGATTATATTACCCATCTTAGTTACAATTTGGGCATTGCAGGGGCTTGGACTACATGGACTTCAGAGTCCCTTCCAACTCTACAATTCTATGATTCTATGACAGAAGAGTTTCTATGCTGTTGGCAGGAGAAGGAGAGTTATCAGCAAGTGAGCTTTAGATGGAGTGATTTTCAGTCATCAGGGAATTGAAGGAACAAGGAAAGACTGGGTTGAAGGGACAGCTGGAGAAGCTGGGCTGAATTTCACGAACTGAGTCCAGCTAACTGGCACAATATTTATTTCTAGTTGATTTAATTTAAATGAGAGAAGCTTTATTTTTTAGTGCTTGAGTTCTGCTTCCATAGCAGTTCACTCACAAACTTGGTCTTATTAATATCCTGGGTGGGATATTATATGAAGACAGGAGGAGAGAGAAGGCTGTGCTCAGTTGCTTCAAAAAGGAACTCTGAGTCCCTTGGATGAAGAGTTGTGCATTATTAAGAGATTCCTGTCGATCTTGGTGGCTTAAAGAGAGCATTAGCCTTATCCCCTGTTCACCCTTAGTGGATCCTCAGCTAGTATAAATCAGTGAAGCATCACAAAGGCTAATGGGCTTTGCAGAGCTATGCGGCCGGTGGAGGGCCAGAACTTTAAGGGCTTGTTCTCCAATGAGTTCTTCACATCTTGCGATTTCCATCTCACAGTGCTCTGGGCAGCATCTAACTTGACATTGCTGAGCAGCACATGTCCTCTTCCTAGCAGGATGGAGATGATACCAACTTAGAACATCTCTCTCTCTCTCTCTCTCTCTCTCTCTCTCTCTCTCTCTCTCTCTCTCTCTTGACACACATTGCTCCAGTTCTTCAGAGACCTTGCCAGCAACAGAGAACTTCTGCTTAAAAAAACAAAAACAAACACTGAACCCACCCCAAAGGTTTGCCACAGTAGAAATATTTTTGTTTCCATTGAGTCAAGGTCTCATAAACCTGACTTACACTTAACAATGAGCAAGCAGAGAAATGGAACTGAATTGTAAAGACAACCCAGAGGAGCTTCTCTCTTCTTTTCTCATCAGCCCGATTTCATTCTAACATGCCCCTTTGTCAACATGTACGTGCAGGAGACCAAGGTCTAACCAACAGTGTATCTAGCCTGGCACACTGTTCCCCTTAGCAGCCAAACCAAGAAGCAGAGTAAGCGTGGGTTTCATGTCCTTTCATAATGCTACAATTGTCGTGCTACAAATTGTCGTGCTACGAATTGTCAAGGACATTCACTTGCTACAATGAATGTGTGCCCACACTATAAAGTATGTACTATATGCAGGTTCAGATGGTTGGAAGATTCTAGCCTTCTTCAGGAGTTTATCATAGGAATATGGGCAAAAGTGTATAAAGGGTTGGGGAATGCTCCCTTTCTCAGTGTATCTGGGCATAGCTACTTCACCCCAACCTTCACTGATTTGGCATGAAGGTCTAAAGGAAGCTTGAAACAAAATAAAAAAAAATCATTCCAGTAGCACCTTAGAGACCAACTAAGTTTGTCATTGGTATAATAATAATAATAATAATAATAATAATAATAATAATAATAATAACAACAACAACAATAACAAACAACAACAATAACAAACAACAACAATAACAAACAACAACAGAACATTAAAATGAAATAATCTATTAAACATTAAAAGCTTCTGTAAACAGAGCTGCCTTCAGATGTCTTCTAAAAGTCTGGTACCGTGTTTCCCCTTTTTTAAGACACCGTCTTATAACTTCTTTTTCTCAAAAAAACACAGGGTGTCTTATTTTCAGTGGGGTGTCTTATTTTTTTAATTACCTGTCATCTAGCCCAAATTCTACCATCAAGTTACCCCAAAGCAGATGCAGCACATGAGTGTCTGAAGAGAGGGGAAAGAGACGGAAAAGGAGGGAGGGAGAGAAGTTCCAGAGCAACCCCCCAGCCCTCCGGATGCTGTGGGGCTGCAGTTCCCATTATCCCCAACCACTGGCCATGCTGGCTATTGGGAGTTGGAGTCCAGCAGCACCTGAAAGCCTGGCTTGGATGAACATCTTCTCCTTAGCCCTCCCCATACGCTACGCTTTGAGCAAAATGCCTAAGAGCAACGTGACGATGGGGCAGAGCCGATCTGGGGAGGAAAGGTGGGGAGGCGGCAGCTGGGGAAGGTGGGGTTGGATTGAACCCTGAGAAAAGCAAACCCAAAAGGTCCACACCTCCTGTTTCTTGTGCCCATTTCTGCTTTGCTGCAGATAATATTTTTAAAAGGAAAAGGAAACTACCCAGTTATCTTCCTTTTTAAATGTGAAATTTAAACAGACAACAGAGTTCAATGGTTGTAAAGAACTAAAGAAAGACGTCTGTGCATTTCTCAATTGGCTGGGAGGGTTCCACAATTACACACACACACACAGAGAAAAGAAACGGAGGGGTGAAATTGTAATAATAGTGATGATGATAAGATATAGTTTGCATTTCTGTACATTGCAAAAAGGGAAGAAAACAAGAAAGAAAATGCAAGTATCCAAAAGGCACACCCCAGTCGCCCTCCCACCCAGGCCCCTGATTTCTGCCGATCCAGAGGCCACTGGCTTACGTGGTCCGCTCGGCCCGGCAGGGCGCTCCAAGTGCTTGGCGCTGCGGAGCGTTTGGCGTGCTCCACGCTGCAGCTGCCGGTTCTGGGCGGCGGGGAGGCAGGTCTCCTTGGCCGGGCCAAGCGGAGGCCGCTGGCTCAGGCGCTCCGCCCGGCCCGACAGAGCGCTCCAAGCGCTCAGTCCTGCAGAGCGCTCGGCGCGCTCCACACTGCAGCAGCCGGATCTGGGCGGCGGGGAGGCAGGTCTCCTCAGCCGGGCCAGGCGGAGGCCGCTGGCTCAGGCGCTCCGCCCGGCCCGACAGAGCGCTCCAAGCGCTCAGTCCTGCAGAGCGCTCCAAGTGCTCCATGCTGCAGCCGCCACTTCTGGGCGGCAGGGAGGCAGGTCTCCTCGGCCGGGCCAAGCGGACGCCGCTGGCTCAGGCGCTCCGCCCGGCCCGACAGAGCGCTCCAAGTGCTCAGTCCTGCAGAGCGCTCGGCGTGCTCCATGCTGCAGCCGCCACTTCTGGGCGGCTGGGAGGCAGGTCTCATCGGCCGGGTCAAGCGGAGGCCGCTGGCTCAGGCGCTCCGCCCGGCCCGACAGAGCGCTCCAAGCGCTCAGTCCTGCAGAGCGCTCGGCGCGCTCCATGCTGCAGCCGCCACTTCTGGGCGGCAGGGAGGCAGGTCTCCTCGGTCGGGCCAAGCGGAGGCCGCTGGCTCAAGCGCTCCGCCCGGCCCGACAGAGCGCTCTAAGCGCTCAATGCTGCGGAGCGCTTGGCACGCTCCACGCTGCAGCCACCGGTTCTGGGCGGCAGGCCTCCTCGGCCGGGCGGAGGCAAGACCGCTGGCTCGGGCGCTCTGCGCGCTCGCCGCTGCAGCAGCAGCTGGCTCCAGGCACCAAGCCGGCAGGCCTCCTGCTGCTGCAGCCGGCGTTCTGAGTCCCGCTGGCTGGCTGGGGCCCTCGGCGGTCTCGCTCCACACGGCATGGAGGTATGTCTTATTTTCAGGGTATGTCTTATATTTCACAAATGTTTAAAAATCCTGCCATGGCTTACTTTATGGCTACGTCTTAAAAAAGGGGAAACACGGTAGTTGTTTTTCTCTTTGACATCTGGTGGGAGGGTGTTCCACAGAGCTTTCGTGTGGCATGCACACTTCTTCAGATACACTGAAACAGAAGTGATGTGTTTCGGTGTATCTGAAGAAGTGTGCATGCACACGAAAGCTCATACCAATGACAAACTTAGTTGGTCTCTAAGGTGCTACTGGAAGGAATGTTTTTATTTTGTTTCGACTACAGCAGACCAACACGGCTACCTACCTGTAACTAAAGGAAGCTTGTATGTGACTGAATGCACTTAGACATCTCCTTGTTAGTTGTACAGGCAGAACACTTGGAGATATATTGTGTGTTCATACCTAATTTGTGCAGATATAGTAGAATCCTACTTAATTGAGAATATAATGTAAACTATTGCATTCTTGCACCCAATCTCATTGAATGCAGCATGAGTCAAAACAGAGGCTTTGCTAGGGAAGGTGTAGAAATTCCGTTTAGTTCACATCTAAAGGCAAACTTGCATATTTTATCCTTTCCAAAACAATGTGATAACCGAAACACACACATCCTTTGAAATTTAAATTTTGGCATTGGTGGTTCTCTGGTCCACTAATGTGCAAAACAGTGCATGTACTGCATTTGCTAGTGAAAATAAATTACACAAACACATTAGATTAGGGAAAACTTCACTGAGTGGAGTCTGGATCTCATGCAACTTCATATCAGTTTAATTTACAGTGGCTTGCTTTAGGCCAGTTCCTTGTGGATAATATTGATTCCTTAATAATTATTAATTTCTCTGAGAAGAAAATATGAGATTAAAATGCCACACACTTTTTCTATGTACGTTGCACTGTTGTGGTGTTATGTTAGTCACAAGCAATGTGTGCAAAATACATATCTCAGCACAGTTTTTCAATACCTAGAACCTCAAAAAAGAGAATAAAATTAAAACATACAGATTTTTCTTCCCATTTTTTGCCACGGGGAAGTGGGTGTTTTGTGATCAATGTAACATGCGCAACTAGCATAAATTTTATTGTCCTAACCTCATCTGATTTTGTTCTTAACATAAAATTTCTTCCCAGTTCACCAGGTGGGAAAGCAGAACTATCAATATAATATAGTGTGAAAGTTTTAACTGAACCTCATTAGAAGAGGCAGAGGGAGAAATTTTGAAACACTTTACATTTCACACTTCTGGTGGTTCTTTTCATGTGCAAAATGCCAGTTTGAAAAACTGTTGCCAGATAATGAAACTTTGAAAAGTTATCTTTAAAATGATATAGAACATGTTAACTATATATATATATATATATATATATATATATATATATATATATGAAAAACGAGTATGCAGGTTGCTATTTTCATGGAATTGCCTGTATACAAAAGATGATCTCATGCAGGGAGGAACAAATCAGACAAGCCACTGGAGGCGTGTGATCATATAATAAGCAAGTAAATTTTGCTTGTTTATTTTAAAAGGGAGCTGCAGGGGCAGGTGGATCAGGACTACTGTGGCATTAGTGGAGGGGCTTAAGCCCCACTCCCCAACCTAGTATTCACAGTGCAAATAGTACCTGGGAGGTGGGATGTTGTGTTGGGAAAGCAGCATGGGAAAGGGTTAAGGCATTCCCCAAAGAACCAAAGTGATTACCATTCCCACAGCCATTTGTTAAAAATAAGAATTGAAGAGCCAGGATATCTGATTATGGATCTCAGTCTTGTCTAGTTTAACCCTTGTTATGCCTGAACTTACCACCCACCCACTTTGCATTATCAATCACTTGCACTTAACAATCAAAGCCTCTTTGACAAACAGTTCTAAAGAGGGACAATGCTGGCTAGGTTTTTTTCTCCTTTTTAAAAGAATTTTCTTAAAGACTTGATAAGAGGACACTTATTCTCATAGCACATTGTCAGAAAATTGAGTTCCCTGCTGAATGTTTCTTGCTTTGTTCTTGCATAACAACAACAACAACAACAACAACACTGATTTGGTTTCTTTCACATTTCGGTCACACTCAGTCTTCTGCCTTGACACTCCTCGAGGCTTTTCTTCTTGGAATTTCATCCCACTAAGCAAACAGGCAAGATATTTTGCGGTTCTTGTGGGATTTCATAGCTCAGAACAATTAGAGGTGTGTTAAAACTATTTCATTGTCCAGTAGTGTAACTTCAGTCCTGCTACGACACTGTGAGTAATGGAAGATTTATAAGGAAAACAAGCTGAAGAGAATTTTTCTTTCTTCCCAAGTTTTCCATTTATAGTCTGTAATCTCAGCAGTGTGTTATCAGGAAAGTAGCATTTATTGTTATTGGTTTTGAGCAAATCATCACTTGAGATGATCTATATACGGTACAAAGGCTGATGTTTCAATGAGAAGCTTTCGGATATATAAAAGCTGTTGTAGTATTTAAAAAACTGGACTATGTTGCAAGGACAAATTTCTCCAACAGCACAGCACTGCAGCTATGTAACTTTGATAATTGAGCCAAAGTTCATTAGTAGAGTCTTCTTGGGAAAGTTCAAGGAATGGCAACAATGAATTCAACAGGTAGGGGTTTTGTTGCTGTTGTTGTGAAGAGTGAGGGAGCATTATTCTTGTCATAACATCAAACTAAACCTCCAATAAAGTCCACTCCTGTTGTAACTGGGGCAGGAAGCAAATGCTTGGACCATCTCTCTGGAATCTATCAGCACCCACTGCAGAGTGCCACTGAAGGAAGTGGGCAGAGTTGATCTTCCTGCAGAGATATAAGGTCTCTTAACTCAGCAGAGACACTGAAAGTTTTGCAGAGCCTACAAAGGCACAGTCCATGGCATTAGAGGCCTGTACTCAGAGGTGGTGTTGAGGTAGCTAAGGTGGGCCTAGGACCTGAGTCCTGTCCCATGGACCAAGGATTCCCTCATCCAACCCCCCCTTTTTAAAACAAACTTTGAAAAACACATTTACTTATAGCAGGTATGGGAAAACTTTGGCCCTCCAGATGTTGCTGGACTACAACTCCCATCGTCCCTGGCCATCAGCCATGCCATAGGCTCCCCACATCTGGCTTACAGATGGCTGGTAGACTAGAAAGCATAGCACTGTGAGAGACCCAAACCCCCCACCATCTTAATTTGCCCAAGGACAAATTAATATCCCATATTATCCTGGGCTCAGAAAATCCTGTTGGGATCCCTAACCTCAGAATAAACTCAGAGAGCAAGGGTTGGAGTTTGTTTGTTTGTTTGCTTGCTTGCTTCCCTCTGAAAATCATGCACATGAATCTATGCATATAAAGCTTACCTTCCAAGTCCCGGACTGCAGAATCCGGGACTGGCAGCCGTGTGACACCAGAAGTTGCATCGACGTAACTTCCGGTGTCATTTTGCCCTTCTATGGGCACCAAAAATGGCCGCCGCCGGCTTCGAAAGTCGCTTCTACGCATGTCAGGAAGTGCGTCGATGCAACTTCCGGTGTCGCTCTGCCCATCTATGGGCACCAAAAATGGCCGCCGCCGACACCGGAAGTCGCACCTATGCACTTCCGGACATGCGTAGATGCGACTTTTGGTGCCCATAGAAGGGCAAATCAGAAAGAAAAAAATGGCCGCCGGCAGGAGAAAATAACGGAGAAAAACGGGAGACGAAGTGATATGGGGGGCCACAGGGAAAAGGTAAGTAAAAACAGGGGTTTCCCGGGGAAAACGGGGGTACTTGGCAGCTATGTATAAAGTAACATATGCAAAATATGTCATAGGCCCATGCTCTGCAACTTTCAAGTGCGAATCAATGCTCCTGCCTGTACTGGGCACCCTAGAAACACTTCACTTGTGCCTCTGCTGCCATCTTGTGATGCTTCCCAACAAGGGTGCCACTCCCTACACCTTGATGCAGAAGTGATTCAGCAAGGAATACTGGTAGATTCCAGCAAACCATCTCATGGACCATTGTAGACTCTTGGGTTAAAACTGTTCGAGGTCACTTAATATGCTGGTGCTCTGCTCAGCCTTTTTTTATATATATAAAAAGTTCATTCTCTGTCATTGTCCTTCTCATTTTCTCACAGCTCAGCAAGCCCCTAAACAACAAAGTGTATGACAAAATTAGTGCCATCTCTGCTAATGAAGACCATGAATGAAACTCCCCTCCACAATGTTGCTTTCAACTGAATAACCTCTCTGCATAGCAAAACTAAAATATGCAACAACTCATTGTTTTCAGCAAACTGAGCAGCTGCTATGTTAAATCAGAAGAACATGACTGTGATCTTCTTAATTAATAGCCAAGGCTGGACCTACTCTGTGTTAATTTAACCTCACCGCCTTTGAAATCTTACACTATTAATCTTCAACATATCCTGAGGCAGTAAGTTTCACAAATTGTGTGTGTGTGTGTGTGTGTGTGTGTGTGTGTGTGTGTGTTCAAACCAAACATTTCCCTTTGTTTTAAACTTGCTGCATGCTGCCCTAATTGGACACCTAGTGATCCATGCATTGTATGCAAGGCTAATTTATGCATCTGCTCCTTATTCCATGATGGGGTCACAGAGCAGTTGGAAGAAACTAAAAGGTTGTGTAGTCCAACCTCCAGTGAGGCAGGGCCATCCATCCACCAAAGAGGATCCCACGTCATCTATCTTATTGCGTGCCACAAGCAGAGAGCAGGAATACTGCAGAGCAAGCAACCCCAGGTAACAGGGCCAAGCACCACAGGAAAAGGCAAAAACACATTCCTCCCTGAACCCAGGTGCACTCATCAGTCAGAACAAAAGGAGCATAAACATCCACCAAATCTCTCTCTCTCTCTCTCTCTCTCTCTCTCTCTCACACACACACACACACACACAGTCAACCCGAGTGGCTGGGGAAACCCAGCCAGATGGGTGGGGTATAAATAAAATATTATTATTATTATTATTATTATTATTATTATTATTATTATTATTATTATTATTACTACTACAACCAGTGGCTCATTTATACACCCAGCATTGAATGTCTCAGTTAATGGCTTACATCTACAGTATGTATGTGTACTGTTTTGAAAAGCCAAGGCACAGGGTGCCCCAGACCACTCTGAAACTCTGGTCCTGTTTGGAATAAACTCTATAGTCTGCAGCATTAGCATGCAGATCGTCCCCACCATTCTGCCCTGATGCTATCTCCCCCCCCCCTTCTTTCTCTTGAAAAAGAAGGACAGGCAATGTGAGGCTTCACTGAGGCTTCACCCATTAATACAAATAAGCATTCATTCATTTATTTATGTAAGTTATATCACACCCTTTTGTCATATAATTTATGGTCCCTGGTCAGTTAGCACTTATGTTAGCACAGTTAGCAATCCTGGCAACCCCTGACACCAGTGAGCCAGGGCATGGCACTTTTGCTCCATCACCTTTATCCCCCAATTCCCATCTGGGCTTTTATGACCACCAGCAGCAGCACTTTAGAATGGGAGATACGCCAACATCCAAATTGGGTTTGGCACTGCATTTGGGGGAATCAAATGTGGAGAATGGACATTGCACTGTGGACTGGAACTGAACAGCACCTCAGCGCCACTCACCCAGGTCAGTCTGGTCCAAAGTGAAATGAGTGACGGGTTGTAAATGATAGTGGTGGAAGGGGTTCTGGTGAGGCACAGCAGCCAAGGACACAGGGAAGTCTGATACCGGCCCCGTCAGATGCTAGCAACAACTGCCCTTTAGGCAACAGAGGCATAAAAAGAAATGATTCAGATGAAAATCTCAGAGAATTGTTTGCTTCTTTTGCTTTGTTTATTTATGAGGTCCCAGAGTGCATTACAACAATAATAGATGCAATTATAAAATTATGTGTTATAAAACCATTTGAAATTGATCAGAACAATTCAAAGGGTGGGTCATATGTTAGACCGATACAGAAGACATAGTGCAACAATAATCTTGGTGCGAAACTGTGCTTAGAGCTGAAGATCAGCATCTTGAATTGAGCTTGGGAAGGTACTGAGACCCAGTATGGATTCGTTTCAATACAGGAAAGATATGGGCTCGTTTACTGGGCTAGATGCAGTTTCTGAACTGTCTTCAAAGAGAGTCCCATGGAAAGTGCATTGCAGTTACCCAACCTTGAAGTCACCAGGAGCAGCGCAGATAACTTTGGCTAGGCTTTCTCTATCCAGGAAGGTCACAGTCAGCATAACAGAGGGTCGCAAATGCCTCCATTGTAAATGGTCATTGGTGTACATCCCAGGGGAATGGCCAAACCTTGAGGCATCCGCTGTTAGCAGTCCTGCAGCCCAGTGGTCCTCACCCCTTCACAGGGTGAAATTTCGGAAAGGTGGATAGCAGGGGAGAAAATGGGTGGAGAACTTCCTCAGATTCAATTCAAAACAGATTGAACCAAGGAAAAAATCCCACATTAATTTGGGACCATTCTTTTTTATATAGAATTGCCGAGTTAGAAGGTATCCCAAGGGTCATCTAGTTCATACCCCTGGAATTCAGGAATATTTTGCGCTATGCACGCAGGGCTTGAACCCACAGCCCTGAGATAAAGAATCTCATGCTATACCGACTGAGCTACGAGGCAACAAGGATATTGTATACCGGTAGTTGTGTTTTCAGGTTTTTATTAGCTGTTTGTTATACTTTGTTTTAGTGTTTTGTTGTTTTTGTGGGGTGCTTTGGGACACTTTTGTGAGGAAAGCTCATCGTCAAGCATGAGCAAGTGGACCTGTTGCTAAAAAGTAGTATGCATGAAGTGATGTGTTATGAAATGTCTGTTTGGGATTATGGGATTATTGAACCACGTGATTTCATTCACACATGTGCTAAAACTTCATTCTCACAAGCCTTTAAATAAATAAGCACACACATATGTGAATCAACCCTGAATCTTCCTGACTGCATGGATTGCAAATCCATAGAACTGAACATCCTTTCTTCTTGTTCTGTTTTGACAATTCTTCATTGTGAGTGTGGGAATCCCCAAATACGTACATGATGTATGTGATGCACAAGCTCACAGAAATTCAGAACCTCGCCTTGTTAGAGGCAAATCTACTCTGTTTAGGCTGTTTGCTTGGCGCTGACAGTTTGGTCTGTAATACATCTTTAAGTGAAATTTCATTCAACTGGCTGGGATGAAGGCAAAGGAGTTCTACCATTTATGCAGCCCTTCTAGCTTGATTGCCAGCTTATTAAAAAGTGCCTTATATTTATGTCTAAATGAGGAAAGATTCCAGACCTTGAAAAGCATACATGAGTAATAAATCCCTTCAGCAGAGCCTTAGTAGAATAAAAGGAAGGAAAAAAAAAATACTGGAGCTTCCCCCACCCCACCCCACACACACACCGCTTTTCTTTTTTGAATGACGCTTCTTCCAATACAGCTCTCTCTTTAAAAGGCTGCTCTGGAGCAGAGAGACTAAGCTTTTGGCACATTATAATGAGATGGCAATAAGGATGTGAACAGCATTGCTTCAGAGCATAGAGTGGCTGAGAGACAGCCATATCCAACTGCTTAATAGAGGGTTACTGTCCCCTCCCCCTCCCCCTCCCCCTCCCCGCAGCCTTCTTTTACTTTTCAAATGGGGGCTTCCTCAGTCAAGATTTGCTAGAAATGATGTGGAAGGGAAAACTGCCTGACAAGTGAACCGTCACTGTGTCTCTGCCTCTAAGAATAGCATAATCCCATCTTTCCATAATACACTGACATTGCCCAGAACTTCAATGCCATGATTAAGAGAGGAAAGAAGGGGGAGATGTGGCTGACTCTCTCCACATATTTGCTTCCTTCAGCTCCGAGCATCCAAAATCGGAGCTTGCATGGGGCATGCTAAAGGTGCATCGCCATCACAACCACCACCACCACCTGGTGATCTTTAAATGTAAAGGGTTTTTAAAAACGGCAACATGGACCTGCTCTGATTTCTCTCCCCCACCCCCCACCCCGGCCGCCTCCGCCCCATCCTCCCATTAGCTCAAATAGAAGGGCAGGATTAGGCTAGCCAGAAGGAGCATGACGTGATTTAGTTCTGTTTGATGATTCTGCCTTGGTAAATGTCAGAAGCGAGGAACAGAGTATTAATAATCATTTGCATCCAACGTAGTAAAGGCAGCCCTCCAAAGAGAGCATACCAGAGTCGGCGAAAGAAGACCGGAAGGTAACTCCATTAAAATAATGGATGCATTTATTTTGTTCTTTTAGTGGAAAGCAAAGAGAAGAATACCAGCCTGCTCCCAAGGAAATGTGACAATGTGCAGGGGGTTATTTTTTATTTTTTATTTTTTAAAGCACCTGGTATCTTTTTGAAAGGCAGAGAGAGGCAGTTTGCATGAGCAGCGATTCCATGTTAATCACTTCGTATTTACTGCAGCTTGAGAAAGGCACATTTGTTATGCAGACAGTGTTCATTGTCGTAGCTTGATCATTAATGCAGCGCTGCCAGCAACAAAATGAATTAGCGCTCTGAATACTAAAACCAGCTCCTGAACTAGAGTGTGGCACAATGACACTTGCAGTATTAAGCAATATCGCTGGGCTGGGGAAAAGAGTATGTTTGTGACCTCTGCTCATTACAATCTCTTCTTTTCTTTTTTGAAGACTGCTCTTAAGTGCAGGAAATGTCCCTAGAACAGTCGAAAACACTGGAAGACACCACCACCGAAATCATTAAGAAAATTAAAATTAAAAAAAATCCCATGTGAGTTCCTGCATTCTTCCCAGAACCCAAGAGAGAGCTCTATTGTTTCCACTGCCTGACCACATCCATTTTTTTTAATCAACAATTTATCCTTTTGCCTTGTAACTAGATGCTTTGAATTTCTGCAATTCCAAGCATTCTGGAGATGCTGTGGCAGCGCTGTGGAAAGGGCATGAATACAAAACACCGAGGAATCAAAGCCCTGCTGTGTCCATGAAGAGATGTCAGAGACATGTGCAAGGCAGGGTAACAAAGAGAATGCCACCTGTCACTCGGAGCACTTTCCTACTGCTTTGGATGTCACTGTGTCATAAGAGTATTAGCACCCCCTCTTAGAATGCTAGGCTGCCACTGCTGCCTTGAGCCGCTCGCCACACAAATCAGTGAACTTAAATTGAACTAAAAAAATATAAAGGGGGGGGGGAGAGATTAGGCCAAGGCTGGAATTTTTTGGCTGTTTACTCGCCAGCCTCCTCCTACTCTCATTTCCATAGGGAAGGCTCTGGAATTTCATTCTCACATGCTTACAACAAGGGCTCCTGTTTATATCTGAATATTGGCTTAATCCTGTGAAATCATGCATTGCTGAATGGACACTGCCAAATTATTCCGATTCACTCATTAATAAGGGTGCTCTGCGGAGATATCTCCATCAGCCCTGTTTTGGCATGTTACCACCAAACAGAGAGTTCTGGGAAAAGTCAAAAGTAGGAGTGATATGACACGGAGGAACCCCAACATTCTACTGTGGATAATCATTTATATATTGATATGCGTACATGTATCTTGTTCTCCCTTGTGAAATTCATAGATGTTTGTGAGCAACAGACACCACCACCATCTGCATGACGACACTTTATGTGTTTATAAAATCATTTTATCCTGCCTTTCAATCTCTTTTTTTTTTTGTGCTGTTTCGACCATCATTTTTTATTTTATTTTAACCCTTTCAATCTCAGGGCACCACACCAGTTGCTAAAAAGAATTCAGTCTACCCAGTCCAACATCACTAGTCTTGGTAAACAGGAGAGGCCATGTTGGTGTGGGAAGAAACATTCCTCCATGCAGATGTAACTGAGAGTGGCCTGGCTTCATCAGTTACATATTTACAGCAGGGGTGGGAACAGGTGCTTGTGGGATTTTCCGCCAGGTGCCAATAAAACTTGGCCAGTCATGAGTTTACGCATATGGATTTTGATGCCATTTGCATTCAAGGGTCTCATGCTCCCGCCACATGAGACTATTCTACGTGGAACATAGGTAAAGGGACACCTGACCATTAGGTCCAGTTGTGACCGACTCTGGGGTTGCGGTGCTCATCTCACGTTATTGGCCAAGGGAGCCGGCGTACAGCTTCCAGGTCATGTGGCCAGCATGACAAAGCCGCTTCTGGCGAACCAGAGCAGCACACGGAAACACCATTTACCTTCCCGCTGTAGCGGTACCTATTTATCTACTTGCACTTTGGCGTGCTTTCAAACTGCTAGGTTGGCAGGAGCTGGGACCAAGCAACGGGAACTCACCCCATCCATTCGAACCGCCGACCTTCTGATCGGCAAGCCCTAGGCTCTGTGGTTTAACCCACAGCTCCACCTGCATCCCTACGTGGAACATATACAAAGTATAAGGCCATTGGTCCATCTAGCTCAGTACTGACTGACACTGATTGACAACAGCTCTCCAAGATTTCATAATGCAAGTCTTTCCCAGCCATACCTGGAGATGCAGTGTCAAGGGTCTGACCGGAGGATCAGGTCATTCACAGGTCTGAGATGGAGAAGCGAGGCTAACACAGTTTCTTTATTAGGGAAATTGGGGGGGGGGAATACAAAGAGACTCATAAAGGCAACCCCCCTCATGAAGAAGTTGCTCGAACTGGTGTGCAGCCACTCCTTCACTCTCTAGCTATCTGAGTCAGAGTGCCTCCCTTGTAATCTTCTGCTACGGTAAGCAGCTGGAGCCTCTCTCTGTGCTCATGTGGCTCGTTGCTCAGCTACCTGTAGCATCCTTCTGTGAGTCAGTGGTGCTGGAGAGCCTTCAGTCCAGAGGCTGTTCTGTTGGTGCAGTGGGGGAGATGCACGGTCCTGCTCCTCTCTGCTTCCTCTATCAGAGCCTGCATTCCAACTGGAAACCTCCTCACCCTGCCCTGTGCTGGGCCACCTGCCTGCTTCTGTCTCTCCATGATCCCTCATGCTTCCTGCTTCTAGTACCTCCCAGCTTGTCCCCTCCTCTGAGGTGTGGCCAGTATCCCACCACCAGGATCCAGGATCTAAATTGTCATCTTCTGTGCCCTCCTCTTGAGTGGGCAGCTCCCACCACTCTTCATCATCCAGCCAGTCCCTGACATCCGGGGATTGAACCAGGGACCTTCTGCATGCAAAGCAGGTGCTTGACCAGTGACCTAGAGTTACTGGCCTAAAGCCAAAAAAAATCTCTATTTTTCACCATAATTTGTAGACAAGGCCTTCGTTCAGAATGAAGGAAGAAATACACCATCCAGCAAATACAAAGTCAACACCAAAATTCTCATTTGAACACTGTAAATCTGTATTTGAGAATATAAACACAGTGCCTTTTCCCTAAACTACCAGTGCTTTTTATGAACCACTGCCTATGTGTCAGTACCTTAAAAGCTGCCAAATTCGGCACAAGAGGAAAGCATTCTATGTTAGGAGGGAAACTGCCTTTCCAAAGGGGAGGAGGTCCTTTGAAAAATGTGAACTGGAATGAAGTGTGAATATTTCACCCTAAATGGAGAGTATTATCACAACAGATTGCTAAATAAGTCTGAATCTATGTCCTCTTTATTGCTCAGTGACAATAAAGGAGAAACTGGCTCCTTTTTAAAGGAGGAAAAAGCCAAAGGAAATGGTTTTTAAAAAGTGAACTAAGTGCATTATACCACAATAATTTTTGCTGTACATGTTTGGTTTTACCTGCACTCATACAGGGTGTGTGTGGGGGAAAGTATTCCATTCTCTCCCCCCCCCTTACTTGTGCCTTCTAGACACATGGCTTAAATACCTCTAGAATCATATGTCATCTAGTGATTACAGAAGCTATACATTACTGTTTGTGGTGTGTTAGTGGCCCTATCAGAGAGATCTTAACTCCATCAGGCAATTACAGAGTGATTGGTGTCAGCTGTAACTTCTTATCATCATCCTAACGATTTGCTTAATCAATCAATGCTAAGCAAGCTGATCTCTTCATATTGATCAAAACCCACTTCGCATCCCACAGAAACACAATGCTGATAAATGATCGCAGAAAAATGAAGTTTATGTGATAATTGTGATCGTTTGGTAGCTGACATCTGGATCGTTCCTATGCTAATGCATCAATGTAGTATATTTTTCAAGGAACAGAACCTGAATGACTCCCATGGTACTAGCCGAAGTTAAACATCTATGTAACTTGCCTCATTACCAGGTACTCTCAAAAGAACCAAATGTTCCATGATATGCAATTTTACAATGCTGTCCTGGGATAACTAGGGATTTGTTTTGGCCATAAACTAGATAATCTATTCTGCTTGAAGGAAAAGACTTCTGAATAAGGAACACTCCCTTTCTTTCAGCAAAAAAATAATAAAATAAATCAGGAAACTTAGATAAGGAAAAATTAAAAGTACAAGAAAAGGAAACTTAGATGAGGAAAAATTAAAAGTACAAGAAAAGGGATGGTCCACATGCAGAAATGTTTTTCACAGAACCAACTGCACAGAATTCAGGCATCAGCTTGAGCATTCACATGAGGAACTTTGAGGTTTTATCTCCTTGCAGTCCTCCAGATGGTGGTCTATTTCTGAAAGTCTTTTGAACTGTATAAAGTGATCATGAAAATGCAAAAAGATGGGACAAAGTAAAGGTCTCTCTATTTGACTCTTGGGACTCTCCTCATGCCATTCCCCTCACTGGCTCTGCTTTGCCCCTTAAGTGTTTTTGGAATGTATCTCTAAACTATTATAACACCTCTTGCTTTTTTGGATGGATGACAGGTAAGAGGGATGGGCGAGTGTGTGGAGAAACTAGCCTGTTCCACCAAGGTAAAATGTTCATTTGCTGTTCTGCTTGTGGCTCTGGCCTCACCCACCACTGATATGTGGCCCTCAGAATGTTGCCCAGAAGGAAATGTGGCCCCCAGATTGAAAAAAAGTTCCTCACTTGATCTATCTAGTCCAGCAATATAGAGTGCAATATAGCCCTCTTCTACTGTCATTCCCCCGGCAACTGGAATTCATGTTATCTCGGATCTAGGAGGTAGTATAACAGTCATGCTACATTCATCCTCCAAGATTTTTTCTAATCCCCTTTGAAAACCATCTCCACATCTTGTGACAGCCAATGTGTCAGTGCTGCTGCAGCCAATGATAGAATTCCACCCCTTAAACAAATCAGAATCTGAACTGTGAGAAACATTTTAAACAAGGTGAAATTCAAATAATTCAGACCAAAAAACGCTTAGTAGGTATTTTACATAACCAAATGATGATTATAGTACAACTTGTATAGGAGTGAGCTATTTTCATGACTCATTATCGTTAATTGTTTCTCTCAATTCTTATTACTTAATTTTGTCTCATTGGGTTTTTGTTTTTTTTAGTAGTGGCATATGGTGTTATTTTATACATCAGGGCCGTCTTAAGCATATCTGGTGCCCTGGCGCCGTGGTGCGAAGATCCCTCTGGCGCCCCCACACCCCACACCCCGTTTCCCGGTGCGGCTGTCTGGCGGGCGCAGCACGCAGCGCAGCTGCCACGGGCACAGCAGCGCGATGCCCCCCTGGGGGTCCGACGCCCTGGCGCATTGCACCACCCAGCCTTGCCTTAGGGCCGGCCCTGTTATATGTATTTGTTTCAATACTGAGAAGATATCACAGTTTTGATTTGTGTATGAAATTAGAATTCTGATTTACTGCCCCAGTCTAAAAACTGTGAGCAACCTCATATTTGAACTTCTGCAAACTTGGTGGGACTCCATGACCTCAGACCAACTGACCTGATCTGTACCTCCCAAAGCAATGTATGGAATGGAACACTGGCTTTGGCACTTCCTAAAAGTTCTGAGTGCTCCCTGGAAGGACAGATCGTGAAGCTGAGGCTCCAATACTTTGGCCACCTCATGAGAAGAGAAGACTCCCTGGAAAAGACCCTGACGTTGGGAAAGATGGAGGGCACTAGGAGAAGGGGACGACAGAGGACGAGGTGGTTGGACAGTGTTCTCGAAGCTACAAACATGAGTTTGACCAAACTGCAGGAGGCAGTGGAAGACAGGAATGCCTGGTGCAGTCTGGTCCATGGGGTCACGAAGAGTCGGACACGACTAAACAACAAAAAGTTCTGTTGCAGTTCTCAGCTCTAAATAAATAAATAAATAAATGCATCTACACATTTAGAAACATGCATTTAAATGCTACTTTTGGTGCAGATTAAATTTGTTTCAAGAAATGAGATGAAACGGATTTCTGGGTGACTACAAGCAAAAGTGACAAGGACTGGAAATAAACTTATTTTTCCCATCCCTACATCACTGCTCATCCTTAATGCCAAAGTTCTTTGATCTTCATATCCCACTAGCAATGCACAAAGTAGACCTTTAATGCATTGAAAGCACAGTTACAACTTGCAGCCAGTGAGCAGTTCGAAAGCACGTCAAAATGCAAGTAGATAAATACGGACCGCTACAGCGGGAAGGTAAACGGCGTTTCCATGTGCTGCTCTGGTTTGCCAGAAGCGTCTTTGTCATGCTGGCCACATGACCTGGAAGCTATACCCCGGCTCCCTCGTCCAATAATGCGAGATGAGCGCGCAACCCCAGAGTCGGTCACGACTGGACCTAATGGTCAGGGGTCCCTTTACCTTTACCTAGTCTAGTCTAACCACTGCATAATGCAAGATGGTGCAGAGAATGCCAATTCTCTCTTCTACTCCCTTTAACTTGCATCCGTAAACATACTGCAAAGGTTCAACGTAGAAAAGATGCATTTGCATGAAGAAGCTAGTTTAGAAGAGTAGAAAGGATGTCTTCCTACTTCCTAATAATAAAGGCATCATTAGAAGTATCAGGAGACAAAACAGAGCATCCCACATTCCTCTTTTTTTTTAAAAAAAAAAAGTTTGCCCGTGCAAAGCTCTTGTATTAATCCACTTCTATTCTAGTCACAATTGTTTTAGCTCTTAACAGGACTTTCCTCTTTTCCTCCACTTAAACTTGATTTTCCCCTATTAGGTGAAGGATGCTCAGACAGCATCACATTAATTTCAGTGGACACTGAGCTTTATCTAATTCAGCAAGCCAGCCTTTGTTAATTAGGCCTCACAGGACGAGTGATAGTGAAGAACGCCTCTAACTGTCACTGATCAATACTCACAACACAAGCAGTTCCAGTAGTCAATTACTTTGGTTTCAGAAAAAGAATTAAAAAATGATTAGCATTTTCTACTTTTCTAAAATATCTCACGCCCCTGTCCCCGGTTTTGTTTTGCACCCATCATCACTTTCAGCCGCTGGCACGCAAGCAACATTTTAGGGTCTGCCTCTTGTATTCCTGTTGTAGGTTTGAGCTAGCAAAAGAGCTTCATCGCAGTCCAGAACAGATTGCTATTCAGCAGAATCTCACACTTTTCCGAAGTCTGCGGTGTGATTGATGGGAGAGTCAGCAGTCTGACAAAGCTGCAAAGATTAGTTGTTTGATCCTAGAGACATGGGCTCTGTTTGATTAGGCCCCAAAAGAATATGTACATGGAAGCTAATTTAATGTAATGCTGCCCTGCAATGCTTCAGAGAGTGATGGGGGTGGGAGAGAGAGAGAGAGAGAGAGAGAGAGAGAGAGAGAGAGAGAGAGAGAGAGAGAGAGAGAGAGAGAGAGAGAGAGAGAGAGAGGAAAGTCTTTTGTTCCCTGGACATTTAATGGCCTTGTGTATATAAACTAGTAAGCCACCTAGACCTTTCTCCACCTCTGCAACTGCCACTGTGGTGGACACTTTTAAACAAGATTCTGCCCACTTTTCTAAACTTTCATGTCTTCGATTTTTATTTGACAACAAAACAAAAGCCAGCCACCCCAGGTTAAATATAGCACTGCTGTGACACATAGTAAACAACTTCGATTTGAGCAATTTCTAAAGCACACTCTCTAGGAAAAGGAATGAAGGATTTGGGCTGTCTGTTTTCCTCCTCCTCCTCCTCTCTCTCTCTCTCTCTCTCTCTCTCTCTCTCTCTCTCACACACACACACACACACACACACACAAACACACAGAGAGAGAGAGAAAGAGAGAGGAAAAAAATATTCAAAACAGCTCAGGAGCCAAAACACTGTTGGTGTTTTGGGGTAATTTGGTTAAAAGAATAAAAGGAGAATTCCCCGGGTTTGGGACACGTAATCTTTGGTGAGAGAGCCCCAGCAAAGATTTAAAATCACAAAACATGCAGCAAAGTCAAGCGTGGAAATATAGGCCATTAGACCTTTAATATATTCCCTTCTAAGTCGCTTCAAGATTTTCCACTTTTCCTTAGCATAGAAAGGGACCCTAAGTTTGGTAAGTTAAAAAATGGTTTACTTACAAACTCTTCAAATGTCGGATTCGTGTGCTTTCCCACAGAGCAGCAAGGACAACAGTTTCAAAACTGACAAATGTTTCTAAATTATTTGTAGAAACACAAAGATGGCTTGCTGAAACCACATGGTCTGGGCTTAAAGCAACCAGCCCAGACATCCTAACTGGTTGGTTTCATGGTTACATGATGGAAAAGAGGAAGGGCAAAGTGTTTGTTAACCTTTCCTCCCAAGGTGTGGAGGTGTGACCTACTTAAGCCTGGCAGCACAGCTTACTCTATAGTCTTAACCCCTTCATGCATCAATTCAAGTTAAGCATGTTGGCTATATGAGGCTGATATATCACCAAAGCAAAAAACCCTTCCATTTCCTCCCCAGTTTGTGCAGCTGTAAAAATGAGCTTCTCCACATATAAACAAGAAGGAACACTCCTGCTTTACATGCAGACGTAGGCAACCCCAGATCTTGGAGCCAATTCCAATTATTTCTATCAGGCGCATGGGCCTCTCCCCCAAGCCACACTGCTCTAACCAGGCTATACATTATCACTCACCCTACTTCATACCCCAAACATTTTTGCCTTCCTGGCTGAAATGTGTCCTTGATCTTGGATAATGCCTTTTGCTTGTCTGGAGGGCAAGAAGAGAGGGGTGTGTAGAAACTAGCCTACTAAACAAAGGTAACATCAACATTCATACCTCGGTTTACATCCGCTGCAGTTTGAGTACTCTTGGTTTGAGTACTCCGTGGCGTGCATATGCACAGAAGCAATCTGCGCGGCGCGCATGCTCTCTATTGGCGCTTCACGCACACGTGCTATCGGCTCTAGGTTTAAGTAGTTTTTGGGGAGCGAATGGCTCCTGGAACCAGTTAGGTACTTAAACCGAGGTACCACTGTGCATTTGCAACTCCACTCACTTCCTCTCTGGCCCTGCCCACTGCTTGCATATGACTCTCAGAAGATTACTGACAAGGAAACTCAGCCCTTGAGCTTAGAAAGATACCTCACCCCTGAGTTCAAGGGAAATATATGCCTTAGAAAACCAGGAAGCATAGATACTGAAGATACTAAGAAGTTCCATGCTTGCCCATTGAGATGACTGGGATTTTCACAACAGGTACCGGTAAATTCCATTCTTATCTAGACAGAAGTAAGTTTTACTGAGGTCAGTGGGTTTGACTCCTAGGTAGTTCGTCCATAGAGTTGGAAACAAAGAAAGTTAGGTACAGTTTTAATTTATTTCAACAAGGCCTTAATGAAAAAATGTACAGGTCACAAGAAATCCAGTGCTAGTCAAGATGGCTACAAATGTGCCAGTGCTGTACTGTTTGAGATGATGATGATGATGATGAGGGTGGTGGCTTCCAACAAAATATTAAAGTACAATAATATATTAAACATTAAAAGCTTCCCTAAACAGGGCTGCCTTCAGATGTCTTCTAAAAGTCTGGTAATTGTTTTTCTCTTTGACATCTGGTGGGAGGGCGCTCCACAGGGCAGGTGCCACTACCAAGAAGGCTTCTGGATAAGACCTTGGTTGAAATTTATCCCAAAAAGAAAGTCATCACCACCACAGAAAAATATGCTTATAAGCCCACTACAAGACAGAGAATAGTTTGACAACCAAACTTTAACGCAGCATCTCTGAGCAATGTGAAACACAAAGTTTAAATATGTGCATGCACACACACTTCTGATGTCAATGAATAGAAGCTTTGACAAGTTTCAAATGCTTCACCATCTGAAATGAAGTAAATTCTTGTTTTGAACAAATGCAGATGCACAGCGCCATTGTCATGCAAATTATAAGATTGCCATTTGCAAACTTAACAATAACATGCTGATAAACTTTGGATGGAATTTTTAATGGATGCCTATGTGATGCTAAGTTAAAAGCAAGCAATTCATTCCAAATGGATACAGTACAATATTTTCAAGCTGAGGAACATTTAAGCAGGTTGCGGGATTGTTTAGGGCTTGCTGCTAGGATCAAGGTTTAGTTTTGGAGATGTATTGCTTTTGCTTTTATCTGGATTATTTTATTGTTGGGCATTATTATGAAGTATCAGTGGAATGTTTTATTGTATGTTTATTAATAAGACAAGTTTTCAATAGTTTACTGTTTATGACTAAACTTTAGGTCTTGAAACTGTTAAGCATCTATGTAAAGATTTCAATGTTGTGACAATAGTTATGGCTTTTATTCTGCAGCCCACACAAGATGCTGTGACCTCAGGAACAGAATAATGGGTTCCACAGAGCAGAAATGGGAGAAGAGAGGCAACAAATTTATTGGCCACAGGAATTTTTGTGGGGTTCCCTAAGCATGGGACATGGATCAATGATCTGAGAGCACAGCTACTGTCCAATGCTCTCTCTCTCCCCCCCCCCCAGCCTAGCTGCTGGGGCCCCTCCAGGAAGTAGCCAAGAAAGGTCCCACTGTTGTGTGGTCGACTAAGCATTAGGGGTTAAACTGACTCCCTGAGTGAGTGGTGCAGAATCCAGCCCCTTGAGCAAGATTTTTCCAGGGGTTCCAGGTGTACTTACCCAGGGTCTGTGTTTCCTTTTGAGAATGAGGCACAGCAGGGACTGTGGTATCTTTATGGCATATGGTTGATTTATACATACAGTGGAGCCTCGGTTTTCGAACGTAATCCGTTCAGGAAGACCGTTCAACTTCCGAAACGTTCCAAAACCAAGAATCAAAGGGCTGTCGGCAAGGTCTATGGTGAAAATTGAGAACCGCGCCTTGGAAGCCGTTTGAAAATGGAAGCATTCACTTCCAGGTTTTCTGCGTTCGGCTTCCGAAACGTACGGCAGCTGAAATGTTGGAAAACTGAACTTCCACTGTATATACAAACTGAGCCTATGATGGAGGGGGTCGCAGCACTGACACCCCAAGAGGGTCTTGCTTTTTCCATAGCTGAAGCCTTGGATTCAAACAAACACCAACCATGGTGTTACTTTTACAGACTGCAACCTTTCCCCCTAGGTTACCTCACGACCAACTTTTAAACTCTACTTTTAAGCTTTGCTTTGTCTTCCAAACTAAACTCTGACTTAAGGGAGGGGCCCCTACCATTTGCTATCTTGCAGAGAGTCTCCTCTCTTTGACTTTCCAAATGGCTCATTACCTTCCCTTGCTCTTGCTTAATGGCTCCTCTCCCAGGCAATTTCCTGACACAGGAAGCTGGCCTGGCCTATATTTTAATACTTGCTAAATCCAGTGTCTGGCATTTAGTTTTCATCCTCTGAGCATTTATTAATTTCTAACATTCACTCAATCCAGAGATGTGGGGTGTCTAGCACCCACAAACTATAACACTACTGTTTCCTTTCCGGCCCTTCTGTATGTGTTCCACAATTGTGTTTCCTTCTTTTATGCTTCACTAACTGAATCAGTCTCTCTTCTTTCCTCTTTTGAAAAAAAGAGAGAGAGAGAATTGCAGGCACACATTGTGGTGATATTGTTTCTGTAAAGGAATTGCACCATTATTTTATTGGTTGAGAAGCCAGCTAAAACAGTTTGTCATCCGAGAAAAAGATTGTCAGCTGGGAAATTGTCATTAAAGAATGAAAAGATCCGAATGTGCAGCACAGTTTGTGGCAGCGAATATTGCTCAACGCAAAAGGGTTTCATTTCTATTGTTTTGTTGGTGTGAGAGAGATTCCGCTCAGAGGTCATAGCAGATCCTCGCCCCATCTGTTTCTGTTTACGTGTGGTTTAAACTTGCCTTTGTCCAATTTGGGAGCAAAAAGACAGCAAATAAGAAACATTGCTAATGGACTAACTTTAATCCTACGGGTATTATACCATGTAAAAGGATAAGGGTGGCGCTGTGGTCTAAACCACTGAGCCTAGGGCTTGCCGATCAGAAGGTCGGTGGTTCGAATCCCCTCGACAGGGTGAGCTCCCGTTGCTCGGTCCCTGCTCCTGCCAACCTAGCAGTTCGAAAGCATGTCAAAGTGTAAGTAGATAAATAGGGACCGCTCTGGTGGGAAGGTAAAGGGCATTTCTGTGCACAACTCTGGTTCGCCAGAAGTGGCCACATGATCCGGAAGCTGTACACCGGCTCCCTCAGCCAGTAAAGCGAGATGAGCGCCGCAACCCCAGAGTCGTCCGCAACTGGACCTAATGGTCAGGGGTCCCTTTACCATTACCTATTTTACCATGTGCTATGGAAGATGAAGGTTGAACTCATATGATGACAGACACAGCTGGAATCATGATGCCTCTTAAGGGTTTTTTAAATCATCTCTCTGAAGCAGAGACCTTTGTTCTCAAATATTACTGAAGTAAAAAAAAAAGTCAAAAAGCAGCACAGTTCTGTAGATTCCCATAGTGAAGCATCTACTATATTACGTTGAATTTTCTTTAAACTCAGCAGTTCAAGATGCACACAGTGAGCAAATTCTAAATAAGGTTGGAAGAACTAAGAAAGGTCTTGAAAACATTATCTGAAAGCTGACCTCATTTACAGTTTCTTTTCATTGCAGTGTCCTTGCTTTCTAGCATAAAAAACCTGTGTATTGTAAGGTGCCCTTACAACACCTTTTCCAAAGAAAAAGAAAAAGCTATCAAAGAGCTCCACAAATGTACAAATATTCTCTGCAATGTTGCATCAATAAATGTTCTTTTTGCTATTTTTGACCAGCTAAGAAATGAAATGCAAGTGAGAGAGCTACTTGGGAGTATTCTAAGCATCTCGGCATTCAATGGCTATCTATGACACACTTCTGTCTTTTTGAGTGGAAATTATAAAAAGCCAGTTTGCTCAAAAGAAAAATATTGAGACTTACTTATCATTCCCATCAGGGTAAGCAGAAAAAGGACATTATATTCCTGTACTCCCTGGTGGCAATGGACACTTCCAGGCATGCTTTTAAGAATCCAGGCATGTTTAGGCTATGAAAATAATATATCTTTCACAGCTAAAGCTCTCCACACCAATGCCCCTTCTCTTCACCCAAGTCAGTTTTTTGAATGGGAAGACCAGTGGCAGAGATGAGAGTCCTCTCATGCAAAAGGGAGCATATCCACCTTCCCAACAAGCTTGACACTCTAGCAATACAAAAGAGTCTCACAAGTATGTGTACCATGCCTCATCTTTGAAGCTTGCCAGGAAGGGTGGCAAAACTTATTGGGACATCGTCACTTCTGTTCACTTCTGAACTTCTTGGCCTGCAAGGTGTTGCAACTATGACATAGTGAATTCAGCAGAAGGGAAGGTGTTAGTTGAAGGCACCAAATTTGGGCCTTGCACAGGGCACCGCTGAAATTTGAAAGACTGAAGTCCGTCCCTGCTCCTGTGTCTGAAATAACTCCTAGGGAAGTAAAGTTGTTTGTTGGATCAGCATCTTGGATTGAACTTCCTTATTCACTGAAGCTGCAGAAGGCAAAAGGAACTCTTTCACTGCCACCATCTGGTGGGAGGACTGCAATGCACCCACCTGCTGAAGCAGTAAATATCGCAATGCTTTACAAAGACTTGCCTCTGTGTGGAGCACACAGCTAACTGCACCATTGGATTAACTGTGAGGCTGAGGGGGGGAATGGTGCACCTCAACTTTGCAGAAAGTGGGAAATTTTGTACTTCTGGATATCTTTGTGGTTTTGAATGCATTATCAATCCATTAGTGCTGCTCTAAGTTTGTGAATTTGATAAATACTAATGTTTGGCCAGGGACCCAGGTGGCGCTGTGGACTAAACCACTGAGCCTAGGACTTGCTGATCAGAAGGTCGGCGGTTCGAATCCCTGTGATGGGGTGAGCTCCCATTGCTTGGTCCCAGCTCCTGCCAACCTAGCAGTTCGAAAGCACATCAAAATGCAAGTAGAAAAATAGGAACTGCTATAGCGGGAAGGTAAACGGCGTTTCCATGTGCTGCTCTGGTTTGCCAGAAGCGGCTTTGTCATGCTGGCCACATGACCTGGAAGCTGTACGCCGGCTCCCTCGGCCAATAATGCGAGATGAGCGTGCAACCCCAGAGTTGGTCACGACTGGACCTAATGGTCAGGGGTCCCTTTACCTTTACCTTTAATGTTTGGCCATATTTCCAAGCTCAGATCACGGGGGGAGGGACAAGAAGGAGCACATGCACCAGGTGGCAAGTTAGGGGCAACCGCTAAACAGTATCCTGCATGGAAGAGGTAGGAGACTCATTCAGTGTCTCCTTGAGTTCTAGCTGGGTTCTAGAGGCAGGCAGATGACCTCTTCTAACAAGAAGAACCGAGATGGGAACATGAGGAGTCACTGAGTGTGTGCTGTGGCCATAGTGCATTTCTCTCATTTCTATGCTGGATGCTGTAGATATCCACCCTCTTCCAAAACTGGCTGAAAGTTTCAAAATGAGCTGGGGTAAAGGAATTGCAAGGGTTAGCCACTGGCTATATGCCATTGTTGCAAAAGTAAGCAAACCACTTATCTCAGTGTGATACCTTACTCTCCTGGGAGAAGAGGTTCAGTGGAGAGATTATCAAGCATTATGAAAAATTTATATTTTAATCATAAATCTTTCCAGTAGTCTGGTTATTTGTGCATTCTGTATTCAAGGAAAAGGAGAACACTGTATCTGTCTTTCACAGGGGAATGGGCAAAAGAAAATCTATTTGTAGGAACCCTATAGTTAAAAAGTGAACAATTATTTTAAACATAAAAGGACACGTATAGTTCCTCCTTCCCAGAATACAGTGAATGACAACTTTGTGATTTAAGTCCATAAAAGGCTGAACCTAAATAGATAGATAGATAGATAATAAAATAGATAGATGATAGATAGATAGATAGATGATAGATAATAAAATAAATAAAATGTCCCTTTGTGGGAGATATTTGAACCCACTTGGGATGCAAATCTATAGGCATTCTTCCTGAGAAGTTGCTGAATTGCAACTTATCACCAAGCTCAAAACCATGGAGGGACCTGGTTTGAACAGAGATATCGGGTTCTTATCTCATTATACATGATAAGCGATCTTCAGCCATCTCAACCCTTGCTTTTTCATGCAAAACCATTTGCAGTCGTTTGCGGTCATCAACAGCTATCAGTCAGTCAATCACCCATTTCCACCACCCTTCTGGGTGATCCCCCCTCCCCATCCCCACCCCTCCCCACCCCTTCTCTACATAAGTGCCTGGAAACTTCCATTTCACTGTATCTGAAGAAGTGTGCATGCACACGAAAGCTCATACCAAAATAAAAACTTAGTTGGTCTTTAAGGTGCTACTGAAGGAATTTTTTTATTTTCCTGAGAATAAGTTCCATTCAACTCAGTGGGTCTTACTTGTGAGCAACTTGCCTAGCTTTGTATTGTAAAATTCAAAACTACTGAAAATTGTAATTCTGAATTTTTAATTGAATTTAATTTTATTGAATTTTTATCTTGTTATGAATTGCTTTGCTATACACCACCTTGACTTCTAACAAGATGTAGTATAGAAATATTTCTAATACATTATTACAATAAATAAAATATTATGTCTTAGCGATTTGCTATCCCACACACTTTGGCCATGTATATTCTGGATGACATGCATTTAAGAAAAGGCAACCAATTATTATTTCTTCATCACAGGTTTCCATGTGCATTTTGTCTCCACTGCGTGTACCATGGAGTGCTCAGAGTGTGTGCATTAGAAATCTCTCAACACACACTGTCCAAGAGGGGCAAGCCTTGTTGAAAGATTCAGTTGAAAGATTAGATTCAACCAAACATCCAGAGGAACACTTCCTTCCAGCTACACAGGCAGAGCATATGCTATCTTGCTAAGAGTCATGTCATTTTACTGACTTCTAAGCAGCACCTCTATCACCCTGTCCTGGCAGGTTCACTTCCTGACAACTGAATTAACCCTTACGTTACAAAATGAATGTGCTGTTGCACTTCTGACAAACTCCAGAATGTGTGAAGTAAAGCAAGTGCCTTTGCACATACTCTGGGTTCCTTTTAGCATCGCTGATGGTCTACAGCCATTTCCATCATATCACCTGGGTCAGAGGACATGGTGTCTAAGGCGACTTAAAGTCTCAGCACCTGTCATTTTTACAAAATCCAGCAGCGCACACATATATCACCAAATGAATGCTCATATCACAAAAAGCACAGCTCTATTCATTGCTTCTTCCATACCAGAGGACTTTCAGAACTAGCAATTATTAGAAGAAAAGTCTACCTTCTGTTGCTTCATAAATAATCCTGTTCCATTTAACACAGAGCGGAGATTTATTAGCTGCCTGTATGATTTAGCACCAGGAAATGAGATAAAAACTTTTTTGGGCTATTTGTTTTTGTAATCAACAGGAAATTACCTCCAGTTTAAACTAGGGACTAGGGGATGAATATATTATATGTAGAGTGTAAGTGAACTGCTATTGTCTTTCAATATGAAGCAATTTTATTCACTGCCAATATTAAAACAATACTGAGACAGAAGTGTGTTCCTTACACAACTAATACGAGGCAAACAGTCTGTGCATGAGACAGGACCTGACAATAGCCCTTTATTACATCACTCCCATGTTAGCAAAGTCAACTTGAATATCTTCTCATACATTTGATAAAGTTAAAAAAATATTGAAAATCCATCTTCAAAGGGGAATGGTAAATTTGAGGGTCACAAAGTAGAAATGGAGACTCTTGCCCATGTCATATGCTGTGGCACTCTAACTACCCTCATCCTTGACCACTAGCCACATCTTGGCTGGGGCTGGTGGGAGTTGGAGCCAAACATCTGGAAACACACAAAATTCACCATCCCTACCATAAAGCATCCATGTTTACCCTGTCCTAATGCTGGAGGATAGTGATGTCAGTAAGCAAGAAATAGCTCTCAGGAGATGTTTTTGGATAGCTCATCACCTCAGATTTTGGTCCCTATATAACAGGGGTGGCCAACTCCCAAGAGACTGCGATCTACTCACAGAGTTAAAAACTGGCAGAGATCTACCCCCCTTTTTGGAGGGTTTGGGTCAAAGTTTTTCAAGGAGGAGGTAAAATGTTGAGCTTTTTTAGGTGACCCACAGCTGTTCAGCTTCTTTGGGGGGAGCCAGTGATCTACCGGTAGATCACGACCTACCTGTTGGTCATGCCTGTTATAATAGATGCTTGAAGAATTCTATCGTTGTAAATTCTGTTACTACGTAGTCTGATTCACACCTCCTAGACGAAAGTGTGAATGACTGTTCAGTTACATCCACCATCTTTCACACTTCCTGGGTGCTCTTGGTGCGCGCACACACACAAATGCATTTCAAAATACTTGTGCATTTTGAGAGAAAACAGTACATTTAGAAATGCAGTTTAAATGTTTATTTAGATGCCATTTCTGTGGGTTGTTTTTTATAAAAAAATATATTATTTCAAATAACAAATTAAGGTAGAAACAGGACAGGATAGACTTACCAGAATACACATGCCAAAGTGACATAGACTAGAAATAGACCATTACCTCATATGTAATCTGAAGAGCTTTCACCTGAATAATTTTAATAGTGGCAAAAAAAAAGACTGCCAACAAACAAGAGCAGGAGGAAAATCAGGGATTCGTGGGCTTTTCATTCCACCCTTTTACTTCCATATAAGCACTGCATGATCCACTTTGGAAATCAGATGCTTGTGGAAAGTCTTTGGTTTTATGATAAATTAATTACAAGATGCTCGTGGGATGTACTGTAATCTGATAGCAACCTTTGGAACTGGGAGACAAATAAAATTATGCAAACCAAAGTAACTCAGAAGAGGGCAACCAGATATAATCATGTTGCAGAGCCATCACATATAATTGCAGGAAACATAATAAGCCATGCCAGCTCTGCATCTGTTTCTGCTACTTTTTAATATATTATCCCCATACCTACTATGGCTCTCCACAAGTATAAGTAAACATATTCACTCAGCTATGTGAATAAAAACATTTCTGAAGGCTGCAAAACAGCAGCGGAAGTGTATTTTGGGAAGCAAGCTGCCTGTGAAAAATTCACATTGTGTAGCTCAATCTAAAACATTTAACTTGATTGCTCTAGATGAGAGCTTCAGAAATGGCGCAAGGGTGGCCATATTAAACCCATTCCAGACTCTGGTTATACCGTGAGGGCAGTAGCTTGGTTACATGAAAACCCTCTTAATGCATCCATTAAGAGGAACCTGTGATCTTTGTCTGAGTTTCATATGGATGGGGGGGGGAACTGGATGGAGTTAAGATGGGTGGGAAATTCAGTAAGCCAAAATGGATGGGGTGATATAAGATGGAAAGGGGGTAAATCCTCTGCCAGTAACCAGTTGAGACCCCTAACAAGAGCCATCTGCCTCTCCTCTGGCAGCCTGCTGGGTGGGTGAGGGAGACAGAGAGATTGGGTGTGTGGTCACAGCCATACTTGACTCTGGGCCCGTCCTGCGGTCAGCAAATGACTCCTGACAGACTACTCCCGAGGGAACATTCCTTACCACTGCATTGGAATATGTATTACCAGTTTGGTATATAACTGTGGAGTAGGGGAGACCGACGGCCAACGGCCACAGTCTCTCACAAGTAATCTGTCGGGGGTCATATGCCACTGGTAGGCAGGGCCAGAGCCAAAAGCAGACAGAATAACAAATGCACATGTTACCTTTCTGCAGTAGACTAGTTTCTTCCTGCTAGCACAGCCCTCTCTATCCTTCATCCAGACAAGCAAGAAGAATTGCCAGAGTTCAATACACATCCCAGCCAGGCAAAAACACTCAAGGTGGATGCAGTATTGGGCTGGTGAGGGACATGGCCAAGAAAGAGTCAGAAGATCCAAACAGGAGGCCTGGTTGACCATATGTGACCCCCTGGCCTGAGGTTTACCATTCCTGCTGTTGGGGGTTCAGCTGAGCTTCCTCACACATGCAGTGAGTCCCAGGACCATGTAAGCTATCCCCACCCTTGTTTACTGACATTCTCTGTGGCTGCTATGCCACCATCTGTTCATTTGGCACACAATAGGCTCTACATGCATGCCAACAAACATGCCTTTTATGTGAGATGGGATCCTGGGACAAAGGATCCTGCTTGTTTGCAGAGGCTCTGTGTACATAAGTCATTACTTGTACAGAGCCCCTAGAAGCGTGTGACAAATTCACAGTGGGTGAGGGTTGCCCACATGCCCTTGACTACTTCTACCATGACGGGGAGCCCAAAGCACATGGGAATATGACAACAACCATATCCCAATCTCAGGCAAGGAGAGGTTCTCTTCTGGAGGGAGAAGGTAAAGTAGATATAGCAGAACCTGTCATGAAATTTAAAATGGAGGTAAAAACTAACGCCAAAATGTTGGAAGAAAAAATGGAGCAGAATATCAAACAGGTGGCAGATCTATCAGGACAGATGAAAGAATTAACAACCAAGTCCTCAGAATTAGAAAAATCAATACGAGAGTTGAAGGCGAAATCAGGGGCTTGGGGAATTGGTAAAGAAAACACAGGCTGAAAGCAAATAATTGAGAAAAGACCATGAACCTATGGTCAGTGGACCAAGGGTTTTAGAACAATTTTATTTTATTTTTTGAATTTGTAGAGGTAGCAGTTTTCAAACTAAATTAAAATAAGACAAAAATTATGGTGAAAAGTATGACAGAAATTATGGTCAAAAATATTAATGACCAGATAAAAAAATGATCAGGTATGAACAGGGTTAGTGATTGAAAAGAAAATTAAATATTTATGAGTGTGGTTAACTCCAAGGAATATAAATATTTTTAAAGAAAATTATGTGAAAGTTTGGAGAGAGGTTAAGAAGAACCTATGAATTTGGGGAAGGATGAACTTGTCACTTATGGGGAGGATAATTGTGATCAAAATGAATGTGCTACCAAAATGTTATTTCTGTTTCAAACTGTACCAGTAATCAGCAATACAAGATGCTTTGAAGAATGGCATCACTAGATTTATCTGGCAGGGGAAGAAACCAAGAATAAAGTATAAATTATTGACAGATGCTAAAGAAAGAGGTGGATTCTCATGACCAGATCTGAAATTATATTTTGTCTTTGCTGGTTAAAGGAATGGATATCATTGGGAAATGGTTCCATATTAGATCTTGAAGGACATGGTAAAAGATTTGGCTGTCATGCCTATTTGTGCTATGACAAGGTTAAAATAAATAAAGCTCTTTTGAATCATGTTATAAGGAAACTGGTATATGAAGTATGGAATAAATACAAAAAAAATGGAACACAAAATACCTGGTGGCTCTCTCTACTTGAAACAGTATCAGTGGGGAAAAAGGAATATGAGAAATGATTGGGCAACGTATAAAGAATTATTAATAGAATTAGATCAAGATTTAAAATTAAGGAGGTTTGAAGATACTGTATAAGGGAATTGGTAGCTGATTGGTTGCAATATCACCAACTTAATGACGTGTTTAAGTTGGACAAAAGAAGGGTTTTTTAAATGAAACCTCCCAGTTTGAAAGGGAATTGTTAGAAAATAAAATTAAGTTAATTTCTAAAATGTATACACTTTTATTAGACGGGCAAACAAAAGATGAACAGCTCAAATTGGTTATGATCCAATGGGTTTTGGATATAATATTGAATTAGCAGCATGGGAGAGACTATGGACAACAGGATTAAAAATTATAGCTTGTTATACTTTGAAGGAGAACAATATGAAATGATGTATTATTGGTATTTAACTCCTAGAAAATTAGCTAAAATGTATAAATCAAAGTCTAAAACATGCTGGAAATATAAAGGTACAGGGTACTTTTTAATCACATGTGGTGGTCATGTAAAATGATAAAAGATTTCTGGGAAATGATATATAATGAATTGAAAAAAAAATGTTGAAAATAAATTTTCCTAAGAAACCAGAAGCTTTTCTTTTAGGTATTATAGGTCCAGAGAATCCAAAGGACCTGATGAAACTATTCATGTACGCTGCGTGGATTCTGCTAGCCCAGAAATGGACTAACAGAATGGAAAGATGGTACAACTCAGACCGAGGAAAAGTGGCAGATAAAATTGATGAACTATGCTGTGAGGTGGCAAAATTTACAGGAAGAATTAGAAACCAGGAAGAGACAGTCTTTAATAAAGAATGGGGTGTCACGGTCCGGTCGGCGGGCGTCAGGACCAGAGGCAAGATGGAGGTGCAGAAGCAGGAACAGGTGCAGGGCTGAGGGTCCAGTAGCAGGCAGTCGCAGGGTCAAGGAGCAAGGCAGAGACGAAGGTCCAAGGAGCAAGAAGCAAGGCGAAAGCTCAAGGAACAAGAAGCAAGGCGAAGACTCAAGGAACAAGAAGCAAGGCGAAGACTCAAGGAACAAGAAGCAAGGCGAAGGTCCAAGGGTCGAGGAGCAAGGCGAAGGCAAAGCAAGGGTCCAAGGGTCGAGGATCCAGGCGTCGGCAAGGCAAGGGTCCAAAGAACAAGAAGGAGAAGGCTCAAGGAACAAGAAGCAAGGCAAAGGTCCAAGGGTCGAGGATCCAGGCATCAGCAAGGCAAGGGTCCAAGGAGCAAGGAGCAAGACGTCAGCAAGGCAAGGGTCCACGGAGCAAGGATCAAGACGTCAGCAAGGCAAGGGTCCACGGAGCAAGAATCAAGACGTCAGCAAGGCAAGGGTCCACGGAGCAAGGATCAAGACGTCGGCAAACCAAGGGTCCACGGAGCAAGGATCAAGACGTCGGCAAGGCAAGGGTCCACGGAGCAAGGATCAAGAGGCCAGATGCAACCAGGCAGGGAAAGCGTTGCTGTGGCAAAGAGCTGAAGGGAAATGCTGAGCTTTTATCCCTCCCAGCTCCTGCCACCAGGTGCAGTGAGATAACAAGTGGCCTCACCTGAGAGACTACTCCTTGCCTCTCCAGCACAAGCTGAGGTCTCCACCTGTGTGGCCACGCCTTGCTTCTCCAGCACAAGCTGAGGCATGCCCCAGTCCTGCAAAGCACTACAGGCCCCAGAGCCTGACTCCTGCCCATATTCCTGACAGTACTCCCCCCCCCATAGGGAAACGGGGTTCCACCCCCGGTCATGGCCCAGGCTTATCTGGAAACCTCCGATGGAAGGCCCGAACCTCGGCGGGCGCGTGCACGAAGTCAGCTGGTTCCCAAAATCGTTCCAAGGACAACTGAACCTTATCCCCAACCTGGAACGCAGGCCCTTGCCACCGCAGTCGATCCGCTTGCGCCTTATAGTCCGCTTTGGCCCTCTCTAGGTGCTGTACCAGGTCGGCTTGTGTCTCCTGGATGTGGGAGACCCGATCCTTGGCGGAAGGCACGAGAGAAGCCGAGGGGTGCAGGGATGGTTGTGTGGGTGGTACTCTTGGAGGGCCCCAAGTTCAGGAGCCGACAAGTTCAGGGGGCGACGTCCGGTGCAGTGACGTTCCAGTGACAGCCGAACCTTATCCCCAACCTGGAATGCAGGTCCTTGCCACCGCAGTCGATCCGCTTGCACCTTATAGTCCGCTTTGGCCCCCTCTAGGTGCTGTGCCAGGTCGCCTTGTGTCTCCTGGATGTGGGAGACCCGATCATTGGCAGAAGGCACGAGAGAAGCCGCGGGGGTGCAGGGATGATTGCATGGGTGGTACTCTCGGAGGGCCCCAAGTTCAGGGGCCGACAAGGCATAAATGCGGCCAAAGGGTATCTCTGCTCCCGGCTGCAGATCAATGGGGCAATCATAAGTCCAATGGGGGGGGCAAAGTCTCGGCCCCTTTCTTCTCAAACACGTCCACCAAGTCCCGGTAGGGCTCCGGGATTAACCGGACATCCAGAGATGCTATTGCGTCAGGGGCAGTCCCCTGTAAGGTGGAAGAACTAAGGGCCGGCTGGTGAGGCGTCCCCGGCGCTGGTGGCAATGGAGGTAACACTGGGGGTTGAGCGCAGACATCCTGGCAGAAGGATGATTTAAAAAGACAGTGGCCGCTGCGCCCATGAAATGGCGGGGTCATGCCAGATCAACCAGGGACTACCCAGGACCACCGGGAAATTAGGCGTCTGGATCAGGTCAAAGACTAATAGTTCCTGATGTCGGGGCGCCACTAACATGGCCAGCGGGCTGGAACTGCTCGAAGTGCTCGAACCTCCCCCTGGAGTGTAGCTACCTGTGTGTGGAGGCTCTGCAGCACAGCGGTGAGGTCCATAGGCCGGACTCCGTCCATCTTGCACCCTGGCCGGGACGAGGTTGGCCACAGCAAACTGTCACGGTCCGGTCGGCGGGCGTCAGGACCAGAGGCAAGATGGAGGTGCAGAAGCAGGAACAGGTGCAGGGCTGAGGGTCCAGTAGCAGGCAGTCGCAGGGTCAAGGAGCAAGGCAGAGACGAAGGTCCAAGGAGCAAGAAGCAAGGCGAAAGCTCAAGGAACAAGAAGCAAGGCGAAGACTCAAGGAACAAGAAGCAAGGCGAAGGTCCAAGGGTCGAGGAGCAAGGCAAAGGCAAAGCAAGGGTCCAAGGGTCGAGGATCCAGGCGTCGGCAAGGCAAGGGTCCAAGGAGCAAGGAGCAAGACGTCAGCAAGGCAAGGGTCCACGGAGCAAGGATCAAGACGTCAGCAAGGCAAGGGTCCACGGAGCAAGGATCAAGACGTCAGCAAGGCAAGGGTCCACGGAGCAAGGATCAAGACGCCAGATGCAACCAGGCAGGGAAAGCGTTGCTGTGGCAAAGAGCTGAAGGGAAATGCTGAGCTTTTATCCCTCCCAGCTCCTGCCACCAGGTGCAGTGAGATAACAAGTGGCCTCACCTGAGAGACTACTCCTTGCCTCTCCAGCACAAGCTGAGGTCTCCACCTGTGTGGCCACGCCTTGCTTCTCCAGCACAAGCTGAGGCATGCCCCAGTCCTGCAAAGCACTACAGGCCCCAGAGCCTGACTCCTGCCCATACTCCCGACATGGGGAAAGTTTCTAATCTATATTTGAAAAACTACAATGGTGCCTTGACTTACAAATTTAATCCGTTCTGAAGGCACCTTCGTAGGTTGAAAAATTCGTAAGTCGAAAAGCGCCATTGGAAACGCGATTTCCCATAGGAATGCATTGGAAACAGAAAAATTCGTAAGTTGAAGCAATCCGATCTAAAAATTCAGAAGTTGAAAAAACCCTATCTAAAACCGCCACGGTTTCCGTTCAGATGTCGAGAAATTCATAAGTGTGCGGCCATTTGCCCCATTCGTAAGTCAAAAAATTTGGTTGTCAAGTCGTTCATAAGTCGAGGTACCACTGTATTGTAAACAATTACACACATTGGTAGGATTGACAGAAAACCTTTAGCAAAAAAATTGAACTGTTGAATGATAAAGGATTTATAAGAATAGTTATGAAAAAGATGTAGAGGGGAAAATCATTATATTAAGATCCACAATGGGGAGGAGGGAAGTCAAAGGCGATTATATGTTTGTGTTTTAATTTCGTTTGTATATGTATAATAGAAAATGCATGTGTGTGTATATGTATATGTATATGTATATGTATATGTATATGTATATGTATATGTGTATGTGTATGTGTATATGTATATATGTATAGCACATGGGCATATGAGGTGAATCAAACATTACATTAGAGATGTATGAATAATATTCCCATGAACTGAGTGCTTAAAACAAACAGTAAAGAACAGCCTGAGACTGCAACAGGGCATAGAAGAGAAGGAAGGCTTTTCTTGCTATTAGTTCTTTCAAAATTCATTTAATGCTACAGGTAAGATCTCCAGATTGGCATCTGGTAGGCCCAGTACTCAAATGCCATATCCACACCATAGATTCAAAGGAAATGCTTATAAGACTGTAACCATTATCCAAACTAGTGCTTGTGTTCAAAACCAAATTGTGAAGGGAAAGCCAACAAGTTTTGGA
Organism: Zootoca vivipara; assembly: GCF_963506605.1. Lineage (NCBI taxonomy): Eukaryota > Metazoa > Chordata > Lepidosauria > Squamata > Lacertidae > Zootoca > Zootoca vivipara. The sequence goes on from NC_083279.1 coordinate 34,305,464, forward strand.
ACAAGACAGATGTAGAGAAGATGTCAAGCAGTTCTGGGATCTTTTATGCTTGACACTAATACGTTGCCATGGGTAATAATGTCAACCTTTTCTGTAATAGCAATTGTTTGTTTTCCATTCATCTCATTTTCTATGTACTTTTAAGTATTAGTCACCAGCCTTTTTTATACAGGGATATCTTTTTATAGAGCTAGCCCTTTCCCCCTTGCTTATGCTTTTTAATTTTTTAAAAAAATAACACTGCTGCGTGACAACCAGCTAGTTGGTGAAATACAGTACTGTATAATACTGTCAAGAAGAAAATAGGCTCCCCCTCTCTTATCTCTCATTTTTGCCTTCCGCTCCCAGCGTGAAGGAAGATCCATTTTAGAGAAAGGGAGAATACATTAAGAAAGAATGACGGGGGGGGGGGTTGCACAAAATTTACTCTGCTTTGTAATATTCACATAAAATGTTCTAGCTTTGAAAATATTTGCCATCATTTTGATAATCACTATTGTAAAGATGGGTAGGTACATTTAAGTTCCATTGATTTCTCTGGAAGAAGTAAGCACATTGATTGCTAATTTGCTTCGAGGTCTAATTGATGCTGATTTGGGCCAGGAAAGGTCTAAAATATCCAAGGACCAGGAATGTAAAACATAGCTATTTTAGCTACAAGCCACCAATACCTTTATTCTCAGGTATCGGGGGATTTGTCTAATGCTCTTTTGAAGCCGTCCAAATTGGTGGCTATCATTACTGTACATCTTGTGAGTGTGGATTGCATAGTTTAACTACGCACTGTGTGAAGTACCACCTCCTTTTGTCTGGGTGGAATCTTCCAATATTCAGCTTCGTAGGATGACCCTGGGTTCTAGTATTATTCCTCCACATTCTGCAGAACCCTTTTTCTTATTATTTGAAAATACCTACTCCAGTGCACTTTTGAACTGTATTTTAGTTGATTGGGTTATAGTTTAATGATATTGCATGTCGAGGTCACCAGATTCCCCCCAATAAATTCACACACACACACATTAATTAAGCTTAAGGTTTTTTGGCATTATTTTGGCCACAACTTTATTAAAATACCATCAAATGTGAGTGGTTGCTTAGGCATTGGTTAACCCATCTGTCCCCCGCCCTGGGACAGATTCTGCACTGACTTCCTCTAGGCATTTTGTGGAAGTCAGTAGATAAATATTCTCTGAGGGAGGACGGAGCCGGGTACCAGGCCCTTCTTTTGTCTTCCCTCAAATGTTTCCTGAGGCTCAATTTGCTCTGTGTTAGGCCGAATCCCCTAACGGGGTACTGATGAGAGCCCTCCGAACCCCGGGATTCCTTTAGCGGAATACCTCTAAAAGCAGCAGCAATTTAGCGTAACTTTCCAGCCTTTCCATACTCCTCTTTCCAGCCAATTTTAACCAATGTCTAACCGCCAACCTTACAAGTTGTGACGATTTGCTATGCAGTAGACAAAAACCAAATGGCAACAGCCAATCAGCCAGATGGCAAAATTCCTACCGGGCCCCTGCCCCAAGGCAGGTGACCCCATGACAGGCACAGCAATGTCAATTCGCAAAGCATCCTTAAAAAGGGAGGTGGGCGAGCAGGAAATCCGAAGTACTTGGCAAAAGTGAAACCAATATAGTCACGCAGAGGGTTTTTATAGGCTAGGGGCCGACCCTTACTCCAATCTGCAACAAGCTTTTCTACCCAGCAACAGCACCAAAATGCCCAGTCATCCCGTGGCCATTTTGCCTAAACTGCCTAGCAACCCCAGGGTCATCCTGATTCCCCTCCCGCAATGCGTGCTCTCCATAATTGGAGAACCCATTGTATAGTGCAGTGCTATTCTTCTAGAAAAGGAGTTGCCAGAACTCCATGAGCATAGCTGTCAAGTTTTCCCTTTTCTCACGAGGAAGCCTATTCAGCATAAGGGAATTTCCCTTTAAAAAAGGAGAACTTGACAGCTATGTCCATGAGAGGTCCAGAGGGTATCAACACGAGAACCGGCCTTTTCTGCAGTGGCTCCCCATCTGTGGGATGCTCTCTGCACAGAGGTTTGCCTGGCACCTTCATTGTACATCTTTAGGCATCAGGCAAAAACATTCCTCTTTAACTAGGCCTTTGGTTGATTGATATCCTATGCCCTTTTAAAATGGGGAGGGGGTTATTGGGTTTGTTTTTATTTTGATTGTGTATTTTGTGGTTTTATATTCCGATTTTATGAGCTTCCCTGAGACTTGTGGGTATGAGGTGGACTAATAATAATAATAATAATAATAATAATAATAATAATAATAATGGCAGCTCACCAGGAACACCTCCCCACCTCCCACCTAAGAGGTTTCAGCGAGTTCAGTCTGAAAAACAACCCTGCTACAATGAGGTGATTTGGTAATGCTTCAACCCTGCTTTAAATCGTAGTTTGCATTTGAAGATTATGTGAGTCATGTTGGATATTTTCTCAATCATTATGGGGGATGCATGTACGCATGTATAGCATAATAATTTGGTTGACTAACTATCTTTCATTGGAAGACATTGGTCTTACAACTATTTCATGCTGGCTGAGTTGTATGCACAGTATTTCATACAAAAATAACAACGCAATCTCTAGTACAGGCATACCTCGGTTTAAGTGCACCTCGGTTTCAGTACTTTCAGTTTAAGTACTCCGCGGACCCATCTGGAACGGATTAATCCACTTTCCATTACTTTCAATGGGAAAGTTCGCTTCAGGTTAAGTATGCTTCAGGTTAAGTACGGACTTCCAGAACCAATTACACTCATACTTCGGATTAAGTACGCTTCAGGTTGAGTACTCCACGGACCTGTCTGGAACGGATTAATCCACTTTCCATTACTTTCAATAGGAAAGTTCACTTCAGGCTAAGTACGCTTCAGGTTAAGTACAGACTTCCGGAACCAATTGTGTACTTACTAACTGTGGAAGTGAAACAGTCTCCTCAATAGCGGGGCATCTGGTTTCAGCACTCAGGTTTCTGGCATTTGACATCTTAAAAGAACAAACCAGCCCTGAAGATTGCTAGGTATGTTCTCAATTATGCAACAAACCATTTAAAAACCTGCTTTAGGTATTCTCTGTAAGGAGCAGTAAAGCCTCCAATATATACTTGAATCAATTCTAATATAATTCTGTATAAGAGGTGTGTGTCGTCCGTCCCCCCCCCCAACTCTGCAGTGATAAGCACTTGGCTTCCTTACAGATCATAGCTACTAGCTGGCCTAGGGTTTCATCCTTTACAGAGAGAGAGAGAGAGAGAGAGAGAGAGAGAGAGAGAGAGAGAGAGAGAGAGAGAGAGAGATCTGTGAAATCTTTACCAAAAAATCCCTTCTAATATAGGCTAGTTCCTTAGCTCAAAATATTTCCTGCTAAAGAGAATATGGAACTTATTTCCTCAAGGATGTAGCTCGCTCCGGGATTTCTTTTGAGCAAGTCCTAAAGATATGTCTTTTTTTGATCTGCTTTAGATAAGGCACCTGTTAATGTGGATACTGGTCTTGTGTTGGGAACTGGTGGAGCTGGTTTGGTGATTTTATGTGGATGTCGCCATCTGTTGCTACATTTGCTTTTACATTTAAAGAATTTTAAATTATGCATTGATTTTAACCATGGAGTTAGTACACATTGCTTTATCTGTTTTGACAGTGATTCTTCTATTAACAGCTGCTTGGAGAGGTTCTGTGATCCTAAAAAGTAACACAAATGTCATTTAAATAAATACAAGCCATTTTTATATTTAATTTCTAGGTGTGACTTCATAAATTAAAAACATCTACTTCTGCTTCATTGACTATGCAAAAGCATTTGACTGTGTTGACCACAGCAAACTATGGCAAGTTCTTAAGGAAATGGGAGTGCCTGATCACCTCATCTGTCTCCTGAGAAATCTCTATGTGGGACAAGAAGCTACAGTTAGAACTGGATATGGAACAACTGATTGGTTCAAAATTGGGAAAGGAGTACAACAAGGCTGTATATTGTCTCCCTGCTTATTAAATTTATATGCAAAATTCATCATGAGAAAGGCTGGACTGGATGAATCCCAAGCTGGAATTAAGATTGCCGGAAGAAATATCAACAACCTCAGATATGCTGATGACACAACCTTGATGGCAGAAAGTGAGGAGGAATTAAAGAACCTTTTAATGAGGGTGAAAGAGGAGAGCGCAAAATATGGTCTGAAGCTTAACATAAAAAAAAAAAAACTAAGATCACGGCCACTGGTCCCATCACCTCCTGGCAAATAGAAGGGGAAGAAATGGAGGCAGTGAGAGATTTTACTTTCTTGGCTTCCATTATCACTGCAGATGGTGACAGCAGTCACGAAATTAAAAGACGCCTGCTTCTTGGGAGAAAAGCAATGACAAACCTAGACAGCATCTTAAAAAGCAGAGGCATCACCTTGCCAACAAAGGTCTGTATAGTTAAAGCTTTGTTTTCCCCAGTATTGATTTATGAAAGTGAGAGCTGGACCATTAAGAAGGCTGATCGCCGAAGAATTGATGCTTTTGAATTATGGTGCTGGAGGAGACTCTTGAGAGTCCCATGGACTGCAAGAAGATCAAACCTATCCATTCTGAAGTAAATCACCCCTGAGTGCTCACTGGAAGGACAGGTCATGAAGCTGAGGCTCCAATACTTTGGCCACCTCATGAGAAGAGAAGACTCCCTGGAAAAGACCCTGATGTTGGGAAAGATGGAGGGCACAAGGAGAAGGGGACGACAGAGGATGAGATGGTTGGACAGTGTTCTTGAAGCTACGAACATGAGTCTGACCAAACTGCGGGAGGCAGTGGAAGACAGGAGTGCCTGGCGTGCTCTGGTCCATAGGGTCACGAAGAGTCAGACATGACTGAACGACTAAACAACAACAATACCAATCTTAAGGTGTAAGATACTCATCATTTTTGACAGCATGGGCTTATATGTCTGACTTATTTTGCATTGCTTTAAAGTTGCATGTCAAGGCCCTGTGACCTGCAGTTTCCTAGTGAATAATAAACACATAGATGCAAGTATCTAAGTTTCTGGGTTCAAACAGGCCACAGCTTTATTGGTTATAGATGTGAGCTGTTTGGCTTAGCCATCGAGTGAAGCCAGGCTATATCTCGACTCCTGCCCGCCTGCAGGGAGTCCATGTAAGGGTAAATCACCGATAGGGGGAGCCCTATGACCTACATCAAATCAGGGGCCCCCAAAGGATCCCTGTTGGGGTTGTGGCACGGTCCTAGCCCATGTCTGGGCATTGGACAGAATCCACACCCCCAGATCCCTTTAACAGAATACCCGTAATGAGTAGGGGCAGGCGGAGGATACAACCTTCCCTCCATCCAAACAAAGGCTTACTCAATGCCTAAACTCACAAAGTTGTGACGATTGCTACAAGGTAGGCAAAAACCAAATGCCTGGTGCCAATTTGTCAAGTGGAAAAATGCCTACCCAGCACCAACAATATGGCAGTATGACAATTGTTCATAGCAAGGTCATTTCAAAACAAAGCAGAAAAAGAGGGCGGGTGGGTTGGGAGATCTAGCAAAGGGTGAGAGAGTAGACATCCCTGGCTGCACCATAGTTTAAATCTCCCACGGCCATGCCACCAACCAGCATTGATTGGTCAGCGGGGCTTCACCTGGGTGGAGCCCTGCCCAGCGCTGGTGGTGCTGCCAGGATGGCAATGAGAGGAGTGTCAATTCCCATCCCCTGTCAGATCACTGCAGTGGCCTGGATGCCTGGCCTCAATGCCATCCACCAGGAAAAATGAGTGAACTTATTGATGTCTTACTTGCTTTACAACTGGGGTTGGCAAGGTTTACCTCGCCTGGGCTGGTCCACTCCAGCGGAGATCCCTCCGTGGGCCAGATTGGCCATGATTTCTGGCGTCTGCGTCTGCGCAGACATGATTTCCAGCCTCTGAACATGGGTAGACGCGATTTCCGGCACTGCGGAAGTGAGTCTCCGTGTCGTGCTGCACCAGTTTAGCACAGCATGTGAGGACTCACCAGGTGGGCGGCTTCGTTTGGGGGTGGCCTGTGGGCTGGTTAAACAACCCCCATGGGCTGTTTGTGGCCCATGGGCCTTAAGTTGCCTACCCCTGCTTTACAACAACCAGTGTTGCTACCCAAAGTACCAATGCAATAGGACCAACATCGCTCAAACAAATGTCATTCTGATTTTGTAACCAATACAAAACTCTGTCCAAATATTTTTCAGAAGCATAAATCCTGTCATGTCATCAATTAATTATAAATAACTTTTCAGATGTAGACATAGGTGCTTGGGCAAAAGGGTTGAGGGGAGAGATCAACTAAAAACTAACAAAGAAACACAAGAAGAGCCTGATGGATCAGGCTAATGCATAGGTGCCAACTCCCAGTTGAAAAATCCGGGATCGGCGTGGCGTGGCACCGGAAGTTGCACTGCGGCCATTTTGGAACTGGGCAGAGCAGCACCGGAAGTCGCTTTTATGCATGCTCTGCCCATTTCCAAAATGGCCGCAGCGCCAGAAATCTCTTCTGTGCATGTCCAGAGACTCCAGACATGCACAGAAGGAGCTTCCCCGGGCCAGTAAGAATCTGGGGGATTTACTGGGTTTTTTTTAATCCGGGATGCCAGTGGGAAACGGCTGGAAAAACGGGGGTTTCCCAGGGAATACAGGAGACTTGGCAGCTATGGGCTAATGACCCATCTAGTCCAGAGTCTTGTTCTCACTATGGCCAGCACGATGCAGTTTCCAGCAACTGGTATTCAGACGTATACACTTCCAACCATGGAGACGAAGCATAGCCATCATGGGTTACAGTCACTGATAGCCTTAGCATTATGTGCATCATTTCCTTATGACCTGCCACTAACCTAGTGACTTGTTACTGGCAGAAAGATGTTTCAAGTATATATTGCAACTAAGCACCATATATTAAAATACAGTCTATGCTGCTTAGCCTTGATCGTTCACTTCTCAGATAACCTCTTGGTTGCCCTTTTCCATCATGTTTGCTTAGGTTTGTAGTCATTAGATCTGACATTCATTCTATAAATTGCATACTTCAGAGAAATGTACAACCAGACAAGCAAAGGGCTCTCCATGTCCTTAAGGGAAGACAGAGGACTGAATAATGCTTATTACCCATTAAGCACTGAAATGCTTGTCCTTCAGATGATTTTCTCCCCCTAAGATGCTTTGCTCTTCCGTAAGGGTGCAGGTTATGTTTCAAAATCCAATGGAATCACTTGGAAGGGGTATTAATAGCATCTGGAGCAGACAACATGAACGGATACTTAAAATGTAGCAACAGAAACCCTTCTTTGGTGTGACACTGAAAGGTTAACTAAACCACAAGGTGGTCAGTGCGGCTGGGTGCACAAACTCCATCCATTGCCACTGTTTCTGGTGGAAGGGGGCCATCTGCAAGGAGCAGCTTTTTGTAACTATGGAGACTCTCCATGCATGGAAAATCAGACTTCTAAACTGAATGGTGACTTGTGGATATAAAACCTCCTTCCTGCAGAGGTTCATCTTTTATGAGTTGGAAGCTGAGCGGAACAGCAATGGGGATGGAGCTAGCATGTTCATTCTGGCTGCTATATAAGGTAACAAAACCAACAGAATGTCTGAAGAAAGGACCACAATGGGAGTTACACAGTTTCTCCCGAGGGCTTTGCTATGCATTTAGTCTGTGTCCTCAGGTGACTGCACCCAACTCATACATGACAATATTCTGTTGCGCTGTATTTACTGCAACTTCTTTCCTCTCCTCTGCTGGCTACATCAGTAGGGAATCTACCTAATTTATGGTTTGTGAAACAATAGACACATCAAAACACAGTTGCCCTTCAAAATTCACACTTTCTGAATTTTGCAATGCAGTTCTTCTCTCAAGCAATGTGAACAAAAATGTATATGCTAAGTAATGTGTGCCTAAAAATGCACATATTGGTGAAAATAACATCCAAAACTTTATTATATTAGGGGAAATTGCTTGCAAAAAATGTATACATTATGCAAAAATGCATACAAAAATATGTATATTAGGAAATAATAGAACTAAAATGTTAATGAATTTTCATGAGGTTTTCAAAAAAAGGGAAACTATTGTGAAAATATGAAGAAATGAACTTAAAAGTAGAGAAATGGGAAACCAAGTGAAACAGAAAATGACAGATTCTCCCATCCCTACAAATCACTGAGTCAATTACCACAAGTTTTCTTCAAAAATGACTCTGTAGCACTCACAAGTATTCTATGACAATTAGCCCTTCATGGCTGCCCATAACCGATCAAACCAGCCATTCATTTTGATCAAACTTACTAAAGTATTCCTAATCTGTTCCCACCACTGCATGCGCCTTTCCCTTCAGTTTTCAATTCAGGCGATGTGCCTTCAGAGACACTGATCTAAGTTTTACATTTATCAGAAACCCCTTAAACCAAAGATTTAGCAGGTAGGCTCAGGTGCTATAATGAGCCAGGTTCACAGGAAGTCAAGCCATCTGGATTTGTCCTTGCCATCCTTCCGGTGACATTTACAGAAACAATCTTACAGGGTTCACAGGTACTGAATGGGAACACAGCTTGCACATCTCAGCCCTATGAGTTCCTTATCAAGCAGGGCAGCTGAAGTGCACTCAGAACTAGCTCCTTGTGTTTCCCCATCACATTTATGATATGCAAAGCCAGTCATACTGTGAACATAAGAATACAAGAAGAGCTCTGCTAGATCACAGCAAATGCCCATCAAGCCCAGCAACTTGTTCCCACACTGGCCAACCAAAAGGCTATGGAGGGCCCACAAGCAGGCTCTGGGTGCAACAGCACTCTCTCAGTCTCCCCCATCTGTGATTCTCAGCAACTGGTATTCTGAGACACAGTGCCTCTGATACGGAAGGTAATGTATTGTGACCTTTGCATAGTCTCCAAACACTTCAACCGTACACCAATTATTTTCCATTTTTAAATTCACAGTATAATTCATGTAAGCGGTACTTGTTACAGTGCAGTTCATACTTCTCTCTCCCTAAAACTGGTTATTTATATCATGTTTCATCCTCCCCCTCCTCCCAGTTTTGTGCAGTCCAGAACAAATATTTACCAGATTGAGAAAATGTTGCCAGATATTGTACTTTTAGCAGACAAAATGGCAACAAAACAGAATCTCATAATTGGCAAATTCCTGTTCCTGAGTCCATATATGAATTAATAAACCATTGGGGTGTGCAACAAAATGTTGAAGTGTGAAGTTCTGTTTAGGGTTCCAAGGCAGCAGCCATTACTCTCTAAGATGTTCCATTAAATTTCCCCTCCCCCCAATTTTTTGTCACCCCACTCTACAAACATTCAGTATTCCATATCCACTGAACATGCACAATGCTTATTGGGCTGTTTTGGGGGTGTCTCCTCTTAGCTCCCCCCCTTAAAGATTTTTTCATTCCTCTAACAAAGCTCGTGGTTGCCTCAAGCCTCCTAAGACCTCCCACTTCTATATGGATTTTGGCTATATGTATCGACACTGAGAAAATGAGTTCATATATGATCAATACTGAGATGTTCTACCAAAAATAAGGGTAGATACAACATTGTCCCCTTCCTTCAAAAATAATGGCATATCTGGCAGAATCCAACGTACTTACCAACTAGACAGATAAAGTGTCTTCTGCTCTGCAGAACTCTAATTGTTATTTCCTTTTTCCTCACTGATGCATGAGGTGAAGGTTTCCATTTCCTTAGTTTCATTAGCCAAAAGAAATTACTATACTGATTCTGCATCAGTGAAAACTTTTGAGACTCCATTAAAACTAACCTTGAGCACTGCTAAGTGAAAAATCCTTTCTGTGAAGCTCATCCACATTCTTTCAGAACGAAATGCACACAGGTTGTTCCGGTTGTTATGGCAATGGAGGTGTTTTGCCTCTGACCCCATTGCCTTAACATCTGCCCCAATGCTGTTTCATGAAGCAGTGTGAAAAATTACCCCAAATGAGGTGCTTTTCATAGGGGAATGAAATACCGGTAGTTTGTAAGTCCTGTGCCTCCATTTTTGCTACCTTCAAAACCTGAAGAATGTCCCTGCTATGGCTGCTGCAATGGTCACCTTGCCCATACTCCTGAACATGTGTTGCATTATAATAAAATAGCCAGAATTCATATTCATCTTCAGCCATGCCTAAAATTTCATCCTTTTTCTACTTTTCAGCTCAAGATCATCTGTTAGCAGATACATAGTGGATCATTCCAAGACAGAAACGATAGCATTCAAGAGGGTCAGGAAGGACCAATTGTAAAGTTTTCATTTTTCACTGTCTTCCTTGCTTTATAAATGGCACCCAAAAGACACGACCTGGCAGAGAACAAGACTGCAAAAACAGATTAATACTTGTTTGCTATCCTTTCATCTAACTTTGAAGTCAAGGGACTAAAAGTAAATCTCATACGGTTCCCAGTATCTTTCACTGAAATACTATGTAACAAAGCATTTGTGTTTCACCTTTGCACCAAAACATTTCCATTTCTACTACAACCATAGTGTGATAGAGGTTTAATCACATAGATCCAAATACAGTGGAACCTCGGTTTATGAACACCTCGGTTTATGAATTTTCGGTTTATGAACGCCGCGGACCCATCTGGAACGGATTAATTCACTTTCCATTACTTTTAATGGGAAAGTTCGCTTCAGTTTATGAACGCTTCAGTTTATGAACAGACTTCCGGAACCAATTACACCCATGTTTCAGTTTATGAACGCTTCAGTTTAAGTACTTCGCGGACCCGTCTGGAACGGATTAATCCACTTTCCATTACTTTCAATGGAAAAGTTCGCTTCAGTTTATGAACGGTTACTCCGCGGACTGTCTGGAATGGATTAATCCACTTTCCATTACTTTCAATGGGAAAGTTCGCTTCAGTTTATGAACGCTTCAGTTTATGAACAGACTTCCGGAACCAATTGTGTTCATAAACCGAGGTACCACTGTATATGGCTTGACAGTTTGTAGAAGTAACTTTGCACCATAGGTACTACCTCTATGGGCCCTGAGCCCTTTGCCCCAATAAAATATTTAGGGGGGCACCTTCAAGATTCTCTGCAGGTTGGCACCTTTGTCACTTGTGTTTGGAATCAGTGAACCTGGCTGTGGTGATTTTAATGGGTTTTTCCAGTCATTGTTCTGTTCGTTTTTACATTCACAGTTAAACCATTCACATACACAGACATTTTTCTTCTTGGTCACTGCAGCATCATTCTTCGTATTCTGCTTTCAGGACTTCTATCCAATCTGATCAGAGGTAAGACTGTCTACTGGAAGCTGAAATTCAGAAGGAAAACGCCCTCGGGAGCCCAGAGTCTTTTTACCCATGAGAACCTGCATTCTCTGAGACACAGGACACTTCTCCACAAGGTTTCATCCCCGGATAAATTTCGAAAGTGAGAGGCAGTATGCAAATAAAAGATCTCAACAAACTCTTATTTCATATATGGATATGCTGTGCTTCAGTGCCAAAACAAAACTGAAAATAATTCACAGGTGTTCAAAGATATTTGAATCTATTCTTCCTGTGATTCCCATACTCTTACCCAGAGCCTCTCTAATAGATCTGAAATTTGTGTGGAGAGGGTAACAACGTTTAGATTTCTAGGCATTGAGTTACAGGAGGATCTGTCCTGGAGTGTTAATACAAGGGGGTTTGTGAAGAAGGTGCAGCAGAGACTGTATTTTTTGATAATTTTAAGGAAAAACCATCTTCCACAAAAGCTGCTGCTTGCCTTCTATCACTGTGCCATACAGAGCGTGCTCACGTACGGTTTATGTGTGTGGTACGGAAGCTGTACTTCCCAGGACAGAGCAGGGCTGTGTAGAATTATTAAAACAGCAGAGAGCATTATTGGCTGCTCACTCACCACCTTAGAACAAATTTACACCACCAGGTGCCATAGAAAAGCACTAGATATGTCAAGAGATCCAACGCACCCTGGTCACCATTTCTTTCAGCTCCTGCCATCGGGACGGAGATATAGAACAATGCAGGCAAGAACGAGCCGTCTCAGGAACAGTTTCTTCTCTAGAGCAATTTTGGCCTTAAATGGAAAGCCCGGACTTTGAAGTCATCTTATTTTACTTGTTATTTTGTAGTATATTTACTGTTTTTAATTAGCTTTTTGTAATTTTGGATTATGCGGAATGCTTTATCTGAGTGGATGTAGCAACCGAATAATTTCGTTGTTCCCGCAAGGGGACAATGACAATAAAGATATCTTAAATATCCTGCTATGCCACACAAGTCTCTGAGCAGTAAGAGACACCAGGGGTTCCATGCACTTTTCCAGGTTTGGTTTCCTTAGAATGAAGGTCAGCAGGTACTTTGGTGTCTTTAAGATAAATGGCTTTATTTACACATATACACAACGTGGCAATAGGATGGAGGGGCCTACAGCATCAAAACCTCCATAGATTCTGCTTCTCCTTAGATTTCCAGGAGAACCCAAAAGTTCAGCACAAAGCAGAACATGTGCCTGTGTCTTCAGCTTCTACACTACTTCTAGCTCACTCGCACATATCTCTGCTGTTGTTCTCCTATGTAGTAGCTGGGTGAGAGGGGTGAGGGAAAGGCCCATCCATTTGTTCTATGGGACAGAACAACTTATTGTTCTGCTAAATCAGGTACCCCCAAACTTCAGCCCTCTACATGTTTTGGACTACAATTCCCATCATCCCTGACCACTAGTCCTGTTAGCTAGGGATCATGGGAGTTGTAGGCCAAAACATCTGGAGGGCCGCAGTTTGGGGATGCCTGTGCTAAATCATGCTACTTAAGTAGCCAGCCCAAGCCATTAACCTGAAAGAGGAACTGGTTTGGCAAGCTTCTCCTTTTAGATTCCACACTCACAGAACCAAGATCCTAGCTTTGGAAGTGGAAACAAGGTTTCATCCAGACTGACACCCCCAAAATCAGAACAATACCTATACAGTCCATTTTTCAATCAGTCCAACCAGCCTATGCTCAAAGCACTGCCTCATGTCTCCTCCATTTTGACAGTTCCAATTGTCAGCTATCTTCTGTCCCTCATCTCCCACTTATACTGCTCTTTGCTTCCTTTGCCTTTTTATTCTGGGAACAGGTCCAATTGGTTAGCTCAGGCATCCCCAAACTGCGGCCCTCCAGATGTTTTTGGCCTACAACTCCCATGATCCCTAGATAATAGGACCAGTGGTCAGGGGTGATGGGAATTGTAGTCCAAAACATCTGGAGGGCTGAAGTTTGGGGGTGCCTGGGTTAGCTTATTCTTAACACTTTCTTCTTAACAAGGTTAACTCCAAGTCTTTCTGATTCCTCAGAATATATAACATAGTCATGGCTTTGTTGTCAGCTTTTAATTTTTGTTACTTTGGGGTCAATAAGTTTATCACGCTGCCACAGGGCCCAAAAACTACAAAAAAAACCCCTGCTGGATTTGTCGAGATGGAACAGAATGTGCTAGAGACAGGGTAGACATAGTCAGGCCAACTGTCAGTTTTGATCAGTGGGGCCCATGACACCACCCTGAGAACATGCTGAATAGCAGGCTATAAATCCTGACAAATAAATTATAATATTTCAATATACCCAATTCAATTGTAAATATATTTCTATTGTTTAAATATTTCTTGGACAGTATTTCAAAAAGAAGGAATTGCTTGTCAATACAAAAGAAAATCTAACCCATAAATGTTTACCTCACATTTTAATGACGGATATTAAAGGTGTACATCTAAGAAAACCTACATAGTACCAGCTCAAACTCAAAAGAAAGTATTTTTGGCCACATTTACAAGATAGGCAGCAGCAGAATATTGTCACATATGTTGGGTATTTTAGGAATGAACCATAATCAAACATTGTTTCCAAGCAACGAGCATTTAAAGCAGTTAATTGAATTGATGGTGAATGGATTTTTTTGTGTCTCTTTCTAGGGTGCATTAAAAAAACAGCTCATGAATACCTGCAAATAACAAGGTTTACAATGTTACAAAGCACAATTTTGGGCTGCTGAGTTTAAAAAAGATTAACTACAGTCTTTAATTTCCCCTTCCCTTTCCTAAGCAATGAATGGAAATCCAGCTGACAATTAACTTTTTTTGCTTAGTTTGGTGTGTCAATTCATTCAATATTATCAATTTCCTTTAATTATTCATTTGTGTTTCTCTTGTAATAAAAATTAACACAGGCTTTGATTTTTTTTAAGGCTACATAAATCATAACTTTCACATATGCATCATTCATTTCTGGTTGTATTGCTGTATCAACAATGTAAATATTGTGAATGGAAATGGAAGTGCTATGATTAGGGTTGAGGTCATTTTTCCAATCTTAAATTCAATTCTCCACATTCCCACAGCAATTTTCAATTTTAAACAATAATTCAAGAACCTTTGTCAGCATTTTAGTGTGAATTTCTCCTAATTTTCACATTTATGCTATTTTGACTAAAGTATACATTTTTGCAAGCATGTTTCCTAATACGTTTTTGCATTCAGTAATGTGGAAGATGTGTTGCATTTCTGTATGTTATTTTCAGCAATATATACATTTTTTGCACATTTCCCCCTACCATATGCATTTTGTACATATTGTTTGAATCGAGAACTTTATGGGGGGGGAATTCAAAGAAGTGTAAATTTTCAAGGACAGCTAGTTTAAAAATCAGGTAGTTTCTCATTGAACTGCAAGCACAACCAAACTTCTCCGTCAAATTGAAGTATCATTAGAGCAAACAAAGAATATGTATGTTACCCATTTGAACAAGCAACTTGGAATCAGACGCATTGAAAGTATCATGGATTTAGTTCTGTGCTGAAAATACAGTGGTACCTCTGGTTAAGAACTTAATTCGTTCCGGAGGTCCATTCTTAACCTGAAACTGTTCTTAACCTGAGGTACCACTTTAGCTAATGGGGCCTCCTGCTGCCACCACGAGGCAATTTCTGTTCTCATCCTGAAGCAAAGTTCTTAACCCAAGGTACTATTTCTGGGTTAGCGGAGTCTGTAAGCTGAAGCGTCTGTAACCTGAAGCATCTGTGACCCGAGGTACCACTGTATCATCATCAGTAGTAGTAGTACTTAACACAACCATTTGCCATCAATTCATAAGGAAAGAAATCATCAAAAATTGTGAAAGGGAAGAAAAAAATATAACGAAATTTTCAAGGATGGGTTGCAGGGGTTTTGTTGTGCTTGCCTAACTTTCAAGGTGGCCAAGGGGTGTTTAAGACTGCAGATTTCTGGGGTGCTTGCTGCTAACTTGCAACTTTACATTTTGGCACAACTGTATGGTGTCTTGTGGGGGGGGGGGCTTGAGAAATGGAATCCAAAGATCAGGTCCAAAACTGGTATAGTGCAAAGATAATTCACTCATCAGACCAAACCTCACTTTTCTACTCCAGCTTTCCCTCTCATACACAACATAAATTGTTGCAGGGGATCCAGAATCGTGGGGATACAGAAGTTTCAGCCCAGCATATACAGTGATACAGTGGTACCTCGAGTTACGAAGACGATCCGTTCCGCGGCCGTCTTCGTGAGTCGAGGTTTTCGGATGTTGAAGTGCCACTTGTGCGCATGCGCTGACCACGCACGCCGCGAAAAGATTTCCGGGGTTGTCGACTTCGGAAGTCGAAACCTTCGGAAGTGGAAGTGTTCGGATGTCGAGGTATGACTGTACCTCTAGTTACAAACTTACTTTGTTCTGGAGGTCCGTTCTTAACCTGAAACTGTTCTCAACTAGAGGCGTGCTTTCACTAATGGGGCCTCGTGCTGCCACTGCACTGCCGGCACACAATTTCCATTTTCATCCTGGGGCAAAGTTCTCAACTTGAAGTAACTCTTACAGGTTAGCGGAGTTTGTAACCTGAAGCGTTTGTAACTCAAGGTACCACTGTACTACAAAAATACATACAGTCATACCTCGGGTTACGAACGTGATTCGTGCGGGAGCCATGTTCGGAACCCCCAGCATTCGCAGCCTGAAGTGCACATCGGCGCACACGCGTGACACGATTTGGCGCTTCTGCGCATGCATGTGATGTCATTTTGCACATCTGCACATGCGCGAGGGCTGAAACCCAGACGTAACCTGTTCCGGTACTTCCGGGTTCAGCGTAGTCCGCAACCCAAAAATGCACAACCTGCAGCATTCGTAACCCGAGGTATGACTCTACTTAAACCTCATGTGCATTTCTCACAACCACACAGATCTCCTTAACCTCCAGACTAGTTCCTCCAAGGATTCACTACCATCAGTTCCTCTCCCCTTTCCACCTAGGCATCTCACCATCTAAACAATGGGAAACAGAGCCATATCTATCTTTCCTCCTCTGTGAAGATAAAAACCCTCCTGGGAGAGAATCTTGGCATTCATATTTGACTCCTAATACCGGTAAGTGAATGTTTTCCCTCTCCTCCCCCCACCTCCTAGCCATGTCAAGGGAGAGATACAAAATATGGTGTGAACTTTAACAACTGAGACAATTCCCCCCCCCATGAGAAGCCTTTTCTGCTAGTAATCCTAAGGAGAGGACAAACATCCTTTATACCAAAGCACCTCAACAAAGAGTTGTCTGAACAAATGAGCAAGTGCTCAAGCTTGCTAGATCATCACAAAATTTTCTTTATCCCTGCTCTGCTGGGAGATTTCAATAATCAAAAAACAACAACAACAAAAACTAGGAATAGCAAATGAATGCAGATCAGTATTTCAGACCCAAATAGTCCTAAGCGTTTTAAGTATCTAGAAGTTGAAGCCAAAACTTTTGTCAACTAGGCTCTAACCACAGGCTCAGCGAAAAGTAGCAATTCAGAGAGCTTTGAACACCAGGGAACATGAATTGGGGTTTGAGATCAAAATCCTAAAATTGCCACTTGGCTACATCCCCGGCTTCAACGTTAGATATACAAGGGGATGATTCTGCATCATTTAAAGCTATTATACCTGTCCCGCTGATTAAACAATAGAATTTGAGGCTTTTGCTGTGACGAGAAGGGGGAAATCATGCACCAGGGTGTTCAAATATATTCCGTTCCCTAACACACTGTGCTACATTGGGCTGCTCAAAGTCTGACAAGGGCAACCTTTTGTATTAATCCACATGGAGTGCCAAATAGGATAACATTGAAAAGTTTTCAGTACACTCTGTAGCCTGTTGGGGGTTTTTTTTGCAATCACACAGGAGGTCTGAGGAGGTTGTACTGGATGTAATAATGGAGCGGATTAGAAACACCTGCTGCTCGCTTGTAAACAGGAGCAAACCACAGGCATGCTGTTAACATTCCACTTGGTGGAACTTGGAGCTTGATCAGATAAATCAGTTTATTAGTATTAAGCAAATGCTGCTTATATGACAGGAAAATCAGTAGGTATGTCTTGATAGTTTGCCTCAAAATGCTTATCATTTGTAGGCTGCCCTGTCATTTTCTTTAAATGGAACACTACCGCGGCTTGAGAAGACAAACAGGAAATGCAGATAGAAGGAAGTTAATCAAGGCACACAAAAAGCCGTTTGGATTGGTTTTGATACGTTCTTGATCCATAAAACGGTTTCTCTTCTAGATCTCAAATCTCAAATACGGCAAAATGTTCATTATTGTTGTTAGTTAGCATTATTTAATTTATATGCTGCTTAATGCCAAAATAAGGTTCTAAGCAGATTACAAGTACAAAGCCCTAGTAACAGCAGTTAGGCAGCAACATAAAAAGAACCTGACAGTAGCCCATCTAGTTCCACATTCTATTGCAGTGGCCAACAAGATGCTTGTGTGAAGCCAGTTGTTTCCCTGCTACTCCCTTAGCCTACGGACAGGCAGGTCCTTTGGCTTCCTCATCATCCCTAACAATGAAATGACATTAGTGATATAGTCTCAGAGTAATAGGACGGTACATTTAAGGCCACACTTGAAAATTGCTTAGAATCTTATTATGGAATTAAGCAGTATATGAATTAAATAATAATGCTAATTAATACTACTAATAATAAATTAATTATGAAGAGCATTTTGTTTGAGAGCTATTGGTGCCCCTTTCCAAGAATGACCATTAAATCACACAGAGAATCCTTGCCAATGCTGCCAAACCCATTTCAGACCGGAAGACAATCTACCCTAGGAATGGCTAACCTGGTACCTTCCAGATGTTGTTGAACTACCACTGCCACCATCCCTGACTACTGGCCATGCTGGCTGGGGCTGATGTGAGCTGTAATCCAGTAACATCTCCTAGGTATGTTATAAAGGGCATTACATTTCTAGAGAGGCTTGGGAGGGCTCCAGTAAAGCCATTTCTAAGAGACCAGAGAAAAATCCTGGGTGCAGTTTCAGGGATTTCTGCTTAGCTTAGTGAGTCTATAGAAGATCTGTTTAAATATTTTAACTTTTGTATGTTTTAAAGGATGGTTGTAATTTTTGCTTGATTTTCAAGTTTGATCTTTTTGTAAACCACTTTGAGACATTTCTTTTACAATCAAGAGGTGCATAAATTTTATGGAATAAATAATTTATTAAGTAAAGAATAATAATAATAATAATAATAATAATAATAATAATAATAATAATAATAATAATAATAATATTTATTATATGTACCTCACCCATCTGGCTGAGCTTCTCCTGCCACTCTGGGCGGCTTCCAACAACAAACATTAAAATACATCAAATATCACAGATTAAAAACTTCCCTAAACAGGGCTGCCTTTAGGTATTTTCTAAATGTCAGGTAGTTGTTTATCTCTCTGACCTCTGATGGGAGGGTGTTCCACAGGGCGGGTGCCACTACCGAGAAGGCCCGGTCTGCCTGGTTCCTTTTAGCTTTGCTTCTCACAGTGAGGGAATCGCCAGAAGGCCCTCGGCGCTGGACCTCAGTGTCCGGGCAGAACAATGGGGGTGGAGACGCTCCTTCAGGTATACTGGACCGAGGCCATTTAGGGCTTTAAAGAAGATGAAATAATCTTGACTTCCCATTGGGTGTGGAACACTTCCTTAAATATTTTCAGTTTAGAGGAACATAACTTGAAAGAACTGAACTTGGACTCATTTGAACCTATTCAAGTTCAACAGAGCTTGTGAGGAGATAATGAACCCACCCTACCCATCTCCATTGTTCACTAGGTGTTACGGGGCTATTGTCTGCAGCAGGTAATCCTCCTGTACTCATGAAAGCGCCTGCACACTTTGAAACCCTCCGAAATCACAGCTGTTGATGTCCAACCTCTATGCTGCGTGGCCCAAGCTCTACTTGTCCAAAGGTCTGCAGCCACAACTGGTTTCCTCAGCAGTGTCCTAATTGCAGCATCATTTACTGGAGCAAGAGTTGTCACAGATCCCTGCTAAGGGGGCACGGGAATGAGACATATGCCTTGCTTATTGGAGTGAGTGATTGTCTCAATTAAGTATAGAAGGCTGAAGAGATTAGTGACAATCTGAAAGCCTAATGAGCAGAGATCAAGAGGGCTGCCATTTTCTCCCCATGTGTACAACATCTGATGGTCATATCAATCTTCCTGTAAGCTGCTTTGATGCCTGAGAGGTGGATTGAAATGAGATAATGAACCTAACCTCATAGGAAAATAGGACATTGTTCCATAAACCACTGTTCCATTCAGCTCCGTTCTGTTTACAAGGCCTGGCAGCATCTCTCTAGGGTTTCCCAGCCCTACCTGGAGATGCCAGGGATTGAACCTGGAATATTTTGCATGCAAAGCTGATGTTCTGCATCCCCTATCCTTTTACTCTTCTTTGACCCTTTCCCAGTGCAGATACACTTCGTAGAGTCTTCTTTAGTTTGGTATTTTCTGGTTACATAGTGAAGCATACTGTGAGCATCAAACCTCAATTGATTTTATGAAATCAATTTGTATATCATCTTTTCACATGCTTGTGAAGGCAACACCACCATAAAAAACCATATAAACAACAAAGGAAACAAACATCTCGTAATTATTATTCTTACTGTAAGAAAGATCCTATATGAAGTATATCTGAGCACTGAAAATTGTCGCAGCTGATAAAACTAACTAGCAACACCTTAGCTGGTCTTGAATACTTTGATGAAAAGTGCACCTTGCATTGCTCTTGGAAAGTTCTATGGGAAATACTATACTGACCCTCAGGTCCAGCTCTACCATTAGGCAGAGTGAGGCCACCACCTCAGGCAGCTGGTTTTCAGTGCTGCAAAGGAGCAGTGAATTGTTAGCCACTTTATTTGTTCTCAGATTATTAGAGGGAGATATGCTTGGGCTATTTTCTGCCTCAGGTTCCAAAAATAACTTGACAGGCCTTGAATACTGTTCAAATATGTGCATCTTGTCATGGTGGCGGAGGGATGCTATTTGCTGCTTTTCCTCAGGCAACAATACTTCTTGGGCTGGCCCTGCTGAGATTTATTCCCCAACCTTAATGCTATTTCCCAGTGCATGTAGGAGTGCCACTATATTATTATTAATAATAATAATATTTAGACCCCGCCCATCTGGTTGAGTTTTCCCAGCCACTCTGGGCGGCTTCCAACAGAACAGAACATTAAAATGCAATAATCTAATAAAATGCAATAATCTAATAATCTAATAATCTAATAGTATTCTATTATTGATTGGAGAACTCACTGTGATGACTTAAATTGCTTGCAGAGTCTAGCAGTAGTACACAAGAAGTCCTTCCACTCATCATAGATGTGTTGGCCTCTTGAGAATCAACAGCAGTGCAGCTAGTAGAAAGGAAAGTTGTTTCCCAAGATCAGTCTTTGCTGGCTGGGCTGATGGGAGATGTAGTCCAAAACATTTAGAGACTTCCAGGTTGGTGAAGGACTGATCTAAGGAAAACCATTGACTTTGACATCTGGATCACCTGTAGGCTTTTTTTGTTGGATTGAGCATGATGTGAACATTGTACCAACTGAGTTCCATCAGGCCAGAACACTCTACTGAAGAGATTAGTATGCCGTGACTCTCCAGATGCTGCTCCCATCCTCCCTGACCACTGGTCATGTCACCCAGGGGCTGATGGGAGTTGTAGGCCAGCAACAAATGGAGAGCCGCATGTTCCCCATCCCTGCTCTATTGTTTTATGGCAGCAAGCAAAACTTGGCTGGATCTTTCCTTTGCCGGCTTATTTTTTGTTTCATTTTTTAATGCTGTTTTCATGTTGGCAGCTGTCCCCCAAAAGTGTTGATTTTTAAAAAATAATAATGATGATGTTAGTGGATTTGTGTTAGTTTTAGTTTTTAAAAAATTTTGCTATTAGTAAAGGTGGGTGTCAGAGGTTGCTTTTGCAATATTGTATTATTTTCTGCTTTAAACCTTTAAAACAAATGATAAATTTTAAAAAGAGCCCCAATGCTAAAGGCAAACAAGGAGAGTAAACAGTCCAGAAGTCCTCAGTATATAGATTAGAATGAAAACTACCTGGTCCAGTCAGATGCCTTTGAGAAGTCCACAAGCATAGCATGGAAGCCATAAACCTCCCTAAGCAACTGATATTCAGAGGTATATTGTTTCTGACTATATAACCATGTACAGCCATAGCTGTAAAGGAACAATCAAGAGCATTACAATGCACTCCCAATTATTCCTCTGTAAGCAGGGCTTACGTTCAGTGACTTTTAAATTAGGCACCAACTAGGAACCTTCCCATTTATGGTTTCTCTTGGGAGCCTCCCATTGCAGCCAGTTCCCACAGCAAGCAGGGCTTGCTTTTGACACTGGATTCACATTCAGCACTGGATATAAGATGTTGTTGTTCAGTCATGTCCAACTCTTCATGACCCCATGGACCAGAGCACGCCAGGCACTCCTTTCTTCCACTGCCTCCCGCAGTTTGGGCCAGACTCATGTTGGTGGCTTCGAGAACACTATCAAACCATCTCGTCCTCTGTTGTCCCCTTCTCCTAGTGCCCTCCATCTTTCCCAATATCAGGGTCTTTTCCAGGGAGTCTTCTCTTCTCATAAGGTGGCCAAAGTATTGGAGCCTCAGCTTCAGGATCTGTCCTTCCAGTGAGCACTCGGGGCTGATTTCCTTCAGAATGGATAGGTTTGATCTTCTTGCAGTCCATGGGACTCTCAAGAGTCTCCTCCAGCACCATATATAAGATATATATGCCCAATAATTCCACCTTTATTAATATTTTCTAACAAGTTACCTGAAACACACATTTAGCTAGCTGTCCTCTAACTCCCTCCTGCTGATTCCAGAGCTATGTTTGCTACTCTGTACTCTCTTAAAGAGATAAGTTTTAGTGACAACAGTACTTCACTTCTGAGTTCTTTAAGCACTCAAGTATTAAGTGATTTCTTAACTTAACTATAACTTCATGCCTTTCCACCTCTATTAGATTCATTTCCTCCAATGTCCATCTGGGGAAAAAATAGGTATCGGTAATAGTAATAGTTATTACCATAGCAAGCCCACAAACAAAGCATACAGATGACAGCCCTCTCCTGCTTTTGCTCCCTAGGAATTGGCATTCGGTGGCATATTGGCACTGCAGATCAGGCTCCATCCCACTACTTCTGTAGCGAAGACAGATAGAAATTGTTCAGCTTACCTGTAATCTCACCTTCCTCCTTTAGGAATCCATTTACTCCTTTGTTGTCCACCTGTAAAGGTCATTTACAGTTGCCCGCACATTCCTTTGTGTTGCACCCCCAAGAAATGTAGCTTTCAGAAGTTGTGTTGGATGGCAGACGGTGCAGTTCTGACCTTTATTTTCCATCAACATTGTGATTTATTTATTTTTAAAATCATGACAGCAATTGTCTCTACTAACCTATTTTATATCTTGTGTTCAAGCAGGAATATATTGTGAAACGCATGGTGTCGCTATCATTTTCCCCTAACGCAAAATCTATGGTAAGATACGCACATTGGAACATGATTGTTGTCACAGCTCCTGTGAATGCACAGCACTGCCATATTTCTGCAACTTACACATTATCAAGCTATGTGGTGCCTGGAAAACTGCCAGGATTTTCACTCCTTTATGCAATGATTGTCCATTTGGCTAGTCACAATGGTCACTGGGGTTTGCTGAGCTGCAGGGTCACATCATAACTCCCAGCAATACATTTCCTAATCATTTCATGTGGCAGAGGTTATGGAAAACATAAATTTGAAGCGAATATTATTGAACTCCAAAACTGTTTCCCCCCCAAAAAGAAGTTACCCCTTTCCTGTTCTGTTAATTCTTATGTATTATTAGACCCTATAAAAATATCTTTTAAAAAACCCAAAGAACTTAACTACAGATTGCCACCATACCGTAGTTGCATATAATGCAGATCTCCCTGTTCTACCTGCTGAAAGTACAGCAGGCGGAAGTGCATTTAGCAGGAAGGAGAGCAAATGTTGGGTATAAACACAATACTCACATAAATAAAAAATCTCAACCTGCTGTACAAAAATACAGCATTCAAAAACAACAAATTTGTGCTATAAAAACAAAAATTCAGTAATACTGAGGTCCAATTTTACGAGTCAGGGGAAGATGGGTCTTTACAAGACATGTGAAGCAACTGGTGGATAGTATTTCATGCCTTCTCTGTTGAAAGCAGGGAATGATGCGAGAGTCATCACGATGATTCTCTGGGATTTTATTCTGTGCCATAGAGGTTTCAAGGCTGACATTTTAATTCTACTGCTGCCTACATTCAGGTTCCTTAGCCACATGCCGAGTGAATGGCAATTGAACATTAGAGTGCTCTGTCATGCTCCTAGGGAAGCAGACTGATAGGATTACTTAGTGACAAGCTCTAAAAATCCTATCTAGTACAACCCAGTAGGATATCCAGCATGTATGACTAGGAATGGATTTCCCTTTTTTTCCCTTTCTTTCTTTGTCTCCAAGCTTTATTAACATAATTCTATCACATAGTCTACTAAGAGGCAGAAATCATTGTCGTAAACCCAACGAGGATTTCACTTTCTGTGGGTTAAAAACATTTCCACGTGTCAATAGCCATTACTGTTTGCATATGAAATGGCAAAACATGCAGACACAAGAAATCCTATTTAAACAGCTTTGGCTATTAGTTAAAACAATCATAGGATAAATCCAGAGAAAATATTGCATTTGAAAGGATGTGTACTAGGAAGGGATGGGGAATCCATAGTTTAATAAGTATTTCCACTTAAGGTTGTCTTTATCACTGACCATTTATTGTAATGCAATGAGGAAAACATGTTGTTGTTTAGTCATTTAGTCGTGTCCGACTCTTTGTGACCCCATGGACCATAGCACGCCAGGCACTCCTGTCTTGCACTGCCTCCCGCAGTTTGGTCAAACTCATGTTCGTAGCTTCGAGAACACTGTCCAACCATCTTGTCCTCTGTCGTCCCCTTCTCCTAGTGCCCTCAATCTTTCCCAACATCAGGGTCTTTTCCAAGGATTCTTCTCTTCTCATGAGGTGGCCAAAGTATTGGAGCCTCAGCTTCACGATCTGTCCTTCCAGGGAGCACTCAGGGCTGATTTCCTTAAGAATGGATAGGTTTGATCTTCTAGCAGTCCATGGGACTCTCAAGAGTCTCCTCCAGCACCATAATTCAAAAGCATCAATTCTTCGGCGATCAGCCTTCTTTATGGTCCAGCTCTCACTTCCATACATCACTACTGGGAAAACCATAGCTTTAACTATACAGACCTTTGTAGGCAAGGTGATGTCTCTGCTTTTTAATATGCTGTCTAGGTTTGTCATTGCTTTTCTCCCAAGAAGCAGGCGTCTTTTAATTTCGTGACTGCTGTCACCATCTGCAGTGATCAAGGAGGAAAACATGCTGGACACATAATATGGATTTACAGTGAGAACCTTTAGAATTTAAAACTTGATCTAAAATGATGTATAAAGGTGGTGCTGTGGGTTAAACCACTGAACCTCTTGGGCTTGCCGATCGAAAGGTCGGAGGTTTGAATCCCCATGATGGGGTGAGCTCCCGTTCCTCTGTCCCAGCTCCTGCCAACCTAGCAGTTTGAAAGCACTCAGTGCAAGTAGATAAATAGGTACCACTCCGGCGGGAAGGTAAATGGTGTTTCTGTGCAATGCTCTGGTTTCGCCAGAAGCTGCTTAGTCATGCTGGCCACATGACCCAGGAAAACTGTCTGCAGAAGCGGACAAACACTGGCTCCCTCGGCCAGTAAAGCGAGATGATCGCTGCAACCCCAGAGTCATTCATGACTGGACTTAATTGTCAGAGGTCCCTTACCCTTTACCTTTAAAATGAAGCATATTTTCTGGAATCTGGGAAAAGAGCACAACCAATCATTAGGTGCCACTGATAAGAATTATGCATGTTGATTTATGCAAAAGAGGATGAGAGGTTCTGAAAGACAAGTCTTTTTTTAAAAAAGAAGAAAGACAGAAATAAGCTCCGTGTTACTGAGAGTGATTTAACATCACCTAACACTAGCAGTTCACAGCTTACCTCTCAGAAAATGTCAAAAAGTGAAATAAACCATTTGCTACCTAATCTTCCTCGCCTTGTACCACTGTCTGCTTCTGACAGTAATCCTCCAAGTCTAATAGCATGATCCACCTCCAAACAAAGGACAAGGTAAAACTAAGCCTCCTACTGGAAGCAAAGGTGCAGTTCTGAAAGTAGATCCAAAGATTGGTATAGGTGGGAGATGCGTCATCGTCTAGACTGGAATTGATTATGTTGACAGTAAGAGATACTTGGCTCCTAAGCATACCATGCCTGAGCTTAACAGTATATTTGCCACCATAAAGGATCCTTAACCATGGTATTCATCACAATAAAGGTAAAGGTAAAGGGACCCCTGACCATTAGGTCCAGTCGTGACCGACTCTGGGGTTGCACGCTCATCTCGCATTATTGGCCGAGGGAGCCGGCGTATAGCTTCCAGGTCATGTGGCTAGCATGACAAAGCCGCTTCTGGCAAACCAGAGCAGCACATGGAAACGCCGTTTACCTTCCTATTTATCTACTTGCATTTTGATGTGCTTTCGAACTGCTAGGTTGGCAGGAGCTGGGACCGAGCAACAGGAGCTCACCCTGTCACAGGGATTCGAACCGTCGACCTTCTGATCAGCAAGCCCTAGGCTCAGTGGTTTAACCACAGCGCCACAAATTAGTCACTGTGTCGAGGGCCTTTGGGGCTCCATGTTTCAAACTGGTTAAGTAAAGAGATGCCAATAGTGTAACGCTGTACAGAATAACTATTCTTTTGTTCATGAATCAGCAACAAAGAGTCATAACTCTAGCCAACTACCAACAAGGGGCAACACCGAAGATCAAAACTGGAGGCTTGTCATGGTGAACTGGAGAATTCGTGACAACCTGAAGCTCAGGCGTGTCTTGTAAAGAGCTCACATTGATCCACCTTACTTGCCAGTTCATCTGCCAC
This sequence comes from Zootoca vivipara, assembly GCF_963506605.1. Classification (NCBI taxonomy): domain Eukaryota; kingdom Metazoa; phylum Chordata; class Lepidosauria; order Squamata; family Lacertidae; genus Zootoca; species Zootoca vivipara. The sequence continues at coordinate 34,331,843 of NC_083279.1, forward strand.
AGTTGGTTGGTGGCTGCAGGGATGGGCAGGCCTGTCTGCAGCAGTTCCACTACTTTCAGGGTCAAGGAATACTGGAATTTGCAGCATCTCAGGGTGCCAGGGACCTCGGACACAGAGTTTTCCATGGCACCTGAGTACTTGGTAAGGATGTCAAACTCCTGGAAGCTACATGTTCCATTTTTCCTTTCCTGCAGGAAGCTGTCATGATGATGAGCAGTAGCCCCCCAGACTTGAGGAGCCATGGGACATGCAGTTTGCAGGGGACCTAAAATCATTCTTTCGAACCTGTGCTGGGAAAGCAAGGTTAAATATGCTTGAAATACAAGAAAGTCAATGTCCCTTCACTGTCTTTAATGTCCAAGCTATTATTGGTGTATTCCAAAAAAAGATATGGAATGTGTTGTTTTGATTGGCACCTCTGGATTTTTTAGATAAGAACGGGTGGAAAGCCTGGAATCCATTTTATAGAGAAATAATTCTTAGCATTTCTCATGATAGTTGGATATAGTAATTATTCATTATTTGCTTTTTATGCATAAGTAATCTCCTTTTTTCCTGACACATGATAGATAATTGTCCTTAAGAATTTGCAAGTAAAATGTGGCATTTGCATAAAGGTTTCCTTTTTAACTTGCTTTCACCTCCACGCTGCTGAGTTTCAGTCTGATGGAGAAAGGCACCTGGAAAGCAAAGTGGCTTTTAATGAGGGCATGTCTGATGGTGGAATAAATCAAGTAACCTTTGACTTCTGATGGATAGCTTGTCGCCTTGTACTAGAATGCAAACTCTGTGTAATTGTAATTCTGTGACAGTTGCCTCCATTGAGTAATATACTATAATGCACTTGAAAGGAGGCCACTGGAGGCCTAAAGATGGAACAGGAAGCTTTGAAACCACATCCAGAGTCTGTTTATGATTTTTTGAGCAGAATGAGAATGGAGGCAGGAGATGGTAGAAACCCCAAGTCAGTTCCTAAGCTCCTTCCTGAACAATTACATGCTGTTGAAACATGCACATCACACATTTAATCAGGAACAGGAGCCCTTTGGGTGAGAGCAATCTATCATCTGATAGACATGGATTGTGATAGATGGTGGAACTTAGGAGAACCTGTTGCCCAGCTTGCATTCCAAGAGGTGCCCGCTTCTTTGAAGCATCCTTAAGGCTGTTTTCACACCAGGCAGTTAATGAGAAATTTAGCATGAGGCCTCTTGCATCCTATTTTGCCTCGCTTTGAAGTATCTTTAGATTTAACAAGGTGTGCACAGCACACACGCTGTCACCTTTGGAAACAAAAATGATTGGAACTGAACGAATGTTCATTAATTCTCATCTGGAGTCATACGTAATCACTATGGGCAAAAGCAAATGATCAGAGCTGTCATACGAGCGTTCTAGGGTTGTGCCAGCTGAAACAACAGCAGGGAAAAACTGTATGTGCACTACACACTGGCCAAAATAAGATAATTATCATCACCAGCACTACTCCCGCCATGATTAAGATGATTTCTATCATTACTACAAAAATCAAACCAGTTTAGGAGAATAACCAAGCCAAATCTTGGCCCTGGAAATAAGTGTCAGCTAAGGAAAATGCCATCTGGAAATTGACCACACCTTTGGGGAATAAGGATCTATCTCACCATAAAGTTGTCAACCCTGAGACCTTAAGCAAGGGCAGCAATGGAATCTAAGGGAAAGATCTCTGGAACAATTGCAAGACGGAACCCCGTTAGATGCAACATTTGCCAGTTAAAATTGATAGCACCAAAACAGGACATGATGGTATGACAGCCATTTGAAATCCTAGGACTAGCCCACATTTATGAAGAGAAACACAATATTGAGTCTTTTTAGCCGGTCACATGCAAAGAAATGCATAAGGGCCTGAGCTTATATGGTTCCAAAGACTGCACACAGTGCGCCAGTTTGGGGTATTTCAGTGGTGCAAAAGCACAGACAAAGCCCCATTGGCAGCACTGTTAGACTCAATCCTTTCACAAACCACTTGAAGACGGGGCTTTATGCTCTGGCAAGGATGAAGCCATCCCACGTTAACATCATCTAACAATACACTACAAAAAAAGGAAAAAGGGAACCAAGGGCAGTGCTGGACCGATTGTGCAGCAGCTATGGCAGCGCAAGACACTTAATGTAACGAAGAGGTGTTCTTTAAGTAACACTTCAAAAGCTGAGGCTTGCCACTTAAGAATATCAGATAAGATTATTTCCTTCCCCACCCTGCACCAAAGTACAGGCTAAATTGATGTGGAGACCTATCACTTTTAGAAACTAATGGTGAGATTAACTCTTGACTAAGTGGCAATGGTGGAACATTGGCTATTTAATATTCAAATGGCAATTTTCTAATTATCTAAGCAAGGAGACATTAAACAGGTCACTGTGTGTGTGTGTGTGTGTGCGTGCGCACGCGCCTCTCACATACAGCTTGCTGGGGCTGGATCATTCTTTCTTTTTTAGCACTCCATTAACATCCTAGATTTTTTAGTAGAAATGAGCTAAAACTTCTCAGAAGGCTTTTTTTTCTTTACTGAAAAATGGTTTGAGATTTTTTTTTCCTCAGCCCTGTTAGAAAGAAGCAGCCACTTTGCAGCATTTTATCCAATAATTCTCTATCACTTTTTTGGGGGGGGGGAAGTGTGTTTTGGGGTGAAGGTAAAAACTACCACTTCCTTCTCCACCACTCCTACTACCGCCATGTCCTAGAATAGCACAAATCTGAAGTAGTAGCAGCAACAAAAATAGGCAAAGGTCTTGGGGTAAAAGAAACCGTAGCCATTCCCTTGCCGATTGTAAGGGGGAGGGCTTATAGAGAACAGCTTATAGAGGGCTTATAGAAACACATCTACTATGGAGTAAGTCTTACTGCAACCATAGGATTGCGCTTGTGTGTTTGTGTGCAGTATCTGTCCTTTTGCAGCTGTTTCAGTTGAGAACTTATGTAGTGAAAGAAAAAGGAGAAATCTAAAGCAGTGGCCTCTGAGAACCTTCTCCCGCTATTAGTGATGAGAAAATGAAAATGATGGATCAGACACAAGACCTAATGAAAAATAGTTCTGCTGTTCTCTCATCATACAAAAGAACTACTTTTGAAATGCACCAGTTGTAACCTAAGCTTGAATTATTTCTCTCCTCAAGATACCCTTTGGTTCTTTGAAAAATGGGGGTGGTGGAGAGAGAATCACTTTTGTCAGTCACTCTTTGAATAGGGGTCCTAATGTTAAATCGTCCTCTTGGTTTGCTAATGGCTGCAAAGTCAGCACTGTGTGAACCTTTTAGCAGACAAGTGGAAAATTATATAACGTAGTTTGCTTCTTAACATGCACCTCTCCCGCAGTACCCTGAAGGATCATGAAAAGCGGACTTTACAGGGCATTGATGGTTTGCTTTTCTGTGGGGCAAAGATAAATATGGAGGGAAATAGAAGCAGGGGTCAGTTGGGTTGTCTGAAAATCAGTAGAGGCGAAGAGGTGGCTCTTTAAGCATATGTGTGGTTACAGCCTAAATTGGTTAGGGATAGAGATGGCACGAGACTCTGCCTGAACCTGGCTCAGATTTGAACTCAGGGAGTTCAAACAACCCAAGTTCAAAGCAGATGTCAACCTTTAGGCAGGCCCTAGAGGTTGTGGGCCCCAGACATGGGCCGTTTGTGGCCATTTAAAGGTATGCAAGCGAGTAAGGCATAAATTTCCACTTCTATGTGTGAAGCTGAAATGAAAGTAGGCATTCCTCACTCCACAATAGAAATATATAAAACTGGTTAGAATTTATAATTTAGTCCTTCCCACATTGGAAACCTGAGATCTCGTTGGAGGAGGGGAGAAGCAGAGGGAAGAGGACACTGCAACACATCTCCAAATTGCCAGTGACTCTGGAAAGACAGGCACCCCTCCTAGGATTGGGCTTTACCACACCAAGTTTACCTGCCAAGTTGCTGTCCGAGAAATAAGTAGCGCTGCCACCATTTTGGAACTGGGCGGAGCATGCTCAGAAGTGACTTTTGATGCTGCTTTGCCCAGTTCTAAAATGGCTGCCGTGCCAGAAGTCGCACTGCAGCCATTTTGGAACTGGGCAGAGCAGCATCAAAAGTCACTTCTGAGCATGCTCCGCTTAGTTTCAAAATGGCCGTCGCGCCAGAATAAACCGGGGGGGAAACAAAAAAAAATCTGTTTTTTCAGCTAGGAACAGCTGGAAAAATGGGGATTTCCCGGGGAATACGGGAGACTTGGCAGCTATGTTACTTGCTAGCCCATACACTGCTCCCCTTGTCTCCCCAGGCACACAGCAGCAAAGGAGGAGACAAGTGGGGTAGGAGCTTCAGCACCACTGCTGAAGTGACCAGCTGCATGTCTGGCTACGCAGGAGGAGAGAGAAACACATGGAAGTACCTGCCCAGATCCTAGCGAAAAGCCAAGAAGGAAGGGGTGGAGTCTTCAGATTCTATACTTAACTCCCAGTCTGAGATGCTTTTTGTTGAAGCAACAGCTTCTGTGCACCTCCAAGATTCCTGATCCAGGGAACTGGGCAGAGCCTTATTTTAATCTGCACTTCCACTACCATTTTATCTCTATCTCCTAGTTCATGTATCTAGAAGCAGTCATGTTCATGGCCCACCCCTAGCCAGACCTGTTAAAATGTCTGAGAAGGCAGTAGAAAATACATCAGGAGGAGGGATAGAAATGTCCCCCCCTCATACCCAATGGCAATAACAAAGCCAAAACTTCAAGCCTAATTTGAATAGAAATATATATATATATATATATATATATATATATATATATATATATGATCAAGTAGGGGTTGGTTCTTTTAGTTTTTAGTTTTTTTTAGCTTGGCCTTTTCAAGAAAAAGCTTTGAAATAACAATTTACTCTTTCTCGTGTAATGGGGGACTAGGAATCCTGAGGTGATTTTGTTAACTGTCTCTTTCCTGACAGATGAAAATGATTACTTTCCCCCACATTTCACGCATCCCTTCCAATCTTACTCATAAAAGGTACCAATTGCATGTGAGTCTGCTGCTTCCTCAAGTCGTAGCCTTGTATTTTAAGTGTCACAAAGCATAAATATTCTGAAGTATGTTTGATGCTTCCTAACCACAAGTCCAAAAAGGTCACACCAATTACCTCATTCAGAGTAATAAACAAAGTAGAACAAAGCCTTTTTCACATCGAGTTTGCTTGATGGGAAAATGTGAACCATCAGCTTTTTCTTAAATAAGTGTTTTGCAAATATATGTCAAAGATGCTTCAGACCATGTCCCTTCTAAGTTCACGTCTCTAATGGTGTTGTCAAGAGGTTAGACCCTGATATGCTACAATAAGCAAAACTTTCAAAGATTAAACACGGGAAACAACTTTTGCAGAAAGCCAGCTAACAAAATGTCTCCCAATTTGGCCAAAGAAGTTATTTTGGCCAAGCCACATGCCCTTTGCCTGAGATATTAGGATACCAGGCGGATAAAGATGTGTTTGAGTCGAAAAAGGGGTTACATTCCTCTGCATAGCACTCTGTCCTCTTTGTGCCCCCCAGGAATCAGCTGATCAGTACCTGTGCAGTGCTTTGAAGCCCCAGCAATTTGGTTGCCGGGGCTTCAAAGTGCTATGCATTCCACACAGTTTAATGTCAAATTGTGCAGTTGAAAATGGGTTACCTGGCATTATGGTAAAATCAGGGGACAGACAGGTGGGCAGCCCTATCCACTTGTCAAACGTGACTCACAAGGTAGGGGTAGGGAGATCTGGGCCCAGCTCACCCACCAAATCCAGTTGCCCTTCCCTGGCTTGGTGAATACAATTAAAGCTTTATGCCCTGATTACAATGATAATCCTCTTCAGGTGTTCAGCCTCAAGCGATAAGAGGAGTACAGTGATCAGCCCTCTGGCCTCCATGTGTTGAGAAGAAAGCTTTTTCTCTTCATGGAGCCTTCATATACAATTGAAAACCCTGGAAACATACCATGTGAGGAGTCAATGGGAGTATGAAAAGGGGCCTTGTTCTACATTCAGCCCTCCTGACAGAGGAGTGGAGCTGGCATGCTTACCCTTGCACACAATACCAATCACATGGGGAATCTGAACTCCCAAACAGGGCTAAAATAAATCATTCTACTCTTCTGTTTACTAAGAACCAGGTCATATGAAAGGTTCATGGAAAGGAGAAATGGGGCATTTAGCAAAACACAACAAAGAAAGGTAATTCGCCAGAGCAAAATGCATTTGTCAGAGGGAAAACATTTACCCACTCCTTTATGCAACCTGAGGGCAGAAATCACTCTGAGGTACCTGCCGCAAAAGGTCTCCAGAAGAACCAAGTCTGTGTATATACCACATCCAAATGCACCATAGGCTAGATTTCCTAGGAACACATGTGTTTCCTAACCACTGCAGCAGCTCCCAGTGCTAAATAGTGCTATTTTGAGGAAGGATTCTCAAAATAGGTAAGATTTTTTTTTAAAAAAAACCCAAACTACCCTGGTTCTTTTGATAGACAGTAAAACTACCTCCTTTCTCTGTATTTGGCTTTGGATTAGAAGGGGTTTCCCCCCCCACACACCCCTCGCCCTTCATTTCCCCAAGCAGATGAATGTCTAGAAGGATGTAGCTTGACAGTGCTGAGATTTCTGGCAAATTATTCTGGGGGGCTTTAATTGCAATGCAAAAGGGAAACCAGCCACTGCCCCTATGCCCACTGACACAAGTGAGCAATGTTCATCACTGCTTACCGTCGATTGATACAAGAACATTCCTAGGCAAGTGCTTTCCCAATTAATGCATGTGAAGTAGGGTCACACCAAATGTGTGCATGTTCTCCAGGTACGGTAACTAGTCACATTCACGATTGTTTCCTGAAGGCATTAAAATGCAAATGTTCGTCTATGTAGGATGAAAAATAAACTGCTTAATCAATGGCGGCGTGATGGATAGCAATTAAAGAAAGGCCTCCCTTATGTAGCACAGAGGCCATTCCAAGGGCTGCATTTAGAGCGGTCTATTTTTGCATGTCTGTCATAACATACTTTAAAAATGTCCTCCGACCCAGAGCCATCAAGCTATGTGCTTTCCATATGCTTTGCATTGCGCCGAGGTCTGTTCTCATGCTGATAAAAGAAAATTAAATGTATTCTATGCTCAGGTTCTCCCCACCCCCCTCTTCACTCTCATAAGAGCTGCGTGAAAAGAGTCAAAGTGAATAGCAGAGTCAAATCTGTATCAATTTTCGTTAAAGGGAGAACTAATTATTGAAGGTTGATTTTTTATTTTATTTTTTGGAAGCGTTTTCCAGGGATGATAATAAAAGGTATCATCCGAAGGAAAATGCCAGGGGAGGTGGGAGAGAACAGTTTCATTTTTAGGTACTAGCACTCAGTGTCTAAAAGGTGTTTGATATTCATTAAAAGAGGACGGCAGCTCATAGTAACTGGGGTGTGATTAAACTTGCATAGAAGTACATGATTAAATTTGGTCTGAATAGGAAAAACTCTTTAACCAGAGCTGTGCTAAATTGCTTAGGCAGTAAATGAAATGAATATGCGTTGCATGTAATCATTTTTGCTCTGGCAAAACAACAGATTACTTCCTGAAAGAACTTGTGGTAATAAGTCAAATAGCTCTAGTTGGGGCACAGAGGAGAGCCTGAATCGTGGCCTGATGTTTGCTGACATTTCTACAAACTCCTATCAAGCATCCCATTTCTCTGCAATTACTCAAAGTATGAAAATGTTTGTGGAAGAGGAAACATTTAACAGAGCTAAAACACAGTGCTCACTGAAACAGGGAATGTTGGCTTGGTTAAACTGGTATCTGGGATATGCTTCTTCTTCCGTATGTATGGGCAGATAACTGAACACATCTGCCATCAGAGAAGTCATCAAATATCCAAATATGATTGGCTATGTGGCCACACGACATGCTGGCTACATGATTCCTCATTGGCTGGGATGATCTCCCGAGAAAAATGACTGCCTTTTATCCAAATGAGACTCAGTGATGATCAACACCACAATTTCAGTTCCACATGTACTAGAATATACTGAATTGTCACTAAAAACCACTGCCGTTGCATAACCTTGTCACATGGAAACTGAGAAAAAACCCCACAAACCCCACAGTAAGTTTGCAAACGACATAGTCACAAACTGGAAATTTAAAAATGGTAACAACTTCCTTCCACCTGTTTAGTACAGAATGGGAACAAATTTCTGTTTAAGGCCCTACAATACATTCCCCACCCAAGGAAGGACATTTACCCCATTAAATGTACTAGCTATATAATTTGTAGAAATTTTTAGAATTTGATTACCAGTTTAAAATTAGACATGTCAGTCTGAAGACTAAAATTAGTAATTATTTCACTTACCAATTTCTTATTTAGCCTGTAGACTCTGCAGTGTAGAGTAACACCTTAATAACAGTAGTTCAAATGACATTATTAATAGGTAGCTTAAAAACTGAAGCACATGTACAACCCAACACTTAAAAAAAAAACCCATTTAAATGAAGTGAATCAGATTATGGATTCGAATATGCAATTTATACATAGTCTGAAGCTAGGAAAACATTCAGGCATCTATTCTTAACACAACTTGTGTGACACCATGGATAGTCTTTACAACTATGTTGAATATGCATGAGGGTAATTTACACACAGAACCTTTGATAGGTCCAATTCACTCTTGCTTTCAAAGGCAGCAAAATCTACATTCATTAACCTTATTGCCTTTTTTTCACATTGGAGCTTGTGTTTCTTGTTGAATTCATGGGAGAAGCCTGGATACGGATGTAAAAAGCAAGCATAGGGCAGTTATTCAAATCCCGCTGCCCCACAAGTACCTCTGCATGTGTATGCCAAAGGGAGCCAATCGTGCCTCCATTTATACTTTGAAAACAAGGAATATGAGATTACAGCTACTGCACATTTTGGGAAATTTAACGTTCTTCTTTATGGTGTTGGGGGATTTAACACATAACTGCACAATCACTATGTCTTCAATTATGTCTTCAATTTATTTATTGTGTGCTATGTAAAGCATCTCTCCGTGGCTTACAAAATCTTAAAAACATGAAGCATAGCATAAAAACCAGAAATTATTGGGGGGCACGTCAAATTTCGACCTTAGACAGGGTGTCATATCCATGGTCCAACCCTGTGCTGAGTTTTGCTTTTCTGAACAGAAATATGTAATCCATCAGTAACACTCCCATTCTTTCACCTTGGTTAGAGAGTTGCCATTGGTATGGAATTGAAATCTGAGGGTGCATTCAGATTTGAGGATTACTGTATCATTTCTCCCAATTATAATGCTAGCACGTCTATTCCACATTCTGACATTCCTTTTTACATTGCATTATTTGTGGGACCGTGGCTTTTTGACCGATATACTTGTGCTAAATTTTAAATGGTGGGAAAGAACTGTATGCTGGGATACCACCTGAAATTTCATCAGTTGAAATTACAATGCAAAACTCCTGCAATTTTCTGGGTTAATGGGGCTGAAAATGGATTATTATTTTTTTCCTGGAAGCAAATAACACAGAAGCTTCCACTAGATTCCACTAGTTTTCTAGAAGTAGCTTCTATGTTGTGTGAAGGATAACATAAAATGTTGACATTATCAAGCAAGGAGACATCAGGAAAATGGAATGAAATGCTATCTGAATGCAGCCCAAGTCTTTCCTTTGGAAATCTTCTTGTGGAAGTCATTTACACTTTGGCTGCAGTATTTAGCAGCATAATGTTCCATCGAAATCATATGAAATATTGAAATGAATGTTACTCGCAACTATATTTTTTCACTGACTTTAGTAGGGATTCCATTCTTTGGATTGGGATCAGTGTGTTTCCAGCAAGGCAGAATATAATCTTATCACAGTCTCTTGGGACCAGCCACTTGCTTCTACATTGAATTAGGTTATTTAATCCTCTCCACAAAAGTCAAAACTTCAGAAAGATTTTTTAAAAAAAACACACATAAGAAAACAAAATGGATTTTTAGCTGAAATGTTGCCTAATTTCTAAGCGGAAAAGAGTAAAAATAAAAGAATTTTTTTTATAAAGCATAATATCCATGATATCCCTGCTCTCGATATTTTGGTCTAGTGTGTAATCTCTAAACGCACTGCTTCTCTTCTGCTCAAATTGCCTAATATTATGTTGTGCAGTTCACATGTCCTAAATTATCCTTAGGCAATGGAACCCATGTGTCATATTGTGTATGTAATTCAAGTGAAATTCATTCATGTTGCAGGAAGTACCAAGCCCCAGATCATAATGAAGCTGACTGCAAACCAGCAAATTGCTCTATTTACAACGGAGAGAAACTATTTCCTCTCTTTCCTGTCTCAAAACACTAGAACTTTGCATAAATGAATGTTATTGGATTACTCTATGTTCAGAACCCCAGCAGAAGTACACCCTTATGCTCATAGAACTCAGGAGTCTTGGCCATGATGGCTAAAACTAGAACCTCCTTGTATATTAATTAATTTATTTGAATTATATACTGTCCTGTGAAATAACTGCAGGGCGGTTTACAACGAAGGCAGCTAACATAAAAATAACACAATAAAATAACACTGTAAAATAACAACACAATGACTCAAAGCAAATCACACAATAGCAATTTCCTAATAGTTGTACCAGCAACTAATCCAATTATCACATCATGTCTCTGCTCCTACAAATACAGCAGCCTAAAACTATAGAGAGATGGGACTGGAGCTACAGTTCCCCAGATTATATGAGGGAAGTCACACAGTCACACATGGGATGCACACAGCTTGTTTACCACTGAAACCTGCTTCTGGTTAATAATCATTCCTTGCATTCCTTGTTCATGGAACATTCCCCCCCTTCCATAAAGTTAAAATTATGCATTAGCTCAGCCTTGCCGTATTCCGATGAAGTGTTCCCTCCATCTCTATTTAATCTACAAATATAAAATAAAATGGTAGGACAATAAAAACAGTAGAGCAGAATCTCTAATTCCGGTACCCAAGTATGTCAACAGTGCATAAGGACATAAAAACTACAGAGCTAAACAGAAGTAGGTGTACATAAGCCCGCATCTGGTACATAAAAGGAATATAGTTGTGGGAAGTCCCGATAAATGAGGTGTTACTTTATTTACAAATGCAAAGCACTGCAGAATAGTCAAATGACCAAACAGTCCCTTAATGCTGTAAAGACACTTCCAAATATCTTCCAAATATCTCATTCTTCAGTTGCATTCTTCTTTAGAGTATAGCTTTATAGAACAGTAGATTTGGAAGGGACCCCAAGGGTCATTTAGTCCAACATCCAACCCTGCCAGCAATGCTATGGAGCCATAGTGTTAGGGAAGGACTGAAATAGCATTCCCATCTTCGATCTATTATTTCCATTTGATCTCCAATATTTTTTGGATCCATGCCGGTGATTACAGAATACTAAGCTGTAAAGTGGAAGCGCCCCCCCCCCCAGGGCCTTGCTGCTTCCCAGTACCATCTCCTTTTGAGAACCTGGTGTCTAAGCTGTGGCAGACTTTGGGCTCTCAAATTTCAGTGGTGACCTGTGTGAAGCCAACATTTGGCGCCCCCTCACCTCTTGCCTTCCATTCTACATCATTGTTGTAGCGCCCCCTGTGGCAGTTTCTCAACTCGGCACCCAGTGTGGGTGAATTGGTTATGCTCCCCTAAATGTGCCTCTGCTCCGAGTTAGGAAATCCCTGTAGATTCCAAGGTCTGAAAACATGTTGCAACTCTTCTCCAGACTGATAAAATTGCCCTTCTTCCGGGGATGGCAGCTTATGGGTTCAATTCTGCCTATGGTTAGATACTGCAAGTCAAGGTCCACTTCTCCCTGCAACTTCCTTGTATTCAAGCCTCCATGCACAGGCAACTGTCACTTGGAGCAGGAGTAAATGTGGGGTGGAGCAGAACATTGGTGTGGGAAAGCCTAGGGCAGGCATCCCCAAACTTCAGCCCTCCAGATGTTTTGGACTACAATTCCCATCATCTCTGACCACTGGTCCTATTAACTAGGGATCATGGGAGTTGTAGGCCAAAACATCTGGAGGGCCGCAGTTTGGGGATGCCTGGCCTAGGGCACCACTGCGCACTTGCCATGGCCACAGAATGGGAAGCAGATGGTGACATGCTTCATTGGGCTGGGTTGTCATCAATATGCTGATGACACCCAGATTTTTCTGCTGATGGACGGCCACCCTGCCTCGGCCCTGGACACACTGACCAGGTGTTTGGAAGCTGTGGTTGGATGGCTACATGGGAGCCGGTTGAAGTTAAATCCTTCAAAGACAGAGGTCTTCTGGCTGGGGCGGGACGACATGGGGTTGGGGGCCAACACCCATCTCTTGCGGGGGCTCAATTAGTGCCAGCGCCTTCTGTCAAGAGTTTGGGTGTAACCTTCGACGCCTCCCTTTCCATGGAGGCGCAGATTGCAGCCACAGCTAAGGTGGCATTTTTCCATCTCCGCCGCATTAAGCAGTTGGTCCCTTACCTCTCTCGCCCTGATCTGACCACAGTGATCCATGCAACGGTCACCTCCAGGCTTGATTAATAACTCGCTTTACACAGGGCTACCCTTGAAACTGACCCAGAAACTCCAGCGGGTGCAGAATGCCGCGGCGAGGCTCCTTACGAGGTCCCTGCCGTGGGACCATATTCATCCAGTGCTTTACCAGCTGCACTGGCTCCCGGTGGAGTACAGGATCAGATTTAAGGTGCTGGTTTTGACCTTTAAAGTCCTATGCGGCCTAGGACCCTCATACCAATGGGACCGCCTCTCCTGGTATGCCCCGCGGAGGACCTTAAGGTCCACAAAGCAACAAATTGGAGATCCCAAGCCATAAGGTGGTTAGATTGTGCTCAACTAGGGCCAGGGCCTTTTCAGTATTGGCCCCAACTTGGTGGAACGCTTTCTCACAGGAAACTAGGGCCCTGCGGGATTTGATATCTTTCCGCAGGGCCTGCAAGACGGAGCTGTTCTGCCTGGCCTTTGACCTGGACTCAGTCTGACCCCTATGTGTTTCCTCCCTTATGGTTTTTGACTCGGGCCTTTTAAAAAATGAGTCTGCGTTTAGAATTTTAAATGTAAATTGTATTTTAACTAATTGTTTTTCTTTCTTTATGTCTTATTGTAATTTTACTGGTGTCAGCCGCCCTGAGCCCGGTTTTGACTGGGGAGGGCGGGGTATAAATAAAAAGTTGTTGTTGTTGTTGTTGTTGTTATTATTAGTTACAGGTAGGTAGCCGTGTTGGTCTGAGTCGAAGCAAAATAAAAAAATTCCTTCAGTAGCACCTTAAAGACCAACTAAGTTTATATTTTGGTATGAGCTTTCGTGTGCATGCACACTTCTTCAGATACACTAGAAACAGAAGTGTCAGACCCTATATATATACAGAGGGTAGTGGGGGTGGGTGGGAATGGGAGATGGGCTGATGGGAGTGGTAAACCTGTAGATGGGTGTTAATGGCTGCTGATGGCTGCAATTAGTCCTGGGCTGAGGTGCTAAAGAAAGCTTGATCATGCATAATGAGATAAGAATCCGATATCTCTATTCATCCCAGGTGCTTCCATGGTTTTAAGCTTGGTAATGATTTCCAATTCAGCAACTTCCCTTTCCAGTCTGTTCCTGAAATTTCTCTGTAATAAAACAGCTGCTTTGAGATCTTGTATAGAATGTCCTGGGAGATTGAAGTGTTCTCCTACTGGTTTTTCAGTCTTATGGTTCCTGATGTCAGATTTATGTCCATTTATCCTTTGGCGTAGGGTTTGGCCTGTTTGTCCAATATAGAGAGTTATTATTATTATTATTATTATTATTATTATTATTATTATTATTATTATTATTGCTATGTGAACCTCCTCCTGGTTTTCTTGTGTGGAAGATTAGAACTGTAGGACAATCATCCTGGGTGTGCATGCTGCAATCTGTTGCCAAAATCATTTTTCATATTGCCCAGCCAGAAGAAAACAGCACAGTGGCAAATCTGAAATGAAAAAGGGCCACTGCTGTTTCCATTACTATAGCAACAACACTGTAGTCTAAATATTGTTAGGCTATGGAGAAAACCTTTCCCCCTCTATATCTGATGTATCGCTTTAGGCTCCCCTTTAAACCTTGTGACCTATTCTGCATGTTGCTGAAATGTGCACATCAGATTCATTGATTTGTGTGCTAGCCATTTCTTAAGCAGTAGATCGTGATGAGATAACACCTGTCTTGTATCTGAATAGTTTTAATCCTTTATTTAACTATAGTAATGCAAAAGCGCTTTCCCCTTCATGCAGATTTCACACACCACTACATGTAGTGATTGTGCAAGCAGGTAATGGATGATCTCTCATAAGGGAATGGTTGTAGCTCAGTGGCAGAGCTTTGTTTTGCATGCAGAAGGTCCCAGTTTCAATCCCTAACATGTCCAGACAGATGCCCCATGCTGAAACCCCAGAGATCCACTTCTAGTAAGTATAGACTGTATTTGGCTAAATAGACCAATGAGGGCTAAATCCAACCAAAGTTAAGCTCTTTTAAAGTTCTAGTTACAGGTACGTAGCCGTGTTGGTCTGACGTAGTAGAAACAAAATTTAAAAAATCCTTCCAGTAGCAGCTTAGAGACCAACTAAGTTTGTCATTTTGTGCATGCACACGAAAGCTTATACCAATGACAAACTTAGTTGGTCTCTAAGGTGCTACTGGAAGGAATTTTTTTTATTTTGTCTCTTTTAAAGTGTTGCTGGTTTCAATGGGAGAAATATAAATGTGTGCCTAACTCTTCAAGGTAAATAATTGCATACATCACTATAGTTAAAAAGTACCATTGCTGGCTGCAGAATCTATTATTTAAATAATACTTAAAAGTATCAGATAATATTCAGAAACAGTCAGACAAATTTTTCTCAGTGCCTCAGATATTATACATTTCTGTCTGTTCCATGCATTTTGAACTTTGCTTTAGAGTCTAAAGGATTGCCTACCCAATTTCTGACATTTTTGCTTTGGGAAACAATATTTCTCAAGGAATCTTTTTACTTTCTTCATCCACCATTGATGGTGGATGTTAATAGTAACAAGAAGTAGCTAACATTTTAGAGCCTCTATTTTGTAGTGTAAGCATCCCTGCTGATCTGCTTTTGGAGCAAACAGGCCTCCCTCACCCATAAAAAATCATCCCCCATTTTCAGCTGTCAAAACAGAGTGAGCTAATGGGCCACTCTGATAAAGCAGAGGAAGAATGGTCCCTTTTTCACATTTATTTTTATTTCTTCTACTCTTCCTTGGCCTTTTACAGGCAATAAAACACATAACAAACCTTTTTCTGGAAGTGCAAGAAGTTTTAGAGGTTTTATTTGAACCAAAATCCATGCTTTAACAAGAAAGGTGTTACTAAGTTTCCCTTATAGGTCAGGCTTACTGTTCAACTGAACACATGTTGTGAAGGATTAGTAAAGGTGAACATAGCTGTTTTCTCTTCAATTCTTAAATTGTTTTAATTTTTTCCTTGAGGCTAAAGAACCTTAGTATTCTATGGACGGAGAAAAGAAAAGAAGGTATTTTATTTTGGTCCCATTTGTCCCACTTTGAGACGTGATCTTCCAGAAGTTACATACAGTACTTTAAAACCAATACGGTAGAGAGAAACTGTTTAAGTGTCACTATCAACATTCAGGAAGAATTAAATACAGTTTTTTTGTTTTTTAAAAATGAGAATGATGGAATGCCCGTTGGACTCCACAACAAATTCTCATCGGACAGATGTAGAAATGTAGTTTGTGTGCCTTTTACTAGCTCCATCTGATTCACCAACTGTGGCCATTCCTGAACAGGGATAGCCTACCCGCTGTGGTACATAAGTTGATAACTTAAAAGCTAGACTGTTGTGATGTGCTCTGTCTGGGACTGCCCTTTAAACACCTGCTGAAAACATTTCTATTTTGCCAGTGCAGGAAACTCCTATTCTGCCAATACACCTTTCCACAATAGTTTACCAATGTCTGGTTTTAACTTCTTTATTGTAAGGTTTTAAATTCTATCGTCGTGATACATTTTTATGAATAGCAACATACAAACATTTATTATACATAAAGTCTATTGAACATTCTTTCACAGGCATTCTACGGACATTTGGGTAAAATTTCTTCCTTTTATTTTAGCAAGAAAAGAAGAGAGAAAAGCACATGTATGTGCAAAGACAAAACAGAACCCCAGATTTGTGATTTGCTTAGATTTTGAAGGCAGAATTAGATATGACATCTACATGCAGCTGGTGATGAAAACATAAGGTGTGTCTCCCCAATCATTTTCTCTAACACAAATTATCCTTGTTTGTGTGCTTCTCTGGCCCATTTTAAATCATTGGCTACTAACAGAATGTGGCACAGCACACAATGTTATGACATCTGAACATGAGTATGTGTAACCAGACATTATGGAAGAATGGGGCAACCAAACACACAGCTGCTATTTTTGGTGCCAGATGCCTGTGTATACCATCATGTTTAATTCCAGCCTACAGTGCTTTCAAGATCACAGTTTAATTTTAATTTGCGGAACTTCTGACAAAGACTAATTAAACAACACACACAAAAACTTATCTATTCATATGCATCTGAATACGATCCACTGCTCTCCCTCTGCTGTTCGTCGTGTACTGAATGATGTACATCAGAAAATTAAATTCCCAAAGTACTTGATATAAGCACTGTAATGTAGACACGAATCATAAAGATGTTTACCCTCGAGAAATTGTGTCCTAGAATGCACTTGAAAGTTATATGCAAGCTGACCCATAGAGTGAAATCTCTTTAAACACTGCCCTGGGCAATGGCATGACCTTAAAGCATATTACAGCTCCAATAACTTGCTTTGCATTTTATGGAACTGCTTGGAAGAAATAATGCTCTTGGAAGAAATAATGCTAAAACAAAGGATGCAGCCTAGATTATAACAGGCACAACACTGAGAAATAGGAGAGGAATTTTGTTTGGTTCACATTTTAATTTGAAACATCCTAATTCACACTTTCTAAAACAATATGTAAACTGGCATACAGCTATCCTTTGAAACTCACTCTTATCTGAATTTGTGGTGCTGTTCTCCAAATAATGTGTACAAAAAATGTGTATATTAGGGGAAAGTCTACATTAAAACTGAATATTTTGGTGAAAATAAGAGACAAAAATGCATATTTGGGGAGTTAGAAAAATGTGTATTTTGGTGACCACGCTCCTTCTATGGGCATAGATAGACATTTCCACTTGAGTCAAAGTGTACATGTATCACAGAACGGATTTACTAGGAAAATCCATAATCAAATTCTGTAGAATCCCTTCCAAAGTAGTTTAGAATCTAAAAAAAGAAGTCAAAACACAAATGGAAAATAAAGACAAAGAACAAAACTTTGCAATTGATGGAATACTTATACAGTATTGAGTTTGGGAAGTGGAGCGCATCAACCACAACATTATATTTAGATTCCCCAGTTGTTGCTGGGAGATGTTTAAAAGCACTTTAGCACATACAAAGAAGATAAAAAACATCCTATTGAGTATAAGCCAATTTGATCAGCAATAAATAGAAAGGTATTATTAATAATGTGAAGAGGTCTGCATGCTCAGGGACAGATGAGATTTTATTTGTGTAACCATTGTGAGAAGCTCCTGGGAGAACAATGAAGAGGTCCTCAGAAGGCCTTGTTTACGCACTACACCATACCATAGAAAGAGAAAAAAAAGTGATAAGTCAGATGGGAAAAAAGAAGCTTTTGGAACTTCAGAATACAGGAAGATTTGGGTTTATTAACAAGCAAGAAACATGAGCCAATTACGATCTTGATGCAATTCTGTTCTTCGACAGAAAATGAACAAGTAAGGAAAAACAATGATGTGCTTCTCAAAAATAACATCCTACATAAAGGAAGGCACAGATCTGATAAATATGGATGTACTCAAAACTGGAAGGAATAGCAGTATTTTTCACACACACTCCAGAAACATAAAAAGACTTGGTTATGCACAGCATAAGCTGATGCCAATGGAAATTTCAGCATTTCAAAAAGGACTTTTGCTTCCATCTTTGGAATATACTTCTCTGTTCCTCTGCTCTGACAAGATATTACAGAGAAGAGAACGACTGGCATAATTTATGTATTTGGAGGGCATGCTTATTTTAGAAAATAAAAAGAAACGACAAGAAGTCTGGTTTCCACAGTAAATTGAGATAGGGAAACAACCATATTGTATGAGAATGATTGAGCTATCTGAATTTTGGTCAAGGAGGAAATACGGGGAAAGTTGGGGCTTTTAAGGAAGGTTACAGCTGCACTGTGAACAAACCTCTGTATACAATAACAACCATATGAGCCATTTCAAAATGAGGCATAAAGACTTATTATCTGAACCTTCCCAGAAACAGTCATGTTGGGTTTTGAGTGTGATTACTTCGTCCTCTCTTCTTAACTTAACACAATAGCATCTACTGGTAGCACCCTTCCTAAAAATTCTTCTAGCTGGTTATGAGCTTAAATGATGAGCCTGATGTCTACTATTAGATGCAAAGTGACCTCACCAGATGCTAATTGACCTTGCTCTTTCTTCTGTTAACCCTTTCCCTCCTTGATTTGCCACTGCGGTAACTAGCCCCAGAATTGCTGCCTTTTAATTTTCTCTCCCGCTGCAGGAAGTGCCCATAGCCTACCTCTTTACCCATTCTTCTGCTATTCCTCCCATGTCCTTTGCTCCCTCCCTGCTTGGAACCCACACTGAATGCTCTGCTCTGCCCTCCACCACCTTTATACTACTATACTACAGATAGTTGAGTGTGTCCCCTCCAGTACAGCTGCCCAGCCCAGCCTTCTTCAGTCTGTTTGGCTACTTCCACAGCTGACTGTTGGACTGAAAGCATGAGCAGGAAGCTGCTGCACCACCAACCACTCCTGACCATCAGCCATGATGCCCACTGTCACTTAACCTAACCTATCTTAATAAAGCTGTTGTCAGGATAAAATGACAAGGGATGAGAGTTTATGAATAAGGATCCAAATGGATGAATGGTAGGCCCTCCATCTTATGCTACAGTGGGGGTTATATGCAAAGATACAAAACACCCATGCTTTTTTATTTTCTCTTCTGTTATCAGATTTTATTCTTACTATATCTCTACTCAAGACACCGGTCTTGAAAGATCTACATTGGCTTCCAGTACGTTTCCGAGCACAGTTCAAAGTGTTGGTGCTGACCTTTAAAGCCCTAAACGGCCTTGGTCCCGTATACCTGAAGGAGCGTCTCCACCCCCATCGTTCTGCCCGGACACTGAGGTCCAGCTCCGAGGGCCTTCTGGCGGTTCCCTCATTGCGAGAAGCCAAGTTGCAGGGAACCAGGCAGAGGGCCTTCTCGGTGATGGCGCCTGCCCTGTGGAACGCCCTCCCATCAGATGTCAAAAAGGAAAACAGCTACCAGATTTTTAGAAGACATCTGAAGGCAGCCCTGTTTAGGGAGGCTTTTAATGTTTAACAAATTAGTGTACAGTGGTACCTCGGTTTATGAACACAATTGGTTCCGGAAGTCTGTTCATAAACTGAAGTGTTCATAAACTGAAGCGAACTTTCCCATTGAAAGTAATGGAAAGTGGATTAATCCGTTCCAGACGGTCCGCGGAGTAACCGTTCATAAACTGAAGCGAACTTTTCCATTGAAAGTAATGGAAAGTGGATTAATCCGTTCCAGACGGGTCCGCAAAGTACTTAAACTGAAGCGTTCATAAACTGAAACATGGGTGTAATTGGTTCCGGAAGTCTGTTCATAAACTGAAGCGTTCATAAACTGAAGCGAACTTTCCCATTAAAAGTAATGGAAAGTGAATTAATCCGTTCCAGATAGGTCCGCGGCGTTCATAAACCGAAAATTCATAAACCGAGGTGTTCATAAACCGAGGTTCCACTGTATTTTAATGTTTCTGTTGGAAGCCGCCCAGAGTGGCTGGGGAAACCCGGCCAGATGGGCGGGGTATAAATAATAAATTATTATTATTATTATTATTATTATTATTATTATTATTATTATTACTCATATGAGGTACAAATGATAAGAAAGCAAGGGAATTAAGATCAACATTTTTGTTTGATCCACCAGGCATTCAGTGTATTAGTAACGACTGTGGTATTTTCTTTTTCAAATATGTAGAATTTGTGAAACCACAACAATGTTTTATGCTCTCATCATGTTCCATGTCTGCACTGATTCTTCATGATGCTTTTCTTCTGGTCGCTTCTCTCCCCCTCTTCACTTTCTTATGTTATTTCCATGAATCTTTCATTTTCTTCTAATTTTAAAACCTCAATAAAAAATTATATGAAAAAAATGAAAGGGGTTGGAGTGCATCACCTCTGCCACCTTGAGAACTTTGGAGGATGTACATGATAAAAATTATGAATGCTGTAAATTAGATTTGTCACAATATGGCAAAGTATACCTGATGGGCTAGCAAGTGAGAAATTAAATTTCTGAGGCCCTGAATTTCTTGTTCGTTTGACCTTCTCTTGTTCATTTACACCCCCTTCTCCCCACCACCTACTAGTAGACACACATGCAAAGATGTAGTCACAGAAAGAAAAGAAATCAAGTAGCTGTAAGCCCAACTGTTTGAGAAAAAGGGAGATCAAAGGAAAATAATACTTAGCACTTCTTAAGTACTTAACATGTCCAAAATACAGTGTAAACATTCAATTAACTTAAGAGACTTGCTTTTATTTTTATTTTTTTTGATAACGAGGAGGAAAAAGTAGACTAGAAATGCTAATGTGTACATGTGTTGCACCGTCATTGCCAGTTGTTAATTAGCACAAGGAGCAGGCGAAATCTTTGCTACTTGAAAAGGTTCACACAAAAAGGGGAATCCTCTCTCAAGGATACCGGAATGGAAAGACCATGCATGCAAAGAAAATGGCTATTTTTAATCTTTCCAAATTAGTATCTTTGCAAGAAGAGGAAAAAAGGAAATCACTAGTATAAATTCCCCAGTAATCAACTCCGCCAGCCCACACTGTCATGCCTTAAGTTACAAACTGCACAACCAGACATTCCACGAATTTGCTGAGATATGACAAGCGTGGTAATTATCTCCTTTTTATAATGAACCAACAAAGGGTCTCAGTTACCCCCAATTATAATTGAACTATATATTTACCATGGATACAGGACATTCTTTAGGCACCATACCCCTTCACTAAATGCAGGCCACATAGATTTGCACACATACTAAAGAGAAAGCCCCCTCCTCATCTTGACCACAGAGCCAATAATTACTTCCCAGGACATCTTCTTTCTTCACCCATAATGAAGAGCAGGTGCATCCTTTCATCCACTTCATGTGGAACCCATCAAATGTACAGGCATGCACTGCAAATGTATGTTTCAATCAGAAAATGGCAAGAACATTGCTGCAGTCCACACATTTTTCAAATGTTCATAGAAGAACCCTAACATGTGAAGCAGGCTTATTTCGCACCATTTTTTCCAGGTAGCCAGGTAGAAAGATGTGTTCTTCCTGCACCTGCAAATAAAGACAAAAATAAATTCTGCTCCAGAAGTTGCAAAATCTCTTGAACACTCTCTTCACTATTCCTTCCCTCGTGTACATTAGAAGTCGTCACTATTATAAGTTCTTAAAAAGCATCAGATGATGCGACGGCTAATAAACTGAGCAACTTCATTTCCACCACCATGACTCCAACATAACTTAAATGTGGATGTGGCAAATTACATTTGTTTGAGATAACCCATGAGGGAGACTTGGAAATCTTGAGAGTCACTATTTGTTTCAGTTTAGCAAACACCTTCGGGGTCCTGATGAAAAGTAGAAGAGAAAATCTTCTCTGAAATCCTGCAAAGTGTCCTTAATGAAACCTCTTGATACCATGTATCTGTGATCTGATTGGCAAGACAAGGGACAGGTTACTTGGCTTTTGCTCTCAAGCACGGGTGCTGATAAGTTCACATGATTGTGTATAAGGTGGAGATGACTCATACTAGCCTTTGAAGCCCACTCTTAATATTATTTCACAGAGCCTTCCAAGTGAAAGCAAAGCAAAATAACACACGAGGACAAGGAATCTTAACCAACAATAAGAGCTAGTAGAGGCACCCGCATTCATGTAGGTAGATAATAGCACAATCGTCATCATGGAAACACGATTTGTAAGCATACCACTTCATTCTCTCTGTCCTATTGAACTTGAAGGGCCATTATCTCTTCCATGCTTACTAAAATATAAAGTTTTACAAGCTCATATTTATTCACGGTTGTCAACCATTTATGCAACTTTAGGTATGTGCCATAGAATAACCTCTGTTTATAGTTACTCAAGAGTACAGAGACCTATAATATGAAGATAGCTGAAGTCACTATTTCTCAAGGCAATATTCAAGGCCTCTTACAAGTTTTGTTTGTTGTTATATTTTCCATTCATTTTTAAAAACAAAGCAGACTGGAAGGGTTTGGAATAGGTATATTAGCTTTGGAAGAATGGTCAATTTGACTATGGTAAGAGAGCAAAGGTGATTTTATCCCACCTAAGATCTTGTTTGCCAGACTGGGGAGTAATTATAACAATATAACTTACTGAGATTTCTAATTATTAATACACCCAGATATCTAAATAATTCCACACAAAGCAGTCAAAGGCCTTGAGAATGTCAAAAGCCATGTCTGTCATAGAGGACCTTTTTGTGTGTGTGCTATTTTCAATGATATTTAACATTTTTCCAATTGGGTCCATTATGTATTGGCATGAAACAAAGCCAGCCTCATGCAGGGCAACCAATTTGTTCAAGAAGTGTTTTATAAAATTGGCTAGCACAAAAGTAAATATCTTGCAATCCTGATTTGTAATTATCCTTGTAATCATCCTTCTTGATGGTTGAAAGGATAACATCTTTTGGAGGACTATATAGGTACAGTATAGTAACTATTCTAGAGAGAAACCAGAGATGGAGCATGTAAGGCATTAATATATACTTGAATCTTTTGTAGAATTTGGAGCTAAAACCATCAGGTCAAGGAGTTTTGTGTAGTTTCAGGTTTTTAAAGGTGGCCTCAATTTCTTTCAGGTAAATAGGGCTATCAAGAAATTATTCACCACTATGCAAAGTACCAACTACCAAAGCTCCAACTACCAAAGCTCCAACTACCGCACAATTGCGCTCATTTCACACGCTAGCAAGGTTATGCTTAAAATTCTACAAGGCAGGCTTAGGCAGTATGTGGACCGAGAACTCTCAGAAGTGCAAGCTGGATTTCGAAAGGGCAGAGGAACCAGAGACCAGATAGCAAACATGCGCTGGATTATGGAGAAAGCTAGAGAGTTCCAGAAAAACGTCTACTTCTGCTTCATTGACTATGCAAAAGCCTTTGACTGTGTCGACCACAGCAAACTATGGCAAGTTCTTAAAGAAATGGGAGTGCCTGATCACCTCATCTGTCTCCTGAGAAATCTCTATGTGGGACAAGAAGCTACAGTTAGAACTGGATATGGAACAACTGATTGGTTCAAAATTGGGAAAGGAGTACGACAAGGTTGTATATTGTCTCCCTGCTTATTTAACTTATATGCAGAATTCATCATGCGAAAGGCTGGACTAGATGAATCCCAAGCCGGAATTAAGATTGCCGGAAGAAATATCAACAACCTCAGATATGCAGATGACACAACCTTGATGGCAGAAAGTGAGGAGGAATTAAAGAACCTTTTAATGAGGGTGAAAGAGGAGAGCGCAAAATATGGTCTGAAGCTCAACATCAAAAAAACCAAGATCATGGCCACTGGTCCCATCACCTCCTGGCAAATAGAAGGGGAAGAAATGGAGGCAGTGAGAGATTTTATTTTCTTGGGCTCCTTGATCACTGCAGATGGTGACAGCAGTCACGAAATTAAAAGACGCCTGCTTCTTGGGAGAAAAGCAATGACAAACCTAGACAGCATCTTAAAAAGCAGAGACATCACCTTGCCGACAAAGGTCCGTATAGTTAAAGCTATGGTTTTCCCAGTAGTGATGTATGGAAGTGAGAGCTGGACCATAAAGAAGGCTGATCGCCGAAGAATTGATGCTTTTGAATTATGGTGCTGGAGGAGACTCTTGAGAGTCCCATGGACTGCTAGAAGATCAAACCTATCAATTCTTAAGGAAATCAGCCCTGAGTGCTCCCTGGAAGGACAGATCGTGAAGCTGAGGCTCCAATACTTTGGCCACCTCATGAGAAGAGAAGAATCCTTGGAAAAGACCCTGATGTTGGGAAAGATGGAAGGCACAAGGAGAAGGGGACGACAGAGGACAAGATGGTTGGACAGTGTTCTCGAAGCTACGAACATGAGTTTGACCAAACTACGGGAGGCAGTGCAAGACAGGAGTGCCTGGCGTGCTATGGTCCATGGGGTCACAAAGAGTCGGACACGACTAAACGACTAAACAACAACATGCAAAGTATAATGATTGAAATAAAAAGCAGAACATCCAGAACATAAATCTTTTGATGAAAATGTTATGCTACCATCTTTTTTGTGATTCTATGTACTTTTGTTTTGGATTTCTTTTTTCTACATCTATTAGCAAGCAATCTTGAGGTTTTGTTTCCATATTCATAAGAGCGCCTCTTACAAGTTGGCAGCACTTATTTGGGGGAGTTTGTTTGTTTGTTTTTGCTTCTCTCGTTTTGCAGCTGTTATTCCTATTTATTGAACACATTTCTTCCGACTCTCTTATTCGTTCCTTATGATCTGCATTGCATTTCTCCCTTCCTCTGAATATATTCAATGACAAACCTCAGCTGTTAGCCCAGGCAGAAGGATCATTAGTGATGAAAAAGCTAATCCGTCACAGATATAATGCACTATGTATGTTTCATACGTCTCATAAATCATCAATTAGTTTAAAGAACCTGAAGTCCTCCCTAGAGGGTAGCAAATTCACAGGATGTTCTCATACGGTTCATTTAGAACTTTAAATGAGAATGCAGTGCAGTATGTGTGCTTCCAGGGGATTTTTTGGGGTGGGTGGGGGGTGGGTGGGGTCATTTACCTGCAAACATTTTCTGCTGCCTCCAATGTGTCTTCAGAAAGGTACATCACGGTCACCAAGGTTGGATGGACAAGTAGTTAAGTCCCTATAGAAAGGTCTCATGTGAACTTCACAGCCCACCCACCAGCAATCACCAAATTACCAATACAGATGATGTTCAAATAGTATAAACTGGCAAATAGCTCTTCCTATTGAATCAGCACAGAATCAAGGGTAAATGAAATAGTAAACAGAACATCTCATGTTCCATGCTTGAAGCCTGTTGGGAATGTTTATATGTAGAAGAATGACTACATGTCACAGCCTGCGAGTTTCTGCTGTTTCAGTCAAACTTCGGAAAGTCAATAACCCAGTGCAGCACATCACTCATAGGCACAGACAGTGTTCTGTATATTGAGCCAGTGTGGCATAGTGGTTAAGAGCGATAGACTCCTAATCTCCACATACAGCTGCTGGGTGACCTTGGGCTAGTCACACTTCTCTGAAGTCTCTCAGCCCCACTCACCTCACAGAGTGTTTGTTGTGGGAGAGGAAGGAAAGGAGAATGTTAGCCGCTTTGAGACTCCTTAGGGTAGTGATAAAGCGGGATATCAAATCCAAACTCTTCTTCTTCTTCTTCTTCTTCTTCTTCTTCTTCTTCTTCTTCTTCTTCTTCTTCTTCTTCTTCTTCTTCTTCTTCTTCTTCTTCTTCCCATGGTATCAGTGGAGAGCCCTGAAGACATAATTGCCCTGCATGTTCCAAAAGGCTATCATATGGTAGGCTATCATATGATACAGGACAAGCAATTTAGATTACAGCTCAGGTGCATTTTAGCTAACTTTACAAGCTCCCTTTTACTCATCTTTCTACCCTGCTCCCCCCCCCAAATGGAGGCATATAATTAGATTTCAAACTGAACACACACCCTAAAAGCATAAAAGCATAATAGCCCTCCCTTCCCGTGCCAAGGGAAAAACCCCCAAATCCACAATGCTCCAAAATGATTAGTACTTCTATTATGCTCAGAACTATTGTACTTCCAAACAATTCCCAGCCTCCCTAATAGGAACTCATTCACGATGCAACTTTGAACATATGGTTCAAAGTATATAGGTACAGAAAATAATAATAATGTTATTTTAAAAATATTTTAATTCAAAATCTATATGGCCTATATTTCGAGCCATAATTTGGTCCTTATCACTCTTTTCTTGCTTTTTGCAAACTTAATTCCAGATTGGGGTTGTGTTGATGGAAGACAGGCTGTTGTGGAATGGGGGTGGGATAACTTGCTTACTTTCCTGCCCTGCTCTACTTCATAATTGAAGCGAATACCTAGCAACATAAGCCAGTGAAGCCTGGATGTGAAGAAAGCTGTGGCAACTGTCTGCTGTGATTTCTAAATGCTATTTTCCCAGAAAGGCAGGCTCTTGAAGAATGAACAAGAAGACCCTCAACCCCCAACCTAATCATTGATGCTTCAGTGGTAAAAAGTATATATATATGGTTCTGACCTTTAGATGACTCCCTTCAGGATTCCTTCCTTGCCATTTCTTTTGAAATATGAAATTAAATTCTGAGTCTAGCTATTGAACTCTTGTCCTACAATTGACGAGCTTGGTTCAGAACAGTGGCGGGCAAACTCATCTGCTTTTACTGGCAGCCCTTACGCTTCTGGGTGGAGCAGCTGGGAGTGGAAATCCCCGTCCACAACTCAAGAGGCTTCGGTCTGATCCTCCAAGAAGACACTAAGAGAGGTGCATTTCAATTTGACAATGACGTGAGTGGAAAGAAACTGATCCATGCCCAAGGCCACCCACTGTGCTTTATAGAAGAGAAGGAATTTTAACCTGGTTTTCCCACTTCCAAACTCAGCACATCACCCTCAGGGGGGCAAAAACCTTTCTGTGCCTATAGGTCACATTTGCAAACCAGAGAAACTGTCTGGCACAAACTCTGCAGCCAGTGTGTGGCAGTGTGATGTACAGTGGTACCTCTGGTTAAGAACTTAATTAGTTCCGGAGGTTTGTTCTTAACCTGAAACCGTTCTTAACCTGAGGTACCACTTTAGCTAATGGGGCTTCCCGCTGCCACCACACAGTTTCTGTTCTCATCCTAAGGTAAAGTTCTTAACCCGAGGCACTGCTTCCAGGTTAGCGGAGTCTGTAACCAGAAGGGTTTGTAACCCAAAGCGTTTGTAACCCGAGGTTTCACTGTAATGGTTGGAGTGGGCTTTAATCCAGTGTAAAGCCAGTGTAATACACTACAGTGGTACCTCTACTTACGAATTTAATGCGTTCCGAACGCACATTCGTAAGTCGAAAAAAATTGTAACTCGAATCCCATAGGAATGCATTGGGAGAAAAAAATTGTAAGTAGAAGCAACCCTATCTAAAAATTCGTAAGTAGAAAAAATCCTATCTAAACCGCATCCAAGATGGCGGACGGAGCTCCATTCGTAACTAGAAACATTCATAAGTAGAGTTATTCGTAAGTAGAGGTACCACTGTATTTAAGAATAGAATTAGAATAGAATAGAATTAGAAGGGAACCTGGAAGCAAACTATTTAATTAAATCACTAACAGTTTTATATATTGCCCTTCGCTAATAAGGCCAACATTGGTTTACATCAATAAAAATATAATACAATTCAAATCAAGTATAACTTTTAAAAAGCACCACAGTTCTGCAACTCCAACAAACCGAAAAATGTTGCATTACTTTTATTTATACAAGTATTTATAGACCATCCTTCATAAAATATCATGGCAGTTGTACAGCAATTTAAAACCTAACAACCATTAATTGCAGTTCAACAGAATTGTGAAAATGACTGGCTACTCAAGAAAAGTTCCTCACTTCTGTACGTATGTATCTAACTAACTGTGAAAAGAAATCAATTAGCAAATCTTCACCCCCCCAATCCTTCTACGAGTATATATATAATGTATATGTGTGTATACAGTATATGAGTCCAAAGATACCTCAGTGGAGAGAGAATTTCACAGAAGTGGAGCCATCACCAAAAAGGCCCTTTTCCAGACCACCTCACTGCATACTTCACCCTACACAGGGACCACCAGGAGGGTCTCAGAAGTTAGTTAAGTTCCTGTACAAGGAATGAGATTACTTGCAGAAAACTAGGTTCTGTAGATAATATGCTGTGCGGCTCCTTCACTGCAAACATTTTGGAGCATCTGGACTTAGAATGTAGTGTCTACCCCTGCCCCGGCCCCACATTTTCATGAAGGTAGAATATATATATGGTGATGACACTACTTTCGTAAATGCTAGTTTATGAAATACACAGGTTTCAATGTGTCAAGGTAGAATCTTCCTAGAGAACAACTCCCAAATGTTTCGCTGTAACTGGCAGCTCATTCTCTGAAATATTTCTCATGGAAAAGTGGTGAAATCAAACATATGGGCAATGTGTTTGCTTGCCATCTGGATTCACAGGTCAGGTTTGGACTGTGAAGGCTTTAATAGCATTAGGTTTCTCTGCTGATACAAGAGATTATAGTACAGAAGAACAGCCCACAGTCACCATCCTAATCATTATGAGCTTCTGTTTTACGGAGCAGAAAGTAGAGCAGAGGAACTGCTTAGCCCTACAACATTCTGGGGTGATTGGACAGAAACCCCTTTCCCAATATGACTCTCGAGACTAGGAATGGGGGAATCTGTGGCCCTCCAGATGTTGTTGAACTACAATTATTCCCATCACTATTGACTCTGTTGGCTGGAGTTGATGGATGCTGAATACCAACTAACATTGGGGGCCACAGTTTCCCCAGCCCTTCTCTAGACTACATCATATATATAAGTGCAAGTGACACCATTTCTAATTTTATGAGGCTGCCACCCTTATGTGAATGAGCATGCTGAAGTCATCAAGTGGAGGTCTAGAGGTCAGAGTTGTATAATTTTAATGAAAATTTTCCTGGAGGAAAGATTAGGCGGGGGGGGGGGGGAATTTGATAAGAGAAAATAGAGGTATGAGGTTTGGAAAATAGGTTAGATTAGCTATTAGAAAATTGTTTATTTAGATAGATAGTTGGGTAGCTTGCTGTCTCTAGCTCTCCTTTTGTTCCGGGGCCTCTTGGTGGCAGGGAGAGGTTCTGGGGGAGGGAGGGGGAGACGGTGAAAAACCAAACTATAAAATGGACCATTTTTTGACTGCCCGTCACCCATGGGACCTACTCGTGGCAGGAGGGGTCCTGTGGAGGAGGAGGGTAGAAGAAGATGGATTTTATGTTAATTAGAATAAGAGGTAAAGTTTAAGGATAGTGATTAGCTGCATGAATATATGTTTAAAGAGTATGGGTTGAAATTGGTAGAATGAAACTGCAATGAATAAATATGAGAAGAGATGAAAATCAGGAGGGAGGGATACGAGGAAGTCACCAAAACAAAGTTAAGTAAATGAGGGGTTGAGAATATATATACTGTATGTTTTTTTTTCTGTTGTGTATGTGTGTGTGTGTTCATGTTTTGTAATGTTGGCATTTGGTTGTGTTTATTTTAAAATTAATAAAAATTATTTAAAAATAAAATAAAATGAAAGGACCCTCCTTAGTAGAAAAATGTATGGATACACACATTGCAAATAATTCCATTACCAGACTTGGAGGAATTAAGATGCAGAAGGCTGTGTAAAGCTATTTGAGCTATATAGCTAGCTACATAAAGGTGTGATATAAATAGCTCCATTAAAGCCAAATTATCCTAGGTAATGCATGGTTAATGGGCCCAAAAGAAAATTTGAATTCAAGAATTTCTGAAAAACTGAGGGACTGATGTCCATTAAGCATCAAGCAGTACAAAACATTCCAACATGAAGATACCCAGGGCTTTTTTCCACAGATGGAACTCACAAGAACTCAGTTCTAGCATCTCTCAGATGGGTGCCATTGCTATTATAAGAGAACAAGGGAGGTGTTCATGGTGAGTTCTGGCACCTCTTTTTCTATAAAAACAGCACTGAAGATATCTTCTCCTGAACTATAGCTATGAAGAGCCTAATGCAGGAGCTTCATTCAAGTGGTCCATAGCTTGGGTGTTAAAAATAGTGTTAAATCATACAGCATCTAGCAGACGGACAGAAAAACTAGTAAGACCACTTAAAAGGTTTGGCAACCACTGGTGTAATGGATAACACCTGAGTTATACACTGTGGACTCACAGTGGCATTGGGTGCACCATTCCAAATCCAGTGGTACATCAGGTTAAGAACTTAATTCATTCCGGAGGTCTGTTCTTAACCTGAAACTGTTCTTAACCTGAGGTACCACTTTAGCTAATGGGGCCTTCCGCTGCCGCCGTGCAATTTCTGTTCTCATCCTGAGGTAAAGTTCTTAACCCAAGGTACTATTTCTGGGTTAGTGGAGTCTGTAACTTGAAGCGTCTGTAATCTGAAGCGTCTGTAACCCGAGGTACCACTGTAGTCTTCTTCTTTGGCAATCACTTGTAGCCGAGTAAGATTGCCTTCCATGAACATGGTTTTGACAGTCCATAGGAGACTGTGGAGGCCAATTCTGGATCCACACGCCCTTCCACAGTGGGGACATAGGTTTCCAGGTGGGAGTTGATCACAGTGATGGTTTGCCAAGCGTGCCTTCCTCTTAGGATGTTTCTCCCTTTCATCCTGAGTTTGTGCTTCTTCAAAGCCCACGGCACCTTTGGTAAAGGCTGTTCTCCAATTGGAGCGCCCGCAGGCCAGTGTTTCCCAGTTGTCGGTGTTTAAACTACTTTTTTAAAAAGTTTTGCCTTGAGGGAGTCTTTAAAGACTCTCTCCAAATAGTACTGGCCAAGTAGCCTATAATCATGTAGGTGGGAAAACAAACGTATAGCAGAAATGGAATTACAGTGAAGAAGAAGAAATGCAAACATTTTTATTAGCAGAATTTATTTAAACCCAATAATTTACTTTTTCCTGATAAAGAATTTGAATATGGGTCAGTGCTAGGTACATACAATTCTGTTTCCCATGGACAACATTGCAGATGCCATCTCAAGACATGCGAGGATGGTGCTGTTCCGATCAAAGCATCAGAAAAGGCAACAATGAAAACATTACCCAGAAAACTAAATCTGAACAAATGATGCAATCAAGAAGTCACCAGACAAGGTTAACTCAATCAAGATAAACAGGGAGGAGGAGAGGTAGAACTGTTTTGGCACTTAGCAGAGGGATCCTGAAGCTAGCAAGAGATGTTTTCTCTACCATTGGGAAAGGAAAAAGCACAATGAAAATAAAAACAGAACAGCAAAGGAACATGACCAGTCTGTGCAAGCAAAGACAGCGACAAGAGAAATATTCTGTTGGGCTGGTAGCAACTGTATAAAGGAATTATAATCACACAACTAAAACAATTACTTGGAAAGAAACGTTCAAATTAGCAGAGTCCTGCCTGCAGTCTTACAACCTGTTTGTCTGGCTTTGATCCAGGCAAGTAAGAATTTTGCAACAGATTTTGTATCATGGGCTTATAGTACATGATATAGTACAAGATGAAGCCAGAACATTATAGAAATGCGGAATTTCAAGCAAGGCAGAAAAAAAAAGACATAATTCAAGACCCATTTAGACACACTAAAGGAAACTGCATATACTGTTTTTCCTTATACTGCTTTTAGGGATGAGGGAGTAATTGATTTGGTTTCTTGTTTTGTTTTTTTGGAATGGTCCAACCCAACCTGAAACACCTGAACTTGCGGGTGGATTGGAACGCCCGGTCAGATTATGCACTTCTCCAGATTTTGCAATGCATTTTATGTGCACAAAAGTACATAATTTATGTAAAAGATGTGTACCAACTGCATATTTTACACATGAAGAGCACTGAAAAATGTGCACTTAATGTAAAAAGGGCAGGCAAAATGTGTACAATGGGACAGAATGAGTCTGAACAGATGGGCTAGACCAATGATTGAGTGCCAATGAGACCTAAACAGAATGGAAATAGTTACAGGTAGTTGCTCAGCCAATCCCTAACTCTATGATATGAGGATTTTCAACCCTTTCCTCTGCAGCCATGATCCCAATGACTGGCACCAATGAGAGCTTTGTGCCTAAGTCTAATTGCTGTCTGGGTGGGATACATTTCTTTGCGATCACAGCTGATATGCTGCAATCCCTATGAAAATCTACCTCCTGTGTTTAGTACTGGATGGGCCTTTTGAGTTCCCATCTAAGTGGCTATAAGTTTCAAGGGCAAGGTGTCTGGTGTACAATCTTTCCATTTGTGCTATTTAAATGAATGAGATTTTCAGCAAAGTCTAATAATAAAAGTGGGACATATGATTACAATAGTCTAAAAAGCCTCCCCCCCTGAAATCAATATAGCTAAATTAAAATGTTTTAAAAATTAAACTATTTTCAATCAAATGGTGGTAAACCAAACAATTCTGGTTTGAAATCAGCCATTGACTTGAGTACTAGAGTTGCTTCCTTCGTAAGATCTTTGTTCAGGTTTTCATCTGGAATCATTACCACTTGCATTCCCGCTGCCAGTGATGCCTTGACTCCATTGGGGGCATCTTCAAATACAAGACACTGAGAAGTAGAAAGAAAACAAAGTACCATAATCAGAAAATTGATTCTGTGCATATCCAGCAAATGAAAATTATTTGGCTTTAATTCCTAGGTCATATACACATTTTTTACAATCTTTGGGGAATACTTAGAAAATAGTTTAAGAATGTAATTTTTAAACATATGCATATACGCCAAAAGAGACTTCTTCACACAAGTGCATAGTTAACCTATGGGATTACCTGTTGAATTGTGGAACTGTGGCTTTTTTAAAAAAAATAAATCAACATACCGCAATGTTACACTTAATTTTATTAACGTTAGTGGCCGTAGTGTGACACAAAAGCAGACAACATTCAAAAAGTTACCACTTCCTTTTCTGTGCATGTGTGCTTCTGTTTCCCCATGGTTCACCCTTGAAAATGACAGGAAAGAACTATAGGCCAGGATACTGCCCCCAATGTCATCCTGCAATTTTCCTTCTTAAACGGGTTTCAAACAGATTCCTTTGGGAAGCAATTAACATGGAAATGAGCACAGAAGTGGCTTTCACGTCATGTGAAAGATCACCTAAAACGTAGGAAATATCCGCTAAGGAAACATTGGCGAAATGAAATAAAGTGGTGTCTGAATGCAGTCGTAATGATGGCCACCAACTTGGATGGCTTTAAAAGAGGATTAGACATAATCACGGAGCATAAAGCTATGATTGGCTACTAGCCATGATGTCCATGCTCTGCCTTCATGGTCAGAGGCAGCATGTTTCTGAATACCAGTGGCTGAAAAGTGTTGGAGGTGATAGTAATGTTGTGCTCAAGTCCTGCTTATAGATTTCTCAAAGGCAGGTGGCTGGTCATCGTTAGAACAGGATGCAGGAATAGATGAGCCATCGGCCCAATCCAAAAGGCTCTCCTTCTGTTCTTAGCTTCAGGCAATGATCCAGCCGGAGCAGGGAAAGGCAGCGAGTAAAGTCCTTCAGGCTCATTTGGGTAAACAGCTTCCTTCAAAGCTCATTAATGTACCAGGTCCTTTATGCCAGTTCCTCATAGAATCGTAGAGATGGAAGGACCTTAATGGTCATCTAGCCCAAAAGGCAGCAATATAGGAATCCTGCCCACATCTATCCCTGGGTGGGCTCAAACCACCAACCTTCTGGTTAACAGCCAGAAACACTGACCCATTTCTCTACAGGC
Source organism: Zootoca vivipara (assembly GCF_963506605.1). NCBI lineage: Eukaryota > Metazoa > Chordata > Lepidosauria > Squamata > Lacertidae > Zootoca > Zootoca vivipara. The sequence goes on from NC_083279.1 coordinate 34,365,642, forward strand.
TCTTGTGCCCATTACATTGCTGACTCTGACTGCAGCCTTCACACTCAATGGTGTTCATGGACAATTATGACAGATTTCACTATAAAAACATTTGATCTAGTAAGACAAGCAGCTTTTACACATAACATTATTGCAGTGCTGTGGCTAGAACTGTGGATTATTGTTGTCATTAAAAAACAAGAACATTATAGCCGAAATATTTCTTATTCTTTTACTTATGTATTCCTCAGTTCTCGACCAGATACAAATCTTAAGCAGGGGGGGGGGCAACTACGACATTTTATTTCAGTCATTCTTATTCTTTAATAGGGAACCAATTCTTTATTAAGCAATAAATACACACCAGACCTGTATTGTGAAAATTAAATGAGCTCATTTTGTTACTAAAATATCAATGTTCTGTATCCTCCCCCTTTAGTTAAGCTGTAAATATTAGAGATTTATGTCACTGTAAGAGAACAGAAAATCTTGGTCTACAGTTTGTCTCAAATGATGTGTTAGGACAGTAGAAAGAAAAGGTCAGAATAAAACAATTTAAGTGCTAACTCTGAATTTATAAATTGAAAAATGCAAGGCTAGTATTTCAGTAAAACATACTACACACTTATGGTTTTTTTAATACGGCAGTTTAGCTACCATTGCATACTACAATCTGAAGCAAAACATTCCATATTAATAGACGACGTTTCATTTGAATGCGACAACATTTCAGTGCCCTTTTTTCCTTCTGATTTTCCTGAAAAAAATAATAGAAACCAACAAAGGCATTGGTCAACAATATTGTGGAAGATTTGCATAAGATGTAGAAGTCCTTCAGAAGCTATTTCTTCATGTGTTGAAATGAATTTTTGCGAGGGGGGGAGCTATGTGTGCTGGCCCCATTCCCACTGTTCCTGCCAGCTCCATCCCCAACTTTTGTGTGTTGACTGAAAAGTCTGAAAGGCAAAGCTATGAATGCATGTAGACTTCCACACAATCTGAAATTTTGCAAGGGCTTTTAGGAAGAGAATGATCTCTGAACTTCTTGCTCCCCCCCCCAACATTTTGGGAATACTTGTAAAGACTCAAGGGTTTGACTCAAAGGTGGGGAGCCTCTGGCATGTGGATGAAATTAGACCAACCAGATTAGACAATTTGGCTGTGCAGCCGCTTTTGGTGTTGCCCACCTGCCACTCACCTGTGCAGGACAGGTAAAACAGCAGCTGCCAAGAGACCATCAACATCACACCTGTGCACTCCCAATGATTCCTTGGCAGCAGGGATTACATTTTGTACTCCTTAAACCTTGAGTACAAGACCTGCTGGGATTGGTTTCACTTCCCCAATTCTGGTTTAAGTGCTTGCAAGAAAAGAGCACAAAAAGATAAAGCAAACTGGGGGGTGGGGCATGCACAAGTGCTTTGAACATCTATAGTCAACATCCCTCAGCCTTACCTATTGTGTAGGGCTGCTGAGAAAAGATGGGCTAGCTCCAAGTACACTGCTCTGAGCTCCTAGTTGGAAGGCAAGTAATGGATGAGATGATAGATAAATTGATAATCTTGTTCAGAAGGCATCTAAGGAACTCTGGTGGTTCACCTCACATTGATTTTATAGAACAAATTAATTATGTCAGGTGTTAAATATGTCAGTATAGGAAGGTGCAATATACAGTATTAAGCAGTAATTAATTTCACTTAAATGTGGAAGCTTCTAAAAGCTTTATAATATTCCCTGAAATACTGGTGTTCCTTAATAAATTAGTAATCAAACCAACATCTAGTATTCAAGCTTGGCCATTCAGTGCTTTGGTAAGACGTTTGCCTGTATCTGTGCATTGCTAAAAGGGTGTTCTGTTCTCGTTGATAACTGTATTTGCCTTTTCCTTTCCACAGCCTAATGTGGCACAGTCAACAGTACCCTTAAGGATGCAAAATACTGATACATGAAAGTATTTTAGTCCTGGATCAAAATTAAAAAACACGGCATTTCCCTCACAGACTTTAAATTGACTCCTTTGTGAATAAATGTAAGAAGTGTTTTCCTTGCAGACTGTAAATTGTCCCCATTGTGACTAATTATTCATATAAAAAATTCTTGGAGAAAAGGAAGAGGACATCTGGGACACTGATTAGAATCCATATGTATTCGGGGCAAGCATTCTCCCCAACAGGGAAGCCATACTTCTCAACAGCATTGATAAGAGGGTAATAGGATGTCTGTAAAGGAGCAATCATGCCCCCTGCCACTGAAAGATTGCTCATGCTTCTACAAAGCCACGGCACAATGAATCTTCTGTTTTCATGAATGCTGCATCACAGGTGAACCTGCAACAACCTAGCTCCAGTGATTGTGCAGCCTGCTGTAGGGATGCAGCAATCTGTTCATTTGCTGATTATAATAAGGCAGGGCCAGCACTCGACAAAATTCAATTCCTCTGAGTTGGATGCATATCAGAGTCTATCCAGCTAAAATCTGGCCCGTAAGCTTATGCTCATGTAAACATGTTTTAAGGAAGGAAGGAAGGAAGGAAGGAAGGAAGGAAGGAAGGAAGGAAGGAAGGAAGGAAGGAAGGAAGCTTTGCTTCTACCACCCAGGTCTGAAATTTCCAGAGGTTCAAACTAGGAGTAGAATATGCTCAGTAACTGGGAACAGCAGCATAGAGTTAAACAAAACACACCTATAAATCTATTTGATTTTAAAGTGGAAAGGTGATTCCTGGCAGCAACACTGGAGAAAACAGAATTTTGCAAATGGAAACTGATGAATTTCCATGCAAACTTTGAGGATGACTCAATACTGACTTGTCTCTGAGTTGGGCTGGCGATACAGATCTGAACACATGTCTGAAATACAAGGACATGGCTTTAAGTGATGAAACATCCCAAGGAGATGGCTAATCAGAGAAGCACAAAAGAATTTAGAAGCATGCACTCCAAACATGTTCACTCCAAATAGAGAATAAACAGGATTTTAGTTCACCATCTTTGGAAATAATACTTTATCATCCAGTTGGTGAGGTTACCATCAGTGGCAAAGCTGCCTGGTCCGGCACTGGGGGGTGGATAGCAGGCGGGGGCATGGCTGATGCCCCCCATAGGGCGTGGGGCACGCCCATGGGCATGGCGCGTGTCCTGTGGGCGTGACACGCTGCCCTGCAGGGTGTGACGCTTGTCCCGTGGGCGTGGCACGTTGCCCGCGGGGCGGGGTGCCCGGCATGGTGGGGGTGCACGGGCATGTCCAGGGGCGGCTGTGATGGTACCCCCCCTTGATGGTGTAGGGGGCGATGTGCTCCCCCCGCCAGTGGTTATCATATGGTGGCTATGTCTACTTAAGCCATAGTATGGCAGAGTTTCACTTAAAAGGTGCATGAACTCCTGACCCAGTCATGAGCATAAAATATATATCTCCCATATTGTTCAAACATGGTTTTAGCCCAACATCTAGAAAACCTGTGGAAACTGCAACTGGAGCTACTGAGGGAGAGGGAGAGAGGCATAAAGAAAGTGAAGCTTGAAGGATATGGATATGAAGTGGTTCATGCTATTTGAACCACTTCATTTAATGCCCAATCCTTTTACATGAACTTATCAAGGTTCAGTCTTGCTAAGGTGTTCCCCAGAAACTCTCAAGTATTTAAACCAGTCTTCCCCAGCCTGGTACCTTTGAGATTTGAATTTCAGCTCCCTTCAACCACCGGCCAATGTGTCCAATAGTCAGGGATGGTGGATCCCCTTCCCACAGGAGGCAATGATGGCCACCAACTTGGATGTCTTTGAAAGATTACTAGGATACTAGTGGTGAGGACTATGTTCTGCCTCTGTGATTTGAATACCAGTTGTCGAAAATGCTCTTGTACTTTCATGTTTCCTACAGGTATCTGGTTGGTCACTGTGAAACAGGATGTTTTTGGACTAGATGGGCCACTGGCCTGATCCAGCAGGCTCTTCTTATGCTCTTTTGATGGAAGGAAGACACCATGTTGCAGAAGGGTGCTCTAGGTGCTCTTGCAATTAGTCTCAGTTGACAAAACTCTCAGGAAGTTATTTAATGTCACCTTTTTCTAAGCGGAAACCAGGACCATCACATCTCTTCTCCAGGCATTTCCTGTTCCCTGCCATAACTTGGCACTCTCGGACAAGTGCTTCTTTTGCTCATGCTCAGATTACAATATGAGAAACACAAGAAGAAGGCCAGACCCATACCAGCACATTTCTTAATCATCAAGTTTCAAAAGTATGCATCTAAATGGATATAAATTTCTTAAGAGTCGTGGAGTTATATAATTGTAGGGTTGGAACGAACTATAAGGGTCAACTAGTCCAACACTCTGCAATTCAATAATCTTTTGTCCAACATGGGGCTGGAACCCAAACGCAGAGATTAAGAGTCATCAGAGATTAAGACTCATCCTCTACTGACTGAGCTATCCCAACAGCGGTTATCAGCCCAGAAACTGCACAAAGCACATTTATTTGTGCCTTATCCATCTAGGGACAGGCCTCTTGTGTCCATCAATATATCGGCGAACAACAACGAAATGAAATTGATTTCTAAAGACGTCTTCTCAAAAAATACAACAAACAGAGACACAATACCTTACAATATGCTAATATGAATTCTTTTCAACTTTTTAACTTCCTTCACAAAGCAGCTTTTCATTTTCACTAAATTCTCTTACTTAGTTTTCATTTCAAGTTGAAGATTAAAGACATTTTCACCAGAGATACCAGGAATGCTTTTAAAATATCTCAAATTAGCCACTGGCAAATATTAATTTTAAAATATTAACATACATTCTGGGTAAAGTAGGGTTTTAATTTGGATTACAAATGCCAACCCCCCCTACCAAGCCCGCTGGAAATAACTGAAGAATTCCTTGTGATAATGCCTTAATATTCTTTCAGTCAGAGACTACTGACTGTTGGTATTGCTAGTAATAAGGACCCAACAACACTGCTAGGCTTTGAACAGCTGCTGTAAAATTCTGGAAGAGCTCTCCTGTCTGTGGGCTTTGTGAACAATCTAGCTAGTCTGAAACATAAATCCACACTCTTCAATTTCTCACTGCATTCAGAAAGCAGAAAAGGGAACAACTCTGACATACTTGGCCTTTAGATCCTTCTGCGTTGCACAAAACACCATTATCAAGGCTGTTCAGAAACTTTTTCTTTAATCCACACTGTATAAATAAATATACTTCAGTACGTTCCCTTGAAAGATCTAATTGACTTCCATGATGTCATTAAGCTTATTGTATGAAAAATGACAATGGCTGTGGAATGCAATATGCATAATGGAAAAGCTTAACTAATTCTTTGGAACCGGAGGCAATTAAAACACTTAATTACCAATAAGCTGGGAAAATGACCCATAATTACGGTGGTTTTAATGCTGCAACAAATAAATGCACCTAATCTTCCTCCAGTTTTTATTGGTGCTGACACCCATTGTCAACATCCCAGCAGTATTTTGAATCAAATGATGGGAGTCTTGCAAAGGTCACTAAAAAAAATGGACTCACAGTGATAACCAACTGCCCTTTCCCCCTCCCTATTAATATACTAAATCCAAGGATATGAGAATACTCCAGCAGTTATTAAGAGTGCAAGCTGGAATGCCACTTTGTCTCTCAAAAAGACTGATATATTTTGTTTGTTGTTGTTTTCTTTCTCTGTACCTGAATCCAGCGTGACTCTTTTGTCTATTGTAAGAATAACAGTTGGGTCTAATAACATTTTTTCTTATAACAACAAAGCACAGAGCCAAGACAATTAAGCATAATTCTTCTTCTTCTACCCCACACCAGTTTTTAAAACATGGAATCTGTTTTTGAAATAGAAGTAAAATAATGACAACAAAAATAAAAGAAGAAAAATAAGTGGCAGTACAACAGGACCACTGATTAAGCAAGAATGTAAACCCACTGATTACAGATCTTAGTATAACATTACTTCTGGATACGAACTTAATTTGTTCCGGGGGTCCTTACCTACCCTGAAACGTCTGCAACACGTATGCATGAGCGGTGAGAGAGGGCACTTCTGCGCATGTGCACGCGGCAAAACCCGGAAGTATACACTTCCAGGTTTGCCGCGTTCATAACCCGAAAGTTACATTACCTGAAGGTAATGTAACCCAAGAGTCCACTGTAATAAAGTTGTGGGACAATTAGAGTAAAATCCTAAAGAGAATCACTGACCATTGACAGAGTTTGAATGTATATATCACGCAGCTAAAGCATACTCAGAAATAGGTATTTAATTTAGTAGCTATGTACGTACAGTGGTACCTCGGTTTATGAACACAATTGGTTCCAGAAGTCTGTTCATAAACCGAAGCGTTCATAAACTGAAGCGAACTGTCCCATTGAAAGTAATGGAAAGTGGATTAATCTGTTCCAAACAGTCCGCGGAGTACTTAAACTGAAGCGTTCATAAACTGAAGCGAACTTTCCCATTGAAAGTAATGGAAAGTGGATTAATCCATTCCAGACGAGTCCGCAGCGTTCGTAAACTGAAAATTCGTAAACCGAGGTGTTCATAAACCGAGGTTCCACTGTACCTCCCATTTTACAACTGCAGGAGGATATATGCCAAAACACATATACTCAAGGTGCCCCTTGGAACTGCTCCCATGTGAGCACCCTTATTTTCTGGAGCTGGCATACCAAGCGGGCTAGGGGATGCTCTCGCAAGATCTCACAGGGTCATCCGAGTTCCCACAGAATCCCACAAGAGCATTCCAGAGCCCGCACTTGCTTCGTAAGCAAGGAGGAAAACTTAAGACGCTCTTTCTGTGCTGGGAAAATCCAGCCCCAAAAGAGCTTCTAAGCTCCCCACCTTGTAAGCATTTAATTTGCCCGGTTTCAACCAGCTGGCTTCCAACCGCACAAGGTTGAAATCATGCAAGTTAATTGTGGAATTGTACTATATATTGTAATAATTGCGGGATCGTGGATCTATTGAAATCAGGCTTATTGGCTCAAAAGGAGAAAAATGTATTTTTTACATTTTATCATTACTACTACTCTTAATATCATAAATTAGGTACAGAGCATACAGCTTTTTTCAATCAGCCTAGCAGCTACTTTCTATAGAGCTACACTGCTGATATATATTAAGCTCAATAACATGGTTTGATGGCTATGAAAGCTAAGATTGTTCTTGATACTGGATATGAATAGTTTTTGTCTAGAAAGCATTAAAATAAATTAAGAGTGAGATTACTAAGGAAGTAAGATTGTTCTGCTTCGAGTCTTTAAAGCCATTTATGAATGGACCAATAAACACTGAGAAGGTATAGTAGACATTCCATTAAGCTTTTGATAAAAGTGCAGACACAATGAACATCTCTACGCAGCTATAACAATAATTTGGAAGTACTGCATCAAAGCAATTTTGCACGGGGAAAAATTCTTCCAGCTGATTCATACCTGAAAATTGGTCTTAAACCTGAAAAAGTTTTAAAGACACTTTGGGAAAAGGTGAATTTAAGCGCAGGCACAAGCAGTGGGAATGAATTTTAAAAAGTTCCTAGCTTCTTTCATTAATTTTACACCCTTTGTGATCATGGAAACAAACAAAAAATCTGCACCCAGACACATTTGTTCTTGCTGCTGCTGCTGCTGTAAAATAACAACAACAACAACAACAACAACAATCTGTTTCCATCCCTGTTCAAAACCGCATAAAATAGTGTAATCTTTTAGCATAAAAAGTTATCATGAATTTTTAACACTGTCCAAAGAGAATAAAAGTAGCATTAAGCTGCCTACTGACAAAGCCCCTGGTACTGTGTCATTCACAGATAAACTCCACAATCTGCCTTGCAGTTCATGGATTAACAGGTAAAAATTGTACATTTCATATATCATTTGCTATACTGATACCAAGACCTAAGGATATGTTGACAGGGAGGGACACAACATCAAAAATACAGCTTGTTCACCAACCATGATAGCACACTGATAGTATGTTTTTTATTAATCACTGAAGTTCTTTGTAACAAGAGCTGTATAACTAGTGTAGTATGGGCAATTGGTGAATTCTACTAGCGCAGTACCCTACCAGTTGATTACGATGTCACCTGCAATTCTACAAAGAACCATGTATACCATCTTGAGCCCCGTAAGGTGGGCTGCTACAATCTAGTCGTCAAAGCGCTTTTTGGATCTTCTGCTGGGTCCAACTCTGGAGAAGTAAAAGTGAAAGGGTTGAAATGCATTTTTTACCTTTTAAATCAAGGATTCCATTAAGACAGAAATAGTCAGCTGCCTAGATCCTGTAACTAAGACTACATCAACATGCAGTATGACTTCATATTGGCGCACAGTTGTAGAACACCCAGTATATGCGTTGTGGATACACCACCATTTGTGGGTCTAGCTATTGATCATCTCCCCTCAAATAGTTTGTAAATGCCAGCCATTACACCGAAGTCACCATCTTCCTGCAGAAAATTATTCAGCGCCCTTTCCTTATTGCATATTCACTGTGAAAACCATTTTTTTAAATGCCAGTGCTCTGTAACCTATGGGCAATTAAATGACTAGTTAAAACCATAAGCTCCCACGCACATAGACTATATTTGATATTTGGCAAGCAGATAGTTCAGAACACTCTTACCTAAAATAGAACCATGAGTTTAATATTCTCTACAAAATTCTTTTTTAAAAAAAAAAAGACGACCTTGGAGACAGCAATTTCAAAATGAGCCTATACAATCTGTTTCAATCTAGAGCTGTGCAGGTTTCTTTAACTGCTTGGAAAGTTTTGCTATTCAAAAGGTATACATATGTGCCTGCGTATCTTTTCATTCCTCATGAGCAACTACAAAAATGCTTGGCCCAGTTCCATTTGGTCGAATTTCAACCTAAAAGATGCAACACATGATTTTGGAGCTGGAGGCTATGTAATCCTAGACATATGACAATAGATTAAAATGCTATTTGAATGAGCTTTGGGTTACTGTTAAGATAGTTTTGAGATAATTTAAAAATAAAGAGCTGTGCGCTGCCAAGATGTGCAAAAATAGTTATTTGTACATTATTTAAGAAGATACAAAATGGAAATTCGAAGTGCACAGTTTTAGTAATGTCAAAATAAACCTTTGGTATTATTCAAGTTCTGCTTTTGATGTACAGAATATCTAGAAAAAAAGGGAGAATGTGTTTGAGTGACCCACTTAACAGCAGTCCTATTGAAGTACTAACGAATAAATGAATTTTAAATAGCTACAATATTTGCAATTTGGGGCTCCTGCTGTGTAAAGTGTCTGAAGAATTAGGTTTTAAAAGAACAAAAATGCTGCTTATTTTGGTTCCCCAAAGGGTGCATCTGTGTTTGTGTGTGTATGTTTCTGAGCTTTCTTCCTGTCCAAGAGGAGTCTGTAAACCCACATAAAACTAAATGTGTGTTCCTGAACATTCTAACAAGGGATTAAATATTAGGAAGGAAGGAATAGCAAGAGCAACCCAAATAGAGCTTCATATACAGATGGACAGAACCAGCCTCTTGAGTTTGTGGGAATAATCCTATAGACTTTGGAGATGGAAACCAATTTCCACAGAAGTGCCAAGGGACCTGTCAGATTCCAAGAGAATCTATAAAGAAGCTGCATGCTCCACTAAAATAACTCCGAAGTGGAAGGTTGAACAAGGGTGCGAGTGCAGTCCTTGAGTCAACTTAGAAGGTGAAGGCTTCACCTTAAAGGATTAAAGTTTTGAAGAACAGTAAGCTGTAGAATCCTTGAGTTGGCTACAGGACTTCAACCTGTTTCTTTTGCATACTCTGTTAAGTTATTGCGGAAGCGTATGAGACTGCCAGGGGATATTTTCTATAACATGTCCATAGCCATCATGTATATATAAAATGTAGCCTGGCTGAATCAGGATGTTTTTGTTGTGCACCTGGGGTTCCACAGATTGCACAGAACAATTGTTGTGACACTGCCCTTTTGACCATCCACTGGAGCTGCAGCGCTCTCTTATCTCCAGGAATACAGCCAATCCTTTCAGCCAGCAACTCAAGTCCAATATATCAAGATGCACACTTCATAGACAAAAATGAGGAATCCCCATAATCAACTCATAGTTGATTAAAAGGTAAAACTGTTTCATAACTCCTGGATTACTCTGATATTCAGATGTTTACATAAAGGTGATGTTTAGGTAACTGCAAATAGGCACATCATTCTTTTGATCTTTAAATTGAGTTACTGTCACTATACAATGGGAAAACTCCATGAAAACAAACTAAGCAGTAGCACAGATGCAAGGTTAAGGTGAGCATCATTTGAAGAAAACAAGTCAGCAGCACAGAAATAGAAATCTTTATATTTGCATGTCTTGAATGCCCTTCAGTGAGCTGTTAATTGGAATACTCGGCAATATTCACTGTTGCATAAACACCACTCCATTTTGAGGGGAAAATAAGCAGCTTTTTTTTTTGTAGAGAGGAATTTACAGAATGTATTCTTACAAAGGTGTAAGGAGGGAGAAGAAATGATAACTTTACTGTGTCTATTTGGGATCTAATCAAGTGAAAGGATGTATTTCTTGAGTGGCAGTTGGATAGAAATGATGTGATTCTAAAGTAACAAGGTCATATTACAAACGAGGTTATCCTAATTCTTCCAGATTGTTGGCATGTATTGCTTAGAAGACTGCACTCTCAAATTTATTTGAGACACTGTGTGTGAGGAGACCCTGCAATATTGCTATGACTTTTTGGGTCAACACTTGATTATGCCAGTAGCTTTCCAAACTGTGTTTCAGGAAACAAAGGGGTTTCTCAGGAGCATATGGGGCAGATATGTTTCTCTGAAAGGTGCCTTGCTATTGCTCTTTCCTTGGAATTCACATCTGCAGGGCAGTGTTTATGACCAGTTCATGAATAACTAAAATGAGGTCCAATGGTAATGGACATGCCCTAAATGAATTGAAAAGGGGATAAGAATATAGCTCAGTGGTAGATACAGCAGCTGGAAGCAGTCATAGCTATAATAACAATAACAATAACAATAAATTATTTATACCCCGCCCATCTGGCTGGGTTTCCCCAGCCACTCTGGGTGGCTTCCAACAGAAATATTAGAATACACTAATTTCTTAAAGATTAAATAATAATAGTAATAGTTACTCTCATCCCTTCACAAACATACATTTCCCAGAGTCTTCTGGAAAGGGGAATTAATTGTTAAACCACTCTGACAATTGTTACCCTGTGAGGGGAATAGGGATCTCCTAACAACTCTTGGCTCTCTTGATAAACCACCAGTTCCCATGATTCTTTGGGAGAAGCCTTAACCATTTAAAGTGGTACAGTGCTGCTTTAAATGAGTGCAGATGAAAAGCTACTTTTAAAATTGAGGAGAGATTTGAAGGCCAGTTTGTGATGACTGTGTGGAAGGCCTGAAGAAGAATTAACAAATCTCCCTGGGCTCTAGATCATGACATTTGTTCCACTTACAAAAATACTGGAAAACGTATGTCACAACCCAGGGACCCTGAAGTGAGGAACTGAAAACCTCTGATCAAGGCAAGGTTCAGGCTGCTAGCATGGGGGAACTGTCTTGTCTGCAGGGGTCCCCCAGCCAGATAACACAGCTGTACTTCAGTCTCCCTGGCCTTAAGAAGGGAAAGATTACAGAATAAATCAAAGGCCCCTTAACAAGCCAACCACGCTTCTCAAAGGAAACAGAACCTTCCACATTCCAGGTCTTGTCTGCCTACACATCAAGTTTCCATCACAGAGAAAACCTATCCTGTAGCATGGCCCTTTGGAGCTGTCCAAGGTACTGTTCCTTTTTGGTCTCTTGCGTCACTGGAATTTTGAGCAGAACATTGACAGCTTTCCCAGAAAACCTCAAGCTCTTATAAGAAACATCTCCCATTGTTCAGATTGTGTGTGTGCGCGCGCACGCATGTGTTCAGAAGTCTGTATTTTGGGTAAGCCCCCTCCATGATCAACCTCTTATTCTCTCTCTCTCTCTCTCTCTCTCTCTCTCTCTCTCTTCCCACCCTTCCAGTTTTTGGTGCAGGAAACTTTCAGAAAAAGAGAGACTGTACACAGTACAAAACATGCCTTGATTTAAAACAATTTGCACATTTCCCTCTGATAATTAACATTTTATGAGAATTTTCCCCTCCCCTGGGTTTCTATTATTTTAAGTTCCGAATTTACTTACAGAACTGTTAGCAGCTTTGAACACGATGGCATAATGGCAGTACCACTGGTTTAAGGTGAATAAATTTCTGATGTTTGCATGGTGACAACTGCTACAAATGCTTCATACATTCTGCTTACTGTGTGGGAACTAATTCAACTACAGTCTAACATTCTTAAAATATGAAGCATTCACAGAACTGGCACATATAAAAACCTGCCGCAGATGAATTCTTCTAATGCCTGCAGGAAATTAGAATAGAACAAATATGAGATTTATAAACAAATGTTGTTCTCCATCATTCACATCTTGCTCTTCAGAAAATGCTTACTGCTAAGTATATCAGCTCTTATGCTTGACACACCAAGCCTGCAGACATAATTAGAATCTATTACACAGAAAGAAATATTGTTTGAGAAGTACATAAAATTGTGTGCATACAGAAAGTTATATCCCTGTAAAATTTTATTTTCTCATCCTTGAAACAGATGCATCAAAATGCCTTTCTATAACTACACCAAGCTATGGTGTCTCATTATTTATTTATTTTTAGATACGATTTTATTGTGCATGAGGACAGTGGCCTTGGAGAACCAGGAGCCTGGATCTAAATTTGCAGCAAGGAAGTCATGGGATTTCCTGTAGATATATTGACTGACCTTCACATATTTCTCCATTCATTCTTATATCATTTTAATGTCATGGTGCTAGAAAGCGGTGTAATTTTCATTAGATTCCTCCTCTAGCATTTAGACGACAATTATGTTCAGTCTTCAATGTTTTGGGTTTTCTTATTACAAAGTCTATTTATTGACCTTCCCAGCTGCTTGTCTCAAAAGAGATTTGCTTCCTTGCAGGGGATTATTAAATTCTTATTCTCTTTTATAGGTGCATTTATTTTATGCTGCCTTTACGGCCAGTTTGAAGTCAGTGAGCCATTAACAGGGGGCACAAAGTGCATTTCTTTCAGGATCAAGGACACAAGTTTCCTTAAACATTTACAAGGGCAAGCTACCAAAAGGGACAAAATGAATAGGAGACAAAATGAATAGGAGATAAAAGGTCTTAACTCTTAAAGCAATAGGTGTCATGCCGTTTGTTGAGGTGAAAGGGAAGCATTCAGAGGCAAGTGAATATCAGGTACAGTGGAACCTTGGGTTGTGAACGTGATCCATGCGGGAGGCACGTTCGCAACCTGCAGCATTCACAACCCACAGATCACATGCGGGTGAAGCAATTCAGCGCTTCTGTGCAAGCGCAAAGTGCGATTTACTGCTTCTGTGCATGCGCGAGTGCCTAAACCCGGAAGTAACCCATTCTGGAACTTCCGGGTTCGGCGCGTCTGTAACATGAAAACTCACAACACGCACCGATCGCACCCGAGGTATGACTGTCCTGGAAACAAACGATGGGGAAGAACTGTTGTCATACCACTCTTCTTGAGGGCATCTTGCTGGTCACTGTCAAAAAGGACTTGATGGATCCTTCTTGAGAAGAGGTGAATGTTTGCTCATCTCCAAAGAACAGGTTCTACTGTGCTTTGAGTTGGAAAGCTACCCCCAGAAGCATCTTACCCAAGCAGGGGAAGATAGCAATTTATCAATAGGAAAAATGAAAGAAAGACACTTGCCACCTGCCATAAGCAGAGCTGAATCTAGCAGTCATATATACTCCCAACCAAGAACACTTCTGTCTTGTTTGGACTGAGTACCCTGTTTCTCATATTTTAAGACATACCCATAAAATAAGCCATAGCAGGATTTTTAAGCATTCAATGAATATAAGCCATACCCCGAAAATAAGACATAGTGATAGGCGCAGCAGCAATGCCGGCCGCGGCAGGAGGAGGAGGAAAAAAATAAGACATCCCTTGAAAATAAGCCATAGTGTGTTTTTTTGAGGAAAAAATAAATATAAGACATGTCTTATAATATGAGAAACACGGTATCAGTTTATTAAGTCACGTGATTCAGTTCATTAGTGACTCCAGGTACTTGTTCACAACATCCACGGCTTCAAATGAATTAGATGGAAAAACGAAGTAGAGTTTATCAGTGTGGAGATGGTACCTCAGTTAAAATACCTAGGAAGATGCCATCACTGGTTTCATATAGATGCTAAACAGGATTATGATAGAAGTCAATCTTGTGATACCCAAAATCTTGTGGGAGAAGAACAGTAGGACCCCTATAGGAATATCCCTGCAGGCTGGAATGGAAGTGAAGTGGAATGCCCCCAGCTTCTATCTTAATCTAGAAGATACTAGAATTGTGTTGAAAACTGCCCAGAGAGATACAAAATCAACATAGACACATTCTCATTGTAATTCTTCCAATATAGGATGCCTACCCATGGTGGTCAAATATAGATGGGATATTTACCCAAATATAGGTTGGGAAAAACTAGCGTAGATAACAGGTTTCATCCAGGAATGTTTGATGCTTGATAACTAACATTCACTGAAGTAGTAGCAAAGGCTAGCAAATTCAACAATAAGGAAGATGGTCTGGGTTCAAGGAGGACACATTAAGGAAATGACATGTTGTTGAATATGAGGTGTCCAGTAACAAAGAAAGCATATGATTTCTTTCATTATTTAAAACCCTACTTATCATACAAAGTTTTAACTCAACAATCTTGAATTGCAAGCAGAAAACTGGGCAGGAAATGGTAGAATAAATTTTAGAAGTTGCAAGAGAGGCTGTTTTACTAACACTATTTTCTGAAGAGCAAATTAAAACTCAAATATCAGAGTTGACAGGTTCGTACAAAAGCTGCTGAAACAAACTGTGACTGAAAAATTAACATGACTAGCCTTATTTTTTTAAGCCCTCAAAAACGTGAGGTTGCCAAGGAAATATCCTTGCTCCCAACAGCATTATAGGAATAGCTGTGGAAAAGGGGATGGGGAAAAAAGAAATTAGGCACGTGATTCCCTAGAACTACAAAAACAGTTCTGAGATCAATGAGGCTTTACATTTCTCATATAGCAATCCCAAAATTAAATAGCCATGTGTTTTAAATCTAAGGGGAGTCTTCAAAAGCAGAAAATATGCAAGTCCCATGTATGAGTCTTGGTAGCAAACTAAATCATGCCCCTTGATATAAAGTAACTGAACAGTGCAAAAGAATTTAAGATGAAAATTCTTAACCAATAATAAAAAAGATAGGAACTTTGAAACACACAAGGGGAGAATATTGAAGCAGGCCTTGATTATCAGTCATTTTAGGTAGACGACTAGGAAGATTTCCCCCAAAAGCTTGAAATATATTAATTCTACCACCGTGTCTAGGCATTTAAAAGGGCAGAAAGCCTTATTTTCAAAAAAACATTTACAAAGTAAATCAAATATTATTTGACTAACAAAAAATGTGCAAAGATTCTCTTTAAAAATCTAACTTACTGACAATTGGTTATGAAAGTGATCAAGTTGTTCCACAGCAATTTTTTAGAAGTATTCCATGTAAAAAGCTCAAAGGTTTAGAAATTGCTTTATATATCTATAAGCTTCTCAAAGCCAGACCTCATAACAGTTGGCTTTTGCAGTTCCAGAGGTGGGGAACTGCTGTGGCAATGGCAAAAGATAAAATCTGTGATTACATACAGGTAAAGAGCAGTGCTATTGAATTTATTCAGTCAGACATCGTGGCAGTAACGTCACAGGAAATAACATGGAAGGCCAAGTCTACTATGATAAGGATCAGATGGAACTCCTATCTTAAATGGATAACAACTACTGGACCAGAAGACATTCAGTGGAAATTAAAGACATTGTGCCCGTGGCTGAGGACAACTGTTTGAACCCTTCCAATGGATTATGGATGGGGGAGGGGTGGGAAGGGAAAGGAAAAATGGTACGGGAAATAAAAATTGAAAGGAGAGAATATAATGTATGTAAAAATTCTCGTACTTCAATAAAAATCTTTAATAAAAAAAGAGCAGTGCTATTGTTGCTGTTCTTAAAAAACAAATAAATGTTATCCTAACAGCATTTAAGGGCGGAATTTTTATCATTTTAAAACAAACTTTTCCCAGGCTGCGTACATGAATCCGATACATGAAACAAAACAATCAAAGGTTGTAGCAAATAATATTATGGGTAAGCTTTTTCAAGGAGAAAGCAAAGCATGAGCTGGATAGCTCAGTTGGTTAGAGCTTGGTGCTGACAACACCAAGGTTGCTGGTTTGATCCCCGTATGGGACAACTGCATATTCCTGCATTGCAGGGATTTGGACTAGATGATCCTCAGGATCCCTTCCAACTCTACAATTCTATGATTCTGTGTGGAAGCTTCTTTGTGAGGTTTGCTTTGTGTAAGAAGGGATATTTACACTGTTTGAGCTAACATTGATCATACAGGTAAATACACCCCAGTGTTTAAATTTAAATTGTGTTCACTTCTAGGAACACAAGAGCTAGATGGATCAGGAGAGTGGTCAATCTAGTCCAGCATCCTGTTCTCGCAGTGGCCAGCCAGATGTCTATGGGAAGCCCACAAGCAGGGATGTGAACTAACAGCACTTTCCCTTCCTGGGGTTTCCAGCAACTGGTTTGTATAAGGTTCAAATTATGCTTTGCAAGAGAACACTCAACAGTATTTAACAGGGTGCCTGAAAATCTGGCTTCTAGGGGTGTCCATGAGGATTTTTCTTTGCTAAATCAGGACACCGAACAGAGGTTTCCCAAAACCAAAGCTACAGTTCCCCACAAGAATGACAGAGTCTAATATCACTGTGCAGTTTACCTACAAAGTAATTCAGCAAGATTCTTCATAGTAACGATACATGAGCTTTGACCACAGTGACAACATCAGTTGTCTAGGATTTCTTCTATGGCCGGAATTGATACAAAAATTACTAAGAGCAAGGTGACCGCAAGGCAGCATTGTCCTGTACCGGTAATTAGGTACACATTCTTATAAATGTACTACTAGGAAGGAAATATAAAACTACAGGGAAAACATTTACTGAACACCAACTTTGCATTTCCTGTACTTCTGTCTCCAACATATAAATTTGTTTCATTTCCCAGCCCCAGATAATTCTGCAGTGCAATGTCATCTCAAAGAAAGATTTCCCTGGGGGAAACTGATTGTATACTCATGCTCTAAATCAGGCATGTCAAACCTGCGGCCCTCCAGATGTTTTGGACTACAATTCCCATCTTCCCCAACCACTGGTCCTGCTAGCTAGGGATCATGGGAGTTGTAGGCCAAAACATCTGGAGGGCCGCAGGTTTGACATGCCTGCTCTAAATAATATCAGCAACAGAAACTGGCCTTGTTAAAGCAAGTGATTGGATCACACTTTTTGATATTAGATGCCGAAATCATGGGCATAACTTATACTGGTTTAACACCCTGGGCTAAGGGTGAAATCCTATGCACACTCACCTGGGAGCAAGTCTCATTGAACTGTGAGTAGATATGCACAGAATTGCACTGTTAATTTCCTTTAAAGTTATATTAGGTTAGTGGCAATCATGCAGCATTGCGTGAACAGTACTTTTTTCTCAATTAGTCACCGCCACTATTTATTTATTTTTTAAAGCTTTGGATTAATCTAATCAATTTAAGCATGCACTCATTACCAGTACAACCCTATAACCACTTACATATAGCATTTCTTATTTCACTAAACTTCTCAAGCTGCTCTATTTCTGGTGGAAATGAAACAAACAAACAAACAAACAACAAACAACTTCTTGCAAAGCATAAATGGAAGCAAACTTTATAATACTGGTGAAACCTCCCCCTTAATAATAATAAAAAACTCCTGATCTATTCTTCTGCTCCACTCAAAATGTGTTACAATTCCATTCCTGCAGATGCATACACAGTGACAAAAACAAATCCTTTGGAACAGGCAATGTCAAATTCTGAAAGGTTGGTAGAGTTAATTTTTTTTACAGTTCACAACACAACTGATCCTGGAAAGACCTTATAATGTCAACAGAAGGCCAGCATTTGAACATCTGTACTGAGTATTTGTGATCTGGGTGTTCAAGAACAGCAGTATAGTTAAGAGAGTTTGCCAATTAATGTCATCTGGTGCTCTGTACCAAAACTGCAAATCAGGCGGAAGCTCTGGAAATAGTAATGAAAACGTTATTGTGTGGTGTATTTATTAAGAAACACAAAAAGAGTAGCAAACATTGTTGTTTTGTCAGGCTATGCAAGCTTTTAATATCTCTAGTCATTCAGACTTTCAATTGAGATTTATTAACCTGTCAAAACAAAAAGCAATTTTAGAACATACACAATTGCAGTTCATTTTAGCACATTTATTGCTCTATAAACAGTACATCCAGTCTTGTCTTTTAAGAGGGCTAAACTCAGGTTTCTCTTTTTGAAACAAGCAATTTCTATAATAGGAAAGTTTTGAGGGGGATGGCAAACACAAAAGCAATGCAATGCACAAGGTACATATTAAAATAAATTGAATTATATTTTCCAGAATTTATAATACAGCATCAACTCTGATTTTAGAGGCCTGCTTTCAGGGCATAATAACAACAAAATCCTAAACATACCTACTTGGAAGAGAAATCAATAGAACTAGGGAATCTGTGTCATATAACTTTCAGAGTATGGGGAAAAGCCAAGCGATAGCAATTCTTACATCACAGAAGCAACCCAAGTTCTTGCTTCTATGTAAGCATGCACAGCATTGAGGCTAAAGTGATATATTGAAAAAGGTACCCGTAGGCCATCCCTAGGTCATCATGCAGCAATTAAAGAACATCATACACAGTATTTTGAATACTTAACATGGATATCTATTATATTGAAGTACAGGCATTCCTTGTTCTTCCAACACCTGCTCTGCTCCTAAAGCTACTATTCTTATACACCAAGGTTTTGTTCTGTACCGACACCAAAATCCTTTTATTAGAATATAAAACTTTCACAGATGAATTTCTTCATCCTTGGAGTGACATTGAGCCTGAAGCGCTTTCCCAGTAATCGCTTTACGCAAAGCCAAAAAATCACATACTAGTCTCGCATGGTGAATCGAAGGATCAGTCATAGCAATTGCTTCTGTTTTTAACAACTGGGCGAAAGAGGAACTTTAGATCTTTTAAAAACTGTTTTGAGAAACAACACTTTCCTTGCTCAAAAACATTTAAGGTGGTTTAAACCATTTCACATCTCTCTTCCTCCTTGTGTGTATCTTAACAACTCTGCTAGGAAAGGAACAGTTCGATAGAATTTTAGAAAAAATTACTGGGTATCTAAAATACACAACACAAATATGACCCAGCATAACCGAAATCCACCTATTTTTGCTTGTTTCAATAACCAACATTTTTGGGTTGCCACCCATCCAGCCCCCACTGGAATGCATATATTTGCTGACTGAGAGAGGTCTATTATGCTCTGTGATACTTAGAGGGGTGTTTTTCATATTCTGCTGGGCTTTGGGGCAGGTGACAGCTGCACTTCTGTTAGCTCCAAAGCACAGCATGACATAAGGCAATTCAGGGAGTCAACAGGCCAGGGCAAGGTAGAGGCTTTCTATTTGCAAATAGAAATCTTGCAAATATTCGTTGAGGCATTTTGTAATTTCACCTTCCTCCAAAAGGAGCTAAAGTAATAGGTTGTGCACAGCTCCCCGCTGCAACAATCCATCTCATGGCTCCAACAGTTCAGTGGGGGGGGTTAACCCACCCTGCGTTGGCCTGGGAACCAACCCCACCCTGGACCCTGTTCCTTGTATCTCCTCCAACCCTCCCAACCAAGATCAGGGTGCCTCCCTGCTCAGAATCGACCTTCTGCTCAACAGCTGCAGAGGAAAATAACGTGTAAATTTTCAGAAGAATGTGTTCTACTCAACCGGCACCAAAAGTCACAACTAAGCCCAAAGCTAATTTGACCCAAGGGGATATAGAGGCATGTGACACAGAGGCGGGAGACTTGATTATCTAGCATTTTCCAAACAAACAGTAGAACTAGGAAAAAAAGAAAGAACACAGAACAGACAAGAACAAGTTGATACTTTAACATCCCTTCCCCAAAGGTCTATGGTGGGAAAGTTCAAGATATGATCCCTTCAATTAGATGCTAGGTTACTAAAAAGCACTCCCTCACTCTTGTGTTTTCCTTATAAAGTAAGATTGAAAAATGTTTCAGTTTTTCACGATACGCAGCATTTTTTGAAACATACAGATCTCTGCGGCACTTTGCCTCAAGATCCCACTTCAGCTCAGATAAGCCCCAAATCTTTCCTAAGTGGCCCTGCTTCAGTTCTTGATTTGGGATTTGTACAAACATTTTGCATATACAACTATACAGATCCAGATATTTATGTATCCATCTATATACAAACACAAAAACTGAATGATGGATAAGAATGCAAGCGGAATAAAGTAGGGTTTAGGCTTGGTGAAGGGGGCTCCAATCCTGAATTCCAGTTATTTGGATTAAACCCCATTGAATTCAATAGGATTTAGGTCTGCATAGAAATGGTCAAAATCGTGCTGCTATTTATTTCTTTATATTTAGAACTCATCTAACACAAAAGAATTATTTGGGTGGGAAAACCAATGCCTCTACACTGTAAGCAAAACTAAATAAAGCTTAATATAATTTAAAATCCATGATATTTATTCCCTGATTTAACCCTGGCCAAACAAGCAGGTTTCTCTAGCTTGGATTTTGGTGGCCCCAGAATAGGAGGAGGTTCCATAACTGGGGACCAAAACACATTTCTTATGGTATTTCTGCTTGAATCTGCTTCATAGATAATAGTATTAAGGTGAAGGGTTTGATGGATCAGGTATTATTATACAAATAGGAACAAGGAAAATCTCTGGGCTCTTCAGTGATTATTATTACAACTATTCAAATTATTGGGGACGCGGGTGGCGCTGTGGGTTAAACCACTGAGCCTAGGGCTTGCCGATCAGAAGTTTGACGGTTCAAATCCCTGTGACAGGGTGAGCTCCCGTTGCTCGGTCCCAGCTCCTGCCAACCTAGCAGTTTGAAAGCACGTCAAAGTGCAAGTAGATAAATAGGTACTGCTACAGCAGGAAGGTAAACGGCGTTTCCGTGTGCTGCTCTGGTTCGCCAGAAGCGGCTTTGTCATGCTGGCCACATGACCTGGAAGCTGTATGCCAGCTCCCTTGGCCAATAACGCGGGATGAGCGCCGCAACCCCAGAGATGGTCACGACTGGACCTAATGGTCAGGGGTCCCTTTACCTTTACTTATTCAAATTATTATTGTTATTATTATTATACAAAGCCCATTGTGAAAAAATTTCAGGTTTTTCCCATATATACAGTCATACCTCGGTTTAAGTACACTTCGGTTTGAGTATTTTCAGTTTAAGTACTCCGCGGACCCGTCTGGAACGGATTAATCTACTTTCTATTACTTTCCATAGGAAAGTTCGCTTCAGGTTAAGTATGGCCTTCCGGAACCAATTACTGTAATACCTCGGGTTAAGTACGCTTCAGGTTGAGTACTCTGCGGACCTGTCTAGAACGGATTAATCCACTTTCCATTACTTTCAATGGGAAAGTTTGCTTCAGGTTAAGTACGGACTTCTGGAACCAATTAAGCACTTAAACCGAGGTACCACTGTACAGTACATAACAAAGAGAATTTCCCAGGTTTCATAAAACTGAAGCCTAGGATGCATTTGGCCGTCAAACAGTACTTTATAAACTACAATTTACAATCAGCTTATAATTGCACTATATTCATGGCTGCTGTCTACTGAACTAATATAAGATAAGATACTTTGCCCTCTTTACGCAATAAATAGTTTGTTAGTGTTAATAAACTATACCGTGTATGCGGCTTTGTTGCCAACTGAGAGACAGTAATATAGAACAAAAATAATAAATATAGCCTTGGCACCTCATAAACTGCAAACAAGTAAGAGAGAAACATGGAAACCCAAATATCAGGATACTTTTAAAAGCAAGTTCTTGCAATATGAAATTGCTTTATTTTTTTAACAAAAGGATCTTAAAATAAAGGCTACAGCAACAAAACAAAATGCATTTGGCCTTTCTAAGTTTTCTGCAGACCCCTCTGGAATAATAAATTAAGAGAACAATAAAAATAATGCTTACAGAGCAATTCCTTGTTTTAGTCGGCCTTTGTTCCAAACCTGTGGAGATGCGCAGTTATGACAAGCATTGGGGCAATTAAAAAAGCAACTTCAACTATAGAGGGAAGATCAATACCCTGAATCTTTTTAAGAAGAGGATTAATTCATTGCTTGCCACAACCCAGAACACCTCTTAAAACATTTTATGAGAGAATTCCAGTAAATTAAATCTAACTATTCAATGATTGTTCTGTTGGCAGTGCCAGAAGTGCTAAGGGCCTTGGAAAGAGGAAAAACACAACTCAGTGAGTAGTTTATCATGAAATAAAGTTTTTTTTCTTTTTTCTTTGCTTTCCCCAACCTCTCTCCACAGCTTCCTATGGATAATATGTGATAATACATGTAATGAGCTCCTTAAAACAATTACCGGTAGTAGCATCTCTCCAGTGACCTGCTAATCTGAATATAATGTTTTTTACCAACCACTGCATGCCTTCACACCCACATCACGTAGAGGGGGAAGAGGGTTATAAAATGTGATTTAGTATTCTGCCTCATATTTCATCAAGTCCCTTACCAGCTGCTTGATATATTATCAAGACGAGCGCAAGTTCATTCTCCCCCCCCCCTTGACTGGGGCACCCCAAAGAATATAAGCAAATTGTAACTCTTTCCTTACATCACCAGTAGCGCCTAAAAGAATGGCAATGTTGACCATATTTTTGCTTTAACAATGGCTGACGTATTGTGGATATATAACAGAACCTAGGCCAATGGTTAAATTGCTTTCAATACAGGCAATATCTCACCCCACCACTCAAATAAATAAAAAAGCAGGCCAGCTGGAGGTGAGGAATTTTGTAGCTGAAAGTCTTATAATTGAAATAAATTGCAAATGCCTCCAGAGTCAATTTAGAACAGGGTGGTCCAACACATGGCCCTTGAGACCTTTTTTTGGTGGCCCTTGGCAACATTTGATGCCCTCACGTTGTCTTCCCAAGCTGGGAAAGCGAACTGCTGGGCTTTGGGAGTGAGGCATGAGCAGTAAAAATGATGATGAGTGCAAGCTTTAAAACACAAGCCAATGCCAGGTACAAAGATAACTTACAAAGCTTTGAATAACTCTTCTGTTGGGCATTTGGTTGTGTAATGTGGCATTGCATTAGAAAAGGGAAATAGTCTCAAACTGGGGAGAGAAACTTTGCACTGACAGCTCAAAACTGGTAGGTTTTTTTTTCCTCCAAGGGGAAGAGACATGGGGCTCTCATATCAATTCCCTATAGGTGAAAAAACCGCTTGAGGTGGGAAATTTTAAGTTGAAAAGGGACACAAAATGGTTCAAAAGCCATTTTCTTCAGCTCATACACAGCACATCCCCAGGTTGCTTTGGGTTGGAGTAGAGCAGGGGTCCCCAGACTTACCGGCGTTTGGGCCGGTTCCCACCGCGCCGATAGTGCGGCGGGCCGGAGGGCGGGGGAGCGCGTGCCTGTGCGGGCCGGCGGGCGGGGGAGTGCGCGCCCGTGCGCATGCGCATGAGCGCTTACTGGCGCGGCGGCGCGCTTCCAGGGGGGGGAAGCGCTGAAAATCCGTTGTGCGCATGTGCGTGGGCCTCCCCCGACCCGGAAGTGCACCAGAAATGACTTCTTCCGGGTCGGGAGAGGCCCATACGCATGCACACAAAGGATTTTCGGCTCTTTTTCCCCAACCCGGAAGAGTGCTGTCGCACTGCGCACCGTAAGAGCGGGCGGCAGCGGCGGGCGGCGGGGGTCGTCGCGGGCCAGATTGGCAGGCTAATTGGGCCGCATCCGGCCCCCGGGCCGTAGTCTGGGGACCCCTGGAGTAGAGAATCCAGAACTCTGATATTCATGTGGTTTAAGCCAAAGTGCCTCAATTCTTATCTTTAAAATGGGAACGAATACAACAAATTCTACAGTTTTATGCTGAATATGAATAAGGTAAAAATAGGGAAGGAGCATATGAAAATGCAGTTTTCTGCTCTGCTACCAAGTTAGACAACTGCTTCTTCCTTGCAGTACCCTGCATTAGGTTTACGATTTGCCAGTCTCTGCTAATTCTTGGTACTCAATAGTGATAAGCTCTTGTGAAACTGAGGCAGTGAAAAATATTGGAGGAAAACAATCCATATTAAAAAATGAAGCCTTGCACTCGATTTAAAATTTAAAGTGGGAAATGTAATTGTCAGGAAGTTTTAATGGATACAACCAATGGGAGTTGCATTAGGGCAGCACAAATTAGCCCATTATACACAGCTTGGAAACCATGCATACGGAGGCATATAAATTTAAAGGTTTGGAATGGAGAACATACCTGCAAAATTAAGACATTTATTTAGTGCCAACTTGCATTCAACAGTTCAGTTCAGCTCTCTGATCTAATGCAGAGTTTCCCAAACTTGGGTCTCCAGCTGTTCTCATCATCCCTAACCACTGGTTCTGCTAGCTAGAGAGGGTGGGAGTTGTGGTCCAAAAACAAATGTAGATCCAAGTTTGGGAAACGCTAGTCTAATGCAATCTATTCAAGGGATTATATAAATACCGGTAAGTAAAAATGAGTTTTAGACTTAAGCTTCATACGGTTTCAAGCACTAGGCTCCCTTGTTCTAGCTATAAGTAAAAAGCCCCAAACCAGGGACAACACTTGCCTAGAAAGGGTTGAGGAGACATGATTCAACATATTGAACTAGTGGTAGCCAGCCTGGTGCCCTCTAGATACTGTATTACACACACATACCCCAATACCTGGCTACCAGCCCCACTGGTAAGGGACTGATGTGATTTTAGAGTCCACTGCTGAGACCATCACATTGCCTTCAGCCAACTGAAACCCACTGTAGAACACAAATTTAGTATCTATCACTTAACCAGTCACAAATGCTTCAAAAAGTTACAGCTAATAAAGTTGTTGCCTGTTTGAAAACCCAATTTTGTATTTTACTTCTTTACTACTGGGGTTCAGGAGGGAAATGTCTTTACTTTGTTTCAGATACAGGACATACAGAAATAATGTCATGTTCAACACTCAAAACAAAAACATCATGAAACGTGTTACAAAATGTCCTATTCTGAACATTTAGAAGAGATTACTTGCACTCATACACAAGATCTCAAATGTTGCAGGTGGAAAAGTCTGTGTCCAAACAGCACCTAGGTTTATAAATATATTGGACACACTTAAAACACTCCTGTTCATTTGTAGTGTACAGCAGCAAATCGATACGCATTTGCATTGCAAACCATTATATACAATGAAGAAACATAATCTTTGCCCATACTTTCCCACTTGTTTTTTATAGTTGCTATCAAATCTCACATAGAACTTACTATATTATATAAAAAATGAAAATCAAAGCATGACCTGGGATTATAGACTGCCGCTTTTATTACTATGATTATTCCTACCTTTTCTGGAGGCGGAGGAGGGTTAAATCTCTTTGCACAGACTAAAAACACATCAGGCTGTGGCTTGCCAGCCTTCACTTCAGGGTCATCTCCCAACACAATATGATGAAATAAATTAAAGAAGTCTTTGTGTCGACTTGTTTTCATTTCAAATGTCACCTGAGATGAGCTGGTGGCAACAGCTATGGGTATGTTGTGTTGATGTAGATGGCGGATTAGTTTTTCAACACCTGTGAAACAGGAAAAAAAATATATATGAAAGTGTTAAAATGCACTTGTTTGAGAAAAAAGAGAGGAGCTAGATTTACTGGAGTTCTTCACCCTACCTGCTGAACTTGATTTAGTTAGTTCTCTTTCCTGCCTCCGCCAAAAGATTAATGGTTGATAATAGACCTATTTGGGTGTTTGTACCTTGTGTGGGATGGTTTTCGTTGCTGCCTCCTATATATCTCTGTATAACTCTTGAGAGTCTCATGGACTGCAAGAAGACCAAACCTATCCATTCCAAAGTAAATCAG
Source organism: Zootoca vivipara (assembly GCF_963506605.1). Taxonomy (NCBI): domain Eukaryota; kingdom Metazoa; phylum Chordata; class Lepidosauria; order Squamata; family Lacertidae; genus Zootoca; species Zootoca vivipara. Next base: position 34,391,788 of record NC_083279.1, read on the forward strand.
CCCTGAGTGCTCACTGGAAGGACAGATCCTGAAGCTGAAGCTCCAATACTTTGGCCACCTCATGAGAAGAGAAGACTCCCTGGAAAAGACCCTGATGTTGGGAATGATTGAGGGCACAAGGAGAAGGGGACGACAGAGAACAAGATGGTTGGACAGTGTTCTCAAAGCTACCAACATGAGTCTGACCAAACTGCAGGAGGCAGTGCAAGACAGGAGTGCCTGGCGTGCTATGGTCCATGGGGTCACGAAGAGTCGGACACGACTAAACGACTAAATAACAACAACAAGAACTACAATTACCAGTACCCTTAACATATGCATTAAATGTGTATTGGATGTGGTTTCAATGTATGGTGTGGATCTACCTTTCTTTGCAGGGAAGAGTGGGATTGAAATAAGTAACAAAATGTTCTTTTGTCTTCGGCTTTTTGTCCTTAAGAACACTTGCCTCTAAGTAAGTTCTGTTGAAATAAATAAAACTTATGGCCAGATAAACACGCTCAGAATCCCAACAGTTCAGTAGCTTCCCCTTCTTGTCTTCCCGCGTGACCTGCATTAAATTATTATTATTTTCTGCACACATACGCAGCAGCCAAATCTTTCACACTGCTCTTAGGAGGTCATCCTTCACAGCTGGTAGCAGAACATCGTTAAAATGAAACAAAAGCAAAGAGTAGCCTTTGTCATTTCCAACTGTTAGTAGACTTTGTTACCTTGGTGCTGCCATGTCTTTTCTAGAGCTGTTACCCAATAAGCAACAAGGTGAACTTTGTGATTTCTTTAAAAATGTACACTCAAGATTTGTCCTTCTCAGCTGTAACACCACCATTTTTTATCTGAGAAATTCTCTCCCTATTAGTATTTGGTAACTTCAGCTACGTCCCCCTTCCCTTATTCAATGGAAGTTTGATATGAACTATGTTAAGACTTAGAATCAAAGAGTTGGAAAAGACCACAAGGGCCATCCAGTCCAACCCCCTGCCAAGCAGGCAACACCATCAAAGCATTCTTGACTTGATGCTTTTGAATGTTAAGAATTGATGCTTTTGAATTATGGTGCTGGAGGAGACTCTTGAGAGTCCCATGGACTGCAAGAAGATCAAACCTATCCATTCTGAAGGAAATCAGCCCTGAGTGGTCACTGGAAGGACAGATCCTGAAGCTGAAGCTCCAATACTTTGGCCACCTCATGAGAAGACTCCCTGGAAAAGACCCTGATGTTGGGAATGATTGAGGGCACAAGGAGAAGGGGACGACAGAGGACAAGATGGTTGGATAGCATTCTCGAAGCTACCAACATGAGTCTGACCAAACTGCAGGAGGCAGTGCAAGACAGGAGTGCCTGGCGTGCTATGGTCCATGGGGTCACGAAGAGTCAGATATGATTAAATGATTAAATGACTAAATGACAACAACCTTGTGTGGATTTTAACTGTGTGAGGGGGAATATGTGGCTGCACCTTCTGCCACTGACGTTACATCCTCACTGGCTGCACCACCCATCACCCATTTATTTTAGTCCTTGTCCATAGAAGTTCCATCTCTCTAGTCTTGCATAGGCTTCAAAAATTAGTTCTGCAGTCCCTAGGGCTGCTAGTGGTGGAAAAATGCCCCCTCCACAGAAAGAATCCTGTTGCCCTAACAGGTCCTTGGTGGTGGGCTACATTTCTCATACATCAGTTAATCCCTGTCTAAGTCAATGGAGAGTCTGTCTCAATAAACTTGCACAAGGGGAGGGAGTTTGTAGCCCAAAAATTGGTGGAGCAAATGCCCCCAGGGACCTTTAAAGCAACAGAAATCTTCATCCCTACAAGCTGATTTCAGCACTATAGTATCTCTTCTGTTTAGCAAGTAGAAATACACAGTACAGATGAACTGAATCTGAACTTTTTTTAAAAAAAAGGTGATGATTTTTTATATGAAAAAAGAAATAGCAAAAACAATTTTTAATATGAAACATGAAAGTAAAAAAAAGGAAAGTTTTCTACTGTATATCCCCGCAGGTATATAGAAACCACGGAGTGCATCATACTACATAAAATCAAGATCGTATGCAGAGAAAACATCTGTAGAATAAGAGGAACTGTGCTGTAATACATGAACTTCTGGCCAAAAAACAAACAAATAAATAAATAAAAGGAAGGGAAGTAATGCATATTTAGTAGGTCTGATGTAGTTAATTAAGCTGAAAGGATCAAAATTAAACCTCAAGAACTTTAAACAACAATTAGTCCCATGCCAAATTTAGAACTCTGATCAGATGTATTTTTAAAAAAAATCCTGACAGAATTGAAGTATTTCTCATGGGACAATAGAAGCTTTCAGAAAGGAATAATTCAGCATTTTCCATTTGACAGCTCTGAAAAATACATAAAATAACACAAATTAAACTTTTCTTGTGGCTTTATTTTGCCCCTGGTGCTTCTGCTCTTTCTAGTCTACTGTAACTCAAGTAGCAGCAATTATTTTGGTGAGAATGATTCTCTTATTTACATATTTTGCTTTCCACAATGTATTTGCATTTATCCTCTGATATTAAGGATACATATGGGGCTCCTCAATTCAATGGGGCTTTCTTTTGATTTGGAATGCACAGCATTACACTGCAAAGCATGCACAAAAAATGTGTGTTCATTTATGTATTATTTCCATATATAGAGCTTGCAACCTGAAGATCTCGAAGCGGTTCGCAATAGATAAAATACATATATAAACACAGTACGTACAATAAAAACCGTGTCAAATTATTCACATAAAAACTGAAATAGAACCATATACATAAACACAGTATCACTATGAGGTCGAAGAGCTTTACACAGCAGCAAAATGTAAAATTCCAACAAACCAACTTTTCGCACAACCACTCACTCAATCTCATTCACCACTACTTTTGCACAACCACTACAATCATCCACTGCTTCATACATTATCTCTGTCAACCAGCCAGTACATACATATACCACTTGTACTCAACAATATGACATAAAAAAATATTGAAATGTTAATATTATAAGCTTTTTTCTAGCAACTGGTTTGTCTTTGTTTTCAATGCTGCAGTGTATACCAGTATGCTTTCTGGGGGCCTCCAAAACAGCAAAGTAAGTTTAAATCCAATTGCAAGTCTTGACAGTAGAAAATTCAGGTCCCTTTTGTTTAAAAAGGAGGGGGGGATGTTTAGGAGGCATTTCACCCTCTCTGCAGACTATAATTAATGCAGTGACACTTTACAGAGGTCATTAAACTTCCTTGCCAAGTGTTATCCTTTTATTCAAAAAAGTGATAGTTTAGCAAATGTTTACCAGTCTTTCCACTTGGGACTTTGCAAACCCAGGTGAACGGATAAAAGAATTACTACATAAAGCCTCAGGATACATACATGAAAAATGAAGCAGTCTGCACATCACTTAGAATTTAATTAAACACTTTAAAACCCCTCCACCTTTTTTCCTTGTCAAGCGGGTCTCTGTTAAACATTGAAGATATTTTCAAATACTGTGGTATCTGTGAAGCTGATTAACTGATTAATGCCAGGGTGGGTTGATTTAAATCATGCCCTTTTCAATAAATGATTCAAGTCAATATTATTTTTCAACCAAGTATGGATACTAATTAGCTCCTGTAGCAATTTTAGAATACTGGCATGCAACTAAATATATCCTGAATACTACCTAGGAATATAATGCAGAACTTTAATCATACAGCCTCATGTGCCTTTTGCACTACAAACATGGATAGTTGGGGGCAGCTGAATTCTGAAATGAGTGGATTTCTGAGCAAATCTAGGAGCATGCAAGTGCCAAGAGAATGGGCTTGTAGTTATTGGGCATAACATTAGATCAACAATCAATAGCTGCCTTGTTTGCTTAGCAGTCACAAATAATCAAAACTCATCTATTTGCATTGATCTTCCAGGTTTCTCATTCATTTACTTAAAAAAACCTGCTTTTGACCAACTTTGTTTTCTAATGTGTGAATGATTCAAACTAGAGTTCAACATGTTTCCATTACTTTTAAATTTCACTGCCGGAGTGAGGGGGCACACAGTGGGGTTCTTTAAGAAGGAAAGCAGGTTTGGTTTGGTTTCTACAAAAGCAATTCTGATTTCCAGTGCCGGATTTATGTACTGTATAAATTAAACAAGCTAATAGCTTAGGGCCTCACTCTTGGGTGCCCCCCCCCAAAAAAATTAATATTAATATATTTCTTCTTAATTGTATTTCAGTTCAACAATTACTTTGATAAAATACATATTTTGTTAGGTGCAACGGCATTTAGATATCTATAAGGTCCATAAATTACCATATAGCATATGTTCAACACAAAAAACAGTGACAATTTGTTGTTGACAAAGGACAGCTGGACATATAAAGGGCTCCATTACCTTCAGTAGCTCAGGGCCAGATTTTTTTATGATTTCTGATTGACATGAGCTAAGAGAATAGCTTGCTCTATACTTGATCAGTTTGGAGCATCAGTGGAAGTGGGTATGAAACTAACATTACATCCCACATTATAACTAAAAGGGGTCTGGTTGGGGGATTTCCAAGTTTCAGTGAAAAACAAAGTAGATTTGGCACACCTTTAAAGGCGATATTCTGAAAGATCTACAACAATTTCTACAAGCTGATGTTATGTTAACAATACTAGTTTACGCATATTTCCCCTTTCTTATATCGCACATTTACACCTTTAAATTGCATGGAGCATGAGATGTGTATGTCATGCATTTTCAGTTCACCAGATGACCCAAAATCCTGCCACTATAGCATTAACATGTGGTGCTTAATTTTTCTAATGCTCAGATTCTCCCAGCTACAGCAAACATCACTATGAAACTTTGTTTACAGACATATTCAGCATTGCACTGACTTTGGTAGAGTGTTGATTTACAGCTAGAGAAACAGAAGTGGAGATAATATTGAGAGGAGTAATTTGTTTCCGACAGTTAAAAACATACCATCTTTACTTATGATTCAGTTGGGCTGAGCAAGCAGTCTTTAAAGGGTATTCACATCCTTTAACATATCCAAAGCAAGTCTCTAGCACAATTTTTGACCAGACAGTAAGTTAAGATAATGTGGTACCAGGTGCTGCACAGTTGGCGCTGACCCATGACAGGGCCTTTTTGGTGGTGGCTGCGTGTGCTCCCTAGCGATATGCATATGTCTCCACATTATCAATTTCAGGACAAATACTCAGGCATGAAAGGATTTTAAAACGGTTAACTGTTTTAGTAAGTTTTTTTAAAAAACAAAAATGTGGATGTGTTTGCTCCTCTGGGCTCCTTTGGAAGGGCAGGATATAAGTTCAATAACAATATCTATATGGGAACATTGAACTTCATGTTCTTACTTGTTGACCAATCAGACTTAATATCTCTGTCTATCTCTGTTTCTCTGCATTTCCTATCAGATAGGGCTGCTAGGCTAAAATTAGCAATCTAGAGAAGATCGTGTAAGAGGCACTTAGTCATATTCTGCTGCTTAAGACAGATGATTAAAAACTGTGTCTTAGTGGTGCAATAGCTCCCAGGGATTTAGACATCAGTATAATAGAAAATGTAAAAACTGTAGAATCTGTTATGTTTTGGTCTTAAATAGGAACAGATGTCCCAGAGATGGATTCTCAACAGGAACATAATCAATTATCTGTTTCTTCTGTTTCTTTTAAAGTAAAAAATAAAACAGTATCCATCTACAACAATTCTATGCAAATCCCTAGAACTGCAGGCTCGAAGCAGAGAGCCACCATTTTTAAATGGGTGACAAAGTAGCACAAAGCAGTTCTTGGAAAATCATTAACACATCCATTTGGAAAGTTACTCACATTTCAACAAGCAATATAAATTAAAGCATTATTCCCAGTGGAAAATCCAGTAAGCAGCAATTGTCTTTTTAACTAGCTTAGGAAGTAGAACACAATAAACAGCAGCAACAGAAAACATGGAACTGATGGCAGTATTGTGGTATAGCTCTCTGCTGTATCCCGTAGTTTGCAAAACACCACTTTATAGGACAATTACAGTTTCAAGCTGGGGGGTGGGGCGCATAGGTTCCCATTGTTTTGGAGAGAGGCAAACTAGTAAGTGCTGAGTTCCAAATTGGTTTCCCATCACCAAGGTAAAATAAATTTAAAACTATTTGGAATGTGCAATGGCCTTAATCATTCCAGAAAATCAGTATTTTCTGCTATCATCATCATCATCATCATCATCACAAACTCCCATTTAAAAAGTCAAATATAGGGATATTATTGCATATTGTCTTTTTTGTACCTTTCAAAAAGCATTTATTATGCATGACTCTTTAGGTGAAGGCAAGCAATGGCCATAGCACTGGGGCTTTCAGATCCTGGCATGTAAAAACTTTGCATAAGAAGTGGTGAATTAAGAAGAATAGATGCTCCATATTTTTGAATTCACAATTCTTCTGTAATGAAGAATGGCTCTTGGATATGACAAGAGTTAATTATTTGTATGTAGGGGTCAATTATGCATGTGAGTGCATGGCTGAATGGGGAAACATCTGCAGCCATTTTCATGAACTGGAAAACATGCAGAAAGGGAGAACAGAAGCAGCTCCCATTCCATCAAATTTCTTAACATACACTTAATATATCTGCATTCATTTTATATATAAATTGATTTTTTTAATGAAAGAGCAATAGTTTATTTGCTTAATATAGCTATTCAACCCCTAATTAATGCATGGTGTGGATTCAAAGGTCTAGAAACGTGTAGCTGTGCATTATTTTTACTCACCACTGATGCCTTCCTTCTTCCAAGTCCTCTGGCATAAGCAGAGAGCTTGAGCAAGGAAGGCTCGGGTCTCTCATATTATGGCAGGACGCAGAAGCCAGGGGCAGGAAGACTTACACCCCTGATCTTCTCCAATGCCCAGCACAAAGAGAGAGAATAGACACTCTCCTTCTCTGAAGTTCTTTTTTTTCTTCAAGTTTGTGCTGTGTTTTTAAGATGACAGGAATGATGCAAGTCACTCCTGTTGATTCTGCAAAATCCCAGCCAAAATTTGTTGTGTTGTCGCTGTATTCTGCCCTGTTGGCACTGACGCTTAAAAGGACTTTCTCATTGGTGCTTTCCCATTTGTGGAATGTCCTCCCTAGTGAGCTGCACCCCTCACTGTTAACATTCAGGGCGAATTTAAAAACATTCTTTTTCACCCAGGCATTTGGTGGCTGAAAGACACACCATTCTTGGTAAGTTTGAGATTATAAATTGTGAGAATGTACAATATGTTGCTAAAGTTAAAAAAATATATGTTTTTATCACACTGTTTGCTGTGTTGTAGGTCCCCTCTCCCCCCAGATTCCTTTGGGAGGAAGAGTGAGCCAGCAGTACAACAATAGTCACCCCTCCCAATGCACATGCCAAAATACTTGACAGGGGGGTGGGGTCATGCCTGACAATGTGGAAAATGAACACAGACACACAACCTAAAGACAGCATTCCCTTTAATAGGTAGAGGGTAGGGGAACTTTGTTTCTGGGCATCCTTGGGACACAACCGAAGGTGTGGAGAGGCCTGTGAAAACAGCTATCAACAGCTTAAAAACACACGGCAACTAACCGTACACGCATTCAGAGCTGTCAAGTAGAACAATATCACATATTCTCTCCCTCCCATATGCAAGAGACAGATGGCATTGCTGAAAAGTGCATCGTATTTATTCTTAGAAGACACCTCAGTGGGTTTTTTGAGAAATAATAATAATAATAATAAAACGTTCAATCTTCCAAGGTGATGAGGAAACAAACAGGCACCAGAGGAAAGCATTTTGTGAATGTAACTATTCAAATTCAAACTGCAAGATTTAATTGGATAGGCACACATTTGATTAGAGGAAATACAACCTGGCATCAACGCAGCTGTGGGGAAGACTTTTTCTTGCTTTGTTGTACTTTCATGCAGTAGTTCTTCTATGGTTATCGGAAGGTCCAGGGCATCTCGTATGATCGTTAATCCCTCCAGTGTCTTTTTACCCATTGCTAAGGATTTTACATCCCAGGTATAGGTTTTTCCAAAGCGGTTGCAGATTTCTTGGAACACAATAGTATAAAGGCGTTCTGTATCTGAGGAAAGAAAAAAACAACAATATTAGTGGCGTGATGTCAGAATGGGGCGTAATTACATAGTGCGCTTATGTGGCATTCTTGGAGGGAAAAGACAGCACTCCTATTGGTGAACATGTTGGCAAGAATAAAAGACAATACAATAGGGTCTTGAACTCTTGACCATAAGAAATTCATCTTGAACACCATGTAAGCCTTTTCTGACAGGCAAAACTAATAACTTCTAACTGAAGGTCACAGCCAGGCCACCCAAATCAGGGTGCCACATAACCTTTAACATTAAATACACGGCAACAAGATTATAAATTCACATTCACACTGCTATAGAAGGCAAACCTTCATATTTTCAAAACACACTATTGTGGGCTGCAATGCACAATTATGTGTTTGGAACATATTTGGGCAAGAAAAGGAATGCCTTAATTGGGAGGCAATCTTTATCCTGGAACTGAAGATAACAAATGAAGAAGGAAATCCGGTACTCAGGGGATGTTATTCCATATTCTATTTAAACTATAAAGTAATTTATTTTGCAAGCCTTTGAACAGGACTTTAAAAGTTCTTCAAAAGATGCCACAGTCTGCATTATATTGCCAGTGGCACGGTTACATTTACATCTGACTGGATTTCCATTACAACCCTATAACCTATAATCAAGGGGGTTTAAGAGCAAGTAAGTTCTCTTCAGGCCACACTCATGCATATAAAGTTTCACCCAAGGAACCAACCTTGTCCTGAATTCATTCGAAAAAGGCAAGCAAACATAGCCATTCTGGTACAGTTTTATTGCGGCTCTTAAAAGCAAAGTTGTTGAGTACTTTCTCCCCAGTAAGGTTAAGGGGTCTATTTTTTTTTAATTTTGAGGCCTACTATGCAAAAATACAAGGGTAGGTTAACACCGCTGGTTCACGTGACGAAGATTCATTGCTATCCATTAGTCAATCATTATGGCACATTTGGCCATAGCATTCTTGACTTCTTTTTAGCATTGCCTGAATGTACCAGTAAGGGTTCAATTATACCACTGCAACTGGCAGTGGTCAGTTTCCAGTTCTTGAAATATGAAATGACATAACTGGATGCCAAAGGATCTCATTACCTTCAGCATCACTTTGTTGTTTGTTTGTTTTTATAACTATTTATTAAATTTTCCAATTAAACACATTTAAAACAATATACAAAACAAACAAACAAACAAACATTCAAAATACATACATCACTCTTTTAACAATTCTCATTACTCATTACAAAATACTCCGCCGAGTTTGACTTCCCTCCCTCCCCTCAATAGGTTTTCTAATCCGCTCTTATCTCGCAGTTCCTTTATATCTAGTCTTTAAAGTCAATTCGTAGGATTTATTTCAAGCCTGCAAGTGTCTTTAAACCTCTACAATTCTTTTCCATATAATCCACAAATTTACTCCAATCCCTTAGAAACCTTGTCTCCCTCTGGTTTCGAATCCTGCTAGTCAGTCTCGCTAATTCTGCATATTCAATCATCTTTGTCTGCCAGTCTCCGATTGTCGGTAAGTCCTGGGTCTTCCATTTTTGGGCCAATAATGTCCTTGCCGCGGTTGTCGCATACAAAAATAAGGTATTATCCTCCTTGGTTATCTCTTGACCTATCATTCCTAACAAAAAGGCTTCCGGTCTCTTGGGAAAGGTATACTTAAAAATCTTTTTCAGTTCGTTATATATCATTTCCCAATATCCTTTAACCTTTTCACATTTCCACCACATATGATAAAAGTCCCCTTCCTTTTCATTGCATTTCCAGCACATTCTATTACTCATTCTATACATTTTTGCTAATTTCACCGGGGTTAAATGCCATCTATACATCATCTTCCAAACATTCTCTTTCAAAGCAGTACATGCTGTGAATTTTATTGTTTGGTTCCATAGTTTCAACCACGCATCGTATTCAATATTATGCCCAAAATCCTTAGCCCATTTTATCATTACCTCTTTCGTCAATTCATCTTTAGTATACCATTCTAACAGCAAATTGTACATTTTGGACAACAGTTTTATTCTGCCCCCTAGCAACTCTATTTGGAATTTGGACCTTCTCTCCTCAAAACCAGTTTTTTTGTCTTTTACAAATATATCATTGATTTGATGATATTGCAGCCAGCTCGTCAGGTATACTTTAACCTCTTCATACGGTTTTACTTTCCAGCCTTGTTCTGATTGTCTTAAAAATTCTTCATATGTTGGTCTCTCCCCTTCCATATTCACTTTCTTCACTATGATTACATCCATTGGTGAAATCCACCATGGAGTCTTAGTCTCTAACAAGGCTTTGTTTCTTTCCCATACTTCAAATAACGACCTTCTTATCACATGATTTGTAAATCCTTTATGGGTTTTTTTCTTATCGTACCATAGATATGAATGCCAGCCCGCTCTGTTGTTGAATCCTTCTAAATCCAACAAGTCCGTATTCTCCAATGTTATCCAATCTTTTATCCAACAGAGACATGATGCTTCAAAGTATAATTTCAAGTCTGGCATGGAGAATCCACCTCTTTCTGTCTTATCTACCAATATTTTATATTTTATTCTTGGTTTCTTCCCCTGCCAGACAAATCTTTGTAAATCTTTTTGCCACTCTTTGAATTGTCTCGTCCCCTTTATAATAGGTATTGTTTGAAACAAGAATAACATTTTGGGTAATACGTTCATCTTTATTGCTGCTATTCTACCAAGGAACGACAACTTCTTCCTATTCCATATTTCTAAATCCTTCTTTATTTCTTTCCATACCAGTTCATAATTGTCATTAAACAGATTTATATTTTTTGTTGTCATCCATAATCCTTTTTTACAATACCTTCAGCATCACTTTGAATGCTGACAATGTAGACCATTTCTTATACTGTACTTCCTTGGAGAAAATAAAGATAGTTTCCCCAAAAAGCATATCCAACTAATCCATTAACAGTCATTCTATTTGGCTGAAGTAGAGCTGAAAACCAGCTTAGATGAAGTGCCATTTGGCTCTTCCTCTTCTCAACCTGTCTCCCTCAATGGCCATATAACTTTAACAAGTATTAGTTCCTGAATTTGCTTGTCTTCCTGTTCCCTTCCCATCTTCCCCTCACCTCTGCTGTATTATAATCTATTTATTAAAAATCTACAATAAGCAACAACAACAAACGGTGCATGATCACACCTGTTTACTTCATGCATGTTTCCAACTCCCAAGTGGTTCGCAACTCAACATTTCTAGATTTTGCATTCTTATCATGAACCTGACCTTAGCTGCAGTAATTTCATGCAGTAAGCATGTGAGGCCATTTCAGCAGGTCAGTTTGCTAGTGCCCAATGGAAGGGCGATCCATACACCTCACAGAAGCCATTACGTCAGACTGTGATAGAGGAGTGAAAAGAGAAGTGCAGGGTCACCATCAGCTCTGCTGAGAAGCTGTCATCTGGCAGCAGACATTACATCAGGCTGCAGCAGAGGGAGGAAGAGAAGGGATGCATCACAGCTGAAAGACCAGCAACTCTTGAATCCTCTCCCTGAACTTTTCCAACTTTTGCTATCAGAATCATGGATTCCTCAAAAGCTCACAAAGTCTCAGTCAGCACTATTCCAGTGACTAGGCTTGAAAAGATGCCATGACTGATAGCCTGATGATGCATGGGAGCGGTTTAGTTTAAAACCATTAAACTGGATGGAACCTCAAAACAATTAGCAACCTTTGAATGATGAGTCAAGATTTTCCAACAATATATTAAAAGACAGGTGCAAGCTACACATATTGCAGCACTTTTTTATATATATAAATCACTTCTGAAATAAATAATAATAATGTGATTGCCAACAACCAAGGATTGCAACTAATTTAACCAAGCAAGGATTTGAAATGAAGTTTTTCTGATTACCACTTAACATAATTCAATGAAAGTATCTATAACTCATCCTAATGGGGAGCAGGTATTCTGTTCTTTTAGGCTTTAGTTGCTGCAAACAAGCTTTTTTGCCATATCATTCAAGACAGCATAAGTACTTGCTATAAATGGGTGCTACTGTATGCACATTATGTTTACTGTTGGTTGGGTGTAAAAAAATGCTTGTACTGTAGTTTGCTTATTGATTTATTAAAAATGTAATTGACTACTGCAAGAGTTCAGTTGTTCAAATACAGTGGTATTTCTGGTTAAGAACTTAATTCGTTATGGAGGTCCGTTCTTAACCTGAAACTGTTCTTAACCTGAAGCACCACTTTAGCTAATGGGGCCTCCTGCTGCCGCCGCGCCGGAGCACAATTTCGGTTCTCATCCTGAAGCAAAGTTCTTAACCTGAGGTACTATTTCTGGGTTAGCGGAGTTTGTAACCTGAAGTGTTTGTAACCTGAAGCGTTTGTAACCCGAGGTACCACTGTAGTGTAGTATTGTCACCAACTGTTGTCCCAAGAAGGCTCAGGAAGAGAATTATTCTTATATAGTTAATCCTTAAAGCATAAAGCATAATCACACAAATTTAAAGCGTACTCACACTAATTCATTTAACAATTTTTACTGTATACAATGGTGTTTGGCTAAGGAAGTTTGTAAATTTAAGAATTTTTCAATCAGGCAGTTTTTTGAATAATCAGGTCTCTTAAAAGGCAGAATGGGGACTCTTCATACTTTTTCCTACTTGCATCTCCTGGAAGGGGGTATTGGTAAAGGATAGCCATGATTCTGGTATCATGAAGGTTCAATTTTTGACTTAAACCAGTAAGCCTATCTGACCACAGTTATCAACTGATGAGCTTACCAGTATATCTGAGGGTTGGGACAAAATCGCAAAAAATTATTTATTTTCAGTAGGATAAAAAAATTCCCACCCCACCCCTAACAATGACAATACTGGTTACAAAGTAACCAAAGAACAAAGTAACACATTGCAAACAAGCCATGTGCTTCAGTCCCTTAAATCCTTTATGCAGTGTGGTGAACTTTCCTCTCTCTGGTCCCAGAGAGAGATCCTAAGCTTGTACATCATTGCAGACCTTTTCTCTTACTAAAGGTAAAGGTAAAGGGACCCCTGACCATTAGGTCCAGTCATGACCGACTCTGGGGTTGCGCGCTCATCTCGCATTATTGGCCGAGGGAGCTTCCAGGTCATGTGGCCAGCATGACAAAGCCGCTTCTGGCAAACCAGAGCAGCACATGGAAACGCCGTTTACCTTCCCGCTGTAGCGGTTCCTATTTACCTACTTGCATTTTGGCGTGCTTTCGAACTGCTAGGTTGGCAGGAGGTGGGACCAAGCAACGGGAGCTCACCCCGTCACAGGGATTCGAACCGCCGACCTTCTGATCAGCAAGCCCTAGGCTCAGTGGTTTAACCCACAGCGCCACCTGGGTACCTTTTCTGTTACTAGTTGCCTCTGATTTCAAGTTCTGCTATGAGATCTGCAGCTCAGGTTTCTGGGGATGAGTCAACATGGATTCTTTGGCACTGCAGGGAGGTGAACTAGTTCAGCCTTGTGGTCCTTTCCCCACTCTATAATTCTATAATTCCAATACAGTCATACCTTGGTTTAAGTACGCCTCGGTTTGAGTATTTTCAGTTTAAGTACTCTGCGGACCCGTCTGGAATGGATTAATCCACTTTCCATTACTTTCAATGGGAAAGTTCGCTTCAGGTTAAGTATGCTTTAGGTTAAGCACAGACTTCTGGAACCAATTGTGTTTGTAAACCGAGGTACCACTGTATTAAGCTGTGATTATTAGTCATTTTAAAATATCTATAATGCCTAAGTGGTGCTTTTTATTTAGTTATCACTTTAAGGATATAGTAATTATTGTTTAATTGTACAATGATTGTCACTCATTAAAATCCTTTTAATGAAGGGCAGTGTAACAATGTTTTAAATAATAAAATGCGAAGCACATTCTACCCGTGTATAACGGGCTACTTCAAAATCATCTTACCCAATCCCCCCACCCTGCAAGCCAAAACAATCAGTTTCAGATTGATGTGAACCAATGATTCATCCTCCTTCATGCAGAAGTAAAAAGAGCCAAGTGAGAAAAAGGAAAGCAAGACCACAGTTTTTACAGATATATATTAACACTTAAATTCAGACGGTGGTGCTGTAAGACAAGGAGAAGAACTGCTAGAACTCTCAAAAGCTAGGTTTACAGTGCTGATTTGCCCTGGCCCAAAGCACACTGGGGAGCTATTGTAAAGCTGAATGTGCACAAGTTAAATGTGCATAGATTGCAGGCTTACTCTATACCAAAAGCCAGAAACCAACCAAATAGCCACTTGAACCACTGGATAACAATGCACAAAGGAGGATAGAGTGACTGGACAAAAACTCAATGTTTATCTTCATTTTGACAGAGGTTGGAAAAATACCCATATTATAACTGTTGTTGGAGAAGGCAATGGAGGGATACATCAAGCTAAGATGAAAAAGAACTTGCAACAAAACCATATCAACAAATTTCCAGACCCATATGACATTTGTTCTTTTTATTTGTCCAAGCCTTTTAGATGAGCTTTATTTGAAGTATTTTTACCTGGCTCTTAAATATTACCAAAGAGCAACAGGAAAGTTATTTGACATTGTTGAATTTTTTGATTCTAATGTTTTGTTTTTTTAAAAAAATGTGTTAGCCAATTGGGAAGGCTATTCCCCCCAAATTTAATATATATATTAAAAAGATGGTACTTGTACATTCTTAAAAGAGAGATGAAATTACTCGTGATTTTATAAAGGGAATATTTTAGCCAGCTAACTTACTACATGATTGGAAGTTAGCTTAAGTAAAACTTATTTTTTAAAAGTGCTTGACACATTTTAAATGGATCACAAACAGAAGAACAAATTATCCCGTATCACTAACATGTTGATATTCTTTTGAGTGTCAACATGTATGTATGGAAGGACAATGTGGTACACAATATATGCTTGGAGAGAGTCCTTCACCAAACACTCCTAAGAAGACTTTGCAGGCATGGGATAAGAGGAAAGAAAACAGGATAATGAACGAGAAGCAAAGGGCTTCCTTTTTTCTTGGTATGTGAGTGAGTAACTGACCATTGCAATTGTTTCACACAGCCTTACATACAGTGCTATTAAACACACTAGTGTTTAAGACTCTAAACAACTTAGGCCCCAATATTTGAAAGACCGCTTCCTTCTGTACTGACCCCACCAGGTATTAAGATCAGCAGAGAAGGCCTTCTTGGTAGCTCTGCTGTTCTTAGAGGTTCAGGGTGGGTGGTGGCTCAGAAGAGGGCATTGTCTATGAAAGCTCCTAAATTGTGGAATTCCTTCCTCACAGGTGTGTCTGGCACCTTTACTATACAGTTTTCAGCAAATGATGGAAGATCTTCATCCTGACCTTTGACTCCCTATCCATTCTGAAGGAGATCAGCCCTGAGTGCTAACTGGAAGGACAGATCGTGAAGCTGAGGCTCCAATACTTTGGCCACCTCATGAGAAGAGAAGACTCCCTGGAAAAGACCCTGATGTTGGGAAAGATTGAGGGCACTAGGAGAAGGGGACGACAGAGGACGAGATGGTTGGACAGTGTACTCGAAGCTACGAACATGAGTTTGACCAAACTGCGGGAGGCAGTGCAAGACAGGAGTGCCTGGCATGCTATGGTCCATGGGGTCACGAAGAGTCGGACACGACTAAACAACAACAACTACTACTACTACTACCAGTAATCCCTGTTGGATCAAAGGTCCCATCAACTAAATTCAAATTATGCACTAGATTCTTGTCAATTAGAATTCCTTTGCAGATACCAAATGAATGTTCTAGAAATATTTTGCATGTACCCGCCATTTCATGCAGGCCCCACTTTAGTATCTGCATGCAAACATAATCTGAGGGGAACAGTCAGTACAAAAAATTACTCAATGAAATAAGAGGAAAAATACTGCAGCAGGCACCTTTTTTGCTTCAAAAACAGGCATGCAGAGCTTTTACTGGCCTAACCTCAACAAGATGAGAGTCTCATAGGCAATCTATTTCCATTAATTAGGCCTGTAGGCAGCGGTTCTCAGAGAGAGATGGGAAACTGAAGCACAAAATAATTATAACAAATTCCATTAACAAAATTGTTCAGTGTGAGGGCTTTTTCCAACTGCAGCTCTAGATGATATTAGTAGGCTCTAAGGAATAAATGCCTACAATACAAAGAAAGAATACCTGAACATTATGGGAAAACCTTCTACTTTGTTCTCCCTACTGCTATATAAAGGATAATTTTAATCACCATTTTTGTTCAAAGCTTCTAAAGATTTCTTTCTTTCTTTTACAATACAGACAGTTTCATATGGTTATCCTTGATGTTGTATAAGCAAGTCCTTTATAAACTGCTATTGTATTAAGATGTTTATCACTTGGTAATAAGTAGCAAAACAACATTTTTAAGAGTACGAGGAGGCATTTAAGACAAGCTAGTTAATTCAGAAAGGTGTATTATTCTGCCACCACTGCATTTTTAGTATAGAAAAGGAGTGGGGGAAGGATCCAATTCGTAGATCTGATTTAACTGGTACTTATTACAATGGGAGTCCGATTAAGGGCTCAATGGATGATAGCTGGATTGCCATAATAGACAAAATCATTACACTGTACCATTCAATAACTTTCAAAGAAAAATTTACTGGGCACCGTAACTGATCAATAAGCTTCATTTTAGCCAGCCAGCTGAATAACCCTTATGGCTTTGCTTTACTATAACAACTCTCTATCAGATATACTCCCAACAAATAGCTTCTGAAGTTATCTGCATTTACTAGACTCGTCTGCTTGTCTGCTACTGTCAAGAACTAATTCTACTCTGGGGGACATTTCAAAACACCAGAATTTCTCAGTGTGTGTCAAATAAAATTTCAAAACAACTTAAGACATAGCTCTATAATTTCCTACTTCAGCAATCCTCCACTGTGATTGTCCTTTGAAATTACTGCACCTTTATACATTACAGTCAGGAAGTCCTTAAGATATAAAAGGAAGGTGCCAGATGAACATCCCTGGGGAGAGCATCCCACAAGTCTACATTCCCATTCTCGTGTTACCACCCACTGGACCCTCACATGGAGGAGACAAGAAGGGGCTCAGAGTCCTGGTTGGTTTATATGGGGAGAGGTGGTCATGGGCCACTTATTGCCAGTGCTTGCAAACCCCCTTTGGGCCAAGCAAGTTTTTTTTCTGCCCTGCAACTGGTGACATAAGTTGCCAGGAACAGGACAGATGGATGTGGCTTGGCCAAAATAGCCTTGCAGGCCAAATGGGGAGGACTGGGAGGGCCAATTCGGCATCAGGCTGGAGATTCCACACCCCTGCTCCAGAGGATACTTTTCACCAGCAAAGGTCAGATCCTCATTTTTTTTTATAGGATTGGTTATGTATAGAGTAAACTTTTGGGGCCAAATTCAACTATTTAGGTGTGCTTGCAGGAGCCAGTAAAATGAAGCCCTCCCCCACCCCCAACTCTCATAGCAATTGGAGAACATGAAATGTTTGTGTTGGTGGGACAATTCTAAGTGTGTGGCACTATTTCATTCCCTTTGAAATCAATGTGGCTTATGACATATTCTTCTTCTTTGGCGATCATTCGTAGCCAAGTAAGACTGTCTTCCATGAATATGGTCTTAACTGTGTGTTACTCACAACTAACTAAAGTCCCACTGATTTCAGCGGGTCTTTCCTAAGCATGGCTAAGCCTAGACCCAACTCGTTCTGTTTCAAGAATTTATTCAAAATTCCTGCTTGCATGAGATGAAATGTAATTGCCCACAGATAATTGCCTATTGACAACATGAACTTCTGCATTCCCTTCCCACCACACAATGCAGACTGTCAGCCCAACAGTTCCAAACCGATCAAGCCAAGACAGGTATTTGAGAAGGCTGTGGAAACAGAAGCATTATTGTTGCTTGCTGTAATGAGCCAGTGGAGAGAGCACCTTTGCCCTTTAAAGCCAGGAGAGAATGTGTGCTTGGTTCTTGCAGTACTACTATGCCCCTTTCAATTTACCACATCATAAAATTAGAGCTACCCAGACAAAAAGACTGCAACAGTGACAAAAAGATGTGAACCTTTTTATCCATTCAACACAGTGGTTGAAGTCTTAAAACTGTCTCAAGGTTTACATTACAATTAGTTTTTGCTACCAAATACGTGCTTCGTAAAGCAGAAGCTTCCAACTTCTGAAAAGTTAAGAGACAGAAGCCCTGAACTTAACTTTTCTTTCAAGGCAGTGAGATTGAGTCATATGGCCTTGTATCCCCAACCTGCACAGTTTAGGGTTGAAGGTTAGAAAAGGCTATACACGTGTCACTGTTCCTAATTGTGCACTTAGTAGTATACAAAGCCTTCTCTCACTTTCAGCCTAACCTATGGAGGTTGGAAGGTCCATTTAAAAAAACAAAACACAAATCTGTTAAGCGCATTTCTAACCCACTCTTCACCCTAGGGTGATGTAAGGGGAAGAGAATATAGGGATTCTCTTCCCCTCATCAGAAGCAGCCCCTCCCCAAGCAGCGATAACAGCGAGGATGCTCAGGAGTCCAGTCAGGAAGTGGAGAGAGAGGGCCGGGGCTCTCTCAGCACGGTAGAGCCCCTGCGACACAGAAGGGAGGAAGAGAGAGGGGGGGAAGGGGGGGAGAAGGAAAACATGGAGCGTAGACCCTTTCCTCTGGTTCCGGAATTACGCAAGAGGAGGAGGGGAAAGAGATTTGCCGTCCCAAGAGTCTTATGCTGGAGGCGGTCCAGAAGTGGTCCAGTGCCGGATTCTGCGTCGGACTAAGCAGACATGTTGTACACACCCAGCTCACTGTAAATAGACTGCACTAAATAAAAACTGCTGAAAGACAAGCATGTGGAGCGTCGTTACTCTAGAGTAGCCGCAACAATCCCGTGACAGCCATTATTATTATTATTAATAATAATAATAATAATAATAATACCCCACTCATCTGCTGGGTTTCCCCAGCCACTCTGGACGGCTTCCAATAGAATAATAAAATACAATAATCTATTAAACATTAAAAGCTTCCCTAAACAAGGTACCAGAGTAAAGTATAATAATTCAGCAAAACAATAGAACAATTAAAAATTCAATCAAACAACCAACAAATTAACATATACCATAAAACATTAATGCATTGAACATGATGATGAAAAGTTTAGATAAGAACTAACATTCCTCTTTAACCAGGTCTTTGGCTAATTAACATCTGATGCCCTTTTTAATGTGTTGTGGAATGAGAAATAATTGGGCTGTCTTTGTCCTTATTCTTATTACTGTATGCATTTTTTGGTTTTTATATTGTAATTTTATGTTGTGAACCACCCTGAGATCTAGAGGTATAGGGCAGTATACAAATTTATTGAATAAGAAGAGGAAGAGGCAATTCACACATTTATGACAACAGGAGTGACTGCCTGGCTCTATGATACATAAAATGTGGACTAGATGATGTTAATGTTAATTTGGTTGACTGACCAAACCCAAAGAGTACTCACTAACGGTTCCTCATTATCCTGAAAAAAAGTGACAAGTGGGGTGCCACAGAGTTCTGTCCTGGGTCCAATGCTGTTCAACATCTTTATAAATGACTTGCATGAAGGAATTGAGGGAATGCTCATTAAATTTGCAGATGCCACCAAACTGGGAGGGGTAGCTAATGCTACAGAAGACAGAATCAAAATCCAAAATGACCTTAACAGAACTGGGCACAAGCTAACAAAATAAATTTCAATAAGGACAAATGTATGGTTCTGCACTTAGGCAGGAAAAAAGAGATGCACAAATATATGAATGGGGGGGGGAGAACACACTAGCAGTACCTGTGAAAAGGAACTAGGGGTCTTGGTGGACCACAAGCTTAGCATGAGTCAACAGTGTGATGCAGCAGCAAAAAAAAGGCTAATGCTATTATAGACTGCATCAACAGAAGCTTAGTGTCCGTATCAAGGAAAGTAATAGTACCACACTATTCTGCCTTAGTCAGACCACACTTGGAATAACTGTGTCCAATTCTGGGCACCACAATTTAAGAAGGATGTTGACAAGTTGTAACCTGTGTAGAGGAGGGCAACCAAGATGATCAAGGGTCTTGAAACATAGCCTTTTGAGAAGCGCTTGAAGGAGCTAGGTATGTTTAGTCTGGAAAAGAGGAGAGTGAGAGGAGATAGGATAGCCATCTTCAAATATCGTAAGGGCTGTCACATGGAGGAGGGAGCATGCTTGTTTTCTCCTGCTCTGGAGGGTAAGACTCAAACCAATGCCTTCAAGTTGCAAGAAAGGAGATTCCGACTAAACATTTGTAAAAAACTTTCTGACAGTAAGAGCTGTTCAGCAGTGGAACAGACTCTCATGAGAGATAGTGGACTCCACTTCCTTGGAAGTTTTTAAACAGAGGTTGGATGGTCACCTGTCATGTATGCTTTAGCTGAGTGAGATTCCAGCATTGCAGGGGTTGAACTAGATGGCGCTTGGTGTCCCTTCCAACTCCAAGATTCCATGATTCTATGTATTGTTTCAGAACCATGAAGCCAGGAAAAGAAAGAGTTTCTCAGGGTAGAACCAGACAACTATAACTTCTCCATACAAAGCAAATTTCTCAGGTATTATTTACTTCCTGAGATATATACATAATGGCATGGTGGAGAACTATGGAAACATGCAATGCACTGCATTTTCTGTACAGTAAAGGGGGCAGATAATTACGATTATGGATGGAAAAGGTGTGTGAGATAGAACTGAAAAGCCCATTCTGGATTATATTAAATGAAAACGCCTCACCTGAAAATAATTACCTATGCTGTTTAATTGCATCATTTGTAAACACCAAGAGAAAATGAAGGGCTTATTCAGTTACAAAGAACTTTGTTAAGTACAGGGTCGATGTTTGTAGTTAGGACAAGTTAAACTTCACTGTCAGTTTTAATGCCTTTGATTGTCACCGTGAAGGTAAGCTTAAAATCACCAGAAAGAAAAAAAGCAATGTGTGAAAAGTCCCTCAGAGATGTATTTAGATTAAATAAAAATGTAAAAACTGCAGCAAAAAGAGAACCCATGAGTGCATAACTGAGGAGGGTCAGATTATTTATTGATCGGGGCTTAGGTTCATTCCCTTTCATTTGCTCTAATACTACATTACAGCATTTTCTACTGTTTGATTCTTTTCACCTGCTGACTACAGTCTCTTTGCAAATCTATACCCTTCAACGGATTTCTTTAAAAAAACAAACCAACAGGTAAGGCAATCTGTCAAATCTTCATGAAGTATAGAAATATGCCTCTTAGTCCAAAATCAAATCAGAGGAAAGCGAAACTATGATTTACAAACCCCTTAAATTGATGCAGTCGCGACCCTTTCAATGGCTGACACTTTATTTCAGTGGAAGCCGGGACCGCTTCGGACACTACTTGTCCCTACATGTATCGCTATTGCCGCAGGGCCAACTGCTATCAGGGATTTCAAGTTGTGCTGCTGCTACTCATTAGCAACAAAGGTTTGCCTCTTCAGAACATTAAACACTGTATCCATTCCAGCAAGTCACTTGCCCAGGGTTATCAGCAAGGCAAGCAGCATGCCAGGACTATCATTCTCTGATAAATAGGTCAGCATGGACGGATGAGCTGCTAATGATTTTGATCATTTTGTTTTGTTTTTGTCAGTCGTTGCTTAAAAAGTAACTCTGAATTTTCTGCTACAAGTACAGAAAGTCAACTAACTTCATTTCCCATGCCGATGGAAAATACCAGAACTAACTTCTGATTAAAGATGGGAAGGATTGGGGGGGAAACCTGGGAAAATGGGGGGGATAATTCCAGGTTTTTCCCAGGCCTTCCCATCTCTACTTCTGATACAGAGCTACCTGGCTGCTCTTCAGAAAAATAAAGGCTACATAGCATAATATGACTTTTTTTCAAGTAAGGGAATCCCTTACAATTAGAGAAATAGGAAGTGTTTTGAGATAGCAAAGAGGCCTTGAAAACAAAAACAAAAAATATGGCAGGTCACACTAGCCTGCAGACCAGAGGGTTCTCACTCCTAAATAAGGAAAAGGGATAGTTATGTTATTCAGCCACCTGAACAGAACAAGGAGGAACACAATTTATGAAGACTGCTACTTTAAAGCTTAACAAGATTAATTGCATACTAAAGAGCAATTTGCACAGAAAGGTGAACTTAAACTGAATTGGTACTACAGTATTTGCTATGCTGCAGGAGAAAATTCACCTAGGAACCAAACTCCCACATAGAAACGCATACTAACTTGATACACAATGAGACTGTTATCCATTTCCTTTTCAAACAGCCTCTAGCACAAGTTCCGTAGAAGGAAGAGGCCTAATGAAATTCATTTGTTTGAGTCAAGTAGGATAACTGTATTGATAAAAGAAATAAAAGAAAATGGATAATTCAAATTAAATACACATGTAGGAGAGAGCTATTTCTGTAAACAAGACGGCTGTAATTTTTTTTTCCATTCTGGTTCTTTTTGTATTAGCTATAGCAACAAACGTGAGTTAATAGCATGAACGCGAGGCTGAGCTCTAAGCTTAACCATAGAGCACTTACACTTTTCACTGAAAGATACAATAGTTCAATAAGCAAAGCAGCTCTTAATGTCCAGAATTTCAACTCCACCCTAGGAGCACAGAAATGTTGGCTTGGTTGACCAGCTGATTGTTTAAAGCTAACTCCTCTATTCTGCAATGTCCATCAGAACATGCAGAGGACTTGGAAATAGGTATGGTCTTCTTTAACTTGAGAAGGTAAGGAACTCAGGGAGCTTCTGAGTCTCATTAAAGACACATCAATTAAGAATAAGTAGTTCTAAGCAGGAAACTAGAAGAACTTGGTCAGGTGCTCTATTACTCCAGCTACGATCCGTTTATCAACTTCATAAGAGATTAGCCAACTAAGTTATACTCACTCGACCTACTAAAATCAGTGGATAAGTGAGCCATGACTAACTTTGGTTTTAATAAGTATATTCACAGTATGAATTAGTCAGAAATTACCTGAAACTTTTGGGGTCCTGCTGTATTCCTAAAGTAACATGTTCACAAAATTACCTTTCTTTTGTATTGTTTAAATATACATTAAAAGCAAATGGTCCCACCTGTCCTCATCAGGGCTCCAACAATGATTTACCATTGATGCTGCCAGAGACTGTCACTTTACAGGTAGGTCTCTGCACATTGGCAGGGCATATAGCTCCATTCAAAACAATTTTCAGTCACCACTGCCAGACAGTAAAACCACTAAAAAATGGTTACAGGTAGGTAGCCGTGTTGGTCTGACGTAGTCAAAACAAAAATAAAAAAAATCATTCCAGTAGCACCTTAGAGACCAACTAAGTTTGTCATAGGTATGAGCTTTCATGTGCATGCACACTTCTTCAGATACACTGGAACAGAAGTCACCAGACCCTATTCATAAGGGTCTGGTGACTTCTGTTTCAGTGTATCTGAAGAAGTGTGCATGCACACAAAAGCTCATACCTATGACAAACTTAGTTGGTCTCTAAGGTGCTACTGGAATGATTTTTTTAATTTTTGTTTTGACTACTAATAAATATGTAACATCTCCCCACAGTGTCTCTAGTTCACATAAGCACTAAATACTTTGAAGAACTCTAAGTGAGTCTTAGGGTAGCCAATGTTGCTGAAGTCCAACTCCCATCATCCCTGACCACTGTTTATGCTGACAGGAACTGGAATTCCAACATCTGGGGGGCACCATGTTGTCTATCCCTGTACTAAATAGGTTTTCTCATTATTCATTCATCAACATTCTCTAGTTTGTATGCATGCATTAACTGGGAACAGCAGAAAACTGGTTCTGATTACTCTAGCTCTGCGTAAAAAGGTGTTCACAGAACCAACATTTAATGTGATGTCCTCTGCTTTTTGGATTGCCACTATACAAAATTACCCTTGGAACAGCATCGTTGTGCCTTTTGTAAAACTGGCACAGAAGATTTTATCCATTATATTATATTATTCAGTGTCCACTTTACAAAGGTCCCCGTGAAAAATACTTGCCGGAGTTTAGTTGCAGGAAGAACTTTGCATGTTTTTGATGTTTTGATAGTTTCATTATACTGTATTACTTTGTGTGTGTCTTAATTTACACTGACAGCCAGGAAATTAAGACCTAAATTTGAGACTCAACTCCGGTTTATTTATTTTGCTTCCGATTTTGTTGAGGTTTATAGCTAAACTAATATAATTAGTACTTACTCACCACTAGACACTTGACACCACTGACAGAACTATTCCCTCCAAATTGTCATGGGGTTGAACAACAGCATATTTCATAACATTAAAAAAAATTAAATTTAGAGTTCCATTCACTTAAGGGTTTTGAAGAAGAGCAGTTGCTGTGCATCATTATGTTTGTCTGTACACCCAGACACATACACCAAGCGCTAATTTCATCATACTACTTTCTATCCAAATCTTCAATGTCAGTTTCACAGACCCATTCAAATGTCTAGATTAGCCAGAGATTCCATAAAACCCAAGTGCTATACAAAAATATGTTGCTGCAAGCCTTGGAAAGCTTCAGCACTTACTTGGGATTCCATTTTATCCAGCAAGCCCACAGAATAAAAGGGAACATACAGATATGCTGTTAAATTTAATTGTAGTGCAGCCTAACCATTTTTTCCTCGGTTGGGGGGCTGCTCTTGTAAATGTAACTTACCACCTATGCTACCAGTATTTACTAAGAATTGAAATGTTTGCCTTTCTTCTTCCGCCCCTTCTCCCCTGCCCACACATACATAAAGATCAGCTTTTCTTCTTTAAAATTATTCAGCAGTACATCAAAATTTTAATTCAGTTATTCCTACTCCCCTGGCGCTGTGCTACACAGTAAAGTGTGCTCTGCTTTTAAGCTGCCTAGCTA
Organism: Zootoca vivipara; assembly: GCF_963506605.1. Taxonomy (NCBI): domain Eukaryota; kingdom Metazoa; phylum Chordata; class Lepidosauria; order Squamata; family Lacertidae; genus Zootoca; species Zootoca vivipara. Next base: position 34,416,782 of record NC_083279.1, read on the forward strand.
AATCTTGTTGCATATGCATTATAGAAATTAGACTTTGAACAGAATTTTAAAACAGCATATTAGAATTCAGATAGACTTGTTCTGCAATTATAGAACTATTCAGGTTTCCACTAATAATAAAACACTAATAATCTTACAAAAAGTGGGAAGCTGATGTAGCATGTTTTCTTACCTCTAAAAGTTTAAGGATTTTTATCATTTAATCCTTCTAATTGCTTACAATGAGAAGGGTGGAATCAGATATCATAGGAGTAGTCTGCCTCATTTGAGGGAGGGAGGGAGGGAGGGAAGGAGATCTGGCTTTTCCTGATTTGAATGTGGTCGCAACATTTTTCTCCTGTGTCCAAAGAATAAGAACTGTAATATTTATCCAGGATGTTCAGGAAGAAAACCCTATAATGAAAAGAAGTCCATGTAAACATAGAGCAGCTGGAAAACAAGTCCAAAAGTATGGAAAGATCAGACATCAATCTGAATGAAAAAGAGAGATGCTAGCTTAAATACAGAGAGCAACCAATTGCGAAGCAGTTATGGAACCCCTAGCAGACTGAGCTTGAAGAGAGGGGAAAGGGAGGCAAACACCGGCTACTGAGAAGATGGAAAACATGGACTTTTCAATCAGCATCATAGTTGAGAGAGCACTGGATCTGTATAAATTCAGTAAGAAAGATTAAGTGATATTAGGAAATTAAATAACTAATTTATCTGAATTGCACTCCCACAACCACAAGGGAAACATCTGTGAAAAGCATATCTCATTCTCTGACAATATAGCACTCTCTTCAACAGTGGATTTAAACAATGGGGTTGTTGTTGTTCTTAACCATTGGGCATATTGTTTAATTAATGTATGCAAATATTTTCGTTAAATGTACATTCTTTATTGAATATGCTGCAACACTTGCAACTATACAAAATTCTCTAGAAACCAGCTCTCTATAACATCCGAACAACTGGATAAAACAAGTTTTCACAACACTGGCAGTGTCCAGGTTGCGCTGCATTTTGCAGAAACATCAACTCCTACTTACAAATAAATACTTGGTTGAAGTTGTCAAAGAGCTCAAAGCAGAGGCTGAAATAATCCATATGTTATTCAATACCTGCTTAGGTATATATTTGTGTCGGTGTATTTGGAATAACGTGGTACATTCTAAACCCAGTTATGAACACACTCATTTCCCCATCATAAATATTGGTTTAATTATGATAATAATGTATTTTTGGTAAATAAAAATGGAAAAACTAGTGAATTAGTTCCTCAAACATAAAGAACCACCCAAACAAAAGAAAGAAATAACTCTATTTCAACCTAACCTATGTGTTAATTCAGGCTTCCTCAACCTTGGCCCTCCAGATGTTTTTGGCCTACAACTCCCATGATCCCCAGCTAGAAGGACCAGTGGTCAGAGATGATGGGAATTGTAGTCTCAAAACATCTGGAGGGCCGAGGTTGAGGAAGCCTGTGTTAATTCATACACTGAATGAGTAGGAAAGTGTCAAGGCTTATTATGGCTCAGTGTGTTTGGGAAGTTATGGAGGAAACCAATATGAATAATGATCATTGCCAAGTAATAATCCTATGGAAGTTTGGGATTCAGGATTGGTGTAGATATGGTTTCTATGTGGATTTTTAAGAGGGCTGGTTCATAACCATTTAGGCATAAATCACTGGGCACTGGGGTCATGAGTTGAGTTTCAGGGTCCTGAGAAGATTTCTGAAAAAGTTGGTACTAGAAGCAGCTTCTCAGGCTACTCCTGAATAGGAGAAGTAACGAGAATACAATTCCATGGCGGACAGATTAATGCAGTAGGGAGCACAAAGCAGCCGTCTAAAAGGTCAGGCATATGTTGGAGGGGATGTTTTAATGGAATACCAATGACAAACAGCTATAGTTAAAAGTGTTCTCAAGAAGGCTAAACAATATAGCTGGAGGCAAGTTTGTGGAAACCTCTTTATAGATACACCAATTGTGTTGCTTTACAGGCAGATAGGAAACTGAATGTTATCCAGTATTTTGGCTTTGATTGCTGAGGATAAGAAACTGCATATAGTGAATGTAGAGAAAACTGAGGTGCTGGTGGCTGTTAGAATGCACAAATATCTGCATGCACACTCAGCAGGAATGTGTTCATAGCAGGATGGATAAGGTGACCAAGAGGAAATTAAATTGAAGATTTAAGTAAGTTAGGAGAAATTGGGAGGGTTGTGGGATTTTATCTGTGCAAAACTGTGGGAATGGTGCTTTCTAGGGAGATTACATTCTAGGGAGATTACCGTACCTGAGGGGATTACCTGAGGGGATTACATTGAATCTTTTTTGGAAAACAGATACAGTGTACATATAGTCTCCAGTTACAAATTTCTAAGTCTCATACACACACACACACTTGGAAGCAGCATATTTTGTATTCAATAAATAGATGTAAAGTGTTACTGAATCCAATGAAGAGCTTTTCAGGTAGTACATGACGGTGGATAGGAAAACACTATTGATGTTCTAGTGTGCATTTATTATATCTATTAAGGAGTACTGCTGTCAGGCACATGTATCTGCCTCAGGGTCCTTATTGTGGAAACTTAATGCTATTCATACAAAGACTGTGGTATAGGTGTGAAATAATGTGGTGCAAAATCAGATTGTTCTTTAAATGCCTGGTTGTTTGCTTTTTTGGTGGGAAGGGGTGCTTTTGATTTGAGTTGTGAGTTGAGAGGACAAAAGTCATTGTAGACCAGTAGGGTCCAAGAATAACCATAAAGAATATTTTTTTTCCTGGTGGGATGAATGGTGTTTAACATATACAGCCAATTGAGTTTCAATAGCAACGGTGAGGGTGGTGGTTATGAAATAGAATTTGTTACTTTTTTGGAGGTGGAGAGATTCTGAAACACAATATTACCTTTCAAAGAAAAAGTTGGCTTTTTTAGTAATCTAAGGATGTGAGACCCAGGAGGGCACTGGGCTTCAGTCACACTTTTTCTTGGTTGCTGGCGATTAAGAATAGAAGTATGGGATGCAAGTGCAATCTGGGAAAGGAAATATGGTTGCCGAGTTCAGAATTACAGTTAATGGGTCTTTGAGTCTGCTTCTGTTAAATTCTAACTCACGTAGCAATTGCTAGCAATGAGATAGCAGATCAGACAGCCAAGGACACTTAGGGATATAAAGACTTGACACTGTGTTGCCTTTGTCCTCTCTGAAAGTAAAATGTTGGGTCAAGCGGATGAGTGATGATCAAAAATTATGGAAAGCAGATCTCACAAGTAAGAGGAAATTTTCTTTGGGGAGATTTCTGGATCTTTAACCAGCAGCAAAAGATGAAACAAGTGGGCCTGTTTAGGATTTTGGCATGGCACTGTACGCTTTTGGAGTAATTTATTCAATGTCAGATAGACTGACACTTTTCTTGTGACATCTGTGAGATACTGGGGTTGAGAAGAAGCCTCTCCCCTGGAATCTAAATGGCTTGGGCATTATACATTTATCTTTAAGACTTTTGCAGGGGAGGGGGCAATATTTGAGGTCCAATGCTGTCAATTTTGTGGGCATTCTTAGGTGATACAGTACTATACTTTTTGAACAACTGTAACTGAGTACTATTATATTATAGCAAGAGTCTGGCAATAACAGGCACTCTCCTTTTTGCTATTAAAATCTGAGGAGGAAGGGGAGATTTCAAGTTGTTTGTTTGCTTCTACTGTCTTAGGTTTTGCACCCACCTTGAGTTTGTATCTCTGGCAATGAAAATGGCTCATCATTTGGGACCTGGAATGGTTTTATTAAAAATAAATAAATCAACCAGCTAATTAGCACTGGACACATCACATCACATTTTTCACCTTTCTCAGGGCAAAGGAGGGCTCTGTTGTACTTAGTTGCCTAATAATTCATCACAACTTGGCAGATGTGCTGGTAAAAGGCAGGAAATATCACTTGTGGCATGTAGAAGAAGTTAGGACAGCTAGCTGACCTGTTGTTGCTTTGATAGTGGGGAAAATGTCAGACAGATGGCATTGCTTGGGTGGCTGTCATATCCTCACAGAATGTTAGCAGACTTGTCAACATGAGCAGCTCAGCTCTGTGCCAGCCCCTAGAGGCCATTTTTGGTGGGACAGCTAGGCCACAGGGGCAAGAGTTCCATCAGTGGCGTAAATTGTTTGGGCAAATCTTGTGTAATTAATACCTTGCCTATTAATTCAAATAATAAAACTGTTTCCCATTACAATTCAATTAATTTATGTGTGTCTTTCAATGGTAGCCTACTCACAAATCACTAGCAATTATACACCCAACATGGATTTACCCAAAGCTTTTTATTTGCACTTGAGATATCCTCAAGCACAAAACATACATTGTAGCATGTACAAAGGGGGAAACCTGCTCCAAATGCAGCTGGTCTTTCAAAGGACTTCAAGAAGTAGCCCTATAATTTACCACTTTAGAGAATTTTAAGCCATATCTGAACACCATGCGCTGCAGCCTTCAAACCAGATGCAATGTGTAAAAATATTGTAGTAATTATGAATGATCAAGTACAAGAAATACTCCTTTGTTGCAATACTGCTGCTTCCCCACTTTGAGATTTTAAGGCAGAGCGGGTCAATAAATTACCTAAATAAATAACATGTTAATACCATACTGACAAGTATCGGCCATACAAAAATTTCTATCTTCTACAAATAGCTTTGCTAATATTTCTATGTTAAGTATATATGGGGATAAACTTGTTTTCACTATATTCTATGGGCACAGCGTACTTACTACAAGAGTGCCATCCAGCAAACAATTACACTGATATTCTATTCCCAATGCGAACCAATGCCTTGGTTAGCATTGCAATCCTGAAGGCCATTTAATCGCAACTGCAAATTTTTCAAGCAAACGCTCTCATTATGATCAACACCAAACAAATGCAAGACTATCCTTCTGTTTACAACTCTATAAACAAATACTAGGAACCATGCTGCCATTGCTGCCTACTTCACAACCTTATGTGAACAAGTGAATACAGTATAGGATTACAGCATCCGTTTAGAATTGCAATTCTAGACACGTAATTGCTATCAAAAGTCCTGTTCATTTCAGCAGAACTAAAACTACCATATTTAAAGTCTAAAGTCGCCTCCAGATGACCCATTTATTTATTATTTTATTTCATAAAATTTAGATGCTGCTAGATTGTAAAAAAAGTTCAAAACAAAGGGAATAAAATTATCAATAAAACAGTTTAAAACATTCAAAAGATAATAAAATCAACAATAAGCTAAAAACAAATTAAAACACTTGTCAACAATTTACACTTATGGGTGGGCTTATATAAGCAATAATGTTTTATCAGGTGCAGTGAAGGCAGCTGCCTGATGTCAATAGGCGGTGAGTTCCAAAGTGTGAGAGCCAACACTAAAAGACCAAATTCTTATAAATGCAGAACAAGTATTAAATGGCACCTTTACAGTCCCAGTGTATCGTGCATTTATTATTAATTTGTCAAACCTCTCTTCAAACTTGCGTTAAATCAGCTCTTTGTTGAGCCTCCATTCTGTGTGTTCGCGGGGAGCTGAGAGAGCACTGCATCATGAATCACTGCTACCCAGTGCTACCTCCCCACCCATCCCCATCGCCTTTCTTTGCTATAAAAAGATCGATTTGGAGGGGAGGCGGGGAGCAGGAAAGAGAGAGAGCAGCTCCCTTTCATTCGAGTTCAATCGTGCAAGCTGCGTTTGCCGCTACGTGACCGAATCCCGTCCAAAAAACAGAAAACCATGCAAGAAGCACCCCAAGTGACCCAACCGGGTTATCGCGATCCCCATCCGCACACCACCCCTGTAAGCGTGTGCACCGTTCTCCAAAACCTGCCCTTCCTTTTAATTTCCTGTTTGCGGAAGTCACGCTCTAGAGAGGCGCGCGTACAAGACCATTTGCAACAGCCCCTAAATAAATGCGGTGGGGGGGGGACGACGACGACAGCCTGGGCAAATGCATTAAAATTCCTGGAATTGGGCGCGCGGGGGGGCGGCGGCGGCGGGGGAATGAACATGTCCACACACTACTACTCATTTGCATTTTCAGACCAGCGCCTATGAAATGGGAAGTGGGTGCGGGTTGGGGGAGTGAAGCACCACATGAGGAGGAATGTCGCCGCCCTTCTTTGCACTTTTGCTCCGTCACCCGAGGGCAGCCCGAAAGCCACGCGCCCGAGCTCTCCACAAGCCCCGCGGCGGCGAGAGGCAGCGCGCACTACTTAAGTCCCAGTTACTATTACTACCAGGCAGCAAGAGTGAGGGGGGGGAGCAGAGGGCGGCGCGCTACACACCCAGGAGGAGACCGTCCATGTCAAAGATGAGGTGAGTGACGGGCTGAGGCGACGTCGGAACAGGGCGAGCGGGCGAAGCCATAGCGCTGCAACAGCGACCCCCGCCAACAGCAGAGAGACAGCGGTAAAGGGAGCGCCAGGCTCGCGGAGGGAGGCAAAGGGGGCGGAGCGCTGCGGCGATGGGGGGGTGGAGATGGGCGGCTGGAGAGGCTCTGAAGTGCGCGTGCGCCTCTGGCGGTTCCACACGCGTCCCGCAGATTGTGGGGAGGGAGGGGTGGTTTGCTGGCTTGCTGCGCATGCGTGTGTGCTTGCCTGAGCTGCCCGGAGGCTCTGCTTTTTCCGAGACGAGGAGCTTTCTAAGCGTCGCGGTGACCAATTTCAAGATGGGGAGGAGCTGGAAGGGCGTGCGGTTTCGCTGCGCGCGTGCGCACAGGATGGAACGATTAGCATTCGGCGGCCGCTGCTGCAAACGCGCCTTTGGGAGGCGATCCTGCGGGGGAGGGGATACATAAATAAATGAATAAATGCTGCGCTGGAGGAGGGGGGAGGGGGGCTTCGTCATCGACACACAAGGCACTAGTGCGTATTGCACGCCTCAAGCATTATTATGCAAAGGGTGAGAGCCGCGGCTGTTTAAGTGTGGGCAGGTGGAGCCCCCTAACCAGGAGAGCTAATGTGGTTTGAACTATGTGCTTTTCTTTGGGTGCAGAGTTGCTACCTAACAGTGCAATCCTATACATGTCAGCATAGCAGTAAAACCCAGGTGAGCAAGCTTAGGATTTCAATTTTGCATATCAGAAATTAACGATATAAGACTTCTAAGGTTACAGTCCTTAGAAGTGCAGTACACTTCTCAGGAACTGAGTTGAACACAGAGATGTGTCCTTAGGAGCAAACGTGCAATCTGCTAAAAAAATAAAGTTGCCTAATTTCACACGCACAGCTAACAGCTTCTCTCCCCCCCCTCCCCCAAGACGCTTCATTTCATCATCTCACTATCCTTTGAATCCCATCTTTGGCCCGGAATAACTCAAGGCATTTATAAAGGCGTTTTTCATTTATCTACACAACAGCTAAATACTAAGATACTTAGGTTGAAAGATTATGAAATGAACTCTAAGGCTGCAGTCCTTAAAAAAACCTCATCAGTAAGTCTCTTCTGTGATGCTCCCTTCTGAATGAACTAAATAAAAAAATTCCTTCCAGCAGCACCTTAGAGACCAACTAAGTTTGTCATTGGTATGAGCTTTCGTGTGCATGCACACTTCTTCAGACCAACACGGCTACTTACTTGTAATTCTGAATGAACTGTAAGGTACCCAGTGAGTTTTAGAGCTGATGAGGAACTTAAACCTTGGATTTGTACACACACACACACACACCAACACCACATCTATCTTTACAGAACGGTGGTCTTTTATTTTGAGAGGCACATTGTGTGATGGATTGGGCAGCAGTTGCCAGCTTTTGGGGTCCTTGGGGCACCATTGCATACTGACGAAACTGCCATGATGAACACCGCACCCCACACTGCAACCTATTCTGCCTACAATGGAATATTTGTTTCAAGTCTGATTTTAGTGGTGGGAGAGGGACCCTGCAAGAAGCAGGGAAGACTTCTGTGGGTATTTGAGTGCCTGCAGGCACCTCACTGGCAACCCCTGGTTCCTGTGATCATTGTGATTACATTGTGATAAGAAAATGAGCGAAACTCATGAGTGCATTTAAAGCACCATGATACCATTTAGCCATAGCTGCCCCCAAATAATTATATGGGACTCTAGTTAGTTAGGAGTGATGAGTGTTGTTAGGAGACCTCCCAGAGCTACAAGTCCCAGAATTCACCATGAAGAGGGATTGATGGTTAAACCACTCTGGGAATTGCAGGTCTTTTAGGATCTCCTAACAACTCTCAGCATCCTTGACAAACAACAGCTCCCAGATTTATTTCTATCAAGATTTTATGTGGCATCATGGTGCTTTAAATGTATGGCATGAATGTGGCAAAGGACTGGCTGAAAATGATGCAGGTAGAAAATTAAATGCATGTGAATGAATTCTCTGCATGTAGTTGGGCCTTTTGGAAGGTGTCTTCTTTATAAAATTGCTTGGGGGGGAAATAACTCCCTTCTGCATCATTCTGTTAAATAGAGATGGAATATAAAAGGTTATAATGTAGCACCCTCTCCCTCACCAAAATATCTTATTGAGTGTTTGCTACATAATAATTATATGTTTCATATCTTGGCTTTGATCCAGAGAACAAGGGACATATTTATGAGCCATTGCTGCCGCCAGGAAACCAAAGTCACGAGTGCCTGCTGTTGCATAGTAGTAACATTTATAGGTAACTACTAGCTTCATTTTCGAATTCCTGTGACAGGGTGAGCTCCCGTTGTTCGGTCCCAGCTCCTGCCCACCTAGCAGTTCGTAAGCACGTCAAGTGCAAGTAGATAAATAGGTACCTTCTCTGGCGGGAAGGTAAGCGGCGTTTCCGTGCGCTGCTCTGGTTTGCCAGAAACGGCTTAGTCATGCTGGCCACATGACAGAGAAGCTGTCTGTGGACAAACGCTGGCTCCCTCGGTCTGTAGAGCGAGATGAGCGCACAACCCCAGAGTCGTCTGCGACTGGACCTAATAGTCAGGGGTACCTTTACCTTTACTAGCTTCATTTATGGAACAGTCAAGTTGGACTGTGGACTTTAACCACTGTATTCTTCTTGCTTCCCTCTTTCAGAGGGAAATGTTTTAAAATGTGTTTGTTGTCCTCTGAAAGAATGCCAGTCATTGCTTTGAGCAGGGGCATGGCTTGTCACACAGAGAGAAGGAGGGATTACCGTAAATTGGTTTCCACTAGTTCAGGTTGGCTGTGTGGGGCTGTTTTCACAGAAGAGGTAAGATAACTACATCATTGGAGCTTCAAAGTGTGCCGTGTGCTGTTCTGTCATTTCAGATTCTAGACTTAATAGTCTTACTGGGCAGGGAGTAGGATAGGGGAGTCTCTAAGTGGTAATGTATATTCCTTTTTTGTTTTTCAAAATGCTTTGTTTTAGGGCCCTCCTCATTCTGCTGAGTGAGACCCAGAGCATCTTCTACCCAAGTCTTCTCTTGATGGCACCACTGAAAGCATGTTTAGTATTTGTTGCTTTCACAGAAAACAGCCCTCAGGTGAAGTAAATGCAGCTGCCCAGCAAATGAGCCCCTGACCTGGAGGTTATCGCTAGAAAATTCTTTTATGTCCAAGCAATCCTGAATATGTCATCTAGCTTTTATCAGAGCGATGGCTACAACATGATAGCATGGCACAAATACAGAAAACTTTTCCTTAGGATATAATGAGGCATGACCTGTTTCAATAACAGTTGTGGGAACATTCGGTGTAGGGAGAGAAGTAGAATAACATCTAATGAGCTATAGCTAATGAGCCATACCCCTTTACCTGTTGTGTGCTCAGTGAGATAGATGGACATGAGCTACAGAAATATAATCTTGTATTTATTCTCTATTGGCAGGTCACATCTGGAAACTCATTTATATTTTGCCCCATATGTGCAACGCTTTAGAAGTATCTTGTTTTTAAGTATTTAGATTTTATGTCATCAGCTTTCAATATGTAATGTGCAACCCGATCCTATGCATGTTTACTTGGAAGTAAGTCCCACTGTGTTGAGTGGCATTTTCCTGCAGTAAGAGGATTGAAATCCTACTTGGCATTTAGATACCACCTTTTAATTGCCAAAAAACCCACCAACCAGGCAGTTTTGGAAGAAATTGAAGATTTTCCTTTTTTTAAAAAAAAAAACCTCCAAAAAACGCTTCTAATAAAATCAAAATAACCAAGGCAGATAATTAAATCAGAGGACAAGGAGAGGAAAAACATCACCAGGAATAACATAATCTTCCATGCCTATGAATTTAGCTAAATAAAAAATGTCTTGCCGTACAATATTATGTGTGTCCTACTATGCCCAATGAGGCCATTGTTGTTGTTGTTTAGTCGTTTAGTCGTGTCCGACTCTTCGTGACCCCATGGACCATAGCACGCCAGGCACTCCTGTCTTGCACTGCCTCCCGCAGTTTGGTCAAACTCATGTTCGTAGCTTCGAGAACACTGTCCAACCATCTTGTCCACCTAGTTAAAATTACAGTCTGAATAAGCCTTCTAAAGATTCTAAGATACTAAACTTGGTAGACCCTACTAGAGAGACATTCCCTAGAAATTCCCATAGTTGTGGTTTCATCACAATAGGATGTGGGTACCCAACATGGTGCTCTCTAGTGGTTGGACTCAACTTGACCAGCATACTCAATGATCAGGGATGCTGGGAGCTATCTCTGCAGTATGACATGCGCTGAACGTGCATCTGTCTAACAGATACTAAAGACAATGAAGATGACACAGTAAAGGTGACATAGGGGAACAATGTCTTCTTACACTATTTAATGGAGCAGAAATACAGACTTATTTTGGAAGAGGTCCTCTATAAGATGATGATTTTGATGATGATGATGATCACAACACAAAAATACAAAATGAGAACACAGAATACATGTTGGCATCCATCTGTCTCAAAAGTCAATGGAGCGTGCCTCTAGGGGCAAAGACAAACCACTGGGGAATCACAGCACCCACCATGGCTGCAGAGATCCATAACTCATAACTGCTGCCTCCCATGTTCCTTTTGCTGCAGGGCATTTTGTATGGAGCTCCTGGACTGCCCAGATGACACTACCCTTTTCTGGCCTCACTGATGTGGTCCAAAGGAAAGCAGAGCAATACATTTGGCACCAGGTTGGGTGAAGGAGTTGCCAGAAGGAGGCATACAAGACACCACCCAACCATCTTAGGGACTCCGCTCTTGTGTAGGGTTTAAGGTAAAGGTAAAGGGACCTCTGACCATTAGGTCCAGTCATGGATGACTCGGGTTGCACACTCATCTCGCTCTATAGGCCGAGGGAGCCGGTGTTTGTCTGCAGACAGCTTCTGGGTCATGTGGCCAGCATGACTAAGCTGCTTTTGGCGAACCAGAGCAACGCATGGAAACAGCGTTTACCTTCCTGCCGGAGCGGTACCTATTTATCTACTTGCACTGGCGTGCTTTCAAATTGCTAGGTGGGCAGGAGCTGGGACCAAACAATGGGAGCTCACCCCGTTGTGGGGATTCGAACTGCCGGCCTTCTGATCAGAAAGCCCTAGGCTCCGTGGTTTAGACCACAGCGCCACCCGCGTCCCGATTGTGTAGCGTTTACTCTTTTGCTTTTTCTTCTTCCAAGTATGTTCCACAAGGTAGTGGGTACAATTTTTTCCTTGGGTTTACTCCCAAAGCCTTTCTCGCGTACTGTAAGGCTATAGGCACAAGGCAATGGAGGTTTAGAATCAGAGTTTTAGTTTTCCTGGGTTCCCTTCCCAGTTTTACAAGCCCCACCTGCCCCCCATTTCCCTTTACAGCACATGCATCAACTGCCTTCTTAACTGTTGAACGCACTGTTAGTCTTCTACTGTCTTCACATGCAGAGGAAGTTCTTAACTCACCGAGGGTTTGAGACCCATTGGCTATCCAGTTAAAGCCATCCCCATGGTGTGGCCGCTGTCACATGCTGAAAGCCAAAGGTGAGAACTGAGTGCATGTTGAGGAGCCAAAGGTGGACAAACTTTCAATAACTTCTGTATGTACTGATGGGCCAACACAGGTCTTTGGGTGTGTAGAGGCAGTTTGTGTGTTCAGTGTAATATGTGAACAAGCTTAGAATTATGGCATATCAAGTGGTAGTTTCCTCTTTGGCGCAGATGCAAAGCTCTTTAAGGAAGCCAAATGACTTCCAGCACAAGCTGGACATTCTCTATACCAAATGCTCATAGTTCAACAATTTGCCATTGTGCACGACACAGGATCTGCTGATGTTGCAAATGCTGATGGCTAACTACCTTGGTCATTAAGATTATTAATTGAATATTGCCTCTTGTTAAAAGTGATCACAGTTAACCAAGCACATAATGTGAAATATAAAATAATTTGTATAAGCATCAAATATGATTGATGAATTTATCATCAATATCATGATGTAGTTATCTCTCTCATACCCAGAGCTGCTACAATAATGATTTGTTGTATAATTATTTCATAAATGTTAGACATGCCATTTAAACCAGTCCTTACCAGAAGCTGTAACAAATTAGTGTTGTGTTTAACAACTATATTTGACAGCTTTCTTTCACATTCTAACATAATAGTTTTCAATGGAACATTTTAGCCTAACAACTTTGCCCTTGTCTGGAGCAGAAACAAATTAGGTTAATGTAATTTTTAAAAAGATGAATTAAATAGCAAGATGTTCAACATTAATATTGATATATGTTCTAATGAAGTAGGAAGACCAACATCCCGAGGCCAACTTCCTGTATTATGACAATCCTTTCTTATATTGTGAACTGCTTAGAAAGTAGGAAAATGAGATATTTTGAAAAGGAAATTTCAAACCTAAACAGCTCTTCTATCAGTGTTACCAGACGTTTTCTGGCAGACATCCTATTCCTTCAAAAGCTATATAACCAACAAAAGCATCATGCTTTTCCAGTTACTGTCTCTCCATGCTGGAGAATGTTTTACACATCAAATCTATGTCTCTCATACAGTCGTTAAAGATATTTCCTTGTCAGAAATTGTTACTGATGCATATCATCTGTCAACAGCAGCAGCAGTAAAATCTTGGTGGGAGGCAGACATTGTTTTTTTAGAGAAAAGTAGTTTGAGAAGAGGCATCACCTATAATTTACAATGCACAAGTGTTTTGTCCAGAGGTTGACTTTGGTTAAAAATATTTTTTTCAGGATTTTGTCACAATTCAAAAACTGTTTACCAGAAAAAAGGTGGTTGGAATACATCTGCCAGATTAAGATGAATGTATTGCCGAAAATGTTATTTTTATTTCAATCAATCCTGGTGATAAGTAACATGAATTGTTTTAAGGATTGGCAGAGAGACATTTCAAGATTTATCTGGAGAGGCAAGAAGCCAAGAATAAAATATAAGCTATTAATGGATCTTAAAGAAAGAGGAGGCTTCTCGATACCAGATATAAAACTATACTATGAAGCCTCTTGTCTGTGCTGGATACGGGATTGGATAATATTGAAGAATGTAGATTTACTAGATTTAGAAGGGCATGACAATAGATTTGGATGGCATGCATATCTGTGCTATCAGAAGGCCGAGGTACACAGAAGCTTCCAAAATCATATAATAAGGCGAACTTTGGGAAAAATATATCTTCTAGAACCAAAAAACACCATGGTGGCTTTTGACACTGGAAGCAATAGCATTGAAAAAAGTAAATATGAAACCCAACTGGGGAACATATAGAGAGCTGTTAATGGAAATGGATAATAAATAAAAAATAAAAATAATATAATGAAATAAAAGAAGAGATAACAGATTGGTTACAATATTTTCAATTATATGAAACATTTAAAAATGATAAAAATAAAGGATTTGCATATGAAATCTCAAAATTTCAGAGAGAAATAATAGAAAGTGATTATAAATTATTATCAAAAATGTATAATATACTGTTCGAATGGGAGACAAAGGATGAAGAGGTCAAATGTGTAATGATAAAGTGGACAAAAGATGTGAGACACAATATATAGTTGACAGATTATGGAGAAATGAGATTCATGGCACTTAAGGAGAACTATACGAAAATGATGTATAGATGGTATTTAACGCCAGCTAAACTATCAAAAATGTATGAAACAAAAGATAATAAGTGTTGGAAGTGTAAAGAGGTAGAAGTTACATTTTACCATATGTGGTGGCAATGTAAGGTCATAAAAAGCTTTTCAGGAATGATTTATAACAAATTGAAAAAAAAAAGTTTAAAATAACCTTTGTTAAAAAAAACAGTAGCATTTTTAATAGGTATAATTGGAACAGATATACCAAAAGAATATAAAGGTTTATTTATGTATGCAACAACAGCCGCATGGACATTGATAGCCCAGCAATGGAAAGAAGAACAAGTCCCAACTATGGAAGATTGGCAACGTAAATTAATGGAACATGCTGAGATGGCCAAATTAACTGGAAGACTAAGAAATCAAGACGACAGCAAATATAAAATAGAATGGAAAATGTTTATTGCATATTTACAAAAGCATTGTAAAGAAGTTAACACAATAGCAGGGTTTTTAAAAACACTTGTAATATTAAGTACAATGTTTGAATTTGGAAATATTTAAAAATAAGAAAATTATAGACATGTATAACATAAAATAACACAAAAGAACCAGGGAAGGGAAGGGAGGGAATCAAGGGATCGGAGGAATCCCAAAATATGGATTTAATATGGTATGTAAATGTCTTATTTTTTATTTATTTATTGCATTTGTTTATTAATGTATGTGAAGATAATGTTTGAGTGTGCGTATATATGTGTGTGTGTGTATGTATGGATGTATGTGTGTGTGTGTGTGTGTGTGTGTGTGTGTGTATCTATATCTATATCTATATCTATATCTATATCTATATCTATATCTATATATATCTGCCAGAAGCAGCAATCTATGTTTCATATTGTCATATTGTCTTCCACCATTGGCTGTGGCAGTGCAGGAACACACTGTCTCCTGCCCAACATGATGACCAAATTGTCATGCTGATGGTTTGTTTTGAATTGTTCCAGGAAGAGTTCAGCTGCTGCCAGGACCATATAACACTGGTCCTAAATGATCTATATTGGCTCCCAGTACGCTTCTGAACACAATTCAAAGTGTTGGTGCTGACCTTTAAAGCCCTAAACGGCTTTGGCCTTGTATACTCGAAGGAGTGTCTCCACCCCCATCATTTAGCCCAGACACTGAAATCCAGTTCTGAGGGCCTTCTCAGTAGTTGCATCCTAAGTCCTGCATAATGTAGACTCATTAAAATAACACTGTAATTAAAACCGGAGACCTGGGTTGTGAGATCACAAAATGCATGTGTAAACAGATACATCTTCAAAATGTTTGACTACAAATACAGATGGGATCTCCCATATTTCAGCAGGGAATTCATTCCATAACACCAGTTCCATGAGTGAAAAAGCCATGTGCATCAAAACCATAGCTGTCAAGTTCTCCCTTTTTTAAAGGAAAATTCCCTTGTGCTGAATAGGCTTCCTCGCGAGAAAAGGGAAAACTTGACAGCTATGATCAGAACCTGTCCAGAACCTTGGAATCAAAGTCTGAGCAAAAATTAAGCTGACAAGGGAACAAGGAGTATTGTGAGAATTCAAAGAGAGGACTCAACTAAACTGAGGCAGGTATAGGCCACTGAGAGTAAGCTTCCTTTTTGGACTTGTGGTCCTAATGCTTAGCAAGGGGAAAAACCACTTCCATCGGTCTGTAGAAGCACCAGCCTTCACTATCATTTCTAACCAAAGTATAAAAAATACCACTGGTATAAAAAATATGGCTTATAGAATTTGTGCAAACAATGCATTTTGTTTTTGATTACAGCTTTATTCTTATTCTTAATTGTCTGGGAATAAGCCCTATGGAAATCTCTTTTTTATTCACTCTTGATAGACAAGCATAAGATGCCTACAAAGCAAAAATGTATGATGCAATTCATCACTGCTTTTATGTTTACAAACTATTTTTTCCTGCTTTCACTAAGTTCTAATCCTACAGGTAACTTGCAAATCCTAGATCAGATCAGATCAGATACAGTTTGGGAACAGGTTCCATGAAACCAACCTCATCCTTTTGTAGGCCACCTAGATAATTTTATTTATGGACAGTTGTCTAAAATTAAATAATAGTAATTATAGCAAAAGACTTCAGCTTGTGAAAAATCAGGTTTGGGATAATAAATAGTATCTCTAGATTTTTGTTTTGTTTATTATTTTAAATTGGACATTAATAATAATAAAAACCCATAGAAAAATGTCTAGAAAAAAGCACTGAGTACATAGGGTGGCCAGACTCAATAGTGGACAGGACGTCTGTGCCTTTAATTGCCCTGCTCTCTTTTGAGTCTGGAAACCTTAAAGAGAAACCAGCAGACCCTTTGTTTAATTTCCAAGCTAAGGGTCTGCTGGTTTCTCTTTAAGGTTTCCAGACTCAAAAGAGAGCAGGGCAATTAAAGGCACAGAAGTTCTGTCCACTATTGAGTCTGGCAACCCTATGAGTACATTCCAGTAGTTCCATCTGTTGGGAAGATTCCAAATTATCTTCTCAGAAACTTCTCCTATACCCCTTGGCGATTGATATAGGGAATGCCACAATTTCCCATCTTGTCTCCAAAGCTATTTAGCATCTATATGAAACTGCTTGGGGAAAGTGTGTGGGATACTGAAGTGTCATCAGTATGCTAATAACACCATGCTCTGTTAATCTTTCATCTATTCCAGGCATAGCAGCTGACATTCTGAGCAGGTATTTGGAGTCAGTAATGAACTGGGTGAGAAAATAAACTGAAGAATAACCCAAACAAGACAGAGGCGTTGGTGGTAAGTAGTTCAATAGTTCTGGATTTTTGTTTTCCCTTCTGGATTGGTTTTGCTCTTCCCTTTACGGGTTGGGTTTTGTAGTTTGGGAATGCTTCTGGACCCTGCTCCATGTTGTTCAGGTGGCATCCGTGACGAGGTGTGATTTTAATCAGCTTTTGTTGATTCACCAGCTGTGTCCTCTTCTGGGAAAATAAAATAGTCACCCATGCCTTAGTAACTCTAGGTTAGAAAAGAATAACATGCTTTCTGTGAGTCTGCCTTCAAAGCTTCTATTTCCCCACACCTGGTCCAGAATGTGGCAGCCAGGGTAGAACAGAGAGGAATCATGGCTTTGAACACATTGCAATAGTCTGAATTGGGTATAAATTTGTTTCCAGGCACATTTAAATTGATGCTTTCCCTAAGCGGAGTGGGCCAAGTGCTTGAAGAATCACCATATAAATCTACTGGTGTGTTAAAGTTGTCACTGGAGGCCTTGAAAATATATTCACCTGACATCAAAAGTGAGGGGGATAGTGATGAGGAATACAGCCTTCTCAGTGTCTGGATGGAAGTTCCTTCCTAGAGATGTACCAAGGGCACCTCCTTTCTCCCCATCCAACAATAAGATAAGGTTGCATGCCAAGGTCCTGTGCTGCACAGTTCCCCATTGACTGACACACAGATGTACATATTTAGGTTAATGGGCTAAAACAGGCCACAACTTTATTGGTTACAGATGTGAGTGGTTTCATTGGGTGAAGCCAGGCTATATCTTGACTCCTGCCTGTCTGCAGGGAATAGAACTACGGGTAAACGACCAGAAGGGGGAGCCCTATGACTTACATCAGTGATGGCCAAACTTGGTCCTCCAGCTGTTTAGGGACTACAGCTCACATCATCCCTAGCTAACAGGACCAGTGGTCAGGGATGATGGGAATTGTAGTCCCAAAACAGCTGGAGAGCCAAGTTTGACCGTTACTGACTTACATCAAAGAGGGGCACCCCGAGGGGTTCCTGTTGGGGTTGTGGCATGGCCCTAGCCCAGGCATCCCCAAACTTCGGCCCTCCAGAAGTTTTGGACTACAATTCCCATCTGCCCCGACCACTGGTCCTGTTAGCTAGGGATCATGGGAGTTGTAGGCCAAAACATCTGGAGGGCCGCAGTTTGGGGATGCCTGCCCTAGTCCATGGACAGGATTCAAACTCTTGGATCCCTTTGAGAGGATATGCTTATCGAGGAGGGGCAGGCAGAGGCTACAACCTCTCCTCCCTTAAACAAAGGCTTACCCAATGCCTAACCTTACAAAGTTGTGGCGATTGCTAGGTAGGCAAAAACCAAATGGTTTTGCTAGGTAGGCAAAAACCAAATGGCCGATGGCAATTCGGCCAGTTGGAAAAATTCCTACCTGGCCCCACCAATAAGGCAGCCGACATTTTCCCATAGCAAGGGCGTGTCATACCAAAGCTTAAAAAGAGGGTGGGTTGCTTGGGAGATTTGGCAAGGAGGTGAGAGAGGGAAGCCCTCCTGGCCGTGCCCCCCACCAGCATAGATTGGCCGGGTGGGCATGACACAGCTGGGAGTTGGCACAAGGGGGGCATCAATCGCCCACCCCTGAGCCAGATCATCACAAGGGCCTGGATTCCCAGCCTCAGTGCTGTCCAGCACGAAAGATCTTTAGAAGAGGGTGGTGAATAGATAGATGGATTGGTTTAAGTTGCTGTTGTTTCTGATACCGTTAAAATATTGGGGGGTGGGGTGGGTTTCTGTTGCTGTCTTGGGTACCA
Organism: Zootoca vivipara; assembly: GCF_963506605.1. Lineage (NCBI taxonomy): Eukaryota > Metazoa > Chordata > Lepidosauria > Squamata > Lacertidae > Zootoca > Zootoca vivipara. Next base: position 34,435,354 of record NC_083279.1, read on the forward strand.
TTTGTGGCAAGGCAAAATACTAATGTTTTAAAGAAACAATTTAAACTTTGAACATGATAACTTTATTTCCTGTAAAATTTCATTTTACGTTAATTTTGTGGTGAAACTCAGTTTTGGCAGTTAGAATCTGAGTGGATTTTATTTTATTTTATTGTAATTTACTTTTTAAGTTGCTGTGGCTTGCCCTGGGACCTTATAGTGAAGGACAACAAATAAAGAATTATTATTTCAAAGGTTTTCTAATGGTAACATGTGTCAAAGGGGAAATAATTCCCATGTTCCCTTCAAAACGTCACATCATAAAAAGCATTGATCATCAAAGTAACTTTCCCAAATAAAAAGAGATTCTAACAGCCCATTCATGTGTAGAATAATGCATGCTCAAGTCGGTTGTTCTAGAGCAAAATAAGGCAATCGGAGAAAATTCCAATACAAAACAGTCTTGGGTTTGCCGTGTGTTTTGTGTTACTAAAGGCAGAAAACCCTTTCATAACTTTTTAGTCTGATGGTAGAGGTACAGTATATGGAAAAAGCAGTGGGATTCCTAAGAACAGCCTTTGCCTGCTGTGAGACACTGATTTCTTTCCAGCATTTATACCATTGTATGCTCAAAAAGGGGTGGGGGGAGAAAAGTTATATTCAAGAAATGTGTAATTTTTACCTGGAGATTGATTTTCCTCAGAGTGAAAGCTAGTAGGTTGTAATGTGCTTTCTTAAGATATGCTGTGTCACAAGCCTTAAGTTGTGAAATATGTAATGTTCCTTGACGACGTATGTTATATAACAAAGTTAATGTGTAATGTGACCTACCCAAGGCTTTCTGGTCATGAACTGGAAATAAAAACAGACTTAACACTATTACATTATGTGCATGGTTTTGGAATTCGGACTGTTCTCTCTCTTACATGTCAAAGCAAGATAAGTAACTATTGAGAAATTGTCCATAAAATGTGTTAATAGAGCAGAAGAGGAAGAGATAAATAGATTTAAAAAAAATAGAGGATGTTTTAGTACACATGCAAAAATGCCAAAAATACTTTCATATATCTTTCATCAAAACAGAGAAAGGAGTTCTAAAAGGGAGCACAGTGTATTTTATAACCTTTAGGGAAGAGTGGAACCAACATTTTGTCATTTCAAGGAGAGTGACTCCCATGATGTAATCGAGATCTTAGTCACAAAAATGACATAATAATGCATGTAGGTGTTTTCAGAATGGGACTACATTATTTGGTTTTATTATTATTATTATTAATCAAATTTGTATGCCACCCCCTTACCCGTAGATCCCAGGGTGTTTCACAACAAAAATTGTTTAACCTTTTTTATGTTGTTGTTGTTGTTGTTGTTGTTGTTGTTGTTGTTGTTGTTGTTGTTGTTGTTGTTGTTGTAGTAAAACCAGCAGCAACAACAGCTCTAGGATGTATCCAGTATGACACTAATCAAAACAGGTACCATGGGGGGGGGAGTTGAGGAGCCAAGCGCCCCCCAAATTTTCAATGAGAATGCCATCCCCCTCCCTCCGATATTCTGCTGCCTGTGGCTGACTTCCAATTAATCCCTCTCTCAAACATACATTCATTCACAGTGGCACCATAGCCAATTTTTTCCTTGCTATTTCTGAACTATCGTTTCAGTATACGTAAAGGCCTATTTGTGTCATAAAGAACTGATGAAACTCTCTGTTGACTCTGTCAAACTTCTTAATGAGAGAAGTGAAGCAATGCATTTTCGCTCTTGAATCTTCCAAAGAAATATGTAAATCTTAATACCATAAAGATATTGTTCATTTCTAGATAGAATTGATTTTCTTTTGTTCTGTTTTTAATATGTTTTATTATGGCTTATTTCTTTCAGGCTTTGTAATACCTATTTGGCCTTTCTTCTGATTCTTTACTTATGGAACTTATTTATTATCTTAAAGACCTTAATACTTTAATTCTTGGGTTTATTTTCCTAATCCTATTATGTTTTCATTTTTATTTAGTTAATAGTTTGCTTAGTTAAACATATTCAGTCATTTTATTATTCATAAATAAGATAATAAGCCTATGAATTCATTTTTTCTCGAGTGTTCTATAGCTCGGGAGCATGGAGTTCATTTAGGCGGCAGTCCTGCATATACAGGCATCCCCCAAGTTACACGGGGGTTATGTTCCAGACCCCTGCGTGCATAAGTAAAACTGCGTAATGTGGGGAGGACACTCTAAACATACTTTAAACCCCCTAGCTGCTGTTCTGTCTTCAATCCATAACAAAAATACTGCATCCGTTAATATCCACAACTAGAATTGAAGCTCTGAGGCTGGCAGGAGGCTGGAGGATGCACAGGAAAGTGGGGGCTTCTGTTAGGCAGAGAGTCTGAGCAGCCTAAGTAAAGCCCCACTGTGCCTCTAGTCTCTTTGGGGCTCCCTTCACCCTCACTGATGTCCTCTTTGGGCTCCATGGAGGCTCTCCAGCTCAAGTCAATTGTGTGTAAGGAGGGGGGGCACACCTGTACTTATCTGCAGAGAAAGCCACACTGAGTTCAAGAGGACTTACATCTGAGCAGGCATGTATAGGGTTGTGATCTTAAATGGGTTGGATCCATACATGCCCAGCGCAGATCCATGGAAAGCAATGGGTCTTGTCAGTCATGATTGGATTCAACCCAGTGTGTTTATTCTAAACTTAAGGGGCTTTAAGTTAGTCACAACCAACAAGGACCACTGCTTTCAAACTTATTTTCAACAAAGCAATGCTGCCATCTGGGGGTTGGGGGTGGGTGGGCAGAGGGGGTGCCAAATCCCTAGTTTAAATATCCGGGCAAGTCCTAGGTAATAGAACAATTTTACATTCTTAAACATACATTGTGTTTCTTAGATGGCAGACTCAAATTAATTGCTACAGTTTTATTGTGGCTTTCCTTGTAAGTCTCTCTCTCTCTCTCTCTCTCTCTCTCTCTCTCTCTCTCTCTCTCTCTCTCTCTCTCTCTCCTCTCTCTCTCTCTCCCTCTCTCCCCCCCTCTCCCCCCCATTTTAAGTTATATTTCAGGTGTGGGAAACCTTTGACCAGATGCAAATATTGCTGAACTTCAACTCCCAACATTCCTAGTCATTAGCTATGCTTGCTGGGATTGATGGGAGTTGTTGAGCAATATCTGCAGGAGAGGTCTGTTTTAGCAGTCATTGTACACATGAAAATGATGATGATGATGATGATGATGATGATGATGATGATGATGATAGAGATTTACATTTCTGCTCCTTAACCTTTAAATGCTCCTTATATCTATTATACTTCATGCTCTTAAAATTTTGTAACAAGTGACTAAGAAATTAAATGTGTTGTTATTGGTGTTGTTGTTTTGAAATTCTTTCTACCCACAGTTTTGTTTGAGCTCTTTGCAATTCGCAAGTTGAAATATGTATGCCTTATGTAGTTTAACATTTGTTTAATTAAAGATTGGTTTAAAATCTGACAACGATTTCTTCCTTGGATATTTTCCGTAATATAAAACAGCCACAATCGCTTTCCTAATGTATATATGTAATTATTGCTGTAGTTTACAGGTAATTAATAGTGTCTATGTTAATTGGGCTTCATACTGTCTACTGAAACATTCTTTTAGAAGCTTCGTTTGTAGTATCAGGATATTAACAGGACTTTTAATTAAAATGTGCTTTGATGAATATCAAATTCACATTTTATTTGGGCAACACAACAAATGATTCTTTGCTTGTGGAAGGCAGAGGTTGAGTCTCCAGTTTTTCAACCCAGGACTAATTTGCACTGCAAATAAACATATTTGGATTAATGTATTTGGTGTTTTCTGCTAACAGGTTTTTGTTGGTTTTGTTTCTTTTGCATTTTGAATCAAAGTGGTGCACCAGCAAAACATGTCCACTGGTGTCTTGAATTAATGATGCATCTCCTTTAATGGAAGCATGTGAACATTAATTGTCTAGACAGATTACAATATTCTGCATTATTGTAGAATTATGCAAGCCAGCTGATGCCATTGCTTTGACTATACGCCCATCTACTTTGGCAAAGTTGTTTAAGACATTAAAATTCCCAGGACCTCAAAGGAGTATGAATCCCTTGTTATTAATGAAAATCTGCCTTTCCCAAGCTGGTGCTCTCAATGTACTTTGGACAACTTCCATCAGCATCACCCAGCAAAAGCAATAGACAGGGACTGTTGCAGTTTTATTTCAAACAAGGTTGGGGAAGATATAAAATCTGAGGCTGCTCCATGTATCTGATTAAATGAGCATTTGTTGATTTATTTATATAATAAATGTTCACTCTTCTCTCTCTTGATACCACAGTGTTGTTGTACATTACAACTGTAAATCAGATCTAAGACATTCCATATAGCCTTGAAGTTCAGTAGGTGCATGGGATTTCATTTGGCTTCTCCATCATGGATTCTTCTCCTTTTCCCTAAGAGTAATTTAGTATTTTCATAAGATTCTTCTTTTATCACGGAATTCTGTCCTTTAGCAGTCACAAGCCTGACATGAGCACTCTTAAAATTCTCCTCGAGGCTAGTTTCCAAACCTCATATTCAGACATTGGAACCAGACTGGCATGAATGAGAGGTGGCCAACAGCCCGGAGGAATAGGGCAGGGCCAGAATAAGGAGGTTAATCATTTCATCCAAATGCTGAGGAAATTGCATTGGAGAAGAACATCCTTGAGAGCAGCAGGCAGTCTCTTACAAGGGTAGAGACTGTGAGGATAATCTCAGAGACTGGCTATACCCAGAATTTAAACTCTGTCCTGCCTGTCGTATTTTTAGGACTGGATGACATGCCGGATACGGACAGAGCCTTCTAAATGTAGGATTGATCAGCTCCTATTCTAGAATTCTGAAGGATTGAATGTTCACCATCTCTATACTCTATGCTTACCGGAGCCACAAATTGAGTCTAATAGGCTCCTTCTCAGCCAAGACTTCCTGAAGTGTTCACATACACTAGGGGTGGGCAACATGCTGCTGTCCAAATATTAGAATACAATTCCCACTTTCCCTGACCTTCGGCCATGATGGCTGGTGTTAATGGGAATTGTAGTCCAACAGCATCCTGACACTGGCTGATCTGATCTTTTCGACTCAGTGCAGAGATAAGTGGCAGTATATTTTGAAAAATTGCTGATGCTCATTTGTTTTGTGGAATGGATTAAAACACATACACAAATGTGCACTCGCCCGAATGCTTTCTACATTTGTTACCTTATACAGTGGTACCTTGGGTTACAAACGCTTCAGGTTATAAACGCTTCAAGTTACAAACTCTGCTAACCCAGAAATAGTACCTCAGCTTAAGAACTTTGCTTCAGGATGAGAACAGAAATCATGTTCTGGTGGCGTGGCGGCAGCAGGAGGCCCCATTAGCTAAAGTGCTGCTTCAGGTTAAGAACAGTTTCAGGTTAAGAACGGACCTCCAGAATGAATTAAGTTCTTAACCAGAGGTACCACTGTATTGTAATGTGCACCATGCTTACCTGAGTACAGTCATACCTCGGTTTAAGAACGCTTCGGTTTGAGTACTTTCAGTTTAAGTACTCCGCGGACCCGTCTGGAACAGATTAATCCACTCTCCATTACTTTCAATGGGAAAGTTTGCTTCAGGTTAAGTACACTTCAGGTTAAGTACAGACTTCCAGAACCAATTACACTCATACTTCGGGTTAAGTACGCTTCAGGTTGAGTACTCTGCGGACCCGTCTGGAACGGATTAATCCACTTTCCATTACTTTCAATGGGAAAGTTTGCTTCAGCTTAAGTACGCTTCAGTTTAAGTAGTCTGCGGATCGTCTGGAACGGATTAATCCACTTTCCATTACTTTCAATGGGAAAGTTCGCTTCAGGTTAAGTACACTTCAGGTTAAGTACAGACTTCCAGAACCAATTACACTCATACTTCGGGTTAAGTACGCTTCAGGTTGAGTACTCTGCGGACCTGTCTGGAATGGATTAATCCACTTTCCATTACTTTCAATGGGAAAGTTTGCTTCAGGTTAAGTACGCTTCAGTTTAAGTAGTCTGCGGATCGTCTGGAACGGATTAATCCACTTTCCATTACTTTCAATGGGAAAGTTCGCTTCAGGTTAAGTACACTTCAGGTTAAGTACAGACTTCCCGAACCAATTACACTCATACTTCGGGTTAAGTACGCTTCAGGTTGAGTACTCCGCGGACCTGTCTGGAATGGATTAATCCACTTTCCATTACTTTCAATGGGAAAGTTTGCTTCAGGTTAAGTACGCTTCAGTTTAAGTAGTCTGCGGATCGTCTGGAACGGATTAATCCACTTTCCATTACTTTCAATGGGAAAGTTTGCTTCAGGCTAAGTACGCTTCAGATCAAGTACAGACTTCAGGAACCAATTGTGTACTTAAACCGAGGTACCACTGTATAATGTTTCTAGGCCAACACTTACCTCAGTGTGGCCTCCTGTGGAAGGAGATGGTCACATTACTTCCCTCTGACATGGTTTTGCCCAAATGCCTTCTCTACCAGGAAAAGAAAAAAGCTGTGTTTGTATTATGATGATGACATTGGTTGAAGCCACATGTGAATCTTGAATGTATGCCCTAGGAGTAGACCAGTGAGAGAACGGTCCCTCCTACGTCCTGCCCCAGGATGCCATCTGTGTCATATGATTGGCACCTGAGGTAACTTTGAGTTACAGCACAGCCGGATGTCTCAGGGATCCTGCCACAGATCATGTGTGGGAGACAGTCTTCTAATTGCTTCATTCACCACCCCACAAAAATAATAAAATGAACTCCCTAGATAAGAGGATACCCAGAACCTAGCTTCACATGTCCCAATGGGCAGAACATAATAAGCATATTTGTTCAAACACACAAATGCACATTGTTGGGTGTGTGGCCCAATTCTTATTCACTCCATGTCACTCCATGTACATTTTTTAATTCAAAAATTAATTATATGTGATGGTTAGTTATAGATAGGCGTTCCTAGTGTAGTATGGAATATTTTATTTTGTCAAATCTGACAAGTTTAATACTTGCCTTTCCTAGATACTCTTGATAACTCCTTGAACCAATTAACTTCTCACGGTTCCTTCTGTATTTATATGTTGATGTATTCCTCTGAATATTGATTCTCTTAGTAATAACATCTTACATGCTAAACAAGAAAGCCAGGAGCAACACATCTAAACCACTTCTGCGGAAGATTGAATTAAAGAAACATTGTAAAAAATCAGGCAGTTATTCATTGCTTTGAAAAATGTGTTAGGGGGTGAAAATGGATTTGAAGGTTCTTCAAAACAAAGTGGACTGCATCTGCTATGTGTTTCTGGAATGATCAAGCGATGACAAGCAGCTAATAGGTGAGAAGACTGAGCTTACTACTTTCTCAGCCTGTGAAAGTATGTGTACAGGATTGCAGATACTAATGAAGTGTCAATTTATTGTGTGGAAGACCAGAGGGAAGTGGGAAGATAGCAAATATTAGAGAGATCATTGTAAAGGGAAAAATAATATGGTGTGGTGTGATGGAATCAATCTCTGAGCATTCTTAGGCACAGGAGAAGGAGAGAAAGGATTTGTATTATAGGTTTATATTGTTTATTCCCAGACAGCTTGAACATAACATTTCCCATGTAGCATCTTGTATTTGTGCTCTGTTGGCTCAAGGTTAGTTTCTATCAATGGGAGTATTTCAGTAACTGATGCTGGGACTATAAAGTAAGATTCATTTGAAAGCAGCTTTACTATCTCCGATGTCAACTCCGAAGTTCAACAGGTTGCAATAACATTGATCCCTCCTGGCCTTATCCCTGGGCTCATAAATCTGTTTGGGATATCAATATCCTTTATACTAATAGCAGATCCATTCTCTGAGTACTGATCCTTATCAAGCCAACACCTACCCACAAGGGAGAGATAGCAACAGGCTTGGAGAAAACTCAAGCTTTACACAACTGCAAGAAACTTTAGGAAAAATATTGAATATCATAGGGACCATATTTGAATAATATGATCCTGCTTTGCCGGGATGCTGTGTGAATAATGTTATGCAACCACATGAGCAGGATGGATCATGTGGCTCTATCCCACTTGATTGGCAATTTCCTTCCCTGCACTCCTTCTCTGCAGGGTCCATATTGCATGAAAAAAGACCCACACAATCAATCACTTCTATGTGTTCATGTTATCTGCACACCTAAACCTGAATGGTGGGATAGTACTACAAAGAATAGATTTCTCATGTGCGGACACATGTGGAAACAGCAGCATAGTCTGCCTTCAGCTGTGGCATTTTCCCCCTGTAACATTTTATTAAAACTGGGAATCCTGTCCACTACCAGAAAAGGGCATTGCTTCTGTTGAAAGTCTTACACTAGAAGGTTGCGTTACACTTACAGGATAAGATAGCAGCTAATGCTTTCGCTTGCTTGTGGATGTTTCATTTTGCTTAGAGTGTGGCAGACGTCAATTATTTTTAATTAGACTGGCAAGCCCTTTTCCTCGAGGCTGACACAATGACACCTACGAGGAATATTGTGCTTCTCAAACAGAGGCATTCTTGGCTCTCATCAAGTATGCACATTGGTTTCTTGTTATGTAACATTGTGCAGTACTGTGCAAACTGTGCTCTTCAAAAGATCTGGCTGGTCTTCAGGACTGGAGTTTTCTTCCCCAGAAAATATGAAAGGAAAAGGGAGACGAAGCAATTGCTTCTTGCTGAATCAACATTCACTGCCAAGAGCATTTCAAGGTTTTTCATCCCCTTTCTTCAGGCACAAAACACACCCAAACTTGAAACCCCTTCAGTTGTTTGTTTATTATGTTATCCATCTATCGTCTGCCTCCCTTGCTTCAGCCTGATTTTATGCATTGGGTGTTTGACTAGGGAAAATCTGCAAGCATACAGCTGTAGGCACATAAACTTCCATGTGATCTGAAACGCCAAATACTGTAAGTGGAGCCCAGTTCACATGGAAGCTGACACATGTAGGGTTTTTTTCCTTGATGCCCCTCTGTTTAATTTTGCAAGCCCTCTGTCTGACTCACACATGTGACCCCTATCACATCTTTAGTACAAGTTCAGTGCACAGTGTACGTTTTTTTTAGACTGCCGCGTGCTCCCTACTCTTCCACTCCAAAAGAATGGTCTGTTTAGGTCTTCATATCCCACTCCTGTGTTTGGGGTTTCACAATTTTATGGGCAATCAAAAACTGGAGCTGTCAATAAGCTGTTTGTTCACTGGTTTGGACTGCACTCCTTTGGGCTTGGGCAATGCCTTGCATGTCAAGGCCCCAAGCCCCCCCCCCATTTGATGAATAATAAAACACAGGGACACCAGTATTTTAAGTTAATGGACGAATTAAGGCCATAACTTTATTGGTTACAGAATGTGAGTGGTATTGGCTTAGACACTGGAATTGAACTGACTATATCTGACTCCTGCCCGCCATCCAGGTAGTCCAGTAAGGGTCAAGCACCATTAGGGGGAGCCCTGTTGATGTACATCAACTGAGAGCTCCCCCAGGGTCCCCGATGGGGTTGTGGCATGGCCCTACCCCACACCCGGGCTTCGGACAAGATCCACACCCCCGTATCCCTTTAATGGAATACCCTTAAAGAGGAGGTGACGGCCACAACCTCCCCTCCCATGAACCAGGTTTTACCAATGCCTAACCGCCAAACCTAACAAAGTTGTGACAATTGCTACAAGGTAGGCGAAAACCAAATGGCTGGTGCTAATTTGCCAAGTGGAAAAAATCCTACCAGGCCCCCTCAACAAGTGACCAACCGAGGTCCATAGCAAGGCCAAGATGCTGAACGCATGAAAAGAGGGCAGGAGGGTAGGAGATCCGTGGAAGCAGGAACCAAGAGGAAATTCCCCGGCCACGTGGCTGCTTAAGTATTGTAAGCCATGCCCCCTGGCCAACCAGATTGGTCAGCTGGGGGGCGTGACATGGCCGGAACTCCCCTATGACGTGGGGGCACTTCCAAGCCCCCACTATGCATGGGGAGAGCACGTGGCCTGCCCGCAACACCATCCCACTGGAAAGTGGAGCGGCCTTCTCAGCTTCCTTAAACAGACTGTCATTATCACCAGCATAAACAACTATTGGGTTCTTTAGGAACCCAATGCCCTGTTCATATGTTGGTATGGTCATGGCATCATCACCACCTGGCCTGTTTCTCATTTTTGTGATATTTGTAAATATGTGATATCCTAAATTCATGTCCTCACCTTCGCCTAGATGGAAAATGTGAATATACCTTAATACTACTTTATGTCAGATGGTCATTCCACAGAATTTTTTTTTGCCAAGAAAGAACATTTTTGGGGAAAAAAGTATTCAAAAGTCCTTGAACGTCATCTAATATGTGAAAGATTGACTCCCATTGTTTGCTACATTTCAGCTTTTCTCTTTCAGCGAAACTATGAAAGGAGATATATTAAAATGTTTTAAAATGTAAAAGGTCAGACTCAACAGGCTGCTTCAAAACTTTAATAACACAAGTAATTGTTAGAACTATTAAGAACTGTGTTTCCTTTTCATGGTGTTCTCATTGTAATGGCAAGGTCAATTATGCCAATTATGAAAATAAATATAAAGCAACATTTTATATTGTTTTATATAAACAACAAATGTATAAAACAACATTCTTTTATCAAGCAGGTAACTTTTTGAAGCAGCCTTGCCCTAAAACAGCAGAATGATGATCCTTCTTCCTGTGATGATTTATCTGTGGCCTATAAGCAATGCTATTAATGAAAGGATTTCCAAGCCCAGTATTGTATTATTCATGGCTGATGATCTTGGCATTGGAGACCTAGGATGCTATGGAAACACAACTTCAAGGTTTGCCAACACACTTGATGATATATATGTACATTTGGCCTTAGCTTCAAAAGAGATTGTTTTGGGCAGAAAGCTTGTGGAAGATCACAACCACAATTGTATTAGGAAATAGGAACATGTCCCATGGTTTGGTTGACTATGCCTGATTCATGCAGATGCTGGATTGGTGGTTGTTGTTGTTGTTTAGTCGTTTAGTCGTGTCTGACTCTTCGTGGACCAGAGCACGCCAGGCACACCTGTCTTCCACTGCCTCCTGCAGTTTGGGCAGACTCATGTTGGTAGCTTCAAGAACGCTGTCCAGCCATCTCGTCCTCTGTTGTCCCCTTCTCCTAGTGCCCTCCATCTTTCCCAACATCAGGGTCTTTTCCAGGGAGTCTTCTCATGAGGTAGCCAAAGTATTGGAGCCTCAGCTTCAGGATCTGTCCTTCCAGTGAGCACTCAGGGATGATTTCCTTCAGAATGGATAGGTTTGATCTTCTTGCAGTCCATGGGACTCTTAAGAGTCTCCTCCAGCACCATAATTCAAAAGCATAAATACTTCAGCAATCAGCCTTCTTTATGGTCTGTCTCTCACTTCCATACATCCCTACTGGGAAAACCATAGTTTTAACTATATGGACCTTTGTCGGCAAGGTGGTGGTAGTCCCATCCTAATCCAAGTAAGGATTAGTGATACTAGTCTCAAGAGTGTGGCTTTATGTCTCTTTCCCATCACTCGTGCCACTACTGATAAGAAAACAACAGTAAAAATCCAAAGGGCAGCTACCTAAGCAGCAGAAAATAGCACAATATATTTTTTTAAAGGTGTAGCAACAGACCCTCCAAGTGTCCCTGTTTTCCAGGGACAGTCCCGAATTGATAAAACTCATCCCGGTTTCTGATTTGATCCTACAATGTCCTGCTTTTCATTAGAACATCCCTATTTTCATCAGAGAAATGTTGGAGGGTATGGAGTTATGTAACCCCTGAGCCAAGGAGATAAGTAACTTATACAACCTTTAGAAGACATCTGAAGACAGCCCTGTATAGGGACGTTTGTTTAAAGTTTAATGTTTTATTATGTTTTTATATGTAGGAAGCTGCCCAGAATGGTTGTGCCAACCCAGTCAGATGGGTGGGGAATAATAATAATAATAATAATAATGGAATACGAAATCCCAATTTTCATTGGAGAAATGTTGGAGCGTATAGGGTTGCCAGCCTCAATAGAGGACAGGACTTCTGTGCCTTTAATTGCCCTGCTCTCTTTTGAGTCTGGAATCCTTAAAGAGAAACCAGCAGACCCTTTGCTTGGAAAGTAAACAAAGGGTCTGCTGGTTTCTCTTTAAGGTTTCCAGACTCAAAGAGAGCAGGGCAATTAAAGGCACAGACGTCCTGTCCTCTATTGAATCTGGCAACCCTAGCTGCAGCCCTAGACAAATGTAGATACTTCTAATTGCATTCACTCCAATGATCAAAGGTGCACTCAATTCACCATAAAATTTGGCTTCATGTTGGATTTGTAGGACACCAACTGATGCACTATAAGCCATAACGAGAACTTTAAATAGTCTGAACTCACTTGTGTTTACATATTCAGAATACATGCCCTTGAATTTGTCTTCTTCTTTTTTCCCCTCCAGGACTCCTAACATTGACAAGTTGTCTAAAGAAGGAGCAACACTGACCCAACACATAGCAGCCTCACCACTATGTACCCCAAGCAGGGCATCTTTCTTGACAGGCCGCTATTCTGTCAGATCAGGTAAAGGATGTTCTTACGCCTTTGTTAGATATCAGGGCACAGCAATTCAAAGTAGGGATGGAGAGGAGCAAAGCAGAAGACCCACCACTGCATCCCTTGTACTGCTGGCTCTTGGCCAACACAGAAGGCAAGGGCATCTTAACTTGTCCACCACACCAGCTCCAGGCTGGCGTAGCTGAGGAGTCTGATGATCAGTCCCTTGGGGGATCTGCAGGGCTCTGGACCCAGCACATCCAAAGTTGCCACTGCCCTTGTCCTGCCCCCAGCCCAGAACACCTTGTTTTGGGGCTGTCGGTGGTAGCTTTCTGGCTTGGCACAGTTGGGGATTCTGATGTGAAAGAGCCCCCACCAATACTGGTGCTCCTCACTAGTAGGCATGCATCTCTGCGGGTGGTGCTGTCGTCTAAACCACTGAGCCTCTTGGGCTTGCTGATCAGAAGGTTGGCGGTTTGAATCCCCACAATGGGGTGAGCTCCCGTTGCTCAGTCCCAGCTCCTGCCAAGCTAGCAGTTCGAAAGCATGCCAGTGCAAGTAGATAAATAGGTACTGCTACGGCGGGAAGGTAAACAGCATTGGTGTTCCGTTGCACCAGAAGCAGTTTACTCATGCTGGCCACGTGACCTGGAAAGCTGTCTGTGGCCTGAAAGCAAGATGAGCACTGCATCCCCATAGCCGCCTTTGTCTGGACTTAACCATTCAGGGGTCCTTTACTTTTACCTTCGACATGCATCCATTGGTTTCAGTAGGTCTCCTCATCTGAATATGACCAGAGTTATATATCACCCAAAGTGTATGCTAATGAAAACTGGTTTGCCTCCTATTTGATTCCTTCAGGAATGGCTAGCCTGCACAAAGTTGGGGTCTTCTTGTTTTCTGCTTCTTCTGGTGGACTCCCTGTGGAAGAAATAACATTTGCTAAACTTCTCCAGCAGAGGGGTTATTCTACAGCTCTCATAGGTATGGCTGATTGACACGCTTCCTTTATCTATTGGTCTTAAGAAATTTATACCCTGCTTTTCTGACCCAGAATTGTCCCTCAAAGCAATCTACATGTTAAAGATGGGCTATCAACTAAGTAAATGAAGCAATTAAGAAGAAAAAAAAGCAAACTGGAAATGCCTACAGCAATTCCAAACAATAAAATACAGTCACTGAGACTTTCTGAAATAACTCTTTTTTTGAAAATTACTTTTCAATGCAAGAGACAATTCTTTGGGCGAGGTTAGCCATTAGTGTAGGGATGTGGGTGGCGCTGTGGTCTAAACCACTGAGCCTCTTGGGCTTGCCGATCAGAAGGTTGGCAGTTCGAATCCCACAATGGGGTGAACTCCCGTTGCTTGGTCCCAGCTCCTGTCAACCTAGCAGTTCGAAAGCACCCCCCCCCAAAAAAAAAGTGCAAGTAGATAAATAGGTACCGCTCTGGCGGGAAGGTAAATGGCGTTTCCGTGCGCTGCTTTGGTTCGCCAGAAGCTGCTTAGTCATGCTGGCTACATGACCTGTAAAGCTGTCTATGGACAAACGCCGGCTCCCTCAGCCTGTAAAGTGAGATAATAATAATAATAATAATAATAATAATAATAATAATAATAATAATAATAATTTATTATTTATACCCCACCCATCTGGCTGAGTCTCCCCAGCCGCTCTGGGCGGCTCCCAATTGAATATTAAAACAATACAGCATTAAATATTAAAAGCTTCCCTAAACAGGGCTGCCTTCAGATGTCTTTTAAAATTAGAATAGCTGCTTATGTCCTTGACATCTGATGGAAGGGCATTCTACAGGGTGGGTGCTGCTACCGAGAAGGCCCTCTGCCTGGTTCCCTGTAACCTTACTTCTCACAATGAGGGAACCACCAGAAGGCCCTCAGCGCTGGATCTCAGTGTCCGGGCCGAACGGTGGGGGTGGAGACGCTCCTTCAGGTATACAGGACCGAGGCCATTTAGGGCTTTAAAGGTCAACACCAACACTTTGAATTGTGCTTGGAAACGTACTGGGAGCCAGTGTAGATCTCTCAGGACTGGTGTTATGTGTTCCTGGTGGCCGCTCCCAGTCACCAGTCTAGCTGCCACATTCTGGATTAGTTGCAGTTTCCGGGTCACCTTCAAAGGTAGCCCCACATAGAGCGCATTGCAGTAATCCAAGCGGGAAATAACCAGAGCATGCACCACTCTGGCGAGACAGTCCGCCGGCAGGTAGGGTCTCAGCCTGCAAGATGAGTGCCGCAACCCCAGAGTTGTCTGTGACTGGACTTAACTGTCAGGGGTCCATAGCTGCCAAGTTTTCCCTTTTCTCGTGAGGAAGCCTATTCAGCATAAGGGAAAATCCCTTAAAAAAAGGGATAACTTGGCAGCTATGCAGGGGTCCTTTACCTTTACCGTAGCCATTAGTAGTAACAGCAGCCCCACACCTTGCCTAAAGAGGAAATGGCAGCATTGGATCTGTGAGATAGTTATAGTCTACCTGAAAAAAAGATAAAAAGCATCACACCCCACTGTGATCAGTGATCAGTGAACTAAGCTTAACGGGAAACAGAACATTCAGTGGGGCGACAAACCCACCTAGTGGCTGTGCCCCCTTTTCTAGGATCAGATAGGTACATTAGCGACCAAAAATACTGGTCAACTTATCCAACCTGATTTACTTTCCACCATGAGGGTAAAAACAAAAACAAAATAATGGCACCTGCATTTTCAAACGCTTTTGAGGAAACTAGGCGCAAATTTAAAAATGAGAATGTTCACTGAAAACAATTGATAGCCGTTGCATTTGCTTGTGGATTCAAAAGTGCAGTTCCTGCAAATAAAATGCTGAACACATTCTGCAGTTTCCATGGATATTATGGCCATGGAATAAAAAAGTGGGGTGGGTGGGAGGGAGTACCACAGATATAAATGTACTGGATCCATATGTTCCTAGCCCTAATCTTGAGTCACTGTTCAAGGTCCCATATTATTTGTTTGCGTAATTTATTTACATTTGAAGAGGTTATACGTTGCTCTCCAAACAGTAGTCCTTTAGCCTGGCTAACATACCTCTCAGTCAACATGACAACATTGATCGCTCACATAAAAATAAAACAGAAGAACCAGAGAATAATAATAGCATGATTAAAAGAATGGTTGTTTCTTACTAAAATATTAGATAAATGTCTGTAATTTATCCTATTTTATTTATGATTATTTTCTAAAGCATTTACCAACTGCTCAATGTTTTAAAATCCCTACACAATATGCAATGTGAAAACCCCAATATCATTAAAACAAACGTGCAGCATCAAAGCAGTAAAACAGTAGTATAAAAGCAAAGAAAAATAATGCAGGGAATAAACACACACACACACACACACACACACACACACACACGGTCTGATCTAGTGCAGTGTTTCTCAACCAGTGTGCCTCCAGATGTTTTGGGACTACAACTCCCACCATCCCTAGCTAGCAAGACCAGTGGTCAGGAATGATGGGAGTTGTAGTCCCAAAACATCTGGAGGCACACTGGTTGAGAAACACTGATCTAGTGGGTCAGCAAAAGCCTGGGCAAAATGTATGTCTTTACAAGATTTCTGAAGCAACTAATTGTAATATACACACATGCACACAGCTTGATTGCCGCCCATAGAACCCAAATGTATCACATATGGAAGATGGAAGGGCATTCCATAGTATAAGGGAAACAGCAGAAAATTCTCATTTTTGATAACTGCCCTATGATGTTCTGTAGGGTGCTGTACTGCAAGTAAAATTTCCCCCAGTAATATTCTAATTTATTCTCTGGAAGCTAAATAGATGTAATGCTCGAGTTGTCCTTGGGTTGCTAAATCATGTGTGCTTTCTTGATGGAAAAACTATAGTACGGATCTTGAAAGCTCTGTTAATTTCATTATTACAGTCATCTACATTCACTTCAATTAACTTATTCATGGAAGCAGCTTACAACTCACCTTGCCATCTAGCTGGCTTTAAATTTACTTGCACAAAAGCAGTCATTTTAACTTGAAATGTAATGTTGATACAGCGCTGCACTTTGATGATATGCGGCGTTACTGCTCTGCCTGATGCCCTGTGAAATTCCAAATTAATCATAAAGAATCGGAAAATTCTCTGAAGAGTAAGAACAAAGAACAGGAGCATTAGAAGAGCCCTGCAGAATCAGGCCAAAGCTATCTAGCTCAGCATCCTGTTCTCCCAGTGGCAGAACAGATGCCTGTGGGAAGCCAGCAAGCAGGACCTGAACATAGCCGCTCTGCAATGTCCAGTAGAGTGATGAAAATTTGCACAAAAGAGGAAGGAAGCGTACCAATTGTATATCAATACATAAAGTGGAAAAGCTACAAGCCTACAATTTATTTAAATATCTGTATGAAATATGTGTGTTTTCCCTGCATTTAGGAAAATGGCATCTTGGGATTAACTGCAACAGCAGTGATGACTTCTGCCACCACCCTTTAAATCATGGATTTGATTACTTCTACGGGGTGCCTGTGAACAATCTTAGGGACTGTAAACCTGGTCACGGAAGCGTGTTTAGCGCTGGACTGAAGATGCACATCCGTGCAGCACTCCAGACCACGGCGATTGCTCTGATCTCTTTGGCGGTTCTGAATTACATTGGCCTTGTCAGAGTTCCCCGCAGAGTACTGGGCTACTTCTTCTTAATAGCGGCAGTGATGGTTGGAGTTTTGCTGCTCTTCTTTTATAACTTCCGGAATCTTAACTGCTTCTTGATGCGAAATCACAGTATTATCCAGCAACCCTGGGACTATGAGAACCTCACTCAGAGATTCACAGAGGAAGCCAAAAGGTTCATAGGAAGGTAAGGGTGTTCAGTTTTAAAGTGTTCGAATTTCAGAGTGGTGGCTTGTTTACAGAGGTGCCTGTGATTTGGCAGGTGAACAAAGCGCCGCTCATTTCCCATCCCTTTGTGTCGTTATTGTTGAAAGGTAACAAATTGTGTGTGAAGACAGGGAAGAGGCATACATTTGTAGACACCCTCTAATTCAGCCCGGAACTTCATCTGTGTTCATTCAGAAATCTCTGAGGTTCAGCTCCTTGCATTCTTGCTCTTCTCTCCCCTTCCTGCCTACAAACTCTACTGTCCAAAGTCCCAGTCCTTTCCTTGAATTCCTGCTCTGATCTCTAGGTCCTGCCTACACATTCTACAGCTCAGGATTGCTGCTCAGCTTGTTGTCATGAAGTCAAATGGCGGCCATCAGCTTACCATGGGCACAGAAAATCTCCTGGATCTGCTGCCTGTGTAGCACCACAGATGGGTTGTTAAGATCCTGGCAGGCCCCGACCACATGGCTGGTAGTGTTAATGACTCACAAATTTTGCAGCTTGCTCTTTAGAAAGATTTATTGTATACTAATCTATTTGTCCACTTAGCCAAGTATTGTCCACTCTTGACTGTCAGCAGATGTCCATGTTCTCCAGCAGAGGTCTTTTGTAATCACAGTGCATGAGGTAGGGGCTGGGTGGGTGTAGTGGCGCTGGTTGCTTCCTCACGAGTAAGCAGCTCCAAACCCCGTGCTTGGTTTTTACAGGGTTTTATTATATACATATGTACAAGACAGAGCATCAAAAAGCATGACTGTACTATTCCGATTCAGAATCCGGAAGCACCTCCCGTCATGACTTTTGCCAACACAGCCCCCTGGGCACCCTAAACCTCCTCCGTTGCTCCCTCCTCCTTTCTCCCCTTATCTGTTGGGGTGAGGGTGCTGGTGGAGTGCCTTCTCCGCTAGAGCTGCTCAGCTGAGGGACCGGCTCTGTATCTTCTGGAGCCTCCCCCTTGAGAGTGCTTTGGTCCGCCCCTTGCAGCCCTCTGGAAACGTAGCCTCCACAGCATCCCTCAGGGTCTGCACCTCCTTCTGAGCCGCAGTCCCACCTTCCGGAGGAAGCTGCCAGACGCTAGGCTCTGGGGCTCCGGCTTCACCCGAGAGCCCCTGTCCCGATCTACCGGGCTCTCCGCTGACCCCTGGTGGTCCCCTGACAGTGGGTGCCACCCTCACAGCTGTGGAGGTTCTGCTACTTGCCAGAACCAGGATGGTTTAGTGCAGTGGTAAGGAGAGCACCAGATTGGCAGTGGCTCAGGAGGGTGGGTAAGTATCATGTGGTCTCTGTGCTCACTCTTTTTTCCATAATTGGAATTGTTGCTGATGTTAATTTGATGGTGCAGAATTTTTTTTTTTTGTGGGAATGCAATATGGCGGGAGATACCCTGAATAAAACCAACTCCCTGCTTAGATATACAGGTAGGTTTGTCATTTTTATTTATGCAAGGGAAAGAGGTCTAGGACAGGCATAGGCAAACTCGGCCCTCCAGATGTTTTGGGACTACAACTCCCATGATCCCTAGTTAACAGGCCCAGTGGGCAGGGATGATGGGAGCTGTAGTCCCAAAACATCTGGAGGGCTGAGTTTGCCTATGTCTGGTCTAGGAGGTAAGTGTTGCACTTTTCTCTGCCAGAAAACTATAATTTGTAATAGCATTCCACCCTGGAAGTTGTGTTTGACATCTTGGCTTTGAGTTTGGCACAAAAAAACCACGAGGTGCCTCTGAGCATGTGCAGAGTATTTCCCCCTCTGTACTGCAGAACCACAGCCAACCCTCACAGATCTGCAGTTAGAGAAAAGGACTTCTGGGATATGACTTCCCGGCTCTGGGTTTCTGGGAGGTGTCTCCTACCTACACATTTGTGTCCACAGTAATCAGCTTGAATCTCCAATGTCTTCGCCACCATCCTGACTTGCCATCCCAGTCCTGTAAGGAGCACCACTGCTGTACCCAGCCTCATCGCGGCTGCCGTGGTTGGTCTTTTGTATCACCTGTTTTGCTAGGCATTGAACCTACCTGGGGTCTTCTGCTTGCAAAGCATATATTCCAGGTATGGCCCCATGCTGGGGTAGCTGCTAAACACTAGCACGGTGAAGATGCATTTTGCTAAAGTGAGCCCCTCTCTGAAAAGGAAGGCAAACTAGATATACATGAGTCCCAGCTACATCCAACAGAACTTATTATTTTCCATATGTATAGCACATTAATTTCAATTTACAAGTGGTTAATGGTGTAAAGACAGCAGCCCTCATGTGTTAATTATTTTAATTAACACTATAGTCAGCGCATTTGACACTCATGCCTTACTAGAGCAGTCTTTAGGAGATCTTACCACATTTAAAATGAATTTACTTCTTTCAAATATGTCTAGAAGCGATTGTTTTCTCAGTGCATTTCTGCACTGAGATGATGGGCCACTACTGTTGGAGAAAAAGAAATGAAACCGCATCCCCCTGAATCTAAATAGAAAAAAAGAGAATGATTGTTAAGCACTTTCCTTTAAAAGATTGATGAAGTTTCTGATTTCTCTGAAATTTTGTGTGGCAAAAGCTTGGAAAACCGTCTGTGGGGTAGTCCACAAGAATTATGAGTAAAACATTTGTTTTATATTTGGGATAATAGAGAAAGGAGTGTGTGCGCATTTGCAAGAAGAAGAAAAGTTGGACATTTGCTTGAGACTGACAAAGCCTGTTTATAGTCTCATGGATAGCAAAGCATATATCATTCTCTGATGCTGTATATCTGAAGATTTAAGGCTGTGAAATAGGGATGAGAAAGTAAATGTCAAAAATGTATGTAGCTGTTTGAAGGCATAGAAAAATGACTCTGCATAGGAATAGATAACTGAGACATAAAATTATTTTGTTTTAAAATATATAAATCTTAACCTTTGAATGGAAGCCAAGCTCTTCTCATTTCTATTCTGTATTTGAACAAGATAGTAAAACTCAGCCTTTATTTGTTCCTGGCACTTCAGGTTTTTATTTTGGACTCAGGTTTAAATTTAGTCCTACTTTTAAATGCCATTTTGATATGACATACTTAAAGCTATAAAATGGGAGCTGTACCAACAGCAAACTCTCTTTGGCTTAAATAATATTTTGTTTAAATGGCACATTTTTCAGTTTTATAGTTACAAACAGGGCTTTTTTTCAGCCAGAACTTGCCGGACCTCCTCTTAGGTGGGCACCATTCCCATTGTAGGAGAACAAGGGAGGCATCCATGTTGAGTTCTGGTGCTTCTTTTTCTAGAAAAATAGCACTGCTTACAAGTATATGTAGTTTAGTGAGAAGGCCATAAAGTGTTTCTTTTTGAGGTATGAACTTTTAAAAATAATAGGATATAACAAGCAATTCCATGGTTAAAGAGTGCAAAATGAGTACATAGGTTTGCGTGTTCAGACCTTTAAACCTTCCCCTTAAATAAATTCACACAAGACTCAAATTTTGGTTTGGTTTTTGGCAGAATTTAGGACACTACTTTATTGATTACAGATTGTGAATGGTTGTATAGGCTCTGGTTTGACTAGCTCCCTGCACCATTGCAGGTAGCGCTGACCCAGAGCTCTACTGTAGGTCAGCCAAGATTGAACACCTGGAATGGCAGAAAGCTGGGAACGTGCTATGTCCACCAGATGTCCCCCTGGACTCAAGCATGGGCATAACCCCTCGCAGGGCTGACCAAACCACTGAGTCCCTGGATTCCCTTAATGGAATACCCTTCGCATAGGGATGGCGAGAGCATTCCCCCATCCCTATCACCTGAACCAGAGCCTATCCACAACCTTACAAGTTGTGATGATTTGCTACGCGGCAGGTGAAACCCAAATGGCACCAGCCAATCAGCCAAGTGGGAAAAAATCCTGCCATGCCCCTGTCCCAACGACAGACGACACATGATGGCATAGCAAGGTCAAGTGTGCAAGCCCTAAAAATAGGGAGAGGTGGCCGGGTGTTCTGATGCACTGACCAAGAGAGAAAGCTCAGGGTCACATGCATTGGCATATATAGGTCCCTTGATCCATTTGGCTAGCGTCCCATTGGTCAGATTAAACCCAGCATCAAGGGGCCAACCAATCGGGTGTTGTGGCTATCTCACCCACAACACAAGGGTTTGGTTGCCAGGTCTCACCGCAATACATGCCCTCTTTGAGGGAGGACACGATATTCAGGGAGGGCATTACTGGAACCTGGCAAGTCTCATATCCTGGCCTGCTGTTCTTCTGCTTTGCTATTTCTGCCTATTCACCTGCCCTCAAACAGGGAGCGAAAGAAACAGAGAGAGTGACAACTGAGCCCATTAACAAAGAAATAAAGAGAAGTGAGAGCAGTAAGGAAAAGGAGGAACCCAGACAAGGAGAAGGTGTACCAACGGCATCCTATGGTACTCTCAAGTTGGCATGTTAGAGGCTTTCCATAAGTCTACAATTCTACATTAACCCATAACCAGTGGACCCCAAATCCATTTTCCAGGTACTTTCTTCCATCCCTTGCAAGGCTTTCAAATATTTATCATGAGGCATTTTAATCCAATTCACATTTAATCAAAGGGGAAATGGTCAAACTTTAAAGTTTAACCTTTAAATTCAATTCAAGGTGGAATTCAGAATGTTTTTGAGAAACATCGTTTTTCTGAATGTTTCTCATTTTACTGTTCTTACTTTATTTATATTTGTATTGTTTTGCTGCCTTGCCGTTCACCAGTCTGGTGTCCTTAGGTAGTACCAAGTGCTAGATTGAAATGTACTAAATAATATTAATAAGGATAGCAATATGGCTCCTGGCAAATTCTGTCTGAGGGAATGCAGGTCTCGACAGAAGAATTGTTGCTAATCTCTGTTGTAACGTCACCTTTATTCGGTTCAAGGAAGCTTGGCGCCAGTTTCAACAGGCCTGTCACTCATTAGACATACATAAGCAGTATGAGCGAGAGCAACTACAGCTACTTGCTGAAACAGCAGCTTGAAGGCTCCTTTCCTCCATTCAAGCTTTGGGACAGTAATAATAGGAGCCATGTTGGACACCAGGATGTTACAATTCTCAGAACCCTTAACAAAAATAGTTCTCGGGATTATTTTAGGGAAGCAATGCGCTTTAAATGTGCCTGGAAGCTATGGTGTAAATGTAAACAATTGCTAGTGGAGACCACTTCATTTCAGACTGATTGACACTTCTTTCCTTTCCTTTCCATAAAACAAGACATACATGAGAAAGAAGGGGGTGGGTGGGTTAGTCAGGTTCTTTTTATCTCAGAAACATGACACACACAGAGAGAGGAATGCATTTAACCACCATGAAGAAGAATTATTCATATGTTAAACAATGTTGTATTGGGCTTCTAAAGTTTCATGGCCATATGAATGTGTATGATGTTTTATTTATTCAAGCTCAGAGTTTGCTTTATTGTCCCCTCAATGAATAAAACTTAAGATGTGTTGAGAAAGGTAAATTGTGTAGAAGGGAATGGCAATAAATTTTCAAAGGAGCTGTTTGCTGAAGTGCTTCAGTTAATAAAACAGGACTTTAACTGTTATTGTCAAATCTCCGTCCCACTTACAAGCCAGTGTGCCATTCTATTTTCAAGGTTACAGAAGAGGTAATCAGTCATGATCCCCACCAGGGTTTGGCGTAAGAAAAATAGCCATCTCTGATTTTCTAATCTAAAGGATATTAATAGATGAGATTCTTCACCTGAAAGCTAGCTGTCAATCAATGCATGGTAGACTGAAAAAGCAAAAGCAGTGAATGATTTTAAATCCATTGGTATGAACCATTGATTAGATACCTGTTCTTGGAGTAAGAACTCTTTGTTGTAGTGGCATCCTTTATATTGCTTCTGGGGTAGCTATCTCATGAAAATGGGCATTTGTAATAGAAGTGGTGACTTGTACCTGTCCTGTATTTATCGCTGTAATCCTATGTTCCCATTAGATGCCTGTTGCAAGAGATATAAGTTCTCCTTTGCTACTGTTTTTAATCAACCTGCCTTAGTTATTGGGTTCTGCTACATGGGAAATGGGATTGCTGTCTTGCAATTTTAGCTTTGGGCTCTCAAGATCTCTGTTTGATTCATTACTATGTGGTAGATGACAAGAGTTAAGCATTTCCATTCCCAGTCACAACTTCTTGCATGGGAATGAAGATGACAGGAACATTGCTGTCTGGATAATGTGTATAAATGATTCTTTTTTTGTACAAGGCAAATTATGCAATATGTAATTGTTTGTGTATTGTGTTTATTATGATTTATATACAGGTCTACTCAGAAACAGCTTTCACAGCTTCCACTAAGGCTTATGGGTATAAGATTGGAATCTTTATCAATTAATAAAATGTACTTATTTTCAAAATGTATGCCCTGCATCTCAAAGCAAGAAACCCTTCCACTGGTGGTTGGTGTGAGAAATTCAGGTCTTGATCCTCGGTGTGAGCGAAGGGATAGGTTATGAATCATCATTCTCACTCCTGAAACTTTAGAGGGCATGGTTTCCAATGAGAAAGCCATTTATTTTGTTGCACGGAACTTGTTGTTTTGGGTTCCTTTGGGAGGAAAGGTTGGATATAAATTAAATAAATAAATAAATGGGAGTCAAGTCACAGAGAAATGACCTCAAACATATCTGAATGGTGGAACCAGAATGACCCAAGAAGGTTGCTCTAGAACAGACACATCCAACAGGTAGATCATGATCTACCGGTAGATCACTGGATGTCTGTGGTAGATCACTGGTAGATCACTGGCTCCCCCCAAAGAAGCTCAACAACTTTGGCTCCCCTAAAAAATGCTCAACATTTTAGCCCTTCACCCCCCCAAAACAGGGCTTTCCCGCCTCAGAAAAGCTCAACAACTCTGACCTGAACCCCTTAAAAATGGGGCTTTCCTCCCTAAAAAAAAGCTTAACAACTTTGACCTGAACACCCCAAAAGGGGGTAGATCACTGCCAGTTTTTAACTCTATGAGTAGATCACAGTCTCTTCGGAGTTGGCCACCCCTGCTCTAGAAGGTGACCAAGAGAAAAACTCCAAAAGCTGGCTTTTATTTGTAAAAGGGTGGTGTCAGGGGACCTCAGTACAGTGAGCCTCTGCCCATCCTCCACACCAGCACCTCGACCAGTGAGAGCAGTAGCAGCAGGTCAGGTGGGAGGAATGAGGAAGTTAGCGGGATGAAGCAGTTGAGGCTCAGCGATGTTGGGGAGCCTTTGCTCCGCCCTGACCAACAGGTGGAGGGGAGCAGGCAGCCGCTTCCATCGCCTGATTTAAGGCGCACGCCAAAGCGGAAGGTCGGGGGGTGGCGTTTTGGGGTGCTGGATCTGTGACAGGAGGCGCCCACTCCCGGATTCTGCGAGTGACTGAGAGGTCATGTTTTTTGCTATCTCTGCACTGTAAATACTATGCACAATAAAACTCTTAAAGACAAAGCGGACTCGGGCGTTGTTACTCAAGAGCACCCTTACAAGTGGCAATGGTTTTTATGTATGCCTTGGATTGCATTTCACTGCATATTATATTCTATCCTCTCTCTTCTTCTGTTTCAGGAACACCAATGCACCATTTCTTCTTTTTGTGGCTTATACTCAGGTCCATACCGCTCTTTATGCATCCCAAGCTTTCAGAGGAAAAAGCAAACACAGATTATATGGAGATGCCCTGGAAGAAATGGACTGGAGTGTAGGTATGTTACGTGGCTCTACGTCACCTGAGTTAATTGCCTTTTAGAAATATATTTGGCTTTTTATTCATTTATCTGAAAGCATTGCTAAACTGCTTAGTATGTCAGAATTCTCCAAGCGGTATTTATTTCACAACATGTATGCAGACAGCCCTTGATTGTAATAAAACCTCAGAGTGCTTTTACGAAAAGAGTAAAACAATAAAATTATCAGTAAAAAGCAGTTAAAACAAGTATTCAGAATATTAGAAAAAATATTAAAATAAATAATAAACTAAAAACCATATAGAAACACAGGACGACTTCTGAACTTGTCTGAACAGGCTCGCCTGAACAGAAATCTTAAGCAGGTACAGAGAAGGTGCCTGCCTGATGTCAATAGGCAGGGAGTTCCAAGGTTCCTGTGCTGCACACTAAAAGATCTATTTGTTACAGCCTTCCCTACTTTATCCCTTTTCACACATACAAATGAAGCACTGGCAGTCAGCTGGTAGAGATTGCACAAGTCTCTGCTGGCACTTGCAGCATCTAAACCTACTGTCAGCCTTCATTCCCTTTTGAAATCAGTGGCAGCTAGGTGTGATTCTCCTTCTGCTAGACTGTATCCATTAGTTAATGCTAGTTATTATTTTGAATTCTAACATACAAAGTGGCGACTTTTCACAACGGATGGCATAAGACAAACAAGAAAGAGCAAGAAATTCTTCAGGGCACAGAGTCTTGCAATGCACAGGCTTCCGAGGAGTGCTAATCTACCCGTTTCTGCAAAGGGTCCTGATTTATTTGTCAGCGTATTGGAACGACTCTCCATTTCTAGAGGTAATCATCTGTGAAAACAAGTTTGTGCTTGAAACAATCAAGCTGAAGAACAGGCAACACTAAAAGATAATATTCACCTTTCATTCCTCCCACCCGTTCACCCCCAACTCATTTCTGGTTCAATAAAGCAAAGTACAAAATTATTTTCAGTAAACAATGCCATATTTATTAAATTACCGCAAACTGACTTTCACCTCTGCAGTAGATGCCTGCTTTATAAGGAACGTTGAAACGGCACGCTTTGATTGCAAGTGCACAGAGTTCAACCCCATTCACATTTCTAGTCCAAATTTAGCACCAAACTTCCGCTTATGAATTGCAAGAGCAGTACAAGGCTACAGAGAAGGTCCCCCCCCCCCAATGTAGTTTTCTCATGGCAACTAGTCTTAATATAGGAATGTAGGAAGATGCAGGAACGTAGGAGATGACGAGGATTGATGCTCTACCCAAAATTACTGTGTAATCTTTATTGAAACACAGGAAATAGTTGTCTACCTCTCAGTATTCAGTAATTTTACCAATTTCATCAATAATTTCTCCAGGATTTAGTTGGCTAACACTGTAAATCGTCTCCTAACTCATATGTTTCTGGTGCTCCTTGTCTTTTAGTCAGGTAAGCAGCGGCACTCATTATCCAGTTTTTCAGGTAAACCCATGACTATACTGCAAGGTTTTGAACACAGGGACCTGTGTGCATTCTCCCATTTCATTGTAAAATCAAGTTAGAGTTTTTGCATAGAAATTGTAATGATGCCAGTTCAGTATGGAAATATGTCACTCACGAACATTCAGGCTTATTGATATATATTTTTTGAAATTCTTCTGTAGCATGTGTGATAGTAAAAAATGAATACTGGGCAGATCTGATAACATCACTGAGTAGAGTGGTAGCAATTAATCTTGAACAAATCCAACAAATAGTTGTATTGTTCAGAAAACAATGGGAGGCACTTTTTTGTTTGCATAGCCATTTATCAAATCAAGAGACACACACAGACTTTTTGATACAATTGAAAACAGCCAGTGAGTGATGAGATGACCAATAAATTGGAAGGGAATAAACCAACATATCCAAAGCTATGGTGGATGTTCCCACTCCCTGACTGCTAAGGCATTTATGAATTGCTATTTGAAGTAGTTTGAAAAGTGAGGCTACAGTCATCAAACAATGACTCTAGTAAGCAGTGCCGGATTTACGTATAAGCTAAACAAGCTGTAGTTTAGGGCCCCACTCTCTTGGGGGGGGGGCGGCAAAAAATCAAATAAACAATATAAAATAAAATAAAACCTACATACAGCAACAGTGTTTTGTGTTGTGTAGGCTCCTGTGATATAAGTAATGCCCCCCCCCCGCTAGCCTGCTCCCTAAAATAGCACTGATTTGCTCATATCTATATATAGGGTGCCTACATTCTGCATGTGCATATATATATATATATATATATATATATATATATATATATGTAAACTGGGCATGTTTGTTCGTCTCCAATGTTCAACGAAACTGCTTGACTGATTGCGTTCAAATTTTAACACAAAGTCAAAACGAGAGCAAGCCCATGCCGCTTTCAAAGACAGATGTCACACCTGGGCCAGGTAAACCCCCCCCCCAAAAAACCACGTGTTCCAGAACTCACAAATCAGACAAAAGTGCATGCTGGGAGCACAGAAGAGGTTGCAAAACAGCGCCCTCTAACGACGGCTACACTGGTACTGCACCTAGGAAAACTTCCATCTCCACAGCATTTCGGCTCGGCTTTCCAGACTGGGCGAGGGGCGGGAGGTGGGGGCTTGCCTGGGTGGGGCTTGGGGGAGGAGGGGGCGGGATAGGTCATGGGTCAGGACAGGGTGGGGGGAGTCACAGGGATGCGCCTGGGTAAACAGAACAAACATTTAACAGACTGAGCCACAACAACGCGTGGCAGGGCCAGCTAGCGGCTTTATATGCCTATTAGGCCCATAAATTACCATATAGCATATATTCAACACAAAAAACAGCGACAATTTGTTGTTGACTAAGGACAGCTGGACATAAAAAGGGCCCCATTACCTTCAGTTGCTTAGGGCCTCATCAAACTTAAATCTGGCCCTGCTTGTAAGACTACTAAAGAACAAGTAAATTGAATATAACTATTGCTCAATACCGTCATTCATCATTGCATTAATATTTGGTTAAAACTTTTCGTTGATTGTTTCTTTAAAAACCCACATTTTTACGGCTAGAAGCGTAGTTGTGTACTATGTAGCAGCACTCATGACATTGTTCTGCTGGTATATATTTTTCCTCCTTTTCATTCCCTGAGAGAAACTAGAGGATTAAGCAGTCTCTGATGGTGATAATATATTCTAAAAGTGCTAAAGTCTGTGACAGCCCCAGTGGTATCCATTGCAAAGCTGTCAGTTTCAATGCCTTTGCTCAAGCATGCTCAGTTTTTCCCAAAGAATAGCGATGACCAAATTCAAGTGAGTGCAATCTGTAAAGGTTGTGAATGCTTATTTTTGTACTGGGGTCAGAACCAGTGCACAGCTATAGGTCCAACGTACCACCAACGACCTAAAACAGTAAAGCTCGTAGAATCCGTTGTGAAGGCCAGCTGTCCACCTGATATGTAATCTGCAGTTCATAGACAGATAGGATTACAGATATGACAATGTTATACGTGTTTCTACTGTTTCAATGGCAGTTACAGCCCTGGGTTGTGCAATATGGTATTGGTCCTCTGAATATTTGTGGCCTGTTGTTTTATTTAAAGCATTTGAACCTTTACACCATAAGATATTTGGCAATTACATTTTAATGATTTTTTTTTAAAAAAAAACAGCAACACCCACGTACATTTAAAGAATTCTAGGGAACATGCAGTCATGAGATAGTCCTTTCCACAACGTCAACTTAACAATGAATGTAAACAATGGTTTCATGTACAGAAAAAGTGAATTGGTGGAATCCCTTTCATGGGAAACAAAAGCTACAGTATTCTTGTAGACCATTAAGGGCTCTATTCATCATGCATCCAAGTCAGCAGAAAAGGATAAACTTTGGACAGCCAATGATGTCTTAGATCTGAACTTTAGAAACTTGAAGTTAGAATTTGCCTGTCAACTAGTTTGATATGCAAGGCTATTTTTTTGCATCAGTGATGATATCCTAACAAATATATTCATACATTTGCTTTTAAAAGTTGGAGTATTTTTAAGGACATGCAAAGGGAATCAAAGCAAGCTATTATGATACTGCCAAAAACTTCAAAGCTGTTTTGTAAGAACCAGAGCTTGGGGATGGGGGTGTTGTATTTAAGATTCCTTCTTGACACAGCTTTGCTTTTGTTAAATGAGTAAATCTGTAAACAGTGGACAAACTGAATCTTCACTTTTCTGCAGCAATAATGTAAAAGCATGGGCCATTTATTTATTTATTTAAAAAAATACAGGACCTTTGCATTCCTGTGCATGCTTCCAGAACCTGATGCTTCTTTGGACTGCACTGATTGGTTCAGTGAGCATTTCCTGGTAAAACTTTATGCGCTTCACAAGGGTGGGGGAGGATGTGTTCTGAAAACTCATTGCTCTTATATTCCCCCCAGCATTAATTGCAGGTGTTCATAGCTCAAATTTCAGCGGTGCCCTGTGCAACACTGAAATATGGTGCCCACACCCAGCTTCCATTCTACATCATAGTTGTGGCACCCGTGAGACTCTGTACCCAGCAGGTTGCACTTCCCTAAATCTGATTCTGTTAGCATGAATTGGGTGTATATGTTGAACTAGGCGAACAATAATATGTGTATTGGACAATTTTTTGCAAATATTTATTTGTTGCTGACATCTGTAGAATGAGTTGTTGCCATCTCTGGAAAATTAGATTCCAATTGCTCCATTCTGATTGCTGAGGAGTTTTACTCAGAAAAGCTCTTTCCCCTTTTAGTCAGCACACAGGGATTCTTCAGATTGCGGAGAACACCTATGTGTTCTATGGTACATCCTGTAGGCTATTAATTGCCCATCTGAGGAAATGGTGTCCTGCATAAAGAACCAACTATAGTAATCTGTTCATGCATAGATGTTTATTGGGAAAAAGTGTAAGATGTATTTGAACTATATACCCTAAAACAAAATGATCAGATCACATAAAACCAATACGACACCAGTGATTTGGGATGACTTGTCCTATCTCAAATCTGGCTGTCTTGTAAAATGCACAGCATTCCTTTAAGAGAGCTTTGAAACGCACAAGGCATATTTGGCTTCGAGGTACAGCAATAAAGTCAGCGGTGTGACAACCAAGTTATGTGACCTTCCAAAAAATATGTCCAAGATTGTGCAAGGTCTGTTTCTGTCAAGGATTGGCGAGGAAGATAAAGCAACACACGAGCAGCTTTTTGTGGATAGTTTGCAAGAAGCAACACACATATAGCTGCCAAATCCCCTGTCATTAGAGGATGAAAGTATGCTACTTAGCTCTATGGAGAAGATTGTACTTTGCATACAGAAGGTCACAGGTTCACATCTCCAGCATCACCATTTCAAAAGATATTTTGTGGGAGGGCTGGGACAGAACTTGATCGGCCGGTGCTGTCAGTCAAAGTTGATAGTACTGGCTCAGACAGAGCTTAGCAGCTTCACCTATGTTTGAAAGGGGGGGGAATAGAAAACTGAGATCAGAGGAGCAATATGATAAGTCATAGAGTTTGAGTTTGAGATGCCATTATTTTATTCTTGCTGTAGGGATCCAAGGCAAAAGCAATGAACACTTTAAATCATGCCTTAGGTTGCAACTCATCCTGCAGGCCTATCCTTGGTGGCAAGGGTGCCAGCTTGAATAAAATACTGGCAGGGGGCAGGAGGTAAGCCCCACCCCACATAATCACAAGACATGGCACCATTTGAATTGCAATGCCCATCAACTTTGGGAGGGCGGCCCCCTCAAACATTTTATGGGGAGGGGAGGGACCTTGGCCCTTAGGAGTGGGCTTCTGTGCTTGGTGGCGGGAACCATACTGTATGTGGGCCTTCATCTCTCCCCCTGCCACCCCTCATTCTCTTCAAAGTGATGGGGGCAGTGGTGGCGCCTCCTCCAACCCCCAGCTAACTTTTTGTGGTTGGTTTGCTGCTACTTCAGCAGTGGCAGCAGCTTTCTGTTATTTTTCCAGACAATCTTGATGTTGTGACCCACCAACACACATACTTACCTAACATCCACATAGCAGTAGCTGCCATGGTCCCCTAAGGTGAGTAGTGTTGTCCTGAAAGATCTCCTGGGAGCAATCTGGAGCAGATGGAATATGCAAAGCAACTCTTGGTATAGAGGGGTCAGCAAACTTTTTCAGCAGGTGGCCGGTCCACTGTCCCTCAGACCTTGTGGGGGACCGGACTATATTTTGAAAAATATATATGAATGAATTTCTATGCCCCACAAATAACCCAGAGATGCATTTTAAATAAAAGGACACATTCTACTCATATAAAAACATGCTGATTCCTGCACCATCCACGGGCCGGATTTAGAAGGTGATTGGGCCGCATCCAGCCCCCGGGCCTTAGTTTGGGGGACCCCTGTAATACGGATAAATTTGGTGCAATGAGCATCTCCCTATTTTTATCTGGAAAATATGTGGAAGGCATGCTCTGCCTACTTAGACTTCTGCTGTCTTCTTTATGAAGTCAATTTCTTTCCTACTCCTTCTTCCCTAGATCATATTGGCTGCCCTCTGTGATGGTAGAGAAGCTTGACCAATATCTGCTGGAGTGTCACCATCACTACTGCAACCAAATCCTTTAGCACATATGTTGGAGTGCTTTGGCAGATAGTAAACTGAATGCAGCTAAATCTATTGCTGCTTCTTGCTTCTTCCTAAATCCAAATGTCAACCAGAAAGACAGAGAGCAAAGTTTACCTTCAGCAATGTGAGACTCACTCCCCAGAGGGGAATTCATAATTAGGCTCCATTTTCTTCTTCTCCTTAACAGTGTCTGCAAAGAGATTCATTCACAGCTTGCATTGTATACAGATGGCAAGTACAGAACAAGCTTCAAGTGTCTAACAGCATTAAGATATACAAAGCTAATAGGGCAGTGTAGTGCAAGGCAGAGATGCAACAGTGCCGGCACCTTTGTGAACAGAAGGGCAAATTAAGGGAAGGAAACACAAAAGCTGGCCACAGTTTCTGTGTCACAGTTACACATTGATGGTAATGAGAGTGATAAGGAGAAATAGGGAGGTGGGATGTAAACTAGCAGCAAGATTCCATAAGTTGTATAAATATTGCATAAGTTGTTTGCATATGCAAAGCAGAATCTTATTTCTAGATATACACACAACAAATATGGATTACACAGCGATTGCAACAATAAATATTCAACCTGCTTCCCCAGCTCTGTATTACAAGGTACCTGTGGGTATCCTCATCCATAAACATCCCCTGTGGGTACTTTCTGTTGCATATTGATAGTCAGTTTGGGTCCCACTGTGTATTAGGCCACATATAAGACCACATATTATGGAGGACTGCTCAGTGCGTGCTGCTTGCTTTGAGATAAATAAAGATTGTAATAGATGAGCTCCTAAATAAATAACTGTGACGTGTACAGGATGCCTTCATTATGTCAGTAGGCTCAGTGTTGTCATGACTTAATGAGAAATTAATGTAAGATCTTCTTGAATTCACCTTTTCTCACCATAACCAGGTATGATGGAGTTGTAGTCCACCTGGAGGCTAAGAGGTTCCCCATCCCTGCTCTAATACACAAGGAGCCATGACACATTCATGGAAACACAGGAACAGCCAGCACTTTCTCCATTGATTCTTATACAGAATTATACAGGCTGGAGGCAGATGAAGCTTTGCTAAACTGATTTATTCTGTTTATCAGTGATCTGCATGCAAAGATGCTGACATTTATGATTTAGAAACCTGAACAGCAACCACTGAAGAAAGGGTTGTATCCTCCAGAGGTTTGTGTTGTAGTTGGGGATTCTGTTCCTTGACAGGTGACAGGTTCTAATCATGGAAGAAATGGACAACCTAAGCTGGGAAGGTCACATCTTTGGGGGCAAATCTTAAGAACAACTAATTTTGACATATGTGTAGGGGAGCCTTTATGTGCCTTCTCAAGAGGACAGTGGAGGGAAGAGTGGTGTAAACTTTGGCCTGCTAAAACACTGCCAGTTTACAAGAAATTGTACTGAATCATAGAACTGTGGAGTTGAAAGGGACCCCAAGGGCCATTTATTCTATTTCCCTGCAATGCAGGAAGCTCAAGTAGATCATACATGAAGATGGCCATCCATCATCTTAAAAACCTCCAAGGAAGGAGAGTCCACCACCTCTCGTAGGAGTTTGTTCCACTGTCAAACAGCTCTCACTGTCAGAAAGTTCCTCCTGATGTTTAGTCAGAATTTCCTTTCTTGTCACTTGAAGCCATTGGTCCAATTGCAGAAAAGGAGATCCATGATACTGGTTCTGCTATTGGAACCATAACAGTGTCTCCCTTGAGAAAGGTCTCAGTGAGCTGCCTCTGTCTTGCAATTATCCTGCCATCTTCCAATCTCATAAGGAGATTGTCATACTCAAGGGCATTTCTTCACTGTACTTTCCTTTCAAAAGCACTGGCCATCTTCCCTCCTGTAATTCCTCTTGATTCTTCAAGAGATACTTCAGAGTAGATGAAACTGCAAAGCTTTCCACTGAGGGGAAAAAAATCAGTACTAGAGCTTATGTGCATCAAATAGGATTGAAGAAGAAATAATTTTAGTATGTGCTGCTCGTCAACTTCCAGTGCTATGGTGCATTGAAAAACCGTACTGGCATAATTCCAAGCCCTGGTATTTTAACTTTCCCCCTTCCATATTCACAGGACTGAACTCATCTGTATATATCAGGGATGAGGAACATGTTGCCTTCCAGATGTTGTTAGACTCCAGGACTCCAACCGCTCTAGTGGTCAGGGGTGCTACAAGTTTCAGTCCTACAACATCTTGGGGGCCAGAGGTTCCTCATCTTTGGCATATATTCATATTTCCTCTCTACTTCAAGTGCATACATCTGAATATTTTCTGGTTTTGTTTACAGCAGCTGATGCCTCAACACATTTTTAGCTAATGAAATGCAAGAAAGTTCTTGAATGAAAGTGAAGTATTTAAGCATCAGTAGTTCTTCTGTATCAGTACTGGGCTTAAGGAATTTTGCCTTTTTTATTCTTAGCAGGGCTGGCCCTAAGACAGCCGCGCTGGGAAACAGGGGCGGTGGCACCAGAGGGATCTTCGCACCATGGTGCCACGGCACCAGATATCCTTAAGACGGCCCTGATTCTTAGCATGCAAAAAGACGTACCATTTAGAAAGGTAGCCTTTCCTCCCCTTTCCCATCCTGTCACTGTGTCATAGTCTTTGGTTATTTCACAGGAGCACCCCAATCTCTAGGCAGTTCCACAAACTAAGTGCATAATGATAGTAAGGATTTAAATGAGCTAACAAAATAGCTCAGTTGGTCAGAACATGGTTCTGATAATGTCAAGGTTGCAGGTTCGATCCCCATATAGGGAAGCTGCATTTTCCTGCACTGCGGTGGGTTGGAGTAGATCCCCAGGATCCCCTTCAACTCTATTGTTCATTGATTCAACACAGAAAGAATCCTAAATGCCTTAATCATTTTGCCCACAAAGAAAACTGTGCACTTTGCACTTAAGCACTGTGTTAAGAAGACTAATGTTATTGTTCAATTGTTGTTTTAAAACTATTACAATAACAGAGCAGGGCTTTTGTAGCATTATATCAGAATCTGGACAAACTGTGGTTACTCTTACCTATGGTTGAAGGAAGCCAACTTCAAACCACGGTTTATATGAAGCTAGCTTGTATCAATAGAATCTAGTTTAAATTAGTCATAGTTTAGCACTATGTACAAACCCTAAGCGAATGTGAACTGAAGATTGCAGCAAAACATTATGATCTCCAACTTAGAGCTGCACCAGAGGTGGAGAGAGTAGGTGTGAGTGCAAGAATCTGAAGCTCACTCACAATCCATTAAGATTAGATCATAGATTAGCATTAACTCAGAATGAGGCCATAGATAGAGTAATTTAGCCTATGGGCACCTTTCTGAATTGTACCCTCTCTACCTTTGTGCCAAAAACCTTTGGATATAGATTGTTGTGAGAAGGGCCAGTGGTTAGATGATCTGGGCTTGCAGCAGAATGTTGGACTCTGTGGTGTTTTCTTCCTCCAGTCCAATCTTTGAATGTATCTATTTTTCTAGGTGTATTTTTGAGTGTATTGCATTTCTTCCTTGGATAATAATATAAAAGTGAAACATTCTCCAAGCCATCCCAGAGGCCTCTTTAGGTTCTATTGTGTCACAGTTCTTCACTCTAAAAACTAATGAAATTTGGGCACAAAGAGACTTTTCATGAAACAGCACCTGCAGGTATGTCACCTCGTCATAATTTAAGCAAATGTGAAGTAGGATTTAAAGAGACTGCAGGAATGATATTTTCTCCTTCAGCACTTTGGGAAGGGATGTAAGTGGACTTTAACGCTTACTGCTATTACTGACATCAAAGTCAAACTTTTAAATAACCAACCCGCTCCACTAACGTATCTACTAATTTAATAGAACCATATTTTAGTAGAATGTGCTCCAGATTGAGATATTTAAATCATGGGCCAACTACTCAAAGGAAAATCTCAATGTCACAACCTGTTTACTCAGTGGATTGTGTCCTTCATGGTGTGTGCCTTGCTCACATAGGGTGTGTGAGAGGAGGGGGGAGAGAGATTTGCAACTTTTTTGTTTTCAGAATTTTTGCTGAAGAATAAGTGTTATTCATGGATGGAATAACACAACTGCCACATCTAACACTTATTCCTTCAAATTTGCATTTGGTCTTATCTATATTCATTTTAAGTTTTATGCTTTAGAACAGGCATCCCCAAACTTCAGCCCTCCAGATGTTTTGGACTACAATTCCCATCATCCCTGACAACTGGCCCTGTTAGTTAGGGATCATGGGAGTTGTAGGCCAAAACATCTGGAGGGCCACAGTTTGGGGATGCCTGCTTCAGAACATAGATAGTGTTTGTAACTAAAAAGTGTTAATCTAATAAAAAATAAGGGAAGAAAAAACAAGATGAAATACAAGAAAAGACAGGGGTGACCATTTTATGTCAGTACAGTGGTACCTCGGTTTATGAACACAATTGGTTCCGGAAGTCTGTTCATAAACTGAAGCGTTCATAAACTGAAGCGAACTTTCCCATTGAAAGTAATGGAAAGTGGATTAATCCGTTCCAGATGGGTCCGCGGAGTACTCAACCTGAAGCGTACTTAACCTGAAGCATGGGTGTAATTGGTTCCGGAAGTCTGTTCATAAACTGAAGCATTCATAAACTGAAGTGAACTTTCCCATTGAAAGTAATGGAAAGTGAATTAATCCGTTCCAGATGGGTCCGCAGCATTCGTAAACCGAAAATTCATAGACCAAGGTGTTCATAAACCGATGTTCCACTGTATCATATATATTCATAAATATATCCTTAATGGTCCTCACCACCACCACAATAATATGGAAAAATATAAAGCTGTCATTGAACAGTTCTCATTGGACAATTTGGTATACTGCATCACAATCCTGAATTTGCATGAAGTCAGGGTGGGATAAGGGAGCAAAAGAGAAGGCAGACTGCACAATACTAGTGGTCATGGTATGGGAGTGAGGAGGGAGAGCCTTAGAGGGGGAAAGTGCTGATTTAAAACAATGGCAAAAGTTTAAATAAAACAGAGGTGGAGGAAATGGAAAGGAAAGCGGCAGCTTTAAACATCAATAGATGTTTGACTAAAGCAGGGATTGGGGAAATTGAACAGAAATAAGTGGCAATTTTAAACAATGGCAGAGTGAACAGGGGAAGACACTGAGGGGGAAGAGGCAGTTTAAAATGATGTTTGAGTACAGCAATATGGAAGTTATGAAAGGCTCTATTGCGGGCATCCCCAAACTGCGGCCCTCCAGATGTTTTGGCCTACAACTCCCATGATCCCTAGCTAACAGGACCAGTGGTCGGGGAAGATGGGAATTGTAGTCCAAAACATCTGGAGGGCCAAAGTTTGGGGGTGCCTGCTCTATTGTATGAGCTTTTTGGTTTTAGCTTCTGCGTTGAACCCATTTCTGCTATTTTTCCTTGCTGAAACTGTTTTGTTGGGCTCTCTGCCTTCTACCCTACTAGTTTCAATAAACACCAGCTACCGCTGGCCACAGCTTTTCCTATATGTTTTCCCCATGCAGGACAGCCACTTTTCTCTCCCTTTGTTGGGCAAAACTATAGTCCTCTTTTCTTCAGCAGGTGGAAGTGAAGCACCAGGCTTTGGAGAGAAGCTTCTGGGTTGTACCCACTTCAAACCTATTTTGACATCTTCATAGTGACAGGAAGAGTATGCGACTGTACTTTTTCAGGAAGCAATTCCTTTGTGATTTGAAATGTGACAAATTCTCTTAGACTGCAAACAATCCATGCCCACTCCCCTGGGGGCAAGCCCAACTGAAGTCAGTGGGAATTACTTCTTAGTAACCTGTATAGGTTATTATACAGTGATTGTGCTATCGCTGACAGAGAACTTCCTTAACTATTTATTCTTGAGAAAGAGCCATATGAACAAAATGCAGTACATTAAAATCTACACATTTGTAAATGTTGTAAAATGAATTTATTTTTATTTTTTAAGTGAACATAAAACATTTACAATAGGACTATGAATATTGTTACCAGTATTGTATCACAGCCATATAAGTAATAGTTGTAAAAGTACTTAAAGGGCATTCCTTTGAAAAAAAAGAAGCAGCTTTATTAAGGTTAAAACATAAAATGCAAAGAAATTATTACAACACAATATACACAAATTTAACAAAACCATAATAAACCATAACAATCTTAAAATACAATAATGCCTTTAAAAATGAAAATACTTATCTTTAAGTTAAATCAAATCAAATAACTAATACATCTCTCCCTTTTGATACTTCCACTTATCTACATCTCGGTCCTCGTAATTTCCTTTCCTACTGCTCCTTTCAATGCTCTGCATATTCCATATTTTCAATTTTAATATTCCGAATTTCTTGATTTCTTAAGCATTCCTATAGTGTGTGTGTGTGTGTGTGTGTGTGTGTGTGTGTGTGTGTGTGTGATGCATTTATCACAGAGGCTCATGTATTACATTTCTATAATGTTCCTCATTCCACCTGTCACCTCGCAATACTTCCAAGGCTCATTGTATATAGTATGATCATAAAAACACCCATTAGATTTATTTTCACTTACATGACGCAGACATTAACTTATTTGTCCTTCGTTCATCCATCCCAGTGTTCACATAGGAAATAGAAAGGCAAATTCTATCTTATTTTCATGACACCTATTTTTGAGGAGCAACAAAATGTGCAGTTTTGAATGTCGTCACATGTCAAATACAGATGAGAAATGATTGCTTCTAAAAATAACTTGTCACTTTATCAGGGTTTTTTTTTTATTCTTCACTCTACTGCATCATAACCAGTTCACTTGCTTCTTTCTTGTGTTACTGAGGTCATTGGTAAAACAAATATAGAAGCCAATAAATTCCCCTTTGATTATTTTTCATGAAATATTGAGGTCCGGAACAGGTCATTCTTCACCAATATATTCTTTCCGCATCTGTAACATATCTAGAATGTAGAGATGTGAAAGAAATTTGTTTCAGTTTGCACCTCAAGGTAAACCTGCCTAATTCACACTTTCTGAAACAACAGTCCTCATGAATATTCACCAGCATTTTAGCACAAAATTGTGCTAAAATGCTGATGAATGTTCATAAGGACTTAGAAAAGAATAAGATATGCAAATGTGGAGAACTGAATTTAAGATAATTATTTGTTATTTATTGTATTTATTTGTCACCTTTTCCACAAAGTAACCCAAGGTGACTTACACAATAGTATAAACATTAAAACCAATTATAAGAAACCAGAGCAGAATAAAAACCTAGAATCATAGAGTTGGAAGAGACCACAAGGGCCATCCAGTCCAACCCCCTGCCGAGCAGGAAACACCATCAAAGCATTCTTGACATATGCCTGTCAAGCCTCTGCTTAAAGACCTCCAAAGAAGGAGACTCCACCACACTCCTTGGTAGCAAATTCCACTGCCGAACAGCTCTTACTGTCAGGAAGTTCTTCCTAATGTTTAGGTGGAATCTTCTTTCTTGTAGCTTGAATCCATTGCTCTGTGTCCGCTTCTCTGAAGCAGCAGAAAACAACCTTTCTCCCTCCTCTATATGACATCCTTTTATATATTTGAACATGGCTATCATATCACCCCTTAACCTTCTCTTCTCCAGGCTAAACATACCCAGCTCCCTAAGCCGTTCCTCATAAGGCATCGTTTCCAGGCCTTTGACCATTTTCGTTGCCCTCTTCTGGACACGTTCCAGCTCGTCAGTATTCTTCTTGAACTGTGGTGCTCAGAACTGGACACAGTACTCCAGGTGAGGTCTGACCAGAGCAGAATACAGTGGTACTATTACTTCCCTTGATCTAGATGCTATACTCCTATTGATGCAGCCCAGAATTGCATTGGCTTTTTTAGCTGCTGCATCACACTGCCGACTAATGTCAAATTTGTGGTCTACCAAGACTCCTAGATCCTTTACACATGTACTGCTCTCAAGCCAGGTGTCACCCATCCTGTATTTGTTCCTTTCATTTTTTTTTTTGCCCAAGTGTAGTACTTTACATTTCTCCTTGTTAAAATTCATCTTGTTTGCTTTGGCCCAGTTGTCTAATCTGTTAAGGTCATTTTGAAATGTGATCCTGTCCTCTGGGGTATTAGCCACGCCTCCCAATTTGGTGTCATCTGCAAACCTATATGAATAGGTAAATTCCATCGATATAAATGACATGTCTAATGCATACAAGCCTGAATTTGACTGAACACTAATGGGAGCAAACATCAAATCTGCCTGATCAATTACAGAGAAGTGATCCATCTAGCTCTTGTGAATCCATATCAACCAGCTACAGAGTGTTTCTTTTCGCCTTAAATACATATATATATATATATATATATATATATATATATATATATGGAAAAGCTGATGTGGAAAGTGTCTCTTATTGCTCATTTATGGAGTACTTGGTTTTTGTTTTTGTTTTAAAAATTAAAATCTATGGTTAGATAAGTGTTACCGGTCTCCACCGGAGATGCATAGTTCCACAAAACAAGGAAATGGGTGAAGAGAGAGAAATGTGACAAGTCTATTTGACAAGGAACTGCCTGGCAAAATAAAAAGTGAAATAGCTATTAGGTCTGCGCTCTTCTGTGAGGAAGAACGCTGGACTCTGAAGTTGGATGGGAACTGGCTTGAAATGGAGTGCAAATGGAAATGTCATGAGAAGTCTGAAGATGAACTACGTTTAAGCTGAAACAATTAATAGAAATGTGAATGTACTGTAGTGGTGAATGCAGGGGAAAAAGGGAAGGATCTTGTTTGGGCATGCAAAAAGATATGCACACAATGAAATACTATATACAGTCGTACTTTGGAAATCGAGCAGCCTAGTTCTCGAACGTTTTGACTCCCGAACAATCAAAACCCGGAAGTGACTGTTCAGGTTTTCAAATGTTCTTTTGGAAGTCAAATATCCAATGGGGTTTCCCCACCTTCTGATTGGCTGCAGGAGCTTCCTGCAGCCAATCAGAAGCCACACTTTGGTTTTTTAACGTTTTGAAAGTGGAATGAAC
This sequence comes from Zootoca vivipara, assembly GCF_963506605.1. NCBI lineage: Eukaryota > Metazoa > Chordata > Lepidosauria > Squamata > Lacertidae > Zootoca > Zootoca vivipara. The sequence goes on from NC_083279.1 coordinate 34,476,041, forward strand.
TTCCGGAACAGATTCCGTTCAACTTCCAAGGTATGACTGTATATCTATTTAAATGTAAGTCTCATTGTGTTCCATGGGGGTTATTCCCAAGTAATGGGGTTGTAGCCTAAACATAGATTACAGGAAAGGCAAAAAATTAAATAAATTTGACCTCCCCCTCCCCCAATGTATTAGAAGTAGTCTAACTAATGGCTGGAAAGAGCAGGTGCATAAAAAGGCTGCTCTCTCCATCAGATATAACTTAATATCTTTATTTTCTGGCTACATATTGCAGGCTTTAAAGCAAGGTTCAAATGTCTTCTCAGATATATAGCATTTATTTACTTCATGGGGTATCTTTTTGGCCATTTTATTTCTAATCAGCTTATTACAAAACCATTCATCTACATTCTGACGTCTTAAACATTGACATCTAAACTATGGAGCTTTATCCTGAGATGGTGTTTGGGCTGGTGTTTGGGACTGGGGTGTTTGAGCAAATGCTGAGCTCCCAAAATCAGACACCAGATACTGAATCCATCCATCTCCAAATTTTCTGATATCTTAGTATCTCTTTCGGGATACTAGAATCCAGATTCATCCAATGACGCTGAATGTTGAAATATTCAGGACAGACAAAAGAAGGTAGTGCATAGTTAAACTATGGGATTCGCTTAGTTGGTTACAGCGTGGTACTGATAGCACCAAGGTTGCAGGTTCAATCCCCATAAGGGACAGCTGCATATTCCTGCATTGTAGGAGGTTGGACTAGATCAGGCATCCCCAAACTGTGGCCCTTCAGATGTTTTGGCCTATAACTCCCATGATCCCTAGCTAATAGAAGCAGTGGTCGGGGAAGATGGGAATTGTCGTTAGGCTCCCTTCCAACTCTGATTCCATGATTCTAAGATTCTAAGATGTATTGATGTTATTAACTTGAATGGCTTTAAAAGTGGATTAGACAAATTAATGAAATTTAAGGTTATCTGTGGCTATTAGCAATAATGGCTATGTTCTCCTTCCACTGACAGGGATTTGATAAGTTTTTATAATCCCCCTCCTTTTCCTTATATTTTTAAAGGGCAAATTATCCATGTGTTAGATCAATGGCACCTACGTGAGCAGACTCTTGTGTACTTCACATCTGATCATGGGGCACATGTGGAAGAAATATCAGCCACCGGAGAAGTCCAGGGTGGTTACAATGGAATATATAAAGGTATGAACCATTTACTGTTCTTACTATTGTGTTTTACAAGAGCTGAAAAAAATTGTATGATTAGAACCTTCTTCTTTGGTGATCACTCATAGCCGAGTAAGATTGTTTTCCATGAACACGGTCTTAACGGTGTGTCCATAAGTGACTGTGGAGGCCAATTTTGGATCCATATATCCTTCCACAGTGGGGACATAGGTTTCTGGGTGGGAGTTGATCATGGTCAGGGTTTGCCAAATGTGCCTTCCTCTTAGCACGGTTCTCCCTTTTGTCCTGAGTTTGAGCATCTTCAAAGTCATTACACCTTTGGTAAAGGCTATTCGGCTTGCAGGCCAGTGTTTCCCAATCGTCAGTGTTTATACTACATTATTTTAGATTTGCCTTTAGAGAGTCTTTAAACCTCTCTTGTTGACCACCAGCAGTATGCTTTCCATTTTTAAGTTCAGAATGGTTGCTTGCTTTGAAAGACGATAATCAGGCATCTGAATAACATGACCAGTCCAATGAAGTTGATGTTGAAGAATCATTGCTTCAACACTGGTGATCTTTTCTTCTTCCAGTACACTGGCATTAGTTTCCTTGTCTTTCCAAGTGATATGTAAACATTTTCGGAGTCACCATTGATGAAATCTTTCGAGGATTATAACTGTACTCAAATGCTCTATGTTTTTTCATGAAAGTGAATATACCATACATTTAGTATAAGACTGTGAATATTATTGCTTTTGGGATGTCACAGACATATAAGTAATAGTTGTAAAACTCGAAGCACATATATTAAATATGTGCATTTAAGTAACACATTTATCACTGATATTCAAGTGATAAATTTTATGCTATGTTGTTTATTTTAACCTAGCTTCCAGTAATCTTATTGTGTAGCTTCTGTTAACATGCATAACATCCTTAAAAGACACCCATTAGATTTGCTATCTCTCAGAATAAGCAAAAGCTCTCTTACAAGTGTAATCCTAATGACCTTCACTCAGAAAGAAATCCTATTAAATTCAATGGGACTTACAACCATACGAGTGGGGTTAGACGTTTTGCTTTATTTGTTTGTATCTCACTTATCCATCCAAATCTCATTCCACAGGAAGGAAGTAGTGATGCAAATTCTGCGTTATTTGGGGAGAATGCCTTGCCTAATGAGACCGGCTGCCCAAAGAACTGCAATCTTGAGCAGCCTTTCCCTAACTTCAGGCCCCTAGATGTTGTTGGACTACAACTCCCATTATTCCTGACTATTGCCCCTACTGGCTAGGGATGATAGGAGTTATAGTCCAAGAGGATCTGGAGACTCATGGTTGGGGAAGGCTGATCAAGACAGTAGCATGAATCCGCATATAATGAAACAGACTCACGTTGCAAAAAACAGCAGTAACAAAAACTCTTGACTTGAGAGGACTCTGGCCAGCCAATAGCCCATTGCGTCCAGCATCCTGTTCTCACAATGGCCAACCAGATGCAGTTTGGGAAACCTGCAAGCAGTATTCAAGCACAGGGGCACTCTCCCCTCCTGTGGTTTCCAATTGGTACTCAAAAGCATTGCCGCCTCCAGCCGGGGAGGCAGGACGTAGCCATCATGGCTAGTAGCCTTTGATAGCCCTTTCCTCCATGTCTTTGTCTAAAACTTCTTTAAGACCATCTAGGTTGATGGCAATCACTGCCTCCTATAGGAATGAGTTCCATACTTTAACTACTGTATGTGCTACATAAAGAAGTACTTTCTTTTATCTGTCTTGAATCTTCCAACATTCCACTTCATTTGATGCCCACGAGCTCTAGTGTTATGAAAAAGGGAGAAACAACTTGCTCTATTTACCTTCTCCATGTCGGGCATAATTTTATAAACTTCTATCATGTCAACTCTTACTCTCTTTTTCTCTAACTAAAAACTTCCAAACACTGCAATCTTCATAGGGGAATTGCTTCATCACCTTGATCATTTCGACTGCCCTTATCTGAACGTTTTCCAACTTACCCTTTTTGAAGTGACACAACCAGAACTGTATACAGCATGGCTATTTGATATTTAAGCAGCATACAAAAATCACAGTAAACCACAAACGTTCATCCACTAGTATTAATTCCCTTTTCACTTCTTACCTTCTTTTTTTACTGTAACATTTCATACTTTTAAATTCATAAATTAATGTAAAGCTTGTTTTTTTCTTTCCTATCAGAAGAAGCATAACTACATCAGCATCTGAATTGAGTACCTAATTAGTTTAAAGAGCTTCCCAAGCTCGAGAGAAAGTTTAGAAAGCTATATAAAAATCTGGTTGTGCCTGTTTATAGAGATTTTTGGAATTTAATTTTATTAAACAAATGAATGGCTGTGTAATTCCATATGATCCAAAGTTGGTATGATTTGGTAATTAAAAAGGACATTTCGGAAAACGTGATCCAAATGTTTGAATAAAATTACTAATTGCTGCTAGAAAAGTAAAACAGAGGGGCCCATCTCTTAAGTGCGGATTTGTATGTTACCATAGTGACATGGTTGCTATTTCCCTGTGGAAACAGCATTGCTCTGTTAATGTCTATAAATAAATAAGAACATGAGTTGGATGAATTACACTATACCTTTCTATACTAGCTTTGCTCCTCTAACAACAAATGAGTTAGCCCTATAGAATTTTGGATATCGTGATAACAGCTGGTAGAATAACATAAGAAGGCCCAGAACAAATGCCTATCTATTCCAGCATGCTGGTCTCCCAGTGGCCAACCATATGGCTATGGGAAGCCCACAGTCAGAACATTAACACAAAGCACTCTCCCAGTCAGGTTTCTGGCATCTGGTAATTCGAGGGGCATATTACCTCTGTTACTGGAAGTAATATGCCCATTGTGTTGTTGGATGACTAGAGTAGAATTCAGCACCACATTATTACTGTTGTTCCAATGATGATGAAACAATCTCCACTCACCTCTCCACTTGTGCTCTTCTGGGGGTTCTCTCAACCCTGGAGAGATTATTTGTGGTGGGGTGGGGGATTCAGGGAAGCCCCGTTGAACTAGTGGAGCTCATTGTGCTAACTCCTACTAGTGCAACTGTTTAATCGAATCCACCCCAAAGCCCCAATATCCCTCACCATTGATTGGCCTTGCTGGCTGGGGCGGGTGCTTATTGAGTCCAACAACATATGGAGACCGATAGCTTCATCACCTCCCTCACAAGTGACAACTCCCTGGGGCCCTGGTTGCCTGACCACCTGCAAAATTCCCCATGAAGGGGCCAGGCACCCACAAATTTTGGTGCCAGGGCAATGCACGCTGTATGGCACCACAGTCCAGGGCACCCACAGTCGTGGGGCCAAGTTGGAACTCCTGACCTCTAGCATCCACAAACATCTATTCTTCTATACATTTTCTGGCCACCAAGAGTAAGGCATAGAGGGCAAGTTTTGCAGGCATTGCACCAGTGTTGCCAAGTCCTTGACTTGACTTTTCCATGAAGATATGATTGCCACCCATTCCTTTTATAGGAGAAAGTAAAGGATTGCTGCTCTTTGCCCCTGGTGACTCCAAATCTGCTCCTATATTATTATTTATTAAATTTATCCACCATCCTCAGGCCCGGATCTAGGGGTAGTCTCGGTGGCGCGGGGCACCAGGGTGCCGGGCTGGCAGGGGGGCGCTGCACGGAGAAGCCGGAGCAATCTCCGCACCACGGCGCCAGGGCGCCCGACCTGCTTGAGACGGCCCTGACCATCCTTCATCCAAGGATCGCACAGCAGTTTACAATATAATGACAGAAAAATACATAACATAGTAACAAACGAAACACACACACTCCCAGCAGTTTAAAAGGGCATAGATTAGGAGAAGAAGAATGTTTTTGCCTGGCACCTAAGATGGTGCCAGATGAGTCACCCTGAGGAGAGCATTCCATAAGTGAGGAGGCACCACAGAAAATGCTCATTCTTGTGTTTCCACCCTTCAGAACTCTTGTGAAGGAGGGACATGAAGGAGGGCCTCAGCTGATGATCACATAAGCCAGCAATTTACCCCATTCTGAGTTATTTTTCTTGATCATGCTAGGATGAGGGAAACTACTGGGAGCTGTTCAGCTACTCATTCCATTTTATTTTATTTTTTTGCTTTGAATGATGTTCACTAGTCCTGGGAATAGTCACTCACCACACATTTCTGTTTAAATATTCAGAGCCATATTTACCTTTTTCTTTGTCTTGTACCGTTTGCTCAATATCGAAATATAATTTGATCTTCAATGTTTAGATTGAGAAGATTGATTTCAGAAAGGTCTCTGCGTGTAGTTAAATGTTTAACTAAGTATGCCCAAGTTTATCCCAATATGTTTTCCTTTGGAAATCACGATTATTAAGGCCTAAGGTCCAACGTATCAAACATTTTCTACTCTGGACTATAGAAAGCCAGAAGAGAAAATAAAATAAAATATTGCATATGTATTGTTCGTGAGTTGAACCCTGTGGTTATCGGTTTATGTAAACAGAAATTGTAGCATAATTTTCTATAAGTATAGTGTTTGCGATGAGGATTCTCAATAATGTATCTTCCGTATATGAACATGTGAAGATCAATCCAATCAATTAACCCTCTCATCAACAGTAATTGGCACTAGCCTAACTCAGAAGCTCTCAGTGTATCTTCACAATTTGAACTCAATCATTTATCATCATGCACAGCCAGATCAGAACCAATAATGAAGCATAAGAGCCTTTGGAAATAAAGTGCCTGGCTGCAGCCAGTGGGAATCGGATGAAACAAAATGGCATCAGTTGTGTGGACTGAAAACTCTGGTTGTGAGGATAGTCTCAACGGAACATTTTCAGCTGAATTTATTTATTTGTAAAATCAATTATATCTTGCCATTTGGCACACCCAAAGGGGCCAAGGAGGCTTGCAATAAAAATGCAATGTATACCTGGTTAATATAATAACACCTGAGAGCACAGTGCATCATCATATATGCATTAAACCAGGAGCCAGAGCATTGAAACCAAAAACTGCAGAGAAGGGGGGGGGGAATCAGCACAGATCCAAAACGCAGCAAAACAAGAACTTCTGGACATTGCTTAAAAAATGAATTCCTTCTGTGCTTATGGAACATTGTTCATCTTGAATTTCTATTTTGCACATTTGGGATACCTTGAATGCTCTCTAGCCTCTTTCAAAGTCTGGTTAGTTTGGTTTCAATGCTGTTGTTGTTGCAACTGCCGTTTTTATTGCTGCTGTGAATATCATGTCATTATCATCTTGGTTCTCTTTCATGGTTATTCTAGTGCTTGCTCATGAGACCGGATATCCCAAGTATCTCTATGTTAGTAGAGTCAGAGGTTATTGAGGCATTTCCTGGTCATAAACACAATTATTGTCAATTTTATTTCCATTCTGTTGAATCCAATCAAGGTTCAGATCAGATCGTTAGAGCTTAGTTAAAACAGTATTTCGCATTTTATTTTCGCTTACTTTGTGACTGAAAAGCAACTCCAACTGTCCCTGTCCCTGTATTCTTTTGAATGCCTTGCATTATCTTTCACGTTCTGTACACTAGAATTAAGTGTTCAAAAGCCCCAATGGCAGGACTTCAGGGTTTCATGATTTCCCTGACCCTACCATCAGGTAAAACTGTGTCAGATGCTGGGGGAGCAGGAGAAGGTCCCCTGTCATTCCAGTCTGTTGGAGGAAAGAGCTGGGTATGTTAAATGACCTGTACTTGTTACGCTGCTGTCACAAGTGCAGCAAAGAGCCCTCTCATGTCACCAGTGCTAAAGTAATATTCCGCTACCACTTTTGCATGTGGAATGCAGGGAAACGATCTTGCCTTTTGCCTCAGGCAACAGTATGTCTTGGGCCACCCTGACACAGCTCAAGGGCATTCCTGAGACTTGTGAGCAAAGCAGTTTGGCATTCCATGAACTTTGCAGGCCACGCTCAGGGTTGATTTATGTATTTCAACATTAGTGTGCTGTCTTTCACAGCTGACCCTGCCAGTGCAGCTCACAACATATTAAAACTACAAAACCCAGCAGAACAATAAGGGACACCATCTACAGTACAACACACATAAACACACAATTGCTCCAGCAGCCATTTAAAGCATTATACAGTGGTGCCTCGCTAGACGAATTTAATTCGTTCTGTGAGTCAATTTGTTTTGCGAAAAATTCATCTAGTGAATCCCATAGGAATGCATTGATTTTTATTTATTTTTTTGCCCATAGGAACGCATTAATTGAATTTCAACGCATTCCTATGGGAAACCGTGATTCGCTAGACAAATTTTTCACAAAACGAATTCGTCTTGCGAGGCAACCTCCACTCGAAAAATCTCTTTGTTAAGCGAAAAATTCATCTTATGGGATATTCGTCTAGCGAGGCACCACTGTATACCTTCAGTCAGCATAGCGATAAAATCTCTAAACCAAGGAACTAAAATTATGACAGAATCTCTGTGGATATCATATTTATGTATTATGTAAACCTGGCCCTTCTAACAGTTTTGCTTTACCCTCACACTAAGGCTGGGCTGAGGTGTGTTACAGAGTGCCTAAACTCTGCCAGAAAAACTCTGGAATTACATAGCTCATTTGTCCTGAAAATATGGCAGCTTCTTTGGGCTGTGGGCTTTGGACTATCTCAGGATTCCACAGTACCCAGAGGGTTGTATTCAGCTAAATCATGGTGCACATGGGACAATTTCTTCACGCACAATGGAATGTCCCCTCCCTCTCAGTGTTGTTGATGTGCTACCCTTCCCTGGCAGCTACCTCCTGCTTGAATATGGGGGGGGGAACCCCTGGAGAAGATTTTCCAGAGGAAGGAAGGGAAAAGAAAGATACACAACTATCAAATACCATCTCTGAGCAGGGCCCCGGCTTACCATTAGGCAGATTGAAGCAGGGGCAGATACTGGGAAGCGGGCAGAAGCCATGAAGTGTTGAAGAACAGAGCTGCCTTGCAGACCCTGAGTAGTTTGTCTTGGAGAACACAGTCCCATCATCACAGTCCCAATCCTGAAGTAAGGTTCAATTCATAGTCCAATTGGCTTATTTATGTAGCATGTGAGAGGGGGCAGACTCCATCTTTTCCTTCAACGCAGTCAGCAAAACATATTGAGCTTGCATCGCCTCATGGTCATCTTTATTCTAAAGATCCACAATTTCTTGCCAGGAGAAGTTCTCAGTCTCCTCCCCACAACAGTCATCTTCTCATTCTATTATATCCTTAAAAAAGAAAAGAAAAGTAGGTGACCGCAACTGCACACAGTTCAGTGTTCCAAGTGTTGCTGCAGCATAGATTTATAGAATGCAATTATAATACTCGCTGCTTTATTTTTCCATTCCACTCTAATTTTCCCCAACATTTTCAGTACTGCAGCAAATAGAGAGGTAATTTTTGGTGAGCTAATAGCGTCACAACCCTAGGATCATTTTTGTGTGTGGTCACGGACAATTCTGTTCACAACAGTATTTAAGTGAAATAAGCATTTTGTGGCCCTTTGGGGAGAGATGCAAAATAAGCTGGAGTTTTGCTTTAAAAAATAGTATTTCTTCAGTTGGGCAAAACTTCCACTTTTAAAAGGACGTAATCTTGCCATTGCTTCCTTGCTTCTGGTACATAGGCTTGTGTCTTTTGGGGGGAAAAATCATCAATCAGGGTTGCAGTAATGATGAAAAACTATCTAGCTAGCTCATAAGGTGGTGGAATCCATTATCTTAAATATTTTTTATTCAAGATGCTGCCAGAATGGTGGCCTTTCTTATGTGAACAGAAATTTGGATCATATAGCCTTCATGAAGAATAGATATGAAAAACCCACCCATCCTTTTTTGGTACTTGGACTTCTCTCTACATGGTGATGTTGTTGTTTTGAAGTATGTCTCACTATGGGTAAATAAAAAAAAATCCTTCCAGTAGCACCTTAGAGACCAGCTAAGTTTGTCATAGGTATGAGCTTTTGTGTGCATGCACACTTCTTCAGATACACTGTGACTAGGCTGCGAAAGGTTTCTCAATTAGGAAACAATGCAAAAACCAGAATCCTAGTTTTCCCTTCAATTACAATATCAGTGGGTCCACACTAAATAAAACAGCTGACTGCCATCCTTTGTGCCCACTTGCAGATTGGGCAAACTGCATGTGTTATCTTTTCAGAAGAGATGTATAAGAGTGCAACCTGATTTAATAAACCATGAATTGATTATTCACGTGAGTTTGGGCTGATTTGTCTGTTGATTAAATTTATGCAAGCAAAAATAATCACTGTGAAGCCAAAAGTGTACGTCCTTTGTTATTAGGCGGTGTACAGGAAACATTTTCTTCCTTTGTTTGGAGGGTGGGGGAGGAGAATGTCTCTTTTAGGGTGGTGCTTGCATCTTCAAGTTTCCAAGGACTTTTATTAAAAAGAATGCTGTTTTTTTAAAAGATCTGCTCCATGATTAATCATGGTGCTGTATCTAATAATTTAGACAAGAGTAAGACATCAAACATTTTAAAAGCTCAAAGACAGCAACAACAGCAAGACTGACTTCCTTGTCTAAACAGTGGCTCATAATCCTGTCCTTAAACTGGCGAGGCTCCCAGTTGTGCTACAAAGTTAAAAAACGGGGCACCATTTGGGTTGATAGCAAGGTTAATGGATCAATCTGGCAAATTGTTTGATTGGGCTATTACAGGGATGGAGAACCTGTGGCCTGCCAGATGTTGTTGGACTACAACTCCCATCACCCCTGACCATTGGCCATGCTTTCTGTGTATGATGGGAACTGGAGTTCTATAACATCTAGATGTCTTCAAGTTGCCCGTCCCTAATCTTGACCAATTGAATGCTGCAGTGTTAATAGCTGGAGGATTTTTGTGATCCTTTTCCTCTAGGTGGAAAGTCTACAAGTTGGGAAGGAGGGATTCGAGTTCCTGGTCTTCTTCGCTGGCCTGGAGTGTTTAAGCCTGGTACACATATTGATGAGCCCACAAGTAATATGGATATATTCCCCACAATAGTTAAACTTGCTGGAGCATCACTGCCCAGTGACAGGTATGGAATGTTGTTTCATTTGTCGTATTTATTTATCATGTCTTAAACCAGTATGTGTCAGGCATTTCTTCAAATAATAACTGGTTCATAGTTGCCGCTTCTTCTTTCACATTGTTTCAAAACCTTCTCCATTGTCTCATTCTGAACTTTGTTGTTTCATCTCCATAATAATTGCTTTACTTAAAATGACCCCAAATCAATTGCTCACCTTAGATGTCTCACTACTAACAGGAGCTGAGGCAAGTGGTCATATATAATGTGTGAATATCTCCATATTCATAAAGTGGGCTGAATGGCCCTGTGGGATGTTCTATGCACATAGGTCATCATAACTGCTTCAAATGGGGTTTTTTTGGGGGGGCGGGGCGGTTACAGTCAAGCTGCCTATACATTTTATTAAACAAATAAATACAATCAGACAGCAAAACTTTTTCTGGGCTTCAGCAAGCAGGTATTGCTGAAATTCCTCCATATAACTTCCTGTGCACATTTTGCATGGGAAGCCAAGGACAAGGATTGCAATTTACCTTTCTCTATGATGTGTTGAATTTCTATGGAAATTGCATATACATTTTACTTTCGTATGTCTTTTGCTAGTATTTGCACAACGTAGCAGTCAAGTCATTACTTCATTATAACTATAGTTTCCTCACTGGGGCTATGATGGGGAAAGCAAAGCAAGTTTCCATATTTTATTTTATTGGTGATAATAGTAGTAGGGACGTGGGTGGCGCTGTGGGTTAAACCACTGAGCCTAGGGCTTGCCGATCAGAAGGTCGGCGGTTCGAATCCCTGTGACGGGGTGAGCTCCTGTTGCTCGGTCCCTGCTCCTGCCAACCTAGCAGTTCAAAAGCACCTCAAAGTGCAAGTAGATAAATAGGTACCGCTCCGGCGGAAAGGTAAATGGTGTTTCCGTGTGCTGCTCTGGTTCGCCAGAAGCGGCTTTGTCATGCTGGCCACATGACCTGGAAGCGGTACGCCGGCTCCCTCGGCCAATAATGCGAGATGAGCGCTGCAACCCCAGAGTCAGTCACGACTGGACCTAATGGTCAGGGGTCCCTTTACCTTTAATAGCAGTAGGATTTTCCTAAGGGGGCAGTCACTCCCCGCTTTTCCCCACTGAAGTCATTTTGAATGCTACAGGGCTATTCTAGAGTGAAAGGTTATCTACTGTTGCATTATTAGTACAGTTATGTTTAAGCTGCAATCCTATATCCACTTACATGGGAGGAAGCCCCGTTGAGCTCTTTGGGACTCAGATCTGAGCAGTCATGCATATGATTGCTCTGTTAATAAGCATGTTGTAGTGCATACTCTTAATACATGATCTAATGCCTAGGATGTTGGGTTTAATTTTGGTGGTTTAGGTGCAAATGCTTTCTGATTCTTGATCACACATGCAGGTCTACCACTAGTGGTGGTGGTTGTTCTTGTTTAGTCATTTAGTCGTGTCCGACTCCTCATGACCCCATGGACCAGAGCACGCCAGGCACTCCTGTCTTCCACTGCCTCCCACAGTTTGGTGAAATTCATGTTAGTAGCTTCGAGAACACTGTCCAACCACCTCATCCTCCATCATCCCCTTCTCCTTTTGCCCTTTCCCCAACATCAGGGTCTTTTCCAGGGCATCATTTCATGATTTTGCAAACACTGAAAAATGAGGTTGACATGAAGCTTCTATCTGCACTGTATTCTCTCTGATGGCTCTTTCATGCAGACCATTTGCTTGATTTTGCACTTGTCAAGTGCTTAGGTTGTGTTTGAAAAATCATCTTTAGCCTAATCATTAAATAGAAGGAGTAAACATTGAACAAGTCACTGTCTCAGGCCAAACTATATTATAGGGTTGATGTGAAGATAAAATGCAATAAGGTCAGGTATACCATAATGTTACCTGAACCTTTTGTAAAGGTAAAAAGGTTAAGGCACCCCTGACCATTAGGTCCAGTCGTGACCGACTCTGGGGTTGCGCACTCATCTCGCATTATTGGCCGAGGGAGCCGGCGTACAGCTTCCAGGTCATGTGGCCAGCATGACAAAGCCGCTTCTGGCAAACCAGAGCAGCACATGGAAACACCATTTACCTTCCCGCTGTAGCGGTTCCTATTTATCTACTTGCATTTTGACGTGCTTTCGAACTGCTAGGTTGGCAGGAGCTGGGACCGAGCAACGGGAGCTCACCCCGTCACAGGGATTCAAACCGCCGACCTTCTGATCAGCAAGCCCTAGGCTCAGTGGTTCAACCACAGCACCACCTGGGTCCCTTTTGTACAGGACATCAAATGAGAACATGCTGCATTAGACCCGCCTTTAACTTTGCTATGACCATATCATATGCAACACTATTTTTAAAGCTGTTCTTGCCAACTGCAATGGATTTGTCATTTCCACAGCATGCTAAATAGCTGAACTTTCAGGTTCTCCATAAGCCCTTCAGGTGCTTTGATCTTTGAGTTCCGTAGTAGCATCAGTAGGAGTGTTTTAATTACTTTTTCTCTTCGTGGCTGAAGAAGATGGGTCTTTCTTCCTGACAGCACTCTCTACCTACCTTACACGTTCCTTTTGATCAAGTCATAGATGCTTGGGCGTGACACCGGCATCATTCTGCTCTTTCTTATATACACTCAATAAATCACCAGCTGTGAACTTTCCCCCTGCAGATCTAAAGTGTTCATTTACATCATGCAAATTTAAAAGTCACCCCCCTGATCTAAATTCAGAATATCTTTTCTACTCCTTGCTTCAGCTAGCAAGCTCTTTCAAAGCAGACTTGCCATATGCTGCTCTAGGCTGTTTTTCGGGTTCAGTCATTTCTACAATTACCAGTGCACAGATAGGCAACATTTGGTTAGGGCTCTAATAGTTCATGGCAGACTCCTGGGAATCCCAGCAATGAAAGCTTTGTCCAGAGGATGGAAATGTAGCTCTTATGGTTGTAGGTGAAAAGTGAGGGAAAATGTGTTTTAAGTTAGTTTGCTCCTGTGATGAACCCATTGTCCTGCCTGACATTAACATAAAAAGGTAAAGGGGCCCCTGACCATCAGGTCCAGTCGTGTCCGACTCTGGGGTTGCGGCGCTCATCTCGCTCTACATGCCGAGGGAGCTGGCATTTGTCCACAGACAGCTTCCGGGTCATGTGGCCAGCATGACAAAGCTGCTTCTGGCGAACCAGAGCAGCGCACGGAAACGCCGTTTACATTCCCGCCAGAGCGGTCCCTATTTATCTACTTGCACTTTGATGTGCTTTCGAACTGCTAGGTGGGCAGGAGCTGGGACCGAGCAACGGGAGCTCACCCCATTGCAGGGATTTGAACCGCCGACCTTTTGATCAGCAAGCCCTAGACTCTGTGGTTTAACCCACAGCGCCACCTGGGTCACATTAACATATTTGGGCCTAAAACATATTGGGTGTTATTCAACTAAGTAAACTTTTTAAATTATTAGACCTGACTTAGTAATATTGAATAACTTCAATGGGTCTTAGGTGAATACCACCTGTAAGGGTGACTCCCTACAGGGAGCCAGCCCCCATCATCTTGACGTCCATCTCGTCAAGTACAGAGAGCACCAGTGGTTCTGAAGCAGCCAGAGGGGGAGAGAGAGACTTGGAGGAGGAGAGAAATCAGAGGGAGGAACCATGGGGAATCTCGGGGGCGGAGGGATGCAGGCAGGTTCTTAGGGATGTTGGAGAGCCAGGGCACCGACCGCTCAGGGAGGAAGCTGAAAGAACATCGCTCCTTCCAGCACAAGAAGTAAGGAGAGCGCTGCAACACAGGTCTAGGGGGCGGCATTTTGGGGTGCCCCGACTACTTTGCTGGTGTAGGAACAGACATATGCCATTTCCGGATTCTGATTCGGGATGAGAGGTCATGTTTTAAGATGTCTCTACACTGTAAATAAGTAGCACAATAAATGTCTTTGAAGACAAACTGGACTCAGGCAGAGTTACTCTAGAGTAGTCATGATGACCCTCTGACACCACCAATGAGGAATGGTATCTGTACCATACACAGTATCTGTACCACCAGCTGCCCCCAAGTCCATCTGCAGCTCTTTTGCTTCCTTTGTCTAGAGGGCACAGCCTGGAATCTGGACCATATTGCCAGAAACTAGAATAGGCTGCCACACGAACCTTCATATTCTTTTAACATATAGTGCTTCTGTTTGTGGATTGTGATTGCAAGCTGTTTTGTCTGAAATCTTGGCTAAAAAGTGAGATAATAAATATAATGACTAAATGAAGCATAAAAACGCACACACACAGGGGATATTGCAAAATCCATTATGGACTTGAACACAGTATTCTTGAAGTCAGTAGCTCACAGTGAAGAAGTGGGTTGATGCACCACTATGTGATATTTTCAGGGTTTATGTTAAATTGGTTATGACCATTTTTTACACTTGCTTATTTCCCTTTTTGCCAATCACTGACTTGCATTCTTACCTACTGCTGGTGACATGTTCAACCAAGCATTCTGACCATTTTCTGCCATTGTTTTTCGAGATAATAGACTCTGAATCACCCCTCTTCTTCCAATTTAACAGATGGAAATATTGATTCCAATCCAGCATTGCAATGGGTTTGACTAGATGACCAGTGGGTCCCTTCCCAATTCTACAGTTCTATGATTTGATAATATAGACTGTGCTAAACCACATAGAGAATTCATGCTGATGCTTAAGCACCTGATCATTGCAGAGCACAACCCTTTGTGATAGTTTACTTCTTTCAGTGTTGATTTATTCATAACACAGTTTTAATGACTGCAAACAAATTATCCAAGCATTGGCAGTCCTTCTTCATCCCACTCTCAAATGTGACTGCTCCAAAGACTGCTTGCCATGCAACCAATTATGGTCAGGGTTTGCCAAATGTGTCTTCCTCTTAGCACGGTTCTCCCTTTTGTCCTGAGTTTGAGCATCTTCAAAGTCCAGTACACCTTTGGTAAAGGCTATTCAGCTTGCAGGCTAGTGTTTCCCAATTGTCAGTGTTTATACTACATTATTTTAGATTTGCCTTTAGAGAGTCTTTAAACCTCTTTTGTTGACCACCAGCAGTATGCTTTCCATTTTTAAGTTCAGAATGGTTGCTTGCTTTGGAAGACGATAATCAGGCATCTGAATAACATGACCAGTCCAATGAAGTTGATGTTGAAGAATGATTGCTTCAACACTGGTGATCTTTTCTTCTTCCAGTGCACTGGCATTAATTTCCTTGTCTTTCCAAGTGATATGTAAAAAAATTCGGAGGCACCTGTACTCAAATGCTCTATGTTTTTTCATGAAAGTGAATATACCATACATTTAGTATAAGACTGTGAATATTATTGCTTTTGGGATGTCACAGACATATAAGTAATAGTTGTAAAACTTGAAGCACATATATTAAGTATGTGCATTTAAGTAACACATTTATCACTGATATTCAAGTGATAAATTTTATGCTATGTTGTTTATTTTAACCTAGCTTCCAGTAATCTTATTGTGTAGCTTCTGTTAACATGCATAACATCCTTAAAAGACACCCATTAGATTTGCTATCTCTCAGAATAAGCAAAAGCTCTCTTACAAGTGTAATCCTAATGACCTTCACTCAGAAGATGCCCACTTCAGCAGCCAATTAGCTTTCAGACAACCTAGTCCATCCCATTTTGCTAGGGTATCAAACTATACTGAGGGCATAAAAGGCAAGGTCACTTTTACTTTTATGCAACACACACATATACAAAGCACCAGCTGACAGACCAGACAGTGGCATTTCAGCAGAAGAGACACTCTGGTACAACTGATGATTTATGAAATGCCTGTGGGAAAAGAAAGGACTGAAAGGGTACAGGATGTGAAAGATTAGATCCATCATTGCTTTGGGACATCCAATATAAATAGTAATAGTAAGAGCCAGTGTGGTGTAGTGGTTAAAATCGGTACTTGTAATCTGGTGAACTGGGTTTGCCTCTCCGCTCCTCCACATGCAGCTGCTAGGTGACCTTGGGCTAGTCACATTTCTCAGCCTCACTCACCTCACAGAGTGTTTGTTGTGGGGGAGGAAGGCAAAGGAGAATGTTAGAATGTTAGCCGCTTTGAGACTCCTTCAGGTAGTGATAAAGTGGGATATCAAATCTAAACTCTTCTTCTTCTTCTTCTTCTTCTTCTCCTTCTCCTTCTCCTTCTCCTTCTCCTTCTCCTTCTCCTTCTCCTTCTCCTTCTTCTCCTTCTTCTTCTTCTTTCTGTCAAGCTTTCATTTGTCCAGTCATCTCGATGTGTACAGATTTCATGGAAATACAACCCTTTGGAATGTCTTTCTTCTTTATGCTGCAACACTGTAGTCATCGCTCTAGTTTTTTTTAAAAGAGGCAGTCGCAGCACTAGAAGAAAGTGCTTTCCCTATTCTTTGTTCCATGCATTTATTAAGAAAGCAGTGATTTAATTTGAGACATTTGAGAGTAGGCATTCTTGGACACCTGAAAGGGCCCACAGCCATACAGGATGCCCACTGTTGACTCTCAGAACCTTCATTTGCAAAAGTAAGGAGATGGAGAGGGATCCTCTTGCTCTTCTCTGGGCAACCGTCAGTGATAGTGGGATGGATCTTGGCCCACTGGGGGAATCTTGGCCAAGGTCACCCAAACCTGAAGCCAACACTGCATATATACGGTATATGAAATCTATTATACTGGCCCTGGGGTGCAAGCCCCGAGTGCATAATTTGCATCCAATATACTTCTGAGCATCTTCAGACTTTTAATATACCATACGCTTCAATCAAAACATGCTCCAGATTGAGTTAATTCTCTGTAAACAGTTGTAAATGTTGTGATTCACACCATGCCAAAACTTTAGCTTTGTTTCCGCCCTGTGAGTAAATATGAGATATTTGAGAATTTAATGAATGGAAACATGTTTGGTTTGCTTATAACTTCGACTCCTACCTTCTCTGCCAACAAATAGAATGCTCTACTCTCTTATTGACTGCATGAAGCAATTTGTTATGTAATGAATTGCATGGGGCTTATGCATGTGTATGGAGGGGGTTTTTTAAGCCAAAATGAGCCCTATAATCAGGAATATGAAGGGAAGACATAGTCAATATTTTAAAATGTACACCTCAAATGTATCCTATGAATGGGACAGATGCATCTCTGGAAACACTTGAATTATACTGATCAAAAAGAGTCAGGCTTGACTAACAGTCCCTACAAATTCCAAGACACCTCCTAGCTACCTATTTATTGAGCGGCCATCCTGATTTTCTTACAGAGAAGTTAGATTATATTTGGACTTTATTGAGCATTCATTCTCATTTGTTTGAGAGGTGGTTATACATTCATCTTGATTTGCTTGTGGGATGTTTACACATCTTCCTATCAATCAATCTCTTTATTATCAGTCTTTATACAAAGAAAGTTTGTATAAATGCATAAATAACACCAAGCAAAACAAAATAGAGAGCCATAACAATAAAATGGCTAATAACTGTATTATACTATAGAATTCCAGAAATATAAAACTAAAATTACAAGTTTGCTAAAACTAGTCCTTGGTGGGTTGTGGGTTTTTTTTTTTTTTTTTTTTTTTTTACATGCAGCAGCACAATATTTAGCTACTCGGGAAGAAATGAATATGCTCTGATGTGAAAGGAACAACAACAAACAAACAAATAAAAACCCACAAAATGCATCTGGGGATTTCCATAAAAATGGTTCAATAAAAATCTTATGTATATCATGATAAAAAAGAGCAATAGATAAGGACATGAGTTGTGGATTCTATGTCTCCAGAGGCACAGGTACATTTGCATTGATAATAGGGGAATTTGGGGGAGGGACTTCGCTCCAGAACTGCTGACATCTTCCCATTAGTCATTCATCAGTCCCACACTTTTGACCGCATTCCCTTTCACTTTACAAACTGGAAAATGTCTGGAGTTTTTTTGCTGATTTTTTTTCAAAGTGGACTTGTTTAATCCACTTGAAATGTGCAAATCGAGAGTTCTTGTTGCATCTGAATCCCATAATCATAGCTGCCAAGTTATCCCTTTTTTTAAGGGATTTTCCATTATGCTGAATAGGCTTCCTCGCGAGAAAAGGCAAAACTTGGCAGCTATGCCCATAATCCTGATAGACTGGAGGCGACCTAACTTGGTGCATGAAACTCAGGTTTGCTTTAATGTAATGTGATGACTGGTCCTAACACTCTTGGCGCAATGGTATCTGTGATCATTATTTGTCAAGAAATGGAATTGCATAGTTAGAACTCCTTTTCAGGCAGGCAGCTTGTGGGTTCTGCTCCCTGATTTTGAAATGCTTTCTCATTCAGAATTATTGATGGACATGACCTGATGCCCTTGCTTCGAGGTATTGCTCTCCGATCCAAGCATGAATTTCTCTTCCATTACTGTAATGCATATTTAAATGCAGTTCGCTGGCATCCAGGAAACAGTAAGTAAAATTGTCTGCTCCCATTTTAAATATTTTATGCAATTTTTATTGCAACTTGAAAAGAATGGGGGGCGGGAGAGAAGGAAGGCCTTGGGCTATGGTTACAAATAAATTGCTTGAAGTGCCTAACCCTTCTCCTTATTTCCTTTATCTCTGCTATTCTTTTATCTGAGTGAAAAAGCCGGTTTCTGTAAAGGAAACAATTTGGTATTGGATAATTAATTCCATGCAGTATAACAAAGTTTAACATTGTCACTGTGCTAAAGCCTCTGGTATCAGAATAAATTTTAAAACTTGGGGCAGAGTCTGTTACATGGGAATACGGGAAGCCGCCCTATGCCACCTCAGCATCTCCACCTGGAGATTTTGGTTCCTTTTGTAGTATATCCCTAGGCTCACTAGGTGTGATATACTTTTTAGTCCCGTTTATTTTGACCTCTGCCTTTCAACCCAGAGACTTCCACGGCTAACAACAAAGCAAAAAAGCAGCAGCAGCAAATAAAAAAGGGGTAAAACCTAATCATAGTTAAAAACTTTAAATTACAATGAGATAAAAGCAAAAACAGCAGAGCAGCAAAACAATAGCCATAAATGCAGAAGACTATAATGACAATAACAACTGTAAGAGCAATCGAAGCACAAGGCAGCATATAAAATACCATGCATTAAAAGAGAATGGGATTTAATTTCAGCTGGCAGCCAACATGGTGAGCACCAGCTGGATGTTCCTGGGCAGAGAATTAGATCCCCGGGTTCCACAACATTGAAAGGTCTATATTCAGTCAACATCTGCCTAACCACCAAAGGTGGGAGGATCCTCAGAAGACCCTGAGAAGATTATCATAAGAGGTGGACAGGTTTGCAAGTGATCCTTCACACACCTATCCCCAAACCATATACTAGGAATGCCTTCCACCAGCTTCGGATGGTAAGACAGCTACAGCTGGTTCTGGACTGATATAGCATCCAAGCTGGATTATTGCAATGTGTTCTATGTTGGGACGCCCTTGAGGTTAGTCTGGAAGCTGCAACTGGTGCGCAACTGGTGCAAAATATGGTGGCTTGACTGCTTGTTGAATCAGGATATCAACCCACCATTGAAATAGTTGCACTGCATGCCAATTAGCTAATGGGCTTAGTTCAATGTGCTATTTTTGCCACATATAAATCCCTATACAGTGGTACCTCCAGTTGCGGACAGGATCTGATCCGGAGCTCTGGTCAGATCCCGAGGTTTTTGCAACTGGAGGGACTGCTTCTGCGCACGCATGTGCAGCAAAACCGGGTTATACTTCTGGGTTTGCCGCTTACGTATCCTGAAGTTTACGACACCGGCTTGGGATCGGGATACCTGAAAGATAATCATGCCACTTATGTACTCAATCCATCACTACACTCTGCAGTTGAGGAGTTTAAGATGTCCATTCTGCACAATGTAGGAATTGTGCCTTTAGTGTTGTGGCACCAGCCTTTGGAATCCTTGTATTTCTGGTGCTAGCTGAAGACCTTTCTCATACAACAAGGCTGTTAACTCAAGTTCTTACCCATTCTGCATCTGTACTGTAATTTTTTAAAAGTTGTTCCTTATTGTTTTATTGCTTGTGTTTCGCTGCCCTGGGCTTCTTTGAGAAGGAGGGTGAGCTATGAAAGAAAGAAAGAAAGAAAGAAAGAAAGGGCTTGACAGTCAAAGCTAGCACATTGAACTGTGTCTAGAAAATGATGATGATGATGATGATGATATATTTTAATTACTGCTTAAGCCAAAGTGCTAGGCCACCATATTCTCACCCAGTTGGTTTGACTGCATTGTACATAAGTCTTGAATGCCCATCCTCTGTGCAAAGCATTTCAATAATCATCTGGATATTGCCAGGGTGTTGATAATTGTGGCAACCCTACTTCTGCCCAGGGGGGACTGCAGCTGGTGTTTAAAAACTGTCGAAAACTACTTTGCACCAAAGGTGCCTGACTTCCAACATTAAGACCAGCTCTAACATAACATTCATGCTGCAAATTTGATCTTTATGGGGGACTGAAGCCCATCCAGAATACTACTGCCCAGGTCCATTGAACTATCTACTGTTGTCTGGGTTAATCACTCCCTCTCCAGTTTACTGCATTGTAGCATCTATATAAAGCTACCAAGAGGTGTCAGTCAGGGAATTTGGAACATGGTGTCCCCAATATGTGGATTACACTCAGTGCTGTCTTTCCATACTCTTTGCATATTTTTATACGCATCTGTTTGGCCGTCTGTTTGGCCACTGTGAGAACAGGATGGTGGATTAGATGGACCAGTGATGAGGGAGATGGCCTGTTCTAGATTGAGTTACATTCCCTTTATGCCAGTTAGGGTCTTCTTGATAATAGCACCACACCTGTGGGATCCTCTCCTCTTGAAAGTTTGGTTGTCACCCTCACTACTGAGTGTTCAACGGTATCTTAAGACATATCTCTTCACTCTATCCTTTGGAAGTATTTTAGGTCAGATATACCTATGTTGCCTTCTGCTCTAGTGGTTTAGACACTGCTTTACAGTAGTGATCAAGATTTAAACTTTTTTTTAAATGGATGTATAGTGTAACTGTATTTTGTAAACTACCCAGGAACCCTAAGAGTTGAAGTGTGGTTTAAGCCAGTGTGGTGTAGTGGTTAAGAGCAGTAGACTTGTAATCTGGTGAAACGGGTTCCCGTCTCTGCTCCTCCACATGCAGCTGCTGGGTGACCTTGGGCTAGTCACACTTCTCTGAAGTCTCTCAGCCCCATTCACCTCACAGAGTGTTTGTTGTGGGGGAGGAAGGGAAAGGAGAATGTTAGCCGCTTTGAGACTCCTTCGGGTAGTGATAAAGTGGGATATCAAATCCAAAACTCTTCTTCTCTTCTTTAAAAACTGAACAAATAAATGCATTATTGATCCTAGGCATCTGCTTAGCACTTCTATAGCCACACATGTGTTGGATGAAAAGGAGTGAGAGAGTTGTGCAAGCTTGGAAGTGAGATGTCATGAATATCAACAAGCATGCTAATGACATCTCACTCCAAATCCAAACTTGTCAGTAAGCAGAGTCAGGTCACCAGTTCTCACAAGTTCACAAAGACTAGAAGAGAGAAGGACAGGGACCTAGGACGAGGAAAATGATGGCAGGGTGTGTGTAGGGGTAGAGATTTAGCCTCTCATAAAGAACAGCTCCAGGATTCAATCATTCTTCTCCACTTCCCTTTTTGATTCCTCTGAATGGTTTCACCATAAGTATCATTTTCTGCATGAGAGAGAGAGAGAGAGAGAGAGAGAGAGAGAGAGAGAGAGAGAGAGAGAGAGAGAGAGAGAGAGTTCTTCAGACATCCTTCTGAGTTCAGTAATATGTTTCTAGGAAGAATGAGATGCTTCCTTTGAAAGGCCACAGTGGGGGGAAAAGCCTTTCCTTGGCCTCGTCTCAGGTCTTTTGGAAAGACATAGCAGATTTTCCCCCAGCATGTTCCCAAGTGCAGAACCTGCTATTCTTCACTCCTGTTGCATAGACTGCTTGAGTTTCTTCACACTGTGTAACAGATAGATGCCTGGCCGATTGCAGCCCTGATATTTTCACATTGCTTCATCTTGGGAGCAGAGGCAAGCGGTAAAACATTGTTCATGCCTCTTTCAAGCTGCTGGCCTCCAGAGAGAACTTGAGCGACTGGTCTCTTGTCCAGTACCTATCTTCATAAAAGAGAAAAAGCCTTTCCCCTGTGGACACAATAGAAAAATGTTCACAGAGAACATTCCCAAGATACCAAAAGGTCCTCCATGTGGGCTTATCTCCTTCCAGCACACTACGGTTATACAAAGAAAATATCTCTGCAGTTCTTTAGCTCCCTTATTCAGATGTGTGGTTGATTTTATCAGTGTGGGCATTCACAGAATTGCTCTTTGTGATGGTTTTGTTGTCATCTCTCTGCCTTTCCAGTTTTTCAGCTCCTCTGTACAACACCGCTCTCATGCTGCAAAATGCTGTTGGTAAATAATAAGAAAATCACAGCATAAAATTTTGGCCAAGGAAAGGCATTGCTTGCAAGTAAAGGCACTGAATAGATATGGTACCAAATCTGTTGTTGCTGTCAAAATGGCAGCCATGCACTTTGTTCTCCCACCCTCACTCTCTTTAAAAACTGAGCATCAATACATTGCCTTTCTGTTGGTTTTTGTTAGGGGTCATACATTTAGTGTCTCCTCTACTTTTGCCCCCACCTCTAAACACATTTACATCAAAGTAAACCTTACACTGATATCAGCGGATGTTACGTCCAGGTGAAGTGTGTTTAGAAACACATATCCTTAGCTTTCAAATGTGATGTACAAGTTTTAGTCATCGTTGTCTGTTTATTTCAGCACCATCTGTTTATTTGTATAATAAAAAAATTCCTTCAGTAGCACCTTAAAGACCAACTAAGTTTTTATTTTGGTATGAGCTTTCGTGTGCATGCACACTTCTTCAGATACCTTTATTTGTATGTTACATCCCTGAAAAATTGTGCCCCAAGTGGCTAACAGGCAGCATATCAAATGAAG
This sequence comes from Zootoca vivipara, assembly GCF_963506605.1. NCBI lineage: Eukaryota > Metazoa > Chordata > Lepidosauria > Squamata > Lacertidae > Zootoca > Zootoca vivipara. The sequence goes on from NC_083279.1 coordinate 34,499,248, forward strand.
TATAAGTATAAGTATAAAATAATAATAATAATAATAATAATAATAATAATAATAATAATAATTGTTGTTGTTTAGTCGTTTAGTCGTGTCCGACTCTTCGTGACCCCATGGACCATAATAATAATAATAATAATAAAGACCCATTGAACAGGACTTTCCCAGATAAGCATGTATAGAATTTCAGCCTTCAGGGTTTCTTTGTAACTTACCTAATGTGTGGTATGCATTCTGTATATGATAATGGTTTTGAAAATTATCCAAGCATCCTAGAAACATTTGACCCTCCTCAGTCTCCATTGATATGTAACTTTTAATTTACCCCCCCCCCAAGTTTCTTTTCTTTTCTTTTTTGAAGTTAACTGTGAACACAGTGGACATTCTGGGCAACTTATCACTTTCATATATTACATCAAATTTCATGGTAAGCATTCAAAGGTGAGTGACAACACATACATCTCCCACCATATCTTGCTTTTAAGCTTGGTCATTTATCATATCTAATAATCACAGTATGTGTGTCATACCAAGCTTGCTTAGGATTCCTTTCACAGGGTACTGAGAACACATGTTCCTTAGACTACACTCATGTTCACCATGCATAAAGGTAAAGGTACCCCTGACCGTTAGGACGTCATGGACGACTCTGGGGTTGTGGCGCTCATCTCGCTTTACTGGCCGAGGGAGCCGGCGTACAGTTTCCGGGTCATGTGGCCAGCATGACTAAGCCCCTTCTGGCGAACCAGAGCAGCACACGGAAACGCCGTTTACCTTCCCGCCAGAGCGGTACCTATTTATCTACTTGCACTTTGACATGCTTTCAAACTGCTAGGTGGGCAGGAGCTGGTTCCGAGCAACGGGAGCTCACCCTGTCGTGGGGATTTGAACCGCCGACCTTCTGATTGGCAAGCCCTAGGCTCAGAGGTTTCAACCACAGCGCCACCTGTTTCCAGCCATGCATAGGAGGTTGCTAATATCTGCACCGGTTTCTTCCCCAACCCACCCCGCCTGGATGATGCAGATGCTTTAGACTGTAACAGTTCAGAGCCACAACGGGAGAATTTCAGAGTTCCTATTAGAACAGTGCTGGGGCTAAGACTCTACCAAATAAGGAATATAATAATAAGTTGTTAGCGCAGATCTGCCTGAATGATTCAACTTGTTCTAAGATGAGAATGCTTCCCCCATTGTCATTGTTCTCACTTCGGGGCAGATTGCGCCATTGTTGTATATGCTGTGCTCACCGTGTATCAGAAACTCAGACAATCTTTTCCTCTTGTGGTATAATATAGGGTGCCCAAGGCTGTGTGCGCCTTTCCATTTGCAGTGCAAAGAAATAGTTTCTCTTAGTATGAAATTGTGCCTGCAGATCTTCAACATGCCGCTTTTAATCTAGATTGGTTTTAGATCCTGCCATCTACAACGGTGGCTGTGGTTACTTGATACGCATATGAAAACCCTCCCCTTGATTAAGTTCTCCACACCACTTCCTCCCTGCATGTGCCCCAGATGAATGAGGAATGAGGAAGGAAGTGGTAACTGCGACTGTGGTATACACCCACCGACAATGCCAATGGACTGTCTGTTCATCTATTTTCAAATATACCCACTAGGAATCAATCTGCATTGACATGTTATTTTTGGAACAAAACTAATTTTTTCTAACGTGCTTTTCAGGGGCATAAAATGTGTAACAGGTCCAGAGTGTGCGTGGACTAGGTAGAAGAAAAGATATTCTTGTACACTGAATGTGGAGTGTAATGTCATGTATAGCTTTTTCTTCTTCTTCCAAGTGCCTCAATGAAAGGAGAAACTGCATGTGGTAGGATTCTTCCCCCATACCTATTTTTTCAGCCCTTTTTTTTTTTGTAGCCGATCTTTTTCAAGGTCTGCATTTCCCTGTTCCCAGATGCGATTTTTATGTTATGGTTGAAAAAATTAAAATAAAGGAGTAGGGTTTTTAAAATACCATGAGCAAAAGCTCTGGAACTTTATTGGCCTATGAATCAGAGTTATTAAAAATGTATTGCTTTGACAACTTCATTACAAGGAGAGCAGTCACCCGATAAGGAGCAGATCTGTGGTTACGTGGGACATTTGCATCACTCAAACTCAGGGGATCGTTTAATGGCCATTTACAGAGTTGTAGTCATATTGGAGCAAATGAGTCTATACTAATGTGTATGGCCGCTGAATCTCATTTTCTAAGGTATTTTTTTCTCACTGAAGACAAACAAAGTTAACATAAGCAGATCTACCCAATAATTCCTTTGTGCCTTGTAAACATTCCTTGGAACTATGCATCAAAAAGATTTAATAAGTCTAACATTGGTTTAGTATTCATAAGAAAAGCATTATTGTAATGCTGATAAATGCCAAGACAATTGATTCATCAACAGCAGTATATCTGGGTTTATGTTACCTATCAAGATTCCTTTTCTATACTACAAACTTCTTTTTTATTAAGAAGAAATAAATATATTTCTCTTTTATAACACATGCTTATATCCTTTTGGGGGGGGGGGGACAAACAAGCAACACATATTTTTTTTAATAAAATCCAGCATAATGTAATCATTAGTGCCAAAACAAGTGGGAAGCCTTGGTTCAAATTCCTACTCAATCACAAAGCGCTCTCTCCCCCCCCCCTTGATTTAGTTAAAAGAATTATACTCTGTGTTCCCCTTCCAGAAAGGAGTTGCTCAAAGTGGCTTAAGGGCATAAATGGAAATGTAAAAACAACCCTAATTCCACCCAATAAAACACAAATTATCAAACTAAGAACAGCAGTGGAACACAGGAACACAAATTGCAGCATTCACAACCAGTACATTAAGAAGTAACAGAATCAAAAGTTTGTTTGAATAGGATTGAATAGGGCTTTTTTTTCAGCTGCGACTCGCTGGAACTCTCAGGTGGGCGCCATTGCCATTATAAGACAACAAGTAAGGTGTGCACCTCTTTTTCTAGAAAAATAGCACTGGTTGTATCCAATGCTGTGCACAGTGGGACTTCAAATTCCTTTCCTTCCCCTGTTTTGGAGGGGTCATGTTATGGAGCTGATATGAACTGCCCTGAGACCTCCGGGTATAGGGCAGTATTTAAATTCATTCATTCATTCAATCAATCAATCAAAATATGGAGTGTGCACAAGGGGCTCAGGGGGATAGGAGAGAAAGTGGACATTCCAACCAAAGTGGAACCACATCAGTGAAGCCATCTAGGAAGCCCAGGACCTCCATACACACTGCCCTAGGCTTGCTCCCCAGGGAGATCACTTCGGTGCTGCTAATGCAGCGGTTTGACTTCTCCCCTGGAGGCACACTCCATTGTCTCTCAAGACAGATGGATGCCAACACAACTGGGGAATGCTCCCTGTTGTTATTAGATAGATAGCAATGCCATCTCTCTCTGTGTGTGTAATCAATATTATGTGATTTCCACAATCAGGACATAGCTGACTTCCTATGATAAACGGAAGGTTGTCAGGTTTGGTTGTCTCTCTAATTTTGTGTTATGCCATGTTCTCCCTGGCAGCAATTTTGGGTTATACCATGCCTCCATAGCAGCTTAGCTTAGGCCACACACCACATGGCAACCATTTTGGGACTCCCTCCCTCAAAACCTTCTGCCAAAACTTGAAATATTCTCACTGGTCCAAAACGCTTAGTGAGCCCTGGCATACCAGGTGACACCATAAAGAAAGACTTCTCATGCATTGCCACCAACTGTGCCTTACAAGGCAAAGGCACACACGAGTGGGGCGTAACAGCTTATCTTAAATGACAGATTCCTTGAAGGGGAGCGAGTACTTCAAGTTCTTTGGCCTCAATCTATATAGATTGTATAGAGACATACGCATGCCCGTGTGGTTGAAAAATATTCAGCCCATACACTATAGCTAGCCATGTTATCTGTCTTTGATTACCAGCAGTCACTGTTAGAATATCGGGGTAATTGCTAGTAGTACTACCGGTAGTTGCAGTAAGCTGATAAATTCCCACTTCTGTCTAGTCCAGTTCAGTCCTTCCGGCTGACTTTTCACCTTGATTGCAAAAACACAGTTATCAGAGCATACTTTTGCTTCCTTGAACTTTATCTAATTTTTTTGGTCCTTCAAATGCAAGAGTAAGAAACAAGGAAGCAGTACATTTGATTCACAAAAAAATAGATGAAGTTCTAAGCATATGATATACCAAACGGTTGTTAATTGTACTCGCTGTCATCTGGCAAATGAATGCTACAGTAGTTTCATATGTGAAATGTCAAATGTATTCATTATGCTTACATTACTACACAACACAGCAGAACGGTGCAAGAGGCTTCTCAGAATGGATATTGCCTCTCTCTCTTTTTTTGTTTCAGTTTTCATTAATCTCTTTTAGAGAAGCAACTTCTCTCCCCCACCCCCGACTCCCCCAGCTCATGATACGCTATAGCACAACCTAAACTACGGTAGTGGAATTGCATGTGAACCCTCTGCTGTTTAGATGAACAGGATTGTTGCTACACTGATCCTGGGCCACTGGGGATGAAGCACACAAACTATAGAGCTTATCTGCTTTTCAGGTGTCAGTTAGGGCTGCACATGTAGCCAGACAAAGAAAAGGGAAAAGACTATGGACTTTCCATTCCACTTCTGGATCTTTTGCATGAGTGAGAACAACAGAACCCTTGGTTTTTAAGTATTGGAGCAGAAAATTTCTGTTGACGTGAGTTGTTCCTGTATGGTAGCACATTGTTTAGGTATGTCCTCTGGCTGTGTTCTTCCTGGAAGTACCTGCAGAATGCAGGCATGTTTCATTTGCAATAGTATAATGATACTCCAGACTGTGTAAATTCACATTCCCCTTCAAAGTTGCCATCTGGATAGGAGCTTCCAGGAGATGTTTTTCTCCTGGGTAGCTACAGACTGACTTTGCAGCTGCCCTGGAGAAGCTAACCAGGAAGGTGTTCAGACTTCCCAGTGTCTGTTCCACATGGCCAAGAGACCATATCTATAATTTACAATATGGAAATGGCCTGAGATACTCCCACTGTGCCATGCTGTTCCTCAACAATTAGAAACAAGTCAGAATAATGAAGGTGGAGATGTACCTCAATAATATGAAGAGGATCTAACACACTGGAGAAACAAAGTGGAACATATTATATAGAACCTGGCAGGGTTGTTGATGGCAGCCATACAGCAGTGCTTTAAAATTCATTTATTAGTGATATTTACTGAGGCACTGAATGGGTTCTGAATTAAAACAGCATAATTAATTGATTAAAGTTTCACGCAGTGGGGAAGTGTGTTAGAGCTAAATACTGTTTCTAGCATCAGTTTGAATTAAAACCACCCTGAGCTAAAACTATCCAGAGCTAAATTAGGAATGTCTGTGAGGAGAGAGAAATGTTGACAGGTCTGAATTATCATATATCAACACAGATGTTTAAAGGAGGTTGATTCAATTTTTTTTTAAAGGGAAAAGAAAAACACTGGCACTGTAAAATATTTTTGTGAAATCTTTTTTCTTTCTAAGTGCAGCCTGTTGAATTATAGATTTACATAATAGAGTTTAAAATAAAGTAAGTCATTCACAGGCATTTGTTGCAAACCAGAACGGACAACAAACATAATTAATAACTGTGTAAATTATTTATTTTACACTATTAATTATATCATTGTTACATTATTACTTGAACAATTTATATACCACTTTCCTCTCGGAGTTCCCCAGGAACAATATGCTGGTATGTTAAATGCAGCGCCTTATTAACAGCAGAGTTCAGTTCAGGCATTTGAGATGCAGATATTTACAAGTGGAAATCTCCCACTCGTTCCTCTTTCACAGTACAGATACGTTTAGCCTGACATATTGCTCTGTGCACAGTTCTTCCCTAATTATCTGAATTAACTCTATTAGTACCATTTTTAAACTTAAAGTGCAGTAGACCTGGTGCACTTTTCCGAAATATATTTAATATTTTTGCTATAAAACCTTATCTAATACCTAAATACTTTTCTATATAAAAGGAGAAATTTACATGCTGATGAATTTTGATGTATATATTTTTTAAAAAAATTGCTGCAAAAAATGTGGAGAACTGAATCTAGATTTAGAAAGCTGAAAAAATAAAATTCTTAGATTCAGCCACGACTGCTTCCAAAAATAGATTTGTGCACAATCCACTTTTGTGAACAGGGGATGGATGAATATCTTCTCCATGCTCTAACAGTTGAATTAAACAGGGTTTTAGTTAAACCTATAAATTCTTCCCAAGCCTCAAATCTACTGATTTGGAACTTACGAGATACTAAATTAACCAAAATGGCTTTTAGTTGCTATATTGGCCGGGTGGGTTTTTCTAAAAGTGCTGCAGGAATTCATGGAGATGAGGAAGTCCACTTCAAGCATTTATGAGATTAAAGTGAAATGAAAGAACTCTGCCAATAAAATGTAAGCACCACTGTCTTCCACAATAAAAGGGAAAGAAATATAGTAACCTGAAAGCTTTATTAGAAATCCCCATCCATCAAGGCAGAGAACTGCAAGTGGGATTTACCAAGAAAATAATAGTAACCCTTTGAAAATGTATAGTGCATTTTATTTACATGCAGTTTTAATAAACTAGTAGAACATAACTAACAGTGGGGATGGGGGCAGAGAAGGCTGTCCAAGGAATGGTTTCTTGCATGTAAATTTTCATTTTTGGGGTGGTTTATGTTGAGAGTGTCAAGTTCAACTAAGTTTCAATCAGTATAGACCCATTGAAGTTACCAAACATGACTAAGTTCGGTCCATTCATGTCAGTGGGTCTACTCTGAAGTAACACTTAGTTGAATGCTGCTTAAGAATTGCAAAAAGGGACAGTGGCATTTAATGCCAGGCAATTCATTTAACCTATTGGAGTGGGTAAGTAGTAAAAAGTTAGGGAGAGGTTGTAGCTGAATGGCAGAGCACCTGCTTTGCCTCCTAATGGTCTCATGTTCAGAAATTAAAGCATCTTTCATGGCTTCAAATAATATTCATATACAGTATTAGGGAAATCATGGACATAAATGTTTATGTAAACTTATTTAGTGCAACATTATTGTCTAAAATAGAAGATTGACTGAATTACAGAATGTCTGGATACACATTCAACAGCATAGTTAGTAAACTATGGAATGAAGAAACTTAAAGATTGTGTAATATCCCTTTACCACACCAAGAAACAAATGAGTCTTTGGGTGCCTGCTGTGTTTGCCTTCAGTTTCTTGAGTCATCTTGGTAGACCACAAACTTGACCATAGCTGCCAAGTTTTCCCTTTTCTCGCGAGGAAGCCTATTCAGCATAAGGGAAAATCCCTTTAAAAAATGGATAACTTGGCAGCTATGAACTTGACATGAGTCAGCAGTGTGATGAAGCAGCTAAAAAAGCCAATGCAATTCTGGGCTGCATCAATAGGAGTATAGCATCTAGATCGAGGGAAGTAATAGTACCACTATATTCTGCTCTGGTCAGACCTCACCTGGAGTACTGTGTCCAGTTCTGGGCACCACAGTTCAAGAAGGATACTGACCAGCTGGAACGTGTCCAGAAGAGGGCAACCAAAATGGTCAAAGGCCTGGAAACGATGCCTTATGAGGAACGGCTTAGGGAGCTGGGTATGTTTAGCCTAGAGAAGAGAAGGTTAAGGGGTGATATGATAGCCATGTTCAAATACAGTGGTACCTCTACTTACGAATGTTTCTACTTACGAATGGAGCTCTATCCGCCATCTTGGATGCGGTTTAGATAGGATTTTTTCTACTTACGAATTTTTAGGTAGGGTTGCTTCTACTTACGAATTTTTTCTCCCAATGCATTCCTATGGTATTCGACTTACAATTTTTTTTGACTTACAAATGTGCATTCGGAACGCATTAAATTTGTAAGTAGAGGTACCACTGTATATAAAAGGATGTCATATAGAGGAGGGAGAAAGGTTGTTTTCTGCTGTTCCAGAGAAGTGGACAGGGAGCAATGGATTCAAACTACAAGAAAGAAGATTCCAGCTAAACATTAGGAAGAACTTCCTGACAGTAAGAGCTGTTCGACAGTGGAATTTGCTGCCAAGGAGTGTGGTGGAGACTCCTTCTTTGGAGGTCTTTAAGCGGAGGCTTGACAGCCATATGTCAAGAATGCTTTGATGGTGTTTCCTGCTTGGCAGGGGGTTGGACTGGATGGCCCTTGAGGTCTCTTCCAACTCTATGATTCTATCTGGGCACCACTCATTCTACATTTGGGTTCCAAAGAACATTCACAAACCAGAACACTCACTTCCAGGTTTGCGGCGTTTGGGAGCCAAAACATTCGACTTGCAAGGCTTTCGTCAATCAAGGTATGACTATACAGAGATTTAATGGCTGAAGGTTTGGCACTGGACCAGGGCCGTCTTAAGCATGCCCGGCGCCCTGGCGCCGTGGTGCGATGGATCCCTCCGGCGCCCCCCCCCCTGGGGCAGCCTGAGTCGCGCCTCTCAGGGAGCGCAGCGGCGCCCCTGGTGGCCTGGCGCCCCGCGCCACCGGGGGCAGGCCTAGAGCCGGCCCTGCACTGGACTTAAAAGACTCTTTCTATCTCTCTCTGTGTGTTTGTTCTGTGAAGATCTATGCCAGTGTAACATTATATCATTGGAAGTTCCTTATTTCTGAATGTCTGGTTATCCCATGGGCTATTTTGAGATAAACGAGTTCCAAAGCTTTTGTTCCATCTCCACAGGCATGTCTGGTCAATATTTTTTCTTAGAAACATGCTCTTCTCTTGTTTTCTTATCTTTTTGAATTCTTTCCTTGACCCCATAGGAGCTTAGTTGTATTTTTCCTCTACATGAGAGATGAGGACCCGTAGCCCTCCAAATGTTGCAATCCAGCTCCCATCAGCTCCAGCCAGCATGGCAAAGAGTCAGGGATTATGGGAGTTGTAGTACAACAGCATCTGGGGGACCACAGGTTACCCATCTATGCTCTGGACCTTGTCCTCAGCCTTAACCTTGTCTAGAAAACAGAAAAGTTAGCATAAGTATCAGAAAACCCAGGCGTGACCCTGACTGTCAGAACAGCTAAAAGAGGCAAAGCAAATGGGAGTGAAGCTCAGCTAAGATTCCTTATTATGCTTTTTAATTTTTCCATTTAATGGCCACCGTGAAGCAGGCATGGAGGAATTTGTGTGACACATTTTGGATATTTGACTTGGTAACTGTGAAATTACATAACTGTCAAAGGGGAGGAGAGCATTTCTAGTTAAGCAGATATTGTCAAACTGCTGAGATGGAGTCTAAGAAAAATTTCCTCTAATCAACTGATGCATACTTCTTCTCACGCTATTTTCTGTGGAAATGTGTTTCTCTTGACAAGCATGAAAAGCTGTCATATGATAGTTTATTGACTTTGCTCTGTGTTATCAGAGGCATTGCAATTGTTCAGCCTTGAGGAAGACTTATGTATATCCTGGTGCATTCTGGTCTTATTTGACTGCTGGCCATCTTCCCTCTGTTTCAGAAAAGTAGCCTACCTAAAAATAATTAAATTGTAGTTGAATTATATGGATGCCGGTTATATTTAAAAAAAATGGCAGACCTCAAATAAATGTATTTTTTTCTCCACACTAATACTGTTTATTACCATCTTCAACTTCAAACAAGCAAATGAACATAAGACATTTTCCTGCTTTCCATTTTCTGGTCTGTGGATGCTGAATATCATGTGTGAATACTATTAATGAGTGATGAGAGAAGTGGATAGGGTAGACCCAGAAAATTTTGCTGACATCCCACAGGTTAGAGCAAGCCTGGTTTTGTTTTGTTTTTTCTTTCCTGAAAGCCTGCCTAAGGCTGCAGTCCTAACACAATTGCCTGGGAGTAGGCCCCATTGAACTGAATAGGACTTATTTCTGAGTAATGTGGCTAGGATTGTGTAGTCAGTTTGCAACTATTCATTTAAAGGGGTGCTCAATGAAGTAGTAGAAGTAGAAGAGTTTGGATTTGATATCCCGCTTTATCACTACCCGAAGGAGTCTCAAAGCGGCTAACGTTCTCCTTTCCCTTCTTCTCCCACAACAAACACTCTGTGAGGTGAGTGGGGCTGAGAGACTTCAGAGAAGTGTGACTAGCCCAAGGTCACCCAGCAGCTGCATGTGGAGGAGCGGGAAAGCGAACCTGGTTTGCCAGATTACGAGTCCACTGCTCTTAACCACTACACCACACTGGTCATTCATTATATTGGTCATTCCACTAAACTAGCATCCAGCTACTACAAATGAAGTAGTTCCATTTGTACAAGGATTTCCATTTGTGCAAGAGAGCTTCCCCTCCCTTTCCTCTCTCTGTGCAGCCCTGCACCCTCCCCAGATTTTCTCTGGAAAAAAGCAAACACTTTTAGGGAGCACACAGGGAAACAAGTGTGCCAGCTTGCACCCACCATTGAAGGGGTCGGGCTGTATGCATGCCATGACATCACTCGTGCACGCTGCGTGGCATCCTGACATGTCGTGTGCACAACCGCCGTGAAATTTTACGGGGGCACTGGTCCCCTTCTTGAAAATTTGGGAGGCATGGTCCCCCGCCCCACTAGAGGGCACCTTCAGGGATTGGAGAGGAAGGGACACTCTTTAGCACATCCATAAGTCCTCAAACTAATGGAACTACTTTACTGTTTGTTGTATATGCAAATTTGTGTCATCAGCCTTCGGCCCCAAGTCTTTGGCTTGACATGCTGGTTTAAGACACTGATGCACCTGATGCCATTTTCAAAACAGAGAACATTATTCTATTTCTTTCTTGCAGACTGCAGTGGCACACTAGGAAGGAAGTCTATGTGTTAAAATAGTTTGATTCTTCATTTACGATTGCAGATTTCATTAAATAATGGCATTGAACAATTCCAGTATCTAATGAAGCCTCACTCTTAACAGGAATTTACCAGAACAAAGGGATTATTAATTGCTGGAAGATTAATTCAATCCTAGCAATGATCCCCTGACACAATGAGATTATATACCAGCTGGGAGACGTACAGAGAGCAGCCTTCCTTTTAATGACCGGCCTTATAACAGTTCATCAAATTTACAGATTACAATTCTGACAGCTCTTTGTGTCTGACAGCGTATTATATTGGCCATTCCACTAAAGTAGCATACAGCTAATGCATTTTACTTTTCTGTAATGACGAGAAAGGCATCTATTAATGCTCTGTTGGTGTTGTCAAGCATCACCGCAGCATTTCACAATCACATAATGCAGTGGAGCATTATGACATTGCTGTGGAGCTGAAGTTTATTTCCCCCTCACACTCCTTGTCCAGGTCTTACGCTGTTTTGCTGCAGCTCCTTCCTAAACCAGTTTCTCTGGGCTTTTAGCATGCTTCTTATCTTCCCTCTTGAATCCCTCATGAAGCTTTATAGATTGATTGCTTGCTTCTTCCTTTGACTCCACTTACGGGCATGCTCAGCCTACTTTATAACTGTCTGGATTTTGAAGACAGTCCGAACTCTGGAGAAGAGAAAACTCTGAATATCACTGCTTGTCCTACACAACAGTACCTTTCAATGCATTGCCATCTCTCTCTCATTGACTATCTAGATGTTTTAATGGTTTTTAGCGAATGCTGTACAAATGACAGGTTGAGAAGCAGCATGAATTGCCATGCAGTGAAGGATTCTCCAGCACACACACCCCACTCATACCTTTTGAGTTGGCATAAAGGGGGGTAACACAGGACTGAGCCTTGAATCAGCTCCTTGAAAAGGAACAGGCTCGCTTGGCATAGGAAGATAGGCAGAAGGGGGTTACCTTTTATTTGTAAATAGGCTGTTTTCGAACCTAATTACAGTGGGAGAAGGTTTCTAGTGGAGGGTTTAATGGGGCACATTAAGCCTTCCCTTCCCAACTCCAAAATTTCCCCAATTAGGCTTGCAAAAGCCTTCCTATATGGCTTCCCCCCACCACACACTCCAAGACTAAAATCTGCACAGGGGCAGAAAAAGGAGCTGGTGCTCTGGAGAGGCATGAGTGCTGCATTGGCCCCAAGGGGCTATCAGTTCCCCACCCCTTCCCTAAGACGACCGCTATTGTCAAAGCTGACCACACTGACAGTCCTGTTTTAGGATTTAGGGTCCACCTTCCCCACCTAACCATCTAATAAGTGAGCATTGTTTTTGAAGTTTACAACACCAATCATTTACTGTGTTTCTCATATTATAAGACACGTCTTATATTTATTTTTTCCTCAAAAAACACACACTATGGCTTATTTTCAAGGGATGTCTTATTTTTTTCCTCCTCCTCCTCCTCCTCCTCCTCCTCCTCCTCCTCCTCCTCCTCCTCCTGTGGCCGGCATTGCTGCTGCGCCTATCACTATGTCTTATTTTCGGGGTATGGCTTATATTCCTTGAATGCTTAAAAATCCTGCTATGGCTTATTTTATGGGTATGTCTTAAAATATGAGAAACAGGGTATTTGGCATTCCATTGCATGAGAGGGTCGCTGTTTCTGGACCACTGTCTGTTTCATAGAATCATAGAGTTGGAAGAGACCACAAGGGCCATCCAGTCCAACGCCCTGCCAAGCCGGAAACACCATCAAAGCATGCCTGACAGATGGCTGTCAAGCCTCCGCTTAAAGACCTCCAAAGAAGGAGACTCCACCACACTCCTTGGCAGCAAGTTCCACTGCCGAACAGCTCTTACTGTCAGGAAGTTCTTCCTAGTGTTTAGGTGGAATCTTCTTTCTTGTAGCTTGAATCCATTGCTCCGTGTCCACTTCTCTGGAGCAGCAGAAAACGACCTTTCACCCTCTTCTATATGACATCCTTTTATATATTTGAACATGGCTATCATATCACCCCTTAACCTTCTCTTCTCCAGGCTAAACATACCCAGCTCCCTAAGTCGTTCCTCATAAGGCATTGTTTCCAGGCCTTTGACCATTATGGTTGCCCTCCTCTGGACATGTTTCACCTTAGTACCAACTTCCTAGTGTCTGCATGGGCAGGAATACAAAAAATTACCCAGTTGTCCTTCTTAGCATAGTTTGAAAGGCACAAAGCAGCCCCTAAACACACTTTTCTCTGTAGACATTTAGTTCCTCTGCCTCCTGCTATTCTGAAAGTCTATTGAACAAAGAAAGAACGTGAATTAATATGTGGGAAATAGTCTATCTCGATGGCCTAGTATGCTTACATTTGTTCCAGCAAGGCAACAAGTGAAACCTTGTTAATGCCCCTTAGGATTTTAAAAGTGTGATTTATTGTCTGCACAGGCAATTCAGTCTCAGAGATCCTCTGCGTTTTCAGCTTTCCGAGCTGCGCCCAGGGCTTTTTGTTCCCTCATCTCCGGTAGCCCTCTCACCCACAAGACCTTGATTATTGAGTGTAAGTGCAGAGCGAGTCAACGAAAAATTTCCAAGCTCTGTCAGCTTGCCTCTGAGTAACTTTCCCATAGCTTATCTTGAGAGCAATGATGTATGATAGAAAAATGTCTCATGTGGAATTAACTCTTGAAATACATTCACTGCGAGTATTCTGAGCTCACATTTTCATTTGATTAAAAAAAGAAGAAGGCAGTTTGGAAACCTAATGTTAAAACCAGCTCCAGCTTAATCCACTTCATCTGTGGGGAAAGGGGGAGTCGTGGTGTTGTGATGTTCCCAGTTGTATAAATAGTTTAAGGCCACAGCTTAAAAAAATGCACTTGTTTTCATTTTTGATATAAATATACAAAAAAAAATCCATCTAAAATGCCTCAAGTACAACAAAAACATATTAAAATAACAATAGATTAACTGCCCTGGGAAGTCAAAACCATATTCACCTGATGCTAAAAAGATAGTAATGTTGGCACCAGACACAGTTCTTTGGGGAGGAAGTTTCATAAATAGAACGAAGCCATTCTCTTTCTAGTCACCATCCTCTCAAGTGGTAGGAGCACCTGAAGGAAACTCCCAATTGAACTCCCAATTTCCTATTTCCTTTTCTCTCCCATTTTGTGTGTTGCATAGTGAATCATAATTTCTGGACAAGACCATTTAGAAAAAAAATATTATCATTATAGGTGCTTAGCAGATAATAAGCATGCATTATCTGTGGCGCTAGTAGTATACTGCACGATTCCTATCTGTATAATCTACACAAGTAACCTTACTCTTTGGAGATCTTAAAACACAAAAAACAGTTACTTGGGGAGATTGGAGAAGCTGTGATTAAAATGTGATATTCATAAATGTGACTATTAGACATGTTATTCCTATGAAGACACCATGGAGGGCATGGTGTCCAAGAGGATCTGAGGAATCTCTGGCCTCAGATTCATTCTTCGTTGGCTCAGATAAAAATCTGAGCTGCAGAAAAACACTTGTAATGCTTTCCTTTCCATTTGTTCCCTACCCTTGCCATCCCAAATGACAATGTTTTCTCAGGACATGACATCTGTGACATCTGTGTGTTCAGTGGAAAGGAGGTTCTATGCACGTGCAAAGGAATGAACAGTCCCGTAGAGAGATTTTCTCACAGAGATGTTTCTGTGCTTTCTGAATAGTGTTGTGGGAGCAGATAAGCGCATAAGAAGAGTCTTGCTTGTTCAGACCAAATGCCTATCTAGTTCAGTATCCTGTTCTCACAGGTTGTGAGGGCGAAGACACACAAGGAGGTTTGAAGGGGAGGTTGAATGGATAGTCCGCATGGCCTGCTTTCATGTGTCAAACACTAAAGCCTAAAACTGAAAATATGCCAAACAATCACATCCCTTGAGTCTTTTCAAGAACTGGTGATAACCATATCATAGCTTGCTTCACATTGAAAATCATTGATTGTCAGAATGAAAGATGCACACACCAGAGAATTTTTATAAATGGCTAATGTGTGTGTTCTTTCAATTCTGATTGTTCGCATTCTGAATATAACTTTGTAACGTATCTTCTATGGTTATTTCTCTTTTCCCCTCCTCCATTCTTACAGGTAAATCTATTTGGAAAGCATTTTTTTTCACTCCAAATTTCAGTCCACGAGATTCCAACGGCTGCCATGATGATCATGTATGTTTTTGCTACGGAAATCATGTCACGTACCATGACCCACCATTGCTTTTTGAACTTTCCAAGGACCCAGAAGAAAAAAACCCACTGACACCAGAAACTGAGAGTCATTTCCATGAAATCATTCAAGTCATTCAGCAGGCAGTGAGCAACCACACCAAGTCACTGGCCGCGGTTCCAAACCAGCTTTCCCTGGAAAATATGTTGTGGAAGCCTTGGCTTCAGCCATGTTGTTCTTCTTTCCTCCAGTTTTGCTATTGTGACCATGAGTCAAGAGAAAACAAGAAATTGCCAGAAGCATGACATCGCTAATGTACAATCACACCGATGCTTTAGGGATAAACAAGATGAGGGTGGGGAACAGATCATACTTTGACCTAAAAAAAATGTAAGGATTTGGCCTTTCCTGAGCCTCCCGGGTGGTTCTGCTCAAATAGTCAGTGATGTGCAGTGATACTAGTGCTGTGCAAAGATTGCTCTCTCAGATTCACAGTTCCATAAACAGACTGGGCATTTTCAAGGATGCTTCCAGAGGCTGATGAAATGTACTGTACTGTATATGTTTTCAGAGGAAAGCAGGTTTCCAAGGAATGGAGCAAGTGGCAGCAACATTATTAACACAATGGGGGACACCATCTTTTTTATCCACAATGCTACAGTATCATGTCATGGTGTAGCATCATTCCCAACAAGTTATTATAGGAATATATGTCAGACTGGCTGCAAGGCCCAGATGCTTCCACCCTATTAAAATGGACAAGACATTGCTTGAGGGGAAGGTGGGGACAATTAAAGGAAGATGCTGATAAACCCCCTCTTACTCTGAAAATGTATATGCTTTTGTTGCCCCCTCCGGGGGGTGCACAATGATACTGCAAGCTCTAAATGATACCATAGTCTACAAACATATTATAGTTTAGTTTCAGAACACTTGTCAATGCAACTGTCTTTCTGGTGGCCAAATTACTTGAAGGAATGATCATAGAGGAGTCACCCAGATTCCCATTCCCTTGTTACCATATCCCTTCTACTAACTTCTGTGTCACACCACCCAATGGCATCTTATATAAAGACAAGGGCTTGCCAAAAAACATTTGTTACCTGAGGCAATGGACAAGATGCTTCGTCTCCCTAACTCCTGATTACACAGGCAGCAGAATTTTATTTCCACAGTGGTGAAAGTAGAGAGCATCCTTCGCTGAACATGAAGGCAGCAGGACAGTTTAGGGTGAGCAGGACAAGCTGTGTGGCACACCTAGACCTGTCTCCTGCTCCCAATCTCCATCACCCAGCATTTGCCTCCGAAGGTGGCCACCTCATTCTACCTAATTTTAGGGTTGGCTTTGTAACTTGAAAATGAACATACGTACTTTCTTCACAGTTTGAAAACAAAATAGGAGAAAGCATCAACTTATGACTAGGATGAATAATATCTCATTAGATGGATTGGTGCTGTTGGAGAATGGCTGATAATATTAATTATTCACAATCATCTCTGAACAACGTTATAATAATACCGAAGCACTTTATGTTACAACACGATACATTTTAATTATTTTGTAGTGCAGAGTGCCAAAACGCATAGCTATTTGTAAATCTCTTACCTAACTAATGCAAATTATTCAAACTATTGGGTCATATATAGTGGCTTTTGGAAATGAGATTCTTAGGGCATGGACAGTGCATGGCTACTCAGGAGTAAGTGCTATGGAGTTCAGTGGAGCTTGCTCCCAAATATGTGCACCTAGGAATTCAGCCTAAGGGAAAGGGAAAATTAATAAGCACTTATTTTAAAAGTCTAAACGTAAAACTGCTCATTTTGTTGAAATTAAATAATGGCCATATCATAATAAATTGACAGATGCTGTGATTATGAAGCCTCTCTTAATAGTTTACAGAGAAATATCATAGTAGACAAACAGGTTGCTATTGGATGAGTTGTTCTTATCCAAGATAAAGGATGGGAGAGGATAGGAGAAAAGAAAGGAAGTAATAGCTGATAAAGTGGTTGCAAAAAAGAGCAGAAAGGCCTAAGAAAGGGAGGCTGGTAAGGGGTTTGATGGGTAAGTGGCTCATCCAAATTGAGCAGAGTCATTGCTGCTCCTTCATAGCCTAACCCTTTGCTGCGATCTGTATTTAATAAACCATGGGCCTAGTTCAACCCCACATACTTGTGTATTGTGCCTGCTCCGGCTACAAATCTGTGGCTTTAGGCTTCCAGTAAACAGTGTTATGTACAGAGGCCGTGTTGCTCATTGAAACCCCAGTGCATTGAGAACCCAGTGGTTCTCAAGCTTTTTTCTCTGTGCCACACTTCCATAAGAAATTTTTTCTCGCACTGCACCAATTTTTTTATTGATAATAAATTGGAAAACAAAAAGAATCAACTCCTAGCAGTGCTTGATTTATAACATAGAACACAACTACTTTATAGTTTTCTCATGGGACATCCATAATAAAATAGAAAGCCATGCAGCTACATGAGAACAGGAACCATTCCCAAAATATAATTATAAATTCTCTTACATTTATACCTTAAGTATGTATACAAGCTCGATGAGCTGACTTTTGCTGTGTAATCTCATGTATATTTGGTCTGATTTGAGACGAACCAATTCTCATTTCTTCATCAACACGAAGCTTTTCTCTTTTCTGATCTTGCATGTTTGTCAGTGTTGAAAATCCCTGTTCAAAACAATACGGAGAATTGTGAAAAATAGCCAATGCTATTGAAGAGATGCAGGGATACTGCCCCCCCCCCCCACCAAAGTAGGTAAAAGTAAAGGAACCCTGGACAGTTAAGTCCAGTCAAAGGCAACTCTCAGGGGTGGCACTTATTTCTGCTTTCAGGCCGAGGGAGCTGGTGTTTGTCCACAGGCAGCTTTCCGGGTCATGTGGCCAGCATGACTAAACTGCTTCAGACACAATAGAACACCATGTTACCTTCCCGCCACAGTGGTAGCTATTTATCTACTTGCACTGGTATGCTTTCAAACTGCTAGGCTTAACCTAATCAGCAAGCCCAAGAGGCTCGGTGGTTTTTAGACCACAGCGCCACCTGCTATATTTACTATACTATACTGGAATGTTTAAATGTTTCTTTTATGTTTCTTTTATTGTCCTTGAATCATCCCACCACACTTCTCAGAACCACTGCCTTAACCTAAACCACGGGTCAGCAACCTTTTTCAGCCATGGGCCGGTCCACAGTCCCTCAGACCATGTGGTAGCCCGGACTATTTTTTTTTTGAGGGGGGGGGGGAATGAACAAATTCCTATACCCCACAAATAACCCAGAGATGCATTTTAAATAAAAGCACACCTTCTACTCATGTAAAAACATCAGGCAGCCCCCACAAATAACCCAGAGTTGCACTTTAAATAAAAGGACACATTCTACTCATGTAAAAACATGCTGATTCCCGGACCGTCCGTGGGCCGGATTTAGAAGGCGATTGGGCTGCATCTGTTGCCTACCCCTGACCTAAACCAAAGCTTTCCAAACTGTGTGTCATGACATGTTAGTGTGTCAGCTGCAGTGTGTAGGTGTGTTGTGCAAATGCTCCCCACGCTCCTCCTGGGGCTGGAAAGGGGTTAGTTTAACCTCTGGTTTGCTAGGAAAACTGAATTACCGGTACTGTGTCGTGAAATTATGCATGTCTAAAAAGTGTGCACCAACATGAAAAGTTTGGAGAGCTCTGACCTAAACCCTTCTTGTTCCAGATGCACACCAGGCAGGTATTTATGATATCACAAAATAATTCTGGGATAACCAATGCAGTCTTTTTATATATTGCCATTGAAACATAGGTGGCGACCATTCAGCTTGCTTGAATGCTTTATTTAATCACAGGATACATTGACTACATGGAGCCTTGATGTTTGTTTTCTCTTCTTGCCAGAATTGTAAGTGCTTTCCTGCTGTTATCTGTGTATAGATGGCAGTAGGTGTTTAAAAAAGGCATTGCGCACCTTCTTAGCTTATTGTGCTTACAGCCAACAAAAGTAAACAACAACAAAAGCTGTATTTCTTTGGAAAACCCACTTGCACTTGTTGAAGCAAAAAAACAAACATGTTGTGGATTCTCCCTCTGGTCTTCCTGACATTCTACTTGGAAAACAATACCCCAGTTTGATGCATAACAACATGCACCAAGCAAGAAATTCCCATTATATATATATATATATATATATATATATATATATATATATATATATATATATATTTAAAGGCACATTTATTTCATTTGCAAAGCTTCAGGTCAAATTCCAATCAAGTTCAGGTACCTGTATTTCTTCCAGATGCCAATGTGTATGTCATATATAACTTATATATGATATGATTAGTGAGCTTTTCCTTAAAGTCTTTATTCTAGGGAGCTCACAAGGCTGAAAGACTAACTGTGCAATTCAATCCATGTCTACTGAGAAGGAAATCCCATTAAGTACTGTGAGGCTTGCGCCCAAGTCAGTGGGTATAGGATTGCAGCCAAGAGATTGAAATTGGTGAGCTTTTTCATTCTTGTTTGTTTGTTTTTTTTAAAAAAAATTAAAACAACAATCTTTACTGATGGTCAAAATATGCATTACATAAATAAAAACAAAACAATATATAACATTGATGAATAAATAAAACTTCAGTACATATTGTGTATTCATTGTCTGAGCCTTTATTTACCTCCCCCTCCCCCCTTCCCTCCCAGTACTGTCTCCCCCTCTACTTCTCAGCCTTCACTATGCTATGCAATAAATTTGCTATTTTTGTCTACACACTACAATTTTTTTGATTGGTGGTAATTTTGATCCTCCTTGATTCTTTCTTAATCTTCAATTTCTTTTTTTTCCCCTTCCCCCCTTTTTCTATCTCTCATTTATTTGGGCCTTTAATATTCTGGAAAGAGATTTGGCCTTTCCACCTGGCACTTAATATATTCTATAAACAATTTCCGATTTTTTTCCACTTTCTTCTTTCTTTATCCCTTTAACTTCCTCATATTTTATTGCCATATTGTAATACATGAATAATTTGGTTTGCCAATCCTCCTTATTCGGTATCTTTTGGGACTTCCAATCCTTCGCTGCTGTTGTGGCATAACTCACTAGACATCAATCTTTTGGTTTAATATCTTCCCCCAGCATACCTAAAATAAAAATCTCCAGGTTTTTCTTAAATGAATATTTCAGCATTTTCTTCAATGCTCTGTATATCTCTTCCCAAAACACCTTGATATCTTTACACTGCCACCACATGTGGATGTAGGAGCCGATTTCTCTGTGGAGCTTTTTCATTCTTGTTAGTGCTTACATTGTATTATTCTCTTTGTGTAAATTCTGTTGCCTGTTTTTAACTTCATTTCAAAATAAAATGAAGAAGAAGAGGATAAGAAGAAGTGGTGTGAGCTGGGGCTTCGTTTGTCAGAGGTTTGCTTGATTTAACATTTGATTTTAGCATTTCTTAAGCCTTGTTTTCAAAGGCCTCTGCAGCACCCTGTCCTGAATAGTCTTCCCAGCTCCATGCTAGAGATTCTAAGCCAAGAAGAAAGAAATTCTTGTTATGCTGAGAGAACCACAAGAGTGCTGACCTTTAAAGCCCTAAATGGCCTTGGTATTGTATACCTGAAGAAGCATCTCCCCCCCCCCAATTGTTCAGCCCGGACACTGAGGGCCTTCTAGTGGTTCCCTCACTGTGAGAAGTGAGGATACAGGAAACCAGACAGAGGGCCTTCTTGGTAGTGGCGCCCACCCTGTGGAATGCTCGTCCATCAGAAGTCAAGGAAATAAACAACTCTCTTACTTTTAGAAGACATCTGAAGGGAGCCCTGTTTAGTTGTTAATGTTTAATGCTGTATCATGTTTTTAATATTCGGTTGGGAGCCACCCAGAGTGGATGGGGTATAAATAATAAATTATTATTATTATTATTATTATTATTATTATTATTATTATTATTATTTATTACATAGGCTGAGGGGTCCTGCTTCTTATAAAGGGTTATCATGGTCACTCCAAACATTCATGGGAATTTGGATTAAGTTGTTGCTTTTTTCTGAAGAGGATGGCAACCACTTCTACTTTGAGCTTATGCAACCAACCAAGTGACATTTATTTTTTCACATAGAACTTTGAAAGCAAATAAGTAATGGGTGAGAACCAAACTTAGCCATACAGCAGGGCCATTGAAATCAATTGATTTAAGCTATTCCTCAGCTTGGATATCACTCAAAGTGGCGAAATAATATTCATCAGAAACCTCAATTTCTTCTTCATTGCTATTATAAATACTTTTTTTCTTACCTGTGAAATGCAAACGTATAAAATAATTTAATTGTCGTTTTATTGGAATTATTTTTTTCTTCCATACACTCAAATAATTCAAACCCTTCTATGTCTAATGCCTTCCCTTGCGCCGACATACCAATATAATACAAGTATTACAAAGAACTAGACAATAAAGCAAATGCAAAACACAATATCAATATTTTAAAGAGCAAGTGGTGTGGATTTGTGCTGTGGTGACATATTCAACATGGAAAGATGAAGTGAAGAAATAAAATAAATATTAATTAGTCAAATAGAATAACGATAACTGGTTTCATGGTTCGCCACTGTTGAATAAATTCAAATTTTTAAAAGGATGTGTATGTTTGCATATGTGCTGTCTGGTTTGATATGAATAAAATGATTATTCTAAGGGTTTTTGATATGCAAATGTTTTTGTCTTCAGCAGTTCCTTTTCATTTTTAGAAAAGGAAGAATTGTAATGGAGGCTAAGAAAATGAACACAATCTATTGCCGCTTGGCAAGAGTCTGCAAAAGCCGATCTTAGATAACATGTTGAGAACATTTGATAAATGCCCTTGTCCATGTAAGTGTTTAAGCTCCGGAGAGATGGTTAGGAATAGGAAATCCAGGCCATAGCACCTCTCTGTCAGCTACATATGAAAAGTGCAGCAATTCATTGTCATCTCATCATTCACTGGGCTTTTAAGAGACATATTACTTTGCCGAAGGACCATCTCGGTGTTCCAGCCGTCTTCATTCTGATGATTGCTAAAAATGAATGGTGATCCTTTCTGAGGCGCTGAGATTTATGCAGCTGAACGGCAACCCTCTTTGATTATCTTTCAATGAGATGCTGTCATGAGCAGGCATCCCTGGAAGCTAGATGGCATCCTGCCCTCTCTGGAAATTCATGACAATGACAAAAGTGTTTCCCCAAAGACCAAACAACTACTTTCATGTGAACTGTGCAAGCAGCGAATTATATTTTGTTTCCCCCCACTTCACAGTTTACATCAACAATTGCTGGAATATACAAGGGTTCTATACAATAGATGATTGATAGACAGACAGACAGACAGACAGACAGACAGATCCTAGATAGTTCTTTTACTTCCAGGCACAAAACCTCAACGTATCAACAACCAAATTATATTGAGAAAAGCAACTTCAGTTGACTGTTCATCTTCATAAGAAATAATATGAAGAAATATGCATCATTTGTTAAAGTGTTCTCCCACAAATACCATTGCATGAGGGGGAGAGTGGAAATACACTCATCGGGCCTTCACTATATAAAATTGGAACAGTAATAGTATTTGACATCCTAATGAATGAAAGCATAACACAAGTTGTCCTAGTCTTTCCTTCTCCAGTTTTGTTTTGGGGCTGTATCTGTTTTTATCAGTTTCCTGTGAAGTCATTTGGACTAAGCTGATTGAACATCCATACCTTAAATTTTATAGTCTGGATCAGACTCTTAAATGCTGGGTGACCTTGGGCTAGTCACACTTCTCTGAAGTCTCTCAGCTTCACTCACCTCACTGAGTGTTTGTTGTGGGGGGAGGGGAAAGGAGATTGTTACCCGCTTTGAGACTCCTTAAGGGGAGTGAAAGGCAGGATATGAAGTCCATACTCCTCCCCCCTCCCCTCCCCCTCCCCTCCTCCTCCTCCTTCTTCTTCTTCTTCTTCTTCTTCTTCTTCTTCTTCTTCTTCTTCTTCTTCTTCTTCTTCTTCTTCTTCTTCTCTAGCAGAGATGAGGAACCTGTAATGCACCCAACATTATTGTACTTCCACTGGAAACATGGCCAGTGGTCAGGGATGATGGGATTTGTAGCCAACAGCACAAAGGTATTCACAGATTCCTGCCTCTGGTCTAGGCATAGCAATGATATCCCTGAGGATTAGGTCTTGGAAGCTTCAGTACCTGCTGCACAATGATAAGGAACATGGTTTCCAGTTGTCCCTGTGCATGTGCACCCCTCAATGTGGCCTTTCGCTCCACAATCAGTGTTTCCCTGGCCATCCTTTTGAAGTGGAGGGCTCAAATGGGGAAATGAATGCTTGTAAAATTAAAGGACCATCAGGGAGTGAGGCCTTTCATAGGATCAACTCATTCTGCTTGCATGAGTATTCATTGGAGAAACGGATAATCTATTCTGCATTTTGGCCATGTTGCAATTTAAACAAACAATGGGTTTTTATCCAACAGAGCTGTCCCTTTACTGGAGGGACTTCTGTCTACCCAATGGGACTTCCTCTTCCTTTTCTCTCTCCACATGCCCCCTGAGCTCCACATGCCCCCTGCCCACAATCTGCTCCAGAGTGTTGAGGGAACTCCCAGAAGAGATTTGGGGTTACACAGGGAGAGAAAAGGAAGACATAACTCTTTGCACTAACCAGAGGACTTTGTCAGATACATCTTGAAGAATGTAAGTGGCAGCCACTTGACAAATAAATGTGCTATATCTCTGAATAAGAAATTGGGGCCTTTCCCAGTATGAGATGTTCAAAATACTGTTTATGGAGAATAAGATAAACACACCAGAATATATTGGCAGAACCTGGCATGGTGGAACAGAAAGGACTCAACCCACTATTCGAATACTCAGAGTATCATTAACTTCAGTGGCACTAGTATAGAGTAAATTTGTTGTGCTTAGCTGCTTAAGGATCTAAGAAATTATACTAGCTCGTGTGCCTTTGAAATCATTATAGAAGATATTATTGACAGAATTTTAAAGAAGGGCTGCAATTATGTAGGTCAAGCAATTTGTTTTTAAGGTCATTCTAATCATTCAGTATGCCAACATTTTAATTGGGGCACTAAGATGAGTTATTTCAGACAGAATAGAGTTTGGCCAGTAGTAAATTAAGATCTTTTCAAATTTACATTAGCTGTTAACATTACTTATAAACAGGAGTCGTAGTGATGCCATCCATTCATCCATGCAAACAGACATTTTGTTCCTTGGCTGATTATTTTAATTTTTTATTCTTATCATAGAAAGGGAGATTTATGTTTTCAGCCATCGACTAGATGTGCTGTGACAAAACCCAAGTACTCATTTCACATTTCTATTTTAGGGCTCAAAGTCTCTACGCTTGTGGTAAAGTAAAATATAGATGTCATCCACTATGATAATTTGATTTAATAATGGAAGATAAAAGCTTCATTAGACGCTGAAAAGAAAACCGAGATGGTGCCTTTCTAATATTGAATGGGAAGGAATTCCAAGTGGTAGGTGCCACAACCCTAAAGGCCTGATTCCTATATTTCACAGAAAAGACCTCCTAATATGGCGATAGATGCTGGAAGCCCTCACACAGCAGAACGCAGTGATATTGTTGTAAGGATGACTAAGACAATATCTGTATAGAGCTTTGAGCACCCAGAAACTACTTTATAAATTCAAAAGACCGCTTACCTTCTCTCGAGGAAGTGGGTATTGTGGTATGGTGTGACTTTCCACCAGGGCAGGGCAAGTGATTCAAATGGCTGGTGGGGTATCATGTCCTCCTATGCTGGCCCTAGGGATTATGGGGCCACCATGCAGCTTTAGCCAATCACAGGAGGTGGTGGTGGTGATGGTCTTTGAGAACGAACTTTGAGAACGAACCTGACTGGACATAAATAATGAGCACATAATAATGAGTGCATGACATCTTGGCAAGTCGGTTGGCGGATAAAGCATTTGGATGGATTCAGTCAAGGCAGTGGGGAGGGACTCAGAAGCCTCAAATCCCCACCCCCAGAGAATGGGTTATCCCACTAAAGGGGTATAGAAGGAAGAAGCTTCTGTCTGGATGCCCACACGGGTTGGTGACCCAAAGCAAACCCCACAGTGGTGATCCTAGTGGGTCACACCTATTTAATGCATGCTATAAAGGTAAAGGGACCCCTGACCATTAGGTCCAGTCGTGACTGACTCTGGGGTTGTGGCACTCAACTTGCGTTATTGGCTGAGGGAGCCAGCATACAGCTTCCAGGTCATGTTGCCAGCATGACAAAGCCGCTTCTGGCGAACCAGAGCAGCACATGGAAATGCCGTTTACCTTCCCGCTGTACTTACGCTTTGATGTGCTTTCGAACTGCTAGGTTGGCAGGAGCTGGGACTGAGCAACAGGAGCTCACCCCGTCGCGGGGATTCGAACCGCCGACCTTCTGATCGGCAAGCCCTAGGCTCTGTGGTTTAACCCACAGTGCCACCCACGTCCCATATGCATGCTATAGGGCAGGCATCCCCAAACTTCGGCCCTCCAGATGTTTTTGAATCAATTCCCATCATCCCTGACCACTGGTCCTGTTAGCTAGGGATCATGGGATTTGTAGGCCAAAACATCTGGAGGGCCGCAGTTTGGGGGTGCCTGCTATAGGGCAATTCTTAATCCAGAATCAACCTCACTGAACAATCATCCAGCAGACAGGTATGTTTAGCCTGGAGAAGAGAAGGTTAAGGGGAGATATGATAGCCATGTTCAAATATATAAAAGGATGTCATATAGAGGAGGGAGGGAGGTTGTTTTCTGCTGCTCCAGAGAAGCGGACACGGAGCAATGGATTCAAACTACAAGAAAGAAGATTCCACCTAAACATTAGAAAGAACTTCCTGACAGTAAGAGTTGTTCGGCAGTGGAATTTGCTACCAAGGAGTGTGGTGGAGTCTCCTTCTTTGGAGGTCTTTAAGCAGAGGCTTGACAGGCATATGTCAAGAATGCTTTGATGGTGTTTCCTGCTCGGCAGGGGGTTGGACTGGATGGCCCTTGTGGTCTCTTCCAACTCTATGATTCTATGATTCTATGGATACACACCCAGGGCTTTTTTTCTAGAAAAATAGGTGTCGGTACTCACAATGAGGTTGTTACAGTAAGTGTCACACTTTTTAACAACAAAAAAGAGGTGCCAGCACTTGAGTACCCCCTGAACAAAAGCACTGTACACACCCGCCTTGGCCAAAGCCTACTGACATATGTAATCAATAAAGTTGTGGCCTGTTTTGATCCCTATTCTTTGTCCTGTGGTTACTGGTTCTTCTGCTGCACCTGTGCATGCAAATCCTTCATTTTATGAAACAGGCATGTTATATATAAATATACAAGTTGTGAGCATGGGGAAGCATTAAAACATCTGACGGACAGTGGACTATACTTTCAATCAGCATCATAGAACTTGCACCTCAAAAGGGGTGAGAAAAACAGAATGCATGCACTTAGAGCCCATCAATGTTCCTTCTTGCAAGTCAAGTATAAAACTCAGAATTCTGTGTCTTTCATTCAGTACATTACAACTTCCAATCAGTCTCTCTCCAATCTTTACTCAAGTATGTGGGGTGTACCTTAGTTAGTTGCCACCATATAACTTCAAGCCATCAAAAACAAACATTCCAACTGAATTTTAGTGAGCAGTTAATACTGAATCTTAATCATGTCTACTCAGAAGGAAGGGCCATTGGATTCAATGGAATTTACTTCCAAGAAAGTGAGTCTAAGATTGAATATTTATTTTCACTTGACATAGTACAACAGGATTTGTGTTACGATATTTTAGTGTGTCTTTTCCTCCTTAGGGCTGGCTAAATTGGTCTCATATATTTCTGTTAAATCTGCGGCATTAAATTTTTGATTTGTCAAGCAAATAAGCACATACTTGACTTATAGCATATTTTGCTTTCCTCTTTATTGCTACCCCAGACAATCAACAATCGCAAATCAAACAGTCATTTTTCTTTGTATTTGTTGCCTGTTTTGTGGGGGTGGGTTTGTTTGTTTTTTGCAATTACATAATTGGGTTGTTGTTGTTGTTTTTTAAAAAAAAAACTAAGGTAAAACCACAAGGCATAGGTGTGCATACCGGTAGCTGTCAAGTTCTCCCTTTTTTTAAGGGAAATTCCCTTATGCTGAATAGGCTTCCTCGCGAGTAAAGGGAAAACTTGACAGCTATGGTGGTGTGGTGCAGACTGAGGTTCTAGCACCCTGGTTTCTTTTTTTTAAAAAAAAAATTCCTCTGAACTTTACACAACTGAAAGTAGTGATCCATATTCTTTTTTCCTCATGCAGAACAGAAACAGATATACCCACAAGGAACCTATATGCTTTTCTCAGTAGATCACCTGCCTTAAAAACAAGATCTATCCCCCTTAGGGCACATGTTTAAAAGCCACCTATACCAAGAGTGGAATTTCACTTCAATCAAATTCAACACTGGTGTCAGGAAAATGTCCATTGTACCTGAGGGCGGTAGGCTAGTACAGAGTAGGCTGCATTGGCAAAACGATCTTTGTCCTCAAACCCCTTGCTTCTGCTCTCAACCCTCTAGTATCCGATGCCTGAAGTGGGTGACTCACGTTTCCTTAATGGTAGAGCTGGGCTTGACAGAGCAAGGAGCAACTTCTGGGAATTATAATCAGGAAATGCAAAGAAAACACCTTATTTATTTGCTTCAGGCATTTATTTCTCTGTACCTCTTAACATTCAGAATGTCTAACTTCTTGATCCAATTTGCCCTGGCACCTCTGTTACTTTGATGGTTTTATTTTTAAAATGTCAGGATTTTTAATGGATCTGTTGTTCTTTATGAATGTAATGAGCCACTTTGAGGTCAAAACGAGAGGTGCAAAGCGAACAGATCAATAGATCTTGAGTGGTCTATAAGAAGATCCAGGTGCCTGCAATTTAGACATTATGTTGTAAGCAGGGATTCAGAAACATGAAAGATTTCCACTTCTAGAATTTGTGTTTCAATGCAATGCCTGAGTCGGTCTACTCTGTAGGACTAAGTGGAGGAGGAGTAGAAATTAGGATTACTATTAGCTAGAAAAAGCACTCTATGCATTGCTTAGAAAGGAGGCCTCAGGGAAGGAATAGCTTGTTGTAAGGGGAAAGTGATGAAACCTGACTGAAGCTATCACCAAGATATAATTTACAGTGGTACTTCGGGTTACAGACGCTTCAGGTTACAAACTCTGCTAACCCAGAAATAGTACCTTGGGTTAAGAACTTTGCTTCAGGATGAGAACAGAAATCGTGCGGCGGTGGCGTGGTGGCAGCGGGAGGCCCCATTAGCTAAAGTGGGTATCAGATTAAGAACAGTTTCAGGTTAAGAACAGACCCCCAGAATGAATTAAGTTCTTAACCCGAGGTACCACTGTATATAGCTGACTGTTTGATATGAGTAAGTAACTCCAGATACAGAAAAAATGAGTGTCAGTTTCGCACTGCCAAATCCACCCCCTGTATTTATTGAATTATTTGCTACTTCGTTTTAAAAGAGCATTAGACAAATCCATGGAGGATAAAGCTGGCTACTAGCCATAATGGCTATTTTCTACATCCACTGTTGGAGGCAGAATGTTTCTGAATACCAGTTGCTGGAAATCACAATTGGGTAGAGTGCTGTTGCTGGGCTCCCTATATGTAGCTGGCTGGCTAGTATAAGAACAGGATGTGGTGCTAGATGGGTCTTCAGTTTTATCTTAGTGTTCTCAGAGGTAAAGGAAACAACATATTTGACTCCAGCGCTTTAAAAAAATGTTTAGAGCTACTCTCATTTTGACTCAAGAAAATCACCATTTTATAGTTCAAATCAGGGAAAAATAAAGACAGTCAGTGGACAAAAGTACAAAGATTCATAAAATGTTTAGGGGTATGCGTACCCCTGCGTACCCCCAGGAAAAAAAAGCACTGTTTGTCATTGAGATCCAGGGAGCAAGTCAGGACTTAGATAAAATTGTTAAAGCAACGTAATAGGAGAGGTGTTTCCAGTGATGCCACCCTTGCCCAAGGAAGTCTTATATGCAGTTGCTGCCCCACTAATGCCAGTTCACCCTCAGTCAGACCCCCATCTGTCTGCCTCCTTACTCGCAAACAGTCTAAGGGATGGCACTGCCAATCAGTTCTCTACCTGTATATGAAAAAGTGCTTTCCAAAGGAGAGTAAGAAAAAGGAGCGCCAGCTCATTGAAACAAATCACCCAAGGAAAACAAAGGGTGAAATGAAAAAATGAAAAGAGATTCTTCTATATACACAGTTAGAAACTTGCTAAGATAAGCATTTGCCACCATCAGAATAAAACATTGTTCCACGAAAATAAAGCATATTTGACTTTATGGTGGAAAGATAAGAACATCAACACCAGGAAGATAAAAAATACCCCCAAAATGGCCAGAGACCTGAACAAACAAGGAAGAAAACATATATCTATCTATATGAATGAAGAGAGACAACTTAGAATAAAGTATAAGTCAAGCCATACGGACTTCTGTATGTAGAAGATGATCTAGATTTATTGAAAAAGCGAAGCAGAAGAACAGGGTGAGGAGAGAGATGCAAGTAGTATCTGCTGTGACATCCCAGTCACAGCTCTTCATTATCTTCTTGTACAAGCCACAAATTCACAACTCTTGCTTGCAGTTTGCTATGCTTGTTGTTGCCTTCCATGTTACTGAGAACATTATGGAGGATCGTTGAAGAACTTCCTAGAAAACGAAGACCTTGTTTGTTGGCGCATTACAATAGAATATTTATAGAATTTGGTAATTATGCATGAGAAGTAAGATCCAGAACATTTGTGTGTGTGTGTTACATTTCAAGGATGTAAGGCTATACTTGGCAAGCATCCTAATCTCTTAAAACATGTGAACACCATCCATGAACACCATGTGGCACTGATGTCATAGGCAGTGAGAGTGTCACATTCATGGCACCCCCTGCAGAAGAGATTCTAGAGCTATGCTGTAAAGTGAAACCTGTACTACCTACCTACTCTAAGGTATTGCACACCTTTGTATAGGTGTGCTCAGTTTCATCTCAATCCATTCCAAAATGAATGCAGGAATAATATGGGACTTCTGTCAAGGATTTCCAATCATACAATTTAAGAATTGAAGGACTTCCCTTATTTCGGTAGCGGTAATAATACTAACTTTGGCAGCCATTTCTGGTGGCTGCCATCCCCTTCCCCCATAATAAAAATGGGCCTTTCATTGTTCTGTGGCATTTTGTTGAGGAAATATGTTAGTCCCACCAGCACTCACCATTTTTGTGGTGGATGCGATTTTTTATCTGAAATGCCTCACACCTAGTGTTATTCTGTGGCATGGGGTACTTGGAAATGTTGATCAGACGACAAACTATCTCTCTCCCCCCCCCCCGGGCAAACTGGGGCATTCGAGAGAAAAATTCCAGTTATAGATTGGAGCTGCTACCTTGTTTCGAGATGACTGTAATTAAATGGTAAATATATATGTTGTCTAAATTTATAAATAAGGTAATGCATTGCCTTCTTTTGTCAACACTGTTACACTGATACACATGACAGCCAGAAAACTGTGAAAGTAAGACAAATGGAAGTACCAGAATGAATGCAGTGTCAATGAATGAATGAATGAATGAGAGTAATAAAAGAAATGAGGCTTTAGTAAATTAATAACAAAATGAATATTATGAAAAATGTGTAGCAGTCCAAGAAAAAAAAATCCTTGCACATGTCTACTGTTTGTCTTCTCACTGGCTAACTAGGCTAGAGGCACAACCAGTTCAACACACAACAGACTGCATAAGTTAATTGACTACAGGTAGGTAGCCGTGTTGGTCTGATGCGGTCAAAACAAAATAAAATAAAATAATCCTTCCAGTAGCACCTTAGAGACCAACTAAGTTTGTCATAGGTATGAGCTTAAGTTGTCGAGGCCTGATATTTGGGGAATGATTAAAAAAAACCTTTTGTTTCCACTGCCAAACGTATCAGCGGAGGATTTGCAACAGTTTGGCACCATTTTTGAGTGAATTGGATAAATTCAGATTTTGGGTGACATTCTGACCCGCGGGTAAGGGATTTTGTTTCTTCAAAAAAATGTATTTCCGCAGGTTAAGTTGCCAAGGCCTGATTTTTTTGCCTATGATTAAAAAAAACCTTCTGTTTCCACAGCCAAACGTATCAGGGGAGGATTTACATCAGTTTGGCACCATTTTTGACTGAATTGGATAACTTCACAGACTGTTTTTCTGCAGTGTAAGGGGGAAGGCTTATAGGGAACAGCCCCCCTCATCAGGTCAATTTCCTCGCAGAGCAGTAAGTCCAGCAGCAGAACGCAACTACACGGTCTTTGACCGCAAGCTGCTTGCGATCCACACCACTTTAAAACACTGGAGGCACTTCCTGGTGGGCGGCAAGCACCCATTCAAGTGTGCACTGACCACAAGAATCTGCTTCAAATTGGGCCCCACTGACTAGCCCTGAGTCTCATAGTTGCTAGGCCTGAGTTGCCCTGCCCTTGCATGAAGTCTTGGGTTTACAATTTTGGGAGAGGGGAGACTGCGGCACTGGGGAGAGGGCAGGCTGGCAAGGCCCCCTAGATTTAGAGGCCTGAATTGCCCTGCCCTCGCATGAAATCTTGGGTTTGCAAAAATAAATAAAGCCTTCCTGTGACATATTCACATACCGGTATTATGTGAATACAGACCATGATTTTAGCTGGAATAGCTGGATTAAACAAGAGCTTGTATTGTAACCACTGAAGGGCCTTTTCCCTGCTTTTTACTCAAGAAGAGGTAAAATCCATGTCATTTATTTAAAAAAACCCTAGAATGAAATTCTATTTATATTAGTCCACATTAGTGTCTATTGTGTCAAGAGTTCATCTATATTTATAAGCTGAAGTCAGTTCTGGCACATAACTTACATTCACCAGGGAAGGGGGGACACCCAGCATAATTCTGAAAGCTGGCACAGAGGAGCAATAACATCATGTGTCGTATTTTTACATTGCCTGCATTATTTTCATTGCAGAGGACAGTGAATTTAACAAGGGATAGCACCGTGGCTTTGAGGTTGCAACCTGACCCAGATAAATGATGCTGGAAGGACCATTTAGCCCTAATTAACCACATAAACTGGCTGCTTTCCTCGCTAATCAATCCTAAAGATAGTAAATGCAGATGGAGAACCTGCAAGATGGGAGCCTTGGAATAATATGCTTAAAATGTGTGTGTGTGTGTGTGTGTGTGTGTGTGTGTAATCACTTTTTCATAAGCTCTGAAATGGAGAACATGGACACACAAGGAAAGTTGAAGTTCCCTCTTTCTTATGCATTACTAATTATCTTAACAATAATAACACGGGCACATCAAGTTTCATTATAAAGTTTAGCAGCATATTAATTTATTTAAAGATTGTCATACCATGAAGCTTACCCAATGTCTCTGATTGTTTAGAAGAGATAATTCACTGTCTACAAGTTCTACTAATTGCCTCGGATGAAAATCATGTCTAATGATGAGAGACACAGCACATGGGTACGTTGACTGTGTTTCAACATTCATTTACATTTGCTGCTCCTAATTGAAATTAATTGTAGTAAATGTGTCAAACTGTGAAGTTGCCAGCACCCTGATTCCAGCAGAAGGATCCAGCCACCATGCATACAGAAACAAAAAATGAAAAAATCTTTTTTAATAATTCCAGTGGCACCTTTAAGATCAACTAAATACGGCTATCCACCTGAATTGGTACCAATGAAGTAATTCTTGTGTCACTCCATTGGCAGCGTCTAGCAGAAGGTCGGCTTAGTTGGAAAAGCTGGGTAAAGAGACACTTCTGCCCATTAGCGATCTGATGGGTTGCTTAAGGTAGCCAAATGTATTGGGGCAGCACTGGTGATTCTGAAGCAGCCTCCTGTTGTAAAATGTGCCAATGTGAGTCCCTTGAAAAAAAAACTGAGTTGTGAACAGAGGAAAAGTTGGTGTGCCCCACAGAACTGCAATAACAACAAACAGCATTCTAGTCACATTTCAGCCCAAACAATTTAGCTTTCTAGAAATGTTTAAACATGCCAGTGCAGAGCTTTCTCTTCAATTTGTACTTCTTCCACAGTTGTTCCTGGAGAAGTCGTCTTTTATATGTTTGGAATTATGTCCTTAAAACTGTCAGCCCTGATGCAGTGGCTGTCAATAAATTGTTCAATATCTTTAAATGCATATGGATCGCAAAGATTCGGCAAGCATTTGAAGAGGATTTATTCTCTCAACTTTGTGCTCAGCATGTCAAAAACGTTGAGTTCTCTGTAATCAGAGTGCCCTAGAAATAGCTTTTGTGTTCATGTCGGCAGGATTCAAATTCTTAAAGAACGATAAAAAAAAGGAAGTTGATTGATATGACTTTGCATGCTTGAAATGAGAGCTTATTTTTGTCATTGTCAGTTTGATTGACCAGAAAAGTTGCAGAGTTAATGTATCTGAAAACAGGTACCGGTATTTCTTACAAAAGGAGCGGGTGGTAAGCATGGCATAAAAGAAAAGCTCCCCCCTGCCCCATGTTCTAGAAGTCCAGGGCATTTTGCAAAAAATAAATGCCTTTGTTCTATTATCAATGCATTCGTTACCTTTAGCAACAATATGCACATTGTTTTCCTCAGTGATAGGAACAATAATGCGGATTGGGATGTTCCTTGAAATGTTCTCTTGCTCTGCTGCTGGGTGAGGTGGAGCCACTTTGTTAAATTCCCAACAGGTTGGTTACTATTGCTTACTGAGAAGAGGGGGGGCAGGGAGGGAAGATGGGGAGGTCGGTATGGTGCACATGTGATGCCAGATTGCCTTTGCCGGTTTATTTGCACTGTGCCAACCTCTGCACTGCATTGGGACCCACCTGAGAGGAAGCTAGTGTTGTCACTTCGCCTTACCTGGTGAGCCACTTCAATTGCAGATGGCAGAATACAGCTGGAAGGGGGAGGTTGGCACCAATGGAGTGGTGCGTATGATTCACAAGCTAGTTCCCCCATATAATTGCATAGACTCTGTGGCAAGTAGCATCTTTAGCCACTACCACTAACTGTGCAGCATTCTTAACATATAGAATTAACATGATTTCCTGAGTGACGTGGTATACTGAGAGAGGGGAATTCTAAGGCCCATATGGAACACCCAAAGAAAACAAGAAACACCAATCTCATTTTAACATCTATGGCTACATCTGATAAGGCATCCCAGTGTTGTTAAAAATGCCTCATGACAACCCGATCCTTTGAGCTGAATCTGTAATTGATTTTGCACCTCTAGTTGCCATGACACCCAGAATGAAAGGTTTGCATACTTTTCCCTGGGGGCAAGGCATCAACTAACATATTCGAAGGACGTCACACTGGTTATATAGTTTGTTTCTGGCATATTGATGGGAAACTCTTCTTTTTCAGAAACTTCTCTGTAAGTACAGTTCTCCCAGGTATTCTTCAAGAACACAACATATGAACACTCCAATCTCTGCGCAAGATTCTGAGGGGTCTTGGCACTCAACCAAGGTCTGTGTTCCTTTGGGGAAAATGAGGCATGGTGGAGTCTGCAGTGTCTTTGAAATATGATTTATTTACACATATTTATACCAGAAGCTTTCAACTGAGATAGATTTCACAGCATTCGCATATTAGGAGGAATCCTGGAATGTGGTAGCTGCTTAATAAAACTAAGTTTGTGCATACTGTACCTGTTGCAGTTATTAAGAACTGAAGATCAGCCATATTGGATCTGACCATCCACGTCATCATTCAGTTTTCTACAGTAGACAGCCACATTCCTGCAGTAGCCATCAAGATACAAGTGCAATAGATAAATGGTTCCTTGACATATTTTAATAGTTGTGAGCCATTCCTTCCATCTGATTCAGTAAAAGAGTGACCTCGTGCCACAAAACCCTCCACCTATTACTGGTGGTATCAACGACTTCCTCAACAAATGTGGGTGGGTAACAGAATTCTGAGTGCATACTTTAATCGCTTATGTAAGCATTCCACAGTGCCACCCACTGCTTGGATTCTGGAACGGTACATTAAATTATCCTATGTTAATTTTGTTTCAGCCTTTCAGAAGTGATTAGTGAGAGAAACTGTGATGTGTTTGTCATGTATGAAATCTAATCTGGAACAAGCATGGAAATATTATTTCTCCCCCCCCCCCAAAGAGCCACAAGACTCCTTATTTTCCTGCAATAGACAAACACAGCTACCCCGTTCGAGTTGCACTTAGATGACATTTTGGTGCAAAGTGAAAATTCCCTTTGCATCCATTGAGGTTAACAATGTATATTAGGAAGTGGGATATTTTTTATTTAGCATAACTGTCTTCTGACAATGTCATTTTCATTATCACCCCTTATCGCTGATAGTATATAAAGCAGATAATTGTTTTTAATCAACTCCCTGTGCCAAACCTGAGATTTATTATACTGAAAGCCTGCGTTTTCCAAAGCCACACACTGATGAATCAGTTGTGACCCTCTCCCCAATTGACTACAATTTACTTGAATCAATTAGGGTTGACACAATATTTTGCATGTCACAAATACCTCAAAATGTTTATCTCCCACAAACCTCTGTCTTTAGCCAAGGAGGAAATATGATGCACATATGGAAGCAGGTTTCCATGGACACACCTGAGATGGTATCAGGAATGTGAACAGGTGACACAGCTTCTAGTGCTGGACACCCCACCCCACCCCATTCACTGAAGTCTACATGTGCAATTTCCACTTTTGGATCACAAAATGAGTCAGTCCTAGTTCTGGCATTGCTAATTACTTGTTAGAACAGGCATCCCCAAACTTTGGCCCTCCAGATGTTTTGGGCTACAATTCCCATCATCTCTGACCACTGGTCCTGTTAGCTAGGGAACATGGGAGTTGTCGGCCAAAACATCTGGAGGGCCGCAGTTTGGGGGTGCCTGTGTTAGAAGATAAAGGGAGCTTTCCTTGTAAAACAGTGTGTGGCATTAACCCTTGTTCTATTTTATTTTTTAAAATGTGTGTTTTTCGGCCAGAAACAGAACAGATTGGACTTTACTTGGTCCATTCATCTCTAGAGGAAATCAAACTGTACTGACCTAACAACCTGCTGTTACTCAGTAGCAGTTGTGTAGCGTGGGTTGCCACTGCCCGGGGCTGAGTGGAGGGAGGAAAACAGACAGAGTACACATGCACATTCAACTGCGAAACACTTTCTGTGTCACCCAAGAGATCTCCGCTACAGAGATAACAAAACAAGAGTCTTTCTGTTGTCTGGAGAGATCACTTCCTGGTTCACATTGAGAAGCCATTTTCAATGGAGCCCGGCAACGGAAGCACACAGCTGTATTGAGGCAGTACCGGGAGTTTAATTTTTGTGCCCCTAACAATTTTGCACCTGTGACAACTGCCCCTGTGGCTCTGCTCCATGCTATGCCCCTGCTCAGCAGTAATATCAAGACCCCTCCACCCAAAAATACAGAGGACCTGGTGAAAACTTAGAGATTTGTTTCTTGACTTTGTGTGTTTGAAACATGTATCATTAAACCAATAAATTCAGATTTGACAAGCAATCCCTGAAACAAGTTTTAAGACTACAGCACAATCCTAACCAAGTCCTATTGGAATTCAATGGGGCTTATTCCCAGGTATATGGGGTTAAGTTTACAGCCTTTGCTCTTTTGCATTCAGGCTTTCCCCCCTTTGAAAGCTATTATTTAGAGATAAGTGAAATAAATGTTGCCAAACAGAAGCTTGCCTAAAGTAGATTTTGTCCTTGGATAGTTTCCATTTGTATTCATTTTAGAGTTTACACTGTTAATTAGAAAAGGTTATAAGATTAATAACTAGCCATTGCTAATATATGCATTGGACTGTAAGTTTAAGCTGATGATTCCCCCCACCTGCTCCAAAGAGGCTTTAATGATTATTTCATACAAATTAGAGCAAGAACATCTTTGTTTCCCTTCAGTTCTGGTATTCTGTTACTATTCTTAATCTTCGATTGAGCTCATAATAAAGAAAGCAAATTATGGTGCCGTGATTTCTATGGAACAAAAAAACCTAATTGTTCAAGGCAAATTTAATAGGAGACCTGATGATTGGAGCCAGCCTTTCCCACGATAGCAGCATATTTTATTTTGGTGTTAATCTTCAGGATGTGCCTTGATAGCCTATATCATGTCCTGTTTTCTACACAGCCAGGTAAAGCTGCTACCAACAGGACCTAACACAGGGCTGACTAACCTATGCCCTCCGGATGTTGCTGGACTCCAATTCCCACCACCGCTGACAGCCATGCTGTCTGGGAACTATAGGACTTGAAACCTAACAATATCTGAAGAGCTATCAGTCTTCCCTGACTTAATGGCAAGTATTCATTATATTAAAAATGGGTTGTCTTTGACTTAGTCTTACTCAGAGTGAACCTAATGAAATAAATAACTAAATTAAGCCCACTTATTTCAGAAGGTTTGCTCCGTGTATCACTTAATCTGAGAAAACAAGGGCAATTTTTACGAAAATATTCACTGGTACAAAGTACTGGGCTCTCTCTCTCTGGACTGAGCTAGACTGGTAAAAAACGTGATTTATATGTGTTGTGTGTGCGATATAACACTGTGCCACCAGATGGTGACGTGGAGTCCCATTTTTCTCTACCTGTTTTCCCTGTTTAAATTTACAACACTTTAAACTGAAATGCTTCTTTGATATGTCTAGATCCAGCCTCTCTCTCTCTCTCTCTCTCTCTCTCTCTCTCTCTCTCTCTCTCTCTCTCTCTCTCTCTCTCTCTTTCTCTTTCTGGCAGCCATTTTGTCCTGGAACCCATGACACTTTTATCAGTTCCATTGCCAGAAACACATGAAGGATGGGGAGGGGGATACCTGCATCAAACATAATAATATGTAGGTATTCTTTGAAATCACATCTGCTTATCCAACCTTTCAAACTTTAGTTATCTGAATAGAACCAATGATAGGCTTTGTTTGTAGCTCCATCGCCACACCATCGCCACACCCAAACAATAACAGAAGCATCTCCTTCTGATCTCAGCTTCCTGGCAAAATCAGGTCTTAGCAGACCTGGAGCTGGCCCTGCTATCTGCTGATCTGTACACACTTTGATGCAATGCACATTATTTATTTAACTCCTGCTTCCTGTTAGTGGTGCATTATGAGCTGCATTGTGTATAATATGCACAATAGGAGGAATTCAACATAGTGCAAAGGAGCATCATTTCTGCTTCCCTGATGGAACATCCCCCCCCTCCTTCCCCACAATCAGGAGGATGCCCCATCCTCCCCCACCAAACCAATGGGGGGTGTCATGGGGGAGAAAGCCCCACTGCTCCAGCAGAAGTCCTTGCTTGGACTTCCACTAGGGGAACCATTAGTTGAATCTGGCCCAATATGATATGCTTTTGGGACTGAATTGTGTATCATAGCAGCATCTACACATATGCCTGCCAGAAGTTTATATTGTGTGTAAATGGTGCCACCAGCTATCCCAGGGGTGGGGAACTGGATCTGACTGGTGGGATAGATCTTTATCTCCTCCGTTCTAATGGTGGTGCCACAATGACCCCATTCATGGTGCTATGTAAGCCCTGTTGATCGGTGGGGCTTGCAAAGCCACTTGTACAACATTTTGAAAACCCTTACAACTGATTGTAAATGATGTCAGATGTATAGCAGGCGGGCACAGCTTGGGCAAACCACTTGCAAGCCAAATCAGGAATCCCATGCACACTTTGCTGCAGTTTATGTTAAATTCAAATCCTAGGTATGTTACCTCAGAAGTTAATCACACTAACTAGACTTACTTCATCCAGTGAGCTTGATGACCAAGTGGGGATTTGAACCCTGGTTTCCCAGGTCCTAGTCCAACACTCTAACTGATATGCCACATTGGTTGTCAGTATTAATTCGTGTTTGTTTGATTATACCACCCTGGAGAGGAGATTGAACTTCCCACCGCAAGTGATCAAAGGCATACAACTGTTCTCCACAGTGACAATTGAAGATAAATATGTGTTTTTGTAAGTGGAAGGGAAAACAAAGTCCTCTTTGTTCCATTTCCATGAAATTAAAAGACCAGCATTCTACCCTGCTTGATGGGAAAATTCAGTCTGTTCTCTCCCCATTATAATCCCATTAGAGTTCTCTAAATTTAATGTGTAAAAATAGCTTGTATTAAACCATCCCCATTACAGTACTGAACTATATTACAGTTTTATCGAAACTCAAATAACTTTGTCATAAAACAGGAATATTAGAAATTAAATATTCATGCTGCTACGTCCCAAATATACCACTTCTCCAAATTCCAAATAAAACCAATAGATCATCAGTGACATCCCGGTGGCAATTTCCCATGAATACAGTCAAATTAGCTAACTCACCGCTTGCACGAGAGAACCTCGGCAACAAGGCATCACAACTCTTGTGATTCTCAACAGGTAATTGGAAAAACCACAATAGCTGAACTTCACATCATTTAAATAAAACTACTTTGAAAATAAAAACCCTAGAAAAAGACTGGAACACATCCTTGTTCTCTTATAAAGGCAATGGTGTCCACCTGAGAGGTGCCGGAACTGATTCTGACCCATAAGTTTTGACTCAAAAAAGCCATATACTGTATACACACACACACACACACACAGTACCTACACACACATACACACAGTGGTACCTTTGTTTATGAACTCAATCCGTTTTGGAAGTCTGTTCTTAAACCAAAATGTTCTTAAACCAAAATGTTCTTAAACCAAGGCATGTTTTCCCATAGCAGTGGGGGGCTCAGTTTACAAATGGAACACACTCGACAGGAAACGGAACATGTTCTGCTTCCAAGGCAAAGTTCACAAACCAAAACACCTACTTCCAGGTTTGCAGCATTCTTAATCCAAGTTGTTCATGAACTAAGCTGTTCTTAAACCAAGGTACCACTGTGTGTGTGTGTGTGTGTGTGTGTGTGTGTGCGCGCGCGCACGCCATCAGCTAACTGGGACAAAGAGATCGGATGCCTAATGCAATAAGCTCTTAACTTTGGGGAAACAAGTTTTTTCCTCTGAAAAGAAGATGGCTCCCTGGAAAAGCTAAGAGGTGAAATGTTCAGGGATATGAAGGAGAAATCCCAATCCCATGTTGACAGTTCTTGTGATGTCACAAGAGAATCTTGGACCAGGAATGTAGAAGAGGGAAATAAGGCCTTCAGAGGGTTTTGTTGGTTGAGGAACAGATATCATTACATCCCAAAGGCGAGAAAGAGTTTGAGGGGCTTCTGGCCATGGAAAATTTATTAGCTATACAGCATGCACTGGCGGAGGAAGAGGATTGTGGGGGGAGTGCACCACCCCCGACAGCGCGATCCCACTGCAGTGCCATCGTAGCTGGTCCCCCACCTGCGCTGGGCACCACGCCCCTGCAGGCGGCGTACCATGCACGCCAACCCCGCCCCTGCCTGGTCTCCAACCCCCGGTGCCGGGGCATGAAGCTCTGCCACTGGCTATATGGAATGTTTTTGTTTGGGATGTTAACCACATGGTAACTTTCCTGCTTGGTGGAAAGGTTATGAACATCACATACTGTGCAGATAGGGTGCTAGAAAATGACGTGGGAAGACAGTGGTTTATAATCCCCTCAAATATTACCTTTCTTTGCAAATAACTGGTATTCTGAAAATAGCACAGGAAAGTTAATGCTAACATTGTACACTAACAAACCAGGAGGTAAAAAACCACAATTGAGGAAAATTAGTAGTATGAAACAATATCCAGGGCAGGATGCAATAGGTTCTCACACTGTTTTCGCAAATATCTCTCTCTCTCTCTCTCTCTCTCTCTCTCTCTCTCTCTCACACACACACACACACACACACACACACACACAATGAGCTAATGATGACATACCCTGAAAAGCCCCAGAATTCACTCGCCATTGTATGTCTGCAACTGCTGGTTTTCAATGTGACAGATTCGTTTACTCAGGGCTACAGACAATCTCTGTCTGTATCTAAAAATAGCTTAAACAGCTGTACACAAGGAACAATGGGGAGGGGGGTAAATGAAAGTAAAAGACATCTGAGAAATGAACTGGAGACAGACATGTTCAAGGGCAGGTTTCTTTCATTAAGAAAAATTGTTAGGAGCATCTGGTAGCTGCTGCTGCTGCTCCTGAATTCCACCCGGTTGCTTTGTTGCATGAGTTTTCCCATTTACAGGGGGATACAGATGACACCCCGCCACGCACCATGGGGCACATAAAGGCAGTAGTAGCAGGACCCCATTGCTGTGAACCACAGCCACACTCTATTTTGTGTTCAGACTACATCTGAATGGCCTTTACATGCATATTAACCTACATTCAAGAAGCCCTCCCCATGTAAGGTGCTGACCCTCCTGGCCCAATCAGACACTTTGCATAGAGGAGTCCTAAGCACGCCTTTGCACGCCAGACAAATATGAAGATGTGTAGCCACCTGCCACGAGGTAGGTGAAAAGGCAGGTAGTCCACACAGTCTGCGATGCCCATACATGTTCTTTCAAAGAGGGACATCTGATGTATCCCTCATCATCCACAGAACACAGGCTAAGATGCAAGAGGTACACAAGGATACCCAAATGCATGCAATTAGGAAAGGGGTGGGGAAATGTATTGAAACGTGTTGGATGAACAGGAAGATGTATCAACACCACACATGCAAATCAGGGTGTGTTTTCATTGTCCTATAAACTCCCCACAACACTCAATGAATGCATGCTCAATAAAGACTGTCCATAGTCTAAACTCTGTGTAACTTTGCAAATTGGGATGAAAACTCAGACAGTACATGGTCTAGAGAAGCTAGGTTAAAGCCGAATCAGCACTTTTCAAATGTCAAATACTGATATTTTGCTTGATAATCACTATGGGGTGGATTATTGGGGGTGAAGGGTGGGGGCAAACATGGGTGGTGGCTTTGGGGGGGTCACCATGGGAATGGTGACATTTCTTAAGACCTCAGGGAAGGCTTTACTTACTTACTTACTTACTTACTTACTTACTTACTTACTTTTACTATCATCAAGATGGTGGAAAAGTTGGCCTAACCATTCAGTGGAGTAAAAAGGCCAACACAGGCAAATGATTTTGAGTGTCATGCAAGGGCAGCAAATATCTTAGTTGTTTAACTAATTATTGCTGTATTTTTACTGCTGGAGGCACTTTGAGGATTTCCAGCTTCATGTGGCCTTCACCTTGATGGTGGAGGTACAGAGGATGTGGTTGGTCAAAGGCACTCTGGACTTGAAAAGGTTGGAGACCACTGTTTTAATGGGTCTACTTTTACACACGATCTATAAACCTGGTAAAAGATTCCATCCAAGGCCTATATTATGATTATGAATTCTACAGTGATGACATAGGGCAGGGGTCAGCAAACATTTTCAGCAGGGGGCCGGTCCACTGTCCCTCAGACCTTGTGGGGGGGGGCAGACTATATTTTGAAGGGGGGAAATGAACAAATTCTTATGCCCCACAAATAACCCAGAGATGCATTTCAAATAAAAGCACACATTCTACTTATGTAAAAACGCACTGATTTCCGGACCATCTGCGGGCTGGATTTAGAAGGCGATTGGGCCAGATCCGGCCCCCGGGCCTTAGTTTGCCTACCCGTGACATATGGTGTAGGGGTGATTTCTGAGTAGGGTTTACTCTGCAGTTAGACAGAGTGAGGGAACTGCCTCAGGCTGATGATTTCCAGTCATGAAAAGCCAGCAAACGGTTAGACAGTTACTATATTATCAGTATATTTTTAATGCCATAGACGTGGAAACACACTTGCGGATTATTCTGTCTCAGGTGCACCGAGTAGCTGGGGAGGGTTGTAGTTGTTGCTTTGCTTCAGGGAGCAAAACATCTTGGGCTGACCCTGTTTACAAGTACAGTGAGCTACCCTTCCACTATCTAGCAATTTCCTTTTCACAAACAGAATACATTCTTCCATGCGTTATCATGCCGGTGAATATATGTGGAATTATTAGCAAAAGGTCAATAGAAACGAGAAGAATCAGGGTGACATGAAACAAAGCGCATCACACTGGTTTGAAAGGTATATCAAAAAGGCAAAGTTTAAAATGCCATATTTATTTATTGGCTTTCATAAAAAATAGCAAAAAGGCGAAGTCCACCTGTTTGAATTCAAGAGTTAAGGCTGCACTGTTATGACTTGATGAAATAAATTGTTTTATTTTATGAATATGAAGTGATCACCTACACAATGTAGCTCACAATATTGCAAAAAGATGCACATTTTAAGTGAATATCATACTACGAACCCTCCTGAAATCTCAGAATCTTTATTTTCGGAATGTGTGGTGTTGGTGGTGGTGGTGGGGAATCACCTGTGGTGGGAGTGTCAGACTCAAGTTGGGAAACACTGTTTGCAGAAATAAATCTGATCCTGAAATAAATAACATGATCCTTATGGCCAATCCTCATCTTGGCTT
Source organism: Zootoca vivipara (assembly GCF_963506605.1). Classification (NCBI taxonomy): domain Eukaryota; kingdom Metazoa; phylum Chordata; class Lepidosauria; order Squamata; family Lacertidae; genus Zootoca; species Zootoca vivipara. Next base: position 34,542,814 of record NC_083279.1, read on the forward strand.
TTTGGAGCTTTTGGGACAATCCCACAGCTGGTAGTTGAAGTAAAGAACTTATAAGATACCATAACTACAAGAAGGCTAGTAGTGAAACATTGGAAATATTTAGAAGGTGTAAACAAAGGGGGTTCCTGCATGGATGCAGAGAAATTTACCTATAAGCCCAGAATCAGCAGAGGCCAAATGAAGATAGATAGATGATAGATAGATGATAGATAGATAGATGATAGATATAGTCATACCTTGGTTTAAGTACGCTTCAGTTTGAGTACTTTCAGTTTAAGTACTCCAGGGACCGGTCTGGAACGGATTAATCCACTTTCCATTACTTTCAATGGGAAAGTTCGCTTCAGGTTAAGTACGTTTCAGGTTAAGTACAGACTTCTGGAACCAATTGTGTACTCAAACTGAGGTACCACTCTGTGTGTGTGTGTGTGTGTGTGTGTGTGTGTGTGTGTGTGTGTGTATACTGACTACTTTGCAAGAATTCATATTTCATGTAAATGCTGAACATATGTTCACATTATTCCAGTACAATATGCCAACATCTGGAACTCATAACCGTCTCCCAGTACCACACAAACAATTTGCATGTTACATTTGTTTTTCCAAAAGACCTCCAAATACCCAGGTGAGAAAGATAAAAGGATACCTGTGAATTCCCATTGATTTTCCAACCCGACAGAATACTTCTGACTTACCTTTAATGCTTTAATGTATTAATATTTGTTTTGTAATTTGTGGATTTTAGCCCAGGTCCATGCAAAGGACATTTACTGTATTTTTCTTTTGTGCATTCCATTATATCTTAATTCTTTATTAAATAAATACATTAAAAAATAAATGAACTACTATAAAATAACATTCTTCCTAAACCAAATACTTGTTGAGAGCAAAAATCACACTGGGGGAAAAAAAGAATTCCCTTAGCAAATGAGAAGAAGGATGAAAAACTTTGTGACTAAAATGGGAATCGGAGGTATCCAATTATTCTGAAAGCTTTCCTTTAAATGTGTTAAATGTGGTGCTCTTAGTGTGGTGACGTCTGACACATTGTAAATGGAGTTTAAATGCTGGCAGTGCCTTAACATGGCTACTTCAATGATTCTTCCTTCTATCAGAAGAATATAGTTCACCGGATCTCCCTTTATAGCACTGTATGACTCAACAGCAGCATTGCATAGAATTTAGAGAAATTGAAGAAAGAAGAGACTCAACACAGAAATATTATTATTGTGTTGGCAGAGGCAGAGATGAAGAGAGAAGGTAAGAGGTGAGCTTGTTTAGGTGTAACATCTACAATTGTGAGATGCAAGTTTTGATATCCTTGATTCAACACTCATGTCAGCCATGAAGTTCTGGGGTGGCTTTCAGAAAGCCACTATTGGCCTTGGTTTTCAATTGCAGTGCAGGACAACAATGTAGGCATGCTAATTTGTCATAAGGACCACTATGATTTAGTAAAGAGAGAAAATGCTCTCCTACTGCAGATATTTTCAATAATCAAGGGAACATTTTGAGGATGGGGAGCATTAAATTCAGGACTTCACGTGGGGCCTCATGGATACTATCTTCCACTTTTAATTCTCCCAAATGCCACAGAATGTTATTATCGCATTTTAATAGCAGTCTGAAGCCCACTTCTCACCAATTGATACTGAAATATTTCTATATTGTGATGAAACAGGAGAGGAAGTTATACTGTTGATGTTTAACATCCTAAATACGAGCCAATACTTTGGGTCAATACTGCATCAAATAATGTATGTGTAATACATTCCTTTTAGGCTACTCTCAAAGAACATAAAAACATATGCACATTCATTTTTAGAACTATAATGTTATAACTGTGGTACCAGAGTCTGTCAGTGAATATTAGAAACTAATAAATGGTTGCACAGTCATACCTCGGTTTAAGTACGCCTCGGTTTGAGTATTTTCAGGTTAAGTACACCGCGGACCCGTCTGTAACGGTATAATCCACTTTCCATTACTTTCAATGGGAAAGTTTGCTTCAGGTTAAGTACGCTTCAGGTTAAGTACGGACTTCCAGAACCAATTACACCCAAACTTCGGGTTAAGTACGCTTCATGTTGAATACTCCGCGGACCCGTCTGGAACGGATTAATCCACTTTCCATTACTTTCAATGGGAAAGTTTGCTTCAGGTTAAGTACAGACTTCTGGAACCAATTGTGTACTTAAACCAAGGTACCACTGTATTTTATATGCCTGTTGTCTTTGACCATGGAGTTTTCTTGGCAGGGATACTGGAGTGGCTTGCCAGTTCCTTCTCCAGGTGGATCACGTTTAGTCAAAACTCTCCACTATGTCAAAACTCTCCACCACTGTATTTAGATAATATTTGAGATATGAAGGAAAAATACAAGCTGCAGAACTGTGCCAGACAATAAATTCTTGGTTTAGCTTATGAAAACCAGCCTGGGCAGGTTAGCTAAGTGCAGAGCCATTAAGGAACAATGGGGAACCAAGTACTGAGCCATTAAGGGCCATTGGCAATGCAAAAGTACTGTCACCCTGCCCACCCCCACCCTGCTCTGAGCAGTGGACAGAGACAGCAGAGTTGGCAGATTGCCAAAATGACAAGGGGGCATGGTGTCACGGGGAGGGGGAGGGGATGTCCTTTTCAAATCTAAAGGTTTGTTGGGAAGGCTGGGGCAGAATTCCATGGGCTGTTGTGCAGGTGAGAAGCAGAAACAAAGAGATAGTGAGTAGGGTGGCTCTGAATGCAATGCCAGGTGGCAGGGAAGGTTAAGCCGCTCCTGAGATGAGAATGTTGCACTCCCTTAATCTATACTCAGATTGCACATATGTGTTAATAAACTGTATTTCAAAGACACTGCTGACTCCCCTGTGCCTTATTTCTCCCCGAAAAGACACACAAACCCTGGTTGAATGCCAAGCCCCTGGAATCTCCTGCATGGCTCGGCGGAGACAGGAGTGGCTTGTAACAATAAGATTGAAAACAGATTTTGAAAACAAAAACAAACCACGTTGTTTATCTCTATACCAGTTCATTAATGAGTCCAAGATGGGCAAGGTTGTCAACACGAACTTTTCTCCTTTAATTTTGATATCATTGTAGTTGTGGATAGTTTGAAAGGCAATCAAATGGAGATGCTCAAAAGCCCAGGAGAAATTTGATATTCTTATCAAAGCTCTTTCAGCTTTCCTCACATTTGGCAACAGATAAAGTAAACGGTAGCTGTGAACAGGATCAGTCAATGAGAATATTCTCACAATAGGATTTGTTGTTGTTGTTTCTTTCAGCTCCAAAATTGAAATGGGATAACATTTAATGCAGCCTTAGTGCATAGCAAACTCACTTTACTAAGCAGACTGAACATATTACACAGTTTATTAATCAAGTTTATAGTTTACAGAAGTGGAGGAACAATCTGAGTTATTGCATTCAGCCCCCAAGAAAGCCAGGAAGCTGCTTTCGCTATTGTCAGTAGAAGAGGTCACCCAGAACAAGTTGTGTCACACACCAAAGTAAACGCTAAATTCCAGAAGTCACCTAAACCAGGCATGTCCAACAGGTTGATTGCAATCTACTGGTAGATCCCAAGGAGGTTTGGGTAGATTGCGGTCAATCGCTGTCTCCCTTTCCTTAGCGTTGGTAAAATCGAATCCGGCCCTGCCCCTTCACCCCACCCTCCATTGCAGAATGGAAGACGGGGTTTACTCAGTGAGGTTGTTTGTTTCCCCAGTGATTTGTTGGTGAGGGGCTGTTTCTCCCCCAAAACCCTTAAAAACGTGGCTTTCCTTCTCCCTAAAAAAGCTCAACAACTTTGACCTGAATCCCCCCAAAACAGGGGTAGATCACTGCCAGTTTTTAATCCTGTAAGTAGATTGCAGTCTCTTGGGAATTGGCCACCCCTGACCTAAACCATCTCCAGAAATGGCTGTTTATCTTCCAGCTGGAGGGGTGTACTGGTTGCAGCTTCAGTGTGGGCAAGGGAAGATGTTACTTCCTCCTCTGCTGGCCATGTTGATGTTAGAGCTTGACCTCAGTTGCAGCTAATCATGGGCAAGTTATCATTTGATAGCTGTCGTTTGATCATTGACAATGATTAAACATTGGATCTATCTTGGGCCTCTCAGCCTAACCCACTGAGGAGAAGTTCAATTGTGCAGCATAGATACATGCAGCCATTCCCAAACTTTGTGTTTGGTGGACAGAACAAGAAATAACTTCCTAAATAACTATTCTGCAGAAATATACAAGCAAATGACTTATTGCAGTTACGTGACACAAGTTAAAAATGCAAACAGTCTGTCAAGTCTTCAAGGTTGCTGAGTAACTATCTCAGCTCTCATTAATTCCCTCAGTTGAACAAATTAAGATGTACTGTCCTTTCACAGGGGCACATAAAAGAACTTAAGCAAATGGATATATGTGGCTGTCAAAACTCACACCCTGACAAATAGAAACCTTGCAGATAAAGTCTAATATGGCATCAGTCTCTTCACTTGTTTACTTAAGGCTCAAGGTACATTTCAGTTTCCTCCCGTCCCCATTCCTCAACAACCATTGTAATCAAATGATAAAATACAGTAGTAGAGAAAAGTAACATTGGCTGGTTTTGACTATTCATTTGTTAAAGTGGCATCACAGAACACACCTCCCTTGTTATATGATGGCAATCCACTTCACATATTAATGGCATCATTGGACCTGTTCACATTTATTCACTGCATTTGCAACCCATCCTTCACCCAAGGTTCTGATAGGCAGTTTATCCCAAAATTGTTGTGAAGCAAGTTAGTTTAATGAACAGTGACTTACCATCAGCTATTCTGGCTTATTAAAGAGTTAAAGACAGTTCATCCATAGCCTCTTGCTTAGAATGGGATGGAGTCTTCTGAGAAAATTCACTAGTCCTATTGAAATGCTTTTTCGATTCGCTCAGAATTCTCATTCTTTTCCCAAGTCAGAACCCACACACTTGATTTGACGTATATTTAAGCAAGATCAGCAGTAACTCTCCTTGAAGTGCCATATAGAAAAGGCCTATAAAGAAAATAGGTTGATCCAGACACCTGTCACATCTACTGGTTTCAGTGGGTCTATTCTAACCATGACAAAGTCTGGATCTAACCTGAGAAGAAAATGCATTAGAGTAAAATGAACACAGAGTTATTCTGCCCAAGCAAAGATTTATTTCTGCTCATTCAAATCCTGGTAGGTATCTTCCACACTGGTGGCACACATGAAACAAAAGTTGCCATTTTGCATTCACGTTGCCCTTGATTCACGAAATGAATAAAATTATAAAGCAAGGCAAGTTTAATAAGTACATTCAGTCAAATAAACTATAAATTTGTGCACCACACCTCAGGCAACAAACTTCATTTCTTGGCGCTAAGATGCATTTCTGGAGTGTTCCCAATAGAGGAGAAACATCTGGTACTCTAATCGTAAGGTCCTTGATGTTAATGTACTTCCTCAGGCATTTCTAACAGGCAGAAAAATAGGCCAGAATGGTGTTTTATGCAAAATCTACCGTGTTTCTCCTAAAATAAGACGTGCCTCTAAAATAAGCCATGGCACGATCTTTTACAAGCAAAAAAATATAAGACATCCCCCGAAAATAAGACGTCTTGGGGGGTACCGGTACCTGCCCGACCCAGCGGGAGCCGGCAAACGCAGCAGCGCGCACCGCGCCGAGCCCCAACCCAGAGGGAGCCCCAGCACAGCGATGCGCCGAGCTCCGACTGAACGGGCCCCAGGACCCGGCAGCGGGCGGCGCGCGAAGCCGCAGCCGCCGGCAGGAGCCGGCAGCAGCCCCAGCCGCGCCGCGCCGCTCCGCGTCAAGCCCAGGGACCCAGCAGTGGGCTCAGCAGGCGGCGCGCGAAGCCGCAGCAGCCCCAGCCACGCCACGCCGCACCGCGTCAAGCCCAGGGACCCAGCAGTGGGCTCAGCGGGTGGCGCGCGAAGCCGCAGGAGCCGGCAGCAGCCCCAGCCGCGCCGCACCGCGTCAAGCCCAGGGACCCAGCAGTGGGTTCAGCGGGCGGCGCACAAAGTCGCAGGACCCGGCAGGAGCCGGCAGCAGCCCCAGCCGCGCCGCGCCGCACCGCGTCAAGCCCAGGGACCCAGCAGTGGGCTCAGCGGACAGCACAAGAAAGCCCCGTACCATACTTAACAATGCTGTACTATGCTTAATAAAAAATAAGACATCCCCCGAAAATAAGCCGCAATGTGTTTTTTTATAGGAAAAATAAATATAAGACGTGTCTTATTTTAGGAGAAACACGGTATATAGTGTGTGGAATTCAATACTAGGCCTACTCAGAGTAGAGACACCAAAATTAAGGAACATGACTAAATTGGATCCATTAATTCCAGTGAGACCACACTGAGTCAACATTAGTTGAATTCCACCCTGTTTTTACAACACTATACTTGAAACAGGCAGCTGTGTCGCTGTTAACACAATGGAGGCTGCAGTGTATCTATAGATGGAAGAACCAGGATTAGAAAGAGTAGATTAGCATCAATCTGCTGCAATGTTTCACTGCAGAGGTCAGGCAAGATTACTTTAAGGTCAGTTCTAGCTTGGTATCGGGACTCAAGCGTCCTCCTGACATTCCACTATGCAGTTGTGAATTTATTTGCTAACATGATATACTGTATATCAGTCCTGAAAAGGCTGCTCTGGCTGGAGGGGAATAATTTATTTTGATGAGCAATTAAAATCTCATTAGTTTTTAATTATCGTGGAAAGGGTGACCGAGCAAATTCTGTACCTTGGCTGGTCAATTTCCATGTTGATACTGCAAGACATCTGTACTTGCCCATTGGCCTTATTTTGGTCATGCTGGCAATCAGGTCTGTGAGTTCCCAGACACGCTGGACTCATGTTCTTGCAACATAAGCACATTATTGCAAGTCAGTAGCCTTTGTAATAAAACTGTCAGGGCCCATTCTCCACACGTTATGCTTTTTCACAAACAAGGTGAAGCCTATAAGTAACTATCCATTTGAGACAATATCTAAGTTAAGGTGAACTGGGAACGGCTGAGACAAGAGCCATGTTCTGTGCTGGTTCATAAATGATGAGTAGACTCTCACCAGTTAAAATTCTTTAGGTTTCTGGTGAACAATTTATGCTTTTCATGCAACGTCTTTGCCCATACAGCCAAATCTCTGGTCATCAGCAGAAAAGAAAAGTACCCTGTCCCCATTGCATTGTGTCAGGAATAGCTGGTGTTGGGTGGGATGGGGGTGGTACTGCTGAGTCACCCTCCCAACCTAGATAGATAGATTATGATAGATAGATGATAGATAGATAGATAGATAGATAGATAGATAGATAGATAGATAGATAGATATAGAGATAGATAGATGATATCTGACATTAGGAAAAAGGTGCCATAGTTTCCCATGTTTTCTGTATAGAAAAATATAGTCCATGATGTGCCATCTCCATGCATAATTTCATTGTATTTTTCCTCTATATGGAATTTATAGATGTTAAATTAACAAAAGCAAATCTTTTGATTTCTGAAATATTTGTTATGTTGCTTTTTAAAAATAGCCCGCATGGATTCATAAAGCTGTTTTATATGAAGTTAGTGCAGATGTCACTAAAGCTGGTTTCACCGTGACATAACTACTCCCACACCTCGAGTATTGCTGCTGTGCATTCTTTACGCCATGTGCAGTAAAGCAAAACAACAAGACTGTGGCTGTTTGGGCACCTCTTCCAACATGTGAGTCCAAACTCTTACGATATGTGAATCCAGTTACAGGTAGGTAGCTGTGTTGGTCTGACGTAGTCGAAACAAAATAAAAAAATTCCTTCCAGCAGCACCTTAAAGACCAACTAAGTTTTTTATTTTGGTATGAGCTTTCGTGTGCATGCACACTTCTTCACACAGATACACACAGATACACAGATATGTGAATCCTTAAGGACACACAATATTCTCCATGATTGGGCATAAGTCAGGTTGCCTGGATACAGGAGTGAAACTTTTCATATGTTTTGAATGGTTCTCTCATCTATCTCTAGCTTACGAAAACAGAGACATAGACTGCTGTGCTTCAACACCCATAAACAAGCCAGCAAATAATTTAGATGGTAAGCTACCGGTAGGAGTAAACCCCATTAAATGCAATGGGACCTACTTCTTAGCTGACAACGTATAGGATTGCACAGGGAAAAGCTTAATCTTCTACTACTGATTTAAGATTAACACAGTAAGAAGCATTCAGAAATCTTCAATATATCAACCTGATGCAAAGCATGGCATTTATACCTGTTGCGTAAGGAATAAACAAGCGAGTATAAAATAATTACTATTGAACCAGCCTTTTGCCTTCATTTTACCACTTTCTCTTTGTGTGTGTGTGGGGGGGGGGAGATACATTTCAGATTCAAAATAAGGGAGTGTTTCCGATACACATTTAGAGCCATCCCGATACACATTTAGAGCCATCCCGGTTCCCTTGGGTAGATATGCAAATCAGCTTCTGCCTGCAAAGGGGGGGTAATTATCACCTTCATACCTAGTTGTTGAGCACAGCACTTGAAGAGCAAGAGATGAATAGTAATAAACTCCAAGCATGCCACTTTGAACAAACAGAAGCCTGCAAGTTTGCTATCCTGCCCGCTAAGGATTGCATTTGCTGTTCTTTATTTTGCTTGGAGTAGTTTTTTAATGTGGGTGGGTAGAGATTCACTCCACTACCCCTCTTTGGCTTTTTCTCATCCCTAGCCCTGTTTTAAATGAAATGATAGCTTTCCAGAGACAAAGCTACAGGAATGGACTCCCAAGAGAAGTGGTGGAGTCTCCTTCATAGGATCATAGAACTGGAAAGGATCCTGAGGGTCATCTAGTCCAACCCCCTGCAATGGAGCAATCTTTTTGCCCAATGTGGGGCTTGAACCCATGACCCTGAGATTAAGAGCATCATAGGAGCACAGCAAATGCTTTCCTAAAAATATATAGTTACTATGTCCCCCCCTGTTCCTGTACCTTTGTTCTAGAGTATGAAAAGGAACCTACAGGTGTGATTGACTTAATTACCTTTTCTTTTTCTGCTTTTTAATACCTCACATTCCCCTTCCCTTGTTAAACTATTGGTGTGTTTTGATTCCCTATGTTATTAGCTCTACTTTTTTATGAGGTTAGTTATTTCTTAAGATGGCTTTTTGTCTAAATTTGTTTTTAGATGTTCTTAATTGTTTAAAAACACTTTAAATATATTTTCCTTTGTTTTAAAATGTATTGTTTAAAATGTATTGAAAGCACATCCAAAGAATCCTGGGAACTTTAAGTTTCCCTCTCATAGAACTACAATTTTGAATTTTGGTGCTGGAGGAGACTCTTGAGAGTCCCATGGACTGCAAGAAGACCAAACCTATCCACTCTGAAGGAAATCAGCCCTGAGTGCTCACTGGAAGGACAGATCGTGAAGCTGAGGCTCCAATACTTTGGCCACCTCATGAGAAGAGAAGACTCCCTGGAAAAGACCCTGATGTTGGGAAAGATTGAGGGCACTAGGAGGAGGGGACGACAGAGGACGAGATGGTTGGACAGTGTTCTCGAAGCTACCAACATGAGTCTGACCAAACTGCAGGAGGCAGTGCAAGACAGGAGTGCCTGGCGTGCTATGGTCCATGGGGTCACGAAGAGTCGGACACGACTAAACGACTAAATAACAACAACAAGAACTACAATTACCAGTACCCTTAACATATGCATTGAATGTGTATTGGATGTGGTTTCAATGTATGGTGTGGATCTACCTTTCTTTGCAGGGAAGAGTGGGATTGAAATAAGTAACAAAACGTTCTTTTGTCTTTGGCTTTTTGTCCTTAAGAACACTTGCCTCTAAGTAAGTTCTGTTGAAATAACTAAAACTTATGGCCAGATAAACACGCTCAGAATCACAACAGTTCAGTAGCTTCCCCTTCTTGTCTTCCCGCGTGACCTGCATTAAATTATTATTATTTTCTGCACACATACGCAGCAGCCAAATCTTTCACACTGCTCTTAGGAGGTCATCCTTCACAGCTGGTAGCAGAACATCGTTAAAATGAAACAAAAGCAAAGAGTAGCCTTTGTCATTTCCAACTGTTAGTAGACTTTGTTACCTTGGTGCTGTCATGTCTTTTCTAGAGCTGTTACCCAACAAGCAACAAGGTGAACTTTGTGATTTCCTTAAAAATGTACACTCAAGATTTATCCTTCTCAGCTGTAACACCACCATTTTTTATCTGGGAAATTCTCTCCCTTTTAGTATTTGTTAACTTCAGCTACCCTGTTTCTCATATTTTAAGACATACCCATAAAATAAGCCATAGCAGGATTTTTAAGCATTCAAGGAATATAAGCCATACCCCGAAAATAAGACATAGTGATAGGCGCAGCAGCAATGCTGGCCGCGGCAGGAGGAGGAGGAAAAAAATAAGACATCCCTTGAAAATAAGCCATAGTGTGTTTTTTTGAGGAAAAAATAAATATAAGACATGTCTTATAATATGAGAAACACGGTACGTCCCCCTTCCCTTATTCAATGGAAGTTTGATATGAACTATGTTAAGACTTAGAATCAAAGAGTTGGAAAAGACCACAAGGGCCATCCAATCCAACCCCCTGCCAAGCAGGAAACACCATCAAAGCATTCTTGATGCTTTTGAATGTTAAGAATTGATGCATTTGAATTATGGTGCTGGAGGAGACTCTTGAGAGTCCCATGGACTGCAAGAAGATCAAACCTATCCATTCTGAAGGAAATCAGCCCGGAGTGCTCACTGGAAGGACAGATCATGAAGCTGAGGCTCCAATACTTTGGCCACCTCATGAGAAGAGAAGACTCCCTGGAAAAGACCCTGATGTTGGGAAAGATGAAGGGTACAAGGAGAAGGGGACGAGGATGAGATGTTTGGACAGTGTTCTCAAAGCCACCAACATGAGTCTGACCAAACTGTGGGAGGCAGTGGAAGACAAGAGTGCCTGGTTTGCTCTAGTCCATGGGGTCATGAAGAGTCGGACACGACTAAACAACTAAACAACAACAACATGTTAAGACTGGATTGCATTGTGAGAATGGTGAAAAAGAGCACAGTGAATGAATAACTATTTCCACAGGGGGGGAAAGATGCATTTCTTAATGCATGCTCAACACAACTGCTTTTGTGGCAGGATGAGATGAAATAAGAGGAACCTAAAAAAAATGACCTAGATCATCAAGGCCGACTATATTGTGAATTCCTTCACTATCACACAATTATGAGGGGTTAAAAAAAATAGTGGCAAATTGATCTGAAACACAATACAGACTAGAGTGCTTCCTGCACCCTCAGCCCACTTCCCAGTGAGCTCCAGAGCCTCTGTAACCTTTCCATTTGCAAACCTTCATGGCAGTGATCATAGCAATACAAAATTACTATAAGTGACCCCCTAGAGTGCATCCAGGTAAGGTAGAAGCTTGGAAACTCTGAACTGGGGGCCAAATGTAGACCTCCAGGTACTCATAACCCCCTCCTCCTCTTGAGCCCAACCCAGTTCTTTTTCCCCCTCTACAATTTCTCATACTACTGCACCCTGAAGGTTAATGGGAGGGGGGGAGGGCAGACCCCCTAGAGAGTCAGTGTAATAATTTGCAGATTACAAGCTGCCTGCACCGTCATCACCACCACCACCACCACCAACAACAACAACAACCCAAAGTTCTCTCACCTGGATGGCAATTCAAGACCTCCACCTGTCACCTGGAGGGGGGCAGACAAACTTGGAGACTCCAGGTTGGCCCGAGAAGCCTGTCAATCCAATAGTGACCACCACTGCTATTTTTCTAGAAAAAGAGGTGCCAGAACTCACCACAAACCACCTCCCTTGTTCTCTTATAATAACAATGGTGCCCACCTGAGAGGTCACTCTCTGCCTTCACCACTGCAACACCAGTGTAGAAAGCAAGAAGCCTCCTCCCCTATATCATATCAGAGCTGTCAGTGGTTTTGCCCAGTAATCTGCCTTAGTAGCCCTCTCTGTTTCAATGTCAGAGCCAGGGTGATAGGTCGGCATCATTGGGTACCTGCCAAGGGTCACAGGAGGGATAGGTCAGCCAATGTCAAGAGGGAAATGTGGCGCCACATTTATTTACCCCAGGTGTTCTAAAGTAGTGAGCATACTAGCTACCCACCACCATGCTGTTTTCAACTAACTTGTGGAAGGTGTGTGTGTGTGTGTGTGTGTGTGTGTGTGTGTGTGTGTGTGCTCTGGAACCCTGATACATCCCAGGTCTGAAATACGTGAGGAGGAGCATCCACAGATTAAAAAAGGCAGTCCATTGTGACAGTCACCTTCAGTGAGCTGGAAGGTGTTGAAATGGAAATGGTTGGGGCAGTGGAGTTCACACTTGTCCCCAATTCATTTATAAGTGGAACATTTTAAAAGGCATACTCAGAAGGACAACAGAGATGGGGCTATATCTGTCTCCCATGCCAAATGAAAGACAGGTTCAGCACTCTCTCAACTACATGAGACATTTGAGTTGCTTGGTCACGCAAGGGTATTATGGGGTGTTGGGAAACGGTCCTTTATAGAGAGATTCAAGATGGGAAATGCAGAAGGACAGATTATTAAAGAAGAGAAAAACAGTATCCAAAGTCTTTGAAAGATTCATAGAAACTTCAAGGCTTGCTATTACTGGAATTTGCTCTTGCTGTTTCTTAGTTCTTTTCTTATTTCCAAACCACCTTCATCTTCTGGGAGCACACTGAGATAGTCATGCCTCCCGACTATCACTTATGTGGCATTTTCCTTCTAGAGGTAATGGTGATAAAAAAAAAGATGAAGCATGAATTGAAATGTGTGTATTGTTAACATACTGATAAAAGAAATGTACCAAACACCGGGACACCATAAAGCATTTAACTGGACACTTCAGCAACACTGCCCCCTAAATTATAGCTGCCTTTCAACTACACTCTGAAAAAGAACGATGATATCCCCTCTGACCTCCTGAATGTGAGGCTACTCATTCTTGCAGAAATGTGTCTTCATATAAATAAAGCAAGCAGGATGGAGTAGATTCCAATTCAGTCATTATTTCTGAACATGGCACACCAACTCTGTAGAGTTGGGGTTGCCAATGCCAGTCACCCACCAGCAAAAGTGTGGTTATTGATCACACATATTGCTGTCTCTATGCCAAACTAGGTCACCTAGGCTGTTCTTAGGTACTTATGGTTAAGTTTTGCTCTGGCCAGTGATCATACTATAATGACTTAGATGCCAATAGAATACTTCTCCCAAAACACCTGTCATTTCCACTAGCAAAGCCTCAAGAGAAATTGTCCCTAGACTTTTATTACTTCACTTGTTTTGATTTCCTTAACAATAAGTACCCTGCCCGATTGATTTCCAGTTGACTGTTCTGTACTATAATAGAGCATGTGGTTATGACCACTGGAGAGCGGTCTTTTGTTCAAATTCATGATTTGAAGGCTGCCCCTCAGTCCATGCAATGGCATGGCTGAAAAGGAAATATTCATGAATGCAAATCTTTCTCTCCCCCCCCCCCCAATATGGAATTTTCTCCAAATGGAGTCATGTGAGTCATTAGAGCTTAGTAAATTGCAGGCCACAGTAAAATATTCAAAGCAACATCAGCTGCTTCTGTGAAGGTGATGGGGTTGATGGGGTTGATGGGTGAGTCTTAGAATGGCACAACATCCCAAGTTACGTCACTGCACCAGCTGGAGCCAACAGTATCGGAGAGCAGCATGGAGCCTTGGCAATCACTTTCTTATGTTATTCTCACTCCTTTGGCATTGGGGACGGGGGGGGCAAAATCATTTCAGGCATCTCCCCCACCCTTGTTAAGTTGGAGAAATGCGTTCCTTGGGACTGAATGTTTATGTTGCAGAAGTCAAACCTGCTTGTTTCTTTGAGGCACATCAGTTTACTATTTGGGAGGAAGGAAAAATACTTGCAGGAAAGTGTTTAAGCGTTTAAAAAAGGTTATCACATCATAAAACCAAATGTTTTCAGTCCCCCGTCCCCAAAACCATGGGGTAGTAGAAATACTTTAAGAGTGCAATTACATAGTAGAGGTCTGCTGGTGGAGGGGCTGTAGGAATCGCCGGGTGCCCACAGAATGCCCAATACATTGCCAAAAGATGCTGGCAGAACATGGCAACACCAGGGAGGCTTTTGTCTGGCAGAAAATCTGAAACAGGACTTTGCCCCACATCTGAGTGGGACAAGGGTGAGAAATCCCAAATCCGATAGATTACATCACATTTTGATAGCATCACGTTAAAGACATGGTCCCTGATTAGCTGTGCTTGCTATTGAAACAAAGAAAAAATAGCACTGCAAAATCCAGTGGAAGGTTGATGTTTTTAAGAGTGGGGAATCCCTTGCACTGATATTGCTGCCTTTGTGTTGAAAAGCAAACTGATGGAACATTCAGTAAAACATTCAGTACGCATACCCCTGAACATTTTGTGAATCTAAGTTTGGCCTCATTGAGGGGCAGTATTTCAATATGAGTAGGAAAATGAGAGTACCCCTAAACATTTTTAAAGAAAAAAAGCACCGAGTAAAACCTTTGTTTTCCATGACTCTATAAAGGCATTTGCATCAATATCTAATATCATAAGACCAAAAAGTTCTGTCATATTTCTGTCATGTAAACATTCTGCTTTCTGCTGAGTTTTCCCCACCCCCTTATATGCCTGAGAACTAGTTGAGATTCCTTTTCCTTGCTAGAAAATTGCCTATTTATCATAGTTGTAGATACAAGAATTTTTTTCCATTGACCTTTCATTAATATTAATCTTGGACAGGGAAAGTTGAGTTTCATGAGCAGTTGTAGCGTATGCTTGCAAGTTGTCCTAGTGGAATAGTAAAAATTAAAAATGTATGAAGCAGCCTTCTGGATACCATGTATTTCTTGTACACACCAAAGTTGTATCAAGGTTGCTTCAGATTCAATAAAAATAAGTCAATGTTCCGTGAGAGGAAGAAATACACTAGCATTTGGAACATGGGACAACACTTACATGTCCCTGTGTGAGTTGAAGACGTCTGGAAGCAGCCTTGTGGTTGATGAAAGAAAGGCAGGGGAAATCAGGCTCACACCAAGAGTTTCTAAGGTCTGCCTTGAAATAAGCTGCTTGTAAGTGATGATAAGGAGATCCAGTCAGAAAGTTTAGCTGCAGTGAATGTTGGAATGGGTACAGCTTTGAGTCATTTGATGTTATTTATTATCATTAGTATTACTTCAACAATTTGTTTACTGCTTTATGATAGCTGCCTCTAAGCAGTCTAGAGGAGACTGAATACAATATGACTAAAAATTAGTTAAATATATAAAATCAGATTTCAATGAAACAACCTGCTGGAGGAAGAAGAAGAAGAAGAAGAAGAAGAAGAAGAAGAAGAAGAAGAAGAAGAAGAAGAAGAAGAAGAAGAAGAAGAAGAAGAAGAAGAAGAACCTATAGTGAACACCAGAAGTTTCAGGGAGGAGGCCTGTCTGACCTCAACATATCCTTGTGAATTTGAGGCATATGCCTGAGCCATGGGGGACCTCGGTGACCAACCAAGGATATAAAGGATCAGGAGGTCCTGAGGTATTGATTCAGGGGTTGAAAATTAATACAAGAACCCTGAATCTGTTTCAGCAGCATATGACCAACCAGTGCAAGGTTTTGAGCACCAGAGTTATGTGTTGGCCACTGTCTGCCTGCATCAAGAGTCTAGCCCAGGCATCCCCAAACTTCGGCCCTCTAGATGTTTTGGACTACAATTCCCATCATCCCTGACCACTGGTCCTCTTAGCTAGGGATCATGGGAGTTGTAGGCCAAAACATCTGGAGGGCCGCAGTTTGGGGATGTCTGGTCTAGCTGCAGTGCTTTGCAGCAGCTGGAGTAATTTCAATCTCTTTTTTTTGGCCATCCACTTTCACATCCAGCCACACTCAAATTTGAGCTGAAAGTTCTCAGTTAAGAATTTTGGGGTAAAATTTCCCTCAGCGGAAGGGTTAAAAAACGACAACAACCTGTACCCAACTATTCTCTTGAATGAGCAATTCGCTTGGGAGTAGAGAGAAAAAAGAAAATCTATAGAATCCATTCCTCTCTCTTGCTTGGCCTGCAATTCCTTGTGAGTTCCAATTTCTTTTCCATGTTCACTTTCTTTATAACACCCCTGATTTTAAAAACCAGCATCATAATCCTTTCATATTTCAGAGACATCTCTCCAAGCTGTTACATTTATGTCAATATTTAGAACTCCCAACACGGACTGAAAATGATCCCTGAGAAGAAAGCCCATATGAAGATGATAGAAAGTTAGGAAGTACATCTCCTTTGGCCATCACTGCCCTAACGCATGGGGCTCCCCATTCATTTACGGTATATAGTGCAAGGTCAAGGTTGGGTTTAAAACATCAGAGTTTCTCATATAGACACACACAGATGTCCCCTTGCCGGCTGATGGCATCATAAAACAAAGTGGGAGTGAAAGCTCAAAACTGATACGGTGGTACCTTTTCAGTCCATTCATGTTCCCCTGTCAATTCAATGTGATTTATCATATGCCTCATTCTTAATTAAGGAAGTTCAATTACTTGCCTTTAAGACTTAATGCCAGTCTTCTTCTTCCCCACTTCCCCGCACTTACTACATCTCCTTATGTTTTCCATCACAAAATAACAGACGCCTTCTCCCCTTTATGTTTCTACTGCAGCAGTATAAATCTTTCTGTTATCAGCTCTATGAAGTTGTTTGATTGTCTCATTCAAGCAATCTCAGAAGCAACAACATGAACGTAAACCAGTAGCCCAAGGCTGTAAATAACTCCATCTTCTGGCACAGACAAATTAACATAACCATTGTCCTTGGTAATGTTCAAAGACATCTCATCACATAGCATTTTTTCTTGGCGATCAAAATCGCTTGCAGCTTCCTTCTCCACTTTCCCCCCCTTTTATCTATTCTTGTAAAAATTTTCCCATGCAAGAATAGATTGCCATATCAGCATCTTAGGATATTCTTTCTTATCATCATCATCATCATCATCATCATCATCATCATCATCATCATATTATAAAATATGTTCTGGTGTGTGAATGTTGTAAAACCCAAATCGCTAATTGAGAGGCCCCTCTAAGGAGAAGTGAGTGGTGTAATTAAAGACAAAACGTACCATGTGGCGATACAGGCTGATCCATTTCACTTTATTTTTCTTACTACTCAGCTGCAATGGCAGCAGGCTGGCCAAACCTATGCCTCAAAAACTTAAACGATGTCAATCATGTTAAGTATAGTAATTTAATTAACTGAAATTGTAAATGCTTGTATGCGTTACTATGTGTTTGAATTTGATAGGTTGGTAACTGAATTCTAGAGAGTTCTCTAGTAGTTCTCATGTGATTGGATAAGGTTGATAACATGGGAGGAGAGAATCTATTTTTTGTGAAGGAGAGAATCCATTTTATGTGGAGCAAGATGAGTCAGGGGCGTAGGAAGGTAGGGGTGATGGGGGTGCTCCGCCCCCTGCAGCGTGATCCTGAGGGTGCCATCGTGGCTGCCCCCTGCCCATGCTGGGCACCCCGCCCCCGCAGGCGGTGGTTCCCACCCCCCAGAACGTGCATCAGCCCCGCCCCCGCCTGCTCTCTGTCCCCGGTGCCGGAGCATGAAGCTCCTCCACTGAGATGAGTGTGTTTTAGAATCCACTGTAGACACTGTTAAGTTGAATAGAGTGTTGGAGTGCTTCTTCTTTGCTTGAAAGAAAGCAAAGTTGCATGAGAAGGTAAGAGAGGAAATTTCTCTTAGGATCTGCAATTGTTTGAAACTTAGAAGAGACTGTAAATCTATTCTTGGATGAGCTTGTGACTGTAAATATTATGTTTTAATTCATCTATAAGTTTCTGCAAGTAACGGTTTTGAATGTGAAAGTCTGGACATTGGTTTTATTTCCAAAGAAGAGTGGCAGTCAGATTACTGTATATGATTTGAGCTTCCTAGCTGCGTTTTTGCTACCCTTACTTCGACACATCAGCCATACATTGTGGCGTCACCATCCTCCATAGGGCTTCTACTTACAAGTGTAGAGCACCTCACACAAATCAAGGACCTTGCTTTAACACGGACCTCAGACATTCAGAAGGTACTATACACATTTGGCAAATGTGTGTACAACCCCGCTGAAGACCTTCCCTGCTCAATAAACTGCTGGTTGGGGACTAAGCATGCAGAATGACATGTATGAAGTTGTTGCAGGCAGGGTTTGCATCTGCACCACCATCCACAGATAGAGTTTAAATAGCCATGCCAAAAGTTAAGCACTTTTATGCCCTGTTGATGTCAGTGAGAAATCTATGGTACCTAAAAAGTGCTTAACTTTGACTTGATCATGACATTAATTAATGTTATGCATAATCCTTCCCTGAATTCTTTTGGAAGTAATTGATTTACAGGATTCAGTCTTACTCTAAATGACACTGCCTTTTCAAATTTAAATGGAACAAATGAGTCCTAATGCTCTTCTTGGAATTGGCAGCAACATTAAAGGAGGATAAATTTAATGGCCAGTGTGATCAAGATGTTGTAGGCTTTTGTACTTTTATTAATCTTTTCTGCAAGACCAGTTCACTTAAATGTGAATCAGCCTGATCTTACCATCCATCTCTGCTTTAACGTTATGCATACATTCATTAATTTTTCTAAATGAAGTTTTTAATCTATTTTGTGTTCTAGTATTTCAGAGTTGCTGATATTAACAGTATTTTTATGTCTTAGGTTTGCATTTTGTTTTCAGAATTTACTAGTCTGTAATGTGCCGTTTATTATTACTTCACAAATGTTAAACCATTGAGACAGCCCTTTTATGGTTTCTTCTATTGACAAATATTCTCTGCAGATGCCTTATATTTTAATGATGGCTATAATGGTTGGCAGGTCCTAAATTTATGCACAATCAAGTTCCCTTTGCCTAGGTAGTTAATTGACATACAAATATATTTTGTGACAGGGCTTTTGATATAAGACCTGCCATTTGCCTTTCAAATTTCTAAACACCAAAATGAAATTAATTCATTTCTACCCAAACCCCAACTTGCATATGACACAATATTGCGAAATTTGGCTGTTTTAGCAGAGGAGCAAGCTATGGATCTAATGGTTGATGTCCCCGCTATCTTCATGTGAGAATTGCATCTGTGGAACGTGCATGTGTTGTGGATACATGCCCTTATTGTAGGCACACATTGTAGGGTGAAATGTACTGCCAAGGGAACAGCTGTGTAAGTGGCCCAGCTCCAACCCCATCTCTGTCACTCTCTGCATATTCAAAGGTTGATCACCTTCCACGGGGTTTTCCAGGATTCCAAAACATGTGGGAGCCTCCACAAGCAGGAGGCTTCCCCGCTGCAGTCGCCATTAGGGTTGTCACCCGTACCTAGAAAAAAATGTGATCATCCTTTTTTGGGGGAGAAAAGTGTCCTCTGTCCTATTTGGACTTCAAACGGGACATTTTTTCATGTATTCGAGCTCCTCCTCGTCCTCAAAACTTCATGGAAAGAAGGTAGGTCCAGTGGGAGGAGGAGGAGAGAGAGTTTGAGCAGGAGTTTGTGTGGGTGAGTCCATGAGGACGAGAGCTAAGGAGGAGAGCAAGAGTTATCATGGGGTGTGGGCAGAGGGTGGGAAATGGCTGGGATGAGGAATTTGAGGAAGAGTTTATGCATGGGCAGAGGTGGGTTGCGGAGAGTGAGAGAGGTGGTTTGTAATGGTCCTGAACAAAACAGTGTATTTGCATTCACAGTGTGTTGGGGAGACACACTAACCCAACAACCTTTAGGAAGGCGACTGCACTATAGGAAGTTAGCTGTGGATTTTTTTCTGTGTTCTATTATTATGCATGCCTTTGTGGAGTATGTTTTAATTCCTGATCATGCATGATAAAAACTTTATTAATTATGTTTGGCTCTGTTTGTATGCTAGATGGAATATCCTGGTATTCACAATATAGAATGCTGGAAAATCATGGATTCTGCAGGAGGGTGTTCGGGATTAGCATAATTTATATGGCTTGCAATGTGCTGTTTGTGACAGATGGCTATTTCTGGATATCTGAGTTCTAATTTTGTCTCCAGTGACTGAATCGTTATGTACTAGTTATATGCATAAATTATTACTGTGTTCATAGGCAAAAAGCTCAGTGGGGAAGCATTGGGGAAGCTCTCCACCTCCCATCCTTCTTGGATATTAATCGGAAAAGCCTAAGCATGTAACTATGACCAGTGGAAAGTGCTGCTAGAAAGGTCATTAAGCTAATGTCCAAAGATGACAATAGAAGGATATAAAGAGATGGGAAAATTAATTATACTAGGAAGTGAAGAGAAATTACTGGCCATATGATACAATAAATATATATACAGTCGTACCTTGGAAGTCGAATGGAATCCATTCAGGAAGTCCGTTCAACTTCCAAAACATTCAGAAGCCAAAGTACGGCTTCTGATTGGCTGCAGGAAGCTCCTGCAGCCAATCGGAAGCTGTGGAAGCCTCGTCAGACATTTGGGTTCCAAAGAACGTTCGCAAACTGGAACACTCACTTCCAGGTTTCAATCGTTTGGGAGTCGATTTGTTCGGGAGCCAAGGCATTTGGGATCCAAGGTACGACTGTATAAAAAAAACAAAAGACTACCACAGACAAAAACAGAAGTTGTGAGAAGCCAAAGAACTTTCTAAAGCCCACCCTTTCCAGGAGTCTATTTCACTCATCTAAGAACATAAGAAGATACTTGATGGAGCAAATGAAAGTGGCACTGTGGGTTAAACCACTGAGCCTAGGGCTTGCCGATCAGAAGGTCAGCGGTTCGAATCCCCGCTACGGGGTGAGCTCCCGTTGCTCGGTCCCTGCTCCTGCCAACCTAGCAGTTTGAAAGCATGTCAAAGTGCCATGTGGTGGAAATGCGAAAAGGTTAAAGAATTTTGGGAAATGATATATAATGAACTGAAAAAGATTTTTAAATATACTTTTCCCAAAAAACCAGAAGCATTTTTGTTAGGAATAATAGGACAAGAGATTACAAAGGAGGACAATATATTATTCTTGTATGCGACAACCGCGGCTAGGACATTGTTAGCCCCAAAATGGAAAACTCTGGATTTACCGACGATTGAAGAGTGGCAGACAAAAATGATAGACTATGCAGAATGAAGTAAAATAAAAAAATTCCTTCAGTAGCACCTTAAAGACCAACTAAGTTTTTATTTTGGTATGAGCTTTCGTGTGCATGCACACTTCTTCAGATACAGTGAAATGGAAGTTTCCAGGCACTTATGTAGAGAAGGGGTGGGGAGGGGTGGGGATGGGGAGGGGGGATCACTCAGAAGGGTGGTGGAAATGGGTGATTGACTGACTGATAGCTGTTGATGACCGCAAACGACTGCAAATGGTTTTGCATGAAAAAGCAAGGGTTGAGATGGCTGAAGATCGCTTATCATGTATAATGAGATAAGAATCCGATATCTCTGTTCAAACCAGGTCCCTCCATGGTTTTGAGCTTGGTGATAAGTTGCAATTCAGCAACTTCTCTTTCCAGTCTATTTCTGAAATTCTTTTGTAGTAAGACAGCTACTTTGAGATCTTGTATAGAATGTCCTGGGAGATTGAAGTGTTCTCCTACTGGTTTTTCTGTCTTCTGGTTCCTGATGTCAGATTTATGTCCATTTATCCTTTGGCGTAGGGTTTGGCCTGTTTGTCCAATATAGAGAGCTGAAGGGCACTGTTGGCATTTGATGGCATACACAATGTTAGAAGATGAGCAATTAAATAGTCCTGAGATGGTATGTTGGATGTTGTTGGGGCCAGTAATGGTGTTGTCTGGGTGTATGTGGCAGCAAAGTTGGCATCTGGGTTTATTGCAGGCTCTGGTACCAGTGTCCATGTTAAGTCTGGTGGTTGTATTATTGTGGGTGAGGAGTTGTTTAAGATTGGGTGGCTGTCTGTAGGCAATGAAAGGTCTACAGAAAAACCAGTAGGAGAACTACCTGTATGCAGAATGAGCGAGACTGACTAGCAGGATTCGGAACCAGGGGGAAACAAGGTTCCAAAAAGACTGGAGTAAATTTGTGGACTATATGGAAAAGAACTGTAGAAGTTTAAAGACACTTGCAGGACTGAAATAAATCCTACGAACTGATATTAAATGGGAAGTAAAAAGGAACTGCGAGATAAGATCTGAATAGAAAACCAAATGAGGGGAGGGAGGGAAGTCAAGCTCGGCGGAGCACTGTTTATGAGAGTTTGGGAGGGAATTGTTTAAAAAGATGGATGTATGTGTGATTATGTTTGTTTGTTTAATGTTTTTTAATGTGTTTTAATTGGAAAATTTAATAAATTGCTTTAAAAAAAATGAAAGCATGTCAAAGTGCAAGTAGATAAATACCTACAGCGGGAAGGTAAACGGCATTTCCGTGTGCTGCTCTGGTTCTCCAGAAGCGGCTTTGTCGTGCTAGCCACATGACCTGGAAGCTGTACGCCGGCTCCCTCAGCCAATAACGCGATATGAGCGCTGCAACCCCAGAGTCGGTCACGACTGGACCTAATGGTCAGGGGTCCCTTTACCTTTAAGAACATAAGAAGATACTTGATGGAGCAAATGAAGGGCCCACCTCCTTCTGCCCTCCATCACAGTGGCCAATCAGATAGCTCTGAGAATCCCACAAACAGGACATGAAGGCAATAGGCTTCTACCATCATTTCTCCCTAGAAACTGGGAGTCAGAAGAAACCTGCTGCCCAGAACCATTGGGCTGCATATAGCCATTGTGCTAGAAGCCATTGATAGACTTTACCTCCATGAATCTCTCTCATTGCTTTTGAAGTCATCTAAGCTTGTGGGAAACGAACCATTAAATCGGGCTAGTGGCACCAGAGGGTGGGGAGAGGGAAGAAATTATTCCACATGCTACAAAATAGCATTTTTTGTGATCTCAATGCATTTTGGAAAATTGTTTTATGAAGAGCATTATAAATGTACATATAAGATAAATAAGAGAAAGGATAATAGGTATAAAATAGTGTGAGATATAGTCTGGTTATACATTATCTGAAGCTTGTTGGGCTCACATATATGCTATTTTACAGTACCTGGAGTTTCTTCATATATATATATATATATATATATATATATATATATATATATATATATATATTGCTAAGTTGGGGGCCATACATGCTGCCCGAAATAGTGCTTTCTTTCATCTTCATGAATATCCTGTATCTCAATTTTGTTAGATGTCCTCAAGTTCTACTGTTGTGACTGCCTGTCTTTCTAAAGCTGCAGTCCTAAACACACTCACCTAGAAGAAAATCCTATTGCACTATCTAGGACCGCCTTCCATGTAGATACACATAGGATTGCTGACAAGCCTATAGAGAAAAAACAAAGAATTTTCTCATGTCACTTTCTATACGATTGAGGCATAAAGAAAGTGTTGCTCTCCAGATTAGGCATGGGAGAGAGATTTGATTCAGTTCACATTTGAAAGCTGCAGTTTTCAAATCCTCACTTTCTGGAAAACACACACACACACACACACACACACACACACACACACACACACACACACATATATATATATATATATATATATATATATATATATATATATGATAACCGAAACATAAACAGTCCTGTGTGAGTGCCTGGAGGCGGTTGGAGGATGGATAGCGGCTAACAGATTGAGGTTGAATCCTGACAAGACAGAAGTACTGTTTGTGGGGGACAGGAGGCAGGCAGGTGTGGAGGACTCCCTGGTCCTGAATGGGGTAACTGTGCCCCTGAAGGACCAGGTGCGCAGCCTGGGAGTCATTCTGGACTCACAGCTGTCCATGGAGGCACAGGTAAATTCTGTGTCCAGGGCAGCTGTTTATCAGCTCCATCTAGTACGCAGGCTGAGACCCTACCAGCTGCAGACTGTCTCGCCAGAGTTATGCATGCTCTGGTTATCTCCCGCTTGGACTACTGCAATGCGCTCTACGTGGGGCTACCTTTTAAGGTGACCTGGAAACTACAACTAATCCAGAATGCGGCAGCTAGACTGGTGACTGGGAGCGGCCGCTGAGACCACATAACACCGGTCTTGAAAGATCTACATTGGTTCCCAGTACGTTTCCGAGCACAGTTCAAAGTGTTGGTGCTGCCCTTTAAAGCCCTAAATGGCCTCGGTCCAGTATACTTGAAGGAGCGTCTCCACCCCCATCGTTCTGCCCGGACACTGAGGTCCAGTGCCGAGGACCTTCTGGCGGTTCCCTCATTGCGAGAAGCCCAGTTGCAGGGAACCAGGCAGAGGGCCTTCTCGGTGGTGGCGCTCACCCTGTGGAATGCCCTCCCATCAGATGTCAAAGCAAAAAACAGCTACCAGATTTTTAGAAGACATCTGAAGGCAGCCCTGTTTAGGGAGGTTTTAATGTTTAATAGATTATTTTATTTCATTTTTCTGTTGGAAGCCGCCCAGAGTGGCTGGGGAAACCCAGCCAGATGAGCGGGGTATAAATAATAAATTATTATTATTATTATTATTATTATTATTATTATTATTTCTTCAAAATTCACACTTATCAGAATTTTGTGATGCAGTTGTCTAATGAACCAATGTTTACAAAAATTCATGTATTAGAGTAATGCGTGCATAAAAATGCAAATTTTAGTGAAAATTACACAAAAATGCATTATATCAGGGGGAATTGCTTGCAAAAATGTGTATATAATCCAAATTGCATATATTTGCACTAATATTCAAGAGGAGTTTTTTTATTACAAAAATTCACGAATTGCATCAGAATTGTGGATAACTGAATTTAAGATGGGAAGAATGAGAAACAAAGCAAGCTGTACTCCAGATCTTGTTTGACTCCATCTTCCATCAGGGCCAGCCAGCACAACCAATAGTTGGGGATGGCGGAAATTGTAGTCCAGGCATCCCCAAACTCATCCCTCCAGATGTTTTGGGACTACAACTCCCATCATCCCTAGCTAACAGGACCAGTGGTCAGGGATGATGGGAACTGTAGTCCCAAAACATCTGGAGGGCCAGGTTTGGGGATGCCTGTTGTAGTCCAAGGGCAGTTGAGCTTGCGTGACTTATGGGGTCACAAGGATTGTCTTTTTCAGATGCCAAAAGGGTTTCACTATTATAGAACTTTGTTCAGTGTTCATTTTGAAGCAAAATAGAACCTTTAAATCCTCCCTTTTTGTGGCTTTTTACAGTTTTATTGCACACAAAGCTCAAACTTAGGCATGTGGTTTTGAAAAATAATAATAATAAAGTATTGTACACCAGTAGAAGAAAATAATTTTATTCTGAGAGACAGTGGAAGTAATATGCAAAAAGCAACACTTAGCACTCCATCTGGGGCTATATTTAATTTTTTCATGGAGTCATCCTCACATCTCTAGAAGGTGAAGAAGAGGACCTGCCTTATAGGATAATAAAGTTCAGGGATTTATGTAGAATGATGGAATGAAATCAGACTGCTAATTTATGATGTGCAATGTGGCATAACTCCAGAGGAGCCGGCTGAGGGTGGGGATGCAATACTGTGGCTGGGCAACAAGCCAGTTTGCAGCATCATTTTAATTGCAGATGAAATAATAATTATTTGTGATAGCTTGCTAATCAGGGAAACCTTGGAAAAGGCTGCTGACAAGTGCTATCAAGGTAATTAAGGTGAAGCATTGCATTTGCATAAATTTACACTTTGATCATTGTTCACCAGACAATCTTCTCTCCAAATGAAGTCAGCTGGTTTCAAAAACTAGCAGCAAATCAAAGGCAGGAAAAGCAGCAACTGAGAAACATCAATACTGGCAAAATAAAATGTGTATCCGCCTTACATAGGCAATTACGTTAAAACAAAACAAAACTCCAGCAACACTGTTGTCCTTAATCAGGAGATCATGCTCAACTTACTTTATACCATTAGTAAATATTTCTTAGTTCATATATGCTTCCCCACTTATGATGCTTTAATTAAACTCTGAAATACAGTTAAGCTGGGGCACTAGGAAGAAAGGACTCAATTTGCTTCTGCTGCTATAGCTGAAGGCTGCTTCACACAGGCATACACACACACACACACACACACACACACACACACACATATGAGAGAGACACATTTCTGACAAGATTGCTATATGCTCTTTAAGGGTTTTTAATAGTAGCCACATCTGTTCAGGGGAAAACATATTGAACTGGCAACAGTGCAGCAAGCAGGTTTAATTTAAGATCCACCAACAAGCACTTTCCCATCCCTTTCACCTACTCACATTTCTCCCCTCCAGCTCTCAGCAATGGTAGATGAAATGTGCAATCTTAGATATGTGTAAGATATTGTTATAGATGTATTCCAAACTACTACTCCTGCCTCAGCTATGGTGTCAAGGAGAACAACAAGGAAGCAGGAAGAAAGGGGCTGTGCAATCTGAAAAAGAGATGAGTTGCATGAACTCCAGGGGAAGAATCAGCTGCTTTGTTTGACACAGGTCACTTTCTTATACTATAAGGATGTAAATTGTGCCAGCAGGCAGACACGTCTGGGGTGTGTGTTGGGGGTGGGGACTAGCGCAAGTTTCTCTACACCCCTCACACACGTGCTTTTAACACACCAGAGGAGTCTTCCGATATAAACTGTGGCCATTTCCTAGGCATTTTCCATACACAGATTTTGAAAACGTGTCTGCATAATGTGAAATCAAGTTTGGAGATGTATAAGATGAAGACCTCTAAGTTCTTCTAGTTAAAAAAATGAAACAATGGGATTCATACACATATGCACATTGCCATTTTTTCCCCTTTGAAAATGTGTTCTGACAATGAGATTTGAGGCATGATCATGGGAGGAGATCAGCTTTCTTCACCAGAGCCCTTTCGGTTACCTCCTCCTACCTGGCCAATCCCCCCGGCAACACCTTCCCAAGCTGGATTGGACAGGTAACTGCATGGGCGGAGTCCACCAGTATCCAGCCCGGGAAGGCAGCGCCGGCCTCCAAACTTCCAGGGCTGCCTCAGGGATCCCAGGGGGCTGTGTGCGACCGCGCATAATGCGTCTCCCCTTTTATGTGGGGAACGGCCAAGAGCGCAGTATTCAAGTTGCTCCTGGATGGCAGAGAGAAATATTTGGGATGGGACCCTGTGGAAGAAGGGATGACTTGATAATTATATGTGAAGCTGTCCTCCAGTCTGAGTAACGGGTGGTGTTGGGTGGTACGTAGCAGGTGTTGATAAATCTGTCAAATTCAGTTTCTCTTTGTTTTATCCTAAGATTGGTTCATCCCCTTTCCACATGGGTTTGCAGATAAGTAGGGAAAGATCTACATGAAAATTCGTACAATTTTTTGTGCCTTTTTCATAACACTCACATTTTCGGATGCAACTTTGCCTATTATATACATTTTTATATGCAATTTCCCCCTAACAGAATGCATTTTGGAGAATTGCATCACAAAAGTCAGGGAAGTGTACATTTTTAAGAAGAGCTGTGTTTGGTTTATATGTTGGTTTAGGAAGGGAAGATCTGGTGGATTTACCTAAAAACAGTTGAGGCATCAGATGGATAAAGGTGAACCATCTTGAATTCCAGAAGACATATCTGAATCTTTTGTAAGTTACTCCATGTATCCTTTGTAGAATAATTTATCTGCCATCTATCAGTCACTTTTCAAACATGTAATGTACAAAGACCCAAGAATGGTCATCACACAAAAATAAGATTTAAAAAGCACCCATAAATTGCATGAACACAAAGTAAAACTCAAAGTTGTGGCTCATTATTTTTAAATGTTCTGATCTCATGCCAACAAGCAAATAAGAATCTATACCAAGAACATTATTTTCCATTGAAGCTGGCAAATGTTTCCCAAGAGGTGACTGCTGTAACAATTTGTATGGTGTTTTTATACAAACCCAGTATGTGCAACAAGAACAGGAATACGACCAAACACATGAATGATTCAAAGTGAGACAAAGAAAAAATTATAATGTACAAAGTGTTCTTCACACCTCCTGCTATTTAAGTTTATAAATAAAAATAAAGTGCTTGTCATTCCCATCACATTAAAGTGACCCTTTGTGCTGTTCTTCAAAAGATTTCGTAGCTACGTTGGATCATTCCAGCAGGCTCTTTGGTTGACAGCACATGTTTTGTGGGCTTGAGGTCTTCCTGTTCAAATCCAATGAGCAGTCACATAACAGAAGCTAACCCCTTCCCTCTTAGACACACATACACAAACATCCTGCCTTTCGACTAATGTAACCAGGCATGACACAAATGTCATGATTCATCAAGCTGACAATATCTAGGGAGGAACAGCTTGTGAAAAGCTGTTGCTGCAAGTTAAAAACACATCATTTTTCATCTCGAGCTGACTTAGAGAAATGGAACTTTAAAAGTGCTCTTTCCACCATTCCCCTGTTTCAAATTCAGAGCATCTCTCGTGACTTGGCCATTTGGTTCTATGATCAGGGAGCATCAGGGTGGGGTGCATCATTACCTCATGCCTGAGCTCTTGGGAGTTCATGGCGACTTGTCAACTAGTGATATGCAAAGCCCCTAGGAGGAATTCCATCATCAAGAACATTTCCTCAGTCAAGAGACTTTCCCCCCTGTTAAAAATCCATTTGCCCTTCATGTTTCTGCTGTTAGCGTTGCATGCTTGTTTCAGTTAAAGGCCCAAGATGTTTGAATGCATGCTTATTTTGCTCACAGTCACAATGCATCATGATTTCTGGAGTCTTAATGTGCCTAGACTCTGGAACTTCCTCTTGAGGGTGGATCATCCTATCCCCCTTGTACTGTAACGGCTTTCAACCATATGGCAAAGACCTTTCTTTTTATCTCCAGCCCTTTTTAAAGCTGTTATTTTGATGCTGCATTATTCCTTGTGTTTCTGTTTTTGTGACAACTAATTATATTTTACTGTTATTTGAACACTATTGAATTATTCCTCTCTCTCTTTTTTAAGGAAAAGCAGGACACTTTTTTAAAACACACAAACTAGTCAAACACTATAACGCTTGGTGGATGAAGACAGGAACACAACCATGGCACCTTTCCCTCAAATTTCACTTCCGACATAATTCAGGGTTGTATGGAATCCATTTTCTCCAACATTTGACAACTGAAGTTAGACTGGTTATAATAGTTACAACTCAAACACATCCAGTAACTATTTTTAATTGAATAGGTGGTCACGGGGAGGAAAATTATTTGCTTGATGACCTAAACTTATGTTCGCTAGCTAAAAGGAATGCTATTTTGATGGACAAATTCCCAAAGAACTATACACAGGGCTTAGACAATTGAGCAAGATTCTTCTGTGCTGTTGAGTCATGGGAAGGTGGACAGGAAAGAAATGGGTAACAGAACACAAGGAGAAATATACCAATGGAATACTATTTCATTAAGAGATGCTTTTATGATATACTTTACAACAATATTGATTTTTACATGAAAATGAGCTTATAAGCTGTTCCAACAACAGGAGTTTACTTTCCCTTGTCCAAACTAGCAGAAGTACAGTACAATGTATTTATTTATAAATATAGAATATAGAAATGCAGGAAACAAACTAACTGCTAAGCATGATCTAGTATTGGATATATCTACTGTTACTAGAATCTTGTGAGTGGCCAGTTATAATAAATTAGATGTGTTCTACTAAACATGTTTGCATGCCCCTCAGTCGTCAAGGGCCTCAGTAGTGTTGCAATGATTGGACCTAGGTACTGTGTTTGTAATGAAATGGAAAATAACTGTCAAGCAGCAGCCTCATAATGTCTTTACACTTATATCCATGTGCCTATTATCATAATATGCCCTTTCAGTCAGGAATTTACATGTCAGCTCATCACCAATCAATGCCATTCTCAGAGTTAATGTCCCTTTGTTATAGAAAAGAGACGTCTTGTAAAATATTGTTCTTGGCTCAATAGAATTGATTAAGCATAAAAGCTGTTACAGTTCTGCACTGGGATAGCTGTTTCCTCGGCTTCACTCGACTTTGCATTTCTAACAGTTCTGTCACCATGTTAAATCTTTAAACTGAACACTTTGGGAACTATGACTTCAGGAGTACTTTATAGGGCCCTGGGCTTTATATGCCAGCTAATCCATCTCATCTGCATGTCTGGAGGAACAGGAAACTGAACTTAGTCAGGTGTTCCTCCAGGTGAGTTCCCTTTTGTGGACACTCTAGGAACTGTTGTGACTTGTCTGCCCCAGTATTCCATCCCACAAGGGGGTCATCAATGCAGTGCAATTCATCATAATGTGAAACTTTTTGATGTTTGAGGCAAGGCTATCAACAATGGTGGCTCTGTTCTACCTCTACTGTTGAAGGCAATATACTTCTTGAGTACCAGATGCTGGAAACCACAAAAGGGGGGGGGGTGTTGTGCTCATGTCCTGCTTCCCACAAGCAACTGGTTTGCCACTGCGGTGGACTAGATGGGCCGCTGGAGTGATTCAGCAGGGCTCTCATTATGTTCTTGTGAGAAGGGCAACCATCTTAACAAAACTGTTATGCAGGCCCAACTTTCCCAAACAGAAGAAAAAAATATGTTCTAGAAGGCCAGCGCTGACCTGGGTTTAGAAATGTGTTTCACCTAAATCATCCTTAATACTTTATTCAAGGTTCATCCTTTAAAAAAAAAAAAGGAATTCAGGATGGCATCGAATCTCATACATATATGGCAAACAAACTGATCTGTGTAGTTCAGATCTGTGTGAGCCACTTGTTCTTCAGCAGCTTTGAATCAGTACTGAGTGGTAACACAAGATACAGGGCTGTCAGGGTTGGAAATAGTTCCCAAAGTTTGTGATATCCCTACTAGTTCCCTGCCAGGAACTGTGGGGATTATCATTCCTATGGCTCCTGATACCCCCATGGATCATCTTAAGACTGCCAGGAGCCATATGAAATGCAATGTCAGTATTTCCCGATAACATAACTTTCAAATGGGGATGGTGCTGTCAGGGTGTTTTGTAGCAACTTCTGCTCCAGATTTTGGAACAGGCTCAAAGTTATTTGATGGCTCTTCATGGAGGGCAGCAGATATAGATGGAATGCCACTGGGTTGATCAGTTACTCCACCTGAAAGGGATCGATAGACTTCAAGTCTTTCCAAGGCAGATCATGGGTCAAAAGCCACACACAGTCCTCCACTTGGATCACAGTCCCTGGTTGCCTGTGCCCATTGTCCTCTTGTATGCCACTTTGCACTGCTTTCAGCTCCTCTACCAGTTCAAAGCAATAAAGACCCCTTAGCCACTTCACTTGGAGTAAAGAAGTACTTCAAGAAAGAAGATTCCACCTAAACATTAGGAAGAACTTCCTGACAGTAAGAGCTGTTCGGCAGTGGAATTTGCTGCCAAGGAGTGTGGTGGAGTCTCCTTCTTTGGAGGTCTTTAAGCAGAGGCTTGACAGGCATATGTCAAGAATACTTTGATGGTGTTTCCTGCTTGGCAGGGGGTTGGACTGGATGGCCCTTGTGGTCTCTTCCAACTCTATGATTCTATGATGGGGGGGGGAGGTTCTTTCTTTTTTCCTTCAAAACATCCAATCAGAAAATAAGATTTTTCATTTGGGGATGGGCAACTGACAGCCTCCTCCTTCCCACCCAGCTATGCTGCACTTTAAATTAGGATCAAAGGACAAACAAACCAAAAATCTTCTCAGCCAAATCTGTACAGATTTAACCAAATCAACGTTTTGTTTTCCCAAGAAAATCTACACTTGCAAATTTCTCAGTGAATTTTGTGAGGAGGATTATTCACAGGACCATATTTATGTTCAGTTGAGAAAATATTGTGAGGCATAACCTGAGCCATACATTGTGGAATGTCATTAGTATCATATTTTAAACCAATATTGTGAGCTGCAAATCCCGTGCCTGAATCAAATGAATAAATGCTTGTGAATTTCGATGACTGTAGACCATTTTGTTTTTTTGCCTCCCGAATTTTCTGTTTTATGACGTTAGTATCAAAAAGTGGTTAAAGACACTTCTTCTTAAGAAGCCTTCAGCTCACTGGGCACTTGGCATCAGAAAGACTTGTTTCGCTGCTGCTGCTGCTGCTGCTGCTGCTGGCTCCATTCTAGGGACACAGACTCCTGATGTAATGGTCTGAGCTTTTAAGATCTGTTTTTGTCAGGGATAATTCACAACCTGCTTCTAAATATGGTAACTTGGGAAGAGATGGATGAAACGAGAGTGCACAGACCTACAGCACCATCAAGTGTCAATTACCTCTGTCACTGTAATCCCAAATCCCAAACAGTAGCTCTTAAACATGGCTCTCATTTTTCGCATAACAGCGGTTGGTTACATGGTAGGCTGACTCATTTTTTTTTTATAAAAAATGTGACCTTTATTGCCCAACCCTAAGCATATTTCTTCGAAATGTAACTTCTTCATATTCCTTCATACTGTAAATGTAAATGTAGCATGCACATTTATTTGAAATGTAACCTCTACATATTCCTTTGTAAATGTAATAAGCATATTTCCTTTGAAATGTACGGTATTTTCTAATGCATTTAATGTGAATTGGCATACCACCGCAGCCTTAGTAAGTCAACACACAGTTTCTGTTAAATATTACAGCTGTTGATACTGCAAATGGTAAGTTTAATCACGACACCCCTTTCCACTATAGGAAGCTAATCTGTAATACCAGCAAAAATACACTTATGCTATTTTAAGGATTAAAACTTCAAAAGGTGATTCAGCAAAGCAGAATCCTGGTGTTATGGGTTAGTGGGGGAACAGGGATTCCCCCAGATCCTTGAGTGCAAGATCCCCCCCTCTAGATGCTAGAATACTAGGGTTTACACTAGAACATTCAGGAAATGTGAAATGAGATATATAACTACATTCTGACACACACATGAGACTGGGTGCTACAAATAACAGCAGATTCTGTCAGAATTCCCAGCAATGTGATACTGTCAGAAAACAGAAATTATCAACCACGCTAGATAAAAATGCATTACCCTAACCCTCTAACACCAGAATGCAATACATGTAAGGCCATTAATGTCAGTGAACTTAGGCTCATTGAATTCTGTGTTGGACTGTGGTCTAAAAAAATAAGAGTTTTATTTTAAAAAGTCACCAAAACTATTTAAATTAACTCAGTGGCAGGGGGGAAGCAATAGAGATTTCCTTCCCCTCAGTAAATGGAGAAAATGTTCGATGCTTTTAACATTTTAAAATTATAGTGAAGTATCCTGGCAATGGATCAGTGATAAGATATTCTCTGTCTGCCTCCCACAAGCCCATGTGTGCATCCCAGAAAGACACGGCTCCCCCAGATGCCCGATCTGCTATCGCATCTGGCCTCAAAAATGTATTTGCGAGTGTAATCTGCCTGGTGAGACATTGGCTAAATATGCTTTTTCTCTTTAGGACAAAAAAGAGCTTAGTGCAAAAAGAACAGGGCAACGTACATGCCACCATATCTCCTAACAACGATGTGGAAAAGTGTCCAGGTAAATGAGAGCCAGTGTAGTGTAGTGGTTAAGAGTGGTAGACTCATAATCTGGTGAACCGGGTTCGCTTCCCCGCTCCTCCACATGCAGCTGCCGGGTGACCTTGGCTAGTCACACTTCTCTGAAGTCTCTCAGCCCCACTCACCTCACAGAGTGTTTGTTGTGGGGGAGGAAGGGAAAGGAGAATGTTAGCCGCTTTGAGACTCCTTTGGGCAGCGGCGGAGCTTCATGCTCCACCACTGGGGGTGGAGAGCAGGCACGCTGCCCCCAGTGACATGGCACGCACCATGCGCCGTGTGCAGTGACATGGCACACGTTTTGGGGTGGGGTGCGCCGTGCACAGGGGCGGGATGCATGTTTTGGGGGCGGGGCGGGCAGCGGCGATGGTGCCCCTGGGATCGCGTTGCTCGGGGCACACTGCCCCCACCGCCCCTATCTTCCTACGCCCCTGCCTTTGGGTAGTGATAAAGCGGGATATCAAATCCAAACTCCTCCTCCTCCTCCTCCTCCTCCTCCTCCTCTTCTTCTTCTTCTTCTTCTTCTTCTTCTTCTTCTGGCACTTGCCTTGTGAAATATAATGTTTTAATCCTGGCATCCTGCAGCTTTTGCTAGAGTATGTGGATATCTCCTTCTTTTTCTTTCAGCTTAAAGACTTAGTACCTCAGGGTGTAAATAAGCATAGTCAGAAACATTCTGTCAGTGCCAAACTTGAGAGCTCCTGCTTGTTCAGTTTTCAGATGAAACCTTGATTCTTTTACAGGAATGTGTTTTTGTGAAATTTGGTGTGTCTGAAATAACAATGGAAATCCTCTTAAAATTCAGGGTTGTTTTGTAAAGGGATTCCTGAGTCTAGGAACTACGTCTAAAAACAGGAACATCTGTGAGCTGGGTTTCAGGTCTGGAAAAAGGAGTTTCCCTTTCAAGGGGAAGCTGGGAAAAGAAGGGAAATTAGAGACACTGACAGAACTATGGCTTGGGAGAAGGTCTGATAACTGCTCTAGATTGCTGTGACAAGGATGAGGACTGGATGGTGAAATGAATGAATTGATATCTGCAGCTCCTCCTCAAGAAAAAAGGGACTGCAGAGTATCGACCTTTCTTTGACATTTGGCCCTATCTTTCCTAGGGCTTCATCAGGTCCTTCAGAGTGGTGGAGCTTTACCTCTCATTTATTTATCTAAGGAAAAATACCACAGGGGAACAAAGAGTAACTACTCAAATCTGGTTGCCAGAGTTTTCAGTTTGAAGCACACCCCCACACCCCAATACTTTCCCCTCACACAATCAGAAATAGTTACAGGTAGGTAGCCATGTTGGTCTGGTGTAGTCGAAACAAAATAATCCCCCCCCCCAGTAGCACCTTAGAGACCAACTAAGTTTGTCATTGGTATGAGCTTTCGTGTGCATGCACACTTCTTCAGATACACTGTAGTTAATCAAAATGTTAGTTATCAGTGGCTTTGAAAGAGCTGTAGGACAGGTGTGGAAGCTTTCTCAGCCTGAGGGACACAATTCTTTGTGGGGAAGCTTCTAGGGGTGCATGCCAGTGGCGAATGGAGTCAGAGGCATAGATGGATGGAGCAACGGATATGACACTTAGCTTTTTACAGTAGGCTACATTCCAGCCATGCAAAAACCAGAGATTGATACCCACCCTCTTCTCCATCCAGGTAAGCAATGGATGGAGGAATTACAGTTTGAGGATACATTGCAGCCAGGTGTAGCCTGGAGAGGGGGCATGGCAAAGGAAGAGTCCCAAGGACCAGATAGAGAAGCCTGAAGGGCCTCACATGGCACCTAGGTCTGAAGTTCTGAAGATGAGGACATTTGAAAACTTTGGTGATAGGGCAACTAAAAAGTGTGTAAGTATGGGGGGGGGGCTGCCGGAGTGGAGGGAACGGGGGGAGGGGGGACCCAGCTGGAAAAAGACCATCCTCTGCTTCTCTTTTGCACCCTGGAAGCTCTCAGTGGCAGGGAGAGTTCTGGGGTGCGGGGGGAAGGAGGGAATGGAAGGAGATATATAAATTTAAAAAGTAAATAATAGATGATTTAAGTAAATAGCTAAATAGATAAGTATAAATCTAAATGAGATTATATGGTTTGCAAAAAATGAAAACTGTAAAGTTGATTTGGCAAATGAAAAATCAATAAAGGGGGGTCTGGGGAAGCCCAAAGGATAATGGTTATGAAAAAATACAAGGTATATAAAAAATAATAATTTTTTTTTCTTTTTCTTTTGATGTTGTGGGTTTTGTTTTTATTTTTATTTTTATTGTTCTTTTTTATGTATAATTGGATAGATAGGGGGGGACATCCGCCTGCCTCTCTCCTGGTCATCCTGGAGCTTCTTGGTGGCAGGGGGAGGCTCTGGGGGAGGGGGGAGGGGGGGAGGGAAACCCAACTATAAAACGGCCACTCTTGATGGTCCACTCTTCAGGGGATTCTCTTGTGGGAGGAGGGGGCTCTTGGAGGGGGGTGGGAGAGGGTGGAAAATATGCTTTGTACGTTTATGCTTTTTGTTTGTTTTATTATTATGTAAAACCAATAAAAATTTATTTTAAAAAAATAAAATAAAAAGTGTGTAAGTATGTAAGCAAAATAGGGGTGTATGTGTGAGTGGTACCTCTGGTATTTGTCCACCTTTTGTTCCCACCCTGCACTCAGCTCTCACGTGTGGCTCCTAGAAGCTGCCAGCATGCGACAGTAGCCACACCCTGGGAGATGGCTTCGACTGGACGGCTAAACCAGACAAGAGTAGCCAATGGGTCTCGAAGTCCTCGGTGAGTTAGGGACTTCCCCTGCATGCAAAGACAGGCTCTGGCAGATTGAGTGGACGAGACCAGTAATGGGTCCAATGGTCAGGAAGGTGGTTTCTTCACATACCTACCAACCAACCCTGAAGGGTTTTTAAGATTCCACCTAAACATTAGGAAGAACTTCCTGACAGTAAGAGCTGTTCGACAGTGGAACTTGCTGCCAAGGAGTATGGTAGAGTCTCCTTCTTTGGAGGTCTTGACAGCCACCTGTCGGGAATGCTTTGATGGTGTTTCCTGCTTGGCAGGGGATTGGACTGGATGGCCCTTGTGGTCTCTTCCAACTCATAGAATCATAGAATGATTCTATGATTCTAAAAATTATTCTTGCAACCCAGCATCTTGAATGAATGTAAATTTGGTAGTAGACATAAATATGAAGGCCAAACATACCAATATCTTGGTAGTTACTTAGATTCCACTGCCATCCACCTGGCCTCACTTGGCAACTGTGCTGCTGAAGTTTCAGGAAGTAGTAGATGCATTAAAGATCAACTCGCAAATGGAGCTGGTGTAGAAAGAATTTCACTTCAGGATAGTGTTTTAAAACACTGACATTCTTTTGACATGGGAAAGAGATGGTCCCAGTGACTAGTCTGCCATGGTAGTTAGATCAGACTTAACAGGCCTCCCACAACCATGGATGAAGAAAGTGGATAGAAAGAAACAGACTGGTGTGTGACAGATTTCTGACAAAAAAAAGGGCTTGGTGAACTGGAAGAGACTCACGTTTGTGAAATGTGTCAGCTGCAAACGGTGTAAGCAATGATTTCATGTCTCCTACCAAATAATTGATAAAAAATATATATCCCAGGGACACATCACACTCTCTTTATGTCAGCACCATCAAACAGCCCCATGAATGTTGTTTGCGGATTTTTCACAACCTATTTGCAAGGTTATATTTAGGCTGTGCTGCTAGATATTGCATGGGTGCTCTAGGAATCCTTTGTCTTGTCTTTTGTGTGTATGTGTTGAAATATGATAAAATTTTATTGGCAATAATATGCTGCAATAATGCACACACAAAAGTGGTTGGTTTGTTTTTTTTGAAGAGGCCATCATTGAAGAATTATAAATCACACACACACACACACACACACACATCCATCTTAAACATGTCAATTAGAAGGCACTCCAGAATAGCTGGATATTAGATAACACACCTTCCTGCCTGCATTACAGTACCTATCTAGTATACCCTCTCCCTCTCTTCCCCTCACAATCCCCTTTTTTCTACCAGCCAGTTTTATTTATCCTTTATTGTTACAATTATTTCATTTACACGTCCTGTGAAGTGATTCCACGATCCAATAACAACACGTGTAAAACAGCTGCATATATAAGAATAATTAAAAGCCATTACATATATAAAAACAAATTTCAATCCAACAAAGACCTGTTACAAAAATCTCGACTTAGAAGGCTTGTTTCCAGGTGGCAGTGAGTGGTGTGGTCTTCAGAGCCAAGGAGGAGCAGGCAAGACTTGGCAAACAGGGGGCTGTTGAGGCTCCTGGATCTGCCCCCCCCCAGCTGTCACCTGAGGCAACTGCTTCAGCAGGGCTCATGAGTGGGCTGGCCCCCAAGCCTGCTGACTGATTTCCATCCCCATCAGGGCAGTGGGATGGGCCAAGAGGTTAAAACCACTGGGCCCACCCCAGCACAATATACTAATCCCCCCTTTTTTGCCCCAGCTGTCAGAATCAACACCAATGGAGTATTGGGTTGGGAGCCAAAAAAATTGCAGGGGTGGTAATGTGGGGCAGATCAAGCCCCTGGGCTGAAGTTAGCATCCTAGCTCTACTTAAATGTGCACTTTTTAGGCTGCATGACTAACCTCAGTGAAATCAACCTCTAAATGAGAAGTGGTAAACAGGCCTAGATTGATTAAGCAAGGCATTTTAATCATGACAGTCCCTGGAATTTATTTATAACTCCAGCACAATGAACCTTAATGAAGACTTTAAAGGATTTTTAGGATACTATCATGATGTTGAATGTCAGCAGCCATCAATTAAGAGACTCTATAGCAAGCTTTTCACTAAAAACAACCATCCTGTATCGTGTAAAAACTGGCTCTGCCTGTAGAAAAGCTACTTAAAATATGTTTAATTTGGGGAAATGGCTCCTTGCTGAGTGATGTTTGGAAGATTATGCCGGGACCTGACTGTACCAGTGGACTAGTTTCTGTATTTGCTGCATTCAGCCTAGGAGGGTAAAAAGATACAATCATGAAAGACATATATTGTATATATATGACAAGCAGGCACCCCACTGCCATAGCTCTCTAACCAGAGACTGAGCCAGTGATGTAACCCATGCATGGAGAGAGCCAATGAAATCATTGTGTTGAGGCACACCCCTGCATCCGCCCACCCCCAATAACATGCCAGAAGATGCCACTTCATCGGGGCCACAATTAGCAATGACTCCCCTACTGCTCAATGCATACAAAGTGTAGGGTTGGAAAGCACAGACATGGGAGCTCAAGCCCCACAAGGGCAAGGGATGAATATGACCCCACTCACCTTTTGCACAGCCTGTGAGAATTCATCCCCATAGGAGGTAGGGATGGCCACCATTTTGAATGGTTTCAAAAGAGGGTAAGACATTATCATGGAACTGCAAGGCAAGATGGCTATGTTCTGCCTCCAATGTCAAAAGCAGTTTGGTTCTCAAGACCAGTTTGCTGAGCATTACAGCTAGACCGAGTGTTATTGCACTCAAATCCTGCTTGTGAGCTTCCCACAGCCATCTGGCTGACCACTGTAAGAATCAGATGCAGCACTATATTGATTTTTGGCTTAATCCAACAGGGTTGTTCTTGTTTCTGAATAACCACAGGGAGAATTATGTGTGAGCAGCACTCGGAGCTTTGTACATCTTTAAAACAACTTCTTCTGGTTAATATCATCTCTCTTGCAGACACAGACCTAATCATCAGTGTCACTCAGGGCTCCCATTACTAAACGGTAAGAGTTTTAGTCATGTAAAAGCACATCATCGATTTAATTTTGCATTCCCTTAATCCTACAAGTACTTAAGGTTTATTTAATGTCAGCAGTGTTCTATTTGACAGTAGCTTCATTTAGCGGCTGTGCTCATGCAAGAGTCGACTTTGGTCCACTTTTCCTAAACTGCATGGGGTATTGTGTCTAGAAGTGGGGTTTCTATGTACAATTCCCAGTGCCAAATTTATGTATAAGCTAAACAAGCTATAGCTTAAGGCCCTGCTGTCTTGCCCCCCCGCCCAATTCACTATTAATATACTTCTTCTTAATTGTATTTCAGTTCAACAATTACTTTGATAAAATACATATTTTTTTATGTGCAAATGGCTTTAGATACCTATTCGGTCCATAAATCAAAATATAGCATATACTGAACACAAAAAACAGCGACAATTTGTTGTTGACAAAGGACAGCTGGAAATATAAATGGCCCCATTACCTTCAGTGGCTTAGGGCCTCATCAAACCTAAATTCAGCCCTGACAATTCCCCATCCCAGCCAAGCAGCTGAGGCTGTACATAAATAGCTCCTTAATGGAAGATGAAACCCTGTCAATCAGCAACTTCATTCGTCAGGACTCCCTTGCTAAATTGCTGGTTAGCAGGATCCTGATACATTTGGTGGGCTACAGGCATTCATCACATGGCTGCTCTTGCATGTGTTCTGATGGATGAAGTGCCTGCATAAACATGGCCACTCTTCATAGCACTTCTGATCTAAGCAGGATGAAGCTACTTAATTATTTGGCCTAACAAAAAGCGGGTCTGCAGTAGTTCCAGAAAATGCTTTGCAGAAGAAATTGCCTCTGAAGCTGAATTTGGAAAGCTGGGGCCCATGTGGGGCTGCAGACTGCACTTTAAGGCTGTTGCCCCTATGCTGAACTTTAATTCATTCACTAACTCACTGTGTGGTATCTACACATCCATAGAACATGTGATTATGGCCAATAGCTCTGATACTTTGGGGAAGGGACGTTGTATATTCCCAGCAATGCTGTATTGGAGTTTGCTGGAAGAGTGTGACATCTCCAAAACAGAATTGCTCCTTTGAGGGAAGGGATCTTGTCTTTGAAAGGGACTGCCCTATAGGCATGAAGGTAAATCAGAGAGCCGTGTTATTTACTTATTTCCCACTTGCTTGAACCATGTTCTTTCAACTTGTTAATTCACCCAAAAGCAGGGACCTTAAGCCATTAATCTTTTGTTTGTTCTTGGCACCAAGGTTTACAATTATTGATCCTTTTTTCCAATGAGATATTTTCTGTTGTCCCTTCCCCTTTCCATCCCCCCACTGCATAAATTGCCATGCAAACTTCAGAGCTGCTAAGTGAATTCTATATCAAAGGATTTGCCCTGAAGTTGTGTGGGGAAACAGTTCTCCACTTGTTTCATTCCTTTTATATGTGTGTGTGTGTGGTTTTTTTTTTTAAGTAGCATACATAAAATATTTGAGGTGGCATGACACACAACAAGCAAA
Source organism: Zootoca vivipara (assembly GCF_963506605.1). Lineage (NCBI taxonomy): Eukaryota > Metazoa > Chordata > Lepidosauria > Squamata > Lacertidae > Zootoca > Zootoca vivipara. The sequence continues at coordinate 34,583,660 of NC_083279.1, forward strand.
CCAGGGTGTTTTGTTTGTCTGAGCTGCTGCTTTGACAGTCTAAATCCAAGAATGCCATGCCAGGGGCTGTCAAGTACCCTTCAGAGAAGAGGTACACTTTCTGAATCAAAAGTGTCTGTTAAAGGATTTGCTAAAGCTGCCAGTGTCCACTCTGTCATTCTTTTAAGAATCTTTCCTAGAGTTACCCAATAAATGGGAAATGACCAGGCAGAGACTCTGCTGTGACTTTGTAGAAATCACCTTCATGTATCATCTTTCACGTTCAATTTTTTTAAGCCAGATAGAAATTAGGTCCAGCCCACCTCTCATGATTGAAGTCCATGCGCCAGTGTTTGCAACAGTAGGGATGACAACCTTGATGTCTTTCCGTATTCCAGCAAGACGTTTTCGCATCAGCCTCACCTGTAATTTCTAGCCCGACAGGCATTTCCCCCCCCTTCAAATGATTGCAAAGGGTCATTTTCTCCATTTGCTTCTAAGCAGCAGCCTTTTTTCCCCTGAACTGCAATACATTCGGGGATATGTGGAGTCAGAGTTTGCAATGCAGAATTTACCAAGTACTCTGAAATCCCTAAACAAACAAAATATCCTGAGGGTGGATACACAACATCCCATGATCACAGTGCTGAATCCTGATACCATCAAAGGAAGGTCAAACTCCAGAGATTCAAACAGTAACAACATGCTTTCTGTTGAGCCTCTCTCTGAATACCCTTTCTGTTACATTGGGAGACAGCAATAGGTTGCTAGGGGCCCACCTGGATTGTTAACCTTTGTTATCTGTGTTTCTTTTATTGTACTCATCTCCTTCTTCCATTTTAGACAGTTTAGAGCAGCTCTTCTAACATGCCGCTCAAGGCAACGCTTGCTTAGTTTCACTAAATACTACACCAGCAGGTTCTATTCATGGCTTTCAGTTTTGGAGGATAAATTCACTAGGTCTGCATTTTAAAGTGAACTGGCCTAATTCACCAATCCTGTATTTATAACCTGGTGGGGTGGTGTCGCAATGCAAGGTAGGGACAGCACAATATCTTACCAAGAGGGGGAGGGGGAGGCCAGGGCTACCCAGAAACATTAGCAGAGCTACCCTGGCACTCCTGCCATTGCACCCATGCAGCCTGACAGCACCTTGCACCTTCCTCTCTCCTGCTAGGTAGGTGGCAGTGTCACATTTCTGGGAAGCTAGCATTGCTGGTAAAAATCTGGTAAAAATCATATTTTACATGGGGTAAAAGAATACAAAAATGCTTAACTGGGGGGAGTTATATGATAAAGCATACAAAAACCCATATTTTAAGGGAAGAAGGCATACAATTTACATGAGCCATTTACACAATTCAAGTGTGTACAATTTAAATGCAAATTTCCCATGCACCTTTAAAAAAACTCCACAAAAATGGGGACAATGAACCTATGATTCGGCACATTCAGAACTGAAAAGGAACAGTAATAGGCTGATCCATTCATCACTACCATTCATCCCAATCTCTGGACCACCAGATGTTGCTCAGTAATGACAGCGATCATCATATTGACTGATTGGCCATGTTGACTGAGGCTGATGGTAGTTGGAGTCCCACAACAATGACACACAGGTTCCTTATCCCTGCTTTAGATACAAATGGAAAATCTTTTCTCCTGAAAGCTAACACCCGCCCCCATTTTTCGCAGCTCCTTCAAAGAACCATGACTTCCTTAGTTTATAAACAGACTTCTCTAGGCCAGTGGCACGTCCCTTTTCTTCAGCCACTGATGCAGAGTTGAGTAGATGGTACTTCGCCCATTCCAGCAGCTCCCACATTGACAGGATTCAGAGCTCCTGAAAACATGATTTGCTTGCATTGCAATTAAGGGCAGCACTCTAATTTACTCTTGTATCGATCACTTTGAATTTCCTTCTTGCAACATGTGCAAGGCAAGCTATTCCTTCCACAGATGGGAGGAAGAACAATGATTTAAAGCTAACTGTGGGCAATTAAGAGCTCAAAATAAATTAACTCTTCATCTAGCCCAGCTTCTTGTTTGTTGGAGCAACCCATGTCTTTTGGAAATGTCAGGGCATGTTCAATGGACCTCTGAAATGGTATTTCTGATGGTTGAAACTGAAGGTCAGGAACAGCGTTCATGATATTCACGATAGCTGGTATTATATGTTTTGTAAAGGTCATTTTCTAAGGTGGGTCCTAAGAAAATTCATGTGCTGTGGGGGCAGGAGTAGAGAATCAGTAACTATATTTTCTCTTCAGTAAGCACTAATGTATGGTATCATCAGGAATATTAATCTTTATTGTGGTACTCTTTTTCTAACTACCGTGAGGCTGGCTCAGAGCAATATAAAAACTCACATCCACTGGGGGAATCCCACCAGAGTTTGACCTGAGTGAGGGTTTAGCTGTCCTTAGCACTACTTGTTACTAGCTTTCAGCACCAGAGCTTGAGATGATTTATAGTTTCTAGTAGAAAGACATTGCAAAGAGTCTTAAAAGTGCAACATTTATTGAGGTGTATACTTTAGAAGGTGGCCCAAATAGGTGACATTCTAGGTTCTAAACTGGTTCAAATGCTCCATGATGATGTGGTTGCTTAGATATCTGGTGCCCATGAGAGCAATCCAGACCTTAGGTAGTAGCATAATTTATACTGGGGCAAATTATGCCAGTATAATCCCCCCATTTAACTCTGTTCAATAATGCTGGTAATGCTGGTTGAGCCAGCCCGAATAACAAAATTCAAAATAGCATTTGGCACACACCACCTTTTGCCACTGCTGCTAGTCACATCCCTGAATTGAGCAGAGTTTGGAATGGGATAAGTCTCCAGCCATGCTCCTTTCTCAGGATTTACCCCACCCAGCCAGGATGAGGCACTTCACCCAGCACAGCCCCAACTTAGCTCAGGCTCATCCAGAGACTTGCCTATTCCAAACTCTGCTCATCAATCCACACAGGTTTAGATTGCTCCGCATGTGTCTTGCTTTACAAAGGACCAATTGCTTGTTCTCCTCAGAACCTTTGCAAGGGCTGTGGGCAGGAAAGAAACACAGAAAATGTAACTCAAAATCTGCAGCAACGCTGCTTTCCTTTAAGTTAAGGTACATAACCTGATGCCGTCAATCTAATTATTTATACGAGATATAATATCTAGAGATGCAAATGTTTGGCACTGCAGCAAACACATGCAATGAAAGACTTGTAAGATTTGCTACTCTTGTCAGTAGGATAAGCTTAACAAATATTACGACAGCACGCCAGTGATGGGGATGGGGCGAGACCTAGAACTTGCCCTTGTTTTCATACAGCGTGCTCACAGTTCCGTGACAAACCATTCTTTGGCAAGATTTACATGTAACAGCCATGAATGACAGGCTGCATTGCATTAGTGTAACGCAGCAGCATTATCCTCTGAAAATATGGAAGGAAGGAACATGTCATTGCTGTAACTCCATGTTTGATTGATTTGACTGTCTGCAATTGTGAAAAGGCAAAACAGAATCAAGATGTAGCAATTTGCCCAATCGGCTTAGCTCTACGAAATGAACCAGTGACATTTGTGCCAGCTGTTAGCTTCTGTGGATTTTTGGCTCTCTGAGAGCGTATTCTTGAATTATTTTTCATCTCTGAGCATAAGGCAACCCATAGAAATACCTCACTTCCAGAGCGTTCTGTAGTCTTTCCATCAAAGCTGACATTACAAATGGGGGAACATAAAAAGCAATTGCTTGGTACATCTAATGCTTTTCTTAGACCACGGAGCAACAGTAATTCATAGTTATAAATCAAACTGTGTAAAACTAGTTTAAATGACTGAAGATGTAACACTTGGTTAAAAAAAAGAAGTCGTCATGTTTCTTTCCCTGCAGGATATTTCAACGTACATTTTATGTAACATATGGGTGCTCAACTTAAACCCTTTCATGCAGTTTAAGTGGGAAATAAGGGTGCTTGGAACACATACTCAGATGCTCAGGTTTTCCTTAAACCAAAGTTATTTCTTTATACTGTTACACCTTTGCATTTATAATCAAAGATTGAGACCCCACCTGCAGTGTTAGTCACCTGGGTATGGCCATACATCCTACCTTAATTAGGAGTGAATGTCTACAATGAATAATTCAATACCCTATACTAGTCACTGAGGCCTCTTGGGCCTCCAGGAACAGACCTGGATCCAAAGGCTTTATACCTACTCATTCAGAGCAGACAACTGATCAGTTTTTTCAGACACATTCATTGGCAGTATATAAATTGGGGTGGGGCTGGGAGGGATGAAGACCTTCCATTGCAAACCCGGAAGATGCTAACTAGACCAACACATAACCCTTTTTTAAAAAAGAAGATTTGCATTGGTATGCTTAAAATGCACCCAAAGTGCAGGAAGTGATACTTATTCAAATTCAAAATTCCACCCATCACGGTTGCACATAGGATTGGTTTTGTGTTTAATGATGGGGAACCATTTTTCTGGGGGCTCCTGCTGATGGTGGACAGGGCCAGAAGCCAAAGGGGGCAGAGGAAAAAAGAGAGTCAATTTTACCTCTGTGCAGCAGTCTAGTTTTCGCATAAACTTACACACTACCATCCATTCAGACAACAAGACTCCAAGGGTATTTTTTTCCAGCCAGGCAAAATACAACAACAACAACAACAACAACAACAACAACAACACACACACACACACACACACACACACACACACACACACGAAAAGAGGATATAAAGTATAACAAGTGAGGGTCGTGATCTGGGGAAAGAGGATGTGGCTGAAGAGGAGGTGTGGCCTGGGGAAAGTCCTGAGGGCCAGATAAATATGCCTAGAGGGCCACATTGAAAAGAGCAATTTCTCTCTTTACTGCTACCTGTTTTTTGGGGGGGGGGGTTGGAGAGGGAGATAGACATGTTGGTGATACATTTCACTTTTATTTCCATATGATTAATAACAGAGCTGTTACAATGGGCTAGAGGAAGGTCAATTACAGGTGCCATTATCGTGATGATGACTTTTCTGATAGGATTATTCATATTTCAGTAATTTAAGTGGCATGAACATCTGTAAGGGGGAAATATCTTTGTTAATCTGAGGTTTACCCTTCCTTCCAGCATAAGGATAGTTGCCTAAAAGTCCCGTGTCTAACATTTTCTAATAGAAAAGTGTTATGATAAACCCTTGTACAAAACTAAGTCACTGTGGTCTAGGGGGGGGAATCATTTTTATTTCCTATTATAGAGGCAACATTAGGTCTCCTTGTAAAGAAAAAAGATCCTAAAGATAATATACACCAGGCATCCCCAAACTTCGGCCCTCCAGATGTTTTGGACTACAATTCCCATCTTCTACGACCACTGGTCCTGTTAGCTAGGGATCAAGGGAGTTGTAGGCCAAAACATCTGGAGGGCCGCAGTTTGGGGATGCCTGATATACATCATATCAAAGTGGATTTCTTTTGTTTTGTTTTTGTAATATTAGAACATTCATGGTGAACGTGTGTAGCTTGCCCTATCAAGTTATTTTTAAAGATCTCCATCTGTTAAATGCAGCTGAAATATCTTCAAAGCATTAACCTAGATTAATTAAAACTTACACTCGTGTATCTAGGAATTCAGAGACAGCAGGCCAGTCTTCTGTCCCATCCTAAAAAAGATGGTGGTACACTGGATTTCAGATTGGCTTAACTAGTCAGTATCCTATGCTCTCCCAGAAGCAATGTTGAAAGCAGAATGGTAGTCGAAAGAGAGCCAACAGACCAATGAAGATAGCCACTCCCACCAAAGCCCTAGCAACACTACCACCACCTACCAATCATACAATTGTTCTTGATGAGACCCTGTGTTGCCCCATATAGCAAAGACACCAGTCAGTAAGTTATGATGTTGGGAAATGACTTCATGTCACTACTGAACTCATTACAGACCCTGCGGCAGACTTTGGTAATTTTTCCCAATATGGTGCCCCATGCGAAGCCAAAATTAGGCACCCCCAAATGGATCTTCTCAATTGTGGTTCTTCTCAATTTTGTGCTCCCTCAGTTCACCCTGTGCGGAGGAATCACCCACACCACCCTAAATCCTGCGCTGAAAAGCCTTTCTCATGCCCAATGCCCAATTATACTAGCAGCCGAAGCTCCTCCATAAGTACACCAGATGTTGTAGCTCGCCAGATGGGTTTCTATGCCAGATTTGCAAGGCAAGCAGAAATCATTGTGTGCCAAATGTAGATGAAATATCGAATTAGGAATTGCTCCAAACCATAAAAGATGGGCACACACAAGGAAAAGGAGCCTTGAGATAGGAAAAGGAAGTAGAATGTTATTTGGACACAGAACAATTTGGCCTGTCCGATTCTCCAAGGAGTCTATGGTCCAGTCATCAGAGGCTAGTAGCAGAGGTAGCTCTTTGGATTCAGAGAAGCAGATGTGGGCTCCATTCGGAGATGTACCCTGGCGTAAATCCATCTCCTCCTTGGAGCTTCTGTTCTCAGAGTACTCTGAACCTGAGGATTTCTGGCCTGAAGCCACGACAGTAGGTTTTATTCATATTTACTTAACCGCATAAAGCCATACCTATGGCATAGGAAGTGAATGAGCTGTTTAATAAGCTCTGAATAAGTGCTGAGAGAGGCCAGGACATAATGCTTCCCTTAAATTAAATGTTTTGGGTGCCCATCTGCACACTCATTCCTTTATTATGCTGCATATCTTATAATAAAACAGTTGTGCTCGAGTGCTTCTCTAGTGACCATTGACCACACTTTGGCTCACCCTCATATCTGTTGATGAGCTTTTGTTTTCAGAACAAATCTGTGAAGTCTGACTGAACTTCCTTAGATATATGTTTGCACTTCCCGGGGCTGCTGCATAATGACAATCTGCCACATTGTAACTAGCTTCCAGTATGAATTATACATCAGTCTCTGTCCATGATAACCAGGCAAAAAGTGTCCTCGGTATTTAAAAAGCAACGAGGGGGCTATAAGCGTAGGATTAGGAGGTTACTTAAGGAACTTGGGTTCAAGCAAAAATGCTATAAACAACAAAAACAAAGTCATTCTAATCAGCACATCATAAAGCAGGTGCGTCAAGCAGAATGCAAAAGCAAAGCTTGTTTTTAGCATTTCTTTGAAAGCCAGCAACTGGCTGGCTTGTGTGATCACCTCAGCCTGTGGTAGCTGTAGGGAAAGGCAATCCCATGCTGACATTTGCCCCAACAGTTGCTTAGTATTGATGCTGGTCCAAGATAGCACTGTCCTCCTGGGGAATTGTAGTTTGTTAAGGGGTACTGGGTTAGAGGGTAAATAGGGAATTTCAGGCTCATGGAGGCCAGCATCTGCTGCCTTTTCCAGCTTTCCAGAGCCTGCCACTCTGAAGCAAGCACCTCTCCCTGCCTCATAAGAAGAGGCTCCAACGAGCAGTAAGAACTGCAGAGAGGGTAATTGGTGTTAGTTTGCCTCCAATAGAGACACTTTATGCCGCTCGAGTCAGGAAGAGAGCAGAAAGAATTGTTGTATACCCTTTGCATCCTGGTCATCACTGGTTTGATTTACTCCCATCCGGACGTTGGTACAGGACTCTATATACAAAAATGTCGAGGCACAGGAATAGCTTTTTTCCTTGTGCCATCAAATTGTTGAATCTGTGGTTGTGGGTGGAAGGGAGGCCAGTTGATGGTATGGGGTCTTTTCGCTGTGCTGTTGTATTGTGAGGGGAATAGTGTTTGTATGAGGTACGTTTTTTCTTTACATTGCAATGTAGTTGAAGCAAAATTCCAAGTATGGTTGATACTTGGCCAATAAATTATTCTATCTATCTACTTATCTATCTATCTAATCTATCTCTCATCTATCTCTCATCTATCTATCATCTATCTATCATATCTATCTATCTTTCTATCTATCAATCATCTATCATCTATCTCATGAGCAGGCTGGCCCTGCTGAGTGTTAGGTTTTGCTCCACATCTAGCATGAAGACTGAACAACAGGAATCAGTATCAGTTTATATATATTAAAATAACAAGGAAGAGCTTGTTCCCATCTCACTCAACAGGTAAAAACAAACCTCCTGCCTGCTGAAAAGGACCCAACCACCCTAAGGAAAAACAAACCGTCATCATCCAAGCTGGTATGATGGGAAGCAAATGCCCTTTTCTCCTATTGGGAAACCATGGGTGTGTGACCTGGCCAGTGCTAGCCATCCATGCTATCGCATATACCAGGCCCTGAGAACACTGAACCAAGCTGCAAGCTATAAGCCACCCATGATAAGGATGGTTAGTGGAGTGCCCTCCACCCAGCATGCCTCAGAGTGCTGGCAATGCTATAAATCACTTAGCTGCCCACAGTAAATGCCAGTAAGCAAACAGCCAGATCGAAACCCAAGCCCACCAGAATACAACTGAATTAAGAGCGTTGTGAAGAAAGAGGGGGGAAAGGAGCGCTCCAAAAATCCTATCCAGAAAAACCCAAAGAGTCAGGGGATGAGATGTGCAGGGGGGGGGAGAGTTTGGGTGAGAAGCCACCATTTATAGGCAACCTGTATCCCCAAGCCTACAGGCCAATCTCAGCCTCATGAGAAGCCTTGGGTGGACTTCTGCCTCTTTTAGGGTCGAGCAAAGTTGCTTCTAGCTTTTGTTTAGGGAAAATACTCAGAAAGCTAAGTTGAGCTGGATTCAAGGTGAAGGACACAACTTGACTTGGAACAATGTGGCTAGAAATTAGCATAGGCTGACCAGAAGCCAGGATGGTGCCATAAAAAACAGTGTCGCTCACATGCTTCTACTCCCATCTTTTATAAAGGATGCATGATAGTGGTCCTGTTTGTCAATGGAAGCTGAAACGGTTGCTCTTTATGAATTCTGGCATTGGTGTTGTACTTTGAGAATGGAGCTGATTTCTCTTGGAGGAGAATATCAGTACTGGCCATGCTGTTCTATAAAAGGGAGATGTTTGTTTTATGCTGCAGTGTTCCACTTGGCTTCTTTGTGTTGATCACCTGGAGCAATTTGTACTTTCTGCAGAGTACTTGCTATCTCTTTGTGGTTTACTGTTGCAGTTGATTTATTGAGGGTGGGGTGGGGGGGGACTGCTGGTTGAGAAGGGCTGCTTTTTTCTCTGGGAATTGTTCAGACTCACCTTTTCATTCCCTTTAACTCCACAATTCTGCCACGTTTCCTTTACATTCCTCAGTTCCCTGATTTCTATATGTGCATACGTTTGAATAGTCTTCTAGTCTCTGGTGCTCCCTTTAAATTGATAACAGCTTCTGAAATTGGACCCTTATAGTAAAACTTAACCACACAACGAAGCACCATGCTTTGTTTGCTTTAAGCATAGTTTTGTTTCTTGTTTCAGTCTAGTCATCAACGGTCAAAGCGGGGGGAAATATTCCACTGCATAGCTGACCACTGTAGCTGGTGCTGCCACAAAATCTGTCATTTTTGTTAAAAACTGAAGATAACAGTTAGTGGCATCTACTTGACATTTAAAATCCCAAGAGGATGATGTGACCATTTGGATGCTAGGAGGGTGGCTCTTCAAATGTCAGGCGGAACTTGTCCTCTAAGAGATAAAGGAGAACGAGAACTCACATTTACTACTATGGCAATGCAGTTTGCTCTTTTCCAGCCCTTTACCCAACGCTTCCTTGTCCCAGAGGTACTGCTGAATTTAGGTTTCATTCACTATTGCTGGTTTCCTGATCTTAGACACCAAAAAGCAGAAACGCTTGAACATCTCTTACAGGTACCCCTGGGCTTCTGATGTACAATGTTAAATGTCCTGGGCTTACTTAGGTGTCACAGTTGGTTTAGAAAACACAGAAACTTGCAGCAAACTGAATATAGACTGTTAGATCTTTTTAATATCCTGCTGTATGTCGCAGTGACTTCCCCTTTCTACCCCCTTTGCAGTGATGAGATCACACACTTTGGTAAGTTTAAAGGAAGTTTACTTACAAACACATCAAAGGTTGAATTCATGTACTTTTCCATATAGCAGCAAGAAAAGTTCAGGTAGAAAAACTTATTTAAAAAAATCTGATGGAAGTTTCTGAACATGTCATCCCCCAAAGATTTCGACAAGAGTTTAATATGCTGTGCAAAGTATATTCAATGACTTTTTAATTTACCCCAATATTTTGTGTGTGTGGACTGAACTCAGAGAAAGTAGCACAATCTTGATTCTGTACATTCACACAGACAAACTTGCATCAAAATGTGAAGCACGTTGTCAAATTCTCTTGGCACATCTCTCCTTGCCAGCTTTATGTAGTTGCCTGTTCTACTCACCCATGGCCATCTCACCACTCTGAAATTCCATGCATGGGAAAACCCTATCCAGTTCATATCCTTTTAAAAAATCAAGGGGCAATGCTGAATGCACAGAGGGCATAGCTCCCAACTGCATTACAGAGATTTTTTAGTTTTTTGGCGGCCTTACATAAGTAACTCAGCACTTAAAAGAGATATGGGGTGGATTCACTGGTAATGGCTCTAACACTTCCCATCTTGTTCTCTACAGCTCAAAGTGATATTAGATAGGTTGATCTTATAACATTGCTTGCAACACTGCACTACAGTGGTCAGAGGCTTTTCTGAGAGCTTCTGCTTGGAAGAAGCAGATAATAAAGGGCTTTCTAGCATCAAAGTGGAGACATCAATTCATGTGCAAAGGTTAATACATATACTTAAAGAGATAGGAGCTGATGAACATGATAGCTTCTCAAAAGGGGACAACATATCGGCTGCAAGTTTGCTCCAGTGGTTGCATTTTAGAGCTGTGTGGAAATGGCCTCCCAAACATATCCACCTGATATGGGCTGAGAACTTGGAAGCAACCAGTTCACTTGATTTTTCGGGGGTTGGGGGAGGGAAATCCCAAACAATTTCTCAGCGGTGGGGCTCGCCATTAGCAGTGCCAACAGCACAGCTTCTCTCTCATGTTGGAGTCTTCTTTTCTGTCTCTGTGAGTAGCAGCAACAGAAACAGCAATGCCTGTGCTGGCAGCATGACCACCATTTGGGATGCTCCACTATGTACTGGGCCTAGCATCATACGAGGGCTGTGGGATGTAATCAATTGGTGCAGTCAAACACAACATTCCTTATTTCCCTAGAGTGGGCACATCCAGTCCGGGACATCCAGTCAGTATAACTTCCTCTTACACTGGTCTAGAACTTCCTCCCCCTGCATGTGACCTGGGAGGTGGGCATGGCCCTGGCTGACTCCATAAAAGAGCCGAGTCATGCAGCCATTCAGTCAGTCTTGTTCGTCTTGATATTGCTCTTGCTTGCTATTCTTTTGCTGCCATGCTTCTCTCCTGCAGCCATTTTGTTATCTTTATGTAAATTTGCATATGATGAGATGAACTCAGAGTTTGTTTATGTAACTACCAAGTAAAGCCTACCTTTCAAGGATCATATTGTGAACTGAAATGGGAGTAAACTTTTTGTTAGAAAGTTTAGAGAGTCAGAAAGACTCTCGTGTCTTTATTCTTTTAAGAGGGATCAAAGGGGACACCGGGAAATAATCTTAATTAAGAGATTCAAACGAATCTGCAAATTAGCTTCCAGCTATATTGAGGGGAATTTGCTCTGCTGCATCACTCACTAGCGTGAGTGGGGGAAGGATAATACTTATTCAGTACCATTCTTAACATTCCCACAAGAGCTTGGTCGGTGGGCAGAGGTGGTGAAACTTATCTAGATCCTTTTCAGTTTGGTTTTGGAACCTAAATCATTCTTGGTCACCCTGGTGGATGGCTTGCACTGGGATATTGTAGAGTAATCAATATGCAGATGATGCCTGCTATACAGTCATACCTCAGTTTAAGTACTCTGCAGACCCGTTTGGAACGGATTAATCCATTTTCCATTACTTTCAATGGGAAAGTTCGCTTCAGGTTAAGTACGCTTCAGGTTAAATACAGACTTCCGGAACCAATTGTGTACTTAAACAGAGATACCACTGTATTTCATTTACATCTGATCCTATGTCAGCAGTAGAAACCCTGGAGTGCTGTTTGTCTGAATCTACACTTCACTGGGTTTTGAGTAGAGATGGGGAAGAAATTCATTTTAATTCACATTTAAAGAAAAGCTGGCCTAATTTTCACTCTCCAAAATAATATGTCAATTGAAACACAGCTACCCTTCAGAATTTGCACTTCTCCAAATTTTGCAGTGCAGATCTTCAACGAAGAAGAGTGAACAAACGTGCACATACTATGACAAAGTTTGCATATATGTGCCTACATTATTTAAAATAACATACAAAAATACATTATATAAGGGGGAAATGCTTTGCAAAAAATGTGTATAGTAGGAGAAATGTGCACTAAAAGGCCGATAAATCTCCATGAGGACTTTTTTATGTATGCAAATTTTCTTGCAGATTTCCCTCCCTGCAAACTTTGTCAAACTGAATTTAAGACTGGGAAAAGAAGAAACCAAGAGAAACTTAAATTGGCATAACTACTCATCCCAAGTTTAGAGCATTGGACACCCATCCCTAATATGCAATTTCCCTGTTGCTTTCCACACATGATTTTCTGGGGGTTGCCCCACCCCTCTGGGGGCAGATTTGGGGAGAGTGTAGTGGGGGGAGAGGGGGGAACGTTTCATTGCACTAGTGGGAATCATTATACTAGCTTCTACTAGAACAACAATTTAGATGCTTATGGCCCAACATCTTTGTACAGTGGTACCTCGACTTCAGATTGCCTCGACTTCCGAAGTCGGCAAACCCAGAAGTATTTTCGCCGTGTGCACGTTCTGCACCTGCGCAGAAGCGGCATGCGCGGTCTTGCGCATGCACAAAGCGCAAAATCGTGCTTTGCGCATGCGCAAAATGCTCGCTTCGACATCCGAAGGTTTCGACTTATGAAGAGCGCCGCGGAACGGATCGCCTTCGTGAGTCGAGGTACCACTGTACGTATCTTCCTTTTCTTTCTTTTTTTCAAAATAATTTTGATTAGTTTTCAATTACAATAATCCAATAAAAGTATTTGTATGTATCTTCCTAAACCCAGTTGAGGTCCTAACAAACATTAGAGTAGAATCCCTGATTTATACCCGTGCCAACATATATCACTCTTAGTATCCAATCAGGTTCCTCTTATTGAATACTTTCCAACTCTATTTCTTAAAACTTTTTTTTTCTAAACTAAGATCGTTTTAAAATGAGGTCATTGCTGGTTGCTGAATACTCACTGCATTTGTAAATCAAAGAGAGGGCAGAGGTTGGTTGTGAAGCCTTAGGTTTGTGTTTTTTTTAAAAAAAACACCCCCCCCAAAAAAAACACCATGCAACTCTTATTTCTCTTCCCTTTCTTGGCATCTTTATGAGCATTCCCCACATGCAACCCTCCCTTTTCCGCAGCACCATTTACCCCTGTTAAAGTCCCCTTTCCAATCTGTCAGAGTGGTGTCAAGCTATTTTAACATGAACCGCTGCTATTACAATGTGAACTCCCGTCTCCAGATAACAGCAGTCCTGGCAGCACTGTTTTGAATTTTGAGGGCAATGTTTTGTGTTCCTTTCCCCTTCTATGGTAAACCATTGAAATCTGTGTGATCACACACAAAAGAAACACAGCCTTTGGCAAGACAATCTTTAGCTTTTAGGCTGTACTTCTCCATACATGATATAATTTTAGTACTATGTACCTTTTGATGTTTCTTAATGAGCTGTTGCTACTCTGGAAAGAAATCTTGCAGTTGTTGTGATCAGCCGACTGAAAACATCAACTTAGTGTGTTGGACCCAAGCAAATAAATAGCGGAACGCGAGACTCTACTGGTAGAGTTCTGGGTGATTTGCAATAGATCAATAAGGGTTTCTGAGCCCCAAAATGGTTTTCCCCACCTAAAATCAGGTTGCTGAAATGAATAAAGCTAGCCAGAAGTAGACTCACGTGAAAGGACTGGCAGCCCTGTTCCGTTTTGATAATGGAAGTATATTCCTAGGCTCAAAATGTGCTCAGAGGCACCTTGTTCTTTCTTTAATTCTATGTCTTTTGCACTTGGTTCTGATTGGTAGATCTTGGGGTTCAGGTCAAAACAATGTAGAGCGAATGCCTGCCTTTGGAGGTGAATCAAGTCAGAAAAAGCTTTAAGGACTGGAAATGAAAGATGTTGTTCTCAGGTGCTCAATTCAGCAGCCTTTTTTGTGTGTGTGTCTGCCATGGAATCGTCCTAATCATTGTATTATAAGGCAAAAGGCACAATTCAGCAGAACTAAGGCCTGGTTGTCACCAAGAAGGTAAACCAGTTTCAGGGCTACACCACATGGAACTACAGCTGGGAACTGATATTATTTAACATCCCTCCATCCAATAACAAACAAACAAAAAAATAATGACACAAACCCTTCCGGCATAGAAAAATAGCTGCCTGGGAGAAAGAAGGATTCTAGTCTAGCTTTTTCCTGACACCACCATTTTCAATGTGCATTAAATTTCTTTGTTTGATGATTCGTACTGTCACATAAGGTCCCCCCTGCAGTGGGATCCCAAACACAGGGTTGTTGTTGTTTTACTACTTGCTTGACAACTAGATCTGCATTTCTTTGAAACCAATGGGACTTGCAGCACAATCCTATCATATTTACAGAGAACTAAGTCTCATTAAGCTAGTTATTTGGCACATGAGGCAGATAATGCTACCAGCACCACTCCTCATCCCCAGCATTAAAAATGCATTAATAACTTATATTCATTCTCTGAATTTTGCAATGCATATCTCCAGATGAACACTGTGAGCTAAGATGTTAATACTCATCCAGGGGTTCTTTACCTTTACCTTACTCGTGGGGAAAAAATATTAAAAGTTCATTATGTCGGGAAGAATGGATTTGCAAAAATCTGTATATTATGCAAAATTGCATATAAAAATGTGTCGGAGAAATTCTTGCGAGAATGCTGATAACTTTTCAGGAGGACTTTTTTATGCACTGATGTGGAACTGTGGATAACTGAATTTAAGATTATAAAATGGAGAAACTGAGATAAGCCAGAACTGGCATATATCCACCCACCCTGAGCAGATTCAGCACTCTGCCTAATGGTAGGGCTGTGCTGACCTTTCGCAATGGGTATGGCTGCAGTTCCTTCTCATGGCTCGCTGAAGCAGAATGAAGTAAGTAAATATGCAAAACCATGCATGTGTCTTGAAGTTGTATAATGTGCTCCAAGCTGAAGTGCTCAAGGTTTTATGGTTTCGTAAGATCACCTTGGTAGAGATTGCCAATTTATTTTAAAACTGAAGAGTATGCATACACAACTCTGTGCATTGTGAAACTTTTTTGGAACCTTTCTTCAGATCTCCTGACAGCACCTCACTAAAATAGCTGGATTACAGTGTGCAGATAGGGTTGACAGATAATAACATGCTGCGGTTGCCATTCTTTTCCCCCTCAGTAAAGCCTATCAGAATCTCAAGAGTGAGTTAGAATGAAGTAGACTGTGAGAAATTGAAGCCTCTCCAATCAATCAATATATAATTGATGCTGGCGCAACAACTGGGAACTAATAGACGGGACAGTTTTTATTTGTCTGTCTTCTGCTCAAATTATAGTCTATTCATTTTGTACAGTGATCAGACCCTGGAAACCCAGCCCTGAAACCAAAGCATCCTCAGTGGAACATTTCTCTCAACAAGAGGCCCTGAAGAGAAATTAATTACTTCCACACATAGCCAAGAGAAGGCTGATAATGGAGCCCGTGGGTTAGGTGCCACTCCTAAGACAAAAGAAACCATTTGTTAAAGTAATCTTGGGAATATTTTTCACTCAGACTACTGTGAACAGCTCTCTGACCTAGTCAGGAACCATGTGAACTCCGCTGTGATAGACAGTGTCAAAAAGTGGAGGCGGGGAGGGAGGTTCACACAATCCAAGTTCAAGCTTGAAATGTTCCTTTTATAACCCCTGTAACTGCAAACTGCCAACACTTGGCAGATTCATTTATTCTGAACAGTTCTTTGCTAGGTTACTTGGGAAAACAGTTGGAGAAAGAGAGAACACAGTAAGTAGACAATGGTCCACTTTGGAACCTCATTTAAAGATCCAGATGACAGCATGAAGGGAAGAGTTTAAAATATTATTAATGTGGATGCAAAAGAAAGCATTTCTGGCAGTACTTGTGGAAAGCCAGTGCCAACAGGAAACTATTTAGGTTTGGAAAGAGAGGCCATGATTTGGAAACAAAATGAAACAAAACAAGGACATTTCTACACAGGTTCAAGTCACACTTAAATGTTTGAAGCAGACTGCAGAAAACCAAAATGGATATTCTCTGCATTCCATTGTTGTTGTTTTAGATTTTATTAAACATTTCCTTTTGAGAATGTTTGAGTCCCTTTTATTTTGGCAGTGATACTAACCAACTCAAGGGTAGGGAACCTCTGGTTCTCCAGATATTGTGTGATCACAACTCCTATCATCTGTAACCACAGGCCATGTTGGCTAGGGCCAACGATGTAAGGAAGCAGTGATTTTTATCCCATCCTGGGTTTACCTCAGAGATGGTTCCTTCTTGTAAATATTTTTAATTGTACATATGGATATTTTATATTAGAAATGCTTAAGAAAGGTTTGGCGAGTAAGCTGGTTCCTTTCCACTATGGTTTGTCTTCCATTTAAACTGACCTTGTTCATCTCACTATCCCCTGTGGCTGAAACTAACATAATTGTATACTTAACTACCGGTACATAATCGGTTTCAGGACATTTCAGTGGAAGGGAAATGTTAGAAACAATAACGTACCTGTAACGATTTAAATAACATTTGTGAACTTAAAATAAGGAAATGAATAACACCCATATTTGATGGCATGATTTCCATTCATGACAGCTGATGAACATGCAAATTGCAGCAATTTCACCATTTCCATTTCCCTGGAGAGGAGAGGACTTAGACAACTGTGGGGAGCTGGGAACTTTCAGTCTTTGCACCTGATTCATGGGGTAAGGATAAGCTGCTGTGCTCAATAGACCTGATACTCAGCCAAGTCTATGAAGATCATGTTTTTGCTAATAAAGAGTTAACTCCAATTTGAGCGGTGTGATTTACTGCTGGCACTCTCTTAGAGAATACCCTACCAGTAGTAGATGCGCTTTTGTACACATTACTTGCCTGGAGAACTGCATTGTAAACTTTGGAGAAGTGTGAATTTTGAAGGATGCCTGTGTTCCACTTTGTGTATTGTGTCAGAAACTGAATCCTGAGAGTTTGCCTTTAAATGTGAACTGAATCTAATCTCTCCGCCATCTCTAGTATCTGGACATTAGATGCTCAAGGGAATGCTGACATTTCTTCCTTCGGTACTTGTGCTATGAGCAAAAGTCTGTGGAACAAAAGACTTAAATGGTGAGTGCATGAAATATTGATTCAAGGTAGGTTTTCAAAGTACCTCCTCAGTGCCCTTCCAAGCCTATTAGTTTTCTGGGCTACAGCTGCTCTTTTTGAAGCACTCTCCCCCTCCCTGTGTTACAAAGCAGCACCTGCCCCCATTTGAATCCTTCACATGAAACACTGTGCCGATCAGCCAACTTTTGTAAACGAAGTCTCCAATTACCCCATGGGTCAAACATACTTGAATTTCTACTGTGTTTTATTAAGGTTTTATTATAGAGCAAGGCAATGCTCTCAGTGTCCCCGAGGGCAAAACTGCCTCTGGCAGGGAGACAGGCAAAGCCAAGCCATTTGACCATAATGTGACAATCATGTTCCATACTCTTTCATGAATAACTCAAGAGGCCGTGGTTTTCCTGGTGATGAAACCTTTGCTCTTCCATTCTGAGGTTTGATCCTTTTAATTATTAAGACTAGCCTATTTCTTGTTTCCATTGCAGTGTAAGACCTGGATTATCACATACAAAACTGGAGAGTTATTCAGCTAGAAAAATCTATGAGTGCCAAGGAATGCTTTTTTTTTAAAGCCAAATAATATTTCCTGGGGGTGTAGCATTTATTTTCTTTATTTTTAAATCTGTTTATGGCAACAGAGCAAGCCTGCAAATCTCAGAACTTTCTAAGACAGAAAAAAATATTTATCTACTGCTTAATTATCAAAATTTCCAAGCGGTGTACATAAAAATGCTAAAAAGCAAACAGTGGATCAAATCAGTTGAAATGAACAATGGAAACAGGAAACTTCATTAAAATGCCTGCTAGAATAGAAAGGTTTTTGTCAGGCACCTGAAGTTCAAAAGGAAGGGAGGCACATCTGATCTCAACTGAGAGGGAGGTCCACAGAACTGGGCCCACAATGCATGGTGGATATGAACTGTTTATCTGAGCTTTGCGGGACCACTAAGAAAGACTCCTTCAAATATCTTGGTAATTGGATAAGGATATAAGGGATCTTTAAGGAATCCTGGACCCATCTTGTTATGGGCCTTACAAATTAATACAAAAACTTTAAAATTGGCTCAGTGCAAGCTGTAAAGCACCAGTGTTATGTGTCTTCCTATTTCACTGAGTCTGGCCACTGGTCAGTATTGAGTTTCAGACAGGGCTTCTTCTCAGACCTTTCTTTTATTAGACTTGTTCCTTGTCTGCCAGGTGTGTGTGTGTGTGTGTGTGTGTGTGTGTGTGTGTGTGTGTGAGAGAGAGAGAGAGAGAGAGAGAGAGAGAGAGAGAGAAGTCCCCAGAAGAACTAAATAAGTAGATCTAGGCAGATATAATGAACTGTATCCAGTCTGATTAATCATGATGTGTGCTAAGATTTCAATAGATGTGTGGTGGTTAAGGTTAAGCTGAGGGCTCCAAAGTCCCTGATTCACTTAGGCTCGTCATAATCCAGGTTAGGATCTCTCAGGTAGTCTTGCACATGACTCATGGAGATAATATACTGGCCTACCTTAAACTATTCTTCTAAGATTTACTGAGATGGTGATGATAGCTGAATAATATTGTGACGACTAGTATAACCCCACTTAATGAATTTGGCAAGAAATGGAAAGGAAGCCGAACAACTTCTCATAGACGAATTCTGCCTGATATCCTGTATTATAGTAATAGGTGTGGAGAATCTCAAACCCAGGAGCTGAATGCCGCCCCTAGGCTCACATACCTTCACTAAACCACAACCTTCAACCACCAGCTTTCTGAGTGCCTCTTTGAAATGTGATAATGCCTCCTGCTCTGTTGAATGGGTATGGTTTTCCAAGAAAGAGAAAGAGATTGTAGCCTACAAAGGTACAGAATCACATCCATTGCTCCACCTACTTTTGCCTCTGGCTCCATCCACCACTGGCATGTGACCTGTAGAATGTTTCCATGGTGGACTATGACCCTTGGGCTGGAAAGGTTTCTCCACCCCTGTTATACGGGATATGATGTCTACAAATACCGTGTGAACTCTACTTGTTGGAACATATTACAACCAGTGCATAATTAATATATATTCTGATTCTGTTGAAAAGTGTCTTTGAAGAGTTTTTATCTTTAATACAATGCTGGATATATTGATTTTTTAATATTTTTAATGCAGTGCTGAATATCTTGAATATTGTATTGAATAGTCATATCTTCAATAAATTATGGGTTAAAATAATAATAACCCTGAAACAAATTGCTTTAATAATCCTCGGTTCAATGATTCCCTCCCCTCCCATGGCCATAGCCTTGTAATGTAATGCATAATTTATAGCTGTAGATTTTGTTCACGGGGTTTCAGGGATTTTTTTATGCCTTCACTGTGACATCACAGCTGACTAAAAAGGATAGTTTTATAACATCAGAAAAGACTTATTAAATAGAAGGGTGAGATGCTGAAGTGCTTACCACTCCAAGTTATTTATTTGAGAGAGTCTGAATATAACTTTTCCCCCCAGGTATTTAAGATTCCTTTGATGTTCCAATCACTCTGATCTTTGCTCTTTATTCTCTCAGGACTTGTTAATGAAATGCTTTACAAAAGAACCTAATCTTCTTACAAGTACTGAGAACTGACTGTAGAAGGTATATTCTGATGTGATCCTATCTTTGAAGGGAAATAATAATAATAATAATAATAATAATAATAATAATAATCCAACCATATTAGGCTGGAAATTTGTATGCAGGAAATGCTGTGTAAACCACAGCAGTTCAAATATGATATTTTATTGAGAATAGTATTAGTCTTAGACAGGCCTACAACACAATTTATTACATTAGTTGGCAATCATTGCAATCCAGCAATTGGTGGACAAAAGAGAGTTCCTGCAGATGATGTTCAGCTAAAGGGGGGGGGGGTGTCATGTGAGGTATTAAAGAACAAATCTGTGCCATCAGCAGCTAGATCTTTGCTCATTCGGGTCTTCGCTTGCGCCAACAGCTAGAGCTGAGTCAGAGTAGGAGAACAATATTCATGCTACGATAGGTAATGGGTTAAAATCAGCCACAACTTTATTGCAAGCTGTATGCTCATGTATTTTGAGCGAGCAATTTAGATTTGGGGAGAGTGCCATGGGGTGGCTTCTCCCACCTCTACAGACACATGTGTGTGAGAGTGAGTGAGTGAGAGAGAGAGAGAGCTCACACACGTTGTTTACTTTGGTGTATTGCTATCAGATTTTCAACCTATAGGATGATTAATAATTAAATAATGCCTCATATATTGCAGGAAAGTGGTATACCCTTTGGCTGTCTAGGCACATACAAGAAGAAGCTGGCTCCACAATCAGAATTATTCTGATGTGCTTTAAGAATTGTCTTGAACATCAGAGTCTTGAGTCGGAGGCTAATGAAAATCACTTTATCTGGCAGGACTCCACACTGGTCATCTTGCTGCATTCATTCAAACCTCAGCATCTACTCACTAGTGCAAGTGCTCTTCACAAGGAGTCCATAATGTTTGAACCTGTCTCATGAGTTCTGTGTAAAGTAAGACTTCCCATGCTTGAACGCACTCGGGTCCTGACAACCCTGTCAAACAAGGTCACCCTCTTCGGTAGAAATGAATCAAAGAGACATGTTTGATTTAACTTTCTCCATGTTCACTTTTAACTGTCCACACCATCATTCTCAAATGGTGAGATGTGGGCTATTCATAGTGGGAGAGAGACTCCTCCTGGGCCTACACCCAACCGACTGGCCAATGTAGCTGAAATTAAGTACACAACAAGTTTTGTTTTTCCCTCCCCACATCACAATGATGATTGACAGGGCTGGGCCATCTTCCCTTCCCCTCCCTCACTTCTGTATGTCGATCCCTTGAATTTAAATGCATGCTGTGGACAGAGATGGGACAAGATTCACCCTTCTTTTATTATAGTATAGTCATAGCATGGGTGAACATTGCAGAGTACCCTAGGTTGCTTCATCCTTGCAGTTATTGGTAAGTTGTGGGGGGGGGAATCTAAACTGAGGAAGAGTTCGGGGAAAAGGCTGCCACGTTCAAGACTCCTAGAGTACAAATACTATTTTCCCCTTTCACAGAAAGCTTCTCCTTTATTTAGATCTGCTCAGCCCATAATATGATGGTTATGATTGAATAGATAGAAGGTAGGGTGCAGCAGAATGGGAAAAACAACAACTCCATGGAAAACGGGGTGGGAAGTTGACAAAAATAAGAGAAAATTATGTTTTTATTATATACGTATAAAATGCTGAAATTTAATAAAATACAATTGGGGGGGGGGGGAGAGAGAGAGAATTAGAACTCTTTACACATTCCAGCATTTCAGATCATAATATTGGTTTACTATTCCCCTCACAAACTGGTCATAATTTAAATATTTCCAGTCTCTTTATATGAAATCAGACATTATTTCAACAGCACCAGTTAGCCTATTATTTTCCTTCCACCTACAAATTGTCATTAGTAATAGCAATTATAATCATAATTATTATTGCAGGTGCAATAACTCAATAATAAAGCATGTGGTTACATGCAGAAGACATGCCACCCAACTGTCTTGCTTTGAGCAGGACATCCCAAATTGTCAGAAGCCACCCTGGCTTCTGATCCCAATCAAGGATGTCCCATTTTGGCTTCCTCCTCCTCCTCCTCCTCCTCCTCTGCCGCCACCACCATGGTTTCCACTGTCACTGCCATGGCTTCCACCTCCATACTCCCTGAAGCTAGTACCACACTTCTGGAAGCTGCAGAAGTACGGCGCCTGCTTCTGGAAGCACATCGGTGAGCAAGCGATACAAGGGGAAGGGAGGGTGACAGCAGCGGATGCCACAGAGTTGAGCAGGCAAGCGGGTGGCGGAGGAGAGTGGCAGGGGCAGTGGAGGCTACAGTGGCAGAGTCTGCTTTGATGAGCAGCTGGTGGGGTGGTAGCGGCAACAAGAAGGCAGGCGGCGGTGGTGGTGGTGGGATGGTACGGGGGTGTCTTATATTTACATATGTGGTTTTGAGGCTGTTAAAGGCCAGCCAGTGATCTTAACCAGGAACATCCAACTTCCTAAATAGTACATGCCACAAAGAATCTATGCTACATCATAAGAATATAGATTAACATAAATACAATTTCCAAGCTTGCATTTCATTATCTAAGAAGACAAAAATACATAGTTAGATATGATAGTTTGACTTTGATTGTTTCATTTTTTAAAAAAATGGGGCTCTCTTTTGAAAAAATAATTGTGCATGATTTAGCAAGGTGAACTTTTTTCTGAAGCAGCCAAGACAGAAATAACAATACATTAAATGGCTGTCATTTGAAATTAAGTTCACAGAAGGCCTCACAATGTATCTTCAGCTTAATGGAACCATATATCATAGTTGGTAAATGAAGTTTGTCATTGTTAAGTGGTCATTACTACCTGTGATAATATTCTTCCATAAGCTAAAGATTGATAAGCTTCATGGTGTGATATATTAATCAAAGTTATTTTTTGTTGCAAATCATGATGTTCTAGAGACTGGAGTGACAGTTGCATTGTCTCCATTTAAGTTATGGATAACTATTGAAACTTTGAAAAGAAAAGGGGGAAAGCAATGCCCTTGAGATACAGATGATGCTCAACTTTGTTTATAACAAGATTTTGCCATCTTCAGTCTGATAAATGGAAGTTTTCATGACCTTCTCTGTGCCGTACCACTTTAGAATTTTGACAAACCACTGGATCATAGTAGGGGATAAGACCTTTGTTGACACAGTAATCAAACATAGCTTTTAAGTCTAAACGTTTTGTAGCTGTTGCCAGAATCCCAAATGAGCAGCTCATGGTAGGTTATCATACATTCCAGGTGTTCCAGGACTTATCTGAATCAATCCCAATCCCATACATTCCAGGATTTATCTGAATCAATCCCAAATCAATTTGTTTAACATATCACCATCCCAAATCAGTCTGAAGGAAGCTCATCCATCACTAATTATACGTTCTAGTTCTGACTGTAAGAGCTGTTCAACAGCAGAACAGAATACATTGGAAGGTGACTTTCCTTCATTGGAGGTTTCTGAACAGAGGATGTGTCAGAGGTTCTTGCGACTACTCTTGAGTAACGGCGCTCCACACCTGCTTGACTTTAAGGTGTTTTTATTGTGCATTCTATTTACAGTGCAAAGAGTCTGGAAAACATGTCTGCTTAGTCTGAGTCAGAACCTTGCAATGGCTTCTTTCTGTTTCGCGCCCAACATAACAGCTTGGGAACCCCAAAGTGCCTCCCTCTCATCCTACGGGGTGCCGTGTGCCTCAATTCAGGCATCGGGGGGAAGGGCCGTCCTTCTGACTGCTCTCCCATCATTTCCTCCCCAGCTGCCTCCTTCTCTACTCGGTGTTGAGGCTCTTTCATGCTGCTAGAGCCTCTTCCCTCCCTCTCTGCTTATTGACTCCTGTAATCTGATCCGCTACTGGACTTACTGCTCTGAGAAGAACTCGACCTGATGAGGGGGGGCTGTTCCCTATAAGCCCTCCCCCTTACAAGTTGGATGGTCGTCTGTCAAGAATTATTTAGCTGTGATAACTGCATTGCAGGAATTAGGGCTGGGTGACCCTTGGAGTCCTTCCCAATTTTATAATTTTGTGATTTTATGTCCCCTGAAATCTTAGAATATCTTAAAGATTATATTGGTCTGAACAGGGGGAAGTGGTCTGGTCTGACAGGTATTATGGTTGTTATTTGCTTTCCTCACAAAAGTGACCCAAAGTGACTTACAAACACACTATAAACACTAAAGTCAAGGGAACATATGTTGATGGGTGGTCATATAAATTTAATAATGAATGACTGAATGAATAACAACCCCACACCTCAAACCCTTAAGTCTAACCCAAAGGGAGGTAGATCTCATTCTCAGTCATATATAGTATAATTAGACGGTGTGGAAAACCTCAGTCCTCATTAAGGAAATGTTATTGGTTTTTAAGCTGTGCCACCAATTGAAATCTATGTTCCTTTGATAACAGCAGTGGTTTGGACTAACTTGATTGTATTGCATGTGTCATTTGCATGGCTTGCAGATTTACACTGCTCTTCCTAAAGGCTCCAGAGATGTGATGCTTTATTGCTCTTGTCATGATTACGAGGCTCACAGACAGAAGCCTGAAAATACGCATCTTAATTATTGAATGGCGGCTCATAATTGCGTTTGGTTGGCTTTCATTGCTTTCTGATTGCCTTTCATTTCTCTGCCTTCTACATGCTTTAATTTTGTTCTGACAGCAAACTTAAAAGTATTGTCTTGTATTTTAAACTCATTCAAACAGTGCATCAGTTTTATTTGCCTTCATCTTGGGGTTAATCTCAAGTTCAGTCTCTGCATCTTAAAATGACAGCCTTTGTCCCTCCTGTATTCTTCACTCTCGCCTAGGAAACAGTGCCCTTTGTTGTCAGAACGCTTTCAAACATATCAGCTCACCAGGAGTAAATGTGTGTGTGGGTGCTATTGATGCAGTTCCATCAAGGAATGCATATCTGGAGCCTTCTGTTATTCCTATGGCTCAGCCTGCCATTTGTGCAAAGCCAGCGACTTACAATAAATTAATGAATATAAATTCTGTTCTTAGCCAGAGAGTTCAAATAAGAGTCATTTTACTAGTACTGCAATATTAGTCAATGTCTGCTCAAAAGTAAACTCCATTGAATGTAAAAGGACTTGCTTCCAGTATGGAAAGCCTGCATCCCACCTCCCTATCCCTTCCCCAGATGTTAATGGACTCCAGCTCCCATCATGTCTGATCATTGATCATGTTGGTTGGGGATGATGGAATCCAACAATATCTGGAAGGCTACAAGTTCCCCATCCTGATGTATAGGATTGTGGTATAAGTAGGCAGTGGGTCCAAAATGCTTCAACTTCAAGTTTCTAATAATCTCTGTCCCTCTGACCTAGTCTTCCCATTCATTTCTGCTAACTTCCACCAGCTTGCAGTTAGGTGGAAGGACAAAGTCAGAGTTTAGAGTTGGGAGGAGCAGTGATATGGACCAGGAGAAAAGCAGCAAGCTGGAGGGAGATAGTAGATGATCTGTTCTAATCCAAGGCATTGGCTATGGGAGAAACAAGACCCTTTGGGCCTGTTAATTATGTGAGCTCCTCCATCATTGGCTCAGGTTGCGTAAATAAGCCATATATCATAAAGGTAACAACAGTCTCCACTGTGGCTCATTTCCAAAGGAAAACACAAACCCTGGGTAAGCATAGCTGCCAAGTTATCCCTTTTTTAAAGGGATTTTCCCTTATGCTGAATAGGCTTCCTCGCGAGAAAAGGGAAAACTTGGCAGCTATGTGGGTAAGTGCTTGAGACCCCTGGAATCTCACACTGCTCAGTGATCTGACTTTTACTCAGCAATGACTGATTCATCATCCAACTTTCTCCAACTATGCTGCATCCATGAAGCCTTCTGCTGCTCAGGTCATTAGCGGTGTTTCACTGGGCAAGAAATGGTAAAACTCAGCCCAAAAGGGAATGCTGTTTTGAGAAGAGTTAATAGCTTTCTTCTTTCTTCATATTTCTAATCTTGTTAAAGATGTCTGTTGTGGGAGAGAGGGAATGATTTTATTTTTAAAAAATCAATGTATTCAGTTGGGTAAATGTCACCTTCTATCACCATTGTGGATTTGTAGGAATTGCTGCTGATGGCATAGAAGCTTTTGTTGATTCCCCCCGCAACCAACGTTTCTATACCAGCTGGGAAGAAAAGCAACCCTCTAGTGCCCTCCTAGAAAAGGGAAAATTTGTTACACAGTAGTCAAAGCAAGAAGAAAGGCTTTGAGTAAGGCGAGGCATTCGTTAAAATTCTGGATTTGATGGATTATAAAAGGAAGCATATTCATGCTTAGAGGGTTATTAGAAGATCTGAGAACTCATGCTGGCATAACTTCTGTAACAGTATTAATCATTGCACTTCAGTAGAAAAGACATAGAATAAGATTAAAAGGCTCAATGGCAAAGGGGTCAGATCTTTTGCAATACCTACTTTAATTAAAGGTGAAGAGACTGCTGATTGAAATATACAAAAATGTTAACATGCTAGGTGGGAGCCTGCAAACTGTTAAAAGTGATAATAACTGGAGGACATTGGTTTCTCTTTCTCTGTGTTTTGGGGAAAAAACTTTTTCTTTCAGTTTCCAAAAGTGGAAACATCTATTTATATTCTCGAAAATTGGCATGAGGCTTTAAGCATTGCAATGCAGTTCATTCAAGTTAGAATTCAAAAACGCGTTCTTCCTGTGCAGGCATTCCTGTCTCTTTTGTTATATGCACAGAGTGAGACTAAAAGGCGATGGTATGATGCTCTTAGTAAGGCGCTGGATGAAGGAGTCTACCTATGGATTTATCATGTAATAAGTACCTTCCGTTGTCAAGGAAGACATCAGAATAGAACAGCCTTCTCCAACTCGGTGCCCCCCAGGTGTTTCAGCCTGTAACTCCTCCTGGGACTGATGGGAGTTGTGGTCCAAAAGCATCTAGAAGGCACCAGGTTACAGAAGGTTGGCATAGACCATATGCCTGAAAAGAGAGCCTGGTGGTGGATGTGCAGGAGAACTAACAGGAAGATGTGCTGGGCAGTTTGGCCACTTGGACACTATAGGTATTTACTCCAATAATAGGAATTGATTAGCAGCTCATCTCTCCAACAGGCACCACTAAGAAGAAGCAAACTGCTGATACCACAACTCCATTGCAAGACCATTGTAGTTACTTGGAGGAGAAGCACCAGCTGCAATCGTTAGTATCCTTATTTGAAAGTAACCCCATCAAAATCAATGAGAGTGAGAAAAATAAGTTTAGGGTGGGAGTTCTGGTCAAAAATCTAAGAAGTTTGCTCCTTTCCTCCCTGAAATATGCTATGCCCTTTTTGAGACCCTCTTGATTGTATGTGAGTGGGGTGCCACAGCTGTTTATCCTGCTGCTACTTGCAGAGCTCCCATGAAAGCTCGGGGGTTCTCTAACTGAGCTCTGGCAAGTAATGATTCCATTCCTTCACATAGCTAAAGGGGTGTCACATGGAAGATAGAGCAAGTGTGTTTTCTCCTGCTCCAGAGGGTAGGGCCTGAACCAATGGATTCAAGTTACAAGATAGGAGAATCTGGCTAAACATCAGGAAGAACTTTCTGACCATTAGAGCTTTTCAACAGTGGAATGGCCTCCCTCGGGAGGAAGTGGACTCTCCTTCATTGGAGGTTTTTAAGCAAAGGTTGGATGTCCATCTACCATGGATATTTTAGCTGAAATTGCTGCAGAGCAGGGGGTTGGACCAAATGTCCCTTAGGGTCCCTTTCAACTCTACAACTGTAGGATTCCAGTGTGCTCCTCCAACAGAGTACAGTACAGACTAGGGGCGAGGAAATATGAAAATGGAAATATGGAAATGTTCTGGGCCAAACAGAAGATCTGATGTGCATAACATATTACCCAACAAGTGGTACATTTTATGGTACCCAAGTGGTACCCAACAAGTGGTACATATTACCCAACGAAGGGCACATTTTCAGTGCTAATACCTCAAGGCTAAACTAGTCAAAGCAAAGAAGATCCATGATCATAACTTCTAATTGCTTTAAGAATGTAAGAACAGCCTGCTGCAACAGACCAATGATTCATCCTGTTCTCACAGTGGCACAAACACAACAGCAGTCTTTCCACCTGTGGTTCCCAGCAACTGGTATTCAGGTGTATCATAGCCTCCAGCTGTGGAGGCAGAGCATAAGCATCATGGCTGGTAACCATTGATAGTTTGATCCTCCATGAATTTGTCTAATCCTCTTTTAAAGCCACCCAAGTTGGTAGCTTTGCCTCAAAGCAATCCAGAGGAGAGTGATCTGGATCTCCTCAAAGACCTTTAATGTGTCCCCAAAAATGTGTGTACACTACACTAAAAGAATTTACAGGTGCCAGGTAATTTTAGAGTAACTGGTATAGTCTACAAAGTGTTCCTGTGATAACCAGTTACCACCAGCCACCTCCATGAGAATTATTGCATTTTGTTGTATATATCTCAGCAGTACAAAAAGTATTAAAACCTTCCGTTGGAAATAAAAAGCTACTAGGTGTTTGTGAAACACCCTTTTTTTTATAAAAGCTGCCTTTGAACTCCCTGAAATCACTTTGCTACTGATTGTTATGTGCCAGGGTGTGAGACTAACTTTTTTTATTATTCCTCCTCATCACAGAGCACTTATATAGAAATTCAATTCATTTCTCACTGTGAAAGAGCTTGGCAGTCTCTTGTAGCAAGGAATTGCACCATAGGCAGTTCTTTCCCCAACCATCTAAGTATGAATGTATAGATCCTGGCATGTGAAGGCAGAACCCACATCTCATATAGTAAAGGAGGGGCTGTCATGTGACCAGTACTCTCTTGAAGAGGAGGAGGAACAGCTATCACGATAGCCTCCCTGATGTAAGCAGACAAGGTACTGAACTGAGACCCAGGTGCCTACACTGAGCCCAATGAAGAACTTGTCACTCAGAATGTCATTAAGGCGGAGCCTCCTGAATTCTCTCTCAAGAGATAGCACTCCCTGAGTCAGGAATTGATACCTTTTATTATAGAATCCTCACACTCTCCAGTGCCTCTTTATCAGATGAGTCAGGACCTGACTGAGATGAGATGTAGCTGTGGCCTGGAGTCGTATTCCACCACTTTTTACTCTTCTGGAAAGTGTTGTAGCCTTGAAGGAGCAGTCAGCGGAATAAAGGCCTCCGCTGAGTTCTAGATTTGGTTGCAACAAGTCTGTTTGAACCTATTCATGGTCCTGGGATCAAAAGAACCTGCTGAATCAGGCAAGTGACCCGTCTAGTCTAGCATCTTGTTCTCACAGTGGCCAACCGGTTGCCTGCAGGAAGCCCTCAAGTAAGACCTAAGCACAACAACAGTCTCTCTGCCCACAGTTTCCAGAAACTGGCATTGAGAAGCAATAGTGAAGGTAGAACAGTGAAGGTAGAACATTTCCATCTATCTGTGATGACTGTCCCTTCACCCTACCTGTCCCCAGTGGCAGAGGAGGCCGCTCCGTCACCCGGAGCGGCACCCGGGGGCAGGGTGTCACTACGTAGCATGCATGTGTGGTGTCGCTACATAGTACATAGTAACGCCGTACATGCACACTACGTAGCGGCAGCACCGGCAAACCGCTCCAGCACCGTACGGGGATGGTGCCTGGATCCTCCGTTCGCGGCTGCAACTGCGAGCAGAGGATCCCGGCACCATCCATATGGCGCTGGAGCGGCGCTGCTCGGCTTTGAAGTCACAGGGGGGGCGTGTCACCCCGCCCCCATCGCTACCCCTTGCTACACCAGTGCCTGTCCCTTGCCTAATGTAGTCTGTTGTGGTCCATAGGCTCCTGGTTATGTTTGGGGCAGGACAGGGTCTTAACAAAAAACCCTGAAAGAAGTTTTAACATGTTGAAGTTTTTTTCAGCACCAATAAAGCAGTAGGAGTTGATATTTCACAATATTTCACAGCTGATAACCAAAGACTGTATAAGAGTACCTTGAAATTAAGCTAGTTTGAGGGTATTCCTGTATGACTTCCGAACTGACAAGCACTCAGCCACTGGAATTTCATATTCAAGGGGATGCTGATAATGATATGGCAGTGGTAATCAAGAGTTTAATGTGGGCCATTCTAAGCTTGATATTTTCTGCTGATTTTATCTGGCAAAATACTGCCTTGCTCTCTTCCCCTCCTGTCTTCCCCACCTCATTGAGAGGAAGTAGCCTTTCTGCAAAACAAACCCGATTGCTGACCATGATTGTGTAAGCTCACATAGATTTTATTTTATTTTATTTCAAACTCATTATTTATTACTCATTAGTCAATGATCTCTAACAGGCCACATAGATTAGTGAGATGATCCTGCTCATTTTATGTAATTGGACCAATTTTGTTGTTGTTTTTTAAAAAACCGTTCAGCCTTTCAGTGTTACATCTTGCTCTTCTGCATGCTTGCAGGGTGGCAAAGGGTAAGAATACAGCTGCCAAGTTAAAAAACCGTCTGCTTCCCCCTCCATCTCCAATATATTTATTATTCTGTTCTGCATGACTGATAAATAGTATATCTAATTGTTTCAGATTCTGCAGATTATTTCACACTCCCTGGGCACTCATTGATTTTTAGTGGGATCATGATCAGGTGTAATAGAAGGAGGATTGATCTCTTGAGAGGTAACTATATTACAGCCAGCTCCTGGAGCATATGAGCAGAATCAAAGGTTTCACCAGTGGGCTGTTTAGAAGGTTGCTTGAAACAAAGTCAAGCATTTTGCCACTAATAGTCCCTTTCTTAATTTCAGAACCACTGGTTTCTTAAACAAATCCAAGTGTCGGACATTATTTCAGCGTTCTGATAAGCAGTGCTTTTTTTCTTTAAAAAATGTTTCGGGGCATTTTGACTCAAGGAAAATCACCATTTTATAGTTCAAATCGGGATAAAATAAATACAGTAAATGGACAAAAGTACAAAAATTCACAAAATGTTTAGATATGCGTACCCTTGTGTCCCCCACAGAAAAAAAGCACTGCTGATAAGCAGACTAATTCCTAGAAGTCCTACTGAATTCAATGGGACTTACTTCTGAGCAGGCAGGCGTAAAATTACGCTGTTAATGACACTACTTCATCTTCTTAACCTAGGAGAAAGATTAATTCTCAAAGGCAGAGAAGACATGTACAACTACACTGCAAACTTAAGAACTCCACAGAGTGGCTGGGGAAACCCAGCCAGATGGGTGGGGTATAAATAATAAATTATTATTATTAAATTATTATTATAATATATATATATATATATTTCTGGAACCCCTGGAATCTTACACTGCTCAGAGATCAGAGTGAACACAGTGAATAAACACCATTTAATTCAGTGAATAATACTTCTGAATTCTTCTTCTTGTTGTTGTTAAAATTTATATCACTTCCCAACTAAATACTGAAGACTTTTTTATTATTATTCCAGTAGGCAATTTTAATCAACGTCTGATTTTATAGTTTTAACCAATTTTTACCTTTTCAGCATTGTAGCATAGTTAACCAGTATTTCAATTATTGGTGGGTGTGTGGGTGTGTGGGTGTATTACCTGGATGGTTTACAAACAAGACAATAATAAAAATGACCTACATGGTAATTAAAATCAACAATAAAAGGCACATACCTGCCAAGTCTCCCACTGAAAAATGCAGGATCAGCAGTGGCGCGTCACTGGAAGTTGCGTAGAAGCAACTTCCGGGGCCGCTCTACCCATATGTGGGCACCGGAAATTGGGCAGAGCGGCACCGCAAGTCACTTCTATGCATGCCCGGTGGCCATCTTGGTGGTGGCCACATGGCAGCGGCCATCTTGGTGGTGGCCGCATGATGGCGGCCATCTTGGTGACAGCCGCCGCCATGCGGCCACCACCAAGATGGCCGCCAGGCATGCGTAGAAGCGACTTCCGGTGCTACTCTGCCCGATTTCCGGTGCCCACACATGGGCAGAGGGGCACCCAAAATGGAGGCTCCATGGCAGGTAGGAAATCCGGGGGATTTCCGGGACTTTTCTCCATTCGGGAGAACAGCGGGAAACGGATTAAAATTCGGGGGTTTCCCGTGAAAAAAGGGGATACTTGGCAGCTAAGAAAAGGCACCAAACTTTTCTTGTAACAGAAATAGCTTACATCTCAGGTTCAAATAAACCTAAACCATAGCATCCCATAGTTAGTTTAAAAATTCAATTAAAAAGGATGAGGGGGCAAAAAGCCCTTCACCTGGTATCAAGGTGAGGCTCTCTGGGGAGTCTATTCCAAAGCTGGGACACCACCACCAAAAATGCCCTCTTCCACCTCACTTATGCCCTGTTAACCTGAAAATAAGTATTTTAGAAGTTTAAGACACTTAGCACACTTAACATCAGACTTGATGTGCTGGGATATGAGAAATAAGTTTAGTAAAACACAGCCTATATTACTCATGCTGTACAAAGCAAGATGACAATGAACAGGAAAGGTGCTACAGGAAGAGAACAGAGAAAAGGATGGTTTTAAAATATACTTGATGGAGTTGTCCAAAGAGAAAGACTTGGGGAAATAATACATCTGTATATACATGAAATTACTCAAGTGCCAATTAAAGTGCCAATGTTAACAGACCCTTTTGGAGACAGCATAATGTAAAAAGATGTTAAAATAGCTTTAAAAATGTGAATATGTCTGGTTTTTGCCATCATGCATACTAATAGCCTGCACTTGATAAATGGCTTGCCAATGTATAAAATAATCTCTCTCTCTCTCTCTCTCTCTCTCTCTCTCTCTCTCTCTCTCTCTCTCTCTGTGTGTGTGTGTGTGTGTGTGTGTGTGTGTGTGACACCAGGAAAGGGTTTCTCCTCCTCCTTTTCCTCCAAGTATAGTATTTTTACTCCATTTCATGAAATGTGTTGAGTATAGCCATTATTCAACCAAAATGGAAATGTTAGCTCTTGAAATCGGAAATGGATGAGCAGGAAACAGATTAGTTGTAAAAGAACATTAAGGACATCTTGTCAGGAATTTGGTGACTGTCTTGGTTGCCTACACACACACACACACACAGAGAGAGAGAGAGAGAGAGAGAGAGAGAGAGAGAGAATATATATATATATAGGTAAAGGTAAAGGGACCCCTGACCATTAGGTCCAGTCGTGACCGACTCTGGGGTTGCGCGCTCATCTCGCATTATTGGCCGAGGGAGCCAGCGTATAGCTTCCAGGTCATGTGGCCAGCATGACAAAGCCGCTTCTGGCAAACCAGAGCAGCACACGGAAACGCCGTTTACCTTCCCGCTGTAGCGGTTCCTATTTATCTACTTGCATTTTGACGTGCTTTCAAACTGCTAGGTTGGCAGGAGCTGGGACCAAGCAACGGGAGCTCACCCCGTCACAGGGATTCGAACCGCCGACCTTCTGATCAGCAAGCCCTAGGCTCAGTGGTTTAACCACAGCGCCACCTGGGTCCCTCATATATATATATATATATATATATATATATATATATATATATATATATATATATATATACACACACACACACACACACACACACACACACACACACACACAGTGTAGCTACAAGTTCAACAAAAATATTCCGTAATTTAGGGCTCCCAAATGAAAGGAACATAGAAAGAAACAGGTGATTTGTTCAGATAAATGTATATTTTGATGAAGTCATTCAGTTGCTTCAGCACAAACAGTAGCAAACTGTAGTGGCAATTTATCCCTGGAATTTATGGCAGAATTGTGTGGCCAGTCATTTTTGCCTTTTTATAGTTCCTTGGGCTGAAAAGAGCCACAGGTCAAGAAATGATAGTGTTCCGCATTGAAGACTAGGCATCTCTCTGGATTGGCACACGAGTTTGCGCGCCTAATATTGTGTGGCAGTGGAGAGGGCCCTTCACTGGCCACCCTCCACTGGCCAGCTGCTCTACTCCTCTTCTCTCCCCATACTCTCTCTCATTCCTGTGCGCGCTCTGCACCATCT
The DNA here is from genome assembly GCF_963506605.1 of Zootoca vivipara. Classification (NCBI taxonomy): domain Eukaryota; kingdom Metazoa; phylum Chordata; class Lepidosauria; order Squamata; family Lacertidae; genus Zootoca; species Zootoca vivipara. Next base: position 34,617,529 of record NC_083279.1, read on the forward strand.
AAGAGCTCTGGGGTCAATTGTCTTTGGCTAGTATCAAGCCCCCATATAAATATGTGCTGGAAAACTGGACACCAGATGCATCTGCCTCCTCTATGGGACATCAGGGTATTCAGATGAGGGAAGAATAATCCATGCTACCTAGGGAAGATGGGCACACCTCCCTGCCTCATCTGCTGTTCCTGTTTTCCAGTCCAGCCTAGGCTTCATTGCTACATAGATGTCAGGGACTGGGCAGAGGAGGAATGGTGGAGACTGCCTCTTCAGCCTGACCCTTCCAGGAGACAGGAGACAGTTCAGAACTGCAACAGGAGATTGAGGGAGGTCACAGCTCAGAGGAGAAAAACTGGGAAATAATGGGAGAGGAGGAGGAAGAAGCACCAGTGGAGAGACAGCTGACAGACTCAATGTCTTTAGAAAGCATTCCAGACCTGCCCTCTCCCAGAACCCAGCGGGCATTGAAAATAGGAGAGCAGAGAGCTCAAAGGCAAAAGGCACAGCTCAGCCACAGTAGTGATGACACATAATGGGAGAGACAGAGAGGGTGGGGCTTCGCTTGGAGCAACACCATTGCTCCAAGAGGCTGCATTTCTCAGCCTCTTCCTGTGAATATTGAATAAAAAGCATTGGTAAGAACTTTCCTTGTCTTATCTATTCCTGGTTTGGATCCTCTGACGCCTGACAGTAGACAGTAGACTGGATTATGAACTGCATCTGTCAGGTTCCATCTACACCATTCCTTTGAAGCACAACAACAACAACAACAACAACAACAACAGATACAACAACAGATGTTATTACCAGTATATATTTCATTTGCAATTGAATTCTAAAAAAGTAACTATTATAGTTTAGTCAGGAAGAAAAGTTGTAGCATTTCCTACAAGTTCCAATGTACATCCTCTTTCTTATTTTTTTTTTGTTTGGGTGTGATATAATCAAGCATGAGTTCAGATGATTAACTACTGTATACCCACAGTATAATTCCATAAGTAATAGTGTCACCTTGGCATGGACAGGTTTTCAGATCTTCTAGAGTTGATAGGAGGCAGGCTTGGCTTCAGCCACCTAAATCATGAGTTTGATATCCTTCCCAGCTTCAAGTATTCCATGGCTGTATGTGTTGTTTGTTCAGACACAAAGTTTGACGGTGGTCACAAATATCATCCTTTCCTTGGCTCCATTGGACAATAAGTACAACCCCCCCCCTCTCCTAACCCTCAGCTGCAATGGCAGAGCTGGTTTTGATGACTGGAATATTTCCAATAAACTGTCAAAATGTATTTTATTGGTATGGCAATGCATTTTTGCTTATTACCAGGCTTGGGATTTTAGCTCTCCTGCAGTGAGTCTCATTGTAATGTGCAGAAATCACCAGAATGCAAATGAGATTTAGCCCACAAAATGTGCTTACTGTTAGAGACACTGAGGATAATCTCTGTATCACCTACTTTCAATTCTGGAGGCACAGATGCAAAGGCAAACATATTTAGCAGGTGATCAAACATCTTTATTTCAAAGCTGCATTTCTCTTAATACTGAGAGTCGTGTGCCGTGATGCATCAGATCAAATGAGGCTCCAGCACAGAGATGAGAACGGTTGCTTTCTTTGCTCTCAGCAGGGCACAGAGGACCGAGCTAGCATAGCAGGCTCATACAACAGAGTGATGGCAGCGATTGGACATGAAGGGTGATCATTCAAGTCTTACCCCCAAGGCAGCTAGGTTGACGTGTCAAGTGCCTGTTGCTAACTGTAGAATGGGGAAAGGGATTTCTATTGCTTTGAAATTGTTAACGCTTACAATTTCAGGATTCACATAGGAACATACCTTTCCCCCAGCCTTTGTATACTGAGCCAGGCTTAGCATCAGTTAGGGTGAAGTGGCCTGCCTCAGGTGGCAGCTTCTGGGTTACCATTAAATGGCAGTGAATTGTCAATTGTTTTTTAGTGTAGTTATATGTTTATCATCATGGAGGAGATCGTTCGTTAGATCAGGCACCAGAATGACTTGGGCACCTTCTGTTTGAAGGATGCTATGTGTGGTTCACTCCACGCAGCTCTGGGAACTAAAAACAACACAAACAAAACAAAACTTTAAACCCAAACCCAACCAGGTGGGGCCCAGAGTTCAAATTCATTTTTGATGCGGCAAAGTCACCTAGGAATGATACTGATTTTACTCATCGTTTTTTATGGTGAACATATTGCCCAGTGTGCTCTCCTTGGTGAAAGCCCAGGTGTTTCACAATCTAGAGAGTGTTTTCAACCATACAAGGACATGTAAATTGGCAGGTAAAAGTAACAACATGTTACCTATAAGAAAAATAATGATAGATGGACCTAGCACATCTAACGCCAAATCCCATTTCAGCTTTGGCCTCATTTTTGCCAAACATTCCAATCCTTAACTAGATGAATGAATAGAATTCAGGTCATATAATTTTAGTTAGAAGTCCACATAAATATTTGAATAAAGATTATACACACACACAATTAGATTGGCTTTCAATCCAGATTTGTAATCAATGAAAACAGTTCAATTAATCTGTGCAAGAGATATAAAAAGGGACAAAACATATTTATACAGTCAACTCAATATTTAAAAAAATCTGATCATAGCTATTAGTTACCCAATATAATTTCTTCTTCTTCATATTTCCTTATTCAAATTAATTCTAGCTGCATAAGAAATCAATCCAATCAACAACATGATTATTGAGAGGCTAAAGTCTGGGACAGTCAGATCCTCTGAAATTGATTTAGCCGCCTCTCCAGCAAAATGTGTCCATGAAATGGCACTAGGGACAGCAAAGAGAAGCAACTTGCTTCAAGCACCATCATGAAATTGGGGAGATGAAGTCAGTACCTGGATTCTAAATTCAAACCCTGATTCAGGTAGCAAAATGTCTTGGACCACTGGGTGGCATTGTGAGCTTGGAGAGCAGAAATAGAAACAGTCCAGATCTGCATGACATCATAAAACTACTCTCACTCCTCCTCCAGATCTGCACTGAAAATGAGACTTCTGGCTATTCAAATGGCCCTTGGGAGGCAGAATATGGAGCCATTACCCTAACCCTCTCCTCCCTCCTTGCATTGCTTCTGTGCTTCTGCACAGCCCTGGAGATATTGTTATGAGCTGGTGAAGGGTGGGGAGTAGGGTGTATGCAGAGACCCTTCTAACCTCTGGATCCCATCCAGCAAGTGTTAAAATGTAAGCCAGGCTAGCTTCCTCTGTTGAGGTGATGGGCCATTAGGGAAAACAAAGGAAAGGGGCTCTGTTTGAAATGCCAAATGGGTGGACATGGTTAGTTAGAAAAACAAAAATATTGCTTGGAGTTGAGAATACAGTGATGTGACCTAGAGGTGAAGCAGCAAGCTAGAGAGAGAAAGTCAGAGCAATGTTTGATTTATTTCTCTCTTTTTTCATTTTGAATCCAAGGCTGTGGCTATAGGAGAAACAAGACCCTTGTGGAGTGTCAATGCTGTGAGCCCTTCCTTCGCAGGCTCTGGTTGTATATATTTGTAAATAAACCATAAAGACACCACAGTCTCCACTGTGCCACATTCCAAAAGGAAACACAAGTCCTAGGTAAGCGCCTGGAACTCCTGGAATCTCTCGCCGCTAAGAGATTGGGGTGGCGTTCAACAATATATGTATTATTTCTATCTCTATTCCACTGCCAGACTACATCACTTGCTGTAAACCAGTCTGATCTTGCTCCTGTGAAAACAGACAGAGGAGCATTTACAGAGTAGAGTGGATAGAGAGAGAGAGAGAGCTGGCTTCTGCCTGATTACAATCAGTCCTCTCAAAGTGCTTCTTTATTTCGATGGTTTTCTCCCTGTGTTCAGATCCACAATACAATCAAAGCTGAATTTCAATTCCTCGCCTTCTAATGCAACACCCTTTTGCATTATTCAGGTTTAATATTTCATTTCACACCTCTGCAACTATCTTTGGCTCAGAGCTCTTAGCCCGCTGCTGCAAAGCCTGGTGGATCTTGTCGCATAATTAATCCCTAGAAAGGCTATTCATGCTAACAATCAAAGCATTCAGATACTGGCCTCTTTTCTGTTCTTTTCTTGTGGAGGTGAGAAGAGCTTTTAAGGAAGGAACAGATACATATTAGTGCAATGTACTATTAGATTGTGTGTGTGAGAGAGAGAGTCTGTTTCTGAGTAGACAGCCTAGTACAGGGAACTGACTCATCTAGGTAACAGCTCATAGAGCCAATAAGTTATGAAACTGCAAAGGCACCTACAGCAAAGATTCCCGTCTTTTCTCACCCATGCTGCTACATATTTAGTGTTTCTGATCCCAGGATAGGTATAGTAAACCCATTATTGCCCACTGGTGGAGAATACAAAGGCCTGCCCTCCAGCCAACGATAGTGTGCATGTGGATCTTATTTGGGAATATCTGATGAAATCCAATAAAGGCTGCAGCTATGAAACAGCTTGACATCAGGCAGATCAAGCCTCGTTTGTGGCCATAGTTTTTAATAACGCGTCAGCTGCCAGGACACATTTGGAAAGCTGAGTGTTACATGGCAGGAATATTGCATTTCCACAGTCCACATGGACCCCACTGTATTAGATGTAGAATGTAAGAAACAGAAGTAAACTCTTTTGGGATGGGGTGGGAAAACCCATCTAATTAGTTCGTGCTTTAACTGGAGATGCTTGAGGAATGAGATCTTTGCAAATTCCAGTATGATTGTTTTGAAGTGAGCATTTTGAGAGAAACTTTCAGAAACATGAATTTGAGACACAAATACATCTTTAAACACAAAAGCAGGTGCCATGGCACGTAAGAAGAAGAAAAATGGGTGTAAATTGTGTAGTATTAACTAGAGGCTGGAAGGCATGAAACTCTTACCTGTTAGAGTTGTATGCCTTTCCCAACCATTAGGCAATACAACACAATATGGATTCAAACGACACTTTTACCTAGCACACTATCCAAAGTTAGAACATGTATTTAAATGCAAGTTTTTGCGCAAGGTTTAAAAAATTGAAGATTAATGTGCAAATGTGACAGAATGGATTTATCACCAGTGAACATATGTAAAAGGGACATAGGATGGAAATGAACCGAGTCACTGCTTTTTCTCTACAGCTTCCCACCACCACAGCCCCTCTTCCAACTTGTGACTGGGGAGAGGAGTTACAGAATAAAAGTGGAGTGGGAAAAGGTGTACATCTGTGCACACCTTTGACTTTTCAGAAAACGTGTTTCCTCAGCTGGTGCTTTGCATGTTGACAGCAAGCATATACAGTAGTTGAGAATCTTGGGGGGGGGGGTTGTTGTCAGATGAGAGGCTCAAGTCGAATGGGCCCAAATAATAAATTCATTCTCTATTCACTTCAAAACAAAAGGGGTAGACATTTCAGATTTATTTCACTGAGATGAGTTTGCTGTGAGGTGGTTAACCAGGGATGTACCACTTCAGTCTGCAGGTAAGGCAGTGGGTGGGAAACCTCAGGCTTGGCGGCTGAATGTGGACCTCCAGGGCTCTTTATTTGGCCCACAGAAATCTCCTTAGGCCACATACCTTTTGCCAGTCTGGCTCCATTGAGTGCTTTTGCCAGTCTGGGATGTATCCTTCAAATGTGATCATACCTCTTGCTTGCCTGGATGGTGAGGGGTGTGTGTGTGTAAACTGTCAGAAATGTAATAGCAAGGATCATTCAGTTTGTTACTTAAGGGTTAATTCCATTGTTAGGAAGTCAGCCAATGGGGGTGCAGTGGGGGTTTGGCTTAGCAACCAGGCAAAGTGGCACAATCTTTGCTACAATTGGTTATATATTTATGAGGGAATTTTTCTCCATATATTTGGTTTGTAGACCTCTCCCTTTCCTCCCCAAAATATTTGCCATTTTTTGTTCAGTTTGTGCAGTAAAGTGTCATCAGGACTTTTCTCTCAGGTCTCTGCATTATTTTAGTGACTTGCTAAGGGAAACCTCCCATTCATGCATGGCTGTAATGCAATCTATGGTACAAAGGTAAAACCGCATCCATTGCTCTGCTCATTCTTGTCTCAGGCCGTGGAAAGTTGCCTGTCGGCTGGAAAAGGATACCCCACCTTATATCACATTACTGAATGTAATGCTCATTATACCTAGATAAATAGATCAATATGTATGAAATGCTAAGGCTGCAACTCTACATTGACTGACTTGATGGAAGTCACATTGAATACATGGAGACCTCTGGCCTCGGTCCAGTATACCTGAAGGAGCGTCTCCACCCCCATCATTCTGCTCGGACACTGAGGTCCAGTGCCGAGGGCCTTCTGGCGGTTCCCTCGTTGCGAGAAGCCAAGTTGCAGGGAACCAGGCAGAGGGCCTTCTCAGTGGTGGCGCCCACCCTGTGGAACGCCCTCCCATCAGATGTCAAAGAAAAAAACAGCTACCAGATTTTTAGAAGACATCTGAAGGCAGCCCTGTTTAGGGAGGCTTTTAATGCTCAATAGATTATTTTATTTCATTTTTCTGTTGTAAGCCGCCCAGAGTGGCTGAGGAAACCCAGCCAGATGGGCGGGGTATAATTAAATTATTATTATTATTATTATTATTATTATTATTATTATTATTATTACATTTACAGTGTAGTAGTGTATATGTCTATTCCACAAGGATGTCCTATTGGGGAAACATTCAATCTTGTGAGTACAGCCTAGACTCAGGTTTATTAGTTCTGTAACAAACTTGTTCTGAGACAAGTTCATTCTGAGACAAGTTCTCCTCCCAAAAAAGTTAAGTTTTGCCATCAGTAACATTTTAGGATTTTCCATATTCATGTTATAACACAATTTAATTAGCAGTTATGAAGGTTATTAAAAGGTTTTATTAAAAAAACACAACCACAAATCTTCCATAAAATAAATTTATAGACCTACATAAGTGAAACCCTTGTAAATTAAAAATGAAACAATGCAGAGACTTATTTACATAAGTCCCATTTGTAAATAATTTAAGTGGCATTCATTCATGTACAGTACTTGGCTTTACACACTTAATTCATTATTGGCTTGCAATGACTTTCACTTAAGAGAAAGCTTCCTGACCACAAGACTGTCTTTGAAAAAAACTGAATTAAACTATGGAATAATTAGCAAATGCTGAAAGCACTACCGCTTGGGGCATTTATGACCGAGCTGGAAGAAGCTGTGTACATGAATGATTCTGGCAGCCAATTGCTTAGTATAAATGTTTATAAGGTAGCGTCCCTCTGTGGGTGAGCATCTCAGCTACTTAGGGAAATGGTCAATTACCTCCTATCGGGAAGCACTTACAGGAAAAGGCGGTTGAGAAGTTATGGCATATTTTCCCATAGTTGGTTTTACTTTGTGCTGCACTAAATCAGAAGCTGCCAGGAAAAATCAGTTGTACCAGGCTTTCTCTGAAACCATTTATCTTTCAAATTGCACTCATTTTGGTTTGCCTATCACATATCTGTCGTTTCCATTTTCTCTGGCTATGCCCATGCCATACACAGAAGATCATCCAACATTGGCTACTAGATGCCCTCATAGTAGCTCAGCTGAAAAGGAGTAAATGCTCTGATATCTTATATTATATATTTTATTTTTATTTATTTAACAAAATGTATATACCACTTCATTGAAGCGAGAACCTCTGTGCAGGGTACAAAAAAAATATCAATATTAAAATTATCAATAAAAGACAGAGTTAAAAACAGGAATTCAAATCTCCAAAATTATTAAACTTAACAAAAAGCTAAAAACAGATAAAAAGTCGTTTCAAGTTCTACATGTCTGGAGAGACTTGATAGAACAAGCATGCTAACAGATTGGTTTCTTATAGGTGCAGAACTAATATTATCTGGCACCTATAATAGAGAGAGTTCTGCATATTGAAGTGCTTGAGCATATGGGGAGTAAGACAATCCTGCAAATGAACTAGTCCTAAATTGTTAAGGGCTTTGTATACAAATAGGACCACCTTGAACTTGACTTGGTAGCAAATGGTTAACCAGCGCAGATCTCTGAGTAGGGATGTTATATGCTGACAGGATCTCACTCCTATCAGCAACCGTGATACAGCATTCTGCACTAACTGCAGTTTCCAAATCAAGCACAGGGGAAGCCCTACAACAGAGTACATTACAGTGAACCAAACTTGAAGCCACCAGTTCCTAAACTACTGTAGTCTAGCTCAAGCAGCCCATGAACAGATGTAGCTGATGTACCGGCAGTAGCTGATAAATGGTGCTTCTAGCCACCCAGGCCACCACTGACAAAAATAGCACTGGGTACAACCCCACCTGGAACATGGGTAGCGCTGTGGGTTAAACCACAGAGCCTAGGGCTTGCCGATCAGAAGCTCGGCGGTTCAAATCCCCGCTACGGGGTGAGCTCCCGTTGCTCAGTCCCAGCTCCTGCCAACCTAGCAGTTCGAAAGCACGTCAAAGTGCAAGTAGATAAATAGGTACCACTACAGTGGGAAGGTAAACGGCATTTCCGTGCGCTGCTCTGGTTCACCAGAAGCGGCTTTGTCATGCTGGCCACATGACCTGGAAGCTGTACGCCGGCTCCCTTGGCCAATAATGCGAGATGAGCGCCGCAACACCAGTCAGTCACGACTGGACCTAATGGTCAGGGGTCCCTTTACCTTTACAACCCCACCCAGGGCAGGCAATTGACCAATTTCTCAGACACAGGAACCACTCGTTCACAGTGCCTCCATCAGTTTCTTTTCCCTCATGCACCCACCATTGTGTCTCAGCTTGACCCAAAGCCCAGATGACTTCTCCTGATTCAGCTGTTATGAAGAAATAGAGCTGATTGTCACTGGCATACTAATGGCAGCTTGCCCCAATATACCTAATGACCACTCCCAGTGGCTTCATGTAGTTATTAAATAGCATTGAGGATAGCGCTCCACAGAGTAACTGCCAGGGGTCTGAAAAGAGGTCTCTCTGGACTCAGTCCCATAGGTAGGACCGGAACCACTGTGATATAGTGCTCTCAATTCCAATTCCATCTTTCATAGCCCTACGCAGAGACGCTGATGATTGAACGTCAGGCATTTTATATGCAAAACAAGTGCTGCTACCCATCTCTCTTAAATAAATGTTAAAAGGAATGTACTGGTTGTAAACACACACAATTAAAACTGACGGTTTAATGCCATCTTTGTAGTGATGTTGTTTTTTGAAAAAAGACTTTTTGGATTTTCTAATTCTATTGTTTTAATTAGGGTACTGCCATTTATTTTAGGTTTTATTACATTAACTGAGTTTATGGTCCTTAGCTGCCCTGAAATCTATGCTAATAGGGAAGGATATAAAGTTGTACATAACTAAATACATAAAACAACAATTACATCAGTAGTATCAACAGTCACATTGAAAATCAAACTCAAACTATCAGATCTGAATTCTGATTTCCGAAAGCCATCCTGAATAAAAGCATTTTAATCGGTTGCTCAAATGAGTACCGTAAGTGGAAGCATCACTGGGCATCTCATACGGCAGGACTTCCCGAAGGGTTTCTGCACCCCTTTACATTTCTTGTTTTGTTAAATAAGTAAATGGCAGGGACAGGCAGGGTGAATGTGATCCTAAAATGATACAAATTATTCTTCAACTAAATTGAGTTGTAGGACCAAAATCCAGATGAGACATCTACTGTGTAATGCTAGTCATTATTTCAGGGTCTGAAATACACAGCTTTTTTTTTTTTGGAGAACTGAGAATCAGATTTGGTTGAATGCATGAACAAAAATGGGTGTATAGTTACAGGTAGGTAGCCGTGTTGGTCTGACGTAGTCGAAACGAAATAAAAAAAATCCTTCCAGTAGCACCTTAGAGACCAACTAAGTTTGTCATTGGTATGAGCTTTCGTGTGCATGCACACTTCTTCAGATATATGAGTGTGTGAGTTGTTAGTGAATAAGTTCAGTTTTTCAACGGGAAAGCCATTTTTAACCATGCACCACTCCTGGAGAGGAAAGGAGAGAAGAGGGCCTTTTCAGTTGTGGCTCCCTCTTTCCAGAATGCTCTCTGATTGCCTGGCAGCTTTGCTGACGTCTTTTTGCCAATAGATAAAAACTTGCTTCCTTCCCCCTGGCCTTTTGATGGCTATGATGGTGAGGTTTTGCTGTTAGTGTGCTGCCACAGCTTTCTGCTCTCGGGGTGCGTGGATGGGTGTTTTGTGGATTTATTTATTTATTAAAGAATTGCATGTGCTTTGTGTGAATTTGTTGTTCTTATAATGCATTTTTCTTTTATATTCATAAATACGCTGCTTGGAGACCTTGTGTAACAAGCAACTAACAAGTCTAATAAAGAATAATAACAATAATACTCAACATCATCCAATCGAGTTGCTTCCTGCTAAAACCATATTGCTTAATCTCTGGCATGGAGTACAGCAAACAGGATATTGCTTGTGCATATTGACAGAGCCTTAACTGTCATATCTATGCCATTTACTTCAGGAAACCATTTTGAGCCCTGCAATACATCTTTGACGGACAGATCGTGAAGCTGAGGCTCCAATATTTTGGCCACCTCATGAGAAGAGAAGACTCCCTGGAAAAGACCCTGATGTTGGGAAAGATTGAGGGCACTAGGAGAAGGGGACGACAGAGGACGAGATGGTTGGACAGTGTTCTCGAAGCTGCAAACATGAGTTTGACCAAACTGCGGGAGGCAGTGCAAGACAGGAGTGCCTGGCGTGCTATGGTCCATGGGGTCACGAAGAGTCGGACACGACTAAACAACTAAACAACAACAAAGTCATCAAAAGTAGTTGAAACAAAATAAAAAAATTCCTTCCAGCAGCATCTTAAAGACCAACTTAGTTGGTCTTTTTTATTTTTGGATTTTTTTTATTTTGTTTCGACTACATCAGACCAACACAGCTACCTACCTGTAATCATCAAAAGTATTTTCTGCAGTAAAACTGGGACTGCTCCACTTTGACATCTATGACATGGCGTCTACATTATTTGATGGGGAAACACCCAAAAGGTTTGAAAGGAAAGCAATACTTTTTTTCAGCTACAGCATGAGGAAACTAAGGGAGAGACAGGCCAACTGTGGGAATGATAGAATGTGTTTGGAAGCATCCTAACAATTTATCCTTCAGTTATCCTTCCTGGATCCTGTAAATGAGGTCCACATTAACCACCACAGTACAGCTACTGCCCCAGTTCCTATCTTGAACCACGATACAAAAAAAGCAGTGCCTGAAGGTCACTGGTCCTGTTTTAATGGTCCTGTTAAAGGCCTAAGCTGCAGAGACAGGGCACTGTGGATAAAGTCAAATAAAAGAATGTAGCTTCCCACTGATCAGCAGACAGGTGGGGAAGGATGGGTGCGGAACTGAATCCAGGCATCCACTTCAGCTCTTGCTCAGGTGATTGGTGAGAATCTAAAAGAGAACTTCTAAAACACAGCTCCAGCAGCTAAATTGGCAAGGTGAACCTTATGGGTGACACCCATTAGCACATGCGATTTCCCATCCAGTTAAGCTAGAGCCTGCTTCTCCTTATGTTTTAGTCCTTAGCTGGATTAGGGCTTTGGACAATTTCTTAGAGTACTTTTGCAAATTGCATTCTTGCCCCTTCATGTTGCCATTTTAGTAATATGCATTATTATTATTATTACCCTGTTTCTCATATTTTAAGACATACCCATAAAATAAGCCATAGCAGGATTTTTAAGCATTCCTAGGAATATAAGCCATACCCCGAAAATAAGACATAGTGATAGGCACAGCAGCAATGCCGGCCGCGGCAGGAGGAGGAGGAAAAAAATAAGACATCCCTTGAAAATAAGCCATAGTGTGTTTTTTTGAGGAAAAAATAAATATAAGACGTGTCTTATAATATGAGAAACACGGTATTATTATTATCATCATCATCATCATCATCATCATCATCATCTATGGAGCAAAAATTGTGTGCATGTACAGCACTTAAACAGTTGTTTCTGGTGAATCAGTGCAGGTATATAGCCACTATTTGCCTCTAATCTAATAAATGAATCAAAGTTGAGAGTCTTGATTTATTACTATGCAGTTCACTCACAGATTGTAATCATAATCACCCTCATTCTGGTTGGGGTGGTTTAGTCTATATCTGGTCTGCATCATTTTTTGTATGAGTTCACCCATAAGTCCATTCTGCCCCATTTTTGCATTGTCCTGCCATTTTAATGCACAAAATCACACATTTAAATCTAAACACATGTTTTTTTCTGTCAAAATATTCATTTTCAAACAGATCCTGAATTTATGTCTGTGCAGAAAATAATGTGTTCGTCAACAGAGACGTTCGAGAACTGAGGTACCACTGTATCTGTATCTGAGGTCAGGTTTACTTGACAAAAGCGCTGAACAGTATCACTGGTGCCTGGGATTATAAGTAGACACCGATGTCCATTCGGACCCAGGTTCATCTCATGCAGTGCTGTTTCCCTACTCCTGCAGTTTGGTTTCTGACAATTTGTCTTGCTGCCTGCTGAGGTGGATTTTTTTACATAATTAATTAAATTCTTATTATGTTACTCCACACCATGCAATGCAAAGGAAACAATGAAAATGGGAAGGGGAAGCATCATCAATTGCATATCATTTGTGTACTGAAAACAACAATGAATACTGATTTTATTTGCTGGATTGATTTCCATCCTGCATGTGGGATGAATAAGTGAACATTGGCAATTTCTGTCAGAGTACTCTGGCATTCCAGCTGGTGGCCATCTTTTATATTAACCTGACAACCTAAGGTCCTAGTCACACATTACATGCTTATGTTTAAACCTAAAAATATAATGTGTGAAGAAAGCAAACATGTATTAGGGAATATTAGCTGTAGCTCCCATTTTTCATTGTACATTCATTCACAAATCCAAGTTTACAGCTCTGTAATGCACTGCAAACTGATCAAACTGTCTGCCAATTACATCCGAGTGTTCAAGATCAAATGATCCGCCAGACATAAGATGAAGGTCCTCAGTTGTGAAATTACATACCCTTCCTCCCACTTCAAACTGTTGCAAAAGAACTAACTCTTTGCCATTGGATTTCCCTCTATTATATATCTGCACTCAGAGGCCAATGTAGTCTACAACATTGTTGCTTAGTGGGTACTGTATGCTTATAATGTGAACAGAAATTGCCCAAGAGAGAAAACAAACTCTTAGTGCTTAGAAAGGGGGTCTTTGGTTTGAAATAGACCATTTACTACTCAATGAAGGGCTCAACAAAACCACTCAGTTGGAATGGTCACTCCCGGGTGCATGGCAGCATGTCCAAATTTATCTCACTTGCTATGCTTGAGCTACAGGAAATCAATCCTAAACCATGCTTATCTGGACACAGATTATGGACATAAACTATGAAGAACAAATTCAGTCAGCAAATATACTGTGTGTCAACATATAAAAAAACCATGTTTCTCCGAAAATAAGCCATACCCCGAAAATAAGCCATACCCCGAAAATAAGCCATAGTGATAGGAAGTTTAACCTTGTAGGTTAAACTGTCCCATACTTAATTATAAAAAAATAAGACATCCCCTGAAAATAAGCCACTGTGGGGGGTTTTTTTGAGGAAAAATAAATATAAGATGGTGTCTTATTTTTGGAGAAACACGGTAGGCTATTTTGTCCAAAAGATGACACTCATGACTTTGAATAAGACCTTCTGCACAAGTCATCTTAATTTCTCAACTGTAATGCTTTCCCTCAGGGTCCAATTCTCACCCATTGCAAGTATTCCATTGTCACAGAGGAGACGGCAACCATATTCCAAAAAAGAACTGCATTCTCTTTCTTTACCCCTCCTTTCACCTCCCCACTTCCTCAACACTTCAGCCTGGTTTTATTAAACCACAGTTTACTGATATGTCCGTATCATAGGAGGGCTCTGGTTTTCTAACCGGGTTCTGCTTTCCATTTCAGATGTTAAACAGAGATTCATTAAACCAGAACGTAAGCACTGAGGAAGGGAGGTGGGTTGGGTGGGTGGGACAAGTAGGAAGCATCTGAACTGGACGTAATGGCAAAAACAGTCGAAGCTGTGGAGCTGGAGCAACTTAGGCTTCACTGTGATAACAACCTCTTTCTGCAGAGTCCAAGACTTTGTGGTACATCTTCAAAGAAGTTAGAACTGAACCACCTAGAAGCTTTCAGGCTTTGACTATGTCTCTGTCTCTAGAGGCATCTGTTTTAATGCACTCTGTGGTATTTCTGTTCCTTTCAAATGCTTTGATTATCAAAAGAGGCTGGAACTCTACAGGGACCACTTATCAGATTCTGTCCAGCACACCCAATACTTCTATAGACATACAAGGAACTATTACTGTATATATAAAATCACTACTTTCTGACTCTTCTTTTTTGTTTTGCCAAGCTTCTAAAATTCTCAGACTTCACTGGACAATGAAACACTTTATTCTTGTAGGGGACATAAAGTTTTTTTAAAAAAAATCAATCAATAAATAATAAACACAAACACACTATCATTGGTTATATTGAACAATGGTTAAGGAAATAAAGCTATAAGAATAATTGAAAACATGCCTCATACTCTACCTCCAAAATACAAATTGTCATCCTACTCACATGTACTAGTATACACCAACATGTGTACTAGACACACCTTTTTTTAAGGCAACCTAATAAAGAGCAGGACTCCTTAAAGGTAAAGGTAAAGGGATGTCTTTCAATAAAATGAGAAGTAACTTGAATCAGATTAATTGTGGCCCTTCTTTTCACACAACCTATACAGTCGTACCTTAGTTTTCTAACAGAATGCATTCCGAAAGTCTGTTCGACTTCTGAAACATTCAGAAACCAAGGTGTGGCTTTCAATTGGCTGCAGGAGCATCTTACAGCCAAGCGGAAGCCGCAGAAGCCGTACTAGACATTCGGTTTCCGAGGCAAAGTTAGCAAACCAGAACACCTACTTCTGGGTTTGCGGTGTTCGAGTTCCAAGTTGTGAACTAAGCTGTTTGAAAACCAAGATATGACTGTATAAGAAAGGAAGATTGCATTTATATGACAAAATTCCCATTCCACTGGAAGTGAATGAAAAACCTTTCGTTGCTTTCAGTGGCTCCAGCTACATTCAAATTGTTTAATAAGTATGCAGTATATACTACCGGTAGGATTATACCTTCAGAAATAGATACAAAGAAGTACAAAGAGTCAAGATTAAGCAACATTGTTGTTTTACAGCTGAAACAATAGGATATTCTGTCCAAAGAAAATGAAACAATTATTTCTTGATCATAATGGTTACTTTTTGGAAATCCTTAGTTTGGTTCTCCACGGGGATAGCATTCAATGACTATAAATATGGGGCATTTTTCTTGTCTTCTTTTATGGAGGAAATTATTAATTGGCTTCAATACATTTTATTTCATTTCTCTTTCTCAGACACCAGCAATTCATGTCCATTAATTTCAAAGAAGAAAAAGTGTCTGGGTGGTTTGTTTGTTTTGGAGATTTCCATTTTGTGAGTCGAGAACCCACCACCTGCTTTAGGAAATAAAGACACAAAGACACAATGCTAATGGGTGGGGAAAGGCCACAACTTTATTGGTTACAGTATGTGAGTGGTATTGGTTTAGGCATGGGATTGAACAGACTAGATGACTCCACCCACTCAGCATGGAGCCATCAGAGGTTAGCAACCAGAAGGTGGAGCCTGTTCATGCAAAGCTCCCCCTGATGCCACCGGGGGTCGTGCCATGGCCCTAGCCACCAGCAGGGCATCGGACGGGATCCACAACCGCCGGATTCCTTTAATTGAATACCCTAAAGATGGAGGGGTAGGTGATGGCCCGAACCTTGCCCCCGCCGACACATCACAGATATACCAATGCCTAACTGCCACCCGAGCCAAAGAGCTCGCCACCAAATACCTTCACAGCTGCAACCAATCCCTAAGGCTTTTGATAATATCTGTTAACCAAATGTCATTTCCCATATCAGAGAAGTGGACGCCATCCTTACGAAACAGAGCAACAATGGAGGATCCACTTACAGAAGTTTCCCTGCATGAACTTGGAATGACATGCTATCTAGATCAGGACTAGGAGACCCCAAGCTTCCAAGACAAACTTCTAAAGTCAGTTTTTAGATATAACTTAATTTTGAGCTTCCGTCAAGTAAGCCATATAGCAAATAAATGTGCTACCCTTGAAATGCATATCATAGCCATAGCCTGATTTTGACAATATTGGGATAAGGTAATCTTTTACTCTGCTGGTCTACTGCAGTTAGGTGGTGATTAATAAAATGGTCCTTAGTTCATCAATTCAAAGACTAGCTTAACTATTTGTCTACATTATCCATAAAAATTCATTAATAAAAAGTGCTTTCTATTAAAACCACAAAGACATGAATAGGGCAGTGGGAAAGAAACAGCACATGACATAACACACAATGTCTGAAAAGCCATGTGCAATTTTGACACTTGGAACTAGCAGAACATCTGTAGTAAATTTCGACGTTTCATGTGTCATAGCCATGTCCAAGCTTTCTGAGAGGATACAGACATCTACTGTTTTTATGTGCTCCTTTAGCTCCTCATGCCTTTAAATTATGATGTTAGGTTACAATTTGTGGAGCTCAACCAACAGCTGACATTCTTTCCAGCATTGTGACATTTCTGTGGCAATGCTGTTGTGTTAAAATATTCTCCTGATACTGGAACTCAGGTTGCAACCTGGAAACATTACTTCACAGTCAGGTATTTGCCTCTAAGTGCTGAAACTTTTCTATATGCTATTTTTCAATCTTTTCTTCAGGCTCTGTACAGCAACTTGACAAAGCAATTTAACAGAGTACTATACCACCCAGACAGCTCCGTTAAAGATTAACTTCCTGACCTGCATGTTGACACATGAGTAAACTAAGTTCCCCCTTCCCAATGCTTTGCTGTTTTCTAAATTTTAAAGTGGCATTCTATATTTTTAAACTTCTTCCTAGTGCTTCCCCTTCCCTCCTTGCATGGACAGACTCCCATAGACCATGAGACAAATCAAAGAAAAAGCTGAACATCAACAAGCTAACCCTTTTCCCTTATATCACAGAATCATAAGAGTTTGAAAAGGACCCTGCAGATCATCTAGTCCAGCCCCCTACAATGCAGGAATATGTAGCTGTCCTGTATGGGGTTCGAACCTGCAACTTTGGCATTATCAGCACCTTCCTCTAACCCGCTGAGCTATCCAGTGGTGCCAAGGATGAGAAACTTGTGATCCACCAGATATTACTGGACTGCAATCCCGATTCTTCTTCTTGATAATTGATTATATTGACTGAAGTTGATGGAAGCTGGAGTCTAATGACATCTGGAGGATCACAGGTTCACAATTCCTGCCTTACACCAATGCTCTGCTCTGCTATTTAGTCAGCCCTGATTCTCTGTATTTGAGGGTCTTTTGGTTGCATGTTCATCAGCTCCAGGATCATACTCTCCAACTCCTGGATTGAAAAATCTGGGATCAGCGGTGGCGCGGCACCGGAAGTTGCTTCTACGCGACATGCGTAGCAACGTCCAGTGCTGCTCTGCCTGATTTTCGGTGCCAAGGCATGGGCGGAGTGGCACCAGGCATGTGTAGAAGCGACTTCCCGTACCAGGCTGCCCGTGTCTGCATGTCTGGGCACCAGACATGCGCAGACAGCTGGGAGCCAGGACTTGGGAGCAGGAGCTTTGCGGGATATTTATGGGTTATAATCAATTCGGAATAACAGCAGGAAACGGTAACAAAATATGGGGGTTTCCCGTGAAAAACGGGAGACTTGGCAGCTGTGTCCAGAATAGGCACATGAATAGGCACAGAATAGGCACTCAACAAATCAGGCACATGTAAAGCGGGGGGGGGGGGATTAGTCTCCTACAATTAAAATTTGGCAGAGCAGGGAGGAAAACAAGGTTTCACAAGAACCTGAAAAGGCCCCTTGGGAGAATTTGCTTAAACAAGTTTCTGTTGTAACCTACATTAGCGCAGATGGCTGAGCATTCACATGCAGAATCTTTCTGCAATTAAATGTTTTAGCAGCCTGGTTTATTTTGAACTGCAGCACAGTGTGTTTATTTTTAACATGCAAGAACGGCAGATGGACCACTTCCAGCATAAACCGCCCCACACTTCTTTTCCTTGAAATGATTTTAATTTGCAATTTTGTCCTTGATTTCTCTCACACACCAAAGCACAGATTGCACGTAATGTCACCAATGTCAATGAAGATATGATAGCATGACAGCAACAGAGGTAACTGAGAGAATAAAAAGAGGCCAGAAATGCAGGCATTCACATCTGATGGCTTTATTTGCACAGAAATAGCACACCTGTAAAAACAAAACAAAACAAAAAACCACCACCACCACCCAACAACATTAAGAGCGATTTCTTGTTTTTGTGACATATTCTGGGCTGTGTGTTGTTTTTTTCTGCATTTCAAAGCAATTTCTGTATGATAGGGTTCAGCCATAAGTTCATATTGTGCCTTCTAGCAAGACAAAGCAAAGCAACAAAACAAAACAATTTCAGGCACTTTGAAGGGAGTCCCCATTTATTTATGTGCAATACAGTCCTATCCACCCCCAGCCGTTGCCACAGGTTTCTGGTTGTTGTTGTTGGTTTGCAAACATTAGGCAAAATTTGCCGAAGTTAACAAAAACACAGCATTCAAATGGTGCTTTAATTATGTCCCTTTACACATATCATGAAATAGATTCTAAGCTTTCAAAAAAAAAAAACCACCTCTTATCAAGATGATAAAACTAACATTGTTCAGTTTTGCTGTTGCTGGGAGTAGGAAAGGATGCATTAGCTGGATGTTCCCAACACACAACCAGGAAAGATTCCAACAGTTTAAGCAATATATCACCAAGTTGGCCAGTGCTGCTCTCACAAGCAGAAAAAAAGCCACGGGTCAAATGCAACCTTCTCTATTTGGTTCAGGCCACAATCCCTACTCAGTCACACCTCCAGAAGCAGGAGAAGAGGTAGTCCAGCTGGTGAAGAAGCCTCCCCACTGATATCCGAGAACCAGAAGAGGGATGAAGCAGGAGGAGCAAAGATAGCTGCACCAGCGTAGTCTCAGATTGCTTGGGAAGGACCCAGGAGAAGAGAAGACTTAGACATCTGTGGAAGGTCTCCACAACTGTCTCATAGGAGAAAGACCTACTGAGAAGGGTTGCTGTATTCATTAGCCCTGGCACTCCTGAGCAGATCCTGTTTTTCTACTTCACATACTCTGTGTGATTTAATGCTGGATTCCTCCTGATACTGTTTTACTTTGTAACCTCCTTGTGTGTTTCTACTGGACTGGGGTGCATCCTTGAACTCTGATAATGCTGCTTGTTTTCCTGGATGGAGGATATATAAGGATGTGCGAGTCTGGGCAGAAACTACCCTACTGTACAGAGATGACATTGTTCCACTCATTTTTGCCTTTAACCCCACGCACCATTGCCATCCCCCAATGGTTGTCCAGGAGGGAAGATTGCTTTTGGTTTGAAAAAGATTCCCACCCCTGGTGTAGTGTTTAACCAATATTTTCAGATTTTTGTAGTATTTAACCAATGTGCAAAAGCAAATATGCCAATTACAAAAATAATCTTGATGCAATCATGCATGAGATCCACCAACATTTTAATTATTATTATTATTATTATTATTATTATTATTATTATTATTATTATTATTATGGAAGCAGTGCCTTACCATCAGTGCATCCTATTCCTTTAACAACCTAATGGCAGATTTATACGAGGTTATGAAGCCACAAGAGTAGAACTACTTTCAGCATTTTTCTCTGTTTCTGTATTTAAACTGTACCTTTGCCTTGAATTGACTATATGTATATTACTAATGAAACTCAGTATTAAATAAAACCATCCTTGTCGTAAAGGCATCAGATACTCTGCAAAGCTTTTATAACTCTTATGGAAGATTATTATGAGTAAAATATTTAAAAAATCATATACTTACTGCTAAATCAAAAGAAAAACCAGGCTTTCTGTTCAACGTGTTGGCAGCAAAGATCTCTCAACAGAGAGGTTAACTAACTATTCACCAGGTGGCTAAGGACCTTGAGGTGGAAAGTGAGGGCATAGCAAACAAGCTGTCTGTATTAGCCAGTGATTACAAATCATTCTTAGAAAATAAATTATCACTCAATCACCTGACAACTCAGTGTGGTGTAGTGGTTAAGAGCGGTAGACTCATAATCTGGTGAACCGGGTTCACTTCTGTGCTCCTCCACATGCAGCTGCTGGGTGACCTTGGGCTAATCACATTTCTTTGAAGTCTCTCAGCCCACAGAGTGTTTGTTGTGGGGGAGGAAGGGAAAGGAGAATGTTAGCCGCTTTGAGACTCCTTCGGGTAGTGATAAAGCGGGGTATCAAATCCAAACTCCTCTTCTTCAAATTTCTAGGAGTTTGCTTCCTGTCCCATTAGCACTAACCTCTGCTTGAATAAACTACTAAACAACACTCCTGAAACACATCGGCAACAAACCTTTTAAAAAAGAATGAATGGACTGGCACATGAAGAGTTCAGGTGTGGGAGACCTTTCACCCTCCAAATGTTGCTGAAGTACAATTAACGGCCATACTTGCTGAGGCTGATATCTCCTGATATCTTTCTGAGGCTGATATCTCCTGATATCTTTCTGAGGCTGATATCTTTCTGAGGCTGATATCAGCAAATATCTGGAGGACCAAATGTTACCCACACCTGAAAGGGTTGGTCTAAGCATGTATGGAAATGAAGTACTGCTTCAAATGATTGTCAACAGCATAGATTCAGGGGTTCCTGTGAAATGCACTTTCCCCTGTAAATAGAACATTTGTGAACAAGGCACTTCAAACCATCTCTACCCAGGTCCAGTAGCAGCAGGTGATTTTTGAAAAACAATCCAATTTGAAGGCAGGTGAATGGCTAGTTGTCCCGACTCTCCTTGCGTTAAGCACACTATGTGCAATTAAATGCTGCAGATCTCGGCTGTTACACACATTTTACATCTTTAAAGAGGAGATTAGTCTTAACTGACAATTATGTTACTAGAGAATAACTATAATCTCACTTCATAAATATTGATGAAGGAGCAAAATTAGGGGCAAGCAGCTCTTTCGCTGATTCACAGAACCTTTTGTACATTTTGCATGTCTCTCCCAACTTTGTGACTGTATTTTAACTGAATGTCACTTCCCCTGATTAGTGTCAGAATCAGTTCGACACTAGTTTTCCTGTTATAACACTAATGCATATATCAGTATAAAAGCCCAACATGTATCCTTTGGATTTCAGAGCCATTCAGTTTATGATTTAATATTGAGTGAGTTGTGTTGCAGTCTAAGGTTATATACTGTACAAGGTGGAAATTAAGTTCTAATAAATACTTAGAATAAAATGTGTGTGTGTGTGTGTGTGTGTGTGTGTGTGTGTGTGTTTGGAGGGGGGTGTTGTTCAGCTTTTTGCATATACAGTGGTACCTCGGTTTAAGGATGCAATTGGTTCCGGGGAGCCGTTCGCTCCCCGAGCAGTACTTAAATAGAGCGCCTCTTCTGCGCATGCGCGAAGTGCTGATAGAGTGCTTCCGCGCATGCGCACGCTGCACAGGTTGCTTCTGCGCATGTGCACACTGTGCAGATCACTTCTGCACATCCACAGTAAAATTCCTATATTGCAGTACTAATTTAACTATTTTTCAGTATGGCATGAGTAACAGATGGTGCTCCCTTAGGGTAAAAAACAAATGTGAATGAAACCAAAGGAGTGTGCATGAGCATCTAATGTCAACTTGTAGCAGTGGTTGGTGGAATCTGATCCTTTTATATGCAGAAAGTGTGTTTCTTTAGCAACAAGTTTTAAAACTAAGTTAAGCAATTAGCATATTGCTTTTAAATATCTCTGAAATGTAGGCTTAATTTTTCAGCATCTCATAACACAAATAATGCACTGCTCTAATGATTTTCATTAGCAGCTGAGCTTAATTTGTAGCAAGGGATTTCTGGTTTATTATCGTATTTATGGGTATCGCAATTTTGTTACTGAAAACCAACTGAAGGGTAAAATGTTTAATTATTTTGTTCATAGCTGTTGAAGTCTTTAATGGCAACAATGTTTGACAAACATGAGATACACAAAGTTGATCAGTACAATCATGGACAAGTGGGTTGCCTTAGGAATACTAACACAAAAGTATAGTCCATTAACCAACTTGATTTAGAACATTAATATAAATTTTAAGGATTAATAATGCAAATCTCACTTCCTTTCACACCTTTCTCCATATCAACACACCTAAGAATATATTGTTTTCCATCTGTAGGAGCCCAGTTCAAAATATATTTCTTTCATAATGGCAAGTGAGCCTTAGTTGTGGTCTGCAGGAATTGAACAATATGGATATATTAGCATACCCATATAAGTTTTGGAGTACATTGTTGTCAGCAATATGCTGATGACACACAGTTCTACTTCTCCTTACGTCTGCAGGTATAGCAATGGAAATGCTGGACCGTTGTCTTGCCTTGATGGTGGACTGGATGAGAGCCAACAAACTGAAGCTCAACCCAGATAGGACTGAGGCACTGTTAGTGGGTGGTTTCCTAGAACAGATGGATGTGAGGTTGCCTACTCTTGATGGTGTTACACTCCTTTCTGAAGAAGCAGGTATTTAGCTTGGGGGTACTTCTGGATCCATGGCTGTCGCTTGAGGCTCAGGTGGTGCTCAGTGGCACAGAGTGCCTTTCATCAGCTTCAGCTGGTGGCCCAGCTGTGCTCCTATCTGGACAGAAATAACCTAACTTCTGTCATCTATGTTCTAGGTTAGGTAAAGGTAAAGGGACCCCTGACCATTAGGTCCAGTCGTGACTGACTCTGGGGTTGTGGCGCCCATCTCGCTTTACTGGCCAAGAGAGCTGGCGTACAGCTTCCAGGTCATGTGGCCAGCCACTTCTGGTGAACCAGAGCAGCACACAGAAATGCCGTTTACCTTCCCACTGTAGTGCTACCTATTTATCTACTTGCACTTTGACGTGCTTTCGAACTGCTAGGTTGGCAGGAGCTGGGACCAAGCAACGGGAGCTCACCCCGTCGCGGGAATTCGAACCACCGACCTTCTGATCAACAAGCCCTAGGCTCTGTGGTTTAACCCACAGCGCCACCCACGTCCCATGCTCTAGGTTAAATTACAATGCTTTATGTGTGAGGCTGCCTCCGAAGACGGTTTGTAAACTTCAGCAGGTACAGAATTCAGCAGCTAGGTTGCTCACTGGAGCATTCGTTACATATCTTTAGGCACCAGACAAAGACATTCCTCTTCTCCCAGACATTTTGACAAATTTAACAATTATGGTCTTTTAAACTTTTTTGGGGGGTATTGTTTTTGTTTGTTACTATGTTATGTATATTTGTGCTTTTATCACAACTGCCCTGTGATCCTCAGATGAACGGCACTATAGAAATTTAATAAATTAATTCATAGCAACAACAATAATAAGATAGAAAATGAGGAACCAAACAGGGGTTAGTTCCTCACTTCCCTCGGCCTAAAAAGTGAGATGAGAGCCAGACCCCATAGTTGCTATGACTGCACTTAACCATCCAGGGGTCCTTTACCTTTTACCTACCTAACATATCCCACCTAAAAAAGATCATACTTCAACTGGTGATGTGATTAGATCCATATATGATCACTGTACTATGTACTGTACTTGGACTACCAGGCCTATGACATAAATGAGCACATGTAAAAGTAATCAGATTACCCTTTCCTGTGCATCTGCTGCAATGTGCCTGCACTTCACCAACATCTTAGCATATGCAAAAGGCCTCATTGTGAAATGGCCTCTAAAAAGGAATAATCAACCAAGTGATTAAAATGGTTGGTGTCTAAATGCTTTCTGCTCTGATGTGTCTTTCTAAATGAGATGATGGCTCCACACTACAAAATCACAACTCTGCCATTATTGTCCCTCCCAACCTGCAAAATTTGCCTTGCTGCCCAGAAGGGCAAATATTTGCAAACTCATCTGCTGGCAGAGCTGCACAGTTCAATTAGCAACACAGAAGCTCAAGCCACAGTCCTCAGAAGCATTAGGATTTACATGCTAACCCTCTGGCATAAATTTAACCCAGCACTTCTCCTCCCCTATGGAGTTGTTCAGCAGCTGCCATTAGAAATAACATTTGCGATACATTTAATCTATAAGCCATGCTGAAAAGACTATTTTATGGTCTTCTGTGCCTGGAGCGCTATTTCCCAATGATAAATAGAGCCTAGAAAGCAGAATAATTAGTGCATCATAATCTGACAGGAGGATTACTGCTGTGACCTGTAGGCATCAAGAGATTCACTGAAACATGTAGAATCGTTTTAATTCCTTTTTTCAAGTTCCACAGAAGAACTGGAAATGCCGGCTCAAGTGCTATTTATATTCCTGAAAGACCCAAGTTCTAAATCTAGCTGTAAGAAGCCCGCATATATATGCCTTCATTGTCAGAAAGCTCAGTTAGCCAAATCCTTGCTTGACTTTTCATACAGAGTCCCATGGAGCTTCACGTGAATGGAACCCTATAGGAATAATGTGCACATTTATACAAATGTCTGATTGTCTGAATCATTTGAATACTTCCCTGCTGATTGGGGGTGGGGGTGGGTGGGCTTTTATTGTATTGATGAAGGCATTTGGAAACGTTATTAGATACCATTGTGTTGTTGGCAATTTAGAAAACCTTTCAAAAATTTAAAATAATCTGCCTAAAGTCTTGTCTCAGTGGAGCTGGACTAGTTAAAATTGTGGGATTTGGAATGCTACCATGGAGAATGAATTCCCAGTTCCCACTACTGTTTCTAAACAGGGACATTTCCTCTTCTAAAAAAAACTGGTGCAGAAAAGAATATAAGGGGCTTCCTTTTCCAACTGAACTATGCTTAACCAACAATTATTATTATTATTATTATTATTATTATTATTATTATTATTTATATTATTATTATTTATTGAATTCATACACTGCCCTATACCCGGAGGTCTCCCTGAGCTGAGGCATGTCCCTGTACAGTCATACCTCGGTTTAAGTACGCCTCGGTTTGAGTATTTTCAGTTTAAGTACTCCACGGACCCGTCTGGAATGGATTAATCCACTTTCCATTACTTTCAATGGGAAAGTTCGCTTCAGGTTAAGTACAGAGTTCCAGAACCAATTACACTCATACTTTGGGTTAAGTACACTTCAGGTTGAATACTCCGCGGACCCGTCTGGAACAGATTAATCAACTTTCCATTACTTTCAATGGGAAAGTTCGCTTCAGATTAAGTACGCTTTAGGTTAAGTACAGACTTCCGGAACCAATTGTGTTTGTAAACCGAGGTACCACTGTATATGCTTTGATTCTGACTTTTGACTTACTCCTTGATTCTGACTCATGGGCTGCTTAAAAAAAAACAAAAAACAGCAGCAGCAGCAGCAGCAGCAACAACAACAACAACACTTGTATGCCACTTCAAATTTCAACAGAAATCTCTAAGCAGTTTACATATCCTCCCATTCCACCCACAACAACAGTAACAAAATCCTGACTCTTGGTTTAATCCTTCAGTCCTGACTTCTGGCATGATTGTCAACCAGGCATTGATCTTGAGCCTGATTTCCAGCTTGCTTTTCCACTCAGCCTCCTGTCTTGTTCTTCCACATTCTGACTTCTGGCTTGTTCCTGGCTTCCATTTCTTGGCCTTCCTCAGACTGCTGCCCACACCCCATCCCTGATGTCATGAAACCAGCTCCACACAAATAAAATGTGGTATCTTGATTGATAGGTGGGCATAGAACTGCTTACTTGAGGGAGTTGAGAGGAGTGCTTTTCAATTTGCTTTTCTGTTTGAAACGATCTCTTTGACACATTGTAATTCATTTTTGTATATGAAGGCAGTTAAAGATACCGTACATAAAAATTGATTTCAGCCATCATGAAGGCATCATTCAGAGACCATAAAAGATGATCATAATACTTCAGCAACTAAAACTCATCTCAACACATTCAAATACCACATTTCCATGGTTATATTTATAATGCATGAGAAGGTTAACTCTCAAACTAGTTTTTATTTCCACAACTTCAAGCTGAATGAGATCTCTTCCCAACAAATATCATATAAGCAATATTGAGAGCTGCATTTTTTAAATGTTCTCACAAAAACACACCAAAGGAAGACTCAGGAAACACAACCATGGAGAAAAAGGGTTCTTGTTTTTGGCATCCACCTGTCTCAGGAGACAATGGAAGCATGTGCTTTTGGAGGTGAGGTCAAACTGTTAGAAAGTTGCAGCATCTGCTGTGGCTGGGATATGGGATAGACATGTTTTGTTGCAGCTGGGTGAGATGAAGGTTGTATTGCTGCAGATGCACCACAGCATTTCTTCTCTCTGTGCTCCTCTCACAGTCATTCCTCCTCTGGTCACTGCTATGGATGCACAACCTGAATGTCTGTCTCCAGGCACTGCAAGGGATTCCCAAGTGGCGGGGTTAATGTTGCCAGCCTTCACGTCGGACATCTTCGTAACTCAGAGTTGGTCTGCCAACAGGCATGGTGCCTGAGAGACCACATCCTTGGGGATCTTGCCATCTTCCATTCTGTGGACATGACTAAGCCAGTGTATATGTTGCTGAGACAGGAGCGTGAACATGCTGGGAATGTGGGCTTGGGAGAACACAGCTTTGTTTGAAACTATGTTGTGCCATGTGATGCCCAAAGTCTCCCTGATGCAGAGCACATGGAATGTGCTGAGGCATCGCTCCAGCAATTGTAAGTTGCCCATGACTCCCTTCCATAAAACAGTGTTTTCAACATGCAAGCCTGGCAGACCTGCTGCTACAGTTATCATGAATACTTGTGAACATAATTCACCACTGGCTCTAATGAAGGCCTCTTCTTATACTGTATTTAAAGAATAGTTTGGTTCAGTAATTCACAGGCTTGAAGTTAAGCACAAAATACTTGCAGTAATTTATTTTATTCTTTCACCCCTAGTAAAAATAAAATAAAGGGTTGGGGTTTTTTGGTATACTGAGCATTGTTTTAATTAAACATGCATACAATCCTACATGCATATAATCCTATATTATAAACATTTCAACTAGCAAAGCTATCTGCAATACCATCATAATGTCCTTCAATGGGTATAACTTTGCTCTGGTGCACCAATTTATTTACACTTCAACCTGAACACTCTGAAGCTAGAACAGGAAATCAAAAGAACAGGTTGGAGGTCGCAACCCATTTCCACTGAGGCCAGCAAGATGGTGAATTCAGATCCAACAGAACATTTTTCACTCTGGCAGTAGACTAAAGAACAACTTAAATATTTAGGGCATCTTTATTAATCTGAACTATCCACTATTTCTGCTTTTTCACTGGAAAGAGCTTCATTTTAAACTCTCAGAATCTGGCACATCCCTAATTAAGAAAAATTCTGCTGTGATGATTACTGATAATTCAGAGCACCCAAACACACTCACATGTATATATTATCAGCAGATGCCTGTTTTCTGTTTATACTAGTACATGTCTTTACTTTTCCTTTGAAAAAAGAACTCTGTGACTTTCTGTATTTTCAAGATATAGTTTCAAATTCTTCTGCTTGACAGAATTATTAAAGCCATTAATATTGTTAAAAGCAGCAGTGTGGGATAAATTATCTGCCTTATCTTTCGCAAGCTAAAAATGGGCACATAGATCTGATTCCTCAAGGAATTAGATATATTTTCTATTATATTTTATTCTGTGAATAAATCCTGCACAAAAGCATAAGAGATTCAAGTACAATTTGTAGTTCAAGCATAGCCATTATTATACAGGGTGTGTGTGAAATGGTTTGGTTTGGCTGACGTCTAGCTGAAAAAACTGGAGGCTGAATTATAATGCTGGTGCCTTCCCATTTACCCAAGACTGAGAAACACACCTTGGGCAGGGTAAAGGAAGGCAAGAAGTGTATCCAAGTCTTTGATCTTTACTGCCAGTGGGATGAAGATCCTCAACAGAAAGCTGGCAACTATACACATCATTTCTCCCAAGGAGGAGGCCCTCCAAGGGCCTTCTTCCTGGAACAAATGACACATAGTCTAAGGGCAATGCAAAAAAAATGGAACACCACTGGAAACCGCAGCATGCCCACTATTTCCCTTCCTTTCTGGCTAAGTTCCTGGCCCTTGGAGACGGGAAAGGGAGAGGCCAAGATTGCTCTCTGGACTTAAGTTTGCCTGCTTGTGATCTTTGAACAGTGTGCTCACTCTTGCTGGTACTTCTACTTACCAGTATCTCTAGTATTCAGAATGCATGAAATGGTATAAAAAGCATTTCTCTTTGATATATTATATAGTAAGACCATGTCTCCCCTTTGCTGCTCTTTTAACTGCAGATTTCATTTCCATGCCTTTATACTACACTGTGCAACTGAGAGCACGATTTGGCCCAGTGAATTTATTATATTAGTGTAAAACTATCATTAACAGAGGCTCTTTTATTAATTCCCTCTGTAATCCACATTGTTCTCTAGAACAAGATGGGTCCTTACATGGTAGATGATTCAGGCAGCAGAAATATATCTGTGTGAATTTTAAATCAAGATTTTAATATAAGGGTATATTATGCATGATTTCTTCCGCTCCGTTTTCATTCATAAAATTAGCATGACTTTTTAAAGACAACTCCCAGTCTAATTTAAGGTCAACTCTTATGTTCTCAAATGGTTTGTTTGCTTTTGTGTCAGTGATATCTGAAGTAGAATGAGTTCTGGTTGCAATGCACTGCCCTATGCCTAGTGTGGGGTTTTTTCCGGGGGGGGGAATGCAGGGGTACGCATACCCCTAAACATTTTCTGAATCTTTGTATTTTTGTCCATTTACTGTATTTCTTTTTCCCAATTTGAACTATAAAATGGTGATTTTTTTAGTCAAAATGGGAGTACCCTAAATATTATTATTATTATTATTATTATTATTATTATTATTATTATTATTATTATTTTGGGGAGAGCACTGCCTATGCCTATCTCTTGCAGAGTCACTACATGTGGAAATTTGCCCAGTGCTGGTTTCAGAAACTTAAACTCCTATAGCTCTACTTAGTGTTCCCTTTTCGGCTGGGGCTTTTCCCATGGCAAAATTCATTGAGTGCCACAAGAGAAGGAAGGATAAAAGACAGCCTGAAATAAAGTCAGGTGCCATTGCATGTTAGCAGAAGGGGGTATCAGATAATATTCCATTCCATAGTTCCTTTATGATTATTCATGCTGCCTGGAGTGATTACAGATCAACACAGTGTGTTCTCATGCAATTTGTTCCAAGTGAATCGGCATGCATGAGCAACCTTCAGGATATTCATTAGAAGCTCCCCCCCCCCATATCCACAATCTTGAGCTTGCCTTTTTTTCAGTCCAACAACCCCATTCCTTTCTGGACAATCTTTGGGGGGGGGGGGAGGGAGACATGTCAGTGTCAGGTGGGACCCAAGGCAAAAGTGGATGGAGCAATGAAGCTAAATTTCACTCTTGTACAATAGGCTAGTTCCTACGTACAAACACACCCTGCTTTATCCTCCCTCTAGGCATTTTGAGAGTCCGGGGACACATTGCAGCCAGGCAAAAGCATTTGAGGAGAGTTTGAAGCACCGCCAACATGGTGAGTGGTCTGGGGAGAGTCCAACGGGGTAGATAGAGAGTGCAGAGGGCTACAATTGGTTCTGGAACCGAGGTTCCCCAGCCCTGATTTTAAACAATCTTTTAACAAAGAAATGGAGGGGGGAGTTGTTCTCAGCTACTAGCAACCGAAAACTATTTCCATTTTCGAATCCTATTTGTTCCCATTTCTGTGGCACTGTTTTCCCACTTCCAGATTGATCATGTATGCTCAGAAGTACGGTAAGTCCCACTTATCTTAATTGAACTTTCTTCTGAATAGACATGGATAGGTCTGGAGACTCCTGCACAGCTATGGAAGCAATCTTGAGTGCATATGATCTTCGGCAAAGTTAAGCAATTTCAAGTCCCATTGATTTTAGTAGAGAGAGTTAAGCATGTGCTTAAAGCTCTTCAATTAAAATCAATGGGACTTCAAAGTGATTGATTTTGCCTGGAAAAAGCCCCGTATTAGCCACCTTTGTAGTGAAAAGCTCTTTGCTTTCTCGCGTTTGTTTCAAAACACAATGCAATGTTCCTGAACTTTGAGATTCCGCATTATCAGGAGTTCACTTCCATCCCCCTTCTAGTTATGTAACTGTAAACAGAACGCCAACTCGTGTAACAAAAGAAGGTGATGGAAGGGTCAGACACCCACAGATTGGTACAACAAAGCAGGGAAATTCAGCCTTACCAAAGAAGAAAAGGACCAATCAATGAAGTAATGGCCTGTCTTCTTTTACAGTTTATCATCCTGGGCGTGCCTGGGCGCGCACATTAAATATAAATTAGTTTGGCATTGTGAACTGCAGGTTTCTAGTTTTGCAGAACCTCCCCCCCCTCCCAAAAAAGGGAAGAGCCTCATTCAGGCATTGTTACCCCAAAATGAGTACCATCACATGGAGGGGTGAACTCTGTAGCCCCACAGCTCTCCACCCATTGGGAGCGAATGCTTGTCCTGGAGATGTTGCTGTACCCATGTTTGCTTAATTGCATGATTTAGAAACAGCCTGCACATGTAGAAAATAAGTCCAGTCCCCAACATGCAGTGGTAACTATGTGACACGGAATGCCTGAAGAGGACTACGGTTTTGGTTCCAAGCGCAACCTTTCTGACAAGGATCATATCTGCTGTTTTGGTACATCTAATCTCCATGTAATACACATCACTGCTAGCTCAGATTCTTGTTCTATGTTGTCTGCACTGTTGCTATTCTTATGCATGCCATGAGTAAGGAAACAGAAGCATGTTTGAGGTTATTTCATTGGTTGTGTGTGCACTGGTTGCTTTTTAGTTAGTTAGATTTAGTTAGAAAATCTTCTGTTTTATTTTTTTATTCCTAAATTAGTCTACTGCCCGAAGAGCTCTGTGAAACCTGAAAAGTTCCATTTTCTTTCATTCTTCACTATCAACAAGTGGGAAGAATAGGCTAAGCGTGAGCTGATAAATTTCAGTGCCTAGATTCTTCCAACCGTGCAAAACCATAGAATAAATAAGGGGAAAGTTTATGTTGTTCTTGCTAATCCAGATTCCTTGAATTTTAAATTGGACTTTAAAATTCAACCTCTCTTCTTTGTACCACATTTCCATATAAAATGATATTCAAGTATCCCATTTTCTTCTTACAGCATTTATTATTGCTGTAATAGCAGTATTCACTCAAGCTACATGTCTGGTGGTTTTATTGAACTCCTTGCCTTATTTATGGCTGCTCAAAGAAAAAACCCATGTGCATTGCAAAGGAAAGCACATCAGCCCCAAACTCTATTACTGTACATTAGCTGTGCCCCTACCATAGCTGCCAAGTTCTCCCTTTTTAAAAGGGAAATTCCCTTATGCTGAATAGGCTTCCTCGCGAGAAAAGGGAAAACTTGGCAGCTATGGCCCCTACTACAACCAGGTATGTCTTCAGCCAGCATGAGAAGATTCCCTGTGCTCATACCAACATATATAGAGAGAGACCTCTTCCACATGAATGGGATAATGAATGGGGCCAGGATTCCCCTCATGTGTACATCGGCATGCATGCAATATGTACATGGTGTCCCTTATCACACTAGTCACACTAGTCCAATTTAGGGTCAATGAACACGTCACCAGCAGGGGATGGGGGTTTGCTCACATAGCCCCACAGATTCCATACACATACTTCAGATGTGTGAAGGGGTTAATCTGAACCTCCTTTTTGTGGGATTTAAAAATCATAGGTTGATAGCAAGAATCCGGATCCAATGGGGGGATTTTTATCAAGACTACTGCATGGTGGCGTGCTATGGTCCATGGGGTCACGAAGAGTCGGACACGGCTAAACGACTAAACAACAACAACAATGCATGGTGAGAAGAATTAACCCCGTCCCACTCCTCTCACACATCACACATTTAATCTACGTTGTTATCTACTTGCACTTTGACATGCTTTCGAACTGCTAGGTTGGCAGGAGCAGGGAGCGAGCAACGGGAGTTCACCCCGTCATGGGGCTCTGTGGTTTAACCCACAGCGCCACCTACATCCCAAGGAGGAGGAAGGTGACAGCCAATTCCACCCCTGGGACTGGATGAAAGTAAGAAGGAAGAGAAGTGGGAGGGTGGCTGAGGTTGATGTTCTATTCATCTCTGTGGTTTAACCCACAGAGCCCTCCCTACTCCTTCTCAAAGCCTCTTGCCCATCTTTGGGAAGCAGGAAGGAGGACTTTAGGACCCTGTCAGAGTCCTCATGTCTCCTTCCCGAAGCCAGGCAAACAAACTGGGCTTTAAGAAGGTGCCCCCATGGCTGCTCTCCCAGTGCTGCTACACCACTCGCACTACCCTAAATCTGCCACTGACAAGGACTTGTATAAAAAGTTTTCCTTCCAGTAGCACCTTAGAGACCAACTAAGTTTGTTATTGGTATGAGCTTTTGTGTGCATGCACACTTCTTCAGATACGCACATGAAAGCTCATACCAGTAACAAACTTTGTTGGTCTCTAAGGTGATACTGGAAGGGGGGGATTATTTTGTTTCGACTACGGCAGACCAACACGGCTACCTACCTGTAACAAGGACCTGTATGGTTAAGGATAGAAAGTTTATATGAAATTATTACTCTTGCTTCTGTCAAGAATATTTTAAATATTTATTAAATATTAAATATAAATTTAAAATATTTTCAAAAGCTTCTGAAAATACATTCTACAATTAGACCTTTCATTTCTCCATTCCAATAAACAAACAAAGCTGTCCTTAAAAAAGATAGATGTTGTACCAGATAGAATGGTTTTTAAAACAAAAAGGCAAATAAATCCTAGAGAAATGCGCCAAAGCACTTTCGGATTAAAAACAGAAACTCTCTTAAAATGAAAACATTTCCGTACTTCACAGATTTCTACCACTTTCGTTTCTAAAGGTAATGATATAATTATTTGCCTGCCTTGATTTGCTCTTTATATCCTTTATGTTCCCTTGAATGCCTGCTTTACGAGAGTGAGTTTTCATGTATCTGAGTAAGATTAGGCACAGATCTCATAAGAACATCACCATGACAACGGACTACAAAGGAAGCAAGGTTCAGGGAAAGCATCTCTGAAAAGGATTCACATATTAACCTCTCTTCAGCTAAGGAGAAACAGAGTTGCTCTGTGCATTCCGTATACAGATACTAACAGCCTGCCATATACTTGTGTTCTCTATTCCTCATGTATTTTTTCTTCCTGTAGGCTTTTTCTGTATTCTGCAGGCTTCACTGAGGTAGCTTTAGGACAGTTGTAATATTCAGTTAGGGAAGCCACAGCTACATGCCTCAGGTTTTTATTGAGACCATTATATTAGGCCTTCTTTGGTTAGTAATGCCAAATGCTTTACCTACCATTATCTCTCCTGTACAGGAAAAGAAAAATGAAAACTAATAGACTGCCAAAGATGACCTGGGGGTACACTTTCAACATAAAAGTTCCAAACCTCTAAAAGCCTGATAAGCTTAAGCGTTTTCTCCCTCTTAGGAGTCAGGACACGTGTCATATGTTACAATGGGAAGCTGAAAATCATCTGTCCCTTTGCAAGAAAATTCATATTTCTAGCCTCATGGCTACTACTGTTCAGATATTAAATCAGTGCTGCTTTTAAAAAAGAAAGAAAAAAAGAAAGAAAGGTTTTATTGGCTGAAGAATACACAAGGTCTCAGGGAAGATATTGACATAAGCAACATTTCCATACTAGATGCAAGGGAGGCAAAGGAAGAGGGATGAACTGTTAAACCACTCTGTAAATTTTAGCTGACAGGTGAATATGCGTCTCCTGCCATCCTAGCAGTTCAAAGGATGTCAAAGTACAAGTAGATAAATAGGTACCACTACAGTGGGAAGGTAAACGGTGTTTCTGTGTGCTGCTCTGGTTCGCCAGAAGCGGTTTTGTCATGGTGGCCACATGACCTGGAAGCTGTACGCCGGCTCCCTCGGCCAATAACACGAGATGAGCGCCACAACCCCAGAGTTGGTCACGACTGGACCTAATGGTCAGGGGTCCCTTTACCTTTAACAACTCAGCCCCCTTAGCAAACTACTGTTCCCAGGATTTTGGTTCCCAGGATTTTGGTGGGGAAGCTATGACTGTTCGAAGTGGCACATTACCGTTTTATAGAGCAAATGGGCCCTATGTCCATAGCCTTTTGTTCTACCAAGACGCATTCAAGACAAGATGGGGCCCACCATACTTGTTTGTGTGCCTGGCCCATTTACATATAAGTAAGAGATGAGAGGATAATATCTAGTTCGGCCCAAATATATTTTCCGAAGATACACATGATTGTGAAACAAAAGAAGGCAAATGACTGATAGGACCACACAAGCACATTCCTGCCATAGCAATCAGTTGGATGGCTTAATATGAAAGGGAAAAAACAGACTGTTCTTAAGCCTCCCAATATAATTTTTGGTTAGGTTCAAAGCAAAAATCAAATCCATCCAATATACTATTTGCACCACAGATCATTCCTAACCCCACTGGCCCACTGACTGCATTCCAAAATCTCTTTAATCTTTGAAAGTTATATTTCACCCATGACATGTCATGAAAATAATTAGAGAAAAGTGATTGTTTTCTTTATTACAATCAAGAAACCCAAAATAAAGTTGCAATTAAGGAATTACGCTATCCCCAGTGAAACGCTACAATTCCGCCTTAAAGGATTCCTGCCAAAAAAATGTTATACACGCCAATATATATTTATAGGTGTTTGCCAATGACTTCTCCCTCCTCACTGCAAGCCTGCTTCATTAATTTATTGGATGAGAAATAAATATTTGATGTGCAATTAACTGGAGATTAGTATGGAACTTTCCCACAGAAACAGATGCTCGGTGCTTTCAATGGCTGAAAAGCATTTTACAATGAAGAAAAATATAATGATATTGTGTCACTTCTGGGCAGGGGAAATTGTTCAAAACATTCAATTAGTGAATAAAATGGCTGCTCATTTAATACTTTGGAGGTTGATTAATTGCTGCTGTAGAGGAAAGACACCAGTTGCCATGTGTTCACGTAAAATGGGTGCCAAGTGCCCATCTACTGGAAATTATATTGAGGTGTCCGCCAGCTTAGACAACACCACTTTAAAGCCCAGTTCAGAGCTTGAATGGCATGGTAGCTGCCAGAAAAATGATCTGTATGAGCACTGCATTTGTGTGAAGCTGCTACCTAGCAGGACTGCCCATATCATTCTACCTCAATGACAGATACTAGAGAGCACTGGTGAGATGTTGAAGGGCAGAGCTCTGTGAGCCCAATGGCCTCCCTTACTCTCTCTGTGAAGGATGCTGTCCCATTAACAGTCATGAAGTAAAATTCAACTGGTTGTCTTCTGTCTGTGGAATTGCGGAGAGGGTATTTTGTCTGCCTTAGGTACAAAATGTCTCAGCCCAGTCCTAATGCCAACAAGGACCACAGATTTGTCCAGTTACGTATATTTAGTGCTAGGGCACATGATTTAAATCAGGCATCCCCAAACTTTGGCCCTCCAGATGTTTTGGACTATAATTCCCATCATCCCTGACCACTGGTCCTGTTAGCTAGGGATCATGGGAGTTGTAGGCCAAAACATCTGGAGGGCCGCAGTTTAGGGATGCCTGATTTAAATGCTAAAGGTCCCATGTTAAGCCCCTGGTATCTCCAGGCAGGGCCGGAAAAGATTCCTTAGGGAAATCCTGGAAAGCTGCTGTTAACTAGGGAAGCAAGATGGATCCCCATTCTGATGCAATTTAAGATAGCTTTCCATCTCCCTACATTCTTTCTATCTGTGCTGGATTATAATATCAATTATGTAATAATTTGTAAAAGTTTTCATTGGATGACACATCTACTGGATATCTTGGCTCTTCTATACATAAGAAAAAACTGAGTACCAGAACTGAGTTCCTATGAGTTACCCCTGAAAAAAAAAAGCCCTGGTGATGCTAAGGAAAACCAACAGGAAGGCACTAGATTATTTGACATGGCACATCCCAATAGATTCACAACTCTATCATTTAAAAGCCATATGCTCAATGACAATCACAATTTGGGCGAGGAAGTAGTCACTCGCAATGAATGGTTTTGATCTGCATCATAAGACAGCATCTTACAGAATGAACAGAAAACTTAAATGATCTTCATTGTGTGTCAACGAGAGCATAGTAGCCAAGGCAGATGTTGTTCTGACCTCTATTTACTGGGATCTGACAGCTAGTTTAGGCACCATCTGCCACCCTTTTGGGATATTCACTTGGGAGTATTAAACTGCTGTTGCATCATTATGCCAGGTGTCATCAATGGTCAGGTGCATCATTCTGGGTGCAATGAATGGAAATCTCCTTTGCATTCACTATTGCAAAAGACCTTGCATTTAACTGGGCTACTCCTCATTAACTCAAGAAACCGAAGACTTTTCTAAAGGTAGAAGTGGGGGGGAGGAAGGAATAAATCTCTATACTGCTTGATGTTTGTTCAAGTCATCTGTTGCCACATTAAGACATGTGGTCTGAAGATACTTACAGAAACCAGAACTGAGAAAACCAAAAGAAGAAGTCTAAGGTGGTCCTTTGAATTAGATTATTAAAGAGGTATTTTTTATAAAATATACATTAAAAACCTCTCTTTTCTGAGAAAACCTATGATGCAATTGGTTTGCCAATTAAAATAATCCCTTTGGGGCTAAACAGAGTACCAAATAGTCACTTGGCCAATGTATTACTCTGACATGTCCATCTTTTGATGCCGCCATGGGAATCCTTTGAAGAAGGACAACACAAAGGACTCTCTGCCACACAGCACTACAACAGAAATGTGGGTGGAGAGAAGATAGTAGTTAAAGTAACAGTATCAGTAGAAGATAAACAAAAAGAATTGTGATATAAAGGAAGTGAAAGTTTGAAGCAAAGGAAGAGTATATGTTGATATTTATTTGCTTGGTCATGAACACAAGAGGTTGCAGGTTTCCATGGCTGCACCATGGCAGCTTCATGGATTCAGCTGACACATAGCTGTCAAGTTTTCCCTTTTCTCATGAGGAAGACTATTCAGCATAAGGGAATTTCCCTTAAAAAAAGGGGAAAACTTGACAGCTATGAGCTGACAATACCTGCACAAAATAATAGGGTGAATCACACTGGTATTACACCTTCCTCCGTGGCATCTTTGAATTCTGTCCAGGCAATATTTGAATCCAGTTCTCTGCAGTTCTGAAGCAGTCGAACCTTGAATTGCTGCAATAAATACTCCTTTGTTAGTGGTGTAGGTTCCATTTGCATTTAAACATGTTAAATCACACTCTCATGCAATCCAGCCGAGCTTTTACATCGCTGAAGGACTCTGGTAACAAATTCACATGAGTCTGGAGCGCTTGAAACAGAATTAATTTTGTGATGGAGAGAGAACCAATGCATTACTCCTGTGACTAAACCATTGCAACAAGTTTGCTGTTTACATGGGCTTATATACACTCAAGGAAAAAGAGAGCGCCAAGCGATTTGCAATTTACTTAACTCTGACACACATGCTAAAGAATCTGAATTATATTCGCTTCAGGACCATCTGTTTCTTAGTTTCCTCTTGGCTTCCTTACACAGAGAGAAACTTAGATATTCAATTGGTACTCCTGAACATCTGTGATTTTGTAGCTGAGGACATATTTATAGAGCTGAATGCATGAAAGGGTGATACTAGTTTTCAAGGCCTTGTTTATTTTAAGCTGAATTTGGTGCAGAAGAAAGGTGATAGGTTAACATCACTAAAGCTATGCCCCCCCCCATTTCCCCCAGGCATGACAGGAGCAGGGAAAGAACTATTTGAAACACCAAGATTCCTCCTTCTAAATCTTATCTCTCCTCCCCCCCCTTTCACCAAGTGAATCACTGTTTCTGTTTATGAATCAGTCACAAGTTATTGTAACAAATTCTAGATATTGGGCCAGTACTTGAAATGTTATGTTGATTGAAAGAAATATAGAGCCTTGGAGAGACACATAAGGGTTTTTAGATGTAATTTAATTTCTAATTTTCTAAAAAGAAATGTTTTATCTGTTCCTCTTTTAATAGAAAGAATGAAGATGATCTCCATCAGCTTGCCGGTGGTAAAAAGAGAAATGGCCTGTGTATGAGAGAAGAAGCCTTAGGCTAACAGAGAAATATGGTTATTTTCATAAGGGCTAGGAAAGAGAAATCTCCAAGATGAGAAAAAAAAATGATGTTGACAGTTATTCTGTCTCCTTTATTGGGCAATTCAAAATTCATATGATAAATTATCCAGCTTGATAAGCCTGTGTTAAGTTATTCAAGATAAGTTACAGCTGCATATTTAGAATCCCCCCAAAAAATCTCTAATTCTGCGCAGAATGATGGACAAACACACACACAGAGGCACTTAATGTGCTTTTGCTTCTCAAACACTTGATTTTTTTCATTTCTTGCTGTATGTTATGCTTCCACAAATACAGAACAATTTATGACGGACGCAAACAATGAGATTTTCCTAAGGACTTTAATGCAGGCAGAGATGAATTGGGCCTCAGATGAGATCGGAGAGCCTCTGCATCACCCTACTAATTAGATTGCTATTACTTTAAATCTGCTACTGTCATTTTAAATGTTACTGCTGCTTTAAATCTGGTCTTGTTGCTTCAAATGAGGTGGCTATTTACTTGCCCTACTTCTCACCTTCCCACAAATCTTTCACTTTCAAGACACACTTAAACAGAGCAGTCATACTGGATTCCTAGCATCTTGGAGAGAAGGATTCTCTGGCTAGTACAGTGTTGACTTTTTTTTGCTTTTTCTAAAGAAAGCTCTGTTACTGGGAGGCTTAAGGAAGTTAAACAGGAAATAAAGGTTTTAATTTACACAACAAAGTTGGCAAAACAAAAGATGTGTCAGGAGATAGAAAGCTTGCAAGAAACTCTCTCTCTGTGTGTGTGTGTGTCTGTAAATAATATGTATACACACACAATTTAGTGGATGTTACAGATATCAGACCACACCCCTCCAACTGGTTTGGGATTCTTCTTTTTGTTCTATCCCCTCCTTACTGAACTGCAACCCAAGTAGAGTGCTACCAAAGAACTCTACTTCTCCTATCCCCAATTCAGCTTTCCGGTTTTTCTCTTGTCTGTATACAGTGGTAGCTTGGTTTACAAACTTAATCCGTTCCGGAAGTCCGTTCTTAAACCAAAGTGTTGTTAAACCAAGCGGGGGACTCAATTTACAAATGGAACATGTTCTGCTTCCAAGGCAAAGTTCACAAACAGAAACACCTAGCCTGTTTCTCATACTTTAAGACATTCCCATAAAATAAGCCATAGCAGGATTTTTAAGCATTCAAGGAATATAAGCCATACCCCGAAAATAAGACATAGTGATAGGCACAGCAGCAATGCCAGCTGCAGTAGGAGTAGGAGGAAAAAAATAAGACACCCCCTGAAAACAAGCCATAGTGGTTTTTTTTTTTTTTAGGAAAAATACATATAAGATGGTGTCTTATTTTTGGAGAAACATGGTACTTACGGGTTTGCAGCGTTCTTAATCCAAGTTCTTCATAAACTAAGCTGTTCTTAAAGCAAGGTACCACTGTACTCCCCATGGTAGCATATGAATGGGGGTGCGGTGGTTGCGGGCCACCCAGCGTGTCATCACTGAAGGGGGTGACCGTAGGGGCTAGCCTGCAGTGCTCCCGAGCCGCACATCTTTCCTAGGGTGTGACATGGTGGCTTGGGAACCTGCAGGCTCTGCGCTGCCTGAAACAGCAACGTGGGGCTTGCGGACTCCATGGGGGTTCCACGCAGTGTGCTCTTTCCCTCTTGGATGGTTTGCCCCACCCCCGGATTCAGGGCATTTACACCACCCTGAGTGCCCAAGCAGCTAGTTACGCCCCAGACTCCCCAAAATACACTAATCACTGTCTTTTAAACTAAGCTCAGAGACTTCCTTCTCTGGCTACAGCACTCAGGAGCTATATCCCTAGCCAGCTGAACACAAAGAACCTGCCATATGTCCAGATCTTATTACCATTATTACCCTGTATTTTTTCAATGTTAAAATATTATGGACTGTATAGACTCATGTTCATGCTGGCAATTGGCCTTAATATGACATAATTAATGATATATATTTATTTGATTTGTTTTTTGTAGTTAAAAAACTGAAGAAGACCAAACCGAAACAGTATGATTACCTTGAATCACTGTCTCACATGTTGTTATAGTTTACAAAGATTAAAACAGACATATTTCGCCCGTGGAATTGGTCGACGTGTTGCCTCCTTTTTTTGGGTATTTTGACTCAAGTCTGCAACACAGGGGTTGTTTCATTAGCATTGTCCTGGATCTTAGGCAGGTTAATTGAAAAATCGTGTTTCAATGACTTTGTCTTAAAAAAGCTCAACAATTTTGGAAATATGGCAATGCTAACCTAGACTCTCAACTGCTTTTCTTTTCACTCCCAAAGTGCTGTCTCCACTCACTCTATCCAGTTCAGCACTTTGCAACCTCTTCTACTCTGGTGGAATCCCCTTGCACTGCATCACCAGACTCTGGTCTTTCTGAGTTTTTTGTCAAAGCAGGCTAGTATATACAGGCTAGTAAATCTTTTGTGTGTGTGTGTATGTGAAGGAGTATTCAGACATATTATACCTCCACCCTACCTGTATGCTGAACAACATAGTCCAGGAAAATCCTATTTTTCTACTGCAGGTGTAGGTTACCCATTAGGCCCTAAAGATTCATGCTACGGTGTATATCTGCAGCACTGACAATTTTCATACAAAGCAACAAGTAACAACACTGTTATCCTTTTGCACAGGAATAACTCCATCTGAAGGTTGTGTTTCCTGTCAAGGCAAATATTGAGACTGAGCCTGGAGTAATTTCAGCGGCATTTCATTCAAATCCATCCTTGAACTTTAAATGGACCTCAACTCTCTAGTCAGTTCCTAGGTTGTGAATCATTTGTGCTTGGCTTCAGTTGACTGACAATAGCTTAAGTACATCTGGCATGAAGGAAAATTATTTGCCAGGTTTGCTTTATAGCTATATACTCACAAACTGAGGGAGGTTAATTTTCTTCTGCAAGACACTCATTAATATTCCAAGTGTCTCAGCCACAAATTTGACAAGACAAACATGGCTGGTCACCTACTATGCTACATGAAAGAGGCCTTCTGGAAGCTTGGGGAGGGAACCTTACTGTGAGTTCTGAAACTTCTGACAGCATAGAATGGTGACAGAAAATATATTTTCCCCTTCAAAGCAGGAGGTTCAACCTGACAGGAGATAGTAACAAGGCCTGAAACTTGGCTAGAAAGCTTTCAATTTGCCTGACACTTCTCCTCATAAGCGGTATATGTCATTTACCTCGTTACTCTTTTTGCTTTTCTTTTTTAGATATTTTGTTTGCATGTGAGGCCAACATCTTGCTGAGTCAGACTCAAATATGTTTATGCAAAATGCTAGCATACATCCAGGACAAGAAATCATGCTGGCAACAA
Source organism: Zootoca vivipara (assembly GCF_963506605.1). Taxonomy (NCBI): domain Eukaryota; kingdom Metazoa; phylum Chordata; class Lepidosauria; order Squamata; family Lacertidae; genus Zootoca; species Zootoca vivipara. Next base: position 34,659,195 of record NC_083279.1, read on the forward strand.
GTAACATTGATGAATGACTGGAAGATGAAAGGTGACACACAGGGTTTTAAATGCTCATCAAAGAAAGGGATGTAAAATCAAATATTTATTCATCCTGCTTAATTTTTTTTAAGCAGAGCTTCACCAAGCGGTGACTCAGAAACTGCACATGGTTCCCAACATTGTTCTGGCCCCTGTTGAAGTAGCAGGTGGAAGGTCACTAGCCAGGAAATTCATTAGGAGATCATACATGTGAGATGGCAATCAAACCTCTGCTGAAAAGCCTCCAATAAAGGAGAATCTACCACCTACTGAGGAAGTCCATTCCACTGTCAGAAAGTTATTCCTGATGTTTAGTCAAAATCTCATTTCTTTTAACTTGAATCCAATGGTTTGGGCCTTAGCCTCCGGAGCAGGAGAAAGCAACTTGTTCCTCCCTCCATGTAACAGTCCTTTAGATATTTAATAAACATTGTATTGGCTGGAATTATGTAAGCCAATATATTGGCAATCTCCACTACTTCCTCTTGCCACTCATTGGTGTCTACCTCCTGGTAAGCTTTGTAGGGCACACCAGAGTAGGGGGGCAATTACTGGAGGACACTAGACCCAGATCCTTTCAAACATGGCACTTCAATTAAGTGCTAAAACAGTAGCACCTATGGATCAATCTCTCCAACTGCTTTTTTCATTTATAGGAATTTGAATGTATTACAAAGAATAATAAGACAATAAAATTGAAATGGGTCAGATAGAGATGCTTTTTGAAAAAGTTTTTTTTTTAATTCTTCACTTTTGCAAATTGCAGAGTCAATAAAAACGTTCACAGAATTTATCTTCCAATAAGGTCGCATAAACACATCCCCCGAATGGGCCTAAAAGGACATGATTCATGGAAAAAATAGATTGTGATTTGGCTGTTTATTCTGGGAGTAGGCCTTTCTATACATTTGATCCAGGCCTATTTGCACATTGAGGGGGGAAATATCTATGCAGTTTAATTTCCCAGTAAAAGTTTCAGGATTGAAATCCTGGCAAAACCAGCTAGAGGAAACATATTAAGAACATATTTTTGTTTTCCATTTTTCCATCTCCATAATTATATTCTCCCTACTCTGGCAAACAATAGACATTAGAGGGCCTGCAATTCAAGAGCAAGAGATTACTTGCCATATTTTAGTTTAACAATCTGATTTATTGCCAAAATGATGCATAAATGCAACATTATGCTTTCTACAAAAACTAAATTTGATGCTCCAATTGATTGCCAATCTTGAATTATTTCAAAATGTTTCATCCAAGCTGCCGCTAGATTTGCTTATCGTCTCTTTTGATTTTGACCTGTCTTGTCAAATAGAGCAGGACTGATCTCACACATGCCACTTACAGCATTGTTGTTGTTGTTTAAATATATTTTTATTAAAGATTTCTTGGTTTACAAAAGTATGTGCAATCTCTCTTTCTTCAAGTTACATTTTCTACAGGTCTGTTTCATTTGTTGAGACATTAGTGTTACATTAGGAAGAAAAGGGGGAAAGATGTGGAGCCACAATCTCATAGCTGGTGTGCACATGTGTGAAAGACAGTGGTTTTAAATGTGCTTCCATCAGCTATTTAAACTGATTCACAGATAATTTTTACAGTCACATTTCAACTGATTTGTCACCGGGAACAGGGCATAGATGTTCTTCTGAAAATGCATCTGCAATTCTCCATCTTCCCTATAAGTTGCATGCATTTTTCAAATTTTGTTTGCTCCTCATTCTTGTCACAAAACAAACTGGAATTTCAAGAGTTCTTCCTGATATCTCAAAATGCTTCAATGAGATAAAGGTGGCTGCATTGTTCTGATTATGAAATAAACAAGTCATCCATTTCACAAGTGGAGAAATACCCGATCCAGCTCTTAGGAACCACAGCAAGCTGAGAAACACAGTATTCTTTTCATGAAGTAGTCAGGAAAATCCATCCTCTTGTTTTCATTTCTAAGACTGTTGTTAAGTGGAGAAACATGGTTTCTTTGTGAAACAGACTGAAATTCTGTTGTTACTGAAGAAAAAAAGGGGGGTTCATTACACTAAGAGGTTTCATGTCATGAAAAGGTTTTTGCATGTCATGGGCAATTCCAGTTACAGACAAGTTGTGAATATCTTCTCCCTTATCAGCTAAAGAGGCAGTAAATGTATGGAGTTATGCAAACCCTTAGCCAAGGAGATAAGAGAATATACAACATTTGGAAGACAACTGAAGCCAGCCCTGTATAGGGAAGTTTTTAAATGTTTAATATTTTATTATGTTTTCATATATGCTGGAAGCCACCCAAATTGGCTGGGGCATCCCAATCAGCTGGGCGGGGTATAAATATGATAATAGTGATGATAGAATAGGACATTCCTATCTTCATCAGGAGGAGACTCTTGAGAGTCCCATGGACTGCAAGAAGATCAAACTTATCCATTCTGAAGGAAATCAGCCCTGAGTGCTCAATGGAAGGACAGATACTGAAGCTGAGGCTCCAATATTTTGGCCACCTCATAAGAAGAGAAGACTCCCTGGAAAAGACCCTGATGTTGGGAAAGATTGAGGGCACAAGCAGAAGAGGATGACAGAGGACGAGATGGTTGGACAGTGTTCTCGAAGCTACCAACATGAGTTTGACCAAACTGTGGGAGGCAGTGGAAGACAGGAGTGCCTGGTGTGTTCTTCTCCATGGGGTCACAAAGAGTTGGACATGACTAAACAACAACATCTTCATCAGAGAAATGTTGGAGGGTATGTTACTTTCAGGTAAACATGTACAAATTGCATGTTAATTAGCAGCCTGCTTGTCAGCTCCTGAAAAGAGGCATCTGCTTGGTTATTGTGTGAAACTGGACAAAACAGGCATTTGGTCTGATCCAGCAGGACTTTTCTTGTGATTACTTAAAATGCAGCTGCAATTCAAAGAAGCGGCTGAAAGAACTGGAATTTTTCAGCCTAGAAAAGAAGGGATTCAGGAAGCATTGTACTGAGTAGGTATTGTACCAAATGAAAAAAAAAATCACTGGTGGATTTTTATTTTTATTTAAATCAGTTAATAGCCACCTGTTATTTACTCTTTCAAGTGAATTTGGTAATGCACACAAAAAGCCTGTTGAGATCAGTTCTCAGAAATGAGAGACTGCATGCAGTTTGACAGTGAATAATCAGGTGTGAGCGTTTCCATGCAGTCCATCTTGAAACGAATGCCCTAGTCTTGGAAGAGCATTGTTTTCGGACTGCAGTAGTCACCTTTTCAGTAATAGAGGTCACCGAGGATGCATGACCTCAATGATCTTCCTACACTGCTATCTGCCTATTGAAGATCAGGTCAAAATCAAGGTCTTTATAGCCTTTTTAAAAAGGAGGCCAAGCTGCTTAAAAGGAATGTCTTGCACTGAAGTCATGACCTACCACATTAGGACTATTCTTTAGAAACTATGGAACTGTCAACTACATAACAGAAATCTGAAAGAACAAAGCAGCATGAGGCAATATTGACAGCTTATTCAACACAAGTTGTCATAGTTTTATACATCATCGCTGCCACACCTGAGAAAGTCCATTTCGTAAATTTGCCCTTTACATCAAATCAAATTCTCTTCGTACCAATTTTCATTTCAGCCATTTTAACAATGTAAGATACAGCACGGGTCGTTTCATTTCAAAGATCTGGAAAAGGCAGAGGAAAAAGCGGCAACCAAAGTGATAAGAGTTTGGGGCATTCCTGCCCCAAGAACAATGCAAGTTCATAATGCAGTGTCATTCCAGGCATTCAAGGGAAATCTGCAGTCAGATTTGCAGTTACTACAAAAAAAGGTGTGAGGGGAGTAGGAAAAGCTGCCATGAAAACAATTCACCACTTCCAAAAATAACTTTAAATATCCCTCCCCCCCAAAAAGTGTGCATTTTTGGGGGGGGAGGGGGCTGAATGCTCTTACCACAGAAATTGCTCTAGCCTAGTCTATCTCCTTTTCTCTTAATCATCAATGCACAATGCTGTTTTACAATGTTTCATCAATCCTTCTATGGGTGATTGCATCAGTATTTTTTTTTTGTGCATGTTCCCCTGCATGCATGATTAAAACACTGCACCAAATCTGATGATAAGACATGACAACTTGAGTAAAGCACCACCCCAAAGAACTTTGATCAGGAAGAATGAGGTGAAGCTTAAGCAAATAAAAAAGATTTAAAAATGCATGCATCAACTCTAGAATTAATTTTAGAAATTCTCCTGGTTAAACCAGCATTCAAGAGAAGCAGAGCAAACAACAGGGAGATGAAAGGCATCAAATGTTCCTAAAGTACATCCCATTTCTTTCATTCCCAAAATGCCTAATTGTGGCAGAAATGAACATACATATTTATAAAAGAAATCTCTCTCTCTCTCTCTCTCTCTCTCTCTCTCTCGTGTGTGTGTGTGTGTGTGAACAACCCTGGACCCAAGCTACAATGTAAAGTGAAAAACAGTCCACAGCTCTACTCATTGGATCAGATTATTCTCCTATGTGTGTACACAGAGCATCTTTATATTGAGTTCTTTAAGTTCAAATCAGCTATTGGAAATAGCTGAATTATTGACATGAGAAATTTGCAATGAAGTAAGAATTTATTCAAAGTATTCATAATCCAATAAATTACATAATCTGAGCAAAATCATTCCTGTTGTGCCCCAAAGATGTGATGGTCAGAAGCAATGAATACACTGAGACAGGTCCTGAGGACTACCTGGGTCAAAAAATGGCAGTCTCACCCAACCAAGAAGGCTGATTGGCTCCCTCCCTGCAAACCACAGGAAGCCAGGTCTTCTCTGACATTATACTGGGAGCACAATTGCACTGGAAACTTAAGCCCTGCATGACTCCTACTTCAATTTGGGCAAATTCCCTCCTTTGGGGGAACTTTGTCAGCAAATATAAATAAATTTAACTGCCACCTTTTTTCTGCAAAGAATTATACGTGCCAGAAAGCAAGAATTAGTCATTTGAAGCACTGCACTACGCAAATCCAAATGTGGAAAGTTATGCAGTTCATTTGAAGAACAAGATGTACTAATAGCAAAATCCATATGCATAACAATTAAAAGATATGCAATTAAGCTGTTTTGTATCCCACTGCCTCTTTATAATTAGAGTTCATGCTTCAGAGTACACAGGGGAAAAAACAATAAAAACGAAAATGATTAAGTCAATTAATGGGCACACAAACAGGATTACTTGCAAAGAACGTGAGTTTGCAACTCTGTGTAGAAAGTGTATATTTTCCAGCCACAAACTGAACATATATTTAAAATCTAATTAATGTCAGCAAATCATTTTTGAGCATTTCCATGGCAAGAAAAATTAAAACCCTTTGATTGTCTTTCTTTCTTACTGCCCTATTAAACAGATTCTCTTACTATGCAAGCACAATTCCATTACATCTAAACCTGTTTACAAATTCCATCCAATACACCTATATATAAACACTTGTTTGACAGCGACAGATGCAATTCCTATGGCATTCATTTTAGATAAACAGAAATTGTGACAACAATCCCTTGGGCTCTGTTGGAGTGTTTGTAGCTTTGCTCTGACAGCCATCAGACTTCATTAATTTCCGACACACATAATCTATTCAAACCAATTTTCCTTCAGTAAAAAAAATGTATGGCATCATCATATCCTGCCTGGTATAGCGATTCCATCTTCTCCTGGCTTGGTGGGAAAAGAGCCTCGTAGAGTCTTGAGAAGTTCTCTAAGGCCAAACCAAGAAAAAGACCATTTCTTTTGTCTGTGCTAGTTTTCCTTTGAGGTAACATATCATTAACTATAGTAAGTTTTCTTGAAGAGTGGTATCCAACACTTACTGTTTTATTATCATTTATCTGGTCCTTCTTCCAAGTAGCTCAAGTCATGGCAAATGGGCTTTATCACATATTTCCCTCTAAAAGTAAAGTGGGTGGCCATAGTAAAGCATGGCAGTTAAATCAGGCCATCCAGAAAGATGGAGATGGTTTCAACTTTAAGGATTGTATACTACGGATGCTGGTTATCATTAAAAAATAATAATAACCCAGCAACCCTAAAATTAGACGACCAAGGGCTGTGAATTTACAACTGCCCTTATCCAACCATAGAAGCTTGGAAGCACTTATGGACACACCATTATGGCCATGTTCATGGAAGGGCATATGTTCTGCCACTGCCTCCCACATCCCTCTAGTCACTTCCAGCTAAGAGGCTAAGAGGCTAAGAGGGACTAAGAGGCTGTATACCTCCCAGTGAGGGAGATTCAGCTAACTCTCTCTCCTCCTGTTCTGCCTCTTGTTGTTGTTCGCCTCCCGAGTCTGTCCAACTCCCATCTTCCGAACTGTGACCAGGTCAGTACTACTCTCCTGCTCAAGTGGAGCTCCAGGATCCTGGTTCTGAGCAGGGAGAGAGAGGGGCTCCCCCCACTCCTCCTCAGAGTAGTACTACCCAGCCTGATCCCTGACAATGAGTGATCACCAAAGCAGAACAGTCTCATTTGCCTGCTCATGAATGAATCGATCAGTATCCCCCAGCAAGTGTCATGACTGTAAACGAATCTCGACCTGAATTTCTAACCTTCGGGGGCCCATGGGAAGATTTGTAATGTTTTTGTAATGTTTAAGAGCATGCCATGAGAACAATAACCTCTGGTTGGTTCTTACACCCCTCTCCCTGGCCACTTCCCCTTCCTTCAGTCCCACCCCCACCTTGCAACACACAATTTGCTTGACCATGGAATCTTGGTAAAAGCTGGGTCTGGTGGATTAAAATGGATCCTCTTAAATTTGCATGAATTTAGAAAGAGTTCCCTACCATCAAATCAAAGCTTACACTGGTACACAGTACAAGAAAATGTCACAGGTTTGCTTCTTGTCAGCACCAAAAAAACCCACACTGATCTTCATATATCATGATTTTTTACACAGGAGGACAACAAAACTATCAAGAAATCATGGAATACAAATGTGGACACAGAGGTGAACTATAACCTGATGACTGTTTTCAGGAGGTCCTATGTAAAAATTCTCATTTATAATGGTCCATGTCTCACATTCATGTTTTTACACTATGGCACTGGTAGAAAGCACCAGTTCTACACTTATTAAAGTAATGTCAATGGGGGCAAGATGTGATTTGTGATTTGAGGATGGATGAGCAGGTGAAATCTGTGCAAAAAGATGCAATTTCAAAAACGAAGACAAAAAACCAACCCACACATTTTAATTGATTTAATCTCTCTCTCTCTCTCTCTCTCTCTCTCTCTCTCTCTCTCTCTCTCTCTCTCTCTCTCTTTCTCTCTCTCTCTCTCTCTCATCTATCTGGTATTCCATTCTCTTGACTGGTGGGGTCATTCTTTCCTCTTCCTTCCTCCCCGCAGTCACACCATTTCCCTTCCTACAGCATCTCAGATTGCCCCCTCCCCCACTCTCTGCTGTCAATTTAGCAGCTCAGGTCCCAGTCTGAGCCTTGAAAAGCACACTGAGTTGAAACAGGAAGTAGGAAACATAATCATTCTTCTGAGTGTCTCTTTCAGCTCTATGTAGCCTACTTTTCAAATGGGGGATCAAAAAAATCCTAACCATCCTTGCCACCTAATAACAAAAGGAGCAGTGAGGTGGGCAGGGACTCTGAAGATTAGTAGCATCATAGGTACCATGCTGGCAAACCTTCATTATAATATAACTAGACTCTTAGGTTTTTTAATTGTCACTGTTATTTCTAATCAGAACAGTCTGTTCCTAATAAGAGAAAGTCGGCCCTTAATCACTGGTGTTGTTCTGAGTGAGTGCAACGTCTTGGCTTCAAATTAACATCAAATTTGTAATGCCATGAACATACAGAGTGCAAATATAGCAACAATATTTCAAAGATGAAGACATTGTTTTCTGCCCAAACTCTTGATCTTTTTGGATCCAGCTCGTGGCTTTAGGTACCGTTTGGATTTTTGGACTTCAATTCTATGTATATAGACAGTTCAGAACACCACACGCCAAGTCATGACCAAGTTTCCTCCAATTTGCTAAAGCCTTGCATCTTCCTTGTGCCAGCATTAGAGTGACTGAAGGGGCTTCCAGATGGAAGTTCATGGTAGAATCAGTACTGCCTCAAGTATGCAAGCTTTTTTTGTATACAAATCTAATAAATAAAACAATAATAATAAGGTAGAACTGGTATTGCCTCTTGTTTTTTGCAGTGACAACACCACAACATCAAAATGCCAGCATAAACATTTAAAAACATGCAGATTTCCCTTATTGCAGAAAAGTCAGTGTTGGGGTGTTAGCTCATTAGCACATTGTCTTTGTACAGTGATGTTTCCGGTGGGTGGTGTTTCATACTACACTCCTACTTCCACCCAAATTCCCTGCAGCCATTTTGTTTCTTGTAGCCCAAACAATACAAACATGTCTATTTCTACCAATGGCAACTTGCTAAGGCATGCTCTAATTTCAGAAATCCAGTTAGAAGGAGCTGTGCTCTTAAGAGCTTCACATAGTAGAAGTGAGGGATTACCTAACACACCAATCAAAATACATGCATTGGGCTCAAAGAATATTTTGAAACAGAGGTCTTGTGAAGACCCATCCATCCCTCTTATGCAAACCTTAATCATATATATATATATATATATATATATATATATATATATATATATATATCTGTCTCAAGGCAAATCTTTAAAAAATGTAGTATAAACACTGACAACTGGGAAACACTGGCCTGCAAGCACTACAGTTGGAGAACAGCCTTTACCAAAGGTGTCATGGGCTTTGAAGACACTCGATCTCAGGACGCAAGGGAGAAATGTGCTAAGAGGAAGGCACACTTGGCAAGTCCACACCGTGATCAACTCCTGCCTGGAAACCAATGTCCCCACTGTGGAAGGACATGTGGATCCAGAATTGGCCTCCACAGTCACTTACAGACCCATTGTTAAAACCGTGTTTATGCATAGCTGCCAAGTTATCCCTTTTTAAAAGGGATTTTCCCTTATGCTGAATAGGCTTCCTCGCGAGAAAAGGGAAAACTTGGCAGCTATGGTTTATGGAAGACAATCTTACTCAGCTACAAGTGATTGCAGAAGAAGAAGAAGAAAAGAAGAAGAAGAAGAAGAAGAAGAAGAAGAAGAAGAAGAAGAAGAAGAAGAAGAAGAAGAAGATATCACTCTTGCACAATATCTGTGTTTAAAGAAAATGTGAAAGAAAAAAATGGGAATAATTGAAATAGATATTCCATGCTGTTTCTCTCCCCCACCAGAAAAAGCACAGCATGATAACTGAGAATGATAACATTCGTTATTGCACATTTCCAGGATCTTCTAAAGAAATGTGCATCTCCAGGCAGAGAAATACCTGCACACATGCCAGGAACAAAACAATAAAGCAGAGGGGCAGGGGGGAGGGAACCATCCAGATAGATTCCACCAACCTCTGTCTCATTATTCTACCTGTGTTTGTCTTCTGTTGGTCTATCATCCAAGAGCATGCCATGGCAGTCAACCATTTATTTGAAATTGCATGAATCTGCTGTTACTAAACTTCAAAATTTCCCTTTGGAGATGCTAATCAGATACAAGATTTTGCTGCACTTCCAAATGAACCTTTTTTTTGTGAAGAACGCCTTGCTTCTTTATCCCACTTTCTCTTCTCCATTCTCTCAACGCCCTTCTTAAGGTGCCCCTGAAAGTGTTTATTACCTCTTGAGTGCTGCAAGCTGTGTGAATGATTCACTGGAAGCCATCAGAGCGTAACAAGGGCTTTTTATGATTTGGTTGCCAACAGTGCCAATAAAGCATAATGAGTTTAGCAAGATAACTGACTTCCTAGGCGGCCAAAAATTAGAACTGACAGACAGGTCCAAATCCAGAGGTCGGAGCCCAGAGATGGTGGCCATATTTATATTTATTTTATTGCTATTATGACTTTAAAGTTCAATAGATAGCCTTAAGTGGAGCAGTATATAAGCAAGACAGGCAACAGTCTATCCCACACACATCACAGTAAGCTAAGCTGAGTGGCAGAATCTCCTACATCAGAATTGCTTAACAACTCCCCAATGCCTCTTCTCTTTGTTCACAATCTGTGGCTTCTTGACGTCCATGTGATCAAGGACAAAACTTCCAGAGCGGAAAGAGAAAAGAGTCCTCCTGCAGGTTTAAAGATCCAAAGCTGCAGGAGGAGAAGTTTCAAAAGTCTTCAGGAAGGGATAGTGAGCATTAATGGGCCAGCTGAAGCTAGGCAAGATGACCCCCCAAGAAGGGGAAAGCAGCCTGGGGTGTTTCAAAACTCCCTATCTGTGGCTGCAACAGTAGCACGGATAGATTAACCCTCCATTTAAGATGCTCTCTCATCCACCCCAGAAATAACATTTACGCTGCTTTCTCTTGCTGCACCAGACCCTCAAACGTACTCCTTAATAATTCATAGGCTATTGGATTTTGAGACATTATTTCTCGTAATCCACACACATATATTACAAGCAGGAGCGATATTGTGAAATAGGGTGTAGTTAAAATCCACTTAAAAGAGGTACATGAAGCATGAAGACTAAGCTTAATGGAATATACACCTGCAAGTAAATTCAGGTATCTAAATCTATGTAACTATGCTGCGCTCATTCATTTTAAAGGGCCCGGTGTTGCTTCATCAACCACACAAAGTATAAGCGGATGGGTAAATGAATAAAGGACTGTCTTTCTCACCCGCTAAACCATCATTCAGCAGAACATTCCAGCCTTGCAGAGGACCATTGCGACAAAATCCCACTTTAAAAATACCATTCGTATCTGAAGATTAGCAGGGCAGGTTAGCTACAGCGGTGTCAAAAGTTATGCTGTATCTAAAGGGGCATTTCTTCTGATTAAGTAGTCTATATACTTTTCCTAACTAAATCAGGAAGAAGAACATACCCTCCAATGATTCAGGTAGGTAGCCGTGTTGGTCTGACGCATATAAGGGTCTGGTGACTTCTGTTTCAATGTATCTGAAGAAGTGTGCAAGCACACAAAAGCATTTAACCAGCACAAATTTAGTTGGTCTCTAAGGTGCTACTGGACAATTTTTTTAATACCCTCCAACATTTGTCCAGTGATAATAGGAGCATCCTATTCCATTCCCTTCAGCATTTGTCCAGCAAAAATAGGGAAACCTGGGGCTTTTTTTTCAGTGGGAAATCGCCAGAACTCAGTTCTGGCACCTCTCAGGTAGGTGCCGTTGCCATTCTAAGAGAAAGAGGGAGACGTTCGTGGTGAGTTCCAGAACCTCTTTTTCTAGAAAAATAGCAGTGAGGACATCCTATTGCATGCCCTCTAACATTTCTTTGATGAAAATAGGGACGTCCAACGAGCTGGATGAACATTGTGATGCATATAGATGTCTCTTCTTTTTTGGAATGGTTATCAAGCCCTGTCTGGGCCTTTTGTTAGCATTTTGTTCTGACATAAGAACCAGTTCTTTTACACACTTAAAAAAATCACAGGGGGAATCATTATTTTTAAAGGGATAAAATAGGGCCAATTGTGAGCATTGCAGAAGCATTAGATCACGTGGGTCTTACTTTAAACAGGTCAGCAGTCCTTCTTGAAGCAACGTAGTTACTCAACTGAACTGAATGACGAGTTCTCAGGACACAGTTAATAAAAAACCAAACACATAGACCCTGGAGACAGTCATACATTTCCATTTATAGACGTGATCTGCAGCTCTCCTACCTTAACAAGATCCTCCCTGGAGGCAAAATCCGAAAGCAAATGATTTTTCCCCATTTTTAGCACTAGTGACTGATACAAAGAGCCGATTTTCTGCTATCTCATGAGCATTAGGAGGAAGAATTGAATCAATGCAGCCCCTACAGAAAAATAGAATGATAAACATTAGTCAGCCTTAATAATTAAACACCATCTAAATAATTTAGGAAGGATGGAAAGTGCTGTTTCTCCACAGTTATTACAAGACGCCATCCACACAGAATCCTCGCAGCAGCATTTCTCTGGGGCTTTACATGAAACCAAATTTAAGGTGATATCTGTAAAAAGAAAGGCGTACCTAAGTTTTGTCATAGCTTGGTGTTAGTAAAGTATAGTTTTCTAGGATCTGCAAATTCATAGGTATTTTTGGCACACTCCTGAAAAAGTCGCCGTCGTCCCCACCACAAAAAAAAGTTATGTACAATGCTATTTTTCTATTTTAATATTCATTTCTTACAAACCCTACAAAACATATTTCTGAAATAAAAACATTTTGTGCCATAATAAGCATAATAAGCTAGTTGAGTGGGAAAGATTAGGCAGTTTTTGTATTTGTTTTTATTACCATTGAATCCACATTTCTTAGACCTATCATGATCAAATTAATCTAAAAACACACACAATTTCATTTCTGCTTACCTACAAATCACTACCTTTGTTTTAATAAAATGTTTAGTGACACCTGAAATTTTAGTCAGCCAAAAGACCATGTACTGAATGGGAAACTCTTATCAGATCCTTCACAAGCAAAGAACATCATTGAATAGACTGAAAGAATCATGCAGATTTAAATCACAGAAAGCTGTGGGTGACAATTTTCAGTTATTTTTAATGCCACAGACTAGGAGTTGTAATTTACTAAGATGAATGCTCATTAGAATGCAAAAACAGCTTAAACAGCTGCAGGTAGCATATGGGCAATACCCACAGCAGTGGGAATTTAAGAGAAAATTAGTTAAACAGCAGTGATTTCCCTCCACTTGCAAAAGCCTTTGAAAGGGTGTGACCAAGGGTACTGCCAATGGCCTGGGGAAAATATGATACAGAGAACCAAGGGTGGTAGTGTGTTTTTTTAGATCAAATGGCAGGTTCAACAGATGACTCCTGATCAGATATAAACTGCTGTTGGGCTTCAGTGAGAACTAGCAGCAGTAGCATTGAGATAACTGTAAGGGGAAGAGAAGAAACTTCATTGTACTGCTATTTAAAGAAAATGGCATTTGCCTTGAACTGCAGAGTCACAAAAAATTGTTAGCATGTACTACAAGCAGCACGTTCCATAAATTCACTGACTTGCTGTTTTTTAAAAATAAAAAATACACTTCTAATTATAGATGCTGTCTTTAGCAGTTCTGATTTCTGAAGCAGATACTGAAGTTCTGCTAGTGCAGATAATTATCATGAACCCACTTCATGTCAAATTCATTCAGATTTACATTCTGTTGCAGGGGTTGGTGGATTGTTAGGGTAGATTTACACTGAAAAGACGCATTATCAGGATGTGAATCGAAATGTTCCTTTAGATGTGCGTCCCATTGAGCTTATCAGGCAGAGTCCACGCTGGCATGCCTAAACACAATTTCCCGCAGTTCCTTAAGGGAAAGATCTACACAAGAGGCAGCTTGTTAAGCAGCTTTACTACTGAGAATTAGAGCGAGGAGGAAAATATCTGCCTTTACTCTAACCGTTGTGTGGCGGTCAATGGAACACTACAGTGTGCAAGCGAGCAGTTGGATGACTGGCTAGCTATGATCACTTGCGTCATTCATACAGTAGCCGGTGGATTGCTCTCCATCATCTCGATCATTTTGCAGGACCAGCTGTGGGCTCACACCAGAGCAGCAGTGTGGCAGCTTAGGCTCTAAAGATGTGGTTGGACTACATCTCCCATCAGACCTGTCAGAGGGCCTGGTATGGCTACTCTAGAGTAACGACTCCAGCATGGTCTTTTAAGGTTTTTATTAAGTGCTGATTATTTACAGTGTTCAGAGCAGTAAAAATGCATCCTTAAGGTGAGGTGTCTGAACTCCCGAATGGCGATTGGCGCGTTTTCTTCCAGCACCACAGCTTTGGCAGACCCAACCTCTTCCCCCTACGTTTGCGTCGCAATTCGGGAGTTGGGGGAATTGGCCTCCCCCCTGTGCGTCCAACTTCCTGTCCCACCTGCGGCCTGGGCTCCACAACCTTGCCTGAGCCTCGGACACCACTTCCTGACTCTCCGCTGGAGGCAGAGCTCTCCTTACTCTCTCCCGCGCTTGGGGATGGGCTGGAACTTAAGATGGGAGGGACTTCCCTGTATCCCTCGTCCCTCACATCCATCCCCCTCCCAGGCTCCTCTCCCCCCCTTCCTAGTGGCTCTCCGCTTGCTGGGGACGAGTGAAACCCCAAGAAGTCTGTGGCATCCGAGCCTGTGGGTGTAAAAATTTCCCCCCAATCCTGCGATCTTTCTCCTTCCCCCTGAGAAGACGGGAATCCCAAGAAGTCAGTGGCGTCAGAGCTGGTGGGAGTAAAAATGTTCTGCCAGTCCTCTCCTGCCTCTGACGTCGTTGACCTCGGTGAAACCCACACCTCTTCTTCCGTGTCCTCAAATTCCGCTTCCCATCTCCATGGAGAGCTGCTGCCTGCTATCCCTTCCTCCTGCCCCTCCCCCTCTCCCTCCCTTTCCATGTGCCAGGGCTTGGGCCTGTGGGGGAACAGGGCGTGGAACTCTTCCACTAAAAATTCCTCAGGTACTTCTGTGGCCGGTATCCACTCATTGTGGGACGGCGGAGTGTCCTCCCATGCTATCAGGTACTCCCTAGGGTCGCCGCTAAACTTGGTGACTAGGCTCTGTCCCCTTCTCACTTGGACTAGCTGCGGCTGGGGCACCCCCCCACCTCTAGCGGCTTTCTCCTCTTCCAACTTTTTCTGTAGGTCCAAAACCATCACCCTTAGCTGTTTCTCAGTCTCCTCTTTTGTCCTCACCTGGTCCACCAGCTTGTTCAGCTCCTCCTGCGCCCCTCGCGCTTCCTCCTGAGCGGCATGCAATTGCTGCTGTGCGTGCGCTGTGAGGTTCTGCAGCTCCTGCTTCGCTGCTTCGGCCTCCAGCCTCCAATGCTCAGCCTCTTGAGCGCTCATCGCTGCACTCCAAAGTAGCCAAAAAAAGATTCGGGAGTTGCTGTCAGAGGGCCTGGTATGGCTACTCTAGAGTAACGACTCCAGCATGGTCTTTTAAGGTTTTTATTAAGTGCTGATTATTTACAGTGTTCAGAGCAGTAAAAATGCATCCTTAAGGTGAGGTGTCTGAACTCCCGAATGGCGATTGGCGCGTTTTCTTCCAGCACCACAGCTTTGGCAGACCCAACCTCTTCCCCCTACGTTTGCGTCGCAATTCGGGAGTTGGGGGAATTGGCCTCCCCCCTGTGCGTCCAACTTCCTGTCCCACCTGCGGCCTGGGCTCCACAACCTTGCCTGAGCCTCGGACACCACTTCCTGACTCTCCGCTGGAGGCAGAGCTCTCCTTACTCTCTCCCGCGCTTGGGGATGGGCTGGAACTTAAGATGGGAGGGACTTCCCTGTATCCCTCGTCCCTCACAAGACCCAAGAAGAACCACAATCCAACAATATCGGATGGGCCACAGGCTCTCCACCCCTGCTGGCTTCCAAGTATTTGCGAAGTTGTGGGGCAGAAAATGAGAAGAATCTGCAGAAACGAAGTGAGAGGTTTTGCACATTCCTACTTCTAATCTTCCTGGCTTCTATGAGTACCTTGACACCACTGTGAAGATCTGTGATTCACCCTGAGATCTTTCGAACACACACACACACACACACACACACACACACTAGCTGGCCCTGCCACTGCCACGCGTTGCTGTGGCTCAGACTGTTAAATGGAGGCTCAGAGTCCCCCTTCAGACTCCCCTCACCTTCAGAGTCCCCCTATTTTACGCGTGTTCTGTTTACACAGGCGTAACGCTGTGATCCCCCCCACTCTGTGCCGACCCATGACGTATCACGCCCCCTTCTCTCCCCCCAGTTCATCCCTGTGAGTGGTCCCACCGTGTCCTGACCTATCCCATCCCCTCCTCCCCCAAACCCCCACCCAGGTGAGTCAGTACCTCCATTCGGCCTAGTGTGTAAAGGCTTCAGCCTAGTATGTAAACGGGAGCCAAGGTGCTTTTGAGAGAGAAGGTTTTATAGGTGCAGTACCAGTGTAGCCGCCACTAGAGGGCGCTGGTTTGCAACCTAGTTCTTTTCCCAGCATGCATTTTCGTCTGAGGGGTTTGTTTTGAAACACGGGTTTTGGGGGTTTTACCTGCCACAGGTGTGACATCTGTCTTAGCAAACTTTATAAGAGCCTTCGGACAGTAGCTTGGGACGTTGTGTCAAAATTTGAAGGTAATCGGTGAAGTGGTTTTGGAGAAAATTAGATACTAACCCACATGCCCAATTTACATTTACATTTTTATATATAGATATATAGGTGGGTCATAGATAGCTTTGCTTTCTTAGTTATCTCTAGCTACCAATTAAGGAAACTGAAAACGACAAATCATTAATTACCAGGAATAAGCAATTACAATTACTAATTACTAAGAATGTTTTCATTATTTTTACAGACAGATTGTGCCTGCACTAGCTATGTCAGCCTATTTTGCCTTTGACACAAAATTAAACATGCTAAAAGGGGGTGGGAGAGAGAGAGAGAGAGAGAGAGAGAGAGAGAGAGAGAGAGAGAGAGAGAGACTGTCATTTGTAACTACATGTCCGATCGTCACAAATACTTACTGGTACTACAAAGTAACAGAGCAAGAATTAGAAAAATAATTTTATAGGTCAAAAAAAATTATTCACCATCACTGCCCATTTCCCCACATATAATCTTGCAACACACAATATGGGCAAAAGGGTGACAGTAAAAGATAAGAGTATGTTTCATAAATCTATTTCTGCTCCAAAATGTTTAATCTGGAATATGCTAGCAATACGTAGCTGCACTATAGCTGCACAAGATACTGGTCATATTATTATGATTTCAGTTGATAGCATCCCAAATGAGTAGATTTAAGCTATCTTTTAAAGATTTGCATGTTCTTTTTCAATTACCTCTATATTTTCTGGCACCGTTAAAAGAACAGTAGCAGTTGCAGATCCTGAAGAAGCTCCTGCAAAGGCCTTCACAACATCCAGTACTGTAATTTCTTGCCATGCCTGGAAAGAGCAAATGCTGCCCCCAAGTGGTATATCTCTGGAAACCCACAAGCTGCAAAGAACAAGTGGAGGTGATTCATTTTCGCTCTGAAAAGAAAGTTTAGAAAGGATTGTGAAAGATTTTTCCACTCTGATGTGTAACATAAGGCTTAGAACCATCAGGACATTTTTAATCTTTAAAAGATACAATTAAGTTCAGCTTCCAAAAATAATTGGAGACTTGCATTAATACCTTTGAGGCTCTTGTCAGAGGTGCTTTGAAATACAATTTAACAAAGTGTTACATTTTTTTCCAACTTCTCTAACTGTAACTTTATTATCTATCTTTAAAATTCACTCTGACAATTTACTTTCATATTCTACTGCAAGACTAAACCAGTTATTACTCATACCTCCAAACACTTAGCTGGTTATTCAAGCAAGTATCTTAAACAAAAAAAATATGTAAATACTTGCAGTCATTCCCCAAAATATTTCAGAACCATTGGTGCTGGCTAAAATGCTTACAATCCCTAGCTACTCCAGTAATTCAGCTGGTCATTCAATTCCTTTTAAACATTTAACTAAAGCTGCAATCACATATAAAATTTCCTGGAAGTAAGCCCCACTGATAACAATGGGACTTACTTCCAAGTAAAGATATATATTAGGGTGCTGAATGTCACATCTATAGAGAGATGTGGCTTCTCACCCATGGCCCTATTTTCATAATAATGTTTCTTTGAATTAAAAAAAGAATGTTTTCTTATTTAGATTAACTGGAAGACACAAAAGTTCAAGTCTCTGTCAGTATGAAAACAAAACGATAATATGGTAACATAAGGGTTTCTAACAACTATCTAGAAAGATAGGAACCTTCATCTAATAAAGAAATCAAACATGCTGAGTTGGAAGAATCAATTAAAACTGATCCCACTTGCTACTAAATATTGCATAACTGGAAGTGCAGTGAGACACTAAAAGCATGTTTACTCAGAAGCAAGTCCTAGTGAGCTTAGTGAGACTTATTTGAAGACGAGGTTCACTTCTATCTTCATGTATTGATCTATGCAAGGCAGCTTAGGGTAGGCATCTCCAAACCTAGGCCCTCCAGATGTTTTGGACTACAATTCCCATCATTCCTGACCACTGGTCCTGTTAGCTAGGGATCATAGGAGTTGTGGGCCAAAACATCTGGAGGGCCGCAGTTTGGGGGTGCCTGGCTTAGGGTTTCTGCATTTTAGATACCAACTAGATCAGCCTTCTCCAGTATGGTGCCCTCCACATGCAGTGGCCATTAATTCTGTGGTTGATGAGAATGTTATCTTTATGGTTCCAGATTGACAAGGCTGATCTACGGTAGATTTGAGGCTCGATTCACATTTTCATTGCAGCATAGAGCATCTAACCTTTTCAGCTGTGTCAATAGTGAAATGTCCTTGTGTGCAGGTACTGTCTGTTCATTCATAAGAATGAAAAGCAGGCAATATATAGTCAACATTAGTTGGATCTCAGCAAATAAAATGAAGTCGCAGGCTGGAAGTAGACTTTGGGCAGCCACCAGAAGTACCTCTCTCTTCCTACTGATAACGATTACCAATACAAAGCACATGATGTTAATGCTGTCATATTTCAATTCCCACCCTCCAAGATTGTGTTGCGTGGCCGTGAGAAAAGTCATTTGTGTGATGACAAAGCATCTTGCATTTCACATCAGGATATATTCGGATAAGAGGGAGAGACACAGAGTGGCCTTCATTAAGCCACACGATCAGCTACCTTAGCTTAGAACAAAAATTGGATGGATGGCCAGAAAGAGCTTGAAATTGAGTATTTTGTGGGGGTGGATCAGATAAACTAAAAATAACAGAAAGTTCAAAAACAACACATTCGTTTTTTAAAAATGTGAAAATTTCCTGAAATGTCTGAGCAAAAGTATTGCAGGTCTCCATGAAGTCATTGCATATTCCAGAATTAGGAATGTGCAGTATTAGGTTGTTGGAGCATCTATATTATTATTACTATTACTATATTAATATTACTATTGTTATTAATTAACTAATTAAATTTGTATACTGCCCTATTCCCATATATGTTTCTCAACATAAACTTACAATAGAAAAAAAAATTGGTGCAGGTGTACTTTTTCATTAGATTAAAAAGATGGATGAAAAGGTTGGCATTCCCTATTCTGATTCATGTGAGTTCAAATTACCAGCAAAGAAACTTGGATTAAGGCAAAAAATATAAACTGGGGAGGAAGGGGGGGGGAGAGATGCAGCATTTGGTTTGTGCTTCTCTCTAAGTCTCCAGATACCATTAGCTCAGAGAATATAGTAGTCTACAAAAGATATGTAAATCTAATTAAGTATATCTTTATATTTCCTGTAGCGAAAGCTGCTGCTTGTATTACCAAAATCCACTAGAATAATAAGCTTTAAAAAATATAGAATTTTCCCGATGTGATCCACTTACCGCACTGTCTTCTGCACATTTTTTTCCCAATTCAAAAGTAATATAAAACAAATGCAGAAATTAATCATTTTGGGCTGCATTGTGTTTTCAAGATTAATTGTCTGGAATGACGCTAACAACATTAGGCAAGCGTGGGTGCTCAACCATATCATGACTCTCCAAGTCTCACCAGCATAAATAAAGTCAAATGCAATGGTGATGAGTGTAGGAATCCCTGGCAAATGCATAGCTGCCAAGTTATCCCTTTTTTTAAGGGAAATTCCCTTATGCTGAATAGGCTTCCTCGCGAGCAAATGGCCATCCAGCTTCTGTTTAAAAACCTCCAATGCGGGAGACTCCACCACCTTCCGAGATAGTCCAGCTCTTACCCTCTTACCATCCTAATGTTTACTTGGAATCTCCTTTCTTGTCATTGGAATCCATTGGTTCGGGTCCTGCCCTCTGGAGCAGCAGGAAACAAAACAAGCTTGTCTTTCAGTCTTGTCTTCTCCAGGATAAACATCCCTAACTCCTTCAACCATTCCTCATAAGGCATGGTTTCCAGACTGTTTATCATTTTGGTCGCCATCCTCGGCATACGCTCCAGCTTGTCAACATCCTTCTTAAGCTGTGATGTGCAGAACTAGACACAGTACTCCAGGTTGGGGAATCACAACACCATTCTGCATGTACATTTATTTATTTAGTACATTTTGTAGCCTACCTTTCTTCCAACCTGGAATCCTCTGGGGGTTGCCTGTATGGTTCCCAGGCAGTCTTTCATCCAGGCATTGACCAGACTAGACCTGTTTAACTTCAGCAATGCTTGGGCCTAAGACTCCAAAGCTGATGCCCAAGAAAGGCAAGCTTTGCCAGCATCTCTGTTCAAAGGGTACAGATGGGGCTAAGGCATTTAAAGGGGGCAGAGCCCAAAGAGTCCCAGCCTACAGACTTTATCCTGACACGATCCATTGCATTCTATATGATATCAAGGTCTGAGGGTATGTGAAGTTAACACCCTGCTGAAGCGAAGGGTCTGGGTCTGGTCATTGTCTGCGTGGCTGACAACCATCGAAAGCACCTTCAGATACTCTGCCTTGGGTTCCATTACAGAACGAAGGCAGTGTATAAATGTTAAATCAATCAAAAAATAAAATGTGCCCCAAATTCACAGGAAGCACTTCATCTTGAAGTAATGCGCAAGCATACCCTTCCAAAATTTTTGCAACATTGTAAATAAGCACAGGTGTGTATTTTATTTTTATTTTTTTACAAAAAAGGAATGCTGAGAGCAGCTTGAGAGCAGTACATGTGAAAAGGATCTAGGAGTCTTGGTAGACCACAAACTAGACACGGGTCAACAGTGTGATGCAGCAGCTAAAAAAGCTAATGCAATTCTGGGCTGCATCAATAGGAGTATAGCGTCTAAATCAAGGGAAGTAATAGTACCGCTGTATTCTGCTCTGGTCAGACCTCACCTGGAGTACTGTGTCCAGTTCTGGGCACCACAGTTCAAGAAGGATACTGACAAGCTGGAACGTGTCCAGAAGAGGGCAACCAAAATGGTCAAAGGCCTGGAAGCAATGCCTTATGAGGAATGGCTTAGGGAGCTGGGCATGTTTAGCCTGGAGAAGAGAAGGTTAAGGGGTGATATGATAGCCATGTTCAAATATATAAAAGGATGTCATATAGAGGAGGGAGAAAGGTTGTTTTCTGCTGCTCCAGAGAAGTGGACATGGAGCAATGGATTCAAACTACAAGAAAGAAGATTCCACCTAAACATTAGGAAGAACTTCCTGACAGTAAGAGCTATTCGGCAGTGGAATTTGCTACCAAGGAGTGTGGTGGAGTCTCCTTCTTTGGAGGTCTTTAAACAGAGGCTTGACAAGCATATGTCAGGAATGCTTTGATGGTGTTTCCTGCTTGGCAGGGGGTTGGACTGGATGGCCCTTGTGGTCTCTTCCATCTCTATGATTCTGTGATTCTGTGATATTGCTTATCATTTTTGTAAAAGAACCAAATAAATATCAGCTTCCAAAAAGAAACAAACCATTACTCGCTTCCATGTAAACACAGTTGAGATCAGGGAGCAGAAAATACCACTGCTTGTTTCCACCATTTTCCTAGCTTAATTAAGATGAAATATTTATATGACATTAATTAGTTACAATTAGTTGGAAGCATGCTCTTTTCTAAACAGAGTTGTACAATAATGCACTATGGAAATCTAGAATTAAACCCAGACAAGCAGTCAGGCCCCATGCAAAAAAGTGTCTGTTGCTGGGCTGTACCACTTCTTTAGAAAACATGGTGAATTGGAAGATGCAAATATTCATTTCCTCCACCTGCAGTTTCAAATGAGAGAGTCCATCACCTCCTGCCCACCCTCCTTCATGTTTAACAGCCGTATATTCACCCCGAGCAAAAAGCAACACTTATGAAATTATATTTTATAAGTTAATAGGCATGATTCTTGAGACAGACTGCAGACGAAAATAACCATGTAACAAGCAAGTAAAGCAATATGTAAGAGATATGAATATTTTATGTGGACAGAAGGGGGGGGGGATGAAAGAAGACCAAAAAAGGGGATTGGAAATGCCTATTTTAAAACAAAAAAACAAAGACTGCAGAAATATCACAGGGAACAAATTAAAACTTCATGTGCTCTGCATGCAAACTGCAGCCTATTAAGCTATGAAGATAAAAAGAATTGTCAATGGACAAACGGAGTAAATCGGACCGTAGTTAGAAAAAGACCAAGAAAAATATCCAAAGGCTAACCTGTCAATAAGGTTCAGTTTGTACATTATATTTTTAGCTGTGCAGTTCTGCCTCGGGGTGGATAAACACACATCTGAAGCCACTGCTGTCCTGACTGAGAGTGCAGATTCTTCTGCCTGCTTTTGCAGGACAGCACAAACCTATTCTGGCTCTCTCACATTACAGCTGAGGGAAATGCCATGGTGGTGCCATAGAGCTGTGTCCAACAGAGTTGTCCCATTAGCGTAATAATTTTTGCCTGTGTGAGGCTCCCTTGCCCTCTCCTCTCCCTCTCCTCATGCACCTCCCTATTCCCCTCAAAAGAATCTGTCCTAGGGTTCCCTCAACCCTCTGTAGCAATTCAGGGGGAGAATGGGGGAGGACATACAAAGAGAGGAAGCCTCGTTCTGCAGGCAAAAGTCCGTATAACAACAGGACAGCTTTGCTGGATACAACCGTGTGTCCCTACAATAGTCTTTCTCTCCATTGCAAAGTGAAATATTGAAAATACTTTTGTGGTATCCTGGAAAAGAGGAACCAATAGCAGCAACCTCAATCAGGATTATAGTGGCTTCAGAGTTTCATTTCATTTTCATTTCACTTTTAATTTGTATACCACCTTTCTATAATAATAGAACTGTAGAAAAGTGTTTCTCAACCAGTGTGCCTCCAGATGTTTTGGGACTACAACTCCCATCATCCCTAGCTAGCAAGACCAGTGGTCAGGAATGATGGGAGTTGTAGTCCCAAAACATCTGGAGGCACACTGGTTGAGAAACACTGCTGTAGAACAGTAGAATTGAAAATGCTATACAGAAGACAATTTGTGTATAGGTGAAGAAACAACAGAATATACAGCAAAGGTCTGTATATTCTTATAACAATCCCATCCACTACAGGTAAATGATAATAATGAAATACAAGTTAAATAAACTACTTATATCAAATAAAATAATATTCAATAATTCATTAGAATATAATAGTACACAATTAAATTAACTCTCAAAATAACAGCAAATAATAATTTAACAGAAATTCACTCTCAACCATTACAATCAATCATTACTAAATTATAATCAATAAAAATAACAGCAAATTTACAGTTTACAAAATACAATACATGTGTGCTTATCTATCCCAAAGAAGGACCATACATCTAAAAATGTACATAAGTGTTCTGTGCCCTCCTTGAGTGTTTGTGCCTGGTTTGAATGTGTCCATAAACTCTGGCCTGTGACCACCTAGAATGGAATGCAGCCCTCAAGCTGAAAAAGTTTATCCACACTTGTTTTCCTGGTAAAGGGATGAGCCGCAGCAAGTCTAAGTCTTGTATATGGATACTGTTGTTGCACATAATGGTAAAAGCATGGTTTAGCATTACAGGACCAAGCCACAGCTAACCAAAGGCAGCTATACTGTCTTCTACTCTAGCAGAACTTGGAAGCTTTTGTTTACATTTTAGACTAACTGCAGCTTGTTGTGATATGCAGATCCAGAAAAACTGCAGTTAGTCTTAACTATGGCTGGTGGAAGCAACCCAACTTCAAACCATAGTTTATGAAGCTGACTAGTTTTCACCAGCCCTTGCTAATATAAACCCCCAATTGAGATGTTATAAACAAGCTTCTATTAGTCTAAATTGGAAGTGGACAAGATGTTGTTAGCGCCTCTTCGTGCCCATATTGGGGGGCGGGGGCGCTAACAACACCTTGTCCTCATAATGTTAAATCACAGTTTAGTGTTATGTGTGAACTAGGCCACAGTTTGTTGCAAAAATGTAGCAAAGAACAATTTTAAAAAAGAAGATTAATCAAGACAAAATTTCATTCTGTCAGTCTGTATTCGCTCCAGAAGTACCCTGGCTGATATCTTCAATATTTTGACAAGGTACCGAAATATAAATTTTAAGCTCATTGATACAGGGGGTGCAGTGGGGGCGGAATTCAAACTGTCAGAATATTTTAATAAGAAAAACTGAAAACTAATGTAGAAATCTGACAACAACTCTGTGGTACTGCAGTGTGCTCACATTTATTGAATATAATAATAATAATAATAAAAACCAGCTTCAACATAAAATAGAACATTGGATTTGAAAGAGAAACTGAAACATTTGAATCTGGAGCTTTTTCATCTAATCCAACAAGTCCAGAATTTGAATACCCTTTGCTTCCTAGTAAGCATCTCAAGCTCTTGTTTAGAAAATGGAAGCTAAATACTTTGATCGTACAAATCATCATAAATCCAGAAACTATGTCCACCATCTGTCCTTGGAATGCACCAGGATGGATTTACTGCAACATTTACTTAGTAAATCATGGCAAAGTGAAAGGTGATAAACGAAATGAAACAAAAAACAGAACCTCAAAGATCAGGACTAATTTTGTTTCTTTGCAATACCCATCAAAGAGAGAATTCCCATCTTCAAAAAGATATTTATTTACTTGTCTAGAGCGCAGCTTCTGCCATTGGATTCAGTTAGAGCAGTTAGTCAAACAAAATATTTTTGAGTAAGAAAGGTCAGAGATCACTTGAGCACAACGGCAGACTTCTCTTGAACTGTGACTCAGGGCAGTGAAAAGCACAATATTGCCTGGCAAAACACCTTTTCTAAACAAGACCATTTTCTTTCAGAGCAATCCTATCCATGCCAAATGCCCGCTGAGGGGAGCTGGGAAGAAGCAAAGGGACACCAGCAGGGAGCAGTCATTCTGAAGGCTCCAAATACTCTCATGAAAGCTATCTGGGCAAAGATAGAGATCCACCAGTGTTTCCATTCTGGAGTTTGCTGGATCCAACAAACCTATGCTCCTTCAACTGTACTGGGCTCCTTGAGTGTGCCAGCCTGAAGCCAATGTAACCTTTCTTTAGAAGGCGAGAGGTGGTGGTGGGGGAACCAGGCCTCCCATACTAGGAAGGTTTTGAAAGCGGCAGATTGTTCTTTACTTAGGATTGTTCTGGTGTTTAGTCAGGAGATTTGGACTAAACATTAGGAAGAACTTTCTGACCGTCAGAGTTGTTCGACAGTGCGAACGGTCTCCCTCAGGATGTTGTGGACTCTCCGTCCTTGGAGGTTTTTAAGTAGAGGTTGACTGGTCATCTATCATGGATGGTTTAGTTAAGATTCCTGCATTGCAGGGAGCTAGATTAGATAACCCTTGGGGTACCTTCCAATTCCACAATTCTGTGATTCTATGATTGCAAGATGATTATGTATTTGAAATACCTTGAGCACACACAAAAAGCTAGCTATTGTCTATTGAGAAGGAAAATGTTCAGTAAACAGCATCAGGACAAAGTTCCAGGATTTCCAAATACTGATCAATTTCAAGGAACATCTAGGAAACAGCAAAAAGAAAAAGTTGGCAAGCATTGGTAAGAGCCTGCCAACAGCTTTCCTTCAAAGCCCCGAATTTCCAATGTGTTGATGCATTAAAACATAAGCTCTTCTAATAAACCTATTGAGACTAATTTTCTTGACTTCAGCATACTCTGAAGAAGTCCTAACAATACAAGACAATTGCATTGCCATATAAAACTAAGCACGACCCACACAGGTTACTCAATACCACACATCCAGCATATTGAGCCAGCTTTTTTCCCCCTTCCATCATAGCTGCCAAGTTTTCGCTTTTCTCGCGAGGAAGCCTATTCAGCATAAGGGAAAATCCCTGTAAAAAAGGGATAACTTGGCAGCTATGCCTTCCATAGAATTTACATGAGAGAGTCAATTAATGGCTAGGCTAGGGTAATTGAGTAAAATATGAAATGTGGCTGGGGGGGGAATCAAGTTGCAGATGGTGGTGGGGAAATAGGCTGGAATCTTATACACATCTACTCAGAACTAAAGTTTATACAATTCAGTTAGATTTACTGCCAGGTATAGGATCAAAGCCCAACAGTCCAATCCAATCCAATGCAGAATCCCATCCCACTCAAAAATAACTGGAGTGAATCAAGGAGACTCACTTCTGAGTAGACCTGCATAGGATTGTGCTGGAAATCTAACTGAACTGATTGGAACAAAATAAAAAAATTCCTTCCAGTAGCACCTTAGAGACCAACTAAGTTTGTCTTAGTTGGTCTCTAAGGTGCTACTGGAAGGAATTTTTTTATTTTGTTTCAACTACGCCAGACCAACACAGCTACCTACCTGTAACTTGAACTGATTGGGACTGACTTCCAAGTAGGGTTGTGTGTGATAGAGCCAATAAAACACAAAATGCTGCAAATATGCCTGATAAGGCTGGACCAATATTTCAAATAAAGGTCTTTTTGCAGGGGTGGGGGAGCAGAATTCTGAGGAACTTGTTTTGTTTAACTCTCCCTCTGTGGGGTTGCCATCTATTTCCCTGGCGCCCACAAAACTTGTGATCCCACACTTTTGCTGATCATGATGTGGTTATCTTTTTCTGCCCTGAAAAGTACACAGAGACTAAGGAAAAAGTTAAAAGATTAACAGTCCTTCCCACTTTCAACTCTATGCACTTTCCATGGTGCATATTAACTCTACTGGAGATGACTTTTACCCAGATCAAAGTTTTCATGTCCACATGGATGGGAAGGAGGGCTGATTCAGAACAAGGGAGAAGGAACTCAGCAGAGGAGGTGGCAACCATGGAACTTGCTCAAAAATCAATGGTCCTTACAATGTTGGGCATCCCAATTTTAAGGGTTTTTATTTTTTAAGTGACACACTTTTTCATCAGTGTTCACTGAATACCTTCCATCTCATCTTCCATCACATGGTGCCTTAGATATTTTGTTATTGATTGCATTGACTTCCCCTCTATTGACACCTCTTGCCATATCCATTATCAACCATGCATTCTGAACTTGTGAGACCTATTCATGCAGAGGTCATGAATACCTTAGAACAGTGGTCCTCAACCATGGGCCTCCAGATGTTTTGAGACTACAATTCCCATCATTCCTGACCACTGGTCCTGCTAGCTAGGGATCATGGGAGTTGTAGGTCAAAAACATCTGGATGCCCAAGGTTGAGGACCACTGCCTTAGAACACCAAATAAAAAAAAATAGCAAAGCAAGTAGGCAACTGTTTTGGGTTTTGTTTTTTTAAATCAACAACCTTGAAGCTACAACAAATTGCTAAATTTGCTTCCTAGCAAACAGGCTTCCTTAATCCCAAAACCGCAGCCTGTTTTCTGTGTTGGGCTATTATACAATGTTTTACAACAGAACTTTTACAATCTAGTATTTTTACAAAAAAATTTAAAAAATGCTTCCAGTAGCACCTTAGAGACCAACTAAGTTTGTCATAGGTATGAGCTTTCCTGTGCATGCACACTTCTTCAGATTACAGTATCCCATTTGTATCCCAACCTTCCTTGGAAGTGACCAAAGTTAAAATCTATCTCAATTTCTTCTTGGATAGCTTCCTCTGAAACAGGTAGGTAGCCGTGTTGGTCTGAGTCGAAGCAAAATAAAAAAATTCCTTCAGTAGCACCTTAAAGACCAACTAAGTTTATATTTTGGTATGAGCTTTCGTGTGCATGCACACTTCTTCAGATACACTAGAAACAGTGTATCTGTTTCTAGTGTATCTGTTTCTAGTGTATCTGTTTCTAGTGTATCTGAAGAAGTGTGCATGCACACGAAAGCTCATACCAAAATATAAACTTAGTTGGTCTTTAAGGTGCTACTGAAGGAATTTTTTTATTTTGCTTCCTCTGAAAGAAAGGGCGGGGAGGTCCACTTAAACAGGGTCACACCTGAGTAGCCACAAATATTTGGAGCCACATGCAGTACGATCTAGACAGGTCTACTCAGAAGTGCTCTGGAGTTCAGTGGGACTTCCTACTAGGTAAGTGTGTAAAGGACTGCGCAAACACTTTACTCCAAAAGCTATTACCCACAATGGTGTTTGTTGTTGTTGTTGTTGTTTAGTCGTTTAGTCGTGTCCGACTCTTCGTGACCCCATGGACCATAGCACGCCAGGCACTCCTGTCTTGCACTGCCTCCCGCAGTTTGGTCAAACTCATGTTCGTAGCTTCGAGAACACTGTCCAACCATCTTGTCCTCTGTCGTCCCCTTCTCCTAGTGCCCTCAATCTTTCCCAACATCAGGGTCTTTTCCAAGGATTCTTCTCTTCTCATGAGGTGGCCAAAGTATTGGAGCCTCAGCTTCACGATCTGTCCTTCCAGGGAGCACTCAGGGCTGATTTCCTTAAGAATGGATAGGTTTGATCTTCTTGCAGTCCATGGGACTCTCAAGAGTCTCCTCCAGCACCATAATTCAAAACAATGGTGTTTACTTCTAGGTAATTGCTCAGGAGCAGAATGTACCACTTTAAAAATCATAAACTACAAAAGCAAAACTAAACTATTCCCGTGAGCAGCATAAACAATATAGTTGGGAATCTGTATTTTGCCATTTTAAATATACTACACAGATTCTAAAGAAAATATTACATTTTTTTTTCTTAACCTTGGCTTGCCTCTCTCCCCACCCTCCAAAAAAAAACCTGGCTCCTTTGTCTGCTGCTTAACCAGCAGAAATTCAACATGGGAACTTCCTCATGGAAACACAATATAAGGAACTCATCATATATAAGATTTCTGCCTGCCAAACATCTTTTGAAGGCATAGCAGTCCTAAAAGATGTGGCAATACTATCAAAACTGTGGAAAGTGGGGTTTACTACTGTGTTATGTGTCGGAAAGTTGGAAGTTTGAGGGTCCTGCTCCTTATCGTTTTCTGTATTTGACTGACTAGAAATATAGAAAAATAGAGATCTAGTGCCAAGATGCCTTGGTCTTGTACACAGCAAGTGCCTATTAGTGTCAGTCACAATTCGTTCTTAAGGCATCGCTAACAAGGTCCAAAATGGAGCCAACGGTCTTGAGATTTAAGGCATCATAATTTACTACTTATTTAGCTAAACCACCAGGCACCTTTGTACAATTCTAACAAATCTAATGATCTTGGCCAAGTAACTGAATTTAAATCATCATCACCATCACATTGATCTAGCACATGGTAGATCTGGCACAGCACAGTTCCTACTTGGCAATAAGCTGCCTTCTTGGTCTCTGAAATGCAAAACCAATGTTTTAATCTGCTTTGTGTCAGGGAAGGTTGGAAGGTAGTTGGGTCTGAATTTTGGGATTCCTCTGAATCTGCTGCTATAGTTCTTCACACTTTCTACCTGTGGCCCTCAGCCTATGTTCTGAAATGAAGGAATTTCTACCATTACTAGTTCAGCAACTTTAAAATTAAAAAAAAAAGTGGCCCAAGGGCCTGGTGCTTGAAGCCACCTCCCTGTACGGCGCATCCTTGGGGATCCTGCCATCTTCCATTCTGTGAACATGATGAAGCCAGTGTAGACATCTCTGAGACAGGATTGTGAACATGCTGGGGATGTGGGCTTGGGAGAGCACATCTTTGTTTGAGACTGTCCTGCCATATGATGCCCCAAATCTCCCTGATGCAGTGCATGTGGAAGACATGGAGGTGTCACTCCTGGCAGGTATAAGTTGCTCATGGTTTTATTTATTTATGGGATTTTACTACTACTCATTTTGGGCCTTCCATACTTGTCAGCAAAGAAATATTTTCATAATTCAAACAGCAGAGCTTAGTGTCTGCACATATGGTATATTTTACAGTGCCACTATTTCACTCCTAGTTTCTATAGTTAACACTTCCTGGCAGGAATGAGAGCTTGGGAATTAAGTTGGAATAAAAAATAAAGCCCAAGGAGAAAATCTGCTTGGCATTGCTTTTGGCGGCCAAATATTACAGCACTAAGCTTGTTTAGGTCCCATGAACTTAATGCAAGTGTCTGCCAAAACTAGCCTAGCATCGTTTCCCGCACTTAAAAACTGCTATAAAATGGCAGATTATACTGGAAGGCCTTCGACATTTTAATGTGTGTTTACAGGGAAAGAAGTATTTTTAGATCAGGTTTCACCTTTGAGGTTTCATAAGCAACTAAGCAGCAAAACCATCTCAGTATTCCAATGTTTCAGTATCAGGATGGCAGGTAATGAGATAGTATAACAATAAGCTTATGGCAAAAGATGATGGATTGTTTTTCAGACCACTTAATCCACCTGGCTCTAGATGGCAACAAGCCTTTTTTTCCAGCTTACAATATCTGAAAGAATATTTTTCTTTAAAAATGTAGTTAACTAGGTTCTTCTTGCTTGGTCAAGACAGTTACAGTGAGTCAGGCACTGGATGTGAGGACTCTACTATCAATTTAGAGCTCTACACAAATGAAGCCCATTAGAGACGGCTTTGTGTATTGGTATTCCCTAGGACTTTTTTCAGGTGGAACTCTCAGGAACCCAGTTCCGGCACATCTTGGGGGGTGGCCATTGCCATTATAAGAGAACGAGGGACATGCTCATGGTGAGTTCCAGCACCGCTTTTTCTAGAAAAACTGCACTGGGTATTCTCCAGTTATTTATGCCAATCATTCTTCTGCATGGACAGGCTCATCCAGATTTGTGCTCATCCCGTGGCTAGAAAGCAGGGGTCCAAGCAGTGGTCCCACACTTTCTAGACATGAGGTCCAAGCAGTTTTGCCCTTGTCTCACTGCTTTCTCTCTCAAAACCCACTCTTTGGTGATAAATCTGAGCAAATGTCAATCTAGAGAAAATCCAATTGACATTTGCACTGATTCAGCAGTAAAGAGTGGGTTATGAGGGGGAAAGAAGTGAGACAAGGGCAAGCCTGGATGAGACCAAAGAGAATATGGAAAAAGCCTGGTTTGCAACTTCAGATCATGGTAAAGATGACAACTTTAGAGCTATATTCTTCCTTTCCTTGAAATGTGGTGGCAATGCCATTTCAGGCATTCCTGGATGACACACCTGTGTTTCTCATAAAATAAGACGCACCTACAAAATAAGACATGGCAGGCTTTTCATGAGTTGATTAAATATAAGACATACCCCAAAAATAAGCTGTAGTGGGGGGCGGCAGGTCTGGCAAGGAAAGGAAGGCGTTTAAGCGCCTTCGGAAGAGCTGGCAAGAGGCAACAACGTGCTTGCTGGCAGCCTTCTTTTCATGCCACTCGCAGTGGCCGCCGCTGCAGTGCTTTGGTGCTGGGCGCGTGCCCACAGCCACCGCCACAGCTGCTGGGATCACTGTCGCTGCAGCCACGCTCCTGGGTGCTCTCGGCACTTCCCCCCGCAGCCACCTCACTGTGTTTTGCGGGGGCGGGGGCTTCCCGATGATCAGCTGGGAGGCGGGCTGATCGGGCGTCTCTTCACCACCACCGCCGCAGCACTCAGAGCGCTCGCCCACAGAGATCACGGGCTTCACCTGCAGCCGCAGCTGCCTCTCACCAGGCTCTTCGCGCTGTGCTGCGCTCCCTGAAGCGGCTCCCGTGCAGCCGCCTCTTGCCGGGCCCTCCGCCACCGCTTCTCTCACAGCCGCCTCCGCGGCTGCTTCCTGCTCCACCAACATGGCTGTGCTCCTTGGATCACCGTGTTTCTTCTGCTCCTCAGCAGCACGCAAATGGGGAGGGAAAATGGGAGGGCAGCCTTGCCGTTTTTATTTTCTGCTCCCCGGCTCTCCCCGGGTCCCGCGCGGCACGTGCTGGTGGCTCTCACCGGGTCCCACTGGGTTGGGGCTCGGCGCAGCGTGCTGTTGCCAGCTCCCACTCAAAAAAATAAGACATCCCCCGAAAATAAGCCACTGTGGGGGGTTTTGAGGAAAAATAAATAAAGATGGTGTCTTATTTAATGAGAAACACGGTACCATAACCTAAAAACATTTCTCTTCAACCAGGCGTTTGGCTGATTAACATTCTATGGCTTTTAAAATGTGCTTGTGGGAGGGGTTTATTAGTTTGTTTTGGTGTGTGTTTTTTTGTTTTATTATGTGTTTTGTATTCTCATGTTGTATTTTTCTGCTGTGAACTAGGATCTTTGGATGAATGGTGGTATACAAATTTAATTAATTGATTGATTAATAATAATTATGCACAATTATGTGACTGGCAGACGGTGGCAGAATTACCATGATGCTGTTACATTAGCTCTTGTTTCAACTACTATATTCCTATCCATTTGTTTTTTTACAAAAACTTTGCTGCTGGGTATGTGTGATTACAAAACTCTGGTGTACCTGTGGCATAGCACCTGCCAGGTTAGCAGAACCATAGGATTAGAACAACATTATACTCATGTGTTCCTCAACATTCATGCAGCACATTTACAACTCTATTCTTTCCCCCGTGATGGCTGGTTCTCTTGACACAGGTTAAATTTATCTTATTTCCCTATTATTTTTGGAAGTGCTTGTACTGTTTTCTTTGTCATCTCTGAGCACCCAGCCGCTGTTTGTTCTTACAGTTTACCTGCCAAAGTTTATGACATTGCCTTTTACCTGAAATATATTCTGTCTTGTAGTTCAATATTTACTGGTGCTACTTTCAAACATCTTTCCTGGAAGTTTCTTACACTCTCCTTGTAATGTCCAACATAGTGCAAGTGTGCATCTTAAAACCTAAAACCTGAGTGTTGGGAGAAGAGCCTCTGGAGCAGATTTTGGGGGTCTTCATGAGCCTGGAGAGGGGAAGAAAACACCAGTTCCCCCACAGTGCAAGTGTCTCTCCATCCCAGAAGCACGTAGACGCCCTGGGGGTGTTGCCTGCTGCAGGAAACTTTTAGCAGAATGTTATGTAATTACATTTCATGAAATTAAATACTTTTTAAAAAATTCCTTCAGTAGCACCTTAAAGACCAACTAAGTTTTTATTTTGGTATGAGCTTTTGTGTGCATGCACACTTCATCAGATACACTGAAACAGAAGTCACCAGACCCTTATGTATATTCAGAGGGTGGGGGTGGGGGTGATGGGAATGGGTGATGGGCTGATAGGAGTGGTAAAGCTGTTGATGACTGTTAACGATTGTTAATGACTGAAATTGGTCTTGCGGGGGGAAAGCAAGGGCTGAGGTGCTAAGGAAAGCTTGATCATGTATAATGAGATAAGAATCCTATGTCTCTGTTCATTCCAGGTGGCTCCATGGTTTTAAGCTTGCTAATGAGTTGCAATTCAGCAACTTCTCTTTCCAGTCTGTTTCTGAATTTTTTCTGTAATAAAACAGCTGCTTTGAGATCTTGTATAGAATGTCCTGGGAGATTGAAGTGTTCTCCTACTGGTTTCTCTGTCTTGTGGTTCCTGATGTCAGATTTATGTCCATTTATCCTTTGGCGTAGGGTTTGGCCTGTTTGTCCAATATAGAGAGCTGAAGGGCACTGTTGGCATTTGATGGCATACACAATGTTAGAAGATGAGCAATGAAATAGTCCTGAGATGGTATACTTTTAGTATGACAGACCGAGATATTTTGGGACCTGAAAAAAAATCTAATTTCACCTCCATGGTGGGTTAAGATATAATAACTTACTCAATCATTGACAGCAATTGACAATTTATTGCACTATAATGATGCCCAGAAATTGCTGCCTGAAGAAGGCTAGCTCATAATACGATAGGGCTGCTAGTGTGTCTGGCTCTTAACCAGGAGGTTGGTGTTTCAAGCCCAGCCAGGGATGACTGTGGCCAGGATTCCTGCATTGCAAGGGGTTGGACTCGATGACCCACATGTACCTTCCAACTCTACAATTCTATGATTCTATGAAATCTAAAGTAAAGACCACAGGGAAGGAGACAGCAGAGTTTCCTACCTATCAGCCAAATCCAGTCTGCACATGAGCACCAGTCAAGTACAGTGGTACCTTGCTTTAAGAACAGCTTAATTTATGAACAACTTGGATTAAGAACACTGCAAACCCAGAAGTAGATGTTTTGGCTTGTGAACTTTGCCTTGGAAGCAGAACATGTTGCGTCTGTTCCATTCAAATAAGAACACTTTGATTTAAGAACAGACTTCCAGAATGGATAAAGTTCGTAAACCAAGGTACCACTGTAGTTGAAAGGCAAGTTTCCAAATTAATTGTTTACAGTGACTTGATATGGGAGTTCAAATAATAACTTTAAAATTAGAACAGTGAATTAAAATAATAGCATCCTCCCAGGAATTCAGCTAGGCGTCATGCTAATTACCACTTATTCGCAAGTTTGAAGTCAAGGCCTATTGGCTTTGTAAATGTAAAAAATCTAATTTTAACACTTCCCATGGTACCAAGGGAAACTTAGATTAAAAGGGTACATTTCTGCTGCCAAGCATGTTGTTATTTAACAGACAAATTAAAACCCTGGGGAAAGCTCCTATCTCCTCTCAGATTCTGATTAGATGTAAGTGTTTTTAAATGCTGATTCGGTATGCTAGAGCCTACAGGCAACAAGGGGGGGGGGAGAGAAATAGCAGATACAGAAAGACCCTCACAGCTGAAGTCTGGATGTCCTGAGGCAGAAAGGAATATATTCATGTGCCAGGATCCCAGTGGTGGCACAGGGTGAACACTGTGCCCTGAGAGACAGTGTATTAGGGCTGAGTACAGTTTTAATTTCTAATTAAAGCCTACACTTTCAATAAAGCAAAAACCTTTAAATGAACCAGTGTATGTACAACATGAGGGACGCGGCTTGCCGATCAGGTCAGCGGTTCGAATCCCTGCAATGGGGTGAGTTCCCATTGTTTAGTCCCAGCTCCTGCCAACCTAGCAGTTCAAAAGCACGTCAAAAGTGCAAGTAGATAAATAGGTACCACTACAGCGGGAAGGTAAACGGTGTTTCCGTGCGCTGCTCTGGTTTGTCAGAAGTGGCTTTGTCATGCTGGCCACATGACCTGGAAGTGTACGCCGGCTCCCTCGGCCAATAATGTGAGATGAGTGCTGCAACCCCAGAGTCAGTCACGACGATACCTGCCAAGTCTCCCACTGAAAAATGCGGGATCAGCAGTGGTGCGGCACCGGAAGTTGCATAGAAGCAACTTCCGGAGCCGCTATGCCCATGTGTGGACACTGGAAATCGGGCAGAGCGGCACTTGAAGTTGCTTCTACGCATGCCCGGTGGCCATCTTGGTGACGGCCACCGCCATGCGGCCACCACCAAGATGGCCGCCGGGTATGCATAGAAGTGACTTCCGGTGCAGCTCTGCTCAATTTCTGGTCCCCGCACATGGGCAGAGCAGCACGCAAAATGGAGGCTCCCTGGCAGGTAGGAATTCCAGGAGATTTCCGGGATTTTTCTCCATTTAGGAGAACAGCAGGAAACGGATTAAAATCCAGGGGTTTCCTGCGAAAAACGGGATACTTGGCAGCTAAGGTCATGACTGGACCTAATAATCAGGGGTCCCTTTACCTTTAGCTTTATGTACAACATATATGAACAAAAGAGCTCTTAAGGGACATAGAACTCTTTGAGAGAGGGAAGTAGGTCTGATTCCCCTCCCCCATTGTTTTGTTATTCCATTCCTAATTATTGCTCCATCACAAATGACATTGTGATTCATGCTTTAAAATCAGGGCTGTGAAGAAAGCATTGACTTAACAACAAACATCACCAGACACTGGCTGAAGACCGGTGTGGAGAGAACCATATCACTTTCTTCCCTCACTTTGTGTCCAACTGTGTGGTAAAATTCTCCTCACCGCTTGACATGATCCTTTGCAGCCAACCAAGTGGTTACATCCACTTATCTGTTTTCACAGACGTTTGGAACCTAGGGAGAGTAGGGTACTTTGCTTCTGGCTGTCCAGTTGTATTTTATCATGGATCCAGGTTTTTAGCAGTTACTTTTTAAGACTCTACTTTTGTTTCGATAGTTAGCCACCCTGGGAACCTTTGAGAGGAATGGTGCAGCACAAGAACAAGTAATACTGGAGACTTGGTATCACGGATGAAGCAGGAAAGCTATGTCTGACTGCAGGTGGCCAGAAAACAGAAAACAAAAAAGGCCTCACTTGCTCCTGTGTCTTCAATTGTTTCAGTTTCTCTTTGTTTCAGTTTTAACATGGAAAAAAAACTAGCAATTGAAGCTTTCCACTGCTTCTAATTCCTGCACATATAACAGTTATTAGCAGGTTTAAAAGTTGGTGGTAGGGCCTCACATGACTGAATGCGCATATATATATATATATATATATATATATATATATATATATATATATATAATGTCATACCTCAATTTAAGTCAGGGGTCCCCAGACTTACCCGGCTTTGGTCCGGAGGGCGGGGGAGTGTGTGCCCGTGCGCATGCGCACACACACTTACTGGCACGGTGGCGCGCTTCCAGGTCGGAAAAATTGCCAAAAATTGTTTGTGCGCATGCGTATGGGCCCCGACCTGGACGTGCACCGGAAATGACCTCTTCTGGGTCGGGAGAGGCCCATACGCATGCGCACAAACGATTTTTGGCAATTTTTTCCGATCTGGAACAGCGCCGCTGCGCTGCACGCTGTAAGAGTGGGCGGCGGCAGCGAGCGGCGGGGGTCGTCGCGGGCCGGATTGGGAGGCCAATTGGGCCGCATCTGGCCGTAGTCTGGGGACCCCTGGTTTAAGTACACCTCGGTTTGAGTATTTTCAGTTTAAGTACTCCGCGGACCCGTCTGGAACAGATTAATCCACTTTCCATTACTTTCAATGGGAAAGTTTGCTTCAGGTTAAGTATGCTTCAGGTTAAGTACACACACACACACACACACCTTTCCCAATAGTCCCAGGGCACAGATTGAGATCTCGCCCAACTCTTGCATTAAAATCACCCAGGGGGATAATTTTATCTTCCTTAGGCGTCTCCAGCTTAGAGTAAAATTTTTC
This sequence comes from Zootoca vivipara, assembly GCF_963506605.1. Taxonomy (NCBI): domain Eukaryota; kingdom Metazoa; phylum Chordata; class Lepidosauria; order Squamata; family Lacertidae; genus Zootoca; species Zootoca vivipara. Next base: position 34,696,049 of record NC_083279.1, read on the forward strand.
TTTAATGTCTTCATCGGCATCCAGTGTTGGTGCATAAGCGTTTATAATAGTAGCTTGTTGGTTTTTGGAGAACTTTGTTTGAAGGGTTGAGAGTCGCTCATTAATGCTGGTAGGGGCTTCTGACAGGAGCTTCACAAGGTCGTTTTTGAAAGCGAAGCCTACCCCATGTATTCGATGTTCTTGTTTAGCTAGACTTTTCCAGAAGAATGTGTAGCCTCCTTTTTCTTCCTTCAGTTGTCCCTCGCCTGCTCTTCGAGTCTCTTGAAGCGCTGCAATATCGATGTTAAAATGTTAAAAGATCGCAGCTCTCTTGTAATGATAGCAGTTCTGCGTTCAGGATGCTTGCTGTCTGTGTTATCTGACAAAGTCCGTATATTCCTTGTTCCAAAGTTCAATTGTCTTTTACGACCGCTAGGTGGTGACCCCACTGGGCACGGTAATCCAGACAGGGGGAAAGGGAGGCAGAATATGTTTAGGGCATCTTTTCTAGCCCCTCCCCCTTCTGGGGTGAGCAGAGTGGATCCTAAAAAGGATCCTGTGCCAGTTTATGACTAGGGGCTTCCAGATTTCACGATCCTGCCCCCGTTACCATTTGCCGATCACCATGGGACTTTTGGGGGTTGGGTTGGGTTTTTGGAAGATGCCTGTGTGTGAATTTGTTTTATGTGTGTAGATCAGTGCACACTGACCAACACACAGTCTTCGCAGTAGGGCTCTGTTCCGATGGCATGACATAGTCATGACAAACCGGTAGATTCCTATCTGCTGCAGCCTTCATCCGCCTTCACAGCCATTGTAACATACCACTTGTTATCATCTGCCTGTTCTGCCATTGAGGACTTCTTGGATCATTCTTTGTCTAGCTCCTTCCCTTTGACCTTACCGCCTTGGGTGACCCTGCTGGGAGTACGAGATTCCCAACGGCTTCACTCACAAGGGACATGGGAACATACAAGCGCCCACTCACCACAACAAGGTGATGTTTAAACTAGGGGTGAGGTAGCCTGGTAAGTGCTGCAGTGAGGTGCAGATCATCAAGTTCAACAGGGGGTCTCCATGGTTACTGACAGGTGGCATTAGGTGATGTCATCTGGGTGACAGGTGGGCATAGCTTACATAAACAAGATGGCACCATGGATCATTGGGATGGCCTAGGCTCTCCGTTTCTGGTTTCAGCCATCATGTGAGCCCTTATCTGCAGTTAAGCATTTGAAATACCAAAATTCATAGTGGCACAGATTCTTCAGTTTGGTGAGAACTGGTAAATGGTTAATTGCATTGCTTGTTCTTTTTTATTTTTAATCATGTACCTCCGAGGGGAAAATATGCCATTATAAGATACTTGTACAAATAGAATAATAATTAATTCTAGGTTATTTTTGCAGAAACAAAAGAAATACAGTGGTAATTAAAATATTTGATTTTCTACCTGAGTATAGTGATTCCGGATTTCCCAGCACAGATAATACACACACACACACACACACACACACACATCCAGACCTAACAATTTTATAGAAACATACACATGCTATTAACATTTGATTGAAGCATGTGATTTAGTAACATGCAATAAATAAATGCAATGGAGTTAAAATGAAATGCTGGCACATATATGATAAAAATAATTTTGTCACAAATTGAGTAGCATTAAACATTTCAGGCTGGCACTTATGAAGTGGATGTGTTTTCAGGGACGCAAATTCTGGAATGCTCCTGCAGAGGGCAGTGTACTACAATAAAAGAATGCTGGGACCACGCAGTGCAATTTTCTCCAGGTTATGCAATACACCTTTTATAGCACAGAAATGTAGACTCTCAGTTCTTTTATGTTTCACAACTTTATACTACTAGCTGTAGTGAAGAGACACTCAGAGGCCATTCACTTCTCTACTCTCTATTCTACTCTCTATCCTCTATTTAGAGAGAAGCATGAACCAATCTTGTCTCTCGACTGTGTGGCTTTAGTGTTTGCAAGAGGATGCTAGACCACCTGAGCTGGTAGAACATCGGGATGAGGGAAAAGCCATCAGTCTTATCCTGATATATGAACAGCAACTGCCTAAAAGAATGAACTCTACAATGTTTTGTAAGGGAGAAACCATTTTTGACGCGTTCCTCTTAGCTTCGGTGTCAAAATTCATCCCCTGCTTATTTCGACTTCTGCTAAAACAGTGTGAACTGTTCCTGAACAGGAAGATTATACTTTGGGGCTATCACAACTATTATTTAATTAATTAATTTAACTATGTATATATGCTGCCAATTATGAAGGCACCTCAAGGCGACTTACAGTAACACCCATTAGAAATGCAGGCATTGGAATTCGTCTGTCTCAAAGAAGACACAATGGAGTGCGCCTCCGGGGGTGAAGTCAAACTGCTGTGTTAGTAGCACCGAAGTGACCTCCCCCAGGTAGAAGCGTGGGAAAGGTGTATGGAGGTCCTGGGCTGCCCAGATGTGGTTCAAATGAAAGCAGAGCAATATGTTTGGCAACAGCTTGGCAGCTGCTTTGCATGCAGAAGTAACTGCTTTTCAAGCAACTGCTTTTTATGCAGAAGGCCTCAGGGAAGAGTCTGACTCTGGAGATGAAGGAATACAGAGGGAGTCACATACAGAGCAGGAGTTCCCAGAGCAGCAGACTCGGAGAGCTCACAGGCAGAGGCAGAGGAGGAGATTGAAGACATTGAGGGGGTTGCTATGCAACCAGGAGGGAGGCGACGTTTAGAGGGATCTTTGTTTGATAGCGGGGGGCATGGAGTTCACCCACCGTCTCCCTGAACAAGGAGGGCTGAAAGGGTTAAAATGCAACGGAAGTACAAGAGAGGAAGGACTGGACTTTGGCACCCTTCATGCTGCGAAAGGGGCAGCAACTCAGAGTGACCAACTCATAGCAAAGAGGATGTTAATTGTAAATAAACGTACCATAAAACTGCCAGAGACTCATTAATTCTTATCAGGGCTCACTTGCCTGTCTGAGATCATTATACTACCGGTAGATAGGATTGGGGAAAACTGAAACACTGGATAACCACTATCAAACAGTGTGGACAATCCTGAGCTAGATGGATTAACAGTCTGACCCAGCTATCTCTGTTGCTAAGGTTCTGCATTCCCACTCATCTGCTTAAATGTGAGAGGAACATCTCACACGACTAGCGATTCCACTTTAGCAGATTCTCAGCTTGCATAGACAGATGTGGGTCAAAGTCTCCTTTGAGCACATAGGGTGATGTGTGCCAGGATGTTGGGGGCAAGGTTCTGTGTGCACCCCGATTCACATGTTCAGGTAAGCACCTGAACACACCTTATGTGTTAAATAAAAATGTTCCTCCTTGAGCCAGGACTTGGATCTTCTCCTTTCAGTTCCAGCAATTTTGTATTTTGAAGATGTGAGAATCATATTTGCCCTACTAAATCTGTCACACAAATCATAGCTTTTTAAAGCTGCCGCATTCCCAGTTTATCTTTTCTGATCAGAAATCCCCAACTGTTTGAGAGAATTAAAAAGTGTTACATGGCAACTTAAAGGTAAAGGGACCCCTGACCATTAGGTCCAGTCATGACCGACTCTGGGGTTGCGCGCTCATCTCGCATTATTGGCCAAGGGAGCCGGTGTACAGCTTCCAGGTCATGTGGCCAGCATGACAAAGCCGCTTCTGGCAAACCAGAGCAGCACATGGAAACGCTGTTTACCTTCCCACTGTAGCGGTTCCTATTTATCTACTTGCACTTTGATGTGCTTTCGAACTGCTAGGTTGGCAGGAGCTGGGACCAAGCAACGGGAGCTCACCCCGTAGCGGGGATTCGAACCGCCGACCTTCTGATCAGCAAGCCCTAGGCTCAGTGGTTTAACCACAGTGCCACAGAAATCCCCAACTGTTTGAGAGAATTAAAAAGTGTTACATGGCAACTTAAAGACCCCTTAAAGAAAATCTCCAGTGAACAACCTCTTAGAAGTCCATAACCCCACTTTAAGTGCACCAGGTGTGACTCCTTAGCGAACCTTAAATTGACCAAGGGAATAATTAAACCAGAATAAATAATCATGGATAAACACTTTAATTGAAATATGACAGAAATGAAATCAATTAAACTGTATTATATAAAAATTAAGCCTACTAGGTAAATATCTACTATATTAATCTCTTACGAGGGGAAGAGTTTTATTACTGGTTCATCGTGAGAAGCGGCCTAGGAATGAGTAATCTAGCTACCAGTAGGTTTTATTTCATGCTAAGGATTTTTTCTTTAGTTCAATGGAATCAAACACTTTTCAGACTCTTATGCTAACCTGTTAGTCCAAATCTTTATGAAGTGATGATGAAGCTTTTCCTTTCACTATCAGTCTCCTTTGGGTGAAGAGGGACGAAGCATTTTCACTTAAAATATAGCACCCGTATGACAACATTTTAAACAGATCGACACCATATGGAAAAAGCAGGTAAAAAGCACTTGTAACATGCTTCTGCTGAGAAGCTGGCAGAATAATTTTACAAAGTCACATGTTGCAAGAGAATGTGATATAGTTGATAGACTGCTAAACTTTGACTTCAGTAATCCGGATTTAAATTCCTCCTCAGCTAAGAAGCTCATTAGGTAGCTTTGGGCAAGTTACTGTCAACCTACCTCATAGGTTTGTTGTGGGGATAAAATGAGATTCGGCAGCCGAGATTACCCTAAAGTATACAGCCCTGAGTTTTGTGGAGGAGGGGTGGGATACAGTAAACAGTAAACATAATTCTCGGACTGGAAGCAATGGGTTTGTGCTAGTTTTAGAACTTAAGACTACCAATATATTCTAACCAAGTACAGTAGCAAGCAGGATTTATATCTTGCAGGCATATTCCCTTTGACCTTACTAAATTTAGAGAGAGAGAGAGAGAGAGAGAGAGAGAGAGAGAGAGAGAGAGAGAGAGAGAGAGAGAGAGAGAGAGAGAGAGAGAGAGAGAGAGAGAGATCACTTTGTATCCATATTTCTGTCCATCTTTTGTCTGGAATACAGAAAAGCAGTGGGGTTTGATTTAGTGTATGCCTTACAATGTTTACATCTGCATTATATGGGTTAGAATGCCATCTTTCAGTGTTTTCTTCACATATATACGTTCAACATTTAAAAAAGAAAATCTGTAAGATTTTAGGATATGAATGACAGCTCCTGTGTGGTATGTCCTATGATCCTGTAAGAAATCTAGCCATTTCTGTCCTGCTGAAGCTCAAATTATGATCTTGATCGTTCATCAAGGCAGATAATTGTGAAGATCATCATCTCAGTATTGAATATCTGTAGATATGATCATCTTCCCATCTGCAGGGATTCATTATAAAATGAAGATAACTATACTTTGGGTCAATCTTTAGGCTGAACTTGTATCCTAAAGTTTTTAGACCATGTAGACTTTCATAGCTTCCCAAGTGGTATATAATATAAGCAGGGGGAAAAAATGCTGAGTAGAATGATGGACATTTGAGGATCTGTAGCCCCAGAAGTCTTCATTTCACAGTTTTCCTGACACTATTAAAAGAATAGCTTTGCTTTATCTAGCAAAGGTGCCTTTTATTGTTTTTCTGTTGCTTCTGGGCAAATAGACTTGTAATTAATCACCAGTTTTTTCCTGTTGATAACTTTGTTCTTTCCCTGAAAATGAAAAGATCATTAATAATCAAGGGGAGTCATTCCTGTTGAATTCAGTGCAGAGTTATAGAGGTCCTCAGTTAGTTTAATTAGTGTGCTATAGTGACAGTGATGAATAAAGTGTCATCTTCAAATGTCATTCTGAAGTTGAGCAGATAACTCTGTTGAAAGGAAAATTATAATTATTATTTGCATATTTCTTTGCATTTGTTTTACAGAGGGGGGAACCTATTCAGGCCAACTGTGTGCCTTTAAAACAATACATTTAATATGAATATATACGTTACATTTTTGAAATAAAATGCTCACTTTATTTCCAGTACTGTAATTCAGTATTTTCATGTGATACCCTGTGATATTAGCTAGAGAGTGGTTGGGCTTGAGGGCCACATTGCCTTCTGTGCAACCTTCCGAGGGCCACACGACAGTGGTGGGGGCCGCCAGAGGCAAAAGGAAGGAAGCAACGAATGTACATTTCACTTTTGTGCAGTAAGCTAGTTTCACACACACTCACACATCCTTCTTTCTCCTCCAAACAGACTAGCAAGAGGTGTTTTCGTAGTTCAAGGACGCTTTTCCAAACACTTGGGGTGCAAAGCAGAGCTGATGAGAATCCAAAAGAACTGGGGATGCTAAATTATTTGAATTGATTAGCCTAGTCTTTGGCTACTGTGGTAGGGATAGATCCAAATCACAGAGCATGGGGAAAAGAAGAACCCTCAAAACTGTTTGCAGAGAGAGCTGGAAGGCTGCTGTTCAATAAATAAATCAGGGGAGATCACAGAATGGTGCTGTGTTATTGTTTCCTAGATTTGCTTGCTTCTGCCAGCTCTGACAACCCAAGTCAACCTTGGGAATCAGTTTGCAGATCCCCCTTCATTTATGTTGCTTGGTATGGAAGCATCATTTTCCCCAGTCTTATGAAGTACTGTAGTAGCTCCCATATCAATTCCCTACAGAAAATCATGCATTTCCTATAGGGAAGATACACGAATCCCCCTTTTCACTCAGTTTATAGATGTATGATATGTGACTCGCTTACACATCTGCTTTCATGTCATGTGCAAATATTATCTTTAAGATGATTTTTTAAAACTGCTACCTGTCTACCTGTCTTTTGTTTCCCATCATTAGTCTCCTCGTAAAAGCCTGAACCAAGTTTCATCCATCTTAAGAAAAAGAGCCACGTTGCGAAAGAGAACATTTTTTTCTCAGAAATGGGACAGGTTTTACCAGGTGCTTCAGCTAATTGTCTGAAATAATGAGACACTGTCTAGGAAGAATAAGTTATAGAAGAATGGCTCCAATTAACTGATAAAGACCAAGGTGGTGATAACAAAGGGAAGCTGGCAACAGAAATTTCCTGTTTGAAAACTTATCCAAAAAGGCTCTTTCAAATATCACAAGTTAATAGCCATGGCTTAGGTCTGCCAACAGCCAAAAGAGTGAAAACCCTACTAACCTAATAAAAAAGTGCCAGGATAGAAGTAACTTTTTATGTTCTTCATCATTTGCAGACACCACAAGAGTCAACAAATACCTCTCACTAGTCAGTGAGAAAGATTTTTGGGTGGTTTATCAACTACTTCAACGTAGAATCTTTGTCAACCATTTTATCCATTAGCTCAGTTGGCCTAGAACAAGCATCCCCAAACTTCGGCCCTCCAGATGTTTTGGACTACAGTTCCCATCTTCCCCGACCACTGGTCCTGTTAGCTAGGGATCATGGGAGTTGTAGGCCAAAACATCTGGAGGGCCGCAGTTTGGGGATGCCTGGCCTAGAAGTATGAGCTGGGTTTTTGTGGGTTAATTGTTACTCCTCTCCACAACCACCTCTTGTATTGGTAGTACAAGAATCAGGTGCCTAGGAACAAGAGTTTGGAAGAGCTTTCCCTCCAGTCTGATGGATCCAAATTAAATCAAGGTTTCTTTCCTGTACTCAAACACTATTTGTTGTACCAAGGGTGCAAATCTGTAGGAATACACACAAACACAGACACTGTACATATTCTCCAACATATAAAATACAGTTCGCTGCAAATATAATGTGACTTGTAACTTGGCCAGTTTCACACAGATTGCTGTGCATGCCCATTGTAAATTCCTCTATGACAGTTTTCTTCTTCTTCAATGAATAGCCATTCATATGTTTGAATGGTAGAATACAAGCCAGTTCCTGATGCCGAGAAGTTGTTGTAGAAGATCCTGTCGAGTTTAAGGCCAATTTCTCTAAGCCACAAAGCTCTAAAGGCAATAGACACTGTGTCTTTCATACTAGCCACCATTAGCATTGCTAATTTTGCCATTTGATACTGTGTTCAATTGATCTCTGGACTGAATGGTGTTATGTTTACACATTTCTCCATATTATGTTTTCTTTACCACCATGTTCCATTTTGCCATGGGAGTTCAGACCTGTTGTGCTCAGCTATAAATATTTGACCCCACATTCTCTCATTTGTCTGTTTTCCCCTGCTGAGCCATTGCCTTGTCTTATAAAAGTCAGTGGGTTTGAGTGAGGCCTGTGAATGATAGCCTGTCAGGGGCTGCTAACCTTGTTGATTTACACAGCATTGCCCCTCAGCAGGTAACATCCTGGAAAAGCAATGAGTGTGACAGGTTCAGAACAGAAAGGGCATGTCTTGTTATTACAATAAAGGAACAGTGAACTTTTCTGTTGCTACTTTGCATTGTTTTCATTTTGTTTTATCTTCGATGGCTATCAGTAAACAGAGCCAATGTCCATGGTTACCTGTCCTGGGAGAAATTAAGATTCAGCCTGAAAACACGTGAACTCCTAGTTAGATCCTCGTGTATTTAGTGCAAACATTTGAAGGATCTTCCTAAGCACATTCTATTGAACTCACTTAGAAATCACTTCATGATCAGGAATGTTTGTAAGATGGTTTGCTGCTGTGAGGAGATTTCTAAGTGCATCCACCTGAACACACTTAAAAGCCCGCTTCAGAGCTTCACCCTAATCGTTCAGAGATCTAAATAGGGGCCTACATGCATGCATGTTCCTGCACATGGGTTCTATTCAACTGAGTTTTACTCAGAGTAGATCCACTGAAAGAAACCACTTTTGTATACCAAGTTTACTCCAAGGGATGCAAGATTGTGTACAAGGGCTCCCCCCCCACACACACACTATTTTATCTGTGTAACAACCCTGCAAGATAAGTTAGGTTGGAAGAAGACCTAAGGATTCCTGATTAAGCTTCATTTGCAGATTTAAATCTCATATTTGAATCCTGATCCAAGACTAACGAGTCTACTCACAATCCATGGAGTTATTAACTTTTGTTAAGAGTAAAAACAGTAGTGATGAATACATTTCAAAAATAACATTTCATTTATACTAAACTGTTTCCACTAAACTGGAGCAAGTCACATTTGAACTAAAGTTCATTTGTGGTTATTTTGCTTCTAAGTTGCCATCTAAAGCTAACAATGAGCATGGCTACAGCAAGAATTTCAACACTGCAAATTGTTGCCTAGCAAAACTACTTATATTTACATGTTCAGCATTCATGCTGGTTTTTTTAAATATCACCATGCAGTGAGATTTTTTTTATTACTAAAAAGCATATATGTGCAATACTTTTTTTCATCTCTTAGGTGCAGACCCTCCAAGTGCCCCTATTTTCAAGGGATGTCCCTGATTTAAAGAAGCCATCCTGAATGTCCCACTTTTCCTTAGGATGACACTATTTTCACTAGACAAATGTTGGAGGGTATGAAATTATCTGACCCCTGAGCCATCTGAAGGCAATCCTGTATAGGGAAGTTTTTTTAAATATTTAATGTTTTATTATGTTTTATAATGGAACGCGGGTGGTGCTGTGGTCTAAACCACAGAGCCTAGGGCTTGCTGATCAGAAGGTTGGCAGTTCAAATCCCCACGACAGGGTGAGCTCCTGTTGCTCGGTCCCTGCTCCTGCCAACCTAGCAGTTCGAAAGCACATCAAAGTGCAAGTAGATAAATAGGTACTGCTCCGGCAGGAAGGTAAACGGCATTTCCGTGTGCTGCTCTGGTTTCGCCAGAAGCGGCTTAGTCATGCTGGCCACATGACCTGGAAAAACTGTCTATGGACAAATGTCGGCTCCCTCGGCCAGTAAAGCGAGATGAGCGCCGCAACCCCAGAGTCGTTCGCGACTGGACTTAACTGTCAGGGGTGCTTTACCTTTACCCAGAAGTCAGCAAACCTTTTCAGCAGGGGGCCGGTCCACTGTCCCTCAGACCTTGTGGGGCGCTGGACTATATTTTGAGAAAAAATATGAACGAATTCCTATGCCCCACAAATAACCCAGAAATGCATTTTAAATAAAAGGACACATTCTACTCTTGTAAAAACATGCTGATTCCCGGACCATCCGCGGGCCGGATTTAGAAGGTGATTGGGCTCCATCTGGCCCCCAGGCCTTAGTTTGGGGACCCCTGCCTTTACCTTTTTATATTTTTATATGTGTTGGAAGCTGCCCAGAGTGGCTAAGGCAACCCAGTATGATGTGTGGGGTATAAATAGTAAAATAATCATTATGGAATGGGACGTCCCTATTTTCATTGGAGAAATGTTGGAGGGTATATAGGTGGCTTTTGAACACTTCAAGCACAAAGAAATAGAAGATGCTACTTTCCTGTGCATAAGCTAAGTGCATTTGGCTACTCATTGCCGCTTCAAAAAAACTGGGAATGAGGGAGCCTAGCACAAGGAGAAAAAGTCAAGAAAAGGAGGTGGCACCAGTAGAATGCACAGGGACCCAAGACTAGGGGAAAGAAAAAGGACAAAGCCTGGATGAAGGCTTGAGAACAGAAGAAAGAATTTGTGAATGCATTGCTGAAGCAGTCGTTGCAAGATGGCACTGGCCCGTCTCCGAAGCACACTCCCACACCACTGACATTCTGGAACATAGCTGCCAAGTCTCCCGTTTTCCCCAGGAAACCCCCGTTTTAAAAGCCGTTTCCCGCTGTCATCCCGAATGGCGAAATATCCCGTAATTCCCCCAGATTTCTTCCGGTGCCGCTCTGCCCATGTCTGGGCACCGGAAATCGGGCAGAGCCGGCACCGGAAGTTGCTTCTACGCATGTCTGGACATGCGTAGAAGCGACTTCCGGTGCCGGCGCTGCTGATCCTGTATTTTTCTAACCGGGACTTGGCAGCTATGTTCTGGAACTTACAAAGAAGTAAAAAGCAACAACTGTAGCAACCACACCCGTGTCTCCTGAGGACAAGCACTGATTCACCCCAGCTTGGTCAGCCAAGCTCTCATGCACTGAAACCAAGAGGCGGAGCCAGCAGAAAGAGACCGGGAAACTGGCAGCATGTGATTCCCAGAGAGTGGGGAAATGAGATTTCCACTATAAAAGGGCCGTGCTCTTGATAGTCAGGTTGGGAGCATGCCAGCAAATGCCAAGGGAGGGCATTCCCCTTCTATTGCTTCCATTTCTTTATTTTTCATCCACTACTTAATTAAAACAGAAGCAGAACCCTGTAGCTGGCATTGAAAGCCCATTGCTACCAGATTTCATGAATTACCTCACTTAGGGAAAGCAATAGAGGGACTCCCTTTTCTGTTCTGTGGTGGAGGGGGTGGGAAAATAGTTGCAATAGGAGAAAGGTGTTGAAGAAGCAGCAGAGCCGAATCGCTGACTTGGTTAAACATACAAAGACTTTGTAGAAGCTCTTTGACTTGGAAATATTATGTCTAATAACTGAAGGGGAAGACTTTGTGGAAAATAACTTGGAAGCGTTTGATATCAACAGTGGGAATTTTCTCTCTTTTGCCCATATTTCATCTGTGTGTAATTTCTCTGACAGTATACTCTTTCATCCTACTCAGAGTTAATACAAGCTCTACTGCTGTCTACTAACTTTAAAAAGTTGACTGCTGCTAACACTATGTGTACAGACACATCTTCACCCAACAGTGAAAATGATTGTGTTTTCTCCATTCCATGACGAACATGTGTCAATCAGATTTGCCTTGGGTTTCTTTGTATACTGTACACAATCAGTCTAAGCCATGTACACACAATTTCTAGACCTATGGGAAAATATTACCCTGCCCTCCTCCAGTTTATTCACTTCTACATCTTCTTTCCAGGAAGTGGGATAAAATGGGGGGGGGATATTAAGTGGTCTAGGAGCTGGGAGATCAAAATTAAAATCACCACCCTTGCATAAAGTTCACTGGGAGACCTTGGACCAGTCACTGTCTCTCGGCCTAACCTACCTCACAGGGTTGTTGTGAGGATAACATGGGGAAGAGGAGGTCCATAAATACCACCCTGAGCTCTTTGAAGGAAAGGTGGAATGGCTACGAACTCAATAAGGTTAATTAAAGAAGGTTAATACAGTAATAAAAAGTCTATCTCCAGCCTGCCTGTCCTGATTTTGAGGCCCCATTGAAAAATCATAGGATGGGGAGTAAATCAGACCAATTTGGCCACACCTCTGTGACCTCATTGGCCAAACCTCTGTGACCTCGTAGCCCCAGCAGTTTCAATGGACATCAGCCTTCACTGTGTGCAAGTACTGTAGTGTAGACACTTGCAAAGTAATGCCTACAAAAGTGCTTTTAGAAAACTCCAATCCACAGTGCTTCAAAGGCTGGAGTGTGTACACAGGCTTAGAAGAGAAAACTCGCTGGGCTAAAAATAGAAATATTCCACTAGAAGGAACATTGGTACTCAAACCACTTTTTCTTCGGCCAGCTGTGATTTTTGGCAGAAACAGGAAACATGCACAAATGTTCATTTATTAAGTCAGGATTTATCACAAATACCTATTCACAAAACTCTCTATGTGTTTCAACCACCACGCCCAGGTACTGCTAGTATCTGGCAAGGAAATAATGAATAGTTCAAAAGCTGCTTTGCAAAATTAAAGTTTATTCTTCCTTCTGCAATACAAAAAATGAGTGAGCAAATTCAGTATATAAAAATGTTGAGGAAAACATGTGTAGATCGAGATCTGATACACACTGTACTCAACAGATACATTTTTGTTAGTAAACTCTGTGGAGAGAAGAAGCATATCTGCAAATGTGTGTGTTCCAGGGAACTGTGACAAATTGCAACTCCCTGGCCACCACTTGCTAATCTGTGTTTACTAGTGCTGATATTGAGGGATAAAAATTAGTAATTGCAACTTTTTATAACACAGTGTGACCATGTGCCAACTAGAGTCATTAAATGGGGGGATTTGTAGCAGGTTTAACAAGCTTTTTTTGGAATACAAATTAGTCATGATCTTCCAAAAGAAAGACCATACAATAATAAAAACAGTATATTTCAACAGGACAAAAAAAAGCCTTTTACGTTATGCTAACTTCCACAGATGCGGGTGGCACTGTGCATTAAACCACAAAGCTGAGGGCTTGCTGATCGGAAGGTTGGCAGTTCGAATCCCTGCGACGGGTTGAGCTCCCGTTGTTTGGTCCCAGCTCCTGTCAACCTAGCAGTTTGAAAGCACATCAAATGCAAGTAGATACCTTCCCAGCGGGAAGGTAAACGATGTTTCCATGCACTGCTCTGGTTCGCCAGAAGCGGCATAGTCATGCTGGTCACATGACCCAGAAGCTGTCTGCGGAAAAATGCTTGGCCTATAGAGCGAGATGAGCGCCGAAACCCCAGAGTCATCCGCGACTGGACCTAACAGTCAGGGGTACCTTTACCTTTACCTAACTTCCACGGGTGTCTTAGAAAGTCAATAGCAGAATGGTCGACCTAGGCACTTTGGTAAACTTCATTTGGTTCTTGTTAACCAGAAAACTTTTATTTGAACGGCATTCAGTAGCAAAGGTCACTAGTGCCAAGTCCTTTTTTGATCCTGCTCCCCACTCTGTCCTTGCATATGCAGGCTCAGGCACAGTTTCACTCAAGCTAGCATTGCAACTTCTCATCATTGTAGTAAGAGCTCATATGTGATCTGTCTTCTTTTCGGACTTCTGAAAAAAGACTTCTCCCACAGCTCCCACCTCACCTTCATGGTGAGATGTGCAAATAATCTTGAGAGGAACATAAAAAAGCAGATAGGTGAGACTCTTGGAGCTCCTTTCATTGTTTCATCATAAAAACAGCCAGCATAAAGGCATATGTACTGCATATATGCAATAGAATAGTTTGTTATGAAATAAGAGCATTCTGCAGGGGGGGGGGGTTCATAATGTGGACTTGTAGCAGTTACAGGGCATACGATTCAAGCAAGTGCTCATACAGGCCAGAAATAATATGGGAAATATGACATATGCTAGATTACTTAAGTGATTTCTAAGTCTACAGGTGATCTTGGTGTGTGTGTGCGTCATGCTATTCCCAATGAAAAGAGTAGATACAGTGGTACCTCTACTTACGAATAACTCTACTTACGAATGTTTCTACTTACGCATGGAGCTCCGTCCGCCATCTTGGATGCTGTTTAGATAGGATTTTTTCTACTTACGAATTTTTAGATAGGGTTGCTTCGACTTACGAATTTTTTCTCCCAATGCAATTTTTTTTCGACTTATGAATGTGCGTTCAGAACGCATTACATTCGTAAGTAGAGGTACCACTGTATTTGTACCTTGAAGCCTATGGACTGATGGTGATCTGAAACAGGAAAAGGGGTTTTAGTTTGGTGATCTGATATTTCCCCCTGACCTTAAACCTAATGCAGATCTTTCTGAACTCCCACTGTCCCTGACCATTGGCTTTGTTGGCTGGGACTGATAGGAGTTGGGAGTCCAAAAGGCGCCTCATTCCTGCTATAGAAGCGATGTAGAATAGGTGTTTACCATGTGACACAAAAGTGTAAGTGGGAATGCTCACTAGTGTCACCGTCCATAAAGCCATTGGAAATAATGCCATTAATTCTAACAAAATGTGTCCACAGCAGAGCCAAAGCACAAAGATTCAACAATGCAACAATGACTTGGGGCATGTTGACAATTCCATTGCTCTTCCATGGAATATATAATCTGTTTTTCACACTGGCATTTTCCCAGATGAATCAGTTGAAATACAGGAGGAGACTACTAAATCTCTCAAGAGGGTTGATGGTCTTGCAGAATTGAGATGCCAAGTTCTAGTCAAAACAGCATTTTCGTGTGTTTATGTACAGGAGGTGTCCTTCAGCCAAAAAGTCTTGATTTCTAAACAGAATAATAAATGCCATGTGTCCAGCTTTCCCTACCACATTTCAGTTAACCTTGTTAAGCAGGTTAGTTGGAAAAATACTGGTTTAATATATCACAGGCAGTGACCTGACCAAATGACCTATGTTGCTCAGATGAAGAATATCTGCTTTCTAGGATTACTAGAGAGAAGGGCAATAATAATAATTAAAAACTTTGCAGCCTCTCCACCTTTTTGTCAGGCTGCTGTTGCATTCCTGAGTGCCAGAAGCTCAGATGGAGTACAGGTGAAAGTGAAAATGCCCACATTTTTATTGATGGATTTTGTGGATGATACTTGCACAACACCCCATAACATAATGTTTTCTAGGCGGCTTGTGACAGATAAGTATGGAAACTTTAGAAAATATAAATATATAAAATAAAGCATAACATAAAAAGCAACATAAATACAAGAAGAAAACAAAGCTCACCGCAACTCCAAAGTTAAAACACATTGCTCGAAGACCAAAAAAAGAAAGAGTAGGAAAACCATGAGTATTCATGGCTAGGGGTGGGGGACAAGGAGTTTAACTCTTTTTCTTTCTACCACAGTTTCAGCAAAACAAACAAACATTTCCTAGGCTGCCATTTGCATTTCAGGAAAAAAACTTCCATTTGCAGGGCCACAGCAGGGATAGAAATAAACTTCCTTTTCCTGCTCTTTTGGTATGAAGGCTGCTCAGGTTTCCCCACCACTGACATTCATATAACAAAGACTGCACCATCATGTCTAGCTTGGCTTTTGGTTGAAACACCCCCATAAATGTCAATGGGGAGATCAGGGAGACTGTGCCCATAGTCTCTTCTGTTTCCTCCTTCATAGCCACATTGAAGAATGGATTCTGAATAACTCCACAGTCAAATGCAGCACACAAACACACAAAGCTGATTTTATCCTGACCAATTCAGTGGTCACCAACATGGACGTAATGGTGTCTTGAGGGCTTACAAAGCATCTGATCTCGCCCCACAGCCATGAGAAGGTGAGGGTGCTTACCTTTTTCTCCCTTGAGTACCCAGGAGGAGGAAATTGGAAGGAGCAGAAGAGCTTATAAAAGTTTGTTACAGTTATTTGGGAAATAACATAAGAGAGGATCAAGGAACTTGCAGGGGATATTTGAACAGAATGTAGAGCAATACGGTTTTCCCAGTAGTGATGTATGGAAGTGAGAGCTGGACCATAAAGAAGGCTGATCGCCGAAGGATTGATGCTTTTGAATTATGGTGCTGGAGGAGACTCTTGAGAGTCCCATGGACTGCAAGAAGATCAAACCTATCCATCCTGAAGGAAATCAGCCCTGACTGCTCAATGGAAGGACAGATCCTGAAGCTGAGGCTCCAATACTTTGGCTACCTCATGAGAAGAGAAGACTCCCTGGAAAAGACCCTGATGTTGGGAAAGATGGAGGGCACAAGGAGAAGGGGATGACAGAGGACGAGATGGCTGGACAGTGTTCTCAAAGCTTCTAACATGAGTTTGACCAAACTGCGGGAGGCAGTGGAAGACAGGAGTGACTGGCATGCTCTGGTCCATGGGGTCATGAAGAGTCGGACACGACTGAATGACTAAAAAACAACAACAGAGCAATATTGAACTGTAGGAGACAGAATATAATTTCAGATGACAGGCAAAGTTTTGGAGCCAGCAAAGTTGTGAAACAGCAAATCAAATGGTGCTTAGGACTGGTGGGTGGTGATTTAGTTGCTATAGACAGCCTGTGGGGAAACACAGGATTGTTCCCTTTTTGAATAAAGAAAGTCAGAAATCATTCCTAAGCAATGGCCCTAAGACCTTGGTTTCAATGTGCAAAACTCAGAGGAAGTGATACATGTGTTGCTGAAGGGAAGAAAGCCAGCCCACTCATAGTGCTGTTGCTTTATCCTAAGAAATCCTCTAGTGTCAGCTTTGAACCATAATAAAGAGAGACTTGGGAGCTCTGCCCATATAAACAGTACAAAGCTCATAAAAAAAGGGAAAGAACCGTAATTCCAATCACTGCCTGGCCCTTTCTTTCATTGTACTTCATTTTAAACATTAGTTAACTTTCATTCTGTCTTCCTTTATGGAACAATGACAGTATAGTTTGCACTGCAATGAAGCTTTTTGTCTTTTCATGCTGCAAGGACAGCAAGGAAATCTGACATTTCAAATATGCATCCTCTCTCCCTGTCTTTCTCTCAGTCCACCCCCTACCCCTACCTCATTCTAATATCTAAAGCATCTGAAAGGAAGTGATATCCATTGAAGAATCTGGAAAAAGACATTTATACAGTCCAGCAGTCGGGACTGTCACCAACACCCATGTCACATTCATACTTTAATCCTTCACAGAAGGCCTTATTTTTGGCGGCTTCAGTGTGTGGGTCCATAGTTCTTGTCTCTATGCACTTTTTTGTTTGTTTCCTTTGAGAAACTATTCAGTTCCCACACACCCAGGAACTTGCTTTAATGTGCTCCAAAAAGCCAAAATAACTTTGGATCTTTAGAAATATGTGACAAATGCCAGGAACAGTGAGAAATGGTGTTCAGGTGCAGAAATATAGTCAGGTAGAATTTTTTTTGGGGGGGGGGGAGAATAGATGATTATTTTATACAGAAACTTTGCCAGCCTGGCATCATTTCTGTTCACAATTTAATGAGCCACATCCTAACACAAACAAAGCAGTGTTGGTTTTAAACAATTTAAACATGTAATATGCTATAACAAACTAGTCAGAGATTTGCAGCTCCTTGGAATAGCTTAATTCCATTTGGCGAACAGTTAAAAACATGAAAGATTAAAGCATAGCTGCCAAGTTTTCCCTTTTCTCGCGAGGAAGCCTATTCAGCATAAGGGATAACTTGGCAGCTATGGATTAAAGCACTTGGTTAACCCCATAGTTAACTATGGCATAGCACATCAGCAGATGCTAGAAAACCCAGCCGGATGGGCGAGATTTAAATAAGTTGTTGTTGTTGTTGTCGTTGTTGTTGTTGTTGTTGTTATAGTTTCCTTGAGCTTGTGAATGCATTTTCCACAATTCTAACAAGTATCTCTTAAGCGTTTGTGATGAGAAAAATCTACAAGTTCTAAGGTAATCTCTTGTAGCCAAGTTTACATACATTAAAGATGGTTGCAGTATACTGATTGCCTCAAAGGATGGTTAAATCTTGAAAGTAAGTTTTAGAGAAAACTCAATTCATGTTTCCCAAGAAACAAAACAAACAGGAACATTACTTTTATTTGGTATGGGAATTTTGAGGACATCCATCAAACTAACAAAGTTAGTTGCTCTCGTTGTTGTATCTGAAAATTATGCACACAGGCGTGCATAGATAATCAAATATCTACTAGGGAAATTTATTGTTTTTCTCTGTACAGATGACAATAATGTGATACGATGTGGGGAGGGAGCAAACGTAAGTTCTGGGTTCCCAGGGTGCTTTCAACGAGTTCTGCTCACGGAGATGCAAAAGAAATTTAATTATTCCCAACTGCTCATTTCATGCTGGGGCGTAAAGGCAGAAAAATAGAATTGGAACTGGTGGATGAAGAGGGAAATGAGCTACTTAAAGAAGCTATACAACTTCATCCAGATTACAATTCTGCCATGACATGTTTCTAGAGTTTAGTTGATGTGTCACAAACCTCTACACCCTCTGCACTTTCTGCTTTATTAACTATCATTACCAAGATGTGAAAGATGAGGAAATTCTGAGATACGCTACAAAAACATCTGTTACAGTTGGTATCGGCAGGAATTCTGGGTTTGCTTTATTCAGGAGAAATAATGATGTGCTGTTATTGAGCAGGAGTTGGGTGGAGGGAGTCTTTAATAAGGACAAATGAAATATTGTTGCATAAATAATTATTTTGTCTTTCACATCCATTTCATGTTTTATATTAAAGTGAATCGTTATGCTACTCTAGTATAGAGTTATTTTATAATGATACTTGTTTTATTTAAAATATTTGTCTGCTACTTTCCCATAATGCTCAAAGCAATTTACAAATGAAACATGCATGAAATGCATGTACAGTGGTACCTCTGGTTACAAACTTAATTCGTTCCAGAGGTCCGTTCTTAACCTGAAACCATCCTTACCCATGAGGAAAACACAGTACACTTTAAAAACAGCGTGAACATGGGGGAAAGCACTCTGAAAACCACACCTTCTTTGGGACTGTTACTACATGTGTTCTGCTTAGCCATAGGAGAATCCTGCACATATCAAAATTTTGTTTTAGATTATTATTATTCTGCTATTATCCTTCTTGCTTTTTATGTCCCTAATAATGGAGAATATTTTCATTGTTTTGTTTTTACTTGAATTAATAGCAGGAAACTAATTACATCCTCCCTCCAGAAACTTTGAGTTATTGGCATTTAATTTACATGCCAGGGGCATTGTCATCATCATCATTACCTTTTTGCAAAATGTATAATAGGTTCTTTGCCTGTGCATGCTAACTCGTTACTTCTAAGTAAAGCTGAACAGAATCAGGCTGAAGGGTTGCCAGATCCTAACCAGGAGAAGGCCTTATACAACTTTCCAGTTCTAAAGTGTGTGTCCCTTTCATTCTTTCGATTATAGACGGCAAAGCTTAAACCTGGAAACAATTGTATATTTCCTTATATTTTCATATACTGACCCACCATTATGCAAGTCTTTCCACCTCAGACTTTTTAAACTGCCCACTAATTGCCCATTGATGTTCCCAGGTGAGTTAAGGGCTAGGTCATTATTTCAGTTGCACTGAATTTGAAAGAAGTAATAAGAATGCTCATTGACCTACATAGATTCCATTCAAAGTTCAAACTCTTCGTAAGTGTAATAAAATGCATCCTTCAACAAAGACACGCTCTCTCTTTCTCTCCTTCTCTGCTGTACTTTCAGAAGGGCAAGTCCAGACAGGAACCCGCTGCTTTAATAGCCATATATTTGATGAAAAGATGGATTAGTTCTCAAACAGAAGAGGTGGGTGAGCATGTTCTAACTGTGGGTGGCGTGGTAATTAAAAGTCATGAAAACTACACCCTCTGACAGATCATTAGACAAAACAGTATGTAGAAAATGTCTTGTCATGTCTAATTACTACAGCTGCTGTTGTACCGGGACATCGACTCCTGTGAAACCAGCAGGAATGACTGATTTTAAGGAAGATTCTCCTGCTAAGTTTACATTTATCCTCAGATGTGATGGAAAACATTTGAGTCTGATCTGCATCTACAGCTTGACTGGGGAAAGATTTAAAATGTTAGGTTAGGAAGGCTTAAGATAAAGGATGGAAACAGCTGAAGGATGTTCTTATTTTGTTGAATATAGCTGATATCTGAAAGCAGAAAAGCTTTATATTGAAATCAGAAACAGATTATAAATGTAGGATCACTTGGATTCTGTACGGATGGGCAAAAATTGATTTCTTTCTATTTTTCCAATCTCCAATGTCAACATCAGTTTGGGATACCGGTATATTAAAAATAAAGGAATCTCATGAAAATCCGCCAACATTTTAGTGTGTGTGTCTTCTAATTTTTGCATGTAATTTAGCCTAATACACACCTTTTGCAAAGCATATTTTCACTAATATAAAACCATTTTAATGGTTTTTTTTCTAGACATTACACAGTTGGAGAACTACATTACAAAGTTCGAAGAAGTGCAAATTTCAAAGCATGGGTGTGTTTCAGTTTGTATACAGTCAAACCTCGGTTTTGCGACAGCCTCCGTTTGTGACCGCTTCGGTTTCCGACCACCATGGACCCGGAAGTGTTTACATCCGAGTTCCGCGGCACTCGGATGCGCAGAAGCGATCTGCGCAGCACGCACACACGCAGAAGCGTTCTATCGGCGCTTCACGCGCGCGCAGAAGCATTCCTCCAGGAGCTACGAACTCGGGGAGCGACCGGCTCCCCAGAACCAATTGTGGTCGTAAACAGAGGTATGACTGTATTGTTTCAGGAGGTGCAAATTCAGTAAGTTCAACTTTAAATGCATATTTAATTGAATTTATTTCCCTTCCCTAGGCTTCTGATCAACATTTCTGTGAATATTTACTTTTCAAATAATTTTCTACAATATACCAGTACTTGGTCAAAAATCACCTTAGCTGTATTATCTTACTTGATTGATGAAAGTCACAATAGATATTTCTGCAACACCAGTTATACTAAGGAAAAACTTTTGGCAATGATGCCTACTTTTCTGCCCCTAAAGTGGTCCTACACTAATTGTGACCCGCTATCCTGTCAGGTGCTTGACAATGCTAGTGTTTTAACTATCTTGGTGGGGTCAGTTTAGCAAAACAATTGATGAAATGTAATGGCTAAGACTGTGAGCAGTGAGCCAAAAGGTCCCTGGTTCAGATCCTGGCTCCCATAATGAACTCTGTAGATGGTGTTGGTGTTAGGCCAACCATAGTTCTTCATTGGCAGCATGGAAATAATACTGGCCTGTTTTGTAGTGTTGCAATTGCTAAATAATGTACATGAAGCATTTTGATCAGTGGTTAAGTATCTCAGTGGTAGGTTGCATGGCTTGTGTGAAATAAGCTCTTTGTTCAGTCCCTGACATCTCCAATTAAAATAAGGTCAGGTAGCAGAACTGTCAAAGGCCTACTGCTTCAGATCCTGTCTATATTATACTGGACTAGATAGTCTGGCTCAGTTTAAGGCAACAGCTTTGTTTTGTTCATAGTTTTTTCTTGGTGGATAAGCTCTGGTATAAAATCAACCACTTTCTTTTCATGCTTGCATCCCCCCGCCCCGCTCTAATATTTGAGAGAATTGCATGGACAAACCTTCTTTCAAAATGAGGAGAAGACTAACAATAGGTCTGTGGCATGAAAAAATAGATGAAGAAAAACTTTTATCCCTCTCCCATGACACTGGAAATCGTGGACATCCAATAAAGCTGAATGTTGGAAGATGCAGGACAGGTAAAAGAAAGCACTTCTTAACGTAGTGCAAATGATGGAACTTGTTCCCACAGGAGGCAGTGATTGCTACCAACCTAGATGGCTTTAAAAAAAGAATTAGACTCCTTTCTTCTTATAGAAGATAAGAACATAAGTATAGTCTGCTGAATCAGACTGAAGGCCCATCTAGTTAAGCCAAGATGGCTACTTGCTAAGATGGCAATGTTCTGCCTCCACATTTGTACAGCCTGAGAAATTGGACAGGAGTCAGCTGAACTCTTACCCATTCGGGGAGGTTTTCAGATGTACTACACCAACTTGTAACATTCAGACATGTTGCCTCCTAGTTAACCACATGCATCTCCCTCAAAGCAATTATATTTTACGCTGCTGCTGCGGCAACCACATCCCTTGACATTAGATAGTGAATTACTGCCAAGTTAGAAAGAGCATTATCAACAAAACCATGTGGCTAATCCATAATTCCCTATAGCTGCCTCAGAATTAATCTTTATATTAGTGTGTCAGTAAATTCACTGTTCCCTCCTTGATGGAATTAACACCCCAAGCATAGAAATGCATCGAGTGTTTTATTGATCTGGAATGGTAATATGCTTCAATCCTTGATCCCACAAACATGTGTGCCCAGTCTAATAAATAATAATAAAAACTACCAGCACCTTTTAGTCATTTGAACTGTGCCAGAACAGACGCTCTTAACATTGGAAGAATTGCTGGAAGCATTTGTTAGGGAATGACCAACAAGGCAGAAGCATATTGGTGTACACGAAACGGTCAAGAAATCACCTAGGAAGATATTGAAAGGAGCTACTTTGTAAGAACTATTGTCACACAACGAGCCGTTCTTGTGCAGTAGTTTGGTGGCTTCCTGGGTGCTTTCTATATGGCTAATAGTTTTCCTTGCCTAAAAATGCAGTTTCAGAAGGTGCAACGTTTTCCTTTTCTTGTGAGTTTGCATTTCTCCCATTTTTCATGCCAAGAGAAGAGGAGCACTCTGTAGTGGATCATATTTCAGAGTGCTTCGTATTCACAGATATTAGCAGGGTGGCCGAAAGAGGGTAAGGGGACACACTGTGGATGGCCCCCCCTTAAAGCAACAGTGGCTTCTTTAAACCAGGTGGACGTAGGCACCCACTTTCATCACCCCCCCCTAAGAAAATACAGTGGTATCTCTGGTTATGAACTTAATTCGTACCAGAGGTCTGTTCCTAACCTGAAACCGTTCTTAACCTGAGGTACCACTTTAGCTAATGGGGCCTCCAGCTCCTGCTGTGCCGCCGGTGTGCGATTTCTGTTCTCATCCTGAGGTAAAGTTCTTAACCCGAGGTACTGCTTCCGGATTAGCAGAATCTGTAACCCGAAGTGTTTGTAACCCGTGGTGTTTGTAACCCGAGGTACCACTGTATAACCAAAGCAGTGGGAGTGGAAGAGGCTTTTCATGGGGTGAAAGTATTTGTGCAAAGAATCTCCCATTCCAACTCACCCCTTTAGAGGTTTAACTTTGAATTTGATTTTTTGATTGAGATTATTAATATTGTCCAACTGAATACAGGTGCCTGAGTCTTATGCTGTCAGTTCCATTTAAAGTAGCAGATGCTTAAGTTTTTACATTTGGAATATTAAATTACTTACGCCACATTCCTGTAAGAAAAGAAACTCCATATTTCCATGAAATCCCGCTACCGTTGTGTGCCACATTCCCTTTAACGCCCCATGTAAATTAACCAAAGAAAATTATACAACTGACTTAAGAAAATTGACTTAAGAAAATGTTCACATTTCTTTTCTAACGCTTAATGCTATATTTTGCAGAAAGGTTTCCTCTGTGGTGTAAGGATAAATAGCCATTGCATCCGATTTTAAGGTTGCAAAATGTAGGTGCCAAGACATGAGGCATTTACTGTATATCTACTGATGATAAGTAATGGTACAGGACTGGAGAAGGTGGAAAGAATGGAAGCAAATTGAAAGATCTTTGATTCTCAGTTACTGTAGTCACTTAACCTTAAGCTTGAGAAGGGCACATATAATTGACACCACTTTGTGGTGGTCTCTTAGAAGCATTAAACTGCTAGAAGTTGAAGCATCATGGAGAACTGCAGTTCAGTGTCTTTGTTGTAACCTTGTTTTATTTCACATCTGTGTTTCCTTCCTTTTACCAAAAATTAAGGAACGAATTATACAGCCACTATGGAAGAAGATTTCTTATCAAATCCATATCTAAGTGAGAGACAATTTATAATTCAGGGATCACTAATGATGCCCAGAACCCTCTGAATAGGCCTAATCTGGTTCAGAATTTGGGCCTTGACCGAATCCAGTGCACAGACCTATTCTAGTGACTAGGGCTGCCATATGTCCAGAATTTCCCAGGCATATCCGGAATGCAGCAGTCAGAAACAGGGCAGAAATTGATGAAATGTCTGGGAAAAGCCAGACGTATGGCAACCCATGTCAGAAGTCTATATTTTTGTGAATTTCCTTTAAAATAGCTCAAAAAACTTAATGGATTTTCACTTTTTGAAATATGGAAACCCTACTAGTGACCCATATAAAAGCTAGGTTCCACTGCCAACTGCCATAATGGAAAAACTTCAGCGGATGCATAAACATCTCTTAAGCAATTACACCTCATGGGCTTCAGTTAGAAGTAAACGTTCAATATTTTTCCTAATTAAGTTAACCGTATACAAACCAAGCGGATTCCAAAACATAATAGTTTAACATTTAAATGTCTTCTCACAATGTTACAGTTAGGCTTGATATCAGCAATTGGCCCCATTGGAACTGAAGGTTGGGGACAGGACTCAGAAGGGCTCCTAACTCTTTGACCCCATGGAAAAAAGCAGTTGAGTTGAATGACATGGAGGGGGAATTGCAAAAACCACTGTTGCTATTCCCAATAAAATGGCATGGGTAAAATGCCCTACTAATGTGACCTATGCTGGGGCCAGATGAGATTCCCTACAGTAAACAGACTTCAGAGGTTATAATTCCTGAATTTTCATGGAATAAATCCTATTCAAATATTTCAATAACCCACATGTTTTCTTTTTTAAAAGTGTGAAGTGTGCGTAGAGTAGTAGCTGACCTTTAAAGCCCTAAATGGCCTCGTCCCATTATCCTGAAGGAGCGTCACTACCCCCATCATTCAGCCCAGACACCGAGGTCAAGCTCTGAGGGCCTTCTGGCAGTTCCCTCCCTGCGAGAAGTGAGGTCACAGGGAACAAGGTAGAGGGCCTTCTCAGTAGTGGTGCCTGCCCTGTGGAATGCCCTCCCATCAGATGTCAAGGAAATAAACATCTGATTTTTAATGTTTTTAGTGTTTGATGTTTTATTATGCTTTTAATCCTGTTGGGAGCCACCCAGAGTGGCTGGGGAAACCTATCCACATAGGTGGGGGTATTATTATTATTATTATTATTATTATTATTATTATTATTATTAGCATCCATGCTGATGGAAACGTACTTCTCAGTTTCTCTCACTTGGTGATAACTTTTCTATCCATTTCTAATGGCTCACAAATTATACTACTTATGTAACAGCCCACTGGTTTCTGCTGGGGGGGAAATCTGCATGAGTAGAAATGGGCTGGGGCAGGAACCTCCAACATTTTGGGTCTTGTATGGTTACTTGAAGGAAAGGCTCTACCTCTCTTTCAAATCAGAACCAGTGAAGGCGGTGAAGCTCCTCTGTGAGTGCCTGGAGGCGGCTGGAGGATGGATGGCAGCTAACAGATTGAGGTTGAATCCTGACAATACAGAAGTACTGTTTGTGGGGGACAGGAGGCGGCCAGGTGTGGAGGACTCACTGGTCCTGAATGGGGTAACTGTGCCCCAGAAGGACCAGGTGTGCAGCCTGGGAGTCATTTTAGACTCACAGCTGTCCATGGAGGCGCAGGTCAATTCTGTGTCCAGGGCAGCTGTCTATCAGCTCCATCTGGTACGCAGGATGAGACCCTACCTGCCTGCAGACTGTCTCGCCAGAGTGGTGCATGCTCTAGTTATCTCCCGCTTGGACTACTGCAATGTGCTCTACGTGGGGCTACCTTTGAAGGTGACCCAGAAACTACAACTAATCCAGAATGCGGCAGCTAGACTGGTGACTAGGAGCGGCCGCTGAGACCACATAACACCGGTCTTGAAAGATCTACATTGGCTCCCAGTACGTTTCCGAGCACAGTTCAAAGTTTTGGTGCTGACCTTTAAAGCCCTAAATGGCCTCGGTCCAGTATACCTGAAGGAGCGTCTCCACCCCCATCGTTCTGCCCAGACACTGAGGTCCAGTACCGAGGGCCTTTTGGCGGTTCCCTCATTGCGAGAAGCCAAGTTGCAGGGAACTAGGCAGAGGGCCTTCTCGGTGGTGGCGCCCGCCCTATGGAACACCCTCCCATCAGATGTCAAAGAAAAAAACAGCTACCAGATTTTTGAAGACATCTGAAGGCTGCCCTGTTTAGGGAGGCTTTTAATGTTTAATAGATTATTTTACTTCATTTTTCTGTTGGAAGCCGCCCAGAGTGGCTGGGGAAACCCAGCCAGATGGGCAGGGTATAAATAAATTATTATTATTATTATTATTATTATTATTATTATTATTATTAGGCCCCCTTTATACACTTGCCTCTCCAGAAATTCACTTTGTGTGTCGTGAGACCCACCAATATATTTTTGTGTTGCAACCACTGTGGAAATTTTTTATTGACAGCTCAGTGCAACTTGTGAATTAGCCCTCAGTTCCAGCAACCACAACATTCTTTGCAATATAATAAATTATTTCATCAAGCTATTTGGGGTCCAGATGAGCTTTTAAAGATCCTGAGTATGCACATCTGTCATAAATATAAGAAACAAATCCAATTTACTTTACTTAGCTATTCAACTAATTATGGAGCTGTACTTTTTCCAGGCCAGGACTATTCTAGTCTTGCTTCAGATATTGATTATCTTGTTGAATATTCATTCCAATATCTCACTTGCTACTATGTTTGAAGGATGGCACTTTTCATATAGAAATCCAGAAATCTCAGTGGTTGCCACACAAATAGACTGTGTTGACTTCTTCTTGTTGTTGTTGTTTTCTAATTTCAGCCATTTTATTTTTCTGGATTAATGCTTCATATCAGGAACTTTAACAGAAAGGCTTTAGAGAAGAAGAAGAAGAAGAAGAAGAAGAAGAAGAAGAAGAAGAAGAAGAAGAAGAAGAAGAAGAAGAAGAAGAAGAAGAAGAAGAAGAAGAAGAAGAAGAAGAAGAAAGGATGGTGGATTCTTCATAAATACTAAAAGGTTGTTTTAATCTCAGCTAGAAATCTCTGATGGATAGTTTCGACTTAGCAAATTGCAAAATGGGAGTTTAAGATACTCAACAAGACTAAAAGTTAACCTTCTAATTTGCTCCTAATCTCATTACAGCCCCAGAGGATATATTTGCCATAAAGGCAATTGAAGTTTTTGAACTTATCAGCAGGAGGATTTAAACAATCTTGTGGTGAGCAGCATAGAGTAGCCATTGTGAGAATTTTGAAAAGGGTTTCAGGTTTAAGAGGAATGCCTGTATTAGTGTGTGTTGAATCTGCCACTCAAATTCTCATTAGTTTCAAGGTCAAATGATCTGACACAAATAATTTCATGCACAACTGCCCTTTCTTTTGAACACTATAGGAGTTTGACATCTGTAGTCTCTTTGAGCTGCCTTTAAAAACAAGAAGAAATTGGAAGGTCATTAGCAATTTGTAGTAATAAAATGACATTTATTCAGAAAAAAACAAACAAATCATAACTTTCCTACCCACGTCATGAATTCAGCATTGCAAAAAAATTCCAGCACACACGGAAACCAAAAGAGCACTGTGTTCCTCAGCAGTGAGAATCGCTAGCCTCAGTTTGTAATAACTCTAAAACTTCATTATGCATCTACTGTGTCAAATAGAAATATTAACTTTAGGAAATATGAACTATAATGGTTTGCTTTCTGTTATGTACTGAGCTGAATCCTAGAACAATTCCGAGTATATTTCACTTTCTTTCTTTCTTTCTTTCTTTCTTTCTTTCTTTCTTTCTTTCTTTCTTTCTTTCTTTCTTTCACTAATATTTTATTGTTAAACCAGAGGGGCTTACCGATCCATCTCTCTTCACAGGAAACTCTGGGAATTGTAGCTTTGTGAGAGGAACAGGGATCGCCTAGCAATTCTCAGCATCCTTAACCAACTACAATTATTTGGAGGAAGCCATGACAATTAGAAGTTGTATTACAGTGCTTTAAGTGTATGTATGTTGTGAATGTAGCCTTAGAAATTAAAGAATTGTTACAAAGGGAACAATGGAATGGAAGAGTGGCCACTGTCTGAGCCATAGGTGTAAACAAGACTTCAACAGACCGCATGAAATGAGCCTCGGGTAGGGCTTTTCTGATATCCATGCTTTGCAGTCAAACAAAAATCTTATAATAACTTATTCCAGTGGCAGATTATTAATATAACTGGTTTGGGGGATTGAATGAACTGAAGCAGAATAACCTTTAATGAGATCAACATCTATGAGTACTTGTGAGTTATTGCTTATTTTAAAATTCTATTTTATAAAGCATTTCAGTATTTATTATCTTGAGTGCATCACAGAAAGGTGATTTGGGGGGTGGAATAAACAAATCAAGGTCCTTTGTTGGTTGCTTTCATAATTCCTGTAGGAAAACTCTCCATATCTAGGAACACAAGCAAGGCAAGGTGCCCTTTTAAAATGTGAGGGTTGGGGAGGGGGGTTATTGGGTTGTTGTTTTTATTTTGATTGTGTATTTTGTGGTTTTATATTTTGATTTTATTCTGTGAACCACCCTGAGACCTCTGGGTATAGGGCGGTATAATAATAATGATAATAATAATAATAATAATAATAATAATAATAATAATAATAATAGACTTTCCCACCCATTTGTGAAAAGACAAAGGACCCAGAAGCAGAATTTTTGGACTTCCACAGCTCAAGATTTATGGGAAAAAATAGAGCTGTGTGTGGTGGAAGCTGACACAATTCTTCTTTCCAGCTAGTGTCCCTTGTGAACATTAAATACAGTTACAAATATGTAGGTCAAAGGAAACAGCAAACCCAAATGTGAATTTGATATTGAATTGAACGGAGTGTGTGTGTGCATACATGTGTGCACACACACAACTTATTTATACTCCACGCAAAATGCCAGTATCATATAACCTTACTCTCAAAAGCTGCAGCAACAGAAATACTGTGCTGCAAATCCCTCTAAAGTTTACAATATGGAGTCTGGTTTGCATTTCACCTCTGCCAAAAGGGATAAAACAATCTCCCTCTATTCAGATTCTGTAATCATAAAAATAAACGTACTTAGTGAAAATAAAATACAAATCATGTATACAACTATATAATAAAAGTTCCTATTCCGAGCAGATCAGAGGCACTGTTGGTGTGTTGATTTTTATTTTATTTTTCTTTCATTGCAGTTCCTTTTCTTTCCTTCTTTTTTTGCTTTGATACGCTCCACTTTCATAGTTTTGTGCTACAGAAGAGCCGTCATAGTACACAGTATAAATCATTGACTTCTAGAATAAGCTCTATTCTATTTAATTGCCTCTTTCATTGGCTTTGGAAGCTTCTCTAGCATGTGTATGTGTGTGTGTACACGCTATAGTCTAACAAATCACTTGTTGTTCCATTTCAGACCAACCTTCAATTTCAACAGAGCAACCAGGGATTTGAAGAACTACTTATATGTCTAGCTAAGAGCTTGTACAGGTTAAATGGGATTTTTCTTCCTTCCTTCCTTTGAATAGCAGCAAAGGAAACCATTTCACAAACCGCCTTTGAAACTCCCCTCAGATTCAAAGATGGCCTAATGAGTCCAGTAACCAAGTTCATTGTATAGCCTATTAACTATCAGCCCAGTTTTCTGAGCTTCATCTTCAGGAAATGGGATGGGGGCTTTTATCACTTTAAACAAATACAAGCCACGTGCAAGCTCAAACTACAGTTTATGAAAGAAAATAGAATAGTGAAATGTTTTGTGATGTCTTTGAGTTTCATGTTCAGCAGAGTGAATCTGAAGAGTTCCCCGCTTTCCCTCATACCCACAGGATTCTACCATAATTGAAACAAAGGATCTGTACTGTAGTACAGTGCAACTTGAAGCCATAATTCAATCTGGGCAGACCCAGTATGAAATAGCATTGTCCTGAGGAACCTATAGCCCTCCAGGCTAGACAACTCCCCTCATAACGGTGGTTCACTTGATCTTAGACAAAAGGCCTGAGAGCAAATGATGAGAGCTTGAGTCCACAACATCTGGATGGTCATGGGTTCCCCAGCCATATTATATAGGGTAGACAACTCCAGATGTTGTTGGTCTATAACTCCCATCATCTCTGACCATCAGATGGTGCAGATGTAAGCTGAAGCCCAACAACATATACTGTAGAGATCACCACATTGGCTACTCCTGGTGTAGTCAATTGGGTGTTGGACTAAGACTGGGAGGCCTGGTCATGAAATCCTCTTTCAGCTTGAGAACTCTTCAGACAATCACTGCTTCTCAGGCAAACCTATTTAAGGATAAAATGGGATGAACCCCCCCCCCAAATACATGCCAACCATGAGCTTCTAAGAGGAAAGGAAAGATAACAATGTGATAAAATAAATAACCTGAACCTGGCTGAAAATATGTAGCTAAAATAGAAAATGATAATGCATATAGTGATGACTGAGTGGATCTGAGTGGATCCTCCTTATAAGTCCAGAGTAATCTGCAGGTCATATTCCTTTACACACAGAAGTGGGTGTGAGATCATCCTTGTTGTCACCCTATGGAACTGTCATGTGTAACTCTACCCCAGTATCCTATATCAAAGAGCTGTGCTGGTTGGTTTTTCAGACATGTTGACAATCCCTCATGGTGGCAAATAGGTATGGTAAATCCTTGAGGAGGAGCACATCTGGGTCCAGTCAAGACACATTTCAAGAAAAAGTCTGAGGAAATGTAAAGGACTGTTAACTACATTGGCATTGACATCAAACAATATATAAACTCCTAATATAAGGTTAAAATTCGATTGCTTTCACTCATATAATAGCCACTCTGACATTTTTTGTGACTTTCCACCTATTGCAATGGCTTGGTGACAAAACATGATGGAACTAAAAAATGGGGTCATTAGATTTTGGAGCAAGTTCAAGCTTTTTGCTGACAAGCTATTGCATTTCAGGAGGGGTGAGCAATATGAGCTGCCTAAATTGGCTAGAAAGTGCTTATGAGCGGTGGAAAAAGAAATCCTAGTAAACAAGCATTCTGTCCTAATAAAAGGCATTGCTTTGGGGAGTGAAATGTGCTAAACTGTTAAGGTACATGTTGGAAAGATTGCACTCTCTTTGGCTATGCATTTTGAAGATGGTGTGCTCCCTGGTAATGATGTGCTGGACTGGTGTGGGGTAATGGTTAGAGTGCTGGCCTAGGACCTGGGAGGCCAGGAGTCAAATCCACACTCATCCATGGAGCTCACTGGATGACCTTGGACCAGTCACTGTCCCTGAGTTGTTATAAGGATAAAAATGGGGAGTCTCTTTTATAGGTCTAGGTATCTCCTCCCACATTCTGCTTAAATGACAGTATTCAACGAAATGTTTGTGCTAGTGCAATGATTAGTGCCAGCAGAATGGGGAGAGGGTTCAATGAGGACAACCAATCTATGTGAAGGGTTGATTCCTTTGTGTACTTGCAAAGAATCTATTCTCCTTGCACAGTGTCCTCTTGAGTGAACCTAACAGTATCACATAATTCCAGGGCATAAGCACAGTGCATGTGCCTACTGAACCAATGTCTTCAGTAACAAAAATGACACCAAAAGTTTCAAGTAATGCAAAGGATAGCATTTGGTAGGCACTTCACATTACTATTCAGAGCCCAATTGTGCAAGATCTAATGAAATGGTTATTAAATACAATCACACCCACTAATGTCCACATAACGTATGACTTTTTTATCCCTGAGCAATAGGATTTATGATCCCTCAGTAATGTTGTCTTAAGTGCCAGCAATTCTTTTCTAAAATAGCCTCTTTCCACCATTGTATGAAGACATTACACTGATAAGCAGAGCATTAGAATTCAGAGCATTGGTTAACTCTTCCGCCAAATTATTCTGATACGTAAGTAACAATGTGGCGATATGATTTATACTCAAATTAAGCTTCCAAAAATTATGCACCATTAAGATTCTGAACAGTCCACTCAATCTTGAACAATATTCTGATATTCATTTTGCTACGTCTCGTATTTTCTGTCTCTGGACACACTTAAGCAGTTTAGCATTGGCAGGAAAATATTTTGTTTCCCTTTCGCAACTTGGCAAGCTGGTCAAATGTGCAGCCAAGAATGATATAAAGAACCTCCAACTGTCTCTGTTCAATTTGTCATTCTTTCATCCATCACATTTCAAGAAGATGGATGATCAGCCTTTTGTTTTTCATTAGATCCTAACCCAGATCATTCAAATAGGGAGGTGCTGATGCAGAACACCAACATCCCTGCGGTGGGTCACTGGAAAACTAAATTTCCTGCTCCCACCCAGTGAGAGAACTTGGGTTTTTTTCAGCTGTCAGAATAGTGTATATTTTAATGAGGTGCTTGAATAAACAAAGCTACAGGGGGTTGGGTTTGTGTGTGTCTGTTAGTGTTCATTCACACACAGCCAGATTTTCTGTTATGTGTGCATACAAGGACTCATGAGGATATACATTCACAATCATGTATGTTACACTCCCTAAGGGCACTTTAACAAGTACCATGTGCACATGGTATCCATATTATGCTGGAATTTGTGGCAGGAGTGATGGAGAACCTTTGGCCTTCCACATGTTATTGGACTCCCAGCTTCCATCAGCCCCAGCCAGCATGGCAAGCCGAGCACCTGGGGGGCTATAGGCTCCCTACTTTGTGGTACAGTTTAGATCTAGGAAGAGGGCATCAGCTTACACTACAAAGTGCTGTGCATTACATGGGTGAAAGGGTGAGCATCCAGCAAGGCAGTGACTGTCTGCCTTTAGCTGCTTTTAAGTAACCTTGGGTGGGCGTAGGGCTCTCTGCCCAGCTGCACCTTCTGCATCCCCACCCACTTCCTCAGGGCACCAGTTTATAAGGCCAGGGGAATGAGCATGACCCTTAGTGGAAGTGGTAGAATTTCGTCTACTTCCCAGCACTTCTTGCTGAGTGACAAGGGTAAAAGGGTTGTAGCTCAATGAGAAAGAATGCAAAAAGTTAAAGTTACAGTTTCTATCCCTGGGCATCTCCAGGTAGAAAACCCAGGTAGAAATTTTTTTAAAAGGCATATTAACTACCCAAATAGACATCCTAGAGACTATCCCACCAATGTGACAGCAATATATGCAGTTCATCATCCATAACATATTATCATATTATTGTTTTGTTCTTGTTTTTATTATGTGTTTTCTATCCTGAATTTTCATGTTGTGAACCACCCTGAGATCTATGCATGAAGACTGGTATACAGATTTACGGTAATAAATAATAAAGCTGCTGTCAATATTGACAATATATTGGGCTAGATGGAGCAAAGGCTTGACAGGCCATGTTCCTAAGCTCTTGCATTTCCACAACAGCCACAGCATCAGCAAAAATGTTGAGTGCTCTAGTGACTTCTTCTTCTTCAGCTGCTACTAGTCGCTTCCTGCCTGCCTATCATGCTCATCTTCTGAGTCTTTCAGTCTACAATCATTCTAGACCAGGGTTTCCCAAACCTGGGTGTCCAGCTGTTTTTTTTGGACTACAATTCCCAATATCCTGAACCACTGGTCCTGCTAGTTTGGGATGGTGGGAGTTGTAGTCCCCCAAAACAGTTGGAGACCCAAGTTTGCAAAACCCTGTAGACAGATAGCAACATGTTGAAGGCAAGGATGAACTACATTCCAGATTGAGGAGAAATTATTTTTATGCCACAGATAGGTTCGTGCTGACTCAGCCTCTAACTCCCTGCAGATAGAACATCTTCTGTAGCAAAAGAATGCTTCAGCCCACAGCCCACCTCACCCTGGAGCTGTCCAAAGTCCTGCTCTCTGCTTGGACTTGACTTGGACCAAACATTGGACCTCCTGCTCCCATAGAACTGGATGAAGAGCTGCTTTTCTCCCAACCTCTCATTTCTGATTGGCTTAGGGAAGTATGGAGGAGGGTACCCTTGGGCCCTGGTGATATAATCTCATCTAAAGTTGACCAAAAAGTGCAGAGACTCATATTGGCAGGAAGTCCCTTGGCAAGCCTTTGGTTCAGACTGATCCAAGCTGGGTGAGGATGCCCATGTGATGTAGAAAGGGGGAGGCTTAACTGGCCTGGTTCTCACTTTATGGTGGAGAGATCAGCATCATTCAATTTGCATTCATGGTTCACATTTTGCTGTTCATTGTGGATCCCTGGAATTAATAAAGATGTGGCCCTTTCGTAATCCCATGTCTGCCTCCTGCCATCATTCCAGACTGTGAGAGCATTGGTAATTTATCAACAACTACATCAAGGATGTTTGCGTATAAGCCTACAGTTTGCTTGTAGTTATTAATACGAAAATAACAATGAGCCATTGTTCTTTTAAAACTATTTTGAGTCATCCCATGGACCCTGAGGGCCTGACGTTTGGAGTAGAAATATTGTGGATCTCTCTGCTGGTGTGCATTTGACTTTAAACAAAAGCAGAGAACTGTCACACATGAAAACATTCTTTAAAATCTTGTTGGAATCACTATAGATGAAAAAAACAAAAGGCTGTGTGATCAGCTCCATGTGCCCCAAATGGCTTTGTATGTCAAGGATGCCTGACAGCAGTCCTCCCCAACCCCCGGCCCTGCAATACACAGTCTACAGAAATCCAATTTTGAAATATAGAGAAGGGAGGTCTCATGAAGAAAAATGGCAAAAGGTGTCATGACATATCCGCAGGCCCTTACTAACCCCTAACATATGCCTCTGGATTGCAGCCAGTGGTTTCCCTACTGCACATTATAGATATTAACATTTCTGTCCCACCCCTCCCATATTCCCCAATGTCAGGCATATCCTGGGCTAATCTTGAGGAAGTCCTCGAAATCCAGTTTAATTCCTATTCCGAAATGTTACATCCGGCCAAAACTTCAATTTGAAAGAAACATAAACATCTGGGTGCTTGCCAATGAGAAAAACATGAAACCAGAAGGTTTGATCCAGATACAGCCATGAGCGCAAGAATGCCACGCAGAGCCTGTGACAGCAGTGGTCATTGTTGGGCATCTGCTGAGACCCTTGCCCAAGCAGTTGGTCCTCTGCCAACTCCTACAGTCCCCTTTTCCCGCTGGCTGCTCCTATTTGCTATCACTGCCTATTTACTTTCCCTCTCCGAGCTTGCAAACTGGGACAATAGCAGGAGTCGTTACCTTGATTGAGTGCAGAGGGCAAAGGTGAGTGGATGGGCAGTGGTGACTGTGGTGAGGAGAAGGGGGTCCCACTTAAAGAGGGAGGCATGGAGCCAGCTGGCCTGAGAGCTCCCCAAACCTGGAGGTGCCTTTGGTGCTGTGAACAAGAATTATCTAATCAATTGTGTTGATGTGGATGCACATTTTGTATCTGTGTCAAGATGGCCAAGTTGCAAATACTCATTCAGAAATAGATATCTGTCAGGGGTGGGAGTCAGGAGCAGGTCAGCAGTAGAACACCTGGTGTCAGTGAAATCAAATCTTTATTCAAAGAAGCCAAAACAGCACAGGTCTAGTGATCACAGCAACTCTTCCCAGTAGGTCTTGCCTCCAAGAGGCAGTTGTGAGGACTGAAGGTGTCAGGAGTATGGGCAGGAGTCAGGCTCTGGGGCCTGTAGTGCTTTGCAGGACTGGGGCCTGCCTCAGCTTGTCCTGGAGAAGCAAGGCGTGGCCACACAGGTGAAGTCCTCAGCTTGTGCTGGAGAGGCAAGGAGTAGTCACCCAGGTGAGGCCACTTGAGATCTCACTGCACCTGGTGGCAGGAGCTGGAAGGGATAAAAGCCCAGCATTTCCCTTCAGCTCTTTGCCACAGCAACGCTATCCCTGCCTGGTTGCCTCTGGCCTCTTGCTCCTTGGACCCTTGCCTTGCCGATGTCTTGATCCTTGCTCCGTGGACCCTTGCCTTGCCAACGTCTTGATCCTTGCTCTGTGGACCCTCGCCTTGCCGACGTCTTGATCCTTGCTCCGTGGACCCTCGCCTTGCCGACATCTTGATCCTTGCTCCGTGGACCCGTTGCCTTGCCGACGCCTTGCTCCTTGCTCCTTGGACCCTTGCCTTGCTGACGCCTTGATCCTCGACCCTTGTACCTTTGCCTTGCTTCTTGTTCCTTGGACCTTCGCCTTGCTTCTTGTTCCTTGATCCTTCGCCTTGCTCCTTGCTCCTGGGACCCTTGCTTTGCCTTTGCCTTGCTCCTTGCTCCTTGGACCTTCGCCTTGCCGATGCCTTGCTCCTTGACTCCCAGACCTTCGCCTCTGCCTTGCTCCTTGACCCTGTGACTGCCTGCTGCTGGACCCTCAGCCCTGCACCTGTTCCTGCTTCTACACCACCATCTTGCCTCTGGTCCTGACGCCCGCCGACCGGACCGTGACAGAAGGTCTCCACTTTCCCACTGCTCTGTAATGCTTCTCCCTCGGTTCCTTCCCCAGCAGCCTCTTTGCTCCACCCTCTTCATGTTCTGGGAGACCAGCGGAGTTGGTCATAACAGGAGGGGGAGACTCCCTGGCTTCTTCAGCAACCTCCCTCATCTCTGCCTCTTAGCCCCACTCCTCTCAGCCTCTGCTTCTGCGTCTGATTCTGGGCTACTATCTGCCACAGCCTCTTCCTGTTCACCAATTCCTGTTGCCTCTTCAGCTTCTGACACCTCCTCCAAGTCTCCGCCATTTTCCCCTTCTGACCACTCATCATCGTCTCACCGCCAATCCCCTGGCTCTGAGCCTTCTTCCCCTGGGGATGCCATTGGGGTTCCCCAGCTGGTGTCTCTCACCACTCCTCAGCACCCAGCCAGTCCATGACAATATACATTATGTTTGTGACTTCCAGGGCCCATGTGCCAGTGGTCAGCTGAGCCAGATGCAAGGACTCGGCAGAAGCAGAGGCAAAAAAAGGGGCTACATTTAAGCAGCCATGGGTCAGAGGTTTCCACACAACCACAGCTCCATCCAGTAAAGCAAGGGACATGATCACAGTTCAACAACCCATTCCAGCCCACCAAAAGCAACCAAGGAGGATATGGAACAAAGCCAGAGGAGAAGCAGTGTCTAGGAAGAGTTTTGAGGACTGGGCAGGGAAGTTGAAGAGCCACATTTCTCTCTCACACCCACACACCATCTCTTCGCTAGAAAAACACAGAAGAAAGAAGAAAAGAAGCACTTTATTGACATGGAAATTAAAGAAGGAGCTCTGAGACCAAAAATGCCCGGTTAAATCTTACTGCATGTGATATGTCTTCCACGACCAGTTGTAATTCTTTATCTAGATCAATCGGCTTCCCTACCGACAGTACCTCCATCTTGCCTGGATTAAGCTTCAGTTTGTTTGCCCTCATCCATCCCAAAACCACTTCTAGGCACTCGTTCAAGTGTTCCACAACCTTAAATAAAGAAATAATAATCAGCAATATACTTTCCTCAGCTGAATCATTATCATTCTAAACCTGAAGAAAATGTAATCCCCTCTCCTTCTAACATAAAACAGTCACAAAGTGAAAGATTGTCCTCCGACTTGCATTTCACATAAACAAAGCAGTTTCAGCTCCGAGCTACTGAACTTCTCACACATAAAATATACATCTGGTCTAAAACTGTCACACACTGGATGTTTCACTGCCTCTTTTTATATACCTTGATTCCAAAACTCTAAAACAATGTCAGGCTCACACTGGAATAAAATTTACATTCCTTTGTGCATAGCAAATTAAATTTCACTCCAGAACAAACAAGACTGACATTTTCAAAAGGCCCTTTTCTTTTGAACACACATATATGGATTACACTAATTGGAGTCTTGTGAACCTCATATTCTTAGCGCCCCGTCAGTCAACCTATCCACTTTCCTCAATAAACATGCCTTTCCATTTACAAATAAAATTAAATCAACCTCATTCCCCATAGCATTCAATCAAACTTACAAAGATAAAGTATCATACGCCCCACTGCTCTTCTGCCTTGCCATGTTCTGCGAAGTTGTCAGAAGCAAAGGGGCTTATGGATTCATGTCATGATATTAATTCAGCCCAATATATCCAGAAGAGTAAGGGTATATTTTACTCTATTTTTAAAATGAATGATGCGCCTAATGAGGAAAGGAGAGCTAGATTGAAGCATGGAGGACTTGAAGGAAATACAAAAGACCTGGAAACTTCCTTTGAGTCACTTCCCAAAATTCACTAGTTAAAATGGCTGAAAATAACTTTGGCAGCATCGCTTAGATCACCATTGTTGATCACTGACCTGCTCTGCACGCCACACTAAGCCAAACCATGGTTTAGTGCTTCAGTCCTGCTGCTCCTGCTCACTGAAGACAAACCATGAGCTGCAACCCAAGTTTGCCATTGGATTACCCCTTGTGATCTGCCTAGGGGAGATCTCGCACATTTCCTCATTCACTCAGCAATAGTTTGGCTTACCATTATGTGCAAACTGGGCCATAGTGTGAGTCACTTGGAAAACTCATTATCATTTGGTGCTAATCTCACTAAGAGATTATTCCAGAGAGCTGCAGCAATACGAATAACTGAGTCATAGAGTTGGATGGGAAGTCCATCCCCCTGTCAATCTGCTGCTATAGCATAGAACAGCAGTCAGCAACCTAAGGCCCATGGGCTGCAAGTGGCCCACGGGGGTCGTTTAACCGGCTCATGGACCACCACCGCTCGCTAGGGGACCCCCACTGCCCGCTCGGTCGGCTCCCGTGTACCACACTAAGGCGGCGCGAAGCAGAGAGGGGACCACCTTCTGCGATGCTGGCTGGCTTCCTATTGGCTGCAGGAAGCTCCTGCGGCCAATGGGAAGCAGTGCACGCCTACTCCATGCCGGAAGGAGGGCCGGAAGGAGCATTTGCACATGCATGCGTGTGCATGCACTCAGACCCACTGAGGCGTCTGCGGGACCATGAACTGTCCCAAGCCACAAAAACTTTGCTGACCCCTGGCATAGAACCATGACACTGAATGTGAATAATAGAGTTTAACAGAAACAAACACTATATTTATACAGCCAATTCTTCAACCGTTGTTTGATAGGGGCCCAGCTTTGTACTTGAAACATCAGACATGCACTAAATGCCTTTCTATTCTTATAAGTGGCAGAGAAGTGGCTTCGGCATCCATTTCAGGCACTATCATATCCATTTGGGGCGAGATCTCACCCCAAATTGGTGTGATCTCACCCTAAATTCAGAGTGGTGCCAGCGCTACTTCTCCACCAACAGCAGATGCTGCAGGACGCACAGTGGCAGAGTGGGTGCTGCAGGCAGTGGCAGGTATGGCAGTGCTGGTGGCAGCGGCAGGGTGGTGCATCCTGCTTCAGGTGATGAAGCGGGATGTGCCGCCCCTGCTCACAATCACAATGAGTGCTTTTTCCTGGCAGGGATCTTCCTGGACTGCATGGAAGATAGAACCGTGTCTGTGTGTAAGGCACTTGCATGCCTGGAATGCAGCCAACTGTATAAAGGTGAGCTTCTTGCTCTCCTCAGTTTTGCTTCCCACCCCACTTTTGCCTCTGGTCAGAAATGACCCACTGGGAGGGACAGAGCTACTACTCTAGCTTCCTAGCAATTGGGTCACTGTTGCTTGCAAGGAGTGAGAGGGGAGAGGTAGTGAGTTGGCCAGTGCAGTGCAACTGGATTGTCTCTGTTGATGAATTTGCCCCGTGCCAACCCCACAACCACCTTGGGCCTCCCTTTCTCCCTTAGTAGACAACAGGGACCTGCTTGCTGAGAAGCTAGAGCAGCAGCTATTTGCCACCAGCGAGCTGCTTCCAGCAGGCTGCCCCAAAGGCGATGTGATAAAATGGAGGGTTTCGTTGTCAGCTTCTGAATCCAAATCAAGTTTGAGGAAACCTCTCTGTACATTTGTTAGCTGTAGACAATCTTGGCTCAAGCCTGCAGTTTAAATGCTAAAATCTCTCTCATGTTTGTCTTGGCTAATTGCTAATTGAGAAAAAGTGATATTTCACTTCAAACATAATTAGTAACCTTCTGTTGTTTCATTAATTTGTCCTCTGGATTAAAATTGGTTATTTATTTATGAGTCGCCTTTTACATATATCTTGAGGTGCTTTACAAACATGCAATGAAAGCAGCTAAAATAGTTTAAAAGGCAGTACGTACAGCGAAAATAAACTGAAGGTTAGTTTTAAAACAATGCAAAATGAACACCAAATGCAGAGGCCTTTTCATTCTGCTGGCCTTGTCTTCCATCCATCCATTCATTCCAGAAACTCTGATTGTCTAAAGATCCAGGAACATAATGTATCTTTCAGCTGTTGTGTGTTGTCAGTGCCACAATACCATTTTCTGGTGCCACCACTAGGTGTCTGGGAATGAATCTAATCTTTGCTATTGATGGACCTGAGGAGAATTTGCAGTGCTAATCTAAATGCCCAGGTAGGTTCATATGGATGAATGTGGTACTTAAGATAATATGATGTTTGGGTGCAAGTTCTGGTTCCTGATGATCTGTGACAGGTTCTGGTGGGAATCCTGTTTGTGAGTCACTAGTTCACTAATTCTGTCAACCAAATTCATTTATTTACATTAAAATGTATAGGCCACATTTCAGCTGACAAAACACCCAAGGCAACATACAATTATATTAAAGAATGCAATATGAAAACAAATTATATTACAGAAGCTGAGAAACGCAAACATTGTTCGTCAAACCTGTCACAAAGAGAGGGGGAAAGGAATACAGATTTTGCAGAGTAAGGTGGTTTTTGAAGTAGCTCCCCCAATTCTCACTTTTTATTGCATCTAAAATGAGTGAGGACCCCCCCCCCCAAAAAAAATAATTTGTTTCTGTATTCAAGGAATACTGTACTCAAAGAGAAGTATGCAATCCGTAGAAATGAAAAAAATATACAACAAAAATCACTTTGCTATCCTATAAGAAATCAAAGTATAAGAAGCTAACAGAATTCATGGATCCATTTCACATGCAAGGCAGTACCAACAATATATCAGCAAGCAAATGAAAACTAGATAACTCCATCAATTACAGAGCAAATTATTACAAGCAAATTTACAAATAACTATGTGAATGCATTGACTTTCTGAAATTAATCCTTTCCCCCACTCTTTTCTACTTCTCCAGTTTTCTCTTCAGAAATTGGTTGTTCTTATTCTCCTTGGTGCTCCTCCTAGCCTCTAACTGTTTCATTCCCCTCTCAGACTCATTGTTCCTTCGCTGCTGCTCTGCTTTCATCTTTATCCAGTCAGATCCCCAACTCTGAAATATTTTTATCTGCCACTTCTCTGAAGTCCCAATATGGTTTGGTCCATTTCCTCAGCACTAGAAGAGCCAGAGAAATGTGTTTCCCCCTTCTGTCCTTCATATTCTGTAACTTTCACAGGCAAATGATTGGTATCCTTCATTTGTGTTGATGCATAAATATGACTGTCGGTAGTCCTCACTCTCCAAACTATATGCTCAATGTCTCACTGGCTTGAAAGGCTGTTTCAGGAGCTTTTGAAAGTCTGCTTTCATCTTAGTCATCTCAAATCATCCGAGACTCAAACTGTAGATGCTCCGAAAGTTCAGAGGTTGGCTTGAAAAGCAGCAATATTCATTAGGTTTGTTGTTGTTTAGTCGTTTAGTCGTGTCCGACTCTTCGTGACCCCATGGACCATAGCATGCCAGGCACTCCTGTCTTCCACTGCCTCCTGTAGTTTGGTCAAACTCATGTTCGTAGCTTCGAGAACACTGTCCAACCATCTCGTCCTCTGTCGTCCCCTTCTCCTAGTTCCCTCCATCTTTCCCAACATCAAGGTCTTTTCCAAGGATTCTTCTCTTCTCATGAGGTGGCCAAAGTATTGGAGCCTCAGCTTCACGATCTGTCCTTCCAGTGAGCATCACATAAAATATTTGAGGAAGGACACCCTGAAAGGGAACCAAAGGGATTCTGCGCATGTAGTGAATTTTTCTGACCGCTAGGTGTCATTACATGCCCCACCATAGCAACACAGCAAAGTTTTCAGGGGCAAAGATGGTGGAAGTATGAGCAAGTCAGGTGGAATTTGTGATCTCAGAAGCAGTCTGTTGATAAGATAGAATGAAACATGATATAGTATGGAAGGGATTAGTGTCATCTTTCCCTGTATGTTTTGATGCTGGTCTCAAATTCATTTCTCTTTCTCTTTCTCTCTCTCTCTCTCTCTCTCTCTCTCTCTCTCTCTCTCTCTCTCTCTCTGTGTGTGTGTGTGTGTGTGTGTACACACATATATATAGGATATATCCTATCTGAACCATGATTATTCCATACAGAGATACCAAACACACAGGTTTAAGCTATGAAAATTCTCATTTCCAGCTTCTTCTTTTTTAATGTGTCATCCAACCGACGAAGGAATCCATCTATTCTATCCTATGCTATTTTATTGAGTGAATTGGGTAAATTGGCACCAGGGTGTGAGCCAGTTTAAATACATTGGCTGTATAAAATGTAAGTCCTGATAAGTTGTATAAAAGCTGTGGCTCTTCTCTTTATTCCTGGCTGCAGGGGCAAAGGACTTCATACAAAATCCAGACACAAAATTTTACAAAACTCAAAGTGATCCTCATTCACCAGTTCTACTTCAGAAACAAAACCGGGTAATTCAGAACTTCAACATCCATGGAAAAATTTCTAGGGATGGGGAGAGTTTCAAAATTTATCTTTGTGGCTGTGCAGAGGTATAGATGTACAGAGCTGTACAGAGGTTACAGATGGGAGCTGTAGTCCAAAACATCTGGAGGGCATCAAGCTGATCTAGTCCAACATTTTTCACAAGAGTCCGGCACTTGGGA
This sequence comes from Zootoca vivipara, assembly GCF_963506605.1. Lineage (NCBI taxonomy): Eukaryota > Metazoa > Chordata > Lepidosauria > Squamata > Lacertidae > Zootoca > Zootoca vivipara. The sequence continues at coordinate 34,738,799 of NC_083279.1, forward strand.
ACCTATCAGAAATTGGCCAGGCCCATTAGCCCATTGGTGGATTGTGGTCTACCTTCTTGCTCCTGGTGTGTATAAGCCTGAGGGGCCTTGATGGATAAAGACTTGTGGGAAGAGATTGTACACCAGTGGTATACATGCTTTGAGTCCAAAGTGACCCGGGTTCAGTCAGTTCCAGCACTGGGGAAAGACTCCTGTGTGAAACTCTGGAGAGTGAAAGTATAGACAATATTGGGCTTGCTGGACTAACAATAAAGGGCAGCTTCTAAGGTTTGGTTCACTTGTTCCTGCACAAGACTTCAAACAGCACTATATATATTTTTAATGATCTGAGGAAAAAACTAAAATTTATTGGCTTTAAAAGGAGCACTTGCCAAGTTATGCAATGACATAAATCTTGCAGCAGTGGCAATTTCTTAGTGGTGGAAATCACATATTGGGAAAAGTTATAAAATGTAAAATGGGGGGGGGGCAGCAAAGTACAATTTGTGCTACAGTTTCTGTCATCAAAGCTTAATGGGTAATGGTAGCAGTCAAAAATGAGACACAACCTTCCACTCCATCCCTGCATAAGCCTGTAAAACAACTCTTCCATGCTTCTCTGAGGCCATGAACTGTTAATATTATGAATGTCCTCTATATTCTTTTCTTCCTGAAGTCCGTAATATTCTTGTAAAATAAGTCAGTAAAAGCCAGCATTTATTTCTTATCGCATTGGGATGAAGCAGATGCAAATAAAAATAAAATGCTATTGTATGCCATAACTGTAGAATGGGGCTTTTTGGAGACATAATGCTCATAAAATGGTTTAAATGCAAAACAGTGCATGCATTTCATTTGCATTAGCAAACCTCCAAATGCTAATCTCAAGAGATAAGTGAAATCACAGTTGATTGCATCCATAACTGGCTGTTATGCAGTGTTTCTCAGACAATCAGGAACCCAGCAGCATAACGTGGTCTCATACAGAAGCTATTCAGGGGTCAGAAAGCAAAGCTTTATGAATTGGGGGAGAGGGAAAAGATTATGAAGGATAAAAGGATGATCTTTCATATCAGGTTTTATGGCATCATATATTGCATGGATTCAATCTAAAAGATTATGCTATCCATATAGGCAGCATGGAAGGAGAAAGCAATAAGGCAGCCAACATGTGTCTTTCTGCTTCGTAGGACAAAGCGAAGGGAATGTGTCACCTTCCTGAATGAGTTCACGTTCTTGTTATGTGTGTGTGGGATGATATAAGTAGATGATATAAATTTCTAGCCATGAATACTATTTCCTAGGATATGGGCTGTTTCTATAAATAAAAAAAGGAGGGTGAACCAACATGCATACTTTAGCTCATAATTACAATGACAGAATCATGGAGATAAAGAATAACATGCTGGAAAGCTCCCCACAATATTTCTAGTCCAAAGGTTGCTACTGGTCTAGCATTCTGAACATGAAGAATGTCTGTCCTAGCTTTTTACTGATACCCCTTCATCTTAGAAAGTGCTTCAACAGCTTTCCTAGGCAGCCGGTTCTGTTGTTAATTCTTAAAGCAAGTATCAGGAACTTGTGGCCCTCTGAGTGTCTCTGGACTCCAACTCCCAACAGCCAGCATGGCCAACAGAGAAGGATGATGGGGAGTTGTAGCCCAGCAACATCTGGAGGAAGACAGGTTCTCCATTTCTTTTCTTTTAACTAAGGCCTAGTTTACATGTCTATGAATTAACTTGTTTCTGCTAATGAGCCATCACTGATCTAACATCGCAGGCAGAATGTTCGCATCCTCTCCTCTTTATTAGGCACAAAGTTTACAAGAGGCTATGAAATGACTAATGCAATCATCCAAAATGAACCCTAGCATATTCAGATGATCAACAAGTGCATTTGTAAATGTAAAAGGCTGCAATCATTTAGATATACAGGATTGGATCGAGCTGATGAAAAGCTGGCTCTGTTTAAAGTTCATAGCGAAAAGTCCCTTTAAATATGTAAGGAGCTCTTTCTGAAATATTTCTTGTGGCAGTTACTTGTGACAATAGGAACAATTTCATGGGCATTTTGATTTTTCGGTCCCCTGGAGTTTGCATGGGAGTTACGATAATTGCTTCCATTGGTTTCTGTTGTTACACTTCTGTATTTTCTTGAAAGAGTCTTTGAACAACTCACAGGCCTTTAATAGACCTCTTGTTCACCTGGAATTGTTAGGGCAGAGGAAGTTATCCGCTCCCCCCCCCCCCAATAATCAAGCTTGCCTGACAATTAAAGTTTTGGCACAGGTCTTTGTTCATCCACCCACAACGTCTGGAGATGTCTGGAACAGGCCCTTTTTTGAAATGTTGTTTAGTTTTCACACTTGGATGGTTTTAAGTCCCTTATTCCTTTTTTGTGTATATGTGGCTAACGGATGTATTCATTTGCTTCTTGTTCTGCCAAGCATACAGAAGAGAATGCAGAGCAGAAACGGGCTGGAGCCTTCACTGGTTCAGGGCCCAGATCATTACTGTTTCTTATAACGACCTAAGAAAACTTTAAGCCAGGAAGCTTCACCTCTTTCATGCAAGGAACCACAAGATGTATAAGCAAGAGATCCTGCCAAAATGATGACATCTTCAGAGCAGCATTCTGCAGTATTACAGCTCTAGTTTGTTATACTAATTAGAGCCTCGGGTTATGCACGGTTTTTAAGAGTGTGGATGTAAATTTTGCTCCAGTTCTTTTGGAAGATGTGACTTTTCAAGTCTTCATTTTCTTCATCTGTTCAGGATCAAAAGTTATTTTGATCCCGAACAAGTATCTGTAATGTAATCTTTATAAGAGGTTGTGAATCCTTCTGAGTTTGCAGAATCTAAACGATAACGTTAATTTACTTCTTCAGCCCCGCTTATCTTTGGCAAGCATAGCAAAATAGACAATTTGTTGATGGGATCACTTAATCTATAAAACCTCTCAAAAATAACATGATTTCATACCTGGTTAAAATGATCTGCTAGCGCTACTTTTTAATGGGAGGGGGGCAGCTTTGAAACATGGATGCTTTGCTAGTGAATACTGTGCTGCTGAGCTCAAAATCAGAATTTATCCAGGACACAACTGCACTGATGCAATAGACTGTCAGTTACAAAGTCTTGTTAGATGGTGGACAGGTATGCAGGCTGGTTTAAGGTATTTTGCTATGCTAGTCAAGCAACATAATTCCTTCTTTCCTGGCTCTAAGGACTGCCATACCCCAGGCAGCAAAACTTTTGATATGAACTATCAACATGTCACCATCTAAAAGCACAAAATAATCTACATAAAAAGGATTCCTCAAAAAGCCAAATGGCAAATGATATATCAAGTAACATACCTGTATATGCATTAAATAAATGGGGGGGGGAGAGAGATTTGCCTTGTATCCATATCTCCGTGTGTTTGCTGTAAAACAAAGTGAAATGGGTGGCATTCAGCACTATTCCTCCTCAGAGTAGACCAAATTAATGGACATCACTCTTCTGTATCTTATCAGATTCTTCTTGGTCAGAACTAGACAATGCATGATCTCCTATGGAAGTCGCCCAAGGAGATGCGAAACAGTGTCCATTCTCTAAGATGTCTTGACCAAGAATGACCAACAGTTCTGTTAAAATAAAATGAAAACTCTGTGATAGCATGTACAGTACTTCATACATGCCCACACTTCCATCCCTATTTATTCTATGCATACATATAACTTTTAACACATTGAGACAGATGGGGGATGTTAAAACTTTGCTCTCGCGTGTGAACTTTCAGCCTGTTGAAATCACCAAAGCTATTGTGACGGTGAATACAATAGTTTTCTCTTATTCCTAATTCATTCTCGACTGTTTGCTTTTGCTCTTAAAAAAAACACCCTGAAAATAATGGAGCAACATGCAGAAATGCATGCTTTGCCAAGTATCTTATTCCAAAACTTGTAACATTTGGTTTAATTTATAAATGGACATTATGCCCTCTTTAATAATGCTTTGTACGGCTTCTTTGAGAATTAGTGAGAGCCTAATGTCATACATTCTCAAAACAGATTTATAAACCCAACCTACAGGTGAAAGCCATTTCATTTGTCTTTTTTACCTGGCAGTTGGGAATCATTTATGTTGGGGTGGGGGAAAACAAAAAACAAACAAACCATTCTTTTAGGAGGCGTCATGGGGATAAAGTGTAACTTTTGCTTGCACATTCATTCTGCTCATCCAAAAATAATCTGTGGCCAGATGGCGAGGGTGGAGGAAAGTGACATATAAGCCAGGAAAAGCAGACTGACATTGTTTCTATAAAAATATGGGCTACATGTAGCAATATAAAGACTTCTTTGTTCAACGTAGACTGTAGACTGATATTTATGGGGGGAGTTCGAATGGTTGAATGGCTCCAAAGTAGCACAGATCTTGTAGCTTGATTTTAACCTTGCTTCCTAAACATCTTCTGCCAATGGTTGCTGGGACTCATTGGTACTGGTAAGGTGGAAGTCAGAGCCAGAGCCAGTGGCAAACAGAACCAACTGGTTTTGTCTCCATTCTCCTCCCTGTTTAGGATCCATGCCAACATTTCTATTTAACAGATATAAAACTGAGGCAGAACCTGGACCCTGTGATCATCATCATCTGAGGTCCGGAGGGTGGCATCATGAGAACAGGTCTTTTCAGGGGTGGCTCCCCATTAGTGGAATGCTCTCCCTGAAGAGGCTCGCCTGGCACCGTCATTACATGTTTCTAGGCACCAGGCAAAATCATTCCTTTTTAATGTAATGCTTTGATTGACTGCTGGTTAGACTAATGCTGCTGCTCCGCATATTAAGAATGTGCATTACCAGTTCCATAGAACAAAATGTGTTGCGTTATTAGAATCCTCCTTTCCAAATTACATATGTGAAATGTTTTTTCTCAAAAATAAATGTATTTGTATTGTAATGAAAGCATGATTAAGGGGAAAAGCACACCTCTTCCACACTCTTATTAATAAACAAGACTTTGCAGTGTTTAGACTCAGTGCTTTAAAATTTATTTTTATGTTTTTGCCTTTTCAAATCCTGCAGTGAACACCTGTCTGCCGGCTGAGACCCATGCTTGATTTCCCAGTTTGCCCCAATCTTCAACTTCCAGGATTATTCAGGAACTGAAGCAGGAAAATTACATTACTTGATTGTCAGATGGTCTCATTGTACTGGCCTCAACCATACATGAACTTCTGTCGCCCTTAAACTTTACAGGTTAATGAGATCAGTTATGTAATTGAGAACATATAAATATGACAGAAACAGATGGCAGTAGAGCTTCATGTATGTTGGGCAGACCTGGAAGCCAACTGGAGTGAAAAAGGCACACTCAATTGCCTGCGGGGTTCTTGCTAGCTACACTTTACTGGTTTAGTTGTTTTAGAGCATTTCAGTCTCAAAATATATCAGACAAAGATTGTTTAGCCAATTTATTTGATTAAGTAGTACTACTAGCTACATTTTGACTGGTGCATCGAAGATGCCCTGCATTCTTTCATTGAGTGACAATGGGGGGAAAATTGGAATGAATTTTCTGGACTTATTTTAATGTGTATTTTAGCAAAATACACAGATCGTGTGTATTTTATAGGACAGATCGTGAAGCTGAGGCTCCAATACTTTGGCCACCTCATGAGAAGAGAAGACTCCCTGGAAAAAACCCTGATGTTGGGAAAGATTGAGGGCACTAGGAGAAGGGGACGACAGAGGACGAGTTGGTTGGACAGTGTTCTCGAAGCTACGAACATGAGTTAGACCAAACTGCGGGAGGCTGTGGAAGACAGGAGTGCCTGGCGTGCTCTGGTCCAGAAACGGGTAACAATACTTCACTTTTAATTATTATTACTGCATTTCATTCAGATACCTTTGCTTCATCTGTTTTTTGAGAAAAATCAGCTGAAACATTATTTTCTGATTCCGTTGTCCCATTTGGACTATGATTTATTTGGCAACAGATTTCAATTTTGTATCATGTAAATCTGTTGCAACCATTCATTTCCAAGTGCCACACCAATTTATTTATTTATTTATTTACTTTAAAATAAGCCTTCTTCACCACTTCTTTTTCTGCTTTATCCTCTTTTGCTACCCCTTCCTCTTGCACTGGTCATTCCCTAATAGTCACTTTTAATCTATTAACTGGAGAATTTCCCTCTATCTGTATTTCATCTTTCTTTAAATCAAGTATGTATTAGGGCAACCTTTCTGCTCTTCATGGAGAAAATGTCCGATCAACTGAAGTCATTTATCTTGGGTTATAAGCCATTTACCATACCCCTGGAGAAACAGTTTGAGGCACGATTAAGAAAGACATCCAGAAGCCCTTACTTTGACCTAAGTATTTTTGTAGTAGTTTCAGGGTAGGAGAGATATTCCAGCAACACAAGTTCAAATGAGTACTATTTTTTTTTTTTACATATCTTATATTTATTAAAGATATCTAAAACCTGCTCTTCATCCATAAAATACCAGGGTGCGGTACAAAACATTGAATATACTTCAACCCTGCAATAAACTAGGCAATAAAAATCATTATAATAAACACTCTGCCAGCTGCTACTGCACATGCTTACTTGGGAGGATAAAGGAGGAACTCGCCTCACCTTTTGACAGCTCCTGGGTAATTCCAGGTGGTCTGACTTAACCTGGGGAGATCTGGGGCTGCCTCAACCCAGTTTGGCCAAAGCCCAGGACAGTCTGAATCTTAAACTTAGGCCAAATCCAATGTGCATCCTTAGTAAACTTTGCAGGGAGTTGGACTAAATGACCCCCCCCCCCAGGTCCCTTCCAACTCGACAATTCTACGATTTTATGAACGTAAGATCAAAGAAGCAACCAGATTTCACCGTCTGGTGACATCAGTGAGGGCAAATTAGCACTGGTGATATCAGATGCACATCAACCTATGAATTTAAGTCCCAGCAATACAGTGTGGGTAGACAATATATATATAGTTAGATGCTGTCAGTGGCGGAGCTTCATGTTCCGGCACCAGGGGACAGAGAGAAGGCAGGGGCAGGGAGGGCGCATGTCCTGGGGACGTGGCGCACACCCCGGGGGCGTGTTGCGCCGCCTGCAGGGGCGTGTTGTGTGTCCTGGGGGCGTGGCACACTGCCTACGGGGCGTGGTGCCCAGTGCAGGCAGGGGGGCAGCCGCAAAGGCACCCCACCGGGATCACACTGCTGGGGGTGGTGTGCTCCCCCCACACCCCTCTTCCTCCCCCAGTGGATGCTGTTGTTGCCTTGGCAACAGTGTTGAGTTTCCTCCTTTTGTGAATGCTGTTGTGCCTTTTCCATTTTCCCTCCAAATTGTTGAAAGCACCGGGCTCTTTTCAAGGGGTGCAAAAATGTTTTGCAAATGCAAGCTTAGGCCACTTGAGATAGCTCAGCTCCACATTACTCTTTCAATGGGTTAAATTATGACTAGGCACATTTCAATTTTCTACAGCACAGAGCAATTGTTATTTGTTAATATGTTCTCTTTTTTGGTGGGTTGGAGCAAATGAATTTTATTCTTTTAAAGTGGGTGCTTAATGGTTCACATACGCTTCAGATTACACATTATGAAGGGACAATCAAAAAGAAAGGAAAAGGAAATCTAATTAGTCTTATTTCCTAACTTGCTGTTACTTAAAACATTTCATTTCATGAAGTTTAGAATTAAACAATCAAATGATCCATCAGAATAGACCACATCAAAATAGATTCTTTTTTTGGGGGAGGTGGAATGGTTCAGGGCTCCTTAAAATCACCCTTCACTTCAATGTTTTCCATGCATATTTTTCAAATAATGAAATGGCAACCATAAAATGGAAGTGTTAAACTTATAAGCCAGTTGGCAAAACATCAAACAAAGCACTTCAAATACTTTGTTTTTTGTCTGCATTGTTGATGCTACCTTTTTAAGCTGTCAGAAAGATTCGGAATTTTATTTAGCCCCCCCCCCTTTTTTAATTAACTCTCTTTTTTCAACAAATGGCTCCTGAACCTGGAACAGATCACACTAGTTGTTAGCGAAGAATTAGGTGTGTGAAGTTTTATGTGTCCTTTTGTGTTATGAATGTTGATATAGCAAGCCCTTTTCCTTGAAGGGTTTTCCTAATCACACCAGGACATACATAACAGTTAAAAAAAAAATCTTATGAACTGGAAAACAAAACTGCCGAGTGCCAGTGATGGGCTTGTCCTCGCTTTCTTTCTTTTCTGGTCTGTCAGGTCACAGGTTTATTTAGGGCTGTCTCTATATGTTTGAAAACGTTAAACCCAAATGAACCAAACTAGGCCCTTAAATCTCAAAAGCAAACATACTTGAGCAGAAATTGTCTTTGTCTTTTGCAACACTTATCCAAGTTTACGAACCAAGACATGTGCTGACAGGGTAGACTTTTGTGGACAAGTAACTAACTGTTACAAGGATGAAACAACAGTGATGTATTTGCCTAAGCAAGGTCAAGCTTTTGCAGACACACGTATACACCCACGTGGAGATCTGGGAGACAATGCAGACAGCAGTCATTTGAGTTGGAAGAAGCTGACATTCTGATGTGAAATGGCACTGTATTTCTGCATACAGTGTCAGCCCTGAGTGGTGCAAACATATTTGATTGACAAGATCATTGTTTACACTTGATGGAGAACAATGAGGGAGACAAAAAGAGCTCTTTTGCTGCAGGAAGCTCTAGAAAGTCTGCAGAGCCTCATCTGTTTCTACTGCATGTGGGTTTTAATGAGAAACTACCTAATTCACACTTCCTGAATCAATATGCAAACCAAAACACCTATTCTTTGAAATTCACACTTATCCAAATTTTGCAATGGAGTTCTCCAGTCAAACAATATGTATAAAAAGAAATGCTTGTATTATGGCAAAATGCGCATAAAAATGCATATATTAGTGAAAATAACATAAAAATCCATTATATAAGAAGGAAATGCTTGCAAAAAAATGTACATATTAGGTAAAATTGCATACAAACATTAGGAAGATGCTGATAAATTTGCATGAGGATTTTTTAAAGACACATAGAAATTGTTGCAGAGATGTGAAGGACTGAGACAGTAACGAATGCTGGTAAAACAGGATTTCTACTTCCTTTCCTCCCCACCGCAAACCCCTAAAATGATTTTGAGAGTACACAGGGGGCCTGCAGGGAACAGGAGGAGAGGCCATTCTGTTGCATGCATGGAAATCCCTTGTGTCAGTGGAGCTGCAGTGTTGGATAAGACCCGGAATGTAAGATTGGGAAAATGAGAAAATGAGAGCAAATGAAATGGGTGGATTTGCCCTTTGAGTAAATGTGCCCCCATTATAATCTCCAAACCTGATCCCATATGCACCAGATAAATCCTGTGAATATTATAACAGAATAACAGAAGATGCAACCTTAGGTCTGAAACACAGAACTTTGTACCATTGCTGGAGCCATGTTCAAGCTGAAGACCTACAAGAAAATGACAAGCTGACCTTATCTGACGAAAGCTGACATTGCTTCTTGACATTCAACATCTTATGTTCTGCTGACATTTCAAAAGCTTTATTCCTTGGAAGGCAGGAAAGCTTTCTAGTATCTTTCCCTGGTTTAATAACTATCAAATAACACCTACCCAACACTGTTTTACTGTCATGCAGTGGTTTTCAAATGGCTTATTTTGATTATCTGAATGTTGCCATTTACACTTCCTGGGAGACATCTGAGAAGGTTACAGAGAATTGTTCCTGGGCCAGATCTTATAAAATTCATCTAATTACAAAAGCATAAGTAGACAGCTGGCACAGATTTGCAAATTTTCAGTGTGTTTCAATATAACTAGGATTTTATTGCTTCTAGGTTTCCCCACCCCCATACAATAACAGCATTTGTATAGAACATATCCTTTAACTGTTTTAATTAAACAAAATGCTTGAAGAGTACATGGTCTGACCCAGATTATTTGTTCCTGTTTTGCAATTTTCCCCAACTATTCTTCAGAAATGCCAGACACAGGAAGAAAAATAACAATGAATAAACCATTGCTTAAAAACAAAGCTGGTTAAATTGCTTAATTTGAAACAATTATAAAGGGAATATTATTTGCAGATCCTGGAAAGTGGCCAGTTATACTTTCAAAGAGAAAAGTTTTAGAAATGGCAGATTTCCAGTGTAGAAAAAGAACTTAGTTGTAAAGGCGCTTTCATTTAATCAGTAGATATGGCCCTGACTATGAACATTTTTGAAGGGTTCATCCTGACATCTCTCAGCCATGAGATGGGCAGTGAGTAATTGTACCAAAATCTAGACCAGCTAAGTATATTTTAATGCCAAAGTGAATTTTCATGAGGTTTGGGGAAGGAGTCTGCAAAATATCCCAACCTTCCGCTGTTTTGTGCATTTTCTCAATCATTTCTGTGGTCAGGATTTCTCCATTTTGTGGGACCATATGTTTATGACTCATGAAAGTGAGTAGTGACAGTAGACCGGCCCACGGCTGAAAAAGATTGCTGACCCCTGCTTTAGAGAGTGGGGAAGGCAGTTGGAAAGAGAGAGACAGTTACTTAGTTTGGTTGGTTTCTTGTGGGTGGGAGGAATAGGAGTCAGAGTGGGTTAGAGACAGAGAGAGTGAATCGGATTACAGTGTTTCAAAGTATTTAAAACTTGTTTGCATTCACAATAAACTGGAATCTTTGTGAATACGTTACAACCTGACTGAGTCTGAATATATTACTGGGGAAACCTGGTTGGTGGCAGTGGACGAGAATAGACGTGGTGGCACAGGGTCAATAGTCCGTGGAACGACTGGGGGCTCTGTGTGAACGCCACACTTGGCAATATCCCAGAATCTCAAAATGACCTGCACACGAAAGCTCATACCAAAATATAAACTTAGTTGGTCTTTAAGGTGCTACTGAAGGAATTTTTTTATTTTTGCTTCAAAATGACCTGATAGTTTTCTCTCCCTTTTCCATAATAATCTATGCTTCTAATTGTTGAGTACTTACAGCTTCCGAAACATTTCACAGAAGCACTTCTTCTTTCCTATCTTATTTCTAGCACCACTAGCCCACCAAATTCACAGTAAACGGTCTGAGGTTTGTGTAGCCCATAGAACAGAATCTTGAGTGGTTAGCCAAACCTATGGTGCCATTTTTTAAAACCAACACGGTTGAAAGGTTTAATGACTATTTTAAAAGATTACTGGTTAAAGCTGTCTAAAATATATGTCCTATGTGGCCATAATTGTAGGCAGATGTTTAATGGAAATTCCATGAGATTTTAGAATGAAGGGCAGTACTTGGATGCCTTTCATACTGTACATGGAACCCTGGCACTGATCCTGACTTCAGTGCGTGACATACTCAATTAATTAATCCATTTATGTGTCTGCAAGAGAAGTCTGGACTCAAAGAGGAAAATGGGTAATGTGACCAGAACAGCAGTACTCATAACCACAGAAGAGGAGCTTGCTGGACTGGACCCATGGCCCAACTAGTCCAGAACCATTTTCACAGTGGCAAGCCAGGTGCCTATGGAAAGTATGGAAGCAGGACCATAGTGTAACAGTACTAACTCCAGGCTGGCATAGCTGAGGAGCCTAATAGGCCCACTGAGGTTCTCCAAGGCTTTGGATCCAGCAGATTTAAGCTGCCAGCCTTCGACTCCACCCACAAACACCCCACTTTACCGCTTGCTGGTGGTGCTGGGAGAAGTACTGACAATAGGAGCCCCATGACCAACAGCAGTATCACAGTACCTCTGTGGCTCCCTTCCAATGGTGCAGGCTGGCAGAGAGAAAACCTAAGCCATCAACACTGGTTACATGGGGTATCTATTATCCTCCTCCTTGTAACTGAGCTCATGCAGAAGATAATGATTGCGAAAGGGCTTAAACGAGGATTTGAACTAGGGTTTCCAGCTTTCAGCCTCAACACTCCAGCTGCCAATTAATCCACCGTGCTGTTGCTCAGCCTCTGTTTTTGCCGCCAACCTGAAACTCAAAATGTTGCCTGCATAGGTATGTGGAGAGTCTAAAGTACCTGGTGTCATATGTGGCTATGTTTGACTATGCTGGGTGGCTAGTTAAGTAGGTCTGCTTGTTGCAATTCTAATATCTTTAGGCATTTTTATATCCATATTTAGAATATTCAGAGTACTTCATGTTCACATGTGTATTCCAATGACACCTATAAGTGAAGTCAATATTATTCCTGAACTGGAGATACCTGGCAGATGCTGGGCAACAATGGCTCACAAAAAGCATCTAGAGATGTTATACCGGTAGTTGCAGATTTACACTTCCTGAAACAATATATGGATTGAAGCACAGCTATTCTTTAGGAACAAAATGAAAAAAATCCTTCCAGTAGCACATTAGAGACCAACTAAGTTTGTTATTGGTATGAGCTTTCATGTGCATGCACACTTCTTTAGATACCAGATATCTAAAGAAGTGTGCATACACACAAAAGCTCATACCAAAAACAAACTTAGTTGGTCTCTAAGGTGCTACTGAATTTTTTTGTTTGTTTGTTTGTTTCGACTATGGCAGACCAACACAACTACCTACCTGTAACTAGAACTATTCTTTAGGATTCACACTTCTCTGAATTTTGTGATATGGTTCTCCAAACAATGTGTACTGAAAAGAAGTTCATATGCTGTATTCAAGTAAAGCATCATAAAAATGTATGTGCTGGTGAAAATAATATATGATAATGTATTATACTAGGAGAAATGACTGCAAAAAATGTGCGTATTAGGCAAAATGACATACAAAAATTATGTATTCAGAGAAATTCACACTAAAATGTTGGTGAATTTTAATGATGACTCTTTATTTTTAAAAACGTTTGTACATTGATGCAGAAATGTGGAGAAGGGGACTTAGGATTGGGAAACTGAGAAGGTGAGAGAAACTGAAATAGTCAGATTTCTCTAGCCATAGTTAGAGCTGAGGTAAAATTTGGAAAGGCACCTTCAGTGCTTATACTCTTTGCCACGATCTGATTTTTCTTTCCAAAAAGAATAGTTGATAACTGAGCAGGAAATTATTTTCACACATTTCACAAGGAAAGGAAAAGAGATTAATGTCAGTGGTTAACAATAAACTCATATTTGCTGTTCTTGTACAGATCACATTCCCCACCCCCTTAACTAAGCATAAATAAGAAACTGGTCCTCACGGATCTAGTTACAGGTAGGTAGCCGTGTTGGTCTGAGTCGAAGCAAAATAAAAAAATTCCTTCAGTAGCACCTTAAAGACCAACTAAGTATATATAAACTTAGTTGGTCTTTAAGGTGCTACTGAAGGAATTTTTTTATTTTGGTCCTCACGGAGCTACAGTTCCCAGAGTAATGGGGAATTCATCCCTCTTCCCAATAAAGACTGGGAATTGTACCTCCAATTGTTGTTTAAGGGTGCTTATGTTAGGGTCTCCTAATAAGTCTAAGCACCCTTAAACAACAGCTCCCATGGCTGTTGAAAGTGGTATGATACTGCTTTAAACATATAGTCCAGTTGGGGCCACTATTTGCCCTGTTCCAGCATACAAGTACAAAGGCAGACTCTCTCATGAGTATTCCTAGGATTCTTAGTTCAATCCAATGGCCTGATCAAGTTCTATAACACAGTCAAATAAGCAGTAATAGTGCCAATCGGCAGTTCAGCAGGAAGAACACAAAACTCGGTATAGATTTCCCTTCTACTCCCAAATCATTAGTATCGCTTATTTTTCTAACTGAAGCTATTCAGACAGACTTGACTGTTCACAAGCATATGGATCAGAGTTACAGTGTGACAAAAATAAAAACAGCATAAAATATGAAGAGCCAAACATTTAAATTTTTTCCATATCAGGAGTCCAGTGTCATTTGTTCATTCTAATGTAATGTGTCATGCTCTTGGACCGATAATTGGAGGGCCATCAGAGGACTACCGACGCATGGAATACTTGTGTCAAAGATTGTGTCCGAATGCTGTCCACAAAGATGATCCCACAAAACAGCTCTAACAGAAAACAAAAAGGGCAAGCTAAGAAACCGGAGCCAAATCTGGAATGTATCATATTCCATCAGGGGGCAAAGCCATTTACAAGGTGTCTCCTCTTAGCAATGGGTCTGCTTTACATCAAATTAATAGAACAGCTCATTTTTTAAAAGTGGTGACCATCTGCTTTTCAACTTCTTAGGAATAGCTACATTCAGTTCTGTCGTCTTGAAGTTTCTTGCCTGACAATTATTCACATGGCACTGCCATAGCATCTTTTAAGAATTTTCCTTTTCCTTGTTAGTAGCTTTATGATTCTTTTGCTCTTACTTTTTTGGCTCTATATATGCAATATACTTTCTATTCCAAGTACGCATTGTTTCACTAAAGTCCTGGCACCTACTAGATTGAACATTATTTTTATACATGGCTGTTACAATTCCATTAGCCTTGAGCTTTTAGGTCATACTGCACTCAGGAGGTCTCATTAGGATCTGAAAATCATCAATCAGATTGAGAATGGCTGCTTGTAGCAGCACCCCAAGTGTGTATTTGGACCAAAAGCAGAAACTAAGCTGTCTGCTTAGAAAATTGCATAATCCAAGCAAATCTGTTGTCTTTTAAGTGTCCTACAGAGCATAAAAGCTAACCTTTATATAATGCAGTTTTACAAAGGTTAGTGACTATAATAACGGCTGCCAGAAAAGAAATACTGAATATCCCAACATATGCTTTTGGTTACCCAAGTTTTAAATGGTGGGCTAATGCAGAAATAAGTTATAAGCAGAGTCAGAAAATGGCAATCACAACATTTAAACACTGAGGTGGTTTGCAGCCCAGAAATTTTGCTGTCCACTATACTGCCAAACTGAATAATGTTCTCTGCGGGAAATTGAAATATAGTCAAAGGAAACTTAAAGTGTAAGTGTGATAGGTCAAATCAATTATCTGAATACCTTATGCCAATATGAAAAGGTACACACACTGCTCTACAAGAGTCTCTGCATTTTGCAGTCAATCAAAAAGAATTCCTGTGAATAAATTCATACTTTTTGGCCACCCTGTCTTCCACCCTACCAGTCTGAAAGGACACCAACTGCCACTGGTCACTAAGTGTAGTGGAAATGTATAATAAGACAGACTATCTCCTTTATGTGTCTTACTTTCAAGCCTAAATGTTGAAATCTTTTAGAAACTAAAATCAGAACCATCACCTTCCAATATTTCTTTGAGGTCAGAACCAATGTCAACTTGTCAAGACTTCCTCTTCCATCATTTTTTTTCCAGAACCAGATTATTTATGGGATGAGGGAGGAAATCCTTTCTATCTATAAATTGCTCAATTTGGAAGGAATGAGTGTTTGTCTTGGTTAGTTGTGAAACAGAAGACTTGGCAAACTAAATGGAAAACTGGAAGATCCTGAAATATGGCTTACATTTCAAGTTGCTTTAAGATGTGTTTCCTGACTCTTCAAAACGTGTCTTCTTGGGTGAGAATGCACTGGATAATTTGGAAGTTCCAAGTTACATTGGCTATCAGTTATCAGCTTCAATAAAAACCACAGGAAGTCTGTTATAGTGGACTTAACCTCTGAAGTCAAATAGGATTGTGAGATGAATCACCGTCTGTAAATGCAAATATCTCCATATATCATTTGGGGAGGGTTCCCTTATGAAGTCATAAGAATGATTCAGTTGTTCAGATGCAAACATAGCTGCCAAGTTTTCCCTTTTCTCACGAGGAAGCCTATTCAGCATAAGGGAAAATCCCTTTAAAAAAGGGATAACTTGGCAGCTATGGATGCAAAGATATTTCAGATTCATTAATGCACAAGCCAAAGACCATTAGCTGTAACTTCAGATTAGATTCTTCTTCTTAAATCAATCTCTGCTAAAAGAGCACTAGAGAAACTTTTCTAAAATGGACAATTGAGTGTGGGTGTTGTCCTTTGTACAGTGTGTGTACAAAGAAAATCAGTAGAATACACAGCAGTGCTACCGTGTTTCTCACATTTTAAGACATGTCTTATATTTATTTTTACTCAAGAAAATAAGCCTATGGCTTATTTTCAGGGGATGTCTTATTTTATTTTTTTTACTAACCGGTAAGTTGCTGCTGGTGCTCAAGCACCGACAAAGCGCCCAGCAGCGCGCGCCACATGGAGCCCCAAGCCAGCGGGACCCGCTGAAGCACCGACAAAGCTCCCGGCAGCACTGCGCAGAGCGCCCTGAGCCGCACAAGGAGCACCGTGGCTCTCGGCCTCTCCGCCGTCCCGTTCCTGTCTCCGCCGCAGACGCTGCCGCCTCCTGCTCCCTCCCGGGGTGTCCCAGGCTTTGCCCGCTCGGCAGCGCTCCATGCAAAGCCAGGGGCGAGCACAATTCCACCAGGAGGGTTCCTCCGCGGCACCCGTAGAGACCATAGAGGAAAGGCGCGCAGCAGACACACCACTTCCGTTACCCTCACCCACTCCTGCTGTGGCTCGGGGCGCTCTGTGACAAAGCGCCCGGCAGCACCGTGCAGAGCGCCCCGAGCCGCAGGAGGAGGAGGATTCAAAGTGCTACAGAGCACTGCTGGGTCCCGCTGGGTCAGGGTGCTCCGCATGGTGCTGCTGGGCGCTTTGTCGGCGCTTCAGCAGGGCCCGCAGCATGCACCGCGTGTAGTCCCGAGCCAGCGGGACCCAGCAGCACGCTCCGGGCTTTTTCTTCTTCTTTCTCTTTCGCCCTCCTTCACCAACAGGGGATCCATCATCGCCTGTTTTAGCCGCCCGGAGTGCAAGAGATCGTAACTCCCCGCCTTGCAGTCCCATTCATGCTTCACACTCTAATACAACTCCTTCCTGTACAGGATGTATTATTACCATCATTTTTAAAAAATGATCCGGCGCTCTGTGTGTGTGTGTGTGTGTTTTGTAAGGCATGGTTCGAACTCTTCCCAACCCAAAACTTTGCGCTTTGCCAAGGCAAAGCTGGGAAGAAACCCCACGAGTTCCCCCCGCCTAGCGCTGCTGCTCTGCAGGAAGGAAGCGAACTGGTTGGGCTGTGCGGCGCGCGCGGCGGCGGCAATGTCCGGGCTCGGCAGAAGCGGGGCACCCCGGGTGCGTCACCGAGGGCTGCCGAAATCGCTTTTGTGACCTAGACTCACAACTTCGACTGCACACAAATCGCGAGCGCACGCATGCCCCGCGCCTGCCTATTATCTTTTCGAATTAGATTAGTAATAACCGAAAGAGAAAAGGGAATCTTCAGTGTGAACCCCAGCAGCTAGGACTTTGCTTTCTGTGCCAAGGGGAAAGGAAGGGAGGAGGGGAGAGAGAGCGGGCAGAAAGGGAGGAGGGGAATAATTGCTGGCGCTACACGGCGAAAGAGAAAGGCAAGTTATGGCTCCACGTGGAGCGACTGTCCCGAGATAATTGGAAAACAATCCTGCACTGTGTGAGCATTTCTGCAGACCACGAGGCGCTGCTTGGCCCTTCCAGTTCGCTGCTGCTGCACGCCACGAACAGCGGAGGGTGAAAGGAGCAGCGCCGGGTAGCCAGAGTAACCTCCACCACCCCACAGCCACAACGTTTCCCAGCACAGGACGATTGAGGCTTTGTCAGCACTTCAGCTGGGTCCCGCTGGCTCGGGGCTCCACACGGTGCGCGCTGCTGGGTGTTTTGGCGAGGCCCTCCAGAACTGCACTTACGGTAGCACTACGGCTTATTTTCGGGGTATGTCTTATATTTTTTCAAAGCATGAAAATCGTGCCATGGCTTATTTTATAGGGACGTCTTAAAATATGAGAAACACGGTATTTAAGGACCTATCTCGAAGCCAGGACCAAACCATAGGTAAATGTTAGAGATGACCTTGTGTTCAGTTAGAGCAGGCATGGCCAAACTCGGCCCTCCAGCTGTTTTGGGACTACAATTCCCATCATCCCTGATCACTGGTCCTGTTAGCTAAGGGTGATGGGAGTTGTAGTCCCAGAACATCTGGAGGGCTGAGTTTGCCTATGCCTGGCTTAACCACTATTGTAGATTCATATATAAAGTGATATGTACAGGTTGGAGGTAGAGGGCCAAGTTTGGCCATGGTTGAGTTAGAGAGTCAGAGTTAAGGGAGTTGCAGAAGCACACTGGACAATGTTGTCCAGGAAAGGCTGAAACCCAATGGTTTGATAGCTCTGTCTGATAGCTCTTTGTTTGATAGCTTGGTTTGATAGCTCTTAATCTCAGGGTTGTGGGGTTGGGTAATAATAATAATAATAATCCTGCATTGCAGGGGGTTGGGCTAAAAGACCTTCAAGGACCCTTTCAACTCTACAGTTCTATGATTATATGATCAGTCTTCAGTACTTCATTGCCAGGAAGGTTCCCCAAGCCAAAGTTCTCATTCCTCAACCCACCAAGATGATTACACTAAGAACTGAAGGTTTCTGGTTCTAGCCCAGGAAGCTCCTGACACCCATGCTTTGACAACCTCATGTACTGACTACTGCAAGGGACTCAGGGTTCAGAAGCTTCAGCTAGCAGAAAATGCTACAACCTGTCTCTTGACAAGGGGGGACTGCAGTGGGGCTGTAATGCCCCTATTTTAGTTCATCTGTGCTGGCTTCCACTTGGTTCAAAATGCCGGTGATGGTTTTGAAATGTCAGGCTGCTGCCCAGGAACATACAAAGACAAGGAATGTTCTTACCATCCACTTTTTATTCAGTATTTACAGACAGAGGCTTTAGAACCCAGCTTCTTGGATAATGGCATTGTCCCAACTGAATTTCCACCCTCCCCCTTCTCTCCAACTTCATCATTTGTCATCCTCATCACCTCCTCTACGGATGCTGACAAGTGCATTCTGCCTTTGAGCTCTTTGCACTCCTACTTTCAAGGCGCACCAGGTTCTTGGAGAGGGTCTGGAATGCTTTCTAAAGACACTGTGTCCATCACCTGTCTCCCTCCGGTGCTTCCTCCTCCTCCTCCTCCTCCTCCTCCTCCTCCTCTCACATTATTTCCCAACTTTCCCCCTCATCTGCCTCTGAGCTGTGACCTCCCTCAAACCCCTGCTGTAATTCCAAACAGTCTTCCCCTTCTCTGAAAGGGTCAGGCTGGGGAGGCAGTGTCCACCATTCCTCCTCCTCTGCCCAGTCCCTGACAGGAGCATGTATACTTTAGGAAGTATGTTGTCCATCTCACTTTCTTAGCATTAGGAGCTGGCAGAGCATCCATGTTCAGCTGGCTTCCCAAAGCTGTGCACTGCTTTCAGTTGCTAAGAGGCAGAGGGGCAAGGCAGCAGGGAGCCTGGTGTGGTGCAAGTGGACTGCAGGGGTGTCCAATTGGCTCTGCTGGTGCACCTGCACTTCATGAGGTTCCTTGCTGCCTTCCCTGCTTCCTGTGTGTCACCAACAGTGGTGCATGGTGTTGGGAAGCCAGAAGAGCAGTTCCACCCCACAGGCCATTACTGCGGGACCACAGACTGAAAGGCAGATTTGGACCATATCCACAAAAAATGAATCTACAGACCTCTGGAATGGGAAAGCAAAGAAACCCAGCTAAGCTCCTATATTAATGGAGAACTCCTCTGAAAAGAAGACATCTGCTAATACTTGTCATAAGGGAAATCAGTACATTGGGGATACAATTTCCTCCTTATTCCTGATGAGGTTGATTCACTGGTCTCTACTGCTTCATTCCAGCTCACTGGAGTCACCCCAGAAATAACCAAATCAGATAAGACATCTGAGCAACAAATAACAGTCACTCCTTGATTGTGGTCCAGGGAAATCCAGGAAATCCACAGTCCCTATGACCCATAACATAGAGCCCTCCCCCTTCCTGCAGCTGTGGATTGTGAGTCCTCTACTGCTTGAATTTACATCTGAGAGAGTCATTTGTGTTTTGGGAGGCCCCTTAGAATCTTGGTGCTGCCATGTGCATGAACATGGTCTACACTCCTTAGCACATGGTAAAAAATGTGCACCCATCTAACCAACCAACCTTCAAATTTTACTGTTTCTAGCTTAACGGCCATCTGTATAGGCTGGACTGAGTTCAAAAGAGGTCTTCTCCTCCAAACCTTCCTGGAAAATCCCAATGCGAGAAAGGGTTTCAATAAACTTCAAAATGAGTTCTATTATTATTTTCTCATTGCATCATCTGTCTTGCAGCCAAAGCCGAAGAGAGACCGCTGCTAGCAAAGCTGGGATTAATTTATTGTGCTTTTTATCATATAGGCCAATGCAACATGACTGAAGGCAGTTGGCTGTGGAAATGACCTTTCCAACATTTCCCCCCCTCCCCCTGAGGTTGGCTTGTGCGGTGCTCAGAGCATAGCAATATGGCAGTTGCCTCTTTAAAAAAATCCCATGAAGACACAAAAGTGTACAGCGCACTGAAATATAGCAGCAGAGCAAGAGAGACGGCGACCATTCAGGCTATTTGTCTGCATCTCGTTGATGGTGAATAGGACTGGCAGGGGATGCAATCACAAAAGCAGCTCCCCAAAATCTTAACCCAAAAGCTTTTCTCCATGTAGAATAAATGTATTTGCATCCATACTATATGGAGCTCTTTTATGTACATTTTCTAATTATAGGAAGGTGGGAAAACAAAGACCAAAATTGCAAATGATTTATTACACCTGAGAGAAGTAACCTACATCAGCCACTGCTCATAAGATTGTGAGATCGCCCACTATACAATGAAACAATTATTTGACTGTGCTCTGTAGAAAACAATCATTTGCATGGATGTGTTTAATCACCTGACTGCAAACATAAATATTGAAAAGAAACCTTCAATGTAGTAAAATGTTGGCGCTGGTAATGATGGTCTCCACCCCAAATTATGCTGCGTATTCTACATGCACTCTTGAAGATTTTGTATAGTACATTTAACATGCATAGTGTATTCGAGCAAGAAGCTTAAATATTGATTTTGAGGGTTTGCAGCAGCCTTTAGGTAAATGCTGCAGAAAGATACTATTAAGTCTTGAGTTTGCTGGATGCCTTTTATATCAAACCTTTTTGCATGGTGTCTATTTTTTTTGCACTGATTTATATAGATTTTTTGCAATTCTCTGTTGTACATTAAAATGAATTTATTTAAAATCTTTTTACCTTATTATTAAAATAGAATTTTACTGAATGCTCAACATCAACCAACACATCAATGCACAATAATATAATATATACAACCTACATACACATATCTTACAAAGAAAGAAAAAGAAAAGAAAAAGAACAAAAGAACAAAAGATAAAGACAAAAGATAGAATAAATAAAATATACTTCTGATTATTCTCAATTGTACTGTTTCTTGTTTTGTTGTTTTACCCACAGTGCCTTCTTTACAATAAGTTCTATTATTTGTCAGCACTATATTTAAATTTTATTTAAAATCAAGTACGCCAACCTTGGCCACCTTGCCATGATAAGGTGAATTCAAAATCCTACATCCATCAATATTCCAAAGAAATATTCAGGTACTCTAATAAAGAGCATAAAAATGGAAGCCCCTTCTGCAAAGAAAGATATTTAATTCTTTTTTTAAGAATCTGAAAGACAGGTTTTTGACAGCACTAATTTGCATGCAAGGTCAGTCCCCAAATATCCAGGCAGAGCTGGGAATGTCCTTTCTCTGAAACCCTGGTGAACTGTTGCTCATCAGTGTAAACAATATTGAGCCAAATGGATAAACCAGACTTCATATAAGGCAGCTTCTAAAAGCAGCTAATCAAAGATACTTTAGAGAGAGGTGGGAGGAAATATTTCACGAATAAATAGAGTTCAGAGCAGTTAATTCTAACACAAGCCCAATGGCACTGGGGATCAAAGGCAGGAAATTAAAAAACACACTAAGGTCAAGAGTCTTGTTTTGGAACTAAAATGCTGACAAAAGAAAAAAAGTAAATATTATTTTTAGGCTGTAGCCTGAAACGTAAAACAATCAATTGCTGAAAAGTGCTGTTCAAAGATTTTGGTCAAAATCATTGAATCTAGGGATTTCAGAGTATCAGTTTGAGGTTCATTGTCCATCGAGTTAGGAGGCTGACACCTGCTCCTTCTATTTGACTTTTCAAAAAGAGAGAAAGGAATCGAGGGATTTGATTTCTGTGAATTCCATTGTGGACTGACCTGATGTGCACATCCCAGGCTAATGTGTCGATTGGAATATCATTATCCGTCAGATGTTGCACTTTTCTCCAAATTTTGCAGCTCTTGGCAAAATGCACAGACAAACACAAATCCTACTGTGTTAAAATACATATTTTAAGATTAAGATATGTTAGAGCTGCCCTGAGACCTCTGGGTATAGGGCGATATATAAAGAAGAAGAAGAAGAAGAAGAAGAAGAAGAAGAAGAAGAAGAAGAAGAAGAAGAAGAAGAAGAAGAAGAAGAAGAAGAAGAAGAAGTCTGATATAAAGTAGATCTGTATTTTGTGATTTAAAAAATTTAAAAGAAAGATTAATGTGGAGGCAGACTGGAACAGACTTATTAATAAACATGTAAAACTAATGTGGACAGGAAAAGACTTATCCCTCTATCCTCTATGCTTCTCCTTGAGACAGCTTGGAAAATCTGCTGGCTGAAGGTTTTGATTGAAAGACATGCTAGAATTATTACATTCTTTAAAGGACCTTTTGTCTTTACTAAACGTTTTAGAACTTGTGTGTGCCGAGGGAAACTCCTCCCACTCGAAATTCTCAGCCTCATCCCCTGAAAAAGAAGAGCCTTGTCAGGGTCACATGACACAATTCGTGTTTCTCAGGAGCTCCTGCCGTACAAACATGTTCCTCCTCCAGCCTCGTGATGTTGCCATTCCACGATGGGATGCAGCAAAGGCAAACACCACATGTGGCAAGGTCATTTGAAACATTTACTAAACTATGGATCAGTAAGTATTGACTCAGAAAATTGGCTTTCCTATAGCTTTTTTTTTTGTAAGATATGAAATGTCTTCATAAATGTAAGTAGAAAATGCAGTCATATATAATAAATTAGACCAATTGATTTTTAAATTAACTTGAAGCCTGTGCAAAATAAAGTGACAGATCACATAATTTCCATTGAAGGAATCCTGGCATCGCTATACCAGGTATGACAGGGGTCACCGATTACTGATCTACAAAGACCCATCTAGTTTGGCCCTGTATTTCCTGATGCAGAAGCAAAAGGTTGTAGCTGAAAAGAAAACATTGTATTTGCAAGGCCATAAAAAAGGTATTTATATTCATCTCTTTTGCAAAGAAAATGTCTGTGTAATTTGAAGTCAGCTATATAATAGAAAACATTTTAAACACTTGCACTATTTTCCTAGAAATGAAAAACAACAACAGCATTAAATTCCAATTAAACTGCCATTATAAATCATGGTTACAGGTAGGTAGCCGTGTTGGTCTGGATCGAAGTAAAATAAAAAAATTCCTTCAGTAGCACCTTAAAGACCAACTAAGTTTTTATTTTGGTATGAGCTTTCGTGTGCATGCACACTTCTTCAGATACAGTGAAGAAGTGCATGCACTTCTTCACTGTATCTGAAGAAGTGTGCATGCACACGAAAGCTCATACCAAAATAAAAACTTAGTTGGTGTGCATGCACACTTCTTCGTGTGCATGCACACTTTCGTGTGCATGCACACTTCTTCACTGTATCTGAAGAAGTGTGCATGCACACGAAAGCTCATACCAAAATAAAAACTTAGTTGGTCTTTAAGGTGCTACTGAAGGAATTTTTTTATTATAAATCATGTTGCAGAAACAACAAAGGGCATGGAACTTTACAATAACCTAGATAACAATTTAGGTTTAGCCAATGTGCTTTAGGGCATCATTCTGCCAGAGCACTTAACATTTCTAACGCCTGTACAGCCATTTAATTTCAGTGCTCAGTTCATATTATCAAAGGAATAATATGACCCTCTTTCCTTCTCAAAACTGTTTTTTCTGGAATCCACTGGGAACGTAGGCATTAGCAGTTACATTCCCCCTGGAAAGGAAAGGAGCCTCCATCAAAGAAAGATTACTCCCAAACTGGTAGGACTTCACCTCCTCAAGTTGCTCTGCACATGGAAGGCAATTTGT
Source organism: Zootoca vivipara (assembly GCF_963506605.1). Classification (NCBI taxonomy): domain Eukaryota; kingdom Metazoa; phylum Chordata; class Lepidosauria; order Squamata; family Lacertidae; genus Zootoca; species Zootoca vivipara. The sequence continues at coordinate 34,762,820 of NC_083279.1, forward strand.
TCGGATTTAGATAGGTATGAATTTGTCTGCCCTTTCTGTCACTTCACAGGATAAAATGGCTAGGAAAGAGAGCCTGGAGACTGTAAAGAAGTGTTAATTAGAAGTTAAAGATGCTAAACTGTTAAAGAGGTGTTAAAGTGCAAGTAATTAGCTCCAATTAGATGTGGGAAGCATTAGAGCATGGGTGCTTGGTAATCTGTCAGACATACACGGAAGGTTATACAATCCAACGTTTATAATTCTGAATATCTGGTATTTCTTATTATCCATAAACTTTCACTAGTCCAGGCTCACTATTCGGCAAAACTAATACAAATTACATGTACATGCGAGATAATATCTAACCTTAGTCACACCCTGAGTAGATTCACTTAAATCAGCGGATTTAAGTCTAATCTGCATCCATTCTGGCATGTCTGGCATTGGATATTACCTGTAACTTTTGTTTCCCACTATTTTATTTTATAATTGGAGGGGGAAATACCATAGAGAAAATGCAAATTTGGGATTTTGCAAGAAACCTCAGGAAAATTTGACAAATTTGTTCCAGAGCCTGTTCTTTAGCCTGATTTTCCCCCTTTTCGTTTCTTTTCTTCTTCTTCAAGAATATCATATCATTACAATGAGTAGACTGCAATACTTTAATAGGTATAATATCCAAAGAAAAGGAGGGGGAAAGGAAAAATAGCATTATCAGATTTCATTCCTTGAGACCAAGGCATAGTTCAAAATGGATGGAAGTAATTTTCAATATTTTCAATTCTTCCATACTTATGATAGCCATGGCAATTGAAGGCAATAGTGACTCCATCTCTCAGCATTTTGTTTTAGACCATTTTCCTGCTAAATTAAATAATATACCATCTCTGAATGTGAATGATTACAAACATTAGATAACCTAGCAAAATTATTATCTGTTCCCTTTGTACTATATAAATCCTGTTATTTCCTTGATAACTTGTCAAAAAATCTCTTTCCAGAATTTTTCAGCCTTAAACTTTCTTCTATGGAAGATAATGTCCCCTTTTTCAGTGTTTTTTAGAGTTACTTAGTTTCTACGGCTTTTCTTTACAAATTAACTCACGCTGTCTGCTTGTTCTCAAAAGCTGTCCAACACATCTGTCAACAAGCTGGAAAACCTGCAGTTCACATATCTGATCACATTTCATAAAGAAGACAGACCATTTGACTCTCAGGTGACTGCTGGTAGCTTTGATCAAGACTTCTGTGCCATCAAACTCTCTTTTCATATTTAGTTGAACACAGCTGAGCAGTCATAATGACTTCTGCATTGGATCCAGGGTTTTCCCCACAAGTGCATATAAATGAAATCAGGGTTAAATTAACCTTCACGCTAAACATGCTATGAAGCCAATTACGGGACCTTATTCTAACATACACATGCAACAGATGGGGAAATTGTGGCTTGAATTCAGTGGTCTTCCTCCACTCTCATGGAAGGCACTTTGATCCAGCAGAGGCTTCCACCAGATGAATGGGGAGGCAGGGTATTTTTTTTTTCCTAACTCCCCCTGAAGCCCCTACATGCACACAAAATCTGCTCCAGTGAATTGTAGATAAAAGAGTGTGAGAAGTAGTATAGGGATCTGCAAGGAGAGAGTATATTGGATAAAACCCTGCTCTGGAGGTAAAGGTAAAAGGTAAAGGACCCCTGGACAATTAAGTCCAGTCAAACTTGACTATGGGGTTGCGGCGCTCATCTTGCTTTCAGGCCGAGGAAGCCAGTGTTTGTCCACAGACAGCTTTCCAGGTCATGTGGCCAGCAGGACTAAACTGCTTCTGATGTAACGGAACACTGTGACAGAAACCAGAGCAAACGGAAACGCCATTTTCCTTCCCGCCACCTGCAGGACCTATTTATCTACTTGCACAGGCATGCTTTCAAACTGCTAGGTTGGCAGGCGCTGGGACAAAGCAACGGGAACTCACTCCGCTGCAGGGATTCAAACCGCCAACCTTCCGATCGACAAGCCCAAGAGGCTCAGTGGTTTAGACCACAGCGCCACCCACATCCCCTGCTCTGGAGGATAGAACTCTAATCAAGGGATTCATGTTACAAGAATGGTGATTCTGATCATGAAGAACGTTCTGACAGTAAGAGCTGTTTGACAGTGGTACTGACTCCCTTGGGAGATAGTTGACTCTCCTTTCTTGAAGGTTTTTAAGCAGAGGTTGGATGGCCACCTTTCATGGATGCTTTAGCTGAGATTCCTGCATTGCAGGGGATTGGACTAGATCAGGCATCCCCAAACTTTGGCCCTCCAGATGTTTTGGACTACAATTCCCATCATCCCTGACCACTGGTCCTGTTAGCTAGGGAGTTGTAAGCCAAAACATCTGGAGGGCCAAAGTTTGGGGATGGCTGGACTAGATGATCTTCTTGATCCCTTCCAATTCTACAATTATATGATTCTATGATGAATAACTACTAACAGGAGAGGAGACATCACTGGTTACCACCAAGGAGAAAAACATGAACTAGGAGAACAGTGGCTAAAGGAATTGAACATCTGAGCATGTATAACTCAATGTTGGATTATGCATTCAGAAAGTTATTCTGCTAATGTATTTCTCTGTGGATTCCTTCCTTTCTGACTCCTACTGAGCCTGCATCTGTTATTTTCAGCAAGTAGAGATAAGAATATGGGACGGATGTAAATATGATGCAATTTGTTGATTAAATACTTGGCCTGCGTTTATCTGTTGGAACCCTCAATATCAGGCACACACTTTAATCAAGCAATAATCCTGAAACAATGGTGGCCTTTAGAAAAGGGAGACAGATCAGGCCTGCCGTGTCCAGAATTTATTGCAAATACATCCATGTTAGACTTTGCCTAATAGCTTAAATATGATAATCAAGGAAAATATTTGTCATAACATACAAAACCACATCTTAAGAGTCTTTGGCTCTGTCCAGTGATTATGTGGATCCCCTCTGGAATCAATTGATTTCCCTTTGATAGTAACTGGTAATGTGCCTCATTGCACAGACACATTGCCAGTTCGGTGTCTTATTTGGACGATTGGATTGTAGTTTAGCCAGTTTGAAAGCCTCCACCCTTATTCCCATGATTAATTGGTTGCACCACCTAAGTCTGTGCAGTGAGATATTTGAGTGTTCTCCTTCACAGTGCCTCTTTGTCTTCAAATAATAGAATTGGTATACTCAACTTACATTTACCTCAGACAATGCATGAAACAAAACTATTTGTGCTCTTCATTGTAAGACCTTTAGGATGGCCTCCATTTAATGTATGACCCTGAAACTAGTACCCCAAATTACAAGGCAATTTTTAAATATGCACAGCCACAGCAACAAGGTGGATCCAGTGCTGATAAATATGCCAAAGTATTGAGGCACTTCTTAAAAATCTTATATAATAACTGTTTAAAAGGCTTATCCGTTTGTTCTTTAAAAATGTTCCAACACATAGCAAGAGGAATTTACTTATTTATTGCATTTATATCCCTCCTTTTTCAACCATGGACGACATCTAGCTATGAAGAACATAACAAGCTATATGACATTAATTGTATTGGAAGACTGTGCCAACAAGCCAGCAAGCACACTCCCCTGAAACCTGGAAGGAAAGAGGTGTAATCTCTTCCCAGGGCAGAACTAGGCTTTATTTCACCCGGGTCAAAGACCCAGTTTGACACACAAAACCCATGCACATTTGCATACACCCACGCAATGGCTGGGGCCCTCTGGAGGCTTTACCCAGGGGGGACCCCTAGCTAACCCGCACACACCCCATAGCTACGGCACTGCTCCTATATAGCCAATAACTGAAAGAAAGCATCTTAGTGCAAATGGAGCAGTGGTGCTGAATAACAGCAAGTATTCAGAACTGCAATTGTATGACATGTTCCTTCTTAAAAAAAATTGTGGTTCAAGAGTAAAGAAAAAAGGAGGCGTTGCCTTCAGATTTCCAGGAATACTCCTTTGTGTGGCTGTGCCACCTGCGCTGATACTATGATTCCCCTAATCCGCATACACTGGTGGGGGGGGGGTTGGTTGATCAGAGATCAGCACAAATGCTGTGTAGCTTGCAGAAAACAGATTCAAAACCACTGAAAATGCCCTGCAGATATCAAAGGACTAAGCACCGTCGAATGAAGTGATTTAGTGCAACTATCACAGACTGAAAAAGAATATTTGATCTTCTACTTTTGGGAGAATAGATGCTGAAAATGTTCAGTTCCAGATAACTTTGTTTTCTCCTAGACCTGCTGCTAGCCGGAAGAAAATCTGTTCTCTGAGCTCAAGAAAAGACTCAAGAAAACCGATTGCTCGATCAAGATAGGAAGCAAACGACAGACCTCCAGTCTTAATCAAGAACCCACTACTCAGCAGTTATGCTTAACTAGAAGTTCAACAGTTAAGTTTCGTTCATGGGAAATGCTTTCTCTCTCTTAGGTACACAGGTGACTTGCACCTTAATAAACAAAAAAGGGGGTTGTAAATCAAAATCATTTATAGGGTACTGATTTGAGCTGACTGCTTTTGAGCTGAATGCCATATTCTTAAGGTGATCAGCGTGGGTGGTCTTGGCATGCTTTTTTCTGTTTAATTAAAGGAAATGTTGGCAAGAATAACTTGAATGCATTTCTAAATAGAGGTATGAAAAGTCATTTTGGGGGAGGGGTTACTGGAACTTCACTGGTGTTTATAATTATGATATTTTCAAGGATGAACTACAGAGCACCATATGGTTCCATCATACCACAACACACTGATATCAGACAAAAACATCATAACACATTCTCCCTCAACTGTTAGACATAGTCAGTTTTCAGTTAACAACATACAAAAATGTTCCTTTTTCTGGCTTGCTCTCCAGTCTACTCAAGGAATAACTGAAACAGAGCCATAACCAGACTTTTCTGGACCCAGTGCAGAGAGATTTCTTTCTTTCTTTTTTTAAGGAAAATGTTTTTCACATTGACAGACAGGAAGGGGAGCTGAGCTTTTATTATTAGGAGCTTCCAAAAGATCGAACCTCATTTCCTTCCCACTCTTTTGTGAGTGTGAGTGGAGAGGGAGAAGGATGTAGACTGAGGTACTCCTCCCTTCCTATATGTTGCTGCAGACTGTTGCAATTATACAGTGCTATTTTTTCTAGAAAAAGAGGTTCCAGAACTCACCATGAGCACCTCCCTCATTCTCTTAGAATGGCAATGGAGCCCACCTGAGAGGTACTGGAACTGGGTTCTGGTGAGTTCTGGCTGGAAAGAAGGCCTGGAATTATACATCGCAATAAACAAAGATGATGCTATTCAATTAAGTTTTACTCAGAGTAGAAATTCATGGGCCTATCTTAGCCATGTTCATTAATTCCAATGGGTATATTGAGTGAAAGTTGATTACCACCCAGGGCTGCCAGCACAATTATGGATTAAGATCACTAGACGCTATAAAGTAGTGTACTACAATTCTCAGCATCCATCAGTAGCCACTCTGAACCAAGCCTAAAATTTTCATTATTATTATTAATGGGAAAAGCAAGCTGTATTTTAAAATCAGCATTCCTTAAACATGTGGAGTTAACACAAATAGAAGATTATCAGATTGTACATCTTTCAAGATGGAACTCGGCAACTAGAGGTTTGGAACTTGGTCATAACTAAACCTATGAAGTACCACCAAGTTCTAACAGTGCCCGTTGGTTTCTCAGTATGAATTAATATAAAATAAATATTGACAATTCACTTGGTTCTGTTTATAATATTGTGGCTGTAGACCAGCACAGGCCTCCTATAGATTCTAATCTTTAATGCAGCCACATAGCAATAAACGAGTTATCATTTTTCATAGAGTTCAGTCATAGAAGGATGAGGGGGAGACTATATGATTATTTCAGTAGAAGACTTTGCCTCTGGCAATACTGCCCTATATAAAGATTGCATTTTCAGTCAAATGACAGACAGTATCCATAACACAGACTATTTACCTGTTTGCGTGAAACCACGTAAGGCTTCATACAAATTATGGTTGACACTGTGGCCAAGAGTCCATTATTTTGTCTGTTGTAGTCAAACAGCATGGAGCCTCTGGGGTTTGGCTCTTTCTTCTGGGCGGATGTGCAATGCTGTCAATTCTTTTCAAAACAAGAGTAAGATTAAACAGCAGAAAATGACTAAAACTCAAATAAGAGGCCATAAACTTCACAAACGGAGATTTATTACAGCAGCATTGTACTGAACATTGTTTCAAACTGTATGAGCTCAAAAAAGGAAAATTGTTCGAGCGAGTTTTCAGACAGCTCCCTTGCCTTGGCACCCTGACATCTGTGTTTAATAGAGCCAAAGTTTCCAGTTGTTTTCGGGGGAAATACTGGAAAAAAGACAGAAGATGTTCTGTCTCACATCTCTGAGCCTGTAAGACTGGGAAGAAGAGGGTGACTTCATGGTGGTCAATAGTGGCAAAATCATGGCTGTCATCAGTGCTGTTTTCCTTTAAAAATGTTTAGGGGTACTCTCGTTTTCCTACTCATATTGAAATACTGCCCCTCAATGAGGCCAAACTTGGATTCACAAAATGTTTAGGGGTATGCATACCCCTGCGTCCCCCCAGAAAAAAAAGCACTGGCGGTCATCATTCCAGAAAGTTGCTCTGCTTCCCCATGAATTTCCGACTCCACAGGGTTCTCGTGAACAATGAGCGCATTTGCATGCAATTAGAAGAGCTAGCATCTGAAAGGACATTGGAGAAAAGAAGATGCTGTTTCTCGCAGATTATGCCTCTCTAACCCCAGGCTGCTTGACAAAGGAGCCAAAAACACCCTAGACCTCTTGGCTTACAGCACAATTGTAGCTAACAGAGGCTAGCTGGGGCCTCAGTCCCGGGTGAAATCTCCAGATGGCGCCACTGAGGCTCCCAGCTTGCGGAAGGCTTCCTCCGACCATGGCCCCTCCTTACAGTTCTGGAGTCTAAAAGCATCTTTTGTGTCTTTCAAGCTGCTGAGAACCAGAGGGATGTTAATTTGCAAGGTGAAGCTGGAAAACCATGCAAACACTGAAAATCATGCATACAGCCTCATCTGCACAAGACATCTACAGCAGTTTCATACATGGCTTCTCCCAAAGAATCCCAGGAACGGTTAAGGGTGCTGAAAGTTGTGAGGAGGCCCCCTATTCCCCTCACAAAGCTACAATTCCCAGATTGGTTTAATAATTGATCCTTCTTTTTTGGAAGTCTTTCCAGATGTGTACTAGACAACGCCACTCCGAAACACTTCCTCTTAATTCCCTGCAACATCTCAGCCTCCCATCATTAGGGCACTGTGGGCGTTAACAATCTCTTTCTGGGACTCGGGTGGTCCTTGGTGCACCCTTTTTCACCTACTGCATGCTGCTCTTAATTTTGATTGACTTACCGTGGGTCTGGGTTTTCAATTTGACTGTTTTGGGTTAATTGGCATTTAGGGAGGACAGGTAAATGGCTTGGAGCACTCAGGGGAACATCCCGAGGTACGGGGAGGTGGGGGGGGCATTTCTCTAACTGCCTCTTGTTCCAGACAAGCTGAGGGTGGGCTGCTTGGCCTGCTGAGCTCTCGCGGCTTGGCAGGTACCACCTGCTGAACAGTGGAGGCGGCTGGCACTTGTCAGGTCAAGCATCCCCTGTGCTCCTCTTTAAGAACAGATGGGAATATTGTCGCCCATCATACCAGCTTGTGTGATAGAGCTATTCTGGGGTGGTTTGGCCCTTTGCAGAGGACAGGAGGACTTCCCTCTCTGCCTGCACAGGCTACACCTGCCTGCACTTGTTGGTTGAGAGATTGGTGCAGGTCCTCAAGTTATATTTTTAATAGATACAATCTTTCTACCAACTTTGGTCTCTTAAATCGACTACTCTTCGAAAGAAAGAAAGAAAGAAAGAAAGAAAGAAAGAAAGAAAGAAAGAAAGAAAGAAAGTTCTTTGTTTCTTCTCTCTCTTTTTTGCTTTTCATTCTTGGGTGTCTTTGCTTCCGATCTGATTTTCCATCCTTTTGAATTTGACGCTTATGCGCCTTTCTTATCCAGGCATGTCAAAAGACAGCTGGTTTCCATTCCATACACAAGTCAATTTTCATCACATGAAACCAGACCATGACAAGGCCCTTACGTTTGTAGACAGATCCAGTATTCGGAGAACAATCTCCTCAAGTCTGTAAAAGTGTGCAGTAGAATACCTATCAATAAAACAGGCCTGCTTTTTTAAGCAGAGACATGTGTTACACTATCTGAAATGATAAATGCCCTTTTCTTCTGGAAGGTGTATTGCTGTTGCCTTTAAATTTCGCATTACCCATTTTGGATGACTTCCTCACCAGCATAGTTTATGTCTGAGGTCACACAGTAGCCAACCACAAGTGTTCCTTCTAATTACCTGGAACTAGTCACTTAATAATTATTTGTATGAATAAATGCTCATAGTATCAAGAGCCCCATAAAGCTGCAATTTAAAAGTCCATGGCTATGGTACAGCCATAGAAAAGGAGGCTTAATTCCTCAGAAGTTGCTGGAGGGTGTTGCTAATGGGCCCCTAAGCCAGCCTTCCACAACCTGCTGTTCTCCAGTTCTTCTGAACTAAAACTCCCATTAGGTTAAAAAATAAAAAGGTAAAGGACTCCTGGACGGTTAAGTCCAGTCGAAGGCGACTATGGGGTTGCGACGCTCATCTTGCTTTCAGGCCAAGGCAGCCAGCGTTTGAACACAGACAGCTTTCTGGGTCATGTGGCCAGCAGGACTAAACTGCTTCTGGCACAACGGAACACTGTGACGGAAGCCAGAGCACACGGAAACGCTGTTTACCTTCCTACCACAGCAGTACCTATTTATCTACTTGCACTGGCATGCTTTTGGACTGCTAGGTTGGCAGGAGCTGGGACAGAGCAATGGGAGCTCACCCCGTCTTGAGGATTCAAACCACCAACCTTCTGATCGGGAAGCCCAAGAGGTTCAGTGGTTTAGACCACAGCACCACTCCCATTAACCCCAGCCAGCACTAGCAGGGGATGGTGGCTGTTACAGTCCAAAAACATTAGTTTGGGGGATGCTGCCCTGAACACTCATTTTGAGGGCTCGTCCTGAGGGAGTTTAGCTTCTACTGTACATCTGGTGGCTAAACAAATAGCAGTCAAAGAAGCCATGAGACCCCTTTTTTAGTGCACACACACTAAACCTTAAGAGCACATTCCAAGCACAATTGTCGTCTCCGTCCCCACCCCCCAAGAATTCTGGGCACTGTAGTTTACTCCTCACAGAGTTACAATTCCCAGCAACCTTTGACTACCTATAGTGCCCAGAATTCTTTGAAAGGAGAAATCTGTTTTGAATGTATGAAGTTATAGCGCGTACACAACCAATATCTGACACCACAGCATATCAGGCAGTGATATTATTAAAAGGGTGGGCAGATGACACTGAAGAGAAGGGGAAGGGAAGAAAGATTGTTAGGAGGAAGACTTGACACTTTCAGCCTTTTATTGCCAAGTTGCATAGATATGGGAGGAGTGGTATGGTTAAGAAAAGAGAGACCCTTCCTATTCCAATTCTCTCCAGCCAGAGCTCAGCAAGCACAGATGGAAGGGTTTTTGCTCTTGAAGGGTTAGCTTGTGTCCTAGATTCCATCCTCCTTCATCTGGGTGCAAGGGTCCTCCTTGTCTGCTCTATTTTAGCTTACCCTTGTCTGACTGTCACATTTGTTTATTTGGTCATCGCAAAAATTGCACTACAGTACGAGCTCAACTTTTCAACTCACAAAGGGTGTGACACATGGTGCCAGTTTTGCTGTATACATTTGTTCCATATATTAAATCCAGCATTCCTAGATTGTTTAATGGATTCAGTTCTCCCATATATATTTTTATATTTCAGTTTCCGTGGTTTGCTATTCCTGAGGGACTGAACAATGAAGCCAGATGAGGCCGGATCAGAAATAAAACAAGACCATTTGCAGAGAATATTTTTTTTATTTTGAGGATTTGTTATTTTATTAGATACAAATTCTGTCAGAGGAAATAATGCACTTTCCACATCTTTAAAGCAATTCCTTTCACCCTTTTGCCAACTCCAGTGTGTGTGGAGAATGCAGTGCATGGCCTTAAAATATTAACGGAGTTATTTACAGATTACCTTCAGCTAGAGATCAAAACAGAGAGAAACATATCTATCCTTCGGGACCAGCCCTATCATTGGGCAGAGTGAGACAACTCCCTCAGGTGACAGATTCTTGGGGACTAACATTCGACTAAACTAGCCTGCTGTCTTCAGATGGAGTGGAGGATTCTGTCCCATTTCCATTGTTGATGTAACTGCAATTCTAGTTAGCTTGTACATGTGGAAGGAGAGGGCACCATCAGGTAGCAACATGTCTTGGACCAGCCCTGCTTTGCTTTGCTTTGTTTGTTCCAAATGAGTTCATTCATAGATCTTTGGTTGGCTCAGTGGAAATGGGTTTTTCAATGAGATGGTGGTCCTGTGTCTAGGCCATATCACTTCTCATGGAAGGCAAACATGATTGAACGCTACTTGCATGCAGAATTAAAAAACAGGTCTCATACAGTAACAGAGTTGGAAGGGGCACCAAAGATCTTCTGATTCAAACCTCTACCATGCCAGAATCCCAGCACCTCAGGGGGAAGAGTGGGGCAGCAAAGGACGAGAGCTTGGAGATTTCAAGACAGAAGTTGACTTCAGGGAAAAGAGGCAAACTGTATATAGGAAAAGGACATTGCAGGAAACTGGGGGATAAAACAGGAGACACAACCAAGGGCTAGAGTGGCCAAGATGAAGTACAGGCTTGTATTAACAACCTGATGTATGGTTGTCACACATATAGCATGTACTTGTAATGCAGACATATTCATATAGGAGAGGACAAATAGGATGCCTTCTTTGACAACAGAACCCTCACTAAGCATTCACTGTGGTATGAAGTCGAAAAGAGGAGCCCAAAAAGACACCAGGCAACTGGTAAGCAGTGCCAGAAGGTCCTTCATGAAGTGAACCACACATCCTTCAGCTGAGGAGGGAACTATTTAAACTAATTTTTAATTTGCATTTTATCTTGCAGACTTCTACATGATTTTATATTGATAGCATAATGAACCTTGACATCCAGGACACATCAAACCATGTTTTAAAAATTCTCATTCTCATTGTTTCTTTTTTTAAATCTCTAGTTACCCTTTTAATTTTTTAACAATTCCTTTGAGAAGTACAAAGGTCTCCAAAGCATTATGTTTTCTTGGCAGGGAATTTTGCCCTAACTCCCCCAGCTCCAGTTTTAAAATAACACTGATACTTTTCCTGCTGTTAAAATGTTCCTCTTATGTTTCTGCTATTTTCCAGTCATGAGTGACACTAAATGGGGTCTGCTTATAAAAACCATTATTTTACTAATATTCAGCCAGTCATTCATGAAACTTTGGCTGAAGCTGTTTTAAGATCCCAAGGCCTTTTGCTGATGTTTGGTTCCAATTTAGTCGCTGGTTTATTTTCTTTGTTAAGAAAATACCATTATGATTCTTAATGCTAACTTCCACGTGTCTAAAGAGAATTTATCTAGAATTTTCTTCTGTATGATGATGACCTCTGACAGATTTACAGAAGTAGTATGCCTGTTCCAACAGGTGCTATTGCTGGTTTTTTTTGTGTGGACAGAAATCAGCTGCCTTTTAAACATGTCTCTCTGTCTGATCCAGTTACATGCAAATGTTCAGTGTCAAAAACCAAACTCAGTGGAACTGACCAGCTAGGACTTAGTCAACTCTTCTGCTCTTTGGTTTTAAATGTTCAAGAGAAAGCAAGTATACAGCACTCAAAACTTGCAAGTGTATTTCCTGTTATACAATAAAAGCTTTCATGAGTGTATTACATTACAAGCCTGAAATTTCAATTAAGCTTTGCCAAATAGAGAGAGTAAACTTTACTCAGTCAAGACAGAATGTAGTTTCTTCCTCAGCGAAGGGTGAGGTGACTGTTTTGCTAAATTAGTCTGCAACATGATATTGGTGCATTAGCCAATAGATTAACAACAACAACAACAACAACAACAACAACAACAACAACAACAACAAACAAACAACGTGCTTCTGCCAACCTAGCAGATTGAAAGCATACCAGTGCAAGTAGACAAATAGGTACCTCTGCAGTAGGAAGGTAAACGGCATTTCCGTGCGCTCCGGCTTCCGTCATAGAAAGCCCTGTACTTGTCTTTGCTTTGGGATTTCCATTGTATGTAACAGTGACATTAAGCAGCAGCATAGCTGCCAAGTCTCCCGTTTTTCCCGGGAAAACCCCTTTTTTACTTACCCTTTCCCGGTGGTCCCCCATATCACTTCGTCTCCCGTTTTTCTCCATTATTTTCTCCTGCCGGCGGCCATTTTTTTCCTTTCCGATTTGCCCTTCTATGGGCACCAAAAATGGCCGCCGACAGCTTCAAAAGTTGCATCTACGCATGTCCGGAAGTGCATAGACGTAACTTCCGGTGTTGGTGGCGGCCATTTTGATGCCTATAGATGGGCGGAGTGACACCGGAAGTTGCGTCGGCACACTTCCTGTCATGCGTACAAGCGACTTTTGAAGCCAGCGGCAGCCATTTTTAGCGCCCATAGAAGGGCAAAGCGACACCAGAAGTTACATCGACGCAACTTCTGGTGTCAAATGGCTGCCGGTCCCGGATTCTGCAGTCCGGAACTTGGAAGGTAAGAGCAGCAGTAGTTGGTGACACAAACTGCTTTGTGATGATATATACAAAATCTGAAAAAAGGGAGCAGGGCAATGCTTTTCCACAGCAGGCAGAAGAGGGTATTTATTTTCAATATTTATAGACCACTTTCCACCATAGATGGCCACAAAATGGTTACCCAGAAATCAATGGAATATCCCATTAATCAAAAGAATGCCATATTTAAAACAAACACAAACAAAAGCCACATATAAAACCACCAGTCAGGACAGTCAATAAATATTGACTTACATGTTACATTTATCCACATGTGTCCTTGGCAGCAGTTCTTGCTCGACTAACAAACATCTCAAGAAGCATACAGAAATCTACAATGTTTATCTATATCTATATCATCTATATCTATATCATCTATATCTATATCATCTATCTACTCAGCAATGGTCCTTCCCTGTAGTGCACATGCTCAGCACAGCTGAACTGGAACATAGGAGCTGGGTTTTATTTGGAAGGTTTTTGAATGTCCTTCAACTTCATGACAATAATATAAGAAAATGTTGTGACTCATAAATAATGATCAGGTTACATACTGGTGCACAATGCAAGAAAACATTACTGGCTTAGGACTGGCTTCAATCCTTTTTCGCAACCCTACATCTGTGGAAAATGTTTCCACATGTCTGTGGAGGAGAGGGGAATACTTGATTCTTGCAATAGATATTTTCAGTACATAGGGTGCTACTTTGGAGTTGGCACAGGAGGATAAACTGGAACACACCCATGCATGAGCAGAATGCTGCCTATATCACTTTAGATCCAGCTTACTTGCACCATTGGTAAGCAAGAATGCTAACTGCTTGCAGCTCTATATAGGGATACTACGTGATTGAGGTTGACTTGGAATATTCTGCAGTCCATATTTCATTTGTATATGTGTGTGTGTGTTTGTCGCCTTACAGAATAAAATATGATGGCATTACTCAAAAGGCCAGACTGTCCTGAGGCCTCTAACTTAATCTGCAGTGGCCTTAACCCGCAGTGAAACCTAGATAAATCTATTCAATATTAAATATTAGCCAAAGGGCAAGAATAAAATCACATTTGGATTTATAGGAGCCATCGTCCAAAAGTTTTTTTGTGTGTGTTTTCTTTTTTTTCTTAAAAGTTGAATTAAGGAGAGTTGATTTATGTCTTGCAAAAATATTCTCTTCCAAAATGATTCCCCGAAGCAGCAGTCCTTTAAACAGAAGTGCAACCTGAATTGACCTCAAGCTGTAATAATCTTTATTTAGAAGGCAAAGAAGAATTTCATCACAGGAGTCACATTCACTATGAAAACTTGAGCCATAGATCAAACCAAGAAAGGTCCAGTGTACTTAATAATCCTGGAATAAAAATGAAAACAGAAGTGTTCCCTAAAGGAATCGAAGCTAGTGAAATTTCCTTTCTGGACATAGGGAGATCCCTTCCATGTTCCAATTCTGTCTTGTGTACTTATTGCCAAATGCCACCCCAATTGATGGGTGGTGTTTGATTCCATATGTCCAAGGCACTTACTCAGGGTTCGTGTTTCCATTTGGAATAAGGCACACAGAGACTATGGTGTCATTATGATATATGATTTATTTACACATATATACAACCTGAGCCTACAATGGAGGGGTTCACAGCACTAACACCCCCAAAAGGTCTTGTTTCTTCCATGGCCCACAGCCTTGGATTAGAACAGAAATCAAACATTACTCTCAAATGTTGCTCTGATTCTCTCTCCAGCTCACTGCTTTACTTCTTGGTCACATCATTGCAATTCAGTGCTAAACTCTGGCTTTGTCCCAGGTTTGGATGAAACTATGGCTTTGCTCACAGTGGTGCATCAGGAGGGCCAAAGGAAGAGAAAGTGGTTTCAGTCTCCTCACCAGAAGCCCACCTTGAGCCCTCACCCACCATACCAAATTAGTGTAATTTATTTTGCTGTCCACATTAATGTTTAGGATTTACCGTAATCCTCTAAAATAATAATCTCGTTCATGTCATAACCTAGTGGTCTGGTGCCATCACTATCTGTTTCTTAGTCACCAGTCAAAGTTCTTCTTCTTCTTCCAGGACTATGGACCTTAATCTTCTGCTTCTCTTTCCATGAGATGGGGTGGAGTTGGATCTCCTGTTTCTGAAGATGTCTGATCTGGCCACAGTTGTCCATGCCTTACTTACATGCCATTAATATTACTGCAACATGCTGCCTTTGAAAAGTGCTCAGAAACTTCACTATGGAATCTTTATTATCCCATCTAGGCAATTAGTTAGCATTCTGTACTAGTCAAATTGACCTTACTGTGGGTAAAAACACTGAGCGTCATTTCACTGTTACTCAGACTTGTTCTGTTGCACCGCAATAGTCCACGGTTATTGTGTACAGTATTCTGGTCCTGCCCTTTAGTGTTTGCAGTCCATCCTTGGCTTTTGTTCGACTTATAAATTTAATGAGAATTCATTTCTGTTCGTCCCACCTATGAAAGAAAATATTAACCAATGCCAGACCCCAAAGATTCTGTCTGCTCTTTGTTCGTTTTCTCTTTCCCATCTGTTATCACCTGCCCAAGAATGACTTCTACTCAATTGCATGCCCACTAGGATTCCCTTTGACTTAGATTTCCCAAATTCTCGTAAAAAAATGAAATAGGGACATGCCCCGAATCCTTCTGCGACTCAAGGAACAGCCTGATTCACTACAGTGCTTTTGTTTGTTTGGGGCGGGGCATTCAAATATTGAATAAAACAGAATCCATTTTCATCAATGAATTGTTTTGAACCGAGGGTAACCTTTCTCAGCTCAAGGCCCACATTGCCTCATGGGGAAACTTCCAAGGGGTGAGCGGAGCTGCAGGCAAAAGTAGGTAGACCAATAGATGCACATGTGGTAGGCTACCTTCCAGCTATAAAGGTAAAGGTAAAAGGGCCCCTGAACCAGAGCAGCACACGGAAACGCCGTTTACCTTCCCGCCAGAGAGGTCCCTATTTATCTACTTGCACTTTGATGTGCTTTTGAACTGCTGGGACCAAGCAACGGGAGCTCACCCCGTTGCAGAGATTTGAACTGCCGACCTTCTGATCAGCAAGCCCTAGACTCTGTGGTTTAACCCACAGTGCCACCTGGGTCCAGCTATACAAATAATAATAATAATAATAATAATAATAATAATAATAATAATAATAATAATAATAATAAATAATTTGTACCCCACCCACCTTACTGGGTTGCCCCAGCCCCTCTGGGTGGTTTCCAGCATACATAAAAACATAGTGAAACATTAAACCTTAAAAAGCTTCCCTATACAGGGCCGTCTTCAGATTTCTCCTGAACATAATATAGTTACACATCTCCATGACAGGAGATGGGAGGCTATTGCCACTACTGAGAAGCCCCTCTGCCTGGTTAAATTTTCTTTGCCCACTCACAATTCTCCATCCAACAAACAGGAGGAATACTCACGAGGACACAATCCAGCCAGGCAAAAGCATCTGAGGAGGCCACAGAGCAGGGCTAGTGATGGATGTGGCCTGGGGGAAATCCTGAGGGCCAGATAGAGGTGTAATGAAGATGGGAAAAGAAAGGGAAGGGGATCAAGTAGGGTCATCCTCAGGTCCACATTCACACTTGTCTCGGAGCCCTTTGGAAGTGCTGTGCTTTTATGATCTGCATCTAAGAATGGGTTTTATATGACCATTTTTAACAGAAAAATCAGAAGACCAAAACACCTCCAATTCTCCTATGATTACTTGCCTCTCTCACATGGAACCCATAAAGCAAAACAGAGACACAGAAGGGGCACTGGCATTCTTAAACTCAGGAATTCACTTTTGTTGTATAGTGTCAACAAAGGAAAAAGTAGCCACAGAAGAATTATATGGATTTTTCACATTTTGGCTACATCTACCTATAAAATTCAAAGATGTAAATTCTTCATAAACTGTCAAATTGGAAGGAGCAATCCAGTTTTCAATGTACTTCCATGCCACAGTTTTGTAACATGGTGAGAAAAATAATGGGAGTAATATGCCATGCTCTAGATTTTATTTCAGCTTACCCTATGAGGCAACCTTCATGGTACACTTGATAAGCTTCAGATTAAGCTTCAGATAAAGCTTCAGATAAAGCTATGTTGAGGAAAGGTTCTTTAATTCCTCCTCACTTTCTGCCATCAAGGTTGTGTCATCAGCATATCAGAGGTTGTTGATATTTCTTCTGGCAATCTTAATTCCGGAACCTTTTAATGAGGATGAAAGAGGAGAGTGCAAAATATGGTCTGAAGCTCAACATCAAAAAACTAAGATCATGGCCAATGGTCCCATCACCTCCTGGTAAATAGAAGGGGAAGAAATGGAGGTAGTGAGAGATTTTACTTTCTTGGGTTCCATGATCACTGCAGATGGTGACAGCAGTCACGAAATTAAAAGACGCCTGCTTCTTGGGAGAAAAGCAAGGACAAACCTAGACAGCATCTTAAAAAGCAGAGACATCACCTTGCCGACAAAGGTCCGTATAGTTAAAGCTATGGTTTTCCCAGAAGTGATATATGGTAGTGAGAGCTGGACCATAAAGAAAGCTGATCACCAAAGAATTGATGCTTTTGAATTACGGTGCTGGAGGAGACTCTTGAGAGTCCCATGGACTGCAAGAAGATCAAACCTATCCATTCTGAAGGAAATCAGCCCTGAGTGCTCACTGGAAGGAAAGATCCTGAAGCTGAGGCTCCAATACTTTGGCCACTTCATGAGAAGAGAAGACTCCCTTGGAAAAAACCCTGATGTTGGGAAAGATGGAGGGCACAAGGAGAAGGGGACGACAGAGGACGAGATGGTTGGACAGTGTTCTCAAAGCTACGAACATGAGTCTGACCAAACTGTGGGAGGCAGTGGAAGACAGGAGAGCCTGGCGTGCTCTGGTCCATGGGGTCACGAAGAGTCAGACACGACTGAACAACTAAACAACAACAACAACAACATATGCATAGTGGGGCAGAACAACCTTCTGAACTTGAACAACTAGTATGTTCTGTTGCGGGGAATCCATTCTTCCCTGATAGGAGAATAATGGGTGAATGAATATTTGCTCTGTTTGTAAAACCATTGTAAAAGAAAGCTGCCTAAAAACAAAATTCACAGGATCAAAATGTTCCTGATGTTACAATTTACAGAGACAATGGTGAGTAAATGATACACTGCATGCAGTATAGGTATGGCTGCCAAAGAAAACTAATGGCCTTAGAGAAGGGGTGTTATCTGATGTCTATGTGGAAGAAAGTCCCTCATGTAACAAATGATTAATTCAGGAAACATCTGCTGCAAAAGCAACTTGAAAGCAAAGAAGATTGCAGCAGAAAGCCAACATTAGAGGTATTGTGCAGACAAAAACCTCTTCCAGTTTACGGCATCTGAGGAGTGAAAAGAGAACTCCTGGGTTTGTGCGTTTGTATAAATCTGTGCTGAAATCGAAGGTTGGTAATTAAACTAACAGGGCCAGCCCTACCATTAGGCAGAGGTGCCTCAGGCAGCAGTTGCTGAGGGCAGGGGTGGCAGCCTCTGGCTATTACCCTCTGTGGAGAACAGAGGGTTTTTGTGCCACACAACCTATCCTTAGCCCGCGGCCTGATCTCAGGTGCAGGGGAAGACACTGTCCCATCACGACTGCTATGTTAAAATCAAAATCAAAATAATAATTAGAGAATTTGCTGCATCTCCTCAGCTGCCCAATACATGCTGTATTTTGTTATAGGCCATATGTAAAAGCAATTTCCTACTTTGGGGACTTGTTTTACCTCTTGTATTTAAGACACTGTTTCGTTTTTATGGTGTGTGTGTGAGTTTTAAGCAAACACAAAAACATGCTGGCTGTTAACACATGAAAGATAGGGGCCCTACAGCAAGTCTTTCACAGGCCATAACACTTTATAAGAACCACAGATGAACAACAGCCAGACCTTCCATACTCCCAGCAGTATATGATGATCTCCACATGAACAAATATATAAGCACCACCATTGCTTTTTAAAAGTCCTGCAGTCTTTCAGAAAGCATATAAGGGTTTGGGTGAGAAGGATCTAAATTAGTGTCTTGCAAGAAGAAGAGACTAAGATCCCCAACACCTTCAAGTCTTACTAATTTATTATACATGTACACATATATTTTCAACAACAAAAAAAGCAACCATCTTGTTCTTCCTTAAAGACCAACAAATTTATGATGGCCAAAGCTTTCTTGAAAACAGATGGGAACCTTTCTTCAGATCAAGACTATTTTTCAGATGCATTCCCATCTGGACAACTTTATTGAGGCCAGAGTTGAAGGACACATTCCAGTCAGGCAAAAACCCTCTGGGGGTTTCAAATAGAGTCACTGAACAGTGTGTCTAAGGAAGGGCTATCACCTGAGGAGATTCCTGGGCCAAACAGACAGACCTGGAGTGCTACATTTGGTGCTTGCGATTGAGAGTTATTACTCCTGATAGGTGTGAGTATGTGAGAGAAAGTTGATGGGCTGGTGGGAGGGTTATACGGGAACATAAAGATAACAGAAATAAGAAGAATACTCTCAGAGTAAGTTTAAATGTTTTATTATCTGCGTTTTACAAAAAAAATGCATAAAATCTTTTTGCTAGAACCTGATCCTGGTTTTAGATCCTGGGTTGTTTAAAGTGTTTAAAGCATGTTTCCTGGATTGGGTGTCATGGTGAACTGGTTTAAGCAAGCACGAGAGAAGCTCTGAAGCTGGATATGTGGTAGCAGAAGAGATTAAAAGGGACCATGTGGGTACAAGGTTCATTCGCATGTTGATAAACCGTATCTTTTTCAGGCTTGCATCTGTGCTGTGGAAGCTCACGGTCTTTCTCCAGTCCACAAATGAATCAACTTAACATGAGCCTCCCAGCCTAACACATGGGCGGAATGTGATGGCCCTTCAATTTTCACAGTTCTTCAAACTGGCAATACATTTCTGGACTCAAAACCTGTACAAAGAAATGTGTATTAAAAATGTAAAGGTAAAGGAGCCCTGACAGTTATATCCTGTCACGAACGACTCTGGGGTTGCGCGCTCATCTCGCTTTACTGGCCGAGGGAGCCGATGTACAGCTTCCAGGTCATGTGGCCAGCACGATTAAGGTGCTTCTGGCGAACCAGAGCAGCGCACAGAAACGCCGTTTACCTTCCCGCCGGAGCAGTACCTATTTATTTACTTGCACTTTGACGTGCTTTCGAACTGCTAGGTACTTTAGGCTAAAAAATGCAGAAAAAGGAAAAGGGAAAAAAAGAACATATTTGACTGAGACATATGTTCAAAAGCAATGCAAAATTGTTTGTGTGTTTTTAATTGCAGAGTAATGGGGAAACAAACCCTACAGCTTCCTCTATTATGTTCTACTCAGTATACAAAATATTTCCACGTGTGCAGAGCAGCCACCTGCCAAGTCCTCCCAGCCCACATATCTGACACCATCTCCTGTTAGAGCTCCAAATCACTAGCAGCCACAGAGTTTTTCAAAATATATGGATAAAAATGTAAAACTAAGCAATGTCTCTGTTTTCAATGAGCAAAGTTGGTAAAGTTAACTTTGCAGATTACAGGCATCGCCCCCCCCCCTCGCCCCCTATTTATGTGCAATCGACTCAGACATGTCACCAGGAAATAAGGAATTCAATTCAAACCCAGAAATGGTGGAAGAGAGCTGGAGAGTCCTTGTGACTCATGAGGAGACCCTCCCCAGAGCCCAAAGAGGAAGTTAGTGAGGGGCAGAGGAAGCCCCAAAGAGACCAGACTTTCAACGGGGCTTTGTTTACAATGCTCAGTCTTCCTGCCTAACAGCAGCCCCTGTTTCCTGTGCATCCTCCATGCTCTTGCGGCCCCCCATGAGTGTCAATTCTAGTTGTGGATATTTTTGGGTATAGTATTTTTGGTATGGATTGAATAGAGTGTGGCAGAGAGGGCATTTAAAGGGTGTTTAGAGGGTGCTCCCCACTTTACGTAATTTTTTTATGCAGGGCCCTGGAACGCAACTCCCATGTAAGGGAGGAGTTGCCTGTTTTTGACTTTCTTCTTATGAAACAAAAGACAGGTTTTCTTATATATTTCGGTATATATTGTGTCAGTGAAGAAAACAGAACAGCTTATTTTGCTAGCCACAAGTGTGTCTTTGTGTGTAAATATGAATTTAATAGGATCCTTTATATCACAGCAAGAGTACATTAAAAAGACATAGTACAAGATGACAGGTACTTTTAATGCATGAATGAGTATGCCCTTTTCTTGTTATAAAAAGGCCCAGTATAATTTCCTTGTGACTCTGTTGGTAGCCAGGCTTGGCTCACCTGAGGAACCGTGCTTTTAAGGCATCCTTTAAAACTGAATGCCCAGCACTAATAGAATTCGTCAGGAAGTCAGGAAAGAGATGTATATGAGCACAAAATAAGAACATTGTCTTTGATGCTGGAGTTCCTAAATGCAACCTAGATCTGTCTCTTTCATGCATTGCATAGACGACATGTCCCTACCCCCCAGCCCACCCCGCTGCATATACAAGTATGGAACTGTGCTTAACTTTTCCAAAAGGTTCAAAATAAACATTCCCATACTCACAGGTAACTATTTTCTGGAACAGGACAATGCCACCTACGTTAAGCAACATTGCTTAGCACAGGAAATTCTCAAGGACTGAGGATAGATGCTTATTGCATGTCGAGACCCCGAAGCCACCCCCTCGTTGATGAATAAGACACAAGGACACAGATATTAGGTTAATGATTATTGGGCAAATTTAAGCCACAACCTTATTGGTTACAGAATGTGAGCAGTATTGGCTTAGACATTGGAATTGACCCGACTATATCTGACTCCTGTCTTACAGGGAGTCCTGTAAGGGTCAACCACCGGTAGGGGGAGCCCTGTCAATGCAAATCAACTTGAGCTCCCCCTGGGTGGCTGATGGGGCCATGGCATGGCCCTGGGCTTCGGACAAGATCCACACCCCTGGATTCCTTTAATGGAATACCCTTAAGCTTGGAGGGGCAGGTGATGGTCACACCTCACCTCCCCCATCATAAGATCAACCAATGCCCAACTGCCAAACCTTACAAAGTTGTGACAATTGGTACGAGGTAGGCAAAAACTAAATGGCCCATACCAATTTGTCAAGTGGAAAAATTCCTATCAGGCCCCTCAATGGTGACCAGCCAAAGTCCATAGCAAGACCAATGTTGAAACCTGAAAATCGGGAGGGAGGGCGGGAGATTGAGGAAGTGAGACAAGAGGAAGTTCATGCCTCAGTTTAAATGGGGCCAGGCCACGCCCCCCCCCCAGCCAGCGGATTGGCTGGCTAGACAATGACATGGCCGGGTGATGCAGGACTTCGTCCCCTGCCCCCAGAGGGGAGTGGGTGGCCACGCGGTCCACCACAACTCCTCCCCACTGGGAAGTGGAGCGGATTTACGTTATTTTGTGGTACCAAAAAACCGCCAAGAGTTTTTGACCACAGCAATTTCTAAGGAAAGATAATATTGATATTTCCATCAGTGATGGGGAAGACACTTTTTTGCCCTGGCTACAGCCCATCTGCAAAGGGGGGAAAAACAACCTGGTCTTTTATATAGAATTTCGCCAACCCCCTGCTTCTCTAGGTTTTTAAATTAGGATGCACAATATGACTAGACGCTACCAATTATCAGTTTCCCTTCTGGCTAGATGGGCACCAAAGTACTTTAGCACCTGATAATTGGTTGAGTTCCTTCACCCATAATGTCATTCAGATGGTGTAAGGAGAATTTGTTAACCCTCCAGGAGTGAGAAGTGGTTTCGCCCCCCCCCCCCTCATGTTAATAGTACAGAAAATTCTGCCAGACAAGGGTCAGATGTTCCAAAACGTGACTTGCTGAGACATAAGCAACCTACAAGGAGATCATCTTTAAAGTTATGCTTTTATAGCCTCAGACAAAATTCTATTGATACTCCCAGCTTGACTGATAGTGTCTGGTCTGCATATCTTCTGCACACATTCTTCACTTCATAACATTCTGTGACCTTCTATGCGTAGAGCAATTGCAATAGTTTAGAGGTATGGGTGACGAAGTAAGTTATGAAAGGAGGAGATGTAATGCGCACAGTGGGAATGGCACCAAAACAGGAACACTATACCAAGTTCCTTGGTATACACAGCATTTAGAAATACCTAACACAAGATCCACCACCACCACTTAGGAAGCTTTCGTACCCTCATTCCATGTCATTGTGTACCAATCTTGGGTGGGAAAGTTTACACTGCAATGCTGAATCATGTAGTGAGCTTTCCTAAATGTTACAGGGCAGGATAGAGCTTGCCAGTGTGGTGTCATTTTTGCCATTGTGCACACATCAGGCATAATGTCTGGTCTCTGCTCTTGGGGTGAGGGGGTGCAAGGGGTGAATCTACGTAAGATTTCTCTCTGAACAAAGGGCACTTGAAAAGCGTGCAGAGCAGAAGCTCCATAATTGGAGAAGTCCTTCTCTAGTGTAATAAATGAGAAAATCTACTCTAACTTCACAACTCAGAGTTTCAATGTAATGCCAGAAGGGTTGCTTGGTCCCAAATGGACCTACCCAAACCTTATGAGATTCTTATTTGGGTGCCCTTGTGGGTGAGGAATGATTGATAGCTAAGGTACTAGGAAAAGGATCTTCTCAATGGTGGGACTCTGGCTATGTTTATTTGGCACCAGGAAATTTCTTCTTCTTTTTACTTTCCCAGGCTTTTAAATCTGATTCAGGTATTGTCAGCTTTAGTTTTGCCACCTTCTTTTATTCTACTTCTATATTTTTAATGATTGGCTTGCTTTGTTGCGTGCATTTTAATTTTGCTCTTATTTGCCTTGCTGATATATAACCGCCTAAGATATATAGATAAAATACACAATAGCATAGAGGTGGGTGCATTTTTTTTTAATTCAGTATCCCCAACTTTGAGGCCCACTGCCAGCAGTAATGCCTTCTGTGTACAGCCACACAAAGGTTTGGGCACCTTTCCCTGTCATTGTGGACAAAAGGAGATTAATCTGGATAATAATTACTTCTGCAAGAGCATTTAATATATGCACCTTCCTTACAAGTTTGATATATTTAGCAGGGAAAGAGTTATGTGAATTTCAAACTAGTCAGATTGTTCTAGCACATCCCACTGACATGCTGAGAACAGATAAAGTTGGGGGTGCATAATTCCTCAGCCAAGGCAGATGTACAGAATATATCACTTTATTACCTAGCAATAATAGGCATAATTTAGTCTCAGCTTTGATGTTAAAATGTGTCAGTAGCTTAGCTGTTCCGACAGCTGATAGCTTAATGCTTTTGGTTCATTATCATTAATTTTCAGTAATAGTCTTTTTCTCTGGCAGCATAATGAGATTTTTTCCCCCACATCATTTAAAATAACCCCAAACCTCCCACTCCTAATCTAAAACTTCAAGCAGCTTCAGATTAAAGGCGGGAGAAAGCAGAATATCATAGTGTGAAAAGAGCAATGGTCCACATTTTGCAAACATTTCCAAACAGGAAGCAAGCATCCCCATTCTAACAAGGATACTGTTTTAAAATGCCAAGCCTTCACACTGCATTGTCATAAATGCTGTGTTTTTCACACAGTTGGACAAACTGCAGTTATAAAGCCAAAGTGGAACCAATGTGATGCCAGATAATTTCCAAAATCGCTGGAGAAATAATAAATAGTTCCACATGCCGGACCATATAGACACACAGGGAAAACACTTGTGTGCTTGTATTAGTAATTATATTCACTGGCTAATGGGCCAATTCTGATCCCAGAATGGCTATTCCATAAAATATGACTTCAGTCATGATCCTAAGCACACTTAATTGCAAGCATTCTTACAGAATTTACTTCCAAGTAAATTTGTTAAGGGTGGGGCACTGCAATGTGATTTTAATTTGAGCAGAGCAACACAGAGATATTTGGAGATAAGTGCTCGGCTCAGAAATTTATGACCAGTGTGTGTGTTTTCCTGTTTCCAGCCTCTGCCAGTTGAAAGTGGAGACACACAGTCAGTGACTTATGAGCAGCAGGAGGTGATGGTGACCAGAGCCAGAGCCACTGTGGAAGAGAGAGGAGATTTAACAAGGACAGCAACAAATAAGGGACAAAGCCAGCTGGAAACAAGGTATCCACAGCTTCCCAGTAAAGAATTGGTGCCAGAAACCTCCAGAACAGGAGTGGCCTACCAGATGGGTGCTGCAGTTCAACAACATCTGGAGGCCAAAGGTTCCCCACACCTGCTTCGGAGCATCACTGAAGCAGACAGGCTTCGACAGCTAGTGATGCGAAAGCTCCCTTGGCTTGGTTAGTTATCATCATCTTGGTATTTGGTATCTGAAGAAGTGTGCATGCACACGAAAGCTCATACCAAAATAAAAACTTAGTTGGTCTTTAAGGTGCTACTGAAGGAATTTTTTTATTTTACTTGGTATTTGCAAGCTGTTTTTCAAAGGTCTTGGAGAAAATGTGCTTCCCGCCCTCAGAATCCCTTTCTCTGTAACGTTGGCACATGCAAGTTGATGGTGCCATGCATGTGCACAGTATCATGTATTTCTACCACCATCTGCCCTGTGGGACAGATCCTGAGAGCAGGAAGCAGGCGGAAACACCTCAGAATCTGCTTCAGCTGGACTTTCCTTCCCCACTCTCCTGCCCTTTCACAAAGTCATCTTTCACCAATTGTCTGAAGAGGATTCTGGGAAATAGATTGGTACAGGAGAAGACCACTTGCCAGCTTCAGTTGGACTTCCTCCTTCTGGCTTCCAGAAGGCCACTTATCATTAACCGTCCTGTGGGATGGATCCTGATTACTTGTTATGTATTTACTGACCACCATCAACTGACCAGTGGGAAGGGTTCCGGGCCAGTGAGTAAAACAGACAAATATCACCTGAAGGCCTGCTCTAGCTAGGCTGCTCCAGTTGTCCTGGTTGGTTATTGGTTGGTTGGTTGGTTGGTTATTCCATTGATATCCTGCTCTTCCTCCCAAAGGAGCCTATGACAGTAAACACACAAGCATTTGCAGAACCCCTCTAGGCAGTTTACAGTCTAAAGCAGTGGTGGCCAAACTTGGCCCCCCCAGCTGTTTTGGGACTACAATTCCCATCATTCCTGACCACTGATCCTGTTAGTAAGGGATGATGGGAGTTGTAGTCCCAAAACAGCTGGAGGGCCAAGTTTGGCCATTACTGGTCTAAACAGCATTCCTTAAAAATACCACATAGTAAACTAGCATGCTAAAAAAAATGTACACTTTAAATCATTAAGATTGCATGCCTGGTTAGACTTGCCTAAAGCAAAAGTTTTCAGCAAGCACCAAAAGTTCATCCAAGGTGCCTGTCTAATACCAACAGGCAGGGAGTTCCAGAGGTGCTGCCACAATGAAGTATTGCAAACTGAATATGGCACTGATAAAGGTGCCAGTTCCGCAGATCAAAGCGGACAAGTGGGCATGGCAATCCTTCAAATTTAAGTTTTTGTTTGTTTTCCCCCCCAGTTGGTCTACTCAAAGCGTGATACAACCCTATAAAGTCCTATTAAGATTGTGGGCCTAGGTTTTCAACCACACAATATGCTCTTAAAATCAAGGAACTGTTGGTTTGAGAATTTTGAATTGTGATAACCTTTATTTGGTAGTACCCCAATATCTTGTGTCTGAGGGGCGCCCCCTTGTCCTTCCTAACCTTGTGCTAAGCACTTTGGGCTATGTAGCTCAAGAAAAAGGACCAGGAGAAAACACCCTGTTTCTGAGCTCAGGCAGAGCCGGCTAGTAAAATTTTAGAGTGTATCTGTTTTCATTCACTCTTCAGCACCTTTGTACCTTCAGGCAAATCACAGATCCCAGATATATATTTTGAGAAGTGGTCGCCACAGTGATGATGGATGCAACACACCCTCTATATATAGTACGACAACAACTGGGTGAGAAGTGACACAATTCTTTTACCACACATTGGACGCTATAAACTTTAACTTCAAGCAAATGCAAGCCGTAAAACACTAGTGATGGCTTTACCAGATGGTGCCGGCTGTAAGATTTTAATAGATATCTTTATTCTTTTAGGACATTTTCTTTATACACTTTCTCATAAATCTAAAACAAAAATACCTGCCTAGTGACCAGCAGGTCGAAGATGATCGATGATTTTACTATACCTTAGATGTAATAAACCATACATGGAGATCAGTGATATGTACAGTATTCAGTCAAAGGCAGAATAGCAGGATTCTGGGTCTAGACTTTCATAAATTAAGTGAAGCAGAAACTTCTAAGAACATGGGTCAGTAGATTAATGTACTCTGGGTTTGCATAGCATGACTGGGCATGTGTTAACAGTGTGGCTATTACTCTTCTTGAAGGTTGCCAACTAATTCCACAAGGCTCGCAATAAAAAAGGAAAGCATGTGAGCAAAATAAATCTGCTGGGGTTTTATCATTATTTTGGCTAATTATTTGTCTTTTATTAGTAAGGGTTAATGCCATTTTAGAAATCCCAGTTGAGATCTCTCCATTGCGAAGTTTATCTCATGCCCTAAACTTGGAAAAGCTTTTCAGCATAATCTGACTTTTCTTTATTTATGTATGCACGGGGGGAACTGAAGCCATTAACCTCATTGCCGACCTGCTTAGATAGGGCGATTAAATTCTTATATCATGTCTGAAGAAACCAAAAAATGTATAGAATTTACATGCTGAGAGTAATGTGTTATGCCCGAAAGCACAACTGGATGGAATAAAGATGGAATCACTTTTCTAATTAGTTAACAAACAGACATAAGATAGCATATCTGTTAAGGAAAGCATTTAAATAGACGTTTAAATCCTAAGATTTCTGTGGCGGCACCTCTACTTTGGAATGCCCTCTCCAAAGAGATATGATTGGCTTAAATATTAATTACAATATTTTCAGAGACCTTCCTATTCATTTCAGCATTTTAGATAACATTTTAGTCAGGACTGCCTTCTCAGTTCCTCAGTTTCATGTTTTCACTCTGCTTTTTAATCTTGTGGCTTATTGTTTTTTATACTATATTCCTAAACTGTGTGATTATTTTTCTTCACATGGTTGTATCCCATCCTGGAATCATGTGTGTGCATGAGAGAGGGGGGGGGGATATGTATAAAATTTCTGAAACCACAGCATTCGTTGGAAAGTTTTATGGCATTGCGTAGCCTGTGGTGGCATTTGCAGTGTTGCCATGTAGAATTCTACGCACAACTTTTATAGAGCAGCACATGTTCCACATTCTAAACCGAAAGTGTCAATGGTACAATGTTGACCCAAGCTGTTCTCATGGTCTGGTTTGTCATGCATCATCTTGTGGTGGAGGCCCATTAACTAGCAGGGAGCCGGAATGCATCTGCGGAGCTGCAGAAGCCACCAGTTGTTTATCTATCTAACAGAGAATTCTTTTGACAAGCCCATCACTAGTACTGGAAAGGAATGCTATATTTGTTTGGAATGGATATCGAGGTCAGACCTATTGGGAGGGCTTCATTTTCACCCCAGAGAGGGCTTTTGATGTTAGTGATACCCTTCATACATAGTTGCCCTTGTTATGCAGAGGACAATCTTATTTCCTGAATGTGGTATCTTCACTCACTTGTACTTTTCCTGCAGAAAAAAAGCTTAAGTAATATATCCCCTAGGTGACTTTTATTAGCATGCAGTTAACCCTGCCATTAAGGGTTTGATTCCTTTGTAACCCTCATCTAAAGTGCATGGAATTTACATTTATGTATGGAAGTTGCTATACAGCTCTCAAACAAATGTGCTGTTGTTTCTCTCTGTAGACAGTTATCATGGTGATCAACAAATAGGTATCCGTCCCCCATTACTCTCATTCCTAGATGCAACAGTGAAGCAATGCATTTGGGACAAAAGTAATACCAATATAATTTAATAATTATAGAAAGATCCTCAAAAGAAGCTTCAGATACTTTGTGTTCTGCTCATCCTAAAGCTCCATAGAATCAAGGGCAATTTCTTTCACCAAATTTCCTGTGTTCTGGATCCATGTGCTTCTCCCTGAAAACAGGAGGATGCAGGAATGAGACAGTCTCTTAGACCAGATCTACACTGTACATTTAAAGCAAATCCCACACACATTGAAAGCACATGACTTTCCCCAAAAGATTCTGCGCACTGTGGGTTTCCCTTGCCCAGAACAACGCATCCCAATCTGCTTAGCATGCTACAGGATGTTTGGCGGGGGCGGGGAGGAGATGTTGCATGCTTCGAATGTATGGTGTGGATCTGCCCTTACCACTTTGCTTGGAGAGGCATTTCTGAGCCTAGACAACTTAAACAACATTCAGCACGTGGTTAGAACTGTTGGGTTTTCGTTTCTTTTGCTCATTTTGAGCCATTCAATGAATACAGATGAGGACAGACAAAATAAAGTACTTCACACAACGTATAGCCATGGAATTCTCTCTCAGAATATGTAGCGAAGAGAAGTAGACACACCCAGGGAGGATGAAGTTACCAATGACTATCTTGCTTGATGCTACCAACTGACTGGCACAGGCTCCCAGAGGATGGTATTCAGAATAGACCCATAGAAATTGAAATTAATAAACATGACCAAGTTAGGTCCACTGATTTAAATGGAACTACTCTGAGTGGAAGTTGTAACTAGACATGCCAGAGATTAAATCTGGATCTTCCTGCATCCAAAGCCCATGCTCTTCCATTGAACCACAACCGTCGTTTATGACTGGGGCCAATAACCTTTTATTCCCCCTTCCAATGATCCTTGAATGTGACAACTGGGGAAATGGAATTGACAAAAAATCGTGGGGAGAAACCAACACAACTTTGGAAGCATGCCCCGAATAAGAAATTGATATAGGACTCTGCAACATGGTCCACCAGTCTTTGCAACTCACAGGAAACTTCAGGAGTCAAATGTCTGTGGAAGGTGATGGTAGCAAATTTGAAAGTCACTGTCCTAACACATCCCGCTATGATATCTAATCTTTTGACTTCCCTATTTAGCTTCCAGCTGGGTGTGTAGACCGTTAAAAATGAACTGCGCTACTGATGCTTGCCAATATTGCCTTTGGGTCCCATTACAGCACAGCAATGCTCCACATAAAGCCGAACCCTTTTTCTCACTGGCAGCAGCTACTTAACTATAACAAGACTCCATTGTCTGCCCTAGAAACATAAAACAAAAATTAAAAAGAAAGCCACCTGTAATCTGCCGGCACTCAAAGGAAATATAAGCTAAGGTACAGGGGGAGCAGGGATGCAATTTGCCTAACAGTCCAAATCAGAGAGGCATTTCATTTGCATTCCTTTTAAATGGTAGGACTTATATGAACACACCTCAAAGCATTCTGGTGGTCTGAAGAGACCAGGGATTTGCAGACTTTGCATCTGCTTTTGTTAAAAGAAAAAAGAAAAAAGGTCTGTTTTGCTGCTATGGTGACAAACAAGTCCAGGAAAACCTGAGGACAAACGCCACAACTTTACGTTACTTCAGCTGCAGAGTGACAAGTGTCAAGGAGAAGGTAAAATGATTAAGTCTCCACTTTTTTTTATTTTGTGAACTGC
Organism: Zootoca vivipara; assembly: GCF_963506605.1. Taxonomy (NCBI): domain Eukaryota; kingdom Metazoa; phylum Chordata; class Lepidosauria; order Squamata; family Lacertidae; genus Zootoca; species Zootoca vivipara. Next base: position 34,793,148 of record NC_083279.1, read on the forward strand.
TTTCTGCTTTGGGAAAATATCAAATTGCAACAATCTGGTGAGGGAAAATATTAGAGGGGGAATAGCGACTTGCTTCTTGGGTTTATTTTTCTGTTAATCTAAGAATGTGTTCATTTCACTGGGTGGAATAGGAGAACATAACTACTTGCCAACGTCATTGTATATTTAGATTTAAAAAAGCAAATCAGATGGAAGTCATTAATATAATTTGGAAACAATAGCGATAGGTGTTTCATTTCTAGATTAACAGGGATGGGTAGCAGTTTTCATGTCCAATATTATCTTGGCAGCTGGAGACAAAATTAAAGTGAGTACCAAGGACTATTAGGGAACTTTTTAAAAAGAAAAAGAAAAGAAGTGGGTATACATTTGTTTTCAAATCCTGGCATTTGCATTTAAGCTTAATTTCATGCTTTTCTCTGGCACTCACTTCTTTCACATCTGTTCACAATACACAAACACAATGTGCTGTTCTGGAACCATTTTAAGTTCTGGTAAGCTAAAATACTTTGTTTTTTGCTGTCCATCTTTAAATTCCTTGGAATCAATGTTTTAAAATAATGCACTGTCATGGACTGGTTGGACGCAGAGTAATGGTGGAAGGAACCAGCTGGGGAACTAGTGGCGTAGCTAGCCGCTCAGGTGCCGGGTGTGGCCCACGCATCCAGGAGCCAGGGGCAGGGCAAGCCGTCCATGGGAGAGGGGTGCAATGCATGGAGACTCTCCACCGCCTCCCCCTCAGCTGTGGGGCAGCGGAGGGAGAGGTGGAGGGCAGATGCAAGCGCCCAAGCCACCACATCACTCCCAGGAGAGACACATGGCTCAGGCACGTTGCAGGCCCCGCAGTAAGTGCTGGCCCCTGTGGTGTGGCGCCCAGTGCCAGCCGCATTTCATTACGTTTGTTGACCATTTTTTAAAAAAACTTTAAAAAACTCATATTTTTGTCATTTTGTCACACACACACCCCCTCAGTGATGACACCCGGGGCAGACCACACCCCTCGTCTTCCCCTTCCTCTGCTACCGCCCCCAAGGGAAGAAAACTCAGAGCCTGGGGAGTGGTGGTGGGCAAACTTGTCACCTATAAAGAGTAAAACTGTATGCAGGATTGCAGCTGGCAATTGGCACTCTGTCCTAGAGGCAGAGGACCCAGGTGGCACTGTGGGTTAAACCACTGAGCCTAGATCTTGCTGATCAGAAGGTCAACGGTTTGAATCCCTGTGACGGGGTGAGCTCCCGTTGCTCGGTCCCAGCTCCTGCCAACCTAGCAGTTCGAAAGCACGTCAAAATGCAAGTAGATAAATAGGAACCGCTACAGTGGGAAGGTAAACGGTGTTTCCGTGTGCTGCTCTGGTTCGCCAGAAGCGGCTTTGTCATGCTGGCCACATGACCTGGAAGCTATACGCCGGCTCCCTCGGCCCATAATGCGAGATGAGCGCGCAACCCCAGAGTCGGTCACGACTGGACCGAATGGTCAGGGGTCCCTTTACCTTTACCTTTACCTAGAGACACTTTATGCTACAGTTAGAAATGAGGGGAGGGGAATCAGTGGGTGAAGGGCAGCCGGAAGGAAGGAGCTGCACCACAGCCTGGCCTCCCATAAACTACATCACTTTGATAGGAGCATGGTGGTGAGGAGTTTGGTGCAATACAAGTGCAGTGCTGGGAGCCCCTGATTGGCTCTGCTATTGTGCCAACCTCACTACAGCCTCTTCCCTCCGGGGGAAGCACATTGATGCCGATAACAGGAGACCAGGTGCGCAGCAGCGTCCCTGCCCACCAACTGCTCCTCAAGTGGGTAGGAACCAAACCAAAGTAGCCACACTTAAGTCCCATTCTGATTAATGGGAGCTCAGTGAGTGATGACTAACTTTTCACGTTGATTTCAATAAGACCTACGTGTGGCTTACTTGGTCCAGATCCTGTCCAAGAGAAATGAATCTGTCGACCATCTGCCTATTCCACAAATGATCAGATGTGTGATTTGGTTAAAAATGGGGTACTCACATTAGCTATTTTCTTTGGCCACATATACTTGAAATCCAGTCTAGAAAATGAAGACCATAATCTAGCTAACTGAAGTTCTTTTCCATTGTGGGAGACATTTCAGCATGTGTTTCAACTCTCTCGCTGAACTCAGCAAGAGTTAAAATATTGGCTGGACTATGCCCAATATCTGCTTGTCCATGGATAGTTTAGCATAGCTATTTCTGTTTCCATTGAACCATCACATGTCAGCTTTGTCTGCAATTGAGAATTTCTAAAAAAAAAAAAAAAAATTAATTACTTTGTTGTTGTTTCTATAAACCTCAAAACACATTGTTTGGTTTCAGTTTCAGTTACTGGCAAATGTTTAAGAGTGGTTTGAATTCAATCTGATCAAATTTCTGGTACTCATTGCTTGCATGAGCGTTTTCAAAATTACTGATGGAATTGTTGGTATTGATTGCCCCTTGAAAAATAGTGTGTGTGTGTGTGTGTGTGTGTGTGTATTCATGCTCCACTTTTATCCACTTAGAGCACATATTCTTCACGTGTTCTGAAAACACAATGGATTTGTGCATGTGATAAAAATAATTGTTTTGTCATCCTCTATGAACCATTTGTACAATACTTACCGGTAAACCATTTCCAAAGACCTCTCTGAAAAAGCATCAGCCTTTGGAAATAATTTACAGTGCATGTGAATCAGATCAAAATGCACCACACTCTTTCAGTTTGATGCTGCAAATTTAAGCAAATAAGAAAGGTGATTTGGTAAAAGACATTTTTTGTTAACATTTTTTGTTTTTGATATTAAGGAGTTAATGTTCACAAATATTAATAAAGCTATATCGGTTCTCATGGCACAAGATTAGACCATAATGTTCTCTCAGATCAGCTGATTATATAAACAAAGCACTCGCTCTTTCTGGTGCCTTCTTTTGTTTCATGCGTTGTCATTCTTAATTTTTTATTATGGCTGTTGGAAGACAAGTTTTTTGATAAAGAGATGGGAGCTCAAAAAATACAGCTTGTAATCTGGCTACAGGAGAAGTGAATGACAGGCAGGGAGGCATTAGGAGTGGGTTAGATTCTTTCAAAATTTCAGGGGGGGGGACCCCATTCATTTCTGAAGAATTGTCTAGAAAAGTTTGGAAAGAACAAAGCCATGCCAAATTGAGATTGGAAGAAATCTCTCATCACCATTCACAACACGAAACTGAAAGATGACCCATTCTCATCTTATCACATTCCTCAACAGTTAGTCCTCACAGAAGCCAAATATTATTCAGTTCTTTTTCCTGCACCATCTATATTTAGTTTCAATTTCCAGAAAATACCAATGTAGTTAAGAGAATGAGCAAGATGCTTGAAGTCCCCTCTTCAAATCACAACATAGCCACAAAATTGCTGGGTGGCCTTAAACAAGCCATTATCTCCCAGTTTCTGCTCCTCATATATGGATAATATTGGCCTATCACACAAGATTGTTGTGGAAATTACTGAGATACTTACATGGAACATTTTGAGTACGTATGAAAAAGGCACTAAGTGTATTATTGTTGACCTCGCAAGTTGAAATATCTACTCTATTCAGAACACATACAAAGAGAAATGACAACCAAGCACATTTCTTGGTGAAGCACTTTTCTGGGCTGGGGGGGGGGTCCTAAACAGTGAGAAGAATAACAATTTAGCTAAGTAAACTGGAATTGTTTTTAAATATTATTGACAGAATGATAAACCCAGCAGGCATGGAACTTGGTCGGAAAAACAATAAAATCCCTCGCCTCCCAATTGTTTTTCCTTGCTCTACAAGGTCCAGAGCCAACAGGTTGGTATGTTCATAAGGATTCAATCTAGTTCTGAGCACAGTGGGGAGTTTACTTGATGGCTCTTTGAACTGAGATTAATAGCTTAGCTAACCCTTTTTGATCCTGCCATTTTGAAATGCTTTTAGGAATAGCCGATTGAACCCGTTTCCCCCACATAGGCCTCACTTACCTTTTACTTCATCATGGCTTTCACTTGTTTCATTCTTATGATTAAAAAAGCATGGCTCTAGCAAGGTTTGGAAATGACAGCATATGATTTCTGTCTGCTGTTTGTGCCATACTGCTGCCTTAAATACTTTAGTGGCCAATCACGTGCAAAGTTATTATTTCTAAACTATAACACCATGAATCCCCCTCTAAACAGAAATGGTCAGACCAGAGGTCACCCTTGAGCAGTTTGACTTGGCTCCCTTAACATTTTGAAACAAGCATGGAAACTAATAAAAAGTTTTCTCAATATACTGGCTTGAGCAATATGCTCAATGCTTTCAGCCACAGACTGGGACTAGGAGCTGATGGTGCTGTTACCATATCCTGGTTACATTTTTTTAAAAAAATGCACATGGAAGGCACCAAATATAATGACAGAGAACTCAAACAAGGAAATCGCAATGCTGACCCATCTGTTCCCATTGATCAGCCTCAGATCTATCATTCTGAAATTATGAAGACAGGCATGAATGAGAACAACGAGGAATGATGGCAAGACAATTCTACATTTGATCTTAGCTATAAAGCTGTGAAGGAATAAATGACATCAGGTAAGGGCAGAGCTGAGCAATAGCCTCCCAGCAGAAGTGTTGCTGCTACTCACCAGGAGAAAGAGAAGTGGTTAGGTCAGGGCTGTACAGCTCCATCGATAGGAGTACCAGATTGGCTCTGCTGATGTGCTTGTTCATCCTGAACTCACTGCCTCCCCCATCCTGGCAAGCAGGGGAGAAGAATGGTTCACTGTGACTCCAAGAATGAATCATTTGACATGAACGTCCATTGAGAACTGAAATTGATTTCAAAGGGCATATAGTCAAATTGGTGTCCCTTATAAGGAACAAGCTCCGGGCAAAGTTTCTGAGCATTCTCCCATCAATAAAAAAAATAGCATAAAATGAGGAGATGATAGGAGAGGGTGGGAGAGAGATCAGCCTAAAGGTGGAATAAAACAGCTATTGAAGTTTCAGATTTCTCCCCCACCAAATACCGCATTTTCCCATCTACTCTTTTGAAAGCACTGTATAGCATGGGCAGGGCATACATAATCTGATCTGTAGGTGAATCTGAAGCACTTCTCTGTCCAGCCAGATAATGGGATGTTGTTCTTAAAATGCCTTTCTGATCTCTGTTTCTTCAAGGTTTCCACATTTGCTTAGAGAGTTATCTTGCAATAAAAGCCAGGCAAAAAAGCTTCAATTATGTATACTTACGATCAGGTTTGGGAAGAGTTAAAAGCCTCTTCTCAGATAATGAGATGGTGGTCATTGTTGATTTAAAACACTCTTAGCAGGTGTGCAGAAGACTTTAGAGTTTTGGTGTTTGAAAAGGCTTTTTAGAATGAAGGTGATGATCAACTAGGCATGAATTGGTATCTGCTGTTTTTCATTAACCTTTTTGCGAAGGTCAAGAATTCACACAGACTTGAACAATTATTTACACTTTTGATAAAACTGAATCCATTCAGAAAGTGGTGCCCGCACTCTAATTTTCATCTCTTAACAGTACCGGCAGGTTGCCAAATCTGGTTAGCAATGTACTACTATAATCTCTCTCGATTCCTGGTTGACTTAGATCATTCATGTAAGTAATGAAGAAAAAAATTACCTTCACTCTAAGTTGACTTTACTTGCCCTCGATGACAAATCTGACTGGCTTGTAGCACCATGGCGTCACCATTTTCTGCATAGTCTCTGATCAGCTGTGACCACTCTGTGAGTAATGGAGGTGGGAGAAAGAAGAAAGAAGTCCTAACTAATAGTATTGTTGTTGTTGTGTTAAAATTTGTATACTGTACTGCCCTTCATCTGAAGATCCCAGAGCTAGAATGAACCACAGCACTCAACGGGATTGCAAAACATGAAAATATTTGGTGTAGCCTGTTATCGCAACAATGTAATGTACCAAACTTTCTCATAAACAGAAATTAATCTATGCTTTCCCATAGATGGTAGCTATGAATTTAAAGAGGATCCTACACTACACATTGCACACTCCTAACTAGGTAATTTGCTTTGTTAGGAAGAGCCACAATCACCAAACCAGCAATTCAATTCATAAACTTTATTTGATGATTTGAAATGAGGGAATTGATAAAGTTAGTAGCAAATGATGGAGCAGAAACAACAACCCAGGGATGATAAATGAACTTGGAAATCACAGCATAACACAAAGACAGAGACTGTCAAATAGTGGCTTTAGCTGCTATTATTTGCATGTTCCCAGATATATCATACTTCAATACAGCAGTGATAGAGGAAGCAGGGGCGGTTGCAAAAATTGTGTAGTTGACTGCTCTGCCGTCTTTCCTTTCCCTCTTCCAAGAACAGGAACATTGTACGCTACATGATCTAGCTGGCCAAAACCAGGAGGAAGCCCTTCAGAAAACAGCCATCAAGAGGGAGGAGAGGGAATTTAGAGGTTATGAGATGGTTGGAGTGGGGAGCTTTCTGGCAACAGGCTCTGTGGGTTGACTATAGTGCTCAACTTCAGATTAGCACGCCAGCAAATCTAGCTGTCCAGCAATGCTTAACAATAAATAGATACGTCTACCTTGGTTGTTGTTTATTTACATGATCAGATCCTATCTGTCCTTTCTGTTGCTCGGTGAGATAGCATACTTCAAACTGGTGTTGCTCACTATACAAATATGCGGTCAGGATACTGGATAGCAGATTAAAAGCAAATGAAGTTAAAACTATAAAAACCCACATCTCCAATATCTTTGAATCTTAATACACTCCCTGCGTTACATCCCCTCCGCAAATATTTCTATACAAGACACATTTTTCATCATGAGTAAGTGCTTTCAGATTTGTTGCTAATTTTTATATTTCTCTATCCTCCCCAAGTGCAACATGATCCACACCACATAGCACCAAAGCCCCTGATGCTAAGGCAAACCTCAGCTTAGGCAAGTAGTTGGGGTCCAAAAATGCAAAACTTAAAAAAAGAGCAGTGTTTAAAGGAGACAGCCAGACACATGCGGTGAGCAATGCAATTAAAGTGGGAAGAAACTCTGTGCACCATCACAGAATAATTGCTCAAGGGGTTTTGTGCTTGCCTCACCCTTTCCCAGATGCAGATGCATTCATAATACAACTTTTTTATAAAAAAAATAGTTTGCAGGCACGTGAATAGCAGCAATAACATGATCAACACATCCTAAGGAGGGATTGGGTGGGGAAGCAGAAAAAACCAGGAAAGAATTGTCGCAACTAAGTACCAAAGAAAACAAGGGTTGAGATACATTTCACTGAAATTTGGGGATCCATCTATCAAAGCAGCTCACCCTGTTTTCTTTTTCAAGAATGTCATGCGACTGTAAAGGCACTCAGTTCACATAAGGTTCAGTGACTGAGAAACTGGTCCAGGATCAGCACAACACAGAAGCATCTAGAAGAACCAGTTTGATCATTTGCAAATTCAGTACATCGCAGTTGTGATCTGGACAAACGGTGAAGCATTTGTCTGGTTAAAGCATTCCAAAAGCTACCAAAAAAACCCCCATTTGCTATCAGGTTTAACACATCAAAAAGAGTTGCATGAATTGGCTAGGTTTCCCATGGATTAGCCAGCAGCCTCCCTTTCCATACTTATTCTTTTTTATATGATTTTTGCATTCATGTTGGTTTTATGACACAACATGACACACAGCACAACTATGGATGCAAGGGTCAAGCATATTCCCATAAAAAAAAACCCTGCCCCAATCCCAAATATCCCTTCATGAAGAAAGAGAGATGGGGAGCTTCCAAATGACCTGTTTATTGAACATTCATCCTAATTTGTTTTTGGGGATACAAGACTACATGGGCTATTTGATCAGCATTCATTATGATTTGTTTGCAAGGATCTTCAGTAACCTTGCATCAGAACAGGCTTTTCAGTAAATTTCCCCACCACCTATAGCAAAAATCCGATCTCATAAGAAAGCGAGTTAGGACAACCTGAATTCGCAGGAATGTGATTTATTTCTGGCCCCAAATAGCAACCACTTGGAGGTGCCCATAGAGAAGAAAATAAAATAGAGAAAACGAGATAGCATAATGGCAGGGGAGATGTCTTACCTTTCAGGTGTGCTGCACAGTGGATGAGGGAAGGAGAGGTTGAAAGGATACAAAGGAAGCAGATAGAGGAGAAGACCTCACTGCCTTTGATGGAAGACTTAGAGGGTTTGGCACAAAGTTTGTGACGTAAGATGGCAATCCTAGCTAATAGCAAGGCGAAGGAAATACATGTTACGTGACAAATTGGAGAAAGTAAATTCTGGAAAATATCTAACAAGTTTCTTTAAAAAACCTCGGTTGCCAACAATCACCATCTCATTGACCCATTTACAACATTAAGTTCCTGTCTGGGAGCAGCCCAGCAACAACAAGGAAGCTTTGAAGTCCAAGGATGTGAGGAACCCATATGCTAATTCTTTCCCATACACACACACAAAAATATATAAACTGGGAGGATATTGCTGCAATGGCAGTGGAAACAGTGTAGTGGGAAGTGGAATGGCAATGTGCAGACAAACAGGGGAAAGTACCTTGATTCAGACAATTGGTCTGTGTACCCCAATATTAGCAATGATGACTGGCGGCGGCAGCTTCCCAGGATTTCCCAGATCTAAAAGGAGATGCCAGGGACTTAAAAAATGACCTTTTTGCATGTAACACATGAGCTATGTTCCCTCCACAGACCCATTCTCTGTTGCAGTTGCTCATATAGATACAGGGTAATGCTCTCCAGATTGTGAACTGGGAACTCTTAAAAGTTGGGGGAAAGTGCCATCTTGGTGTGTGGCCCTAGCAACAAGATCAACTGCTTTACAGGCTCCCCAATCCATCCCTTGACTTGAGGAGAAGTCTTTATTCTTCGGACCCCATTGGAGCTCAGTGGATATGCTCCCACTAAAAGTACTTTTGTCTGTTATTGATTTCCCTCCCATCTCCATTAACAATGGAAGCCAGGCATGCCAACTTGAATAAAATATTGTGGGGTCTCACCCAACATAATCGATCACATGACACAGTGCGCACACACCATTTGAATGGGAATGCCCGTCAACTTTGTGAGGGCTTGGCCTCCTCAAATATTTCATTGTGGGGGCCAAAGCCCCCACAGCCCCTAAGTTGGCTCCTATGATGGAGGCAGAACCACAGGAGCCATTAGCAGATCCAGTACTAGCATCTGTTTCTGAAGTTTTAAACAGTTATCTCCTACAACCAGCAGAAATATTAGGCATTGTGTTGTATGAAGTGGGTTTGGAATGTGTTCAACCCACCAGATTGGTTTGGAAATAATGCAACCATTCAGTTTGAAACTGATTAATTTAAATGTCATTTTAAATCCATATTCTTTCCCCTTCCCCAAAGTTGGAAACACTTGAGTCAAAAGCACCTGGGGGAAACTCTGATACTTCAGAAGGATCGTTGGATCCCATCTGTTGTTGCTCATTCCTGTATGTAGCATTCATTCACCTGGCATGGTCAAATTCCAAATAGCCTTGGAAATGAAAAGGAAAACAAAGTGAAACTTGTTTCTGTTGACCTTGGGTGATTTTGATAGATACTCATGGTGTTTTCCTCAAAGGCCCATAATGTAATACTAAAAACCAATATTAAGTACTGCAGCTGTAAAGATCTTTCATGGGTAATCCTGTTGAAATCAGTGACATGGCTCAGAACTAAATTTATTTTATGGCTTCGTAGCCTCTGCTTCTTGGGCTACTTGAGCCCGGACTGAACCCAGGTACCCATTTCATAAAGAGCTTTTAATAAAGAAGAAAGTTGCCCTAAACATATTAAGTGTGCTTTACTTTCATTGCTGAGCTACAACATCTGGGCTGCATCACCCACATCTGTTTGGATTTGGATTTGATATCTCGCTTTATCACTACCCTAAGGAGTCTCAGGTGGCGCTGTGGGTTAAACTACAGAGTCTAGGGCTTGCTGATCAGAAGGTTGGCAGTTCGAATCCCTGCAACAGGGTGAGCTCCCGTTGTTCAGTCCCAGCTCCTGCCAACCTAGCAGTTCGAAAGCACATCAAAGTGCAAGTAGATAAATAGGGACCACTCCGGCGGGAAGGTAAACGGTGTTTCCGTGCACTGCTCTGGTTCTCCAGAAGCAGCTTTGTCATGCTGGCCACATGACCCGGAAGCTGTCTGCGGACAAACGCCGGCTCCCTTGGCCTATAGAGCGAGATGAGCACCGCAACCCCAGAGTCGGACACGACTGGACCTGATGGTCAGGGGCCCCTTTACCCTTTTACCTTTAAGGAGTCTCAAAGCGGCTAACATTCTCCTTTCCCTTCCTCCCCCACAACAAACACTCTGTGAGGTGAGTGGGGCTGAGAGACTTCAGAGAAGTGTGACTAGCCCAAGGTCACCCTGCAGCTGCATGTGGAGGAGCGGAGACACAAACCCAGTTCCCCAGATTACGAGTCTACCACTCTTAACCACTACACCACACTGTGATGCAGTAACTTCCAGACAGGCTAGGAGCTCCATCATCTGTTTCTTTAAAGCAGGGGAAGGAAACCCTCAATTTGTAAACAGACTTTCCCCCAAATTGCTGAAGGTCCTCCAAGCTGGAATTAGACAAATCAAGTAGCTGATTACTTAATGTTAGGGGATGGGGAACCTGAGACCCTCCAGATGTTGTGGAACTACAACATCTCCCTGTCATCCCTGACCATTTGCCATACTGGCGGGGGGTCACGGGAACTGGAATCCAACATCTGAAAGGCTCCAAGTTTCCCGTCCCTGGTTCAAGGCATACAGATATCCTAGAGGTTGTGTAATAGGCTAGTGTTGGATGGTTCATACACATACTAGAAAAGGGCCTCCCCTCCATATACACGGCAGAAAAGTGTGGACATTTGCATGCACCCATCACATTTGGAATGTAGCATGTGATGCAGTTCATTCTTCATATATGCATGATCCTTGCTTGTAAATATTTGTCCACCACCATGACAAATGGAGGGGATGTTCTGATAAGTGTGAGCTGGTCTGATATTACTACCATTGTTGCTGTTATTTGTCAGGTGCTTAATAGTACAGTGTGCTGTACAATGAATAAAATGGAGCAAATCCCTTCTGGAGCAGGTATCCAAATTAGTCTACGGAACCATATTTTCTTCCTAACAGCTCAGAATCAGTCATTAATTACAGGTCTCCAAAAACAGTTTTAAAGTTTAATATCCTTTTTATGGGCTTCTTGAGCCTGCTGAGATAAAATAATACACACTTATATTATATCAATATAGAATCAAATGCGTCTAGTGAGTTGATATTTTTTTAATGGCATATACTTTAAATTCAAAGAATTCCATTTCTCTGCAGTCAGAATTACAGTTCATAGTCTATTTTATATGTGGATAACGTCTCCTCATTAATTTTTCAAACTAAATATGACCTGAGAATCATTTTAAATTATTTGATTCATGGGGCTCTTTGCGAAATAAGATTTTTAAAAATTATTATTAAGACTGAACCTGTATTTTTTGAGTGCAAGTTTCAAAACTGACTAATAAAAAAATGATTTGATATAATTAGTATTATTCCCAACTGTTACATGCATTTGTATTAGTCTCAACAGATTTGTTCAGTATAAAAACTCTAAATTAAACCAGAAACATACTGAACTGGGGCTGTGATAGAAAATAAGAAAGCTTCCTTAAGATTCCGATCACTCACTGTCACTCAATAATTGTGAGCTAGCTATTGTGATGGTTCATACATCCAGACATTCCATATATATCATACTGAGAAAATACATGATAATACAATGTAGAAAAAATATGGGGCTCTGCACTACAATAGCATCTATTAGGTAAAGGTAAAGGACCCCTGACCATTAGGTCCAGTTGTGACCGACTCTGCGGTTGCAGCGCTCATCTAGCGTTATTGGCCGAGGGAGCCGGCATACAGCTTCCAGGTCATGTGGCCAGCATGACAAAGCCGTTTCTGGCGAACCAGAGTAGCGCATGGAAACACCGTTTAACTTCCCGCTGTAGCAGTACCTATTTATCTATTTGCACTTTGATGTGCTTTCGAACTGGTAGGTTGGCAGGAGCTGGGACTGAGCAACAGCTCACCCCATTGCAGGGATTCGAACTGCCGACCTTCTGATCGGCAAGCCCTAGGCTCAGTGGTTTAACCCACAGCACCACCTGTGTCCCAATAGCCAGAGCCGGCCCTACGTGCAGGCTGGGTGGCGCAGGGCACCATGGCGCCGGCCTGCCAGGAGGGCGCCGCGAGCTGCGCCCACCCGCTGGCCGACCGGTCCGCTGCGCCTGCCGGCCTGCCGCGCAGCAGCGCCTGTTATACCCGCGCTGCGCATGGCGCCCACCCGCCCACCGCGCTGGGAAACGGGGTGGGAGGGCGCCGGAGGGATCCGGCAGGCGCCGGAGGGATCCGCCGCACCACGGCTCCGGGGGCGCTTAAGACGGCGCTGCCAATAGCGTCTGTTAAACATACTCATAAGATGGCATTTAGCTCTAGGACACAAACAAGGGTTATAATGCTTACATAATAATCCCACACAAGCACACCCTCCCCTGCTTTACCAATGTCAGGAAAATCACAACACACACAGTAGGGATCCATACGTTCTAGGCATATACTCCAAATTACAAAGAGAATCAGAGTGATTTGGGGAGGTTCTTATGTTTCCAAGCTGGGTGGTACCATGAACAAAGTGAGTCAATGTAGTTCTGTGGCCTTAGTTGTCTAAAACATACACAGCCATTTCACCCAGCCAATCCAAGAAATGAGACCAAGTAGAATAGAGAAGCACACAAAGTTTAAGATGGGAGGGAGGAGAGGGAGAGGATTTTTCATTTTGATGAACAGGTCTAGCTTTGTATCACACTGAATTATTTCCCCAGGGCACTCCAATAGAGTGGTTTGAATAAAGGATTTTAAACTGTCCCCTCACCCTTACATAAATCAATTCCTGTCAGGGACTCTGCTGAGGAGGACTGCACTGAGGAGAAATTGTGGGAGCCTCCCTCTCCCTCTCCCTCTCCCCCTGCTCCTGATCAGGATCCTGAATCTTCCCAGGAGCAGGAGGACAGTATAACTTTGGAACAGTGGTTTGCAGAGGGACATAGTTCAGAAGGCATAAGCATACCAGACAGCTAGAAGAAGATGCACTAGGAGAGAGAGGGTTAACAGATTCACTGTCTCTGGAAAGCATCCATCTGCTCAGTCCAAGGTCAAGAAAAGCTGATAAGGGGGCAGCACAGAAAGCACAGTGGTTATGAGATCAGGTTACAAGATGCAGTAGTGACACAGGTGAGTAGGGAGGAAGTGTGTGGGACCCTTAATTGGGAGCACCGCCATTCCTAGGAAGGGATTCTTTGTTCTCTCACAGTGATCATTAAAGTTTCTGGTAAGAAGACTCCTTTTCCTTTGTTCTGCTTATCTACTGCCAAAGGGGGGGAGGAAGCCAATTCCCTGAAGCCTGACAATTCCTTCCCCTGTGCAAGTCACTGGAGTGATCTTTACTGTATTCTAAAAATCTGCAAAGGCAGAAACCACCTGCACCAATGACCCTTGGAGTAACAGGGCCCTTTCTGAGAGGATGGCATTTCCCCCAATCTCAGTCTTTCCTGGAGATCCACGGTCTTTTGTCCACCAAACTCTTCTCCCATTCAAGTCAACAGAGTTCTCTCTCTTTCACAGAGACAAGGGATGGTATCCCCTCCTAATATCAGTAGGGAGCAGAACCCATCAACGACCCTCAGGGCAACAGAGTTATTTATTAGTGGTGACATTTCACCCACCCCATTTTTTTCTGGGGACCCATGCCCTTTTATCTACCCCCTGCCCCTAAGTTTCCTATAGTAGCTACCACAAAACTGTCCATTCTGAAATTTGGCATGCTTCCTTCCCTCAGAGGGGTGGCCATAACTGCAAATTGCATCCAGTTCTGGAAGAAAATGAAAAAGTTATAGAGCTTTCATTTTAAAAAATAAAATCAAACCTTGTAAATTACTGCACAAAAATCCCTAAATGTGTCTGCTTTCAAGTTGGCTGATTTGATCCACTCTGGAGGGATGTCCATGCCTGCAAATTGCATCCAATTCTGTTAGAAGGGGGTGTGTCATTGCTGTTTTTAGATTTCCTATTATAGTAAATGGAGATAGGTATTAGAGCTTCAGTTTTAACAGATCTAATTCAGTTTTGAATATTGAGTCAAACTTGGAAGACCCGGGACAGCTCTGAACACATATACAAGTCATTTCTTTTGGCCACTTCTTCCTAAATGATGGACAAAAAAGGAACATCGCCCCCAGATCCAATTTATGTGCCTATATCAGAATACTGCTTATTTAAATACAACCCAGTGATTCAAATACTGTTTAACTTTGAATCAGTGGGTTGTATTTAAAAAAGTTATTGCACAAGCAGAAGTCACTTCAAGGATTCCCATTAGTGCAATTGAACTACCCATGTGAATTGAACTGGAGTGGAAATAGTTCCTTTTTGGAGGGGCTGGACTGGATCTAATTCCTTTTAAAAATGAACTGTCCAAGCTCTGGATAATGCACACGAGAAACAGAGTTAGAAAATGTATCTTTCCTAATTCTTCTTAGTAGCACTTTCACAAACACTCCCAAGAGAGAATAATCTTTCCGTCACATTGTATAATGAGAGAGAACAGTGTTTCCAGGAAGTATTTCCCTTGAGTTACATTTTTAGAAATACTCTGAGCTCTTGAAAGTGTGCTAAAGAAGCAAAAGTAGAAGGGAGGGGGTGTCCAACTGTGCAAGTATTCCACATGTTAGAAAAACCAAGGATAAAAAACTGTTACACATACGGAATTGTGCATATTAAAAATCAGATGGCAAATAACTGAAACAATAGATCAGGAAATCATGTCAAATTGGCAGTTAACATACATGTAGGAGTTCTAAAAAATGTCTTAAACTTGTATTTAACACAGCCTTTTCTAATTAATCTAGACTTTTCAAAAATAAGTAGAAATTGAATATATAACAGTAGGGTTGTGTTGTTTTTTAATAAAGTGTTTCTCAGACTCAGTTTTTGCCTGTTTTCACCGTAGACGAATGAATATATTTTGACAGTCTTTCCATATTGTGAGTGTGTCCGCATTTTTTTTTTTAGTCCACTGAAATATTTTTTAAATATCTGGGAACAATATACCTGGCCCATTGGCACTGTGAAAGGAAAGGCAGTTTTGAGAAGGATCAGAGCACGCTTCCACAACAAAGTGTATGTCTTTGGGATCATGACAGCTGGAAAGAGCATGAAGATCATGTTGGAATGCTGAAGTGTGCAGCTTGACAGTCTCTTCTGTCTACATTGGAATCCTGCTTTCTGCCAGTTGAATTAAATGATACTCACTGGTGTCTCTTTCCTAGAACCTCTTCCTCTGCCATGGCACACCCTGCAGTGGCCTCTCATGCTGTGCATCCAAACCAAGTATTGCGTCTGGTATTCAAGTAATGCAAAGTATTTCATTAGGAAACAAACAAGACTATTGGTTTTCGTGGCTAAACAGCTCTTCAAATTAGAATGCATTTATTTGTCTCTTTAAATTTTTAACAGTTTCCATTCCTCTTTCATATAAGATGGGAAGCACAGAGCTGTCCACACTAGATCTAGGATATCATGGCAGAATCATAAGTGAAGAGCCACAATTCATTGGTGGGACACATTGTTCAAGTAGAGCATCCCAGGTGGCATCTCCAGGAAGGACTGGGGAAGACTTTACTGTCTGAGACCTTGAAAAACCACTGCCAGATAATGTCACCAATTGTAAGCTAGATGGACCAATTGTCTGACTTGGTAAGAACATAAGACCCTACTAGATAAGGCCAATGGCCCATCGAATCCAGCGTTCTGTTCTCACAGTGGCCAACCAGATGCCAATGAAGGCAGCTTCCTATTTTCATGAGCCCCCAGAAAATCTACTAAGGTTAAGGGCCTCTGAAGGTTCAGGTTTCGGCAGATGTCTGAAACATTTTTATAACTATTGCCCTGCAATGTATAAGCTTTGCAGAAGTAGAAGGCAGCTTGCACAACTGCTTTCTTTTCCCTCCTTCCTTTTTGCAACCTTGCCCCCAGAAAGCCTCTATGGGCATTATTTGGGGGGGGTGGCTTTTGAGCAGTGTGAGCTGTGTTTTACAGGACTGCAAAGGGAAAGAGGAATTATCTAAAACTGGATGGTTCTACCCTACCTCCGAGCGGACTTGCAACATGTTCCTCTGTTCAGTTTCAGACAATTCCGCCTCCCACTGATGTCCATACAGCTTACATGGTTCAAGAGGGGACCCCAAAAATTACCCAGAGATGATTTTAGGGGGCTGCAAGGGCTGCAAAGAGGAAGGGGAGAGAGAGAGATGGGTTGTGCAAGCACCTTCAGTTCTCCAACTATTAAATACAACCCTCTACCTAAGAGTAGATTGAAATGTGCTGTTTCTAATAGGATGGTGTCCTCACATAGGCCAGGACCACTTCCATATTCACATTTTCACATGGGAAATCCACATGTTTCATGGCATCTCCATCTCAAAATACACGTGGTGGGTTGTTTGAAGGAGCTTCATAGCAGAGTTCCCCTGTCCAAAGGCTTATATATCAGGAAGAAGACAAGGCTCGAAAGTATTTTCCCTGAGGCATTCCACATGTAGTGGAATTTCTCGTTCAAATAAGTAAATTCATGGGTTCCAGGGTGATGTAGGACTATACCATATATGCCTTGCCTGGTGACATTAGGATGTGCACTGTCCAAACATTTGAATCATACCTTTGTGGTGTGTGTTTTGTAAATAGCTTTTAAAATGGCTTTGCTTTTTCATGCACAAATGTGCTTGAGTTCTGAAATCAAAATTAAACTACTTCATATGGTTGAAATCCCAAAGTCGTATGTGAATATTTGCCTTTGGTTGGGTGCTTTTGTGCTAAATACAAGTTTCAGAGCTTTGAAACTTCACTAGTATCTCATTCCCATCCCCAAACACTGTAACTCTGTTTTTCTTTCAGATAGTTCTTGTTTACTTTTGTTAGCTGAAAAATTAGTGGCTTATTAAGCAATCAAGGTTGAACCATATAAAGATTCTTCCAAAATAGTAACTAGAAACCCCACATATAATCTGTGGTCTCATATAAAATCAACTGATTGCAATTTTATTAATGATTCCTTCATAGTAACACATGGAACTAATAAGGACATTGGTTACATTTCTTGGGTGGTTTCTTAAAGTGTTTTCTAAAATTCTAACAGCCCTTTTCATGCAAGAGCAATCTGAAAATGATAATGTGACTAACCATTTGCACTCTTTCCTCTTCAATAAGTTACAAAAAGAAGTAGATTTTTTGCAGAGTACTGTTCCCATACAATATTTTTATTGGACTTGTACAGCATTATTACAACCTTTGCTTTCAAGGCATAAATGTAAATTCATTTTATTTTAATTATAATTCAACTTCTACGGGAGAATCTACTTTCCCGAGATTAAGTTTTACAAGACGTCCATGCAATTTCTGCAGAACCTGACTTACAATTCACCTTGGTTATGGAGGCAGCATTCAGGGGAAACCTACTAAAAGTGTTTCAGGTTTAAGTTGCCTTAAAAAGGAAACACATATTTGAAAACAAATCTTTTCTTGCTTTAGATGCAACTATATTTGGTTGCAGTTGGTGATCGTTGCATAAGTGTAATGCAAATCAATTTATCAAATAGTCTGAAATTACTGGGGAAAACCCAAAAGAATCTTCTTTTTTACATAGGATGCCTGTATATGGGGCGGAATATGGCTGCTACTGAAGTTTTCACAATTTTCTAACAACACATGTGAGCAACATGCAGCTCCAAGACTTCAGAATTGAAGGTAGAATTCCATAGCAGTGGTTAACAACCATTTTGGGCCATTGAGTACATTTGCAAACCAGAGGAACTTTCATGAGCACCACCACACACTCAAACTAAGCTCACACAGCAAGTCCAGGCAATGTTAGAAACTGGGATAGGAAAGCGAGGAGCCATGTGGCTCCTGGGACCTGGGCTGTGGGCACCAAAACAAAATGCCTAGGCACCATTTTTTTGCTGCCATGGTACCAGACCAGGTGCTTCGTCCAGCAGTGCAGCACAGAAAAATAATAATTTTGCAGGGTAGCGTGGCAGCAAAAGATCCCTGCAATCAAAGAGGTGCAACAGGAGTTTTAGGCCAGGCATAGGCAAACTCGGCCCTCCAGATGTTTGGGGACTACAACTCCCATGATCCCTAGCTAACAGGACCAGTGGTCAGGGATGGTGGGAAATGTAGTCCCAAAAACATCTGGAGGGCCAAGTTTGCCTATGCCTGTTTTAGGCACAGAGTTCACCTCTGCAACTCCATGCCACAGCGGAGCACAAGGCTAACTGCAAGAATGCTCACAACAGATACTACTACTAATAATATTGTTATTATTTATACCCCACCCATCTGGCTGGGTTTCCCCAACCACTCTGGGCAGCTTACAACACATATAAAAGTTGTAAAACACCAGACATTTAAAAAATCCCTATACAGGGCTGCCTTCAGATATTTTTTAAAAGTCAGTTGTTTATTTCCTTGACATCTGATGGGAAGGCATTCCACAGGTCCAGAGCAACACCCTTAATTCAGCCTCCCCACAACTCAAATGACAGGTTGGAGGGACCCCTGAACATGGGTTTGAGAAGCTATTTCAGCCTGTTTGCCCCAAAACATACTAACTGATGTACACAACAGTTTCCTTTCTCTGGTTTTGGTAAAGATCCATTTAATCTGGTTTAAGGCGATTTTCTTCAGGAGGCCTTAGCCGAGAACTCAAGTCTTTTTGTGAGGTGTGTGCACTTAGCTCGTGAGCCAGGAGTTCATTATATATATCAGATGCAATATTTCTGTAACGCTTTGTGGCACCTATTGCCTCACATATAGCCAAAATACTAAACCTAACACCAGTTTAAAGGCAGCCTCTACAGGCACAGCTTCATACCAAACAAGTCCAAGGCTGATTCATGCCCATTTTGAAAAGCAAGATGGGGCTTGGGAACATTAAAATTATTATTGGAAAGGGCAATGGTATAGTGTAGGGCAATAAAAAGCAAGAGACTAATGACTCAGCTGCTAAGGAGGAGGCATCATTAAAGGAAATTCAAACACCTTTTTGGCCTCGATTGGTGCATAAGCCTGTGGCATGTGGGAGGGCTAATTTTGGAAGGTTTGAGCCCTTTTGGTGGGCTGGAAGGAAAACTAATTGGGTTTTGGCACAGGATGTTAATCTCACACTGACACCAAAGTGGCCATTGGGGAAATATATTCTTTGCCTACCCATGGCTTGGAAGTTGTGATTTTTTTCCTGCATTTCCTACCTCTCTTTCCACCTCCTCTGCATCATTTGGGGATGGTGTCCAAGCTCCCACCACTCCTACACTTAAACCTGGTCTGATGAGCTTTGGCTGCTTACAGTAATTTTGCTTCACAGCTGGGAACAATTTTTTCCGGGATGACATAACTGGTTTATGTACATAAAATCATGTGCCTTCGCTCACCTTTTCAATTTTATCGACTATGATGGCTGCTCTGGTACTGCCTTTTCCAACCTGGTGGCCTCTGGAAGTTGTTGGACTCCAAATCCCATCATTTCTGACCATTGGCCATGCTGTTCTTGTAGTTGGAGTCCAACAGCAGCTAGGTGGGGAAACCTATTGCAAATCTACTAACTGCTATTCATATGATGGTGCTTTGCTTGTCAGAGCATCTGGTCACAGCGATGGAGATCAGAAGAGAAGACTGGTTTCAGGAAACCAAAATTAAAAGATTATGAAGAATTTTAAAAAATGGGAATAAATTGGCTGGAATATTTTCAATTGAAAGCGACTTTTAAAAAAGACACAAAAAGTAGAGGGTTTGAAAATAAAATATCGACGTTAGATAAAGAAGTCTTACAGAGTAAACGGAAAATACAAAAAATGTGTAAATTATTAAATAATTTACAAATAGATCAAGAAATCAAAAATAAGAATATGTTAAGGTGGGAACAAGATTTAGGTTATGAAATTTAATATAAAGATTGGTCTAAATTTTGGAAAAAAATAATAATAAATTTTACGGCTTCTTATCAATTAAAAGAAAACTTGATGAAGATGCATCATAGATTGTATATGTCGCCAGACAGGCTGGCAAAAATGTAAAAATTGGGTAACAATAAGTGTTGGAGGTGTAATAGAATGATTGGAACCTTACACCATATGTGGTGGACCTGTCCAGAAATTGAGAAATTTTGGGATATGATACATGAGGAAATTAAAATTTGATAAAAGCATCACACAATAAAAGAGCAGAATTATATTTATTAAGAATCTTGAATGGAGACATCCCAAAAGATAAAATTAATATTTTCCAGTACGCGACAACAGCAGCGAGAATGTTGATAGCCAACAATTGGAAAGGAAACTATATCCCAACCAAAGAGGAATGGTTGAATAAATTATGCGAATATTTGGAATTAGCAAAGTTGACTGATTTGATAAGACAAAAACCAAAGAGTGTAATTCAGAAACAATGGAAATGTTTGAATGGTTATTTATGTAGACAAGGATCTAATGTAAGGTATTGGTTGTGTTTAGAGTAGATTTGTGAGAGATTTAGAAAATTTATTGACTGAAATATTTGTGTGAGATATGGAATAACAGATATAAGCTTGTCTAAAATATACCGTATATAGGCAGTGCAGTGGAAGTGGTGGAAGTCAATTAATGAAATTTTAATATTATTTTCTTATTGAGATATTTGTAGAATAAATTTGGTAGAAATTCTTCCTGTTTTTCTTCTTTACTGCTTTTCTTTCTTCTTCTTTTTCCTTTTCTTCTTTCTTTCGTTATATATATATATATATATATATATATATATATATATATATGCACGTATTTGAAATTTATATGTATGTGTGTATTTGTAATATCTTGTTTTTATTTTGTAATAACTATGTTAAATAAATAAAATTAATAAAAAATATTTTAAAAAAGAAGAAGAAGAAGAATTCAATGGAACTTTCTCTCAGATAAGTGTGGATAGAATTATACAATGTTTATGGCTCATTACATGGTCCAGACTAGGATGTCAGAATGCCCTGGACTAAGCATAAACTAGTCCACTTCGGGACCAACAGTAGCCAAGTTTTTCTTTAGCTTAGAGAGTTCCTCTATTTATCTTGTTACTTTTTATCTTCTGTGCAGGCGTATATGCAGGCCTTTATATCATTCATCCCTAGGCTATTTAATAAACTTTCCCCAGCTCTGAATTCTCCAGCTGTCCTTTTTACAGATCGTCCAAAGGAGATTCAAAATCCATCCCTTCTGAATGGCTGTTAATTCAGCCACCTAGTTTTGCTTGCTCTTATTAATGCTTTTCTATTTTCTTTTGTTGATTGGATTATTTTATTTTTCCAGTTTTAGCACAGCACACAGCCTTAAAATCTTATTTTAATTAAGTTGTGTTTTTTTAAAGATTGTTGGCTTGGGGTGCCTTCAGACTGTCAGTACTTTCCAGGAAGGATCCAAACACATATTGGGAAATTTTGGATTGCATAATCAAAGTCTGTTAGAGTCCCCTGTTGTGTTAACACACACAAAAATCCACTTTTAAAAAGAAATTGAGTTTTTGTGATTAGGAATGCGATTGGAAAATGCTTTGAAATGTGTGAACAGGATGCATAAATACACTGAAAGTAAACCAGAACAATAATAACCAGATACTACCTAAGCTCCATCTAAGCCTTGTGCAAGCAAATGAGAATGAATGCTCAATAAATAGACCATTGGGAAGAACCCTTAGAGATTCCATACCTTCAAAGTGCCCCAGTTTATACAGGACATTCTGGGTTGCAGAAGCCAATCGCATCTGTTTGGATTCTGGAATGTCCTGGTTTTTGGTCCGGTGCTCTGGCGATATTCATTAACAAAGTACTGGATTAGAAAGCACTTTGAAGCAACCATCCTGACATTCACCCGAGCACCAGACTAGAAGGCATGCCTCGTGCTGATGTCCAATTTTGGGAATGAAACTGTTGGAGGGTATGGAGATTCCATATTTTGGAACAGACACTATCACTTCCATATTACTAAGCAAAGGTTATACTGGCTTTAGGAAGTAATATTATGCTCCCGGGAAGGACTGAGGGACAACTGGATCCTGTGTGTACCTCCCTCTCAATGAACAGATGGTGAAGTCCACAGTCAGGAATGGAGATCTCCAATGGAGATCTCCAAGTAGTTTTATTACTATCACTCTGCCATTGTGTGACCGCAGTCAAAGCTGAAAAGGGACCTGCCGTGCGCATGTGAAGGGCTTGGATCCAAAGCCCTCCTGTTTCACTAACACACACAACAAGAAAGACAAATAGCTTTGGTGATGGCATACTCCCCCCCCAATTAAAACCAATAGAAGGAGGGGAAAGTTTAAAAGGTTGTTGGATGGGAAGGGGGGGCAGAATTCCATACAGAATACATCCTGTGCTGCTTGGCAGCAGCTAAGCAGGAATTAGGATGCTTGTTGCTCTTCCACTGATGTTTCTTGACATCCATAGAATTGATCTGGTAAAAAGCTTCTTGCTTGATTTATAGTAGCAGGTAAATAGAAGCACTTTTCAGTTCTTATAGCCATAGGCAAACAACCACAAAATCTAAAAAGCTTCTGTTATTTACAGAAAGTCCCTGTCTGAGTAACACTAAAAACAAATGAATAAGCTTTTATGGAAAATTAGCTTGGAAATAACCATACTCTTAGTCTTAAACATCTTCATGATATTTAACAGATGTGCCATCTTATGACGACTTTGTAAACCAAAGAAGAATTTGCACTGAGGCTGTATTTTTTGCAAAAATTCTTCTCGTTTTCAGATCTGAAGACAGTTTCTTGGGAAATCCCACTACTTAGTAACAAAATTGACTTGTGACCCCTTGAACAAATTTCCCCAACCCAGAAAATATAAAGGACTAATATGCCAAACACCACCAACACTCCAAAAAAAGAAAAAGAAAACCTGGATGTTGATGAATCAAACCAACGGAATCAACATCTAGGGTTTGATGAGTTAGAACACCCATGTTAATGTGGTGCAGGGGAGCAGTAGACACAGCGCTGGCTAACAAGCACTGCTGCCTGGATGACTTTCCTGCCATGAATACCAGAGGTTCCTCTCTGGTGATTTCTGGCATGTTGAAAAGAAGCGTAATAGTCCATATGGCATATTTCACAAAAATCTGATATGTCAGGCTGAAGAGGGGAGGGGTGGGATAAGGAAACTCTGCTGTTTTCACCCCAACATTTGCGGCGCTCATCTCGCTTTACTGGCCGAGGCAGCCGGCGTTTGTCCACAGACGGTTTTTCCGGGTCATGTGGCCAGCATGACTAAGCCGCTTCTGGCAAAACCAGAGCAGAGCACGGAAACGCCATTTGCCTCCCGGCCACAGCGGTATCTATTTATTTACTTGCACTTTGACGTGCTTTTGAACTGCTAGGTGGGCAGGAGCTGGGACCGAGCAACGGGAGCTCACCCCATTGCGGGGATTCGAACTGCTGACCTTCTGATCGTCAAGCCCTAGGCTCTGTGGTTTAACCCACAGCACCACCCGCATCCCCAACGTGTGTGTGTGTGTGTGTGTGTGTGTGTGTGTGTGTGATGTTTAAAGAGTATTGCACAATATATTACATATTATTATTCCTTTGAAACATACTGTATTTGAGCAGCTCGAAAAGTTCGCCTCCATTTTGGAGATAAATTAATATTTGCTAAGAGAAGGCAGATAACTCAGTGGTACTTAAATCTACCCAGGAGGTGCTGATGTTCCACTTTTGTAAAATCAGCAAGAAGCCAAGATGAGTCAAGATGCTGAACCCAGCAAAAATCAAGACAAAGGTAATTGTGAAGCATTATCTGTGAAAGCAAGAATTCCTGTTTTTAAAAAGATGGTACATGGTGCCTAGTAAGCTAGCTAAAATGTATAAGTCTGAATCCAATATTTGATGGAAATGTAAAGAGAAAGAAGGTACCTTTTTCATATGTGGTGGTTCTGTAAGATTGCAAAAACCTTCTGGGAAATGATCCATAATTAATTGGGGGGGAAATGTTGAAAAAAAACCCAGAAGCTTTTCTTCTCAGTATACTCGGAGAAGAGGTGCCGAAAGACCAGAAAAAATATTTATGTATGCAACCACATCTGCCCGAATGATACATGCCCAAAACTGGAAAGAGGAATTGGCCCCAAAAAGAGACAACTGGCAATTAAAACTGATGGAATGCGCAGAGATGGCGAAACTTACCAGAAAATCAAGAGATCAAGACGATAGACTTTTTGTAACCAAATGGGGGAAATTTATTGAATATATTAAAACAAACTGTAAGCAGGATTGATATAAACACAAGCAGTAAAAAAAGTTAAAGGAATTATAAAGGATAAATTTGTAAAAAGGATAAATTTGGATATGCAGTAAGAAAATAACAGAAAAATAAGAAACCACAGAAGGGGAGGGAGGGAAGTCACAGAAAGCATTATTTGATTTGTGTAGATTTATATTCATTGTTGAATGTTGTAAAATGGAAAAACGGAAAATAAAATATTAAAAACAAAGCCAATAGCAGTAATCCCAAGAGTGAACAGCCATTGATATGAAAACTGTTCAAAGTGTAAGACCAGGGATCATTCAGTTTCTAACTTAAGTGTTAATTCTGTTAAATGCTGAAGTCAACTTGCCAAGAGGGCGAGTTGTTGCTTAGCAACCAGGTAGAGTGGATTGATCCACACTAAGGTAGGCTGTGCCCTGATTGATTGTGTAGTTGCAAAGGAGTTTTTCTCTGTATGTTTAGTTGAATATCTCACTGCTTTTTTCAAGGCCCGAACTAAGAAGAACAAAACCTCTCTTTTTCTTCCTTCCCAAGCCATGTACTGTTTTGGTGCAGTTTGTTCAGTAAAATGTTTTCAGGACTTTTCTCTCTGGACTCTCTGTTATTCAAATGACGTTGCTAACAAAAGCTAAGATAACTCCTCACATAAGCAGATGAAAAGTGGATGTAGCTATGGCCAAGAAACTACCTGGTGCCTTTTGTTAACATGAATTGTTTCCACAAAACTCCAAGCTTCAGCAATGTCTAAAGTATTTAAATCGGAGGGCTGTTTCCTAGGTTATACTTTGGCCAGAAAGGAATGTGCATAGTGGGAAAAGGCACAGGCAAAAACTCACGTACATCAACTTCTCTAACAGGGGATTTGCCCTACCCAAGGGCGAGGAAACCCAGGTTTCAGTTATGTCATGCCACGCAGTCTCTGTGGCTGCACATTACTGTGGGAGTGTTGGAGAAAGAGAAAGAGAGGTAAAGCTGATGTTTTTAGCAGCAGCCATGCGTATCCTAAAACGAGAACCTCCAACCTGGGATTAACATCATTGCTTCTGTGATATTACGTGTTTTACAAGCTTCGTCACCATTAGAAGAGGGCGATGGAACAACAGAAACTCTTGAGGAATTCATTAACAGCTCAGTGGTTCTCAAGTATGTACAGTACAAGTAGCAAATGTCTTGAATCCTAAAGGTGATATCAGTGCAAAAGGAGCCCTGACCAGCTGTTGCATCCTATTGGAAATTGGTTGTCTGGAGTCTTTTCCTCACCTGCCTAGAAAGTATCAATTACATTCCAAAGTACAGTAACATAAAAGTTTGGGTCAAGTATTGTTTATATACAGAGGGGGGAAACACACAAACACAGAGAGAGAGACACAATTATTAGGAAAATGAAGAGTCAGGAAGCATAGCCAGTAAACATCAAAACAATAGGATCCTCACTAGTTATCTCAGAACTACCCCTATAAGCCCCTGCTGAAGATTAGCTCCCATGTCTTGGAAAAGCAACCCCTCCTTTCTCCTTTGAGTTATAGGGAGGCTCATTGGGCTCCTTCCTTACTTTTGGCTTGATGCTTGAATGCTAAGGCTACATGAAAGCAGAGTGAGCAGGGATGAATGCTTTAAGCCAGGCACTGGCAAACTCGGCCCTCCAGATGTTTTGGGACTACAACTCCCATGATCCCTAGCTAGCAGGACCAGTGGTCAGGGATGATGGGAATTGTAGTCCCAAAACATCTGGAGGGCCGAGTTTGCCTATGCCTGCACTAAGCTCCTATGCTGCTATGCCCTTTATACTCCATGATTTGGAGAGCAAACTCTGAAACAGGAAGCCTCTTCTCCTCATGAAGGCACCCTGCTTGATTTAGAAGCTGTGAAACTGGAATTCTGAACTCCACAAGTAGAGGCGGCTCTCTGCAGATTTTCATGCCCACAACCAGAACTGGCCTGGAACGGACTTTCACATATCTTTTTCATAAGGATGCAAGCGTTTTTAAAGAATATTATTCATTATACCTTTTGGGAATAGATTTGATAGAATTAGTCCAGCCAGCTGTGCCCTCATTTTATTAATGTTTTTGTTTTGCTTCATTAAAAAAAACGTGCTGAATGTTCTAAAATCAGGAAGAATGCTGATGTGCTGAAACGAAAGCCAATTCCCAACCAAGGTGACAAACAGAATGAGTTTAGCTGGCTGCTCAAGTCTAGAGAAAGCTATGGGAACAAATGCTGTCTTACTCACACAACAAAGTTTTGTCTTCTCCTATAAAATGTAAGCATGGAAACCCTCATCTCACATGAATAATATGCAAATGCCTTATAAAAGAATTGACCCAAAAGATGGAAATTAGACATTGATCTCATATAAATTCTGCCTCTGTTCTTCCTTATAATCTACAAACCACAGGTATGTGAATAGGCTGAAGTGACACGTCATATAGTAGAACTAGGTCCACAGATGAATGGAAAGTCACTCAATGGTTCTTATAATCCCACCAATAGCACTATATAATGAGCTGCTCTACTTATCCCTTAACTTCTCCTACCACCATTCATTTCTTAATTGCTTATTTTTCTTATCACTTATTCATCCAGTAGCTGTGTTTATGCCAATGGTGTGAAACTTCTGGACCCACCAGGCTCCTGTATTTGGTCCACAAGGACATTTTGGCAAAGCCATGCTCACCTGTCAGTCACCTGATGTAATAAGGCATGCTATCTCTGTTATCTCTGATCGAAGTGCCAAGTAGTAAGATGGGTGATAAGGGATCTCTTATTTCCATCTTAGCACTAAGCACCAAAGTGCTAAGATAGAAATGAAATAGAAATACTTTATTGTCACTGTACCACTTGTTTGCAGTGAGATTAAACGACCCCCCCCAACACACAATCTCTCAGTCCTTGTTACACTCTGTGTGCTGTCGTACGACCACCAACCCTGAACGTCAGCTGCAATGTTGCTGTCTTCCATTCAGCAGCTTCATGGCTCATGGGTAGAAACTGTTCTTTAACCTGCTGGTGCTGGCCAGGGGGTGAGTCATCCCTGAGAATGTTCCTCGCTCTTCTGAGTCAAAGGTCTCCCATGATAACATCTAGCGGACTCAGGGGACAGCCCACAATAATGTGTGATGTCTTCACCACCCTCCGTAGGGACTCTCTGTCCATGACTGTTAAACCAGCATACCATACGGTAATGCAGTATGAGAGAACACTTTCTATCGTGGACCGATAGAAGGAAATCATCAATTGCTGTCCAACGTTGTTCTTTCGCAAGACCCTAAGAAAATGAAGTCTCTGCTGGGCCTTCCTAACCACCTGGGCTGTATTGACCTTCCAAGTTAGGTCTTCACTAAGATGGACTCCCAGGTATTTAAAGGAAGAGATTCAAAGATAAGCCTCTTATCTGGCAATGGGCAGAGGCTCCTCTCCTACCGGTATCAGAAATCTGTGATCAGAGCACTAACACTGGAGAGAAATCTCTGTTGCTGCCTTTAACAATCAAATAGTAATCAGTGCTAACAACAGAGAGAAGTCTCTACCTGCTGCCTTTTAAAGTGCAAATACTTATCTCTGATCTTAGCATTCTGAGACTAAAGCACTATGATCAGAGATAAGTCTATGCTTGCTCTCCGTCTGAATTTTGAACCACTTGGTGCCCAACTTACCTGTGGAAAATGGCCGACTGATGGTAGTTCTGGATCTATCCTTTGGGCTGAAAAATGTTCCCTCATTTAGGCTATATGTTGCAGGACTAGGAGAGTTTGGCTGTGCACACACTCCTGTTTACTCTGCATCCAATGTGCTCCCACCACTGGTTTGGGAAGTAGCGTACACATGATATTTGCCACAATCCAGATCTACTGCATGTATCCAATAATTTATTTTGAAATACAGTCAAACCTCGGCTCCTGAACGGCTCCATTTTCGAACGTTTCGGCTCCCGAATGCTGAAAACCTGGAAGTAAATGCTCCGGTCTTCGAACTTTTTTCAGAAGCTGAACGTCCGACACGGCTTGAGTGCAGGAAGCTCTTGCAAGCAATTGTAAGCCGCGCCTTGGTTCTCGAACGTTTTGGAAGCCGAATGGGCTTCCGGAACAGATTACATTTGACAACCGAGGTTTGACTACTATACTTTGGTGCATTTCTCCCCAAACCAGCTTCAGTCCAAATTAAGGAAAAGAATGAATTAGCTGCATTTTAAGTCGATAATATGTACACAACCTTCCTCTAAAGACAAAACAAGTATACTATTCTTTATGTCAAACTTATTTACATAATAAGCTACAATTTAACGGGTTAGGTGTTAAAAAAAAATTTTTGTTTCTTTCTTAAAATTGTAGTTAACGAAGCTGCTGTTTGTTTAAATTAGTTCATATCTCTAATGAAAACCAGTTGCCAATTTTCTTTTTCCTAATTCCTCCCCAGCTGGATCTCACAATATAGATGTGGAAACCTAAAGTTTTATGTCTGGTCAAGAACTCATTGGTATGGATACAGCTCTAAATAAATTGCTGAATGTTCCCATTCCCAGATGTACTTTCTAAGCAAAGCTACCTGAATAGTTTGTGGGAAAGGTTTGGGAACTGTCTTCATAGACACTGCCTTTTCCCCATCTGCTCATACCAAACTATATAAAAAATGTCAGGAAATTATCCACTACAAATGGGAAAGCAAATCAAGTGTTGTTTTATGAAATGATATGAAAGAGGCTTTTTCTCAAGATCCCCCAGCTGATACTTATGAGGAAAATCACTCATAAGGCAAGGACCACAATGAAAATATGTGTCTGAAAGAGGATTACATCACATGAGAGCATGACCTCATTTCCAGTTTCAGAAAAAAATAGACCAAGATAAATTCATGTCTACTGTTTACGTAGACAGTGACACATGATGGACCCCTGCTTATTACTGTTATTACTGATTTGCTATAAGAAGTTCAGTATCCTTTTCTAGGCCATATGATCTATTCAGTTTCCTTAGCCGCTTTCAAATGTCATAGAAATAGAAGGGCTTAAACTTCAAGGGTGAAAATAAACCAGCTACTGGCAGAACAGCCCAAGGGATGATTTAAGTTCACAGAAAAAATAAACTGTGATTTAACAAACTTGTCTGATCTTGTATTAAAGTGCTCCAGTGCTCAACTGTTTCTCGGAAATATGCCGCCTTATAATTATGTATGAGAACCTTTCATATTTTTGCTTAATCCATGCAGCACTAATGCCTCTTTCAGAATTCTTGGATTCACCATAATGTAAAACATTCATTTCAGAGAATGAAACAGATCACTAAAATGCACTTCTAATAAGGACCAATGTGGCATACCTTGGATACTAGGCACAAAGAAGGCTGACAGGCCCAGCTCTAGGTGTAGTCCCGGTGGCGCGGGGCACCGGGCCAGCAGGGGGGGGTGCTCGCGGAAAAGCCGCACGGAAGCCGTGCTGCACGCTGCGAGGGTGGGGGCGCCGGAGCGATCTCCGCGCCTCAGCACCAGGTTGCCCAACCTGCTTGAGAGGGCCCTGAAGGCCGACTAACATAATTGGAACCATGGTAATCCTTTGGTATGTAAAATTACTGGAATGTGCCTTTGGAATTTTGGATTTGTGACTTAGCAAAATGCAATCAAATTTTCAGCAATTTTTGATCACTGAAAAGCATATTATGTCTACTGAAACTCTGAAGAAACTGCATATAGTACAGTAACTCTCCATGGGACATGAGAGATTAAAAACACAATCCAATGTATTCTTTAAAAGTAAAAGTTTGTTTTGTAAATAAAAAAACCCTGCTTTTTGTTAGTACCTTCTAACAAAATATGTTAGAGATCCAGTTCAAAGAACAAAGATGAAAGTATCTTGCCAAAAAATATTTGGAGCTTAACCTCCCTTATCTCTGTTAAGGCTGCAATCCTGAACATACGAACCAAGGAGTATGTTTTGTTGAGCTCAGTGAGATGGGCAGAACAATCCAACCCTCCAATCCATAGTTCTAGAGGGAGTCTAGAAGAGATGTAGATGTCCCTCCACACAGCTCTTCTCAGATCTAAACATTTTGGGGAGGCGCTGGGTTTAGGAAACCCAACAGCTGTCACATAGCAGCAATGGACCAAACCTGGGCCTTTCTGTGTGCCAACTAGGGAGGAGCTGCTGTGAACAAGGAGTTTTTTTTAGGAGGCCCATCTTCCACCCTGTGAGCAGCAAGGTTGTAGATCCCCTGCTCTATTAAGCCACTCCCAGCCAATGATATGGACAGTACCGCATGGTATGATCTGATGTTTCCATGACCTCTAATCACTGAGTCACTGCTGTTTATGAAGAGAGAAAGTAGGAAGGTTGAGGCAACAAGGAGGTTGGCATGGTACAAAGGCATCAGCAGAGTGAATCTGGCACTCCTGCAGGCAATCGCACTGCACTTACCTCCCTGCCGCATCTCCTGTCCCCCCTCCATAGCTGCCAAGTTATCCCTTTTTTACAGGGATTTTCCCTTATGCTGAATAGGCTTCCTCGCGAGAAAAGGGAAAACTTGGCAGCTATGCCCCCCTCTCTTTAAGCACCAGTGAGTTGGCTGTCAGGAGTTTAGGTAAGTGCCACCACCCTACCTCACCATCTGCTATTGCATTTGGATCATCCTCTTACTTCTAAACAAAGAGGCATAGGATGCTGCTGTTAAGTGTATGGGATACACAGGTATCAAACTTTGCTTCAAATTCTGGCTGATGAAAACTCTACGATATCCTGAAAGCCATAACAATTTGTTACCAAGAGAAGCTAGACTAATGAAAGCTGTTCCTTGGGGCCGGTTGAAATTTATATACACATTCATCAACAGTCTATATTGGCCCTGCTAATGCATTTACATGAACAAATGGAATATGTGACTCAAGCTAAGCCATAAGGTGGGGGTTCCATCTCTGTGGTTGCATAGTTCATGAGTTATGATATTTATCGACTCCAGCACAAGTCTAAATAAGGTGGCATTGTTTGCACAGAGGGGGAAATGTACCACGTAAAGCAGCCCCTGCTTATTTACTTTCTCTTTTTTCATTATCTGAGATAAATATGGCTGTAATGTACTGCATCAAAGGTACATAGACAAATGGTCCTTGATTAAAAAGCTATGGCACAGGCAAGAAACTAAAAGCCACAGATCCCCACAAGCTGGATAAGGATGTCATTACTTTGCACAGTAAACACCCCCCTCCCCTAATCTAAGGCACAAATGTATTTTCTATAGACTTGACATTTTTGCCATTCAATAAACTATTCGCATTATTACAACTTTAAGGGAGGGCTTTAGTTTAAACGTCTGACTAAAGATTTATGCAGGCAGAGATTTGCTCAATAAAATGAATCCCTGAGGCCTGGGATATCAACGGCCAAGCCAGCACTAATAAGGTTGAATTTATTGCTGTGCTGCTGAGCAGTGTACTCATTTATAGATCAAGAATGAAAGGGAGAGGGGAAAGACTATCTTCCTTCACTGTACAACTAAGATGTTACTGCTAATAAGGAGGGCATTGACTAAACTGCCATCTTTGAGATACCACCACATCCTTAAAAAATAAGCAAAGTAAGGTCTCATAGACATGTAAAAGGGCATATGCCCTACAAAAACATTTACCCCATGGTAACAGCCTCTAAAATATGGGTCAAATTAGGTATGGCAGGGCCATACCGGTACCTCCTCATTAGTCCCATGCCTCCTAATTAACACAGAAGCATCACTTGTGTTGTACATACAACCCATAGCTGCACCTGTAGTTAGAGAAGGTGAGTTCAGTTAGGGGAGAAGAGTTATTGCTGATTATAGGTTTCCACCAGCATTAGTTATTTTACCATCAGCTGGAGCACATATTTTTGCAGAATGACATACATGTGTAAGGGAGTTTGATGATCCTCAGTGAAAGGAAGTGAGGTTCAGGTGTCATGATATTAGAAGGGAGGTGGGGAAGAAAGGAGGATATTGTCACTCTTCAGAAATGCTAAGGATTTAAAATAAAATAAAAAATCCTTCCAGTAACACCTTAGAGACCAACTAAGATTGGCTGATAGGTGTGGTAAACCTGTTGATGACTAGTTACAGGTAGGTAGCCGTGTTGGTCTGACGTGGTTGAAACAAAATAAAAAAATTCCTTCCAATAGCACCTTAGAGACCAACTAAGTTGACAACTGTTAACAACTACAATCACCCATTCCCACCACTCTTCTGAGTAATACCCCTCCCCACCCTCTCACTATATATAAGGATCTAGTGACTTTTGTTTCAGTGTATCTGAAGAAGTGTGCATGCACACCAAAGCTCATACCAATGATAAACTTAGTTGGTCTCTAAGGTGCTATTGGAAGGGATATTTTTATTTTATTTCGACTACAGCAGACCAACACGCTACCTACCTGTAGCTAAGGATTTAAGTTGAAGGACAATAAAAGTTGTTCTCTTGTACAAGGGATTTTTACAGTGCAGATTGGTTGTGATGTGGAAATTATTTGGATTCTTTAATAACCGAGTCTGGTCCCTTAAAGTCTTCCATTTACATTCAGGCATGATAGCAGCATTGAGTCACCTTAGTGATTGTCCTTCGTAGTACTACACAATTGCAATATATTCTAAATAAGGATATCTTTTAAGAGTGCTTGGAAACTGCAGCTGGTCCAGATTGTGGCTCCCGTGTTATTAAAGGGGAAGGCCTATTAGAGCACAAATGTTTAAGACAATTCCACTGTCTTCTTCTAAGCCACTCAGAATTTTATTTTGCTTATTCATTTTACAACTTTATAAACTGCTCCACGGTCAGAAGCCATTGAAGTGGTGCTCAGTATAAAAACAGGATAAAACACAAAACCCCATTTCTAAAAGCTTTCTTCTTTGTTCATACAACTCATAGCTGCATTGGTCTGTTTCAACATAACAAATAATCATAATAGCAGGCAATTCTTGTGACTTCCCTCCATGCATTTTCAAAACAAAAAATGAGAAAACATAGGCAATAACAACCTAACTGTAAACTAGTCAATGAAACAAGGTCAAGCCAGGTGGTTGTAATATTATGATATTGTCATGCTGGTGCAATTTGCAGCATTAATGGTATCTAAAGCATGTCTGATTCTTTCAGAAATCCGGCCCTTAACCCCCTTCTCAAGGAAGGAAGGAAAACAACAGCAGAGGAAAGTGATGTGGAATGGATTCAACAAGGGCGAATCTGAAGTCTGACCACATTACTGGCTGGGAATTTAATCCACGGCAGTCAGTTATCAGTCACAAATCCACTGTAATTGCTCAGACAGCATAAAAGGGAAGTATATGTCAGTCGCCTGAAGGTCTCCGTTGAACTGAGTTTCAAGAGTTCATTAAAGAACCATTTCATATTCTTGTCAATCTGTCATTTATTTCAGGCCCCTGTAAGAAGATTTAGCTCATCTCTATAGCTCATCGGCTTGAAGAGCTATATTGCTTTGGTAATGTAAAGCATTATAAATGAGGGAACATTAAAAGGATAGTGTATCTACAGCCTTTTCAAATCTATAGTTCATGGTGGTCGCATTTTTTTAAAAAAATAAAACAATATATTGTTCCACACCACCCCAATCTCTAAGCAGTTCCAGGTGCTGACCATGGGTTCATTTCCCTTCGGAATGAGCAACAGGGGAGACTGTGGTGTCTTTATGATATATGGTTTATTTACACATATATACAGCCTGAGCCCATGATGATGGAGTTCGCAGCATTAACCCGCCCCCCAGTATGGTATTGCTTCTCCCATAGCCATAGCCTTGGATTCAAGTAGAAATCAGGCATAGTTCTGCCTCACAGCTGCCCAGCTTGAATCCTTGCTTCTACCTCACATAATCTGCTTTGTCTTTCTAACTACCAGTGATAGTTACAGGTAGGTAGCTGTGTTGGTCTGCTGTAGTCGAAACAAAATAAAAAAAATTTCCTTCCAGTAGCACCTTAGAGACCAAGTTTGTCATTGGTACACGAAGGCTCATACCAATGACAAACTTAGTTGGTCTCTAAGATGCTACTGGAAGGAATTTTTTTAAGTTTGTCATGCACATGAAAGCTCATACCAATGACAAACTTAGTTGGTCTCTAAGGTGCTACTGGAATGAATTTTTGTATTTTGTTTTAACTACCAGTGAGTTGAAGAAGCTTGGCCCACTCATTTGCAGTCCTTTGTTACCTTAATGACCCATACTTAGAGGGCCATTATCTCACCATGAAGCTTATTCCTGGCTATTCCAGGAATTGAATCCATGCTAGATCCAGGAATTAGAAGGGGCATATAGCCTAGCCCCACCACCCAACTCATAGCAGTATTAATTGCATGGGAGAACTAAATTCTCTCTTTGCCATTCATGTCTGCAAAATGTCAAAATTACAGTTTGATTTACACTAAAATCACACATTGAACTATTCTTCAGAATTCTTACATTCAATATAAGTTTAGGTACGATGTACCTAAAAAATACAATGAATAAAATGATATTATTGGTTATTTCAGGAAACATTAAACAAAAGCTTCTAGAGAAAGACTCCATTCAAGTGAAGGATTGCCTTTTGCTGATTCCCCCTCCTCTCCAGTTTCTTATTACAGGAAAAGGGGGCTGTAACTATGAGAGGGTGCTCCAAAAACAACATTTTATCTATTATTTTCTCACCCTTAACTAAGAGAGAAGCATAATGGCTGAGATATTCACTAAATCTACTCCTGGCTGTGATACAGCTTTCATGTTTTGTTTGAGGAGCTTGAAGAGTTTAAGCTGGCCGACAATAAAAAGATCCTCTTGTATGAAATAACTGTTATACTCTGAGCTCCCTCCTACCCTTTTTCAGCTCAAATGACCCTTCAACAATGTAAATGGATTTATTTTCATAAGATTACTACACGGCCAAAGAAAAGAACTACGATGACTCCCCGACCAAAAACTGATTATATTACTTGGATTATTCCACTTCATGCCAACTCAGGTGGCAGTTCAGGCATTGGGTTAGTTAGACCTTAGTCTAAGGGTCAATTGGAAGCCCCACCCCCTGCTCCAGGACATCTCGGTACCCCTTTAAAGGGGTCCAGTCCAGGCACAGTGAACCTGCTGCCAGGGAGGGATCAAGAAATGAAAGATTAAATAATCACACAACATACATTTTGGATTAAACAGGCCTCAACTTTTGTGGAGCAGGACCCCATTAAAGGAGTCCAGGGGCTGTGCTTTTGTCCAGATGCCCAGATGGGGGATGATGGGCCATAGCACTCCCCCATAGTGGTGAATTATCCTAGGGGATTACCTTACTTGATGTATGTCAGGGGCCGATCCTTAACACAGGATTGATCCTAGCAACTCAATCATTTAAGCAGCCAGGCAGGGTGATTCAGGATACACATCCAAATGCCTACGCCAAAACCTGACATCTGTAAACAAAAAAAGTTGCAGCCTGTTTAATCCCAAGATACATGTCATGTGATTATTTCATCTTTCATGTCTTGACCCCATCAGCAGCGGGCTCACTGCCCCTGGACCTACAGCAGTGGGCCCTATTTATTTTCTGGTGAAGTTCACTTTACAAGTAGAGTTTCATTGTGGTGTGCAAGGTCAAAAGGCAGTCTAACAGGGACTCAAGGACCCCATCGTGGGAACTAGGCTCCACGTGTAGCAAAGACAATAGGGTTGTGCCCTTAGGCCCATCCCAACGTTGTGTGGCTCTCAATGCCCACACATGGCATTTGAATTTCTGAATAGTCTATGCCTGCTGGCTTCTATGCCAGAGTTCTCTGGGAAGAGGAGTTAATTGTTAAGCCACTCCGGGATTCGTAGTTATGTCAGGGGGGTCACCTACCAACTCTCAGGATCCTTAATATTTTTAATATTTGATGTTTTATTCTGTTTTTAATCTGTTGGGAGCCACCCAGAGTGGCTGGGGAAACCCAGCCGGATGGGCGGGGTATAAATAATTTATTATTATTATTATTATTATTATTATTATTATTATTATTATTATTATTATTATTATTTATTAAGTGACTACAGCTCCCAGGATTTATGGGGGAAGACATGTGGTCTAATAGTGCTCTAAATGTAAGGTGTGGCAGGGCCTTACCTTGCATGACTGTTGTAAAGATGCAAGATTGCAAAGAGAATGCCTGTGAAGTTATTTGAAATACTATACAAATGTTAAACAATTTGTATTATTATATTTGGTCTGTAATGCAAGCTGAAATAGATTGGATCCCACTGAACTAACAGGCTCTTCCACATTTGGTATCATTGTGCCTGCGCATCTGTACATTTTTATCTCTTCTAAGTTTTGAAATTTCCACGCCCACAGTGGCAAGCTTTGTGTAAGATAAGCTCTTCCTGGAATCGGTAGAACATTTTGTGCTTCGTACATTGTTACTCCTGAGGTGAATAGCTGCCAAATCACAACTATTATTTTTTCTTCTGAATGCTGGAAACCTTTGTGACCTGCCACTCAGAAGTAATGCCTATTGAGTTCATTACCACACACTTATTATTTTCAGATAACCATTAAAAATAACATCATTTGCCAAATGAAAGTTAAATGCGTTCTACTCTGATAATGAAGGACCCCCTAAACTGAAATTATTTTTAAAGCTTTCAAAAAACAATTTACATTACTCTAGACACACACGATCTAACTTCTAATTTATGACAAGCACAATATTACTAGACCCTTGATAAAAACCTCTATGCAGATGCAGTGTCTGTAAATGGGGTAGGGGATGGAGACTCCTGTAGGCCAGGAATAGGAAATGTGGACTTCCAGATGTTCTTGGATTGCAACTGCCATAATCTCTGATGACTAGATGTTGGCTGAAGCTGATGGGACAACCTCTGGAACTATAGGTCATCCGTAGGGCAAAGCAGAATACAGTATCCCCTCCTTTGTGATCCATACGCACAGTCTTCACATCTACAACATAGTCAAAAGAAGGAAGTGAAATGGAGAACCTTGAAACCACCTGCTCCAAAACATATGAATAACATCGTTTTTCTCTCCTCTCAATTTGTGGTCCATTAGGGCCCTTCAACAGGTGAGCCACCTTAAACAACTTAAGCAATAGTCTTAGCCCACATCATCACGTACTGTTCTGAAGCTAAAGAAGTGTCTGTTTTTCTCCAGCGACTTGAAATACACCATTTTGCAGTAGTTGGAAGATTAATTCCCATTTCTAAGTCCATTCCAAACACAATAATAAGCCTTAAGGCAACATAACAAAATTACCCATAAAGTATTATTACATTGTTCAATGCAATAATAATTTTCCAAGTTGTTGAATGATTGGATGTGTCCAAAAAATTATGCCAATATAGACCCTGTGGGAAGTTAGTCTATTTTTTTTATAAAAAAAACACCTTTCATTCTTCCTGTATTATTGGGTAAGCTAAATTTGTCTCCTACTTCTTCATAAATGACAAGCTGAATCAGATAAATTAAGCAGCAACAAATATACCCTGATTATCAAATCCATAGAGCTCTCTATACTAACTGATGATTTAACAGGAAATTTCTCTCTTAAATCATTGCCATATTTCTTAATGAATATAAATGTTATATGCTTGACCTGAAAACATTGAGACACTGCTTGTCTATCTCCTCCCAACAATTTCATCATAAGCCCACACACAATCCACTGAAAAACAATCCATTACTCATTGAACTTCCTATTGATTTCAGTCCCAAGTCTTTCCAAAAAGAAGTAACTTGCAACATCATATCCATTTTGGTCATTTCCTCATTGTAGAACACAGAGATTCAAAGAAAGACAAATTGGATCAGAAGATACTTTAGGCCAGGCATAGGCAAACTTCGGTCCTCCAGATGTTTGGGACTACAATTCCCATCATCCTGTTAGCTATGGATGATGGGAATTGTAATCCCAAACATCTGGAGGGCCGGGGTTTGCCTATGCCTGATTTAGGCCAACCATCTCCAACCTGACACCTTTCAGATGCTTCCGACTACAACGCCTACCATATGAGGCCATTGGCCATGCTTGTCAGAATAGCCTCAGTGAACATTAAACAACTATTTAACCTTCTTCATTTCCTACAGAATTTAAAGAAGCCAATAAAACCGTTTCAGGATTCCAGGAAGATTGACACCCAAGATTACCCTCATCATAGGATTCTGATCCAGAATTTGGCAATAATTGAATGAGCCCCCCAAATATGAATATTTTACATTAGAAACCATATATTGAAACATTGCTTGAATGTAATACCAGCACGTTTTGCATTCATTTCTAAGATAAACAAACAGGAATCATTTTTTGCACACACCCAAAATTCTTATGAAACCTAGTAATTTCCAGAGGGTGTTTTATGTTTTGTTTTTTGTTTTTTGTGATGTTGTTTTTTTGAAAGAATGGTACAGGAAAGGCAACATACTGTGTAATACAACATACACTTTAATGTACAGTATTACGGATATATACTTTAAAAATCCTATAGGAATTTACTGGCTAAAGAGAGATTTGAACACATCTGTTTTACGTTATAGAAACTTCCATGAAAGATAACCTTCTTTTATTGTGTATTGTTATATATACACCCTTTTTATATACATTAAGCTTCACGTGCTGAAAGAGGATACATTACCAAATTTTCTGAAAGTTTAAAAACTAAGGATTAATGAAGAGGGAAATAATATTATACTACTATATTATATTATATTATACTACTAATAAAATAGAATGTGTTCTAGTATTATTTTTCCTTGTAAGGAAAAAGTCCCCAAATGCCAATATTAGATGTACTTCCAAATCGAATTAAAAATAAAAAAAATTATCCAGTAGCACCTTAGAGACCAACTAAGTTTGTCCCAGGTATAAGCTTTCCTGTGCATTCACACTTCTTCAGATACACTGAAACAGCAGGCCCTTATATATAGTGGGAGGGTGGGGTGGGGTTTTTCTCAGAAGGGTAGTAAGAGATGGGTGGTTGACTCAATGGGTATGGTAAACCTGTTGACGACTGTTAACAACTGCAATTAGTCCTGCAGGAAAAAGCAAGGGATAGTATGCAGATGAACAAAAATAGCTTTGGCATGTGGAATGAGACAAGACAATGTTAAAACAATTGTTGTTGTTTAGTCATTAAGTCTTGTCCGACTCTTCATGACCCCATGGACCATAGCACGCCAGGCACTCCTGTCTTCCACTGCCTCCCGCAGTTTGGTCAAACTCATGTTCATAGCTTCAGGAACACTGTCCAACCATCTCGTCCTCTGTCATCCCCTTCTCCTAGTGCCCTCAATCTTTCCCAACATCAGGGTCTTTTCCAGGGAGTCTTCTGTTAAAACAATTAAGAAGTATTTTTCTTAAGGCAACAATAAATATGATGTTGTTTACTAATTTCCTCATTGCTTTGCACTTTTGACATTAGCACAAGGTGTCAAAACTGACCAAAACCTACCGTATCTCAATTTTCTATTGTCTTTGGTTAGGTATCATGAGGGGTGTCCAGGAAAGCAGCCACTGTTCTTCATTTTCCCCGCTCAAAAGGCAGAGATCCTTATTTAGGGGGTTGAATTCAAACCTAGTCATGGTTTTGCTAATCACCCTCACTGAATTCCTGCAGGAAAGAGACAGCACATCCCTGAATCAACATCTTTCCTATCTGACTGTGGGGTGTGTTATGTTGTTGTTGTTGTTGTTGTTGTTGTTGTTGTTGTTGTTGTTGTTGTTGTTGTTTTGCTAGGAACAGCTTCAATCCATTACTTACCGGTACTCTTCCATCCACCAACATACACCATAATTACACAGGCCAACATGAACTCTGTGATTTGACAAGATGTGCGAGATTCAGCACCTTGGAACTATCATTCTATATCCAGTGCCTTCTAATCCCCATTCTTCAGTTTACTATCTATTTCCCAAGTTAAGATACATGAGTGCCTTTTAAACACTTCTGATCAGTCACATAGACACATTGCAATTGGTTAAGAACATAAGAAAAGCCTTGCTGAATCAGACCAAAGGCCTATGGAGTTTAGCATCCTGTTTCTCACAGTGGCCAACCAGATATCCTTGGGAAATCTATATGCGGAACACAAGTTCTCTTTTGCTGTCTTTGAAGTGAAGGAGACGTGACAGGAGTTGATGATGCAGGTGCATAAACAAGGTGATTGCTAGCTCGGCAGAGGCTCATTTTATTAGCAAGAATATGCACACGTTTAGGAACAGCCTGACCTTCAGCAGTTTTACATCATGAGCTGACACATATGTTTCCTCTGATATTTGCGAGACCTGCTCCACCACGTCATGTTCCTACCAAGTGGGAAGTGAGCCATGCCTCTGCAAAGGAGGCAAAGGTCAGAAACAAGAGTGTGATGTACTGAGCAGGCTGTGGCCTGTCCATGTCAGGCAAGGTGTGCCTCAGCCCTGCAAACTTCATTCCTACAGTCTTTGAAAAAACTAGTATTCAGAGGCATACTGTCTCTGGTCCTGGAAGTAGTGAATAGTCATCATGATTAGTAGCCATTCATAGCCTTTGTGAATTTGTTTACATTTCGTGGCCATCAATATATATTGTAGTAGTTAATTCAATTATTTAACTACTAGCAGTAACCAGCCACGCATTGCTGTGGCTCATCCCTGTGACTCCCCCCACCCAGGTGAGCCCCCACCTCCACTCAGCAGTTTCACTCTTGTCCAGCAGGGGTTCCTTGGAAACCTGAGCTGAGCTGCTTTGGAGAGGAAAGCTTTGGTAGCTGCACTACCACTGGAGTCGTCACTAGAGGGCGATGTTTTGCAACCTCTCCTGTTCCTGTTTTTCTTGTTTTCCCAGAAAACATGTTTTTACCTGTGACAGGTGTGACATCTGTATAATCTAAGTATATGGGGTCACTCACGTATTCACATGTGACGTTGTGTCCAAATTTCAAAGCAATCGGTCAAGCGGTTTCGGAGAAAAGTGGAGACACACAAACATGGCCTTTTTACATATACCGGTGTGTGTGTGTGTGTGTGTGTGTGTGTGTGTGTGTGTGTGTGTGTGTGTGTATATATATATATATATATATATATATATATATATATATATATATGGTGTGTGAATCATAGTAAAACTTCTTTTAGAGGCTCCTTAAAGCTTGAGTATTTTTGGAACTGTTTTAATACTTTCTACATTGCTATCAGAATTTACATTCAAAACCTTTTGCTTTTAGTGCTTTGCTAAATTTGCTTCTGCATATTCCCTAAATTTGCTACATTGTTCTTTATTTTATTAGGCACTAAATTTTCCTGCAACTATTACTCTTCTGAAAATAGTAAGAACAAATATTAGTGAAATAGATTTAGGAGCAATTAAACTGTGCATGAGCCATGCTCCAGAAAATCACATGAGGGTTTCAAAATCAAATTAACTCTTTTGCCTTTTAATCAGGGGGAGAAACCGGAACAAGTGGAAGAATTGCTTAATTAGAACAATGTTGAAGACAGCTCATCCCTGCCTGATTAAACCGTAGTTCATTAAGTCATTGGCAATATCAAATTATGGAAAATATTTGTCTGGCAAAAGTTTGATGGAATCTTTTTTCAACACTAAAGAGAAAACAGAAAAGATTTGATTAATATATTTTCTCATTGGTGGCACCACACTTGTGGAATTTTCTCCCTGGGAAAGACGGGTGAGCTCTGTTCCTTCAGTTTTTTAATGGCATTTTATTTATTTGTTCACCCATCTCAGAATGTATTTTATGATTGCCTCTACTATTTATGCTGCTGTGTATTTTAATGCTTTGTGTTTTTAATACAGTGTTTTATTGTGCTTCTTTTAATGTAAGTCACATTGAAAGATTAGTTTGAAAAGCAGCAACTTAATGAATTGATATCTTTCCAGACACCACCATCTTGATTTCCTTTCTTCCCTACTTTGAACAGGAGATGTGCAGGCCATATCAAATAATTTATTTCTATGTATTTTGGAATGTGGCAAGGGCTGATACTGCATGAGCAGTAAGACATTGGAACGGTCTCCCTCGGGAGGTTGTAGATTCTCCTTCATTGGAGGTTTTAAAGCAGAAGTTGGATGGCCATCTGTCATGGATGATTTAGTTGAGATTCCTGCACCAGGGAGGGTTGGACTAGATGACCCTTGGGGAATCCCTTCCAACTCTACAACTCTACAGTTCTATGATTCTATGATTTTTAAGTGGTGTGTTGTTGTCTTCGAAGAGATTGCCACACAGTCCATTGAAAATATTTTAAATCCCGTTTTAATTTGTGGCTTGCTAGGACATTGTCTCATAAGCAGTAAGAAAATAGTTTGCAAGTCTAGGGTGGGTTTCTGGAATACATGGTTTTTAGATGTGAACACTGAGTAGAATTTTTGGGTTTCTAACAATGCTCTGGCATGGATAAACAGGGCTATATGAGAACATTTGGAGATTTAGTCCAACTTTGTAATTTTTCCAAGACTATGGGCAACAATGCTAGACAGCAAAGCCTTTCAATCTTTTGGGGGAAATTAAACAGCCATAAATAATGCCATCGCCGAAGAATTGATGCTTTTGAATTATGGTGCTGGAGGAGACTCTTGAGAGTCCCATGGACTGCTAGAAGATCAAACCTATCCATTCTTAAGGAAATCAGCCCTGAGTGCTCCCTGGAAGGACAGATCGTGAAGCTGAGGCTCCAATACTTTGGCCACCTCATGAGAAGAGAAGAATCCTTGGAAAAGACCCTGATGTTGGGAAAGATTGAGGGCACTAGGAGAAGGGGACGACAGAGGACAAGATGGTTGGACAGTGTTCTCGAAGCTACGAACATGAGTTTGACCAAACTGCGGGAGGCAGTACAAGACAGGAGTGCCTGGCGTGCTATGGTCCATGGGGTCACGAAGAGTCGGACACGACTAAACGACTAAACAACAACAAATAATGCCATTATTCCAAAGCTTCAATGCACACTTTATCAAGAGATCAAATTCAAAGCTGTTCCCTAGTTTTAGAAGATTTTAGTTGGAGCTAAGCAAGCAATCCTTGCTGTGTTTCTTCAACTATGTGCCAGTATTAGCGAAATAAAGTATGTTCCAGAATATATTTATTTCCTTTTGTATCTCCTGAGCCTGCCGCCAAACGTCTTCAGAGTGACCCTGAATATTACAAAAAGGGAAAACAAAATGATATCTCTCTCCACCCATTATCTTCATCTTCATAAACCCCTTTATGCCCTGCTGTCTTAGTACTGGGGTAGCCAATGTTGTTCACCCCAGATGCCATTGAATGCCAACTTCCCATCAGCCAAAGTTAGGATGGCCAATGTTGAAGGATGCTGGGAGTTGTATTCCAACAACTTATGGAGGGCACTATGTTGACTATTCTGCCTTAGCTAAGAAGCCAAATTTTCAAACATTTCTTTTTATGGAAGAACCATTTTATTCTAACCTTTATCATTTTAGGCAGCAATCTTATAACTATGTACTTGGAATGAAACCAATTGAACACAATGGGTGTGACACCTGAGTAGATAGACAAACGACTGTACTGTTAGCCTTTTTTGGTACCCATTCCAGCTTGATGGTCAACTAGTCATTAATAACTTTGTCTACTTAGTGCAGGTGTGAGGAACCTTTGGCTGTTTAGACCAGGCACCCCCAAACTGCAGCCCTCCAGATGTTTTGGCCTACAACTCCCATGATCCCTAGCTAACAGGACCAGTGGTCAGGGATGATGGGGAATGTAGTCCAAAACATCTGGAGGGCCGAAGTTTGGGGGTGCCTGGTTTAGACATTGATGAACTACAACTCTTATTCTTGGTCATTTTCTGTGCTTGCTGGGGTTGATGGGAGCTGTAGTTCTGCAACATGTTCCCCACTCCCGATTTAGAGCACATCCATGTCCATTTGTTCTTTCAGGCTACTGCCCTATATCCACTTCTCTGCGGGGAGGTCTTTCGAATTCCATGGGACTTATTTCTGAGTAGACTTGAATAAGAGTGCCCTATCAGCCTTTGCTTTTGAAACAGACCCTACATCCTTTTTTTTTTAAGTCAAGGTACTTCCTTGTCCAGAACAACTGATAGAGAACACTATAGAAGAATAGCTAGAATAAGCCATTCATTCAGCTTTTGTGCAGGAGCGTAGCCAGGATCAAAACTAGGGGGGGGGCAAGCCATGGTCGTTCAGGGGCGGGGCCAAGGCACAGAAGGGGAGGGGCCA
Organism: Zootoca vivipara; assembly: GCF_963506605.1. Taxonomy (NCBI): domain Eukaryota; kingdom Metazoa; phylum Chordata; class Lepidosauria; order Squamata; family Lacertidae; genus Zootoca; species Zootoca vivipara. The sequence goes on from NC_083279.1 coordinate 34,837,738, forward strand.
CAAAGTGGGCGGGGCTAAAGGGCCAACGGGCCTGATGACATCGTGGTGGTGGCAGCAGCGGCCACCTTGTGCTTCTGGGGCTGGTAGCGTTGGCGGCTACCCTGCTTGGCTGGAGAGGACGGGAGGGTCGGGCAGGCGAGAGGGGGTGGAAGGGCGGGCAAGGGCGAGGCAAGACACGGCTGCAGCCACGACGGCTCCGAGGCGTTGCTGCATATCAGCATAATATTTCAACCATGGTTCAAGCCCCACCTTAGGAAAAAAATCCTGCATTGCAGGGGGTTGGACTAGATGACCCTTGTGGTCCCTTCCGACTACAATTCTATGATTCTATTGATATATTACCATAGCATATGCATCATTCTGCTTTCTTGAATTGTCCTACTCCTAGGCATAGCATCCAACTCCTAGAGGCCTAGGTGCCCCCCCCCCAATTACTGGTAAATACCGTATTTGAAAGAGTCATCCCCCCATGTTGATGGGCTTTCTATGTGGGGCTTATCTGCCTCCCCCCGTATTTTATTAAGGATGGAAGAGGGAGGGAAGGAAGGAAGGAAGAAATAGAGAGAGAGATAACTCATATTTGTGGGTGTCTCTGGATGACGCTGTGATGCTGGAACTCTGCAGCAAGAGGACGGGAGGGTCGGGCAGGCGAGAGGGGGTGGCAGGGTGGGCGAGGGCGAGGCAAGGCTTGGCCGCAGCCACGACGGCTCCGAGGCGTTGCTGCATATCAGCATAATATTTCAACCATGGTTCAAGCCCCACCTTAGGAAAAAAATCCTGCATTGCAGCGGGTTGGACTAGATGACCCTTGTGGTACCTTCCGACTACAATTCTACGATTCTATTGATATATTACCATACCATATGCATCGTTCTGCTTTCTTGAATTGTCCTACTCCTAGGCATAGCAGCCAACTCCTAGAGGCCTAGGTGCCTCTCCCCCCCCCCCCAATTACTGGTAAATACCGTATTTGAAAGAGTCATCCCCCCCATGTTGATGGGCTTTCTATGTGGGGCTTATCTGCCCCCCCCCGTATTTTATTAACGATGGAAGAGGGAGGGAAGGAAGGAAGAAATAGAGAGAGGGATAACTCATATTTGTGGGTGCCTCTGGGTGACGCTGTGATGCTGGAACTCTGCATGTACAGGAGCCTTGTAAGCAGCTTTCTCTCTGCTTGATTTACAGCAGGCACGTCCAACAGGTAGATCATGATCTACCAGTAGATCACTGGATGTCTGTGGTAGATCACTGGTAGGTCACTGGCACCCCTAAAAAAAGCTCACCCAAAATTTTCCTCCTCCCTCAAAAAAGTTGAACTATGACCTGAAGCCCTAAACAAAAATGGGCCTCCCTCCTTCCTAAAAGAAGCTCAACAAGTTTGACCTAAACCCCAAAAAACAGGGCTTCCCTTCCTTTAAAAAAACTCAACAGCTTTGACCTGAACCCCCCAAAAGGGGGTAGATCACCCCCAGTTTTAAACTCTGAGTAGATCAGAGTCTCTTGGGAGGTGGCCACCCCTGATTTACAGTATACAGATGCAGGAGGAGGGGCAGACTGGAACACCAATGCTTTTTATAAACATCACTGTGTCTGTCAAAGCTACAGCCCCCCCTTTCTTATTCACTTCCTTTTAGCCTTGCAGAGCCACCTTAGTCAAATTGAATCCTCTGAGTCTGCACCCTCATTAAATCGCCAATAGAACTTTTAATGCTCCTGAATGCTCATTAACAACTGCCACTTAAGAACAATAGGGTGAAATGGTCAGCTATCGAATCTTGCCTGGGGATATATGCTCCATTGTCTTAACTGCTTAACTACTGGTAGCCACTTTGCTTTATTTATTTGATGTGTTTTTGTTACTGCTGTGTCCCCCCCCCCAAGCAAGCGGAGACTTAGCTGCTCTTGCTAAAGCAAAGCCCTTTCCACTTCAGTTTTTGGAGGGGAAAAGTGCTGGTTATGGTCTGTAAAATACATTATTATTTTTGCTTCTAGGGGGGGCAGCTGCCCCCTCCTGCCCCCCCCTGCCTACACCCATGCTTTTGTGGTTCTTTGAAGGTACTCCTACACCTGTAATATCTTTGTGGAAGAGCAAATGTCAGCAGGTGGGGTTTGTCATGCATGCTACACCTGTTGACCTTCCCTCTTCTACACAATTATTAAGGGCACAGGAGTGCTGGCTCCGTTTTCACCTGACTGCTCTTTCCTATTTAAACAGCAACTTCCTCCTAAACATTCCCAACGGAGAGGTAATGGAAAGTTCTTGCTGTGGGCTGGCTTGCTTTCCCAGGTTCAAAAGAAGGAAATCAGATGAAATACTTGATTCTGCTATAATCCACACAGAGAGAGGAGGGAGGGGAAGGGATGGGTTCATTTTGGAATGAACTTCACAGAAAACCATACAACCGCTAACTTGCCCTGAAGTTATCCAATGACAACTGTGGAAAAAGCCCTGGTAAATAAATACATCCAATTAATTGACCCTCTTTTCAGCACTGTCTCATTTACTGAACAGCTGTTTCTGTCCTGACAACAACATACAGCAATCAAATAGATGTAGTTTCTGACAGAAAGCACTGCAGTGATTTGCATGGCTGTTGGGCAGTTTCTTCCTTAGGCGAAGTAAAGGAATGGCTACAGTCTTGGTCACATCAAGGGCTCTTTTCCCCTTCTTGGGTGGTTAAGGAGGAGTAATCATTAGTGGTTATAATTACCTTATTAAATACTGCAGACAGGGGTACATTAAATGCCTAGGTAGCAGCTGGGTAAATTCTACCAAATATATCTGGAAACCACAACTTTGGGAAAAGTCCAACACACTTAAAAATGCTGTCAGTGCTTTGTTAAGATTTCCTGACTAGGACAGGCAAAATGGTTTACCATAATACTTTGACAGTGGCAACAGATTTTTTTTTTAAAGAAAGTATGCCATTGGGAGGAATATTAAACGGGATCATTTGCAAGCCGCATTGGAAGATTATGCCTCGATAGAAGCCCAAATCACACAAATTTTAACAGGGCCTGTTCCCTGCTGTAACTCCAATCAGCTTAGCTTGGGATGTTATGTATGTAATGAGATTTCCCTCCCATTATTTTAATTAAGACATCAGGGGGAAATGGCAAGACTCCGGTTTATTTTTAGATTCAGGTGCACATTGAGATTCATTAGTGGTTTCAATCAGCCATTGTAGCACCTTTAATGGCAGCTTCACACACAGAGGGTGGCAGAGGACCATGTTAATCACCTGCTGATTTCTACACATCAAGCTGCAGTTGACAGACACCAGGGAAGGTCAGGCCTTTTGTCCTTGTCGCTTGATATCAAGGGGAACTGAAAGACAGGTGCCCATTACTGCTGCCCAGAATGAGAAGCTGGTCCAGATCCACCAATGCAGCAGCACTTCTGGCAGATGGCAGGGCAGCCGGTTCTGAGAGGTGTCTCGGAACTATCAAGTCTGGTAGCACCACAAGAGCATAAGAAGGCCAGTGGCCCACCTTTATCCAGCACCCTGTTCTCACAGTGGCCAAGCAGGTGAGAACCCACAAGCAGAGTCTGAGCACAAGAGCACTCTCTCTTCCTGCACTTTTCAGCAACTGATTTTCAGAAGGATAGTGCCTCTGACCACGAAGGCAGTGCATAGCCATCAAAGGACCACCCAGGCCCCATTGTTATCACCACCCAAACCTAGTAGGTCAGGGGCTCTGGTGCCTGAGACCTTAAAGTCAGGACTACCAGAGTATTAACCCTCCGAGACTTCACCGTTTTAGAAACCAAGCCCCTCCATGTCAGTTAACCACACCCCCAAGTCACCCAGTCAACATGTCTAGAAGCACTTGTTGGAAAGGAGTACTGGAGCTCCAAGGAAGAGCTTTAAAGTCCTTTCAAAGCCTTCCATCCCTCAAGAAGAAAGGAAATCTAACCCAGGGAGCATAAAATATTTTGTTGGATCAAGTCCCCTTCTAGGCCTTGCCATGTCATTAAATCCTGAAAAGAAGATGGAGAAATTGCCCATTTGGAGCTTTCCCAGGTGCTGCAGCTACTGGTCTGTATTGTTGTATCATGTCCTGTTAACTCCTTGTCAAGCCCAGGACAGAACATTTCCCTTTTTTGCCCTTAGTAGAATATGTACTGGGAATCCACCAATTCTCAAGAAAAAAGCCAGGTGACTCTTCCCTCTGTGGTATATCTTACAGTTGTTGTTTTTTTAAAAAAAATCATAAATGAAATGAAACAGAACTTGTATTTTGATTTGCCCATCACTTGCTTTTGGACTGCACTTTATACATTGGGCTTCTCTTTGGATGTACAAAGTTCATAGATGAAACATAACAGCAAATTGGCTACCTGCTGCGGTCCTATGCACCCTAACCTGGGAATAAAACTCAATTGAAATCAATGGGTCTTAGGAATAAACATGTCTAGGACTTCTTGTAAGTTAGTGTGCCTGTTGGTAATAAATTACCTGCTGGAAAGCCTATTTGCAAGTAAAATGACTTGTGGGTAAGCACATCAGCATGTGTTTCTAACCAGCAAAATGTGATTAGTCTCCAACATTGTGTAGAACAGTTCAGGAAATTGGTACCACTTATCATGGTATTAACTTACTTGGAATAAAACCCAGAAAGGAGCCACCCATCAGGGACAGCACACATAATGAGGTGCTGCAGATTTACCCAACTGTCTGAGGCATGTTCTGGGGAATCGGATGCACAACAGCTGGTGCAAACAAACCACACCCTTAGGTACAGTATGTTCAGTGAAACAAAGCAATGATCCAATAGTTCCGCTGCATGGACAGAAGTCTGATTAAAGGGTTCTTGTTCCATGTTGTGCATTAGTTATGCAGAAATTCAATATGACACTCTATTTTGAAAATTCCCTATTTTGTTGTGTAATTATTTTCTGAAATGCATAGGTTGGATGAGTTGTTTTCTGTCTTGAGTGGTACCTTAGTTAAGAATGCTGCAAACCCGGAAGTAGGTGTTTTGGTTTGTGAACTTTGCCTTGGAAGCAGAATATGTTTCGCTTCCTGTTGAGTGTGTTCCATTTGTAAATTGAGTCCCCTGCTGCTATGGGAAAGCATGCCTTGGTTTAAGAACGCTTTGGTTTAAGAACAGATTTCCGGAACGGATTAAGTTCGTAAATCAAGGAACCACTGTACTAGGTACAGAGATAGGTTGCCAACGTCCCTTGCGCAAATCTGGCTTTCAGCTATGTACACATCAGTGGCTCAAAACACAGTGAGATCAATTCCCTACCCCTACCCCAGGCATCACAAAACTGTGGCCCTCCAGATGTTTTGGCCTACAACTCCCATGATCCCTAGCTAACAGGACCAGTGGTCAGGGATGATGGAAATTGTAGTCCAAAACATCTGGAGGGCCAAAGTTTGGGAATGCCTGCCCTACCCCATATTTCAAATTGCATTTGAACATTGCTGTACGCTTCGGAGAGGAGGTAAGGGTGATGCGCATTACTTCTTTCCCCACACCTGCAACTTTCACCCCCAAAACAAGGCTGTCATCTGCACACGTCATGCTTATGGGGAAGATTAAAGCCTTCTCTTCCCAGTCACAATCTGCTCCTTAGCAGTAGCAGCAAATAGCATTAGGGGGTAAAGTTCCCATTGGCGCTTTGACTTTGATAACAATTATACACACAGTAGTATTTAGTCTTTTAAAAGACATGATTTTATTGTTGATTGTATCATTAAAGTCCCATGTAGTTAGGCCTTGAGCACAGGATACATGACTGCTCAGCAGAAAGTACTATTTGCCACAAGTGGAACCCCAGCTGATAATTATTTTTCGTTGTCAACTTGTCCATTTGGTCACAGTTGTTTGGATGGTTTCAGTAGAACTTATTTCCAAGTGCCCTTAGGATCACAGCACAAATAAATCTACATCGCAGTTTCAGGAGGCCCAGATAGGTTTCTTCCAATTCATCCCAAATGGGTGGACTTCTTAATGGTTTATCTACAGTACACTTGACTGTGACATTTTGATAAGCAAAATGAACAGGGCATGTGCTTTCCATTAAGACACGTGTTTCTGGAACTGAACATAATGAACAATTTTTTACATCTGATGTGGCATCTCTAAACATTTACTGTGCTCGTCAAAGCACTGCACTGGTATGAACCAATGCTTGTCAGTAAATTTTAATTAACGACGGAGTGACTATTTTTAAAACATTTAATCAAGAAGTGTTGCATGACACATACTTCCCAAACCTTGATATTCTTGCTCAAAAGCTGTTTTGAATAAACTTAAATAGAACCCCTAAAATACTTCCCATATTGCCAAGGAGCACCATGAAAGAATTAGTCACACACCTCAAAACAAGACAGGGTTGATGTTTTTCGCCTGGAGGCAAAAATAGGTAGATGAAAATATATTATAAAATAAGCAGTGCTTTTTTTTTCTTTTAAAAAATGTTTAGGGGTACTCACGTTTTCCTACTCATATTGAAATAATGCCCCTCAACGAGGCCAAACTTAGAATCACAAAATGTTTAGGGGTATGCGTACCCCTGCATTTCCCCCCCCCCAGAAAAATAGCACTGAAAATAAGTTTTCTCATTCATGCTTGAATCCTGTTTACTGCACGTGACCTCATCTGCTGCTGTCCTGAAATTCTTCAGCTATGCTGTAGTCATATCCTTTACATCTTGCTATATGGTGCCTTCCTCTGAGTTAGGCGTGACCAGATTTTCAATTCCCCTCCTCCCATTGAAGTCCAGGCATACATTGAAGAAGTGTAGAATATGGTGTTTGTGTGCTCCTCTCCTGTGCTGCCCAATTCCCACGCACAACTCTGTTTCATCCATATATTTGCTGATAGAGCAGCTCTGCTAGTTCCCTAGTCTGCATAGGTGTTCCATAGCATTTATCATGGTGGCACTGTATTTGGAGCTTCCTTAAAATCACAGGGCTTCTGCTGAATCCCTTAACCCCATGCTGGTAGATCTTCATATAGGATTATGCACTTTGCTAGACTGGCCTCTGCAAGAAAAGCAACAGTGGAGTCCTATAGATGCCCACTCAGGTGGGTGAGCTACTAAGCGCAAAGGAACTTACCTCTCTGTATGGACTGTAGGCTTAGTGACCCAATCTTGCTGGCTGTATAGAATAAGCCCACAACTTAGGTGGGTTTACATTCCAGGAAATGCACCTAGGGCCAAAATCGCATATAGTCAAAACTCATTGGGTTAAATGGTGGATGGGATCGCCAAAGTCATTTTTCCCAGAACCACACCTCCTTCTGTGCCCTGTTTATTTTTTAAAAAAATAGATTGCCATGTATGTAAAGTTGAATGTGTACAAGTTAAATGTGTGCAAGTTGTGGGCTTACTATATAGGTAATTTGATATGGCGGTGTTTACATTATTTAGGCTAGTTGACCAGCCTCCATGGTATATTAGTGCATTATATTGTGGGAAACTGGTTTGCCAAAATGTATATATTTAGAGAAACTCACTGATTTAATATATATTCAAATGAAATAAAATATTTAGCAGTGATTCCAACTTCTAGCATCGTGTCATATTTTACTAAATCTAGCTTAAATTGTAGCTGTCTCCTTTAAGTCTGCTTCCTTAGATATTTTGGCTCCGTAATCATTTTCCTCTTTATTGGCTCTAGCAACACAGAGACTGTATTATTAGTACAGGAAGTGGTTTATGCTACTATTCTTATATGCAAAAAGATCAAAGCATTTCTACTGATCATTAGGTTGCTATTCATCTTCATAGCATTACAGGATGTGGACTTTCCCTCCATCTTGAAAGACTGTGGTTTTCATTTTTTGCCTCCCATCTTCCACCTACAAAGAATATTGGTCTGGAAAGTAGCATCCACAGAACGCAGGAACCTGCCAAGGTTTACAGGAAACTTTCATTCAGCAAATCAACCCTATTCATCAAAACCATTAAATATGTTCATATTTTCTGTACTACTAAAAGACAGAATTATTTCTGAAGGCTTTGCACAGAAGAGGCATAATAAAAAAATAGTAATAATAATAATAATAATAATGCACCAGCATGAGCAAACAAAAAAAAGGAAAATTCCATTTTAACCTATGGGGATTTCACATATAGACTTTCTATATTCTTTGCCAGCAGAGTAATACCCATCTAGGTCTGTAGGTAAAGAACAGACAGAAAAGCACAATATTCTTCCAAGTTTCTTTTTTCCCCATTCAGACATTTCTTTCATTCATATTTGATGATTCAGCACTAAAACATTCGTATCATCTATCTCTGGCACTGTGGGTAAAATAAGTCAAGAATGTTCATTTCCCTTCCAACCCATACAATAATCCTCAGTTATAGCCAAGTATTGAGGAAGTGTGTAATTTGTGGGATGACCAACTTCACATAATCAATGTGCTTAAGTCTAATTAATGCACAGGATGTTACTGACAGATACGGAAATCCTAGACCTGGAGGGCTGGGACAAAGTTTTCAGCTGACATGGCTACCTGGGTCATGAGAAAATAAAAGCACATAGAGGCTTTACTAATCATTTGGTGAGAAAGGCCCTATTCGTAGTTTGGGAAAGAAACAAAACAATAGTAACAATCAAAACTCCCTGGTGGCTATCACCTATCATAGAGTCATCAGCCATGCATAGAAATAATATGAAAGACAGTTGGCTAACATATAGGGAACTCGTAGAAGAGATAAAGGATTGCCCGACAGTGAAGAAGTTTGAAGAATTAAAAGAGAGGGGGGTGAATTGATTAGAATATTTCCAATATTTTTTTGATTAAAAAAAATATCGGTATGGGAAAAGGAAATTTTATACAACAACCAACAGACTCTCTCAAAAATATATAAAGTGTTGCAAAATGGGAAAATAGAAAGCGGGGGAAAGGTGACACTATTAAAAAATGGGAACAAGATCTGGGCCACTCAATTGAATATAATGAATGGGAAAGATTGTGGACAAAAAATATAAATTTCACAGCATGTTATCTAATAAGAGAGAACTATATGAAAATGTATCATAGGTGGTATTTGGCGCCAGAAAGGCTGGCAAAAATGAATAAAACATATAATAATAAGTGCTGGCGATGTAAGAAACAAAAAGGAACCTTCTACCACATGTGGTGGACATGCCCCAAAATTGGGAAATTTTGAAGCATGATCCACGAAGAAATAAAGAAATACTAAGAATATTTTATAGTAAAAGGCCAGAGGCATTCCTCTTTGGAATATTAAATGATATCCCAAAAGACAAAATTAATTTTTTCTTATACGCGACACCAGCAGCAAGAAGTATTGGCTAAGTATTGGAAAGGGAATCAGTTACCCACTAGGGGAGAATGGTTATGTAAGCTTTCAGAATATTTGGAGTTAACCAAATTGACAGATATAATAAGACAAAAACAAAAAGGGGAGTGAAAAAGGAATGGGAGTGCCTAAACGAATACCTTAAAAGTCAGTGTTCGAGGACAGAAATCTGGCTGAATCTGGAATAACCTTGTGAAGTGAAAGGATAAGAAAGAGGGATTTATATCTAGATGTTAGGATTGAGAGGAAAACAGGAAAACAGGAAGATACAATGAGAGGTAAAGGTTTGGTGGAGGCTGTGAGATTGGTGGAAGTCAATGTTTGTTTTTCTTTTTAGTGTTAATATTATTAATTTGTAAGATTTGGATTTGTTTTTCATATGCTTGCTTTTGTGTTTTGTGTATTGACATTTTTCAGGTTTTTTCTTTTTTCTTTTATTGTTGTGTGGAAAATACTAATAAAACTTACTATTAAAAAAGTCTAATTAATGCATGAAAGGGTTAACACAATAGAGTAAACTGTCCTGCCAGGCTTAGCTATATCATTTCCCCTTACCTTGGGAGCAAATAGGTAATCAAGCCTATTGTCCCCCCCCCAGTGTACCTGAGAAGCTCAGTGTGTGAAGAGGTTTGAGCTGGTTGCTCCAGCTCAACTGCATGGCTCTCACAAGCCTCTCTTGAGTTCCTATACCAGGCTTCCGCAACCTCGGCCCTCCAGATGTTTTGAGACTACAATTACCAGCATCCCTGACCACTGGTCCTGCTAGCTAGGGATCATGGTAATAATAATAATAATAATAATAATAATAATAATAATAATAATAATAATTTATTTATACTCCGCCCATCTGGCTGTGTCCCCAGCCACTCTGGACAGCTTCCAACAGAAGTATTAAAATACAATAATCTAGGCCAAAAACATCTGGAGGGCCGAGGTTGAGGAAGCCTGTCCTATTATCTAGGACAGGCATCCCCAAACTTCGGCCCTCCAGATGTTTTGGACTACATTCCCCATCATCCCTGACCACTGGTCCTGTTAGCTAGGGATCATGGGAGTTGTAGGCCAAAACATCTGGAGGGCCGCAGTTTGTGGATGCCTGATCTAGGAACTTTCACCACTTTGTAACTAAGCTATGTTTTATTGCCTGTGCAACTTTCCTTACTGATGTATGAAAAAGAATGTGAACCAGATCTTTGAAGTGTTTTCCTATGCTGGGGGGAGAGGGAAATTTTGGAACTCACTTGGAAATGCATATTTTAAAGGTCTAACAGCCTGTATTTCCATGATTTACTTTGCTGCAGATTTTGTGGCTTTAAATCTCTGCTAGGGGTTCTCTCACCAATGAGTAGATACACACACACACACACACACACACACACACACACACACACACACACACCCCAACGTAATTCAGGGGCAAAGCTAGCTTAAAACTAGTGGAAGTTTCTTGTTCCATTACTTGTTTCTTGTTCCATTACTCACATTTAAAAATGACTTTTGTGTGTTCTTATATAACCAACCAGGCTTGCCACGACATTTTGCTGCCTAAGGTGAAAGACAAGGTGATGTGCCCCCCGCATCAAATGATACAACTGGCAGTTGAATATTACTTCACCACTGGTGGCAGGAGAGCAACCTTGAGGCAGAAAGTCAGATTTAGAGTCCCAGGACTAGATTACTCAACAGAAACATACAGAAACTTGTTATGACCAGAAGCTTTTCAAATATTACTTAGCTTGTAAAATGAGGTTGGATGCCGGGGATGCCAAACTGGCAAATGTAAGTCATTGTGGTATTGGTTCCAGGGTTCCAGTTTCCCTCTCGGCTTCCATTTTTCACGTGTGATTATTCATCAGGAACACCTAAAATACTATTTAAAGCTTTACAAGCTATGACTTGGTGACTGCATAATTGAAATCAAGACACACAATATGAAACAGGATTATAAAAACAAGAGCGAGAAAACTGACAGGAGCACAAGTGGAAAGAGATCAGACAGCGATTGCAAGCAGGCCGTGAAGTGAGGTGCACAGTTCATTCCACCCAATGCAAGTAACAAACACCTGGTCATGTCTCCTGTGTTTTTCTCTTTTTATAGCATTAAAGTGCTGGGACCTGTCTCAGGCACATTCGCACACCAGTGCCAGCCAATCTGGCAATTAGTAAGAGTGCTAAAATAAAGTCATGTGTCTCTTAGGGTTGCTTCTTTCCCAACGCTAAAAGGTGGGTCTTGGCTCAAGCATATATCACGCCATGTGCTTAAACAATGTGGTTTACGGCCTCTTCAGAGTAATCACCTTTCAGGGTCACTGTGCTAATCACTACTCATTTTAAATCACAGCAAATGAGGGGGAAGGGGAGAGGGAGGAAAGGGAAAGCTGGCTGATATATTGTCACTGACATTTTCCTGGTTCGTAGCTTACTTCTTCCCAAGAGCTTTGCTTTCTGAATTCCATCTCCCAAATAGCCGTAGGGTAAATTTACAGGACCTATGGCACCTTTAGGTAATGTGTATCAATCACTACAAAGCAATGCCTGAAGCTTGCCATCATGTAGAAGACATAATGTGAGATTTGGCACCGTCCAGTTCAGGGGTAGGCAACCTCAGGCCTGTGGACCGGATGCGGCCCAATCGCCTTTTCAATCCGGCCCATGGACGGTCCGGGGATCAGTGTGTTTTTACATGAGTAGAATGTGTCCTTTTCTTTAAAATGCATCTCTGGGTTATTTGTGGGGCCTGCCTGGTGCTTTTACATGAGTAGAATGTGTGCTTTTATTTAAAATGCATCTCTGGGTTATTTGTGGGGCATAGGAATCCGTTCATTTCCCCATATATATATATATATATATATATATATATATATATATATATATAGTCTGGCCCACCACATGGTCTGAGGGACGGTAGACCGGCTCACGGCTGAAAAAGGTTGCTGACTTTTTCCAGTATGGTCCAGTATGACTGCATAATTGAAATCCATACTGACTTTTTCCATACTGGTCCAGTATGTAGCTTTCCCCTCAGTCCCCGGTAATTTCACTAAAGAGAGGTAGCCTGAAATGTGGACGCATTTTGTGTTGGATAAAGTTCCCCTCTCAAATGGCTCAACTCAGATTGGGACTCTATCATGCCATCAACCCCCTGATTTTCCCTCTGTTACTCTTTTCACAAGTCCCCACTCGTATCCTGGGTGGGAAAAGGAAGTAACAGGTAGCGTTACCAACCATACCAACAGATTGGTAACCAACAGTTATCAATCATACCAACAGTAGAGGCCCCACAGAGTGGGGATTTTTCAGAGGGGATTTTTCAGCCACAGATCAGAGCGTTGGCTTGACTACCTACAGACCCCCCCACTAGGGCTGGCCCTACCATTAAGCAAAGTGAGACTGTTGCTTCAGGTGGCAGATGTTGGTGAGTGGAGAACAGCAGGAAGATGTTTGAAGACAGAGCTGTATGAAGACAATAGCCTGCCTAAGCCAGCCTGCTGCTCTCTGGTTCAGTCGAGGACAGTGTCCCAGTAAGTACGATTCAACTGTCATTCTGGTCAACTTTGATACATGGAATGGCAGGAAGTGCCATCTTGTCCTTTGCCTCAGGCAGCAAAATGCCTTGGGCAGCCTGTCCCAGAACCCCATGATGCATGACTACAAAAGATGCAACCCAGCCTCTTCTGTTGGGATGGGACAACATGGAAGCAGGAGCTCATGATTCCTAGCTAACGGGACCAGTGGTCAGGAAAGATGGGAATTGTAATCCAAAACATCTGGAGGGCCGAAGTTTCGATGCCTGGTTTAAAGAGAAGATCAGGGGCTGCCTGGGAAATTCTTTTAACATGAAAATTCTCAGAATAAGTAGGTGCACGCACACACACACACAAGATCACAGCCCACATGTGCAATCACATCAAGTACTCCTGACACATAGCGTTTGACTGAGCCAAGTTTTCTAAGTCTATGTATGTCTGAAGACATATTGGTGTGTATCCAACAAAGCTGTCCTGCTAGAGCAAGGACTTCCACTTGTACAATAGCCCCTGCTAGAGCAAGGACTTCCCTTTCCTGTCTTCATGCCTCAGTATGTTCCAGAGGGTTTGGAGCAGATTTGAGGTAGAGTTCAGGGGAAGGAGATGAAGAGGAAGTTCTGCTGTGCAAACCGAAGTCCTTGCACTAACGGGATGACTTCATTCGATATAGCCCGTTGTACACTGGTATACATCAAAATCTCACACAGAAACACCAAGATGATATCTGTGCAGAATATACAGCCGTCATGGTTTCAGCATAAAGATAGAGCTGTCCTGGATGATTCATTTTTGCAAATGGTAAAAATATGCAGTTCTGACAGAATCAGAGTCTAAGACAGGCATCCCCAAACTTCGGCCCTCCAGATGTTTTGGACTACAATTCCCATCATCCCTGACCACTGGTCCTGTTAGCTAGGGATCATGGGAGTTGTAGGCCAAAACATCTGGAGGGCCGCAGTTTGGGGATGCCTGGTCTAAGATGTAAATTGGTGGTGTAATGTCTGTTGTCTGGCAGATGTCAAGGACCAGAATGTTCTTGTTCCAGACTATCCATGTTGCCAGTGGACAGTCTGGAACAAGACCATGCACATCATGGAGTTACTGATATTCCTCCAAGCTGCCCCATTTACTAACCCCATCTAAATATGCGCAAACAACTGAAAGTTCCTATACAATATTGTAGCCTGTTTTGTCAGTTTAAATTGCATAGTTGTTGGGATACTGAATCATTGTTTTGAAACATTTTTTTTGATGTGCACTTACTATTACTATTTATTAAATGTATTAGTCATTTTTTCTTGCTACAGGCAACTCAAAGAGACATAAAGAAATTTACCAGCAGTGAGCACCTTTGAAAATAACGAGATTGCTTCTGAAAATGTGTGCACAGGGTTATCTTTTTAGCTCTACACATGCACACACCAAAATCAATGTCTTTTTAATGTGACTGAGCACTATGACCTTATGCAATTCAGATCCAACTTTATAGGCTAGTTAATGCTGTACAAGCTATTGAGATGATGCCAAAATGGAATGTGGTGTTTAATCATCAGATAGGATGAGACATGAATTGAATTATGGGTATTTGTGATAAGAATATTGCAGAATCTATAATTTGCTTGTCTGAAGTGGAGATGTTAATAATTTTAATCAGTGAAAGATTATATTAGCAAGCCACTGTACCATCATGCAATTTTAACTAAAGATTATCTTTGCACATGCCAACTCTCATTTTTCTCTAACAAAAACAAAAGCAAAGAAGCCCTATACTTCAAGTGGAAGTTTTCAAAATGTGTGGGTTTTTTTTTAAAAAAAATCAATAGCACCCATCTCTTTATTATTTTTTATAGAATAGATATATATATATATATATATTTCTGTTATAAATTACATTATTTGTAAGTAATCGAAGGGGAAGAAAATGCAGACATTTGGTGAACTCTGCACATTTGGATAAACACCATTCATTATTCTAACATATCATCTCCACTCTCTGGCGATACAGACACAATATAAACTCTCTTCAGTGAAATAATAATTGTACCCTGCCCATCTGACTGGGTTGCCCCAAACACTCTGGGAGGTTTCCAAGAGAAAATAAAAACACAGGAAAACATTAAAAACTTCCCTATAAAAGGCTGCCTTCAGATGTCTTCTGAATGTCATATAGCTGTTTATCTCCTTGACATCTGATGGGAGGGCGTTCCATCTTTAGAAAGTGCTTTCTTTCAAATAAAATAAAAAGTTACCACAAAGAGCAGCTGGATTTAAGCCCAGAAGCTACATTTGTAAAAGAAAGTTCGCAAGGTCATGACAGAAAACTTATTTTCTGCTGCACTGCCTCCTACCAGGCTGAAGGGATGAAGTAAAATTTGGGCCACTGAAGAAAGTGAGTCTTCCCAGCCACAGCTAACAGAGTGAAATGCTCTTCTCCAGAAACTGACATTCAAACTGGAAGAAAGAAACCTAGATTTCTGTAGTGGCTATTTTATCAGGGCCAAAGGCGTCTTTCCCATAGGCCTTAGTGGCTCGTTGTGCCAGGGCGCCTCTCAGGGGCGCCCCAGCGAGTGTGGGAGCTGCGCAGCCTTGCCGGCGGCCTCCCCTTTCCCTGCACGCCGCCAGATGGTTGGCGGGTCGCAACAAGCCACTAAGGTCTATGGCTCTTCTGCCACCGTCGCCTCCTCTCCCTCAGCCGCGGGAATCTCCTCAGCCACCGCCCGCCGACCCACTGTCGTCTGAGGGAGCGGCAGGAGTGGCAGTGTCTGGAGTGACTCCCAAGGGCCCTCCTCTGCGTCACCGGTGCCCGCCACCCCACCGCCACCACTCCCCGGCATGGCAACTGCCTCCTGCTCCTCAGGCCACTGGGCAGCAGCGAGAGCGCTGGCAGCAGGCTGTTGTCGTCAGGCAGCGGAGGAGGAGGAGGTGCCCCGGAGCCTCACAAGCGAGTGCGGGGTTCCAGCAGTCTGGCCAGCCATGCCATGGCCACCACATCGGCGGCGTCTTCTGTGGGCGGCAGCTCCCGGGGCTACGAGGTGGTCCACAAGTTGGCCCCCGGGTTCTAAATTCTGGGAAAGGGAGGGGCGCCGGAGGGATCTTTGCGCCACGGCGCCTGATGTGCTTAAGGCGACCCTGATCAGGGCAGGTGACATTTGGCTCTCCCACAGCATTTTCTTAGGAATGTGTGGTTTTAAAAAAAACACAGAGGAAATTGTCTCTTCAAAGACACTGGCCTTATAACAATATAAATAACATGAGAGGAGACACAAAATTGTCTCCCACCCCACTAGATATAGCAATGATGAGTTGATAGTTAAGGCTGTAATTCTGACCCTACCTACCTGCAAGTAATTCCCACTGAATTCAACAGTAGACATAGTTAAGATTGCAGCCTTACTATTAAAAAAAAATCTATCTGCCAAGGAATGCTGAAGTCCTAGAGTCTCCACAAATTGTGAAATAATCCTAGAACATCTATCAACAGCTAATTATCTTTGGACAGCTAATCAATTTAATTCCTATCTAAATATTTCAGGTTTCTTGGCTTATTAAGTTCTCATCTGCTTTAAGTATTAACCCACATACATATAATTCCCAAGGCAGCAATTCTAAATCCCTCAGTGGGAAATAAGTAATAATTTAAGTTTAAGTTTAAATGAAAATGGCTAAACTATTGAGAGCATAATTATCCCAAGCTGGGAAATGTAGAGCTGAAATACAGTTTACACAGATACAGATAATGAGATGATCTGTTTTTTTCCTCTAAACTCCCAGGTATATTTTAAGTTTTGGAAGTATATTTAAGGTACAAACAGTTGTGTAAAATCAGTTCATGTAGACTTTGCTAAAACTATTTTTTCCCAACTGCATGCAATAGAAACAGCAGATATAAAGTGCAGCCCAATTTACCTTCGCTTCCTTGACTACAGAAGTATGTTTCTACATACTTTTACCCAACTTCACCCAAGATATGAAAAAAATGCCAAATCTGCAGCCCTCCAGATGTTTTGGCTTACAACTCCCATGATCCCTAGCTAAGAGGACCAGTGGTCAGGGATTGTGGGAATTGTAGTCCAAAACATCTGGAGGGCCGAAGTTTGGGGATGCCTGCACTATCCAGTAAAAGCTAGTAGTGAATAAAGTTTTGTTCGCACAGCACTAGTGTAATGGGAGTCACTTCCACATGGGAAGAGTTTAAAGGCGTCTCAGGGGTCATAAAATATTGTGGACATTTTCCTCTCTACAGGTCTAAAAGGGGAGTAAGGTCTGTCCTCAGGTATCTCATTGTGGTCACAGAAACCTCCATGACCATTTGCCCTCTGACACTGGAACTTTTTATTGGGTGGGGAGCAGGCATATCAAAAGAGGCAACGGATCCACCTTGACTACCCCCTCCCCCACAAAATAAGAATAAATCTATGCCAGCCCCAGAACTGGTGCAACAAATTTCCTTCTTATTCTGTCCTAAAACAATATCAAATATGATGGTGCTCTTGGTAGGTTTTTTGATTTGCCTGTGTTATCAATGTTTCTCCAGATGTCTGTAATTTCATACTTACGTGAAAGAAACTGGAAGTACAATGGCCATTTTACATTTGAAAATATATTGAGATAAGCAAACTTTAAAGGTGACTAGCACAAAATACCCTCTATCTATCTATCATCTGTCTGTCTGTCTGTCATTAAATTGACAGAATTAATCCCCTCTGATAGAGCTATTGTGTCTGCAGCTTTCATGCACCTAGGTGAAAAATCAAAGTTATGTCCATTTTGGTTTTTCGATACAAGTCAATGGGAAGATGCACACACATATCCTGAAGTGATCCAAAGTGAATAGAGGCTTGATCTGATGCACCAACATGGGCCATGAAACAAAGTGAGAAGGAAGATACCTGATACTGAGGTAGACGATTTAATTCTGTCTATACTGACTAACAGTGGCTGTTCAGAATTTGAAGCAGTATTTCCTAACCCTACATGGAGATACCTGGGACCTTTTTCATGCTGAGTTATGACTCCCCCCCCCCTCCACCCTCCTTTGGCCTTTAAACGTATGCTGAAACTACACTGTGAAGATAGACGAAGCTGCAAGAAATCAGCATCCCTCTTCTTGGTCACCCAAGGCTTGATGATGCAAGCCTAGACTCTTCTTCCAGGATCAAGCCCTCAGTAACAGCTGACCAATAAATGAAGTCATCAAAGGCAAAGCATTTAAGGGACACCACATCATATTTTGGATGTATTAAAACAACAAACTATTCTTTGCCATTAAACAAGAATTTTGTTAAAGGTCCATTGAGTGAGCCTTCAAATCACAAATGCTCAAATTGACAACAAAAACAAAATGATACCAGCAATATTTTCTGGCTTTCCTGGCAAGGTCCAAAATCATTACATGGTTTACTTTCAGCTCCTAACCAGTTTTCTGAGCAAACACAGTTTATATATGCAATACAATGTATTTATTTTTATGAGGAAAAGGGCAATTATAATTAAATCAAAGTCTCTGATTGTGGATGTACGGTACATATTTTTAGTACCATCAGCTTTAGTCCCAAGAAAATCTGAAAACATTAGATGACCTACATGTTGAGGAACGACATCGTGCTTATAAATCTGGCTGGACGGAGGGGGTTGAAATGAAACACTAAAACAGTATTAGTTTTAAAATCTCGATCCATTAGATCTGATTAATCTTCTCAAAATGAACTTTATTGCTATTGTCTCAGCATACCATCTGGACATAGGAGGAGGGAGGGCAATCCCAAATTAATCCTTATTGAGATGAAAATTAGAGAAACTGTACAACTAAAAATCATTTTGTTTTAGCTGATATTTAGCAGATATTTTGCTATAAAATTCCTTTTAAAACATCTTTCACTGCTGTACTGTGATTTCAGTGCACATAAGCAACTTTTGTGGCAAGCAATGCATTCCTATCTATGCCTATTCAGAAGTAAATCCCAGTCAGTTCAGTGAATTACCTTTTGACCATCTCGTATCAGCCTGTGATGTAGGTTACCGGTAGGCTGAGAGAGAGTGACTGGCCCAAGATCCCCCAGTAAACTTCAAAACTCAGCAGGGATTTGCGATCCTATACCAGCACTGTAACCAGGACACCACACCAAATGCTAAGAGCATACAGGGCATTTTCCAATGTTGTAGGAAATGGTAGGGGTCGGTGGGTGTGTTTTAAAAATCTTATCCATTTCTAAAATTTCCTGTGCTCTCTTGATTTTGGTTCAGAACTGCTTTGTATAAAACGAAGCTTTATGATCCCCATTCACTCATATGGGGATTCTAAAAATGGCTAAGACATTTTTCCCTGTTGGCAAAAGCAGATGAAATTTGTAGGCACATAAGCCTTACAAGAGTGGGTTAAACCTACCACATTGCTGACAAATAGGTCTAAAGGCATTAGTGAGTTATATAAAAGAGATCCACTTCCTTCCATAATCCATATTAGGGCAATACCTTTATTAGGTGTCCTGAGCACACCCAGCCCAAGGCAGTCAACAGCCAGTAGTTTAATTCTTTACTGGCAGAGCACACACTTACAGTAGCTGCTAAGGTGCACTGAGCATATGCACGTGTGTGCGCACACACACACACCTGGTGATAGGTAGCTGGCATCCCCTTCCCAGGCCTTTACCTGGCTCTTCAAGCCCCTCCTGGTCCTTGGAGTCAGCGGGAAAAGGGACAGAGGGGATTCTACCAGCCTGGCCCTCTCAGGAACAGGTTTTTCCTGCACTTCCGATGGGTCCTGCACCTCCTCCCATTTTCAACTGCTCAGACTGTGCCCCTTCCTCCAGCGCTGGCTCCTGACTCCCAAGTAGCACAAAATCCCATAAATTGCTGACCCCATTCTCCAGTGTAATTCCTTGCATTCCTACTGAATGTCTGAAGTGTACTTTTGTTAACCAGAGAACCAATAATTAAATAATCTAGCATGTCATACATTTATTAAATATGCTAACTATGTGATTTGTCACTAACTCCGTCTGTGTAGATTTTAGTGAACAGCTGGATGAGCATGCCAGTAAATATTGCTTCAAGTAATGAGAGAAAACACACCTATTTTATACAGGGGAGGTTTTTCAAAGGACGAGTCTAGACAGTGTTTTATAGTGTTTTGCCAGAAGTTACAAATCATTGAACTATGTGTCAGCTTTGTCTATCAGTCTCTTTGGCTATGTGTCTTGCCTTCTAGGGTGAGCAAAACGGTCTTGATTTCATAGAAGAAAATACATTAAACTGCAACTGTATTCTTAATCATTCTATGCCTCATATTTACCAGAGATAAAAAAAATTACTGTTAAAAGTTCTTTTTCAGCTGAGTGAAGGCCAGGTCCAGTGTTTATTGACTTGTATGCATTTGCTGGTCTGTTATATTATGCTCCTTCTGATCAGTGTTGCATAAATGGGCAGAGTACCTGCCAAAAGACTTAGGCCTCAAGATCTTACTGAAGTGGAATGTACTACTTCATTGCTTCAAGGCCAGCAGACAACACACTCTCATCTCCCTGTATTGCCTTGTGAGTGCAGTCTCATTCAGTGCTGGTTGGTTTTGACTGTGCTGCCAGAGAGCCCATTTCATGTCCATTTCAGGCCTCCCAACACCATGGTTCTGCAAGTAAGACCAATGACATGAATGGATTTGATGAGTTGTTGCCTTCAGAGTTCAAATGACTGAAACAGGAGGTATAGGAGGGCCCTTAATGAAGGCCACAAACTTGTGACACCCTTTAGTTCCATCCCACTTGAGTCAAACTGTAGCTCTTCCCTGGAACCTTCTAGTTTATTAGTGAAGGGGGGCCTTCACACAATATATAAAGGAGGCTGGCCATTTCTCCCTCCCTTGGAGCACTGGTTGTTTAGCACATGCCCTAAATGGTGTTTTGATACATAGAGCAAGACCACCCCCAGCCAAAGCAAATGATAGCACAGTCCTGTGCATTCAGAAATATGTCCCACTGATTTTGGTGCAACTTACATGAGAGTAAATGTGTACAGCAATGAAGCCTTAACATCTTTATGTACGCAGCTACATTTTCTATAGTTGGAACTTTGCACTTTTGGCCTGCAACCTAAAGCTGTTTGCTTTGACATCAACCATTTTCTGAAGCTTTGGGTTCTAAAATGAATGTGTGAAAGGTTTCCTCCCTGAGATCAAATTAGAGATCATTTATCTCTTCACTTTAATAAAGGAAGTAGATTCTCGGCAATAATATTTGTCAGAAGCTTTGCAAAAGGCCTCCTACACCACTGAAGCAGGAGAGGGTTTGTGGTTGTGTATTTTCAAGGCTGATACACTGCTGTGTCAGTGCATTTAAATCATGCACTTTGGCATATTTTACACACATTTTATACTCATTTATAATGTACTGTGTTGATCCTTCCTTTGTTCAAGCTCATGGCTAAGATCAATCACAGCAATCAGGTTGTTTCCTCTAATGAATTCTGCTGAGAGACTGATCGTGTATGAATTATTGTTGTGGTCCCAGGCAGAATTTTCACATCAGTAACAGTTGCATAGCTTAAAATGATACATTAGTTTGCTGGGGCATAATATAATATTGTTTTTCTTATGTGACACTTCCATGAATCAGAGAAAGGGCAGCTGCAATGCTTTCTGGGCAAAGAAGGCACGGTCACTGTCATCCATGTTCTAATCTCATCTAGATTAGACTACTGTAATCTGTAGTTTGTAGGGCTGTGCTGATAGCACATGCTTTGGCTTGCACCATTAAAGAAAGACACAGACACCAGTCATAGAATCATAGAGTTGGAAGAGACCACAAGGGCCATTCAGTCCAACCCCCTGCCAAGCAGGAAACACCATCAAAGCATTCCTGACAGATTGCTGTAAAGCCTCCGCTTAAAGACCTCCAAAAGAAGGAGACTCCACCACACTCCTTGGCAGCAAATTCCACTGTCAAGTAGCTCTTACTGTCAGGAAGTTCTCCCTAATGTTTAGGTGGAATCTTCTTTCTTGTAGTTTGAATCCATTGCTCCGTGTCCGCTTCTCTGGAGCAGCAGAAAACAACCTTTCTCCCTCCTCTATATGACATCCTTTCATATATTTGAACATGGCTATCATATCACCCCTTAACCTTCTCTTCTCCAGGCTAAACATGCCCAGATCCCTATGCCATTCCTCATAAGGCATCATTTCCAGGTCTTTGACCATTTTGGTTGCCCTCCTCTGGACATGTTCCAGCTTGTCAGTATCCTTCTTGAACTGTGGTGCCCAGAACTGGACACAGTACTCCAGGTGAGGTCTGACCAGAGCAGAATACAGTGGTACTATTACTTCCTTTGATCTAGATGCTATACTCCAGTCAAACCAACCCCTCTTCTTTTTTCTCACACCAACCACCAAGTGCGTATCTTTTTCTTCCTAGCTGTCTACCAATGTACCTTTCACATTCCTATGGATTTTTGACCCTCACTGAATCCAAATTTAGCTGAGATATGGAGTTAGTCTAGCTCACTGACCATTGCTGCAGGGGATGGGGGGTTTAAAAATATCTTTTAAAAAGGACTCTAATGATCGTGCAGTTTTTATTGTGGTACTAGCACAGACACCGGAGAATTTTAGAACTGTAGAGTTGGAAGGGACCACGAGGGTCATCTAATCCAAGCCCTTGCAGGAACCTTTTGCCCAATGTGGGCCTCAAACCCACAACTCCGAGATGAGCCTCACCCTCTACCAACTGAGCTAGATCCAAGTGAGCAACTACAGAGATTAGTATACTATCTAGTACAATACTAGTAGTGGATTCTCTTATGCCATTTTGGCTGTCTCTTAGGTCACATCGAGACTGAGCTTCAACAGCCATTGGCCACCACAAACCACCATTGGCAGGACTGTCAGCAGCAGATATGTTGTATGCTTAGGATAATATATTATTCTCTCGTCAGTTATGTGGTTTTAAACGTGCATTTTATATTTGGCTTCCTTTAGAAAGGTTTTCTTTTGAAATATATGAATTCTTTGTCAACTTTGCTGCATAAAATGTTTCTTTTGTAGTTGACCTTTGTAATGTTTTAATTTTGAAATCTTTAAGATAATATTTTAGTTTTCTGCTAATTATGTAACTTTGAATGTATACTTTATATTTGACTTTCTTCAGTAATGTTTTATTCTGGACTGCTTTATTCGATGGTTAATGTGTTGTACAGCGCATTGATATTTTTTTCTTTAAAATTATAAAGCGGTATACAAATGAAATGTTTGTTATGATGCTGCTGGAAAACTTAATAGAGAGAAAATAGACTCCAAGCTCTTTGTTTTGAAATGTTTTGAGTTGTCCTTAGAATAATACACTTGTTCACTTTTCTTTACTGTTGAATCTCCTTCCAGCAGTAATTTCTGCAGTTTTATGTCCATTACTGTGCTTGAATACATGGAATCTGGCCAATGGTCTTGTATACAGTGATCAGCAGCCCTTTCAAGGCCCCAGAGACATAGTTCTTTACAAGTACTGCTACCTGAGATCCTTTAGCTGGAGATGCCAGGAACTGAAATAGGACCTTTGGCATGCAAAATATGCACTTCAGCAATGAACTATGGTCTCTTCCACTTGGCTTCAGTCAAACAACCTAACCCTGTTCAGCCTTATCCACAAAGTGAGCTGTGCCACATGCTATGTCCAATGGTTCAGCATCTGTCACTAAGAATGTTCTCAAAAGAATGTGTGTAAACATCTCAAAGTTTCTTCTCTCCTGAAGTAAGGCTACATGCCTGGAAAAGATATTGGGTCATTACTGCCTTCTAGCTTCGATTAGCTAAGAAATATATCTCTGGTGCTGCACGTATTTGTTCAACCAGATTAAATCATTTGGTGGCAGTTATATTTAACATTTAACAACCTGGGGGGAAAGCTCAGAAAACACTCGAAAAATATATGAACATTGAACCTGGTACTTTGTATTTTGCTACATAATTCTGTTTGTTTGCTCTCTGTCGGTCTTTCTGATAATAAGCATCTACTGAAATGTTGATTCTTTGTTCTCTTTAGAGTTCTACACATCTCCTTAATATTGTTATAATAATTTCACCATCAATGTGCTTGACATTGTACAAGGCGCAAGCGGAACTCATGATAAAAATATTGGCACAGAGGAGACAGAAAAACCAGGGAGGGAACAGAAAAAAAGAATATGCTTATTGATTATTTACATGCATACTAAGGCTGTAATCCTGTACACACTCAGTGAAACATACTTCTAAGAAGGAATGGACAAATTTGACTTTTTCTTAATTTCTCATTTTTCCCCCATTTCAGTTCAGTACATTTCCTCATCAGTTTGCCATTTTTAAAAGTCCTTGTTAAAATTAATCATTGTAGTGCACACAGACACATTTTTGCATGCTGTTCCCCCTGAAATAATGCAATTTTTGTTTTCACTTTTATATGAATTGTTGTGTACACTTTCCTCCAATATATGCATTTTATACATTTCTTTGAGAACTACATTGGAAAAATTAGAATAGGTTGAATTTCAAAGGGTAAGCACTTCTCAGTTTGCACATGGTTTTGAAAAGTGCAAATTGTGGGGTATGTCATGCCTCATATAGCTAAGGTGCTTGACTCTAATTAATGCATGAAGGGGTTAAGACTAAGCAGTCCTTCCAGGCTTCACTAGGTCACACTTCCGCATTTCCATGTGAACCCTACCAGGAAGGAGGTCTAAGTTGGATACTTCATCTTTGTGTTTCTATGCACATAATACAGAAACATTAACATTTTGTAACCTAAGTTAAACTGTCTGCCTTTTCTTGCTGCTGTATGGAAAACCACATGAATCTGACCTTTAGAGAGTTTGTAAGTACCGGTAAACCATTTTTAACTTCCCAAATGTGTGGTCTCTTTCTATGCTAAGGGAAATAGGGAAAATTAGAAGCACTTTAGAAGAGAATATTTTAAAGGTCTAACACAACCCAAATTTCCATGCTTTACTTTGCTGCATGTTTTGTGATTTTAAATCTCTGCTGGGACTCTCACCAAAGAGTACTTGCACCAAACCTGGATTTAGACATCCAGGGAATTCCCATTTGATTTTACCATACTGAGTATTTCCCCTTTTAACAAAATACCAACACAAATTAGGTAGGTTTGCATTAAAATGCAATGCAAAGCAGATTTCTCTCCCATCCCAGATTTGCTTTGGTAAATTTTGGGTACTAAAGGGTAATCCATGACTTCATTACCATATGCTGCTTTTAAAGAATTTCTTTCCGTATTCAGTAAGCGGCATGTTACTGTTTTAAAAAATGCTAGGGATCAAAAGTGGTTAAATTTTATAGTAAGTTCCTTATACTTTGTCACTTTCTCATTTCCACAGACATTGTCCAGGTGACCACTCTCGCTCGCTCGCTCACTCTCTATTTAATTGAAACCAATAGGCTCCATTTGGAAGTACTCAGAGATTCTTTTCATCTTTATTTCTTTACGAGTGTGGCCTGAACACATTTTTTTAGGTGAGTACATAATTCTCTGGAAGCCATTTAGCTAATTTATGAAAACAAGTCCACTGTTTGGAACGTGCTTCATGTCTAGAAGGCTTAATGATTCTGCTTTATGTCCCGTCCCGTCCCCCTTCTTTCTGGAAACAATCAGTCATGCGCGTGGTAGCAGTAATAGGTCAATATAGACTTCCCAAAGTGCCAAACCTTCGAAGAAACTTTCCAAACATAGAGCTTTGTGGGTCCAATGGATAGTAGACATATATGGACGAAGACAATCGTCTTCCAAAGCAACTACTCTATTCTGAACTTAAAAATGGAAAGCATAATGCTGGTGGTCAACAAAAGAGGTTTAACGACTGTCTCAAGGCAAATCTTTAAAAAGTAGTATAAACACTGAAAATTGGGAAACACTGGCCTGCGAGTGCTCCAGTTGGAGAACAGCCTTTACCAAAGGTGTCGTGAGCTTTGAAGAAACTTGATCTCAGGACGTAAGGTAGAAACAATGCCAAGAGAAAGGCACACTTGGCAAATCCACACCGTGATCAACTCCCGCCTGGAAACCAATGTCCCCACTGTGGAAGGACGTATGGATCCAGAATTGGCCTCCACAGTCACTTACGGACCCATTATTAAAACCGTGTTTATGGAAGACAATCTTACTCGGATATGAGTGAGAAGAAGAAGAAGAAGAAGAAGAAGAAGAAGAAGAAGAAGAAGAAGAAGAAGAAGAAGAAGAAGAAGAAGAAGAAGAAGACATATATGGAGCACTGTGACATATTATGTGAAATGTTAGCCCACAGATCATCATGTGAGAGAAATGTGTATATCAGTAGCAATGCAATACACTGCAACTTAAACAGTGTATTATTTTGTCTTCCAGCTTTATGTACCATTTCCTTTTTT
This sequence comes from Zootoca vivipara, assembly GCF_963506605.1. NCBI lineage: Eukaryota > Metazoa > Chordata > Lepidosauria > Squamata > Lacertidae > Zootoca > Zootoca vivipara. The sequence continues at coordinate 34,863,935 of NC_083279.1, forward strand.
GAAATTCTTCCTGGTTTCCGAACTACTTTATTAGAGTATAATAAAGTAGTTTGGAACCTAGGAAGAATTTCAAAGAAGTAAATGGTACATAAAGCTGGAAGACAAAGAGTACATTGTTCAAGTCTCACCTACTTACAACAAGTAGGTTTGCAGTGGCATCCACCCAGCAGATCACTGAACATTTGACACTTCTCCTGAGTTAGACCACTGGACTATCTACTCTAGGCCTCCATTTGGAAACAATGGTCCAAAGGCTTCAATAGGGGTCTTGTAAAGCTTTGACATCTTAAGGACCAGATTTTTAAAAACATGCACAATTCTTTGACGTGTGTGTTTTTATCCACCTTCAGCCATCCCGTATGCCAAGTCTTGGTGCCAATGACTGAACTACAATGGCAAATCTAAGTAGCTGAAACCAAAAGCTCTCATATTCTTGTGCACTGTTGCATATTAGAAAGGTTTGCATGTCACAGGGTGGATAGGATTAGTGGGTGTGAAAAAATGTCAAAAGAAACAAGATTATGGTACATGTGATGCCCAAGAAATCACAGGTTAAGTATGATGAGAGGGTCTTTGTTGGGTCAGGCTGCCAAAGCTGTTTGACAACAGGTAGGAGCAGCTTTCTGTTCTGCCCTTGAAATGAGTGTGCTAATTAATTGGCTTTGAATTTATGAATCTTTGACATACTTTCATGTTCTGCTAAGGGAAAGTATTTCTTTGAAGTGCAATGTACTGGAAATTTTGGCGAGCAACTTACCAGATCTTTTTTAGGAGAAGCTAAGTTTAAAATTTCATGCGATGTCAGCTACAAAAAGATTGTGACAGGAAATAGAAGCCCCAAAGGTGAACTATGAAGTTTCCCAGAATGCCAAAAGATATTATGATAGAATACTTGGATCCCAAACATTTCAGCGTGGACATGGTCACCAGGTGTAGAACATACCTGCAATGCATAGAGGGAGGGAGGGAGGGAGGGAGGGAAAGTCTCAAACAACTCGCTTGCACGTCTAGTGGCTCCCTGGACTCAGCTATACAGCTGCAAATAAAACGTTTTAAGTGTGTTGTAATGGGAAATATGGGGCACGGGTGGCGCTGTGGGTTAAACCACAGAGCCTAGGGCTTGCCGATCAGAAGGTCAGCGGTTCGAATCCCCGCGACAGGGTGAGCTCCCGTTGCTCGGTCCCTGATAGGTACTGCTACAGTGGGAAGGTAAACGGCATTTCCGTGCGCTGCTCTGGTTCGCCAGAAGCAGCTTTGTCATGCTGGCCACATGACCTGGAAGCTGTACGCCGGCTCCCTCGGCCAATAACCCGAGATGAGTGCCGCAACCCCAGAGTCGGTCACGACTGGACCTAATGGTCAGGGGTTACCTTTAATGTGAAATATACAAATATGACACTAGATTGCGACAGTTAGCTATGGGAAATTCAATATATTTTCCAAAACGTGTTTTGTTTAAAAAAAGCTTTTTCACAGCGTTTTTTATATGGGTGTACATTCCACCCGTGTCAGTTTAGAACTGTGAGGAACTTTAGTGATCTGCAATCTGCTGTTAGAAAGGAGCCAGTCTTAGCCCAATTGCCTGTCTAGATTCAGCTGCATTCTCCCCTTCTCCCCCTGCCTAGCAGGGAATAGATGCTCTAAAGAAGCCCTTTCAGCAGTCATCAAAGGTAAAGGGATAGAAAAGGAGGGCACCAAGTATGGATTTAGACCTCATTTTCTACACCATTTCCCCTTTCCACCAAGCATACAATTAGAACTGTGAGATTTAACTCAACATGAGTGCAGAAGTAGACTTTCATTGCCGAATTAAAGCTAACAGAAGGTTGTGTGTGTGGTGCTAGTAGTTTCATGTTCACTCTTGTATCCTAATATGCTCAAATTTCTTCCTATCCTTGGCATTCTATGTGGTTGCTGGGAATGCAGTTGGAAGTAGGACTTGGGGTACTGGCATCCTCTGTCATAAAGACAGCTATGCACCCACCCTAAAGCAGTAAAACTGTGCAATTCACCTATTCCTAACAGAGAATGGTCATGTGGGAAGCTCTCCTCAATGAGAAAGACTGCAGGTTCTTCAAACACTGTTTATTAAGCATTCTCTCCTCAGATTTCCAGCAGTAATTCTCCTGCAGAAATGTCAACGCACTAGTTCAAGAGGGGAAGGTAGACAGAGATTTGAAGTCAAATGGGGTGTTATTGGAGAAAAGGGGAAATGTTATTCTCTAGAGGATCATACTATACTATAGGTGTATATGAAGTTGGTGGTTTTGACGTGCACTGAGATGTGATTAGTGCCTTATGCTTAAACATCTACTTTCCTTAATGATAGAAAATTGATTACAACAATGCAATTTAAATCCATTTTAGAAGCACAATTCACAGTGCAATGTTTTGTAATAATAGGTGATTTTTCAAAAGCTCAGATTTTATACAAGTTCAAAACTATTGAAGCTTATTTAAATTCTGTACTAGCTGTTTAATATACACCTGATAAGAGAGTATTGGGATTGCTTGGTGATAGTATCAAACTGTTTATTCCCTAGATTTTTTTATTTGTAAATTCTGACAATGGGGGGGGGGAACCAGGCAGTCTGATATTTGGCATAAAGGAAGCCTCCGTTTTTCAAAGTACAGAACTCTACCTTTCCATGGTACATGACAGTATGCTCCCTTAACCATAGGTCCAGCTTGTGGGAAATTCTAGTTATCAAATTGGGTTTCTGATTTCAGGGTCACAAATCCCAATAGACTTTATGCTACTTCCTACTGTTCACAGCCAGGGTCCTACTTCACCAAGGGCAATATTATATTTAAAGGGCATCTCTGCTAAAGGACTGTTCAGTTTAGAGGAAAAAGAAGTAGGAGCCTTGAAGTTGCTCCAGACTAAACAAGCTCACAGGTTACCTGATCACAGTTCTTCCCCCACTACAGTAAGAAGTTATGTAGTTTTATTTAAATTATAACAATAATTTATAAATTTGCACCTGTACATATAAATTAGCACATGCAAATTTTACACACATCAGTGTCCTAGAAAGGATGAACAAAGGTTCATTCAGGTAACCCTATAAGATGGCTCCAAGGAAGCTAAACAGATCCACCTGGGATTTTTCCTTTTATATATAATTTTTGATTTTCAGTTTTATACATTTCAATAATTTTACAATCATTAAGATTTCAAAACTTTACTTCCTTCCCCCTCTTTCTGCGGTTCCTTAAATTTATTTTTATTATTTTCTGCATATCCAAATTAACTTAATTTGTTCATTTATTCAGCTACTTTAAGTATAGACTCTTATAAAACTGCAGGCTATTACAATAATCCCACCAATGTTCTTATCTGTTTACAGTTTGCTTGTAAATATTCAATAAACCATTTCCATACTTTTATGAAAAGTTTGTTAACTTGATTTCTGATTCCCCCCCCCCCCCGAGGTAACTATGTTTCAGGTTATTATGACACATGTACTAAAAATGCATTGGTTTTCTGGAATTTAAACTTGAATATATCTAAGAAGAAATATTTGATCCTTTCTGTGAACCTTTCCCCCTCTACAGAAACCTGCAATGGTACTAATTGCCATCCACATCCAATGGAATCACTGAGTTTTTTTGCACCAGGGTGGCCCCTCGAGGTAAGCATGTAATATTCTGTCATCCCCCACTCTAAGTGGGCTTTGGGATGAGGTGATACAACGTCAACCTTTCAAAAATATGGGACTTTATTAAACCTATGGGTTTTAAAATAAAGAACATCTGCTTTGTACCATGAAGCAACAAGGTATTGGAATAAGAGATAATCCCCTGGGCACAGTTTAGAGAAGGAAGAAAATATGTATGACTGACTGCCTCTCTCAAACACACACAGACAGACACAATGTGGTCTATGTTTCAGGCCACATGTATTCCTCAGATACACCTCTGCCTCTCTGGTAATTATGAGTAAGAAGTAAAGCACAACATATGCTCATAAGTGATGGTGCTCTTTTTGCGATTTCATCTTGAATCTACCACCTGCAGGCTTTAGAATTTCACTAGGAATTTTCCACGAACTCATTGAGGCTCAGTCCTCAGTTACAATTATACTTTATGTTTGTACAGTGGTACCTCGGTTTACAAACACAATTGGTTCCGGAAGTCTGTACTTAACCTGAAGCGTACTTAACCTGAAGCGAACTTTCCCATTGAAAGTAATGGAAAGTGGATTAATCTGTTCCATATGGGTTCGCAGAGTACTCAACCTGAAGCGTACTTAAACTGAGGTATGAGTGTAATTGGTTCCAGAAGTCCATACTTAACCTGAAGCGTACTTAACCTGAAGTGAACTTTCCCATTGAAAGTAATGGAAAGTGGTTCAATCTGTTCCAGATGGGTCCGCGGAGTACTCAACCTGAAGCGTACCTAACCTAAAGCGAACTTTCCCATTGAAAGTAATGGAAAGTGGATTAATCCGTTCCAGACAGGTTCGCGGAGTACTTAAACTGATAGTACTCAAACCGAGGCGTACTTAAACCGAGGTCTGACTGTATATACTTGACTGTGTTCGATATTCATTGGAACCATGAGCAATGCTGAGGTGCCCACCATTCTACTATGGTGACATAACAAGCATTAACTGCAAACATTTAAAGTCCTAAGCTGAAACATGAGGACATTTCAATTTTAACCTGCTTGGATGCAGATGAATTCTTATTAACATTTCTGATGGGACTAAAGGGCATTTCCTTCATTCAGTGGAACCTATTTCTGATTTCCATCTCCCATCTTCCATCTCCATAGGTTCTTCTAACCACACATTCATTTCAAGGTTCAAATGACTTATAAATGGCGTAGTATTTAAATTGCTGATCAATATTTCTGATACCAACGGAGTTAGTTTTTAAAAATAATAATAATCAAAGTCCTACTCAAGGTAGACCCATTGAAATTAATGACATTAAGTTATCCCTTTCCATTAACTTCAATGGGTCTACTCGGAGTAAGGCAGGTATTGAATACCACCCAATGGAATTTATTCCCAAGCAAAAATGTTTAGTATCTCACTGTAAAGTCATGTTGTGTGGCGATACCCAGAGCCCTCCCGGGATAAATAAAGACACAGGACGATTGGACGTGCCAAGGGAGCGCCCGTCCGGGAGCTAGCCAATGGGCTGGGGGGTGGCAACCATCCCCCCCAGCACGTGAGGGCCTCGTGGCACCCACAACCCCCCCCCATTCTACGGCGGAAGGGGCTTTCCTAAAAAGAAATTAAGCTACAAACTTTAGACTGCTTACTTTGGAGTCATGTATTCTATAACGTATGTGTTTTAAGTCCTACAGGCCATAAAATCACATTTTGAATCTGAAAGAAACGTTTAATCCATTTAAATCTCAAAGCTCAGCCTTGGCAGAAGAATTGAACGGTGATTTTCCTAAATAAGTGTGAAATTATTTTTAGCATTGTAATAATGTCTAAGCGTATCTGCATGCATGCCTGCCTCATCATGGAAGCTGATTACTAGTCCAGGCAAACTATTCCCCTCTGACCCTTTCTCTGTAGTGCAGGTGGAGATGAGCATTTCATGTGGCAGAGAGAGGTGACAATGAATTGCAAGAACAGAATTCCTGAATTAAGTTCTAAGGCAAGCAGGGGGTGGGGAAGGAAGTACTCACAGAGTGACAGAGCATGGCAAGGCCATGGGGCTCAATGCACAGGAAGCAGAGCAGCAGGACCCATCACCAGAGCGGCCTCCATGAACACGGCAAGCTCTGAGCTGTAGGGAGCATCGGGAGAAGCATTCTAGGATGCTGAGGCAGGTAACAGCCCACAGCTCTGCTCTTTAGCTGGTGGGGTTTGCTAGCTCTGGGAGAAAGTGTGTGATTCCTCAGCTAGAGTAGGCTCAGAACAGGTGAGAGTCTGAGGAAGCCTGATCTAAGGGAAGCAGGGCTGAGGTGCTGTGTCTGCTTATCTGTCCATGTTGATGGAGTTTGGATTGGGTTCCCCAAACTGCGGCCCTCCAGATGTTTTGGCCTACAACTCCCATGATCCCTAGCTAACAGGACTAGTGGTCAGGGATGGTGGGGATTGTGGTCCAAAACCTCTGGAGGGCCAAAGTTTGGGGATGCCTGTCTGGTCCTCTGTGGAACTGTTCTTTGGGTTTGACTCTGTATCCTGACTGCTGAACTTCAGACTTGGCTTACTTGGATTGACACTGGACTATGTTTCCTGACCTTTGGACTTTGCTTGCATGGATTGACCCCCAGACTTTGAACCTTTGACTTAACTTGACTTGGACAGGTGTGCTGACAGGTTGGCCAGGCCTTCAGAACAAAGAGGAAAGTTCACTCAGTCTGGTGGCAATAGCAGATGAGGACCTTCCTCTGCCCTGAGCTTATCTGGTTGGACTAATAACTATAATGGCTAGAAGCTTGACTTCAACAGGGTTAGTTCCCTCCCAGAAAGAGCTCACTCATTGCTTCAAAGTGTAGGGCGCTAGAAACACGAATAGTTGATACTGTATATCCCAAAGGTTGTTAAGGCACTCCATTGCGTTTACACTGAAGGATGCTTTCTAAAATATTTATAATCAGTGTGTTTGCATGGGCTTGCAAGGAGAAAACAAATATGCAAGAACCTGCTCTCGGAGTCTTATGTTAGATACAATATCACCACCACCCTTTCCATCTATTTGAGTAGCTATGTTTAAGTTATCATGGGGTAATCCTACAGATGACTAACTAATCATGTCTTCAAATTTTGTACAGGGGTGAGTGGGCCATGTCCAGTTAAAATACACCCATTTGCATGGTTGCTGCTGTTCTCATTTAGTATCTTTGGGAAGTACCGAAACCACTTCAAAAAATATATGGGTGTGTTTAAGGAGTGAAGCTAAACTAGTAGGCTACGGAACTGTAATTTAATTCTAATAGCAGCTTATTAATTTAAATAATTTAAATTTGAATTATTTTAAATAATAAAATTAAATTAAATAATTAATTTTTAAATTAAAAAAATAACCACCATTAACCAATCATTGCATTTAAGATACAACAGGGTTCTTATTTAAATAAAATAAGCTAAAGGAATAGGTTAAGCTTACTGGAGCTCTGAGACTTTTGTCTTCTTTCTAGTTGATGGTAGTCCTCCATGGTCAACAGCAGGAAGCAGGTGCAGGAAGAGGCATTGTCAATATTGGTTCCTTTGTCATCAGAAGCTCAGCTAAAATGTTTTTTAGGAACAACACACAACACTTTAACTAGAACACCTCCTTGAAAGGTTGTTGTGTCAGTAGCTGGTTGGAGACAGGTGGTTGATCAGTATCTAGCCACCACTGCTCAGCATCCAGCCAGTCCCCGACGGTTAGTCAACTTCCTGGGCCCACATCCTGTGCCCACTGAGCATGCTCAGTATGTACTGGCCTGCTTAGAGTCCCCAGTCCCCCCGCCACCTCTTTTATATTTTTTCCTACTTTCCAAAGATTTTGTTGTTGAACTTCTGCAAACCCTTAGATTGCTGATACCTCCCTCTTGGGTGTGAATGCTGCCCGTTTGACAACATAAGGATCGAGATAATATGAACCAGTGCTTCAGCAATAAAGTGGTTTCTGTAGTAGCAAGACACCAATGGCAAAAATCCATAAACAGGATTTGAGGCTCAGTAATGCTTTTTAAAAATTATATGATTACCACATTCTTTTCTGCGTAGAAAAACACACACTGAAAGTATATGTCTTCGAAGGAAATGCAGACCTCTCTCACACACATATTATTGCCATTTTAAGCAAGTGGGGCTTCTATTTCAATGAGATAAGAAAACAAGTCATTCTTTGAATATGTCAGGTATAGTTTATTATGTGATGATAAAATCAACTGCTTATTGTGGAATAATTTCGTGCGCTATCTGAGCATCAGGGAAGTCTAACATAACATTTTCATATCAGTTAAAAGGATTTCACTGCAAATAACGATATAAAGTTCTGACAGATGATGAGAGATGGGATTGTTCCTACTGTAACTCTTACTGCACTAGAGAGAAAATCCCCACAAATGTGGATTATTTTTTTTGCTGATGAAAGCAAATCCCTTTTCCTTTAGTATATAGACCTAAAGCAGCTTCAATGCTAGGCCAACAAACTTGGCCAACAAGGTCTGGCATTTCTATTTGAGCTTTCTATTGCCCTTTCACTCCATATTGTATTGCATAGTTTCAATGTGGGATGAGAACCCCACTGACAGAACAGTCTAAAATCTGAACTGTAGCAAGCCACATTTGAATTAATTAATCCTGTGGTGTACTTTGAAGATCAGGATTTCCAGGAGCACATGCACTGCAAGTTACAGAGGAGCACAAATACTGTTTCAGCGTGCATTCAGAGAGAACAAATCCCTGCTAACTTTGTCACTGTTCAAGTTCATGTTGGGAGCAAAATAACCCTTAATCTTTGCGCAAAGGCAATTGTTTTGACTTCTGTATGATTTGATTTGTCTAACTAAATTATCCGTGGCATTCAGACACATTTTTTCACATGAGGTTTTTATTAGCCAGTTAATGTCAAAATGGGTGTTTAATTACCCCGTAACCAAATGTAGATTTTAAATGTGGAGATTTTATTTTGCAAGTAGCTTTTTTTTCCCATCACAAATTTGGTAACTTTGTGGGCGAGAAATAATTTTACAGCTGTAGAGATAAGCTAACATACAAAAATAAATACCCTCAAAGAATTCTGACAAAAATTATCTACGAAAAAAATATACTGTCTTAAATAATCGAATAAAGGATTCAAGAAACCATGACTGTAAAAAATAAAATAAAAGCTCTAGTAGCTGCAAGAACAGAAATTTAAGCTGAAGTCTTAGCTTGGATTTCAGGAGGAGAAAAAATCCCAAGGCAAAGCAAACCAAATAGGATCTAAAATGGCCTCTCTTTTAAGTAGTATTTTTGTATTTAGCCTGCACATGTATTGCTACATTCCCTAGCTGACTTTAGGATAATTATTATCAGAAAACTCTGAAACAAAAGTCTCTTTTCGCACTGCTGAGACTATGTATGAAAACAAAATGCAAATCATTTGTGAGATATCCCCCCCCCAATAAAGGTATGAAATGGATACACATTTGTAGTTCCTGAGGGACAAACATACAGCAAAGATTTAAAGTAGTGTCAGCTTTGTGTTGCATGATATTATCCAGACATAGGGAACTTAAATGGCTCTTTCTGGGCCTGGCTATCCAGTTATCAGACCGTCTCTGCTATTCATTCACATCTGTTTGAGCCAACTAACAGAAAGTGGGTTCTTCCACAATCTAGGTCATGTAACCCTAGCAGAATTTGTATGCCTTGCAGAATTTGCCAAGCTATAGGTGACAATTAAACTTTATTTTTAGCAAAAGTATTTGCCAAACATGTTTGAAGCAATATATCTGGGCAAGTTACAAAGTAGTCTGATGGAACTGATAAGCAGCTGCACCAAACAACACCGTATAAATTACGGTACTTCTTGAGATCACTGCAGCCAAGTACCTTCAAAAGATGGTGCATATTTAATATGGGCAAAATAAAGTAAAAATCTCAAGAGTAATTCAGTAAGACTTTACCATTGGGAAAGTATCTAATTAATCACAGCCAAGGTTATTAAAACTAGGAGTGGTCTGTCCTTTGCTTTTCTCTTGACTTTCTGGCAGAGATAAATTCATAAAGCAGGTGTACAGATATCACAACCTGTATTGGTTTAAGATGTCACTTTCTGCTTTCAACTGTTAGAATGATCTCAGCGTTGAAGTACTTAAGCAGCAAGTCAGATCTAACCTGCAGCTCTGAATGCAGTTATTCAGATCATATCAGTGAGACCTACTCCCAAGTATGTGGGTATATATGCAGTGGGATTTTGTTTTTATTTTTTGCAAACTTTAATTGCTGTTAACCTATTTTCTCTTCCAATTAGGTTCATCCCACTTAGTTTCTTTTCAGTGAATCATACTGTTCATTTTGTGTTGATCATGACCCCAGAAGGTGATTGACTTTAGTCACCCTGATGATTGCATAACATGATTTTAAGTTCAAAGAGGCAGCAAATGGGCTACTAGACTTTGGAAAGAATATCATATCATTAGAAAAGAGATGCAGTTTATATCCAAACTAAATTAGACCCTACCATGGGGGATGTGCTCCTTTCCCCCTTTGAGTGTAAGAATTAGGACAGAAACAAATATTTTAGTACATAAATTCCATCCTTTCCCCCACCTTACTACACAGCAATTTATGCCCTCATTGAAACCTACATGCATAATAATAATAATAATAATCAATCTCTCCAGTGGACTTTCACTATGCCCTTTCCAATCTTCATAAGGCTAAAATAGTATCTCCTCCAGAATTTATGGGAAAGTAGAATGTGTTGTCTCTGGGAGGGTATCCTATTATTAGCCTTTACTTACGCAGTTTCAAGAATGATGGCTACAAACCAGCCCAAAATGTTAAGAAGACACCAAGAAGTGTTACCTTGACAGCAGGAACAAATGTGGGGAAATCCAGTGGCTTACTGGCAAGATTAATTCTCTGTCGCATCACCTGCAGTTATACATTTTCCAAAGCTCAAATCTGTCTGCAATCCACAGTCTGGTTCCTTTGATTTTCCTTATGTTGTATTGTCATTGGAGAAAAGCCAGTATTTTGGCTTTAGGCCTGTCTTGAGGAGATTGGGTTCATTCCAGGTAATAAAATTATATCACCTGTACACAAAAGACATAGACATTCCTCCCCCTTCACCAAACATACACCTTGAATAGTGTAATACCAGTAGCATATTTGAAGAGCAATAAACCATCACTAAATCAAATTCAATTTGGTTTGGTGCCACATAGTATTGTATTTGCTATATGTAGACTCCCCCTCCCAAAAATAGACTTCCAACTTGAGATGGTTAATTGCCTCCTGCTTTCACAGCTGCTGGTAAAAAAATTGGCCCCTATCAATGACACCTTATTCCCCAGCAAGTTTTTAAAATACAATTGAACTGACCTTCCTGATAGTTTGGCCAGTGAAAGGACAATCACTGGACGATGAGTTCTAGCCTAAAAATTAGGAAACAGAACATATAACAGATCCCTGGTTCTTACAAGGAGAAAAGAACACCAGTATATCAACCAAAAAGCAATTTTGAGAAGGCAACGACTTAAATCTGTCCACAGTAAAAAGCCTTTTGCTATTTAACTGCATGCAAATCCCTAAAACAAACAGCTAACTGAAAAGGATCAATGTTAGAAATGACTAAGGCACAAGGCAGGCAAGCAAAATGGTCCAGAAAAGAATGAGCAAAATGGTCCAAAAAAGAAATATCCCATAATATTTGCTTTGCCGAAGTTGATGCTGAGTGATATTCCCAACTGAAGGACAAGGGAGGGTGGAATTCCAATGCTACAAGTTTTTGGGGTGACATGTTTTGTCCAAACACTACAATCACTGCCATCAAGAAGACACAACAACAACCCTGCTGCCATCCTAAAGGTATAATTTTTAAGCAGGACTGCCTGCCTGGCTCTTGCTTCAAAGGGTTAGTCCCTTCTGTTTCCAATAGCGTAGCTGCGTTTGAAACAGGTATAGGAATAAAAAGGCTTGTAAGAAACACCATTTAAATCCAAAGATGCCACCTTGATTCAGATAGCAGCTCCATAAAGGACCTGAAAAATTATCTTACCATTGAGAACTTTAATAAGAGAGGCAATAGAAGAAACATAAACTGGTGTGGAAGAAGCATAAATTGCAAACTGGTTAGCGGGAGTTTTCTGAGAAGCAAAGAATCTGTGTGTAGCCCATGTACACCACCTTTCAAGTTTCTTTAAGAAAACAGCAAACCAAGTGAAAGCAAGAATGCCTTCTGCCTAGAGCTGCTCAGTTGTTTAGAGCAGGGTGTGGATATGCTGAATTTAGTCCTCCCTCTCTATCCTAGATGATTTGCTAGAGTATAAAACTTGGGCTATGAATGACCAGCCTCATGCATAGGTTAGAATCACAACCACTCTCTATGGAGAACTGTGGTTATAGGAAGGCACTTTGAATTAATGAATTAAAAATTACAGTACGTGAGACTAAATTTCTATATAGAAGGGTAGTTTATTACTTAAACTTATGTACAAAATCTAAACATTAAAATAATGAGGATACAGCAGCCTATTTACAATTATTTTTTTACAAAATGTTTTTACAAGGATTATTCTAAGTAACATTGACACGCACAAATGAACCATCTTCTGTAAAACATATATAAATAAATACTGACTTTTAAATGACTGTTGTAAAAACATGATTTCTACAGCCAATTTAGTTAACAGATAAGTAGTTTTGTTATCTCCACACTACAATAAAATTACATAAAACGGAAAAATATTTTTACATATAGAACCTCTATTAATTACTTTTCAAATTGTATCTTACCAATATATTCAAGAGAGGTAATACAGCTATAGACTTCATGCCTATAACTGAATTATGAGTTTTGGCATGCAAACCATATAGAGCCACCAACATCTGTAGGTATTAATTTACTAATTTAAATAAAGTTTTATTTTTTTATTTTAAAAAAACATGCAACAACATATAAGCATCATGTTCCTGGTTACAATGTGCAAGTATATATGAAATTTATAGCAACTTGCATGTCCACAGGTATTGATCAAAGGTTTAAGAACACTTAACAGCCACAACAAAAGGATTAAGGAAAAGGATATGTATTCTGAAAATAAATAAGTTAGTATTTATATCACCTTTTTTTTGTCAAAGGCAATACATTGGAATAAAACTATTTGGGCCCTGATCCTATATTCTTCTGGTTGAAGGCAGATGATATTCTTGTAGCTAAACTCATCCCTACACAGACAATCCCTGGCATGATGATATAACTCAGTGATTTCAATGCAGTTTAAGTATCTAGTTAACTGTCTTCAGAACTGCACAGATATCAGCTGATGTTTTAGTCTCCATGCTCATGGATGTTCAATGATACATGTGATTAACTTGATTACTTGCAACTTATTACCGTACATAAACTAATGCTATTGAACAGCATTGGCCACATTCACATCCAACACTCTACCATAGTTTAGGGCTAAAATCTAAACAGGAGAGATTAGAACTCAACATGTATGTGGTTTTTTGTTCTATTTCCCTTGAAATCAGAAAGAAAAAGCATTACATGAAAACTGAATGCCTATAAGCTGTTCTCAGTCCCTCAATATTTGGAAGCTGTCTCCATATAACTGTGTTCACCATCCAGGTGATATGAAATGGCAAAAAAGTTATATATTATTGCAATGCTTGAAATGTAATGGCTGCTTCATATGTGTTAAAGTCGTCTCTTGATACTGTGGTGATGAACACATGTAACCTCTCTGAAACAATGAATTGTATTTGCAACAACAAGTACAGAGTTGTTGCTCGAGCCCATAAATGCCTATGGAATAATTCAAGGACTTCTGCCTAGTAAGTCTTAGAATGTTGCCTCCACACTTTGTTTTCTAGTTCTCTTTATAGAGTGGCTTACTTTAGGGGGGGGGGAGAAAGCTAAAAATCCAAGCCTCCTGCTGGGGGTGGGATGAGGGAATGAACATGAAGATGAACTAGGTATTGTTCAGAATTCTAACCCCCCCCCCCCGAACTTAATCCACTTTCAGATCCCCTGGCAATTATGGAAGGGTTGCCATATTTCAAAAAGTAACATTCCTGGCACCCACAAAATTTCCCCCGATGCCATTTTTGCACCCAAAAACCAGGACATGTCAGGAATTTTCCTAAATTATGGGAACTACTTTCAGATGTAGTTCAGATATCCTTCATTTATAAGTACTGGAAAGCGATACCGCATAGTCAAGTTTGACTGGACTTAACCATCCAGGGTTCCTTTCCCTTTCCCTAGATTTTTATTATTCTCTATGAATACAGAGCTTAAAATTACAGAATGAAGACTCTTTTTAAATAAAATAAAAAGCACACACCAAGTGTGCTTAGATTTTTTTTTTTTTGAAGATCAAACATAAAAATTTGAAGGAAAATGTCTTTTAGTGCTTATCACTAAAATCAGAACTATGCATTAATTAACATGCATGCAGGATATCTGGAAACTTTCTATCAAGCATGTTAATTTGTGCTTACAAAGCAAAATGGGCAAGAGAAAAAATGATTAACTGTAAATCTGAAGGCATCACCCTGTACTATTTTGCTGAAAACATATGGGAATTATTTAAGCTAATAAAGTTTAGCTGTGGTGCTTCATAACACAGTAAAGAAGGTTTCCTTTAAAAAATATATTCAAAATCCTCAGAGGTGTTGCTTAGTTCAATAAAATGACATCAATATTTGAATATTTAAGAACACATGTAATTCTAACAGCTTCATCCTGAGGATCATGTGTATTGGAATTTCTACATAAGGTTCTCTCTGTATCTGCTTCCATGTTCATTTCCATTAGAGGTGGGAAACCTCAGGCCTCTCTATCCAGTCCTCAGAACTCTCAATAAGCACTTTTTGATGATATTCTAATTTTCCGAGTTTCACCTGTATATTTCTCCAAATGCACACACCTTTCTGCCAAGATCATTTGGGATTGGCAGCATTTACAAATTTTCCCGCATCTGCCACAGTGCATCAAGGGTATTCATTAAACCAATCAAAATTTGGGATTTGTGGGTAGTAGCCATCTAAACAGTTACTCTGGGCCACAGAAATAGAAGTGGGGAGGGAATTTATACTGTGCAGCTAAAAGTAGTTGTGCTTGCATTGTAGCTGGAGACTGCCCTGTCAACAGATTCTGTTTCTCTTCACAAATAATTACAGGATCAGAGATATAGTAAATTGATAACAGATAAATGTTTGTTTACATCTATACATTTAAAACTCTCTATAATACAAAAAACCACCGTGCACATAGACAATAATAAAGACTGAGAAGAGTGTGAATGTCAAACAGTGTACGCTATGATGCTAGTAAATCACTATATCCATATACTCTTTGAATTTTCATAGATGTTGGATGTTTCTATTTACATGAATACAGTGATCCTTGCCTGGCGTACTTCATCCTGGAGTTCATAAAACATTTTTCAAATGATGAGCATCCACTGAAAGCACAGACCATTTCATAGTCCAGTATAGATGCGTTTTTCTGATATTTTCGCAAGAGCTCTTTTATGTTCTTTTCCAGTTAGTTAATAATCCAATGCAATTTAGTACTTTTCAGGTGGCGGCTTATAATGATGTGGGTGGTGTTGCTTCAGATGAGGTCCTATAAAGGAAAGCAGTATAAATCAACTGTGACTGATACAAATCTGTATTGATGTTGGTAGAAGAAGAAGAAAAAAATCTTTTGCATCACTCTGAAGATTAAATCAGCAGGGTTTATTTTCTGAGCAGTGGAAGGCTGGCACACATGTAAGCTGCTCATTGCAAGCACTGATATTTTTCCTGCTTCTTAGAAGTCTGGTTTACAAACCAGAGCCACTGAATCAAGGCCACAGTGCATGCTCTGCCACCGAGGGCGGACAGCAGGTGTGGGCGGGGCTGGTGCGCATTCTGGGGGCAGGGTGTGCCGCCCGCGGGGGCGGGATGCATTTTGGGGGTGGGGTGTGTCACCCGTGGGGCCGTGGGTACGCTTTCTGGGGACAGGGAGCCCAGGGCAGCCGCCATAGCGCCCTCAGGATCGCGGGTTGCCTGGGGCAGAACGCCCCCAACGCCCCTCCCTTGCTACGCCCCTGCCAAGGTGCATGGTGAATTCTGGCAACAGGGTTTGTTTCCACCATGTTTAAATGAAACAAACAAAAATACCCTCGAGTGGGTATTCCATCAAGGTTTGTATGGGCATCAAATTACCTGCTAGGTGTGATCTGTACCTCAGAAGGGCAAAGAATCTTCTATTAAATACTGATTCTACCTGGACATCTTTCAAAATACTTTCCCATACATTGTAAATACTCACTGTGTGGAGACATCAGCAAATCAGGTGTTCGGAATGATTTTATTGTAGCTGGTCCCTCTCCACCTGTTGTCAGAACTTGTACTTCTAAACGGTAGAGGGTCGATGGCCTCAGGTTGGGAACTGTCAGTACATAATGATCCTTAAAAGAAAATAGGAGCAATAAAAAGAAAAGCATTAGCTAGATCAAAGATTTTCATTACAATGGTGCACATGTTATTGTCCCCTCAAGTCTTCCCTCCTATCCCACAACACAGAAGTAACAAATACTTACTACTGGCAGTATTTGTGACTGGGAAATAATGCTGTTGGGCAAGCTGTTTTGCCTGCTCTCAGTTGTAACCTCTGCCCAAGTGACTTGGAACCCTGTCATGGGTTGGTGAAGATTTACTTTT
This sequence comes from Zootoca vivipara, assembly GCF_963506605.1. NCBI lineage: Eukaryota > Metazoa > Chordata > Lepidosauria > Squamata > Lacertidae > Zootoca > Zootoca vivipara. Next base: position 34,880,268 of record NC_083279.1, read on the forward strand.
GATATTTTCCAGGAAAAGTGCCCAGTAATGTTGATGTCCTGGACAATGAAAGAGGCAGAAAGATTCTCGGGCTTGGCCAGCACTTTGGGGACGATTGGAACTGCAAAAAATCACCATCACAACAAGAAGAAATAATATATTAGCATTTCTTTTGAGCTTAAAAATATAGACACATAAAAAATATAGACACACAGAATTCTTTCACTTGTTCTGCCCCTCTCTATTTTTCTGATTCTCACTTTTCTTCCCTCCCTCCCTCCCTCCCTCCCTAGAGGGTTATAGGTAAGGGACAGTTCATTTTTGTCAGGGTTCTGAACTGACTTCTTGCAGGACTCTCCACCACCCCAGAGTTCCATCTGCTTTGATTTGCCAACACGTTTATTTACAATGAACGCTCTCATAATTTTATTTTATTCAAATCTTTCAGAATGATTTTCAAGAGCTACCAGATTGTGTATACTGTATTGTGATTTTATGTTGTGAGCCGTCCTGAGATCTGCGGGTATTGGGAGTGATACAAATTCAATACATAATAATAAAAATAAAAATTCTGCCATTTTTTCAGATCTCTGCTTACCTCCTTCAGTGGGGCAACTGATGTGCTTGTGCTTCTTTCCTTTAAGATCAGAACAAGGTGGAGTAGTAAAGAAAATACTTTCAGCCTTTAATTGGCCTTTGGATCTTGCTGGCTGGACTGTAACTTTGTATTTGCAGGAAAATAACAGGTCTTGAAGAATTATATAGTTTTCCTACAAAAAAGATAGTTTACATATAAATCAGTTTATTATCTTGCATTTGAGGTATCTGGCTTCAGATTAAATGTTTAATCAAGCTATCTATGCCAAAGTGGTTTTGATTTAGAAAACAAGATTACAAAAATTAAATGACTAGTTTCCTTATCATGCAGTTAAGCCATCTTCTGCTATCCTATCCTAGTCAACATATGCTTACCAACATCCAGACACGAACTATCTCCAAACCCTAGTTCAAAATTTACAGCACCCACCTATCATCCGGTTATGGAAATGAAAGTTATGTCTATGTGTCATCAGCATAATGGTAGCAATTCAAATCCAAGCTACTTGATGGCATCACAGCACTCTGTAAGCCAAAGCACTCAGAGTGGAACAGTAGTCCTCAAACTAGTACTTTCTGGAAATGACCATCTAGAATTTATGAGAGCCACCACAAATCAGCAACTCTGGTTCTTTCTGGTGCCTTACACAGTAGCAGCATGTGTGGCGGAGCTGCCATCCCAACACCAGCATCACTAATGCTTACCTGGAAATGGTTGGGGCATGGTGGGGCTGTAGTGTAATCAGGGCTATGTGAATGCACCAGTACAGCTGTGGAGTCCTGCTCCCTGCCCAGGTAAGCAGCAGTAATGCCAGTGTCAGGAAGGAGTGTCCATGCAACCACTACTACGCACCACTACTAACCTTACATAGGCCAAATGGACAGGAAGGGGAGAATGCAATTACATTTTCTTACAGCTTGCTTACAGTTGGGAATAAAGATGGAGGATATAAGTCACATGCCACACAGAATAGGTAGCTTTTGATGTGTGCTTTGAAGATGGGAGGGCCATGGAGGCATCATTTTTAGGGAGGAAGTTCAAGACATGCAGGCAGCAAGGAAGAACAGCAGAGTCATTTAATGTAGCAGGAGATCTTTGGCTGGCTCAGGGTGCTAGAGTTGGAGGATTTGAGTTCATGGATGGGAACATAATGAGAAACAAGGACCAAAAGATAGTGTGAGGTTTCAAAAGGTAAGGACAAGGAGTCTGTGCTAGATATGGAAGGGAATAGAAGTAGGGTGAGAAATGGGATAACAGGAAAGGTAGGTTTCCTCTGTTGTGGCTCCTCTGAAAACAGTGAGAAGAATTGGATGCAATGGAATTTTAAAAAAGATAGTTTCCATACCCCCATATGATGATGGTACCCCTCTATCTATTTCCAATTTTTTGATTACTAAAGTTCTACTTACATAAGTTATACCACTGGATTTTTCAGGCCCTTTTGTATCATTGTGGAGACAAGACTCTGGGAACCATTGGACATGATATCTGCTCCTGCTACTGGCATCTTAATGGAACAAAATAGGAGAATACTATTTACATGTTAAAATAAATTGCAACTTTTAATACATCGTGCTGCCTGAGCCCTGCTCTGCTCACTTCCTCCTTCCTGTCTCCTGCCCATCCACTGTTGTCAGAGCCATTCGAAGAACTGGATTTGATGAGGGGTGGCTGTCCCCTATAAGCCCACCCCATTACAGGAATACTTTAATTAAGATCAGTATCAGCTGCATGCAATAAGAGAGAGAGAGAGAGAGAGAGAGAGAGAGAGAGAGAGAGAGAGAGAGAGAGAGAGAGAGAGAGAGAGAGAACTTTCTTGTGATGACACTCACTGGTATGGAATACTGACACCCATTTTTTAAATGTCTACCTCTTTTTTGCAGCTATTTTATGCTGGCATCCTCATTTTGTGCTGGTGCACACCCAATATATACAGTTCAAAAAAAATTAACCAATAAAGTTGTTCCTGTTTTTCAATGTTGTTTTTTATCATTATTAGTTGGACATTTATTTCAATGCAAGATTTCACAAACATAATCATTTCTGTATTAGGTCCTGTTATCACAATTACTTCTACATGAGGTGACCATAGAAACAGCCTGCCCATGATGACCTCTAGGTGTTTCTAGCCTTTGATGGCACAGTGATTTGCGCATGTTGCGCATGTTTAGATCCCTTCCAGTCGGGATATTATATTAAGGTAGACTTCAGTTGCATAATGAAAGGGTGAGCTCAGCTCAAGACAGCAAGACAGCATTAGATGATCTATTTGGTCTTATTCAGTATAAGAAAGCTGCCTATGACACATGCACAGCTGCCAACGAACAGCTTCTTAGTAAACAGCAGACTAAGTACTGCTTGTTCCACCGTGGTTTGGAATCTGCCACATCAATGAAAGTCATGTATAAATCATGCACATCAATCAACAAGCAAGACTTGCTCTCTAGCTTATTATATATTTCCAGTGCAGTCCTTACTGTTGAACCAAGGTTTATTTATTAGTTAGGACACTTTCCATTTGCTGAAAATAAGACTGGACAAGTTGAGTGTAGGACAGGAGATTCTCTACATGTATGTATGCATGATGGTTGTGGTACAGTGCTGATCTATGGTGGATTTTGCTTCATTAAAAACCCAGAGATAAAGTTTACCATCCAACCACTACAAGTATTCAGATGGGAAGAGCAGACATTGTACACTACACTGAGAAACTGCAGTCATTCTGAGAGACTCATATATAACAAATCACCCAGGGTATGCCTGGGTATAGTACACAGTTTTATATTAAGTGTGAGCAACACTTATCATTAAAAGGTAATTGTGTTGCTCCAGACACCCAATGTGCAGTCTTTGGGGAAAACAGTGAATGACCCAAAGGAGAATAAAATAATCAGCACAGAACTGAAATATGCATCCCACATTTGACGTAACTTGGCTAACCTCATGGTGACTGGGGTGGGGGGAAGCCAAATAGCTCCTAGAGTGTTTAAATATAAGTACTCACAAAACTGAATACTTGAGAGCACTATCAAGGTGAGCAGGGCAGGGAAAAAAGGTGGTAGTAGCAGAAGATACTCCCATAACCTCAGCATGTGTCTTCTCCCACAGGGGCTGTGGCTACTAGTCTCAGAGTCCTTATGGCAAAATGACAAAAAATATTCTGGGAGTGCTCTCCCACCATCCCTGCTGCTGCGTGTAAGTTGCTGGGATCTCAGGAAACAAGCAAAGGGTGAAGTGAAGGCAGCAGAATTGGTGTTCCCCAAGTACCTTCGAGTTTTTTGTGCACATCAGAACTGGCCTTTCAGAAATACTTGATCCTTTTTTTGCTTGTGCATCCCCAATAGCTACCCAATTCTCCAGACTCCCTCCAAAATCTCATGGCTTTCATAAGCACTAGATTTCTCATGCCACTTCCTTCTACCTAGCCCAGCACCAATGAGATCAGAGGGCCACGGGTGAGAAAGCTTCTTACTTTAAATGTCAAAGTGATCACAATTACTGCAGTAAGTACGAACCGATTAAAGCCTTTAAAAATTAGGGGAAGAAACGTTTTACTTTAAAAGCTTGAGGATATTGACACTGAAAGGACTTAGAGGCTTCTCACACGAATGCGAAACTCTCAATTCTATATTCCTCAAACAGTGGAGTGGAGAAGATGACATGAGAAACTTTAATTTTAGCAATTTCAATACTGCACATGACCCTAATTGTCACATGCAGTTAATCATCTCAGGCTGAGAGTTGAGCATGCATCTGTTCCTGGCAACATACTCCCAGAGTTGTCAGCTCCCAGTGCCAAGGAGTTAAAAGCATTTGAGTAGGTTCCCCTGTGTTACATAAATAGCACACAATTTCTAATTTCACACAGCTAAAATGGCCAAAAAAATGCAGCCGCAAGCACCCCCTACCCCCCACCCCTCATTGACAAGGGTTGAATTCAGGCTGTTTGTGGGATCTACAGCATTTCTCTAATCCCAGCTCTGTGTCAAAAGGACCAAATGAAAGACATCTTTCATTTTTCCAAAACAGAAACCCATTGTCCTCACCTAATTGCTATATATTTCAGTGACAATTATACCTAAGTAAATCATGAATATTTCGTAAACATTTTATACTACCTCAGGCATGTGTCTATTCAAGTTAATACACATCCCAAAGTGAATGTATTACTGCTATCATAAAAACAGTATTTCAGGCTTAATTTCATTTTAAAACGTGATTAAGATTTTAACAAACTATTCCAGATACTGCATTCTTTGCATTCCACAAATGCTTTCAGGCAGTGTGGCATACTGGATAGAGCGCTATATGTTAACCTGACTTCCAGAGATTTAAATCCCAGCTCAATAATTAACTTGCTGGGTGGCCCTGAATAAGTGACATACTCCTAGAGCCCTGTATGTGAAAAGCAACAACGTTAGTCACTTACAGCTCATATAAGGAGGAAATAGTTTCTTTTAAAAAAAGAAAAAATGAAGTTGTCTATTACAATATGCTCAGTGAAGTCACATAAAAATGAAGATTATCCCAAGGGAAAATAGCCTTGCTCTTCAAACATCACAAACTGATAAAATCTAAAATGACAGGAATAAGAAATAATATTCTAATTAAGTTTTTATTTTGTGGAAGATGGCAAAATTCATCACTGTGAAATGGATTTTAAGCATGCAGGCAAGTCAAGACAAGCATCACAAACCCACCATTATGTTTCCAAGTTATAAAATCTCCCACACAACAGACAGAGGTGTATGCTTAGCACGATATCATATTTCTCCAATGCAGCCACATTAATCTTAAAAGAACTTGTTTCCTAAGTACCAAGAACCAGCCACTAGCCAATGAAAAGCACTTATCAAAGCATGTAAGCAGTAAGAATGCACGAGTCAAGGAACACAGTGCTGGTCCACCTTGGCTTGGCTCAGGGGCAGACTTTGGTTATATGGCACCCTGGGCAATGACAAAATATGCCCCGCCCCATATTTCTTATTTTCACAGTATTTTTTGTATTCTCAATAGGTACTTGTATAAATAAAGGTGAAGGGACCCCTGACCATTAGGTCCAGTCGTGACCGACTCTGGGGTTGCGGCGCTCATCTCGCGTTATTGGCTGAGGGAGCCGGTGTACAGCTTCCAGGTCATGTGGCCAGCATGACAAAGCCGCTTCTGGTGAACCAGAGCAGCACACGGAAATGCTGTTTACCTTCCTGCTGTATCGGTACCTATTTATCTACTTGTACTTTGATGTGCTTTCGAACTGCTAGGTTGGCAGGAGCAGGGACCAAACAACGGGAGCTCACCCCGTGGCAGGAATTCGGACCACCAAACTTCTGATCGGCAAGCCCTAGGCTCAGTGGTTTAACCCACAGTGCCACCAGCATCCCACTTGCATATATATAGGTAATATATATATATTGCACCCCTCAGCTCAGTGCCCTATGTGCAGGAACTGCCCACACCACCCTAAATCTGGCACTGCTTGGCTAAATCCACAGCTTAGTTTTAAAACGCTTCTATGGTTCAGTCATAAGGTTGAATTGTTCTGCTGCTTAATTAAATCTGCATTTTAGCTTGCATCACTTTATAAAAGCTTTAGCTTCTATAGTGCAAATTTGATAGTGCAGATAGTATTCAAGGAGGAAGCACATTATACATGTAGCCTCCAATTATATTGTATTTTGATAGAAATGTATTGGGTTCTATCCAATGCCAGTCCTACTCAGAGAAAATCCATTGAAGTTAATGGACATGACTAAGCTACGTAGGTTCATTCATTTTAGTGGGTTTCCTCTGAGTAGAACTTAGTTGGCTACAATGCTTAATTTTCTATTGTGGGTTAACTCTGTAAAGAATCACATCAAAGCATAGAACCTTTCTTTCTGGTGAGGCAGGACAAAGCTTTGTTGCAGGCTGCGAAGGGGTTTCCACAAAAGGTCCTGTGATTGGTCTCAATACAACATCTCAGTCATTAAATTTGCACTAAATTGCTGGAAAATATGGCAGGTTGGACAGCTGGATCAGTATCCAGCCCACTGAAAAGGTGGGGACAATGCAAATATAAATAATTTAAAAGGGTACTGTACTTAAAATGTGGTTCTGTAACTTGTATTTCAATTTCTTCACTTGTAACAAAACGTACATTCAGTCCACAACTGCTCTCATCACAAATACCCAGAATATTTTATTACCCTTCATCTCCTAAAATGCTAATCAAACTTTGTACAACTAGCAGAAGTCCTTCTGTAGTTGGGTCACCATGAACCTATCTGGATTTCAAATAGATTTTTACCAACCTTCTGTTTTCTTCCAATAGACTTTCACCTGAAGTTGATCATCTTGATAAAAAGGCACTCCGATTTCAAGAAGACGAGTGGGTCTTCTTCCTTTAAAGGATGGAGCAGCATCAGTTGCTTTCTCAACCATAGATACCTGTTCTTCTGCAAAACAAACAGTGGGAAATCTATGTTTTCATTGGTGAAGGCCATTGCCTTGGTTTCATTGAATTCACAGGATATTGCAAATTATTCCGTAAATGTAGGGTTTTTAAAAAGAAAAGTACACATACTGTAAGACATCCCATTAAATTACAATTCCAGAGTTCCTCGGGGAAGAGGAATGTTGTAGAGAGTTGTGGTTAAAAATGGTATAAAAATGTGGTGTAGCTATATCCTAAGAATCAGAAGTTTCCCCTTTCTTAAGCATCTGGATTTAACTTTTTTTGACAGCTTCGGTCCCAATACTATGACAATCAGTGCTTATCATATTTGAAGAGGTCAAGATATGGCATGAGCCACCACTGAGAACTACATGAAACCACTTTTAAAAGCAGCTCAGCTGCATAAAGACATAGTTGGAGTATGCCTGAGAACATGCACATTTGGGGCAGGGCATGCCCACACTTCAGACCGAATATTTTGGGGAGGAATCTCTACAAATGTAGATTAAATATAAACACACAAAACTACGATCAAACAGTACTATTTATTGCCAGAGTCCTCCCTTTTCACATAAATAATGAACTGGGAGAAAATAAACCCAAATACCTACACTTTTTCTCTCTAAGATTCACTTATTTTCTGCTTCTTTCTCAAAGAAGCCAAAAATTCCCTTGGAAGATCATGATATATATTCATAGCCAAAGTGAATCAAAATGAATTGCAGCCATTATGAATTCATATTATTCAGATAGTTGAACATTCAAATAAATGCAATATTTGGCTAGGCCTTATATAGAGCCAACCAAAGCAGTAGTTAGTAAAACGATAACTTGTATATACAAGAGCTAACCCAAAAAATATAAATTAACTAAACTGGAACAGAATATGTGGGGGGAAACCTCAAAGGTGAAATGGACAGCAGACTTCCTGTAACTACATTCTCTGCTATTTGCTGAAGAAACAGGAAATATTAGACAGCCCTAAAGCAGTGTTTTTAAAGTGAGTTGTAGTGATAACTCTATCAGTTCTGTATATTACATAGAAGAATGTGTTTCATGAACACATTTTAAGGTAAAATCCTGTTAAACAAGTTACAAAAGGAATTCCAAGTTAAGCTAATCTAGGACAGTGGACATGCCAGTTTCTCATGAGCTAACTATTAAAATGAAGCTTTGCAAAGGCGGCCACCTTAAATCCATCAGCACCATCACCTGCCAAGATTGTGTCATACAAAAGTTTAATAATAAAAATAAAAATAAAATTTCTCTACTGCCTTTCATTCAAAGTTCACAGGGCTGTTTCAGGACTACAAAGATTACACCTTTGCAAGTCATGTGTAGACAACAATAGGTAAAGTGATCTGTGACACTGCTTCTGAAATAGTAATCCAAAATATAAAAATCAATGGGGGGGGGGGAGTGATGGGACAGATAACACATTTCACAGAAATATGATCTACAAAAGAGGGAGAAGGAAAGTCAAGAAAATATTAAAAGTCCCAAAGTAGCTGAAGGTGTGAATTTAAAACTAGCTGTGGTAAGGGAAAGAACGACTGAATATAAACTGCTGAAACCACGAAATTCACATGAGCAGATTAGGGTAACTGAAGCTAGACTGGCAAAGATTTCATACACTGCAAGTTGAATATGATACACATCAGAGAATGGAAGCTAACTATCAAAAAGGGGAAATGTAACAAATACTCTTTTTCTCCATCGCTTCTAATGTGTGTAGGGAAACTAGATGAAGTGCCAGAAGTTGGACGCACATAACATGTACAAAAAGAAACACTATTGATGGTGACCACTTACACATCAAACATTTTAGCCAATAAGAGGAACAAAGCAATTCGATTTCAGATATTTAACCTTACATAATGTATTTTCCCAAATCTCTCAATAAATAAATAGAACTGAAACTGGTGCTTTACAAAATAATGTCCTCAATATGTTGACTGGGAGGCAGAACAAATACAGAAATGAACTTCCTGCCGTACATCACCCAGGGCTGCTTCATACATTATAGAAATTAGCATTATGGAACTCCTTGTTTAACATGTGTCCTCACAGTGTCTCTCATAATACATAACAGCTATGCTCATGCTTTTGCAGTCTGTACACTGTCGATAATTATTAATTATCTCCTGCCTCTTTACAGCATTTAAATTGGCTCCACATGTGTACATACATGCTACAGGAACTGAAGACCAATCCTGGCTCTCATGGGACAACCACGAACTATAAAAAGAGAATAATAGCTCACATATTTCCATGTGTGAGCACTTCTTAGTCCCTTCCATTTAGCTAACACTGGACAACATATAATCTATGAGCCGGAAATATAACGTGAGCTAGACATATAACACACATAATTTTTCCCCAGCTCAGAGATTCTTGCTGGAACTCAAGAATCTAGATGAACCACACAGGCAGACCAGATTCCAGACTTTACCACAGAATCAGGACTGCCGTGGGAGAAGGTTCTGACTGTGCAACATGATTGGGTCCTGCCCATGTAGTTGGTCACTTAAATATGGTCCCAGCCATGTGGGAAGTGTGCGTGGATAAGGAGCAGCAACTCCCACATGTCTGGGTGAGTGTCTAATTCAGAAGAAACAAAGGATCTGTTTTTCAGACTCTTTCAAATGCTACCATATTCAGCACTAACCTCTGTGTCACTCGTTTTCAATGCACCTCTGGACTCACACATCCCTGAATGAAAGCAGGAGGAAATTTTCAAGCTAAACCAGTCAAACTATTCTCTACACACAGGAAGGTTGTGCTGCAAGTAGATTGCTAATGAAGTGGGAGAGCAGAGAGCATAAACTACAAATTGGACATGTAGCAAAGGTGTCACCTAGGACATTCGTATAGACAGATATCCCCTTAAGCAAATGTTATGAGGTTAGGTTAGGTTTCTTTCTAAAAACGGCACTTACTGTTAACAGCTGTCTGAGTGGAACTGAAGTAAAGAGACACTTTGGCACTTTTCAGGCGTACTTGACCCCAGTATGTAACTGCCTGCAGTTCCACCATGAAGTTACTGTTTGGCTGTAGGCCTTCGAGAACTACATAATTCTGGGACTATAATTAAAAATAAAATATATGCACAGATCAGCGATGGATTTCCTAAAACACAATCATGTTAGCAGTTGTGTGTTCTATCAAATGAACAGGTGAAAGTAGATAAACTGTTGCTGTCTTCTATGCCAACTTAAATTCAATAAAGCAACCATTTTGCCTACAATATAAATTACATTTTATTGCTTTGTGTATTACAGTTGGGAAACATTTACCAGTCACAAAGCTGGCCATTGCATTGATCCAACAAGTGGATTTGCCTAATAAAAATTGGTAAAAGCTGAGATGTTGATTTAAAAAAAACCAAACCGGGATTGGAAGGTAGTTAGATTTTAGCGCTCTGAGCTGAAGCAACTAGAACAATCTCCTCTTCCTTCGTTTCTTTTGTTGAGTTAGCAACATTTGGCTACATCACATTGTAGTACATTTGAAACTATTGTACTTGAGCTGTATCAGATTTGGCAACAATTATCTTACTGCAGCATGTATCCGTATGTGCTGGGGTGTCAAATCTTTCTTTACAGGTATGCAGACTGGAGACTAGTTGCCAATCAGTTAGTGCACCCTATGGTCTTAGTTGAAGCAGGGCACAGACAGTCCCAGTGAATCATGAATTCACCTGTGTTCAGCAAAGTAGTGGGACATACCCACATTGTCTCTTACAATTTTTTTTGCCTTTTGCCCTTGCTGTAGTTTTGGTTTTAAAAACCCAAATCAGTGGAGCATATGAAAATCGTTGCCCAAATGTGTTTTGGGGGTGGTACAAGACTATAGTGTTCTTTATTGTTATTCTCACATTAAACACAATCAGCTGTGGTTTAAATGGCTCCAGATACTATCTTAAGCTATTATATTGCTTTCTTGCTTTTTCTATTACTACAGTGTGAATGTAGTAAAAGGTAGCCAACACAGGCTGTAGAAATGTCTGAATACAGTAAATTACAGTTATATAGGAAGGGGGCTTAGTGTTCGCTATCATCTTGGGACTACCTAATAACCATAAGAAATCCACTTAAGTGAATGAACCACAAGTTGCCAATGGTGTGAAATCAGACATGGTTTTATTATTTTCCACACACAACAAAAATAAATATGTCATCATTTAATAGCCTTCTTTAAAGTTTTTATGTTCTCCTTTGATTATAGCCAACACCTTAATATTCTCTATCTTTCCTTTTAATTATCATATTAAGTCAAAGTGTTAAGTTTAAGTATCTTTGACTTAAGTCAAAGTTAACAAGGTATCTACAGTGTCATATTTTAAAATTTAATTACCCCATCTGTAGTCTTCCTTCTCTTCTTTTTAGCTGGGACAAAAGACTTGCTATTGACTGTCCAACTCCAGAAGACTTTGTAGTGATGGACTGGAATGTCAGGTTCCTCTGGAAGATCCCAAATAATCTTGACACTTACACTTCCATCACTGTTCACTGTTGAGTTGGCAATTCGGAGATTAGATGGCGCTGGTGGAGCTGATGGGTCTGGTGGGGGAGAAGTAAAGTTAAGACGGCAATTTGTGTTGCTTTGTACATATGTAAGCATCCAAATGTGCATACCAAGCTACAAGATACGTGAGTTTCAGGCAGCGCAATCACAACCTGGTTTTCTTGCTGCTTCAGATGTGTGCTATATTGATATAAACTGAAAACTCAATGAAATATTCATTTGAAAATAAAGTTAACATACACAGTATGAATACTTACAAAAAATGAATTACAACCACTTAAAAATTAGGTAATTACAGAAAATCTTCGTGAGAGAGGTAAACTTTATAAAAAAAACCCAGTTTAATGGCAAGGAATCATGGGAATGGTTTTCTTTTGAAGGTGCTGAATAATTATCTGCCTTTAATAGAAGAAGAATCCCCCTTTGCACCTTTTGTCAAAATCAAAGAAAGATATTGGCTCCAAAGCAGTGTGTATACTAATATTATGGTAACAGGAGAGTGCCACATTGTTTAAAAATGCATTTGCTAGAAGAAATCTTTTGATACTCCTGATGTTTTATTATTATTATTCATTTATACCCCAACCTTTATATGATCAATCTTACTCAGATTGATTTACAAATAAAAATGTGTCCCCGAAAATTAGAAACAATGTTAAACAATAGGAAACAAATGAACAGAAGAATGATAAAACACGCTGCATATCATTCACACAGTGTGTGTGTGTGTGTGTGTGTGTGTGTGTGTGCATCCTTCTTTTTGAGCTACTACTTAGCACTGAGTGAACCATCACTGTAGCACATATTAACTGTTTTCTGCAGTTATTAAAAATAGAATTGAAAATGAACATTATCTCAAAAGTGTAAGTCAAATGAACCCAATTCAAGCCAGAAGAAATGTTATTGTATTTAACTGAACATTTAAAAATAGACATTGACATTTGCTTATTTAATGCACAGTTCACTTAATTTTTTTTTGTAATCCTATATAATAATGTGCAAGTGTCTCTGCATCCAGATTCCCTGTGTCCCTGTGTCCGCGCTACTGCGCATGTGCCCCACGGACAAAGGGACTGGACGAAGAGACTGCATGCGTGTGCGCTTCCCCCCCCCGCCTCCTCCAACCGCCCCTCCCGGCCGGACACCGCCTCACTGCAGGGCACGTCGGGGAAGCGAGGGTGGAGGCCAGCGGAGGTGAATGGGGGGAGGAAGGGCGCCTTTGAGGAGCCCGGTCCGGCTCCCGATGCCGCCAGGGCAGGGAAGGAGCCTCTCCTCCCCAGCGTAGGTCCCGGGGTTCGGGCAACCACTTCTCCGAACCCCAGGATGTCTCCTTCCTGTCGGCGGCTGGGGGAGAGGAAGGAAGGAGGAGAAAGGGCTGCTTTCTCCTCCTTCGTACCTGTCCCCCTGCCACCGACAGGAAGGACAGGTCCCGGGGTTCGGGGAAGTGCTGAGCAAGCACTTCTCCGAACCCCGGGATGTTCTAGCGCCCGTTTACTCAATGGGCTGAATTACACTAGTGGTAAATAAGATGCCAAATACACTGTCCATGGCCAGACACATTAAGTTTATCAAATAAACTCCAAGATTAATGAGTTCACTGAAAAATCCTCTCATTTGTGGTATACAAACAGACACAACTACAATGAAGGAAGACAGGACTTCCTATTTAAGGATTAGTAGATATGAAATAATTAATTATCATGGGAGAAAATTGAATTGTATGTGCTTCCATCTTGACAAATACCAGTCAAAGTCCTGGGTTGTAAACACATCAAATTTATAGCTGTGTTTTGTTCAACACTTCTGAGCAATGTAAACATTACTTGCATGATTTGGGGGGGGGGAGGTAATGCTTACTTCTCAAAACAGTTTAGCTGTCTTATGATAGTATTCTTTCTTTCTTTTTTCCTCAGGCAAACTGCTGTGTTTTGGAAAGAGGAGACAGGCAATTGTTGTCTTGCCTCTAGTTTCCTTTCATTTGCCTGCGCTTCTGTTGAAGATTAAAATAGGTATATGCCTTTACACTTTCCCAGCACATCCTGCTTTGTTTTTCTCTCCTCACAGCCTGCAGAAAGCATAGAGGGAAGGCAAGCAAGGCAAGGCACAGAATGACTTATGAAATAGCCAAGACCATGCCCACCACTAGAAAAGGGCTGCGCTGATAAGAGGTTTACTGATCTGGCAAGAACAGTAGGGTTAGACATTTCCATAGGAGCCAACTCCATAGGGTCTGAGTTCCCTTTGCCCCGCCCCATAAGATATTTGAGGGGGACAGCCCCCCAAAAAAACGATGGGCATTGCCATTTAAATGGTGTCCATGTGCTGTATCTTGTAATTGATTATTTGGAGACGGGCTTGCCTGCCCCCACCAATATTTTATTCGAGTTGGCAACCCTGTGTTTAATCTGTGCCAAGACAGTACTAGAGTCTGTCATGTGTAGTTGTTGGTAGACCGTATCTTCTATAAAACTTGAATACCTAATCTTACAGTCTTGGCATTCAGTAATAATGTATCAGCTTTCCAGTCCACAAATCTGCCCCTTCATTCACCATCTCTAAACCCAATATGGATGGGCATATTTGTATGAGGTAAAGGCCTGGCATTAGAGTGTGAAAAGCATGCACAATATTTGTTTGAGTGATACTGTTGCATGTTACGTTACCATCAAGTTATGAGGCTATTTGGCATACCTATTCTATGTGAAGGAATTATACTGAATATGTTTGGGTGTTCACAGATGCATATTTGTCTTTTTTAAATTCAGTCCTTGGTGGTCAGTTATGTAGTCAAGGCAAACAATAAACAGATGGGTTTTGGTTTAGCTCACAGAGCTATCCTTATTGTGAACAAGCCTTGGACTAAACAATGTGACAGATATAACACCTTTCACTTCCAGAAAGCAATAGCCTCTGAGTCAAGATTAACATCACACTTGCAAAATACTGCAAATACAGCATTTGGCTAACAAACACCGAACAAACTATGCCCATGAGGTATTTGTTTCTGTCCTTAATCAGAAAGCTTCATTACAACTTTAAATCACGATTCCAGTTCCTTTTCCAACCTAGACTTCAAGTTTTAACACAGCTTCACCAAGTCTATGGAAACTTCAAACAGAAGCCGAAGACATTGTGGTTTGAAATCAAAGATGATCAGTCTAGACAAAGAAGAGCCTTTTCCAAAAGCAAAGCCAAACTCTGCCTACAGGGTTTTGTCTTGAGCCATGGTTTAGTTTTAGTTTTATTAAAGATCAACAGTTGGATACTGATTATATAGCAAAAAAAAATACTATCTAGGGCAGGCATCCCCCAACTGTGGCCCTCCAGATGTTCTGGCCTACAACTCCCATGATGCCTAGCTAAGAGGACCAGTGGTCAGGGATGATGGGAACTGTAGTCCAAAACATCTGGAGGGCCAAAGTTTGGGGATGCCTGATCTAGGGGATAGTCCTGACCCAAAATTTTACTGTTGGGATGCCTCTTGGTGTAAATTTGAAGGCTGGTGCTTTACAGCTACAATATGCTACAGTAGTACACAACCCAGTGGACTCAGTTAGGGTGAGGATGGAGTGATCTCTGCACTAATAGGTGCAGACATGCAAGGTGTTTTAGTCTATGCTAATCCTCTAGTTGCAGACAACTGACAGAGACAACAGTGCAGACTAAGTTGCCTACACAGCCAGATGAATGTAGTCAGTGTTAGGGAAACCCAATCCAGGAGTTTTTTACCTTCTCATTTGCTAGAGTGTCTAGTAAGTAGCCAAATAAAATCATCTGGTAATGTCTCAAAGGGCCACAACTATGGTGGAGGTGCCCTGGCTATAGACGTAACAAGGCAACATTACCCCCATTTGGACAGGTAAGTATAGGTTGTAGTTCAGCTTGCTTGCAATAATTCCTGAGTAGGTCTCCACAGTGAGTGGACAGAGCTGTGGCAAGTTGTCTGATAGCTTAAACCAGGCATCCCTAGACTTTGGCCCTCCAGATGTTTTGGACTACAATTCCCATCTTCCCCGACCACTGGTCCTGTTAGCTAGGGATCATGGAAATTGTAGGCCAAAACATCTGGAGGGCCGCGGTTTGGGGGTGCCTGGCTTAAACTGAACTCTCAACACAGGCAATAGGTGAGAAGTCATAAAGGCTTAGGTAGATTTAACATCCAGATGTGAGGTCTTGACATGTATTGCCAGGCAGGTTGAGGAAGAAAATGATATAAAGCAGAGTCACCCCTGATTCCTGGCACAGGCTGCCCTGAGAATCCATGACCTGCCCGAGGCCACTAAAAATTACCACTGAAAATGTATCACATCTGGATGAACATTAGTGTTGCATATTTAACTAGGGAGCATATTTAAATGGTGAGAGAAAAGAAAGAGAATAAATGAATTCATTCCACAACGTGTGCCATAGGGGGAAAGTACATAAGAATCTGGAAAACTCATTTTCAACTGTGAGTGTAACTGCAGGTTTAGCTATAAATTCAAAATCCTTTTACACTTTAGATGAGAGTGCTTTTCTCTTCAAATTTAAGGTGGGATCACCCACGGCTCTCTCTTTTTTTAAAAAAAAATGTAAACTTTTTAAAGGACCATTGAACCTGAACCACAGAAAAGCTTCCAATTATTAAACAGCTTCATGGCATATACAAAGGGATACCCTTTGCCCACTGGAATTGGCACATACAAACCAGCTGTGCAACAAAAGAAAAGAAAATTCATTGGCCCCAAAGGAACAGCAGAGAGAATTTTATTGCTACCAGTGGGAGTCTGTTCCGCTTTTACAAACACTCTGTGTATGTGTATGCATGAAATCACAATACAGCATGGGCACTTATGTCCTGTGAAAACAATACTCCCTGCTTCACTTACTCCTGATTTTGTAGGAAATGCTAACACCATTCACCTTAGGGAAGAAAATCCGTTTCCAACTTTTGGACAAGAATACGTATCTGTTCGTTGATAGGACATAATTTTGGTTCTGCTACCATGGCATTGTACCAGCGTTCAACATAGTGCAGAGAAAACTAAACAGATTTAAGGTCACATTTAACCTTACAACTAATCTGCAGGTATGTACCCAACTCTCAGTGCTGTGTGTGTCCTTTTCTTATTATAAAAGTCATCTTGCCAAATGGCAAAACGCATGCCTGATTTCTGGGATGGAGTTGCTTTTTCAACATCCCCACCAGCTTTTTACTCAAGTCAGTACTCAAGTCCCAAAAACCATGTACAAAAATTGTGCTGTCACAACTAGCTTTAAAGCACATGCATCTTCCTCTTCATTCTATCCATTATGTTTCTCATCATTTTTCTACAAGTGCTGTATTCCCACATTTATTTCCAGGTAGCTGAAAGCTGTTCTCAAAAGCAGTGACTAAAGGCAATTCACTAGATGTGAATGGGGTGAGGGGAAGACACACCATGTACAGTATGCCGCTTTGAAAGAAATGTGGGATAAGTAAATGAAAATCTGAGACAGGCGGATGTAAAGTAACTCTACCAGGAGCTTATTGTGTCATCTGTAAGGAGATATGTCCTCCCTCTTGCATCAATTGAAACAGAATGAAGAGGTAGTTGCTACTTGAGTGTATAGACATAAATGTACTGATCCAGAACTCCTGTACAGATTCAGATACCAGGGCTGTCCGGCGCCCCCCCCCCCTGTTTTTTGCCCCTGACAGCCCCGCGCCACCCAGCCTTCCCCTAGAGCCGGCCCTCTCAGATACTGTATAACCCAAAACATTAAGCACTGGACAAAGATTGCATCCAAAATGTGAGGGGCAACATATTTCATTCAAGGAGAAATGCATGCAAATATATCAATGTCAACTGGATACTGTTAACCACAAGTACAGTAGAGTGTTCACTGCCTTTTGCTGCAACTATAGTTCTTGAGATAAGAGCAATAAGAGCAATGCAGTGTTATCCAGAAATTTTAAGTATGCTTAGATTCCATTAGGTTTCAGTCAATGGCGCTTACGTACACAGTTAAGAGCTTGAACCCCAATGACTGCAATGGGAGTCAAGCATGCTTAACTCTATCTAGATTGCACCCAATACCATAAAATACAAATTTAGCAGCAACCAAAAAAAAGCATACTAACATCGCATAAAAATTATTGTAATGAATTTCTGAACCTCTTAACCATATTGTATAGGAAATGAACTGCTAAGATTTCATTTTGTTAAAATTTGCCAAGTTCACCTTCACCTATGAAGAAAAACGTCAAGTATTTCAATGACAATGAAAAAGCTGTCAATAATTTTTTTATGAAAGATTAGGTTAACCTTAATGAAGCAAACAAATGAACAGCCCTTCCTGCAAAGTTATACCTCTTTGTGTCTTAATTTAGAACAAACAACGATATACAAATCCTGAAAAATTGATAGGGCTTGTAACTTTCAACTGTTGGAGCACCTGAACCTACCATTTCTGAAAATTAAGCTCATCTTAGAGCAAAACATAATTCTGCTATAATTCTTCAATTATGTACAGCTGCTTTTTTAAAAGCATATTGCAAAAATGTGTATAACCAGCTCTATAAGCTATCACATGGGCAAAGGAGATGGGTTTGCAAAAACACTACTACTACTTCTCATAGTACAATATATATGCAATAAATACCAACACACACTGGTATCCTACATACACCTGTATGCATATGAGAATGAAGCATTATGTTGCTCACACACAATAGTGATAGTCTGTGCCTGTCAACTGTCATTAAGAGCAGCTGTATCATTTAGTAAATATTAAACAAAAAGGAAACTAAAACACAACCCTGTTTCTTTCTCTTATTTGATGAGTTCCAAGTTGTCATTAAACTAGAAAAACAAGTTCTGGCCTGACTCAAGTTGGTATCCGTATATAAATAAAGCCTATGTTGAAAGCAACTTATGATAGAATACACAAGTTTATCTGAAGAAGTGTGCATGCACGCGGAAGCTCATACCAATGACAAACTTAGTTGGTCTCTAAGGTGCTGCTGGAAAGAATTCTTTAATTTTGTTTCGACTATGTCAGACCAACATGGCTACCTACCTGTAGCTAAGTTTATCTCTGTCAATCTTACTAAATACAACTGTTGTAGATCCATAGCTGCCAAGTTATCCCTTTTTTAAAGGGATTTTCCCTTATGCTGAATAGGCTTCCTCGCGAGAAAAGGAAAAACTTGGCAGCTATGTGTAGATCTAAAAGCTGTATTACAAAATTGGCTACGTTAATGTACCTGTGAATGACATGAACAAGTCAGAAGCAATTGTTAATTGTAGAATCCAGATTGCTTTTCATTAAATATGTTATTTAGCAATCCTTAGTACTCCAGTTTACTAACAGGTATTTAAGCCCTATTTGGGAATTAATAACTCCTGTGTCTGACGAAATTGGAGGAAGGAGCAGGGGTCCCCTGCCGCTCTCTTGACACCCGCATGTATTTTGTGAACCTCTTGGGGAGGGGGCCCCAAGAAAACTTTTTCACATACCGCTATATGTGTGAAGGTGTTCTCCTCAAACAAAGCATTCATAGTTATTAAATCCAAATGAAATATGAATGGGATCTTTCATCTTTGTTTCAGATTGCACATCCCCAGTAATTATGGAAGCATTGTTGATTTGGGATTGTATTCCATGCTGATACTTCAGCATATATGTTATTGTTAAGGTATATGGCTGAATATACCTTAGTCGGACACGACTAAACGACTAAACGACAACAATGGCTGAATAAATTCATTTGTTTTAACAATTTGTTTATTTTATTTATTTATTTTAAAGAGAGACTGTTTAATCTGTCTGATGCCATTTTAAAAAGCAAAAAAGACAGTGTGGGAATCATTAAAGGAGCATGGTAACATCAAACTTTGCTGACAGTGCAAGCCTTTATTACTCCCACTAAACTTCACCTAAATTTTATCCTGGTTGAGGCAGCAGAAAGGGAATCTGTTCATTTGTACTGCATCCCATTCTGCGACAACAGAGCCTGCTAACACTAAAGGAATGAGAAACCTATTAACACTTCCTAGTGTCTATTGATAGGTTCTCACATGCTTTTCAGAATGTGATATTCACTACATGAAAATAAATCTACTATGGGACAGCAGAATTATGCTTTCAGATTTTCAAAAAAAAATCATTTTGCAGTTGTGAAAGAGGAAATAGATTATAAAATGTCAGCCTTCAAATAGTATTGACACCAATGTTTTTTAATACACATATTAACCAATTTTTTTAAAAAAATTGTGGTACCTTGGCTGGCTGGCATATTTATATGTTTAGGGAGGCTTTTAATGTTTAATAGATTATTTTATTTTTCTGTTGGAAGCCGCCCAGAGTGGCTGTGGAAACCCAGCCAGATGGGTGGGGCATGAATAATAAATTATGATTACACACACACACACACACACACACACACACACACACATAAACATACATACAATGGCACATACACACATACCCTAAAGGTCATCATTATTTCACAGCATATAAAAATTTGCTTCCTTTGAGAAGTTAAAAATTAATAGCAGCTAATCTCTATAAATTGTAAGAATGGAGCCACTCTAAGATACTATAACTGAGGAAGTAATTGCAACTTTGTCCAATAATTACTGCTGGTTGTTTGCAGGATTTTAATAATGTTTGTGTTAAAAACACTTTAAATGTGTTGAGTGAATTGGCCATGGACTCAAAAAACATCTTGTTGGACCACCAGCACAGTCACACAACCATTTGAGTTTAATGTAACACTGAATTGAATATAATAAGGGTTTCACGTAATACGTAATAGCACTATTACCCTATCCGAACATTTGTAGCAGTACACCTTAAATGAAACAGGTACACACACACACACACACACACACACACACACACACACAATAAGCATTAAGGTATTATTTGCAGAGAGACATTGGGGCTTTTCCTTTTGGATCTTGCTTATGAACTAGAGGAAGCTGGGTGGCTCATGTTAAGGCCTAGACCAGGCATCTCCAAACTGCGGCCCTCCAGATATTTTTTCCTACAACTCCCATGATCCCTAGCTAACAGGACCAGTGGTCGGGGGAGATGGGAATTGTAGTCCAAAACATCTGGAGGGCCAAAGTTTGGGGATGCCTGGCCAAGACTAATTCAGTAACTCTAGTGTTTTTAAAGCTTAGTGGGTTATTAAATGTTCCTAATTTAAAAGAAAAGAAAACCAGAATTTACACACATTAAAGAAAGTATGTCTTAATTTTTTCCAGAGCAATTGTTTATGTGTGAATACGTGATTATGCCATGAAACGTGATTGGAAAATAAATGCAACATACAATGAGACAGAAATGCTGCATCCTAGTAACAGCACAAACAGAAGCAAATATGAGACGGAAATAAAATTCTAAATGTTCAAAAACTGTTTTCTTAAAATGACAAGAAATCAGAATCACTAGTAAAGCTCAAAAATAAGCCAAACTCTATTAGACACTGACCGGGCCAGCAGATAAACAGTCTCATATTAGTTTTCACATTTGATGTTCCGTGTTGCACAAATGCAAAAAGAAATCTCAGTTGTTATTACTAATGATAATGTTCAAAGAAACTGAAATGGGAGGCCTATTCATTACAGCATTGCTTGAAGGCTCAATGGCACCTTCAAAAAGAAAATGATAAACTACCTTGAAGCCATTCATAAAGGCAATGATTCAATGCATGAAGAATCACCTGTTGGGAAGTTGTAGCCACAGAAACAGAGGGTTGGGTTGCATTCCAAATAAAGACAGATGTGCACAATGTTGACACCAACCTTTCGAAGAGCGGAAGTGTTTGCTAGGAGCTGTGAAGCCTCTAGTTCCATGCACGTTAATGGCAGCCACTCGGAATTGGTACCACCTGCTTGGCCTGATGTCGGACAGTTGTATTCTCTCCTCTGTAGTCTGCAGTAGGAAACCAGGTTAACACAGAGACTTAGCTTACTCTGAGTGAATCCTGTATTCACTTATACTTTGTTTATTCAGGAAGGCGGAAGCCTTGGATCATGGTTACCCCTTCTTCATATCCTTAGGTGCACAAAAAATGACTTTATGTCAAGCGACTCTTTGTTTATTGAGTCTTTCCTGTGCTACCTGATAATGGGTGGAATTCAAAGTAGCACTAAGAAGATCACTCTGTCAGCACAAGCTTGCCACATGGAGCAATTTCCATTCCCCCCCCCCCCAACACACACACACATGTGCTGTTCTCAGAGTTCTCCTGACCTTGCAGTGCCAATTTGGGGAGGCATAGCAGGAAAGAGGGAGGGAGCCCCATTGTGCTAGAAGGACTTGCTGCTCTGGCTCCAATTAGTGCAATGATTTAGCTGAATCAGGTCCTTAATTTAACTAATGTTTCTACAGATTGAACCTGGGACAGTCTGCATGTAGAGCAAGTGAACTACCACTGAACTATTTCAACCATGTGAACTTGTGAACCAAAGATATAGGTTGGATCTTCATTAGTAATTTCGCACCACACCATTTTGTATGACTAGCTGTATTTCACTCCTTCATGGAATGTGTTCCTTAGGTAACGCAACATTAGGGTTGCCATATTTCAAAAAGTGAAAATCCAGACAAAAAAGCAGTTGATCTTTTTTTGTGAAATCTTAAATAAATAAATAAATAAATATTGAGTTTTTGAGCTATTTTTAATGAAAGTCGCCAAATCTATACTACCAACATGGGCTGCCATATGGCCAGATTTTCCCAGACATTTAAGCAATTTCTACCTGGACACTTTTATGAGGGCTGAATACCACCTGTGTCCGGGAAATTCTAGACGGATGGCAACCCGATGCAACACCAAGAACATTTATTTGCCATAGATGGGAATTTAACTTAACTTCTTTTAGAGATTCCCTATATAGTAGATGAAAAAAGTTTTTCTCTCTGAGCTACCTTCAGTCCATCAACTGTAAAATGGAACATATCCCAGTATTTGATGCATCAGATTAACAAAGATATGCCTCTATATGCAAGCCTAAGCAACACAACATTGAACAATGCATCTATGAATGAATACCAGGGATCAAGATTTTTGCTATACAGTACTTGTTTTTGGCAAGTGAGAGAAGATCTCTCCCAACCCCGGAGTCATGAAACAGAACTGGAGGTGACTTCCACCCCTCAAAGCCCAAAAGCTCAGCAGAAGTCTGGAATTTTTATTGGCTCTGTGCTTGTCAGACATATCAAGCCTCCAGCTCCTGTCTCCAGCTGCAGGCTTCCCTCTGTGTCTGATATTTGACACCTAACAGGCACAGAGCAAGCCAATGTTTTCCCACCTTGGAACTGAAGTCAGGAGTTCCATGGCTTGCCCCTGCACCTGGTGAGTCTTCTGAGTCCCCAGAAAGCACAGAGTCAAGGCAAACCATTGACTCCTATCTTGCTCTGAGCTTAAGAGGACCAGAGGCTTCTTTTTAAATTGGCAGAAACAGTCATCTAAGCTTAACCCTGGAAAGAGGAGCAGCAATTTTTCTGGAGCTCGCTTCACTTCTTGGTGTAGCAGAAGTCTAGATTAAAGGCTGCGATTTGGAGGAAGTGAGTTTTGGGACTACAAATTCATAGCTGTCCACCAAGACCAGCCAAAAATATTTCAATGCCTGATACTCAGGATGAATGGCCTGAAAATAATGCAGATTTGTGTAGAAAGGACTAACCTGAGCTACAGTTTGCCAACTGGTAGCATCGTCCTCGCTGGGGTGAATCCCATAGTTCCATCTCCTTTGCACCACATAAAGCACAGGCTCAATAGAGATATTGAATTTTGAAGACCACTTCACCTCCAGCTGTCCAGATTGAAGTTCACTGAATTTTAATTCTTTTCTGGGTTTCAAAGGGACACCTGAAATGTAAGTGATGCATGCAAAGAAGCTGTGTGTGAGTAAATTTGTGGATCAACTATTTACTATTTACAACTATTTACTACTACAAAATTAATAGCCCAAAGAGATCTATCCTCATTATCATATGCTTTACCTTACTTTATCTCCAGTGACTAAATCAGAACAGAAGCATATTGATGAGTCATACTACAAGCCATCCCAAGAGTTGCAAACAGTGCCTGTGGTTGCAATGACATCTTCAAGGGCTTCCATTAGTGCCCACAAAGCCTCTGAGCCACCTCACACAGTCATGAGGTGGTCAAGATGGTTACCTATTTCCCCCAAGAAGTATGTAGAGCTTAAGGAGGAAGCTTTAAGAGTAATGCTGTTTCTTTCCCACTTCTTCCTGTAGCACTATGTGATTTCAAGGCTCAGATCAATTCTACTGAATCCCACCTTTACCCAGGTTGCTTGGGAACCAGTGAACTGTGCACCCCCAGAACTTGTTGAAAAATCTAAATGTTCCCATTGGTGACCCCCCTATTCCAACACAGTTGTTTGATTAGTAGTAGTGGTGAGTTTACAAAATGAAACCAGCTATTTAATTCCTCCAGGTGATCCTTTCTGCAAAGAAAGTCAAGACTGAAGCAAGCTCTTTGCAGATGCGGCCACTTATAGCATCAAGCAGCCATTTCTGTGATCATGATGGTTGCAAAAGGCATCACCATACTACCGTAGGAAAGCAGCTGCTAGCTATTACATACTGTTTCACATTGGGAATTCTCTTCAGAATGTGGTACCTATAGAAGGGTTTTCAAGGCACTGGGGTGGAATAAAGCCAACGTCTGGGTGATAATCTAATATATAGGTTAAATGGGGGGCGGTGGCAGAACTCATGTAAGTCTTAACAAATTTCTATGTAATATTGTTAAATGACACATCAATCTTTAGAGAAAACTAAAGGTTCAGTCTTGACTTCAGAGTATGGAGTTCTAAAATGGACTGCGCATTCAGTACAGCAAACATAGAAGCGCAATCAGTGAAAACTGTAATTGAAACAAGATTACTGTTTTCACTGACTGCTCTGTGTTTGTCGTAAAATTCTCATCATCATCCTTTGCACACCCTTATCCCACACATAATATGGTTCCCTGCACACTTTCCACACGATTGGCTGCCACTTGTGAGGAAGGGCACAACACTGTACTGTAAGTTCACAGGTAAGTCTACTTACATCTTGCAAAAATTTGAGAATCCCTTAACAGTTACTGGTTTTAGCAGCTGCTCCACATTTATCATAATAGGCAGTTCTGCTTCCAGAGAGGTCAAGCTGGAATTTCTCTCTCCCCTCCACTCCCATTTCTTGAAGTGACTGCAGATTTAGAGGACTGTTTGAGATTTACACGATGCACTTGAAAAAAATCCCAGCTTAGTTTATGACTTTGGCAAAATATGAGGTTTATTGTTTCGACTTCTACACTTCTATGGATAAACAAACCACCTTTCCTAGAGATCGAAAAACAGACCCTTTCTCCAAGTGTTTCAATGTATTACACAACACACAAGAGAGAGAGAGAGAGAGAGAGAGAGAGAGAGAGAGAGCCCTAAAGTTGCCAAGAATAAAGTATATCATCAAAAGCTCATACATTTATTTCTGGATATCACTAGATAGCCACCAGTCTTTGCACACTGCAACTAATATTGCTTAAGAATGATATTTCTGCTTTATGCATTTGAAAACCCATGCTTAATTATTATGTATAATAACCCTCCAATCTGCATGCTGGGAAACCTTCCATCTGTTTTACATTAGGGTTCGTTGGATTCACTTGATTGGAACTAACTTAGCCCCCCTGGTGGCTGTAATTGTGTTCAGATGGTTCTCATGAGCGCAAGCAGAACATAGCACAAGTGCATTTTGGAATATTCCAATACAACCAGAATAATCCATTTCAAGTCCAGATGTACATTTGCAGTCATTCAGAAATGTGCTTTTTATTAGATAAAAAGATTTGTATCCATCATTGAAGCACAAATTAGTCCTCTGAACTCCAGATTTCTTGGCTTTTGGAAAAATGTGTACCTCTTGGCCTTTTACTGGGTTAATACCCAGGTAGGTTTTATTTCTTATCTCCCCCCTGCCATTATTTATTTTATTTTTTTACATGCAGAGCTGCCGCTGTGGAAACACTGTTGTCCACCATGTAGACTTAGCATTAAATGGTGACAGGTTGGGCTGAACTTCCACAGTAGGCAGTATTCAAAAGAACATCAAAGGGTCACTAGCTTAGAGTCTAAATTTAGATCCTACAAACCTGTGTGGCAGCTTGAGTAGCAGCACAGAGAACACAAATCAAGTTCAACACACCAGTGCTCCTCAGTAAATTATAAGAACAAATATAGGTTTGATGCATTAAGAGGAGTTAAGTCAGGTTCTCCAACAACAAATAGGTAAATAGATCTCCTTTTAGCCACTGCACATATTATCAAGATTTGTAATGCCTTTGTAAGTTACAGTAGTTTGAACACAATGACTAATCATGCTTCTAGCAACAGAGAAAAGATTGGGGGGGGGAATTGATGCACCAGAAGTGCTTAGATAGGACAGTGAGTATGAAATCCCATGTACTAAATTGTATTCTGTAGGTAGGCATGCGGCTGGAAGAATTATGAACCTCTATTTCATTTCCTCCAACCCCTTTCCCATTCTCCAACACATTTTGCACTCCTGCTACAATATGCAATAGACTACTTTTATTTGCCATGGGGCTCCAAAATAAACGCCTACAAACAATCTCTACCTTTGTATAAGTTTTTGGGTACTTGGCATGTATGCCCACATCCATTGGAACAGCATTTTTTCACACCAGAGCATTCGCTGTCAGCCTCACAGCTTTCAACACAGGCAGCCGCAAAGCCGCTGGCCTTCTCGGGTGCTGGGCAGTCTCCTTGCTTCACCGACAAGATGTATTTGAGGAATTCGCAGCTAGTTAAGCATTCATAGTTCTTCTTGGGGAAAAGAGGCTAAAGGGAAAACAAGAAAATTGTACCAAGCCTTCAGTAGGATTTATCAAATATTGCTGAAATATTTCCAAGATGTTGCTGAAAAGATAATTCAAATTACAGGCAGTAGCTGTCCAGCAGAGGTCTCCTGACCTGCTGTTGCTTGCATTTCTGCTGCTTGACAGAAGGCATAGAGGGAGTGGCAGCAACAAGGTTGGCATGGGGCAAATTCAATAGTGGCACTACCACTGGTGCAAATATACCACATCAACATCCTTACTGCCTCCCCCTACATCGTCTGGTAAGCAGTGGCATGGGGAGTCAGGTGAGCACCACTGCCCTACCCCCACCAACTGCTACCAATTACAGGTCTAGCTTTGAGAATTCATATAGATTTATAACCTCTGAACAATAGCTGCAAACTCTTCCATATAAAGCTTTCCAAAAGGTTATTCCATAGCCACAAATCACTGCAGAATGGATGGCTACATTGCAAACTATTTGCAAATGAGTATATGGAAATTTATTTCATTCTTCTTGGGCCAGAGCTTTGTATTTCATTCATATACAGTACAAGAAGCAAAAATCCAACTGCTTTTCCTATGAAAAGGGAGCTTCAGGAGCAGAAAAATAGCAGGAGGAACAGAAAGTGCTTAATCCTTGATCTGCTCTGCCCCCTAAGCCACTTCCTGCTACCCACTCACTGTGGCTCCTGACACAGACATGTCTTTGAAACTCTGAAGAGGGGGAGGACCAGAAATGAGTAAGAAAAGGATGAAAAATCATTTCCATGTTCCAACCCTCATCCACTGCAGCTCTTCCCTGTGGAAAAGCAGCAATCAAGTTTGTGATACAGATGCTTTGTCCATAATGTGGTCTTAGTTCAGTGTTTGCTGTTTTGCACATTCTATCCCATTATTTCATACATTCACACTCACACTGCAAAAGCCCTAGAAACACACTTAAGCCTTCATTTTGTGCCTTAGTGAAATATCACTAATCAACAATAAATGTACAGCATTTGTTCTTACAGTAGAGCTCAGAATACCTCCATTCTGATTGTATAGAGAGAGAGAATTCACCTTATATCATCAGAGATTGCAGTCTGGTTGCCTTTCTATGGCAGCCATGGGCTACAGTGCCTGGCAGAGCTACCGTAGAATGATCATCCATGGAAAACAGAGCCTGGGGAAGAACTCCAAGCTTGCTTAGCTTATTCTCTCTTTTGGAACTATGGTCATAGCTAAATGGTTGCATTCAAATATAATTCTGGGTAAGGAGATTGTGATTTGTGATTGTAGCTGACAAGGGCAGAGGTTAATAGAAACAAAATGCACCTGCTTTTGTGATTTATGTCTGTGATCAGAAATGGGCAGGTGTACATGTCTGGGTATGTGCCTATATAAAACATCACAAATTTTCAGCTACTTAATTAAAAAATCTTTTCTAGCCCCTTGAGGCATAATATGCCTTTGAACCTTCTGTTCTTCACCCTAGTTCACAGCTTATTTTGTCAGTGAACTGTTAAATGTGCAACTTTTTACTTCCAGCCTTTTAAGTTTCAAGCTTAGTTTCAAACTCAAAATAACTAATTAAACAGGGATATTAGCAGATCCTAACTGCAAGTGGGAAGTGTTTATTCTCCCTACTCAGCCAACTCCTTTACTCAATAAACATCTCACAAAATAACAACTTCATATTACACTTATAGCTCATCCTTGTCAAGCTCATCATTATTATTCTCATAGGATTCCAGAAGGGGTATTGTCACAGTGGCCGGAGTGGACTACTTCAGAGTAACGACGCTACGCAGCTCTGCATTTTATTCTTTTATTGGTGCTGCGTATTTACAGTGCTCAAGTCATTGCTATTTACACGGAGCGATGTTGTCAGTCGGTTTCAGAACCTCCTAATGGCTTTTGGCGCGTCTTTCTCCAACACAAAAGCTTTGGCAGACCCATCCTCTTGCCCCTCCTCTTCCTGCGTAATTCTGGAGTTGGAGGGATGGGTCTTCCCCCCTTGCTTGCCCCTTCCTGTCCCACCTGGGACCCTGGCTCCTCTACCTTGCCTGAGCCTCGGACACGACTTCCTGCTTCCCCACTGGAATCGGAACTCTCCCTGCTTTCCCCTTTGCTCGGGGACGGGCTTGAACTCAGGAGGGGAGGGACTTCGCGATATCCCCTGTCCCTCACATCCACCCCCCTCCCAAGCTCTCCTTCACCCCTCCCCAGGCCCCCCCCATGTGTCGGTGACGACTGGAAGCCTAAGAACTCAGTGCTCTCCGAGCCCGTTGGTGTGAATACCTCCCCCCAGTCCTGCGAGCCCCCCCCTTCCGCCTGGGCGGACGGGAATCCCAAAAAGTCCGTGGCGTCAGAGCTGGTGGGGGTAAAAACGTTCTGCCAATCTGCTCCTTCCTCTGACTGGGTGGATCTCGGTGACACCCATACCTCATCCTCTGGTTCCTCAAACTCCGCTTCCCAGCGCCATGGTGAGCTGCTCTCCCGTGCCTCCTCCTCCTCCCCCTCCCTTTCCATGTGCCAGGGCTTGGGTCTGTGGGGAAAGAGGGCGTGAAATTCTTCCACCAAGAATTCCTCCTGTATCTGAGTGGCTGGGACCCATTCATTCTGGGACGGTGGAGCATCCTCCCATGCCATGAGGTACTCCAGTCCCCCCACCCCCCACCTTGAATCCAGGATGGCCGTGGCCTCATTGAGTTGCTCCCTGCCTTCCCTCTCCCCCCCTCCCTCGGGGGTTTGTTCGCTGTCTCGGAGCCTGCTGCTTTCCCTGTACGGCGACAGCAGCGATCTATGAAACACTGGATGCACCCTCATGTCCTCTGGCAGTGCCAGCCTGTATGCCACCGGGTTTACCTGTTGCGTGACCGTGAAGGGGCCCAGCCTTTTGGGTGCCAGCTTTTTGCACCTCCCTCTGGTGGGAAGGCCCTCCGAGGACAACCACACCTTGTCCCCCACCCTGATGACCTCCCCTTGTCGCCTGTGGCGATCTGCCCCCTTTTTGTACGCTTCCTTGGCCCTCTCCAAGTGTTCTCTGAGCTGCTGGTGCACCGTCTCCAGTTCCTCTGCCCAATCCTCAGCCTGTGGGCCCTCCTCCTCCTCCTCCTCCCTCTCCCTCTCTGGGAAAGATCTGAGGTCGCGCCCGTAATTGGCCTTAAAGGGCGACACCCCTGTGGAGACGTGCACTGCATTGTTGTAGGCAAATTCTGCTAGTGGCAAGCGATCCACCCAGTCCGTTTGCCGCTGGCTGACGTAGCATCTCAGGTACTGCTGCAGAATGGCGTTGACCCTCTCCGCTTGTCCGTTGGTCTGCGGGTGTCTAGCCGTCGACAAGCTGACCTCCACCTGCAGGAGGTTCATGAGCCGCCGCCAGAACCTGGAAACAAATTGGCGGCCACGATCCGAAATAACCCTTAAAGGTAATCCATGCAGTCTGAAAATGTGATCAACAAACAGTTTGGCTGTCTCTTCTGCCGAGACTGCCCTGGCACACGGTATAAAGTGACACATTTTGGACATAAGGTCCACCACCACCAACACTGCAGTCTTACCCCTGGACGAAGGCAGATCTGTGATGAAGTCCATGGACACCACTTCCCACGGCCTGTGTGGTGTGGCTAAGGGCTCCAGCAACCCTGGTGGCGCTGCTCTGACCACCTTCGCCCGCTGGCAGGTGGTACAGCCCCTTACATAGTCTCGAACATCTTCCCGCACCCCTGGCCACCAGAAGTGTCTCATGACTAGGTGAGCGGTTTTGTCCCTTCCAAAATGCCCCGCTGTAGGGTTGTCGTGCATCTGCTTGAGGACCGTACGTCGAAGCTGGGTGGTGGGTAGGTACAGCGCACCCTTGTAGAAAAGCAGCCCTCTGCGTTCTGCAAAGTCTTTTGCCTGCTCCCTCCCCCCTCTCAGTTCTCTGAAGATGCGGTTGGCAAATTCATCCGCTGCCGTCAGTGCTGTGAGTTCTGCCTCGCTCACCACAGCTGCTCCGCAGGACCATGTCGACGGGGGGAAAATGTGCCTTGGGGCTGGTGGCGCCTCCTCCTCCATGTACTCTGGCTTGCGGGAGAGGGCATCCGCCCTGACATTCTGCTCCCCCGGGATGTAGTGGATGGAGAAGTTGAAGTTCGAGAAGAACTCTGCCCACCGTATCTGCCGCTGGTTGAGCACCCTGGCAGTTCTCCAGAACTCCAGGTTCTTGTGGTCTGTGCACACCTGGATGGGGTGCTCCGCGCCCACCAGGAAGTGTCGCCAGTGCTGGAACGCAGCGTAGATCGCAAGAAGTTCCCTATCAAACACTGTGTAGTT
The DNA here is from genome assembly GCF_963506605.1 of Zootoca vivipara. Taxonomy (NCBI): domain Eukaryota; kingdom Metazoa; phylum Chordata; class Lepidosauria; order Squamata; family Lacertidae; genus Zootoca; species Zootoca vivipara. The sequence goes on from NC_083279.1 coordinate 34,910,955, forward strand.
GCGTTCAGGCTGTGTCAGCTTCCTGGAGAAGAAGGCACAGGGTCTCCACTCCCTGTTGGCGTCCAGTTGCAACAAAATTGCGCCCACAGCTTTTTCAGAAGCATCTGTCTCAATGCGTAGGGGCGCGTCCTGCACCACATGGAACAGGTTTTGGTCAGAGGCGAACACTCTCTTGAGGCTTTCGAACGCTGCTTGCGCCTCTGGTGTCCACTTGAACTTCTGCTTGCCTCTCAGGCAGTCCGTGATGGGAGCCGTAACGCGAGAGAAGTTCTTGATGAACTTCCTGTAGAAGTTAGCGAAGCCTAGTAGGCGTTGGGCATCTTTGCGCGTCCTGGGGCTGTGCCAGTCCAGGATGGCCTGCACCTTGTCCTTGTCCATCGCCAGCCCCTTGTCTGACAGCTTGTAGCCCAGGAAGTCCACCTCTTTGGTGTGAAACTTGCACTTCTCCAGCTTCACATACAGGTGGTTCTCCTTCAGGCGTTGCAACACCTCTCTGACATCTTTCACATGCTGCACTGGGTCATTCGAGTAGATAAGGATGTCATCTAGGAAGACCAAGCATTTCCTGAAGAGGAGGGACCCCAGGACGTGGTGCATGAAGGCCTGGAAGCATGCTGAGCCCCCTTGCAAACCGAAGGGCATCACCAGATATTCAAAAGAGCCCAGAGGCGTGAACATCGTGGTTTTCCATTCATCTCCTTCCCGGATCCTGATCAAGTTGTACGCCCCCCTTAGGTCCAGCTTGGTGAAAATCTTGCCCCTGCGTGCCGCTGTCAGGAGATCATCCACTCTGGGCATGGGGAAAGCCACGGGCTCTGTCACCGAATTCAGCCGTCTAAAGTCCACCACAAGACGGCGCTGTTGCGTGTCTTTCTTGTCCACCCAGAAGACCGGGCTGCCCCCTGCTGCCTTGCTTTCCCTTATGAACCCCCGCTTGAGGTTCTTGTCGATGAAAGCGCGCAGATCCTCCAGCTCCTGGTCTGACATGGCGTACAGCTTGGCTGGGGGTATCGTCGCCCCTGGCACCAGGTTGATCTGGCAGTCAAAAGGCCTGTGCGGGGGTAGGTGGTCGGACTCCGCTTCGCTGAAGACCTCCTGCAGGTCCCAGTACTGCTTGGGTATTGCCTCACCCCCTTTGATATGCATGGTGGCCACCGTGGCTATCGGAGGCCCCTCCCCTGGTTGGTGCTGCATGCAATGTTCCAGACAAAAGTCTGACCCAAACGTGATGCACCTCTGGTGCCAACTGATGGAGGGGTCGTGGCGCGCCAGCCAGCTCATGCCCAAGACGATGGGGGGGTCTGAGATGGTGGTGACGTTGAACGCCAGTGTCTCTGAGTGCCTTCCCACCGTCATTCTCATGGGGGGGGTTTGATGTGTGATGGCCCCTCCCAGCAGCTCCCTGCCGTCAATGGTTGCTACGTGCAGAGGAAAATCCAACTGCAAAAGCTGGATTTGGTGCTCTTCTGCAAAGCTTCTCGAGAAGAAGTTGGCGGACGCCCCACTGTCAATTAAGGCGAGGACCGTCAGGGGATAGCCATTTGGGAGCGTTAGCGTCACTTCTAGAACCACTCCTGCTCTGGGAGGGGTGGGCTGGCTCTGCACCTCTCTGTGCGGGTGGGCGGGCTGGGGCTGTTGTCTGCTGACTGTGCCTGGCTGCTGCCCCTTGTCTCCTGCAGCCAGGCTTTCCCGTTTCCCTGCTGTGGTGCTGCGTCAGTGGGGGAGGGCACCACCGTTCCCGCCTTTCCTTGCCACTCCCTGCGATGTGGGCAGTCTCTGACGAGATGCTGGGGTGAGTTGCAGAGAAAGCAATTCCCGCCCCTTCCCTCCTTGCGTCTTGGCGCCGCTGGGGTTTGAAAAGCCCGCGCGCGCGCGCTATCAATCTGCATGGGCTCCTGGTCCTGGCTGGCTCCAGGCGTGGCCTGAAAGGGTTGTTGAGGGAGTGGCTTCTCCTGCGACCGTGGGAACCAAGCCCGCTTTGCGCGCGTCGCTTGCTTGTCGTTCCACCGGGATTCCTGCCTCACCCCCACCGCCAGAGCTGCTTTGCTCAGCTGATCCATAGTACTGGCCTTTGGACCTCTCGAGAGTTCATCCTTCACCTCCTCGCTCAAACCCAAGTAAAACGCAGCTTGCATGGGAGGCGAATCCAAAACCCACCCCAGTCTGTGCACCAGCATGGTGAATTTCGCCCAATATGCGCGAACTGTCATATTTCCTTGGCGTAAATTATGCAGTTCCTCCTTAGTCTGGTCCAAATGACTATCGGACGAATACATCGTCCTCAAACCTTCTAGAAATTGTTGGACATTTTTCATGCAAGGATTCTTGGTTGCGATTAATGGTCTTAGCCACTCCCTGGCTGCTCCGGTGAGATGTTCCACAATAAACGCTACTCTGTGCTCATCATCGGGGAACTCATTCTGGTGCAGCTCAAGAGCATACACGATCTCAGTCTCAAAGCCCTGAAACTCCTTCGGGTCTCCATTGAACTTGCTTACAAGGGTCCCTGCTCTCCTTCCTGGCAGCACTTGGACTTGGGGAGCCCCTCCCGCCTTGTTTTTCTCTGCATCCAGCTTGTTTTGGAGGTCTACCGCCACCGCCCTTAAATGCTGCTCTTTTTCCTGGAGCTCTCTCACCTGTTCCGCAAGTTGTAGCCGGTCGTCCTGGACCTTCTTAGTCTCCTCTTTAGCTGCCTTCAATTCTCCCTGCGCCTGCAGCGACAGCTGTTGCAGTTCTAGCTGGGCTTGCTCAGCGATCTGCCGCCACTTCTCCGCCTCGGACACGCTCATCCCGGCAACTCCGAAGTAGCCCAAAAATGATTAGGAGGTTGCTGTCACAGTGGCCGGAGTGGACTACTTCAGAGTAACGACGCTACGCAGCTCTGCATTTTATTCTTTTATTGGTGCTGCGTATTTACAGTGCTCAAGTCATTGCTATTTACACGGAGCGATGTTGTCAGTCGGTTTCAGAACCTCCTAATGGCTTTTGGCGCGTCTTTCTCCAACACAAAAGCTTTGGCAGACCCATCCTCTTGCCCCTCCTCTTCCTGCGTAATTCTGGAGTTGGAGGGATGGGTCTTCCCCCCTTGCTTGCCCCTTCCTGTCCCACCTGGGACCCTGGCTCCTCTACCTTGCCTGAGCCTCGGACACGACTTCCTGCTTCCCCACTGGAATCGGAACTCTCCCTGCTTTCCCCTTTGCTCGGGGACGGGCTTGAACTCAGGAGGGGAGGGACTTCGCGATATCCCCTGTCCCTCACATCCATGTTGATACTTTCTTTTGTTTTTTTTAAAGACATATAAGTAATTTCCAAGTTACAAAATCTGAAGCCCACTTTCTACACAACACACCTTCCTTACCGGCACACATCCAGACATCTGAATCAATAAAGAAAAAAATTAATATTCCTCTTATCCTGTAAGTGCAAGTGTACTTAAAAATAAATCCAAACATCTGCCCTTAAATTAATAAAAAAACTTAGTGCAACTTATTTATGTCTTATAGTTCCAAAGTCTACTACATTCCTGCTTCAAATTTTACCAGAAATATAGCATGATGATCCTTATCATGAAGTGGACAGAAATAGGATCCACATTTTACATAAACATTAGATATGTCCCGCAAGGTGATCTACATATGATATGTGATAGCCAATTGGATGTCTGGGATTGAATCCAACCAATGTTGTTTACAATATAACCCACCAATCTCAAGGAATCATCTGCACTATCCCTGCCAATGTGGGGATGTACCTCATCCCTACACCTCAGTGCACCTCAGTCACTTTTTACCTAAGCTAAGACACAAGGAAAGTGCTTTTTAATTCCTTTCTACTGAATTATAATAATCAAGACACATGTGGCAGATGCCTCTATTGCTATGCACCTCTGCTACATAATTTTCATGCAAAGCTAAGACACAAGAAGCAGTTAGGAAGAACTCTTTTAAAAAAACTTTTCTGTTATTGTTTACACTGATAAAAAGTGGGTTAAAGAACACAAGATCCCACTTAGTTTAAATGAAACCAAGTCAATGTAGCTTGGTTGTTGCTACTAATAGCTGTGCATTAAAGGTAAAGGTAAAGGGACCCCTGACCATTAGGTCCAGTTGTGACCGACTCTGGGGTTGTGACCGACTCTGGGGTTGTGCGCTCATCTCGCATTATTGGCCGAGGGAGCCGGCGTATAGCTTCCGGGTCATGTGGCCAGCATGACAAAGCCGCTTCTGGCAAACCAGAGCAGCACATGGAAACGCCGTTTACCTTCCCGCTGTAGCGGTTCCTATTTATCTACTTGCATTTTGACGTGCTTTCGAACTGCTAGGTTGGCAGGAGCTGGGACCAAGCAACGGGAGCTCACCCCGTCACAGGGATTCCAACCGCCGACCTTCTGATCAGCAAGCCCTAGGCTCAGTGGTTTAACCACAGCGCCACCTGGGTACCAAGCTGTGCATTAGGCCCTGTTAAAAACGAGTTGCCATAATTTAAAAACAATTTACAGTGTATGTCAAATAAACCTAAAACTTGATGAAGTTGTAAACATCAAGCTTGCAAATTTCGTTGGAATTTTAGTTGGTCTTATGGATCTGGTTTTATATATTACTTTATGAGTTTTAAGATTATCATTCCCCTATTTTTATATGCATTTTTGTAGTGCTTTGTTAACCACCTTGAACTATGGAAAAGCTGGAGCACAAATGTATAAAATAAAGCTCAGTGCCATTTCCTTAAACCCAAGGGACAGAAGCGAAAACAACAGAGACTAAGTACAGTAATTGCAAATCCATGCTGTGTTCAGCCCAATAATGTAATATAGTTCAACAGAGACATGCTGAAATGATATTTAGTGCTATTTAACTACTGGTGAACAATGTTGAATATAATTAGGTTCCACAGTGAAACTGGGCATAATGCCTCCAGGTAAACAATGTTATGGGAGTGGACTTGTGCAACCAGTTTAAGAGGCATATAGAGGTGGTGAGCTTATGACATTACAGCTTGTTTCCCATGAACAAGTACTGTGCTCACATGATAAGAAGGTTATATCCATCATACCTATTTTGGGATGGCCTTTTCTCGTAGTACTACAGCTCTAATATAGGCCAAACACAGTTGTTCATGTCTCAGGGATTTCTCTTAGGAAAAGATCTGTGCCACATAATATCTCTTTTGCTAAGAAGGATGACAATGTACACATGTGTATCATCAATAACTGACAGGGGGTTACATGTATTTTGCATTGTAGCCAATTCCACTAGATGCTTCTGACACAGCATAGCCCCCCTCACAGGGCTAAGGTAAAGGGGCCCCTGACCAACAGGTCCAGTCGTGTCCGACTCTGGGGTTGCGGCGCTCGTCTCGCTCTATAGGCCGAGGGAGCTGGCGTTTGTCTGCAGACAGCTTCCGGGTCATGTGGCCAGCATGACAAAGCTGCTTCTGGCGAACCAGAGCAGCGCACGGAAACGCCGTTTACCTTCCCGCCGGAGCGGTCCCTATTTATCTACTTGCACTTTGATATGCTTTCGAACTGCTAGGTGGGCAGGAGCTGGGACCGAGCAACGGGAGCTCACCCCATTGCAGGGATTCGAACTGCCGACCTTCTGATCAGCAAGCCCTAGACTCTGTGGATTAACCCACAGCGCCACCTGGGTCCCTCACAGGGTCCCTCACAGGGCTAGGCCACCTCAAAAAGCACATGAAAAGCCATTTGTTTGAAAGTACACCCATGCTGAAGTCCTCTTGCATGTTAAGAGCTTCCATATCAGTAAACCAACTTCCAACATAACTTTGACTCAAAAGTAGGACTTCTACACCTGCAAGTGATTTTGAGGTACAGTTGCTTTCGAACAATTTCCCATGTGCTGGAGGGATGGTTGTATCACATGGCTGTGTGCACATTTGAATTGGCCAATCAAAAGTTTTAGCATTTAAACAAACAAATGTGGAAGACATCTTGCTGTTGCAGCAATGAAAGGAAAAAGGACACTGATGACTCATGTATACAGCAATTGTACATATAAGCAGTAACGTCTTAAGGGTATCCAGCGGCGTGGTGCAAAAATCCTCCGGCGCCTCCCCCCCATGGCGGCAGTAGCACACGGCCATTGAGCTTCCTCTCTCCTCTTCTTGCCCATGAAGCAGAATCAGCGAGACTCCTGCCTAGAGCGGCAGCAGGCGCATGATGCCACTCTAGGCTGGAGTCTCGCTGATTCTGCTTCATGGGCATGAAATATACAGGACAGAATTTTAAAAAGAGATATTTAGGAATGGCATACCTCACAGAAACTTTGGCAATGGTTTTTCTTCAAGTCCCAGGATTCTTTGCAGGGCTCCAGACACTAAAAAGAAGGAAAAATACATAAATAACCTGTCAGGAATATATACCAGTATATATATATGTCTCAACGTGTTCAGCCTACAGGACAAGCCTGTTTATTGGAAGCATTAATAAAAGAAATTTTGAACAGAGTTTATCAGGAAGACAAGGCATGTTCCATAGCTACCGAGCAAAGACTAAAGATAGATGTAATCTAAAAGGAGCTCAGCACTGTGAATGTGCTGTCAACATTCTTTTCATATTAAAGGGAACTAGCAGCACATTCAGAATACTTTACATCTGTCACATAACCGACGTTATTCTGAACCATTATTAGATAAACATTTCCAATACTCTTCCTCTATAGTAGCATCTGTTTCTTATGCCCACGTTCCATTAACATGCTTGCTTAACAAGGGTTCCAATTATAGCTCCATTGCACTTGATTATTCTACAGAGCTTAGAGACATCAGAGGAGGTTAAAGAAAATAATTTCTATGGAGTATTAACAGATGAAATAGTATGATAGTACTTTGCCTACCCACGATATCACATTGTACTTTCTTCTATAAAAGTTCCACCTCAGTCACATATTCCGTTTATATAGGAGGCAAGTGTCCTATGTGTAAAAACCCATTTATTTCACCCAAGGCTACCAGTTTGCAACAGAGCCCAGTTGTCCTGAACTGAAATGGGAGAGGAGATGGAAGAAATTTTTCCAGGCGCACAATACTAGAAGGCATGACATTGACATAGGCATTGGGTTGGTTGCTGCAAGAAAAGGATTCAGAACTAGATAGGTCTTTGGTCTGATTCAGTGGGGCTCTTCTGATATTCCTACTCTCAACTCTTCCTGCTCACCTTTCTGATCTGTCAGAGGTTCCTTCTCTAATTTTTCAGGCTACCTAGAAGCTGAGGATGAAAAAGGAAGTGCAAGCTCCTAGCAGCTTTTGACCCTTAGGTCAGAGAAAGCTTTTTATTTCACCGACTCCTGCAGTAAAAGCCCAAGTTATCTCTGGTTCAACTTAAATTCACCATTGTTTCCAGGATCAGAACATAGTTTTCTTGATCAGCAGTGAAGAAACTGTGGCCCTCCAGATCTTGTTGGACTCTAGCTCCGTTAGCACTGGCCAGAATTGCCAATGGTTGTAGATTTATAGTCCAAAAACATATAGAGGGCCATAAGTTTTCCCATCTAGATATTTTGCACCTTCTAATACAAAACACTTGCAGTAGTCACGAGTACACGATACAAACTTTTGGAGATACTTTCCCATTACCAGTTCCTCTCTACAACTCCAATTGTTCCTTAATAACATTAACAAATGATTGTGACCCCTTCCTGTAGGGAAAAGAAAATCCTTTACTGATTATAACCACATCATCTTAACATTTTTCTCTGTAAAAACCGTGTGGTGATTATGAAGCCTCTAACAAAGCTCAAAGAAGGAGATCTGTGACGCTGTTTTCCAGATTTTTCCAGCATCCATTTTGAATATGTTTTTAAGGAAATAACAAACTCTAACAGCTGTAAATGGGGAAGGGGGAGAGAGGAGGGAGTCGATTAAGTGAAATAACAATTAGTGGGTGCAAATCTGATCTGGCTGCATTTAAGCGACTTTTGGTTAGTGAGCACCACCCTTTGGTGGGAAGGGGAAATTTTATAATCAAAGCCTAGAGTCTTAAGTCAATTAGTTCCAGCTAAGGTTTACTTGGCAACATTGTCATGTATACTGGGAAAACAGGCAATGCTGCTTGAATCCATTTGATGACTGAAATGCCACTTTTGAAAGAAAGCCAGGCCTTGGATTTGCAATGGTCATTAAAATTGAAGGGTGAGACATATGATTAGATTTACATTGTTTTTATTCGTGGGTTAGATTTTTTTTTATAAAAAAAAAGATGCAAGTATTAACATAAACACAAAAAGGACGCAGAGTGAGAGTCTTGGTGGTAAGGTATCGGTAGTTGGAAAGAAACCCTTTTATTGCATTTGCTATAATCCACTATCTACTGTTTTTATTGCTTGTCAAGTTGTTGATATCCATATAAGGCATTCCCCCATGCATATCACAGCAAAAGGCAAGCATTGATTAAGGAACAATAATTTAAAGTGCCATTTTTCACAATCGGAGGGGATACAGCTTCCTATAAAGAATACACTTTATACAAATTCCATGGTTCTTCTTGCTTAGTATTATCACATAATTTATTTGCATGCCATATTTCCTCAAAGGCCAGCCGAAGATATGTTGGCAAGTCGGGTGAACTGCAAAACGGAGCCTGCTCTCAACCAGGGAAGAAGTTGAGAGTGAAGAGGAGGAAATAAATATCTACATCAGAATCTCCTGCCCCTGTGGTCTTCTAAGGTCTTCAAGGAAGAATTCACGGTACTCATCTCCCAGTTTATTCTCACAGCAACCTTGTGAGGTAGATTAGGAGGCAATAGTGTGACTGCACCAAGATCATCCAGGGAGCTTGTTTCTTGGGCCAATCATATAATGTCTTAGGGGAGCAGCTATATACATTTAGTTAGAAATAAATAAATAAATAACGGCTGAGTGGGAATTTGAACCCAAGTCTCTTCGCACTTAATCCAATCACTACACAGGTTAGCTAAGCTATACCCTGTTCTTGTTCAGTTATCTCAGTTTCATTCCTCTCTAAAAATCTATTTTCTTTATTCAGATTTCTCTGAAATCTATTTCTTTACTCTGCTAACAGGCAAAACCAAAAGACATAGCCAGCAGTGTGATACCACAGACCTTAGAATGCCTTTCTACATGATCCATGCAAGAGAGAGCTTATGTCCTAGATCTGTTTTAGTCAGTATTTTTATTAAGTACAGTATATATTTAAAACTTTTTAGGTTCTTTTTCGTGATCTGCAAAACAAACATAAGAAGATACCACAATAATCTCTCCCCCCCCTCCACCAACTTCCAAAAGGCTTCAGTTACCACATAATTTAGTTATTTAAAATTACAATTACTTTACTACATTTAATTAAGTCCTCAGGGAACATTATTGGCATTGTACAAAAAACGCATAGAAAACAAATTTATTTAGCATTTGGGTTTTTTGGAAATGAAAATGGTACTTTAAAACTATGGAAGGCTATTGAGAAGCACCATCACTGTGACTTGGCAGGTTTTCCATTTCTAGCTGTTACTAGGTGGCTTCAGATAACTTCATTCTGCCTTCTTGAAAACACCATCTAGTTATAGCATTGGATGATCAGAACATCAAATCTCCGTTTTTTGAAAAAGTGATTGCTTAACTTGTAAAACTGCAACCAACTTATATTTTAGTTATTAGAATTGAACTGCCTCTTCTTACACTCTATTGCAAACTCACATTTGCGCACCTTATTGAAGGAGATGCAACAAAATACTTATGCAGGGTTTCCACTACAGAGCTTGAATTTTACAGACCACCGAACAGTCAGAAACAGGGAGAGAAGAGATCGTCTTTGTCTGAACTGCTACTAGGTTTCTCTTTCTGGCTTCTGGCTTCTCTTTCTAGCACTACCATTGCCATCCACGGCGACATATTCCGCATTACTAAATAGCAAAAAACTGTAGGGCTTTTCACTTCTAATTTCACGCTATAATAAGATGCAGTAATTGTTTCACTGAGAGACCTGAAAGGGCTTCCTTTGTGAGGCCTATTTGATGGCCAGGTTACCACATTCCGGCATCAGGCATCTATGCTTCTCCGAGCTGGGATGGTGGTGGGAAAGAGAAAGCGTAAACAAGGAAAGCCATGCAAGGTTCTTAATAATGATCTTCCTCACTAAAGAAATTAGGCCTATTCTGTTCCCATTATACCAATATAAGTGAAGTACGGGTCAATTTGGGTTCTCCCTTGGGGCGCACAAATCAATTAGGCCCTAATTATGAGAGTCTACTGTGAACTATTTCAGCTAGTTGCATTTTAAACTCAACACTCCTTACTTTAAGGGTGGATATGGTTCTTGCTTAGAAGGATCAGGGTTAAAATCACAGCCCTTTACTAAGGTCGCTGACTCATGTTACTTCCATGGTTTGGCAGGCACTGCATAGCAGGTCTTTCAAGTGCTATGAAGGCAAGATCAAAAGCCACAGATCATGTCACTCCAACACTGGCCCTCCCAAAAACTGGAGCAATGCTGATATGGACCACGTTGTGAATTCTTTGGGTTTTCAAAATGACGTTTTCTGACATTTGCTGTGTAGGAAAGCAGTGTGGCTACTACCATACATCAGAGTGGTAATGGCAGAAAAGGGCTGAAGGTGAAGACGATTACAGTTCATATTAATACTGCTTTCCATCTGTTTTCCCACAACAACAACCCCTGAGATTCCTCAGAATATTATCGGGAGTTCATTTACTGGAAAAACATTTAAGCTGCCTTTTAAGAAAGGCCCTCACAAGGTGGTTCTCAAAGTTTCTTAATTTTTTTTATTCCAAAATTTAATAAAAAATAAAATAAAAATATTGTTGTTGTTTTTTAAAAAAGAAAAAAATATAATAATAACAACAATAATAAACCATCACCTCACATTAAGGATTCAATAATAAGCAGTATTTCTTAAATTAAACATCTAAATTAATATAAGCCATCAGTCATGGATGGTTTAGTTGAGATTTGTGGTGGGGCTGGACTAGATGGCTCTTGGGATCCCTTCAAACTCTGCAATTCTATGATTCTATGGCCAAATAGGTATTCACCTCTAATCGCTTCCTCTGGTGTTTGCTTTAAGACTACTGCTCAGGGGAGCCAACTTGAGCCCTCGGTTATGGGTGCACCACGACCACCCCAGAACCTGACTTCCAGTGGACTGGAAATCAGGTTCTGAAGCCTTGTGAGACCTTAGGGGCCCTGAAGTGTGGGTGCTGAGCACCCACAATAAAAAAAGTGGGTGTTCAGGCACCCATAGTTGGTGCCCCTCCTACTCTGCTTTGACTGGCCTTCCTTCCCTTCCTTTCCCTTCCCTGCCTTCTGGAACCTCTTCTAGTTCTCAGCCTGCCTCACCAAATTTTACCAGTTCTTAGGGATGCGGGGTGAAATCTTAATTCCAGCCAAGCTGACAAACTTCTATCATTCCTTAGGGCTTAGCATAATGTGCAAACCTGCCCATTGTCAATAGTATCAAGTACAGTGGACGCTCGGGTTGCGAACGTGATCCATGCGGGAGGCACGTTCGCAACCCACAGTGTTCACAACCCACAGCGCCGCGTCTGCACATGCGTGGGTCACAATTCAGCACTTCGGCGCATGCGCAAAGCGCGATTTAGCACTTCTGCGCATCTGCGAGTGCCGAAACCCAGAAGTAACCTGTTTCCATATTCAGCAACAGTCAATGAATATGTCAAAGGCATCTGTAGGCATTGACTAGCCTGCCTATCAGGTCCAGAGCTGTTTGTTTAATATTAGCCTGTAAGAAAAGCCATGCATTTGACTTTGGGCTTAGCATCGGGAATAAGTCCTACAATTAGCCTCACACACAAAAATCACAGAATCTTAACTCTAGTGGCCAATTAAAATTCACTAACCAAAAGCTTTTTGTAGACCGTGAAAGATTAAAAGGAGAGAGGGACAGAGCATCAATGCTTGCTGCAGTAAGACCAAGCTTGGAAAGTTACAGTAACAATGGCAACAGCTTTGAACCTGCTCTATAAACAGCCAAGTTTAAGCCTTGTCCAAACTTGGGCACCAAGTCTTTTTAACAAATATTTAGGGAGAAGAAACTGAATACACTAATAATTATTCAACAGTTAATGCTTATTCTCTATAGGCTCTTTTAAAACCTGTACATCTCCTTAAATATTCTACAACCCAGTGTATTTTTTATTTTTTTTAAATTAACAACAGCTCTTACCCATTATAGTTGGAAATAAGATTTGTCATAAAAAATACTCACATTAGAAAGCTAGAATTATCTAAATTGGAGTTACAATCCATAAGAATAATAGCTAAAAACATTTCAAAAGCCACTCAAAAGGATACCATGGAAGAGTTATGAGATATAATACCCATAACTAATTCTGTTACTGCTAACCCCAAAGAATTATGCTCAACTTTACAGGCTACAATGTTTGTACTTACTTATACAAACTGCCAAGTTTCAAAGACATTAGGACAAATTTATCACAGAGAAAAAACTAAGAGGCCAATATTTTTCCACACAGGAATACAAACAAAACTCTTAACTGTATGCTTCCACAATTACTTTGCTGGCCAATGCACAAATGAAAATATGCTAAGCATTAAAAGGGAGGGGAAATCTTATTTTCTTAAATATTAAGTTTATATTTATAGAAATAAGACTGTCCTCCCTTCTTTCAGGTTATAAACCTATCTTTTATAAAAGTAACAAGCAATCTCTCCTTAAAATGCAATATATCTATCAGATTATGGAACGCTTCCATTGCTCATATTTTTTCCTTCTAATTTAATAAATCTCTTTGCAGAATTAAGCTAATTTTCCAAAGTATCCATGCCATGTTGGCTATAAATGTCATTTCAAATGAAACCAAACTGTAACAAACATATTGTTATTTTCAGCATAGTGAATAGAATTTAAGGTGGGATTCCATGTACGGTATGTGTATCGTAGGGGGGGGGGGGTCATAGAATTGTGCAGAGGATCATAGAATCATAGAGTTGGAAGAGACCACAAGGGCCATCCAGTCCAACCCCCTGCCGAGCAGGAAACGCCATCAAAGCATTCTTGACATATGGCTGTCAAGCCTCTGCTTAAAGACCTCCAAAGAAGGAGACTCCACCACACTCCTTGGCAGCAAATTCCACTGCCGAACAGCTCTTACTGTCAGGAAGTTCTTCCTAATGTTTAGGTGGAATCTTCTTTCTTGTAGTTTGAATCCATTGCTCCGTGTCTGCTTCTCTGGAGCAGCAGAAAACAACCTTTCTCCCTCCTCTATATGGCATCCTATTATATATTTGAACATGGCTATCACATCACCCCTTAACCTTCTCTTCTCCAGGCTAAACATACCCGGCTCCCTAAGCCGTTCCTCATAAGGCATCGTTTCCAGGCCTTTGACCATTTTGATTGCCCTCTTCTGGACACGTTCCAGCTTGTCAGTATCCTTCTTGAACTGTGGTGCCCAGAACTAGACACAGTCCTCCAGGTGAGGTCTGACCAGAGCAGAATACAGTGGTACTATTACTTCCCTTGATCTAGATGCTATACTCCTATTGATACAACCCAGAATTGCATTGGCTTTTTTAGCTTTGTGGTCTACCAAGACTCCTAGATCCCCTTCACATGTACTGCTCTCAAGCCAGGTGTCTCCCATCCTGTATTTGCGCCTTTCATTTTTTTTGCCCAAGTGTAGTACCTTACAATTCTCCTTGTTAAAATTCATCTTGTTTGCTTTGGCCCAGTTGTCTAAACTGTTAAGGTCATTTTGAAGTGTGATCCTGTCCTCTGGGGTATTAGCCACCCCTCCCAATTTGGTGTCATCTGCAAACTTGCTCAGGATGCCCTCAAGCCCATCATCCAAGTCATTGATAAAGATGGTTACAGGTAGGTAGCCGTGTTGGTCTGGATCGAAGTAAAATAAAAAAATTCCTTCAGTAGCACCTTAAAGACCAACTAAGTTTTTATTTTGGTATGAGCTTTCGTGGTCTGAAGAAGTGTGCATGCACACGAAAGCTCATACCAAAATAAAAACTTAGTTGGTCTTTAAGGTGCTACTGAAGGAATTGATAAAGATGTTGAATAAGACTGGGCCCAAGACAGAACCCTGTGGCACCCCACTAGTCACTACTCTCTGGGATGAGGAGGAGCCATTGATGAGCACCCTTTGGGTTCGGTCAGTAAGCCAGTTACAAATCCACTGAATGGTAGCATTGTCTAGCCCACATTTTACCAGCTTCTTTACAAGAATATCATGGGGCACCTTGTCAAAGGCCTTGCTCAAATCAAGATAGGCTACATCCACAGCGTTCCCTTCATCTACCAGGCTTGTAATTCTGTCAAAAAATGAGATCAGATTAGTCTGACATGACTTATTTTTCAGGAACCCATGCTGACTTTTAGTGATCACAGTGTTTCTTTCTAGGTGCTCACAGACTGTTTGCTTAATGATCTGCTCTAGAATCTTTCCTGGTATTGATGTCAGGCTGACTGGGCGGTAATTGTTTGGGTCCTCTCTTTTCCCCTTTTTGAAAATAGGGACAACATTTGCCCTCCTCCAGTCTGCTGGAACTTCGCCTGTTCTCCAGGAATTTTCAAAGATTATTGCCAGTGGTTCTGAAATCACCTCTGCCAGTTCTTTTAATACTCTTGGATGTGGTTCATCTGGCCCTGGAGACTTGAATACATCTAAACTAGCCAAGTATTCTTGTACTACCTCCTTCCTTATTCTGGGCTGTGTTTCCCCTGCTGAATGATCGGCTCCATATTCTTCAGGTCGGGCATTGTTTTCTTTTTTGGAGAAGACTGAGGCAAAGAAGGCGTTGAGGAGATCTGCCCTTTCTCTATCCCCTGTTCACATTTCACCATCTTCTCCTCTAAGTGACCCCACTGTTTCCTTGTTCTTCCAGTCTAATATTTCAGAAGCTCTATCGTCTCTAATGTTCCATTCAAAAGCACAACCTTTCCTAGATATTGCTGGAGATATATGCTCTGCAGAGTAACTTTCAAGCTTCTTCATTTTAATGATTTAGACCAGTGGCCCCCAAACCCCACCCCACCCCTGCCATGCACCACTTTAAAAATTCTAAGGGGTTTGGCTGACCGTGGCCTATCATAGCAATTGTCGTGGGCATTCTATGATTGTTTTAATTTTGATTTTATTGCTTCTTTTATTTCTTATTTTATTGGGGGCAAATCAATATATTTAATGTGATTGGGGTGCCATCTCCCATTTTCAGTAACAAATCTATGGATATGCCACAGACCATATGAATGAACCTTGCGGCCACAGTTTGGGAACCCCCTGGTTTAAACATTTCCACCCAGTTTTTTAAAACAGTTATCCAACTGAAAAGAGGTTTTTCCATTTACTGTAAGCATTGGCTGCCCACAAGTGGTAAATAAAATGTTGCTTGCAAAGCCATGCTTTTAACCAGGCCAGATTAAAACCCTGTATTTAATACATTTTTCAAATAATGTGCAAAAAGCCTAAAACTGTAAACAGATGGTACACATCATGCATACGGAGCCAAAACAAACCACATCCTCAATGACCATGTGACTTTTTCATTTATGTTGATGACGGTCCCTATATCATGAGCTCGGGATCAGTTGCAGCAATTTCGTTAAAATAGAAATATAGGCAGAGTTCACATGTACTGCTAAGTGAAAAACCAAGGCTCTTGGTTCACAGCTCAAGCTTTCTATGGAGTGGTACAAACCATGCGGCCTGGCTGACATGCTAAGCCAAACTATAATTTAGCTCACAGCACAGCACACAGGAGGAAGAAGAGGGGGAGGAGGAGTTTGGATTTGATATCCCGCTTTATCACTACCCTGAGGAGTCTTCTCAAAGCAGCTAACAATCTCCTTTTTCCCATTCCTCTCCCACAGCAAACACTCTGTGAGGTGAGTGAGACTGAGAGTCTTCAAAGAAGTGTGATAAGCCCAAGGTCACCCAGCAGCTGCATGTGGAGGAGCAGGGAATCAAACCCAGTTCACCAGATTATGAGTCCACTGCTCTTAACCACTACACCACACTGGCTCTCACACCACACAGGAGGAAAGCAGCTGCAATATGTTCTCCAGGAGCACATGGGATCATGGGATCACATAGTCTGGTGTAGCATTACATGCTAACAGTTTCAGTGAATAACAAGTCACAAAGAACTGGAGAGAAGGGGTTGAATCCAAAGACCCTTCTGCATGGATATTTTCACTGAACACTAAACTAACCAGCTTCTCTCCAACTGTCTTCTCCTCAGAAGCCACTCTGTTAAGACTCCAAATCACTGGACCAGATTTTGGAAATCATGTGGATCCAGATGGTTCTGCCACAGCTTCCATGCAAATGGAAAGTAATTTTCACTTGGATCTTCACAACCTGAATCTATCAATACTCTGGAGCAGGGAGGGGTGGATCCAAAATTTCCCACCCCATTTCTCTCTTGCTGTTCCTCTTTCAAAATGTTCTGAAAGAAAGAATGAAGGATAACAACAGAAAGAATTAGAGGAACCGCCGGAAGTGATGATGAAATGCAGGAGAAGTTGAGATGATCAGAGCCCTCCAAACTTGAAGCATGGGAAGTCCCCAAAAATTATAATTTGGCAGAATATTTGGACTATTTGATATGTATATGTATAATATTTAATGTGATTTGATTGG
Organism: Zootoca vivipara; assembly: GCF_963506605.1. Taxonomy (NCBI): domain Eukaryota; kingdom Metazoa; phylum Chordata; class Lepidosauria; order Squamata; family Lacertidae; genus Zootoca; species Zootoca vivipara. Next base: position 34,927,581 of record NC_083279.1, read on the forward strand.
ATTGTTAAAGTGGAAAATTTAATAAAGATGATTTATTTTTTTAAAAAAACCAAAATGTTCTGACATGGTTCTAATCATCTAGATTTAGATAATCTGAATCTAAATCCCACCCCATATTATTTATTTTACTTCTTATTAGCATGAAAATGCTGGAATATGATAGACCATGTATAAGCATGCATGTGAAGGAAAAGCAAAGCACATTTTGAGCCACCAGGGTAACGATTGTACCAAAAACATAAGACTACAGAGGAAGCAAACATTTTGTAACAGAACATCTGAAGATGCCTTTTTCCCTAGACACAAGATTCTACAGAGAGACCAAATTCACAAGTGACATGCAAGCTCATAGAAACAAGCTGGGGTCCCATCTCTAACTGGAAGAGCATGGTGCATGCTCTGAAGAGACAGTAACAACTGTACAGCAACAAAGTTGTTACTTGCCTGGCTGAGCTGTGCCTGTGGCAGATACTGTTGTTGCCAGCTACTGTAATAGATTTATCAGTCTCCTCAAAGTAGTTACAGGATGGCCTGTGTAACAGCAGCCCACTTATTTGCATAAGAATAAAGAAAGAAAGCTCCTTTACTTCTCTTTGCACAAGGAAATTATTTCTAGGCACAATTGCATACAAGCTAGTTGATTAGCTAAGCACTGTTCGAGCTACAGTGAAAACAGAATCTACAGTAATTTCTGTCTCAATCCACAGCGCATACTTTTCATGTGCATATATACATTTTATAACAAACTGGTGAAGTAAAAACAGGCTTCACAATCTGCAGTAGTTAGCTGCTTACACAGATTCAAATTAGCATTCCCTGCCTGCGTTTCACAAACAACAGCCTTTCAAGCTGCAAATAATTTGTAATTCAAAAAAGGTCTATGGTCAATAGACTGAGCATGTGAAACATGTTTTTCACTTAAGAAATCCAAGGCCTGTTGAACACACAAAGTATTAGTTTTCATGTTCTTTCAGCTACTGAAAAACTATTAAAATAGCTGTACAATCAGCAAGAAGTTAGGGATTAATCTCAAGCAGTAAATTCACGTGTGTCAATTACGGTAGATGGTATCACTTTTGCTTAAGTTATCTCCAAATATCTACTGAATATCTTGTGGTTCTTGACATTAAAAAAAATACACAGGGATGTTATATGTACATCAAATCATAAATTTGTTGTTTTAAACAATCACAATTTAAGATACAACTAAATGTAATGTAGCTGGAATCCAACACAATACAGACCGCATTCACAATACAGGGTTAGTTTCACTAGGTATAATACCTTTAGCACTTCTGTCTGGACTTTTACACTGCAGCGCCTTGTTGTGTTATGGAACTGTGGCTTTTTTATCAATATACTGATATGATGCACTAAATTTTCAATAATAATAATAATAATAATAATAATAATAATAATGTCCTGCTTCATTTTCCGGAGCTCCTCGGTAAACCAGGGGGCCCAGTTTCGGCGGGGTTGCAGAGGGCGCTTAGGTGCGATCTGATTGATGGCCGTCGAGAGCCAGTCAAGGCCTTTTGGAATCAATCAGGATCCATCAGTCTCCGCAGGCGAGCCCAGATAGGCTCACCACCTGTCACAGATGGGTGTTGGCTACTCCCAAGTAAGCACTCCACACCTACTCTGGATTTTCAGAGTTTTATTGTGCATGCTATATACAGTGGTGAGGTGTCTCAAATCATGTCTGCTCTTCATGGGGCAGAAGCCTGCAATGGCGTCTCGCAGGCTCTGACCCCCCTTTTAAGACTGGGTATCCAAATGCCCCTCCTCCTGGCTCTACGGTTACTCCGTGGTCCCAAACTAGGCTCCTGAGGTGCCGTTCTACCTTCCCCCTCCTTTCCAGCCCCTGCTGAAGCTAGCTCCTCCCCTGCTTCCCTGCTACCAACCTGGAGCTGAGCCTCCAGGACTCTGCAGAGCCCTGGACCCGTCTTTACCACTTCCTGTTTCTGGTTTTCCCTCCCAGACTTGCTGCTCTCACTGCTGCTCTCCCAGCTTGTGGAAGTAAGCAGAGTGGGCTGCTCTCTGCAAGCCCTCTCTCTTAAACCACCCAAGCAGGGGAGGGGTGAGAAGTCAGTCTTGGCTTTCAGAGTTTAGTGATCAGACCATGGCACTTCCACAAGGGATGGCATGATCACATCTATGCCTGCACCAAAGAACAGATCCTGCGTGTGGCCTGCTTGATGTGTGGGACCCAAAACAAACTAGGAGAGCCCTAATGTCTCTATAGAAGACACCAGGTCCAGAGCCCATAAGGAGGGGGTGGCATCAGCATGGATGCTGAAGTCCCCCAAAACCAGTAGGTTAGGGAATTCCAAAGCCCAGCCTGCCACCACCTCCAGCAGGCCTGATAGGGTGGCTGCCAGTTGCTGGATTCTTCTAGTCGCCTAACATATATAACACAACCCTATTCATGTTTACATGGAACTCATTATATTAAATTGACCTGATTACATGTAAGTTTGCATGATTGTAGAACATACAAAAGTTTACCCAGAAGTAAGCTTACTTCAATGAGGTTTACAATGTAACTGGACTTAGTTGAAACTGAAAGGAGTTAGAAATTTCCTGTATCTGCTCTGTTCTTATTTCAGAGAGACAATTAAACTCCTCTTTAGCATATTGACATATTAGTCCAGGTAGGTGTGCTTACAACCTTAAATCAAACAACAGTAGCCAAATATTGGATTCTGAATTTCAAAGCCTTTTGTTAAAAAATGCAATGGAATCAATATTAGTGGAACAAAATTCTACTCTGCAGAAATGTTAGAATAAATTCAATTTAAAACCATAAATTATTATGCATGCAGAATTTAAATGGCACTTGGCCTATGCACTCCACTGTGGGATTGTAAATTTAACCTCCGGCATTTGTTAACAAGTGGATCTTTCATATAGCATAACTGTGGCTCCCAAAAGAATGTACGAAAACTACTACTGACTGCTCTAGAATTAAAAATGGTCACGGTACATAAAACAGAGATTTATCAAAAAGTTGTCATGCTTTGAGCTATACGCTTCATTCCTGCTTAAGAAATCTTCCACTATTAATGTCCCCTGCCCCACTTTCACAGGTGTACAGGTCTTCAATGAACGATGGAATCATAGAACCGTAGAGTTGAAAGGAACCCCAAGGGTGGGTCAACCCACATGTCAATCACATGAAGTCATCATCACTCGACTTCACTGTCAAGGGCTTGAGAAGTGCAGCACAAGGGATGTTGCCAACCATATGCTCAGCACTTTGGAAAGTTCTCTTCTAAGTATGAAGATTAAATCCAATTAAACATACAGTCATACCTCGGGTTACATCCGCTGAGGGTTGCATTTTTCTAGGTTGCGAATGCAGCAGACCTGGAAGTGTTTACTTCCGGGTTTCGCCGCGTGCACATGCGCAGAAGCATTCTGCGCGCTTTGCGCATGCATGAAAGCGCCGCTCGGGTTGCAGACTTCTTTGGGGTCCGAATGACACCCCGGAACGGATTGGGCCCGCAACCTGAGGTACCACTGTATTAGGTTAGCTCTATATGGGAATGCAATGTCAATGTATTTGCACTAAAGATAGATGGTTCATATTATAACACTATAAGGTATCTTTTCAGGCTGCAGCCCAATGCTAGAACAAATGGAAAAGGAGAACGTGTTCTTCCAGGAAAAAAAGACTACTTCCTGAAAAGCTGGAAAGACACTGCCAGAGTATGAAGTCTTCACTACAAACATTGCTAAGGTGGACAGAACAGATGTCTGACTCATAAGGCAGCGACCTACGTTCCTTTAAAAAGGCTGAGGTCCATTTTTACATGACACACATACTGAAACATGTGTGCCCAAACAGTCCTCCCCAGAAAGCATTAGGACAGAGGCAGGCAACCTAAGGTCCCTGGGCCGGATGCAGCCCAATCGCCTTCTCAATCTGGCCTGTGGGTGGTCCGGGAATCAGCATGTTTTTACATGAGTAGAATGTGTCCTTTTATTTAAAATGCATCTCTGGGTTATTTGTGGGGCCTGCCTGGTGTTTTTACATGAGTAGAATGTGTGCTTTTATTTAAAATGCATCTCTGGGTTATTTGTGGGGCCTGCCTGGTGTTTTTACATGAGTAGAATGTGTGCTTTTATTTAAAATGCATCTCTGGGTTATTTGTTGGGCATAGGAATTCGTTCATTATTTTTCTTCAAAATATAGTCCGGCCCACCACATGGTCTGAGGGATGGTGGACTGGCCCGTGGCTGAAAAAGGTTGCTGACCCTGCATTAGGAGAAGCAATACTGTATTCACATGTATGCATTTTCCATACATACACTCACACCCCAGAGATCACAATACCCACAGACCTATAGGGCAGGTAGCAAATGGTCAGCCATGGCTTCAGGACAATTTAGCTTGTATAACAGGCATCCCCAAACTGTGGCCCTCCAGATGTTTTGGCCTACAACTCCCATGATCCCTAGCTAACAGGACCAGTGGTTGGGGAAGATGGGAATTGTAGTCCAAAACATCTGGAGGGCTGAAGTTTGGGGGTGCCTGTTGTATAACAAGGAGTGTTATAACAGTGGCTACAATAACTAAGAAATGGCCTATTAAAAAGATTATTAAAGTAATGTCAAAAGAGGAAGGGAAGAGGTAAGAACTAAGATTCATGACATTGTGTTCCAGTTTTTCAGAGTGTGCTCCAATTCAGCCTCTTTAAAACTCCCCCTTTCAACATCTTTTGTTGACCTCTGCTGTATATTTACAATCACAGATACATTAATCCCCTATTGCCCCATGCAATGTCCTAGTTATTAACTTCAGTATATCAGGAATAAAAGCAGTACACAACACTAGAGACATATTATCTGCTGTATATGTGACTTTTCAACAAGCACATGTAGCAAAACACATTTTTTTCAAACTATATTAGGTAGGAGGCTGCATTTTCACATCTGTTTGCCTACTGGCCAACTGTACAGGGGGCCTCTCCAGTCACTGATGCTGACAACTGATGAACAAGTTGCACAAAAAAACAAAATTCATTTTCTACTGACAAAGCCCTTTTGGAGGATCAAGAAGACACAGCCAATATCTTCCCTCCCCACTGTTCTAGACCCATAGAGCTGCTTTGCTTATTACAACAAAGCAGGAATGAAAGTGGGAGACCAAGTTAAAACTTTAATATCACAAATCTGGGTGCTTTCACTAGGAATGGGGGACAAATTTTATTTTATTTGCATTTCAATGAGAAACTACAGTACCTAATTTGTACCTTTAGAACCAATACACGAACTAAAACACATTGATCTTTTAAAACTGGCATTTTCCTGGATTTTGCAGTGCAGTTTTCCAGGCAAGTAATGCGCTCGAAAATGTAATGCTTTGCTAGTACATGCATTTTATGCACACTTTAACCCACAGTTAACATACAAAAATGCATTATATTATGGAAATTGCTTTGCACAAATTATATAAAGTCAAAATTGCATACAAAAATGTATATATTCTATTGGGGAAAATTTGCACTAAAATCCCTAGTTTTTTAGTTTTTTTTAAAAAAATCACAAACTGATGTGGAAATATGAAGAACTAAATTTAAGATTGTAAAACAAGAAACCCAAATAGACAGATTCACATCATCCAAGCTAGCTTGAAGCTAATTTATGCACAGCAAAGCCAACACAGCTTAGAGAAACTTATACCAGCATTAAGCATCTTTTGGAATTGTAAGAGTCATACAAACTTCTGCTTGGCACTAATATTTGGAAAAATAAACAATAAGCCACCCACCAGAAAGAAAAATCTATTCTAATGCTCTTCTGCTGGCTGCACATTTCCTGTTATTCATGGAATAGTATATCCAATTTCCATTCTTAGAAAATTTGTGTCCAAAATTTATCAGTTGCCGGAAAGCTTCCAAGTCCCATTCCAAATTTTAAAAAGCAAAATCCAGATTTGCACCACAGGGATTTTAGCAAAGAAAACATAAGCATTTTCTCTATCACTTGGCTGCCATCTTGCTATGTGTTTTGAGCACAGGGGAGGAAAAGAATTAAGAAAAAGGTAGATGGAATAACTTGTGTTTTCATTAAAAACAACAACACACACATACACACACCCCAAAGCATCATAACACCAGAGACAGCTGAGAGAACCATTACTAATATGCCTGGTGACATGTGCTACCATAACATTTTTTAACTATCACTGTCATAAAAATTTGGGGGGGGGCACCAAGCCATAAAGAGTTAAGGGGTAGTTGAAGGTGGGAAATTGAACATTTAGAAATACAAATGAAGAGGGGACATGTAGGAAATCAGTGGGGTGTGAGGGAGTGGCAGTGGTGTGGGCAGTATCACTGCCACTCACCAGGACACGGCACATGGAGGTTGGGGGAGTTCTAGTTTGGTGGCTTTCCAGTGTGGTGGGAGAGCCAGTGTGGTGTAGTGGTTAAGAGCAGTAGACTCGTAATCTGGGGAACCAGGTTCGCGTCTCCGCTCCTCCACATACAGCTGCTGGGTGACCTTGGGCTAGTCACACTTCTATGAAGTCTCTCAGCCCCACTCACCTCACAGAGTGTTTGTTGAGGGGCAGGAAGGGAAAGGAGAATGTTAGCCGCTTTGAGACTCCTTTGGGTAGTGATAAAGCGGGATATCAAATCCAAACTCTTCTTCTTCTTCTTCCCCACAAGTGTGCACATACCTGCAGACCAACCACTGCTGCCAACCATAGCTCCCCTGGCTTTGCTTCTGCCTCACCCCATCCCTGGTTGGGTAAATAGCAACAGTGCCACCTGCCTCACAAACTTCTGCTGATGGAAACTGCCACTCCTTGATCTTCCTTAGCAGTAGCCAAGCTTGCTTCTAGTGCAATGCTAGAATCAAAAATCAAACACCTCTCATTCTCACTAGGAAACTTCCACAAGACTTTTCAACCTTCCTGATGCTGAATCCAAGCTATGATGTTCCCTCATAGAGAAGTCTTTCAACAACTTCTCTGAGGTGAGAACCAGTTTCAATTTTCCCAGTTCTTCCTCCTACTTGATGAACTTCCTCTCCACCTTAGAACTCTACTTTGCCTTAGCTGTTTATTAGGCAGATCTTGCACCTTACACAAACATGTAAAGCCAGAGCACAGACTCTTTATAACAGGGGTAGGCAACCTAAGGCCCATGGGCCGGATGCGGCCCAATCCCCTTCTCAATCCGGCCCATGGACGGTAAGGAAATCAGTGTGTTTTTACATGAGTAGAATGTGTCCTTTTATTTAAAATGCATCTATGGGGCCTGCCTGGTGTTTTTAAATGAGTAGAATTTGTGTTTTTATTTAAAATGCATCTCTGGGTTATCTGTGGGGCATAGGAATGTGTTCTTTTTAAATATATATATATATATAGTCCAGCGCACCACATGGTCTGAGGGACGTGGACAGGCCCATGGCTGAAAAAGGTTGCTGACCCCTGCTTTATAACATAGGTGCACCATATGTTTAACTTATGTTCTGTAATACTTCCCACCAGGGTGTTTTTTCAGGGAGAACTCATATGAATTCAGTTCTGGCACCCCTCAGGTGGGCACCATTGTCATTCAAAGAGAACAAGGGAGATGTTTGCGGTGAGTTCTGACACCTCTTTTTCTAGAAAAAGACGTTACCAAATATAATGTTCAGATTCTTGAAAGTCAGTATCCCTTAGCCAAATTGGAAAATAAAACAGTAAACACATGGAAAACAATATCATCTCAGGAGTAATTTTTATAGCCTTCTAATCCAGTTCAATTTCTTACTTAAATAATTTCACCTTGCTTGGATTTATGGAAAGCTGCCATGAGAATATCTACAGAGCAGTAAATGTTTGCTAGGTCATAACTTCCTTTTCACACTAAGAACTCACACTGACTACAATGAAAGATTTGCAACAAGAAAAAAAGCAAAGCTTTAAAGCATTTGGCATTTAGGGATTTTATTTCATGAATCCTTTGAGTCTCTTTATCAGCACAATTGCTGTTCCAGGTGGTCAGGGGCAAATGAATTATACTTCCTTTACATTTCTGTTTGTTTCAGCCTAACTGTGAGCTGATCCCCCCAAAAACAGGGCTTTCCCCCTTTCCTCCTCTGAAAACTAGGTGCGTCTTATGGAGCGAAAAATACAGTACTTTTCAAAGTTACACATCTATTTCACTTCTTTTTTTCCCTGTATGACTGAAGGTTTAAATATAGAAATGAGAGTATCTTCTCAATGGCAGATCCTTGTGTTCTATTGAATAAATGTTCAAAAAAACATTTGCAAGCTAGAAAATGTTAAATTAGCAAGCAAAAGTGAAGCTAGATTCAAACAGTTGATCTCACATGGAGAAAGCAAAGATGGGAACAGGGAACCAAGCAGGACATAATAAAATGGTTCCCCTTTCTTGCACCTAAGAGTGTATGGCATGGACCTAACACTTTCCTAACGTGAGAACAAGTGAGTACAAAACCCATAGAAATTGCATTCCCCAGGTTCAATTACTGGAACATACTGAACAACTGGAAAATTTTACATCTCTTCAGATCCTTTTTAGAAGCAGAGCCATTTTGTTACCATCAGATATTACTGTGGGCAGATACTATCATGCTAATGCAAGCATATGCTATTAATTATGCTGTTTCATGAAAATTCAATATTCTAGCCAAACATGTAAAAATGGGGCCAGGAACAAAGGACGGTACCTTCTACGGAGTCAGACAGTGGGTCCCATCCAGCTCAACATTGTCGACATTGACTTGTAGTGGCGGCTCCCCAGTATGTTGTGTTAGGCAAGAGTCTTTCCAATCTCCACCTGGAGATGCTGGGGATTGAATCTGGGATCTTTGGCATGAAAGGCATGTGCTCTGTCATTGAGCTTCCCCAAATGTATTCTGAATAATACATATCAATAATTTCTACTGTAAGTTGAAACACAACTCCAAGGTCCAGTTTATGTGCTCAGTGGGCTCGCATTTTGAGTCAAAAATGTGGAGGAAAGGTACACTCATTTTCCATTCATACGGCATCACATGTTAAGGAAATATTCCGCCTCCAAGGCCCATGATCACCTCCACGTAGAGCACACCCTTCACATCATCACTTCTGATCCATTATAATTCAATTTACACACATCATTTCCCCTTAAAAGGTTACCATGCATATGGACCTTGGCCCAGAAGGCTCATTAACTGGAGAACAAATCAGGCCTTGGACTTCAAATCTGACAAGTTCAATAGCATTCAGTACATCTCTCTCCAAGAGATATTCCCCAAGTCTGACTCAAATGCACATTTTTAATCACATAAGGAAGCAAATATGTGAAAAGAAATGTTGTGAATGTTGTGCATATACACCTCTTCAAGTATCTTCTGAGCACGATCATGATCAACCATTCGCTGTGGATGTGAGTATTACCAATAGTGTTGAAATGCCCTTAATCAGCGGAATATGAAATACTATAAGTACTTTTAATGATGGCATGAAAAATGCTGACATGAGCTAACAGAAAATTAATCAGACAATTCAGATGCCATGAGTTTTGCCTTGCGCCACAAGATCAAAAGACTTCTGGAGAACAGCCATATGTATATAGAAAATTGCTAACAACTGATCCCTGCTACATAAATTGTGGGTATCTGAACTTTAGAATATTTCAAAAGGCAAAAATAGACAAGGCCAAACTAAAATTATTTAATGTTCAGCCAAATGGGGATCTCCAAAGACTCTGAATGCTAATGCTTCGACCAGCATTAAGAAACAAGTAACTGGGTTAATTCTGTCCATTACCAAGAACAAAGAAGGGGCATCCATTGATTTTATTTTCTTTAAAGATCTTAAGAATGTAGCAAGTGTCTTTTCACTTGTATTGTATACAGCAAGTGGCATTTTTAGGTTGTGAGCAATAAAAGCTCAATGTAACACAGTTAAATCTTTTCTTACTACAAGGCCAAGATAAAATTACATGACGTTGCCTTGAAAAGTTATGGCAAGGGGGAGTGGGGACTTGACAGCTCTTCCAGGCTCTATTTACTGTTCTTGCAGCATTCACAGTAACTGTGATCCATAATCAAACAAGGACACAGTATCATGTTATCCACAAGCTTGATAGAATATAACTCAATGTGCAAATTGGGTACAACAGGGGAGCTCGTGTAAGCGCTGATGCACATAATGTTCTGCTTCAATTAGGTCATGAAGAAGTACTGGCCATGATCCTAAAATTTCCCAACCATGAGAATTATTTTTATTTGAAGACGTAAGAAAGCAGGCATTAAAAACATGTACTGTACTTTTTTCAAAGGTCTGTGACTTTTAAGTAAATAAAAATGGATTAACTGTTCCAGATAGTAAACAACAATTAGGATGCCTTCTTATCAAACAAACCAGTGTATCATGTAGCAATTTAAATATCAAGTGTGAAAATAGGTGCTAAACCAAAATCATCAGAGAGTAAATAAAGGAGCAAAAAGGTCAAAGAAGGTCTGACAACTTTATAGTCTTGACTTTGCCATGACAGATGTCCCAAATATACTAAGCTTCTTGTTCCAAGTGACACAAGTTTCATCCTGGTTTCCAATTAAGGTGTGAAACAGCTCTATGTCCAACAAACTGAAATTGTTTACCCGTCAAAACTAAATACAAATGTTGCTTTTTTAATTTTAAAAGAAATTGTGAAACTCAGAATTTAACACTTCACGACGCTGCATGGATCTTTCAGTTTTACCTGAGAGAATGCTGGAAACAAAATAATTTGCTTTCTGATTCTTATATGCTAACTGTATAGTTTTGTCTAAAATACTGATCTCATATGTATAGTTATGGCCTCGGTCCTGTATACCTGAAGGAGAGTCTCCACCCCCACTCTTCAGCCCGGACACTGTGGTCCAACACCGAGGGCCTTCTGGTGGTTCCCTCACTGCAAAAAAGTGAGGTTTCAGGGAATCAGGCAGATGGCCTTCTTGGCAGTGGCGCCTGCCCTGTGGAATGCTCTCCCATCAAATGTCAAGGAAATAAGCAACTATGCCTATCTTACTTTTAGAAGACATCTGAAGGCAGCCCTGTTTAGGGGAGTTTTTAATGTTTAATGCTGTATTATGTTTTTAATATTCGGCTGGGAGCCGCCCAGAGTGGCTGGGGAAACCCAGCCAGATGGTCAGGGTATAAAAAATTATTAGTATTAGTATTGTTGTAGTTGTTGTTGTTGTTGTTGTTATTAAAAATGTTACAAATCTTGTTGTCACAGAACAGATACAAGGAGGTCCTTGGCTAAGTATTTCACTCTCAGCTTCATCTACCCTACAGGCTTGTGGGAGGATAAAATGGGGATACACTCCCCTAAATTCCTTAACGGGGAGAGTAGGATACAAATGTTACACTACTATTTATCATTTTATATATAAATCACTTCACATACATTATCTTCTTGTATTCTTTACAACATTTGCCAATTTGGTACCAGGCCAAGTTTAAGCTTCTTGTGCTGGTTTGAAAAACCCTAAACAACTTGTGCTCTACCAGACCATCAAGATCTTCTGATGGAGCATTCTTGGTGGTCCTCCTGAAGTTCAGCCTGCCTTTAGAAAAGTTCAATATCCAGGGCTGGTTTCAGATAATAGCACTGAGTGATTAAGTGTTGCCCCCTGACAACTGCACCGCAAGGTGCCTCAGGGTACCATCCTGTCCCTGCTACTATTTAACATGTATTTAACATCTACATGAGGCCATTGAGAGCACTCATTAGATTTGGGGTGAGGTGTGATTAGTACGCCACTGGCACCCAGCTCTATTTCTCTGAATCAGCAGAGGCTGTGCAAGCCCTGGACTGGAGCCTGGACTTGGGTGTGGACTGGATGAGGGCCAATAAATTGACTCTCAATCCTGGCAAGCTGGAGGTGCTGTGGGTGGGCTACTCCTGAGTCCAGGCAATTGGTCAACTGCCTGCTTTGGATAAGGTTGTATTTCCCCTGAAGGAGCACGTTTATAAACTGGAGGTGCTCCTAGATCCATCTCTGTCATTCTAGGCCCAGCTAACATCACTAGCTGGAATTGCCTTCTACCAACACGTCTAAAATATTTATTGCAGTTGGTATCTGTCCTGGATCTGAATTGATTTTATGTATGTATTGCTGTATTAAACTGTTTTTATATTTACCGTTCTTACAATTGTTTTTATATGCAATTGTATTTAACTGTTTTTATATATGTAACGGTTTTATATGTCATTTTTTATTGCAAATCACTTCAAGAAACCTCATGGTAAGCCATTCATAAATGAAATAAGCAACAACAATAGCCAATTTGTACTGAGAATCCTATCTGTGCAGAAACAATGACCAAAAGTACCAAAATTTTACAACCAATGCTTAAAGGAGTGTGCTCAGAGTAGATAAATTATGTGATCCCATAAAGCTTAGGTCTTTACTGTTGCTAAGGATGAAACATTAGAAGGAATAAAAAAAACTTTATGTTCAGGTTAGATAGTGTTGTGCTATGTGGGGATGTGGTACTAGTTCATAACATTTTTTCACCTTTTCAATGTTAGATTAGCATCTCTATAGCAAATTTTACAAGTGGGGGTATTTAAAAAATACTGATTTTCAAATCTTAAAAAAAGAGATTAATAACTTCAGTTTCAGAATGTCCAGCAACCACAGCTACCTGTCCAATAGGTAGATTGTGATCTACCAGTAGATCACTAGATGTCTGTGGTAGATCACTAGCTCCCCCCAAAGAAGCTCAACCACGTTGACTCCCCTAAAAAAAAGCTCAACATCCTTGTCCTGCACCCCAAAAACAGGGCTTTCCTTCCTAAACAAAGCTCAACAACTTTGACCTTAGACCCCCCCAAAAGGGGGCAGATCACTGCCAGTTTTTAACTCTGTGAGTAGATTGCAGTCTCTTGGGAGTTGGTCACCCCTGCTGTATTCAAATACCCAATGCCACTGTCATGCAGATATACTTAACCAAAATAAGGATACCAGAAAATGTAAACACACTGGAAATTTACCCCACAACAGAACACCACCAATGGGGAGGAAAGGTATATCTCCCATTTAGTTGCCAGCTGTAATTTAAGAAATACTTAGCAAATCTGTAATTTCCTCACAGATATCTAAAAATGGATGGATATTTGTTTTCAGAGGCTTAAATAGTAGGTGTCAGCTGTCCATCTCATGCAAGTTTTCAAGCAACAACTTCTGACCCTGCCTAAAAAATTTCTCAGCAAATGCTTTTAATGAACTTTACATCCGTAACTGCCACCCAGTGAGTGAATAATGAGAGTTACAGATATCAGACAGCAGTATAGTCCAGAACCAAACAAATATTAACAGCCGTTAAGCGGACAGCTCCCTTCCTGCTGAGCACAGCCAAACTCCAAATCAGCACTTTTGCCACCCAAGAACAAAAATATCTAGCTCACAGAGAAGCACTGGATCAAGACCCATCTTTTAAGGGGAGAAGTGATGGGTATGTGCCTCTTAAGACAATGGGCCCATACAGATGGCAACAACACAACCCTGCAGAGAGCACTGTCTCATTCCAGAGTAGTTGGTCATCTACATCATCTTCCCAAGAGGAAAAAATATAGTACTTTGCCACATACGAAATGGAAAAGCACGTCGTGAAATGTTCATCTGTATGGTCTTATTCATCCATCAAGTCCTGTAAGATCAGTATTTGCATTGATGACTAACCTTAATGAACAGTGAGTAGCTTGACTCTTGCATAAAAGGTTTTATATTGCCCCTTGTATCTTTACTTCTTGGGAGAAGGAAGTCAAGCCCAAACTTAAACCAGCAGCTCTTTTAATGAGACGCTTTTGCAATGAAACACAACTTAGGTTTAACTGTAAATGTCAGCCCCCTGAATACACAAAACCAGTAACCCGGTCAAAACAAGTGATTCAAGAAACAGACGTTCTGGAGAGTCTCTCTTTTGGGGGGGGTGATAATAAAGGCTGTCCACTCATTCTCCCCCTCCAACATTAGGACCAAACCAACTGAAATGCAGATGATCCATATTCTGGAATTCCAACTTTTTCCCCTTAAAAGCAACTGTGAGGGTTTCCAAGTTGATTGTGACCCAATTATGAGGGAAGGGGGTTTAATCCTGTAAATATACAGCTTCCCTGTTCAAGATACTTCCTTTCCTGCTTCCACCCCTCAGCAAAGCTGCAGTTTGCCCTGCAGGAGTAAATATACAGATAGAGAGGCAAGCAAAAGGGTCTATATTTTCCAGGTAATGACTGGAGAAGAGACAAACATGTTGAAGGCTCCAAAATAAATTCTGCATTTGTTTTGACCCCAACTACTACTTGCTTTTCTCAGACAAAAAGAAAGAAAGGGCTAAAATAGTGAACCTGTGGGCTAGTTTGAAATTTCAAGAGAATTATACACCAAATGATGAGCATGTGGCTTTTTCAAATCAGAAATGTCTTCTTCATTTACATCACAGGACCAAGTCAGAAATGGTTAAATGCATTTTTGTGTTTGACGCAAAATATTTTTAAAATGCAGATAGCATCAGCGCTGGGGGTTATAATTATCAGGATTGCAGCAAGCACGTGCTCTTTCCTCCCCTGATGCATTGCTGAGAAGCCATTGATCCGCCATTGATAATATTTTCAGTAAAAGTGAAAACAAGGCTTCTGGATAAAGGCCTGTCAAGTAGGGCTGTTATTGGTTTTTGCTAGTCACTGTTTAGTGTCATTCATCTAAACTGTGCTATAAAGTCTTCCACCACCTACTAAATCACTGAGCAGCAGGGCTCTAGGATTAGTTAACCGACACATTACAAATTAATACATCTTTAGGTCCAAATGGCAACACACTGAGAGTTCTTAATGTTGTCAAATAAAATTGTCTATCCTATAACACAAATATGCAACTCACCACTAAAAGTCAGCCTTCTAACCAAATGACTAGAAGGTAGATATTGTAACAGGGATCTGTCAAGGCACATTAGTTGAAAGCATTATTCAGTGCTAGAACCTATAGAAGGACAAGCACTGCTGATAGGTGGAGTCAGCAAGGCTTCTGCAAACAGAAATCCTGCTTCACCAATCCTTTGCAGGACTGGCTTCTTCATCTAGATCATGATGTGAAGGGTGGGAGTAAAACAACAATTTAAACAAAAAAAGTAGTGAGGTCCCCTACCTGTACTTGGAATAAATGTTCTATTTCATGTATTTATAAGCAGGTCTGAATCAGAGGTAGCAAAGTTGGTGAAATCACCAAACTATTCAATATGGTTTTAAAAAATGGAAAAATCAAATAACTCCAGAAGGATTTCTCCAATCAAGGCTCAACAAGCAACAATATGCTGAAAAAAGTACATTGCTAAGTACCAGTAAATATAAAGTGATAGCCGTGGCAGGGGATAGGGTTCTAATTTCACCTATAAACTAATGAGATCTGAAATTATAGTAATAGTCAGAAAAGATATCAAGGTGAAATTTTCAATTAAAAATGTCAACCAAGTATAGTAATGGAGAAAAGGACATGTTAAAAATGATCAAGTATTGAAACTAAGTCTTTTGGAATTTTAAAGCCTTTATACAAATGTATGGGGCAACTGCATGGAAAATACTGCATACAGTTCTTGCTCAACTCAACCTCAAAAAAAGGTTATTGTAGAGCTGGAAAAGGTGTAAAGTATCTAAAACTATCATGAAGTACCAGCTTATAAGGAAAAGCTAAGGTATTAGGACTTCTTTATTTAGGTAAAATGCAACTGGGGCATAATATGAGATTATGAAATTATTCATCTTTTAGAGAAACTGGAAAGAGAAATTTCTCTCTCATAATACTAGAATTTTGGACCACTCGATGAAATCGAATAACAATATTATCCATGTTTCCTCAAAAGTGAGACTCAGTGTTCAATGTGGCTTGTTTCATGAATCTGAGGAAGTGGGCTGTAGTTCACAAATGCTTGTGCCATGATGAAGTTGTTAGTCCCTTGCAACAAAAACTAGTCTAACATGGCTGCCCCTCTGAAGACAGTCTTCACAGTTATACATCATACTTCTCCTGCGATATGAAAATGTTTGACAAACTAAACAAAATATTTCAATGTTTTCTCAAATTTCCACTTTTTCCCCAGGGGTGAAACACACACACACACACACACACACACACACACACACACACACACACTGCTTTTACATGGCTTCAAAATTTCTGCAAGTTTTACATCTGTAGGTCCAAGAGCCACTGATTTCATACCTTTTCTCCAATCCCAATTACGGAGAGCAAGACATACAAAGGTTAGGGGAAACTGTGTGACTGGAGACATGGGAATGCTGTTTAAAAGTTTTATGCAGTAAATCTGCTACTTACTTTGAAATAGACTTGACTGTTAATTTGTCTACTGTCTCAAAGCACTGTCTGTCTTTAAATCTGTTTGATCAACTCTGCTTCGGCACTGATTGAACTACTGCTACATGGCACTTAATCAACTGCTTTATAGATGGCAAAGATTTACAGCTGATTAGCCTGCATAGTTCAGTTGCTTTTGCTAAAAGTTCTAGGAAAGGATTGTTTTTGTGCCCAAATTGCTCAAAAGAATGAAAAAGGGGCTTGGTTAGAATCTGCAGTGTGAATATCCCAGATTCTCAACACAGCGCTCACTGAAGCAGATAAAGCCACATTAAAGGAGCATTTGCTGCTTCAAAATGCCAGCCTTAATAAGTATCTTTTTGTGTGTGCTTTTTTAAAAGCCTCGGTACACCACTTTCCCCCACATCCCTTTATTGAGCAGACACGCATATACTATAGCTGGAGATGTAAAACTAAGCCTCAAATGTTTCATTAGGAAAGAGCTATGAGGTTTACATTACTAGTCCTCAACAGTGGCACAATTCAGAAGTTAGCAATGATTCTGTGTCCTTTGGACTGAGGGGAAAGCAGTACTCAGAAATGAATAATTTATATTTGGCAAGTTAAGTTCAACAATTCAGTTACAGACCAAGAATACAGTGATCAAAATTGGGACAAATAATTCAGTAGGAGAGAGAAGCAAGACACCCAGTGGTATCCTCTGCAAAATATAATCTTAGTGGAAATTTGTATCAGTGAGTAAATGCAGGGTGTCACTAAACATGAAACGCAAATCCTTCTTGCTGATAAATGGCTCCTTCCCCCTTCAATGGTTACAGAAACTGCAAGTATAAAGGGAATTACATACAACTAGCTCAATTCTGACAGACAGACACATCGTAATGCAAAAACACCCTATCCTTCAATACATCTGAAGCAAGTTCCTGAGTTTTAAATTCAAATGAAAGTAACGTCTGAAACATAAAGAGCATTTAGAACTGGGAAAGAACAGCTTTTAAAGGGTAGTTTAAAGCAGCCGTGTGTTTTTTTCCAGCAAGGCCAGCTATTGTCTTTTGATAGATAGGCACATGGCAGAAGGGTTTGAAACTGTTAAGCAAACAAATGTTCTAATCACATCAACAGGAAGCATGCTTCCACTTTTGAAGTCAGCCATCCATTGAAGGGGCTTGATGGTAACTTCTTTGTTAGCAATTGTTTCCAAAGTGGAGAGATTCTTCAAGAAAAATGCAGGAATCTTAATACTTATTGATATGGACAGGATTTTAAACTCTGGCTACTTGTACAAAAGGAATTCTGTAATGGGAAACTTCTGCAGCTCTAGATGCTGTTGGACCATTGGTCCCATCATTCTAGACTAGGGCAATGATGGAGTGTGTTTCCATGGCGCCTGGGGCAGGGCAAGGCACATATGATGAACAGACTCCACCCAGAGGGACACTAACCTGTTTCATCGCTGCCTCTTGGCCTTCCTCCTCTCCAGCCTCCTCTTCTGCCTCTGCTTCTGGACTGCTCTCTGCCACAGACTCTTCCTGCTCACTAAACCATGCTGCCTCTTCAGCTTCCAGCACCTCCTCCTCACCATCTGCTCCCTCTGATCACTCATTGTCATCACACCACCAATCTCCTGGCTCTGAGCCTTCTTGGGGGTTCCTCAACTGGTGCCTCCCTCCACGCCTCTGCATCTAGCTAATCCATGACACTTGGTAGCAACAGTTGAATGAGTCAACTACTGTGTGCATTTGGCCATTGTGTTAGTAGGAATATGCACAGGAACTATATAATTTGCTGCATTATAAATCCAGTTCTGCTACTTTGTAATTTATAAGCACCCCAAGCAGTGACAAGTGAAGATAGGCTTGTAGAATGCAGTTTTCCTTTATGCAGGGGTGCCCAAACTTTGTTCAAAGAGGGCCAGATTTGATGAAGTGAACATGCATCAGGGCTGACCAAAGTTGTTGAGCTTTTTTTTAGGATTTTACACCAGGACATATACTGCCACGGGGGCTGGATTAAATCG
The DNA here is from genome assembly GCF_963506605.1 of Zootoca vivipara. Lineage (NCBI taxonomy): Eukaryota > Metazoa > Chordata > Lepidosauria > Squamata > Lacertidae > Zootoca > Zootoca vivipara. The sequence continues at coordinate 34,945,927 of NC_083279.1, forward strand.
ACCTGACTTTGGACATGCCTGATTTAAGGTCATCACATGTATGTGAAAGTTAAGCAACATGCTTTCTTAGGTATATTTTTAAGGCTAAAACACATTCTAAACAAATATACCCCAAGATATTCGAAGTAAAATGTGTCCTAACTTCAAATATCATCCATATTACCATAATTTCCATACATATTTTGTGAATATGCCACATTTTAAAATAAATCAGCATTTTTATTTTTATTAAGATACACCAGTAGAGGAAGCCATTCTCTTTCTTCTCTGTTGGTATAAAGCCTGATTTCAAAAGTAACTTATCCCACTTTTTCACAAGTAATACTTAAAACCAGTGCTCTACTATAAAGTTACAACCTTGCATGTTTTTTAAAAATTTTTAGAGCTGTGGTGCAATTTTATAAACCATACAACGGTAACTCAGCACACTTTCCAAAAGAAATGGCTGCTCCTAGAATTATATTTGTATTTTTTGTAATGAAATGTTCCCATTAGTCCTAAAATGCACACTAATACATTTGATAGAAGTCTCCCAGCATGAAAACATAGAACACTTACCATAAGAATGACAGTACCAAGGGGCAGGGCAAATCACAACATGATTTCAGGCTGAGTTTGATGCTGGAGGCACAAATGAAAACTGTGCACTTTTATTTCAGCAGACTTTGACAGATGGAAGGGTGCAGCAAATCTCTAATTGTTTAGATCATTAACTCATCTTTCCACCTGCATTCTCTCTGGGAAGAACCCAGTAGGAAGCCTGAAGAACAGCTCACAGCAGCATTTTGGAGTGTGAGCTATTCTACAAATAAATTAGACTGGTGTTTTTTTCCCCTGAAACATGATGTTTATCTGGCTGCTGCATTTGTATCCTTAGTTAGCTTTTCTTTCACAAAATCCTCTCTGTTCTGAAGACTACAGATGGCCTTTTGGCCTTGCCATTGGGTCAATCAATCAATGACTATTGTCAATGTATTGTCATCACAGAGAAGAAGAAGGAAAAGAAAACCAGATTGAGATTCATGGTGCGTCTTGATGTATCACCACTTATTTCCAGCCCTTGTAAATGCCACTGCATAGGCATCCCTGAATTATGCTCTCTGTTCACTTAGCTTTCAACGGTGCTCAAACTGCAGTACTACAATTCAAAGGTGTAGAATTATCAGTATTTAAAAATTACCTCAAAGTATAATTTCATTTCTCATAAAATGCTTGCACCTTTAATTATGTTTGAAGTAATTCATCCCATCAGAAACATATCACCAGTGTTTATTCACTATAATGGCCTGTTTCACGCAGCAGGGTGGCCTTCCTGCAGAAGCCTGTTGCCTTCACAGAAGTCATTCATTCATACGATCAACTTAATATATGAGCTGGTAGTTTACAGTTCTCAGCTACAGTACTTCTGCCTCCTATGCACATTTCAAAGCTCCAGAGAAGGTTCTTGCAGCTGCAATTCTAAACTATAGGCTCATAAATTACATTGCTGAAAGGAATGAGCAACTCTTGCTAGTGCTAAAATAAGTAAGCTAGCCCACTATGAACCAGCCCTTAGTAGTAATGAATGCTATTTAATAACAATTAATTGGCAGTATTTAAAAGTAGTTGGGTTCCTTCCCACCCATGTGGTTATACTGATTGCAAATTACAACAGCATGAAATTATATGAAGTTTATATATAACCAGCTTATTTTACTGAGGAAGAAGTGATTTCTTCTGTTGACATATAAGGGGCCTTGGGGGATCCGAATGTGTACAGAAGCCTGAAGACAACCATGCAGCACAAAGGTATCTTATTAGAAACTGACAAACAGGGATGCACACTTAGACGTATTAGTGGAGTGGACAGAATGGGCACAACTTGACACTTGTCAGGCAATGGATAATTAAGGAGGGATGATAGTTATGCAGATCTTTGAAGGTGATGACAAGAAGATTAAATCAACTGTGGTACGTAATTGTGAATGAATGGCCAGATTCAAGGAAGAAGAAAAATCAAAGACAAGACTCAATGGAACAAAGTTTAGATTTAATTAACTCTTTTTTCAGTTTATGTTTCATTAGACAGATATCCTTGAGAACATTCAGCAGCCTATTATATTCCACAAACAATCCAACAGCAATAACTTCAAGGTTCTGATATTTGCTGTTAATGGAGCAATTTGGGAAACCTGAAATAGTAGACAATGCTCATGTTGTTGTTGTTTAGTCGTTTAGTCGTGTCCGACTCTTTGTGACCCCATGGACCAGAGCACGCCAGGCACTCCTGTCTTCCACTGCCTCCCGCAGTTTGGTCAGACTCATGTTGGTGGCTTTGAGAACACTGTCTAACCATCTCGTCCTCTGCCGTCCCCTTCTCCTTGTGCCCTCAATCTTTCCCAGCATCAGGGTCTTTTCCAGGGAGCCTTCTCTTCCCATGAGGTGGCTTCAGGATCTGTCCTTCCAGTGAGCACTCAGGGCTTATTTCCTTAAGAATGGATAGGTTTGATCTTCTTGCAGTCCATGGGACTCTCAAGAGTCTCTTCCAGCACCATAATGCTCATACAGAAGTTAAATTCTGACCTTTTTTTTCTAGGTATTGTCAACTGCCTTAACTAAAGTGCCAAGCCAAACTTGCCAAGAGTCTGGAACCAATATAACAGAAGGAAAAATGGAGCTTTGATGCACATTACATATTTATTTCCTAAAATTTATACACTGCTTGATTGTGAAAAACCTCAAAGCAGTTTACAAAAAATAGTAGAATAGCATAGCCTCACAGGACCATAGCATGAGTCAGACACCACTTTTCTCCTCCAATGCAGAATCTGAATAAATCAATATCTTAGAACCAAAATTCATGTTGAAGTCGAGTTTAATGGATAGATTTACATGGCCATTTGCTTCCTTCTCTCTTCTGTGTCTTCTACAGCTATTGCCTCCTTATCCTTTCTTGACCAATAAATTATACTAAAACTGGACTTCCCCGTGACAAGCAAACCCAGCCATACCATGTGAACCTACTTGCTGCATTAAGACCTGTGATACTGCAAATCTTCAGATTCTCAAATTAGACACCAGAAACATATTCCAGGTCCGAGATGCACAACATTATGAAGGACAACCACACCGTACATTGTTCTATTTGTTTCAGCCACAAATCACTCACCACATAACAACTTCTTTTGGCAACATCTCTATGGCTATGTTGTTTAATGTGTACTGTTCACCCCACCCCACCCCCAGCAATGGTTCCTTTCCAGGACAGAGTTGGTACTATACAGATATTTGTCAGTAATCTTTTTTTACTTAAGCTGACTTGTAAGGATGTTCACTAAGTATGTTCACACAGTCATCATAAGTGATCAAATCTCTCATAATTAAAAGAAAATGAAAAATCACCCCACCAATACCTAACAATACACTCGCTGCACAGACAAGCATGTATATGCACCTTGACAAAATGGCAACATTAGAAAGCCACTAGAAGTCCTATTCCATGATTAACCATGGAACATGTGTGCCACAAGAGCTAGCAATTGCCAGACACCAGCATTCTTGTTATTTCCACCTAACTAGATACCAATCCATATACTGTACATAGATATATAGCACAGAAGAGGGTAAAGGACTAAATCTCTCCTACACACACCCCATACACAAACAGGTACCAATCCTGACTGGGCTTTCAGTGCTGGTTATTTCTGAATGAAAAATAATGAATTCAGGGGCAATGAATATGCTTAACATTTAATGTAGTTTGCCCCTCACACTTTAACTGATTTTGTGGCAATTTAACCTAAAGAGAGAAAGAGTGTGAGTGTCAGAGAGAAGGAGAGAAATATAGAGAGGGGTGGAGTGAGAGAGAATAATCAGAACAGAACAATACTGAAGACCAGATGAATGTATGAAATCGTTTTCATTGTTTCATTACAGTTTTGTTTTCAGGTAGTTTACTTTGGGCTATAACAACCTATTCCTATCAACACTAATTATCAGCAGCAATCATGAGACAGTGACAGGCTATGTTGTTCTTTGTTGATTTTCATGAAATTTAGTAGTCCTATTTTAAAGAATCGCTTGTGAACATCACATGGGAAATAGCTTGGCGGATGTTCATGTTCCTTATTTCATAGCACAACTGCATCACTCAATCAATGGAGGAGACACCAGGGTTAAAAATTATTTCTAAAAAGAAATCCTGTATCTGTACAGAAATTCTATATAGGACATGACAACTAATCCCAAACTAAACTGAGCCCAACGTAATTGTGAAATTTGGAGGATTACCTCCCTAACTGACCCTTTATGTGGAGGACTCCCACCAACATCCATCTTACATGAGGACTACAACTGCTTCCTTAATCCCCTGATTTCTGCTGCTACCAGCCATTTCTGGTAATATCTTATTCCCCAAATGACACATAAACAGTAGCAGGCGTAAGACAGATAAACAAGAAGACTTACTTTAAAGGTTAAGCAAATATATTATTCATTCAATCAATACTAGTAGCAGACAGCTTGGTGAGGCAGCAGTGCTCACCTGACCTCCAGTCAGTCATGTCACTGCTGCTTGCTAGGAGGTAGAAGGAACAAAGTCAGTGCAATACAAGTGCAACAGTAGGAGCACCAGAACAGCACAGTGCAAATGGACTGTGGAGTCAATCCACTGATCCCACGAGTGCATTTGCACCACACCAACCTCGCCCCTCCTCCTCTACCTCCCTATAAGCAGCAGCAAAAAAAACACCATCCAGAAGATAGGTGAACACAGTCATACCACCCCACTGTCCACTGCTGAATTATATTTACAAGATAATATGAGTTAGCGGGTTAGATAGAATTACTGTACGTACTTGCATTCTTGCTTGTATAGTAGCTACTGTATTCCATTAAACCAGTTCCTCTTCTAATCAAAACAAATAGCCCTTCTCCCAACTTCTCCCCCAGTTAGCACTCATAAACTGAAGTCTTCCTGCTGGTCAGGAACTCACAAAGAAAACATCACAGAAAAAGTATTTCATTTGTACGCACAGACACACACACCAGCTTGTTGAGATTCACTGTTGTTGAGAAATCCATGTACCTTTTTGTTTCAAATGGAATGTCTCTATTCATAAAACAGGGCAGTTCTTCACCGCTCCTTACAGCACCTCAGAGCTTCTGGGATTTTGGTCCCCACTTAATATAAATACTACAGAAAGTCAACTACGTATTAAATATAGATCTCGGCATACTGCAGTGCATGTCCTTGTAACATTATGAAATCATGGAAATTTTGGCTAAATACTGTTTTACCTACCATTTTTCTACAACACTGGTTTAATAGTTTAGAAGGTGAAATTCTAAAGCAGGGAATAGACGCACTCGGCATTGAATGGGAATGAAAAGAGCAGTCAGTGGCTAAGCCCTGTGGTTCCACTCTGACCCTCTAAAGCTGAATAATAATTGTTGCTTCTCTCCAGGCAACTTAGCAAGATGCTTTTCCAGTAGAATCAAATAGTTATTAGCTCACTTGCACTCTAATCTTTCAAGGGTCAAAGAGTCAACACACACATACAAAGACAACAGTGAGACTAGCTGAAAGCCCCAAAGAAATTAAATTACTGAAGAGCATAAAATATATAATCTCAGGGAAAAACACTTTCCTTTCTTGAACAAAAATTGCTTGTAGAATAAATATTAAGTACATTTTAGGTCATGTAAAATTAACTGGCACAATCTAGCTCTAATAAAGCACTGTAAAATCCCACAGGGTGGTATCCAACTACTAAGTCATACTCAGAATATACTAAATGACTTGGTTTGCATGCCTTGCCGTTCAGCACAAATAAGATAACTCCTGGAACTTTGCTTCTCCCTGGCCTTTTGAGCTTAGTGTGTTGTCCAAGTCTGTTTGGCTTAGTGTGTTGTCCAAGTCTAGGCTATCTCCTCCTTAACCATCATTTGTAATTGGGTTCAGATGTCACGCCAAGCAAAACATTGGCCAAGGGAGCTGCTATCTCCTCCACACAAGCCAGCATTTTTGCACTAAGCCATAGTTTGGGCTTAGTATGAAATGTGAAATCAAGCTATTGAGCTCTATTATGTTAATGGGTCTACTCTGAGTATGACTAACACTGGCGATTGCCCATTGATTGCAAACAGAAGAGAGCCAAGATGTTTAATTGAAGTAAATGGAACAAGGAAGCAGTGGCGTCACAAGGTGGGGTTCCACATCTCAGCGGATGACAAGAAGACACCCCATGGGATGATTGCTCTGTCGCCCAGGCGCGGCAGCAAGAGCAGCCATCGCGGCGGCACAACCGCATGTGGAGGATCCTCTGTTCGTGGCTGGCAGGCGCAAGCAGAGGATCCCGCCACCGTCCATACAGCGTTTGAGTGGCAAGCCGCTACGTACAACGCATGTGCGGTGTTGCATGCATGCGCTGTGCGTAGTGATGCCGCACATGCACTGTACATAGCGGTTTGCCACTGGCGCCGGTGGAGCGCCATATGGACGGCGGTGCGATCCCTCCTCCCCGGCTCGCCGTAAGCAGTTCATGCTTTGCCACTTTTCAGTGAGCCATGCCTCCCCCTCCCTCCCTCTTCAGCTCACTGTAAAGCGGCAAAGCGGGAGCCGCTTACGGCGAGCTGGGAGCCCCCTCCCAGCCTCCCTCCCTCCCTGGCTCACTGTAAACGGCTCCTGCTTTGCCGCTTTACAGCGAGCCAGGGAGGGAGGGAGGACGACGGACAGGATCCATGGCTCCCGAGAGGACGAGCTGCGCAACTTTGCCAGTGCCCCGGCAAAGCAGCATAGCTCCCTGCCTTCTCCTGATGGCTCGGGGTACTTGGGAGTCATGGGGTGGGGTCACAGAAGCATAGGAAGGGGGGCAGACATTTGGCACCCGCCTGTGACTCCCAAGCCTACCCAGAGCTGTCGATGTGGGGGGGGAGGGGTGACCAAAAAAATTCCGCACCGGGTACCATCTGGGCTTGCTACGCCTCTGCAGGGAAGTTCTTAAATAGAAGGAGGAGGAGGAGGAGGAGGAGGAGGAGGAGGAGGAGGAGGAGGAAGAGATCGCTACCACAAAGTTTTGATATACAGCAAGTGATTACATACATATATTCATTGTTAACAAGATTTTAAGAGTTTTGTTGTATGCAAAGAATATGGAAATAAATGCATTGTAGTGCTTAGAACAAAATGAAATGTATAGCAATCCATAAACAATAAAGCACAAGGATGGATAACATTTTTGTACTGTATCTTAGAGAGAGAAAGAGAAAGAGAGAGAGAGCTGTATGTTTCATACCTTTGAACACTGTTTGTGATTCTGGCACCAGACTAAGGAACCATTATTCTGGGGGAGAGAGAGAAAATAGAAGTATTAGTGACATATCTCCTCAGGCTAGGCCAATATTTCCCGTGCATTTCCATAGTACCTCTTTCCCACTCTGAAAACAAAACAAGAATTTGTTTCCATTTCTGGTTAGGTTGGTGAGTTTCTAAGAATTTTTTGTGATGCCAACTTCCCTTGCTGACTTGACCAAAAAGGTGACCAAGAGGGTGCTCACTCACAAGCATATTCCCCACAGATAAACCACTTGTGAAGAATATCCTGGAGAATAGAAACCCCTGCTCAGTCAAGGGGGAGGGGGCACAATGTCTCATTTCCCACTCCATCATGGTTGTGTGTTTAATTAGGTCCCCCCCTTATTAAACATTAGTCCCTGCCCACAAAGTAAATCGGGACTATATCCAAGGTGCAGAGGGTGGTCCCTAGTTGGCCCAGGGCAGTTCATCTTGACTGGGGTCTGCAGATTGGAACCAGAGAGTAGACTGGCAGGGTTGTGTACAGCCCTAATAATTAATATATAGCTTTTATTTTATTTATTTTTAAAAGGGATACATACAATTCTGGACATATACCTCACAGCAGATGTAAAATAACATGGGATGCAGCACTAGCAGGCAAAATTCATATGTTCATCCACCCAGTTCCTTTGATCTTTTTTATCTTCTTTTTTGAAGCGTAACTGATAAGAGACAGGGTGCTGTAGCTCTTGACATTGTGTACACTATCCCTAGCGCATGTGGTGCTTTTGAAAGGTGCTTCTTGAGTCATTACCATGCCTTACACTAAGGTGGAGATTCTTCCAAAATATTTAGAAACACAAACATTTCTGCCTCCCCTGATCTTATCCTCATTAGCACATTACATATTCAGCTATTAAAACCGTGTCATCTTAAAATCTAATGCTCTTTGGTTGGCAGCAACTACCCATAAAGTTATCTTAAATATACTAAAGCACACATATAAATAAATGTGAAACATAAAACTCATGCAAACGCTTGTGAAAGGACAGGAACAGAAGACATAAAAGTTTAGGAGGATGTCATAAATAACATACAGTTAACTGAAGTACTTTAGCAGTCCCCGTGCCAGCCAAGAATTTATTATTTCCTTTTCCAAAACCTAGCCAGTAGTAATGTTAAACTAATATCTCATGGACTGCTTTCAATCCTTTATTCTTCCTATAAAGGAATGACAGAAGAGAACAATGATTGCAGCTGCAGATTAGTAGCAACTAGCTGCATACCGTAGTTTTATAGCTCTGTGGCCTCTTTTCACTAAATCAGATGAAGCGCTCCTGCTTTTGGAATATGTTGGTCACCTGGAACATTCTCCAAATGCAGAGGCTGCTTCTTCTTGCCTTGAAAGCTGCCACACTAGAGGCTACAAACACAATTTCAAAACACAAACAAAATATGTAGCAAAGTCATCTGCTTATCAACTGCTAAACTAAAATGCTACAACAAAAAATCTCCCAGTAGCACCTTAGAGACCCACTACGGTAAGTTTGTCATTGGTGTGAGCTTTTGTACGCATGCACACTTCTTCAGATACCATGCATGCACACGAAAGCTCATACCAATGACAAACTTAGTTAGTCTCTAAGGTGCTACTGGAAGATTTTTATTTTTTTCCCGACTACGCCAGATCAACATGGCTACCTACCTGTAACTAAAATGCTACAGTGGGCCCACAACTGGCATTCCCTTTGCATATGTGAATGCAAACTTATGAAGGGAGAAAATAAAAAAACAAATGGAGAGGAGGGAAAACCTGCCATTCCCTGTTCTCCATTTACTTGTTTTTCTTCCACCTGCACACCCAGGTTTTCCTTGCTTACCAGGCTCTCAGAGGGTCCCAGGGCCCTATTGCAAACTTCCCAGAACCCAGTAAGCAGGTCTACACCTCACATGGAAGTGGTTCAAGGGCTTCCTGACTTTGCATGATTTTGCCTTTGTACACGGACCTTTGGAGTTAAACCCTTGTGTAAGTGGCGGGCCAACTGTATATTAGAGCTGTGTGCTCTAATATGTGTGCGCTCATATGCCAGACACATTTGCAGTACATGTTAAACATATTTCCTCCAACACAAATCCCACAGTGTTCAAAATCCCGGGTAAGGGTTCATAGGATTGTAGCCTCAGTCAATGCGTAACCTCTGCACACAGTCTAATATTTGCAGCTGTTTCTTTCAAATCCCAATGATTGGGATAGGTGTGACTGCAATTATTCAGGCTTCTTTGGAATACTAGGAAGAATCAGGGAATGGGTTCTTCATAAATATCACAGACACTCAGGCTTCCGTTCTAACAATGTCTACTTAAAAAGAATGCTGCTGAATTCAATGGACCTACTCCCAGGAAAGTGGGGTTAGGATTGCAGTCTAATGCAGGCATCCCCAAACTTCGCCCCCCCCCAGATGTTTTGGACTACAATTCCCATTATCCCTGACCACTGGTCCTGTTAGCTAGGGATCATGGGAGTTGTAGGCCAAAACATCTGTACGGCTGCAGTTTGGGGGTGCCTGGTCTAATGCATCAAGTTGTAACATGGCAAGACTTTTGCTATGGCAAAGTAGAACTCTTTCCTTTCAGAATCTGCCATTGCTGTCTTTTAATTCTTAGTATTATAAGCAATATAATAGAAGACTAGCTTTTCGTTACATTTAGAGTAAATTTCCCATTTTCTATCCCCTCTCATTCTGAAAATATTTCTGTTCCCAAACTGGTGGATTTTAACTTTTAATGTAAAGTGCAAAAAATGAAAACTGGCAGGAGGTCCTAGGAGCCAACTTCTAGGGGGCTGCCCCACACAAGTTGATGGACATTGCCATTCAAATGGTGTGCATGTGCTGCGTCTTGTGGGGTGGGGCTTACCTGCTCCCCCAGTATTTTATTCAAGTTGGCACCTCTAAATTAAAACAGCCTACAAAAGTTGCTTGCCTGCAAAATTATTTAGTATGTATAGCCAAAATGGGAGAAAGATTTACAAGCCAATTATCACTCGTGCCATTATTTTTCTTTCTGAGGTCTCTGTGGTTTAATCAAACTTTAACCACCCATGTGAGTCTTTTTCCACTTCTTTCAAAATGAGGAATGAGACTTTCAAATGAACACCAAATATATATATCTGAAATACAGCTATGGGACATGCAAGCAAGTCTTGTGCCCCAACATTCCTTCTAATATCAAAGTTGGTATGTGTATCACTTTGGCTGTGAGATGGGCCACTGTCAGAAAAAGTACTGGCTTCTGCAAATTCAGAGAACTCCTATCTCTTTATACAGCTATTAAGTTTTCTGCCCCTGAATCTGAGCACTTTAGCAGTAGTTAGCACAAGGATGTGAAATCTGTCGCCCTTCAGATGTTACTGGACTACAGTTATTCCTGACCATTGGTCATGCTATCTATGGGCTGATGTAAGTGGAATCCAACTTCCTCATCCCTGACATAGCACAACTGGGAAGACTTCAGAAGTGTGGGAAGAAACAAATGTGTACATTTCCACCCTCCTAAAATCTTTCTCCTCCCTGCCCCGCAGTGCTATAGGTTCCTGTTTCAAGAACACTTCTGTTTATGCAAGAGGAATATTGTTGCAAATCCCCAATTGTATACTTTTATCTGCAAACATCAGAAAGCAACTTGTGCAGGTCTCCCTCACTTTTAGCTAGCTCCAGCCAGGCGCACTCAGCTCACTCATGCACAAACTCTGGAAAGCACTGGTCTGAGACCCTAATCCTGTAAAATGAATTGCCCATTCAGGGGACCATCCATAGTCATTAAAAACATAACCCTGAGAAAACAAAGGCCCTAGCCACTCATTCACCATGATGAAGCCAGCCAAATCCACAACAGTGTATACATGGTATATCTACAGGCCTCCGGGCAATGTGCAAGTAGTTTAAAAATTCATTCAAGTTCTTTTCCAATACCTTACTTTTCATAACCAAGAATGACAGAAAATCTATCTTTGGGAATATGGAAGAAAATCCTTTTGAACAAGATGCAACCTTCTTCTCATCTATTTTGTTTCATCACAGTGCCCGAGGACAAAGATTTAAATTGCAAGATCATGAAGTATGCTTTTTGCAGGCATGTGATGATTTGATGGTATTTGACACAATTGATCGCTGCAAATGGAAAAGGTAGAAGAGCATCTAAATCTTGAGCTAAAGCACAAAGGTAAGTAGAGATATTTATTGCACATACAAATGATGAACAATACTGATGAGTTTCATGCATTTAAGGCTATTTTTTGGTGGATGAACCAAATACAGTGGTACCTCTACTTACGAATAACTCTACTTACGAATGTTTCTACTTACGAACAGAGCTCCGTCCGCCATCTTGGATGCGGTTTAGATAGGATTTTTTCTACTTACAAATTTTTAGATAGGGTTGCTTCTACTTCTACTGCTTCTACTTACGAATTTTTTCTGGAATTCCTATGGGATTCGACTTACAATTTTTTTCGACTTACAAATGTGTGTTCAGAACGCATTAAATTTGTAAGTAGAGGTACCACTGTAAAAACATGGTATAATTATCAGAAAGTGTCTTGGATGAATTGATTTATATAAGAACTACTATTCACGCCCAATAAAATGCCAATCTAGCAGTGTTCCTCTATTCTTAGCTTTCTTGGCAATAAAGTTATATGTGCTTGGTTGGTACCACTTCAGAATGCAAGCTTAGGACTTAAATGGCTGAATAATTCTTGAATGTTCCTTCTCCCTAGCTTCCTTGACAGATGTATCACACATGTAAAGGGTACATATAGGCTTCCCTACTCCAGACATCCATGCTCAACAAGAGGAAATCAGGGCAAGGAAAATTGTGACATTCCCTCCCCCTTCCCTCCCTGTCCCTTTGCCTTGTGTGCCATGGATTTTTAAATTGTAAGGCTGTGGGCAGGGACCCATCTTATCCCATTTGATTTTTGATTGTATGTAAGACCCAGGTGGCGCTGTGGTTAAACCACTGAGCCTAGGGCTTGCTGATCAGAAGGTCGGCGGTTCGAATCCCTGTGATGGGGTGAGCTCCCGTTGCTTGGTCCCAGCTCCTGCCAACCTAGCAGTTCGAAAGCACGTCAAAAATGCAAGTAGATAAATAGGAACCGCTACAGCGGGAAGGTAAACGGCGTTTCCATGTGCTACTCTGGTTTGCCAGAAGCGGCTTTGTCATGCTGGCCACATGACCTGGAAGCTATACGCCGGCTCCCTCGGCCAATAATGCGAGATGAGCGCGCAACCCCAGAGTCGGTCACGACTGGACCTAATGGTCAGGGGTCCCTTTACCTTTACCTTTTTAAGCCACTTTGGGAGCCCTTTTTGGTGGAAGAGTAGGATACAAATGCTCCAGAGAAATAAATAAATTACTATTTTTCAATTAGCATATGTATATTAGATGTAGAATTATACCACAATGCAATTGTGACATTAAATATCATTCACCGTTCATTTAGCACCTTTTTAATGCCCTTCCAAACCCTTAAGTCAGTGGTGTCTGAACTTTTTTCAAAGAGGGCCAATTTGATGAAGTGAAGGGCCATGAGGGCTGACCAAAGTTGTTATCCTTTTTTTAAGGATTTTACCCCAGGAAATAAATTGCCATGGGGGCCGGATTGAACCAACCGGTGGGCTGGATTAAGCCCCTGAAATGGATTTTGGGCATGCCTGCCTTAAGTACAAGCTGTAGATAGATAGATCTATACATGTACATAGATATATGGAAATATTTCAGGAATCCACTGCATTTTTAGTTACAATTGCCTTCTTTTGCTTTCAATGTCTGTGTTATTTATTTAAGACACCCTGCAGTGAAAACTGCCTTTCATTCAATAGCAGAAATGAGGAGAAAGAAGAAGAAAAATAGAATTCAGATAAATGATATCATGGAAATGGCACTCTCCCTCATTTTATGAGAACTTTTAAAAACTTATACAATAGGGAAAATCCTGTTCAGAAGCACTTTAAGTCTAAACATGCTTAACAAAGTGCATGCTGTTGTTGTTGTTGTTGTTTAGTCGTTTAGTCGTGTCCGACTCTTCGTGACCCCATGGACCATAGCACGCCAGGCACTCCTGTCTTGCACTGCCTCCCGCAGTTTGGTCAAACTCATGTTCGTAGCTTCGAGAACACTGTCCAACCATCTTGTCCTCTGCCGTCCCCATCTCCTAGTGCCCTCAATCTTCCCCAACATCAGGGTCTTTTCCAAGGATTCTTCTCTTCTCATGAGGTGGCCAAAGTATTGGAGCCTCAGCTTCACGATCTGTCCTTCCAGGGAGCACTCAGGGCTGATTTCCTTAAGAATGGATAGGTTTGATCTTCTTGCAGTCCATGGGACTCTCAAGAGTCTCCTCCAGCACCATAATTCAAAAGCATCAATTCTTCGGCGATCAGCCTTCTTTATGGTCCAGCTCTCACTTCCATACATCACTACTGGGAAAACCATAGCTTTAACTATACGGACCTTTGTCGGCAAGGTGATGTCTCTGCTTTTTAAGATGCTGTCTAGGTTTGTCATTGCTTTTCTCCCAAGAAGCAGGTGTCTTTTAATTTCGTGACTGCTGTCACCATCTGCAGTGATCAAGGAGCCCAAGAAGGTAAAATCTCTCACTGCCTCCATTTCTTCCCCTTCTATTTGCCAGGAGGTGATGGGACCAGTGGCCATGATCTTGGTTTTTTTGATGTTGAGCTTCAGACCATATTTTGCGCTCTCCTCTTTCACCCTCATTAAAAGGTTCTTTAATTCCTCCTCGCTTTCTGCCATCAAGGTTGTGTCATCTGCATATCTGAGGTTGTTGATATTTCTTCCGGCAATCTTAATTCCGGCTTGGGATTCATCTAGTCCAGCCTTTCGCATGATGAATTCTGCAGATAAGTTAAATAAGCAGGGAGACAATATACAACCTTGTCGTACTCCTTTCCCAATTTTGAACCACTCAGTTGTTCCATATCCAGTTCTAACCGTAGCTTCTTGTCCCACATAGAGATTTCTCAGGAGACAGATGAGGTGATCAGGCGCTCCCATTTCTTTAAGAACTTGCCATAGTTTGCTGTGGTCGACACAGTCAAAGGCTTTTGCATAGTCAATGAAGCAGAAGTAGACGTTTTTCTGGAACTCTCTAGCTTTCTCCATAATCCAGCGCATGTTTGCTGTTTGGTCTCTGGTTCCTCTGCCCTTTCGAAATCCAGCTTGCACTTCTAGGAGTTCTCGGTCCACATACTGCCTAAGCCTGCCTTGTAGAATTTTAAGCATAACCTTGCTAGCGTGTGAAATGAGCGCAATTGTGCGGTAGTTGGAGCATTCTTTGGCACTGCCCTTCTTTGGAATTGGGATGTAGACTGATCTTCTCCAATCCTCTGGCCATTGCTGAGTTTTCCAAACTTGCTGGCATATTGGGTGTAGCATCTTAACAGCATCATCTTTTAAAATTTTAAATAGTTCAGCTGGAATATCATCACTTCCACTGGCCTTGTTATTAGCAGTGCTTTCTAAGGCCCATTTGACTTCACTCTCCAAGATGTCTGGCTCAAGGTCAGCAACCACAGTACCTGGGGTGTACGAAACCTCCATGTTTTTCTGGTATAATTCCTCTGTGTATTCTTGCCACCTCTTATTGATGTCTTCTGCTTCTGTTAGGTCCTTACCACTTTTGTCCTTGATTATGGTAATCTTTGTACGAAATGTTCCTTTCATATCTCCAATTTTCTTGAACAGATCTCTGGTTTTCCCCATTCTATTGTTTTCCTCTATTTCTTTGCATTGCTCATTTAAGAAGACCCTCTTGTCTCTCCTTGCTGTTTTTTGGAAATCTGCATTCAGTTTCCTGTATCTTTCCCTATCTCCCTTGCATTTTGCTTGCCTCCTCTCCTCCGCTATTTGTAAGGCCTCGTTGGACAGCCATTTTGCTTTCTTGCATTTCCTTTTCCTTGGGATGGTTTTTGTTGCTGCCTCCTGTATAATGTTACGAGCCTCCATCCATAGTTCTTCAGGCACTCTGTCCACCAAATCTAAATCCTTAAACCTGTTCCTCACTTCCACTGTGTATTCATAAGGGATTTGATTCAGATTGTATCTTGCTGGCCCAGTGGTTTTTCCTACTTTCTTCAGTTTAAGCTGGAATTTTGCTATAAGAAGCTGATGATCTGAGTTACAGTCAGCTCCAGGTCTTGTTTTTGCTGATTGTATAGAGCTTCTCCATCTTTGGCTGCAGAGAATATAATCAATCTGATTTCGATGCTGCCCATTTGGTGATATCCATGTGTAGAGTCGTCTCTTGTGTTGTTGGAAGAGAGTGTTTGTGATGACCAGCTTGTTCTCTTGACAGAACTCTATTAGCCTTTGCCCTGCTTCATTTTGAACTCCAAGGCCAAACTTGCCAGTTGTTCCTTTTATCTCTTGATTCCCTACTTTAGCATTCCAATCCCCAGTAATGAGAAGAACATCCTTCTTTGGTGTCATTTCTAGAAGGTGTTGTAGGTCTTCATAGAATTGGTCAATTTCACTTTCTTCAGCTCCGGTAGTTGGTGCATAAACTTGGATTACTGTGATGTTAAAAGGTCTGCCTTGGATTCGTATCGAGATCATTCTGTCATTTTTGAGATTGCATCCCATTACAGCTTTTGCCACTTTTTTGTTGACTATGAGGGCCACTCCATTTCTACTACAGGATTCTTGCCCACAGTAGTAGATATGATAGTCACCCAAACTGAATTCGCCCATTCCCTTCCATTTTAGTTCACTGATGCCCAGGATGTCGATATTTATTCTTGTCATCTCATTTTTTACCACATCCAGCTTACCTCCATTCATGGTTCTTACATTCCAGGTTCCTATGCAATATTTTTCTTTACAGCATCGGACTTTCCTTTCGCTTCCAGGCATATCCGCAACTGAGCGTCCTTTCGGCTTTGGCCCAGCTGCTTCATCAGCTCTGAATCTACTTGTACTTGTCCTCCGCTCTTCCTCAGTAGCATGTTGGACGCCTTCCGACCTGAGGGGCTCATCTTCCAGCGTCATAACTTTTATATGCCTTTTGTCTTTGTCCATGGAGTTTTCTTGGCAGGGATACTGGAGTGGCTTGCCAGTTCCTTCTCCAGGTGGATCACGTTTAGTCAAAACTCTCCACTATGACCTGTCCATCTTGGGTGGCCCTGCATGGCATAGCTCATAGCTTCTCTGAGTTGAATAACAAAGTGCATACATGTTTGTAAACTATTTACAACAGGCACCCCCAACCTGCAGCCTCCAGATGTTTTGGCCTACAACTCCCATGATCCCTAGCTAACAGGACCAGTGGTCAGGGATGATGGGAACTGTAGTCCAAAACATCTGGAGGGCCGAAGGTTGGGAGTGCCTGATTTACAGTATAAGAATATAAAGTGTTTAATTCTTCCACATCATTTAGGGCACCAAGGATCCCAAAAGAATGCAACCCATTCCCTTACCAAGGGAGCGCAAAGTTACTACTGCATTTATCATTACTACCTTGAAACACTGACCAAGACTATCTCAAAACAGGGCTACAATTTTCAGAGTTGCAACTGCATCTTACATATAGCACATGAGCAGTGTGGTACATGCTATAAAAGTGCTAAAAGGTCTTCCAGCTCAGAGAAGTCCTTTAGTCATGTACACATACATACATACATACATACATACGGTGGTACCTCGACTTATGAACGGCTTGACAACCGAATTTGTCGGCTTACGAATGGAGCAAATGCCCGCACGCTTACGAATTTCTCGACATCCGAACGGAAACCGCCGTGGTTTTAGATAGGGTTTTTTTGACTTACGATTTTTTATATGGGGTTGCTTCGACTTACGAATTTTTCCATTTCCAATGCATTCCTATGGGAAATCACGTTTCCAATGGCGCTTTTCGACTTACGAATTTTTCGACCTATGAAGGTGCCTTCGGAATGGATTAAATTCGTAAGTCGAGGCACCACTGTACATACTATACACACCTGCAAACACGCACACACCCTCAGTGGTAGAGAACATGCATGTAGAAGTTCCCAGGTTAAGTTCTTGGCTTCTCCATTAAAAAGGATTCAAAAGGATTCAGGCAGCAGGGCTGAAAAATACCCTGGGAGCCCACTGCTAGTCAGAGCAGGCAATATTAGGTTGGAAGGTCTAATTTGCTATAAGATAGCTTCATACATTCATAAAGTATTTATTTTCCCCCTGAAATAGTCTCCCTCTACAGCTTGACCACTCCCAATTCTTCACCCAAATTCACACATGGAAGAATTTAAGTATATATTCTGATGTAGTACTGTGCAGGTCCAGATTCCACTCTGCGTCCTAAATATTTGTTTGAAGAAATGGATCCTTAGTCACGATGCATTGTTGAAATAAATATTAGCAGACACATTACATGTTATTCTGGTTTATGATTCATTTTGACTGATTTTATCTAGGGTGTAAAATATATTGTACACCACTTAGAAACCACGATATTAAGGGGTATATAAATTGTTGAAATAAAGAAAAACATGCACACATTTTGGAATGGGGCATCAAGGTTCACTGGCAAGTGAAATTATTATCTTCTGTAAGTTTGCTTTTTCCAAGATCATTCTTGTAAAAGCTTACACAGACTCCCGATGAGCATCAACACACAAATGAAAAAAATAACACACAAATGAGATTCAAGGGAGGTATGGGATTTCCAAAAACTACTAAGAAGCAAATTCACATTAATCAGTCAGGGATTCCCTGATGTCTGTCCTAAACAAACAAGTTTAAATATCCAAGATTTCATCTTAGAAATCTATTTTGGATTATCTCCAGAACCTTGAAATCCACCTACACAACTAAACTCTATATGGAAACATCTGCATGTCTAGCACTTAATCAACATAACACACAATGTAATTTATTAGGTAGCATTATTCTGCCTATGTGTATCCACCTGCACTTTTCCACTCTCAAAAAGCCTGGTTTTCCTCTAATGGAATACAGAACATAGGAATAGGAACTGGATCAGACCTGTGCATATGGGCTAAGAATACTGTCTTTCCTATTTTATCACATTATAAGCAATGCTCTGCAGACTACATGGCTCTAGAGATTCATATAAAAGCCTAATACACTGAAATCTGAAGGTTCTCCAGAGGCATCTCTTCTAGACAGACATACAGACTTTTCCATTTGTCTAAAGCAGGGGTGGAGAACCTATGGCCCTCCAGCTTGTTGGGCTCCAATTACTATCAGCCTCAGCCAGCATAGCCAATTATCAGGGATGGTGTGATTTATAGTTTAGCAACATCCAGAAGGCCACAGGCTGCCCATCTCTGAATGTGTGGGTAAAGTGTAGTAATTTTTTTCATGTAGCATACTAAATTTACCTAGAATTGTAGAGTTGGAAGGGTCCACAAGGGTCATCTAGTCCAACCCCGCAATGCAGGGATCTTTTGCCCAACATGGGGCTCGAAGCTATGGCCCTGAGATTAAGAGTCTGATTCTCTACTAACAGAACTATCCATGACACTGGTAAAGTTACATATGGATACTACAAAGCGTATCACAGTTACACAGTTACTGAGATCTATACATGGCAGGAAGTGAAATAGTTTCATTCTTGCCAGAGTGACTACATTTACAGAAGCAACGAAAACATTAAGCATGAAATGCAGGTATGTTGCTTGTCCATTTTCCTTTTCATTGCTTCCCTTCGAGACTTTTTTTATTGTCTTGGGCCTACTTGGAGAGATTGCACAGGAAAACATTAACGAGTTGGTAAAAGTTAAGAAACACACCCACACATCTCTCTTTTATTTCATTTATTAAGATATTTCTATAATTTTTTCCCCAAAGCTAAAAGTACTGTACAACAACAACAACAACAACAACAAGACACAACATCCAACCACAAAACCAGAAAGTTCTGTTGTGCTAAAGAACCTTGTGTCTTTAAGCTTCTCCACAGTTGGTGCAGTTTTCATGCATGACAGAGAACCAGGCAGCTCAATCCAAATTAGTGTTTCATTGCCATGCTCCCAAGATTATAGCAAATTCTGAAGTGTATTATACAAAAATGATATATGGAGTCATTAGACACAAGAAACACTACAATATGGTTCATAGCCAAGCAGGGATTAAGAGGTTTTATCCAGAGGTCGGCAACCTAAGGCCCATGGGCTGGAAGCGGCCCATGAGGGTCGCTTAACTGGCCCATGAGCCACCCCCAAACCAAGCCGCTCGTTCGGCAAGTCCCCGCCCGCTGTGCTAAACCTGCACAGCACAGCAGAGGGTCTCTCTTCCAGAAATCGCTTCTGTCCAGCCCATGCCCGGTAAGCCTTGCCGACCCCTGGTTTTATCTCACCCCCTAAAGAAGAGTAGAAGCCATTCACATCTTAGAACTGAGACTCAAATTCAACAACTATGGCTGAAAACTATGGCTATGACTGTGTTCTTAATAGCCTTGTATTTGTCATGCCGATATATCTCAACTCCTGATCTTTCTCCAAGGAGCTCCAAGAGGCATACATGGAGATTATTATCCCACTTTAGCCTCACAACTACAGTACTTTCTTCCACAGGTTTGGCCTCAGATTGCCTAGTGAGCTTCAGGACTGAGGGGGGAAATTACACAATTCTCCTTGGCCCAAAGCCAACTACCTAACTGAATATGAACAACAACTGGACTATGCAAGGTGCACAGAAGTTTCTGAAATAATGTGCACAATGTGGATGTCTAATACAATAGAGCACGACCTATTTCCATCTTCACACAACAAAAATTTAGCTATGTTTTCTCCCAACTGTAATCCACCACACTCTGCCCTGCAGTGCCACACGTCTATTGCTATTCACAAGTGCACAAGGGTATTTTACTACTTGAGTTGAACTATCCTTTTTTTTACCAATTACAGAACACACAAACAGTTCAATCCCATTTCCTCCAGAGCAGTTTATGTAGAGAAAAAGTGTGTATGTATGGAACTATAAAAAAAAACCCCAGCTTTGACAAAACTCCAAAGCTTGTACACCATTCCCCACAGATTGTGGCCCAATAAAAAGCATCATTTAACCTACTTTACTTCCTTTGAGACCAGCTTAGTAACCGCCATCAAAGCAATGTCTCCATACAGTAAATCAAAGACTGGTGCAGATGAATCAGATATCTCTTAGGACGGAACATGCAAGTCTTGTATTTCTTGCTATAAGACAATTGGTCCAGCTGTTCAAGCTATAGCAGTCTTCACTTCTTTTAAATTCTGAAGGCAGGTAATGAATTATTGTACTGCAGCATCATTTATACTTTAAATGTCCTTCTGAAATGGCTATAGTAAAGTAACAGTGCAAAGTTACCTTTCTTTTCATGAGAGAACAATGCTGACCACACCTGCTTGACCTGGACATCACCTGTATATCCCAAGTAGTAAGGATAATGTTATGCTTGCCATATCCCTCTTCTGTTGTTGTTTAGTCATTTAGTCATGTCCGACTCTTCATGACCCCATGGACCATAGCACGCCAGGCACTCCTGTCTTCCACTGCCTCCCGCAGTTTGGTCAAATTCATGTTGGTGGCTTTGAGAACACTGTCCAGCCATCTCGTCTTCTGCTGTCCCCTTCTCCTTGTGCCCTCAATCTTTCCCAGCATCAGGGTCTTTTCCAGGGAATCTTCTCTTCTCATGAGGTGGCCAAAGTATTGGAGCCTCAGCTTCAGGATCTGTCCTTCCAGTGAGCACTCAGGGCTGATTTCCTTAAGAATGGATAGGTTTGATCTTCTTGCAGTCCATGGGACTCTCAAGAGTCTCCTCCAGCACCAAAATTCAAAAGCATCAATTCTTCGGCGATTCTTTATGGTCCAGCTCTCACTTCCATACATCGCTACTGGGAAAACCATAGCTTTAACTATACGGACCTTTGTTGGCAAGGTGATGTCTCTGCTTTTTAAGATGTCCCTCTTCACTTCCTCTCTTTTCTCAATTAAAAGAGAACAGAAAGTTTAACCTTTATTAACAAGAGCACTTCGCCTTTTGTATGTTACCACTGCTTCAAGTTTTAGAAGTATTTAATCCCCTATAATTTAGACAGATTGAATTTTTCTTTCGCAAATTAGGATTAAATCCACTGATTTGCAATTGATTTGCACATGGGGGGGACCAGCCAGTTATTAAGTCCTAACTGAGTAATTTGCAGCTTATTTCACCCCAGCTAATTAAAATGTAATCACTATTGTTTGACAATGTGCATTCTGTCAGCAGTTTTTACTTCAGAAAGAAATCATGCCAAGAAAGCACACACATAAAAAGGCCTTTCTCTAAGAACTGGCTGGTGTAAATTGCTTCCTTTAGCCAGTGAAACTGTAAAACAAAAAGAGTTACAACCAACTGACAACAGTAAAAAAAGGGGGGGCGGACTAATCCCCTTTCAAGATAATTAACTGGGTTTAACAATTTCCAGCTTCTGATATATCTCCTGAAGAAAAGACTTGTTCATAGAAGGCAGTTTTTGGTTTGGATTTTTATCCAGTGTATCTTTATCTAATCTATACTTAACTGTACTAATCATGAATGCAGATGGATTACAGTGTGTGTGTGTGTGCACGCACACATGCTCTATACACCCATGATTCTTGAAACAATAGAATGCACTTCTGATTCTTCTTCTTTCTGGTTCACCTTGGTGAAGAGTACTATACTGCCTACAAAAGTAGGCATTTTCATAGACAGAAAAAAATGCTATTGCCCTACCACAGATTGTTCCTAGTGCTCCATAGGATAATAGTGAGGATGACAATCAAGGTCTATCTCTTTACTTTTTCATCATCTAGACTGGATTTGATTTTGTCTTGTGTTGCTGAGCTTTGGAATCATCATACATACATCGTGCATTCAAATGAAGATATTGTCTAAAAAAGTGAATGTGTTATTTTTCACTTGCAAATGGGATGCTGGGAAATTATTACAATTCATTCAGTTCATGCTTGAGATCTTCTTTTTCTAGGTCTCAACAACCAAGTAAAGAATAAGTGAAAATATGAAAGTGAATGAAAAATAAGAGTAATAGACGCAGACCCACTGATTTCATTACATCTCCTCTGAGTAGGACTAAATTGGATATTGCTCCCAAGAATGCAAAAAGGGGCAGGAAATGCAAAAGTAGATGAATAGCACCTTTCACAACCATTCTTTAGTAAGAACCATAAGGTCTTGTAGCATATTATAGCCTAAAAAAACTCACTATGGCATAAACTTTAATGGACCAAAGTCTACTTCAACCTTTAGACGTGTGCTACAGAGTACACCATACAAACAGATGCAGTCAATCCTATCCACATTTGCTTAGTATGATCTCCCATTGAGTCAGCAGGATTTAGTCACAGGTAATAAGTGACTCTCATGCCATATCTTTGCTGACTAGTCTATATTGTAATTCTTGTCTACTTCATGGAATATAAGTAATCATATATACATTGTGCTCTGCATTATTTAATGTGAGAGCTTAGCTCATCCAGAAATACACTACAAATGTTGATGTTCCCTGCCACCAGTTGGAAAGGCTCAATCATATTTTTATATGCAAAAGCTTTTCACATCCAAGCTGCTTTTTCCCACCAAACGCTTCAAAATGAGCACAGGAACTTATCTCTGCCCACTCCAATTATTACACTCTCCTTCCCCCCCCCAAAGTGGATACAGCACACGTGAACAGAGAAAGTATTTAAAGTGGGCTTGTTTAAAAACCAAGCAACCGTGATGTATCAAGAGTATTTTAATGTATCAGAGTTCCTGAGTCACTGTGTCAGCAATATGTGCTGAATTTTAAAATGAAGAAGAACTTATGGATATGATAAATGTGTCCATACTGGAGTTACCAGCAGCCAGCTTGCTATTATTTTTGAAATAAAATATACTCAAATTGATGAAAGTAGAACTCTGTGGCACAAGATATGCTATGCAGGCCACATCTGTATAAATTTAACAGCGGGTGCCCTCTACAACTAGACTACAACTCTGTACCCTGTAACACGCCTACATCCTATTTATTTCAACAAGGCTTAAGCACACTTAACTGGACATAGGATTGTAGCCTTAGGGGACACACTGCATCCCTCCCACCTGGCAGCTTCCCACGCTGTTGATTGAACACTTTGCAATAAGCAAGAGATGCACACAAATAGCCTCCTGGTTAAACAAGGTGTCCTTTATCCCTGCCTTGGTTATCCCAGAACTACCGTACTCATGCAAGCTGCACTGGCAGAACAGATAACCTGGGGGATTTTGTTCCATGGTGGAATTGCCAGGAAGTGAAGAAGACCTAAACAACACTAATAGATTCATGCATACCCATACAAGCAGCAAGGTTCAAAGGTCCAAGGAATATAATTATGAGACACAGATGTGTATTTAGATAGCAAGCTTTGGACTGGAAAAAATACAATTAGGCCACAGTCCTATACTCTTTTACATAAGAGGAAGCCTCATTGGGCATAATGAGACTTACTTTTGAGTAGGTGCCAAGATAAAGGCTTGTGCTTTTAGCCTCACATGATCACAGAGGTTGTGCTCAACTGGATTTTTAGAGTAACTGTAGTTTAAGCATAGAAAGTGATGGCAGGAAAAGCCTGAATTTTTTTTCTATTAATTTTTTAAAAAAAAGCCTGATCAGAAGGCTACAAGAATAACCCCCTCACTCAGGAAACCAGTACCTATTCTGTATGAGGTTTTTGTAATTCTACACAATAAAACCATGGTTGAATGTAACATCCATATTCTAAGAGGCAGCATAGAGGGATGTTCTGCTGTATCTTTTTTCTTCTGCTCTGACAATGGACAATTATATAAATGAATTTCTGAAACAATGAAAATCAAGAAAACCTTTACAGAAGGGAAAAAAACTATTACCCAACACACATGAATTCTGAATATAAAGTAGTTTAGGGGCCCATCATCTTACCACTTCATACTTTCAGAATGTCAACCTAAAACACAGTACCATCAAATTTGCCTACTT
This sequence comes from Zootoca vivipara, assembly GCF_963506605.1. Lineage (NCBI taxonomy): Eukaryota > Metazoa > Chordata > Lepidosauria > Squamata > Lacertidae > Zootoca > Zootoca vivipara. Next base: position 34,970,224 of record NC_083279.1, read on the forward strand.
TTTAAGGGAGTGCACACATATGAAACAAGATACGATATGCTGCAAAAATGCTTAGGGTAGGTAACAGAAAACACAGTTATTGATTATCACATCATCACCACCCATTCAGCTGCTTTTGGACTCAAAAGCACTGGTGGGAAATTGAGCCATTATCGTCTCCTGCTTCTTTTTCCAGGCAAAATCAAAACATGATCTGCACGTGAGTGATCAGGGAGAATTGCTCCAGCACATTGCCTTTGGCAGGAAGCACAGAAGCTACATTACACACACTGTGCTATCAAAATAACTGCCAGAGAAAGAAGTGCAAAGTAAGTGGGACACATGCATAAGAAATTAACTTCTTCCCTCCCTGCCTTCAGGGGTCACCTTTTTCAAAGTGCCCCTGTTTTCTGAACTTACAGCCCAACCCGATGCAGCCAGCGTTCGGCAGGCTGCAACATCTAAAACCCGTGATTTCAGTAGAATCAGGCAGCCTGCAACTCTGAAAAGAATCAAGCAGCTTGTGTGCTGAACTGTTCTTGGCCAATCAAACTAGCAAACCGGTTGCGAGCCTGATTGCAAAGACACATCTGTAGAATGCAGGGCTGCATTCAACCACAGCGAAGTGTAAGAACAACTTCAGCATCTACCAGGACTCTTTCATCCACACATGCAGACACTCGCATGCTTGTACTGAAAGGAACCAGTAAGAATGAACTGAATGTTTTATGGGGCAACCTTCTTCTACCTTTTCAGCAATTTCAGAAGTCAAGCAATATAGGCATGTCATACCGATTTCCAGTAAGAAAGAACCTTACTGGAAACCACAAACTTTTATCATGGGTTGATGAATCCAGAAAAACCAGCTCTCTCTAGTTACTCGCAATCATTAGAAAGAACAGAGACCTCTTTGCCACTCGGGTGAAATAATGACTATACTAACGTAGATGAGAAACATGTCCCACACGTGAACAGGCATCGCGGAAAGGAAAGGGGACGTCAGCCCTTATTTATTTGTTTTTTAAATTGTGTGTGTTGCTAGTCGTGTTGCGAGGGACTGTTTAGGAGTAAATAATCTGCTTTCAGAGGTTCGGAGATCGCCCTGTCAGACCACGCACCCCTGTCGCCCCTACTTCAAGATCTGCGTGGCTTGATCCGGAGTAACTGACCACCTTCCGGTTTTGTGGTCAATGCAAACACGAATCCACTTCACCCTTAGAATCACAGAGACGTACGTTTGTGTGTGTGAGAGAGAGAGAGACCATTGGGTTTGTGTAAATAAGTAATTGGGGGGGGGGAACAACTGCCGCTCTCCGCTCACTACGCTTAACGCAGCCCTCCCGAGACTCCCCCTCCAGCTTTACGCGCGTCTCCCGGGGAGCAAATCCCGCCGTGTTCCACGGGACTCGCGTAAAACGCGAATGAGGCTCCTCAACCTTGCGCGCAGGTGCCGTCCGCAACCCGTCACGTCCCCTCGTTCCCCTTCTCCCGCTCCCTCTCTTGAAACTGCCCAGCCTCGCGCTTCCTTCCCACGGAGAGGAGCGCGCGAGTTTGAGCAAGCCAGGTGCGAACGAAGTCTCTGCGGAGGGAGAGAGGCTTCGCCCTGCCTGCCCGGGAAGCTGCTCGCTTTCCCCCCGCCGCACGCCGCCCGTACCTGGAAATGCTTGAAGAAGGCGGAGATGCGCGTGATCTGCAGACTGAGGCACCTGGAGGTGCACCTCGCTCCGTAGACGCTGGCCGCCGAGAAGGAGTCGTCCTGCCTGCGAGCCGCCTCTCCTGCAGCAGCAGCAGCGCCGCCTCCGCCGCCGGCCGCCACGCCGGGGAGGCAGCCCCAGGAAGAAGCCGTAATCCAGAGGAGAAGGGTCAAAGGCACGCCGGGCTCCTGAAACCCCATGGCTTTGTGTATAATGCGCGCCGGCGAGAAGGAAGCGCGGGAGGAGGAGGAGGAAGAAGCAGCAGCAGCGAAGCCCCAACGGCAGCCGCCTTCAGGACGCTCGGCGCGCGCCACTGAGCCAAAAGGAGGCGAGACGAGGCAGCCTCGGCGCGCAGAACAAACTCGGCGAGGAGGGGGGGGGGGCGAGAGAAAAAGTTCAATCATCCAACTCTCTTCAACCCCCCGCCAGTCTCCGCCGAGCTCACCGCCCTCCCCTCACTCCCAGGAGGGGGTGGGGAGAGGGGTGACAGAAGGCGGCGCGATTGGCTGCGGGAGGCCTGAGTGGCAGCGCGGCAGGAGGGGGGCGGGCAGGTCGCGCGAGTCGCGGCGGTGCTGCTGAAGCAGCGAGGGAATGGGTAGTCGGGCGGGCGGGGGGGGGGATTTGGCGTTGTTGAAAAGGCGGGAGGCTTCGGGTGAAGAACTTTCTGCCGTGCTGTACACGGCAGCGCGGCGCGGGCTGAAGCGTTGCGAAGCTCCCGCGAAGACGTGCGCCCCTCTCCAGCCAGGCGGGCGGGAATCGTACATCTGTCGCGCGCAGACACCTGACGGAGCACCTTTGCGAAGTGCAGCGCGCGGGCAAAGGGGCAAAGGCTCGAAGGGATGAGGGCCTGAGGGGAGGTTTTGCTGCCTGAGGCGGAGCGCCCACACACAAACACACACACAAAAAGCCCCACAAGTATGGAGTTATTTTGACGCCTGAGGCACGAAATCCCACAAGTGCCTCCCCTCCCCGACAGTAAAAAATAAGAATTGTTGTTGTTGTTGTTGTTATTATTATTATTATTATTATTATTATTATTATTATTATTTATTAGCATCCCTTTTCTGACACTCTCTAGTCTAAACCATGGGTAGGCAAACTAATGCTCTGGGGCCGGATCCGGCCCAATCACCTAAATCTGGCCCAGGGATGGTCCGGGAATCAGCATGTTTTTACATGAGTAGAATGTGCCCTTTTATTTAAAATGCATCTCTGGGTTATTTGTGGGGCCTGCCTGGTGTTTTTACTTGAGTAGAAGGTGTGCTTTTATTTAAAATGCATCTCTGGGTTATTTGTTGGGGCATAGGAATTTGTTCTTCTTTTTTTCAAAATATAGTCCGGCCCCCCACAAGGTCTGAGGGACAGTGGACAGGCCCCCTGCTGAAAAAGTTTGCTGACCCCTGCTCTAAACAAGCAGCCCGAGGCATCCACCGCCTCCTATCTAATGGTAGGGCTGGTATTGTCAGGGGCAGGGGTGCCATCTTGAATAAAATGTAGGGGGGCAGGTAAGCCTCATGCTGCATAATCGATCACATAGCATGGCGCGCAAACACCATTTGAATGGTAATACCCAGTAACTATGGGGTGGCCTGGCCCCCTCAAATATTTTATGGGGAGGGCAAAGGGACCTCTGCCCCTTGGAGTTGCCACCTGTGGTCTGGGGCAGAGAACTAATAAAAGAGAGGGACAACTGCCCCACGTCAGGACAATGCCCACTGTACCCAGACACAGGCTTTAAGGCTGCACCTTAAGAGGACACCTTTAAGTTAGGTGCTGACTTTAAAAGCACCAATCTTAATACTGGCACAAACTCTTTTCAGTACACAGTCTTGCATCTTCCAAAGGGGCACACCCAGCAGTCTTACCAGATCCTGCATGTTGTTATTAGGATGGTTTAATAATCATGCATACACAGGAAAATCAGGTGGAACCATAGCTCAGTGACAGAGGGGGTCCTTTCAGGTACCAGTAAGTCAATAGTGAACTAGATACAGTGTATCAGTGACTCTTTACTCAAATGTAACAGTTCAAATGCAACCGTCTGGCACTGAAGGAATTTCCAAACCTGACAATGGAAAAACAGGAGTTATTGAAACTGAAACTGTGGCCTAAGGCAAAGTTCGGATACAGCCACTTAATATACAGTCATACCTCGGTTTGCGACCGCAATCCGTTCCGGGGAGCCGGTCGCTCCCGGTCGCTCCCTGAATTGGTCGCTCCCCGATGCACGCTTCTGCGCGTGCGTGAAGCACTAATACAGCGCTTCTGTGCACACACACGCTGCGCAGATTGCTTCTGCGCATCCGAGTGCCGCGGAACCCAGATGCAAACACTTCCGGGTCCGTGGTGGTCAGAAACTGAAGTGGTCACAAACCAAGGTGGTCACAAACCAAGGTATGACTGTACTTATAAATGTTCACAAATCCTTAGAGAAGACAGTTATGGAAGCAGAATATTTAGAGCTGTGGTGTTACCTCTTTACTTAAAACTGTTTTACTCTTTAAGCATATCATAAGAGCAGACAAATATGTTCTATAAAATTAGCTGATGTGCATATAAACACTGCTTATAGTCACAAACACACTAAGCCTAGTGACATAAGAACAGACATTTTTCAATTCTTGTAGACCCTGTTGCATTTTCTTTGTCCAAATTTCATATTTCTTTGGTTGCCGGAATATTTCATGAGTTGTTGTTTTTTAACTAAACATATCATTTTGCCTTAAAAAATCAGCAAATGGTCAATTGCTTTAATCCTGTGAACTGCCATCAAAACAGAGAAGAGGACATATGTATCACTTGGGGCAATGCTGCAACAAGAGGGCAGCTCTGACATTCAAGCAAAGATGAACATAAATTTGCATCTTGCCAATATCAATAGGAGATTGGAAGAAACCTTGGCAAGAAGGTTCTGTTTATGCAGCACCATCCTAAGGGTCTTTCCAGCTCCAAAGGTTCCTGGAATATTTGCATGGTTCTGCACTGAGTCTTGCCAGTGGCTTTGCCTGGAATTTGGCAGTGATTTCATGTTGTGGCAACAGCAGAAACTTCAGCCCCTCTTGCACCCCCAGCTACCATAGCTTGGCACAACTGAACTACAAACCTTCCTTTTCCTAAGGCTGGAAAAAAGTGTCAAGAGATAATAGCTTGGCAACCTAATCTTTAACATATTTATTTGGAACTAAGCCTTTCTGTTTAAAGTGAGACTTGTTTCCAAGTAGCTGTGCTTATTCCAATTTCATGCTGAATGTAGCAGGTGAAGCTTGTAGAAAACCTCAGTGTGTTGTTTAAACATGAAATTTTGAAATCATTAAGTCCAGTGCCCTTAGGTAAAAACTGCAACATTTTAAAATGCCAAACATCTTGAGCTGTTAAAAGTTTACTGAAGTTATGGATAAGAACTATGGTACTTTCTTTTTTATTTTTAGCTATTATAACTGGCGTTCACACAACCTCAGAATCTGTAAATTGAAAGTACTGTAATAGAGATACTTCGCAGCCTAGTGCCATAGCTGCCAAGTTATCCCTTTTTTAAAGGGAAATTCCCTTATGCTGAATAGGCTTCCTCGTGAGAAAAGGGAAAACTTGGCAGCTATGCCTAGTGCTGGGACCCTAATCTAGTAACAGAGCAATTCTATATGTGACTACTCATCAATAAGATCCATTGAGTTCAATGAGGCTTGGGTAACTGGGTGTAGGATTGCAGCCTAAAGCTACCTGGAAGTTAGTGTGTTTGCTTACCCAGCTTATAACACTCTTTGAGTGCAGAAGGGAATAAGGAACGTGCAAGACGAGACCAGGCAATTGGCAGGCAGTATGAAGCCTCTGGATTGGCAATGCCTGGCATAAACAGGAGAAGCCTGGCCATCTGCCCTTGCTTGTTCAAGTAACCTCTCTCAGCTGCACTTCAGTCATCAGCAGGAATCTAGAGACTGGATGTGTCTATGGCTGTTGCTAGCTGGAGACCAGGCTGGCCCTGACATGTACATGCTGGGCTATATGTATTATGAAAATATGCCTTGGTGTGGGCATACATTTCTAACTGTACCATGTGGTTTGAATTCTCAAAGTATTGCTTATAATATATTAGTATTATTAGTCTCTCCCCCCCAAAAAAGGAACTCAAAGCAACTTCCAATAACAAACATTAAAAATAAATATAAAAAACAAGAGTTGAAAAAGGTAGGGATGCAAGTAAACTGAATTGAACAAGAATGAGTACTTCCCTATGAGACTTGAAGCAATATCCGAGACCTCCCCATCCCCCCCAATTTGTTTTGCAAACCCTAACATTCCATTTCTCAACTCCTCTCAAGACATAGGTTAGACTAGATCAGGTATCCCCAAACCTCAGCCCTCCAGATGTTTTGGACTACAATTCCCATCTTCCCCAACCACTGGTCCTGTTAGCTAGGGATCATGGGAGTTGTAGGCCAAAACATCTGGAGGGCCATAGTTTGGGGATGCCTGGACTAGATGATTCTCATTGTCCCTCCAACTCTACAATTCTGTGAAAGCCTTAATTCATGGAGTCACACAGTCTTCAAACTTTTGATATAATTTTCTCTGTCTGTTAATACCGTAACCCAGGAACACAACCACCAGCTAAGTTCTCAGTCCACACCACTCAAGCATCAGCCCATCTTCCCCTCTTAACTGAAAGCCTGACGAAAAGCACAGCTTTCCACCCGCCATACTCACTATGAAGTTGTTACAGTAAGTGCCACACTTTTTAACAACACAAAAAGAGGTGTTGGTATTCCATGTCCCCTGGGAAAAAAGCCCTGGAGGGAACTGTATCGCGGGTGGAGCAAGAATCCAATCAAGCTCCAGGTTCCAAATTAATTAAGTTTTATTAATTAAATAAGAATATAAAGGGAAACATAAGAAAGGCAGCTTACTGGCCTGCCAAAATATAATAAAACATAATAAAACAGCTTACTGTTCCGGCAAAACCTAAAATAAGCAGTCTTCTGTAGCAAGCATGCACCCAGAAAGTCAGGGTCACTTTGCTGTTCCCAGGAGCCAGAGCATAAAAGGAAAATTCAATATTGTCTGCTATCTTAATCAGAAAGCTCTTGAGTGGCAGTCAAAGGGCAATTGACTGGGATGTGAGCCTGCATGTAGACATGTAAACCAAGATGATCAAGGGTTTGGAAACCAAGCCTTATGAGGAACAGTTGAGGGAGTCAGGTATGTTCAACCTGGCCTGGAAAAGAGGAAACTGAGAGGAGATATACTGGTAATAGCCATCTTCAAATATCTTAAGGGCTGTCACATGAAGATGGAGCAAGCTTGTTTTCTCTTGCTCTGGAGCGTAGGACCTGAACTTCAAGTCACAAGAAAGGAGATTCCAACTAAACATCAGGAAGAGCTGATTGACAGAGGAATAGTCTGCCTCAGGAGGTGCTGGACTCTAATTCCTTGGATGCTTTTAAGCAGAGGTTTAGTTGAGATTCCTGCATTGAACAGGGTTGGAATAGATGACCCTTCCAACTCTACTATGATTCCAGGGCAGTCTCAAGCAGGTCGGGCGCCCTGGCGCTGAGGGGTGGAGATCGCTCCGGCGCCCCCGCCCTCGTAGGGTGTAGCATGGTTTCCACATCGCGCACGGCTTTGCCGCACGGCGCCCTGCCTACCGGCCTGGCGCCCTGGCGCACCGCGCCAAAGGGGCTCTACCTAGAGCCGGCCCTGTATGATTCTATATCTGAAGAAAGGAAGGTGTAATTGGAGGATATTGGAGTCTTAAAAGTGAAAGGCTTTCTGAGTTCAGATTTCCATCACAATGTCCTTATACTCACACCGTTTATAATATACATTTGACTGACTTTAGCCTTCTTCAGGCATTACTTTCATGCAAAGTGTAAGGGGCTGTGGCAGTGCATGTTTAGCAACACTTCCCAAAGTCATATGGCTCGCCATTCCCCCCCACCCAATGGGCATACCGGTAACCACCCAGTGGGCATACACCTCTGCCATAGCAGTGGATATGCTCCAGACAGTTTAGAAGCCTGAGAGATGAGGGTTCCTAAACCATGCCATCAGTCTCCATGCGTAGAACAGGGCCCCAACATTGCATGGTCAGAAGGAGCCATGAGACTTGGGGTGGGGGGGGTGTCTGACTAAAACAGGGCCGGCTCTAGGGGAAGGCTGGGTGGCGCGGGGCGCCAGGGCGGTGCTACACGGCAAAGCCGTGAGGAAACCACGCTGCACGCTGCGCCCGCCCACCAGCCGCTGGAAGAAACAGGGCGGGGCGGGGCGGGGGCGCCGGAGCGATCCGCGCACCACGGCGCCAGGGCACCTGACCCACTTAAGATGGCCCTGGACTAAAAGCATAGTCCCACTGCCCCCCCTTTTACCACCCTTGCCTCTTCATGAAAGGAACACCTGAAGAGTGCCTATGCTATATCAGTATGTTCCTTTTCAATAGAGATGCATGTTATTAAGAGAAACAAAAAGAAATAAATGAAACAAAGTGTTGCAAAGTGTATCACTTCTACCTAACGTACTCTGTTTATGTCTAACTGATCTGCCCCCATTAGACTCATTTCTATAATATATTAGCAGGGGACTCCATTGCCAACCTCCATTAGATGTACTTAAGATTAAAGGTATTTAAGAGGTAAATGCCAGGGAATTGAAAGAATTTAACTTGTATTAAATATGCAGCTAAGCACACATTCCATTCCATGAAGATAAGCATGACACAAGAAATTTGCAGCCCAATCCTATGTAACTTTACTCAGAAATAAGTCCCACAGTGGCTACCCTCTTATGTAAATTTACTTAAGAGTAAATCCCATTGAACTCGGCCTGTTAATTTTGAACAAATATGCATTGCATCAGCTCACTAGTGGGGCATATTTCCAAGTAAAAGTGCATAGGATTGGGCTTCAGATTGCTCAACTCACTAGTATTAACAGATATGGCTCCCCCAACAAGGCAATGACAAAAATCCACCAACAGCATACAAATCAATATGGCTAACCTGATCCAAAACACCCACCCACCCCACTCACACACGAAACAAAGACCACCACAGCCAACCACAAAGGAACAACCATATCCTAGGCCAACCCCAACATCTCTCACCACCAAAGGAACACAAGCGAACAGCAGAGAACCTACACTAGTGACGCTGACAAAAAACCCACATATATTAAGCAAAATAGAAACATCGTCACCCCACCCCCACCCACCCTCCCCCGTCTACCTCTTTTCCCCTTTTCTTCCCAATGTCTCAACAAATGAAACTGATTTGTAAAAATGTTATGAGAGACATTGCACATATATTTGTAAACCAAGAAAACCTTTAATAAATAAAAAAGTAATCAATATAACCCGGGGGGAGACTAGACTTTATTTCACCCAGGTCAAAGACCCAGTTTGGCACACCCTCACACCCACATGCACTTATGTAAACACACACACAGGTTCAGAGCCTCAATGGCACCCCTCTGGAGACTTCACCTGGGGCAAAACACCTGGCTAGTCCCCCCGCCCATTACGACTCTGATAAACCATGTTTGGTTCCGGGTTCTAAAGCGGCACCTGCCCTGTTCAGTGTGCACACAGGGGTTTTCTGCTCCCACCTCCAATTCACAAAGATGTGTGTATGAATCTCATCTACAGGCCATTTGGGGAGTGAAAGAATTCCATTCCATTCTGTAGTGTGTGTATGTGTGTGTGTGTGTGTGTGTGTGTGTGTGTGTGTGTGTGTGTGTGTTCAAGGGTTTGTATATTGGCTTTTTAAGCCTCTGTACTGGTATGCTGAGAGAAGTGTTTTATTGGTTGAATCAGTAAAATACTGGTTAGCTGGTCACGCTAATGCTTTACCGTAAGTATTGTGTCCATGTTTTGCTTTCAATTAAGATCTAAAACCACACATCTCACTTTTGTTGCTGCTGCTGCTGTTTAGCTTTACCTCAATAGAAACACCATGTGAGATGGCAGTGGGACAGAGGGAGAGAGATTGCAGCCTAATTTAAACCATAATGTTGTGAATATAACCTTTAAATGGTGATAAAGTTCTTCTCATAGGCCAGAATATTTTGGTCCTGGATTATATATTATCAGTAAGAAATATAAGCTAAAAAGCTACTTTCCTCTTAGCTCTGTTAAACTCTGATACTTTAGACCCCTGGGAGACTCAGCCTTACCATGAGGCTATATACAGCAACCACAGATTCTAGAGGATTGCCATTTTTTCTGCCTCCAGTCTCTGTGTCATTGAGTAAAAGAAGACTAGGGGGGGGAGGAAAGCAGCTGGGACCTCCTCCTTGAGAGCCCATACATTTGCCTAGTACTGTACCCGAAAACCATAGTTTGGATTACCATGACATGTAGACCAGACAATGCTTATTACTGGTTTTGACATACTGTAGCCTCCCAGCAGATTTGAAAGCCCATTTCCAGGAAGATGACAACAACAAAATATTGATCAATAAAGCCCCAAACAACCATGTTAACTCTTCCTATAGTTGTAGGACTTTAAAAAAAATGCTGCTTTTTAAAAATTGGGTGGATGTATTTGATACCCCTATACAAGTCTGGAACAATTACCAGTAGTGGTCACTTGTTTGGCGCAGCACCGCTTACCTGGCTTCTGAATACTGGGCACACTGCCAGTTACAGAGAGCGGGAGTGAGCAAGGGAGAAGTCAGTATGGTGCAGGCACAGCGATAGAATCAATCTACCATTCCTGCTGACGAGCCTGCGACGTGCTGATCTCATTGCCACCTTAATTCTTAATCCTCTTTCTCTGTAACCAGCAGATACCCCTAACATCAGCAAGTCAAGAAAGGTGTCCAGCCAAGCCATGCTAGCCACTACAGATGACCAGCCTCACAAGCAGTGCTTTTTCTTTCTAGAGAAATAGGTGCCGGTACTCACCACGAAGTTGTTACAGTAAGTGCCACACTATTTTACAACAACAAAAAGAGGCCCCGGTACTGCATATCCTTGAGTACCCCCCTTCTCCCCACCAAAAAAAAAGTCCTGTGGGGAACTATATTACTTGGTTCTAGATTCAGGTAGGTAGTTGTGTTGGTCAGACACAATCAAAATATATTTAAAAAATGTCCAGTAGCACCTTAGAGACCAACTAAGTTTATTCTTGGTATAAGCTTTTGTGTGCCTGAAGTGTGCATGCACATGAAAGCTTGTACCAGAACAAACTTAGTTGGTCTCTAAGGTGCTACTGGACAATTTTTTTATTTATATTACTTGGGTGGAGCAAGAATCCAATTAAGCTCCAGGTTCCAAATTAATTAAATAAGAATATAAAGGGAAACATAAGAAAGATAGCTTAGCGGCCTGCCAGAATATAATAAAACAGCTTATTGTTCTGCCAAAACCTAAAATGAGCAGTCTTCTGTAGCAAGCATACACCTAGAAAGGCAGGGTCACTTTGCTGTTCCCAGGAGCCTCTTACAATGATCCTGCATACCCTTGCGTAACCCCTGGGGCGGGGGAGCACTGCTCACCAGTACCTCCCTAGATCAATGTGTTCACTTTAGTAGTTAATGCATATTTTTATTTTACTGATTTGCATGAAACCCATCAGGAACTGACACAACTTGGGCTCTGCTTCAGGACTTGTTGGCGCTCCTGTGACTAAAAGATGAATTTATTATTGTCCTTTTGGAATGAAACACCACCACAGAGCAAACATATGGAATTTCAACACACTGTGACATCTACAGCATGACAATAAGTATGGTGTGAGGCTCATTGAGTTCAAAGGGGCTTAGTGGGGATATGCACAAGATTGCACTGAGAGTGTCATTCCGTTACAAACAATAAATAAATAAATAAATAAATAAATAAAGTTTGCTGATGGACAATAATAGGGGGCGGAAATATAGAATAGATTCACAGAAGGATTTCCACATTTACTTTCTGGCAAAGCCAAGTCTAGAAAGGAACAATAAATGACTTTGACAAGATTCAGTACTTTTTATATTTGCAATGTGTGGCAAGGTGTTATATATGCCAATTCACTTTAAAATGTACGATATTTTTTATTTAAAAAAAGTTTGAAAATTCTCCAACTTTCCATTGTTCACTTTAACATCTAATAATATTACCAACATACGGTATGTTTGTATAGGTTCACATTTTTTTAAAAAAAATCTATGAATTCTGCTTTCCTTAGATTAAAAAGCTGCAGAAAGGACATAAAGCCCTTATTCATTTGAAAGTGAGTAGTTACAGAGATTATGCAGTTGGTTGTGTTAGAAAGGTCATAGTTACCAAGATCATCAGTCTTGCTTTGAATTCCTTTTAAGTGGAAGCTTGGTTGTTCAGACAAAAGGCTGGCTGTTCTATGCCAGTAAAATTGGATTCCCACATAAAATGTTGTCTTCCAAGGAGCAGGAACACCCAACCCGGTCCTAAAATACATTTACATGGAAATAAGTCTATTGATTTCAATTGAACTTAGATGTGTGCAGGATCAGGCTATAATAAAGAGTGAACACTACTTGCACTCAATACTTGGTTGTACATTCATTTACCGTAGGTACAAGTCCCCTCAAGTCCAAGGGAAATTACTTGAAAGGCTTGATTTGAGCCATGACTGAAGTCTGGGAATTTCTTTTCAATGAGAGAGCTCCATCTTGGGAAATTAGTAGTAATACTAAAAGACAGAAATCACCTTGGCATGTACAGAGTGCAGTTCACTTAAGAATATTTAACATGTGTATTATGTGTGCATGTAGCAAACATTTACACAGAGAGCTAGGATTGGCTGTAGCTTCCTGTCTTAAGTACATAAACTGACAAAAACTGTATTTGTTGACATTGTGAAATAGCTTAGTGTAATCATTTTCAGACACTACACATCTGTTTTATACTCTGAGTGAATACAGATGGCTATTTACCAAGTGACAACTTACTACAGTTCATGTAACTATGCATATAACCAGTGACCTGTAGCATCATGGCAAATAATGAGAAAAACATTACCAGTCCTCAGAATGCAGCTAGAACTAACAAGAAATCAGGAGAATGCCTTTTGACAATTAGCTGTTCTAGAATAGATCACCAGTTTAATATGTTGTTTATATAAAAAGACATAGAGTGCAACCCTAATTAAGAAGGAAGTCCTATTGCTTCCTTACTCCTGAGTAAGTGAGGTTAGAATTGCAGCCAAGCCATTTTACAAAAATTAAAATGGCACAGTCCTTATAATCTACCGGTAAAAAGAAACATGGCACATGAGGAATATTCCTCTACTGCTTTACCCCAAGGAAGGAAGTAAATCATATGAAGATGTAAAAAGGTGAGCATTTAACTAGTGTACATACCGTATGTATATGGTGAAAGGTTACCTCTTGCCTCCAGGTAAATGGCATTCTGTATCCACCCCCTTCCAGGAAGGAGATCATAGAGAGAAAATGACAACCTGTTGTTTCAGTGGTATGAGACTGCACAAACAGCCGCTGGTTCATGCATTTGTTATTTTCATTGCCCAACCCCTAGTGAATGTGATTCCCTAAATCCTTCCCGTTTCCTAGTATCTATGGTTTGTGCTTGCCCTAACTATGGTTTCTTTCTAGTGTTGAGTTCTGATTTTCAGAATAAATGCAAGCTATATTTTGCCAATTTACATGAAATGGCAACCTATGGTTTGCCTCAGACCAGAAAAGGGAACCATCACTCATGACAGGAGGAGAAGGTGCACAATGTATATGCCTAAGACTTGTTGCTTGTTTGCATAGCTATGAACCATGATTTGCATGACACCTGAAACCACAGACTGTACTGAGCGTAGCTTATGAACCAAACCATAAAATGAGCCATAAAATGTGCTGGCAAGGCATGTTTCAGAACTGCTTCTCTGCTTTTGCTTTCCTGTTCAACATACCTGTCTCAAGTGCACATCAGCTTTGAAGGGTGAATGCAAAGATGTAACTATGGTTTGTCAACAGAAACATTACAAAAACCCACAATTAAACTTCGTTAGTCATTATTTGGAATAATGTCTGAATCACAATGTGATTTCCCAGGCTAGCTGGAGCTCAGGAATGTCTTATAAAACCCTGCTCACTTATAAGCAAGCAAGCTTGGGACTGCAGCTCTAGACAGCAGATACTAGTTCAATCCTTCTGTAAATAAAGTAGTCAGGGAAACACCCAATAAAACACAACAGCACATTTGTAAGTATCTACGGTATGTATACCTTCATTGCAATGAAAGGGATTAAACTACATGGTTAACAGAACACGGTTTTGGAAGCAAGTCATATGTACAGTTTTCACATTTTTTGCAATCCTAAGAGGAATGATTATTTGAATTTCTCACAGAAGTACGCTTGACCTTTTGAAGCCACAAATAATAGAATTAGTCACACACTAAGCAAACAAACGTATCCTTTTGAACTATCTTTTTAGCAATCATTAGCCATGGTTTCATTTTGCGTTTTGATATTAGAAATTCTCTTCCTTCTCACCATCCATTTTGAAATGGATAATATGTTAGAAAGTATTACATCATAGCATTCTCATGTTCCTGCTGATAAACGGAAAAGGTATTTCTGAGCTCAATAAAGAAGGTAATGCTAACAGAAACAACACTTATACAGTCCCCAAACAAGCCAGCGCAAAATCTGGAGTACAAAGATGGATCTTCCATCATATGAAACTAGTCTCTGGTGCTAGAAACTCTGAAACTATAAGCCACCTTTTCTGAATATCAGCTTTATGAAGGTCATTGGTTGTTTTTCTACAGAAAACACTGCCACATACTGGTAATATGGAGTAATTAACAGTGCATAAAATAGATCATTCAAAATGAATTCTGGTTGAAGTTTAAATAATCATTTCCAAGGAATATTTACAATAATCACCAGCCCCAAATCAATATGCATGCCAAGATTTTAGCCGGGAAGTCAGATAACCAGCAAGTTCATGACAGAAGAACCCATTAAAGTAATAGCACCATAATCCTTGGCATGTTTATTTTGCAAGCCTTAAACTTGGTTTGATGAGAAAAGTGTGCATGGCAGTTTATTAGCAGAAAGAGAGGTAAACTTAACTATATTTCAAATACATGGGTAAAGTTTAAGGTGACCAGGTGCAAAGGACAACAAGCCATCTCTGGACCTTTAATAAAAGCATAGAAGGGAGAAATTCAGCATATTAAGATGGATCTATTGATGTTTGTTGTGGATGTGGGCTGACAATTCTTTCTTTGTTTATTGTTGTTTTGCTTTCCCCTTTTTGTGTTTTCATTTCTTATTTTTCATTTCTTTAATAAATATGTAGTTTTAAAAAAACAATTAAAAAGAAAACATACTGTAGATGAGGGAATGTCTCTTGCCCTGCATGACAAAAATTCCATTTCTATACAACTACTTGCAGTACACATATCTTGCATTATATTGCATAGGATTTCCAAGATGGAGAGAGAGAGAGAGAGAGTTATGCAAAATAGACTTATGTATATTCAATGTGATTTTGGGATGGAGCTACTACCGGTAAGTGTATGGCCCTGCAGCAGTTTCCTCTTCACACAAGGAACACCTGAAGAAGGGTAGAGACTGGAGCAAACACAGTGAATAGACTTAACCCTGCTCACAACCACCAGTTCCAATAATGGCCAGGAACCTGGTGTTCAGACCATATTCCTTCCCTCCCTCCTTGAATTCCAAAATTTGCTGTTATCTCTTTCCCATACAAGTGTCAGTGACTTAGATTCCCTCTGTTTCTGGTATTGACTTGTTGGCTTCCATTAGCCTCCTCAGGGTTCAAAATGAAAGTTGCCTGTCTCAGAGACATAGCTGCCAAGTTCTCCCTTTTTTTAAGGGAAATTCCCTTATGCTGAATAGGCTTCCTCGCGAGAAAAGGGAAAACTTGGCAGCTATGCTCAGAGATGTGGTTGATAGAACTACCTCACTAATTGTCTGTCTGTCTGTCTGTTTTTTAATTTGTATACTGCCCTTTATTCAACGATCCCAGGGTGGTTCACGACAGAAAAATACAAGAATGCAAAATACATAACCAAACAAAAACAAACCAATAACCAAATAATAACTACTATATTATTATTATTATTATTATTATTATTATTATTATTATTATTATTGAAGCACCAGTGAGGATGGTGCTTTTGAGCAAACAGCTTAGCATTCTCCCAGCCAAACTTATTAGCAAACTGTCAGGGGGGGAATCAGAAGCCCAGAAATTATTTGCAGACTCGCAAGAATGCCAACCACAGCAATTCCAAACTACGTCATAAATTACGTACAAAGAACCCAGGTTTGCCTTGCAATAACACTTTGCCTTGCAGTCATAAACTGGGGAAGGGCAGCCTAAAAGATGTTCACCAAAGTATGTGCATTTATATATACCTTCAGCATTTTGCCTGTTGACAAATGGAGAGGCTCAGTGGGAGAATATAGGCCTGTAGGCACACCTGTCTGCAAACCAAAACACAGCTGCTGGGTCTAATTTAGTCTAGCTTTGCAGTGTCCAATTAATGTGTTGTTTTTTTTCAGAAGTGCCGCCATGAAAACGACACCTTCTCAAAAAGTGCTTTGTTCCCCATATAGTTGCTTTCTTTGGCTCGGATTCTGACAGCTGTAGGCAGGTCGAAACTACCTTAACATCACAAATACCACAGCGGTGTCGTTTGCTTGGAATAATTCCTTTCCATTGCAAATGTGAACATGAGCAAGAATTAACTTTGGCCAAACTAGAGATGGGATATTGAGATGGTAATAACTTGATTTATCTTCAATAATTCCACTGACATCCAAGATTGAAACCATCATCATATGATAGTTGTGACCCAGGACATGACAACTGACAAGTGTAGTTCCCATGGAGGAATTCTGGGGTGGGGATGGGGCAGGGAAAGCAAGTGGTCGTTTCACACGTCACAGGAGTTATGCTCCACTGCAACTGTGCTGGGAAAAAGGAGGTGAGAGGTATCAATGGCTGGGGGTTGCCACTGACTTCAGTGAGCATAGTAAAGGTAAAGGTAAAGGGACCCCTGGCCATTAGGTCCAGTCGTGACCAACTCTGGGGTTGCAGCACTCATCTCGCTTTACTGGATGAGGGAGCCGGCGTACAGCTTCCAGGTCATGTGGCCAGCATGACTAAGCCGCTTCTGGCAAACCAGAGCAGTGCACGGAAACGCCGTTTACCTTCCCGCCGGAGCAGTACCTATTTATCTACTTGTACTTTGACGTGCTTTCGAACTGCTAGGTTGGCAGGAGCTGGGACCGAAGAACGGGAGCTCGCCCCATCGCAGGGATTCGAACTGCCAACCTTCTGATTGGCAAGCCCTAGGCTCAGTTGTTTAGACCACAGCGCCACCTGCGTCCCTTCTCAGTGGGCATATTTAACTTATTTATTAACCTACTTAAAATATTTGTATCTCACCATTCCATGCAATAAGTCTTCAATGTGGTTTGCATAATTAATGCATCCTGCAAAAACAGAGACATCATTACATTGATGTGATGTTCTTCTCCACCAGTATTATGCTTTGTGCTGCTGGATCAATCCTGTCCAATATAACAGTATAATTCCAGGGTAGTCTCACCCTGTGAAAATGCAATAAATACCTTATTCAACAGAAAGAGTACATGTAAGCAAATGCATTTGCCCAGTCCCTGACAAAACCAATACAAGGCTTATTAAAAATTAACGGTCTACACCACCAGAAAAAGTTACTTGAGGCTTGTGACCTCCGCTTTCTAAATCAGGATGTCAGCCCACAAAATAATATTCTTCAATCCCAGAATATTCTGAACTAGACAGATGTCAGCCAGGCAATCCTACACAAAAAAATTAAATATTTATCATAAAAATGAACTTTAAAGACATGCTGACAAATCCAGCCCACCTTCCTTATGTTTCTGTTCCTCATTAATGTTTATATATGAATATGTAATTCTTGTCTTACTGCTGAGGTGAGAATGTTCAAAACAGGCTTCCTGTTTTCAGTGTCATTGCATACTTTTGCTGGAATCTCTTAGGCGGCCAGAATTCACACACATCCCAAAAACCCCACACATGAACGAGACCTCCCACTTGTGTTTATCTGACTACCAACAGGACTTTAACCACAATTCCCTCAAAGACCACTCTTGTGCCTCTCAGGCTGCCTTCAGGCCTGGTGCAGTTTCCTCAGAACTAGCAGTGAGCTTAGCCTTGGCCCTTTGGAATTTGTGAGGTTTAACCTTGATACTAGATCCCTGCAGAATTTTATTTTTTCCTTACTGTTTCAGCTGCTCGCTCTTTCCCCCCAATGTTTATGGTGCACCAAAGTTTATGGAGCCAAAGCGCCCACAAAAAAGAGATAACATACCCTCCCTCACAACACAGCCCAAATCTGGGACACCGGATCCCATGCAACTCATACAACCAGCACCAGTTTGCGGACTCCCCAAAAAATGCTTTACAGGGCAAGGTCTCAGCCCAAAATGGCGAGCAAGCAAAAATGGTTGCCATACTCTTGCAGGGGAAAATGGGATGTCCTGTATTTTCCAGGGCAGTTGAAGGGTATGCAAGCATGCTTAGTAGAACTCTGAGGTTTGCAAAATCACAAAAAACAGAGGACAAGGGAAGCAATAATCATGCCCCCCCCAAAAAAGGGCTAGGAAACAAATAGTCATGTACAGTGCATGCCTAATTCACCCATGTCAATAGCCAGTAAAAATGAAACTGCTGGACTCACATAGCAGGCTGTTGTGCAGACTTTTAGGTAGGGGAAATAGGAGAAAGGAGAGAAAGAGATGCACCTAGAGATATGAGATTGAGGAGGCAGGAGCAGGAACCGGGAAATAAAGTGGCGAAGAGATACATAAGGAAATGTGGAATGGATGAGGCAGGTGCAGAGATAGTTTAGATGAGGGTGCAAAGGAGGGACAATGAAAGCAGGAACCAAAACTGAGGTGGGGAGAAGCAAAGGGGTGGAAGAAGATGCATTTGGGTGGTGGACATAGGGGCTGTTCCACACAGCAGAAGATCACAGGCTCAATTCTTAGTAGGGATTGACTGGGATTGACTTCTGTCTAGAACCCTGGAGACCACGGCTGGTCAGTTGTCAACCGTGGCAAGTCCTCCCCCTCCCTTCGGTAACTTCACAGACAAGAATTAACAAGCAGTTGATATACTGAATATATGATCCTTTTATTACAGCATTGTGTTGCAAGCACAATATACAGCTCTCCGCAAGGAGAGCAGTTGTCTACTCTAAACCCTCCTTCTGATTTCCACAGCAAGAAAGGCGCCAACGGGAAGTTCCTCCCCTCCCTCTGCCCCCTTTGTTCTCTGATTCATTCAGACCTCTAAGTCAGCTGTGAGAGGGGGGCCACACTCTCGATTGACGTCTCTCCTAGCCGCCCCCTCCCTTCTGATTCCCTTGTCATTATCTCGTAGCTAAGTAACTCCTCTCTAAGCTGTTCAGCTTCTGTGTCTGCGTCTGTCTCTATGCTTCTGAAAACACTGGAGGTGGGGGGCGCAAATATTTCCCCTCATCTTCTGAGAGAAGCTGATCTGCCTGCGACTGCATTCCCCAATCTTCAGATCCAGACCATTCCCTGACATCAGTGTACTGAGCTTACATGGACCAGTGGGTCTGACTTGGGACTTTCTGTGTTCTAAGCTCTTCACTGTTTTCACATGTTGTCATCCTCACCAAAATGTCACCCCAGATTCCATAGGTTAACTAAGCGCTGTGCGACATATCTTTGTATCTTGCTTTTCCACTCAGGAGCTCAAGGTTGTGTGTGTTATCAGATTAACCAGTTATCAGATTAACCAGAAAATTCATCATTAGAAGTTCTGTAGCAGCCAATTTGTGATTTCTTCACAGGTGCGCCCTGTCCTCTGGATAGGCTGAAATTTGGTACACAATAGTACGTGATGAAATACTCTGTAACAACCGAAAGCTGCAACTGCAAACTTTGGTGGATATCTTAAAGGTTTCCTCACAATGAAACTGTGATCAACCAAAATCGATAACAGGAAGGCAGGGGTGAGGGACATTGCAGAATAATCAAAGAGTTAAACCCAAAAGTAAATTGCACAACATAAATCCCAGCTCAGATTCAGGAGTGCGGATAGTGTTTGCTCAGAAAAAAAATCACCATGCTGAAAGATTTCCTGTCAGGTAAATTGGAAAGATCCCCAGAAGACCTATAAGCCTTATTCAAGAAGGTGTCTATGGAATTTGAAAAAAGTTAAAAAGAAAATAACTATAGCAAGTGTTTGCTTAGTAAGAGCATCCATAAGTTGAAGAAAGGGATGTGGCAACACTGTCTGAATAAATGCAGCAGAAATTGACTCCTGAAGAAAACCCCAAACTGCAGCTGCATTCTTAAGTCCACTGAAATGAATACGATCAAATGTGCTTCACTCTGTATTTGATTGTGACTGTATTTGGTAATGTAGAAAGAAATTAGGGCTGCATTCACAAGGCACTTCATTCCAGTTCCCCGACGTTTCCCTAACCATTATGGAACTATAGTGGAACATTGCACAAGTTTAGAGCTTGTTTCTGTGTTATTTGCTTCCAGAAAAATCAATTTGCAAATAATATGGAAATGAGCACTAAACTTGTGCTGTATTCCACCAGAGTTCCAGAAGTAGCTTTTATTTGCATCATGTGAAAGCTCAAATACAATGCAGAACTTAGCAGTTTGGGGAAAGCTGTGAAAATACTGTATGTATTATTTTACATTAGAGCAAATAATGTACACTATTATTTTCTTTGATGATGATGATGATGATGATGATGATGATGATGATGATGATGATACAAAACCAGCTGGACCGTTGTGTCAACTGAGACGCCAGGTGGCAGTGTTTCCATTGTGTTTCCATGAATGAGAAAGCACTTGCAGAGACACACAAGTTCTCTTTGATATAGGGACCCCGTGAGGGATTCCAGAATAATTACAAGGCCCAATTACAACACTGGCGTGCCAGCAAGAGCTCACACTGCACAGACTGAAGTCTTCCTTTCCCCATTAGAAGCTCTCCATCCTTGATCCCTCCCCTCAGTGCCATTATCTATCCGGAATGCTTTCTTCTTTTTGCCATTTCAAAGGAGACATTTTTTCACATGGTTTTTAAAAGCATTCTGTTTAATTCCCCCGCACACACACACACAAAAGTAGCAACACGTATCAAGCACACGGTCACATCCGCTCCTCACAGAAAACAGGCAGCAAGCAGAATGGAACAAACTGAAAAGAATAAACAGAACAACTTGGGGAAATTTCCATAAGAAATAAATCGCGCAAGTAGACGATTGAATGAACATGCAGTGTATCTATCACATATTAAAGTTACAAAAACAGGCTAACGTGGTTCCGGTTTCCGCCTGCAGGAATGGCGGACCTGTTTTCCATCTCTCTGACCTTCGTAAGGAATTTGGCGGTTGCTAGGGGAGTAAATGGCAACCCCCTACCCTCTCCGGGGGTTACGGAGAGGGGCCGCTGGCCCGCGATGCCCCCAGACCCACTCCGACTGTTTTTGGAGTGGGGGGAGCTTGGGCTGAGCACTTACGACGGCCAGGACTCCCGGACGCTAATCTGCATGGCGGGGATTTCCATGGTTAAAGAAGATAATTAGGCTTAAATCTATGGACATACTTCAGAAGGAGGGGAAGAAGCGCTGTTTACTGCTGAGAATTTTATGCTGCTGAGCGAGAGGAGACAAAGAATGTACGGCATCTGGAAGAAGGATTGATGGGGACGGAGCGATAAGGGAAGCAAGTTTTTATTTTTTCTTCATATTGTTGCCTCGTATCTTCCCGGACGCGATGTCCTGGCTTGTTTGGAGTGAAAGAGAAGCAAAAGACTGTGTGAGTTGAACTTTATAGCTGTTGTTACTGAGCATATTTCTTAAAGATGTGAAGTTGCCGATGAGAAAAGCCCCCCCCTAGTCAGACGGAAGGAGTCCTGGACGCGTTCGGAGGATTTATGAGCTGTGACGCACTTTAAATTGGAGCAGCGACCTGAAGCTAAGTTCAGCTATAGGGCAAGGAGATCCATTAATTTACCAAGAGTTCATGGTTGGATGTTTGGGTCTCCTGCCTGAAAAAGCTGTAAATTCTATAAAGATAAATAAATCGTAAATCTTCATGGCTATGAGAGAAAATGAAAGTGATTTGAGCCTTTTAAGATGGCGCTGCTACTCCGTCGCAACAGGGAGCTCCACTAAGAAGATTTATGGGGAGGCTGGACTGATTAACTCACACAGGAGAAAGAACATCTGTGAAACTTCGTTTGACATTTATCTCAGCAGCTGGAACAATTGGATGAAAGTGGAAAACATCTAGGTGACTGTAAGGGGAAGATTTGGAATATTATGAGCTTGGAGGACGATTTGAACTTTAGAAATAAGACGGCAGTGGACAGTTGCGAGGAATTCCCAATTTCTTGAAGCATGGGAACCCAAAAATAAATTATTTAGATGATTTGGCATAACATTCGGTTTGATTGATATATATATGTGTATAATTTGAAATATTGAATGTGATATAATTGGTTTTAATTGGAAAATTAATAAAAATATTTTTTTAAAAAAAACAAAAACAAAAACAGGCTAACGTGTAGTAAAGGTTCAATTCAGGCATCCCCAAATTGCGGCCCTCCAACTCTCATGATCCCTAGCTAACAGGACCAGTGTTCGGGGGAAGATGGGAATTGTAGTCCAAAACATCTGGAGGGCCGAAGTTTGGGGATGCCTGGTTCAATTCCTCAAAATATGGGGTGGGGAGGGGAGAGAGAGAGAGAGAGAGATCTTGGCACCATTTCTCGGCCAGAAATTGATGCAGCAGGGTGTGGCATCAGCAGCAAGGCAAGGCAGCACTTCCTGTTTTGCCTCAAGCAGCGAAATGGGTCATGCTGCCCCTGCAGATTGGCCACTGTGAAAAATGAGTGCCAGACAAGATGGGCCTTTGACCTGAACCAGCAGGACTTGTCCTATGTACTTACGTTCTTAGTATTCACTCCTGCATTTAAAAATAAACGAATAAATAGCATGGGTAATCTTTGAGAATCACACGTGAAAAAGTTTCCAAACTTGGATGTAACTGTTATCCATGCTACTAACATTCCAGTTTTAGCATCTAAACCAGGGGTAGTCAACCTTTTTATACCTACCGCCCACTAATGCATCTTTCTGGATGGTAAAATTTCCTTACTGCCCACCAGTGCTCGATGGAAGGAGGAGTCAGCTTGTGCTGTAGAACCCCCTCCCGCCCACCTAGAATCTTGAAACGCCCACTAGTGGGCTGTAGGGACCAGGTTGACAACTCCTGATCTAAACTATAAATTTCCCATATGGTGTTATCTTCTTGCTCTTTAAAAGGAAAGAGCAAAGGTCATGTGATTACATTGTGCCCATGTCTCAATCACATAGAACCAAACACATGAGCAGCTTCTTAATGGTGGGTGGCATAGCTGCCAAGTCTCCCGTATTCCCCGGGAAAGCCCCATTTTTCCAGCCGTTTCCCGCTGGCAGCCCGGATTTTTTTAAAAAAACCGTAAATCCCCCGGATTCTTACCAGCCCGGGGAGGCTCCTTCTGCGCATGTCTGGAGTCTCTGGACATGCGCAGAAGTGATTTCTGGCGCTGCGGCCATTTTGGAAATGGGCAGAGCATGCGTAGAAGCGACTTCCAGTGCTGCTCTGCCCAGTCCCAAAATGGCCGCAGCGCGACTTCCGGCGCTGCGGCCATTTTGGAAATGGGCAGAGCATGCGTAGAAGCAACTTCCAGTGTTGCTGCCCAGTTCCAAAATGGCCGCAGCGTGACTTCTGGTTCCGCGCAGCTGCCAATCCCGGATTTTTGAATCTGGAAGTTGGCACCTATGGTGGGTGGACTAATGTGTGGAGATCAGAGGCGGGGCCAGCAGGATGCCCAACACTAGGAGCAGGGCCAGGCCCCATTCCTCAGTAATCTCTCCTTTCAAAAAAGTAAGGGGCTCTTGTTATCTAAAGCACCTACCTTTTTAAATACAAAGTTAAGAGTGAAAAGTTGACAACTCTTAATGCAACTCTGTTATAAAACTTTTCCTCCACTCAATAAAATCTACTTTTATTTTTTCACAAGATGAAACTCATTCACTTTATCCAAAATCCCAGGATTAGAACTTGAAGAGGATGGATCAAATCTTTTCCCTCCAACTTGTATCAAACAATATTGCTCCTTCGCTAAGGATTAGGATTGTATGTGGCAAAAATATATATCTGGTTGTTCATAAGAGCATGTGATATGCTCTTATCTTGAGACCAGCTTTTGAATCCTCTTGAAATTTCTCACCAATATATCCACAGATACGACAGCAGAGGTCGCCTAAACCAAATGTAACAAAACCTGAATTGAATCAAAGACTGGTTTCATTCCATTAACTGCGGCCCTCCAGATGTTTTGGCTTACAACTCCCATGATCCCTAGCTAACAGAACCAGTGGTCAGGGAAGATGGGGATTGTAGTCCAAAACATCTGGAGGGCCGAAGTTTGGGGGTGCCTGCATTAAGTCAATCAAAGGGAAGCCTTTGCTTCAATATACATTGAAGCAAAGTGGTGGTGCTGACCTTTAAAGCCCTAAACGGCCTCAGTCCAGTATACCTGAAGGAGCGTCTCCTCCTCCATCGTTCTGCCCGGACACTGAGGTCCAGTGCCGAGGGCCTTCTGGCGGTTCCCTAACTACGAGAAGCTAAGTTACAGGGAACCAGGCAGAGGGCCTTCTCGATAGTGGCACCCACCCTGTGGAATGCCCTCCCACCAGAGGTCAAAGAGAACAACAATTACCAGACCTTTAGAAGGCACCTTAAGGCAGCCCTGTTTAGGGAAGCTTTTAATGTTTGATGGATTTCTGTATTTTAATGTTTTGTTGGAAGCCGCCCAGAGTGGCTGGGGGAACGGGAAAGAAGGATTCTGCCCTTCCATTGTATCGAAGATGGAGCTGAATCAGATAGGAGTATCTTTATCCACACAAAAATGTTGTAGCTGGTTACCAAGGGCCCTAAAATATCACCAGATGGTCCTAAATGCAGAAGACTCATCACTACCCGTAAAAGTTCTGCTGGGAGGATTCTTTGATATGTTTAGTGGGAGAGGTCAACCACAGAGAATTCTCCTTTATAAGGAGTCTCAATGTGGAGTGTCTCACCTGCAGACGTACTGTTGGGTGTTTCAGTTAAGACATATTCATCTAATCTGGAAAGAAACAGCTATGCTGTGGGTGGAGCTGGAACCTGGGTCTGCAACACCATCAATTACTGCACTGCCATTCCTTTCTTCTTTGCAACATAACAATAAGAACTATTCTCACCCCCTCACCCCCCCCTTTTTGCAGGCTACCCTCAGGTTGCTATTAAGATGCAAACTGAATCAGATTTCACCCCCATCACTGCACACAACTCAAGATACCCCTGGCACACTCTCTGTTTGATTCAAACTTTACAGTACACATTTAGTGAACAACAGCTGAAAAGATGGAATATGAAGCCATCGTTCTCTTTTTTTCACATCCCAGATTGACAGCAATCCCACCAGGATTCCCTCTAGTACTTCTCTAGTTTGAAATCTTATGGCCAAAATCTTATGGTAAATGTCAAGGTTTTGAAATGTCAGCATTGCATTCTTGTTCTTATTTTCCTCTAAGTCTGTTTGCTCCTGCCTTTCCTTTCACCCGCACCTTAGTTTAAATCTATATGCCTATACAATCTGCATGCACACAGTAACCTTAATTTGCACGTAAATGAGATGTAATTACATCTGTTCTATTTGTTCTTCTGAAATAATTTTAGAAATGCATTTTAACCTTGGTTTTTGCTTCATCAAATTCGGTTAATTAGCAGCTGTTTATCTTTGCTTTTTAACTCACTGGATATCTCATTAACTTTATTGCTCCTTGCTGAATTCTTCCACAATTGCGCTGTAATTCTAGTTCTGAGCTATGAAAAATTGGATGTAATAGTACTGAATGCCATTTCAGTCACCAGAGCAATTGAGAACGGGATTTGCATTTCCACATCTTTGGATGTTAAATATTCCTCTTTTCATTCAACTCACACTTTGTACATTTTATTTCATAGACATTTAATGACCTTTCCCCCCTTATCTCCTGTCTGTCAAAGATCATGAAATTCCATTGAGAGACTGACACAATGGTAAGATGGAAAAGAGAATGTATGGGAATAATGTATAAAAGAAGAATTTATAACTCATTTCTCCTCCAAGGCCTTTGCTGCCATTGACGCCCGGTTATTTTTAATATCTGTTTAAAACATTTTTGGCCTGACTTTGTAGCTGCTGGATTTATTGCTGTTCAGAGCAACCCAACACACACACCCCTTACACCAGGCAGAGGGGGCAGGCATTGGAATGAGCAGAGGTATTCCTCTGTTCAGTTCTCCCAGCTAAGCCAGCTTCCTGTCGTCCACTAGTCATATGGGTGAATGGGAGGCAATGAAAATCCTCCAAATGACGCATTCTGAGGGCAGGGAGGAAGCATGGCTGAGCCAAGATGCAGCGGATCCTAAGACAGTTTCACTGCAACTGAATAGCAGCATCGGACCCAATTTGGGCTGGACCACTGTGCTCAGCCTGGACCTATTGCAGCAATCAACCTAGATTGGGTCCAATAATCCTGTTCCCCACCTACCTTCCACCATGGGCATTATGAGCAGCAGGGTTGCTCCACACAACTTTGCTGGCAGTGGTGTGTGTGTGTGTGTAGGATTATACCAGTCATCCCCAAACTGTAGCCCTCCAGATGTTTTGGCCTACAACTCCCATGGTCCCTAGTTAACAGGAGCAGCGGTCAGGGATGATGGGAATTGTAGTCCAAAACATCTGGAGGGCCGAAGTTTGGGGATGCCTGGATTATACCCTAGTTTCCCACTAAAGTATATACAGACTAGACTCACTGGACCCTTAGTTTGGTATTACCCATGAATTGTTCCTATATACTTTTCATAACTTATGGTGCTGTTCTCTTGGTCTATGGTGGGTAGCAGACCTGGGTTCATCCAATGTCTGAACAGGGCCCTCCATACGTACAGTCACATAGCCTGCCCAAGACATTTTGTTTCCCAAGGTGAAGGACTAGACTCATTCCCTGTTCCACCTGCAGAAGCTGACTGGCCTAACAGTTGAATGCCGGCCATATCCCCACTGTGGAAGGATGTGTGGATCCAGAACTGGCCTCCACAGTCACTTACGGACTCATTGTTAAAACCGTGTTTATGGAAGACAATCTTACTCGGCTATGAGTGATTGCCAAAGAAGAAGAAGATTACCTTCCACCACAGTATAACTTAGAAGGTGAAGGGAAGGCTGCATGCCACACATTGGTCTCTTTCCAACTCCCCAGCATTTGCTGCCTGAAGCAGCCCCCTTCCTTTTCCAGTAAATGCGCAGAGATTGGAGGCGGAGCCTGAGGGCTCCTGAGATGCTCCTCCTCTTGGCATGCAATTGCTGAACACATGAAAGAGAGGGGTAGGCAATGAATGGAAAAGCATTTCATCTTCTCCAGAATAAAGAAAAGCTGTTATCTTGAGAAGGTATTTATTGTTTAATCAATTTGTGGTGCCATTTCCATTTAAAGTTGCACATATCCATCCACTCAATAGTGTTCCTCTCTGCAGAAAAGTGAATTTCTCATATTGACAAATTAAGAACTGCCAAGTGGGCAGGTACAGATTGCTGAAGAAAATAGAACTGTGTCTATAGCAGTGACTGATTATCTGCTGAAGAATTGCATGCTTTCTTCTGGAAGTAATAACAGAAATAATTTTATTAGACTCTTATTCTAAATGTTGAGGATTGGGGGGGGGGCTTAAATGCTATAAATTAATGCCTGTGGCTGATAAAAAAGACATTCATCCTGGATCTCCTGGGTGTGGAATGAGTTGCGATTTGCAGAGAGAAAGAGAAATCCATTGCAGGATTTTAAGTTCCCCAGATTTCCATGACAAATGAAGCAATTATTATATGTCAAGTATGCAAACAGTAATCCGTCAACATTTCAGCTTATTAATTCTAACCTTTGCCAGTCTGTGTAACATATTTATCACATTTTATTGCTTGCTGATGAAAAAGCAAGCTTTGTTCTCTCAATTATCTTTGTACCGCAGCCAGGGGTGAAGGAAGGGGGGGCGGTTCTCCCCGGGTGTCATCACTGAGGGAGGTGACATTCGGCGCACCACCCACCCACGACTCCCGAGCCTACTCCGAGCCTTTCCCCCCTTCCCCCTTTGTTTTGACAGCTTGGGGGAGGCATGGGAGTTGTGGGCAGGTGGCGTGCCGTTGCCCCCCACTCCCGGACTGCTTCCGGGGGGGGGGAGTCTCCCCTGAGCTGTCAAAAGGAAGAGGGAAGGGAGGAAGGCTGCTGGCAAACCGGTGTCACTCCCTTTCCCCCCCCCCCGCCGCCCAGGAAGCAGCCCGCCATGGGCAGCTCGCTCCACCCCCATGGGCATCTCGGCCCCATGGGACGCTCGCCCCACCCCCATGGCCGCTCTGGGTGACGGAGCAGCTAGCTCCACCTCTGACCGCAGCATCAGTGAAAAAGCACCTGAAGTTTGTTCCAGACCCCATCCAGGTCTATAGAGCTAAAACTGTAGCCCAACTGTTGCTTGGCATTCTTATTTGAGCAAGGAGTATTGATGGCACACTCTGGAGAGGGAACAATACAGTTTTTGGAGAATATTTCTGGGATCCCCTAAATGTGTATTGAGAACAGTTCTAAACCTTGAAGTCTTTTTTGAGCTCCCTCCAAGCTCATGCCTAGGACACTAGTGTCAATTACTGGCTTTGTAGCCATTTTAGGAAATCTGCACAGTTGATTGATTCATTTTTTTACAGATGCAGTTTTTGAGGTGTTTTGTGTGGAAAGATAAATGAGAAAGCTAAAAAAGCATACATCAGGAAAAGAATTCAGGAGGTGGGTTTTTCAATAGTTAAAAGCCTCTTCCTTCTTGATCTTGTTCCCTGGTAAGCTTGGGTTTCTGTATTTACAGGTATTTTATTTATAAAAATGTTTGTATACCACTATTCATTAAAAAGATTAAAGTGATTTACAACAACATACAAAAATACACACACACACACCCCAAAAAATAATGCCAGAGATCTACTGTTCCAGGTTAGTGTACACTAGGTGATGCTTAATTGCCTGCATAAGCGTGGTGGAATAGAAAAGTTTTTTAGCAAACTAGTTTTTAAAGACTAGAGCACATTTTCAAAGACTAAAACAAAAGGAACCTGTGAATCTCTATTGGTAGAGCATTCCTCAGGCAGTGGCAGACTTGGGTACTATGGCACTCTGGGCAACGCCAAAATTTTGTGTCCTCCCCCCCCCCCAGCCTTTGCACTGCCTTCCCAAACCCGGCTAAGCAAGGCACCAGGTTGTGGGAAGAAGCTGTCAGGCTTCTGTCAGTGTCCCAGAGCCCTCCCACCTCATTTCCGAAGCTGAGAAAGGGCACTGCTAGTCACAGGGGACAATTGGGTTTCTAGCAACAGAGACATATCCAGGAAAAACCCCAAGCTACCTGCCTCCTCCTTCAGAGGGAGTGAGACCCCATCCCAAGTTATCGGGTAACTTGCCTGCTATTCCTGTTTGGATAATTGGAAATACTATCAGATGAATAAGGAGCTAAACTTACTTAGCCTTCCTAAATTTTGAAAATATTTTATGTTGGCATGCTGTAATTCTCTGCCAGAAGCATAAATGGAGGCTTGAGTTAACTGGGTTACATTGGAAAGGGCTGTCAAGAATCTCTATGTTATGTTGTGTGTGTTACTGCAAAAAAAAAAAAATGAATGGAGTTAGGAAGTATTTGACGCTCTGACTGTTAAAGCATTTAGCTGGCCAACTGATGGGTGCTATGGTAGAATTCTGCATAAAGGGAAATAGCTTTTTAAAGAAGTTTGGTAATAAAGAGGAGAGTTCAGTGTGTTTGAGATAGATATACATTTTGTTTGCATTATACTGCATGCTATACATCATGCTGTTTGGGGGTCTGTTACTCCAGATGTACGGGTATTTTATAATGGCTCTGTCACCATATAAGTAAACCCAATATGATCCATCAGCAGGAAGGTTTATCACAGTCCGCAATGCTACTGAAATGGTTCTGTTTCCTATAGGATGAATTTGGAATATGGCCTGGACCCTGCAATCATATGGCACTTAGGATGGCTTATTGGGGTTTTGAAACTGCTTGGGGTCAGGTCAGGATATCTCACTAAGTGCCTCCTCCTTTATAAACTTGCTCAAGACTTAATCGGTGTCAAAGGGTCTCTATTCCACTATCATTAGAGATTCAGCTGGTGAACTAAGGGACACACACTGCTTTTTCACTAAAACTTTGGAATGCCATACTTATTTAGAGCCGTTAGGTTCCATTTTTTCCTATGAGTTCAGGTGAACTCTGGTAACTTATTAGTATAGTTGGGCTTTTTATGCCTAATGATTTGCTGATCCTGCTCTTTTTACTGGTTCTTGTGTTTGTTAGGTCTTTATTTATTTTAGTGAGCACTCGTCTGTGTTTTCTGTTCTTCTCTGGGCATAAAATTTTAATGGAAAAGTAAAATACAAGTTGAAATAATAACAACAACAACCATCTTTGATATGGTCTTGCATGGAAATACAATCAAGAAGACCTTTCTAATTTGCAACCTTCAGAAAAGGGCCAGTCAAGAGCAGGGTCCCATAGGGCAGTTTGTGGCTTTGCTCTCTCTTTTTCTTAGCCTGTTGTTGAAAATACTGAGGATGATTCATGTATTTTGTATAACCAAGATGTTGGAAGGAATTGGCGGCTCAGATGATATTTACAGAAGAGGTGCAGGTGGGTTCAAGGGCAGAAGCCATCATTATATCAGGCAACTCTTGTTTACAGGGAATACAATATCAGTATGCCACAATACAATATCAAATGCCACAAGAAGAACCTAGGAAAGAAAATAATCCGGGCAAACACTCCACCAAGGGTTTAGATAGAAACTGTCTTAGCTTAACAATGCCATCTAGTGTTGAATGTATGGCATGGGATATAAATAGAATTGATGGTGCTTATCTTGGAGTTTTTATTTTTCCTCTCTGATACTGTGTAAAATAAATTAGATACATTAAACCAAAACTTTACTGGTACCAAAAGAAAAAGAAAAAAGAAAGACCAATATAAATTGCAGGATATACATTGGGGGGAAAAACATTGTCTATTAAAATCTAAGTGGTAATATAACAAACTATTTTGGGTGGCAATTTAATTAGCCATAATATGGGTACTTAATAATACAGGTGACTGTTTAGCTTGCCACATTTAAATGTCTTTGTTCTCAAGTACTTACTTACTTACTTACTTACTTACTTACTTACTTACTTTTCCAGCAGTGATATGGGTAGTAGCATCCTGTTCTGTCAGCTAAAAGCAGTGCTATATTTCTAGAAAAATGGGTACCAGAACTCACCCTGAAAGCCTTCTTTGTTCTCTTATAATGGCAATGGTGCCCATCTGAGAGGCTCTGGAACTGAGTTCCGGCTGAAAAAAGCCCTGGCTAAAAGTAACAAGAAATGTTACTTTTAAGTAACAAGAAAGTAACAAGTATGGTAATAAAATAATACTAACATCCCACCCTCCCTCCTAAAGAAGCTCAGAGCAGCTAACAACAATCTTACACTAAAATCAGCATGAAAATAACAATTAAAACACACCAAAACAACAACAACAACAACAACAATAAGATACAGTATAGTGTGCAGAGAACAGACATTCAAGGTCCCACTATGTGCCAGAGGCCCAGACAACATTGTCACCTAAAGGAAACAAAGCATGATGGATAACGAGAACTTCTTTGAGAGGGAATTCCAAAACCAGGGTGCTGCCACCAAGAAGGCTCTGCCCTGTACCACCCTTGGGGGCCATTGCACCCTTGGGGTCATTGGGAGAACCATTAAAAGGTAAATGACCCCTGGACGGTTAAGTCCAGTCAAAGGTGACTATGGGGTGCGGCACTCATCTCGCTTTCAGGCCAAGGGAGCCAGCGTTTGTCCACAGACAGCTTTCCAGGTCATGTGGCCAGCAGAACTAAACCGCTTCAGGTGCAATGGAACACCATGATGGAAACCAGAGCACACAGAAACACCATTTAACTTCCCGCTGCAGCGGTACCTGTTTATCTATCCTTATCTACTGGCGTGCTTTCAAACTACTAGGTTGGCAGGAGCTGGGACTGAGCAACAGGAGCTGACCCTGTCATATGGATTTGAACCACTGACCTTCTAATCAGCATGCCCAAGAGGCTCAGTGGTTTAGACCACAGTGCCACCCACATCCTAGTCCTAGCCACCAATCTTAGAAGCTGAGATGGTATGTAAAAAAAAAAAATTCTTTTAACTTCTACTGCCTAATGTTGTTTCATCACCACATTTTAGTGGTCAGATTTTGCAATAGAAATGATGATGCCCACAAGATCGTAACTATGTCAATATAAGCCATGTTATATTTCCCGGAGGGTATCCATATAAAGGACAGGTGTGCAAGTGCCATTATGGAACGGCAACATCTAGAAAAGAACAGAACAGCCAAAGAACAGCAGCCAAAAGTAACACAGAGGTGAATGTCTGATGTGACAGGAAAAGATGTCAAGTGAAGGTAGTCTTCTGCCAAGTCGGGAGAGAATTTTGCATTGTATTACAGTATAATCTCCCATTTTAAGTCATACTCCCTCACACCTTCTATTTCTCCTTCTACAGACTAATATCTATCAGCACTAGATGGCACTACAATGCACTGTATTCAAGATGAGCGGGGGTAGGGCAAACAGCTCCATACAAAATGAAAACATACATAACTCTGAAGGGGACTTTTGGGCTAAGAGCAAAACAGCAATTATTATTATTATTATTATTATTATTATTATTATTATTATTATTATTATTATTATCTCCAAACATTCCTTTTATTTTAAGCAGTATCTCCTTAACTGTGGATGCCTCGTTTCTGCACCACCAGAGAGACAAGCACCGTCCAGGGCCGGCCCTACGGCCAGGCTGGGTGGCCCAGGGAGCCATGGTGCCTGCCCCCCAGGGGGGGCGCTGCGCCCGCCGCACTGGGAAACAGGGCAGGGCGGGGGCGCCGGAGGGATCCGTCGCACCACGGCGCCAGGGGACCAAATATACTTAAGACGGCCCTGGCCTACACTTTATGGTTTACCACATGGATGTCATTCAGAACAGCCTTTGTGTGGTATCCGAATCATACACACATGGTAACATATATGCCACTTTCCACATTATACTTCTGCCTAGTTTGCCAGCATCAGTCTCTGAAAAGGACTGTAACACAATATAATATGAAATGGCACCGCCAGACAAGAAGAGGGGACTTCTCTGCAAACTGCTCCTCAACATTTCAGTGAAGAAACACAAACCTCTTTCCTCATTCTCTCTCTTCAATCGCTTAGCAAGATCTCCATTCCAGAAATTCCTGCAGCTTAGTCCCAGCATACCTTAGAAGTCAAACTTTCCCCCAGATCCTTTCAAAGGTCATTTGTTTGCTCAATGGAAGATTAAAACAAAAATAAATCCCTTCAGAAGGCGAAGGGTGTGCTTATGTAAGGTAATCCAGCAGACACAGAGTAAATTGCATTCTCCTGGATGGGATCCATACTTTGAATACCAAACACTGGACATGGCCCATTGCCCAGGTGTAGGACTAGTGCCAGTTCCCAAGCAGGACATTGATATTCACCGTGTTATTTTTAAGATTTGCCTGCCACAGTGCATTTGAGTTTCAAACGATCAAGGATGTGGGTTGCATGAGAGAGTCACCTCGTCTCCTGCTACACATGGGCCCAGCAACTTTAGAAATGAGGGGCTGTGATGTTTAAGACAGATGTCCATCTCTGGCAAAGAAAAGATTGGGAAGATGGCATCCAGGAAGATAGTGTCAAAGATGTTGGCTTCAAAGTGTTGGAGCGTATGCAGGCAGCCAGTTCCATTGGGGCTCCCTGTCAGCGCCAATCAGCTGGTCGCCAAGTAGCCCCACTTGCTGCAGAATAATCAGGAGCATGCGCTAAGCTCCCAATTGTTCCTTTATAGCAGGCATCCCCAAACTTCGGCCCTCCAGATGTTTTGGACTACAATTCCCATCATCCCTGACCACTGTTAGCTGGGGATCATGGGAGCTGTAGGCCAAAACATCTGGAGGGCCACAGTTTGGGGATGCCTGCTTTATAGCCATGCCTTTAGCTGCCTCACCCCTGACTTCACACATGTTGGCATGATGGTGGAAGAGGTTAGAGGGAAATGGTTTCATGATCCAAATTAATACAGTACTGCTGCCAAGTCTAATTAGGCCCATGTGCTTGAGGTCGCCCAATACAGAAATAATAATAATAATAATAATAATAATAATAATAATAATTTATTTATACCCCACCCATCTGGCTGGGTTTCCCCAGCCACTCTGGGCAGCTTCGAGGAGGATATTAAAATACAATAATCTATTAAGCATTAAAAGCTTCCCTAAACATAGAAATTACAGTCTATAGCAAAACTATGTTAGGTACAAGTTTGCCATCTATGTTCAGAATGTTTTAAGAGTTCTCAAAGGACAGTTCCCCTTTTCCGGGGGGCTGCATTGTGGGAGGGGTTCTAGGACCTCACAGCAACCCGGCTGTGGGCAGAGGGATGCTGCCCATGTCATTAGGACACCCAGCCGTGTCATGCCCCCCCAGCTGACCAATCGGGTTAGCCGGGGGCGTGGCCACATGCTGTTTAAACTGCAGAGCGGCTGGGAAGGCAGCCTCCATTCATCCCCTTTGTCGGATCTCCCAGCCCGCCCACCCTCTTTGCTTGCGTTGCTTGACTATGGCCTTGCTATGACTAATGTCGGTCGCCTGGTTGTTGGGGCCAGGTAGGAATTTTTCCACTGGGCAAATTGGCACCAGTCATTGGATTTTCACCTACCTAGTTGCAATCATCACAACTTTGTAAGGTTAGGCATTGGATAAGCCTTATTATGGGACCCAGGTGGTGCTGTGGTTAAACCACTGAGCCTAGGGGTTGCCGATCAGAAGGTTGGTGGTTCGAATCCCTGCGATGGGGTGAGCTCCCATTGCTTGGTCCCAGCTCCTGCCAACCTAGCAGTTCGAAAGCACG
Organism: Zootoca vivipara; assembly: GCF_963506605.1. Lineage (NCBI taxonomy): Eukaryota > Metazoa > Chordata > Lepidosauria > Squamata > Lacertidae > Zootoca > Zootoca vivipara. Next base: position 35,005,034 of record NC_083279.1, read on the forward strand.
TCAAAATGCAAGTAGATAAATAGGAACCGCTACAGCGGGAAGGTAAACGGCGTTTCCATGTGCTGCTCTGGTTTGCCAGAAGCGGCTTTGTCATGCTGGCCACATGACCTGGAAGCTGTACGCCGGCTCCCTCGGCCAATAATGTGAGATGAGCGCGCAACCCCAGAGTCGGTCACGACTGGACCTAATGGTCAGGGGTCCCTTTACCTTTTTAAGCCTTATTATGGGAGGGGAGGTTGTTGCCTCCGCCTGCCCCTCCTCATTAAGGGTATCCCATTAAAGGGATCCAGGGGTGTGGTTCCTATTCAAACCCTGGGCATGGGCTTGGGCCATGCCACGACCCCATCGGTGACCCTGGGGGAGCTCTTAATTGATGTATATCATAGGGCTCCCCCTATCAGTGGTTGACCCTTTCAAGACTTCCTGCAGATGGCCAGGAGTCAGGATATAATCTTGCTTCACCCAATCGCCTAAGCCAAACTGCTCACATCCGTAACCAATACAATTGTGGCCTTATTTATCCCTTTAACCCAACCTATTGTGTCTGTGTGTTTTATTTCTGTGGGAAATGCGGGGCCCGGGGCCTCAGCACGCAATGATAGCCTCTTACCTGTAGCAACAGGGAATGTAAGCTGCATGGTGTTTTGTCTGAGCCTAATGTTTTGCAAATTAATCTCTCATTAAACTGGTAATTAGCTAGTGTTTTGCCTTACCCACTACCCTGGGGCAATTTGCATGGCAACCAGTCATGTAGTGATTGTGCAGTCATAGAATTGAAGATTCTCTCCCCCCCCCTTTGCAAAAGCTTATTTGCTTTTGCTACATTATTTTGCCACGTTATTTAATGCATCCTTATTTAAAGGTTGTAAAACAAGAAAATCCATACTAAAAGCTAACCTCAGAATGTGTCAAATGTTATCAATAAAGTCTTACATACTGAAAAATGTGCAAAACTAGCCTTACTTATGACAAGTTGCATTCAAGCAAGATCCTTTGATATATTCACTTCGAAATGCTTTATGGAAAGTGATTCATAAATGGAAATTAGTAAATAAAGAAATAATAATATAATACATATTTCAGTTCTGTTCATTTTGTCCATCACGGTCTGGCACTAATCCCTGGGTATTTTCTGTACATTTTCTTCACCCTCTGGCTTGTTTGTTTGCTTTAAATAATGCAGATTTAATCCAAGTGAAGATGTCTAAAGTGGGTGGTATTCTACAAAAATTTACTCAGACCAGACCCATTGAAATTAACGGACCTAGCTTGGTCAAGTTCATTAATTTCAATGGGTCTATGCCAGGCATCCCCAAACTTCGGCCCTCCAGATGTTTTGGACTACAATTCCCATCTTCCCCAACCACTGGTCCTGTTAGCTAGGGATCATGGGAGTTGTAGGCCAAAACATCTGGAGGGCCGCAGTTTGGGGGTGCCTGGTCTATGCTGTGTAAAACCTAATTCAATACCACCTTATATATCCATACCTACCCCAATATATGAAAAGGAAAAGAGAAAACTTTGAGTTGGAATTATGAAAGATCTTATTATAGCAAATATTCATGAATACAAACTATGGATTATGTCGCAGGCCATGCTGCAGTCAACCCTACCTATCAGCTAAAAACAGTGTTGAATTTTGTTCATTTGCAAACAGTGTATAAACTGGATACACCTTTAGGCACTGAAGCTTAAGAGTAAATGAATCCAATGCACTTTTGTTTTTCAGGAAATGAGAACAGCTGTCAAATCCCCCATCTACTTTAGAGCCAACAGCCAAGCAAAGGAATCTATATCCCTACCGTGTTTCTCATATTTTAAGTCATCCCTACAAAATAAGCCATGGCAGGATTTTCCTGAGTTGAAGAAATATAAGACATACCCCAAAAATAAGCCGTAGTGGTGGGAGCAGGTCTGGATGGCGCCATGGAAGAGGAAGATGCCTGTAAGCGCCCGGAATCGGCTGCTGCTGCCCCTCCAAAATGTCCAGCAGCATGCACCGTGCCAAGCGCTGACCCGGCGGCGGGACGCAGCAAGAGCCGCAGCGCGCGCTGCTCCGAGCCCTGACCCGGCGGCGAGACCCGGCAAGAGCCTCAGCGCGCGCCGCGTGGAGCCCCGACCCGGCGGGACCCAGCAGCGTGCCCTGCTGAAGCGCCGACAACGCGCGCAGCAGCCGCCAGTTCCGGGCGCCGAGCCGCGACAGGAAGAGGAGGGACGCAGCGGGACGCAGCTACAACGACAAAAAACACCCGTCCGAGCCTTCATTGGCCGCCGCGGCTGCCACTCACTGGTCCCTCCTCTTCCTGTCACGCGCGCTGCAGGTCCCCGCCGGTCTCGCTGCTGGGTTGGCGCTTGGCGCTGGCGCTGCGGGACGCAGCAAGAGCCGCAGCGCGCGCTGCTCCGAGCCGGGATCCGGCAAGAGCCTCAGCGCGCGCCGCGTGAAGCCCCGACCCGGCGGGACCCAGCAGCGTGCCCTGCTGAAGCGCCGACAACGCGCCCAGCAGCGCAGCAGCAGCCAGTTCCGGGCGCCGGATAGGGGAGGTACCATACTGTATTTTTTAAAAAAAATAATAAGACACCCCCCGAAAATAAGCCATAGGCTTATTTTCTTGAGAAAAAAAGATTATAAGACATGACTTATAATATGAGAAACACGGTAGAAATGAAATCACTGCTTACCAGTATTCCACGATGCACCCAGCATTGCAAGCAATATTATTTGTCCACCCCTGCAAAATAAAAATCCCAGAACAGCTTTGTTGATGCATTTAGTTTTGCTGACTTGCTGTTAATCAGTTCCAAATCCATAAATATTACTCAAGCACAGAATAGTCTGTTCGTTCCTTTAGGATGATTCCAAGGACCCAAGTGAAACACAGTGGCAGGGCGGGGTGTGTGTCTGTTTTCCCCCACTCAAAAATATTACAATCTGTGAAACTATACTTCATTTCACTTGCAGTTATCAGTATGTGGATTTCCATTAAAAGTGTCAACTATCTAATGGTTGCAGGATTGTTTCCTGAAGCCCATTCCTGAACTGGGTCATCACCACAGACTGAGCAAAAAACCTGAGCACATTTTAAAAATAATTATCCAGATAAACAGCACTGTTATTTAGAACCTCAGACTCATAATCATGTTAAATATGCCACTAGCCTCTTGACTCCAGAAGCCCCCATATTGACCTGGCAGAATGTGAAAAGAAGAAGTGTAGCACACACAGCAAAACTTTGCTGACCACGATTTAAATGGATGATGAGGTACTCACATCAGGTATGCACACCAGGCTGGGAGCTCCGGAAGACTCAAATGCCATTTTTAAAAACTGCCTAACCTCTAGCCTAATTGAGTCATTGAATACACTTTGTAATTTGATTCATTCTAGAGCCCTCAGGGAAGCCTAAAAGCACCTCCACTCCTGGTCCATTATTAACTTCCAACATTTCTCCAATAAAAATAAGGATAACCTATTCCAGGGGTCTGCAACCTGCGGCTCCGGAGCCGCATGTGGCTCTTTTACACCTTTGCTGCGGCTCCGGAGCGGATACGAGGGGAGGAGGCGTCTGAGCCATGCGCCGCCTGAGCCATGCGGCGGCGCCCGCCACGCCCGCCAGACACTCGCACGGTGCCCACCGCCGCCGGAGCACACAGCTGCGGCGGCGCGCTGTGCGCCTGCGCCCCGCACGGCGTCCACCGGCGTCCACAACTCCGCTGTGCGCGTGCGCTGTGCAAAAAGAACGCAAGGTGACGTTAGCAGCCCAGGGAGCATGGTCGGCCCCTCCCTGCATCAGCCCCTCCCCACCGCATTTCTGCAGCCAATAGGCTCAAGGGGGGGGCGGGAGCGGAGTTATTTATTCTTTAAAATGGGCGCGCTTCTTCCCCCCCAGCAGAAGAAAAGGCTTGCGGGCTCGGAGCGCGTGTTTGCTGCTGCTGCTCCTGCCTGTGGCCTCCTGCCGGCCTGGTCAGGAGATTGAGGTAGATGTATTAATCAATGGGTTGATTCAATATGAGGAAATTTTATAAGTTCACTTGATGGGAGCAACACACATGAAACCATACAGGTGTCTTAATAAGGGAGTCAGAGTTTTGCCCATTCCCAGTAATCATAACGCAGTGGTTGCTGGTTCCCATTCCCAGTACAGTGGAACCTCGGTTTATGAATTTTCGGTTTACGAACGCCGCAGACCCATCTGGAACGGATTAATTCATTTTCCATTACTTTCAATGGGAAAGTTCGCTTCAGTTTATGAACAGACTTCCGGAACCAATTACACCCATGCTTCAGTTTATGAACGCTTCAGTTTAAGTACTCCGCGGACCCGTCTGGAACGGATTTATCCACTTTCCATTACTTTCAATGGGAAAGTTCGCTTCAGTTTATGAACGCTTCAGTTTATGAACAGACTTCCGGAACCAATTGTGTTCATAAACCGAGGTACCACTGTAATCAAGGCAGCCCAGACTCATAAGGCAGTGGTTGCTGGTGCCCATTCCCAGTAATTAAGGCAGCCCAAACTCAAAGTTATTTTTATAATGACGAGGATGACATTGGGCCCTCATTATTAATTATTACTTACATCAGGCACTGATTATGATTTATGGTACACTGGGGCCCTGATTAATTTTCTATGGCATTTTGGGGCATTGATTATTGGGCATAGCAAATTTTGCTATGGGGCCCTCTGATTTCTAATTACGTCCCTGTTTTGCGGCTCCCAGGTTATTTTTTTTCTTCGGAAACGGGTCCAAGTGGCTCTTTTTGTCTTAAAGGTTGCAGACCCCTGACCTATTCCATAATAAGATGAACAACAAGAAGAATATAATGCCCCAGCCACTCTGGGCAGCTTCCAATACAGTCATACCTCGGTTTAAGTACGCTTCGGTTTGAGTTTGAGTACTTTCAGTTTAAGTACTCTGCGGACCCGTCTGGAATGCATTAATCCACTTTCCATTACTTTCAATGGGAAAGTTCGCTTCAGGTTAAGTACGCTTCAGGTTAAGTACAGACTTCCGAAACCAATTGTTTACTTAAACCGAGGTACCACTGTTTATGTATTAAAATAATAAAACATTAAACTTTTTTTTTAAAAAAGCTTCCCTATACAGGGCTGCCTTCATATATCTTCTAAAGATTCTATAGTTACTTATCTCCTTGGCTCAGGGGTCACATAACTCCATACCTTCCAACATTTGTCCGATGAAAATAGGGGCACCTTAAGGAAAAGTGGGACATTCTGGGATCAAATCAGAAACTGGAAAGGCTTCTGTAAATCCGGAACAGTCCCTGGAAAATAAGGACACTTGAAGGGTCTGATTATGCTAAGGTTGTCCACCAGACATCTGCACAGAGGACCATACTTACATTCCACACACCATTGAACTCACTACTTGTGGCAGGGAACAAGAATCCTAGTGCCCTGGCCTGCCTGCTTGGATGCCCTGCAGTGCTCTGGAAGAGTTCAGAAAAGGGAAACCAAAATGGCCAAGGGGCTGGAGCAACTCCCCTAGGAGGAATGGTTTGAACATTTGAGGCGTTTGAGTTTAGGAAAATGGCAAGAGGGGGTGGGACATGACAGAGAGGTATGAAATAATGCATGGCATGAATAAAGTGGTAGAATTCCTCACTCTCTCAGTATAGTAGAACCCAATGTCATCCAACAGAGGCCCAGAGCTGAGCAGTACAGGAATGGGGTGGGGTGTTTCATGTAAGAACCCATGCAACAGCAGAGAGGCATCTTCATGATTAAACTATGATTTAAGTCCAACTGTGGCTTGTCGTGTTAGTACAAATCTGAAGCCAAATCTAGTTTATAAAATGCACACCAATAGTTCAGCATGAGAAATAGTAGAGTCAGCTGCCATGTGATGAAATGGCCACAGGGAGCAGAGATAAGAAAACAGTAAGTTGAAGACAGAAGAACAATTCACCGGCATCTTAAAACTGCAAGATAAAGTACAGCATCAATTTTTGTCGAGAGCGGAGTAGAAACCTGCAAGTGGGTGACTAAATGGATTGATGGATGTGAGGACACTGTGTGGTACAGTTTGAATTCAAATCCTGATATTGTATCATTGATCTACTTCATACCCTTTCAAAAGCTTTACTCATCTTGCAGTGATGGACAAGTTATGAACGTGTTTACTTCAAAAAAGAAAAGGCAAGAGTCTGCATATGGAAAACATTTCCAGTGAAGCATTACATTTATCTGTCTGTGTTCAGCCTCGGTCACTTCACAGAACGAAGTTCCATGACTGTCACCCCCAAGCTCCTATTAAATTTCCTGCAGCTGTTCACAATATTCCTAGCTTCCTCCAAAAAAATTGACTTTTTTTTATAACACTCCTCTGGTGGATGAATGGTGGGAAGCAGCCAGATAAAAAATAACTCAAGCTGCAGTTTGATGCTAGTTATATGCTAGTCAAGACAAATCATAGTTGCGCACACACACATAAAGGAAAGTGTGCGACTGCAACTGTCCCACAAACCTAGTCCCAAGAAGAACTTTGTAACTCTTATATGTCACTGACACAGAACACCTTCACGGTAAGGTAGGAAGGATATCTGTCCATGATCAAGGTGTCAAGATCAAGGTGTCTCCCCTTTGGACCCTTCTCAGCTCCTTCCCCAATACTCTTGCTCTTTTGCCAGCAATCCTTGCATTGAACCAGGGTGGTGTTAACCATGGAAGGAGGAAACTTCCCACTCACAAGGCCATAAGGTGGACCTTTCAGAAGCCTATTTATTTTTTGAATTTCTATCTTCTTTCAAGAACCTGAAAATGGTTTATGGAGACAGTGAATTTTTTGGAGTAAGACAATGTCATGCTTTCATATTGTTTCAGTATTCTATGTGTAAACCCCCCCCCCCAAATCAACTCTGAGTAGTACCCAGTGTGGGTCAGAGAGCCACCATTTTAATTCCTCACAATGGCCCTGACACAGATTCTTTCCAAGGTATTGTGAAATCTAAAAATGGAAGCTTCCAGACTTAAAATGGAAGCTTCCAGATTAAAAGAGTGCTGATGCCTGCTGCAGATGCTGCTGTTACCCTCAGGTAAGTCCACCACTACTGGGAGGGAGCTCATTGATGTAGGCTGGGCCTTGCAGCAAGACCTTCCCTGCCTGTACTTTATCAGTTCTGTAAACTAACTGGATACCTTCAGCCAACATGGAAAAAAATTACAGACATACCTCGACATCCAAACGACTCAACTTGCGAAGGTTTTGACTTCCGAAGTCGACAACCCTAGAAGTCTTTTCGCCCCGCGCACATTCTGCACCTGTGCAGAAGCGGCGTGCGCGGTCAGCACATGCACAGAACGGGCGCTTCGACAACCGAAGACTTTGACTTACAAAGACGGCCGCGGAACAGATCGTCTTCGTAAGTCAAGGTACCACTGTAAAGATTTTTAGGGCTTGCTGATTGTTTTGCTTGTTAGCTGGCTTGGACCCAGATTCTGAGTAATGATTGGTAATTCAGCATTCTTGTGCAATGGCTAAAATAAATATGGGAAGAGTTGTATTTGGCTGTAATGAGATGATCTCCTGTGCCTTCGACTTGGAACCTGCATTTGAATAAAAGTGAGAGGCATTTCCCCATGTTACTCTTATTCATTCGTATAACTTCTCTCATTTTTGCATGTGCTAAAACAAAATTACATGAAAAATCTATTTCACACTCGCACAACTCAAGTTTGATGTTACAGGGTGTCTGAAAGACACTGAAAATGAGAAACTAAGATTGATCAAATTGACAGCAGCCTTCTCATCAATATGCAAGTACACTAATCATTTAATGGACACTCACATATTTATTTTTCAAGGCAGTGTCACAGCTGCTTTGTATTTACAGTGGTACCTCGGTTTAAGTATACAATTGGTTCCGGAAGTCTGTACTTAACCTGAAGCGTACTTAACCTGAAGCGAACTTTCCCATTGTAAGTAATGGAAAGTGGATTAATCCGTTCCGCGGAGTACTTAAACTGAAGCGTACTTAACCTGAAGCGAACTTTCCCATTGAAAGTAATGGAAAGTGGATTAATCCGTTGCAGACGGGTCCACTGAGTACTTAAACTGAAAGTACTCAAACCGAACTGTACTTAAACCGAGGTATGACTGTATTTCCTTTTCTTATCGTCCCCTCCCAAAAAAGCTCTGCGTGTTCTCTAAAGCAATCAGCAAAATTTCAATATTTTTAACAGTCCCATCATTACAGTCAAGCACACAGAGATGCATGAGTATTTACCAGTCCTGTAAGAAGCCATGGTCTTTTTTCAAAAATCATTAGAGGAAAGAAAAATTACAGCACTTAAGGTTTCACAGGCAGAAAATTAGCAGCTTGTAAAAAGGACCCTGCTATTGGACAGCTCCTCATATCAAAGAGGCAGAGATATCAGAAATATCTTAATGGCCCTTCCGTATCAAGCATTTTCTCAAGAGGGGAAACATCTTTCTTGTATCACTCACGTCTGTCTGTCTTGTTATTATCCTGTCCAATCAATACTGAAGATAAATAGCCTTTAATGAAGAAAAACAACCAATACACTCCTAGGCACTTTGTCGGCTGCTAAAACTGGGTTCTTTTTCTGTACAGAAATGCAAAATTAAATTATGTTAGAAGCTTGGTTATGTTCCTCTGTTGTTTCTGGATAGGTCTGAGTGTATTCTTTGCTGTCCTGTGATCAGGCTTGGTCACAGCTTGCTCAATGTCAGCCCCAGACATCTAAGGGCATCACAGACCCGCTACTGCTCAGTCTTGTGTAGCTTGTCCCTCTCAGTAGTTGGACGCTGACCATTCAAGGGTCACGGAATCAGTTAGCATGCTAAAGTCTCATTGCTAAATCCTTGACACTCAGAAGAAGCAAATTTAAAGTTTCCCCTCAAAACCAAACCTAAGGAAGTCACCTCCGTCAAGATCAGTCAGACATGTCTCCTGTTAATAGGGCTCTGATCTTACATTGTGTTGATGTAATGTAAGCTGCTTCCATTACTTCAAGCTCCTACTGTAAAGCGTTTGCCAGTGGTGAATTAGAAGCTTTGACCAAGCTGCATTTTCCCTTAGTTTTAGAGGATGGCCTCAGTCAACTTAATTTTCACTCAGGTGTTGCCCTTCTGCTTCTCAGAAGCAAGTCCAAGAACTGTAGTTCAGCCAGGTGCTAGACATTTGCTCTCAGAAAACAAACTTGCTATTGTTCTTCAGTCTCCTTGCCATTGCTTCTTTCACAGCAGGAATTCAAACTCTTACCATAGCGAAGAAAATACCTGAGATTTATGACTCTGTAACTCCCCCCCTTACTTCTTCATATTATACCATGGCATATATTGCATTCATGCCACCTGGCTCCTCATGACATTGCGCAACATCGCACGGGCAATGTCCGGACATCACATGATGTCATGTCAGGGCCCCCTCAATGTCATGAATTGTCAGGACGACGGGGAAGAGGAAGAGGATTCCAGCAAGAAGTGTAGCCAGGACTACACACCAGGATAAGCAGGGGATGGGGAAAGAGAGGTTGGTGTAGCAGGAAGCACTCACAGGGTGATGGGGGATGGCAAGGAGGTAGGGGTCAATGCCTAGGAACCAGAGCAGCAGGACCCATCACCAGAGCCATAGGGGGCCCTGTCTCCATGAACACGGTGGGCACTGAGGCATAGGGAGCAGTGGGAGGTAAGTTCTAGGAAGCTGAGGCAGGCAAAGGCCCACAGCCCAGCTCCTTAGCTGGCCAGGTGGGGCTTGCTAGCTCTGAGAGGAGGTTGTGAGTCCTCAGCTGGAAAAGACTCAGAACAGGTGAGGGTCACATGCCTTGTCAAGGCCAGATGCTGCAATCAGTATGCCTCAGCCCAGTATACCTGAAGGAGCGTCTCCACCCCCATCGTTCAGCCCGGACACTGAGGTCCAGTTCTGAGGGCCTTCTGGCAGTTTCCTCACTGCGAGAAGTGAAGCTACAGGGAACCAGGCAGAGGGCCTTCTCAGTAGTGGCGCCCACCCTGTGGAACGCCCTCACATCAGATGCCAAGGAAATAAGCAACTACCTGACTTTTAGAAGACATCTGAAGGCAGCCCTGTTTAGGGAAGTCTTTAATGTTTGATCTTTTATAGCAGGCATGCCCAACCTTCGGCCCTCCAGATGTTTTGGACTACAATTCCCACCATCCCTGACCACTGGTCCTGTTAGCTAGGGATCATGGGAGTTGTAGGCCAAAACATCTGGAGGGCTGCAGGTTGGGCATGCCTGTTTTATAGTGTTTTTAATGTTCTGTTGGGAGCAGCCCAGAGGGGCTGCAGAAACCCAGCCAGAAACCCAGTATAATAATAATAATAATAATAATAATAATAATAATAATAATAATAATAATAATAATTTCTTATTATGCCAAGTAAAAAAGGGAAGCAGAGCAGAGGTGCTGTTTCTGATCACCTTCCCACAGTGGTTGGACCACAGCTTGGATGGTCCTGAGATCTCGTTGGGATTGTGCTTGTGCAGTGCTGACCTCCAGGTGCCCTAACCCCTAGATGATAATAATAATAATAATAATAATAATAATAATAATAATAATAATAATAATAATAATAATTTATTATTTATACCCCTCCCATCTGGCTGGGTTTCCCCAGCTGCAGAGGTGGAAACCGGGCCTGGCTAGACTTTGGACTCATTGGCTTGCCAGATTATGCAATAGCATTTGCCATGGGATTGTGTGCACACACACCCCCTGGGGCTTGCTGCCAGATACCCCATGCTTCAGGACAAATAGGCTAGAGAAGATGGCACCTAGGCCATTATCCTGCTCATAGATTATTAGTACATTGCCCTTGAGCTAGGGAACTAGTTGAGCTCATTCCTCCTACCTACCTTATCAACCAACGGTAATGTTAACCTTGTTACACCTATGATCAGGTTCATCTTACAGGCAGTGGAAAAGTAATTAATTTAACAACTGTTTTGAGAGCAACTCTGCCTGGCACTCGTTCAAGATCAGATTAAAATGAGCCCACATACCTTGAAGATGATCCCGCAGCACATATGCCAAGGGTAGCATTGATTGCATCTGGCCTTCTGGATGAGACGAACTCAATATGACTACATTCAGAGGGGGCTGCCTTCACCTGCGAGGTTTCTCTCTCTTCCGGCACTATAAACAAACAACTTCAGCAGATCAGATATACGAAAGGGTCGTGAATGTTTGATGGACAGATCTTCTGAGAGTTAAGAGAGGCTTCCTGGAAGGATTTCACTTAAGCAGAACACAAAATCAGAGTTTATCGCAGGGAGATATCGTTCCCAGAAATGCCAGCATACAGAGTGCCCATTCTAGGAATTGAATCAGAGAACACGACTCTAGCCAAGCTGTGAGGTAAAAAAGAAAGAAAGAAAGAAAGAAAGAAAGAGAAAGATAGATCTGGATTTAAAGGCTAAACTGAAAACCACAAAAAAGAACTGCCAATTGCTATAGTTGAAGTTAGGGAAGAACTGTAAATATTCTCCACATCTCCTGCCCCAAGCACATAGTATGCTTGTTTGGGCTGCAATTCTGAGGTGTTTATCTGGTTATACAATGGCAGTTTAAAAGCAAATGTCACTGTTGCAGCATACCTGTCTCACTCTAAACCAGGCATCCCCAAACTGCAGCCCTCCAGATGTTTTGGCCTACAACTCCCATGATCCCTAGCTAAGAGGACCAGTGGTCGGGGAAGATGGGAATTGTAGTCCAAAACATCTGGAGGGCCGAAGTTTGGGGATGCCTGCTCTAAACTATCTTTGAAACCTGCTGCACATGGAATGCTCCTGTTCAGGGTTCCAGAGTGTCATCTTCCCCACTTCCTCCATCAGTTCAACATATTTTTCAAGGGAGAAAAGGATAACAGCCCTCACGACTTCATGACTAAGGGAAAAGTGAAGGGAGCTCAGAGGCTTTGTAGGTGCCAGGGGAAGACATCAAGAGCACAATTTCACCCATGGGTGCCCTGTTGGCAACCCCTGTCCTATGTATTTGCAGCCTACAAGCCATGCAGCAGATGCGTCATCACCACTTTGTTTTGAGACTGTGTGTGTGTGTGTGTGTTTTAATGCTCTGTGGCTGTGATTCATCCCTGCCTATCTGAGAAATCAACAGCTACAAACATGGCCATCTTTTCAGGGAACCACAAATCAAACAGCAGGCCTGCTTTGCTTTTGAGAGAGCTGGCCCTGTCCTCTGATATTGCATTTCATAGTCCATCTGCACCACCAGCTTCAGATATCACAGGGCACAACAAAACACACTGTCATTATCACTTATCCTGAGAAGTGTGGGCGTAAATAATGGGCCATTTGTGGAACTCGGATAGGTCTCCATGGAAACGCTTAATCACTGACATTTAAGCTCCTGGTGGTACTACAGGGAGCAGCTGACTGACCTATTCTAACAGTTTATCAAGGTAGGAAAAAAATATCAGTCTCTGTTTTGAGCTGCAAGCAGCAATATGCTAAGAGCCCATCTTATTGTATCTTTCTGCTTTCCTCTCTCATCAAGAATAACCTTGAATTTCCCAATCACTCCTTTCTTTGACCATTTCGCATTTGGCATTGCTCTTTATTACAGGATTATATTTGCATTGAAAGAGAACTCTGAAAGCTCAGCCTTTAATGTGAGAGGTCAATGCTCTTGTACATTAACGTAGCCCAGCAACAATTTGCAGAATTTTTATCCTTTCCTAACATCGACTCATTCTGGTTTGTAACACGAGAGATGATTATGTGCAGCTGTTGCTGACCCATTTGGGGTGCAGCCAGGCTTCCTCTTTAAATCAGTGCAATAACTTGAAGTACGTCATAACTGCTGTTTTGGTTAAAAATGGCATTTCTTAAAATCCAAAAGTCTCAAGGACTTGGTAGCATAGGAGAGATCCTCACAACCAGTTCCTGTGTTTGCTGTTTCCTGGTGCCACGTGTCATGTGAAACATATGCCCACACACCCTTGGCAATGTGGAATGTATACGGAGGTTCCCCTGTGAGAGTGACAGCGGCAGTTTCTCTACTTTGCAAACAGATCTATTTCTACTATTGCAAGATGAGAGCTTTAAAGAAACAACAGCTGTTGTGTTTACAGAAGGCATAGGCAAAACCTTGGCTCTCCGGATGTTTTGGAACTACAACTCCCATGATCCCTAGCCAACAGGGCCAGTGGTCAGGGATCATGGGAGTTGTAGTTCCAAAACATCTGGAGAGCTAAGGTTGCCTATGCCTGGATTACAACATAAAGGTAAAGGTAAAAGGACCCCTGGCCATTAGGTTCAGTCGTGACCGACTCTGGGGTTGCGGCGCTCATCTCGCATTATTGGCCGAGGGAGCCGGCGTATAGCTTCCAGGTCATGTGGCCAGCATGACAAAGCCGCTTCTGGCAAACCAGAGCAGCACATGGAAACGCCGTTTACCTTCCCGCTGTAGCGGTTCCTATTTATCTACTTGCATTTTGACGTGCTTTCGAACTGCTAGGTTGGCAGGAGCTGGGACCAAGCAACGGGAGCTCACCCCGTCACAGGGATTCGAACCGCCGACCTTCTGATCAGCAAGCCCTAGGCTCAGTGGTTTAACCACAGCGCCACCTGGGCCCCATGTTTACAACATGGTGGAGCTTTAATATGGATGTCCCCCCCCCCCCGTGAACACTAATTGAACTCATCCCCTTTCAGTTTTTCAGCTTTAAAAATATTTCGTTCATTATTATTTTAAGTGGGGAGAATTAATGTACAAACTTTCCTAAAGCATGTGAGGAAGGTGTCCTGGCTACCACCCTTGAATTCTCAGGTTGGGAAATCTCAAATGTTTTATTGAAGAATGCAGCACCTGATCTTTGCATCAGCTCAGGATACAGGTCACAAGGTTCAAAGGGCACACAGAGTCTAGGATACATAGCTAGACACAAGCAGAGATGCTGTAACAAAACTTGACACACCTCTCCTGCTCTACTTTTAAAGGATTGGGGCCTGTCATTAGCAGAGTTCCCATCCCAAGCAAGAAGACTGAGTTTGCAAGTGTGGTCTCCCATGGTTGTGGGTAGGGTCTGGGTCTGTTCATGCCTGCATTGTTAGCGGTGGGTCCAGCCTTCTAACTCTCCCTCCTCCTCTGAAGCTGCTACCCACACCTGGCCCCTCCAACTTTGAGAGGACCAGGCTCCCTTCAAACAAATATCTAGGGACACCTCGGCCCCCTAGAGTAGGCATGCCTGGTGTGTATGTGTAGCATTAGACAGCAAGAAACTTAACCCTTCCTAACCATAAAGAAATCTTATGTCCTGGTGCTGACCTTCTTTAGCAGGCGTTAAATGCATTTTTATTTGTAAGAGGCTCCCTCCAGGCTTGAAATATTTGGGATTGTTTTTAAAATCTGAGAATTAGTCTTCACATTTATCAGGCATGACTCAACCTGGTGAAAAATTTGCCTTGTTTTCAGCCTTGTTTTCAATAACCCAGAAATTCCAGTTATTTTTATCAGCAACATTGTGTACTTTCTGCCTCACAGTTGTTACATTGGGGGGCGGGGGACACGGCTACCACAGAAAGACAGCCAGGACAGAAAGATAAATGAGGGATAAACTTAGCATCCTGCCACCTTTTGATGCTGAGCTGTGCATTAGAAAAGGAAAGTCAGCTCCATTCAAACCTCCAGCTGCAATTAATTCTGAAATGTCTGGGGAGATTTTGGAACATTCTGTTTTAACCGTATGCAGTTATAAATATGCTTAGCGTACTTCCAACCAGTACAAGGTATGATCTCTGCTTTAGAGTTCAGCAATAGATTATTCAGATCATTTTTATATTATTCAGAGTACAAACCAAATCTCCGGGATTTGGGGGCATTTGTCTGTACAGATTGTTCCATTAGCCAATGTCACAGAACGAATCACTGTTTAACCAACAGCTGAAGAATAATGTTACGAAGAACTGTGTGTCTTATTTTGTTATTGACTAATTAGAACAGCAGGGACTACCACTGATTATTTACCCTGTCTCCCACAGACGCATCTACGTGGTTAATGAGGAAGAAATAAAAACGCTGTCACAATATATTACACGTTCACTTCTAAGCCTGGTACATTGTTACCTAGGTGTGACATTTTTCTTAGTTTGCTTACTTAGGCGGCTGCGCCAGCTACAGCTGTTCATGGGCACAGATTGCGTTGCCACTGTAATGTACGCTCTGATAATATCCAGAATTGATTACTATAATGAGCTCTTTGTGGACCTGTGCTTGAAGACAGTTCAGAAACTGCAGCTAGTGAAGAATATGTCTGCAGGGTGTTAACTAGTAAAAGGCAAAGGGCCGCTGGATGGTTAAGTCCAGTCAAAGGCGACTATGGGATTGCAGTGCTCATCTCGCTTTCAGGCCGTGGGAGCCGGCGTTTGTCCACAGACAGCTTTCCGGGTCATATGGCCAGCATGACTAAACTACTTCTGGTGCAATGGAATGCCATGACGGAAGCCAGAGCGCATAGAAACGCCATTTTCCTTCCCGCTGCAGTGGTACCCAGTGCTTTGGGGGGGGGGGTACACAAGGGTACGCATACCCCTAAACATTTTGTGAATCTATGTCTGGCCTCATTGAGGGGCAGTATTTCAATATGAGTAGGAAAATGAGAGTACCCCTAAACATTTTAAAGGAAAAAAGCACTGGTAGTACCTATTTATCTGCTTTCACTGGTGTGCTTTCAAACTGCTAGGTTGGCAGAAGCTGGGACAAGAGCAACAGGAGCTCAACATGTCATGCGGATTTGAACCACCAACCTTCCGATCGGCAAGCCCAAGCAGCTCCGTGGGTTAGACCACAGCACCATATAACACTGTTCCTGAGGGATTTGCCCTGGTTACCTATATGTTTCCTAACCCAATTCAAGATGTTGGTGATGACATATAAAGCCCTAAACAACCATAAGTCCAAATACTTGAAGGAACACCTGCTATCAACAGGAGAGGCCCCTGTCATGACCCCATTCCCAGGTGAATCATGTAGGGCCACACTAATGGATGATCCACATCAAGATCCTGCACCATGTGAGGGGGAATCATGGTCCTGTGAACTTGTGGGGGGAGTCCTCTGATTCCGTCCCTTAACAACACAGGAAACAGTGTTCAAATGGAAAGCTTATGAAAAACATTAACTGAAATTGGAAACAAGTCTTTTAGCTATTACTTGCTGCAGAAGGATCAGAGACCAAGGCCCTCAAAATAACAAACAGCATGTTTTAATATTACAAGTTCACATAAATGCTGTTTGTTTATGATAGAGGGCTGTTTTTAATAATTGACCCAAAGCATTTGGTTGGCCTTAAATTTTACCATTAAAGTTCATAAGCTTTATGCTTAAATAGCATAAATTTCATGTCACAAGGCTCCTCGGGATGTTTCCATGGTAACTTTGGTAAAATGCATCCATGGACATGGTGTTTTTATGGAATGGGCCTTCCAAGCCCAGAGTCATCAGCTGACTCAACCATATTTGGAGGAAGGACTGTAAAGACCAAGAGAAATGGATAGCGAGGATTAGAGATGAAATGACGGCTATTTGCATAAAATATTGTTGCATATTTGTTGCAAATATTGTTGTCACCTAGTGACGCCGTCCTTGCTGCTTATGTTTGGACTAAGCTGGAATTTTCTCTTGCTATGTGTTTCCTGTTTCCTCATCAGTATAAAATGATGGGTGTCATCTTGGATGCCTGTGATACAAGCAGGTATCAGGGCTATCCAGGAGCTCAGCAATGAAAGCACTTGAGTGGCAATGCACTCATGTCAGTTCAGTGAGAGGTTTCTGAATCCCTGGGGCCCCTATCATGCGCCCAACCTGGCCAACCACTGGTACCGAGTCTCAAAGGGAAGGGTGACACTGCAGAAAAGGCCCTCTCTTAAGTGGCTGCTAACCATAGTTCCATAGCTTGTGTCACAACCTTGAAGACCTCATCAGCAGATTGCTCATGCCTATCTTTGGATAGTCTGGTTCTAAGTTATTTAAGGTTTTATATAAGATGGTGTGCGGTGATTTGCTGCTAAGATAGTTGTAATCTTTTTCTCCATTGTGGTTTTGGGAAGCAAAGAGGGATATGATGAGGGGCAGTTATCTAGAGCTCTCCATTGACTCCAGTGGGTATGTGTATAATTTTGCCACCGCTTGTGTTGACAGTGGGACCAACCTCTTAGCAAACAGAGGATTTTTATACCAGCTGGCCTTTGCTCCCTGCTATAATGCACAACGCCATCAATTCTCATTTCTTGTGTGGCAGTGTGCTGGGGGCATAATGGTTACGAAACAGGTGAAACATGAATGCTTCACCGTTCAAAGCCCACACTGTTTTGTATCAAGGAATTTAATAGCAATCCAGTCCCTAAATCCAAGCAGGCTTAATTGGAATTGCTCAGTAATGGACTAAACTATACCAAGATCTAAACACTCCCCAATGTGTGGGTACTAAAAGGATGATTTCACTCATCTCTTCAACTCATCTCTGCTGAATAGCTGCTAAGAAGCATGTTCAATTCTTAAATCTCTTGTGAGTAGCTGGCACTTGAGGGGGAAATTAGTATATAATATATTCCTCCTACACAACATTTTCAAAAGAAAGTGGAAAACAAAACATGTTTTTCTCCCACGTACCATTTCAGTTCAACAGTCATCTGACACATTTTTATTGGCTTTTTTCTGAGCTGGAGATTAGAAACTTATGTACAGAAAATGGCTTATAGAGGAGGAAGCTAATTACATTCTCTGAACTCCCCAAAATGGAGACTTGGCCCCTAGACCCTACTCAATAAAGCTGCAACCTCGTGATTTGCACATGCAGTAAACACAGAGCAAGACGGTAACTGCTTGATTAAATTGGCTCCACAAAAATAAGGAATAAATATCATATCCATAGTGTGATTCTACTAAATATGTATCATGAAATTTGACCTAACATACATTCAAGCTAAACGCAGGATCACTTTTCATTAAATGTGTAAACAACGCCTAATTGCCTTCCCTTGCAAGTGGGAAAGACACTTCGACCTAGAAATGACTTTTTACTGAGGTTGGGCCATTCGTTCTCCTGGGAAAGCCATGTCTATTCTGACTGGCAGCAGAGCTTCCAGACTAGATGTTTGCTGGAAATTTGGCATGCAGTCTGGTGGGGAAGGATCCCTATTGGCTCCAGGGGGGGGGGTTCTCCTAAGACTTCTAGCCCCACAGATTTTTTTTGTGGAGCGGGCAGAGGGTGGGTTCTGTTCATGCTGGGGACGGGAAAGATAAGCTTCCCCCACCCTTCTTATGCCTTCCTGATAATTATCTCCCCATGCCTGTCATTAAGAACAATTTAGATGTGCAATAAATGGTAGAATTTTGATTATTTGGTGTATTGAAGGGACGATGGAGGTCAGTGGAAAAGTACAGGCTAAGATTCCTTTCCGAGCCGGGGCCTCACCTGGGATAGAGGTGACCTCCCATGACAAAGGAAGTTTTTGGCTCATCTGACAGCCTGGGCCTGGCAGAGATTGTCATGGTGATGGAGTGTGGGTTTGAAGTGACAGGAAAAGAGAGTTTTTAGCAAGCTGTGCTAGGAAGGAGAAGTGGGAGGAAGAAGACTGGGATCCATCTTGGGTAGGCTGGCTGAAGGCTGGCTGGGAGAGATGCCATGGACTTCAGGACTGCACTGGTGTATGGGATACGCCCCTCTTGAAATGACCATGCTGTAAGATCTGGACTCCCTCCTTGGAGACTGAAGGTGTAAATAGGTGAATAAAACATGTTTCTTACAGCCAGGACCGTCTCTGCCATGTCTCAATTCTCCAAAGGACACTGGGTGAGTGCCTGGAACCTCCTTGGACTATTGCCTACTGCTCGGCAGAGAGAGGGGGAAGCAAACAACTTTTGTAACAATATTTAGGTAATGCAGCTTTCTCTTTCCTGGTGCCTGCCTGAGGTTTTGGACTACAACTCCCACCAGTCCTAGGTAGCACAGTCATGAGGGCTTTACCGTGCTTCTCCGAAAATAAGACACCGTCTTATATTTATTTTTCCTCAAAAAAACCCCACTATGGTTTATTTTAAGGGGATGTCTTATTTTTTTCCTCCTGCTGCTGCCATGGCCAGCATTGCTGCTGTGCCTATCACTATGTCTTATTTTCGGGGTATGGCTTATATTCCTTGAATGCTTAAAAATCCTGCTATGGCTTATTTTATGACTACGTCTTAAAATATGAGAAACAGAGTAGGTGGGCAAATGCTGAGCTAACTTCTAGTTTGGCCCTTAAGTTTCATCAGTAAAGCTCTCATGCAGGTAGTTTAGCTGCATCCATTTCTCTTCAACACTTGGAGTAAGGAAACGCAATGCAATCTGAAGCAAAAAGTAACTTCTTTCCCCACTGAATAATTCATTTTCTTCTCAGTCTCACCTATTATCATAATGATTCTTTGAGTCGTCACTTGATAGCACCTCTTCAAGGTCATGGAATTAAGAACTGTGAAAATTTGAAAATTGCTTCTCTCTCTCTCTCTCTCTCTCTCTCTCTCTCTCTCTCTCTCCCCATATATATATATTATATATATATAAACCTTTCATAATTAACTAACAAAGACAAATGTGCCAAGATAAATAGAGGGGCAAATCTGAAAGCCCTTACATGTACTCTACAATTACAGTGGCTTAACTTGAATCACAGCTCTTTGCCAGCTGACAGCTTCAAAGTAGAACTGGTTCTTCTACAGTCATGAGTTCCAGCGTTACATTCCTTAAAGTGGAATTCCTACTTAAAGATTGGTTTGAATCAGCCTAAGGATAAATCACAGGGTTCATGAATAAGTTCATCCATGGTTATATCATGCAGTAGGTAAATGGCATGGTAAATGACATGGGTGGCGCTGTGGGTTAAACCACAGAGCCTAGGGCTTGCCGATCAGAAGGTCGGCAGTTCGAATCCCCACGATGGGGTGAGCTCCCGTTGTTCGGTCCCAGCTCCTGCCAACCTAGCAGTTTGAAAGCACGTCAAAGTGCAAGTAGATAAATAGGAACCGCTACAGCGGGAAGGTAAACGGCGTTTCGGTACGCTGCTCTGGTTCGTCGGAAGCGGCTTTGTCATGCTGGCCACATGACCTGGAAGCTGTACGCTGGCTCTCTCGGCCAATAACGCGAGATGAGTGCCGCAACCCCAGAGTCGGTCACGACTGGACCTAATGGTCAGGGGGCCCTTTAGGTAAATGGACAAATTCAATGTCCAGCCACGGTTAATCTGGAATTCTGGAATAAAATGGAACCTTGCCAAGACATGCCAAGACCACTCGAGAATTTTGAGAGCTATTGCACAACTTTAACTACTTATACCACATTTTTTTAAATGGCGTTCTTGGATATCATTGTATGATGCTCCTAACCTATGCATTCTTACAATGAAGTAGAGGGAGATCCAGGTTGGTGGGATTGGAAAACAGCAAGTGCACATACATCCGCTGGGTACCAACTCTGCTAACCCAGAACTCCCCCCACTCTGTTCCTGTCAAATCAGTGCCACTGCCTCCTCATGTACTTCTGCTGCAGTAATCTCGTAAACTTCTATATTGCTATGAGAAAATATAGGCAGGCTTTGGTGAATGTAATGTAGATAACATTTTGCATCTGCAAAAAAAAAATGTATATCTGTATCTGCCCATAGATATACCAACCTACTCAGATAACGACTTTGGAATTCATTAAGTATATATTGTTATGGGTTTGTGGGTGGCCTGACCCCCCCCCCACTAGATTCCTGGGTGCTGGGGTTTAATCAGTGCTTTGAGAATTAAGGTGAGCTAACAGGCTCGCCTGGATTTAGCAATGTAAAAAGAAAAGTCAGGCTAAGCTTCTTTTCCAGAAGCAGTTAAGTAGAATGAAGGGGCTAGTCAAAGGAATGCATCAAAGGGAGATCCTTGGAGACTGCGCCAATGGGAGTTGTGGAGTGATGGCATGGGCGACAGGAAATGTTGTCCTTTTTATACGGGACTTGGGGAATAAGAGAGGCAAGCAGAACTTCTTGGTGGGCTGGTTGACTAAGAAGGGGAGGAGTTGTTTTCTGCAAGTGCAGCTGAGAAGGAGGAAGAGAAACTGGGCAGAATTCCATGGAGAGATGGAAGGACAGCAGCCATGGAACAGGCTGTTACACAGACACACTTAAAAGGCCTCTGAATCCAACGTAGTCCTGTTGGGAAAGACAAGCCCCTCTACCAACTCTCTCTCCCTCTAAACTCGGGTGTAGATACAGTGGTACCTCGGTTTATGAACACAATTGGTTCTGGAAGTCTGTTCATAAACTGAAGCGTTCATAAACTGAAGCGAACTTTCCCATTGAAAGTAATGGAAAGTGGATTAATCTGTTCCAGGAGTACTTAAACTGAAGCGAACTTTCCCATTGAAAGTAATGGAAAGTGGATTAATCCGTTCCAGATGGGTCCGCAGAGTACTTAAACTGAAGCGTTCATAAACTGAAGCATGGGTGTAATTGGTTCCGGAAGTCTGTTCATAAACTGAAGCGTTCATAAACTGAAGCGAACTTTCCCATTGAAAGTAATGGAAAATGAATTAATCCGTTCCAGATGGGTCTGCGGCGTTCATAAACCGAAAATTCATAAACCGAGGTGTTCATAAACCGAGGTTCCACTGTATGTGTAAACCAACCATATTTAATAAAGACCCTGCAGACTCCGCTGTGCCTCAATTTTCCAGAAGGAAACTCAACTCTGGGTAAGCGCCTGGAACCAATCTTGCTACCGCTTGGCAGCGATTGGGATGGCCCTGACATTGCAATCCTATGTTTGACTATTCAAAAGTAAATCCTGTTGTGCTCAATGTTACTCCCAGGTAAAGGTGTATAAGACTGCAGCCTAAATTGATTAGCACATGGTTTATTGATGTGCTCCGGTTGCACATACCTGGTGATGACATTTGCTGATGCTAATTGCTTTTGAAATGTCTGCAAGCTGTGAATATTGCTGGATTACATTTGCAGTTGAGTAATGATGTTCTGAGGTAGTTATGAGTGTTGCGGTGATCTCCGTCTATCCTGCTTCTGTGTGTAAATTAATATAAAGACATTTTCTCTATTGTGTTTGAACAGATGTAAACAAAATGCAAAATATAGATAACAGTAGGCATGAGTAAAGTTGATTGGAATAAATTGCATTCATTGAATGTGCCTGGTTTTGTAAAATTCATTCACAGTCTCATGATGCCTTTCATGCAACATTTATCATGTTCAGAATTCATGTCAATTGCGAAAGAGTCCAATAATACTCCTTTGGTGTAGCTTCAATCTCTCAGTCCTTTTATCGCACATTATTATTCTCGGATCTTATTGCCTGAAACATATTCTGTATTAGAGGAAATACTGTGGGTAGATGGTAATTTTTAATTTCTATCAACCTACGTATTATATTAAATACAAACCTGTTTCATTTATTTCCAGATGTTTCATTATATCATAGCTGCCAAGTTATCCCTTTTTTTAAGGGATTTTCCATTATGCTGAATAGGCTTCCTCGCGAGAAAAGGGAAAACTTGGCAGCTATGCATTATATTCAATGACTAACACAACTGCAGGAGGGGGCCAGGGATGGTAAAATCCCATTTCCCAACCCTGCACTATGGCTTAAATTTCCATGACCCCCATGTAATCAGTTAGCTATAAAAAGCTACACAGAGAGAGAGAGAGTGTGTTATATGTTAGAAGCAACAGGATTCAGGTTTTAATTAGGCACACAGGGATAACCCCACTTATCAAATCAAAATCTTCACCTACTTGTGGTTCTGGATCCTGCTTTCATTCAAGTAGGGAAAGTCAGGCCCAGCCCACTGATGAGGCAAGGTGAGACATCTGCCTCAAACAGCAGAAGCCCAGGAGGCACCACCCTCCTTGACGACACTGTCTGCTCTGCCACCTCCACCACCAATGGAGAAGCAGCACTGGTTGCTGGTGAAGTGATTGAGGCAAAGTGGGGCGAAATGGGACACCCTGCCCCTGGGGAAAGGCAAAACAGAAATTACGTTAGTGACTACCCAGCTGTCACAAACACATGGCCTGCGGGCACATTTAAGGAATGCGTTTGTCACAGGAGAAGCTAAAATGTCGCAGACAGCAAACACCTCTTCACTCCCTTCCTCCCGCAAGGGTCCTCCTTTCTCCTTCTCTTGCATGACTACAAGGATGCTCTCTGTCTGGGGCTCCCTTTGAAGACTGTTTGGAACCTTCAGCTGGTGGAGAATGCAGCCACCCAGTGACTTCTGGGGGCCAAGAAATCTGGAAATAGTTCTGCTCCCACAAACCATGCAATGCAGCACCTGGGAGCATGTTTGCAGCCAACCAGGGAGGGGGCAAGATGAGACTGCCTGATGTACATGTTGCATGCTCTGGTACCTGGGCATAATGGCCATGCTGCTATGTGGCTTCTCAGTGGTGTTTTGTTTTGTTTTTAAACAGCCTTAGCTATCTTATTTGATTGAAAACTGTTTAATGCAACAGATAGAAGTCCATTTCATTTCAGTGGGTCTGCTCTTAGTATTACTAAGGCTGGAGCCAGCTCTTCTCTTCATCATCAAAGAAAATAATACGACTATTATTTATATTTAATAGCAAGACACACAGAGAACAAAATGTTTTTAAAGTGTCAGATCAGTACTTTTAATTATTGATGCCGCTCATGTATTCATCTATTTCTCCCTCCGAGGAGGAAAACAGTTTATCAACTCATAAGAAACTTCAGTGCCCTTGAGCAAACACATTTTTGTTTGAACTATTTTAGAAAATAACTTGAAATACCGCATATAAGTCACATGGCCATCCAAAGTCAGTCTTTGTCGTTCCTCTTTTACATTCACAATACAATTACATAGAGGTTAAGTATAAATCCAATCCCTACGGTATTATGCCAAGGCAATGAAATATAAAACGTAACAGACATAAGACACATATTAAAGGTTTCATCGTCATTACGAGTTATTCTTCCTGGCATAAAAAGAGCAGTGATGGATGGCAGTAATTTGCATATGTATTGCCCAGTTTTACCTACCAGATTACTGCAATCTGCATACATGTTTAGGATAGGCCATAGGCATGAGCTGTTGCTCATTTGCTGAGCATATACTTTACATGCATAAAGTCAAGCTAGACTAAATATCCATCTACTCCAATTTCAGGGGATCTTTCTTTTCCATATAAACTGGAGGGGGAGTTATGGAAACTTTCAGGAAGTGTGAAGGATCCTAAAAATTACCACTGCTTTAAGCGTGAGGTGGCCGAGAGCTTTTCCTCTCTTGGCTTTTTCTTTTTCTTTAAAATAATTTTATTAACATTGTATTATTACATGGTAGCTAATACCGTTATACATCGAACATGCTTGCTGGTCAAAAATAAAAGAAAGAAAGTTAAGTAGGAAAGGATTTGGGGAGGGAAGAAAAAGGAAATGGGAAAGGAGGAGATGAGCAACATAGCAAAAATGAAAAGAAACACACACACCCTAAAGTGTGGCAAATAGATTGAAAAGAAAAATATGATCATTTACATTGTCATTCCAAAAATATAAAAACAAAGCCCACCTCTCAATAAAATGGTTTTCTGATTACGTATTATGTATTGTGTTTCTCTCATACGTTAGTTTTATCATTAAGATAGTTTGCCAGTACTGGAGTAAATATTAACTGAAATCAGCAACAAAGTTCTGAATGTGCCACTTTTGGATCCCTTAGTTATACAATTGGGTTATCTAAATGACAAAGTAAGAGATTTCCATTACTTATGAAGTTCATATCTATTAACTTCTGCAAAATAGCAGCTGCTAAACACAGACAGAAGTAATACTCAAAAATTCCAGCAGTAAGAGGATGGGTGGAAAAACATAGCACTATTTGCCAAACTCTCCAAAATATTTTGACTCAAGAAAGGAAGAAAGATATCATAGACTTTGAGCAGTTTTGGCAGTTTTGTTGAATGCTGAAACTATAAACGTGGCGCTGATATAAATTTGTCTGCAGTTTCTCATTTTTGTAAAATGACTTTTATTTTCTTCTTATTTATGACTCGGAATGAAATTTGGAACCCATAGGATCGGAGGATAAATCTGTAAGCATTTCTAAAAACAAACAAGGTGAATGGGTTTGGGTTCCCTACCACCCACCTAAAGCCATACTGAGGTTTGCCAACTTGTGATCAGTTGCTTATACATATGACTGCAAGCAAGCAACAATACAGTGAGTCTTGGAAGCCTGTGTTGTAGAGACATGCTTGATTTCTGTTGGAATCCAAGGCTCTCGCTATGGGAGAAGCAAGATCTTTGCAGAATTTGAATGCTGTGAGCCCCTCCACTGTAGCCTCGGGTTGTATATACAGTGGTACCTCGCAAGACGAATCCCCTGCAAGACGAATTTTCCGCAAGACGAATGCGTCTTGCGATCTGATGGTGACTCTCAAGACGAATTCGTTTTGCGGAAAATTCGTCTTGCGAATCGCGGTTTCCCATAGGAATGCATTGGAATTTAATTAATGCGTCCCTATGGGCAAAAAAAAAAATTTCAATGCGTTCCTATGGGAAACCGCGATTCGCAAGATGAATTTTTC
Organism: Zootoca vivipara; assembly: GCF_963506605.1. NCBI lineage: Eukaryota > Metazoa > Chordata > Lepidosauria > Squamata > Lacertidae > Zootoca > Zootoca vivipara. Next base: position 35,030,623 of record NC_083279.1, read on the forward strand.
GCAAAACGAATTGACTCGCGGAACGAATTAAATTCGTCTTGCGAGGCACCACTGTAAACCATAGAAATAAGAAATAAACCATATTTCTTCTTCATTCCCATTGTTCTTCATTCCCAAGAAACCCAACCATGAGTGAATGCCTGGAACCCCTGGAGTCTCATATGGTTCTGAGATTGGGGTGGCATGCAACAATTGTATTCCCCAAAGGAAACCCAAGTAAATCAAACTAAATGCTAGAGAAGGGAATGTAAACATGAGTACTGAGGGGGACACCTAACCCACCTCCAATGTCTCCCACCCCACAATGCCCTCATATGCTCCATATCTGACCTTTGCACATCAAGTGAGGTCTTGGGGGGGGGGGGCTTCTAAGTGACTGAATGTGCTAAGATGCTTCTGTGTGACCTTCAGAGTTTCCCACTCCCTGCAGAAAGGGTGGAGTAGAGCCCAGCAGCCCCATTTGTTTACTGTCTGAAAAAATACTTACGTCTCAATCAGTTAGACAAACATTTTACCCAAGTGAGTTTTTGGCAGCTTTCTAATTAATATTAATTTTCTCTTCACAAGAAGGGACTCATTTGGATGACCAGCTGTGATTACATGGGAGTCTCCTGAGGGTCTGTTCCCCCCCCCCCCCCGCTCTGATGATCCATCCATCAACTGCTGTTTTATTGCTGGTTTTATAATGATTGATTTGTTTTGCCCTATTGTGTTGCTTTATCATTCTTTGTAGTTTATCACGAACCACCCTGGGAGTGGTACGCATATATGCTAATTAAATTAATTAACTTAAAATATATAAATGTTAGCTGGATACCACAATGCATGTTTACGTGCTTTAAAGATACGGCTTTTGTTTCAAGCAGACATTTGTTATTCGGCTCCTATGGTTATCCCACAATTTTCCCAAGAGGGTTTTGAGTCAAAATGCACTGAGGTGGTTGGAATTCCACACTCACCCACACCCAAAAGTTACATATTTAAAAGTTTTTTTAGTAAGGCTTACATAGGAAGCTATCTTATACCAGGTCAAGCTCTTTGTCCATCTAGTAGGACCTTCTCTGACTGGAAGTGGTTCTCCAGGGTGACAGACAGAGAATCTTTCCCTTCACCTGATCCTGTTCACTGGATCTGCTCAACTACCTGGTCAACTATGACTCCTCATCTAAACTTGTGCCATCAATCATGACATAAAAAAGCACAGGTTGTGATACAAAAATATGCCAATGAAATGCCAAGTCTGCCACCCTGACTTCCCACATTAACCCCAGTTATATAAAAAAAAGAACTGTACCAAAAAAAAAATTAATATTAACAAATAATGCTTTGTAAAAAAAAAAAGGGGAGAAGGAAGGGATAATTAAGTAACTGCTTTTATCAATATTATGTTCATGTTGCAGCTTGGACTTTCATCATGTTTTGTTTGAAACTTGGTTTCATCTATGAACTGATTTAAGAAAGCCCTTTTGCCTTAAATTCAGGCATTATAGTTTATCTGCTATGTATGTGACTGAGCAACAGCAGCAGAGAGATTATCACTCTCCCTACAACAACTACGGTACTTTATTTCCACAGGGTAAAACCACCTCAGGTTACAAGAGATGAATAACACTTTTGATTTTTCCTGTAGGCAGCTGCAAAGAGATGAATGGCTTCATTTGGAAAACTAGCACGTTCAGTTTTTAGTTCTGTGCAGTAAAAAAAAATTTAAGTTCCATCTGCCATTGTAATTGAGAAGAAAACAACAACAACTGATATTTCTTTTTATGCTAACTTCACATAAACTGTATTTTATTCCTTTCCAGATGATGACAAGTTCAAAGACTTCTGCAAGCAAATGGGTTACAGTGAAAACAACAAAAGACATTTCAATATTCTGCATTATTTATTTTTGTGAAGTGTAAGAAAGTAAAACAGAGCTGCAGCAGGTATTCCTGCATCAACTTAATGTTATCTTGGAAGCCACATAACATCAGGCTTTAGAGGAGAGAAAGGACATCTGGTATTTTAAAAAAATACATTGGGACCAGCTCAACCAGAGATTAAGCAATACCATGCTCAGTCCTGCCAACCTAGCAGTTCGAAAGCATGTCAAAATGCAAGTTGATAAATAGGAACCACTACAGCGGGAAGGTAAATGGCGTTTCCATGTGCTGCTCTGGTTCTCCAGAAGCAGCTTTGTCATGCTGGCCACATGACCTGGAAGCTATACGCCGGCTCCCTCGGCCAATAATGCGAGATGAGCGCGCAACCCCAGAGTAGGTCACGTCTGGACCTAATGGTCAGGGGTCCCTTTACCCTTTACCTTATGCCCAGTTCAACATGGTGAGATCAGCATTGAATTCTTATCTATCTGTCTAGATATCTGTCTGTCTAGAGACACTCCATCTCATCTATATATGTACTGAACCATGTGATCTAGGTAGACTGTGAAAAGCAGCAGTTTATGAACAGTGCACATTTCCTGAGAGAATCACACACACCTTGCCTGACCCTGTCTTGGGGGCTGGGAGGAAACACAACAGGACAATGTTGGCCACCTATGTAGGAGACTTGAGCAAAGCTTAAAACAAAACATTTAAAGCTACTCTGAAGCACTTGTGGCTGGCAGTTCTGGATTTGTTCAGAAAGGAGCCTTTGACCCTGATAGCGACTGGCTTCCCCTATGAGCAAATAAGCCGCAAGCAATTCATGTTAACTTTACAGACAAACCCATCTATCTGGCATGGCCAACCGCTAGTGCTACAACCCCATATGAAAACATTGCAGCAGGCAGGAAATGTCTGATCAATTAATTTTCATGGTTTGTACAGCAGTTTAGGATATTGATCTGGCTTATGTTTTGTTTGTCTCGAAATGTCTGTAGTAAATCTTTCTCTTCCTTAATTATTCACCGAGAACAGTAGGCTGAACCGAGATAATCCATATACTGTACCTACACACTTTCAAATTAATGTTCTTCTGTAATACACTGCCTCAAAAGCTAGCAGTTATTGATAAAACGTGTTTAGAGGGCTTCAGGTCCAACTTCAATGTTTTCCATGTCTAACAGCAATTCAATGTCTCTAACCTCCTCTATATATGTAATGAACTGACAGAACAATGGGGAGGAGGGAGATGATCCTTGTGAGGGGTGTAGCTGGGGCACAGCAGGGCAAGAGGAGAAGGGGAAGGAAGTACTCACAGAGTGAAGGAGGATGGCAAGGGGATGGGAGTTAATGCCCAGGACCCATCACCAGAACCAGAGGGGCCCCTGTCTCCACAAACACAGCTAGCATAGTGAGCAGCGGGAGGGCTGCTCTAGGACAGCGTTTCTCAACCGCTGTTCCGCGGCACACTAGTGTGCCGTGAGACGCTGGCTGGTGTGCCGCGACGTGCGGCGACAAGAAGGGCGATTTGCATTGTCACGTGCCTGGCGGCCGCCAATAGACAACACTGACCCGCCGGAAAGGAAGCCGGCCGGGTCACGACGCGGGGCGAGCGCAGCTCTCAACAGCCACCACCACGGGAGGGTGGTTTTAGACAAACTTAAAGAAGCTGGCTGGATGAGCTCAACCTGAAACTTGCTGAGCAAAGGATTGTGCTGGCAGAGAAATCAGCGGCTTGTGAAGCCTTATTACAGGAGATTGCAACCAACACAGCAATTGGCAAGTGTTTCTTACAGTCATAATTATATAGTCAATATAGGGCGGCACAGAGTTAAATTTTTTAACTATTTTAATGGTGGTGTGCCTCGTGATTTTTTTCATGGAACAAGTGTGCCTTGGCCCAAAAAAGGTTGAGAAACACTGCTCTAGGAGGTTCAGGCAGGCAAGGGCCCAGAGCCCAGCCACCTAACTGGCCAGGTGGGGCTCGCTAGCTCTGGGAGGAGGGGTGTGATTCCTCAGCTGGAGGAGGCTTGGAGCAGATGAGGGTCACCTGCCTCATCAAGCCCAGATGCTGCAATCAACATGCAAAGTACAAAAGGGCAGCTGAGCTGAGATGCTGTGTCTGTTTAGCTGCCCATATTGATGGATTTTGACTTGGATGCTGTTGCACCTCTATGGGACTGTGCTTCATGTCTGATTCTGGTATGCATCTGGACTGCAGGTCTTGGCTACTTGGACTGACCCTGGACTGTGTTTCCTGACCTTTGGATGTGTGGATTGACCCCTGAACTTTGGACTTGGCATACTGACTTGGTGGCAGGTAGGCCAAAGGGTTCAGGACTATCTATTTATCTATCATCTATCTATCTATGCAATTAGTATGCCAGACGTTCAGATGCTGGAATGAATTTTTGGGCAAGGCACGGTTCTACACTTCAGTTAACCAGGAAATGTTGCTAAACTTCCACTAGATTTCTGGAAATGGCTTTTAGATTGCATCCTTTGTGACCAGGAGTGCCTTTCACCAGCTCTGTCTAGTTCACCAGCTGTAGCTGTTCCTAGGCAGTGATAGCCTGAGGATTTTAGCCCATGTGTTGATAACTTTATTGCTGGATTACTGTTATTTTAATGTGTTTTGGTATTTGTTGGAAGCCGCCCAGAGTGGTGGGGGAAACCCAGTCAGATGGGTGGGGTATAATAAATAACAATAATAATAATAATAATGCATTCTTGGTGGGGATGCCTTTGGGTCTAGTTCAGAAGCACCAGCTGGTGCAGAACGTGACAGCCAGATTACTGATGGGGGCACACTAGTGTTAAAGCGCTGTACTCAGAAACGGTATGGAATTAAAGTCATTTGGAGGTCAAAGTACATATGATACAAGTGTATTTCTAAGATTGCTCTACATACATGCTAAAATGGAAGACCGTTGGCAGAAGTGGTAAAGGTGGATCTGTATTTGTTTTGGTTTGAAAAGCAATTAAATTATTAGGTCTTAACAGGACAGTAATCCAGTCATTCCTCAGTCCCATCAGCCACTTTCTTTGCCCTTTATGCATTACAGAAGCATGAACTATATCAGTTGTGCTGTCTTTTTCTGGAGGAACAGTTTAGCAAGCTGCATGTTGAACTGATACCTTCCTTACTACATGCTACTAACATGATCAGCTACCATGCAGAAAACTTTGAAGTAAAACCTTGTTAGTTCCTGTACAGCAGTGCCTCCTGCATTCTCATGATATGGGGGAAATACTGGAGAAGGAAGTATCTAAGAATTTCCCAGACTGAAGAGAAAGCGAATATTTGTGCATATATCTTTTTGACTGTCAAGAAGTCAGCTATGGGAATAAACTTTAACCAGATACTTCAGAATCATTCAAAGCTAGAACCAAGCTGGCTTTTCCCTGTGATTTTGAAGTATAGGCATTTCACCTGTGTTCCTTCTGTCTTCCTGCTTCCACCAAACCATGCACATTTTCAGAACTGTGTAAATATTGATTCTGCTGCCATTTGAACGCAAGGGAAACTTTGAACAATTGGGCTGAACAAATGCTTCCGCCTAAGCGAGTTCCCTTGCAGCAGAAGCTCTAGGGGCATGCCAGCCTCCTGCAAAAGAGCTATTTTTAGCACTGGAATACAGCAAAGATCTTAATAATTCATTTCATTCCCCTGTGCATGCCCCCAACACTGAATAAAGCAGGAATTAAGGCAAACGGGCCTGGTGACTGTACCATCTAGTCCCATTCATACTTTCTATTAATTTAAAAGAGGTTCCTAGTTATATATTGAATCATGGAGAAAATTATTATAGCTCCTTGTGACCGACCACACAGGGGAAATAAAGACAACCCCCCCCAAAAAAAAAAGGCTGGGTGAACTGGGCCACATTAATTTAGATATTTGAACCCCAAACTGAACCACATAGAGACCAAGGTGCAAGATCTAACTAAGAACCAAGCTGTGGGCGAGTAAACACAGAAAGGACCAGGGTAGCTCATCCCCTGGCCCTTGCATAAGCCCCACCCTTGCAGGTGAGTAGGGTGGTCTTCCTCTTCCACTCCACCCCCACCCCCACCCCCAGGCCTCACAAGTCCAGGCAGGTGTTACAGGTGCTCCATAACCAAGCCATCAAGTCACACAGCCCTGAAGGCAGGTCTCAGGTCTACAACCTTCCCCTTTAAAGGCGACTAAGGGTGCTCAGCAAACCTTAACTGTCCCATAACTGCCACCAATGTGGCCAATTAACTTATTTAACAACTGACACTCTCTCTCTCTCTCTCTCTCTCTCACTCACTCACACACACACACACACACACACACACACACACACACCCAAACTAAATACACCCACACCCCAGTGCTTTTTTCCCCTGGTAGTACACAACAGTACTCAGTACCTCCATCTTTGGGGAGAGGAAAGGAGGCGGAAGGGCTCTTGGACCCCACCAGATCATTGTACCTCCTTCCCTGCTTCCTGAGCATGGCAGAGAGACACGAGGCTGACAAGATCCTGGAGCTTTGCTGCCTCCTTCCCAGAGCTAAGTGAACTTTGGGAGGTGGTGGGAGAGCTCTTGCTGTTAGAGCATCGCACCTCTTTCCCCAAGCTGGGAAAACGTGTCCTGGGCTTGGGAAAGGAGACATGAGCCCGTGTCCCAGCAGAATGTTGGGTGGTATAACCCTGTGGTGAAAATAGGCATGCACAGTCAGGTACTGAGAGTACAGAAAAAGGTATGGTGTTGCAGCAAGTCATTGAACTATCGTGTATCGTGTAATACGTAACTATATACCAAGATCTTAATGAAGTTCTATGGTAGTAAAACATCTAATTGTTTTACATCTATTTGTTTTTCCTGACCCTGAGGAAATTTTGCACCCAGGGCAACCGCCTAGAATAGCAGCACTTTATAGAAGGAAAGCACTACCACCACATCAGTACAGAGTAGTCAAAATAATAAGAAGTAAGAAAACCCACCAACAAAACCAATCAGCTGATGGGCCAAAAATCCCTACTTGGCTCTCCAGAAGATTGGCCTTGGCTTGCAGTGTTAATAGGGTGGGGGCCCACTGAATGAAGAGGTCAGGAGAGGGGTTGGGTGGGTTTAAATAGCCCGCACATCAGCCCTGCCCTCTCTCCTTCATTGAGGCAATGTGTATTTGTGCTTTGAAGCTGTACTGGATAAACAAAGACCACAATCGATGTATACTTACTTGGGGATATCTCTGACTAAAGTCAGTCTGGTCTGTTTCTGAATGGACATGCAAAGGACCAGGGGACAATTCAGCTATCTTGATTTTCTGGCATCTAGGACTAGCACACAAAAACCTATATATTGTCAGTCTTTAAATGTTTCTTATAGTGCGCAATTTCTCCCCCTCCCCCACCTTTAATGTCGGTTGTGATTAATTCCTGTACACTTGTTGCTAGCTGTGTGTGTGTGTGTGTGTGTGTGTGTGTGTGTGTGTGTGTGCTGATAATGTGCTTCTTCTCTTAATCATTGCCCTGAAATCCAGATCTAGTAAAATACACTCATTTCAAATTCTATGTGATTTCTAAGCTTCCTTTCTGCATGGGCAATCTTCCCTTTAAAGTGCCGAGAGAAAATCGCATCACTTGCGGAAAATGAGAGAGATAATGAATTTCTCTTATTCTGCCAATCAATAAGAAATGCGCTTATTTCCCCTCTGGCTCTTGGAATTAGATGTGACACAACACCATAATGCAATCGGTTTGTTCTGAGACCCTGAAATTAGGAGTCCATCAGCTTGCAGACATAAAGGAGAATTCATTATCTGCCTGCTAATTACTCAACAACAGCGAGGGGGGGGGAGAACTCCATTTGCACAGCTTCTTAGATTTTAAATATGCTAGTAAAGTACCTCAATGTCTGGGAAGAGTGTGGTTCATGAAAGGTGATAATGACACTTAAAGCATCTCTACAGCAAAATGTGAAGTGTGCCTTATCTTCTAACATATTAAGTGTAGCTTTGCTTGGAAATCAACGGAGGCTGCTTCTGAATTTCCCCGGCTTTTATACCTTTACAAATTTTCATTGACAATAGCTTATGAAGTATGTCTGTGTTCAAAAGGGATACATTTCTCATACTTTGCTTGGGTCTCCATTCAGTAGCTCCTTCCCTTATGATTACAGTGACGCATAGACAATTGGCTGAGGCTTGCCATTCACACCTGGCGTGTGCTGATGTATAGGTAGGGGCAAGCTCTTCTAGACAGTGGGGTGCGTTGGGGCAGACTTAGGCAGGCCAAATGTGGCTGGGGAAATGGCCTTAAGGACACCCTGGCATCATATAATCTAATTCAAATAGGAACAAGAAATAAATATATTGGCATTGCAGGACTGCCATAAGCTGATACAGTGGTACTTCGGGTTAAGAACTTAATTCATTCTTGAGGTCCGTTCTTAACCTGTCTCAGCACCTCTCAGGTGGGCGCCATTGCCATTCTAAGAGAGCGAGAGAAGTGTTCATGGTGAGTTCCGGCACCTCTTTTTCTTAGGTTTCCAGCAGTGCTACTTTTCTATCACTCCCTATAACTTAGTAAAATGGTATGCACTGTTGTTGTTTTTTAAATTGTTTTTATTAAAGATGTTCTTGTGTTACAAAACAAAGTAAACGGGGACGAGCACATTTATCATCCACACTATCAATTCATAGGGTGTTTTTCACAGTTTGTTTACATGTAGTGAGAGACACTTTTGTTGTGACTGGGAGCTGCCGCTGGGACCACATAACACTGGTCCTGAGAGATCTACACTGGCTCCCAGTACGTTTCCGAGCACAATTCAAAGCGTTGGTGTTGACCTTTAAAGCCCTAAATGGCCTTGGTCCTGTATAGCTGAAGGAGCATTTCCACCCCCACCGTTCAGCCCGAACACTGAGATCCAGTGCTGAGGGCCTTCTGGCAGTTCCCTTATTGCGAGAAGTGAGGGTACAGGGAACCAGTCAGACGGCCTTCTCGGTAGCAGCACCTGCCCTTTGGAATGCCCTTCCATCAGATGGCAAGGAAATAAGCAGTTATCCTAATTTTAAAAGACATCTGAAGGCAGCCCTGTTTAGGGAAGCTTTTAACATTTAATGCTGTATTGTTTTAATATTCAATTGGGAGCCGCCCAGAGTGGCTGGGGAGACTCAGCCAGATGGGCGGGGTATAAATAAATTATTATTATTATTATTGACATCTTGAGGTTGGGGGGAAAGAAAGGGAAGAGAAAGAGGGAGGAAGATGGGAGTATTGTTCTATTAATATGTTGCATTATGTTAGTGTAGGGATCTGTGTCAGAATCACACTTGTAGGTCCTTTGTGTTTATTTTTATTGACATTGCAAGAGATTAAGGGATCCAGAGCTTGGTCGGCTCCATTCAGTGGATTGCAGTGTGGCTTTTTTTGTATGTGTGAGGGAAGCTAGGTTGTTGGGTCAGGATAATCATATTGATTTGTATGCAACTGGGAAGGAGGAAAGTGGTAGGCCCTGTTGTGGCCTAATGAGAAAGAGAACAAGGCAAGAGCACTAGGCACAGACCAAGGCAGCTTCGAAGGTCTGTGTTTCCTAATAAACAGTAGCTTGTTCTGTAACTCTAGCAAGCTAGCTAAAGGCTGACTGCCTCTAACAGTGATGGTAAATGTCAAGGCTCTTGTGGCTTTTTAAAAGGTCTGAATGTAACAGAATATACAAAAAGACACCTCCGGGTTAAGAGAAAAGGACCAAACTTAAGGAAAGCTAAGACTCTCCTAAATACTGAAGAACCTGTGGTTCTTTATAGGCCAACAAGCCTCAGGACATCCATCATGTAGCAGTTAACTAAGTAGAACACATTGATGTTAAAATTTCTTATAGGAGTCAGTAACGTAAGGAAGCCCAAGGCACCTCCACCCACTTTCCTGTTGTTCACTGCAATCTTAGACATCACCAGTTGCGGAAAATTAAGAAGCAGCATGAACTGCATTTTTAAAAACAACTTCAACCACTGTTTGAAGTGGGCTGGAGGGGGGAGCAATGAGGCCTGTTATTGAAATCCACAAGCCCTATCATTTGTGACCCCAATTGTTTCATTGCCTTGTAAAAACAGGCTGGGCGCAGCGCAAAATGTAAGGGGACCAGACACTGAATGTAGTAGTCTTACTATGCCTTGCAGCAGGTGGGGTTCCGGAGTTTTGCTCTTAGTAATGCAAGATGACGTGGCCTAATGCAGTGAAGTTAATGCAGAGACTTCCATTAGAAAGTCACTAGTCCAAATGTCAGCTGTGCTATGAACTCAGTAGGGTAGACGTAGCCCTGTCTCTTACGCTTCCTAACCCAGGCATAGGCAATCTTGGCTCTCCAGATGTTTTGGAACTACAAGTCCCATGATCCCTGACCACTGGCCCTGATAGCTACGGATCATGGGAGTTGTAGCTCCAAAACATCTGGAGAGCCAAGGTTGCCTATGCCTGTCCTAACCTAACTGACCTCAGTGGAAGGCTAGGGACATAGCACAATTACCTTTTTGGTTTTGGGGTTTTGGTTGTTTGACGGCTGAGACCAGCTTCCCTGTCAAATTGTCTTGTTTTTTAAAAAATAGGGATCCCCCCCCCCAAATCACACTAGTGAATACTTGGATTTTAATTAAGTTGTCTGCTTCTTCAATGTCTCTGGAAATCCTTTCTGAAAAAGTGTGCATGCACACGAAAGCTCATACCAACTTAGTTGGTCTCTAAGGTGCTACTGGAAGGGATTTTTCTATTTTATTTTTATTTTGTTTCGACATCAGACCAACTCGGCTACCTACCTGTATCTGGAGATCCTGTTTTTCCTTAGCACAGTTGTTTAATCAGTTGTTTTGCCATTGTGATTTCTGATCATTTATTCTTCTTCCTTGTCACATAATGCTGACATTTTCCAATTTTGTTATTAGTCATCATCCCTATTACCCCTGGATAGAACTTTATACGGGCCTCCTCAGTGATGCCTATAGCGTCGTTCATATTGCAGCTGGCCACTTGTTAACATGCCTGAACCTACTTAACTTTTTGCTTCAAAATATTGCTAGATATTCCACATTAAACCTTTCCGCAAAGCTGAAAAGGTGCACTTTATATACCTTATTTTGTTAGTGCTGACTATGCTGAAAGGCTCTTCTGCATGGGCTATTGCATCTACAGATTACATTAAAGATATCTGAATCCCAAGGCTTGACATTTTAATACCCAAGTTAAGGCAATAGCTCCACAGCTTACCGTTTTCAGTTTTGAACAAATGAGCCATCACAAAGACGCAACCCGGTGTGAGCAAGTAACTGTTGTTTTTTAAATGGCAATAATGTTTGTCCCTCATTAATCTGCCAAAACCATAATCCACATCCCCAGTCTTTAGAATTTTATTACAGAAGGGGACATCTTATGTATTTTATGACAGAATTATTTGCCTTGTTGGTGGCTAGAGAACTTTCCTCTCCCTCCCCCGACCTTGGCTTGGCTTGCTCTGCCATGATCCAAATGTGACTGGATAAATGGCTAACAGACCCATGAAAAAATGGAGGCATGAATACCAGTTGCTAAGAATCATGAATGGAGAGAGTGCTGCTCCACTCGGGTCCTGTTAGTGGTCTTCCTGTAGGTATTTGGTAAGAACACCTGGAGAGAACAGAATACTAGACTAGATGAGCCTCTGCCCTCATCCAGCAATGTTTCTCTCACATTACACAAAAGAAATTTGACAAATAATTGTGTGCTGCTTTTCAACAGTGAAACAGAGTGGGTCAAAAGAGGGATTAGCCTTACTCTTAAATTCTCATACTCAGTGATGGCCAAACTTGGCTCTCCAGCTGTTTTGGGACTACAACTCCCATCATCCCTAGCTAACAGGACCAGTGGTCAGGGATGATGGGAATTGTAGTCCCAAAACAGCTGGGGGGGCAAGTTTGGCCATCACTGTACATGAACTATTTTTTAAAATCTGGCTTTTATTGATCATTTTAATAGCTCATTTATCATTTGATGTAGTAAGCTACTTAGAGGTTTTTACAAATACAGTGGAACCTTGGTTGTCAAACGTAATCCGTTCGGGTAGACCGTTCAACTTCTGAAACGTTCGACAACTGAGGCGCAATGGGTGGACGGCAATTTCAATGGAGAAAATGGAGAAACGCGCCTCGGAAGCCGTTTGACTTCTGAGGCACATTTGAAAATGGAAGCATTCACTTCCGGGTTTTTGGTCTTTGGGTTCCGAATTGTTCAGCTTCCAAAATGCTCGAAGACCGATGTTCCACTGTAGGCGGTAAACAAATTCCGTGAAATAAATAAAAGAAAACACTAAAACTTTAGGTTCCTAAAGATTAAAATCATTTTTTTTAAAAAAGACTTTGAGGTCCTTGGGCTTTGTTTAATTGGTTATTACTTGTTCAAAGGTCTGTGCGTATGCCAAGATGCATTCCAAGGCTGCAACTGTGTCGTTTTGAATGCAGGTGAATCGCATGCATTGTATTCTGTAAACCACCCTGTGATCCTTAGATGAAGGGCAATATAAATAATGATTTTATAAATAATCTTCAATGATAATGCTGGCAGAATAACTGTACTCAAAACTACAGCCGGTTTCCTTTCCTTGAGTCCCAGCCATGCAGCAGACTTGGCATATGACCAAGCACATTCCTCTCTATTTGAATCATAATGCCCTGTTGACTTCAAAAAGGCAACAATCAATCAACACATTTCCATTTCTTTCATGAATTATGGGTGGGGAAACTTCGGACTTTTCCACATTGGAGCAAATGTGGATTTGCCCCTGCCTGTCTCGCCATTAATGTAGGGGCATCTACACCATGTCCTCCTCACCTAGTGTTGTCCTGGACCTTTACTCCTTTAACCATGAAGTTTTTCAATCCTTGGAATGTCCACAACAGGACTGAAAACCCATGAATGTGGGCACCCCTATGTTAATCGAAAGACAGGAAGATACAAATCCACATTTTACTCGGGTATGAACAAGTCCTTTATGGGGATGCTTTCCTTTGAAAGTTAATATTAAAAATTTGTAGTAGCTTTGCAAAACTAAGAGCTTGTGTAAAAATCCGCAGGTTCTGAACATACTAGGTGAGACTTCTCTTCGACAGGTGCAGTTTTTCCATTTTTAACACAACCCAAACTGAGATTTTTCCTTCCATCCCCCAATCCCAACCTTGGATCCTTACAGGGAATCTTTATGCGTTCTAGTTTCTGATGCATAAAATTAAAATAGCTTTTTTAGTTGGTTGTAAATGATAGCAAATGCAGTTAAATGGCCAGACAATCAGCTTGAAGTGTTCCCATTATTCTTGCATTTTGCATGATGAATGTAGCCTAGCTATTACAATATTAGAGAATGAGAATATTTTAAAGAACCATCATTCAAGAGAACGGCCTACAGCCTATCTGGCAGTGAAATTAAGGGTTGTTAGTGTATACAATTTTTTTTACCTCTTGGTTGCTCATCCAAGAATATCTAGGTAGCAAGTCTTCACGGAAGTGGTTTCTAGAAATCTCTTTTCTCTGAAAACTAGAATGATCTCATGTCATACCATTCATAGGCCCCCAACAGAAACCATTATGATGGAAGTAAATGATGCAAAAAAAATGTAATTGGAGCACAAACTCAGCATAGTGAGAAGAGCCCCATTTACAGTTCTGGACAAAAGTTTTGTTTCATTTCCATAATGAGTATAATTATTCATTCATACTTCTTGGAATTAGCAAAGCATTCTCCTAATTTTCCTGCCACACTGTTCTAGGGTTTTATTTTGCCTGCAACAAAGTAAAGCAGTGAGAGATTACTGTTTGTACTGTTTGTGCAATTTATAAGGAAGGTCTTTAATTAAAATGGTTGTTATAGAAATGCAGTTAAATATGGGTTGTGTTTGTTTGTGTGTGTGTAAGAGTCATGAACACTGAAGCATAATACTGTAAAAGACTGTAAAATTCTCCTGGGACACAGGTGGCGCTGTGGGTTAAACCACAGAGCCTAGGGCTTGCTGATCAGAAGGTCGGCAGTTTGAATCCCTGTGACAGGGTGAGCTCCCGTTGCTCGGTCCCAGCTCCTGCCCAGCTAGCAGTTTGAAAGCACGCCAAAGTGCAAGTAGATAAATAGGTACCACTCCAAGTGGGAAGGTAAACGGTGTTTCCGTGTGCTGCTCTGGTTTGCCAGAAGCGGCTTTGTCATGCTGGTCACATGACCTGGAAGCTGTACACCGGCTCCCTCGACCAATAATGCGAGATGAGCGCCGCAACCCCAGAGTCAGTCACGACTGGACCTAATGGTCAGGGGTCCTTTTACCTTTAGGTACCATGTTGGTGGGTAAGCGGAGGGGGGAGGGTTTAGGGTTACAGCATGGTTGGTGTAGGAAAATCGTGGCATTTTGCAAGAGGTTTGAAAACAGACTGACCTTAAACATGTGGAAAACTAGGCTCTGTGGTTTAACCCACAGCGCCACCCGCGTCTCCTTTATCTAAAAACATAATAAAACATGAAACATTTTTTTAAAAAAACCCTCCCCTATACAGGATTGTCTTCAGACAGCTAGGCAGTCGGATGACTCCATACCCTTTAACATTTCTCCAATGAAAATGGGGACATCCTAAGGAAAAGTAGGACATTCCAGGATCAAAACAGAAACCGGGACAGTTTCTCCAAATGACCCTGGTTTGTTTAACTTTATGAAGGAGTCATAGTAGTGCCACTTGGTCAGTTCCATGGGAAAGAGAATTGGTTGTTAAACCACTTTGGGAACTATAGTTCATGGGGAATAGGGGTCTAATAGGGTGGCACTATATTGTCTAAGCCACAGAGCCTAGGGCTTGCCAATCAGAAGGTCAGCGTTTCAAATCCCCACGACAGGGTGAGCTCCTGTTGCTCAGTCCCTGCTCCTGCCAACCTAGCAGTTCGAAAGCACATTAAAGTGCAAGTAGATAAATAGGTAAAGGGTAATTTTTTGAGACATACCCTGTTCCTGTTATTCAGGCACAGTATAGCATTCTCCTTAAATTGAGATATTTTCACACTAGTTAGCTGACATTGTATAAAGGAGAGTTAGGGTTGTTTTTGTTGGCATTCCTGCTAGTGGGGCTGAGAAGTTTAGATGAGCAAAATATATGCTTCCTCTTCAAATGTATGGAATGAACTACAAATTACAGAATAATTTTAACACAGTGAGAAGCCAGACTTTTCCATGTACCTAGAATTTTGCTAGCAGCAGGTGCAATGAAAAAAGAGCATACGTATGAAAAAGCCTGAAACAAGAATTATAGTTTGCAGAACTCTTAACTGAATAGTAATATTAAGGGATATCTAGTTTTCTAGCTGTTAAACCCATTGTATCCCATTGTGTTTTATCTTATACCTGTGTTTTTTAGATATAAGAATGTTATTATTTATAAGCTGCCTGAATATATGAATATTCATTTTTTTAATTCAAGAGATTGGTTTAATGCAGAACAAACACACACACACACTTATACTTCTTTCTCTCTGAGAGAGAGAGAGAGAGAGAGAGAGAGAGAGAGAGAGAGAGAGAGAGAGAGAGAGAACCTTCAGTTTACTCATTTCATGTGTAATACATTGATTGCCCAGATTCCCCTTGAAAGAGAAAAGGAAAATTACTGTCCACTTGAGCATTTTTCAAATCTTATCAAAAATTTTCTTCCCCAACCCCCACCCCAAAAAGTTGCTGTTTTTATTTGTTGGTGTTAAAAGCTCATGAATCAAGATACTTGCCACTAGAGGCCACTACAACCTCAGCCCACTTCACTCTAAAGTGCTTCCAAGTTCCTGCCTGTGCTGGTAGAGGAGCTGTTGACTTAAACAAGGTGTGTTCTGTTGATGTGCCAAATGAAATGCAAACTCCAGACTGATCACGTTTTTTATCATCAGAGGACCGCATGTAGAGGAAATAGGAGGTACTGCACTGGGTAGGACAGTATTTTCCAACTACAGTACATGAAATAAGATCATCTTGGAATCATACCTCTTGCAGTCATCTCGCCACTGTGGTTAACCCGGTATAGCAATAACTATGTGTTTTTTAAACAGATCCAAAACCTGTTAAATGGAATGGCTGAGTCTGGCCAAGGAAGGTCATTATGAGAACAGTTGTCTCAATTATAAACTGATACAGTTCTTGACTGTTTATATTAGGCTTTAGCTTCTTTCATTGTAGGATCTGTATTTATTTTCAAGTTTCAGTCTCGGAAAGGGTATCTAAGTTTTCCAGTTTCCATATACTGTCATTTAGCAACTCTGAAAATACCTTATTCTTGGCCTTTGTGCTGATTTCTCACACCCCACTTCCAAGGGCTCCTGTGCTTGGGGAGCGCATGTAAAAGATACAAGGCAAGAGCATTTTTAAAGACCATTATAGTAGAAAACTTAGTCCAAGAGGCCCGTTTAACTACACTGATATATATATTCCACTTAGTTTCTAAGCGGCAAACAGCCATTTTGGCAGGCAGCAAACATTTCTAATGTTTAATTACCGCTCTCCCCACCCCACCCCACCCCGCACCCCTTTATTTATTTGTTCTACAAAATCTTGATACCTGTTCAAATTATAGAAGGAAGCCAGTCAGGCATTCGCTGTCCTTTGAGAGTCCTCAACTGTTTCATCACTGAACAGGAGTCCACAAGCAGTAGGTGTGGGATAATATAAAATCTTTTTGAAATGTTTTGAAATGTTCTGGCAGCAGATCATATGGGAAGGGTGTGTTGAAACTAAAATGTTTGGACTCTATCCTCGATTGTAGAAGCATAAAGAGAGCCTTGGACAGTTGACTTGTTTCTTCCAAACAGAGAAGCTGTTTAATTTGTTTCTTCTTGCTTTACTTTGCCCGAAAGGGAACAGCTGTAAATTGTAAAAATAAAATTTCTGCTGCAATGATTTTAGTACTTGAAAGTGTTGCCAGAGTCATAAACAATGATTTTTGTAAGATGGTTTTTTTGTTGTTGTTGTTTTGCTTCTTTTAAAAAACAATTGACTGAAACTTGAAAACTACTGCAGTTTTCAATCAGGGCTAAATGTTGGGCCTAACTGCTCCTTGATATCCAGAAACCTGAAAACCATGTTTGTTAAACTTATTCATATGATACAGGCAATATCAACATCCAGCTGTGCTAAGCAAAGAAAATTGTTTGTTTGGTCAAGCTTTTTAGCAGCTCTACAAGGAGAAGTTCAGTGAGCTTACAAGCTGTATGGTTATCTATAACAAGGGGAGCCTCTAACAAAATGTTATAGGATAGGATGGTTGAACTCATGGCTGGCTGGAACCATTCTGTTGTCCCTTTGCGCTGGATTTCTGGATTCTCTCCCCCCCCCCCTCCTGTCCTTCCTGGCCATTACAGAGCCGTGTCCTCATTCCTCATGTTATTTTGGGAGGTCCTCTTTGAAGATTTCCCATCCCCCTAATGTTTTTGTTTCATAAACCTTCTATAAATTCCTCCTTGTTTGAGGGCTGTGCTGTTTGGGCTATGTAAGGACTCAAAATCAGAAAAGTGAAATAGCAGTGAGTACATATGATCTGCAGTCCATAGCCATGGTCTTCCTTTTTCTCCTTAGGTTCGTGGATTTTGTGGGAAGAACTGGAATTATTTTATGTGCTGCATTGTAAAAAAAAAAAAAACGCAATTATGCCTTCTGCCATCACCACTTTCCATTTTTTGGCATAACACATAACTCATTACTCAACCACTTAGCATGTTTGCAGCCTTCCAGCTGCAAATGTGGGTATGATAGGATGGGGGGAGGTTCTTAGTGATACCACAGAAACCCAGAATGGATGGTGTGTGTGTGTGTGTGTGTGTGTGTGTGTGTGTGCGCGCACACACACACACTAAGCAGGCTTCCTACTGGTCAGGAGCAGGGCTTAAGTGCCTTGATCACCAATACACATAACTAGCAAAAATATTGTACAATTTTCCTAAATAAAATCCATAACCAATTTGCTTAAGGTGCATTTTTCTCTGGCAGGTTTCAAAGGCTGTATTGTTAATTACCAAATAGCACAGTATTAAAGCATTAGTTTTGTTAATCTATGTATGGGAGGTGGGAATTTTGCATAAATGTCTGTACAGTAGTCAGCCACAGCACAGACCACAGATACATGGTAGTCCAGCTTCATTTCGGTTACTGAGAACAGTCCAAAGCATAACTCCACGGCAAGTGTTTAAAATGCATGCAGTTTTCTCAAACTATAGAGGCAGCACTTGACTCATAACTCCCTTTTAGATTTGACCAACTTTTCTCTAAATCTTGGCCTAGGCAGATTGATGTTATATGTTGGCCCTACTTCATGAATCTTTTCTTCTGTGCAAAGCTTTTTCTCAATTTCTCAGAAAAGTAAAGCAGAGCAAGATCAAAGGGGGGAAATTTCCCTGAAATGGTTCTTTGCTGCTTGTACCTGTGTTGCTCTGAAAAAGTAAAAACCACTTCAAGGATCTTCCCAACTGTGTTACAGTAAAATTACTTAGAATGTGGCTTTTGAATTGATAGTAGACAAGGGGCGGGAGTGACATCTAATGGTTTTTGGTATTTGCCTTAAGCTTCCAGATATCAAGAACTTGTCATGGCTTTCGAAATGGGTTTCAGAGATCACTGCTGGCCCACAGGCTCTTAACTCCAAGGCCAAAATTCAAAAACAGGTCCTGCTTCAGCATTCATATTTCAATTGTATACCCCTCAACAGTCCCAATTTGCACGGAATATCCTAGCTTCTGTTTGGATTCCAGACTGTTCCGGTTTTTGGTCTGGTGCTCCCGGCCCAAGTCAGCTGGCTTGCAGCAGAACATCAGACCAAAAGGCACTCCATTTTTGGTCTCATGTTCTAGTCTGAGTTATCTGGTTCACACCAGAGCTCAGGAACAAAAAAAGCAAGCATCCTGATTTTGATCAGTGGGATGATGGAGGGATGCAGCTGATCCTTTTTCTACAGCTCCCAACAAACTTTGGTGCAGAGGGGCACCAGGTTGACGAAAGCTGCTCCAGTTAATGTAGTTAATGTAGCTTGGTGGACTGAATGGGGAACAGAAAAGAAAAAATGAGTTAATTTAAAATAGAAAGATACTGGGATAAAATGGGGGAGGGAAGAACCAAGTCTTAAGCCTCTTGGAGACCAGGTAGGATGTTTTTTAATGTTTGGAACTAATGTGAAAAACTGCATAGGGTTTTGGCTGGCCAGGTGCAAGGCCAAACGAAAACCATGCACTAGTACCACGAGAAAAGTTATAACGGAGGAAGGCTGGGGCCTGTGTCAGTGCAATATAAGGACAAGACAGAAAAGTTCCTGGGGAGACTGTGGTGAGTGCATAGTCTCAGAAAATTGGCATGTCCCTCTCCCAAACCTTCATATTGGGGAGTTCTCTAGATGCTGCTGGACTCTAGCTCCCATGACCCTTGACCATTATCCATGCTGTCTTGGGCTGATGAGAGCTGGAGCCTCTCTTTACACACTGCTACCACAGATCTGCTCCAGTTTCTCCCTTTCCCCATCTCAGTAGCGCACATCAGTAACTTCCTCATCTGTCCACCATCCTTATTGTCCTTGTAACAATAGGAGCCAACTCTGGGGGTCAAGGTCCCTTCTCAACCCCAATAAATATTTGAGCCAAAGTTGATGGACACTGCCATTGAAATGGTGTGGTGCACCACAAATTGTAATTGATTATGCGGGGTGGGGCTTACCTGGGGGCCCCCAATATTTTGTTCAAGTTGGCACCCCTGTCTGTAACCATGATAATCCTTCCAGTCTTCCCCTTATTCTTGGTTACACCAGTAGTGAATCCTGTAAAAGGTAAAGGTAAAGGACCCCTGACAGTCATGAAAGACTCTGGGGTTGCGGCGCTCATCTCGCTTTACTGGCCAAGGGAGCCGATGTTTGTCCACAGCCAGTTTTTCCGGGTCATGTGGCCAGCATGACTAAGCCGCTTCTGGCAAAACCAGAGCAACGCATGGAAACACTGTTTACCTTCCCACCGCAGCAGTACCTATTTATCTAGATGAGCACCGCAACCCCAGAGTCGTTCGCGACTGGACTTCAACTGTCAGGGAGGCCTGTGTAGTTGGAGAGCTACCTATACAACAGTGGCTTTTTGAAGGAGGGAGAGTTTTTAATTTAGTACGTTTAATCAGGCTAATCACTGGGCAGAACAATCCAAAACAGACATGAGGAAACTCCATCCTGCAGGTAAAATTAAGCTGTTTATCCCTAGCCAAGTCCCCCTCCTCCCGCATCTGACACCAGGTATGCAGCATGTAAACTGCAGTTGCAAAGGAACAATTGGGAGTGAAATCAGGAGGGAAACTTCTTGCACCAAGTCTTGAACCATTGACAGGAGTGTCATGGTGGCATATGTAGGGCAAATCCTACAGTCCCTCAGATCATCCCACATCCTGACCACCATCCCTTTTTAGTTGGTCTACTGGTGTATCTTTGCTGACAGAATAGCTTTGCAAGTGTACCTAGGCAGTTCCACTGCTAGGAGCAGCGTATCTCAAATTTTGTGAACATAATGGAACTTCTGCCAATTCTGCAGTCCCTCAATTGGTGGAACTTGTGTATATAGGATAGTGCCCTCGTAGGCTTGTCTGTTAATTATTCAGATATGTCGCCAGCAAGTTACCGATCTATAGTAGGGGAATTTGCAACTGGATCTTCACTATGAAAGAGGTTCGTTGCAGACATTTTTTCATCCTCTCTTATTATTAGAAATTCTAATCCTCAGCAGAATATTTGGCTGAAGGTATTTTGATAGTGTTTACAGCTGTAACTCCAGTTCCTGGTAAGGGTCAAACCTATACTGGGAAAATGTGGCGTTGCATTTCTAATCGCTATCTAATGACTCCGAGTTGGCTAGTAGAAAAAAAAGTTCCCATACCAAGAGTTTTATGCATTGGCTTTATGGACTGTATAAATTGTGACCTTTAAGTTTAGTACTTTTGAAATGTTTTTCAAGCTTACTGTTGCCAAGAATATATATATATATATAACATATAATGTGTGGGCACATGTGCATGCGTGCGTGCCTGACTTGAATTTGAAGGTTACAAGAGGTGCCACAGAGGAGAAATCCTCTAGGATTAAGATAACTTCTTTTTCAAAACAACAACCAGATTTTAATACTGTCCCTTCTTCTCTCATTCACACTTTTGCTTGACCTGTATTTTGCTTTTATTGTGTACCAATTAATCCCCCCGAGTCTGAGAGAGGATGCTGGGTTGCTTTTTTGTTGAGAAAGAGGTTTCTTGTTGTTCCATGGCTGTGGGTTATGAAAATCCGACCTTTCTGAACTGAAGATCGGTTAAGCAAAGTCTCTTTTCAGATTTTCCGCACATCTGATAAGATCCTATGCAGCAGGTGAGAGGGGTTTTTTTGCAACGCAAAGGAGAAAAGCTCTCAGAAACAGGGGAATTAATCAGTACAGAATACGAAAAAGGTGATGGTAAAGCAAAAGTATGGATGAGCCCTAAACTGAGATGCAGTTTAGATGTGATGCTATTGCCTGGAAAGCATTTACCCATATAAGTGTTACAATAGACAGCCCCCATCCACATCTGAAGGGCAGTTTACTATGTTTATGGAGTGTAGCATTAGTATAACATCTATGCGACCATTATATGTGTGTTGGTCAGTGTGTGCAGCAAGCACCTTTGAAATGAGTTACCGGGTGTTAAGAATATCTATGCAGGCAAACCCTCGCTTTCCCCACATTGTTACCACCTCAAACACAGCACTGGAATTATGCATTTGCTGAGATAATACCCAGCTGCAGGTCTATCCTTTCCTTCTAGCTTCTTCCATTTCTAGTTTAGTTCCAAAATGGAAAGTTCCTTTTCAGCTGTTCCACCAGTATCTTATCGCGGAGTTAAATTATCATTTATATTTCCTAAAGAAAACGCTTGAGCTAGAGTGAAACCTCTTTCCTTCTTGAGCTTGCAACTCAATCCAACCAATTGAATCTCTGGCAGGATGAAGCTTACGGTTGTCAAAGTTTCCTATCAAGATGTTTTCCAATGCGAAAGAACTTTGAGACATTAGTCTACGCTGCTCTCATTTGCTCGCTCTTGCTCTCTTTTCTGTCCAGAGCCTCGTCGTCTTTCAGTGCCATAGACATCAATGAGCTACAGTCTGACTGAAGGCCCTAACTTGCAGTTGGTGATATGTGGAGAAACACAAACAACAGATGCTCTTCTGAAATGGGCTTTGCTGTAGGGTAAATTAACAGATGCCGTGTCAGAAATAGTTATTTATCAGATGAATTTTCATTTTTATTTTTAAAACCCACCTTTAAAAAAACCGAACACCTTGATCCATATGAATGCCTGAATGAGGACTAACAGGCTGTTGCAATCACCTGATCAAAGATTTTGAAGAAACAGGAAGAGGAGGAATCTAAAACTAGAATTCACATGCCACATCTTACCTAGTCTTGACAATCCTTGGAAGGTTTTGAAATGCAATAAATGCATTTCTATAGTTCCATAGTTGCAGTTTCTTTATCTGGTGTTTAGAGGTGTCCCTCTTGCCAAATAGATAAGCAAGTAACCAGAAGCCTATGTCGTTTCCAGAGGTATTTATCTTCATCTTGTGATTGTCATAAATCACGCCTCCTCCCCGCCCCTTTTACTTCTCAGTCCCAGCAGTATAATTGAGCAGCACAGCTCTGGTACTTTGTTCACAGCAAAGACTTGACCATGTTATCTGCAATGGTGGTTATAATGAGAGTTTGCTATTTAGAGAGATTCCCTTAGTATTAAAAAGTTTGGTTATTTGGGGACTTGCCCTAAGGTCACAGGATCTAGGCAGTTCCAAAGGCCTACAAGTTGCTGCACAAGTTTGTCTTAAGGGCTCTGGAGATTAAGATATGTCAAGCCATTCTTCTAGGTCACTGGTCTTCAGTTGATGGGTCAGGTCCCATTAGTGTATCACAGCCTGATGTAAGGTAGGTCGCAAAAGGAGCAGTACCACCATGCAAATATACTGTAAGAAGTGGGTCTCCAAATGCATGTTTAAGTTATAACTAGGTCCTGAGTCTTAAAAGGATGAAGATACCTGCTATAGTTTGTTAGTGGACCCAGAATCTATTACAGAATCTATTAGGTGTTAGGTGTTTCCTAATATAGTAAGCTTGGGATACATAGCATAGTACATAGCATATTTATACCCCATCCATCTGGCTGGGTTTTCCACGCTCCCAACAGTGGCTCCCAACAGAATATTAGACAGAATAAAACATCAGACATTAAAAACTTCCCTAAACAGGGCTGCCTTCAGGTGTCTTCTAAAAGTCAGATATTTGTTTATTTCCTTGTTTATTTCCTTGACATCTGATGGGAGGGTGTTCCACAGGATGGGCACCACTACTGAGAAGGCCCTCTGCCTGGTTCCCTGTAACCTCACTTCTCACAGTAAGGGAACTGCCAGAAGGCCCTCAGAGCTGGACCTCAGTGTCGGGCTGAACGATGGGGGTGGAGACGCTCCTTCAGGTATACTGGACCGACGCCGTTTAGGGCTTTAAAGGTCAGCACCAACGCTTTGAATTGTGCTGGGAGCCAGTGTAGGTCTTTCATGACCTGCATTCATCCATTTACCTGGCCAAGAGCATTTCCTCTGCAATTGTAAGATGCAGAGGTATCTGTTGTTTGCATTATGTTATACAGTTATATAATTATCCCATAATCTGCTAGAAATAGCTCAGAATGGACTTCACCAGTGTGTGGAAAAGTAGATGGTGCACAGAACGGTGCTTTAATGTTCATGTTAGTACCTTGTGTCTCCCCCTGAGTGCAGGGAGGAAATGCTACACAAGGTTGTAGGTTACCCCACTTTATCCTCATGGCAACCCCCTGCAGTAGGCTAGGCTCAGAAAGTAACTGGTCCAAGGTGACCCAGTCAACTTCATGGCTGATCAGGGCTGTGTCCCTGCGTGTCTCCAGCCGAAGAGCAGCTTGCTGAGCACTGCATTGTCTGTTGCCAGATCACTTGTATAACTGTCAGCTGAGCTTAATAAAATGGATGGCATGCTATAAACTGCTACACTCTGGGATTTATATAGGTTCAGCATGCCTGCTTGCATTTTGGGAGACTCCTATAGCAGCCATTGTAGCGAACTCTTACACTTCAGCATTTTATCACTACATATGAACCAACATCCCTACACACAGAGGGAGACACACACACACACCATCTCGGCACTGTCGCTTGACCACTTGCCTCCTCTGCCACCACCGAACCAGCTCGTGAGTGTGTTCATGTGCCACTGTGCACGGCTGCCCACTCACCCACCCACTCCCAGCGTCTGCCACTGCTACACATGTCCAAAGAGGGCCGCAGTGATGTGCTTCCAGAAGTGGCACCGTATCACCGGAAGCTGCAGCCCTCCTTGTGTGGTTGGTGGTTGGTGGCAGACAGTGAAGGTGTGAAACCAAAAGACACATGTCTGTGCTCTTCCGGTCCACTAGGCTAAAATCCCAGGATGGAATCAGAGACTGGGGTGCCTTCTATAATTCCAAGGTGGTAAAACCAGGACAGATGTGAGGTATGTCACTACCACTTGGTCTTCAACCTCCAATGCAGAAGGCTTCCATATAGCAGTAACAGTGTTCATATCACGCGGGTGGCGCTGTGATCTAAACCACTGAGCCTCCTGGGCTTGCCGATCGGAAGGTCAGTGGTTCGAATCCCTGCAACGGGGTGAGTTCCCGTTGCTCTGTCCCAGCTTCTACCAACCTAGCAGTTCCAAAGCACGCCAGTGCAAGTAGATAAATAGGTACCGCTGTGGCGGGCAGGTAAACGGTGTTTCTGTGCACTCTGGTTTTTGTCTGGTGTCTGTCACTGTGTCCCACTGCACCAGAAGCAGTTTTGTCATGCTGGCCACATGACCTGGAAAGCTGTCCATTGACAAATGCCGGCTCCCTCGGCCTGAAAGCGAGATGAGCACCCCAGCCCCATAGTCACCTCTGACTGGACTTAACTGTCCAGGGGTCCTTTACCTTTACCTTTATATGACAATATCATCAACAAAATGCCACCCCATCTCCCCCTTTAATCTGGAATTCCACAGGTGTTTTTTTTTTTACTTACCAAATTTCCTACAAAAAGTGGGGGGGGCGACAATATGGGGTGGCTTTTTGAGCAGGACGACATTGTGTGCAGCTGTGCAAAGCATGCATGCATAAGCAGTACCATGTTCACGATGGACTGTCACATGTCAGTGTCCATAGAGTGCTTTAAGCCGTGCCTCTTAACCAATCCTATTTCCTTAGGTCACATGCCCCACATCACTCAGTGGTAGATTCACAGGCAAAAGGCCCCAGATTCAATCCCCAGCATGTCCAGGTTTGGACTGGGAAGAACGCCCTGTCTGAAATCCTGGAGAACTGCTGCCAGTCAGTGTAGACAATATGGAGGTACATGGACCAATGGTCTGACTCTCCTATAGGGCTGCTTCCCATGTTTCATGCTTCTGTTCTCCACCAAACGCAGCACCCTCTGGCCTCCGCCGCCGCAACCTCCTCTTCTAACAAATGTCACAATCCTGCTCTTCCCTAGACAAACTCATGCTTCATTGAAAAACCGATAAAATAAGATGATTCATTAGTTTGCTTTTGGAATAAGTGATCAAATTCAGTTAGTTGTGGTGTTCCTCTTAGATTGGAACTTGCAAGGCAATATAACACACTCTTCTTGAGCACCTTAATCACAAACTTCAGCTGTAGTGTAAAGCGTTTTCTGAAAAACACGGTTTCTCAAAGGATGACAAATTATATGTAAAATATGTCTGTAGAAAAATAAGAAAAATTATTATGTTCGCAATTTTTCAGTACCAAAAAATTACTATGGCAAAATGACATTTCTAATGAAGATGTTTTATTTCTTGGTCCCTTTTGTTGTTGCAAATGTAAAATAAAATAGTACAGTACCTGTCTGACACACAGCTTTCATTCCAACATTCTCATTTTACATCCATTCTGTATTCTGCATTATAGAAAAAGAATACAGGTAATTAGATGCTATGAATAATATGTACCATATAGCTTTAAAAAATGTCTAAAATTCCTTGGATATTTTTATAAGCATCAGAAGTTCTGTACACCCTTCGTCTGAGGCAAGAAACCTTTGTGTGTGTAATTGTAATTGTTATCTACTCCTAGCTTTAGGGGAAGAAGTAAGTATAAATTTGATTTTTATTCTCAAAGAGTCGATAGCAGTGTGCACACACATTTCAGTTGCCAGCGAAGGGGAAATCATGCATATGTTTACTGCTTTACTGTAGATTAAAATGCATGCACATTTCTTACATAGTAACTGAAACTCCCAACTTTCACAACTGGCAATTCTTTGATGCAAGGATGTGTAGTTGCTTCATATTCGCAGACATTAAAAAGCAAAACTCAGCACCGCCACTGAGAAGGGAATGAATCTGACAGATGAATTGTCTTCTCTCATCTCTGCAAAAAAACAGGACCATAATAATAATAATAATAATAATAATAATAATAATAATAATAATAATAATAAATTTATTATTTATACCCCGCCCATCTGGCTGGGTTTCCCCAGCCACTCTGGTCGGCTTCCAACAGAAATATTAGAATACACTAATTTCTTAAAGATTAAAAGCTTCCCTAAGCAGGGCTGCCTTCAGATGTCTTCTAAAAGTCTGGTAGTTGTTTTTCTTTTTGACATCTGGTGGGAGGGCGTTCCACATGGCGGGTGCCACTACCGAGAAGGCCCTCTGCCTGGTTCCCTATAACTTCTCGCAGTGAGGGAACCACCAGAAGGCCCTCGGCACTGGACCTCAGTGGCCGGGCAGAGCGATGGAGGTGGAGACACTCCTTCAGGTATACTGGACCGAGGCCATTTAGGGCTTTAAAGGTCAGCACCAACACTTTGAATTGTGCTCGGAAACGTACCCTTTTGTGAATAGTGTTTATTATTTATAAGCAAGGAAGAAATAGTCCCTCTGGAAGTGTCATAGCTTCCCCTTCCTTGTCTCAGGGTGGTTACAAATACAAATCATAGAATCAGAGTTGGAAAAGACCCTGAGGGTCATCTAGTCCAACCCCCTGCAATGGAGGAATCACAACTTAATCAAATAAAGTCCATCATTAGTACATCCCTATTGCAGGGGGGCATTGAGGGTGTATAGGTTATAACAACCCTACAATGCCACCTTGAGTCTCTTGGAAGAGGAAAGGTTGGGTATAAATGAGGGCTGACATATTTCAAACAGTGAAAATCCAGACAGAGAAGTTGAGCTCTTTTTAAAGTTTTGCTCAAAGTTGTTTTTGAGCTATTTTTATGGAGAAACAGCAAAAACAGCCCTGCCGACATGAGCTGCTATGTCTGAATTTTCCAAGACATTTTCCCAATTTTTGCCTGGACACTGCTGCTGACTGCAGTATTCCGTACATGTCTGAGAAAATCTGGACATATGGCAACCCTAAAAATATAATGAAATGAAATTTTGTATCTATACAAAAATTCAGCAAATGAAAAATTGTATCCACTTTTGTGAGTCATGCAGAGCCAGAAGGCCTAATTAATATGCAGTGTAATGGACTGAGTAAATCCAATTGGTGCTGCTGGAGCCACACCTACAAGCACCTACAAGATCAACAAGTTCAAATATGTATTTGGCATGTTCATACCATATATAGTGTACACATAAAGCATTTTCTATGCACACCCAAAGAAACCCTAATGTGTGAAGTTTTCCTCAGTGTTTATTGGCTGAATTCGTTGTCATGGTAGGAATCAAGATGAGAATCTCTGGCCTCACAATCGCCAGAATTCTCTCCTGAGCGAAATACGGCTTGCTCTGTCTTCCACACATGCTTTGCCTTCCTGTTTCATGCTGTCTGGAGGCTTCGGGCAGCAGGCCTACAGACATTGTTGGCGCTGTAATGCGGATGACCTCATCTGCGTGCCACACAGCTGCAGGGACCAAGCTGTGTGCACTCAGCTTAAAACAACAGGTTTCTGGGGGTTTTATTTGTTCACACATGAACAGTAAATCAGCTATCAGGGTTCGGGTGTGTGCGTGTTAACTTTGTGGGAAATGCCTAAGCGTGAGGTTTCTGTTTCACTGTTCAGAGTGGGGGTGGTGGGTTGAGAGATGAAGTACGTGGTTAACAGGGGGGGGGGAGTAGAAACATTTCTCTTGTTAAGTGTTGTATGTGTGCGCTGGCCCTTTAAGGGGCTGCTGTCATAATGAAAGAGCCACTGTGGAACTATCTAAAATTGTAACCTGGCTGACAAAACACAGTGATCTGGGTGGGTTGCTCCTCATAACCAAACCACCTGGGCATTTTTACGTGACACCGTTTGGGGAGTTATTAAGCACACCAAAACACAATAGGTCAATTCAGGAGTTACTGTGGTTTGGCTGTCAGGAACAAGCTACGTGCATTGCAGGCTGTTGGACTAGTCAATCCTCATGGTCCCTTCCAAGTCTACCATTCTATGATTCTATATGTTCCCCTTCATCTCCTTATATACACTAATCCTTCCCAGTACTTCCTGGTTTGAAATGACTATAATGTCCAAAATAATGATCTTCCGATGGAACGGCCCCACTATGGTTGCTGCCTAACCGAACTCTAGAACGCCAACCCTAGGAGGCTGAGGTGTCTTCGACCCCCTCAATATTTGTTGGAAGGGGACTGGGCCACCTCATTGTTGTGCATGCGTCAGTTTCAGTGGCCGGTTCCTCCAGAGTGCTCAGCCTCCTCCAAGACAACGCAACACCGCATGTGCGAGACGCTTGGTGCACGTCATTCGTGTGATGCATGCATGTTATCACACATGCAGGACGTGCTGGGCCCCCTCAGTTTTGGGGGCAATCTTAAACAGCAATGTCATCTCTCTCTCAGCAACTAGCTCTGCCTTCTTTCCCCTTTTAAAGAGACCCAGCAGTCAAGGACTGTGGTGGTGTGGGGAAGACTGTTGTTCTGTTAGGGCTTCTGAACTGTGTCAGAGGCGAACCATGAGACTGCCTTGGGCCAGGGATGTACTGGCACAATGGGCTCCTCTTGTGCAAGCCCTTCTGGATTAGTCTGTACATCTTAGGTTGGCCCTGCCCATTTTCTCTCCCACTCTGAACTCCTGACATTGTTCCTGAGAAAAGGAAGCTTGGCTCCAGGCCCATCAATTAGGCACAGGAGTTTCAGCCATGGGCACTGATCCACCTCAATCTGTTTCAAAGCAAGTCATACATCCATCTTTCGTACACATCTATTCCGGGTCAGAAACATTGATTTAGTGAGAAACGACCGTCATTTGTGTTTCTCAGGGTTAAACTACCCATTATATTACAATATATTGCAGCACTGATGAAAATTCCCACCCATGTTGTTACCTGCCATGGGAGGAAAGCTGCTGTCATCCCAAATTGTTAATCATTCCCCCGCCCCCAAGTGAGGGTCCAAATATGTTGTACTCGGAGGAAGTTGCTTGGGGGAGCTGTGTGAAGGGGAGATTTGGTAAGAGCAGGCATCCCCAAACTTCGGCCCTCCAGATGTTTTGGACTACAATTCCCATCATCCCTGACCACTGGTCCTGTTAGCTAGGGGTCATGGGAGTTGTAGGCCAAAACATCTGGAGGGCTGCAGTTTGGGGATGCCTGGGTAAGAGCAAGAAAGACTGTGCCATGCCCTTCTACAATTTTCTATATCCCACTCCTCTCTCCCTCCCCCCCCCCTCTCTCTCTCTCTCACACACACACACACCAGGCACAGGCTTTGGAAGATACACTTGTGTAAATAACATGCAGCTCTATGCCAAGTTTCGTTAATATAGTAATCACAAAACTGCGGTTTTAGGCTTTGATGCTGCATAGCTGTACACAGTTTTGTGGCCTCAAAGGCATTTTCAAAAGTACATATCCTACAGCTCGAAGCTGAATGAAAAAGCCACATTGACCAAAATGTGCATTCTATTTTAAAATGGCCCATTTCCTTTGTACAAGAGAAGTTCTTAGAATTCATTATTAAAATGTCGTCAGTCAGTCTACCTCAGCGAAATATTTGACCATTGACTATCTGAAAACTAACAGACCAAAACTAACAGTCAAGCTGCAGTGGCTAGTCATGTCCTAAAACAGGGATGGGGGACCTCAGACTTGGGGGGGGCACTCTGTCTGGCCCCTCAGGACCCTCCACAGGCCACACACTCTCTCCTCAGGCCACATTGGTCACCGACTCATCTTCACACCCTTGAACATTTTTGCCTGGCTGGAATGTGTCCCTAAATTCTGATAATGCCTAAATTCTGATAATGTTGCCCAGCTCTATCACTTTATTCCATCTGAATTGAGAAAGGTTGTGCAGGAACTGGAGTGGTGCCTAGAGATGATGTCAAGCTGGAATACGGCCAAGAAAATGAAATTGAATCCCGACAAGATGGAGATTGTTCTAATAGGGGGTAGCACTGCCCCTAATGGAGTAGATGCATCATGGCTCTTAGATTTCAAGTTGTCACTGGAGACTCAAGTGCTCCTGGATTGAGATGGCTTAGCCCAGGCATCCCCAACCTGTGGCCCTCCGGATGTTTTGACCTACAACTCCCATGATCCCTAGCTAACAGGACCAGTGGTCAGGGATGATGGGAATTGTAGTCCAAAACATCTGGAGGGCCTAAGGCTGGGGATGTCTGGTTTAGCCTCCGTAACCCATGCCCTGGCCTGGTAATACTCCTGACAGATTATGGTTTGTGGGACTTTCCTTGAGAGCAATCTGGAAGGTGCAGCTAGTGCAGAATGCTCTGGCTCAACTTCGGGGAAGCACAGCATGGTGACATCCAATCGCTCCAATTCTAAAAGATGTGCTCTGACAGCCAGGATACTTATTGGATCCAACTAAAGGTTTTGCACTCACCGTATAAAGCCCTAAATGGTCCAATAAAGGTAAAGGGACCCCTGACCATTAGGTCCGGTCGTGACCGACTCTGGGGTTGCGTGCTCATCTCGCATTATTGGCCGAGGGAGCCGGCGTATAGCTTCCAGGTCATGTGACCAGCATGACAAAGCCGCTTCTGGCAAACCAGAGCAGCACATGGAAACACCGTTTACCTTCCCGCTATAGCGTTTCCTATTTATCTACTTGCATTTTGATGTGCTTTCGAACTGCTAGGTTGGCAGGAGCTGGGACCAAGCAACGGGAGCTCACCCCGTCACAGGGATTCGAACCGCCAACCTTCTGACCAGCAAGCCCTAGGCTCAGTGGTTTAGCCCACAGCGCCACCTGGGTCCCCCACAGTGCGACCTGGGTCCCATACTATGTATCTATTAGAGCATTTCTCCTAATACCAAACAAGCTGAAATCTATTCCACCATTGGCTGAGGTGAGGAGGAAGGGAACCCAAGAGAAAACATTTTCTGTGGCAGCATCCCAGATGTGGAAGTGCTAGGCAACATTCAGGTTGCCCCCAAAGATGAATCATAGAATTGTAGAGTTGGAAGGGACCATGAGGGTTATCTAGTCCAGTCATTTATTACAGTACTTGTTTATTTGAGCCTTTAGACGACAATCGACAATACAGCCTGTGTTAAGCGCCCTGTGATCTGTTTAGCTGCTCTGCTGGTCTTTTAAATAGTTGTTACGGTTTTAAAGATTGTATGTTATATAATTTATTGTTGTAAGCTGCCCTGAGCTCCCATGGGAGGAAGGGCAAGGTAAAATCCTTATCAACAAATAAATAAAATACCTAAGTGCCAACTGCCCTGAACTGAGGAAACAAGCAACACGATGCTAAACACATGAATATTTGTCCATGAAAGCATTAGATGCGGTTAACCTAGTAATTTAAATGGGGTTATTTGTGACTACCGGGTTTCAACAAATTGTTGAACTTTCCAACCTTCCATCAAACAGCCAATTTGAAATGTGGAGTTTGGAAACAGCTGTGTAGATTGCTACTGAAATAATGTGGCTGAAGCTTATGGGATCATAATTCAAAGGTAAAACTCAGTTTGTGATAAACTTAGAAAGGCACTTGGGCAGCAATATGTGTATGTGGTGGAATCCTAAACACACCTACCGGTACTAGGGAGAAAATTCAAAATATACATGCATGCTGTACACTCAGTATCCCACCTGAATCACTTTGCTACCTGCCTTGTACAAAATAATATGTAAATGAAAATGGATAGCACCACAGCTCTCAGATAAAATTTTCTATCTCTATATCCTAAACATACCGTTTTTATCCATAAAAAGCATGGTAGCGTGTCTTGCATCCAGGTGTTGTTGTTTTTAAAGAAAAACAAGGGAAATGGACACAGAATCTGACCAAATAAATCGAGTTGTGTTGCTTTTTTCTGTTTATGTGTACTGTATGCATGTCCTTACAATTTCTGTTTTAATCAATAAACGACAGGACATGTATCTGTTTTTACAGCGCACATGGCAAATGAGTAAATTACCAAAGAAATTAATTGATTCATATCAACATTGCACTTACCTCTCAGTGATTTGTTCAGCTAGTTTACATGGAATTAACAGCCTCTAGGCAAGGGTGTTCTTTACAGATAACTCATAACAACCCACCAATCAATTCATAAGATTGCATTCCTACACCTTACCTGGGACTAAGTCTCATTGAACTCAGTGGGGCTTACTTCTGAGCAGACATGTTTGGGATTGGACTGCATGAGTACGCAATTGGATCCACACAATATTGTGATATGTAGACAACTGTTAAAACATGGATTTACTTACTAGGTACCTCTGCTCACATAAACTGCCATTGATGCACTTAGCTAATATCCACACAGATAAGGGATGTGATCACAACATATTTTAAGAAAAAATCCACAGATGACATAATTAAGAGTGCCTTATCAAGGGAGCTAATGTAACACATTGCTTCCTGCATTTTAACACTGCAGCTGGAGTCAATTCCATGTTGTACACATTTCCCAGTATGGATTCTTTTGCCTATGTGCTTGAATATATATATTTTTTATCCTCCATATGCCTGCTAGCCAGAACATTTCATTTCATTAGAATTTGGGGGGGGGGAGGAGAAGGAGGAGTCACACTGGAAAGATTTTCACTAATGAAAATGTTGCACATTTGAAATAATCCCTGTGACCTACTGTAGGAGTAATAAGTACAGAGATTGCTGCTGGCTTGGATTAAAAGATGCAGGAAGAAAAGAATCACAGTCATCCGTAGAAGCTTCTGACATGTGGAGAGGGAATCCCCTCTTTTGACCATGTAAGGTAACAAACATGCAGCGGAAAGATGAGCCTCCCACAAAACCCAGCCAGCTAGAAAGAGCTGTGACAGGAAAGATTTACAATATGTAGCATATACATTCCTCTGGGATTTCAAACACAGGTGGGGAAAGAGAATTTCTTTGACCTCGCCACCAGATGCCTCCTTTTTGTAAACAGATGAAAAAAAGAAAAGATCTCCTGCAGACATTAATCTATACATCTGACAAAACAGAAATATTTGCACAGGAGGGTTAGGAACGTGGTGTATGTTCAGTGAAGACAGAATATACAGATCTCTCTGACTTTCCAGCCAGCCCGCTTAATGTTAGCTTAGCCCAGTAAGTTGTAATGAGGAAGGGGGGGCAGTGGGGTGGGTGGATAGAGAGAATTGCAGTGGGTGATTGCTAGGCAACCATGCAAATGTCCCCGGTTGCTTTCTGTTTAAAGAAACGAAACGCAAGGTGGGAAACTCTGGTGGTTGCCCAGTGACCACAGAGACACTCCTTTTTGTCCCCTTCCACGTGAAGAATTATTGAGCGTTGCCATCATGAAACATACAAGAAAGCCTTAAAGCAGTAGCACCAGTGGTGGCAATGCAGGGGGCATTGCTGAGGACCAGGGGCAGCCTGTTGCCATCACTGTCGTCTCCCCTACTATACAGTCACATTGAAGGATCAGGAGAGTGCATGAACTAGCCTATGCGTAGGGACTTGCACATTGGCAGCAAAGAGGACACATATTTGCATAATTTTTGCACATGCTGTTTTATATGTATAGGTGCCCTTTAAGAAGAAGAAGAAGAAGAGTTTGGATTTGATATCCCGCTTTATCACTACCCAAAGGAGTCTCAAAGCGGCTAACAATCTCCTTTCCCCTCCTCCCCCACAACAGACACCCTGTGAGGTGGGTGGGGGTGAGAGACTTCAGAGAAGTGTGACTAGCCCAAGGTCACCCAGCAGCTGCATGTGGAGGAGTGGAGACACGAACCCGGTTCCCCAGATTACAAGTCTACCCCTCTTAACCACTACACCACACTGGCTTTAAGACCTGATCGCTATAATTTAGGTAAAAATAGTGGAGAATACTGTGAACAGGTGCCCTTATAGTTTATATATAAATAGATTTATATATATATATATAAACTGGAATCACCTTCAAACAGAGGGCTGTCCTATCTATGGAAATTATGTTGCTTATTAGCAGGGCCGGCTCTTAGGCAAGGCTGGGTGGCGCAGGGCGCCAGGGGGCGTTGCATGGCTGCGCCCTGCGCCCGCCAGACAGCCATGGTGGGAAACGGGGCGGGGGGGCGCCAGAGCGATCTTCGTACCATGGTGCCAGGGCGCCCAATATGCTTAAGGCGGCCCTGCTTATTAGATCCTGACAGGTTTTCAGTCTCCGTTTGCAATTTCTTGCACAATTCACCACCACTGAAAGGAGAGAGGAGAGGGGAACTTCTCAGCTCTTGCCATAGTATTTTGCTTGTAGTGGCTTCCTACACTTTCCAGTTTCCTACACTTCGTAGCATCATGAGATCTCCTTATCTTCTATGTACGTGCGTCTTCCTTAGGCTGCCAAATTTGGACAGAGAGCAGGCAGAGTGAAAGAAAAATTGAAACAATAAAAACTTGTTTGGAAATTGAGACTGTGTGCCATATTAAATGACACAGAAGGAAACCTGAGAAGGTAATTTTTGTCCTCGAGCCTAAGCATTTTCCAGTCTGACAGTCAGTCAAATGAAGTTCAAATGTAGTAAAGCAGCAAATGAGAAACTACTGTTTCTGTTTTCTACCAGAGTAACAGCATACAGGCTCAGCTTAGTATTTATTTCCCCTACTTACTTAGCTTGCCAAGTCACCACTTAATTTATTCTCAAAGCCTGCTTGTTTGAACACACCCACAGGTCTCGTAAACATTTGAAAGTTTAGGGAGACATGAACTCCAATTTTGAGGGACAGGTATTCCAGTCTGGAAGGTCTTTTAAGGTGTATTCCACTCTGGAGGAAAATACAAATAACTGGTAGGTGTATGTGGTAGAAAATTATTTTTCCATGTAGAACAAAATGGTTTGCTTTGTCCATGCCTCCTAAGAAGTAGGTCAACATTTCTGCTAGCTATGAAGGGAAGGCGTCCTGAATACTCAGCAAAAGAAAGAAAGAATGCAGATTTATTTTTTCACTGCGAAAGGAATGCAAGGATGGGGATTCACAGTTTGGCTTGTGCCTTCCAAGGACTTTCGGTTAAGAAAATAATACAAGGCTGAACATGCATGCACACACATCTGATAAGAGTGGAATTGATAAAACTGCAACTACTGGTCTGGTTATGGAACAGGATTTTCACACGGCGCAGCAGCACCTCCAGAATTCCCCTGAAATATGATCGAAACCCTCAGGGATAGCATGCAACATGGGGCGGTATATAAATTCAAATAATAACAATGGACGGAAGCGGTAGGAGTGCATGCATTACATGAAGAAGGAGCCATATTAAAATTCAGCGTCTCCAAGTTGGGACACGAAAGACTCCTGTCTGAACCTGTTCCTGCCAATGTAAGACTAGGAGAAAACAGCTTTCTTTCTGTTGGGGGCCAGATTCCCTCAGGGCTGCAAGCTTTTGATGCCTGCAATGCCAACAGTGGGTAGAGGCAGAGCCAATGATGGGAGGAGACAGAGACAAAAGTATTACGGATTAGCTAATCCACAATAAAGACTAGTTTTCAAAGCAGAAGAAAAGCTCCCTTAGGTTTTAAAATGCTGCGCCGTCGGATTGTTCTAAAACTACATGGAAAGAAGTGGAGGAAATGAAGGAGGAATGAATTATGATGGGATAGGGAAATGGAGCAACTTCAGGAGGCAGCCAGTGGGTGCCACATAAAATGAGATTGGGGGTCACAGGTTGACCACCTGCAGTGTAGATAAAACTGAGCTATATGGATCAATGGTTTGATTTGGTATAAGGCAGCTCTCTAGGTATATAGACTGAGGAAGCAGAGTTCCTTTTCATTCATGCAAGGAACCCCTGGAGTCAATCCGCTACCGGTATGTGTGGCTTTCTGTTACAGGAAAAAATCAAATATATGGTGATGTCAACTTCCATATATAAATGTTAACAATCCCTGTCCTGAATAGTACAGATACTGCTGGTCATGGTCATAGCCAGGGTTTATTTTAAGGCAAGCAGGTGTTATGTTGGGGGTGGGGCAGAACTGAGTTATCAGTCACTCAATAGCTCAGTTACTTTAATTTATTTATTTACTTTATGGGGGGCAGCTGTCCCCCTGCTGCCACCACCCCCATGCTGCTGGTAAACGTTGACAGTTACCAAGGTCTCAGCATCAGCCTTTACTTCTGCCAACATTCACCGTACTGTATATATGGCAGCTTTCAAAGTTCTGGTGCATTGTAGACCAATTCTGCAGTAACAATAGTCCATGCGAAGGAATGTTTGTAAGAGGGTTTTTTTTAATGATATGTAAAATCTATTCAGATTTTGCATTCCTGCGGAGTAGTGTTCACATCACATGAGAACATTAGTTTTTTGTTGTTGGATCAGACCAAGGTCTCCTCTAGTCCAGTATCTTGATCTCCCAGTGGCCAACCTGATCCTTAGGGGAATCCCACAAGCAAGGCTCTGAATGCAACACAATCTCTTCTGTAAAAGCTTGTGATTCCCAGCAAAAGCATACTACCGCTGACATATTCTTGCCCTCCTGTGGTGCCGTGGGTTTGTCTCGCTGTTAACCAGAAGGTTGGTGGTTTCCACAATTCAAAGCATCAGTGTGGACCTTTAAAGCCCAGTATACCTGAAGGAGCGTCTACACCCAGGGGCGTAGCCAGGATCAAAATTAGGGGGGAAAGGGGTGGGGCCAAGGCACGGGGGAGGGGCCACAGTGGGGCAAGGAAAGCCATGGTCGTTCAGGGGCGAGGGGGCGCCAGGATCAGCCCGAAATCGGGCTGCTCCGACCCCCTCCTCAACAGGCAGGGGCGAGGGGGCGCCAGGATCAGCCCGAAATCGGGCTGTTCCGATCCCCTCCTCCCCCTCCGCGATCGCCAGGGTGGGTGGAGGGAAAGCTGGTTTTCCCTCCACCCGCCCCACAGCCAGCAAGGGAGAAGGGAGACGTCCCTTCTAGCCGGCTGGCTGTGGGGCGGGTGAAGGGAAAGCCCTAGAGCCGCGCAAAGCGTTTGGCTGGCTTTCCCTCCACCCGCCCCACAGCCAGCCAGGGAGAAGGGAGACGGCACCGGGCAGCGGGGCAGGGTGGCCAGCGGCACTGCTTCTAGGGGGGCAACTGCCCCCTCCTGCCCCCTGCCTACGCCCATGTCTCCACCCCCATCGTTCAGCCCAGACACTCAGGTCCAGCACCGAGGGTCTTCTGGCAGTTCCCTCACTGCAAGAAGTGAGGTTACAGGGAACCAGGCAGAGGGCCTTCTCAGTAGCGGCGTCCATCCATTATTGGCGTCCAATAATTATTATTATTATTATTATTTATTATTAATGCCACCCAGGGATGGTTGTGGGCAGGATTCCTGCATTGCATGCATTGTAGTACTAGAGGACCCTCAGGGTCCCTTCCAACTATGATTCTATGATATATTTCTTCCACTGGCAAAATATACCCTGTTGTGCTCAGCCTTTTTATTTCCTAGTCAGAGATTCATCATTTAAAAAAGAGAAGAAATGTTGCTGTTTTGTGTGTTTTTGATAGCTGTGGTAAAAATGCTTGTAGTGCATATGAACTGTGGTCGCTTGGACCAGTTGTGTGCATCTGCCCCCATTCCCCACCCCCATCTCTTCCAAGACGCCATTCAGAATTGCTTCTCCCTAAGGCTGCTCAACAAATGCTAACAGCTAAATCCTATGAAGGGTGGCAGGTGCACACAACTAGTTATTGCATGATGGGTGTCACCCTACACTCAGATACTTCTGTGACCACCCTCCCCCCAAAAAATTCAGTGTTCCAAAACAGGCCCTAAATCTCCCTGCACTCTTGCCAAAATTAATCTTAGTTGGACAACAGTGCCTTTTTTATTTAATTTACTTCATGGTGGAATTTCCCTCAAGAAAGGAAGGCGCTTAGCAGTGCTTCCGAGTCCAATTACCAAACCCCTCTGCCCTACTGCTATTAGAAATGACTAATAAAACAAGAACTTGAGATATGCTTCAAAAAGCTGTTACTGCCAACTTTAAGGTTTTGCTGTCGGGAGATTTTTAGCCAGAGAATGTGTCACATATCAACTGCAGCAAGGCATTGAAAGTCCACATGAAAACTGGGGGTGGCGGGGTGGGGAGAGGACCAAGAACACATAGTTACAGAATAATCTGATGTAGATATAATTGCAGGTTAGCACTTTCTATTTTGTACCCTTCCTGGTGTTTCCTTAAAAGAAAAAAAAACGGTTATCGACAGGAAATGCATTCTCTCAGCAGTTTTTATTCAATTGGCATTTGCACTTCACACCTCTCAGAATTGTTTGTCCTAGCGCAAGACTTTGAGGGCTAACTTAATAGGATGTAAAATGCATGAAGCCAATTGTCAAAGACCAGAGGGTCACTTGCGTTTGCTCTGCACTGTTCAATCTACTATTCCTGATCTGTTTGGCTCCTACCCTCCGGAGCAGGAGAAAGCAAGCTTTTCCCATCATATGGAAGATGGCACGAGCTTGTTTTCTCCTGCTCCGGAGAGTGGGGCCCGAACCAATGGATTCAAGGTACAAGAAAGGAGATTCCAAATAAATATTAAGGAAAAAAATTCTGACAGTAAGAGCTGTTCCACAGTGGAATGGACTCCCTCTGAAAGTGGATCTTGTTCATTGGAGGTCTTAGCATAAGGTGCTTAGCCAGTGGACAGAGATCCTTTAGTTGTGATTCCTGCATTGCAGGGGGTTGGACTATATGACTTTTGGGATTCCTTCCAACCCCACAATTTTGTGATTGTATTATCGTACTTTGTCTTGTGTTTACACTCTACTTGCCATGAAATTAGATCTCAAGAGTCCCCATCTTGCTCCAGACCAAGGCCAAGGCCAAGGCTAGGGTAAATAAAAATTGTGTTTTGGTGCACTACTGTAGCATCCGAGTGAGAGAAAACACATTGGAAGAGATTAAATTCCAGCAACTCAGTTCATGCTATTTACAAGTAGGTTGGCCTGCCGTAGTCGAAACAAAATGCAGTAAAAAAATTCCTTCCAGTAGCACCTTAGAGACCAACTAAGTTTGTCATTGGTATGAGCAGGGCCGTCTTAAGCCCATCCAGCGCCCTGGCGCTAGGTCCCTCCAGCGCCCCCCTCCAGAGCCTCTCCAAGGGCCCGGGAGTGCCAAGCGGACCGCGGCAGCAGCGGGAGGCCACCTCCGAGGACTTCTCGTTTCCCCAGCTTCGCCACCAGCGCACGCACCGCAGGACCAGCAAGAGCTGCTTGGGCGCTGTGCGCGCACTGGTGGTGAAGCTCGACTGAGCAGAACCCAGCGCTGGGGAAACGAGGAGGTGCAGCGCGGAGTCCTCGGAGAAGGAGCGCAGTCCTGACCAGATCGCCGGAACCCTGTGCTCACTTGGCGCCCTTCCAGCGCCCTCCAGCGCCCGGCGCCATGGTTCTCCACGCCACTAGCCTCTATGGCTAGGACAGGCCTGGGTATGAGCTTTCGTGTTCATGCACGAAATTATCTGCACACAAAATTATCTGCACACAAAATTATCATGCACACGAAAGCTCATACCAATGACAAACTTAGTTGGTCTCTAAGGTTTTTGTTGTTGTTCATACTATGTTTTCTACTTCCAAAATGTAAAACACACACATCAGTTGTGAAGTACATGCATGCATATTATTTGTATGTTTCCACTTCAGAATGCATGGCAGTAGAGGCAGAGCCAGTGATGGGAGGAGACAGAGGCAAAAGTATTATGGATTAGCTAATCCACAATAAAGACTAGTTTTCAAAGCAGAAGAAGAGAACCACTTGAAAATGGGATTTTGGAGTTGTAAGCACTGTGTTTTTCTCTTCTGGTTTTTTTTATAATGTTCACTTAGTTTTCAACTTTAGTTCATTTCCCTGAATCCTAAAGTGGCAATTTGCATGATAATAATAAAAAATCGTAATTGTTCCATCGCTGACCGTATATGGCAAGGCTAGTGAAGTAGGGAGTTGCACAATATATGGGGGGGGGAGTAATCTCTGCCTGCGTCCTATATCTATAGAAGAAGAAAATCCCCCCTCCTCCCTGTCCTAAGATTCACTGCAAGATGTTCTCTTTCTGCTAGATTTAAATTTTCTTTTGCACACATCCTTCCTCTTCCTATTTTCACATAAGCCCTTAAGAACCATCGCCTACGTTTCATTTGCTGCTTTTAAAAAAAACGCAACACCAAAAAAATAGCACCAACAAATAGCACCAACAACCCTAATGTGTATTAACGTTGTCTCTGCCAGAGCTAGAAAGGAAACTGTAAATTTCGTACAGTCTGGTAAAAAAATATATATTTGGCATTTGCATCTTAATAAGTCTGTGGCATGCATCTCCCCCGCCGAGGCTGGAGCACAGCGCGGCAGTGTGCGGGCTGCCGACTCCCTTCCCCCACCAGCACACATTACCATCCCAATTCTGTGCTGTCTAGAAAGGTCATGTGACCCTCATCAGTCTCCCGGGGTGGAGGAGGGGAAGCAGATTGAACCTGTTCTTTGTTAAGAGGTCAACGCCAGCTCCCGGAGTAGGGGAAGAATTACCAAGCACTTTCGAGTAGCCGCGCACTCTGTTCGCTCTGCTGAGGCTGCAGTGATGCTGGAGGAGGGGAATTTATGTAGGTCTGTGCGCTCTCTCTCGCTCTCTCTCTCGCTCTCTCTCTCTCTTTCACACACAACACACACAGGGTGCTCTGTGATCCGCTATTTAAACCGCAAGAGAGAACACGGCATGTCAGACAATGTGTTTCCCCAGGGCAGCGTCTGTAACGTGCCCAATGCAACAAAAGAATGGGTTCAAACTCTAACCGTTTGGACTGCTGGTTTTTGGAATGGGCGCTTGCTAACCACAGGAAAGAGAGGAGATTGTCAGCTTCCAAATGTAGTAGCAGAAATAATAATAATAATAATACTAATAATAATAATAATAATATAGCCATCAGCATGAGTCCCCATCATTGCGAGGCTGTCTGTGATTTTGCAGAAAGAGGAAGTCTGGAAAAACATCCCAGTTTGTCTCAAAGTACGTGGAAATACTTATACCAGGGGTCGGCAAGGTTTACCTTGCCTGGACTGGTTCACTCCAGCGGAGATACTTCTGTGGACCGGATTGTGCGTGTGCATGAGTGTGCACGGCAGTGATTTCCGGCATCTGCGTCTGCTCAGACACGATTTTCAGTGTCTGAGCATGCGCAGACGCGATTTCCGGCACCACAGAAGCAAATCCCCACCTCATGCTGCGCCGGTTTAGCACAGCGCGCGGGGACTTGCCAAGCGGGCGGCTCGGTTCAGGGGCGGCTCGTGGGCCCCTCCCACACTGCATTTTGAGTCACAATTGCATGTTGCTATGCACGAGGGGGGGGGAGAGAGAGAATGGGACGGGACAGAGATGCATTTCCTGATTTCTTTCCACTGCAGTTGCACCACCCCAACACCACCTATTCAATGACGTTGTCATCTGGACATGTGCAATTGCTTTCTTAAGTGTACACACCTCAGCTTAACTGTGGCTTATGTTTTCAAATCAGATGCAAGCTGATTTCAGGGGAAACACATTGTTGTTGTTGTTTAGTCGTTTAGTCGTGTCCGACTCTTCGTGACCCCATGGACCAGAGCACACCAGGCACTCCTGTCTTGCACTGCCTCCCGCAGTTTGGTCAAACTCATGTTCATAGCTTCGAGAACACTGTCCAACCATCTTGTCCTCTGTCGTCCCCTTCTCCTAGTGCCCTCAATCTTTCCCAACATCAGGGTGTTTTCCAAGGATTCTTCTCTTCTCATGAGGTGGCCAAAGTATTGGAGCCTCAGCTTCACGATCTGTCCTTCCAGGGAGCACTCAGGGCTGATTTCCTTCAGAATGGATAGGTTTGATCTTCTTGCAGTCCATCGCGCGGGGACTTGCCAAGCGGGCGACTCGGTTCAGGGGCGGCTCGTGGGCCCCCTCCCACACTGCATTTTGAGTCACAATTGCATGTTGCTATGCACGAGGGGGGGGGGAGAGAGAGAATGGGACGGGACAGAGATGCATTTCCTGATTTCTTTCCACTGCAGTTGCACCACCCCAACACCACCTAT
This sequence comes from Zootoca vivipara, assembly GCF_963506605.1. NCBI lineage: Eukaryota > Metazoa > Chordata > Lepidosauria > Squamata > Lacertidae > Zootoca > Zootoca vivipara. The sequence continues at coordinate 35,072,970 of NC_083279.1, forward strand.
TCAATGACGTTGTCATCTGCACATGTGCAATTGCTTTCTTAAGTGTACACACCTCAGCTTAACTGTGGCTTATGTTTTCAAATCAGATGCAAGCTGGTTTCAGGGGAAACACATTGTTGTTGTTGTTTAGTCGTTTAGTCGTGTCCGACTCTTCGTGACCCCTTGGACCAGAGCACACCAGGCACTCCTGTCTTGCACTGCCTCCCGCAGTTTGGTCAAACTCATGTTCATAGCTTCGAGAACACTGTCCAACCATCTTGTCCTCTGTCGTCCCCTTCTCCTAGTGCCCTCAATCTTTCCCAACATCAGGGTGTTTTCCAATGATTCTTCTCTTCTCATGAGGTGGCCAAAGTATTGGAGCCTCAGCTTCACGATCTGTCCTTCCAGGGAGCACTCAGGGCTGATTTCCTTCAGAATGGATAGGTTTGATCTTCTTGCAGTCCATGGGACTCTCAAGAGTCTCCTCCAGCACCATAATTCAAAAGCATCAATCCTTCGGCGATCAGCCTTCTTTATGGTCCAGCTCTCACTTCCATACATCACTACTGGGAAAACCATAGCTTTAACTATACGGACCTTTGTCGGCAAGGTGATGTCTCTGCTTTTTAAGATGATGTCTAGGTTTGTCATTGCTTTTCTCCCAAGAAGCAGGCGTCTTTTAATTTCATGACTGCTGTCACCATCTGCAGTGATCAAGGAGCCCAAGAAAGTAAAATCTCTCACTGCCTCCATTTCTTCCCCTTCTATTTGCCAGGAGGTGATGGGACCAGTGGCCATGATCTTGGTTTTTTTGATGTTGAGCTTCAGACCATATTTTGCGCTCTCCTCTTTCACCCTCATTAAAAGGTATTGATTGCTGCTAACATCATGGGTACTCCACTTCAAACACCAGCAGTGGGTGTGCACTGAAAGTTGTGATCCTCTTTGCATCTCACAAAATGGGATAGCTCCCGTGTGGATCATCTTAAATTTCTGGGAGGAAGGACAGGATAAAGATGTATGGTAATCCCAATCATCTTAAATATAAAATATGTATATGTAAGAGGAGATCAGAACCGCTAGCCTTGTCCTAAACCTCCATGCGCCCATGTGGCACACCCCAGCATCCCCACATTCAGTGTACAACTGCCGGGCAGATTTACACTAAACAGTTAAAAGTTTATGCAATGTACATTTAAAGCTTGTCTCCCCACCCCACTCCAAGAATCTTAGGAACTGTAGTTTTTCAAGGGTGCTGGGAATGGTAGTTCTGTGAGGGGAAAACGATAGTTCTTAGGATTATTTGGGAAAAGTAATGTGCTTTAAATGCTTTTTGAGGATCTGCCCTCTGTGTGAAACCCAGGCATAAGTCTTTGATCACAAGTATGGACCCTGCGAACATACAGCTCATTCTCTCACCCACTGCCAAACCCACAGAGATCATAGTGGGGACTGCCAGCAAATCATCCTTTCCCTCCAAGCGTTTGGTAACACATTATGAAAACATGTCTTATGTTTATTTCTCTGTATGCTTAACATGGAAACCATCTTGTGCTCTGCTGTACAAGAGCTGGTTATGCAGGAAAAACTAAATTCAGAGAGTGACACCTACCGCTTCTTTAGCTGGTGTATAATATCTTAAACTCCTCTGACAAACTGAATTTTCCTTGGGATTATATGGTGTTTGCATTACAATACTAGTATGGAATTTCCCTCTACCACAGTAGTAAATACATTTCTTAAAAAACTATGACTAGGGATTAGTTGTGGTCAGGTGTTAATGCCTCCAGTGTACCACTGATGTTATATTGAATCTAAAAACTCAGATCTCTCGTATATGGCATATCAAATTTCCCATAGTCTTAGAGATCCCCGTTATAAGAAGCACCCTAGGAAAAGAAGCAACACACTGCTGATCCCATTGCACCAACAGGAATGATAGCCCCAGTTTGCACAGGGACACATACATTAATTCCCATACTGCGAACCAGGAAATGTCCTTCGCCTTTATTCCCACTGCTGCCACAAAACATTTCACAATGCTGAAAAGACGGGGGGACAACGCTCACTCATGAAATACCACAAGCAATTTACAAGCAAACTTCTTTGAGTCTCAGTGAAGTACAGGCCAAAGTCAATGGCTGCCTTTGGCTAAACTTGAAATAGTCCCAACCCAATACTGTACAGTCCCAATCATATTTAACTTCTGGATCTTTCCATGGCTACCCTGGGAGCAGAAGGGGTAAATGGCCAAGGAACCTGATGTTTGACAGATTTGTAGAGTGGAGGGCAACTCCACATTATACCTCTAAAGCACATCAAATGCACATTTGGCTAAACTTGAAATTGGCATTGATGGACCAGCAACATAACTTCGGCACGGGTGTGTTTGTGTGTGTGTGTGTTATAATAAATAAATAAACTGGCATGTACCCTTTGGAAAACAAACTTCATAGCCCCAAGTATTAGAAGCAAAAAAGATCAATACTCCACTAGAAAGAATAAACAGAAAATTATTTGTACATAACAAATATCAGATGTATTTCAACCATAAATTGAACCTTCAGTGGTTTAGTGTCAAAAGAACTGTAATTCCACAGCCCACCCTTCCTACCGTAATAAAACAAACATGACTAGGCAGAGAAGGTTGAGAGACAGGGAATTATTTTAAATAAACGAGAGTTATGAAATACTCTTTGAGGTACATCCAACATCCTCATTAACCCCAAACTCATCTATGTGTCATCACTGTTACTGCTCAATGTGGCTTTGTAGACACTACCCAACTTGTCATGACCCACCTATTTCAACACTGTGGGCAAAAATTGGGAAATGCCTGTGGGAGATAATAGCATAATATTTATACCCATGTGAAAAATAGAGGCAATCCCACTTCTGGAAAAACAACAACAAGAGAATATTGCCTCAGCAGCACAAGGACTCCATGTCTGTATCCCACCCACTGGGGTTCTTTTTTACGACATGCTTCACAAGACAGAGCAGTGCTGATTTCAGAATAAGCAAATATTTATTTTATTTATTTACTCAATCTGTATCGCACCCAAGGACCTCTGGATACAGTAGGTAACAATATTTATCATAATGTCCGTTACATAACTGGTGGTTGAATGGCTATCAAATTAGAAGTGAAATTGGGTCTGCCAAAAAAGTTCAGTAGTGCTTTCAATACTTGGGGGATGCCCAAGGTACTGTATGCAGAAATGTAGAGGCTTATAACTTACAAGATTTAAAAATAGTCCCAACCCAATATTGTACAGTCCCAATCATATTTAACTCCTGGACATAGCTGCCAATATTCTCGTTTTCCCTGGGAAATCCCCGTTTTTCCAGCTGTTTCTAGCTGAAAAAACGGATTTGGGGTTTTTTTCCCTGGTTTATTCTGGCGCGGCAGCCATTTTGGAACTGGGCGGAGCATGCTCAGAAGCGACTTTTGATGCTGCTCTGCCCAGTTCCAAAATGGCTGCAGTGCGACTTCTGGCGCGGCAGCCATTTTGGAACTGGGCAAAGCAGCATCAAAAGTCACTTCTGAGCATGCTCTGCCCAGTTCCAAAATGGCGGCAGCGCTACTTCCGGTCTGCTATTTCCGGACCTGTCCCTTATTTCTCTGACAGCAACTTGGCAGGTATGGTCCTGGATCTTTCTATGGCTACCCTGGGAGCAGAAGGGGGAAATGGCCAAGGAACCTGATGTTTGACAGATTTGTAGAGTGGAGGGCAAGTCCACATTATACCTCTAAAGCACATCAAATGCACATGACTTTCCCCAAAGAATCTTCAGAAATGTAGTTTATTAAGTGTGCTAGGAAGTGTAGCTATGTGAGGTAAACTACAACTACTCCAGTGATACAGCAATAAATGATCAGGTATAGGACTGGCAATCAGCCCAAAGGCCTATAATGCTTAATGCTTCAATTTTGTGGATGGAGCAATGCAGACAGAAAGGGGGTGTGAGGCCACGACCCTACTTCTCCTGACAATGCATGGCTCCCCCTTGTCCTGTCCCCATGTTAGATTGGACCTCTGGGGTAGAGAAGCTTCTTTGCAGAGACCTCCCTAGATCCCAAAGCCTTGATCCCACTGGGTTCAGGGACCTGGGGAAGTCTATTTCTGCAAGCTTTCCCACCTTAAACAGATGACACACTGTAGCCCCCTTAACTCCTGTATTGTTCTGTCATGCAAGTAGCACATGAAGGGGGCGGTATAGAGCAGCAGGCCCAAGGTCTTGAGATGGGCAGGAAACAAAAATGATGTCTTTCTTCCTTTCCACCTTCCTCAGTATCAAGAGGTCCTCAATGGTAAAATAAAACCCCTCTTGTTCTCTGTTAGTTGGTGCCCTGGACAAAACTATTCCTAAGGGGTTGGGAAACACTGCAACATTCTGTTGCAGGTCTTTACAGAAGTTAACATGGTTAATGCAACTTCTCTCCTACTGAGCCCTTAATTTGTTAGGCACCAAGGTCAGGGGCACACTTTCAGAATAAAAATTTGCTTGTGTCGCACTGATTTTTTTTTATAGACAAGAAATGCATTGGAAAACAGCAAGAAACAACTCCTAGCAGTGCTTGATTTTTAAAAGATATCCACATTCCACAAATATTTTTATGCTATACTATACTACATTACACTGAAACATTTAAATATTTCTTTGAATCTTTCACCCCCCCCCCTCTTGCCATCCTCTCCTGCCCTACCACTGTGGTGCACCATGCTCTTTGAGCACCGCTGGCCAAGACGAACACAGTCCAGTCATCAGCACCAATTGCAAAAATAAATAAAAATGTATCTGATCACTGTTTTCAAATTTCTTTCTTTTCTGCGCCACTATATTTAATTTGTTTGTTTGTTTGTTTAAAATACCCTTCCTTCAAAAGGAACTAAGGGCAATGCACAAGCAAAATATAAACATGGTAAAGCAAACAGTAAAAACATGCTGCAAAGGCATAGGAACAGCTCGTTAAAACCCTGATTCATATATTGCAGCTGAGGCTATTCAGCTTTGTCTCCTGTTCATAGCTGAGTAATAAATGAAAGGATAACTTTGACACCTTTCCCCACTTCCTCCCTCTCTGTTCCTCCAAAAAGACATCTGCTTTTGGCCACTTAGGTTAATATCCCACCACCCCCAAACTTGGTACACTGAAAGCCTGAAGTTGTAAGAGGAAGGAGGGAGATGGCGATCAGCTAGATGCTTATTCTTGACCTTTGTCCTCTGTTTAGACAGAGGAATGGGTGAAAAGGTCAAGGAAATCCTTTGTGGGGCTTCCCCCCTTTGCTTGAATTGCCTAACAAATAGGAATCATAGAATTGCAGAGTTGGAAAGGTCCTCAGGCAAGAGATTTAAAATACCCATTTATGAGAATTTTTAATCTCTTTTGGGGTTGGCTGGTACTGAGGTTGTAAAATAGGGACTGACCCTTCTTCTTAAAGTACCTTATTACAGGAAACACATTTTGAACTGTTAGTTGGTGGGAGGAAAATTAACTACGAACCCCGAACTTGTGATCCCCTCCAAATCTGTGCCAAAGTTTTTACAGTTCTAGCCCCCCCCCACCTCCACAAGCATTTTGCAGCGAAAATCCTGCATTTTGTAGTTAATGGGGCCATTGTTGGCAACGAAGGCTAAAGAACAATGAATTTTATCTTAGATTATCTGCAATTGTAATAATGTTCATTAAAGATTCTAATTTCCTATTACTATTTAGTGTACCTAATAATTTAAGAGTGAATGTAATTTAAGTGTACCTAATAATTTAAGATGGAACTCCCCCACAGAATCCTGAGAACTGGTTTGGGAAAAGTCATGACTGTGAAAGTGCTATGAATGTGCTTTAAATGTATGGTGTAGATGCAAAGGACACATGAATTCATTCATGCAGAGTATAGCAGTTGGCAGCTGTATCCATATTTGTTGCCCAGTCCTAACAATGTTTATTCAGAAGTAAGCCCTTCCTTCCAGTTATATATGCTTAGTAATGAAGACTTTTGATTTTATAAAACTACACTCTGTTTCTCCTTGCAAAACACCCCTGTTGCTTTACAGTTACAGCCTGTTCGGTAGACTTAGTTTGTGCAGTATCCGTAACTTTCTTCTATTTGCGTTTTGTAATTAAAAGAATTATTTTTTTCTCCTATAGCAAAGTTGGCAAAACATAACTGTGAAAAAGATTTGCTAAACATTTGAAACAACACACTGTGTCTGTTTAAGAGCCAGTTGAACATTTCCCAACCAACTTTATTTTAACTAAAAACAGATTTGTTTGTTTGCAATTTTCTGCCTGCTTTTAAAAAATAATATTAATAATAATAATAGGCAATATAAAAATATTTAGTTTTAGTTGGAATATTTGGTTACTGGATGTCTTTGGGAAACATTTTACTTGGTCTTTTGCTTACATTTTTATTAACAATAAAAAAATCATTTCAGTTCTCCAATTATATTTTTATAGCAGTGGAGTTCTTTCTTCAGTGGGCTTTTAAAGTTAAAATTAGCAATTTACCAATACTAATAAGAAAAATAATTGTTTACCAGGCAACCTGCTGACGCAGCAAGGGAATCATTATGCAGAAGCGTAATCCTCTCACTTGGTGGCTCTCATACAAACCCCAGTTCCAGAAATCAGGTAACATTATGTCTACACCAGGACTTATTTGGCATTTGTCAACAATAAACAGTATGATCTTAGCTCTCAGTAATGACGCCAGGCCAATCCAGCATTTTCATTTTTAGAAAACCCACACTAAGCTTGTCCTCTAAAACATGCGTACTAAGGAGGAAGCCCCATTGCAGACATTGAGACTTCCTTGTTAATAAACCTTGTAGTATGTTTGACTGAATACTTCTGAGATGGCAGCAGGAGACAGGTGCTTCCTTTCATGCTCCTGTACTAATCTACAATCGGTATTGCTATTCGGAGTGCCCCAGTTTACACATGCCATGGATGCCCTACGAGTTGTCATCACTAGATTTTGATAACTGGACCCTGGATGTTTCCAAGTGACTGGAAAGATCAGCCTTTGCCTTTGCTATCTGTAGCTCACTCATACCGTGTTTCCCCCTTTTTAAGACACCGTCTTATAACTTTTTTTCCTCAAAAAAACACACAGTGTCTTATTTTCAGGGGATGTCTTTTTTTAAAAAAAATTATTACTGTTTTTATTACAGTACTTGTATAATACAGTATTACAACTTGTGGCGGGCTGGACCATGTGTGTGCGCGCACACACACATACACATACGCCCATGCCTTCCCTCCCCCCCCACGTTCAGATGGAGCAGGCTGGGCTGGGGAGGGGGCACCCCGTCGACACTGGGTCTCAGCTTGCGCTGAGGGGCCGCAGCCACCCTGTCAGGAAGGGCCCCTATCCCGGGGTGTCCATGACCGTGCTGCTAATGTGCCACCGCCAAGCAGCACAGAGGAGTCCTCCTCCTCCTTCTCTTACTGCTCCTTCTCCCTCCTCGCAGGCTCTCTGCTCCGCGGCGCTGCTGGGCTCTCCAAGCATTCTGCACTGCAGCAGCCGCCGGTTCTGGGCTGCGGATAGAGCAGGCAGGGCGAGCACGCGCAACCTGCGGGAATTGATGCGCTCCCGTCTGCAGCGCGTGCAAATGGCCCGGTAGGTCGGGTCTCCACACAAGGCGCCTTCGCCGCCGTAGCTGCAGGCTTCCCGCCGGGGCCGCCTGCAAAGCGCCGCACCAAGGCTCCCCGGGAGAAGGCGTGCAGGGGCTGAAGCCAGAGGCAGCGGGGGGCATATTCCGGCCCCGGTGATGTCAGGCCTCCCCATGGGACCGGGAACGGGACTGGGGGGGGGGAATCTCGCTCAGCTTCGTCACTCTCCCGGACAGCAGCAGCAGCGAGAGGAGTGCACGCTCGTCCCTGGCGTCACGGCCTCAAGCGCAGGCTGGGGAAGAGGAGGCGAAGGAGGCGCGCTCAGTGCGGTGGGGGCTGAGGCATGCTGGAGTGCCCCGAGCCTCTGGGAGCCGGCAGGAGGAGGAGGCTTGCCGGGTCGTCATCCAGCAGCGCGCGCAGAGCACCCCGAGCCTCCGGCAGCCAGCAGCAACAACAACAATCCCAGAGGCTCGGGGCGCTCCACGCACGCTGCTGGGTGACGACCCGGCAAGCCTCCTCCTCCTCCTGCCGGCTCCCAGAGGCTCGGGGCACTCCACCATGCCTCAACCCCCACTGAGCGCGCCTCCTTCGCCTCCTCTTCCCCAGCCTGCGCTCGAGGCCACGGTGCATGCAGCCGCCTGCTGCCCAGCCTTTTTGTTCTCCTAACCCCTCCGTCTTGCCTACCTCGAGCCTCACATTGTTCGCCTCTTCGCCCGCAACTCCCTCCCGAGACGCGGAAAGCTGCTTCGCGCAGCGGCATCCGCCGAAAAGCAGTGTGACTCTCGCGCCCCCTCTCCTTCCCCCCCTCAGGAGTCCAGCGCAAGGTCCGACACTGAGCTCTGCCTGCGGGGGCCCCGGAGGATCCGCGCACACCCTTGCCTCCCCCTCGGTGGCCCTGTTCGGCGGCAGCCCACGCCGCTTGCCAGACATCCCTCTTTGCTGTGACTTCTTTCTCTGCGTCTCCTCCTCTTGCCAGCGTGCTGGGTCCCACTGGCTGGCTGGGGCACTCAGCGGTCTCGCTCCGCGGAGTATGGCTTATTTTCGGGGTATGGCTTATATTTCCTAAACGCTTAAAATCCTGCTATGGCTTATATTATGACTACGTCTAAAAATAGGGGAAACACGGTACATGGAAGTCATTGCCTGATGGTCAATTACATGTGACTGGTTCCCCCTCCCCTTTTTCCTTTGAGCTCTTTTCCTCCTTAGTCACACTTGAAAAAAGTGGAGACCTTTGCCCTGTTAATTTATAGAGGCTTGCTGTGATGCAGTTTAAGAAACCCTGCCCTAGGACATTATCACATCATGAGTGGCTTAGCACATGATACCATAAGCGAGTGTTCTCTTATACTGTGTCCCCCTTCCCCTCAACCAGGCTTGTGCTAATTTCCTGAAAGCAGCAGAAACTATTGTTTGATTGCAACGGGGACATTTCTCCGGAGCCCAAGGTAACCTTCAAAAGGACAAACATTCAAGAGTTCCAATTTTATTGTCAGAACACTGCCGTATAGTGCAATCGGCTGTTTTATTGTATAACACTATGCTGTAAAACCATTCTGTAGAGGAGCTATCGGGCAGGATTTATAAAGGAGATGACGTTCTTTGGTACTTTAATACAAGTGCTGAATCTGTCGGAATCTGTGTAGGGAAAAAGGCACATTTTCCAGTATGGTAGATGTGTGACCGTTGGAGCAAACAACAAAAAGGAACACCTTAAAGACTAACAAACAATATAGAGCCCATTTTCACATTTTCATCCCACTTCCCTCTGCTGGCCGACACTAACAGCATCAAACTGCAAGCTTTTTACTACTGGCTGTAGTTCTACCAAAGTCCCAGGCCCTGCACTCGGGTACCCGAACTGCTCAATTCTAAAGCAAGCAATCCTAGGATTATTCCAATGACATTTCTTCATTGAAAATGAAAAGTAGACATACACTCACAAAGTCTGAGGAGCAATGGTAAACAGATAAAAATGTATCTGTTCCTGTTGTTTTATACTGATATAAAACAACAGGCACAGATACATTTTGTCAAGTGATGGGCATGATTTTGTCATGGGCATAACCAAAACACTTAAAGATCCACCATGCAAGGATTAAATAATGTGCCTAAAGTGGATGTGATATAATTCAGATGTTGTTTTCTGTCCTTAGTTTCCAATGGAATAATTTTTTTAAAAACTTCTGTTTACAGAAGTCAGGGTCTATGGAAGATGTTTGATTACCATATCTATTTTTGCAATGCTCACTTTTAAAAAGACAAGGTCCCTTCCCAATACTATCTGACAGCTTCTGTTGTTTTGTTCTGTTTCTAACCCTGAGGAGGTATTTGAGTGGAATTTTAACTAATGCCTCTTTCAGCCCTATCATGTAAAATAAGCACACCACACATGGGATATGAACTAGAGCTAAAGTCAGGGTATGGCAAGGTGGAATAAACTCAGCTAACGGCCAGACTGCACATTACATTAAATGCATGACCAAATTTAATGTGCGTGGCACCAATAGCAACCACTTCTGTGGCAAACAGGCAGGGAAGGGATTTCATTAGGACTGTGGCAAGGGGGAGGGAGCTAAATTCCTGCCCTCATACATCACATTCCCAGTCCTGGTCATTTCCACTCCCCCTGCTATTTTTTATTATTTTTATTATTTAAAAAACACCTCAACAACCACATTAAATGCAACCAAACATTTAATGGGTGGTATTAATCAAAATATTTGTGATGTGCAAGAATTAGCACTAACACCATGGGATTTTTCCTTGCTCCTCCACAACAGCCCCGCCCCACACTGCCCCCAAATCTGCTCTGCGGGGATGAAGGGAATATCACAAAAGATTTAGAGGGCACATGGGAGGAGGAGAAGGAGTTCTCGGTGCTACGTTGAATACAACTCAAGATGATGATGATGATGATGATTATTATTATTATTATTATTATTATTATTTATACCCCAGCCACTCTGGGCAGCTTACAACATATATAAAAACATAATAAAACTTCAAACATTAAAAACTTCCCAATACAGGGCTGCCTTCAGATTTCTTCTAAAAGTTCTGTACTTCTTTATCTCCTTGATACCTGAAGGAAGGTGGAGACACTCCTTCAGGTATGGCATAACTTTGGTCCAAAATTACTTATTTTCCTTGGAGTTATGGCTTGGTTTTTAGGGCAGTTTTTAGGGAAGTAAAACTTTAGAATTTATTGGGTTCTGTTCTGGCAATGGTTGTAGAGCCTTCTGATGGCCCAGTTACTAGCTAGAGTGAGTAGCATTTACATCTGTGCAAAACAGAGGAACCAATGTAGGTATAATGATACCAGAATGGAGATGTTAAGTGAGTGGCATTAATGTAAGAACACAGGAAATTATACATTCCTTCATACATGTGTGTATTTGTATTTATGTGTGTATAGATATAGACACACAGACATATATTTGTGTGCATGTGTATATATACTGTATGTAGTGTGTGTATATATAACATTGATTCTGTAAGTATTCTTTTTGTGATTATTGTTTTATGTGAACCAAACATTTTAATATAAAAATCTACATGTTATCATTCAAATTAAGGCTATTGCTCTTTCAAGGAATATGCCTAAATGACTAATGGCAATAAAACAGGAATGTTCAGAATTAGTACCAAGGAAGTCACTGACAGAAGAGTGTACAATAAATGGGCATAATTACATAATTTCCTCTTCTTTTAACTTTTCTCCTGGGAACATAATCGAGGACAGATCTAATTTTACAAAATATTTTTTCAATTGAGTCTCAAGACATCTGCTAGTTCTGACTGAAAAGCCAGTCACACTGTTTCAAGCCAAGATTTTATTTCATCATCATTATTCCTGCATAAATATATGTGAAACTTTTCAATTAGGGAGTTGCTCTTCCATGTTGAGAATCTGGATTCACAGTTGTGCAACTATAATGTTACAAGGCATTTCACCGGTCTCTTAGAATGCTTTAACATTTTGCATCCAAATCTTTAAAACGGACTGATACTGGAGAACATTTTGGTATTTAAGGCAATACAGCAACTGGCAGTTCTCCCATTAGAGGAAGGTAAGCAATCCAATCTTATTATTGTTGCTTACTCAGAAATAAACCCTACTAAGGTCCTAAGTACTGTAAGTCTGCTTTGGATTTTAACTTCAGTGGGTTAGTTCAGGCATCCCCAAACTGCGGCCCTCCAGATGTTTTGGCCTACAACTCCCATGATCCCTAGCTAACAGGACCAGTGGTCAGGGATGATGGGAATTGTAGTCCAAAAACATCTGGAGGGCCGAAGTTTGGGGATGCCTGGGTTAGTTCAACAGCGCTTTTCTGTCTATGGAAGGGGCTTGGTTCCAATAGAGGCTTCTGTCAACAGAGGTGGGAAGAGGCCATTTTTGCCAATTCCCCCTTCCCCCTGAAGACTCCTCCATTATCTCCAGTGCTGTTTTGAAGAGTCTTCCAACAGTGCAAAGCAGATTTTGAACAGGGACACAAGTTGCCAAGGGGAAGGGCTCATGGATGAAAATCACCTCACGTTCCCCCATCCTTCCATGGAAAGGAAGTTCCATAGCCCAGTTGCAACCACTGAGAAGGTTGCATCCCAGCTCAAGCCTACCAGTCACCCCTCAGATAACAAGAAGAGTCTCCTGGATCAGGCCAGTGGCCTATCTTCTCCAGCATCCTGTTCTCGCAGTGCCCAACCAGTTGCCTGTGGGAAACCTGCAAGCAGGATTTGACCACAAGCGCACTCTCCCCTCCTGTGGTTTCCAGCAACGAGGATTCAGAGGCATTACTGCTTTCAACTGTGGAGGCAGAGATTTCAGTAGCCCTCTCCTCAATGAATTTGTCTAATCCTCTTCTGAAACCATCTAGGTTGGAGCCCATTGCTGCCTCCTGTGGGAGCGAGCTCCAGGGGCCTTCTGGTGGTTCCCTCACTGCAAGAAGTGAAGCTACAGGAAAGCAGGCAGAGGGCCTTCTCGGTAGTGGCGCCCGCCCTGTGGAACACCCTCCCATCAGATGTCAAGGAAATAAACAACTATCTGACTTTTAGAAGACATCTGAAGTCCGTTTAGGGAAGTTTTAGGGAAGTGCTCTAGATGCCCCAACCTACCTGAAACAACTCTGCTCAATGGCTCTTTGAGGATGTAATGGCGATGACTAAGTACTTCTTCTTCAGCACCTTTACTGATGCTTCCTAGGCAGAGTTTTGCAACTTAAATAGCATTCGGTGACCTTCGGAGCAAATATTCCACCACCTGAACTTACAGCATGCTTCATTGCCTGCATCTACTTGTTAAACCAAGGAACAGTATGGGTTCTGCAACATCAATAGCCATTTGCTGCTCAGCAACCCCAATTAGACCCCCATACAAATGGGGTATTCATCCACTTGGGTCAAAGGCTCTTGCTTCTAGCCAGGTCTGAGCACCTATAGCCTTTATTCTATAATTTAAGCCCCCCCACTCTACATTTTATGGTTCTCATCTTCAAACAACCCATGCTTCATCTTGAATACCATAGTTCAGGAGCCTCTCAGCTGCTAATCTCCTTCAAGCTGTTCGGCAGCTTTATATCACACTATGTTTAACTTCTGCATTCATCTGAAAAAAAACCTATGTTCTTTTTCTAAAAATAGAAACTTCTATAGCACTTGAAATTCAGTGAACACTTTTATCATTAATCTAATATGTCTATTAGGACAGCCTTGGTGCTATGCAAATTGGAAATCTAGGTTCACAGAGGGATTTAATTACCCAGGGCATTCTTCCTCTTTTGAGAACAGGATGGAATTGCCACACAGAGACGGGACTGTAGACCCTTTAGGAAGATTGTTGACCTCTCTGCTGTAGGAAGGGAAAGGAGCAATAAGACTGGCCTAAGTTAACCATTAATTAAAGGTTCTCTTGCTAACAATGAGAAAAGTCTGGCTATCCTGATCTGGAGCCTATTCTCATTTTCTAAGAAACGAGGATGTGATGTGAAAATGTTTCCAAACCAAATATTGCATGTAACAGTCAAGAGTTTATACCAGTTTATAGACTGACACTTTCTGAGTGCCAATTCACATTTCATTTTTGAGGCGATAAAGTTCCCGCACGCTGTGATTTTACCACTTTATTTTCACATTGCTGCACTCTATGAAGAAGGGTAGATGAAAATCGTCGTCTGTTCCTGCCAGACTTTATAGGCTCCAGACCAAAGAAGAGCAGAGGCAAAATGTGGCAAGTTCAAGCATGGCCTGTGTCTCTGTTGGATTTTGCAATGTTTGACTTTGAAAAGGCGGCATCATTCGACAGTTTTTCTCTGCACCACCAGGTCTTACAAGTTCAAAACGTCATCTCCCCTTCCAACCACTTTCCTTTTTTATCACATCTGTTTTCACCCATAATTAATTGCTTTAGAATGTACTCCTAATTCATATTGCAACAGTCTGGGAAATATTAAACTGAGATGACTGAAGTATGACAGAAAAAAGCCATCCTCTTCCTCTATTTCCTTGTTTTCTTCAAGTTGTAATTTTGGAACACATTTAGGCAGCCCTTGGCACTTTAGCTATGACCTCTTCTGCTTGCCAAATATATACTAGAATATCAACCTCTATATACACGTTCTATTATTATTTTTGCTGTATGGGTGACGCTGAAAATGAAACCAGCATGCCATCAAAAAGTCCCCCCCACCCCCATGACCTCTGAATCTAACAGCAACCCAGACACAGAGTTGGAGACTGTGGAAGTGCCAGTTTCAACCCAGGTTCAGGGCTCTGAGCTGGCTGTTGTGGATCAGGAGACCATTGTGCCTAAGGCTGTCAGACAGGAAGAACTGCCCAACCCACCAGGGCCAGTAGAGAAAGAGGCAAGAACCTCTTGGGCACCTTCCCCTGAGGAACCAAATGCCTCCCATTGGCACACTGAATGCCCCAGGCAGGAGGCGATGAAACACGGGAGGAGGACCCATATTGGGGTCAGAGGGTTGGCCCTTTAAGACTTGTTTTCCACAAAAGGGAGGAGGCTAGAAATGGTAGTCCTAAAAGGCCCCCCCCTCAGCCTCTGTTGTAGCCTACTCAGCCTTATCCATGGTCCTGCAACTCCCACCCCCACCTTGTGCTAACAACATGAAATGGTAGGTAGCCGTGTTGGTCTGACGTAGTCGAAACAAAATTTAATAATTCCTTCCAGCAGCACCTTAGAGACCAACTAAGTTTGTCATAGGTAAGAAGTGTGCATGCACACGAAAGCTCATACCTATAACAAACTTAGTTGGTCTCTAAGGTGCTGCTGGAAGGAATTTTTTTTATTTTGTTTCAACATGAAATGGGATTTTCCTGCAGAGTTTTCCTGCGTTGCCTTGCGCTTCCAAATAACCCCGGAGGTTTTACACACACCCAAACTTTTCTCATTGAAAGAGGATCAAAATACATTAGTTAGTCAGTCATGTATTATTTTTCCCACCTTTTTAAACGCAGCCATGGAGGCTACAATCTGTTGTGTGTAACCGCTTCTTAAGCCCTTTTTTTTCTCACGTTGGAATCTCTCTCCCTATCTGCATTTCCCCCCTGTGGAATGGAAACTGAATAGCAGCTTTGGAAGGTAATTTTCAGTGGGACCAAAGTGTTGCGGGGAAGGGTTAAGGCGCTTTCTCATGATCCATGGTCCTGATTCTAAAACTTACAGAGTTAAACAAACATTAAAATCTAGATATGGTGCTTGCCATTGTGTAATTAACGTCATGTCCAGTTTGGCTCTCAGAAAGGCCTCGCTTCTTTTAAACTTGCTGGAACCACACCTTTTCTCGAGACATTTATCTTTGTCACATGTTTCAGCCAGACTCCCTCTGACTCCCTTAAGCAGTCAGGAAAGTTGAGGATCAAGAGCACATGTGATCAACCTCACTTCTCCAAGGATTCTGTCAGCACCATCAGAATGGACATGTTGAAAAGTAATTATTAGGGGTGTGCAGTGACAACAAGATTTGCCTTGTAGCTGTAGCAATTGGAAGCAGCCTGGTCTGTTTCGAATCTGCTCTGTGTCGTTCCAATTCAATTCATTATTCGGGTCTGATTCTGAATCTATAAACCCAAAGCTCTGGTTTGCATCCATTGACTAAAACTGGGAATCTAAAATCAGATATAACTTTTTTTTTCCTTTCCATGGAAAAATGGAAGCAGTAAAGGTGCTTCTCCAGAGTAGATTAAGGCTGCTATATGTTAAAGTTACTAATGCAACTATTTTATTTTCTGCTAGAGTTGGATGCAAACTGCAGGCATGGCCAACTTTTCTGAGGGGATCAAACCTGTCACGTTTCAGAAATATAGGTGCTGTGATTCTCCCACAAGGGAATACTTTACATTTTTGTGTGGAAAACAGAGATCCTGTTCCCTCCCCTAGGTTTTTTTTGTGACAAGACAGCTTTGTTTTTGCATCAGTTTGAAAACTGGAGACATGAGTGGGAAGGTGCCTCTGGTAAGGGAGGCTGGTATGTTAGGGCAAATGGGGCACTGCCCCACCAACCTCAGTGGACCTTCTGCCAGCTCGCACCTGCACACCTTCTTCACTAAATCCAGTCCAGGAGGTGGCAGTGGCTTCCAGCCTGCTCTTCCTCCTAATTCTCAGTGTTGTCCCTTGTATAACATCAGCAGGGAGGAAGATGGGACAAACTAGCTTTAGTTGGTTCTGGCTCCACCTACTGTTCGGATTCCTCCCCCCCCCCCCCCCCCGTCCTACCAGTTGCATTGTGTAGGTCCCTGGATAAGAAACCTTCCAAATTTAAGACTCACAATTTAACCTTCCAAATTTAAGATTCACAAATTAAGTTCCCACACTTAATGATGTTATCTTTTCTGTAAATACTGGGATATCACAGGGTTTTTTGTTCTTTTCACCACTCCCCTATTCCTGGCAGTATCCTCCCCTAAGAAAACAGAGAGCTATGGTTTGTAATTGTTTGTTAGGAAAAATAAGGATCAGACAAGAATTAGGCCACCTCAATAGTGTAACTTTGCCACTCACTCCCCTGTTCTCAGAGCCAAAAGTTGAGGAGGAGAATGGTGACCCATGTGGATAATAGCTCTTGTTTATTCCTACCCCAAAGTCCTGCGATTGAAGTACATTGAGAAATTAATCCACTGTGATGAAAAGCTAGGCCTGTCTGTAGAAACAAAATATTCCACCCCCTCCTTCCCTCTCCCCCTTGTTTCTCAGAAATGTGGGAGGGGGAAGGCTGAGCACTTAATGTTTTGGAAAGACCAAGGTAAAACAGAACAACTTGGAGGTTTTGAAATCCCTGATCTGCCTTGTAAACAGTTGGATCTAACACAGTTATGTTAGATTCTGTCCCGAGTCACCCCCTTCACCTCATTATTCAGGGTACACTGAACCCAATGCAGACCTCTAGTAATTAACCATAAGAGAACAAACATGAGCCACATCCACACCACACATTCAGTGTTATTTTACCACTTTTAACATCCATTATTTCCCCCCAAAGGATTCTGTAGTCTGTGAAGGCTGTTGAGCATGTTTAGGAGACCCCTGTTCCCCTCACTGAGCTACAATTCCCAGAGTGATTTAACAACTCCTCTTTCCTAGGGGACTCTGGGAATTATGGAGTCAGTTTCCTTTTGTGGTACAAATGTAATAAAATTATTTTGAAGAAACATGAGGGAGGCTTACTGGGAAATACTTGCACTAAATATTCTGAGCACGATAAAAACAATGGGTTTTAACATGTCTAGAAATGTTTAATCTGGCTGAATATATTTCCGTCCTGGAAGTTGAAATATAAATTTTATGATGCATTGAGCAGTTATGTTTTAAAGTTAGGCTTCACTTCAGCTGCCTCAGATTCAGCTGCTGACACGACTTCAAGGAATGTGGAGAACAGCTGCATTGCCTCTGATAGTTACAGTGCTGTAAATGACAGAACTTAGCAGGCCCTCACATTTATTAATAGTAAAATGCAAGTGAAATGCCTGCAACAAGCTTTGAGATTAGCCCTGTGTGGGCAGGATAGTTCCTGTTTTGATGAATACAAGGAGAGGTCCACCTCACCCACAGTGACACATAAAGATGCTCCTCCAGTATGATCATATGTAGGGAGCAGGCCAATGTGCATATAGTTAGACATGTGAAGGCTCACACAAGATCTGGAACCCTGATTTGCATGGAAGCTATAATGTCCACATAGGGCTATGGCAGTCTTCACCAACCTGGAGACTTCCAGGTGTTTTAGACCACAGTTCCCATCACATATCCTCCAACGCTATGTGGTCCAAAACCGGGACACCATCTTCCAGGTCTGTACTCTTGGGTGAGAGCATAGACCCAGAAAAAGTGCTTTTTGAAGGCACGACACTAAAAAATGTGCATTTTGGTACACTGCATGAGATCATGGGTCAAGAAGAGCAAGGCCCCCCAAATGGTCTCCATGCTCAGTGGCAGAGCTTCATGCTCCGGCACCAGAGGACGGAGAGCAGGTGGGGCTGGCACGCATTCTGGGGGCATGGTGCGCCGCCCAAAAGTGGCTTGGTGCATATCCTGTGGGCGGGGCACGCCGCCTGCAGGGGCGTGGCGCCCAGCACAGGCAGGGAGCAGCTACGATGGCATCCTACCGGGATCGCTCTGCCGGGGGCGGTGCACTCCCCCCGCACTCCTCTTCCTCCACCAGTGGCCATGCTCTAAACCAGTATGTTCCAGTTTTACCAGGACAACTGATAGGTATACCATCAGACTTGCTCAGTGTGTACTGGCCAGTGCTGGTAGAAGTTGTAGTTCAAAATACCTGGAAGGCTCCAGGTTGACAAAGATTGGGCTTTTGTGTTCCTCAAACAGAATTATCTACCCCAGTAGCTCCCCAGTAGCTAAGTACTGTGAACCCCCTGTTTTTCAAAAGCCAAGCCATGGATTCCCTACTTTAGAATCATACCATATATAATAAGTTTTTTCTTATGCAGATAGTGCCACAGAGCTCCTGAGGCCTGCAGACCACCAATTGGGAAACATTGATCTACCCCATTATGCTAAATGGCAGCTAGAGGGGACTTTCAAAAGCAATTTGTGATAGAGCTTGGAAGCCTGGAAGCCGAGTCTGTTGTTCAATGCACCGATAATCAGAAATACCACCAGCATGTCCAAGGTCCTTTGAGGAAGGGTAATAGCTCAGTGGTAGAGCCCATGTTTTGCATGAAAAAATGTCCCGGGTCCAATCCCTGGATTTCCATCCAAGGAGAACTGATGAAATCCTTGAGAACTGCTGCCAGTCAAAGGGTAGACAATGCTAAGTGAGATGGACCAATGGTCTTACTCAACATAAGACAGCTTTCCAGGTTCCTTGGCAGTGTCTAAAATTATTATTTGAATTCTGGGTGTTGAGTTGCATGAGAGAATAAAGAAGAAGGCCTTTAACCGCACAAGAAAAAGTCTGTGTTGAGAAAGTGACTCACCTGTAGTTAATAAGCCGGGTTTTTTTTTTTACTACAGAAGTTTGTCTGTGCAGAGTCCTTTGCAGTCTCAGCCTTTTGTTTTGTTTGTTTTCCCACCAAGTTGATCATTAGATTATTTGATGATTGATAGTATGCATGTTTTGATTACTACGTGTAGGCCTTGGTTTCGGTGATGTTGAAATAAATATTGATGGTGCTATCTGCATGTACATAAAATAGGCCAAAACATGTCAGAAGTTGAAACAGGCTCTAGAAAAGCTATTGAGGCAGTAATATAAAGATAGTTACGCAGCAGTCAAAATTGAGAGAGAAAGAGAGAGGGAAAGTAGGGCAGCTAAGAACCAGAAAGGGGGGGGGGTGGAATTACAGCAAACATCAATACACTGTATTAGCAGAGTGGTTTTATTTTACAGTCAAACCTCAGTTCCTGAACAGCTCCGTTTTGGAATGTTTTGGCTCCCAAATGCTGAAAATCTGAAAGAAAATGCTCCGGTTTTCGAATGTTTTTCAGAAGCCGAATGTCTGACACAGCTTCCGCTTGCGTGCAACCAATTGGAAGCCACACTTCGGTTGTCGAACGGGCTTCTGGAATGGATTACGTTCAACAACCGAGGTTTGACTGTATTTATTAAACCTGTATATCATTTTATACTTTAAAAAGAGTCTCAAAGCAATTTAGCAAAAGTAAAAAGAAAGGATTTTATTAAATAAGATGCAGAAAAGGGAAACAATGAGAAGATAAAGAAACAATGTTAGCATGTTTTGCAAACATCAGGCAAACGAAAGGTCATAAATTAACTGTGTGTACATACTCACAAAATGCAACAAGGAAATAAAGGAATACAAGAACTTTATTTTAAAGGGGGCAAGCTTTGATTTCTCAACAGGCCTGGATAACTCATATATTTTATTTTATTCTCTCTCCAAGGCTTAGGGCTGATTCTACGTCGTAGGCCAGTATCATTCCCATTTCACAGATAAGAGACAAAAAAAGCATGCCTAAAATCACCAGGGGAAATGATGACTAATCTGGTATTTGAATCCACATACCGGTACTAGTCCATCATAATGAATTATAGCATAGAAGAGGCAGAAAGCAGAAGAGTCAATGTGCCAGAGTGTTTCTCCATTTTGTTTCTTCTGCTGCTGCACACTTCTGCATTACATTTCTACGAATACTTCTATGTTCTGCTTTCAAAAGCATTTTCCCCATAACATATTTTTGAAATGAAAAGCCGGATTGGCTGAAGTTGGTTCAGACACACAATTCTGCTTTCAGAAAATTGCAGTCAACTCCAGGTCCAGGTTAAGTTTTCCGTTTGAAATAGGAACGGTCCCTAAAAATTATAGACAGGTGGCAATTCCTGCCTTCTCCCTGAATGATTTGCTTTCTTCCTAGAATGATGAGTCTAGGTGAATGAATTCATTGACTCTACTGAGGCCAATGGCCAAAAATTCAAACAAAGGGAGGCAGAAGGGAATGGAGTTTTGCCATGTATATTTTCACATACGCAGGACCAAAATTTTGTTTAATGTCCTTTCCAACCCATTAATGCATACCCTGAAAATTCTGCTGTGGTGTTGGGCTATTATTATTTAAATGTCACAAATTGTTGTGATACACAGGGGAAACGAACGCACAAAATTGCTGTAATAATATATCAAACTATGTGACATTTTCACAGAACTGGTTCAATTTTCATTACAGTAAAGGGCAAACACCTGGCACATGTCGGCTACAGAAAGCTGCCATTATCACCTCAGACCCCAGGTGTACTCAGACAGAAAAATACACCTTTGTCTGTTCAATCCTCAAATGTGAATGAACACAGGCTGCTTTCAGGTGCTTCATTCCTGGTACAATCAATACCCAAGAAACAGAGAGCGCGAGGTGAGGGGGGAGAGAGTAAAGGCAGAGTGCAAAAACATGTTCTCAAGAGGAATATATGTGACACAGCAAAATACAGGTTTGCTTTGTTGTTTAATTGAGAGCAAAGCTCAAAGGGGTGGGAAACGAAAAATTAATTGAGATATAAAAGATGAGCACTGTGTATACCAGAGGTTAAAAGAAAGGTGGGGAGCTTACCAGTGTACAAGAGCAAGAGAGACTGTTGGATTATTAGTAAATTATTTTTCACTCCCTGTCTCCCCCCGACCCATGTAATTGCAGTTTGTTGTGTAGCGGAAAGTCTTAGCAGATATTTTAGATGACGACTTCAGAAAGGAAAGCTGAGAACCTCAGCTTTAAATAAGAGTCAGTAAAACTCTGCCTTGGTTTAGAGAATGAATTGTGCAGTACCCTGAGTTCATGGCTGCCATGAGATTTGATGAGGGTACTCCACAATTCATTCTGTAAACCAAGGCACAGTCTCTCTACACCCATCCTGTAATTTGGGGAAATGCTAGCATACCTGCAAAGCATTTTTCCAGAGCCTAGTGAGATAATGCATCCAAAATATTTTTTTAGCACAGAGGAAAAATGTCGTTTAACCGCAAGGTATTATAATATATACATTTGTTGTGCGATGAGATGTTGATATTTATGTTTAACGACTTTTGCCGTTTTTAAATGCAACAAATGCTGGGTCATATTTTAGACTCCTTGGAAGAACTATAAAAAGCCCCAAAGGTCTAGCTTTCCTGTGCTTTATTTGCAAGTTGCAGAGCTCTCTCTATGAACTATGAGATACAATGAATACTCATCAAACGCTTGTACCTTGATTTGGAGACAGTTTTGGAGATGGTATTTCGCCCTCATTGCCAATATGTGCAAATCTATATGATTCAGGGATGTTAAGAAGTCGTCCAATGATATCTTGCCAGATCCATCAAAGAATCCCATAAGCAGTGCTTTTTTTTCTGCAGGTACTCAAGGCTATGCAACACAGCACCTTTTTTTTCCTAGAAGAAAAACATAAGCAGCATATGAAAGCAACCATCTTCCTTCACTGTCTGTCCCCAACATCTTGTATACTAAGATATACTGCCTCTGAATGTAGAGGTTCTTTTTAGTTATCTTCCATATTTTTATGGTATTCTGTCCTGTCCTTTCCATTCACACCAATGGAAATGGAAGGGGGAAAGAACTAGTTAGGTGTTCATCCATGATTCCCAAATTCATTTACTAGGCCTAGCTAGAACAAAGATGAGGATGTCCAGATGTTTCTAGACTACAGCTTCCCTGACCATTGGCCATGCTGATTGGGAATCCAACATCTGGAGAGCCACAGGTTTCCCATGATATGGCTTCATGTTATAGATAGCCTTGTATTCACTTCATCGACCTGTGATTGGATCAGGCAATATAGAAAAGGTTGTCCCAGCTATTTATTTTGTACGGAAAACATTCTAGAAAGCATCAGTATGGCTTCCTTCAAAACACGGGGAAATCCAAAACTGTAATAGCTACCATCGCAGGGGGGGGGGGGGAGTAGCGGAGAAAAGGAGAAGCTGTCACCATAAATTACATTTGGGAAAATAAAGTATTTTAAAAACTGAACAGATTACATCAAAAAAAACCATGGGAGAGTTTATCAGTGGTCAATGCCTGTTTTATCATTTTGGGGGATTTGCCACTCTGGGCTCTTTTGGGAGATACAAATTTAATAAATGAATAAATAAAATAGCATATGTGATGAAGAATTGTCACATTGAAGGCAACACACACATAAAAAATAGCAGCGTCTTTGGTGAAGTAAAGTTGTGAAAAACTCACCCACAGATATTTTGTATGGCTGGATTATATGAGCATTAAAGTGTGTGGCTCCCTACATCACTTTCCTTTGTACAGTAATACAGAGGCCGATGGGGAGAGGACTTGGTAACACCTCCATTCTTTATTGTTCTACTTTCCTAGCATGTGAAGCACTGCTATGAAAGGTGAAAAACCACTAAAAAGTTGAAGAGCTGAGCCATCCTTCCTTCCTGGTTTTTGTTGTTGAGCCAGTGAGTCATTTTGGATAGATGAGTAAGGGAACGTATTATTGATTTCCTTAGGCTGCTGTTGACTTTGTTCAAGTGATGCAGAGGCATCTTTTATTTTATTCTGAGTGTTTCAGGATACTGAGACTTAGATGCAGATGACCTTTGTCTCCCACTCCCCTTCTCCCAGTGGAAATGCTAGTTCAATAAATCCTGTGCTTAAATTAAAGCAGAGAGCAGGGATAAATGGACAGTTCTCTAATGGAGGGATGTTGAAAGTAAAGTCCCCACATAATTGGTACAGTGGAACCTCAGTTTATGAACGTCTCCGTTGACGAATGATTCGGAACTTGAATGCCATAAACCTGGAAGTAAATGCTTCTGTTTTCGAATGCGGCTTCCATTTTGAGCTTTTTGTATTAATTTTTCCGTTTTGAGGTTTCCGTATTGAGTTTTTGGTTTTCGAACATTTCAGAACTCGAATGGTCTTTTGGAGCGGGTTATGTTCGAAAACCAAGGTTCCACTGTATTGGAATCTGACCTCTTTAACTTATTCATAGAGCAAGTTCTCAACCTGTGGGTTATGACTGTGAAGTTTGGACAAATGGGTCGTGGCCTTTATAAGTAAACTCAAAATATTTTTTTGCTGTTACTCCTGAACTGATATGACAACACCACTTACACCTTTGCCATATTATAATGCTGTGTTGATGTTTTTAACTGAATATTGGAAAGGCTCCAGCCTTACATTTTAACACTTGGGAACTGCTCTCTGCCAGCTGGCGGCAGATCTGGGGACAGTTTGCCACAAGACGTTTGTGCAGGAGGCCGTTTTGAGTGACTATTGCATATTGCTTCTGCTGCACAGGCACCGAAGGTGAAATTCCTTGTTGGGGATCATTAGGAAAGCAACTGAAAAGTAATAAGAACCTCATGGCGCAGATCCTGTGCAAAACTTGCATGCATGAAAAACTCCAAGTCAACACTACACTGCTGAGGGAGCGGGTGGCGCTGTGATCTAAACCACTGAGCCTCTTAGGCTTGCTGATTGGAAGGTCCTGATCAGGAGCTCCCGTTGCTGTGTCCCAGCTCCTGCCAACCTAGCAGTTCGAAAGCACACTAGTGCAAGTAGATAAATAGGTGGCGGGAAGGTAAATGGTGTTTCTGTGCACTCTGGTTTCCATCATGGTGTTCCATTGTGCCAGAAGCAGTTTAGTCAGTTTAGTCAACTGGAGTGAGCGCTCCAGTTGGAGAACAGCCTTTACCAAAGGTGTCATGGGCTTTGAAGAAACTCGAACTCAGGACGCAAGGGAGAAACGTGCTAAGAGGAAGGCACACTTGGCAAACCCACACTGTGATCAACTCCTGCCTGGAAACCAATGTCCCCACTGTGGAAGGATGTGTGGATTCAGAATTGGCCTCCACAGTCACTTACGGACCCATTGTTAAAACCATGTCTATGGAAGACAATCTTACTTGGCTACGAGTGATCGCCAAAGAAAGAAAGAAGTCCTGCTGGCCACATGACCCAGAAAGCCGTCTGTGGACAAACACCAGCTCCCTCAGCCTGAAAGCGAGATGAGCACCGCAACCCCATAGCCACCTTTGACTGGATTTAACAGTCCAGGGGTCATTTACCTTTTACACTGCCGTGTGGAAGTACCCAGAGTCATCCCTAGCAGTGTTTCTTTTTATCCTTTTAGCGGAGGTGCTAGAAATTCAACTTGGCACCTTTTGCCTGCAGATCCTGTGTTTTCCCATTGCGCTATCCCTCCCTTATACAATATAAGAAATTAACAAGTGATGGAGATAACACTTAAAAATCATGTAGCATCTATTACAGTACATTAAGGTTGCTACAACAGGCAAAACAAATTCATTTAGTGACCCTCCAAAAACCTCAGCAATCTTCAAGTGGTTCATGGGTGGGGGGTGGGGGTGGATTTGGGAACCAGTGACTTGCCAAGGGCACATTTCTTCCTGGGCAACCTTGAAGGGACCACATAGCGGTAGTGGGTTGAGCCTGATGGAAAAAGTGGGCAAAAGGCATCAGGGACACATTCCAGCCAGGCAAAAACACGTGAGGAGGGTGCAGAGCAGGGCTGGTTATGAGTATGGTGAGTCCTGAGGACCAGATGAAGAAGGCCCCAATGCAACCCTGGTTTACAACACCACATAATAAAGTAAGAGATCTCTGATATTTGGACAAACCCAACAGAAAACCATATTAGGTACTGAAAGCAATAATGTGATCCCCGCCCAAAATGGCTTGCTGGGTTCCAGTAGTAACAATGTACAGTAAGCCTGCAACTTTATAGGGGTTGCATTCCAGGGATCACAGTTAAAGCCAAAATCACATATAGTCAAAACACGTTGGGTGCAATGGCGGGTGGGATTGCCGAAGTCTGAAGAAGAAGAAGAAGAAGAAGAAGAAGAAGAAGAAGAAGAAGAAGAAGAAGAAGAAGAAGAAGAAGAAGAAGAAGAAGAAGAAGAAGAAGAAGAAGAAGAATATATTTATACCCAGCCACTCTGGGCGGCTCCCAATAGAATATTAAAAACACGATACATCAAACATTAAAAACTTCCCTGTACAGGGCTGCCTTCAGATGTCTTCTAAAAGTCAGATAGTTGTTTATTTCCTTGACATCTGATGAGAGGGCATTCCACAGGATGGGCGCCACTACCGAGAAGGCCCTCTCCTTGTTCCCTGTAGCCTCGCTTCTTGCAGTGAGAGAACCGGCAGAAGGCCCTCGGCGCTGAACGATGGGGGTGGAGAATCTCTTTCAGGTATATAGCACCCCTTCACTTACTGCCCACTTTTTAACAGTGTCATCCTCAAAGAAACTGGACAGTTCTATCCTGAGTTGTGTACACTTAAGCACCATTGATTTTAAGAGAAATTATCTGTGCACTGGATTGTCCCCAGTTATGCGTCGGAGACGAAAGGAGAAAGAAAAGTGGTGTATTATTTTTCTTAGGTGACTCAGACATTATCAAAGCAATCTGTCTAACCTTCAAACTTTTATGGCAATTTTTAATTTGTTGGTTTTTCCATCTGTGTTTAATTGGTGTATGTCACCTTGGCAGCCTGTGTTTGGCTGAAATGCAGGGTTTACTTGGAAATGCAGAATGTAAAATGAAATAAAACCAACAAAAGCGAGGCGAATGCAGGGCATCTTCTTTAACATATATAATAATAATGATAATGATAATAATAATTTATTATTTATACCCCGCCCATCTGGCTGGGTTTCCCTAGCCACTCTGGGTGGCTTCCAACAGAAATATTAAAATACACTAATTTCTTAAAGATTAAAAGCTTCCCTAAACAGGGCTGCCTTCAGATGTCCTCTAAAAGTCTGGTAGTTGTTTTTCTTTTTGACATCTGGTGGGAGGGCGTTCCACAGGGCGGGTACCACTACCGAGAAGGCCCTCTGCCTGGTTCCCTGTAACTTGGCTTCTCGCAGCAAGGGAACCGGCAGAAGGCCCTCAGCACTGGACCTCAGTGTCCGGGCAGAATGATGGAGGTGGAGACGCTCCTTCAGGTATACTGGACCGAGGCCACTAACACTCTTGTATTAGTGCTATTAGACTCTCCTTTGAATACTACTATGGCTTTTAGAGGTTGTGAATACTTCAGAGCTTCTATTTTTTCTTTATATGGAAACAAATAAAATCCAAAGGATTACTGAGGGTGTGTGTGTGTGTGTGTACTCTCTCTCTCTCTCTCTCTCTCTCTCTCTCTCTCTCTCTCTTTTCATGTGGTATCTGGTGCCCCTTGATAAGTTGTCTTAATATGTTCACAGAAATATATTTTTAAAAAATGTTTGCATGCTCTGAAGCGTGTTAACTGCAGTATACAGAAAAGGTTTTAACAACTTCACATTTATTCTTCATAGATTTTGCTGTACTTCAGAATAATTCCTCATAATTGTGGTGTGTAGGACCCTTTTTCTCACACACAAAATTCCCACTCATCGTAACGAATGTATCTATAGAAACTAATTACTAATTGAGTTTGCCGTGACTCTTCCCTGTCATACAGCAAGCTGTGTTATAATTACATAAGTGGAAATGTGATGCCTTAAAGGTGATCCATAGCTTCCTAGCTCTGCTAGTATGTGGGCATGAATCATAAAATTATAGAAATTAGAAATTGTTCCTTTTGTTGCCCCCTCAGGCATACTTCCCTAGGAGGGTATTGCACAGACTGCTGTTAAAAAGTGAACCTAAGCAATGTAAGGTGGCTAATTTGAGATGTGTAAAATATCAGGAGTTGGGTATAAAAGAGAAATAAGCAATTTCTCATACCTTTTGAAATCATTCACATTATTAGAGGTGTGGAAGAGTAATGGAATTTCAGTGGTGCAAGAAATGCACTAGGAATTGCACCAAAAGGCCTTTATTTCTTAATACTGTATTGTCTTTGAGAACATAAGAACTCTTCTGAATCTAGCTTAAAGACCTATCTAGTCCAACATCCTACATCACAAGGTGGTCAACCAGTTTTCATTCATTCTTTCCAGCATTTAAACCCTGAGCACCACTAAGGAATGCTTACAACAGTTAAATGCGGTGCTTTTTTTCTGGGGGCATGCAGGGGTACGCATACCCATAAACATTTTGTGAATCTAACGGAAGAAGAAACTAATTTTTTTAATTAAAAAAAATAGTTTCTTCTCTAGCATGGTGAATCGTCCGTTCCGTTGCTACCCCTGATGGCGGCCTCATTTCCTGTCACGGTGTTTCCTGAGTCTCAGACCATACCCGTCAACTCCTGGACTGAAAAATGCGGGATCAGCAGCGGCGCGGCACCGGAAGTCGCTTCTACGCATGTTCAGACATGCGTAGAAGCAACTTTCGGTGCTGGCGCTGCCCAATTTCTGGTGCCCAGACATGGGCAGAGTGGCACTGGAAGTCGCTTCTACACATGCCTGGATGCGTAGAAGCAACTTTCGGTGCCACTCTGCCCGATTTTTGAAATTCTGGGGGAATTACGGGATATTTCACCATTCGGGACAACAGCAGGAAACGGCTTTAAAAACGGGGGTTTCCCGCGAAAAACGGGAGACTTGGCAGGTATGTCTCAGACGGAAGCGAGCGTTTAATGTGTGAAGTAGGAGTTGGAATCTAGCACGGTGATTGGTCAGTTTCATTGTTACCACTTCTGATGGTGGCTTCATTTCCTTTCCCGGTGTAATGCATGGTCTTTGTACTTTTGCCCATTTACTGTATTTCCTTTTCCCGATTTGAACTATAAAATGGTGGTTTTTCTTGAGTCAAAATGAGAGTACCCCTAAACATATTTTTTGGGGGGGGGGAGCACTGGTTAAAGGTCACAATTTCTTAAAACAATGTTTTGAAGCATCCTGTGAAAGAGAGCCATGGCCAGCAAACAAAACCAAGATCATAACAAAAACCTGCCAGTATAGTAAGTAACCAGCTAAGAACAGCTTCTTTACAGTGCAGTAATCTGGATGAGGCCCCTGAGAGAAGCCTCTCTCTTGTCATACCCAACCGTGCTTCTGCAACAGTTGTGCTTTGACAAATAGAAAACAGTTAAGGGATTGGGGATAAACCATGAGGTGGCATGCCCCCCCCCTCTTCCAGACCCTCTCTTCTCCAGTTTTAATCATGATTAAGGCCCAGATTGTTTTGTACCAATTTTAATTATGGTTAATAGCAACGCTAGCAGAGGTATACTGGTTAAATAGCTACGGAAACCCGTTGAAAAGTTCTCAGTCGAGGTTAACATCAAACTCAGGGCCCATGTAGTAGACTGAGACATCCACCTTGGGTTGCAGAATGCCAGAGGGCAGCACCCCCATGTAGTGGCTGCAGTGGCTTTTGACAAAATCTCATGAGATCTTGTGGCAGCTTGTGAGATCTCGCTGGAAGCCGCCGCAGTCAGCGGCAGCCATAGTAAGCAATGCTCCAGTGGGGCAGGGAAGAGGCAGCAGCTTCCCTGATCAAACAGGTTAAGAATAGACAGCTGGCACCAAAGAAAGCCTTAACAATATGTAAACCCCGTGAAGGAAGAATAGGCAATGTGCATGGAAGACAAAAAGTGGGGGTGGGAGAGTGTGTGTAATTCTGTGGTAATAAAGGATTGGTATTTCTTACTGTTACCATTATTTATTAAATTTATATACCACCTTTCATCTAAAGGGAAGTTCAAAGCATAAAAATACAAAATGAAAACACAAAATACTTCTCATCATAACCACAGAAACCTTGATTTAACCTTCATTACAGAGATAAGTTGCAAGGAAGCATATGCTCTTTCTTACACAGCATTTATGGAACAGGTCAAATATTTAATGCCACTTCTCAGATATTCCCATTACCAGCCAACACTGCCAATAGTTTGGGGTGATGGGAATCGTAGTTCGGTAACATCTGGAAGGCAACAGGTTCCCTGTCCCTGCTTCAACTGTCAGAGGAAAGCACCGGGCCGTGGTGCGTGAGCAACCTCTGTGATCACATTTCCAGTGTAACATTTGAACATGAATTACATTCACAATGAAATGCAGGAACTGCCTGTAACCGTATCTGGTGCCCAGGCAGCAGAGATTTGCAATAACTCACCCGTGCATCTGTTTTCAGTGCTTCCTTAATGTCCAAAGCCACTCTTAGCCGTCAGTGAAGTTGTCTGCTATATAATACGGCCGAGACTGACCTCTGGGCAACACTGTAGATGTTGTGCTCATACCTGCAGTTGGGAAACTATCAAATTCTGCACATTGAGGGAAGCATAACAACTGAAAACTGAACCGGGAAACACAGCAAGGACATAAACCTCAAGTGCCATCCATTGCAACATCTTATCTCCTCTCAAATTACTAATTTTGTTTCCCTTTTTAGATAGCCCCTTTTCTTTCTTTTTGTAAGTGTTCTGTTCCCAGCACTAACACTCCAGCTTATCCTTACTGCCCCCATTTGTATTTCAAGGGCAAGCATGTATCTGTGGCCCCAGCTTCCAGCATAAACCCAACTCATACAACTCACACTCACAGCTCACTTTGGCCTATTCATCCTAGGATAGTGTGGCATTCCGCCAGGTGAAGTGGGAAAAGGCCAACCCATTGGTTTCTATGGCAACCTTTTGGGACTTGTAAATCCTGAAGGAGCATCTCCATCCCCATAGTTCAGCCCGGACACTGAGGTCCTGCTCTAAGGGCCTTCTTGAAGTGACACCCGCCTTGTGGAAGCCCTCCCATCAGATGTCAAACAGATAAACAACTACCGTATTTTCCGTTCCATAAGGTGCACTTTTTCCTCCTAAAAAGTAAGAGGAAATGCCTGTGCATCTTATGGAGTGAATGTGTGGTCCCTGGAGCCGAATTGCCCAGGGGCGAAAGGCAGATCATGCTTTTTTTTTTTTTTAGAAAGAGTTAATGGCTACCAAGAGGGAAAGAGAGCATTGAAAGGAACCCGCTCAGCAGCTGATTGCAAGAGATCGGGGACAGAGATAAGGGAGCTAGCTCCCTTCCTGGCCCGGCTAGGCCTCAGTTGTTGTCTGCAGAGGGAGACCTGTGACTGGCTGATTAAATTATCTGTCTGGAAACTGTAGAAATGGGTCCCTTTCCTTTCCTAGAGAAGCTGCAGAACTGTGAGTTGAACGCCATAAAAATAGGATTTTTCCCTTTGCAAGGAAACTCAACAACTTTGAGCTGATCCTAAAAAATGGAGCTTTCCCCCTTTGCAAAAAAGATGCACAACTGTGAGCTGACCCCCCCAGGGGCTTTTCCCATTTGCAAAAAAAGCTGCACAACTTTGAACTGATCCTTAAAAAATGGAGCTTTCCCCCTTTGCAAAAGAAGCTTCCTCAAATATTTAATTGGGGGGGGGGGAAAGGCACCTAGGCCTCTAGGAGTTGGCTGCTATGCCTAGGACAATTCTGGAAAGCAAAAAAAAAAATTCTTGTTTTCCTCCTCTAAAAACCTGGTGCGTCCTATGGAGCGAAAAATACGGTACATGACTTTTAGAAGACATCTGAAGGCAACCCTGTATAGATAAGTTTTTAATGTTTTTTTGTTGTGGCTTTATATTTTGCTGGAAGCCTCATAGAGTGGCTGGGGCAACCCAGTCAGATGTGGGGGGCATATAAATAATAAATGTATCATAATCACCACCATCATCATCAAACACAGTAATTAGCTGGCCAGCCAAGACTGTTATGTTTGGAAGGGACCCACTGGCCTCCCAAACCTATAACATGGTTATCTTTGTTTCTTTGGAAATCCTCAGCAAACCAGGTTGGGCCTTCCTGGATCCCTTGCTTAAAGTGATAAAGGTTCATTCAGAGTCAAGGCACTTGCTGCAAGTTAACATTTATGGTGAGGGAACCCACAACTTTGTCCCTAGGGAAGTATGATGAAAAAATTAGATCAGCTGTTTTCATGATTCATATCGCAACAAAAATAATTTTACAAGGGAACTGTTGGATGCTCAGCAAACGCTACAAGCACCTTTTACACCAGTTGACACAGGCCTGCAAACAATAGTGGGGCACCAATTGTGTTAAGCCACCCTATATGGTAGGCCAAAATAGGAACAGAGGATGATTCAGAGGTGTTATTTAGCAAACGCTGAACAAGTGGCATTAGTTGCCAAATGGCCAAAGAAGCAATGTTTAGTGCCCCAATTAGCAGAGGGGGTATAAACTCCTTACAGGCTTATGATACCTCGAGTTATTTTGAACCTTTAGATGCTTTTGATTGTTAGACTATATTAGCATATCTAAATATTTTTGAATTGATTTTAATAGCAGATTTGATGAAGAAGAAAAAGGAAACAAAAAATGAAGGATGGGGGACAACAACAGCATCAGCTCACATTAAGAATACAATAACCATCAGTACATCCACCTTAAATTAAACATGCAAGTCGATGTAAGTCATCTAAATGTCGAGATAGGCATTCACACAAGATTGACATTTGTGGGAAATATGTTCACTTGTAAAGGTAAAGGTAAAGAGACCCCTGACCATTAGGTCCAGTCACGACCGACTCTGGGTTTGCGGCGCTCATCTCATGTTATTGGCCGAGGGAGCCACTTGTTCACTTGTAAGCAGATCTAAATATTGTCTTCCAGAGTCTTCCAAAAGACATTTCAAGAAGCAATATGGGGGAAGAGGTATCTGGAAATAGCAAAACCTGAGTCACTGTGGTGCAGATAGCAGAATATATTGTAACTGAGAGATTTCTTTGGTGTCTTCTGCCATAGGGGTGCAGACTGTAAAAGTGAAGTGTCCTCATTTCTTTGTAGTGATTTCTTTACGGACCTGGTGAGGTACCACTACCTATGCGCAACTGCAAGTAGTACAACATTTACAGCATCCTGTCATACCAGGAGAACAACACATACCAAAATAAACATTCCGGATGAGAAAGAGCAACAACCAAAGAAATGTTCCCTAGCTGATGATTCTGAGGAGGGTGATATAGGTGGAAACCGCATATTCAAGAAGCCTTGACAAACTGGAAGTTCATGAGACCATGTAAAAGGCACGTATTGCAATGCTTTACAGTGTTGTATTGGGCCCTAGGATGCTGTCTGGCACCCTAGATCAGTGGTTCCCAATTGGTGGTCCACATACCTGACAACTGTCTGGGACATTCTCTTTTTGGCGAGAGCACAGGTCATGGAAGACATGCATCATGGTACATGTTGGAGAGTATGATAGCACCATTCACAAATCAAAAACTACTACAGAGATATCAACATTTTCAAAAGTAGGGAGTTCATGGCTTGGCTTTTGTAAAATAGAGGGTCAATCTGCAGTGCTTAGCTAATTGGGTACTACTGCCCTAGATTCAAAAGTCGGGGTGGAATTTCAGGAAGAATAACTACCCTGAAATCCAACGATTGTTACTACCGGTAACTTTCTGGACTCAACACTGCCCATGATTAACCTTGGGTGGGACATTTGGCCAAAGATCAAACTGTAGTATCAATTACTTGTTTCTTTTTCTGGCCCCAGTTGTATGGTGATGTGACAAATTACTGTCATTCATGCTCTCAGCACCAGTGAGCTGGACCCCACTCTCTAGGTGGAGCCAATGTTGTAGCTACCAGAGGGAACAAAGGCTGGATGGCTGATAAACAAGAGCTTTGGGATGCTATTGTTTCTGGGGGGAATGGATGCCCATTTAAAAATAAGTCATAAAGGCTTAAACTGATTTTGTGGTGAAACAGAATTTAGAGACAAATAACCTTTTGATGGATGCTTTTGTTGTGCTAAGTACAAAGCATTAATAGGCATTCAATAGAAGCATCCTTTTAAGCATCCTTTTTATGTGCAGAATATAACCATTTCCAGATGCAAAATAGCAACATGATGGTTCTTAACCAAATTGTTTGTATTCACAATTTACCAAGACAATGTAGTGTAATTGAAATTTATTGTTTTGCTTAATGATTAATGCATATTAGATGGTGTATATTAATAAATTTATTCAAACTCCATATTGTGTAAAAGGTAAATGATAGAAACTATCATTCTGCATTATTTAGTGTCTCCAAAAGCTATGTAATGTCATGATTCATGTCACCAACATTGTCATTACTAGACATAATGTCTTAGCGGTGCTGTACCACCATGTCAAATTGTTTCAAGAACCATTTACATACCCACAGCATTCTTTACAAGTTGGTCATATGAAACTCCTAAAATCACATGGATAGCCTCTTCCATATCCTCCTATTCTTTTCTTCCTAAATTCTAAGTACGTATAGCTATGTTGGCTGAAAACAAAAAGGCACTAAAGTCTTGGAAAGTTTACTTTGCTCCCTGCTAAATTTTATACTACTTTCTATGCCTTAGAAAATGGTATAAAATTTAGCTGAAAAGTAATGGAGATGGTTCTTCATTTATTTTTCCATTATTATCCTCTATTCATCACAACAACCACAGGCAAGGAAAAAAATGCAAATAAAAGTTCCTAATTTCCCCTCTGGTTAGTGATTTCACTTATCAGTTTCAATTGTTAGCTATTTGCAGAGGCAAAATGTTTAGAAAGGAATCTTAGATCTGTGGTGTGGTTTTATAGGCTGCCAATGGTTGGCTGAAGAGCCATAGGGAATAGTGTTCCCATCACCACCACCACTACCATAGGGTAATTTTCATGTCTTCATGTTGACATCAAATATTTTCAAGGTCATGCCAGTGTTATGCTGGGCTCCTCTGCAATGCTGAATCTAAACTGGCACCCCCATTAAAGAACTGGCAGCTATCCCACACAACCTGTGTTTGTCCTTCACATATTCTCTATTCCTGGATTAAGATCTGAAGCATTGTTAAGTTATAACTTTGGCACTGGTTAAATCTAACAGAGCAATACTATGCATGTTTGTTCAGAATCAAGTCATGTTGGATTCTGTTGAGTTTACCGTATTTCCAGGTAAAAGTGTGAATACAGTTTGTAGAATGGCTACAACTGAAATATATTTTGCCCATTTTATTTGGGAGCAACCCTAACTGAACACATGGGGTCTTATTTTTGATTAACTTGCATAGAATTTAACTGGATTATTTGATTATTTTTTAATGGGAGAAATAAATCCCCAAGATGACAGATTAAAAGCACAATCATATGCCCCTCCACTCCAGCCCAAATATGAGGCTTACTCCCCAAAAGGGTGTTAAAAGGCCAGTCCTGTGAATGTTTAATCAAAAGGAAGTCAATTGGGTTAAATACGAAAGAAAGCTTATGAAATGCATGGAGTTAACTACAGTGGTACCTTCATTCTCAAATGCCTTGATTCTTGAATGCCAAAAACCTGGAAGTAAGTGTTCCGGTTTTCAAACGTTTTTTGGAAGCCGAATGTCTAATGTGGCTGTCAGTTATTGTTTCCGGGGCACTTGCACCAATCAGAAGCTGCACCTTGGTTTTCGAACATTTCAGAAGTCAAAAGGACTTCCAGAATGGATTAAGTTTGGCGCTTTTGTTTTTGCTATTTAATTTGTGTATTTGAGGTTTTTTCGGTTAATTTGTTTTTGTGACTGTGTGGAACCCCGTTCAGCTACTGATTGATTGATTGTGTGACTGTGGAAATGGATAAAAGCCCCCCATCCAAATAATGACTATCATCAGTGCAGGTAAGAAAATAATAATAATTTTAATTTTTATCATCTACAATACTGTCTTTATTTTATAGCACAGTACATTGATTATTGCTTTCATTTTATGGATCAATGGTCTCATTATATAGTAAATTCCTATTAAATTGCTGTTTTAGGGGTGTTTTTTTAAAGTCTGGAATAGATTAATCCATTTTGCATTACTTTCTATGGTAAAGCACGCCTTGGTTTCGGAATGCTTTGGTTTTGGAACAGACTTCTGGAACGGATTAAGTTTGAGAACCAAGGTACCACTGTACTGGTCTTTTGTGCAGCTGCTATTTAAAATAGAATGGGTTTATCGGAATATGTTTTACTTTGGCTACTTCCGGATTTGTGTAATCTGGTATCTGGTACCTATCCTGAGCCATAGAAATGGTGCAGATGATAGAAGTAATGTTGTTAAACACTGCTGCTGCTCATTGGCAAGCAGGGGTATTAAGTTTGGTCAGCTTCAAATCTACCCATCCTTTCTCATGGAAGCTCCCTGCATTATTTTGAGTCTTCAGTTCATGGAGACCTGTAAAGAAGGGCATGTACAGAGGTTGTTTAGCATGTCATCTTGCCAGCAAAGGAAACCCTTTAGTACAAAGTTAAAATGTTACTCAGAGGTTTTTTAAGGATTGGCTGGGATACAAGGCACATCAGTCCCTGGGAGAGAAAAGC
This sequence comes from Zootoca vivipara, assembly GCF_963506605.1. Classification (NCBI taxonomy): domain Eukaryota; kingdom Metazoa; phylum Chordata; class Lepidosauria; order Squamata; family Lacertidae; genus Zootoca; species Zootoca vivipara. The sequence continues at coordinate 35,108,730 of NC_083279.1, forward strand.
TTCTCTCTCCTGCCATTTCCATATACAGAGGTTAATACATAAAGTCATGTGTGATATGTCACAATGTTACATTAGATTATTCTGCAATGCCGAACCTGACCTGACTCCATTTGCAAAGCACCGACAGCTACCAGGCAAACTTATGTGTGTGTTCCTAAAAACTGGAAAAACCTCTGTACTCCAGAAATTGCAGATGAACACTTTCCAAAGGCCTTTGTCTTGTTCTACCGTACATAATTTCTCCAGTGAAAAATTCAACATAAAACTTTTGACCTCCTATGAAAGGATGTTAAAAGTGGCTGCACAGAACAACACTGTTTGTTTTCAGTTTGACGAGCTTCTGCTCTCATTAGGCTGCATGCAAAGCAGCCAACCAACAGCTATGGGAAGTGTATGGGCAGCCATAGATAATTGCTTTGGGGCAGGCCAGTATAACAAACTTCTGATAACGTAGTCACCTGCATTGTGAGAGCTTTCTTTTTCTCCCCTTTGAACAAGTGCAGAACACTTTGTGACTAATTCATAGCTCTGACTTCTTGTCAATGGAATAAATCTATGAAGGAACACAGCATTTGTATGAAGATGACGGATTTATTGATAATATTATTCTGCTTAGGCAAAGGCAACTGCAAAGACACTCAGAAGCACTTTTGCACCACGTTATTCCCATAATGTTTGTAGCTAACAAGGATGGATGGCTTAAAGAAGAAAAAAAGTAAGGGAGCTTTTACCAGATCATTCCAGTTTTGCAGCCCATTTGTTTATTAAAACTATTTCTTCTTCTGCAACATTGTAATATTTTCCACAACACACTGCTTTTCCAAAGTGCTGTCCAAACTTCCTCTGGATTAACTGATACAATTTATTTTTCCCCATCAGAGTGTACTTCTGATATGTTTGGTGCTTGAACAAGAAGGGATTTGTATTGCATTCCTGTAGTCTCCTGTTAACCTGATTTATCATACAATAAAGTACAATGTCACATAGCGGTCCCTATGTTAAGGATTCGAGTTTCCAATAAGGTCCCATCATGCATTGTGATTGTCCTCTTTCTATTATGGTTTATTCACTTTTTATATGCTTCTTCAGTACAATTATGTACTTGTGTGTGCTTGCATTTACACTCCTGCTTGTGGGCAAGTTTGCCCAGCAACACTGCTATAATAGGCTGGAAGCCAAGCAACTACTCCGTTCTGATTGGTGCCTGGTGGCTGCCATATTTTATCTAACACACCTACTGGCCTCTTGGCTCCCAGCCCATTACAGTGCCATTGCTGGGAAGCTCACACTCAGTCATATAGATGAGTCTGGTGGCTAAAGTAGCAATGTAGTTGCTGAGGTCCAAGTGGCTCTGGGGGTCCGAGTGGTGCTAGAAAGGGGTTTGCAAATATCCCAGTGTGTCAGCTGCTGACACCAGGCCTGGCAGAGCCAGTTCATACACAAAACAGTGGCATGGTTGCTGCTTTAAACACAAGTCTCCCATTTTGCAAGTAGTGTGAAGTTGCAATGCTGCAAATGCAACTCCTCACGGTTTGAGGCAGCTCGAAATTCCCTTGACTACCTCAGAAGCCACAAAAAAATGGTTTGCAGCTATGAGCTGTTTCAACATACAGTGGTACCTCAGTTTAAGTACACAATTGGTTCCGGAAGTCTGTACTTAACCTGAAGCGTACTTAACCTGAAGCGAACTTTCCCATTGAAAGTAATGGAAAGTGGATTAATCCGTTCCAGACGGTCCGCGGCATACTTAAACTGAAGCGTACTTAACCTGAAGCGAACTTTCCCATTGAAAATAATGGAAAGTGGATTAATCCGTTCCAGATGGGTCCATGGAGTACTTAAACTGAAAGTACTCAAACCGAAGCGAACATTCCCATTGAAAGTAATGGAAAGTGGATTAATCCGTTCTAGACGGGTCCGTGGAGTACTCAACCTGAAGCGTACTTAACCCGAAGTATGAGTGTAATTGGTTCCGGAAGTCCGTACTTAACCTGAAGCGTACTTAACCTGAAGCGAACTTTCCCATTGAAAGTAATGTAAGTGGATTAATCCATTCCAGACGGGTCCGCAGAGTACTTAAACTGAAAGTACTCAAACCGAAGCGTACTTAAACTGAGGTATGATTGTAGTGGCACTTAACAAATGGACCCAAGGGGCCAATCTCAGTGGCTATTGGCAAACATCGCTTGAGTACAGTTAGGCCTCTGTCTTGAAACACCTTCACATAGGTTGGCTGCATTGTATAATAACCATATGACCCATGCTTCCCAGAGAGTTTTTGCCTCATTTCCTGCCATGTATTTCAAATGGTGTGCAGGGGGAGCATATTCCAATGTTGCAAGACCCACGTGGAGACCTCCCCATATTGAAGTGATTTTTCTTTGGCAGCCTTGATACGAATGGAACATTTAAATGGGCCTGATATTTTCTGGAATAAAAATTATGGACATAAGTGCAGTGTTCTAGCACTTGATAATTTCCAACTGTGATCTTTAGCGACTAACTAGTTGCGATCCTCTAATTTTGGTCAGCTTATGAAAGACCAGTGGGTAACACTAATAAATTTGCATGCATGTGTCACAGTTCCCCTCTTCCTTCGCTCCCACCAAACATGGCAATTGACTATAGAACCGGTGGTGGTGCAGGCAACATTCCCAGATGAGTCCTGTTAGGAAATACTTCCTAAGAGACAAGACGTCAACAAGGGCAAGCAGACTGAGGGGATTGTGAAATCTTTGCCCTTGAAAGAAAGATTAGACAGGAATGCTGTCAGGAATGCTTCATATGTCTTAAGAAAAGACATTGGACTAAATGAGTTTTAGGCTCTCTTGGATTTCTGACTTTGTTAACTTTCTTTTACAACTCTGAGGATTCTTTGAAATAAAATTAAAAAGAAAGGGACCCATTGATTTTGAGTAGGTGTTGGGTGGAACTAAGCCAAGCACGTATCTGTTTATTATTATCATTAATGATGTTGGTGGTTCTTTGTTAATGTAAGGTTTTTTTTAAAAAAAAGTGTTGTGAATGTTAAAAAGCAAAGAAGAGAGTTGAGAAAGGTAGTTTATTAAAATGAAGCTGTGAATGCAAGTCTCCCACACAAATCCATTTATGAGCAATAACAATTACCATGTTAGATTTTCCCCCAAATTTGAGTTGGATGACTTGATTGGAACTATAATTGTCACCCTCCTTCTTAGTTCCTTCACTTTCATAAAAATTGCACCTAGATTTCAGTTCTAAAATGGCTGTTTTAGATGCACCTCTGAGGATGTTTTAACAACTAGATCAAATCTTTAATCACAAGGGGAGCATCTAAAGGAAATGAACCTGAGGAAATGCATGTACCTGTGAGATTTGAACAGGCATAGTGGATAAAAATGTTGGATTTGGACCAGAGAGACTTGAAGTCAAGTCAACCACAACTACACATGCATAGCCTGTAGTTAGTGGCATCCTAGGTTTTTTCTGCCAACAAAGGTCCGTATAGTTAAAGCTATGGTTTTCCCAGTAGTGATGTATGGAAGTGAGAGCTGGACCATAAAGAAGGCTGATCGCCGAAGAATTGATGCTTTTGAATTATGGTGCTGGAGGAGACTCTTGAGAGTCCATGCAAGAAGATTGAACCTATCCATTCTTAAGGAAATCAGCCCTGAGTGCTCACTGGAAGGACAGATCCTGAAGCTGAGGCTCCAATACTTTCGCCACCTCATGAGAAGAGAAGACTCCCTGGAAAAGACCCTGATGTTGGGAAAGATGGAGGGCACAAGGAGAAGGGGACGACAGAGGACGAGATGGTTGGACAGTGTACTCGAAGCTACCAACATGAGTCTGACCAAACTGCGGGAGGCAGTGCAAGACAGGAGTGCCTGGCGTGCTATGGTCCATGGGGTCACGAAGAGTCGGACACGACTAAACGACTAAACAACAACAGGTTTTTCTGCAGCCTCCCTTTCAGTTCTAGGGTACTTTGTGACCATGGACCACAGCCCTCCCTGTCCCCTCTTTTCCCAGTGACTTTCATCAGTCAGTCCTCTAAACCAGCAATATTCACTATGACTTGGATCCTAAGATTAGAATTCAGAAATTTGTGGAAGTAAAGTTTCCATTCCCTCCTTCTACCTGAAACTTCAGAAAAACCAGGGAAAAGGTCGGAAGACCTCCATGCTGAACAATGTGGAATGGTATCTCTGAAGGGAGGCTTATGGAGGAGGAGGGGCAGGGAAACATTCCTTCCAGAAACTTGGATCCTTACATAAGTTGACATGTCATGTTCCAAGCCTCCACACTCCATTCCACATGGTTCAGTAAAGGCCCCTGACCCTCCAGAGAGGCGTTTGGTGGGATGGAGGTGACTCATTGTTATCTTAGGATAAGCATATATACTCCAGAAGGGTGCAGAAAAATCACATTTCCCCCTAACAGTTTCTCTTTGAAGGTTTTCTAGAAACACCTATCTATTCCAATTTCCCAAGATTTAAAAATAGAGTTTTTAAACAGTGCTTTAAAAGGGGGGGGCGGAATTTGGAGGGAGGGAATGATGTACACAAGAAGTATAATTTCCCGCTGCCCTCTTAACATCATAGAATTGTAGAGTTGGAAGGTGTCCTGGGGATCATCTAGTCCAACCCCCTTTGATACAGGAATATGCAGTTGCCCCAAACAGGGATCATGCAACCTTGGCATTATCAGCACCATGTTCTAGCCAACTGAGCAATCCGGGGTGACTTATCCTTGTGCCAAATCTCCATGAACTTTTTTTGGGAGAGGGGGAACGTGGAATTTAAGAGTCGGTTAAATCATGTCTTCTGAGAGTTGTTCGAGGGTACCTTCTGAAATATTAAACTCTCTGGGGGTGAGGAATCATATGCTTAGCTCAGGTCTTTCAATCATGGCCTGTGTGGCCATTAATGAATACTATTGTATTGCCCTTTAAATACATATAAGCTTATGAACGGTGGAAAATCAGTAATAATAACACTCTGCAAGAGTGACTTTGTCTGGTTATGTAGAGCTGATTGCATAAGACAGAATTTATACATATCTAAGAAGGTTGGAATCATGGGGCTTATTTAGCGTAGCACACTTCAAATCACCCCTAGAATGAAAGTGATTCCATCATTTTCTGCTACCTCGGGTTTTTTAATCAAGGGTTTCCTGAAATTTTGTTTTATCTGTCTCTATTACTTAATAAAACAGGGACGTTAAAAATGAGATACTTAAAATGTGATCACAGCACATGTTTCTTTCTTGTTTCTAGACTCTCCTGCCTACGAGAATCTCGCTTTGAAAGAAATCTCTAGTGGTTGGTCGGCTGTTAGTCTGGCAAAAGGGCATTGGTGCAGTATTTACTTTAATGTATATATTAGAAACATAAGGTTGGGAAAGATAATAGGAGATTAGGCTATTCCCATGCGTCTCCTAGACAGCCATCTTTTTGAAGTCCTCCCTAATGTGCCTGCTAATTTAACCATATAGGTACTGAGTCTTTCAAAAATAACAAGCCCTGACAGGTTTGCCTTCAGACATTATTGGCTGCCTCTGTGTTATGTCATGACAATTTGTTATTGGCAGTAAGTTCACAAGCTGCTGTTTCTTTGCATTCCTCTGTGTCCTTTGGTAAATGCAGTTTGCTGTGCTGTTGCCCCCTTCTCTGCTTATAACTTCCTGTAGCCCATAGCGCACGTTTTCCAGTGATAAGTTAATTCACTTAAAAAAATAAAAAACCCTCTGTGAATGCCATGTACGCGGAGCAATGATCATGTTTCTACTTAAGCACACAAAGAGACGCTTTAAGGTTTTGAAGGATCTAATTTTAAATAATGTGGGTGTCACAGATTCCACCGCTGACACCATATGTTATGGATTCGTGTTGCTGCCAACCATATGTCAAAAGCCCTCACAGGTTTTCAGCCTGGGGGCTGCGATCGGGTATTACTGCCATCACTGGAAGCATTCTTTTAAAGCAGTCATTCTAGAAGCCTGGAATAAACACGGGCTTGGTTCATACATTTGCCAGGGCAGCTCACCCCCATGCTGCCTCATATTATCTGAATAACTGCATCACACGGGACAGGGCAATCCCATCAGAGGTTTCTGCTTCAGCACGGTCTTTTTCTGGAAGGCAACCCCACCGATGTCCAAATAACTTAAACTACCTTCATGTGTGGAGAGCAATTGCAGGGAGAACAGGGCTATGGGGCTCTGCCTCTGCTCCTGCTTCTACATTTGCATGAGGGCCTTCTCGGTAGTGGCGCCCACCTTGTGGAACGCCCTCCCATCAGATGTCAACAACTATCTGACTTTTAGAAGACATCTGAAGGCAGCCCTGTTTCGGGAGATTTTTTTAATGTTTGATGTTTTATTGTGCTTTTATTTCTGTTGGGAGCCACCCAGAGTGGCTGGGGAAACCCAGCCAGATGAGCGGGGTACAAATAAATAAATAAATGATGATGATGATGATGATTGCACCCCAAAATTGTTTAATAGATGAAAGCTTGTGCACCTGGGCTTCTCCTTGCAGATGTTCAGACCTTAGTATGCACAGCATGTGTTCTACCACTGATCTATGACAACAGCATTCCTATCCTCCTAGATTGTTGTGTGTTCAAGCTCTAAGAACATGTAATCCTATTCATATGACCCTCCAGTGGGCAGAATCAGCACAAGACCAAGAACTGTGCCCCCTTTTTAAATTTTCCTTGCTTGCTTCTATCAGGGCAGCTAACCTTTTTTTTTCTTTTTTCTTTTTCTTTTTTGGCCTGGGAGCCACATTCACCTTTAGCCAACTTTCCTAGGGCAGCATGCCAGCAGTTGTGTGGTCAAAAATAGGTGACCACATCCCACATTTTTAACAGGCATGTTGCACATCTGCAAACATCCTCCTCTTCAGCTGATATGTACAGATGACTCAGGAAGAGGTAATTTGCCTCTCCACCCATGTTAGTCCTATGTCTACTGTTAAAATGTTGTTGTTGTTGTTGTTGTTGCTACAGGCAATAGAAATATTACTGGGGAGGGGGTAGATCAGATCCCTGGGCTGCCTGTTAGTCACCCCTGATTTATGTGCATGCAAGGCTAGCTGCTATGAAATGGCAATAGTATTTATATACTGTACGTTGTGTTTTCAAAAGTATCAGATTCTACATGCTAAATCAAACAACAGGTTCCAGTACTGTATTTTTTTTGCTGGGGGGGGGGGAGTTGTGTGCTTTAAATGTGTGTTGGATGTACTTTAAATGTATGGTGTGGATCTACCCGGAGTAATACCATGCAGAGTTCCTGCCATGCAGAGAAAGAAACATTTGAGCTAGAGGGACCATTAGCACCTGAGAGGTGATCAGTGAGAGCATTTCCTTTAAAATACACAGAGCTTAAACAAATTGTCATTAGGGAACTGTGTGATGATCCCACCTGCATGTATATTATTTTGTTCATAAAGCTACAGCCAGGGGGCTGTTCCATGTGGGAGTTTTCATCACACCTAAGGCACATGCTAATATTGATATATGGTTAATATTTGCCTGAGCTGCATATCTGTAAGGTTATGCACACTTATTTGGAAGCAAATTCCACTGAAAGCAACGGGACTTGCCTCCAAGTAAATGTGAATGAAACTCACAGCATTTATTTTATCTCATCTTTCCTTCAAGGAGCTTTAGGTGACATACCCGCTTTTGCATGCTTTGCCGTTTTATCCTCACAACAACCCGGCTGAGAAATAGGGAGCAGTCCAAGGTGACCCAATAAAGTTAATGTATGAGCAGGGATTTGAACCTTAGTCCCCCCCAGGCCTAGCCTGACACTCTAACAACTATGTCATACTAGCTCCTTAAAATTAGTGCTCCCTTCTTTATCCCCCCCAACATTAATCTAAACATGCCTGCCATATATTCGTATTCACTTCTGATCCTAGCAGTGTTTTTGAATTTCTTTGCCTTCCCACATAAATCAACAAATCCCACGTTTAAAGGATGAGGGGTTTTTTTCCCCACTGCGCAGCTAATCTAGAGTGTGTGGTAGCAGAAGAATGTGTCACAGTAATGCAGAGAGCTGTAATGATGTCAACTTGTTATTTACTTTCCAAATCTGAATGACTGAGCAAGGCGAAAGGAGAATCAATCAGCCACAATGTGACCCTGCAGGCGGAAAAAACAGAGCACTCTCGCCAGTAAGAGGTTGGGGGATGGGAGGCACATGTAACCAGGGCAATGTTGCATCATTTACTTGCATTGCTTTTTTGTACTGCTCCCTTTTCCACCCCCTTCGTATTGAATGTTATAGTTCAGTATGAAGCTGTAGGAGCCTAGAGAAAAATAAGGAAAGGGGGGGGGGCTAATTTAATACAAAAGAGCATCAACATCTACTTTAAGGGCTGAATGGCAACTCATATACAGTATAATAAAACCTATTCTGCTGAATCACAATTATGGAGACGGTGCAAGTCCATATTTTAATGTGGTATAATGATTGCATAGAAGCAGTGGTTTTAAATCACTCAGTAAGTATATAGGGAATATAATACGTGTTGTTTCTTGTCTTTATTAGGTGAACTCCCAATTATATATTTAATTTGCAAAAGCATTCATTGTGTTCTGATTTCCATTGCTAGGTGACATTTAAAATGAGACAAAATTGGTGCGGGACTTTGTGGCTCAGCAAAGAGGAAATAACTTTATAAAAAAGGGGGAGGAGGAAACTAGAAATAAATATAAAGAGTGGATCCGTCTGGCAGCTTAAAGGGGAGTCTTGTGCATTACTTCTTTGTAGTTATGTAAATGACGGAAAGTACTGTAGATGCTAAATTTAGTTCTGTTCGTCGAGTTAAAAACCTGGTGAACTGTTCCAGTTCCATTAGCATCATGATCCTTTCCACCCCTCCCCCCATGAACAGATCGCAGTGAAAATAATGTTGACGGGCGGGGGGGGGGGAATTGACAGGGATACAGCCACGAAGCAAACGTAGCCTTTCTTTTCTTTCTACCTTTGGTCCATTTTTTGCTGACTCCAGGGGGTTAACATTTCAGTCGAATGCCGGAGCGGGGGAGGGGCGGGTGTTGCTGTGTGTTTTGTTTTCGGGGGAACAAAACAACCTTTTCAATAATCCCCTCCTAGTGACTAAGGGAGTTACTTCGGGACACACAATCATCCCGGGGGCCGGGGTGGGGGGCTGGCATTGGTTGGGTGTTTGGAAGTAAGTATCGGTGTTCTCTCCGAGGGGAGGTTTGCAAATCACCGACTGAGCAGAAATATAGGCACACAACACACACACACACAAAACATCCATGCGTTAAGATCCAAATGCGGATCTCCCCACCCCCCTCCAGGAGCTGTCTCGAAGGGCTTCCCTCCCCCCCCCGCATGTGTTTGTCTGCTTCTCCTCCGTGTGTGCGTGCCTGGGGAGGAAGACTCTCCTAGGACTTACACCCACACCCACCCACCACTCCAAGCGCCCTACAACTGCTTATGAAGTAGCGAGCGGCGGCAGCACCTTCTGACCGCCATTCCGCACCCAGAAAAAAAAAAAACTTTCCATTGCCCTCACCCCACTCCCTCCCCGGGAACTTCCTCTGGGGCCCTCGCTGCCCGGTTGTGTGTGTGTGTATTGTGTGCGCGCGCGTGTGTGTATATGTGAAGTAGCAGCAGCAGGAGAAACAGGGAGAGCCGGGCGCGCGAGGGCTGCCGGAGCTTTGCCGTCGTCGTCGGCCTGCACGCTTTCGGGACCTTGGCAGAGCCGGAGAGGAGTGCCAGTTCTGCCGCCGCCGCCGCCGCCGCCGCCACCATGGAGTGCAAGTGAGGGAGGAAGTCCGCCCGCCTTATGTGTGCTTTTGCAGAAGTTGAGGCTTCCCCGCTGTTGCTGCCCGGAGCGCGAGCGGGGCCTTCGGCGCGCGCCCACCGAGGTGAGTTGGACGGGGGACGGGGGGGGGACCCTTCTCTCTCTCTCTCTCTCGTGTGTGTGTCTCTCTCTATATATCTATATGTGCACCTCGGCGCCTGTTTGCCATGTTTCCGAGCGTGGCTCCCAACTTCCTCGTGCTTCCACCCCCTCCCCCCACCCCTTTGCAGCATTGTTGCTCGTGGGAGGGTGGTGGTGGTTGTTATTATTGTTATTGTTGTGGTGTGTTTGCGCCTCGTATGGAGGTGCCTGGGTTCTCTCCCCCTCTTTTATTTATTTATTGTTTTTTTCCGCGCTGTGTGTGTGTTTCTTGGCACCCCCTCCCCCCACCCCAGGGTGACTTGGTTGGTTGTGTGTGTGTATGTGTTTGTTTTTTTAAAGTCCCCCAACGGTTTGTTGTTTTCGAAACAGAGGCTCGGGGCTCCGTGCTTTGGACTCCGAATGGATCGATTTGTCGAAAAGTATTGGCTGCGGTGGGGGAGGGGAAGGAGAGAGAGAGAGACGCCCGCTTTTGCTGGTCTCTCGCCTTTATCCTGCTGTGGGGGGGAAAGGGGGTGTCTCAGACGATCTGGGGGTGTTGTTGTGGAGAGGGATGGGCAAAAACTTGGGTGCTGCGTGTGCCTTTTAAGTTGGGTGGGTGGGGGGAGTGGGACGCGAGATCGCCCCACTGTAAAATGGTGTAGATAGGAGTTTGCATAAGCCTCGGCGTGGGGGAAGGGAATCCCATTCATCTCCAGGGCTTGAATCAGCAAGCTGTGGAGTTCATTGCTGTGCGGAGTTGGGGGGGGAGGGGCAGGTTTGATCCAGCAAAGGGGATCTGCTCTCTCCTTTGATTTGGGTAGTAAGTAGTGTCCATAACCTGGATGCTTAGATCAGTAAGGGGGAATATTCAGGATGCATTGTGTTATCAACCAATGCCCTGTTTATGTTTGTGGGTGTTTTAAAGGCAACCTGTTGCATCCAAGGAGTGTTCCCTTTTTTAAAAATAATTGCCCCTGTCTAGCTAATGTTACCAGCACCATTTGCTATGCCCTCCTTTTATCTTGTCTACATACGCACAAACTGTGTTTTATTCTTTTATCTAAGCTGCTGACCTAATATTTTGATTTTAATTGGGTGTGAGGGCAAATTGTTGTTGCAGAGTGGTGCTCAGCTAATGACCCCTTGGCCTACTTAATTACATACTGGGTTCTCAAGACACATAAATGCCTGGCACGCCCCTCCCCCACCTTCTCAAAAGTTTTCTTTAAGATGTACAGCTGCAAGACGTTGCATATGTATGTGTGTGTTGTGTGTATATCCATATCTGTATACATATACAATCCTCTCAAAGAGCATAGCATATTCAAACAAGTGCTTTAGATAGAAGCTGCTCCTACAATATATTTGCTTGTACATTGGTTTTACAAATTCACAAGATAAAGATCCTCCTGCCCTAAAAGCCAATAGGAAAATGGCCAGATGAAAGGTTGTTTTGTTGCCAGATGGTTGTGAGAATAAATACTGAGGGCGAAATAGGATTTGTATGTTGCATTTTTGCTTTATAATGTTCTTAAATGCTACCTATGCTGTTCCAGTAAGAAAAAACAGAAAGCCAGTCATGCATGCAGAACTACTTCTGTGTCAGATTTAATGCCACATCTTTCCTACCTTGACCCATTTATTAGTTAACCTTAAACCAAGTGTTTTCCTACAGCAGAGACAGGTTAATGCATTAAACCTTTCTTGCCACATGACTGCTCAAGGTGGATTTACACCCCCTCCTTTGACCCACACCTAAGGAGACTCTCTAAACCATTTCCCCCCCCAAAATGGAATTCTAATCCATCTTTTTGTGATCCTAAACATAGTGTGTCCCAAGACCATGGCCTCGATTATGCAATACATACAGGAAAATCTGAGGTTGTTAATTTGCTGGTTTTTCCAAAACAGCCAGTGTGCAGGAGGTTTGTTTACATGTTTAGTGAATCCCCGTGGTCTTCTAGCCTCAGCTTCTTGCTACGTAGCTATTTTGGGTCACTACTAGAGCTTTGTGTGAATGGCTTGATCAAATGCTACTCATTTACCCAAGCTGCTGCAATGATACTGTTTACAGTCTCGTATCATTTTAACCTTGGGTATGTCTGAATGATTATCTGTGGCTGAAGAGAGCTTGTTTTCATTTGCCACTGCAGAGTATGAAAGCAATACTATGATTCCATAAATATTTTAAATCAAATACGGTAGTACCATATAGCTGTCAGTTTAGCTCATTGCTACCTCCAGTGTATCTCTCAGAAAGCAATCCTTTGCACACTTGCTTGAGAACAAGCTCCATTAAATTCGATGGGACTTATTTCCAAGTACTGTATACATGAATAGAAGTATACTGTGAATCATTTAATAATAATAATAATAATAATAATAATAATAATGTCAAAGATTGTGATCCTCAACTCACTCACACAAACGTTGCTGAACTGTAACTCCCATGATCCTTGACCATTGGTTATCAGACTGGGACTTAGGGGAATTGGAGTTCAGCAATATCTAGAAGACAACAGGATCCCCACCCCTCAACTATAAAAAGTCTTGTTTGCTTGCAAGTAAACAAACATTGTATTGAACTGCACAAAGTTTCAGGGCCTTCCACCGTATGAGAACATATATTGTGCACATGATAATTTGAGTGGAATGGTGAAACAAATTGGATCACTCTTGGAAAGCGAATTTACTTTAATATTGAAAACATATTGGATTTTTCTTAGTGTTAAATTGGTTTTAATAAAAGAACTGTATGGTCCAAGCTAACATCCTTAAGAACACAAGAAGAGCCTGCAGGTTTAGGCCCGGGGCTCATCTAGCTCAGCACCCTTTGAACTTTAAATAAAGGGTGAACTTATTTAAAACAAAAGTTTGCTGTTGCTGCTCTATTCAACTTCAGACCTACTTGTCTTATCTTTGGAGAGTTAAAAAACAACAACAGTGGCAACTGTGGAGAAGTCCCAAGTGCCCAGTTCATAAGAAAAGGATGGGCATATGTACCAGTAGAATGTCATCTCTATGGTGAAAATCCCACAAACATGGCACTGGCAACCATAGTGGCAGCCAATCCAGTTAAATACTGAAGTTGTTAATAAGGGCTGTGTTGGGATTGCAATCCCTTGGTGCCCTCAGAACAAGTTATGTCTGAGACCATAGAGTTCCAAGGCATTCTACACTTGACTGTATAGGCCCTGGATCAGAGAATCATAGAGTTGGAAGGGACCGTGAGGATTGCCTAGTCCAGGCATAGGCAACCTTGGCTCTCCAGATGTTTTGGAACTACAACCCCCCATGATCCCTAGCTAACAGGGCCAGTGGCCCTGTTAGCTAGGGATCATGGGGGGTTGTAGTTCCAAAACATCTGGAGAGCCAAGGTTGCCTATGCCTGGCCTAGTCCATGGGTTGGCAAACTAAGGCCCGGGGGCTGGATCCGGCGCAATCTCCATCTAAATCCGGCTCCCAGACGGTCTGGGAATCAGCGTGTTTTTACATGAGTAGAATGCGTCCTTTTATTTAAAATGCATCTCTGGGTTATTTGTGAGGCATAGGAATTCGTTCATCTTTTTCTCTCCAGAATATAGTCCGGCCCCCCACAAGGTCTGAGGACAGTGGGCTGGCGTCCTGCTGAAAAGGTTTGCTGACCCCTTGGCATTCTCAGCACCATGCTATAACAAACTGAGCTATCCAGGCTGACAAAATCGAAATCCCTCAATGATGTGAGGAAGAGTGGAGGCAAGCTGTGTGCTGGAGGTATAACTTCTGAAGAAGGAAGCCTCAGCTATGCATACCATTTGTTTTTGTTTATGTTTATTTTTTTTAACGTTTATATATATTTCCTGACTGATTCAGAACCCTAGAAAATCAGGTGGCAGGGCTGGTGGAACTGGCACTCTTGCCCTTACATTTCTCTTCTCGTCTGAGGGATCAAGAATGCCTGAATAGGGCTTAGGTTGCTTTGTATAAACTCATTGTAGTTTCTGAGGAAACATTTACATGCTATGCTTGCTTACTGTAATACTGTAAATATATTTGCTTTACATTTTTATAGCATTTGGACCATTACATGTGGATATGTTTGTGGTTTTCCGCTCATTGTATTTGCAGTGCAAGATCACAGAGGGGTTAATCGTGTTCTCAAAGGGTAATGCGGGGGGTTCTGGGGTTCTGCTTTACTTACACCTGAGCTTATACTGTTATTATGGTTGGTATATCTTTGAGAAATGGGCCTGTGTTCCTGAGCTTCTGTTTCCTTCTACAAGTAAACCCCGAAGGCCCAGGACTGCGTAGCTTTGTATGAATTTTTATTTTTAAATCCAGTCGCGATGGTAATTAAGTGCATAATAAATATAACCCGTCTTCTACAATCTGAATCAATTATACAGGATAATGAACTTGGTGTGTTTATTCCCCATCAAGATCTTTCGCTGACTCAAAACTTGTTTATCAATGCCATGGTGGGAGGAATCCGTTATGAACAGGATTTTGTTACCATCTTTTACACCTGTGTAACCTCTAGGATCTCCTGTTTCACTGCACGTTATGTGGCGCTCCCTTGAAAGCGGTTCAGGAACTGCAGTTAATCTAAAATGGCATTGGCCGGCTCTTGACGGAAGGAGAGTTTTTACTTGAGCTTTTGTGTGATAGCAGTTGGCTTCAAGGTCCTTTTCAGAAAGGGGTAAAATAGATCCAGGATAGAACTCTCCTCCCACTAAAATCTGATAAGGAAGCTTTGTTGTGGCCCTGACATTAGCTGTTTTGTATGGTAGGAAATTTTAACAAAATTACGTACCTGTAGTCAGGACAGCAATAATGGCGGCGGGAGTTATTTAAGACAGTAATGATGCTCTGACTATAGGAGAACTGAATAGCTCAGTTGGTGAGAGTCTGGTGCTGATAATGCCAAGGTTGCAGGTTCAATCCCCATATGGGAGAGCTGCATATTCCTGCATTGCAGAGGATTTGACTAAATGATCCTCTACAGTTCTATGATTCTAAGATTAGAAACACAACACAGCCATACTTGCTCTCTAAAGCTGGAACGATATGTTGCTGGGTAACTTCTGTTTGCAAACCACCAGCCACCACTTATTTTTTGCAAAGTGGTATCTGGTGGAGATGATTTGTGGCAGAGACGTGGTGGCAGGAGGAATGTTTTTGCCCACCATCGCTGCCCACTGCTTTTCCCCACTGTAATCTCACCTCCCTGAGGAGTTTTTCTTCCTGCCAGGGTAGTTCTTGTTTGTTGATTTCTTGCCTACCCTTCCCCAGAAGGTCCCAGGACGGGTTACAACAAATAAAAAAAATACTGAAAACGGTGAAAACAAATCACTGTCAAGAGAATAGGGTGGGTCCTAAAGTATATATTTCAACCAGTGGCTTCCAGCCAATGTCTAGAGAGCACTGTCCATTTCAACTCTTTTCTTCACACTTGCATGTACTTCAGATGTAAAAATGTCAGTTATTTTCCACATTACTGTATTTCAATTGCTGTGTTGGCTTCAAGCGATATCTTTCGTTTGACCAATCCACATACCTCTTGAGATTCTGCTACCTTTCTTTTCCAAAACTTGCAGACTCATGTGCCAACCTGAAGTGAACCCCATAAAGCAGGGGTGGGGAACTTGTGGGTCCCCAAATATTGTCGGACTCCCAACTCTCATCAGTCCCAGCCACCATTTGTAGCCCAGAAATATTTGGATGGTCACAGGTTCCTCAACCCTAAGGGTCAACCTACATTTTGTAGCCCATCCTTTCTGGAGTGGCAACTTCTGTCTAGTATTGTTATAAAACATGGAACAAGGCACATTTTTTGCCCACTCATTCCAACTCCCCATCATATTGCCTCACTATTTTTGTGGGAGTGGTGGTAAAAATCCGCATTGGAATTCTGTTGTTGCCAAGACCACTCTCCCTGGGAAAAGAATACATTTTCTGGCATTTTCCCTTGTACTTTTTGGCTGTTCTTAGTTTTCATTACTATTTTAATGTACATTCTGGTTGTGCTCCAGCCTTATTTGAAGTACGGGGGAGCAGAAATCTGCCTCTGACTCTTGTGAGCAGTCTCATATTTTCCATATTTTTTATCATGAGGCAAGATGGAAGTAATTTTGTAAACTATTTTTCAGCTAGTAAATTGAGTGTCTTTCCTTCACTTGCCTATTTTTAGTTAGAAGGAAATAGCTGACCTCCTTACAGTAAGAACCCAATTCCCATGGGTGCAATTTATAGGTTTATATCAAATGGACAACTTGTTTGAACAAGAACAACAACAACAACAACAGTTGTGGTGGAACTACATTTTTTTTCCTTTTAGTAATAATTGCCTGCTCTGCAAAATGTTTTTGTTTTAGTTCTGGAGAGGAATATATGGAAGGGTAAATATTACTATGGGATGTGTATTTATTCTCTCTCTCTCTCTCAGATCTGCTTATTATATAACTGTTAGACGGTATTTGTATACAACAGTGAACACAGTGAAGAATCTTCCTGTATAAATAAAGCTCTTTTGAGGGCCGCTGTAAGTCACCTACTGAATTATGTTACCCTGAAAATGCAAAAAAAAAACCTATATGGCATACTGCAAAGGGAGAATGTTAGACACCTCTGTATTTTAACTAATTCCCCTTAGAATACAGAAATTTTAAGGGGAATGTATAGTATCACAATATATACAGTGGTACCTCGACTTACGAAGACGATCCGTTCCGCGGCCATCTTCGTAAGTCGAGGTTTCCGGATGTCGAAGTGCTGCTACTGCGCATGCACGAAGCGTGATTTCGCGCTTCCGCGCATGCGCCAACTGTACACGCCGCTCTGTGCAGGCGCAGAACGTGCGCACCAACCACGCACAGTGAAAGGACTTCCGGGGGTTGTTGACTTCGGAAGTCGAAACCTTCGGGTGTCGAGGTATGACTGTAGCAGCAAAACCTCATAGTAGTTCCATGCTGTTCACTCAGGAGTAAACCCTACTGGGGTTCAGTTGGGTTTACTTCCAAGCATGCCTGGGATTGTTTCCACTGGTCCTATAACTTTATCTGACTTCTCTAAGAATTATTATTTTTGGAACACTCCTTAATATTTAGTCAAAATAAATGGAATAAAAAGTGTTTCAGTTCACCCCTGGCACATGGCAACATGCATGAACTACCGGTATACAGCACAGAAATTTTGCTGTAGGGAATAGTTTGGGGTAGAGTGTAGTGATCATGTTCATGGAATCATAGAATTGTAGAGTTGGAAGGAACTCTGAGGTTCATCTACCCCAACCCCCTGCAACGCAGGAATCTCAACTAATGGCCACCCAACCTCTGCTTTAAAACATCAAATGAAAGAGGGTCTACAATCTCCCAATCTGTTAAAGTCATCTTGAATCCCAGTGCTGTCTTCTGTGGCATTGGGAAAGGAAAGAAGTGGTGAAAGTCTTGATAAGAAGGTTGCATAAACCAGTTTTATTTCAAATTCATTCCCTATAGCAAACTCCAGGATGGAATTTACCTTTTTTTGCATCACTTGGTTGGTGATGATTTCATCCAGCTGTTCCCCACCACAACCTCAAAATCCCTTTCCTGGTCAGCCACTGCCAGCTCATTCCAAAACGAAGAAGCTGAAATATGTTGCAGACTCTGCCAAGCTCTCTGCTGGAAATCACTTGGTCTTGAAATTGGGGCAGAAATGTTTCCTAGCCATTTAAAACCATTGTGGAGGTTCATTTCCTAATGTCACTGCCCTTAAACCCCAGTAAATAACAACACACTGAGCCATTCTGCACCTTCACTGTCCCTACTGCCTAGAATATAGGGACCATTTTCAAAACAGCAGCAGCAGTAGCAGCAATAATAGATTACCGTAGTTACTCTTTGTTTTATTGTATGCTGATTTGAGTATATTATAGAGAAATGGCTAATAAGCTTAATTCATAAGTACTGGTATTACAACATTTTCACATGTAGTCTTGAATTCTAGGGAAAGTTAACAGAAGTACATGGAAGAAAAGCTTCCTGTGTCTTTCCTGTACAACTACGGTACCTGCACATATCCACCCCATAAACCTCTCTGGAGGTTTAGGAAGATCTCCTTAACAAGGAGTGCCAAAGGACAGCTGAATTACATCCAGTTTTGGGCAGCTTCCTCCCACTGTGTCCCACCTTCCAAGAGATCCTCAAACCCTCTGGAGGCAAAGGCACTCAGTGTTAGAAACTCAGATATATAATCTAATCGCCACAATGGAGTGTCTAGGTGCTTTTCCTGCAATGGGTATTATTATTATTATTATTATTATTATTATTATTATTATTATTATTTCATTTGTATACCACTTTATACTTTAAAGAAAAAAATGTCAAAGCGATTAAAAATCCAATAACACAATCCAGGATAAAACAAATTCAAGCTTCAAGGAAAATGTTTCAGATCCGTCTCGAAAAGGCTTTTTGCTTTCTCCAGTCACCAAGCCGGCATTCATGTGGTTGCAATTTGACCCGTGCCAATCGCAAAACGTACCTGGTGCATTGTTCATTTCTAGCTCTGCAGGCAGCCAAGGGGAAGAAGGGAACTGGAAACACTTCTTCCGCCATTTTAGGCTCTAAGACATTGTCTCCCCATCCCTTTGTGCCCTCCACTATGCTTCTGAAGGCCTACAGTAGATAGGCTGCCTTGTCCCTTTTGAAGTAACTTCAGGTGACCAGCTACACCTGCAGATTTAGTTAGTTTGTCCACCTGTGAACAGTGTTCAAGCCCTGCCATGTACTCTTAACTAGAGTAGACCCAGGCTTTGGGTAGTAAAACAAGTTCTCTGTAGTTCTCTGTTGACACTTGTCATCCTTGGGCAGCTGTGTGCAGTAGCCATTCTGATGTCCCGCTCCAAGACATTTAGGAGAATTAAAAGGTACGCGCACCTCTGCCACCACCAGAAATGCTTACACTCAGAGCCTCACTGAGGTAGGAGAGGGGCTCAGCAGCAGGCTGGTTTCTGAGGGTCCATTTAGGTCTGAAGCTGACCCTTTGAGTAGCAAGAAATATTTTTCAAGGAAGCTAAGCAAACAAGGAGAACAGTGCTGAAAGCATTCCCATTTAGCTATAGCTCCATAGCGTTCATGCTCACTCCTGGAAGCTACAAAACTAAGGCATGCTCCATGTGGTATTATATAGCCCTCTTCCCCAGGTTTTGGCAAGGAACGCTTCTAGGACAATGCAACCACTCATTACCTGGAATGAAAGGCTCTTCCATATTGAAATCTGAGAATGCACCATACACGGTGGCTTGCCTGGCTGTGTCCCAGACTCGACGTTTCCTTGAGGCCCAGGATCCCAAAACATTGTGCTCTGTATGTTGAAGGTAGCCTTTGGTTTTTGGAAAGTTTTGGTGTGCCAGGTCCTTCCATTGGAGCTGCAGACATCTTCTGTTCCAGGAAGTGACCAGGCTAATGTCACCGTGTGTTTTGCTGAGCCAGAAGGTAGAAAAGGGCTGTATGAAAACTTTAGAGAATTCTGCCTTGTATACATAGCTCTGTCCTGATGCATAGCTGAGAGCCCAATAGGAGATGGAGTGTGCTCCTGCTACTTTTGATAAATTAAGACATAATTGTCATCGTAAATGTGCAAACGGCAGCTTAATAACTACCTGACCCGGGCCATTTCTTCTTTGCTTGGTCTCAGTGTTAAGCAACAAATACTTAGGTTTGTGCAGAATTAAATTAATGTATGTAAAATTAACAATTACCCAGTTTACTGTGTGAGACATGGCAGTCCTAATTATGCCAGTGGCCAAAGTAATTGAATCACATTGAGTGATTAGCCAACTGATCTTGATAAACAGACCACTGTACTTTAATCCGCTCATTTAATGGGCATGTTAATTAAAATTTGACATTGATTCCATGGGAAGTGATTTCAAAAGTAAATCTTTAAAAAGTTTTGCAACTACACGTAAGTTCCATTTGCTATCCCCAGGGTATACTACGGTAGCAGTCTAAGCCTGCAAAAGGGTATATCAAATGCTAATTTACGTGGGAGGAAGACCTATTAATGACATATAAAACAGGAAGCAGTATACAGCACAGCACAAAATTTCTGTTATTTTAATTGAAAGGAAAATTAATTTAATTTTGTTTTTGTTTGGGAAGGAAATGAAGCAAATTACAGGGGATTTTTTTTTTACTTATGGACTCCTGTTCCATTTTTGTAATCCAGCCTTATCAGCAGTTCATTAATCCTGCCCCACAGAACATCACTCTGTGGAGTATTACATTGTGTAGTTCGACATAAAAACCCCCAAGTATTTTACAGCTCAGCATTTGGGAAATGAATAATTTTGCACTGTGATGCCACTGATGAAAGAGGGCTATTGTGCTATCTTGATTAGCGCAAGTACAACTCTTACATAAGATTTGTGCTTGGAAAAGCACTGTGATGAGTTTATGCTGATTTTAACACATTCCAGTAGCCTACAGCACATTGATTCACAAAGTCCTGCCAAAAGCAATAAGCTTCATGGTGTACAGTGAAATGTACACAGCGGATTTTGTTTTTGAGGTGAAAACATGGGCCTCGGTTGTTTATTATAAAGATATACTAATTTTATTGCCAGTTTGGCAGCTGCTTTGTACCTTAGTCATTTGTTGGCCTCCTTCCTACTTTCCAGTTGGCTTTGGCTTGATTTTGTTTCAGGGGTGAGATACATGTATGACTGCTATCCGTGCAGTCTTGACTTGCATTAATTCCAGCATTTTAATTGCAAGTATTAATCTACCTACCCGTACCCAAAAAGTCTCCCTAACGTAATTTCAGTGAGTGTTGGCATACTGTGAACAAGAAGTTGGGGGGAAGGGAAGCTGCCCACATTATTGTTATTTGCATTTTCTTTATTTTGACAACCCAAAAGTACAGGCTATCGCATCGTACCATATGCAAAATGAAAAAGAAAGAAGTGGTAACACACCAATATAAACTTCCTAAAGAGTAAGGGGAAATGTCTGTGCGTCTTATGGAGTGAATGCACTGGATGGCAGCAGGATCCCTTGGCTGCCGCTGCAGTTGCAAGCTTGAGGGATGCCTCCGCCGCTGGAGCCATGGCTTCTGTCCGTCGCTCGCTGTAAAGCAAGCAAAGCGAGAGCCGCTTACACGCTCTGCGCGGCTCTTGCTTTTTTCCCATGGCTCCCGTCCATCCCTCCTCCCGGCTCGCTGTAAAGCAAGCAGAGCGAGAGCCTCTTACACACTCACTCCTGGGCTGCTCTTTAGGGTGGGGGGCACACGCCGCTCTGTCGGCAGCCTCCCCTTTCCCCTGAAGCCCCGGGAAGGTTTGGGAGCGGCGGGCAGGTTGTGCGACGTTGCATTGTGCTCCCGGGCTGCTCTCTTTGAGAGAGGTTTTGCCGACGGCCTCCCATTTTCCCTAATGGCTCTGGGAATGTTGACTGGATGATGGCAAGAAGAGACAGCTGCCAGGAGAGGGGAGGAAGAGGATGGAGATGAGGGGGGGCGAGAATCGGGGCGAAGGGAGAGGAGGTAGGTTGCCGCGAGTGGAGAGTCATGGTAAAAGGCAAAGGAGAGGCAGCAGCGAAGGGGAGAAATTGCAGGCGTCACCTGAGGAGTTTGGGCAAAAGGGATGGAGAGGAGGAGGCTGGAAAAGGGGCCTGTGCTGCTTGGGGAGGGGGAGAAAAAAGTGGGGAGAAGGAAAGCCTCCCAAGCCTCTGCGGGAGGAGAGTGATCCCTGCAGAGGCTTAGGATGGAAGCTGCGCCCCGCCAACCATTGTTTTCCTGCTCTAAAACTAGGTGCGTCTTATGGTCAGGTGCGTCTTATGGCGCGGAAAAATACGGTGAATATTGGACATCAAAGTCTGAAACATGAGAAACAAAATCCCACCAGATGATGTAAGGTGTTTTGGATCTTTGTACAAGATTACCTTTAGGTTGTAAACATGTAAGAATTGCACTACAAGTACAAAAAAGGGTGTGTTGCAGGGGAGGTAGATCCATATCTGCATTGGACAGAGACATATGAATATGTCAGACAATTGGTTCATCTAGCTCAGGTGTGGCCAACTCCCAAGAGACTGCGATCTACTCACAGAGTTAAAAACTGGCAGTGATCTACCCCCGTTTTTGGGGGTTCAGGTGAAGGTTGTTGAGCTTTTTTGGGGAAGGAAAGCCCTGGTTTTTGGGTTCAAGGCAAAGTTGTTGAGCTTTTTAGGAAGGAAGAAGGCCCGTTTTTTGGGGGGAGTTCAGGACAAAGTTGTTGAGATTTTTTTGGCAACCCAAAGTTGTTGAGCTTCTTTGGGGGGAGCCAGTGATCTACCGGTAGATCACGATCTACCTGTTGGACATGCCTGATCTAGCCAAATATTATATACACCAGTGGGCAGCAGCTCCTGTGTCTCATCCAAAAGTTTTTCTGTCTACTTGAGATGGCAGGGATTGAATGAAGGACTTATTACACGCTTTATCCCTGAGCCATGGGGCCTGCCATCCAACCTGCGCACTTATTAAAGCAAGGCAATTATGTTATGGGGCTTGCTAATAATTTCATACTACTCCAGAGTTAAAACATCTCTCTCACTGAAGTCAATTTCAATAGCTCCATGTAAAAGAGTGGGAAAGGAACCATATAATCTTAACAAGGTGATTAGTAGGGTGCTAGCTTTCACAACTTGGCAATTATAAAGGCATTTAAATTACTTTCCTATCCACCTTTCTTACCGGAGTACTAAGAGAATTAATTAATGCTTGGGAAGCCTTTTAAGATAAGTGTTGATTAGTGTTGCCTCTTAGTTTAGTAAATGAAAAATGAATGCAAAATAATATATGTAAACAAACACCCATGCCCTTACCCCATGCTTGAGTTTAATTAGCACCATTAATTTTGCCTCTGATTTTAGGCTTTCCGGATGGGGCGTGAGTAACCCTTGTAGAATGCCTCTATGCATTCAGAATAATAAACAAACTTGTAAAAGGCTGTACTATATGTTAGAATGCTCCCTGCATGTAGAATTCCTTGTCTGCAGAAAACTAGTACAAAGCGGATGTTAGAACATAGCTGCCAAGTTCTCCCTTTTTTTAAAGGGAAATTCCCTTATGCTGAATAGGCTTCCTCGCGAGAAAAGGGAAAACTTGGCAGCTATGATGTTAGAATAAAATTCCACATTAGGTCACCTTTCCGAATAAAGAGTGAAACCAGAAGCAGCAGAGGGGGCAAACTATTTGCATGTATTTTATTTGCGCTATTTGTGTGTGTATGTAAACACACAAATACACACACACAGAGCGAGAGAGCTTAGAGTGAATTGGGCTATACAGACATGGGTTTGCAGTTATCTCTGTCCTTTTATAAATCATCATAAAAATTGTGCTTTCAGGTCATATGAATACAGTCATACCTCGTGTTGCATCCGCTGTGGGTTGCTTTTTTTCGTGTTACGAATGCGGCAGACCGAGAAGTGTTTACTTCCGGGTTTCGCCGCGCTCGCGTGGGCAGAAGCGATCTGCGCGCTTTGCTCATGCGCAGAAGAGCTCTATCCCGCTTCCGCGCATGCGCAAAAGCGCCGCTCGGGTTGCAGACTTTTCAGGGTGCGAACGGCACCCCGGAACGGATCGGATCCACAACCCGAGGTAGCACTGTGTGTAATAACAATCATTTTAAAAATTGCCTGGTTCATTTATCACACTAAACCATAGTTAAGCATGATGAGCATGAGCTGCAGCATGTTTCTTCCTCCGTCTCTTCTCCACAGTTGTGGCTTCAAGGAGTTTACGCAAGCCTTTGCTTCTGTTTTTGCTTAGCAGCAGCATGCAATGTCATCCAAACCAACAATCTGTGGTTAATGTTAACGATGGTTTGTTTTAAACACACTTAAACATGCTTAGCAGCTGCTTACACACCAGTTAATGTTTTTTTTATATTACATTTTTATTGACTATGCATATTTTCCTTTAGCACATGTGTTCCACCCATCAGCCAAAGTGCAGTGCATTGTACATACAAATACTGTATACAGGATCCCAAAAGGGAATAACAATGAGAGAGCCATTGAATATGCAAAACCATATTTTAGTAAAAATGGAAACTGACGGGTTTGTAGAGTTCAGAACATTAATTGACTGGTAATTAATAAAGGAAGCCCAGGCTGGACACTTTTGCCTTTCTTCTTAAGGTCTTAATGTCACTTTTTAATTTTACAGTAATGACTTGCTCATGCAAGTTATGTCGTCTTAGTGGTGATTATTATATATAGCTAAAATTTTGGTGGTTTGCCAGCTGTGGTCCTCTCTGGAGAAAATGGATCTGGTTTCAGTTACATATCCTGGTTACCTCCAGACCAAATTTCTGAAATGCTATCTATGTGGAGCCCCCTTTATGAAAGGCAGTTTAGAAACTTGAACTGATACAGAATGCAGCTGCCAGGATGCTTGAGGCCAGGCATTCAAATCACTGTTGCAACAATTCTGTACCAGTTGCAATGGTTAGCTATTTATTTATGGGCTCAATTTAAAGTGCTGTTTTTGGCTTTTCAAATCCTGAATGGTTTGGGACCAGAGCACTAGGGTCACTTTGATCCTTATGAGCCTCCTCTGAGATCAGCATTGAAGGTCTTGCTCTCTGGCCCACTGCTAAGAACCATACCTGGGGCAGGGTCTTTTCAGTGGTGGGCCCACATCTTTGGAATCCCCTCCCCAGAAGGCTTGTATGCCCCTCTCATTGGTGGCCTTTAATTGGATTTTAACATTATTTCCCAGAGCAGCAGGTCTGCTAGATTCTTGCAGCAAAATCAACAAAAAGTCTTTTGGTAGTCCGCGAAATCTTATGTCATAATATATTTTATGGTGTTGCAAGACGGTTGTTCTTTAAAATATTGTTATTTTGCTCAGCTTCTTATTGTTCACTTTATTTGTTTTCATGTTTTAGTTTTTGCTATTTTAATTTTGCTTTTAATGGTTTTGCTTTTAATGTCTTGTTTAATAAACCATATTTATTACTCTTAAATTGGCTTGTGAACGTTTTATCCTCAAAGGCAGGATGTAAATGCATTAAATAAAATAATAAATAGCATTTAAAATACGGTATAAGTAATGGAGCTTCAGTAAGCTAGTATTGTACTTTCCTTAGTAGTTTTATGGATGCTAGTCAAAAATTTTGCTGCAGTTGGACAAGTAAATCATATCTGGGGGAAAATAGGTTCTTTTTTAATATTTCCAGCACAAAGTGCTTTACACGGTTGCTTATTTCATGTAATTTCTTGAGATAATATATCATGTGGTGATTAATTGAAATGGGTTCCTCTCATGTTGGTACATAATAATAATACTAAGATTATTATAACAAACATATTCACAGAAATAAAAATGAATGGCTGTACTAAGATCTTGTTCCCATTTATTCACATAACTTCCGTTTGATCCATTTTGTAGTGGAAATCCCAAAGCTTAATAAATTTTTGATGCAAAGTGTTTTTTTTGGCACAGAAACCAACAGCTATTCAAAAGTTACAAGTTTTGAAACCAAGGTGCTGAGTGATTATCTAATTCTTGTTCAATATTTTTAATGCCCAAGTTTGATTTGAACAAATCTGTATGTCTATGAAAATTATGTTCTCGCCAGAGCTTGAAAAGAGCCATTATTAAAGTGACAATTTTAAATGACTGCTAGTATTGGTGATGCAGATTTGCTCAGAAGCAGGTCCCACCGAGATCGGGGACACTTATTTCCAAGAAAATGCATATGTCGGGTGGGGAACTGGCCCACCTCTTACAGGTCACTTCAGCAGGTTCCTCTTTTGCAGCCACAACTTGAACTCAAGCTGTTTCTATCAAATTAGGAATCTCCCTTTGCAGACATGGCTTGAGTCTGCTATGTGCAAATTTTCCTTCGCATTCCCAGCTTGAATGCAAGGAAAAGACGGATCTACAAAGGAAGAACAAGGAATGTATCTACAGTTGGTGGGAGTTTCTCCACCATTTCTGTATAAAATTACTGGCTTAGAGGCCATCTACATTTCTTTCTTTCTTTTTTACATTTTCCAGTTTAGATAACCCTTTGTCACAGGCAAGGAGAACGTACTCCACATACCTGCCAAGTCCGGGTCGTAAATATCCGGGATCGGCAGCGTGCGCATGACCGGAAGTTGCGTGACGCAACTTCCGGTGGCGCTTCGCCCTTCTATGGGCACCAGAAAATGGCGGCGCCAGCGCCGGAAGTCACTTCCGCGCATGACCGGAAACACGTAAAAGCGACTTTCGGCGCCGGCGTGGCCATTTTCTGATGCCCATAGAAGGGCAAAGCGCCACCGGAAGTCGCGTCACGCAACTTCCGGTCATGCGCGGAAGCGACTTCCGGCGCCGCCATTTTCTGGTGCCCATAGAAGGGCAAGTGGCACCAGAAAAATGGCCGGGTAATTAGGGTTGCTAACAATTGCATTCGCCTCCACTCATAGCTGCCAAGTATCCCGATTTAAGGGACGATACCGGGATTTTTCGCTAAACGGGAGACCGCCGGGAAACGCTAAGAAAAAAGGGGTCTTCCCGGCGGATACGGGATACTTGGCAGCTATGGTACTCCATAGAAGAGAACGTTAGGCTATTCCTGCTGACATTTGTACGCAAGTTTTACAGTCCAAGAATAAGATAAAGCCATGCTAGTTTCATATCTCCATCTCTAAGAACCTGCTTTATGCTGTATCTGTGTTTGGCCATCTTCCTGCTTTAAAATCTTACAGATTAGGTCTTATGTGAACATAACGAGAAATATAAAATAACCCATTCATATGAAAAAGACAGCATGCCTCTAAATTGACCACATTTTCCTGTGCATAACACGCCCCCATGTATAAGATGTCCCCTATTTTGGGGGACTCAAAATTAAGAGAATGGGGGATGATTGCTCCCCATGTATAAGACTACCCCCTTTTTAACATTATTTTTAAAGTAAAACACCCTAGTTTTATACACAAAAAAGTACGGTATTTATTTATTTGACAAAATATGCTGCTTAACTGTAAACAAACCCTCTTAAGTGACTTACAAAGTTCATAAAATGTACGCTAAAATTGTCAGCAACGATCAACATTTAAAAACAAGTTTATAAAAGATCAAAGCGAATAAAACCCACAGTTGAAAGTATACGTTTTAAGCTAAAATCACAGATTAAAATACACTTTGCACGTCTTAAGTAGGCCTGGCTACACAGAAAAGGTTTTAGCAGGGGGCGAGAGGAGTAAAGGAAGGCAGCTGGCTAATGACAATGGGAAGTGGAAACTGCAAATGGAGAGAGAGTGTCACTCAGGTCCTGCCTGCAGGCTTCCCGTTG
This sequence comes from Zootoca vivipara, assembly GCF_963506605.1. Taxonomy (NCBI): domain Eukaryota; kingdom Metazoa; phylum Chordata; class Lepidosauria; order Squamata; family Lacertidae; genus Zootoca; species Zootoca vivipara. The sequence continues at coordinate 35,135,936 of NC_083279.1, forward strand.
GCAATCTGGTCGGCCACTGTGAGAACAGAATGCTGCGCTAGATGGGCCATTGACTTAATCCAGCTCTTCTTACATTCTAACCCGGGGGTTAGAACTCAGTGGGGCTTACTTTTGAATAAGCATGCATAGGATCACACTATTAGGTTACTGTGTTGTGAGACTGTCTTAATAGAGAACAGAGCTATATTTTGCTTAGCAAAGCACCAGTTTGAAGTTGTGGGCTGCCTGCCATTTCAGAGTGTTCATAAATTAGGTTTTGTCCTGTTACTCCGTGGGTACCAAGGCACAAAGTACTGTCAACAGATGGTGGTCTCTGCAGCGAGGACTGCTTCTTTTTTTCCCCCTTTTGAAGTTTGACGCTTTTCAATAACCAGTGTGATAGCATGCAGCTATTTTAAGGGGAAGGAGTGGATATATCAATTAATCTGTTAGATGGTGCTAATTTTGTAAAAATATTTTATTACCAAGGCGCTTGTATTTTGACAACTTGGCACGCCATATGGTCTTAATGTTTAAAATTCTAAATTTCTACCTTTTAGGGAAGGCAGTTTCTGTATCAGTTTGTCTGTCATGAGGCTCCATTGCAGTGCAGAGCATGTTCTAGGGCTCCTGCTCCAAATAAAGATAGTACAACATGATAACGGAAGTTGTTGCAGTTTCCCAAGACGCCGATTGTTTAGTTGGCTTCCTCAATGCTCAATATCCCGGGGGGGGGGGGGGGAGAGAGAGAGAGAAAGATGGAAGGAAGTTTGAATGAGATGTGGTGGGAGCACTTCCTAGCTTACCCCATTGCTCCATAATTGCTGCATCATCTTTACCATTGGTTCATGTGGCGCAAGTTATTGGGTGTCAGTGTGAACTGTAAGTTTGTCCTGGAACGCACCCAGTGCTGTCCTTTGACTGTACAGTGGTACCTCTGGTTACGAACTTAATTCGTTCCGGAGGTCCGTTCTTAAGCTGAAACCGTTCTTACCCTGAGGCACGCTTTTGCTAATGGGGCCTCCCGCTGCACACGCCCCTCCGGCGCGCAATGTCCGTTTGCATCCTGGGGCAGAGTTCGCAGCCAGGAGCAGCTACTTCCGGGTTAGCGGAGCTCGTAACCTGAAGTGTTCGTAAACAGAAGCGTTCGTAACCAGAGGTACCACTGTACATTGGTAGTGCTTGGAAAGCTGATCACCTAACGTTCTCATTGAGATACAAGCAGTAGACTTCTAGGAACCACAAGAGTTTCCTAGATTTTTTTTTTGAAAGTCAGTGTCTTAAATGAATATGACTGTGTGCATTCAGCTTAAAATTGTTCTTTCTTCAGTGTGACTACATTTACAGGGTGATGATTTTAACAGCAGTGTGTGAGTGTGATATGTATTTAAAAGAATAAGAGTCAATTAAGAGTCTAATAAAATGCTGTGAAGCAGGGGTGGCCTTCCAGCTGTTGCCGGACTAGAACACCCATCACCTCTGACCATGGCTGATGGGAGGTTCCCCACCTGCTGTGGGCTGAGGATTTTCTCAGGACAAGTGACTGCTGTTGGAAGTGCTCATAAAATTGTTTTCAAAAGTGTGGGGGTGGGAAGTAAAGGCTTCCTGCTGGTTAAGCAAAGATTTTAACAATAATTCCAGTTGGTATGTTGCTCTTGTAACCTACTGATGAACTGTGCCATAAGGAAATATGGTAAAACTCACATCAAATCGACCATCTAAAATCATATTTTAATATGTATTGTCGTATTGTACTTTTACTATTTTTTGTTGGGAGCTGCCCAGAGTGGCTGGGGCAGCCCAGTCAGATAGGAGGCATATAAACAAATTATGATTATGATTCCACCACCCACCTGACACTTGCTGAAAGGTGCGTTTCACAGCTTGCATTGATGTTGTAGTTTTGTTAGATATAGAAATATTTATAAATCTTGCCCTCACACCTAAGCTCGCTGATTTACTTTGGAATTGCTCTAAGTCAGAGGTCAGTGCAGTGCTACTTGCAACAGATACTAAGGTTGAATGTCTGCCTTCAGCCATGTGGTTATATGACATTCTGCTGCCTTCTGTCTTTTGGGGAAAGTACAAAATAGTCTGTGTGAACAAAACTGCATCCCTCCTACTATGGTTTGGCTAGCATGTCCCATGATGACCTCCGCTATTCACAAGCAAAGGTTATCCGTGGTTCATTGCTATTGTTTGATCCAATTAGCTTTTATTGACTGAGAAGGCTTTAATAGGTTTCATTTATGTACCTTGGGTTTATTGCAGTTTAGTCCTCTAAAATCCCCAGGAGGTTTCCAGAATAACAAAGATGTTATTAATGAGATGTTAAAGGAGTGCAAATTTTAGAATCGCATTAACAGATAGGTAAGTGGGTGTTCAGAGCTTATTATACCTCTCAGTTTTCAGTACTGGCAGTAATGAATTTGGTTGTTCCAAGCGAACAGCAGCATATCCATCTCATGCTGTTCTTTGCATTGGGTGATTTTTGTGTGTGTGCTGATTTATGGGTATGAATGTGTTCTAAACTTCCTAGGTGCGTAGATTTGAGCAAGGATGGGAACTTCTACCGGTACCGGTATATTCCTGGAGAATGTAGAAGGGCAGCTCTTTTCTTCTCCAGACCTTCGGATGGAGGATAGAAATGTTTGAGTGTTTTATGCAAAACAAAACTCCTGCACAGATTGTCACACTCTTTAAAGTCAGCTTCACTTAGCTTTGGCTTAACAACAACAACCCCTATCAGATAAAATTAACAGATGACAAGTCAACCAGGAGTTAATATCTCTCACACACTTAAAAAGTAATGACAACTGCACCCTGATAGCTGATAGCATGAGGGAGGAAACAAGCCTTCCGCAGTTACTGATTGGGGCAGAGCACCTGAGTAGAACTTATATAGCCAGTATATACATTATTAAAAATAAATAAGTAAAATAAGAACAGAATGGTTGTTTTAGGGCTTTATTTTTGAAGCTGGGGCTCTCCAGAGTTTTCGTCGTTCCAGGGTCCTATATGCACATTTACTCCTGAGTGGGCATGTATAGAATTAAAGTAAAAGAGCATATGCACTTGAGTATATGCAGAATGCTTTTCTTTTCTGCCTTAGAACTTTTGGATTGAGAGGTTTGCTGAGGGAGTGACCTTAGCAAGTCTGAGCTTTCCACAAAATGGAAGGAAGGGGAAAGGGGCGGAGGGAGTCTCCTAGAATTGTAGATTTGGAAAGGACCCCAAGGACGATGTAGTCCGTTTCGGGGTCCTAATCCGGCCCCTGTGGCAGTTCAATCCTTAAAAAAGCTCAACATCTATGGTTGGCCCTCACAGCCCTTCGCTTCATCAAATCTGGCCCTCTTTGAAAAAAGTTTGGACACCACTGATCTAGTGCAACCCCCTGCAGTGCAGGAATCTTTTGCCCAATGTGGGGCTCATATCCACAGCCCTGAAATGAAAAGTCTCTAGAAAGAAATCTTTACCACTCCCTTCCCTTTCATTTTGCTTTGGGATGCAGGAAGGAAGGAGAAACTAGCCATGTTGCTGGGCTCATCTCTTCCCACATCAGCCCAAGAACTGACCCCGAATGACCCAGGCGCCCTGTCCTTCTATCCTCTTGAAACTACAGAATTGTGTGCGCGTAAGGAGAGAGTGAATTGCAAGAGAGTAAGGAGCTGGTAGATCAGATCATCCCTGCCACCAACAGAGAAAGAAGTGGATTTCTCTTCCATTCTTCTTATGTCAGGGTGAGGAAGCTTTCAGTCCCCGAGGGCCATATTTTCTTCTGGCAGCTGTCTGCCATGGGTGGGTGGGGCTAGAGGCAAAAGTCAGCAAAGCGGCGAGTACTAATTTTACCTTAGTACTAAGTAGACTAGTTTCTACATGCCTCTCACATATCCCTCGGGGCAAGTGAAAGGCATTATCAGAGCTCAAGGACATATTCCAGCCAGGCAGATGCACTTAAAGTGGTGACAAAGCAGGGCTGGTGAGAGATGTGGCTTAGGAGGACGTGCTTCCTAGGGAGAATTCCAGGAGGGATGCATTTAGCATATCTGTCTGAGGTTCCCTACCCCTGCCCTATGTCTTAAGAGCCACACTTGGGCAACAGGCGGGGATGGGGAGACGAACCTGCTTCAGAGATGCCTAACAGATACCTCACTTGCTTTTCAGCCCAGCTTCTATACGCTTGACTTTCTGTGTCTCCATCCCTTCTTGGGATGGAGGGCTGCAACAAAGGCTGCAAACAGCAGCTCAAAACGCAGTGGCGCTCTGTTGGCTTGCTCTTTCTATAGGTGCCAAAGAACCCAGGAAAGATACAGTTCCTTGTGGGGTGTAATGCGCAGGGGGTGGGGCAGGAGAGGCTTCTTCGCCCTGATTGAGATGGTTTCCAGTTCACATCAAGACTGTCGCTTTGGGCAAGGGCTAGTAAAGCTTTCCTTCTTCTTGACATTTTCCAGACGTGAGTTGCTACACAGCTGGTAAGTGGATCAAGTAGTGGTGGTGATGGGGAGTAAGGATTGATTTATATCGGGGGTGTGTGTGTTAAGAGCAGATGAGTCTCCTCCATCCCCTTGCACTATGGATCCAACCCAGCCCATGTGTTACTTTTTATAGAAATGATCCCTGTACCAAAAATAAAAAGATAAGAGGAGATTTTGTTTCTTACCTAGTTTCTCCTTCCCTCCCCTGCCCCCCATGTCCACAGCGGTGACTCTGCCCCTCAGGCTGCCTGCTTAGCATTCAGCTGGTTGCACATTCTCGGCACATTATGGGACAGCTGCCTCACCCTTTAGCACAGCACAGTACAGCACAGCGCATCTTCTTGGCTGTATGGGCCAAGCCAGTCTAAGATAAAAATATGGCACATGCGTCATTATTTTTGGCTTGCCTTAGCACACCTTTTCCATTGTTGCCTCCTCTCAAGGCCTGTTTGGCTTGCTCTTGTATTGCACTGGCATGCAATACTTGCCACCTTTTCCAGAGCCTCCCTGCCTTGCCACCCAGCATCCTGTTCTTACACTGGCCAATCACATGCCTATGCTAGGCCTACAAGCAATGCGTCAGCGCCACAACACTCTTCCTTTTGCTGAACGCCAGCAGAAACTGGTCTCTCAGCATTTCTTGGCTTCAGGACACAAATGGGAGTTTACCAATGAGCAGGCTGCTGATTACGCGACTAAGGAAGGGCTGCCCCATCGCTGGCAGACCTCGGGTGGCTGTCAAGTATGCTGCTGTGCTTCTGCACCTGACCTCTCACACTCCAGTTGGCTAGAGCTGCTGAGGGAATGCCCACTGCCGCCCTAATGTCCTGCTGTTTTCTTTTTGCTCACTGTTCTGTGGAAGCAGCCCAGGATTTCTTATCGTGCAGGCTGTAGGATATATTTAAGACCCTAGCCCTCGCCAGGCATGCTTCTGTGTTGAATCAGCGGGGAGAGACTGAGGACAAGCATGATAGCTTCCCCTTGGCAATGACTGTTCCCATCTCCCTCTAGGAGTCAGAGAGATAGCTTCTGCACAAAGTGGAGCCCTAATTTTCCACCTAGATTAATGCAACATGTGCAGATGAACCTATAAAGTGTTTTTATTATTGTGTTGACACACAATTGTTTCGGTGACATCTCTGTTGTTTTCCACAATACCTACATTTTAAGTAACACAGCATACAATTTAATTATATGTCTATAGCTGAGTTTAAGATTTGATTATGTGTAGTGTCATCCTAGAGAAGAAAGCCCATGTAATAAATCTTGGTGGTTGGCAATTCTTGCATTATTTCTTTTTGCCTTTTACTTTGTTTCTGTGCTCTCCTGTTACTTGTTTGTTTGATTGTTTGTTATAAATCTAAGACAGGAACTACCAGAGACACTCACCAGTCTGCAGCAGATCTTTTCCTTCAGAAATTCTAGTGTGCTCCCCCAAAGCCTTCAGTATTTTTCTCCTACTAACACACACTATGGCAGACCAGAATATCAGTCCCCTCTGTCAATAATGGTTTTATGAACCGCCTCCTTCACCTCCAGGACAATGCAAGAAAGCTTCTGTGGAGTTTTCACCTCCTGATTCCATTCTTCAATAGTGTGAAGTCTTCCTGGCATTTGCAGGAAAACTGACCTAGAGATGGGGCAAGGAACCATTTTACTGCACACTTGGAATTCTTTGCACCTCCATGATTTCCCTAAAGTGAGGTTGTTAAGGACCAATATGCTAGGAATGCTGAGTGCTGTGGTGGAATGAAGAGGCTTTACAATCACATACATTTATGTGGTTGTGTGAAAAGTGGTGGGGCTACTTTTTAAACAATATTGGCATTAACATAATTATTTAGTCATTAATAAATGTATCGGAAATGCAGTCACTGCCTACTGGCTGAGGATTTAATTAGCTGGCCGTCCTGCACAGTAGACCTAGCTAATATGATCTAGTTTAATATAGAGATGTTTGCCTTGCACAATTGTTCAATTCGGCTTTAAAAGGGGATTAGAGAAATTCATTGAAGAAGAGTCTACCAGTGGCTACAAGCCTCAGTAAATGTCAGCTTCCTAAGCTGCTGTGTTTTTTTTTATTTGTTGCTAAATATGGCTTCTTCTTTGTTTGTTTTCAACCATTAAGTATGCATTTGAAATCAATTAAGATCACAGAAACTGGGTTGCGGAAAGTTTCTTTAAAATGCACACAAGGGACTGAGAGATGTGGGCAATTTTATAAATAACTTTTCATTTATACAGAAGACACGTTCAAATCAATATATGACTATGTTTTCTGGTGGAAACATTTAGCCATTGGCTTGGATTCTTCTCCCCCCACCTTCCTGCTTGCTTAGGTCACTTGTAATTCTGGGGGGGGGACGACGACGACGACGACTGTTTTTAGATGGGGGTCTTTTAGCAGCCAGGATCCAATGTCTCACTGCTTATCCCCCCAGGGCTTTATGCCAACCAGGCCCCTCTTTAGTTGAGTCCCCAGTCTGTTGTCTCAGGGCACTCACTAACGCTGGTCCACCAGGCCACATAAACCCCGGGCTTCAGAATTTGCTGCTGCTTTGATCTAATTTGTCAGAGAAGATCTTTCCCAGCTAAATTCCTATTCCCTTCCCATTCCTTTTGGAATTTGGCCTCCGTGCCTGCCTGCCTGCTGCCTTTGAATTACACAGCCTGTTTCTAGCTCTTGGAATTTGACCTTTTGACCATCTTGAGCAATGCTACCTGTCTCTTGCCCTTGAAACCTTTTGCCTTCTTCCTTGGGCCTTTTGCCCATCTTGGGTTATCTCACTTGCTGCCGCCTCTGGAACTTGATTGAGGATTTACTTCTACTCTCTTGGACTGAATCCTCTCCCCCCCCCCTCTGTTCGTGTGGTGCCCCAATAGCATTTACTCCCTTCCCAATGGGTCCCCAGATTTCACTTCGATAGGTAGCCCGCCCCCCGCCCCTGGCACTGTTGTTTAGGCTTCCCAGTCTTAGGAAGAATTCTAACCGTGTTAGAATGTGATCATCATCAGACCTTGGTATGGAGGGGAGGGAGCGGCACACCTGTACCCCTCCTACCCAGTTGAAGCATGGTGGATAAAAATCAATGGTTTTTAAAAATAAAAATAAATCAGATTTTTTAAAATTTAAATTGGATTTTTAAAATAAAATGTTTTTTGAGTAAAAAGCTTTCTAAATATAGTTTTATATTTAAGTCACATTATAGTCCAAAGGCTAGACATTAGGAAATAAGGATTTGTTTTAAGTTTTTCATGTGTGCTAAAACTCAGTCTAAGGTTGTTGTTGTTGTTTTTTTAAAAAAACCCGTTTAACCACATCAATTAACAAACATGGATACATATGCTATAATGTTATTGTTTTAGTTAAATAAATTGTTAAGGAAATGATTTTTCTCTCTCCTTCCAATAAAGTACAGCAGAAAAGTTGTCCAAATATAAACTTATTAAGCCTCACAATAATTTCATAATGATCTGTCAATGTATTTCTAATAGTATAACCAAATCAGTAATTTTTGATATAACTGTAACAACTACTCTGAAAATTATTCAAAAAAAATTGACACCTTCATCTGGTTGTAAATATTAGTATTATACCAGCAAGAACGAGTCTTTCTGCAAAAAAAGAGAGATTTAAATAAAGTCTTACTGACTAGTGATTTAAATCAAGTCTTACTGACTAGCGATTTAAATGGTGATTTAAATCGATTTGATTTAAATCAAATCCCCCCTGAGTTGAAGCCTTCTTTTGGATGCCTGAAGAGGGCTTAAGCTTTTGGATTAATGATTAATTAATCATTTCCCCCATTCACTCCACTGCTGTATATTTAAGTCTTCCTATACGGATCAATATTATTACTTGCGATCCAGACGATATGAAATTGTCTCCCCACGGTGAAGCTTCTTGAATATGTGTTCTGAACTCTGTCTGCCAGTGTTTAGTCACAAGAGACAGGCAAATACTAAGGGGTGGGGGTGGGGAGACCAGGTTTCTCACAATTGCTAGTTAAATTACCATTCAGATGCAGTGAGCAGCAGCTGTTCATTACATAACAGAGGTTCTTGCATAAGATAATTCCCAGACTCTCTCAGGTGAGTGGCAATGCGTGTTGTATGACTAGCAAATGGTGCAATGTACCTTGTCTCAAGGCAGGCATTGTAACTGAGATGGGTAATAGTGCAAATATTACCATACATTGTCTGAAACCTTCAACCTTTTGATTTCCCTTTTTGTCAGGTGTTCTGATTTATGCACCAAAAACTTGGAGGTAAAATTAGGCCCAGATCCTTTGTTGCCATTCTCCTGAAAGTCCTCAGTAAGGCGGTAAAGGTAAAGGTACCCCTGACCATTAGGTCCAGTCGCGGACGACTCTGGGGTTGCGGCGCTCATCTTGCTTTACTGGCCGAGGGAGCCGGCGTACAGCTTCCAGGTCATGTGGCCAGCATGACTAAGCCACTTCTGGCGAACCAGAGCAGCACACAGAAACGCTGTTTACCTTCCCGCCGGAGCGGTACCTATTTATTTACTTGCACTTTGATGTGCTTTCGAACTGTTAGGGGGGCAGGAGCTGGGACCAAACAACAGAAGCTCACCCTATTCCGGGGATTCGAACCACCGACCTTCTGATCGGCAAGCCCTAGGCTCTGTGGTTTAGACCACAGCGCCACCCGCGTCCCCAGTAAGGCTGTAACGAAAAACAATTCCGTTTTTTTATTTTACTACTTTTCATCCACACTGGGAAGCGCAATTGTTTTGTTTTGTTTTGCCAGGGAAAACGATTTTTTAAACCTATCTCATAATAGTGAGTATTTTTCCATAGCTTTTAAGAAGTGGGTTTCAACTATGACTTACAAGGAAGCTTAGATGTAAATTACAGAGTATTATTTAATATTATTTATAAAATATGAATTTGCTGGAGCAAGGCTTTTATAACGAATTTTCAAATGCTATTTCTGAAATAGTATACTATCTCAGTTTCTTGTCTACTAGTAATTGCGATGATAAGCTCTGAAAAAAGAACAGACATTTTCTTATTTTATTTTTTAGTAATGTAGCTATGCTTAAACACTTGTTTTATTGGCAAATGTTTTAAATATTTGGAATATAATGATTATGATGAAACTAATGCGCAATGTTAAATTGCCTAAGGGTATCTAATGTAGAAATACTACATGAATATCTGGCTAACTTTAAAATAACATTATCCTTTCCTTTTATTCAATGTGTTTCTTAAAAAGAAGGCGAGAAAAAGCCATAACTAAGGCTTCATTAATATGAATACTTTTCCTTTCAAAGTTTTGCTATCACTTTTTAGTTGTTGGCATCCATCTGACTTGAGAGGATAGGAGCCAACTCCTAGGAGTTGTAGGGGCTTTGGCCCCAACAATAAAATATTTGAGGGGGCTGCCCCGCCTAAGCAAGGCTTTCCCATTCAAATGGTGTGCGTGCACTGTGTCATGTGATTGATTATGTGGGGCAGGGCTTACCTGGGCCCCCACAATATTTTATTCCGGTTGGCACCCCTGCTCGAGAGACAATGAAGTGCACATCCAGGGGTGAAATAAGACCACTGTGGTAGCAGCACTGAAGTAGACTGCCTGAGGCGCAAGCCTGGGCAATATGTATGGTGAACCCTAGAATTAGATTATTCACCAGATGAGATTTCACATTAAAATATGAAATCTCATTTGGTGAGTCCTATTTGGTTGTTGTGCTGATGCCTAAAGCAACAAGGGTTGCATACATGTGTGATGGAGCAGCAAAACACAGACTTAAACCTTTTTCATGCCCAAAGTCACAAAGATAGGAAGAACTTGGTTGTGCAAACTCTCCTTTAGTCTGAAATCATGGGTAGTGAACACTTGCTCTCAGAGGATAAATACGGCGTTTAAAGACTATATAAGCAAAAAGCCTATAAACCCAGAAGGTTTGTCCAGTGATTGAAACACAGTCAGTTAGCACAGAAGAGCGCATGACCTTTGGTAAGTTCTTTAGTCTCTGTTACAGGGTTTATTTTTGTTTTTATTTCTTAACATTTATGTACCTGTTGATCATAGACAAAACGTCAAAGCCGTGTACAAACCTCAAGACAGTTTATTGGGAAGTATCTGGTCAATATATTGAGAGCTGGTGAAGGAATGATAGGAAAGCTATCAACTTTTGCATTGGTCAGGATACGTTGCCTGAGAGAGGGTATAATGATTGTGTTAACATGTTTAGCGTGACATGGACAGACCCGTCTATAAGGCAAGTGAAGCGCTCTCCTCCCTTCACTTTCTCCTGTGTGGCCAAGACAAAAACTTATGTCGAGCCAACTTCAAACCGCAGATTATGAAGCTGGCTTATTAAACTGACCATTTTTGGTTTTATTCAGGAACCCTGGTTTCTACCTATGGCCCTTATTTTTTTTGGGGGGGGGAGGACCTATAAATGCATCAGAACTACTCCTGGCCATGTGGGAGTAGGAGAGGAGGGTGGGAGTGGAGGCTGGAGGCTGATGTTTTGCATGGGCTTGTGGATGCTATATTATGGTTTAGTGTTGTATGTGAACTAGGCCAGTAGTTCAGACACTCTTCCAGATTCCATTTACCTACCTACCGATTCATTCATTCAGTCAGTCAGTAATTTAAAAAGTACCGGTATACCACCTTTCATTTGAAGATCACAGGGCCATTTACAACATAATAATGCCGGATGTCTGATCATAGTGGTGACTGACCTAGATTTCCAGTATGAATGGATGATGCTCATTTGTGTCCCGGTTGTGCAACAGTTTTCACTTGTGTGATGGAATTTCTCTTTCCTTTACTCTCTCTTGCAGCCCCTTGCATACACCCAAAAATAAGCTCTGGGGTGGGGGTTGGGTCCTTGCCCAACAAAATTTCTAGATAAACAGAAGATGAGATCCATTGGATTCCGAGATATTGAGGGACAAAATGCTTAGAAAGTTGGCAAGTAAACCCATCGTGCAGTGGCAGAGAGTGGACAGAACCAGCTCCAGCAAGGAGGGAAACAAGGGGTGCTTTTTTTAAAAAAGCTATTTTTATTTTCTCTGATGTTAAGATTGTTATCTCATCTGTGGTGACATTTTTGCTGTGAGAAGGAAAATGTGGTCTGTAAAGTTTCCATTAGCCTATATGGTAGATATTGAGTGTTGAAAATACAAGTTTATATCTTGGCTGAGATCAGCAGAGCACAACATTCACTGGGAGTTATTCTTGCCAAAGTCAGAAAACACTATTTAGGACAAACAGAGAAGTTGGCTTCTGTAGTTCCCTTCTGATGCTACCCAGCCTCTGCCCATCACCCACTATTTCCCATAAATCCAAATGTATGTGAATGAAAGCCAAGTTCCTAATAAGGCAAGTGAAAACATAGCTTTAATTTGTAGTTAAGAATACTCCGATCTGTGTATGTGGCCACATGTTCCATTGGCAAGATGTTAGAAGTTCCTCTGAAGCATATAATTACTATATCATTGCTTAATAAAGGATACCTTTTAACAATTAATTCTACTTGGAGCATTAAGCTTTTTAAGATTTCAGAATTTAATAGAACAGTTTGAAGGTGTCAAGAGAATTGAATTGTTTTAGTCATTTAATTCCTTTTCTTTTAAAACTGCACTATAGCACGCCCTGCAATTATTAAACAAAACAAAACACAAGTACCAAAATTCAGATGTATAAATACTGAATGGTGACTGCAAGGATATAAAAGAAACCTGCCGTGACATGCATGAATGAAGAACGATTTCCCTGGCTATTTACACAAATAAGAATTTTTCTGTCTTTTAAGACAGGTCTTTGAAATGTTAAATCCCAGTCATGTTTTTTCTTCTTCTGCTGGCTGGCAGAAGGGGAATAGACACTGAAAGCGGCCAAGAACATCAACTTGTATAGGAGCATTCCTGTTCTTTTTTTAAAAAAAGAAATAAAAAAAACCCAGCCAGATTTGCTTCCTGTATTAAGGGACGGGAGGATGGGAACACAGCTGCTCTCACAGTTCAACATGAAATGACTTTTAGTGTGCAAGTTTGATTGAGCACTTGGCCTGCAAACCTACGCGAGCTTACCCAAGACGAAGCATTGAACTTCATAGTGCAGTACGTACTTCCTAGTAAAAAACATAGGAGTGCACACAAACCAATTCCTCAAAAGAGGTCTACAGTAGAGCTTTTATGTTAGCATTCTCTTGGTCTATATAATTAGACCCCAGTTCTCTTGGGATACTTGTGGATCTGTTATGGGTTTGTTTGTTTTTTTTAAATCAGAGTGCAGGATAATTCTCTCCAGTTGCCAATTCAAGTTGCCTTAGCAACTTTATTTACTGATTTAAAACTTTTTGATAATTTGTGAATGTTTAAAAAGCACTAGTCCCAATAGAGATGCTTGGGGGATCCCAGTTAATGTTTCCTAAGTAAATAGTTTGGCTACATTTGCAATGGCTTTCTACCAGAATTGCAGTGCTTAAGGCAAGTCAGACACACACACACACACACACACACAGAGAGAGAGAGAGAGAGAGAGAGCTCTATCAGCGACTCAGTGTGACTGCATGGAAGCCACAAAAAGGGAAAACAGGGTTGTTTAATTATAGTGGTTGCTTTTACAATTGGTCCACTGTGCAATCACACACCCCACCCCCAATTTTCATACCAGGATATTATGAACCAATAAAATAAAATAAAAATTCTCATGGTGGTCACGATAGGATTGAGTAGATACTGCTGGACCTGCACTTTTGGAAGAATACGCGAGGCAACTCTTGAAAAGTAGAAACCTTTCTAGAAAGGACCACTCAAAGAAACAACAGCTATACTGGTGAACAACCCTGTTCTGTTTAAGTATGCTTATACAAGTCAATCTCACTTTTGAGTTTAGATTGAGCAAATATTTATTTCTCCTCGCTGCCACCACCTGTAGCTGCCTTTTATTCACATGACTTAAAGTGCTGACGTATCCCCCTACCCTCTATCTGGTTTGCTTTATATCTATGGTATGTTTTATATGGTCAGATACTCAAATAATTCACCCAGGACAAACCCCTACTTGTTGCATAGAGGTGCTTATATCAGTGGAGCTTGTAGAGCCTGTGTTGCCAAAGTTTGGCTAAGGAACAAAGAATAGTTGCTGTGATAGCATGCCAAACCATTAAATTGCAAGTGTCAACTTGCCAGCAGATATTCCGGAGGTACTATTGTTTCCACCCTCACAACACAGTAGGGTGTGGTGTTCCAAACTAGGTCAACGAATACCTAGGAATGTGGAACTGACTGTTTAATTAGGGCTATCTTTTCATTCTTTAGTTCTTAAATGTTCTGCGGCTCAGCAGTTGTGTTACATAATGGAAGCAAATTCTAACACTGCATGATTGTACAGTTGGCATGCAGTTAAGTATCTCAGACAGTGAGAGGTACCAAATAAAGCACAGCTGAGACTTTAACAAAACCAACCTTTGCTTCTTCTTTTTTTAAGTATCATAATCAGCCTACATGGAAACATCTTTATCATATATGAATACTCATACGCCCAGAACCAGGATTCTTTTTTTAATTGTGGTCAGGAGCTTCACTTCGCAAAAATCTCAGGATGGCAAGAAGAAGAAGAAGAAGAAGAGTTTGGATTTGATATCCCACTTTATCACTACCCGAAGGAGTCTCAAAGCGGCTAACATTCTCTTTTCCCTTCCTCCCCCACAACAGACACCCTGTGAGGTAGGTGGGGCTGAGAGACTTCAGAGAAGTGTGACTAACCCAAGGTCACCCAGCAGCTGCATGTGGAGGAGCGGAGACGCGAACCCGGCTCCCCAGATTACGAGTCTACCACTCTTAACCACTACACCACACTGGCAAGAAAACGATAGATTTTTTCCCTGGTTATTAGACTTGTTTCATGACCTTCTCTCATCTTCAATGGTGTACTTTCCAGCCCTGTGAACGTCCACATTTCCCAGTACTTAATTCCTGGATTAGGTCATCCTGAACTATTACAACTTTTGCACCATCTTCCCAGCTCTATTTGGTCCACCTACCCAAGAGGCAACGAAGGGATGTTTGGGCCATGGGGCAATCAAATGGCAGGCATGTTCTTGGCAGCAGACATTTCATCTTCATGATACAGTGTGATGTGCTGAAAAGTGGAGTTTGGTGCTTCTGACCTCTACAGACATCTCCATGTCCTTATCCAAGTGCTTCTCTAGCAAACTTAGTTGTTGACAATATAAATGGACCAGAGAACAGGAAAGGTGAGTAGTGGAATAGGACATGTTGATATCTGTGACTCAGGATTCCAGCTGGAGCTGTTCTCCAGACAAATGAGGCTTATCTCCTCACTGCCAACCCTTCTTTCTGATCACCAGCTACATCATTGTTCACCCCTGAATATTCTCAGACTTCTCCCTTCTCTTGAGCAAACCCCTTTTCTGTGAGAGACTGCTGTTGCTAAAACTTCCTGGCGGACCCTGGGCTTTCCACTGGTCTGCTGCCTTAATCTCGAGGCTAGTTGAGGGAGGACTTGACCATAGAGGTTATTGTAGTGATTGTGGGTGGTGAGTGGCTGATGAGATGCCATTGACACTAGGTCTTTCTGGATGGCTTAGGACTCTAGCAGGTTCTTCCAGTTGTACTGGGATTCTCTCTGGAGTCCCACGCCTCATCCTCAGAGGAGGTCTCCCAGGGTCCCTGGACAGATAGTTTCCTAACAATTGATGGATAAGTCTACAATTACAACAGTTAGATATTTGGTTGAAGCTAGTTACTGGGAGCATGTGACTTCCCTTTTGCAACAGCCTTATTTGCTTCTGGCCTAACTGAAAATATGTTTCACTCTGAAGATCCTTAAATTTAAACCCCTTGATGTTTTAATACTGGGATATCTCTGAATATCTGCCAGAGTGTCTTTTTTATGTCCCTTCAACATTTAAGTTTGATTCTTGGGGTACAGGAGGGGACTTTGTCTGTGGTTCTGCGTAGGGTGAGGAACTCCCTACCTGGAGAAGTTTTGCCTTCCCATCTCTGAGATGCCCTTCTCCTGCCATCTTGTGAAGACCTTCTTATTTCAAAAGGCATTTGGCATATTGAACTGTTTTTAAGTTTTTATATTTCCTGGAATGCTAGCTTGAGCATTTTACGGACAGCTGAGATATAAATATTTTATAATCAGTTTTGTGATTTATTTATTTTAAACTTGCTGTCCCCATGTGCTTAATCTTTGGTATATTTTTTGTTGGCTGAAATTTAAATGGAAAAGCGGAGCATGAATGCTTTGTAAATACATACAAATATACATACATACATGCATGAATACTGCATATTATCCATGACCTGATGGGCTTGTATGGTTAAAATGCATTTTTAATATTCAGGACCAATAGGATGAACAATGCTTGTTAAACCAGAAAGTAAAGATAACGAGAAAGAAATCTGGTTCTGAATGGTATAACTGTTTATAGACTTTGAGGGGTGCAAGGTTTTACTGTACAGATTTTTAGAATTGGGTTTAGTCAAGAAACTTGTTTTTATTACAACTCTAATCTGCTCTTTGTTCTTTTAATTTGAATTGAAGAATAATAATTCAATAATCCCAGGATCTAGGGTCTGGATAATTGGGTCTTTCTGAAAAATGCATAATAATGTGTAAGAATAACAGTTGGGTACTACAGAATATTGATGAACATGAAGATGCACAGTTATTTGTATATAATGAAGGATGACACCCCTTCTCTGGTTTAGAATACAATTAGAGTACTGTAGATCAGGCATGTCAAACCTGCGGCCCTCCAGATGTTTTAGCCTACAACTCCCATGATCCCTAGCTAGCAGGACCAGTGGTTGGGGAAGATGGGAATTGTAGTCCAAAACATCTGGAGGGCCGCAGGTTTGACATGCCTGCTGTAGATGAAGAATTAAACAAAATGTAGGGCCCAAGATCAACATTACTTTGCTTGGAGTCTATTTCAAATAGCTTCACTATGAAGCATTAATGGGCTAGTCAGTGAATTGCTGAATTAGATGGTGACTTCAAATACAGGTACCTAGCACTTTTTGTAAATATTACTCCCTCCGTCCAAAATATGTTGCCCTTTTGGCAATCATTGGGCCATTTTCAGGCATATTTCTGATGTAAGTGCGTGCCCCAACATAAATTTGGGCAGCTGACGTGGCATTTAGGCTTCCTTGTGAGCCTCTTTGCTGTTAATGCCAAAGTTGCATGTTTGATCCTTGTATTGGACAGCTGCATATTCCTGAATTGCACAATCCTCAAGTGTCCCTCCCAACTCTACAATACTATGATTCTAATACAGTTGTACCTCGGAAGTCGAATGGAATCTGTTCCGAAAGTCCATTCGACTTCCAAAACGTTCGGAAACCAAAGTGCAGTTTCCGATTGGCTGCAGGAAGCTCCTACAGCCAATCGGAAGCCAAGGAAGCAGTGTCGGACGTTTGGGTTCCAAAGAATGTTTGCAAACTGGAACACTCACTTCCAGGTTTGCTGCGATCAGGAGCCAAAACGTTCGAGTAGCAAGGCGTTCATCAACCAAGGTACGACTGTACTATGATTTGGAATCCCTAAAAAGGTCTTTTTTCCATCAAAAACACGTCCGCTGAAGAAGAGAACATCTGATTCTGGACCTGTATGACTGCTTTCACTTCTCTTCTGAGAAGGAGGGACCCTCTTGCATACCCTTAAAAAGAGGAAGCGCAACTCAAAGGCATAAGTGGAAGCATAAACCACTCTCAGAGTCAAGGGCTTTGAGGCTTTAAGCAGAAGAGGGTCGAGCATTGCCTGTGTGTGCTTAGGCTCAGAAGAGAATTGGGCCGGGGGGGGGGGGCAAAATTCTGGCCCTTGAGATTGGCAGGAAGTATGAAGCCTTCTTCCCATGCCTGATCAAAAGAGCAGAATCCTTTGCATATCTGTCCTTCAGGCATCAGTTTCTCAAGCTCAAGGACATATTGTACGGCAGGGTTGGGAAGCCCTGTAGCCTTCTTCCAACATACATCAGCAGTACTGATCAGGAATTATGGGAGTCATAGTCCAGCAACTTCTGCTCTAGGCAAGTTTTGGGTATGGTCGTATCCATCAATCTGGCCCAGTCCTGACATCCGTATCCTCTCAGCTGTTTGCATCAAACATAAAGCCGTTCTACATATCTGCTTTTCGAAATGTTGTCTTTATAGCACTGATGTTGCTGAGCTGCTGTAAAACTGAGTTAATCATTACTTCCTTTATTATGTATTAGGACATCTAAGGATGGAAAATGTTGCATAATTGCTATGTTGACATAACCATTTATTTGTACATCTTTGAGCAAATAGGTTCTCTGCCCTATTGATGCTCATTGCAACAGGCAGATGATTGTGAAGGAAACCCCAGTAGTTTTTATAGACTAACGTTACGGGTTTTTGGTTTATATGTGCAATTATGTGTCTCTAAAATAAAATGTAGTTTTAATGTAACAACAAAACATTAACAACAAAACATTAAAACAACAAAACATTAAAAGTGGTTGCATCGAAAAGGTGTATCTCTGATGACAAAATGGGAGAATGTATGGGAGACAATTTGGGGGCTGGAGTTTCCTATGGAGGGGAGTTTGCCCACTTAGCTGTTCTGCTGATGGATACTGTCCATCGGTGGACCTACACCAAATGGATTCCAGTTGAAACAGTTACAATACTCTTGCAATGCAATCCTATACTCAATTGCAACCGAGTTCAACTGGACTTACTCCCTGGTAAGTGAGTATAGCATTACAGCCTCATATAAAATATGAAATGCATCACAAATACAGTGGATTTTAAGTATTTGTTAGGATTTTGCTAATACACTTACAAATTTGCAAATTAGATAATTATTGGTGTTTAAGTAGTCCTGTGAATGTAAACATATTCGTGTTATTATTTTCATGTGTGTAATGGCTGTTCACGAGACACAATAAATTGAACCGAACTGAACCGAACCAAAGTACCATAGCAGGTAATGTATGGTTATCAGATGTCCCCGGATTAATCATATACCTGGGGACTTCCAGACCCTCCGCAGAGCCCGAAGCAATCATCCGCTACAGCTCCAGAGCGGGTCTCCTCTAGAGCCGGAGGTGCAACTGGGCTTTGCTGCAACTTTCCCGCCTATCAGCTGATGTGTGAAAAGAAACCTCCCTCTCCATCAGCTCTGCAAACTGCCCTGCTCCTCCTCCTCACTTGCTTGAGCAGGAGAGGCAAGGCTGTTCTTTGGACCTGCAGAGCTGAGGTGCAGGGAAGAAGCCTCCCTGCGTGACATCTTTGCAAGCTACCCTGTCTCTCCTGCTGGCTCAAGAGGAAGAAGGAGCACTTTTTCATGCCTTTAAAGCCCCCTTTCCTGCATTCTGCCTGCTTGTGAGCTGAGCTACCAAGCCGGCAGAAAGCAGGATGCTGCCTCGAGCCTTCCCTTCACTCTCCCAGACAGAGGCTGTTGCTTCAAAGTAAAGGGTGGGGGGGGATTGTCTTGCCTCTTTTGCTCCATTCTGCAGGTTTGTGAGCTACATTGGACTGCCTTCCCTCCCTCCCTTCTCTGTGTCATTGTGTGTCTCCCCATTTTTTCCTCCTTACCCACAAGCACTTCCCAATTCTCCCTTTGTCTTTTCACACATTTGGTTCCCCAGCCCTATACATCATGTGCTGCTGTTTCATTTTTCTTCCCTTGAACCCACCCCCACTAGCAAAAAAATAAAAGGGGAGGGATGTTTTATGTTTATTTTGGGGGTGTTTATCTTGGTTCCCCCTAAACAGCTTTCTTGTTCCCTTCTTATTAAAAAAGGAACCTTAACCAAATTAAGAGGCTACCTCTGTTTGTTTGCTTGCCTCCCTCCCCTTCCCTTTGATAAAAAGAGAGAGATTGGTGGGATGGGGCTTGGGGGGGATACCTTCTGTGTCACAATAGGTGTAAATGGAGCAGGGAAGCCTTATGTTCTTTTAAGTTGTGGCTGCTCTTATTGAGGAACCTCCATTGCAAGGGGTTGGCCTAGATGCCCCTCAGAGGTCCTTCCCAAATCTGTGATTCTGTGACCATCCCACAGTCGTAGTCTTAAACTCTGCTGATGCCTGTGTAGAAGATACCCACAGGTGGGCAGGGAAAGCCGTGCAACAGAGGAGACGACAGAAGAGAAGATATTACTGTACTTCTTAATTTTTTTTAAACACACACACACACACACACAATTTATTTAAAGAGTCCCCAGATTCCTTGAAAAAAATCTGGTAACCTTAAAGTAATGTCACTGGAAAATTGTGTTAAGGAGATTTCAGTCTGCAGTTGGAGCGTGCTGCAACTAAATTCTTTCTTACCCAGCACAGAAACATATCAGCATGAAATGCCTTAGGGTTTTGGCTGGCTCTTCAGATAGTATTTTCAGTTAACGTCTATCTAGATTCTTTCACAGCTCACCCTACTTTGGTGGGGTGAGGAGGGGCATTTTGGTATCCCTGTTCATGTTTTCAGAAGGAAGGATGTGAGGTTAGGAAAGACATGCATTAAGCCAACCTTCGCCAACCTGGTGCCCCGCAGATGTTGGTCACTGCTGGCTAGGGATGATGTGAGTTGTAGTCCAAAACATTTGGAGGCTATCAGGTTGGGGGAGTCTGCATCCTGAAAGGGGTTATAGGCACTCTTCTAGAGGCAAGGTTCCCTGCAGTTCTCTGCAGTAAACATTTGTGAAAGAATTTGCATACCGAAATCTTTTCCACTGGTGATTATTTTACTTGAATAAAGATTGGTTTTAAGTTCTTATGACAAGTTTTCTTCTGAATAGAAATTTTTATGTAACTTGTAAGTCTCTTTAGTTGGGTTTTGTTTATAATGGTGTCATATTGAAAGCCAGTATTGTGTAGTGGTTAGAGTGTTGGATTAGAACTTAGGAGACCAGAGTTTAAACCCTCACTCACCCATGAAGTCCACTACTGATGCCATTGCCTCTCAACCTAACCTAATTCACAGGGCTGTGTTGAGGATGAAACGAGGACAGGGAAAACCGTGCACACCACCTTGAGCTCTTTGGAGGAAATACAGAGTGGCTGGGGAAGCCCGGCCAGATGGGCAGGTTATAAATAATAATATATTATTATTATTATTATTATTATTATTATTATTACATATTGAAAAAACAGTGTTCGAAATTCGCCAGGCACATTTTGTACCTGGCTATCGGCCACTTGCAACCAAATGAAGCTGCCGGGATTGCACCTGGTGTCTCCACCATCTGGAGGTGCATGCCTGGGGATACTTGGGTCTTGACTTTTTTCATACACTAAAACAATGAACAGGGTG
The DNA here is from genome assembly GCF_963506605.1 of Zootoca vivipara. NCBI lineage: Eukaryota > Metazoa > Chordata > Lepidosauria > Squamata > Lacertidae > Zootoca > Zootoca vivipara. The sequence goes on from NC_083279.1 coordinate 35,156,689, forward strand.
GTGAAACAAATACTACTGCAATCGACGCAACATAATATCACCAAGGCAACTATCTGTAAACAAACAATCAATGTCCATAAAAATGGCAAAACTAGTTTCTTTCCAATATAGTTTTTTTCTTAAACAATTGCAAAAGCAGTAATAAAGAGTCCACTTGTGATACACCAGTGGTTCAGTGCTCGGACGCCATTCCGGTAATCAGACGTTTCGTCACCAAAGAGCTTAGTCATCGAGCTTTGTAGTAAATAATGTACAAGAGATGACAGTATGTAAATGACTTGAAGCAGGGGTATATCTGTCTCCATCTGCATGTTCCCATCGGGAGGAGCATAGAAAGAGGATGATGTCCTTCAGTTTGGTAAACTTTACATTCTGCCTTCTCTTAAGCTTAAAGCAATGGTTTTCAGCCAGTGTGCTGTGGCACCCTGGGGTGCCTTGAATGGTGGCCACAGGCAACACTCCTTCACTCCTTTCGTGTCTCTGCCTCCCAAAGGCTTGTGCAGCTGTTTGTTGCAGCAGCTCTGGCTACAGGCGAATGGTGCCACTGGGGCTGGCCAGGGGGTGCTTCCCAGGCCCTTTTGGGGCAATGTGAGGAGGCACCTCTCGGCTCAGACCGGGGTGGCAGCAGTGGCTGCCAGGAGGACTCCCAAGGAGAGGGGAGAGCAGAGGAGGTTGAGGGAACACTTCACAAGGGAGGAAGTTCAAAAAGCAGTGAGGGACTGCCAGCTCTGTAGGCAAGGGGTGACATAACTGGACTCCTGAGGCCCACAGGGGTGCCGCAGAAAGAATGTAGTTGGTCAAGGGAGCCGTGGGCCCAAAAAGGTTGAAAACCTCTGACTTAAAGTATTCTAAACTCAGTACTTCAGATCAATATGAGAGTGAGGCTCAATAGACTCAACCTGCCCCAACTGAGCTTTTCATTTGCTTTTTCTGGGGCTGTTCCCAACCTTTGCAACTGCAGAAGAAGTGAGTTGTAGGTTGCACAGTGCTTGAAGAGAGGGGATGTCAGTAAAATGCCCAGGAAAGTCCCTGTTTCCTGTGCTATGCTATGCTTTCCCTGCCACCAACACACTGATCTGATTTAAATGCCATGGTAAACCATCATTTTAGTAGGAAGCTGGACTGAGTCTCAGGTTCACCCACCCACCCTTTCTTCATCACATTGTGGGGAGGAATTTGGAAGATTTTGTTTACAGCTAAGGTCACTGCTGTTTGTTATATTGTCTGAATCTGACAAACAAAGTTTGAAACAAACCATCATGGATTATGAGGCAGATTTATTTAACCATACCGTAGATAACAAACCACAGTTTAGGGTTCTGATGAGATGCTAGACTGTGATTAATGGAAATTGGATATGAAAGCGTTCAGTGACCTCAGAAAAGGAGAGGGGAGAAGATAGTGTGGCTTGCTATTAATACACTACGATGCACAGCATTATGTTTGAATGGGGCCAGTGAGTCACCTTTGCCCATCTTCAGAGCCCCTGCCATGAAGTATTGATGGAAGCAGTGGGAGCATTGCACACCACGAGTGGGATTGAGAAGCTGGGGCTTGTGATTCAGCTCAACACTAGCTTGTCATAGATGAATTGGCAGGAGCACTCCCCCCCCGCCCCCCGTATGTCATCAGAATGAAAGGAAAGCAGCTGTTCAGAGCAAACGTGTAGAGTAGTTGAAGGATGACATAGCAGGACTACTGAACTGTTGTCCTCTCCAAAATAAAATTGAATCCATGCAGCCACATGGTTCAGCCTCTGCACAGGAATACTTGATTCATACAGCTCTTTTGTGTTTGGAAAGCACTTGCAGGACAGTGGAATGCACCATGCAACATGGATATTATTAATTCCAGCCACTTTTTACCAGGGCACAAACCATCATTTAACTTCTGTACAGTACAGTATCCTATAATCAAGTTTTCAATTGTTGAGCATACAGATTTATGCAACGAGAATTAGCTTCCCACTCTTGCTAAGTTCAGTACTATGTATTTGCAGCTAGAATTGAGAAATGGTATGCAGTGCTGGAAGGCAAAGTAAAATGATTGGCCCAAGCTCTGTATTTGCAGCCAGTGAGTTGGTTTTCACAAAACGTTAAACCACAGTTTAAAATAAGCTATGGTTTAATGCGCACAGGTGCTTGGCTCTTTCGCCATTGGAACCGCTATTGGTCTCATCTGCCCAGTCCACCAGAGCCTGTCTTCACATGCTGCTTCACTGAGGGTTTGAGACCCATCGGCTACCCTGACCTGGTTTAGCTGGCCAGTTGAAGTTGTTTCCTTTGGTGTCTCATGCTGACACAAGCGAGAGCTGAGTGCAGGGTGGGAACCAAAGGTGGACAAACTACCCAAGAAGGAGCATGGTGTGCCCAAATCATATTAAAAGTACTTTATAAGTTATATCTGTGCTCAAGGCTTCTTTCAGTTTCTACACATAAAAAGGGCACTACTGCTTTGCCCAGGTGTAACTCCAAACCATGGTGCCATGAGAGCACACTGTGGCTTTTCATTCTTCCAACTCCCCTCCCTCCCTTCTTGCACAGTGATGAGAAACTAGGGGAGACTAAGATTCCACAAACGGGGACCAGAAGATTCCTACCCTTCTGTGCAAGAGGGACTGTGCGTCAGGACTCATACCTGCTCATTCTCATAAAGGCAAGCCATGGTTTGTCATTACATCTGAACACGGCCAACATGGTCTGTGCAACTTTCTACCTTGGCAGAAATAATGGGGAGCAATGTGAATCTAAGAACAACATCTATGCAAAGAGTAATCTGAGCAGCCTTTTTTGATTGACGGTATCCTTGGATAATATGGTTTTGCTTCTGTTCTTTCCATTTTAAGAGTATTTTGAGTAGTTTTTAATCTTGAGTAGTAGTAATAAATCTGCTTTTGTTTTTATGTTTTGAACAGGGTATCAAAAGAGAGAAAACTGGCCTGAAGTGAAATTGGGGAAAGCTGGGGATTTGACAGCATCCCCCCCTCCCCCAGAGTAAGTGAATTACTGACATTATTTTCCTATTGTATAATTGCAATGGGCATGATCAATTGAAACCAGTGGAGCTTAAAATAGCTTAACTTTTGTTGGAATATGTCCAGTGTGTATTGTACTTGAATATGTAAAGCAATTAGTCTTATTCTTTTGGAATTATAGCGTGAATTCAGGTTTAATGAAATGGAACTTTGTTGCTGTTCTGACCAATACACTAGGCAAATGTCCATCTTGCAAGTTATAGCCTGAATAACTTAACAGTGAGTTGAATTAAATGTAATTGCAAACCATTGTTTGGTGTTATATGGAAGAGGTGTGTGCTCCTAGACTCCCCTCACAAACTGTAAACTATGGTTTTCACAAACCCTCTAAACCAGGATGGCAAACTGCACGGTTTGACATTACATGGGAACGAACACCATTCATGAACATGTCAAATTTACGGCATTTATTGCCACTGATTGGTATACCAACTATATTTATTGTAATCAAGATATATCCAGTGTTATTCTGCTGCACCAGTATTTACTGAACCTGAGAAAACTGCAAAAAAGCTATGATTTCATCTTATTTATGCAGTGAGTGAAGGTTGCATTTTCTATAGTGAAGCTAACTATGTTGCCCCTACTACAGAGATTAATATACAACACAATTCCGCTTTTCTGTGAAATGTACCGGGTATTAGTGTTTATTACCCTGTTGAATTAAAACAACTGGTTGTATTCCTTGAGTAGATGTAGCATTTACTACATTTTTGTAAACAGCTTGGACTTGGAGGATGGTTGGGGTGTTTGTTTTTACAACCAAGCTGCCTGTAAGTTTTAAGAAATAAATACATGAGCAGCTAATCCTGGAAATTTACAGTATCTGCGTTGAGGCCTACTCTCGTGCAACTGTGTATAGACTTACGTTAGTTTTGCTTTGTTTCACTTATTTGATTGAAATATTCATTTGCCACTTAAAATAAACCAATAAAGCCGTAATAGAGAAATTGCAGCAGAGCAATTTTAGTTTTGTTATGTCCAAACCTTGGTTTACCGACTTTGTTTACCAGTTTGCTGTGTTCTGTTTTGCAAGATATTTAGTGGTTGTCCTCACAGATAATAATTGGCACTAAGCAGATTACCTAGCAGAATCATAACTAATGAACAGATGAAAGTTTGCAGCCATGGTTAAATATCTTATTAGATTTACTGTATATCTTGCTGAGTGGGGGCAGGGAGGAATTCTAATCCATGTGCGTGGCCTAAGTGTTTAAATATATAGACACTGCTGCTTTACAAGGTTGTAAATACGATAATTGATCATGACCACTGCTGAAGCATTTAGAAGTAGACGAACAATCTGTTGTTTTACAAGCTCGTTTAGAGGTTGGATGTTTTAAGTGATTCCTGGGGACTAGCAGGTTGCTTTTTATGATGATTCTGTGCCTGTGATAAATGGAATAGGTTTATATTTCTACGGATTTCGCTTGGCTCCAATCAGAAGCTGTCGACATAATGCTAATTCTCCTTCTTGCACACAGTGAGTCTTTGTAGTGGAGAGCAGGTGCGGGTTTTCTCACCAACCAAAGTAAATTAAAAGAGAGACTGTAGTTAATGAGTTGCTAAACTGGTATACCTTGACTGATAGTTTGGGAGGTGGGGGTGTGAAGGGATATGAGGAAGTTGCGGTATAAATAGTGGGCATCCTTTTCAGGTGACCTGAAAACAAGTTTATTACTGATGGGGCTTGGCCTGACATGTGTGCGCATTCGCTGTTCTCATATTTAGAAAGCGTCTCGGCTGATCCATTTGAGGAAAACCAGCTCCTGCAGTAATGGGGGAAACAGAAGCAATTAGTGGTGTACTCTCAAAGGCGGAATCTGAGGCCCTGCTTTAAATGCAGTGTTTAAATCATCTAAATTGGAAAGTGTTGCTACTGCCGACGCCCCCCTCCAGCTCCCCAAAAGAGCTTTTTCCCATAATTGGATGCAAAAGTATTTTGTTGTTGTTTGCTGATAGCTTCTTGGTTTCAGGCACATAATTAGTAATGCGTATGCATTGGAGTCACTAAAGCTGAAACTCCTAATAATCGGAGGGGGAAAGCGTATGAATGTGCAGGTAGGAAACGGAGAGCTGGAGGAGTGAAATAGTGTTCTGTTGAAAGTACCTAAGTAGAGCTGTATGCGTCAATAAAACAAGTGTCCCACTGTGCTGGAATACAAATGGGCTGTCTGTAGCAGGGTACAGCAAAGACATTTGGCAAAGAAGGATAGGAGAGCTTCTGGCGTAATGTAATTGAATTGACCATTTCTCTAAAGATACAGCAAATTGTCTGTTACAGCATTCATCATCATAAGGGAGGCCGGACAACTTGCCAAACATATTATATTTCTAATAAAAATGGGAGGAAATAAAAGCCTACAGCTCTTGCGCTAAACATGCAAATTACTCTTATTATGCTTGTGGCGTTTAATTGATACTATTTTTATTACTAATACTGTTGGACATTGACCTTGCAAGAGCTACATAGTTTTTCATTTTGAGGAAGAGAGGCTGTGTTGACCCATAAGAAAAATGCCAAAATCCTTGATTGGCTGAACTGAGCGTTTAAATATTAGCCAACATTATGGCTTGTGCGAGAGTTTGTAAAATACCTTGAATATTTTTTGCCGGTCACAGTGCTCCTGTGTTATTCTATTTCCTCGGAGAAACTGATATGTTCATGTAACACGAAGCTGTGATGGAGCACAACCCAGAAGTTTCTGAGGTTGGTTATGTGATGTAGAAGACCAATAAACTTGGGCCTAAATGACAGCTGGCTGGCTACATTCACAGTGGGTCTTTCCTCAGTGAAATTAACCTCTGCCCGGTTGCTATTTTTTGCTGTGTGCTTACTGCTCCGGAGTTTCACAAAATTGGTCCCACCGAGAGGGCTTTTTTGCAAGGTTGGTTTAGTGACATTTTAAAGTATATTGAAATAAAAGATGTCAGATACCTTTCTTTAAAAAAAATGGAGGAATTTGCTTAAATCTCTACTAGAACACTGCTCCTTGTTTGAATTTGCTGCGGTTTGACAGATGATGCAACAAGAAGCAGCATATCTGAAATGGTATAATATGAAATGCTCAGCCTCAGTACATGGGGAAAACCCTTTCAAGCCAGCTCTAGAAGACTGAACGTAAATGTAAATTCTAATCTGACGGGCCCCCTGGGCCATGCAGTGATGGCTCAGCAAATGAGAAGCAGTTAGCTTTTTAGATTGCCACATATGGAGAAGACACGCATTTTGATTTCTTGCACCACTGAGCCCCTGATAAGGCTGGAAATTGGAATCAAAATAATTAGATTGGCCAAACAGATCCTCACAAACGAGCCAAGTTAATTAAGGGGAGGGGAAATGCCTTTGTATTCCAAAAAACAACAACATGGTATGCTTCCCCCCTCCCTCCAATTTAGGGTGATGTTTGTGCTGGGATAGTCAGTAAGAGAACAAAGCTACTTTATGGGAGGCAGGCTTTTGATCGCTTTTAAGATACATGGAGAAAAAGCAGTTGGATAATTGATCCATTTTAAAGTAAGTGCTAAAAAATAATAATGGGTGGTGTGATATGTAAGAAACCAGCTTATGTGCTTTTTGCGTGAATGAAGGTGGAAGGCAACCTTTATATAAAAAAAACACATTTCCAAGAAAATAAAAATATTATTGTTGCAGCAATTGTTATTCCCAATATGGAATGCTCCTTCAAAACACAACGTTGTTGAAAAACGTGTACTGTACACATTTCCCATCTAGCCTCTACATTTCCTTTTCTACTACCTGTGTCCAAAGAAAGCTAGAACAATCTAATTCTCAAATATAAATATCTTTGCTTGTTTGCTTGAATGACCTAAAGTAACATTCCTGGTTTATTCTTGTTTTGCTCTGTAGTTTGGATTATGATGGGTGGTCTGTGTTAATTAAGGAGGTGAGTTAGGTATAGAAGATGCTGCCTGGGGGAGGCAATGAACTTGATAACCTTATGGTCTATTCCAGTCTAATGAGCTCTGTGTTTGCAAATCAGGATTATAATTCCAGTTCAAATTATGATTTGAAGTTCTGGTTTGCTGACAAACCATAGTCTACGCAAATGATAGGTTGTTCAGTACAGCTGAAGCAACAGACTATAGTTTGCTCCTAATCAGAAGAAATCAGAGTGTGTAGTGCCTGAAAATCCCAAATGATCTTTATACCAGAAAGCATCTTAATAGCATCATCTTTGATTCTTTGTTGATCAAGAGAATGGATTACTATAATGCGTCTTACTCCCTGAATGGAAAGCTGGTTGGAAGAATTTTCTCCCTGTACTAACTTGCCATGGAACCAGGCACTACCGGTAGTTAAATTGGATTGTTAATTGTATTTTTGGACTGTTAATCATGATTCTCAATGTTCTGGGATAATTGTCTTCTTGTACAACCAATTTGCTGAGTGACTGGGGGTTTATTTGCATCCCTGTGTATACAGGTGGGTTACATGCAAATAAACTCTCAGTTACCCAAAAAATTGGTTGTATAGAACTGACGACCGTGTAGAAATTCTTGCATTGTTCAGCAGCTCAACAGCTTCTGTGCCTGAAAAGGTGATTTCCTAGTGTTGGTGGCACAACTTGGGAATGAGGCCGTTTCCAAGATCTTCGTTCTCTTTAATTAAGCAATTTCGTATGGGAACGATATTCCCAACACTTATTTTACTGTTTACAATCCAAAATAAAATTTAACCAAATTGCATTTTCAAACGCATACTTTACCATACTAAGATGAAGTTGCAGTGACCAGTAGCCTCACATGATCACCTGTCTGAGAAAGTGTAGGCTTGCAATACACTGTGGCTTATGAGAAGGTGAGTTCCTATGATCTAGTTCCTCGGTGAAATACCATTCATACATGACCATCACAAATTGCACCCCTGTAGTGACTAAAAGAGTGAAGGGTTGCCATGATCACACAAAATTGCACATCTATTGTCTAACCATGCGATTCTCTCTACATAACTTCTGATGTATCATAAGCATGCTGATTCATGAGCTCCGACAATTGTGTGAAGGTTGCCGATTGACTGAACTGGGCCCATGCCTTAGAAACTACAGTGGTACCTCGTGTTACAGACGGGATCCATTCCGGAAGCCCATCCGTAACGTGAAATGCCTGCAACTCGAAGCACTGCATCTGCGCAGGTGCACAGTGCGATATGGCACAACATGACGCAACACGAGGTATGACTGTATATGCAATAGAGATTAAAATTCTAAACAATGCACATAATTAAAACACACTACAGTCCTTTTTTGTGTATGTTCTTAGGAACAGCTCTTCAGTCTATCCTTTTAGTTGTTTAGTGAGACGTTATAGCACTTTTGTATAAAAGCTATTATAGTTGGTAATGACTGCGCATCTACAGTCAATACATTTTTCATACTCTTGTATAGAACTTCCCAGCAGTTGATATCTGCCAGTGAAATGTTTTGAATTCCACCTCTGTGGAGATCAGAATGGTCCTCTAAAGGAACAGGGCCTTTCCCATTGTGGCCCCAGTGCTTTGGAATGTCCTCTCCTAAGAGTTCCATGTGGTCTTATTACTGCATCTTTTCAAAGGCTTGTTGGCACCTTTCTTTTCCAATGAACTTTTTAAGTGACTGGCAGAATAGTGCTTCTGTTTCTTGTGCTGACAATTTTTATTTAGTTCGATTCGTCTTGCATATTTTACACTTTTTATGTCTGCATATTGCTTTAGATGTTTATAGGAAGAGTGGTATAGACAACTTTAAAACAAATAAATAGGTTAAATGTTTATTTGTTTGCATGTAGCAGTGCACTTTTCTGTTTTGTTCTTTTTGCTATGCAATTTACCACAACTTGTCGTATCCTTGGGAACCGTTTATCCTGAATTATTTTATGAAATTTATGGCTAGCAGAAAGATGTAAATTTACATAGTTGGAGAGAGAGAGTCTGACTCTCTTGGGCTCTGTTTCAAATTTGCGTTCAGAAATACACTTGACAAGCCCTATTTATAGATCAGTGTGCTGTCATGAATACTCTTTCCTTGTTTGCATATATACAAGGAAATTTGAAACTAATTCATTTGCTAACTCTTTTGTAAAAAGCCAACATTCATTTCCAGCTCTAAAACACAAATGTACTTAATTCTAAATTTGGTTAATGAATATTGAAGATACTGAAGGTTAGTGAGATGATGATGATAATTTTATTTATGGAATTTATATACTACCCTATACCCGAAGGTCTCAGGGTGTTTCACAGAATAAAATAATAATATAAGACCACAAAATACATAATCAAAATAAAAAGAACAATCCAGTTACTTAAATTCCTGTATTCCAGGAGTTGGCACAGTAATAAGAGCCTCCTTTATTTAAAGTGTATTTTTGGTTTGGTTGTTTGAAACTTTTATTTAAAGCGTGTGTATCATCCCATTCTGTTCACATATATATTTCGGGAAGGGAAGGAAACTGAAATTGTTTATAAAGTGATTAACACTAGGATGTTGCTGAAACAATGAGGAATCAGGGTTTTTTTGTGTGTGTGTGCGTGCACCTTCCACCACTTCCCTGCCTGATTTCAGGGATCAAAAGAAACACAAGTGTTGGGAAGAATGAAATTTGTGTTTAAGTTCAAGCTATCTTGGGAAACGGGTGGGTGTAAAGCTGTGCTACATGTTTAAAGGGGAATCTGTCAATATAATGTAGGAAATTTTAACATGGAAATATGCCAGGAAATCTATCCAGATCTGTTCCACCCTTTGTATAACTACCGGGTGGGTCTTGCAGGTCTACAGCTGCCTTTCTCAAGCAAGGGAGTATAGTATTCGTGTTTCACGTCCTACTGCTTGTATGGGTTCCCAATACAAAATGTTACATTTATATACAAAAGCAAATGAATAAGTAATACATTTCCAAGTATGACAGGCGGATGGTATCTATCATGGATAGCATCACATTCTTGCTAGTAACCGAATCAAAGGACAGGTACTTGCCCTCCTTCTGGCTAGCCTCTAGCAAGCCATTTTTATGGGGCTTATTGCAGGCCTGCCAGTCACCACCTAGTTATGGTGCAGTGAATTCTTTGGAAAAAATCAGTTCATACCTTCTGTCTTCCACCCAACCTCCCCCCGCCTGTTGCTCTGACAGCTGCAAGACTATCTAGGGTGCAACAATTCCCCTATACTTGCCTTTCAAGCAAATCAACTTGAAGTGAGCCATGGGTGTATAATGTTAAGGTATAAGATAAAACCACAGAACACTTTACAAGTGCACAGTACTTTAAAAGTGTGGGCTTCTGCTATTTTTGTCAGCGAGGGCACACAGGGTTATTTATATTTTGTTGTTATTAATTACCTGCCTTTCACTCTAAGGTCCCAAGATGGGTTACAGCAATTTAAACTACAGTTTAAAACAGTAGTTTGTCACAGCAACGCTAAAACAGGATAAGAAATCAGAATAACCTGAGTGGCACATGGGATAGCTCTGAAATAGAATATCTTAACAGTGTTAAAGACTTGGAGGTCTTGGTTAGTAAGGTGTTAGAGGCATAAATCACTTGCAAGATTTATTGCTTCCAGATTGGCATAGGTAATTCTGAACGTCATGTTTTGTTATGCTGGAGATCTAGTAGTCTCCGCAGTTAATTTTTTTGTGTGGGTAAAAAACCGTTGCCCAAATAATGTAGGCAGCAGTGATCTGTGTGATCTGAATGATTTGCATTTCTAATTATAGCAATAATTCAAAATCAGGCTTTAAGATCTATATTATGCCCACATTATGGTACCCCCACCCTCATTTGTAGACAGAGATTGGACTCCCATCCAGGGTGTATTGGCTAAGATAGCAGGGACTACAGAGTGTCATTATCCTAAAAGATGCTTATTTGAACAAATACCATGTGTGAAGCACAAATTCTGGCTTACGGCCTGTCTACAAAAATGTTAAATACAGTTTCCAGATGGATATCCAAGTTAGTCTGCTGCAGCAAAACCAATAAATAGTCTTGTGGCACCTTTGAAGGCTAACAAAATTCATTATCACATAAGCTTTTGTGACTAGAGTATATTTCATCTTATAAATTCTATTGTTATCGTATTCATGGTGCCACAAGACGATTGTTTTTAGACACAATTGAACTCAAGAGTGCTGAATCTTCTTTAGAGATTTCCTGTTGGATTTGAAAAGCTTTATTAAGGAAAAAAACATATATTCAAGAGCGTACATATTTGAACATTTACGACACAATGCTTTTTGGAACACCACTATTCAGGGTGGATATTCTGGTGCCTTTATTAACCTGTGTGTATCTGGTCATAAAGTGGAGAGAGTTTGTTACACAGCTTAATATCCTCCCTTTCATAGAAAGTTTTTTTTAAAAAAAGGATTTCTTAGTAAGCTGTTGGACTTTACAGGCCTTCAAAATGTCAGTTTTTGCAGTCCGTTTTGCATAGTTTTTTTTTTTAACTTTTAAGGCAGACAGGTTTGTTTGCAGCACCAGAAACTTAGTTACAAGTTGATATAAGCAATTGCAACTTATTGTAGTGGAGACTGTGCGAAATGTTGGAGAGGGCAGTCACTACAGAATATTCTGAGCTCGATGGCTCTGTGTAAATCAGCTTCTGATGTATGTTGTTACAAATGTTTACTGCTATGTGTTCAATTGTGTTTGATGCATGAATTCCATGTATGATGCAAGTATAGTTCATATACAGGTGTTTGTTTGTTTTATGTCAATGGTGCGTTGTTTTTGCAATGACATTCAATTTTAAACAAATAACCTAAATTATGTTGCTTCCAAGTTATCTGCTTCTGCCTAACTTAGTTCTAAACTATGATTTCTTCTGACTGTTTTCCATCTGTTATTTGGTCCTATAGGATTTCCACCACATTCTCCCCATTATGCCAAGCCACAGTTTTATCTTAACAGCCTGATTATATGGATCTTTTGTCACTTTTATATCATTCACTTTGCCCAATTGAATCAAAACATGTTTATAAAAGAATCTTCCTCCTGTATCAAGTCTTGATACATGACTGCTTCGTACTCTATATGGTCATTCATTTATGGATAATAAGACAGTCAGAGCGTATTAACACAAATTATGGGTAATTGATGGGCAATAAGACAATAGGAGCGTATTAACACTGCACTGTCTGGTTTCGACCTTTAAAGGCTTATTCCACTTAGGAACGCAATACTCCAAGGCTTGCTCTTCCCATAGTGTAAGGGGGAGAGAGTATAAAGAACCTCCCCCTATCATCAAGAGCAGCTCCTCCCCAAGCAGCCATGGAAGCACAGGGTCTGAAGGAGTGAGTCAGGAAGTAGAGAGGGAAAGCCAGGGCTCCGGCAGCAGGGAAGAGCCCCTGCTCCACAGGCGGGAAGAGAGAGAGACGGAAAGGGGGGAGAGGGAAAAGACGGAGTGTAGACCCTTTCCCCCGGCAGCAGAATTAAGGAGGAGGAGAAAAGGGAGGAGATTTGCTGTCCCCAGGCTCTTATGTTGGTCCAAGGGGCGAAAAGGGGCAGTGCCGGATTCTGACACGGAATAGCGCGGACATTAAACCGACAGCTCATCACACTGTAAATAATGTGCACCAATAAAGACTCTGAAAGACAAGTTTGTGGAGAGTCGTTACTCAGGAGTAGCCGTAATAACCTCTGATACTTAGGAACTCATTCAGACTCCCCATTTGTCATCAGAGGTCCTTCTCTTTCTGCCTCCTCTTAGGAGGGTGGGGAGGGTGATAATACAAGAAGGCCCCTTCTCAGTGGCAGCTCCCCATTTGAGGAATGCGCTCCCTAGGGAAGTATGCCTGGTGTCAAAATGGTTTACTAGATTAAGACTAATAATAATAATAATAATACCCGGGTGTGTATTAATTGAGAGGGAAGCAAGTTGTGTGAGTTGGCTTTTTGGTGCTCATCTTTAAGTGTACTGTGTGTAGGATTTGTCATTTTATAAATATTTTTGGATGAGCATATTTCTTTCTAATGATCTTATTGTACTGAGATTGAATGTGAAGCTGAGAGTCACTTTGGGACATTCTTCAGCAGGGGTCAGCAAACGTTTCCAGCAGGGGGCCGGTCCACCGTCCCTCAGACCTTGTGGGGGGCCGGATTATATTTTTATTGGGGGGGGAAATGAACGAATTCCTATACCCCACAAATAACCCAGAGATGCATTTTAAATAAGAGGACACATTCTACTCATGTAAAAACATGCTGATTCCTGGACCATCCGTGGGCTGGATTTAGAAGGCGATTGGGCCGCATCCGGCCCCCGGGCCTTAGTTTGGGGACCCTGTTCTTCAGTGTGTGAAAAACAGCACCAAAACAACAACACAATTGCATGTTTTCATTGTTATACATTTCCACTTCATTGTTACCCATTTCCACATTGCCTTGCTTACAAAACTACATGATGGTTGAAGACAAAAAACATCACCTTGCTTAGGACTCAAGGTTTGACCCATAGTTTCAGGAATGTGGAAGAACATGGATCTCTGGAGGTGCGGGATATGAATCTCTGGGCTTTGGATAGGACATAGACTTAATTCAGGTGTGGGGTTTATTGTGTTAGTTTTCCTGGTTATAATGACACTTCTGTCTGGATTTCTAATGTTCTTTTATACTGTGGTACCCAGTGCTCCCCCCCCAGGGTGTACTCAAGGGCACACAGTATGGGCACCTCTTTTTTGTTGTTGTTAAAAAGTGTGGCACTTACTGTAACAACTTCATGGTGAGTACCAGCACCCATTTTTCTAGGGGGGAAAAGCACTGGTGGTACCTGTTGTGTTATTGAACGGTGGCTTTTTGATCTATTATATTGCCAAGTTGCACTGAAATTCATTCACATCAATGGCCATGATATGACACAACAGCAAATGTGATTGGACCCTTTCCAGGCTTCTGTCCCCCCCATGATATGCACTGCATAGTCCAGAATCAAATTACATGAGCAAAATTCCCCAAACATTATGGGTTTATGTGGTGGACATGCAAAAAAGTAAAAAGATTTTGGAAAATGATATACGGTATAATGAATTGAAATTTTTTTTAAGTGTACCTTTCCCAAAAAACCTGAGGCTTTTTTATTGGGACTAATAGGAGATGAGATTGCAAAAGAAGATCAAAAAGTATTTCTGTATGCTACAACCGCGGCTAGGACTTTATTAGCCCAAAAATGGAAAATACAGGAGTTACCGACTATTGAGGAGTGGCAGACGAAGATGATTGACTATGCAGAGTTAGCAAAGTTGACCTGTGGGATCCGAAACCAGGGAGAGACAAGGTTCCAAAAGGAATGGAGTAAATTTGTGGACTACATGGAGAAAAACTGTAGAAGTTTAAAGACACTTGCAGGACTGAAATAAATCCTATGAATTGGTTTTAATTAGTTGGACTAAAAGAAACTGCGAGATAGGAGCAGAAAAGAAAACCAAATGATGGGAGGTAGGGAAGTCGAGGCTCGGCAGAGCAAAACGAACTAAAATAGGTGAATAGAAGATAAAATGCAAAAAACCGTTTTTTTGTTTGTTGTTATTTGTTGTTTGGTTGTTTGATGTTGTTTATTTGGAAATGCAAAAAAAACATCATTTAAAAAATAAATAAAAGTCATCCAAGTTGCTGGCCATCAATAATAATAATAAAAAGAGCACTAAACCACTGCTAGATTCCACTCGCTATCCAGAAAAGGAAGATCACATAAAGCGTTAAAAATTACAGGTTGTAATGGATTGTTGGGAAGCTGGAATAAAGCACCATCTGAATGCATCATTAAAGGGAGTATGAACTGGTCACTCCTCTAATTTTATTAATTGAAACAAAAGATCCAGTTTTTATTTGCAGGGCCTGTTCCCCCCCCCCCCCAAAAAAATCTTGTCTACTGTAAATATGAAATCACCCACTTTAGCTCAGAAAGTTCTGTGGTTAAAATATCCATATACTAATTGATAAACTGCATCAGATACATCTGACAAAACCATAGGATGCTAAAAGGGGTGATGAAATATTTATTTGTGAAAAGGGAAGCGGCGCTTTTCAAATTAGTGCCAGCAAACAGTTCTTACAACCCAAGAGCCCAATCAAATATGTGGCTGTGATGTGCTGCTGTAATTGGTTTGTACGAATTAGCATAATGGACTTTGATGCAGGGCAGTAACAATACTGCACATCTCTTGCGGAACTTTTGCTATAATGGTGAATTCCTAGCTCTGTGTAGTAGTACTTTAGTACTTTTTGCCTTATTTTAAGAAGTGAAAAATGATTAGGCTTAGCTATCTTGTTTCTCTCTCCCTCTCTCCCTGACCCTCCACATGTACACAGACACACACACACAGACACACAGACACACACACACACACACAGCTAGTTAGGTAAACAACTGAACTGCTGGAAGTGATAGGGACTTCAGTATTCTGAACAAACAAGATGCATGAAATGCTTTGTGGTATTAGGGGTTGTTTTGCTTTTTGCCCCTTTTATTCCTGCCAGCTTGAAGAAGAAAGTTCAGATTTGGGGAGTGAGAGCTACTGAAATTAATTTCATTCTCACCAGTATACGGTATGACAGCTTTTGATGAGAGAATGCGTACCTCTACTTCTTTAAAAGACAACAGGCTAGCACAGCGACATGATTGCTTGCATGTGAGATGGGCAGTGGTAGGTAATGTGACACAATCCCCTTAACCTTGTCTCCTGCTGGGTAGTAAAACTGCAAGAGGGCAAGTTCCTCAACTCCCCAGCCTGTCCTGAGACACTCTACCTTCCCTTTCTTTCTTAGTTGACTCCCCTGTGCCATATTTCTGATTGTGAGCTCTCTGGGGCAGCGACCTGCCGCCTCCATATTTTGCAAAAGCAAAGCACACACGTAGCAGTTAGGCACATCTTGTAGCACCCTTTGAGTTGCCCACATTCTTATTATGACTGATACAAAATCTTTTTTGAAAGCGATTTTTCTGGTAAGTCACGCAGTGTGCAAAAATACACATTACTGTCTCACTGTATCACAAATAACTTTCTTTTTGACATGGAGGAAATAGCCCCATTTTGAAAGATTTAGATAATAATTTACAGCTGTGATGACGGGAAGCCTTAAGGTAACTACCACCCCGTGGCTGAGGCATATGCAAAAAAACACTGAAACTCTGTGTAGGAAAAGCAAACCCTGCACATGTTAAAAACATCATGCTCATTGATGCTGATATTATGACCACCGTTGTTGTTGTTGTTGCTGCTGCTGCTTGGTCGCACATTCGTTCCCTCATCCCCACCTGTACAGTTGGGCTGAGGAAGTAGGGGGAAGGATGAAAATTGATGTGGTTGCTACCTGTTTGTATCTGTTGGGCAATATCACCTTTTCAACATGGCGGTGTATCGCCAGTCAAACATTGGGGCTTGGCGATATACTGCAATGTGGGTTTTTTTTTGGGGGGGGAGATGCATTGGCCTCTGCCCTTGAGACCTCGGGTGAAACTGCCCCAGCTCTCAGCTTGAGAGCTGAGGTGGTTTCACCTGGGCTCGCAGATGTCCCCCCCCAGCTATGACAGCCTTGGTGCTCTTGCCAGTCATGCCCGAGTGGGCGAAGTCTCGGGCCTCCTTTAATTGCTTGCTGCGGGGAGCTGAGCAGTTTCACAGAGCCCCCACCCCGCTGCTGGCTTGCGGGAACCAGCGCTGGGCTGGGAGCTCCTTTAACTGCTTGACCGAGGCAAGCGCAGCTGCACGCTCCTCAGTTGGGCAGTTTAAAGAAGCACCTCGCCGATACACCTTGTTTCTCCCTGTCCATCGTATGAGGGCAGAGTGGGATGGCGGTTTCACTCAGCGATATATCGCTGGTGAAACAGCCGCCGCTCCTGAGTCCCCCTGCTAGCAGCGCCTGCTGGAGGGAGGAAACCCACATCGCGGTCTGCTCCTCATACTGGTCCTGGGCAATACATCAATATATTGCCCAGGCCTACCGCCCTCTGATTGCTGCAGGCTTGGAACACAGCAGTGGGTTATCAAGCACTTCAATCTGGTTTGCTGAGCAGAACAGGGCGAAAAGAAATAGTTGTGCTGGTGGTTTGTACAAGAGAAAATGAGGAACTGAACATGAGAATTTGTTTCCCTGGCCCATTTAGCATTTGAGAATACTTCATGAAAGATCTCTCTCCCCGCTTCTTTCAAGGTTGCTCTGT
This sequence comes from Zootoca vivipara, assembly GCF_963506605.1. Taxonomy (NCBI): domain Eukaryota; kingdom Metazoa; phylum Chordata; class Lepidosauria; order Squamata; family Lacertidae; genus Zootoca; species Zootoca vivipara. Next base: position 35,173,876 of record NC_083279.1, read on the forward strand.
GACTTTGTTTTCTGAGATTTACTAACAAAAACAGGGATTCTAGCCAAGCTAGTAAAAAAGAATGTCCTGTTTTGAACCAGGAAGTGCCACTAAATATGTCAAAAATATTATTTTGAGATGTCTGTCCTTAAATGGTAACACTGGTGTTTGTGGTTGTTGCTGTTTTTAAAACACAACTGCTTTACAATACCATTGGGGGGCGGGGGAGATTTCTTTTCTACAATGTTTGCTACATTTTTTTAAAAAAAAATATTAATGTCATGCAAAACGTTGTGGCAGATATAGAGAGACAGAGCATGATGAATGGTGTTATAGGAACAGCTATGTCCGGGGTCACAAGGTTTTCTGTAATAGTGCATTTAAAATCACCACTTTTGCATAAAGTAAGTTCTTATGTAAAGCAGGCCAGTTTTTCAGAAGCTTGCCAAACGGGATGTGAGAGGAGGAGCTTTCTTTTGATGGTTGCTGAAAGCCAGAAATAGATACTGTACATTGGTCATTTTAGTTCTTTTCCTTTGTTGCGTTGTTGTTGTTGTTGTTGTTGTTGTTGTTGTTGTTGTTGTTGTTGTTGTTATTTAATGCTTACAAAGGCATGTTATTAAGCGCTGCTGATGGCTTTCTTTTACAGCATGACAAAAATTAAGCTAGTTGTTTCTTTTGCAACAGCTGTTTGGATCAATATTTATCTCTGAATAAGCAATATTTCATTAGATAATAAATTACTTTTTGTTCCTAACCTTTTTAATACTGCAGCTTGATGGTCTGTGTTTCCACTCTGTCAAGGTTAGTGTCCTCTGCCTCATTTCTCAAAGAAGCAAGTTAGGGCTCAGTGCAAAATTTAGGCTGTAAGTTCAGAAAAGGCTTCCATAGGGCCCAGTGAGCCTTTTCGGTGATCAACACACAGCATTTCCTAAAGGCACATTTAAAGCATTCTCTCTCTCTCTCTCTCTCTCTCTCTCTCTCTCTCTCTCTCTCTCTCTCTCTCTCTCTCTCTCTCTCTCTCTCTCTCTCTCTCTCTCTCTCTCTCTGTTCAAAATTAGCTAGGTGCCACAAGAATTTTGCACCTGGCTCTCAACCACTTGCAACCAAGTGAAGATTCTTGGGCTCCAGGATAGCACCTGATATCTCCACCAACTGGAGGTGCATGCCTAGGGACCATTGGATCTTGACTGTTTTCACACAGTAATATGCCATCCTGTAGAATTCTATCAGTTATATTTTATCTGCACAACTGGGATGAATTTCAGGAACCAAAATACTTTTTCTGTGCAGCCTGAGCAGGAGTAGTCACCATTAAGAAAAAGAGGTCGGAATAGACCAATATATATGTGGACTGTTTCTGGATCAAGTGACTTTTGTTCTTTAAGTTCTCAAAGTTCTTAACCTAGCTCAAGGTTGCCATCTGAACTAGTCATATGTCAGTGCACCAATTGAAAAATAAGACTTTAGAGACACCTTGCCCCAAAATGGCTAGCAGACATTCCGTTTTGGCAACTGTAACCTTGGTTTTAAGGAGCCATTTGGTGCCTAGCTTATATATATTGAGTTTCTAACACTGCACATGCACCAAAAAATGTGTGCACGCATTAATTTTCTACCTTTCCTTCAAGGAGCTCAAGGCAGTATTGCATGAGCTCCTTGGGTGAAAGGCATTATACATGGTGCCTTCATCTTTTAATCCTCAAAACAAGGATAGGTTAGATGGGAGATAGGTTAGGCAGTGACTGACCAAAGGTCAGCCTAGGAGCTTAATGGCTGAGTAGGAATTGGAACCTTGGTCCCTTCAATACAAGTCCTGCAATCTAGTCTGCATCCAAACCATATATTTACAGCTCTCTTGCATCACTCTTGTATCACTTTAATAGTCATGGCTTCTCTCAAATAATCCTGGGGACTGTGATTTGTTAAGGTTGCCGAGAGGTGTTAGGAGACCCTTGTTCCCCTCACAGAGCAACAGTTTTCAGAGTGACTTGACTATCAACCTGTCTTCCTGTGGAACTCTGGGAATTGTAGCTGTGTGAGTGGAGCAGGGCATATCCTAAAAACTCCCAGTTTTTGTAACAAAGTAAATTTCCCAGGATTCCTTGGGAGAAGTCTTATGTGTGGCATGATGCTGCTTTAAATGTATAGTTTGGATGTGGCTATTCACTGTTACGTTACACTGGCTCTCAAGTGAAGCTCACTACTTGGGATCCATTCTCGGCGTTCTGGTATCTGCAAACCTTAGGCAGAATGGTAGGGTTGAGACTTTGCAGTTTTATGCAGGTCGAATCCATGCATTAAAAAATAAGGATCAAGTCGTTAAATCAAATAGAGAGGAAATAGAAAGTCAACAGCTGCAGTAACAAAACTATTAGAAACAAAATTAAATATCTGATGAACCATGGTCATTTCAGTTGCTTGTTTCAAGATAAATACAATCTAGAAACTGCTCCAGAGGAAAACACCCAGATTTATTTTGAGCATGCCGTAAAACATAAACATCACATAGCATTTAATCACGTTACCAGAATGTGCCTGGAATTAGATTTCAGGTTGATTTATCACTGTAAACATATGTGACACGATGTTTAGGCACAAGAGTAGTCAGCTGAAATGATAGTAAAATACCTCAGGAAACAGCTATTATACAAACACAGGATAATAAACACAGACTATGTCTTAGGCCTGGGGAATGATTCAGTCCCTGCTGTCAGTGGAGAAAGGGAAATCTTTTGAACCATATGGGGTTGTTTATTTTGTAGATACTTACAGAACAGTGCCTTGATCTCCATTTATAACAAAATATTAACTAGATTACCTGGGCAAATATGTAGAGGGTCATGTGTTGAGGCACAAGTTTGGTCAAGGTGTCCTTTTGATCACTTCCAACCCTGACACTTATCTGATTAAAAGCAGTCAGGGTTGGCGATCACACATGCCGTTTCTTCAATGGACTTCAGAGCTGCATATATAGTTCTTCTCCCTCCAGCACTCATCTTTGCAACAGCCCTGTGAGGTAGTCCGCATCAGACTATGAAAAGGTACAATGAAAAGGCAGAAATCAGGTAATAATTTTGCTTACTAGTAGTAAAATTCTGTCATGGATAGGTTAGGGCATGTGTGGAAGGCTAACAGTATAGGGCTCCAGTTGGTGAGGGCCAGTTCATGGCAGTGTCAGAGTAGGCTTTTATTCCCAAGCACCATGCATCACTTTTCCATGGGATCACTTGTTGGTACTCTTGGAGTGGAGATAAAGTTCTGTCCTAGTAACGCCATTTGTTGAAAATTCAACTGCCAAGAGTTAAGCTTGTCAACATAGACCATGGGCAAACTGAGGTCCGCAGGCTGGATCAGGCCCAATTGCCCTCTGGATCAGGCCCGCGGATGGTCCTGGAATTGTCTCTTGGATCGGCGCAATCGTTCGGGCTGCACCATATTTTTTTGCAATTTTTCCTGGGCGCCATTTCCCCCCTCCCTTCCTCACACACACCGTGGCGGTGGCGCCTCCTCCCTCCCTCCTCCTGGCTTCTCCCTGCCCTGCAGAGGAAGGGAGCTGGGCTTTGATTGGTGCCAGCCAATCCGAAGCCCCACAGCCCAGACTCGCCACCTGCTTGCCGGCCTCTCTGTCCATGGGCGCGCTGTGAGCATCGTGACACGTGCATTGTGGGGCTTTGGCTGGAGTTTGGCGCCCCTGCTGGCCCCACGCCTGGCGCCCGGGAAAGCTGGTCCGGAAAGGAGAGGTGCTGCCACCGCCGCTGGCTCCCAACTGCAGGCAGAGGTAGGAGGAGGTGGGAAAGCAGAGGTGGGAAAGGAGGTAGGAGGAGGTGGGAGGAGGGGAGGGGCTGAGGGAGAGAGAGAGAGTGAAGCCCCCTCCGCTGCATGTGCGCACGCGGTCTGGCCCTCCACAAGGTCTGAGGGGTGATGAACTGGCCTCATCCTAAAAAAGTTAGCGGACCCCTGCTATAGACCCTCCCCATCGCCAGGATTGCTAACATCTGTTTTTCACATGGTCGCCCTGTGGAGTAATGAGGAATCAATCTCAGCGAACTTCTATTTTCAGAATGAAACCAGTTTCTCAAGAAGTGATTTTCAAGAATACGCAATATAGATTTAGATTATTTGTAGACTACGTAGAGGAAGAAAATATGTCCCCCAGTCTTCATTGACTCTGGAATAAAATGTCATGTGAACGCAACCATAAATTTATTCTGTCCTTTTTTTAAATTTTTTTGGAGATTATTCATTTATTTTCCCCCTACTTCTAATCTGCCCTTTACCATGTGATCTCAGGGCAGAGATACATCACATCCAGCATAATAAAATATAACAACAACGTTATAAAATGCCACATTAATAAATGTACAACATCAACAGCACAGTAGGCAGGAAATAAAAAGACACATTGAGTGGCTCAATCATAACCAGAATGCTGATAAAATAAAGCTTTATTTATTATGAACCGAGTGGAAACTTGGAAGTGACTGGTTGAAACATAATTTACTGTATGATGCAATATGGCCGAGCTGCCACCACATCATAAAACATCTGAATTTACATACCTACCTAGAACCTCTGCTTCTGAAAAGGAGTATGTTTCACCACATATTCTCAAAGGATGTCGTTTTCAAGACTTGGGGTGGATTTCAGTGCCGTGCTATTACGAACAGTCAGTCTACACAAGCATTGCAGCTAGTGTGCTGTTCTGGGGATTGTCTCTCCCCCCCCCCACTACGAGCCAATTTTAAAGCACCTTGTAGTTTTCCTCTGAAGAGCATTGTCCTCTCTCTCTCTCTCTCTCTCTCTCTCTCCCTCTCTCCCTCTCTCTCTCTCTCTCTCTCTCTCTCTCTCTCTCTCTCTCTCACACACACACACACACACACACACACACACACTCATCATGATCCCCCTGCATGGAGCATCCTTGTTAAAATTTCATCAAGGGTCACAACATCTCCTTGGTGGGTTAAAAAAATTCCATGACTCCGGCAAGTATTTTCAGGGAAATGCTAAACATAAAACATCTGTGAAAGGAATGTTCTTTATTTGAGAGGATTCCTGCAAGTGCAGTAGGTTAAACCTTGGCCTTGGAATTTCCTCCCCTGCTGATAGTGGTTACATATGGTAAACACAAAATAGGTTGGGTGTAAAGTCAGCAGGGGTCAGCCCCTGTATGGAAAACGGGAGGGAGGGATGGCATCCGTTTCCAACGCTGCATTTGAGAACATGGAAACATAATCACATATACTTGGCCCTACTGGAAATAAAACCATAAACACATAGATTTGTAAAATGTTGTGCATGTAGGCGTCTCGGATTTTTATCTTTGTCAGATATCGTTCAGTTTTTCTAGGTTTTTTTGTTTTTGTTTTGTTTCTTTAGGCAGGAGGGGTGGGATGAATACTTAGCAACATGGATATCAAATTGTTTGTGCCTCAAGTGGGAACGCACAACTGTCTGTGACCAGCAAACAGTATTAGTGGTGGAACTGAGCAAGATTGCTTGAGATGGAGAGGCAGCTTGACAGAGAAGCCTGTGGGGCAGCTGTTAACCCTGCAAGAACTCAGGAGTGGCTTGTAACTTCACGGTTGGCCTCCTCCTCCTGGCCATCTACTGGCTGGCTCATTGTTCACAACTGAACCTTCTATGAGATCTCACTCCTCCTGAGTAGACCCTTCCTTCCAAGGAGCCCCCTGGTGGCAAAGCTTTTCGGTAGCAAATAAGCACTCCTATCCTGACTCTTAGGCATCCCACTGAGTGTACTGCTGCCTTTGTTATTGAGTGTCCAATGCCCAGATGAAATGTCCACGAGGCTAGGTGCCTTGAGATGCCTTAGGTCTGCAATGGGTTCTTCTACATCCCCAGCTATGCCGGGGTCCTCTATGGGGTCCCACTGCTCTTTCTTGAAGGAAGTCTCCTGTGGGTTCTGGTTGGGCAGGGTCCTGTCAACAACAGTAATCTCAAAGCTGTACTGAATGCATAGCAAGCTCTTGGGCAGAATAAAGGTGGCAACTGTTGGCTCAAAACAACTCTATCGGTTCCTACAACTTGTGCAGGATAGTTTTGTCTGGTGCAGCCGAAATGAAAAACTATGGCTCATGATACTTAGGTCATCGGCTCCCTCCATTAGCACAATCACAAGGCAGAGATTGAACATTTCCCCTTCAGATTTCAATTAACCACAGTTTAGTGTTGCTCCAAACCCAAAACTGTGATTATGATTTGTTGAAATAAGCCAGTGTGCTTCGTAAGTTGTGAGCTGAAGCTTGCTTGTTTCAGTAAACCATAGTTAAAATTGTTCCCAATGTGATGCCAGGTTCTCTAAAATGCCTTGTAACTATGATTCTTCTGGAAACAGATTGATGTGCCTTGTTTTGATAGTGATAACAAAAAAAAAGTATCCATTCTTTTTTCTGATTAAATGCCGGGGATATTTTTTGTCTGACAGTAGACGGGGAACATCGGTACAGTATAAGTTTCAGGGGTCCATTTAAAAAAATCCTAATGATGTGTGGATTATGGACCAATTTGCAGTATCAGCCCTAGCTATCCTTCAGGTTTGTTACAGCTGATACATAGCAAGTGGTTGTCTAGTGACAAGTCTAGATCAGTTTCCAACCTATGATGATGTGATTTCTTCCACATGTTTAATATCCAGCTGTGAATTGATCTTAGTGAGAAACAAGCCAGAAAGCTGCTTCATTGTGATGGTCAGCTACAATGGACACTTATGTGTGTATTTGGGACTGATCTAGAGTTGGGTGACTCCCATGGCTGTCAAGCTCTCCCTTTTTTAAGGGAAATTCCCTTATGCTGAATAGGCTTCCTCGCGAGAAACAGGAAAACTTGACAGCTATGGTGACTCCAGTTGATAAAGTTGAAAAAGATGTTGACTTTTAATAGTGTGGAGGATGGTGGTTCTGTAATAAATTCTATTGCAAACTACAATGTATAATGGCGTGTGAGCACAAAGGGACATGGAATAAGTACGGTAACTTTATATAGCATTAGATCATCAGTTGACGTATCAGGAAATGACATCAATTTATGGTATCAGCTAGTTGGCATGAATCACTTGATCATCAAATAGTTTAACCTTGGGTTTAACAACTTATACGTGATCAGGAATTTCAGGCAGGCAAGCAGTTGGGCTAGCATGGAAATAAAGTGAACAGAAGGAAGCAGATTTCTCTGCTTGGTGCAAGGGAGCTATTCCACCAGCTTTTTATCAGGCTGGCATTTTTGTGGCCTTTTTTTTTACAAGGCCACAAGTCTTCCCACTTAGAAATATTGTATATTCCTATTTTCCTAAACTGGTCAGTGAGGGCTTCACTCTCGACCCTATTTGAATCAAAGTTGTTTTCCTTTAGTTTGAAAATAGCAAATCATTCAACATTTGAAATTGGGTGGGCATCCAGCTATGTCTGATTACGTCATTGACTTTGTCTCCTACTGTGAGTTACAGTCCTTGTTGAAATTTATAAGTGGGTCATATTCATACTTACAGCTGTGTCACATCAACAAATATGTTGTGCCAACACACTTTCAGCACCCATGTTGCGTGGCTGGACTTCTTTCATAATTGCAACTCTTGTTCATAAACTTTCCACTGTTTTGTGCTGGAGCAACGTAATTCATATGAGGGTTGCCCCATCACTGGCTTTATTTATTCTCTTCACACAGCATCCTGTTGTGGAACAGCATCCCTGTTGAGATGTGACAGGCACCCCCTATTTGTACTTTCTGGAGACAATTGAATACATTTTTCTTTTCACAATCTTTCAGAGCTGGATGAAAAGCAGGGAGAGAAGCAGTCAGGTTTATTTTTAGGTGTTTGCCTTGTGGGTTAACCTGTATTTAGTTATTTTTTGGGATTGTTTCTAAACCTATTTTTGCTGTTTGCATTGCATTGTTGCAAATCACCTTCACATTTACATGAAAGTAAAACACATGAATTCAAATAATATAGAGATGTGTGTGTGTGTATATTGGCTATGCTGGTTTTTTAATCTTAAAAGTGGCAAAATTTAAATTCTCTAGTTCAACAACATATCACCCGCCTCCAATTTCCAGTTAGACTTTGAATAGATTGACATTTGCTATTCAACCCCAAGCAAATTTATCTGTATCAGAATCTGAACTTGAAACTTGTTAAGAACACAAGAATCTGAATAAGCACAAATGTCCTCTTTTTTATGTCAAACTGGCAACCTAGCAAGCATCAGTGCATCTCCAGCACAAGCAGCTCATTATCCAAGACTTGGACATGTGGGATTGCAAGCTATAAATCTACTAAAGGAGGAAGTAGGATGTCTGCGGCTAATTTGGAAAATGTAAAAGGTCAATTGACGTTCTGAGATTCAAAAAGAAATCCAGCATGCTCATACTAAAGTGAGGACTTCTTAATGTTGTCTTTGGAGTGTAAAAGAAAGGTTTGCACTAGCCTACTTTGCCTAGAAAGCTTGAGGGTTGACTGATCTGAGTACTTTGATGCTGAGGTATCTCAGGTGCTGGAAGATGTCAAGGAACCAAATTAGAGTGGTCATGTGACCAAGGTTACAGAATTTGCTGGTGCCATCTCATTCAAAGGACTGTGACAGGCATGTCCAAAGTCCGTTTCGGGGTCTAATCAGGCCCGCCGGTCGATTTAACACCACCACCACCACCACTCCCGTGGCAGTAAATGTCCTGGGGTAAAATCCTAAAATAAAGCTCAGCAACTTCAATTCTAAAAAAAGCAAAGAGCTCAACAAAAACTTTGGGGTAAATTTATTTTAAAAAAGCTCAAAGCCCTCACTTGACTTTCACTTCATCAAATCTGGCCCTTTTTGAAAAAAGTTTGGGCACCCCTGGCTATGAGGTTAAAGTCCAGGTTAAAGAAGGCAGAACTGTTGTGGGGGTTGAAACTGCCTATCAGCAGTTATCACTTGGGCAGCAGAGTGAGTAGGCAAACAGGCTCACTTGGTCACAGTCTTCCCCACTATGGTGAGAGGCATTGTATTTCTTTTTAACTTTATAGTAATTATTTTGAATGGTGCATCGAAACACATAAATTAGCATGCACACATTTTATACAGCTCCATGCTCTCTTTGGGGGCGTTTGCTTTTCCTTTTCCTCCCCCTTTTGTTTTTGTTTTGTGATGCATCTGTGGCCACGCTAAACTACATGTTGGGAGGCAAATAATGGAATGGGGAAATTCTTCTTTAACTGGAGACTGCAAAGCAGCAGAATAGCAAAGCCAGAACTGACTCAAATTTGTGGGCATTCATTAGGACAGTTTTGGCAAGATGTGCTACGGTACTTTTCCACGTGGAGGGGCCTTTTAAATGGGTTTTTTGGTTAATGAACATCTTAAGTGCTGTCTCCTGAAGAGCTACAAAAGGAAGTCGACTTTATTCACATGAAGAAATGCAAGGAAAGAGGAACACATGTCTGAGAATCCTTGAGCAGGGAAATCAACCAACCAGTTTTTGCTGTAATTTTGGGGGGCAGTGAGGCAGGGGAGGCAAACAACAAACTAGCAAATAGCAAATCAGTCCACAACTGAGTCAACAATACTTCCAAATAGTTTGCCAAATAAGGGCATGGACTTTCAGTAGATTCTCCAGCCTGCTTACCAGAAGGCCATTGTGACTTTGTGGGTCAAAGATTGGGACCTGACAGGAACAGGGCAGAGCTGCTGTGCTCAGGCAATAATTCATAGAGAATTATCTTTTAATCTAGAAGGCACCATTACATATACGTTCATGAGCTCACTGCCACTAAACAATGCATTCAGATGTGATGTCAGGTCAAAACGGATCAGTCTAACACAGGGATGTTGTTGGACTCCCAACTGGCTATGATACTCTGGCTTACGATTTCATGGAAGGTGGTTCCCCCCCCCCCTTTCTTACGTATGAGCCATATAAATATCTGAAAACATACCTAAAAAACAAATACTACAGATGGACAGATATGTATCCCGAATCTGTATTTGAATTGCATAGTGCAGTTCTAGAGATGAGTCCATATGTTGCAGTTTGCTGCTGATTTGGGGAGCCAGGAATTTTTGTGGTGCTGCGTCAATTCTTTCTGAGCAGATCAATATATTATGGGACTGGTCCTGGAAGGGGAGAGGGGCATGTTTTCTGGCTCACAAGAGTAGTTCGCTTTTGGATGGTATCCTTAAGCAGAACTTTTTTGTGCTGGACCATGCATTTATGTTACACTGCACCCTGTATTCATAATGCCAGAAGAACAGCAGCAAGTCTAAAGTCATTTTTACAAGGATAATTATCCAAAGCCACAGAGCATTTCAGAATTATTGGAGGAGAATGATGAATATCTGCTTGTCTTGGCCTTAGGCTTTCATATGTTGCAAAGGAATGGTAGTGATAGCCTGTGCATTTTTCAGATTTTCTTTAAAAATAAATGTATAAAAATAAATCAAGGCAGGCAGTTTGGAAATACTTAAAGATTACAAGGGAGAAGGAGCTCACAGGTGTGTTTTGTTGACACTTGCCGTCTGCTATGGTTAATAACTGGTTTTATACTGTAAACCTAGAAAATAAAAATACTGTAGCTAAATACTGAATGCTGAAAAAATTGAATGTGCCAGGCATTCTGTGCCTATGTGTTTGGTCATGTTGTTCAGTTGCCTGATTATCATCTTCCAAAGCAACTACTCTATTCTGAACTTAAAAGTGGAAAGCATAATGCTGGTGGTCAACAAAAGAGGCTTAAAGACTCTCTCAAGGCAAATCTAAAAAAAAAAAGTAGTGTAAACACCGACAACTGGGAAACACTAGCCTGCTAGTGCTCCAATTGGAGAACAGCCTTTACCATAGGTGCCATGGGCTTTGAAGACACTCAAACTCAGGATGAAAGGGAGAATTGTGCTAAGAGAAAAGCACATTTGGCAAACTCACTGTGATCAGCTCCTGCCCGGAAACCCATGTCCTCACTGTGGAAGGACATGCGGATCTAGAATTTGCCTCCACGGTCACTTACGGACTCACTGCTGAAACTGTGTTCATGGAAGACAATCTTGCTCGGCTACGAGTGATCGCCAAAGAAGAAGAGTTGCAATGCTAGAATAGTATCATTGCAGTTTTAGGTTATATAATGTTGCACTGGTATAGCCACATCCTAGCAGATAGGTACTGATTAGCATGACTTTTGAAAGAACCCAAAGCCCAATTGATGATATATACAGTACAGTGGTACCTCGGGTCACGAACGCGATCCGTTCCGGGTCGCAGTTCGTAACCCGAAAAGCCGTTTTGCGCATGCGCAAAGCGCTATTTTTGCGCTTTGCGCACGCGCGCGGGGCGAAAATACTTCCGGGTTTGCGAAGTTCGTAACCCGGGTTGTTCGTAACCCGAGGTGTTCGCAACCCGAGGTACGACTGTATTTGCAAATGATCCACCAGAGTTCAGATACTGTCCATTATGCAATTAGCTACATATCCTTATGTCTAGTTGGTGGCACTAATAGACTGTATCTGCTTTGCTCAATGAGGCTACTTTTATTGGCTGAATCTCTTACAAAGGGCTTTTAAGATGGCAGGAAAGGCTGCTGTTCTGGGCATTACACAATTTTCATCTAGATTAGTTTTGTGTTAACATTTTATTGGTTGCACTAAATAAAAGAAGTATATTTTCAGATGACTTCTTGTGCAATACTGTGGCAGAGGACCTTATTCCAATTATTTTTTCCTCCGGCATGACTCAAATGCTGTCACAATTGCCCCAGCAGCTATGTCAGTAGACGGGTGTTGCTTCATAAAACAGTGCCTCTTCTTTTTGAAGCAAATTATCTCGTGTGCAAAATCAAATGGAAGAATCTTTCCAGGGTCGTACTACGTCTGTCTGCAAATGGGCATAAAAATATGAATATACAAAAATGAATCTGGCTGGCATTCTGAAGTGACTTCCACAACTCTGCCTCATGAGTTTGCTGAAGCTGTGGTTTAGAGATAAATAGCAGATTGACTCACAGCTTGATTTCTGATAGTGGGCATAGCCAAATCTCCAGTTGTAGATTCCCCACATGGGTTATTGATCTACCTCTGCCCTCACAACCATTCACAACAAAGTTCAGGGGTTAATTTGAAATTACAGTGGACTTCACAGGCAGATGACAAAATGTGGACAGGCATAAAACAAACCTGACGTCTGAAACCACTTGAATTATAATTCTCAGAGCTCCTATGATTCCCATGATAATGTCAGTCAAGGCTGGAGAACCTGTGACTCTCCAGATTTATTGTATTTTATTTATAAGACCCACCAACTCATAAGAAAATATAATGGCAGGGCACAATAAAAGCATTAAAACGTAGTGAAGTCATAAAATACAGAACAAATGACCAACAAGTGAATCTAATTAATTCTCCGGCAATGCTTGGTGAAACAGAAGTGTTTTCAGCAGGTGATGAAACACACACACCTTTTTAGCTATAGAAATATGGCAAGGCATATTATTCAACTTTAAGGGGCTTGCCTGTTCTATCCCCCAAAATGGTACAATGCCTGTGTCCTCACTTGCTGTTTTGTGTGGTATTGTTTATCTGCTGAATCTCCCCGTAGAAATTAAACAATTTTTGTTATTTGAGAAAAGAGAGTGAGATACTAATTTTCGATTAGACAATGTAAACTTCAGTTACATTTCCCCGTACTACTTTTGAAAATACCATGTGAATTTTGTTGATTCTTAAAAGTCCCCCAGTTGTCTGTAGCGATGTAATGCAAAAGAGTTCTGAATATCTTCGCTCACAAATCAGGAACAAGGGGAAGAATTATGAAAACATAGCAATGTTAGTCTTTAGCCAACCCCTCTCCCCCCAAAAAACCATTGTGCTCCGCATAAATAAAATACAAACAGTACTTCCAAATGTTTTTGATGCTCATTTTGAAAGCATTAATGATGCTCACTTTTATCCAACGGAGGTGGCATATTTTATAAATGGAATATCATTCATTTGTTGGCAAAAGTCTACAGTATTGGCAAATAGGGGGATTGCGAACATTTGGACAGATATGGGAGTTGCCAACATGGTGTTGTTGGAGTTATTATTTTGATTTATTAAATCAAATCATTTGCCAGTTGTTTGAAAACAGTGTGCAATGCTAAGATCCAGATCATAAGCTGAACTGAGATGATGTGGGATATATAAACGATAGTGGGACCTGCAACAAAATGTTGCAGTGTGGATTTCTTGTGTTCAGGGTTCCTTCCTGTTGCACCGCACTAGCTGTTTAGCTGTATGTGGTGCCTATTGTCCCGATACTACCCTTCTGTGAAAAACCAATTACAGTATGGTTATGTTTAAATTCTGTGAATAAAATAATGCTAAAAGGAATCCATTTGCTTAATCCACTGAGAAATCTGAACCCCTTGTGAATCAAACCTGGTATGTCACCTACTATGTGATGATATGAAAATCTCATTTCTCCAGTTCTTTACAAAATTCAGCGTTTTTTTCAAAATTTAGCATAGAAACTCAGCAGTTGTTAAAACCATTTTTAAAACATTTATTGCACTGCAGTATTGGTTGGAAAAATAAAATGGGGCGGCAGGGAGAACTAAATCAGAATTTGGTTAGCAGCTTACTATTTACATTTCCCTTTCTTTGCATTCTGAACTTGAGGATCAACTCACCTCTTAGCAGGTGAAATTTTTAGAATGCGTTTGCTTCAGCACATTTTTTGAAGTCAACATGGTCTTTCCCTGCTCATGACGAAGATGGTGCAGTGGAGCCGCTTAGTAGATCCTACATGCTCTCCCCATGTGTCGTGGCACCTGCTCCCATAGTGTTTGGTCCCATTTGCATTGGTAGCATTTGCAGAGAAGGAATCACATGGGTCAGGCAGACGACAGGATTCCTTCCCATGGCATTGCTGAGCTAGCAACACCATTTGCAGATATTGCCAGCTCAGCTAGGAGCAGAGCACTGCAAAAGTAATGTACGAGTCAGGCCTTATAACTGGCACACTTTTGGGATGCTTGTTGTCCATAGTGGCTTACCACATGATAAAAGCAGCTGCAACTTCTTTGCCAAACGTCATGTTATTAATATGGCTTGTTACAGGTTGATAGATGCCCATGCGGATGTTGCCATTCCTAGGTTCTGTTTTACAATTAGTTTGCCGGGGCGAAAAGTTTGCTAATTTATTCTGTATTGAATTCGCTCGCTGGTGGAGGTTTTAATAAACCACAGCCATACTTTTGAGCTTCTGCCGTTTTTATAAGCTAAGACAGAAAGGTCAATATATATATAATGGGGCTTTGGACTGCGGTCACTTAGTCTGTGGACAGAAATCGACAAATCCACTTTTCAGAAGAGAGTGCTCCCAGCCTTCTGGAAAACAGGACACTCAGCACCACACAAATCCATGACCTGGAGGCCAAATTTCCATTGTAGTTTTTGGGCAAGTAAGAAACAGCAGAGTCCTTTCTGAACATTGGGCGAGACTCCTCCAGTTTCTGACCCTTTCCATACCTTGCAGAAATAACACATGATCTACCCTTACACAGGATATGGGGGAAGGGAACTGTGTACCCCTGCCTGTGAAGAAAATGACTTTCTCTAAGCACACACACATTGTGGATAAGTGTTCCCACCCTCACCCCCAGAACCAGCCCCCGTGAATACATTTATCTAACCTACCATGCCCTATTGCACTTTCTTGTTTAGGATAAAGTTCTCTTTCCCCACGTTTTTCTATTCCTACCCTCAAATACGAAGGCACCCAGCCAGCATGTGACATGAGTTATATGAAAATTCTTTCTAACCTGTTGGAAAAAGGAATCGAGCCATATCCATGGAACCCATCTGTGTCGTTATTTTTAACTATGCTATATTGAACGTGAATTGAACTCAAGGTTAAACCACAAAGGAAATACTCTTTCGGTCTCCGTTTCTATTAATACAGCGTGGTACACCTATGTAGGCCTTATTTTGCTGCCACTCTGGTTTATATTCCATAGGAAACATACCGCCAGTGGTTCAGGTTCAGTTCTGGTTGTTGTCTTAAATCTGTTTGAAACCAGTTTTCTGGCCCATCTCGTCTTTGAATTAACTCGGGGCCTGTTCACGTAAGGCAATTTCCCCATCAGGCCACCCGTCCCAACAGTTCCTAGGTATGGCATCAGAAAAGGAAAAGTGCTGCTTGAACTGAAGCACATGGATATATTGGTAGCTATTTCCATTATCGAGTGAATTCACATGTTGATAGATCACTCCATAATGCTCTCCACATGATCGTGTGCAATACAATGGAATAAGCGGCTAAGAGAAAAACCCTGTATGGACTGGCCATAACATCATAATGGTTTATGTGTGGCTGAAATTAGAATCTCCTGGAGGCCGGGACAGCCAGAGGTTCTCCTTTAATTCAGGTGATATTTTTCGTTGGTGTACAATTGGAAAAGCTTCCTTAACAGCACTGAAACTGAGTAATAGCACTTCCTTTCATTGGGCTTGTGGCTAGAACAAAGTTAGCCATAAGTAATAAAGCTTTTAGTGTAAAATGCATTCTATCCCCCCCCCCATAACTCACCACTATCAAGGCCAAATATACACTGTTGTCTGATAATAGGTGTTACATAACTCCACCTCCCCGCCTGCCACTTGATTCCTTTGTAGAGTTTGCCACAGACCTAGCAGACATGTCCATGGTGAACAATACATCATTATGTTAATAGTTACATGCTGCCAAGGGCAAGATGGCTTTCTAACCTGCATGTAATGGTTCCAGCAAAAGAAGTGAACTAACTATGCCTAGTGGTCCATTTTTTTCTGCACATAAAAAGTCCTGCATCCACATGATCTTATTGACCATGGTCTTATTGACCATGGTATTAAACACCCAGGATTTATTTTCTGCACTATACACATAGAATGGATTCGTCTGGTTGGTTATTTGTTTTGTGTAAATCATTAGTTACGGTTACCATATTTCAAAAAGTGAAAATCCTGAAGCAAAAGTTGTTGAGCATTTTTTGGCAAAGTTGTTGTTGAGATTTCATTTTGGGCAAAGTTGTTGAGCTGAAATTAGTTTTGGCCTGCCACACACACGGATTTCCCCAGACTTTTAAACTGATTTTTGACAATTCCGCCCAGACACTATTATGTCCGATATATTTTCCGGATGTATGGCAGCCATACATTAGTATATATTAAGCAAGCAATTGTTTTCTGGTTTGAATATCCAAAATAGTTCTGTTCCTGACAAGCCATGCTATCAATGAAAAAAGATAGGGGTGTGAGTGTGTATTCCCTTTCCTTTCTGTTTACCTGCTCTCAATGATGCAATTGTTTTTAAAAATAATAATAATAATGGCAAGCAGGCATTTTGACTACAGCAGTATTAATGGAATAGGGCCCCTATTACCAATGATTCAGTCATCTGTCAGCCTGATAAATGGATTAGTGTAAGAGGTATTCCGGCGGGGAAATGTAGCCCATAGGGCTCCCAGCTAATTATATTTAAGTTGTTTAGTACTGCTGGGAAGCAGCATCCAGGCAATTGCTGAAAGCTTTGATGCAACGTGCCCCATTAGAGTTTGTGTTCAGAAACTCATTATCCTTTCAGGCTTGTGCTGGATGGATTCTAGGAAGCTGACATGAAATGGAGAGCAGCAATAAATAGCCAAGAAGGCATTTTAATTCAGCTTCTGATCCATTTTCCTGATTCAGCAACTACTGGCGTGTGTGATTTGTATGCCATGCCTGCATACAAGGGACAACTATGCTTTGCAGATCTTTTTACGCTATCATGCATCCAGATAATAATGTGATTTGATCTTTCCAAATCAGAATTTAGATCAGGAGAGTGCTATTCATTCCTAGGATCCCAGGTGGCACCAAGAGCACAAAGTGCCTTTCTTAAGATCTGATCGCTTGATTGCAATTGTCTCCTAAGTGCCTGACCTCGCAGCCATTATGTGAGCCTTATGACTTCAGAGTTTCACTAACTGGTGTGCTCCTTGTAGGGATGCCCTTTAAAAACCACTCAGAAGTTAACAGCTGTTTCTAGATGCAGCTGTCAGTGGTAGCCGCAGAGAGCATGTTACACTAGATATCAGATGTCAGTGTTTGCTTTCGGATGCAATTCACTTTATTTACCCCTATCCTCATTGTGTGGGCATTGCATCCTGCTGCCTCTCTCACTCTCAGAAAGCCATCCCAGTTTAATCTTATGGGTATGTTTCCTCGCCCCCCCTCCCCCAATGGCTTGCTTAATCTTGCCTATCCTGGTATGGATACAAGTTATTTTTAATTCGTTCTTGAAACATGATTGACTGATAGGTGTTTTTAAAAAGATGCTGTATATTGGGCATATGCCAAGCACTCATGACAGTAAGAGGTTCGATAACAGAGGAACATACCACGTAGTAGGTGTTCCAACTACATTTGACTTATTTCCACACATTATGGTTGTGAACTTGCTGTTGCCTCAGTTGTCCAGCCAACCTAGTGATTTATCCTTCCCAAGAACAGGCCATGAGCAGATAGTCAGAGGAAGGGTCATCTATGAGAAATTGTTTTTCTTGCATTCCATAGGGACATAAGAAGCTGTCTTACACCAGATCTGTATTACAGTATCTATATAACTGGCAGTTTTTCTCCAGGGCTTAAGACAAGGGACATCTCTAGCCTTAGCTGGGCATGCCAGGGATCAAACCAGGGTCCATTGCATGCAAAACAAATGTTCTACCATTTGCAGCCCTTGTTTGTTTGTTTGTTATCTGTGCCCTTCCCTCTTTGCTTTTACTGTCTATATCAAGCACAGGCAAACTCAACCCTCCAGATGTTTTGGGACTACAACTCCCATCATCCCTGACCACTGGTCCTGTTAGCTAGGGATGATGGGAGTTGTAGTCCCAAAACATCTGGAGGGCCGAGTTTGCCTATGCCTGGTCTACATTACTAATTCTTTACTTCCTTTATGAGAAAGTCAGCTTTCTATGTACCATTTATTATGGCCTCCCTGCTTTCCTAGCTTTGCTATTGTGGCTACTTCTGCTCATGGGGGTACCATATTATGGGGATTCACTAAAGCTAAGCTATGTGCTGTTCCCATAAGAACTTCCGCAATGCCCCTGATGCTGTAGAGCTCATAATCTCTCTCTCTCTCTCTCTCTCTCTCTCTCTCTCTCTCTCTCTCTCTCTCTCTCGACATACTATAACCCCCTCCTCTCAAACGTCCTGCGTTGGTAATGTATCTGAAACTGGAGCAAAACCTTTCCATTATTTGTACTGATTTGGTTTCAGATTGCTTGATTGACATATAGGATGACACAGTGGGAGCTGCCTTATACCAAGTCAGATCATTGGTCCATCTAGCTGAGCACTGACTGACAGAGGCTGTCCAGGGCTTCAGGCAAGAGACATTCCCAGCCCTGGTGATGCTGGAGATAGAACTTGGGGCCTTCTGCTGTGCAACTGAGCTACAGCCTTTTCCCTTATTGCATTTCTACTGTGCGTGTTTAATAGAATATTGTTTTTATTTATTCATTGTGGGGTATGAAAGTTTCTTTACTAGTAATAATACATTTTTTATTTGTAAACCCACCCACCCCCATCTGACCTGGTTGCCCCAGCCACTCTGGGTAGCTTCCAACAAATATAAAAACATAATAAAACTTCTATATACAGGGCTGCCTTCAGACGCGGGTGGCACTGTGGGTTAAACCACAGAGCCTAGGGCTTGCCGATCAGAAGGTTGGCGGTTCGAATCCCTGCAACAGGGTGAGCTCCCGTTGCTCAGTCCCAGCTCCTGCCAACCTAGCAGTTCTAAGGCACGTCAAAGTGCAAGTAGATGAATAGGTACCGATACAGCGGGAAGGTAAACAGCGTTTCTGTGTGCTGCTCTGGTTCGCCAGAAGCGGCTTTGTCATGCTGGCCACATGACCCAGAAGCTGTACACCGGCTCCCTCGGCCAATAACGCGAGATGAGCGCCGCAACCCCAGAGTTGGTCACGACTGGACCTAATGGTCAGGGGTCCCTTTACCTATGCCTTCAGATGTCTTCTAAAAGTTATGTAGTTTATCTGATGGGAGAGTGTTGCTGTGGCAAACTGCTTTATGTCCTTGAGAGAGAGAGAAAATATTAGCTATAAAAATGAATGAATAAATAAATTTTTAAAAATGTGATCCTCTTTCTCTCTATATACTGCTGCTGAGCCTACGAAAAATACCTGTGGGTTGCTTGGTACACACCATCTCTTAGTTTTATAGACTTTTTCTTTCTTACTTACAGTGTAGTCCTCTGCAGAAATAGGTGCACTTAAGTTCATGGAAATCAGTCGGTCACCAGACTTCTGCCAGCTTGGTTAGCAGATGGGATCGAGTTTCTATAATTACTGTGGATATTGTCTGCATCCAATGAGGAAGAAAAGAAGACTAGAATAAGAAAGGGCAGAGAATGGCGCATTTATGTAATATTCATGAGCACATTAATTTCCCCCTTCAATATTGCATGTGCACTGTCTGTGTGAATTCTCTACATATTTTCCCAACTGTGAGCTGAGTATCAAGAAACAAACTAGGCTGCATTTGTTGCTGTAAATATATACTGTACATTATTTTATCCTGATCTGTATGGCTCTCTAAAAAGCAAGTGTGAGCAAATCTTGGGCAATCTCTCAATAAAACAGGTGCTTCCTCTGCTCCAGGTCTGGTGTCAGCACTCTGCGTGCTTGGGGTCCATGTGCCCCAGTGGTGATGCCTACGTTGGTGTGCCCACTTGGCATTTTCCTCCAAACATTGCTATCTACTGGTATATATACTGCTGGCTTGGGCCTATGGCAGCAAGCCACTGGCTTCAAAACTAGGCTTTTTATTGTCGGAGCCTGTACTACCTGGTGCCCAGATGACAGTGGGTTTGCTGATAATAGCAAATTGTCCAGGGCAAGTGTGAAGTGTGGTATGTTGAGGCAAGAAAAATCCACAGTATACACTCATGGGGTCTGAACTGGCAGTGACTGACTAGGTATGAGGGTTGTAGTATGTCTACTTGAAGATGATGTTGATCCATTGTGTCGCTGCTGTGGGGAAAAAAAGCAAATTCTGTTCTAGGAATCATTACAAGGGGAGTGCCAATAGCATAATGTTATTCTACAAATCTTGGTGAGTACTGTGTACAATTCTGGTATCCACACCTCAAAATGTCTGTTGTAGAACGGTCTGTAAAGGGCCATCAAAATTATTGAGGGGCTGGAGCTTCTCTGTGAGGAAAGGTTTGGGCACTTTTATTTATTTTTTAGTTTAGAAAAATGGTGAGCAAGGCAGGACTTGATAGATAAGTATAGGAATCTGCATGGTGGCAGGCGAAGAAGATAGAGAGAAACTTCTCCTTCTCTATAACTTGGGGCTTTCAAGCGATGTTTAATGTTGGAAGCTTCAAGGCAGGCAAAAGAACAAAATTCACACAATGCGTAGTTCAACTGTGGAATGTGCTGCCATAATATGTATTGATGCCCACCAACTAAGATGACTGTAAAAGAGGGTTAGATAGATTAATGGAGGATAAAAAAGTTAAGGTAAAAGACCCCTGGACAGTTAAGTCCAGTCAAAGGTGACTATGGGGTTGCAGCGCTCATCTCACTTTCAGGCCAAGGGAGCCGGCGTTTGTCCACAGACAGCTTTCTAGATCGTGTGGTCAGCATGACTAAACACCTTCTGGCACAACGGAACACCGTGACGGAGACCTGAGTGCACGGAAATGCCATTTATCTTCCGGCTGCAGTGGTACCTATTTATCTACTTGCACTGGCATGCTTTCAAAATGCTAGGTTAGCAGGAGCTGGAACAGAGCAATGGGAGCTCACCTTGTTGTGGGGATTCGTACCTCCGACCTTCTGATTGGCAAACCCAAGAGGCTCGTAGTTTAGACCACAGTCCCTTTAATGGAGGATGCTAACCATGATGACTGTTCCATGGAGTCCATGGAGTTTTGTCCATGGTTCAAAATTGGGAAAGGAGTACGACAAGGTTGTATATTGTCTCCCTGCTTATTTAATTTATATGCAGAATTCATCATGCGAAAGGCTGGACTAGATGAATCCCTAGCTGGAATTAAGATTGCCGGAAGAAATATCAACAACCTCAGATATGCAGATGACACAACCTTGATGGCAGAAAGTGAGGAGGAATTAAAGAACCTTTTAATGAGGGTGAAAGAGGAGAGCGCAAAATATGGTCTGAAGCTCAACATCAAAAAAACCAAGATCATGGCCACTGGTCCCATCACCTCCTGGCAAATAGAAGGGGAAGAAATGGAGGCAGTGAGAGATTTTACTTTCCTGGGCTCCTTGATCACTGCAGATGGTGACAGCAGTCACGAAATTAAAAGATGCTTGCTTCTTGGGAGAAAAGCAATGACAAACCTAGACAACATCTTAAAAAGCAGAGACATCACTGTGCCAACAAAGGTCCATATAGTTAAAGCTATGGTTTTCCCAGTAGTGATGTATGGAAGTGAGAGCTGGACTATAAAGAAGGCTGATCGCCAAAGGATTGATGCTTTTGAATTCTGGTGCTGGAGGAGACTCTTGAGAGTCCCATGGACTGCAAGAAGATCAAACCATTCTTAAGGAAATCAGCCACGAGTGCTCACTGGAAGGACAGATCCTGAAGCTGAGGCTCCAATACTATGGCTATCTCATGAGAAGAGAAGACTCCCTGGAAAAGACCCTGATGTTGGGAAAGATGGAGGGCACTAGGAGAAGGGGACGACGGAGGACGAGATGGTTGGACAGTGTTCTCGAACCAAACTGTGGGAGGCAGTGGAAAACAGGAGTGCCTGGCGTGCTCTGGTCCATGGGGTCACAAAGAGTCGGACACGACTAAACAACAACAAACCATGATGACTACATTTCGTCTACATATAGTTGGAGACAGTAAGCTTCTGAATACCAGCTGCTGGAAAGCACAGGAGGAGAGTGTGCTGATGTGCTCAGGTCTTTCCTGTAGGCCAGGCATCCCCAAACTTCGGCCCTCCAGATGTTTTGGACTACAATTCCCATCATCCCCGACCACTGGTCCTGTTAGCTAGGGATCATGGGAGTTGTAGGCCAAAACATCTGGAGGGCCGCAGTTTGGGGATGCCTGCTGTAGGCTTCCCACAGGGATCTGTTGCAAACAGCAACATTATCAGAAACAGAAAAAGAAAGAGGTGATGTTGGGAAAAGACTGAAAAGCAGGAATGTCAACAGAAGCTTTGTGTAATTACTTCGAGAAAATGGTCTTTCACCCACACAGCAGAAAAAGAAGCAGAGGTGAGGGTAAGAGAAGGAGAATTATAAAAGAACAGTATAGTTGTAGCATCTCCATCAAGGTGGCAATGATAAACAGATAACGGGGGCCATAAGAAGAACACAAGGGGAAGGGGGCTTGTTGCTGCTCCGTAAGTAATTCCTATTGAAGTAAGATTCAAAAACGAAATCACTTCAATGATAAAACAATAACTGAAAAGCTAAAAAAGGCATAAGTATAAAGAGCATAAGTATAAAGGCTGTGCCAAAGGCCGAGTCATCCTCTAAGAAGCACAGATAAAACACCCTATGATTCAGCTACAAGGATATAATTGAAATTAACAAAGGATTCTCATTTGAATTAAAACAGGAGGGTTGGGGAAAACAGATTGCAAGTGGCCTAGAACAGAACTGGTAGAAATAAGGCATGCAAAAAGAATAAAAAGGTCAATAGCTGCCCCTTCCCCCAAAAAAGAAAAGAGGCAGTATCATTATTATTTTTTTAATAAAAGAGCACTGACTTAAAGGGAAGGAACTGGAAGAAAGTGTGTGCAGTACAGAAGGGAGAATCGATGGGCCAATAGATATTTTTTAATAAAAAAAATGGGAACAAGAGCAAGGGAACAGGTGATTTCATATCTGGTAAAGTAACTGGAGAAAAAGAAGGCGCGTCAGATGGTAGGGTAGCACACATTTGTTTCTGGCCTCCGGCTGTTGTTGGAGTTATCTAGACAGGATGGGATAGGCTGCTGCTGGAGCAAAGGTGTCAAGTTGCCAATACATTTCTCTATGAGGTAATATTTAGCCTGTCAGATTTAGCGGGAAAATGCAGTGTGAATGGAAACTGGTACAGATACTGTGCAGATTTTATCCTGGTTGGTAATGAGTTTGTAGATGGTTATTGGAAGCAGCCATCGCAATGCCATGTGTTCTTGGATGGAAAAATCACAATGCAGCTGTGTAGTGCTTTGCTCACAGATCTCTTTGTGTGCCTGTCTTCTGGCCTCAAAACATCTTTCTTTCTTCTTCTTTTGGAAAACATCGTGGCCTCAATTTTTTTCAGCTTCACGGCATGTTTATAGATGAAAACGCTGCCGTTTGCTACGGACTGTGATATTCATGGAAGAATTGGAGGTTATCCTTTGGGGAACATTTGTGAATATTAAAGCTGTTCATCATTTCGAAAGAATACAAAACATTTGTTTTATGAATTTTGCAAATTGGCACACCTCTCCCTGTTTTTAGGAACTGAAATCTGCATCCCCATACAGGTTGGAGTGTGTGTGTGTGTGTGTGTGTGTGTGTGTGTGTGTGTGTGTGTGTGTGTTTCTCTCCCACTAAACTGAAAAGGTCCCAGTTAGCATTAAATCACCTGTGCTGGTGGTTAATGTTCTGAGGGCCCTTCCCTTCCAGGGATGGGCAGCCTGTAGAAGATTATCTCTACCCACCCATCTGATTGCTACCTTATTCCCTAATAACCACTTCTGTGTGCCATGAATCAGCTCCTAGGTTTGTATGATCATAAGACATCTTCATGATTTGTTGTATTATCTAGTACATTTGAAGTGTTTCCAGAACAGCAATTATGGTTTTTTTTCATTTGGCAATGGAAGGAAATATAAAAGGTTAACGATGTTCTACTTATGTGAAGGAGTTGTTGCTTTGTTGTTGCCTCCAAGAATGCTCACACTTATGGAACCAAAATGGACAAAAAGGGAGGTCTCAGCAGATGCTGAGAAACACTGAGGTTTGCAGAAGTGGGGAAAGTCTTCAAGGGGGAGGGGGCAGAATAAACCAAAAACACTCCAATGAGTTCCGCACGTGCTCAACTGCATAGCTGCCAAGTTATCCCTTTTTTAAAGGGATTTTCCATTATGCTGAATAGGCTTCCTCGCGAGAAAAGGGAAAACTTGGCAGCTATGCAACTGTTCACAGAACACTGACTTGTTAAAAGAGGAGAATGGAAAGTCAAGGGGAAGTGGGAAAGGAATCTTTAAAAAGGAAGGTGTAGATATAAAAGGGGTAGAAAGAAATAGCCAATTGCTACAGGTAATTTCCTGGTTCTCTGGCTTTTTGTTTCCTTTTCAACTTCCTCAGCCTCACACATGCCTACCAGGGATACTCTACCACATTTTACTGTAATAATGCACATGCATAGTGTAATGTGGAGTGGAACTTAATTCAAAATGATTATTTATTTTTAAAGCAATTTAAATAAAATAATAAGCTGTTGAAATATTACAATGATAGAAGATAACAAGAATTTATGGTAATTTCCCATTAGATGCAAGCTTTTTTCAGACAATTAAATGTACAACCATACAATACCTGTTAGATATCACAGCTGCATCCAACAGTTATATATATTTGTATTTTGTTGTTGTTTTTAATAACTTTTTAAAAAGATAACATGCTGTAAAAATAAAAAAGTAATAGAGACTGACTTATTCATAGTATTTACTCTGAGATGTGAACTTATTTTTTATGCCTCGGTGCACACTTGGAAGTGAGCCCCATTAAATTCAGTGGGACTCAACTTTCCTGCAGGCAGGCATAGGATTGTACTGCAAGGCTTCTGCACATGTGACTTTAAGGCACTTTCAGCAAACCATTCCATTAAAATAAAATCATTTAAGATTAGTGTGGAAAAACGGCTGGAGAGTTATGGCTACATTCGAAGCCCACCTTTCTGTCTTCATGGAACTCAAGGCAATATACATGGGGTTTGGTGTGGTACCCCATCCAGACACTGATTAGACCCCAGACCTGCTTAGCTTCAGCATACATAGCTGCCAAGTTTTCACTTTTCTTACGAGGAAGCCTATTCAGCATAAGGGAATTTCCCTTTAAAAAAAGGGATAACTTGGCAGCTATGTTCAGCAAATGGCTGCATTATTTGTTCTCAGACTACACCTGGTCTTAATATATTATCTGATAATATATAATATATTATTATATAATATCAGATCACCGATCTATCAATTCCAGAACTTTCCACTCCCAGCAGGACTTGGGTACAGATTATTCCTAAATTTGCTACATTCGTTTCTCTCAATTGGAAAGCCTGTGGATTTAATGTAGGGACTTTTTGGATAGAAAGCATATCCTGTAATATTGAGCTGTGTCATTTTCCTCTTAGATATGAGCTATGGAGCGCCTGCACCCTGGGCATAGCTGCCAAGTTTTCCCTTTTCTCACGAGGAAGCCTATTCAGCATAAGGGAAAATCCCTTAAAAAAAGGGATAACTTGGCAGCTATGACCCTGGGCTACATCAGAGGTACCCACACTGTAGTTTCTGTCCACTCTAGTATTGTCTTAGTTTCCTGGAGAAGTAACGCTGGTGTAGGGAGGTATCCCAGCCAGGACTCCGAAGGAGTATGCCATACTTCTCAGCTTTCCCCAGGTGATGCAGAGCTCAGCTATTCTCCAACAGCTTCTACACATAAGAAAGGGACCAGAGTGATCGGGCGTGTCTCACAACTTCTCTGTGTTCAAGTGTTTACATAACAGTAGCCATGATGCCTCTTTTTAGCAGAACATATGAATGTACTAGGTTATCCCTTAGGGCGGCAATCACATGATGTTGGTAATGGGTAATAAACTGGAGCAGGGGACATGCATGCTCTTATCTTTCTGTACAAACTTGATCTCATTAACCATGGCATCCTCTCATTCTAGATTTCTCCATTGTCGAATGTAGAGATCTCCATGGTAGCTCAAACCCCCAACCTCTTCTCAGCAGCCTGCAAGAAGCAGTTTTCAACAGCTCAGAGGTCTCAGGACCAGGTAATTCAAACAATTAAAGAACTGGATATCTATCTGAAATAAAGTAATTTCTACATCTATTCCATAATAAAGGAAACATAGCATTTTGATTCCTTATCTAAGTGTTTTACAAATGCTAGATTATAACAATTGCCATTTCTGAGATTATTAGAAAAACAGAAACCACCTTAATTGTTTTTAAGTGGCAAGACTAGTGGAGGTGAATAGTTATATTACTGGGATAATCACAAATATTCCACCAATAAATGTTCTTCTCTTGCATCTGCAGCATGGTTGGTGTTAAATAATTGTCACAGTAACCTTCTTACTACTCACATGCTTCTCGCTCCTCCTCTTGCAGCTGAGCGGAGTTAAGAAGCTTTCGTTTCTGTTTTTGCTTAACCATTGCTTCTTGTTTTCATATGAAGCAACAAACTATGGTAAAAATAAACCAGCTTCAAACCTCTCATAAGGAGTACTCCAGAAAATAAATAAGAAACATGTTTTTCATGGTGCCTAGGAAATATCACAGTTCAAGTGAAGTTATGGTTCCTGGATCCCCTATGCACCAACCAGATGTTGATGTTTGTTGCTTTCCTATGTCAAATCTGCCTTTAGACCATAACATTAAGTGGGATTTTCCTGCGTTAACAAGCTAATTCAACTGAAGCCTAAATTAGCTTACGCTTTCTTTTTCTTCAGTTAAATGCCTTGTTAAAAAACAGATTGATTTGTATAATTTGATAAATACCATGTTCTGGTACAATAAATGGGGTGGGGTGGGGAAGGATAATATTCTAAATTGCTTTGATCAGAAGATGCCTAGAGAAATTTATAATATATGACATATGGAAGATTGCTGTTTACAGTGTTACAGAGAGATAATGGAGAGATAATTTGCATTTGTGTTCTCTTTCTCAGTTCAAAGTGGATTATTAAACATTAATAAAATAACCCTTCTCAAAGCTATCCAGGTTCATACAACTTCCCCCTCTTTTGCTAGTTTACTGTATGCTACTTCCACAGCACTGATCCAGGACTGAGTCACATGGAAAATGATTCTCTTGAATAACAAGTTAGCACAACATTTATAATAATGAACACGCATGGCCCTCAAGTCAGAGTACCTGAACTCTGCAGCACTGCTGAATCAGTGAGCTCAGAATCACTTCAGTAGGTGGAGAGTCAAAGTTGCAGAATCCCAAACAGGTGCCATTTTGGAATCTGTACCCTTTAAATGACACTATAGACTTGTACACAGGACTTCATTTTCTAAGTCATCCTGTAGCAGGGAATGCTTATTTATTGATTGTATTTTTAACCCTGGTGATATGCTCTTTGGAAGAAAATTATGTATATTTTCCGAATTTTTATCCTTTGGATGTTTACTCACCTTAAGAAAACTCCATTTTCTTAAAAACAAAAAGCCACCTCAATTCAAGTTCACTTCTAAAAGTTGTTGGACGAGTAATATTTATTTATTTTAATTGTGCATGCTTCCTTTTGACCTTTAAAAAAAGATTAAACAACCATTCTAAAACAATAAATATAATAAGATGATGATGATGATACAGAAAAACATCAGCAGCAGACAAAAAGCAATAAAATGGGTAACATAATAAAAACAATAAACTGACATAATAAAAGTCATAGATTAGCAACAGAAGCAGTAAGATATTCAAAATGGAAAAGAAAAGCAGACAGTGAACCAATAATTAGAAGACTTTAACTTGGTGCCTGTATATTGATAACTTGGAGTGTCTCTCTTACATGTCTGAAGAAGGCATTCCATAAATGGAGTTTGATCACCGAAAGGTCTTATCTCCAGTGGCACTTTGCTTAACCACTGAAGGTGACTGACTACACATGAAGAGCGGCCTCATTTGGAGATCAAATACCGGTATCACACTAACCCCCTCTGTAATGAGAAAAACAAGTCACCATGCCAGTTTATTTGTGAAAAACGCTTCCATCTTCCATGAACCAGTGAGATCCAATGCAATGTCATCACAAGAAGTTTGAGAGTTGATGTTGTGCAATTGGGAGCAGCTGCACTGGAGGATTGTGCAATGCCTTTCACATGCATTGGGATTCACCTGCTGCACTGTTCTAAAAATGAGGGCCTCCACTTATTAAAGAAGGCAAATTTGGCTTCAATCACTCATTCTTTGGTTACTTCCAGACTTTATTATTGCAATGAAGTCTGAGTAGGGCTACCATTTGAACACAGCCTAAAAGCTTGTCACTCCAAAATATGGCGGCCAGATGTTTGTCTATAGCTGTTGCAAGTCAGAGCTTATTAAAGGTAAAGGGACCCCTGACCATTAGGTCCAGTCGTGACCGACTCTGGGGTTGCGACACTCATCTCGCGTCATTGGCCGAGGGAGCCGACGTACAGCTTCCAGGTCATGTGGCCAGCATGACAAAGCCGCTTCTGGCGAACCAGAGCAGCACACAGAAACGCCGTTTACCTTCCCGCTTGGAGCGGTACCTATTTATCTACTTGCACTTTAACGTGCTTTCGAACTGCTAGGTTGGCAGGAGCTGGGACCAAGCAACGGGAGCTCACCCCATCGCAGGGATTCGAACCACTGACCTTCTGATCAACAAGGCCTAGGCTCTGTGGTTTAACCCACAGTGCCACCTGCGTCCCTTTGAACACAGCCTAAAAGCTCCAGTCGGTCCAAAATATGGTGGCCAGATGTTTATCTATAGTTGTTGCAGGTCAGAGCTTATTACTTGGGTCTTATTTCAGCTCTGCTGGCTTTGATGTGTTGGTTCTAGCCTATAAAGCCTTAAATAGCTTAGGGCCGGGTCATCTTAGGGACTGCTTGCTCCCATATAAGCCTGCCCAGGAATTGAGATGTTGGTCATCTTGCTGTTGGTGCCATTGTGGAATATCTGGCAAGTAAGCATAAGAGATTTGCGTCTCTTCAGTGGTAGTGTCGCAACTGTGAAATACTCGCCCAATTCAAACCGCCAGGTTCCATTATTGTGACTCTTTTGCCAGAAATTGCCTTATTTTTTAAAAAATGAATCTGCGTGAGAGATTGAGACAAAAAGTCCAACACTTAATGGTGTCTGTTTAGGCAATAGGAATCTGGGTCCATGTTATCTCCTGCACCACTCACCAAGCCTCTACTGAGTCTTTTTATGGGTAGAGCAAGAGTTGTGCACTGCAGAAGGGAGTGGAGAATACCTTTTGCATGGGCATGCATTGCATAAAAATCTGGATGCAGGAAACCCTGGTTTGTTTGTTTCCCACTCCTCTTCCTCTGCCCACCTGCAATTCTCCTGTATATTTTGCACTCCGTAATGAGAGGCTCAGTTCAGAGATCAATCCATCTGATTACCTAGTTCTTGATCCCTTTGCCCAGAGCATGTCTGCCACCCGCCGTGCTAATTAACAGGTGACACAGTTCGGTTTAAAGGCAAAGAGGACAGCTGCATCTTTATGCCCTCCCCTTACTCTGCAGCTGTCATAAAAGACGCACAAGATTCCTCAAGGCTGCATGGCAGATTGAGGATATCAAGGGCAGTTGATATTAACTGTGCCTGTACATATGGGTTAAATGTTTCTAGTCGTCCCAAATGCTGTATGACATATGGGTTAGCAGAATATTTTTTAAAGCTGTGCTTACATAGTAACATTATTGATAAATTATATTATTGTATGCTGTGCTTTCTTGGCACAAGATGAGATGGTGAAGACTGGAGCAGGCTTTGCAATTTGGTGCGACTCATAATGATATTCCATTTATTGCTAACAATGAAAAGATAATAAGAGTTAAGCGCTTGCTTTCTGCTTGACATTTGCTTTGCGTTTTGGTTACAGCTGCCCTGCGTTTCCTTATTTTGAAGGAGACATGATGCTTTAATTTTTAACTGGATCCATTAACAAATGCATTGAAGTCTAATATGAACCTGACAGGCTCTCAGTTCTGAGGAAAAAAGATCGCATGATTGTGGTATTCCCTTGAGCAGGGTGTATGTGTGTTCTTTAGTGGGTTTACGTTGGCTGTTTCAGAAGCTGCTGCGATGATAGAACCTGTAGGAGAGAAGGAAAACAAATGATAATGTAGTGAAAGGAAGGATGGAGGATTGGTGCCCAAAGTGGGAGGCTTTTGGAAGTTGTGAAAAGAAGTAAAATGGTTATATCAGACACCATTATGTACACCTGAAATGGAATAATTGCAGATCCAGCCGACATCCCACTACACTTTGAGCTCAATATATGATTGATATGTTTTCCAAGGAGAGTTATCGAGGTGTGGTGCACTCTAAAAGACAAGGACTTAAAATTGGTGCATGTGTGTGATTTGTTCATTTTTTAAAAAAAGTTTGAAGAGCAGTTTATTAAGCCTTTCCATATCAAACAAAAATAAGCCAAGAAACAATAAAACTTGGGGCATAAACACCTACACATTTGCTTACATCAACAAATAAAGAACAGAAAAACTCCCACAAATATTCAACCCATGAATCTCTGCAAGTATACAACCCACAAATATACAATACAAAGTAGAGCAATCAGGGAATTGTCATAGAAGTAATCAGCTAGTCAAGCATAAAGAGAAAGGGGGAAATTCAGCCAGCCTGTAATATCACACCATAAAGCTGCATGGGTTGATGAAGGAAGCCAATCAAACCTATTGACTGACTTAATAGAACAAAATAATTTCTCATAAAACATATTTTGTTCTCCTTGGGTGACAAGTATGTTGACAAGTACATATTCCCATAAAGGCCATTTTCTTCTTAATTTGATATGCACAGGGACCTGTTTCTCCCTTGACTTCTACCTGAATCCATGGCAGTTCTCCCTTTCAAGTACTCTATTGGGCTGTTTTTCATTGCCACCCCACCCCCACCCCAAGTTTCAAAACTCAAAAGTAAGGGGGAGATGGCCTAGGGAACATTTGCAGAGAAGTATGGGTGCAGAGAAGTAGGGACGCGGGTGGCACTTTGGGTTAAACCACAAAGCCTAGGGCTTGCCGATCAGAAGGTCGGCGGTTCAAATCCCTGTGACGGGGTGAGCTCCCGTTGTTTGGTCCCAGCTCCTGCCAACCTAGCAGGTCGAAAGCACGTAAAAGTGCAAGTAGATAAATAGGTACCGTTCCTGCGGGAAGGTAAATGGCATTTCCGTGTGCTGCTCTGGTTCGCCAGAAGCGGCTTTGTCAAGCTGGCCACATGACCTGGAAGCTGTATGCTGGCTCCCTCGGCCAATAACGTGAGATGAGTGCCGCAACCCCAGAGTCGGTCACGACTGGACCTAATGGTCAGGGGTCCCTTTACCTTAACCTTTATGGGTGTTAAGCGGAACACGGGTGGCGCTGTGGTCTAAAGCACTGAGCCTTGGGCTTGCCGATCAAAAGTTCGGCGGTTCAAATCCCCGCGACGGGGTGAGCTCCCGTTGCTCGGTCCCAGCTCCTGCTAACCTAGGAGTTCGAAAGCACGTAAAAGTGCAAGTAGATAAATAGGTAAATAGCGGAAAGGTAAATGGGGTTTCCATGCACTGCTCTGGTGTCAGTGTTCCATTGTGCCAGAAGCGGCTTAGTCATGCTGGCCACATGACCTGGAAACACTGTTTGTGGAGCGGACAAACGCCGGCTCCCTTCGCCTGTAAAGCGAGGTGAGCTCCGCAACCCCAGAGTCGTTCGCGACTGGACTTAACTGTCAGGGGTCCCTTTACCCTTTACCTTTATGGGTGTTAAGCATGCTGCTCAGTTGCCATAAGTTTGCGCTCCACATTCTTGTTGCTTCAGTATATAGAGGTTTCTTAACACACCTTTCACACCTTTTTATGCATAATAATAATAATAATAATAATAATAATAATAATAATAATAATACCACCCCAGCCACTCTGGGAAGCTTTCAGCATATATAAAAACATAATGAAACAGCAGACATTAAAAACAAATTGTGAACTCAAGGGCGGAATTCATAATACTTAAAAGGGCTTATATCTGCAAGTCTGCTTGCGGTAATAACACATTAAGATTTCATGGAGTGAAACTGGGCTTTCCTTGCTCTACCCTTGACCTGCCGAATGCTATGGTGGCCCTAATCCAGGAAGCCTTTATTTTTTAGTTTTAAATTTGTCAGCTTTAGTTGCTTTATAAACCAGATAATTAAAGTATGTGGGCTCAATTCATAAGTGTATGTGAATAGGTTATTGCATGAATGTAGCCACTGTAATTTCCACATATCCGTCCACTATAGGAACACTGTCTAAAGCCAGCTTCACAAATAATTGTGTTCTTAATGCCGCTAATCTTCCTTGTTTATTTTAACTTGGATCGTTTTAAGTCCTAAAGCTATTTTCATACTTCCTTTTCCCTTTGCTCTTGATTACTTAGGATAATGTGTAAATAATTTTTTTAAAAAAACTTTTAACGCTCAGGGTTTAATTTTTTTAAAGAAAAGAAAAAAGGCTCACTGAAGTTCTTGTGTCTTAGAAAAGTAGGTCACGAAGTAGAATACAACACAATCACACTAATTAAGAGGGCTGTTGTTGTTTTTTCTCAGCAAAGTGCCATGAAGAAAAGATCAATACAGCAAAAAACCCTTTTCACTGTGGAGCCAAGGGAATTGGAAAAGATCCACTTGTGCTTTCAGACCTTAAATGCTGGAGGCTGATGTCATTAAGAAAACCAGCTGAGGACTGAAAAGTAAACCAAGCAAACTAATAGGTTTTAAGTGTAGGAGGGGGAAAGGAGGGTGGGGTTGTATACCAGTAATATCTATGGCAGCGTTTCTCAAATTGCTGGCAGCTAAGGCACCCTATTTTTCTTAAGTAAATTGTACGGTGCAATCCTACGCACACTCAGCACTGCTTAAGTCGGTAGGACTTACTTCTGAGTAAACATGCATGTTGTTGTTGTTGTTTAGTCGTTTAGTTGTGTCTGACTCTTCGTGACCCCATAGACCAGAGCACACCAGGCATTCTTGTCTTCCACTGCCTCCCGCAGTTTGGTCAAACTCATGTTGGTAGCTTCGAGAACACTGTCCAACCATCTTGTCCTCTGTCATCCCCTTCTCCTTGTGCCCTCAATCTTTCCCAGCATCAGAGTCTTTTCCAGGGAGTCTTCTCTTCTCATGAGGTGGCCAAAGTATTGGAGCCTCAGCTTCACGATCTGTCCTTCCAGTGAGCACTCAGGGCTGATTTCCTTCAGAATGGATAGGTTTGATCTTCTTGCAATCCATGGGACTCTCAAGAGTCTCCTCCAGCACCATAATTCAAAAGCATCAATTCTTTGGCGATCAGCCTTCTTTATGGTCCAGCTCTCACTTCCATACATCACTACTGGGAAAACCATAGCTTTAACTATATGGACCTTTGTCGGCAAGGTGATGTCTCTGCTTTTTAAGATGCTGTCTAGGTTTGTCATTGCTTTCCCCCCAAGAAGCAGGTGTCTTTTAATTTCTTGACTGCTGTCACCATCTGCAGTGATCATGGAACCCAAGAAAGTAAAATCTCTCACTACCTCCATTTCTTCCCTTTCTATTTACCAGGAGGTGACGGGACCAGTGGCCATGATCTTGGTTTTTTTGATGTTGAGCTTCAGACCATATTTTTGCACTCTCCTCTTTCACCCTCATTAAAAGGTTCTTTAATTCCTCCTCACTTTCTGTCATCAAGGTTGTGTCATCAGCATATCTGAGGTTGTTGATATTTCTTCCGGCAATCTTAATTCCGGCTTGGGATTCATCCAGTCCAGCCTTTCGCATGATGAATTCTGCATATAAGTTAAATAAGCAGGGAGACAATATACAACCTTGTTGTACTCCTTTCCCAATTTTGAACCAATCAGTTATTCCATATTCAGTTCTAACTGTAGCTTCTTGTCCCACATAGAGATTTCTCAGGAGACTGATGAGGTAATCAAGCACTCCCATTTCTTTAAGAACTTGCCATAGTTTGCTGTGGTCGACACAGTCAAATGCTTTTGCGTAGTCAATGAAGCAGAAGTAGATGTTTTTTCCGGAACTCTCTAGCTTTCTCCATAAGCCAGCGCATGTTTGCAATTTGGTCTCTGGTTCCTCTGCCCCTTTGAAATCCAGCTTGCACTTCTGGGAGTTCTCGGTCCACATACTGCTTAAGCCTGCCTTGTAGAATTTTAAGCATAACTTTGCTAGTGTGTGAAATGAGCGCAATTGTGCGGTAGTTGGAGCATTCTTTGGCCCTGCCCTACTTTGGGATTGGGATGTAGACTGATCTTCTCCAATCCTCTGGCCACTGCTGACATGCATAGGATTGCCCTTAAGGCACCCTCACCTTCTGTGAGCAACTGAAAGTTCACTTGAAGAATGTGTAGATAGATGAACTATTTAACCTTTGATGAACTGCCCAGTTTGAAGGATATCTCTCTCTCTTTTACTTTCCCAGTGTTTCTCCTGCCCCCTCCACCCTCTGCTTTCCCACCTTTCCCACCTGTGTATTGTATTGTATTGTATTGTATTGTATTGTATTGTATTGTATTGTATTGTATTGTATTGTATTGTATTGTATTGTATTTATGGGTCGCCAATTCATATCTCCCTTCTACAACTCCACTGGCTGCTCAAAGGCTGTCTACTTGGGCAGACGTTGGGCTTAAAATGGCGGAATATAAATCAGTCATACTATACTTTGAGCAAACTCATGTCACTTATCTGTGAAACGCCTGTGGGTTGTAAAGGGTACTAGGGCAGGGCTAGTCAAAGTGGTGGTCCACAGATGGGGGTTCATCTGTGAGACATCAGCTGCTAATCCCTGGTGACTCCACCACAGCCACCTGGTGACTCCACCAGGTTTGGCGGGATGCTTCAGAGGCCACCTGCAGCTCTGCCACATCAGGTAGTTCGAGAAGCACTGTTCTAAAGCACAGAGGCAATCTGTGCATTTGTTGCCTTGCACAAGCTGTGGTCCCCGTAAGGGACAGCTACATATTCCTGCATTGCAGGAGGTTGGACTAGAATGACCCTCATGGTCCCTTCCAACTCTATGATTCTATGACAAGGGGAAGACTATGGCCAGGTGACCTTTGCACCTGCTCTGACTGCTGCCCAGGTGCTTGCTATTATTAGGCAACTTCGAGGCTCCTGCTCTCTCTCCTTGTGGTTCTTTATCTTTAAACAAGGATGTGGACCAGAGTGTTCTTCCAACAAACAAAAGGCTTCTTTGGGGTAAGGGGTTTGAAGGGGGAAAGTAGGCTTAATTGTAGATCATGCTCCAGGATATTTTATGAAAAATAATTTACCTGTACCCGATTGCCCAGACCTTGCTGGATTTTCTGGAGCGAGGGCCTTCTCTGGAACAGATAGTGTGCTTGTGCAGTATAGTTGAAAAGCAGAGATGTCTGCTTCCGCATATGCTCTCTCAAGACCCACCAGTCCCATAATTTTTTGTGCCTAGGCAGAAAGGGGGGATGACGACGACGAATGCCTTATTAAGCTGGAACATTGATTCCAGGGACAGTATAGCAGCCCTTTCTGTTGGTAGAGATTACACACACACACACACACACACACACACACACACACACACACACACTTAAGCCACCTAGCTACTGTATTTTATCTTTCAACTATGAAGAATGCAAGAGAAATTGACTGGTTTGAGAATTCATGGTTTTGCAATGAACACCCCCCCCCCAAAAAAGCCAATAAAACGAAGCTTTAAAATGAATTGGTCTATTTATAAGAGCTTTGCAGCTGTGTTGGTCTGTCAGAATAAAGCAAATTCCAAACATTGACAGGCAGATCAACCAAAAAGTTACAAAATTGTCAGCAAGTTTTAGCTGGTGAACCAAGGCAGTGTCTGTTGAATTTCAGTGTCTGTACTCTTTGAGTATGAGTTGGATACCAATTGCTCTGAAGCATGGTGTTGTTGCTTATTGTTATTTATTCAAAAAGGGACTTACACCCCAGCTAGGTGTAATTTTGAAATCGCAGAAAAATCTATTTTGGAATTAAAATTAATTTAAAAACGCTTCCTGCATGATTCAAGAGGCTGTTTATATGGGACTGGATCACTGTAAGCATGTAAGAAGGGGCTTGCAAGTTTGTCCTGCCCTTAAAAAAACTATTCCTGATCCTGCATGCAAACAACAACAACGTTGTGCTCTTCTTGAGAATGCTACCCAGCTATGCCATTTGCCAGGATACTCCATTCCACTACCACCATCCTGGTTTTCTGTACTTCCCCTGCAAAACAGTATCCCATGCTCACTAACAATGCTCAGTCCTCATTGGGTTGTTTTGGGGGTCCTCCTGCCTCACAATCAGATAATTCCCCCCCCAGGTTATTTGCATTTCCAGAAACCTTAGGGTTCTCTCCCAGCCTCCATACCTGCTCATACCTCCCAATTGTTCTAGGAAAGTGAATTTGCTGTTAGTAGATCATGTATATCAGTGCTCCCCAACCTTTTTATCACCGCGGACCAGTCAACGTTTGATAATTTTACTGTGGCCCGCTGAGGGGGGGGCGTTTATTGTTTATATCTTATTTAGATTGTTTTGATTTAATAATTTTAATTTAATTGTATTTAATGAACCTTAGGCGGCCCGGTACCAATTGATCCACGGACCGCTACCGGTCCGTGGCCCAGGGGTTGAAGACTACTGATGTATATCGTGTATAGTGCAGGAACTTTTTTCTTCGCTTGGTGGGTAAAACATTTTTTTGTATGTTTCAATAGAAATTGGAAAGTGTGTGAGGGGCATATGTGAGGGGTTGCAAAGAGAAGACTGGTAGTTTATTTGCATCTTTTCTTCAATAAATGGACTTCTGTTCCTTACATGTATAAGACATCAATGTGATTCTTTGTCCTGTGGTGCTTAATCTTGGAATGGCATAGAACACACTTCTCAGCAGTGTTGCCGCTGCACAGTTACCTCAAAAGAAAGAATTGTGGTTTTCTTTTTATTCCGCTTAAAAGATTCGGACAGGTAATTTGAGTACACGGGTCCTCCTATTGCAGGCATCCCCAAACTTCGGCCCTCCAGATGTTTTGGACTACAATTCCCATCTTCCCCGACCACTGGTCCTGTTAGCTAGGGATCATGGGAGTTGTAGGCCAAAACAACTGGAGGGCCGCAGTTTGGGGGTGCCTGTCCTATTGTCTTTAATTTTTGAAATTTTAATTAACTGGAAGAATTCAAAATACCAACACATGGCTGTAAGCTCTACATTGGATTGCAGTAAACACTAGCTTGAAGTGCCTGTGATTCTTTAAGTAACTTCAGGATGTAAAATAATTAAGTTCTGTGTTCCAGGACTATATGGTAATGCTATTCTGTTTTGCATTTATTTACAGTACTGCATTCCATAGGCGCAGGAAACCTAACAATATTTTCAAAATGAAACTATTGGTAAAATAATCCAATGCTAAAAAACAACCTGCCACCAAACATCTGGCCTATATAAAAATAAAGATGTCCTACATCACCTCCAGAAAGCGATCAGGAAAATATGTAACATCTGGTGATTCTATAAATAGGGCACAGCTTGAAAATGCAGGGCTTAAAAGGATTTTAGGGGAGATAGAATTCTGGGTGGTGGTTGTTGTTTTTAAAGAAGATTTTTACAAAACTTGCTTTAGGAGCCCAGTATACTGTATGGTTGATAATGGAGTGTGTGCATTGGATCCAGACCTTGTCGTGCTTAGGATAGACCGATTGAACCAATGTATGCAATGTTTTTTTCTAATCAGAGTTGACCTGTTGAAAATAAAATACATTACTAACTTAGGCACATTAATTTGGGTGGGCCACTACTCTTGAGTAGAACTGAGTTGGCTATAACTCTGTGGGACTTTAAATGTTTAAATTAAGTTTCATTTATTTCAGTGGGTCTACTCTAAGTATTATGAAGTCCAGATCCATCCCAGTGTGCTTGAGAAAGAGGTGAACAAATATAAGAATGAAAACGATGGTCTTGCTGTGCAGTTACAGGAAGGTAGCCGTGTTGGTCTGACGTAGTTGAAACAAAATAAAAAAAATTCCTTCCAGTAGCACCTTAGAGCACCTTCTTCAGATATCTGAAGAAGTGTGCATGCACACGAAAGCTCATACCAATGACAAACTTAGTTGGTCTCTAAGGTGCTACTAGAAGGATTTTTTTTATTTTGTTTCGACTACGTCAGACCAACACTGCTACCTACCTGTAAATAGTACCAAGATATTGGTATGTTTGGCCTTCATATTTATGTCTAGTGATGTGCTTAAGAAGCAAAGTACTGGCTCAGTGATGCTTACCGTCTTCAGTAGCCAAAATTATTCAAAGTAGAATTCAGACAAATAAAGATGATCAATGTTTTTGGAGAAGCAAAATCAGAATGCATTTCAACAAACTCCCTAACTTGTGCACTCTTAATATTTCTCATAATTTTGTCAGAAGAGTCTTTACGAATTTGTTGTTGTTGAGCAGCTCTTCCTCTAGAGTCCTGAGGCTGTAATTTTTATTTTTATTTTGAATAATTTTTATTAAGTTTACATTTTTTACCATAGTCACAATCCATTCTTACCATCACCTGAAACTTTGCTCATCCTGAGCCTTGGCTTCCCCTCCTCCCACTCCCTGGCTTTCATAAATATTCACTTTCATCTTAGCATTTCTATATCAACTTATTTACCTTCTTTCTATACTTATAAAATTTACCTTGACAATTGCAAACCAGTTCCAAAAATTAACATTACAAAATATTTTAACTCAAACCTGCAAACGTTTTCAAATGTTTACAATGTTCTCTCATATATTGTATAAATTTACTCCAGTCCTTTTCAAACAGCTCGTCACGCTGGTTTCGGATCTTCCTCATCAGCTTTGCCAGTTCTACATATTCAATCAGAGTCCTGAGGCCGTAATTTTGCAGAACGGATATTTCAGCATTGTCCACTAAACTAAGTTTGCTCTAGCAATTCAAAGACAGATTAAGCATTTGTAATTTAAAATGGGTTTGTTTTATTGTTTGGGCATCCAGGAAGCCGAGCATTTCGGTTTTCAAACACCGAAAACCCGGAAGTAAATGCTTCCGTTTTCAAACCCGCCTTGGAAGTCGAACGGCTTCCGCTGAGTCCACCCACCCACCCAATTTTTTCCATTGGAATTGCAGGCCGCCCTTTGTGCCTCGATTTTCAAACATTTCGGAAGCTGAACGTTTTTCCGGAATGGATTGCGTTTGAAAACCAAGGTACCACTGTACTTTCTAGTTTGA
Source organism: Zootoca vivipara (assembly GCF_963506605.1). Taxonomy (NCBI): domain Eukaryota; kingdom Metazoa; phylum Chordata; class Lepidosauria; order Squamata; family Lacertidae; genus Zootoca; species Zootoca vivipara. The sequence continues at coordinate 35,213,069 of NC_083279.1, forward strand.
TCAAATCACAGTTTGCAGCTACATCTGAACTGACAAATTGTGATTTGAGTGAGTCCTCCAAACCAGTTAGTTGCAAGCTCAGAGCTTGTTCCCAGTAATCCTAGCCAAGGTTTGTGTTCTTCCTTTGTAAATTTAAATCATACCAGCAGGCTGTGCTATAACAGCGGAAGCAAAGGTACACTATACAAAACTAAACTCAGACACTCTTTTGCTTAAAGTATGAGGCATGTTGAAGGAAAAGGGCTGTTTAAATGCAAAGCATTAGATGCGAGATTACTGTGCGCACAGATGCTTGAAGTGTCCATTATGGAAAAGAAAAGATGGTCTCAGAATGCACAGGGAAATCTGTTCACATGATCTGTGTGAACATGTGATTTCCTGGAAAGGAGCTTGCAGGTGTTTTGCTCGTCCCTTTTGTTGCCATACTGCACTGAGTGTTGTCTGAACCAGAACTGGTGATTAAGCTCTCTCTTCCTTAGCCACATACTGTAGCTAAGAACTAAACTACGAGCCTGACTTTGGATGACCTGTTCAGCCACTGCACAACTTGGTTTTGTACAACAGCAAAACAACCAAGAAGGAGTTAATCAACTGCCATCTCCTCCCTGGGACATTCATACTTAGGCACAGCTTACCATCACATGACGACATGTGAGCCAGGGCACCCTCTGTTTCCTCCATCCTTCTTGTTGTCTGTATTCGGTTGGTCCTGTGGCACCTGCAGAAGTGTAGATGGAAGGAACAAACAAAAAAGCCTTGTTTTTTTTAGAATTGCATAGTAACAGTGTGTATGAAGATTCAGAGTGGTTTATTTATGCCAAGCAAATTCTTGTTTACTGTCTTCAGGACAAAATGTATTAATGCATTCAGAGATGTAGGTGTTTGGAATGCTAATACAGACGGAGAAAAAAGGATGTAGGTTATTTATGATTCGTGTACTTAAGCGGTTTTATAGACACAATGATTTTCCTTTGGCTTCTAATCTAATTAATAAAGGGATTCTAATCAAGATAAAAAAGAACCATCGATCATGTAAATTAATATTGTTACTAATAGCTATATTTGGATTGTTACTAAGAGCTATATTCTTGGTGCCGACGTCAATATATTTTTCAGTGACGGGCAAAGACTGACCTCTCCCAGGCATTTTTCTTCTGCCTTATGTCTGTTTTGGTTATGATATAGGTATTTGGGGGGTGGGGGTGGAGGTGGTAATACATTCTTAGAAATGCACCCACTAATTGTCAGTGCAGTTGTATGGCTGTTTTAATCTTGCATATTTTATATTGTTTTAATTTCGTATTGTAAATAGCCTTGAGTCTATTTTTAGAGGTAGGTGCCTAAGAACGTAAACAAACAAACAAACAAATAACATTTGCCCTTTAAAATATATCTTCGTTATAGAATTCACATCACTTTAGCCAGTTCTGATGTAACATGTCGGCATCCATAGAATGGCTCCTTGACTGGCAAACTGTGTGTAAATGGTTTATTGAAACAGGTATTTGACACAAGCGCATGGAACTGCAGCTACTTAGAAACATGCCTTCCACAATCTGGTGCGCTCCAAATGTTTTGGACTACAACTCCCATCAGCCTCTACTTGCATGGCCATTTGTCAGGGATGACGGGGTCTGTAGTCCTAAGCATCTGGCAGACAACAGGTGGGGAACAGCTTCTTCAAAGGTTGACCGTGACATTGTATACATGCCTGCAAACCACTCCGTTTGAAACTCAGAACTGTAAAATATACCAGCTGGAAAGTTACATTTTGTGTGTTCCTGTGTTGCCATCGACATGGGATTGTTCTGTAAGTGTGTTACATGCAGTCTCACACATTTATGGCTGAACCCTTGGCCTTCATAATACTGAGAGACCTTTTTCCAGGTGGCCTGGGAGGGCGGGGCTCTGGCTGACTGACTCCAGCTACAAAAGCTGAGGCTGCTTAACAGAGTCTTGGGCCGGTGTATTGTTTAGCGGTTTTTTTGGGGTGTGTGTGTGTGTGTTCCTGTTATTGATACTTTTGATATTTTATTTATTGTTTATGGCTAATTTTGGTGTGTTTGTAATTACTTTTTTTTCATGTTGTAAGCCTTGAGCGTGGATTTAACTATGGAAAGGTGACATACAAATAAAATGATGTGTGTATTATGTACTGTATTATGTACTGAGAGAAGTGTTTTTTTGAGCTATGCTCTGTCAAGGTGTCATTCAATGATCTCCTGTTCACAAAAACTTTTCAATAAATATGTTTGAACTCACTCTGTCATAAATTAGAACCAAGCAGGCGGAGATTAAACAAACATGGCAGAAATTACTCAGAAAATCTGTTGCAGACTGCACACTAGAATCCATAGCCCTTAATACGTAATACAAATACGTAAGAATACGTAAGAATGCTAATTTCAAATGGGTTTTTCAGTGTAAGTTTTCCAGGGTTGGTAATATAGAAGGATCCACTGGGCTAAACCCATTTTATGGATCTCTCATTCCAATATGATTTGCCCATCTGCATGCGTTCGTTGTGTGACCATTATCTGAATATACATTATTACATTGGAACCACTCTTGAATCTTGTAGCCCGGTCCCTGAATGTTGCAGTGGGCTGAAATATGGTAACTCGTTGATATTTTTGGCAGTTTAATTATTGTTTTAAACAGAAATGTTCCAGACCGCTGCATAAAAATACTTAAATAAATATGAGTTTGTTTGTTTAATCAATGGAAGCATCCAGCTGCTACAAGGCATTTGTATGCATGATGCGTCTTAAGAGTTTCAGGTTTTGCTAAATATGACCTTGGGGCAATTCAACAACAAGAAAAAGCATCAACTCCCTGATTCCAAAGCTATATACAGTCGTGATAGTTCTATAGTGACACAAATGCCTGTAGAAAGGATGAACGAGTGAGATGTTCCATGTCCACCACATGCCATTTCTGTGTGGCGCAACAGTGTTTTGTGATCCTGGCATTGACTCATGCGCCACAGTGGCTATTTCTGGTTGACTGCTTAGTTGCAACCTGCTTAGCTGACGACTCACTGATCTTGCAGTGGTATGACAGCCAGTATTTCATGTTCAAAACAGTTCTTTTCTCTAGCTGCAGGACTGGGCTTTAAGATAAAACAATGATCCCATTTTGCACCATCGTTTTATCATGTGTGTCTTTCTTATACTGCTGAATATTCCTGATAGGTGCTTTTAAGACTCCCTCCCCCTCCCAAAAAAAAGAGTATTAAATGCTTTTGAAAGCTGAGCCTTAATTAGGAAATCATCTGAAGGAAGAGGAACAGAGGACAAGAAACCAAGCCTTTTCCTCAAGAGCTAATAATAATAATAATAATAATAATAATAATAATAATAATACGGAGGTTGGTTTTGTATGAAGAAAAAATCACTGCAGGAAATAAAATTAACACTTAGAAGAAGGGTCTTAATTTGCCATAATCGTTAAGCTATAGGGTTAGTGTCGGTGAGGGCAATCAATCTGAATTGTTGACGAAATATGGGAGGACAGTAAAATAAAAGCACCGCACAGCTCCGAAGAGCGGCTCACATAAATAATGCAGGGACATCTGCTAGAGTCATGCATGACCTTCACTTCTGGGGACACCTGTAGATGAGCATAGCTGACTTAAAGCAGCAGATGCTACTCTAAGCAACAGGGATTGCTGAGCACAGTTTCAAGGAGCAAAGGCTCTCTTAGCTGCGAAGGGAAAGAGAGGCCAGCTACGATGCTAATAACCTGCCCTTTCTTATTTTTTGTTTAATGCAATTTAATGCTTTCCAGTGGGCAGAGGGGGCATTGTAAATATTGACGCTGCCAGATTTAAATAATAATAATAATTGCTGTAGTGAGAAGTATTGTAGCTTGAAAGGCAAACAAACGTGGCCTCTTGATGCATTGTCTAAGCATATTTATGTGTTTAAAAGCTAATACGGCCTTTTATTTTTAATGCACAATGTTTTCTTTGAAAAAGAGGCACATTTGGTCATAAACGCTTGTTTCCATAGGTGTTCTTATATTTAAGTTACTCAGTTTGTACTTTTATGACATATTCACTGCCAAATAATTCCTTAAGTGTTGTCTTAAGTGCTACTTCACCTGGTGAAGCAGTGCCAGATAAGGGTTTTTTGCTTTGGGTTCTTTCATTTCCCCCCACACTTTGGGGGCAACCGTGTAGTTTCTGCAGTGAAGGAAGGTGTCAGTAACTCTTATTTAATGCTTTGACGTTGGGTTAGAACAATGAAGGTCTGTGTGACCCAAATTACTGCACTGTGCTGCCAAATGGGCAAAAGGACATTCTGCCTCAGTGGTTTGTTCTAAATAGACCTCCCTGTTTGTTCTCCAGTGTTTGCATTTGATTTTAATGATGCATTATGACACAAATCTAATTTATAGGAATGGATTGGGGGGGAGGCATCCTACTTGACCTGTTTAAACATAGAGTATGGTTGAGCTAGAATTGTAGGTGCCGGGGGGGGGGGGGGGGCGTCAAGCGGATCTGTATTGCTGGAGAGCTGGAAAAACCTAGACAGGGTTTTGCTGCAGCAGCTTTTCCACTGCCATGTGCTTTTGCATCTCTGAGCCTGGTGGCTTTAGGTCCTTTGCAATCGCTGAGAGCAGCACTGTGCTAAAATTATATACGAAGTTGTTATTATTACATTCTGTGCAAGCACCTCGACACCATGCATAATGAAAATAGCAAAAAACAAAAAAGTTATAAAGAGCAAGTGTGTGCGCGTGTGTATAGTGTATTGTGTGTGTGTTTAAAAAAATGCAAAATAGACACTTATGGCAAAAACCCATTCATTCTGTTGGAGAAGCCTGTCAGATCAAAACTGTCTTCAGTTGCTTCTGAAAAGTGCTGATAGTGGGTGTCTGCTGCATCTCAACACGAATGCAGAACAGGGGCAGGCACACACTGAATGACTGTGGAACTTGCAGTTGAGATTCTCGCATATTGTCACAGTGACCTATTGGGTATACAAGGCAGTCTTTAAAGTAACCTGGTTCTGAGCTGCAGAGGGCCTTATATTTTCGTGGCACTGAGAGTAGTTTTCCTCCACGATAAACCTAGCTACTGTGTTCTGTACCAGACTCAGCTCAATATATTGCAGTAATCTGACGACGAGGTTGTCAATGAATGGGGAAAGCTCTTTCAAGACTTCTGTTAACTGATGTCCCAACTCCGTAAATGATGATGATGATGATGATTTTCCTATGGTCAATTCATTTTGAACTATGGCTGTAATAAAGATGTAAATTAATGTATACCTTAGTATGTGGCCATCGAAATGAATGTTTAAATAAAAACAACTAGGTGATTGTAATCCAAAGCTGTGTTTTATCATTCTTCCTCTTTAAACAGAGCGTGGATCACACTTCTTGCAGACCTCATCATATTGAGGTGGGGCTAAGATGAGCATAACCAGTGATGAAGTGAATTTCTTGGTGTATCGCTATCTTCAGGAGTCAGGTAACTTTTTTTTCCCCTTAAGAGCAACGTGCTGTATGTCCTTGAGAATGTTCTAGCAAAGAGTTTTGACTGTAATGTTGCCAGATTACATAGCAAGATTTAGAGGTATGAACAATAAATTATATTTTACAGTTTACAAATAGTAGCATTTATCCCCACCGTTACAGTTCATTTCTGTTAACTAAAATGCATATATCTTGCACTTTGCATTTCACTAAATAAGTGTTCGAGCCTGCCCTTAGTATTCATTATAAATATTTATTTACCACTTTTCAGGTGTAGGAAAATACCAAACTGGTTTCCATATCTGCAAATCAGAAAGAAAAACAGTTGAGGTCACCATGTGCGCTGCAACTCTCCCCTCCCCAGCTGCAAGACCCCCGCCCCACAAATCACCCCCTTCACCACAATTCAGCTTGAAAGAAAAATGGTAGTAAAATTAAGGATTTTCTCTGCTGAATTTTGTATTGAGTGTATAGCCTTTAGAAAGCTGTGGTTGATTTAATTTTTCATTTGCCGATTAAAAAAAGGCAAGTAAGTGCGTGGAAACAGCATTTATTTTACTTAATTGAAGTCTGTGTGTAGTTGTAAAATCTTTGAGAGATCTGATTACAAACAGCCATCACAAAATAGCTTCTACAGGATTTTCGTGGTTTTGTCATGCATAGAAATCTGAATTTAGAACCAAGGGCCAGTATCCAACTAACACATTCCGTAAGTGCAAAAATTCATACTTGCAGAATCTCTCTCTCTCTCTCTCTCTCTCTCTCTCTCTCTCTCTCTCTCTCTCTCTCTCTCTCTCTCTCACACACACACACACACACACACCATGGCATCCCCAAATCTGCTCTGGAAGATTGGGGAAACTCCTTGAGCAGATGTGGGGGGGAGGATAGAAGAGGGGAGACCGCTCCATTGTGTAAACACACATTATGCACTCAGGCAACTGTAAAAGAGGAGAAACACCTTAATATTTTTCAGTTTTTAATTTGAATTGAATTAGGTTGAACTTATCTGCTGCATCTAATGATCCATATATATATATATATATATAGAGAGAGAGAGAGAGAGAGAGAGAGAGAGAGAGAGAGAGAGAGAGAGAGAGAGAGAAAGTGACTCCTGTCCTAGATTCTGAATAATTGGTGAACAACGTATATAAGAACTATCTGGTGTTGTTGAGCCACATTATTCTAGAAGTTAGTTATTTTGGAAGCTACTGATACATGGCTTTTAGAGTGGTGTAATATTTGAATGGAGCACTTTGCAGTTAGATTGAATTTAAAGAAAATGAGGGTTTACGGTCTTGGCTGCTAAAAAAAGCTGCAGTGACCAATTGTGGATAATTTCAATGTTGGAAATCCTTGCAAACTCATTACCATGTGGCAACAATGATGGCCTATTCAGCGTTGCTGGTTACAGGTGGTTATTTTGACTGACTGCAGAGCACAGTTAAGGACTAAATCTGCAGAGTATAATTTCCCTTGTTATAAAATGAAGCTGGATGCTGTCTCAATTACCTCCTACAACCTTTCTCTTCCTCCCCCCCTCCACACACAAAGGGAAAAAGAGCAGAAAAGAATGCTCATCTGTGTAGGTAAAAGAGGGTTTTGTTTTGTATCCTGGACAAATTGAAAAGATCTCAGATTTTATGGATCTGCAAGTTTAGGTACTGTACAGTGAATGGCAGAATCTGGAGTGCTCTTTCATTCTAATGCCACAGTATGCAAATAGGAAAGAGGATTTGTTTCATTTTATCCTCCTCCTCCTCCTCCTCCTCAAAACCTGTAATGAAGAAGAACTGTTAAATGGTGCTTATCTTTGCTAGCTTATTCAAGTTTTTAGAAGTACTTTCCTAGTAAAAGATGTTTCCTCTCCTCCTTCGACAGACTAAAATTTCAGTAGTTTTATATTCTTGGCAGATATTGAAAAGAACTGGCATTCAACCCAACAAAAGGTTATTATTTATACACACACTTATTATTCACACACACACACACTATGAATTTTAGCAAACAGTCATGTGTGCTCTAATTTTGGCCACTCTGTAGTTCAAAAAAGAATATCCTTTCTCCTCAGTTCCCAAGATAACCTGTAATTTGCTGGGTCTTCGGAAATAATTCTTAATATTGTAGTCAAACAGAGGATTATAGATATAGAAAGACAGAAGGATTTAAGTAAAGTACCTCACTTTCTAATTGAGGAGGAAAGGAGATACTTGGCCCGCCCAGCCAGATATTTATTCCACCTGGAAATACCCTCTCATAGAAGAGCATTCACTTTGGCCCGTAACCGCATAATGCCTTCAGCAGTTCTCCAGGGGAAGTACAAACGGATCCCTTTATGTGAGAGATGCTGCCTGTGCGGATCAGGAGAAGTGGAATCTATCGGCCATATACTTCTGCGATGCTGCTTCTACGAGGAGGTGCGAGGCGAGCTTATCCACACTATACTGGCAGAGCTACCTGGACGCTCGGATAATTTCTATATAGAGTGGCTTCTTTCCGACGCTAACCCTAATGTGTCAGCGAAGGTTGCCAAATTCTGTGCTAGAGCCATAAAAATTCGGTCCAATCTAATTAGCAGTGTCCAAATATCCTCAGGCATCTTCAGGACTAGCTAAAGAGGATCCAGTGATATTAACTGCTGTAGTCTACCTCCCTAAGTAGTAATACTCCTTTTGATTAGTTTAATTAGCATATTTATGTGTGCTGGTCAAGAACCGTAACAATAAATCAAATCAATAAAAAATGTAGTCATTCTCATCTTAATGTCTTAGACTGAAATCCTATATCTGACAGTAGCGATGCAGGAAGAGCTCATAGAACTCTGCTTGCAAGGTAGACTCACCTGATCCAATCCAGTGAGATCAGATCATGGGTCCACTGTATAATCCACAGTTTGGTGGATTCCTTTATGAGGGCTTCAGTCCTCCCTCTGTGTCCTGTCCCCGTTTATTCCCCCCTCCTTAAAAAAGACTTCTTGCTACCACACTGAATAGAGTAGTGGAGTGAGTCCCTCTGGAAGGAACAAGTCTCGATGATGGCCCATCACCCTCAGATGCAGTTTAATGGCAAAAACATGCCAGATAGCTAGACAGATAGACATACAGACACACACACAGACACACCATTCCGGGCCTAGACAATGTTTTGTAACTAGGAGAATAGTCTGGAGAAGCAAGACTTATTACAGTGCTGCAAACATTTAAAAAGTATCTTTGACTTTAGTATACTTCATCTTCATTGTGCACGGCTATAAAAAAAGCTTTAGAAAGATGTTTTTTTTGTTAGGCATCTACTAACAGGTCTGCCACTGCCATTTAAGGGTTAGGGAAACTTATTTCCAAGGATCTCATTACACTCTCCCCCCTTCCTCTTTCCTCCGCTTCCCCCCCCCCCATTGTCTCAGAAGGCACTCCCAAGGCCCAGATGTTATACAGTGCGAGATATTTTCCAGTAGACATATCTGGCAGTTTGGCAAAGCAGCACAGGCAGTTTGAACTACTCAGGGCTGGAGATGCGGTTGGGGTGCTGACGAAATTGCTTTCCTCTTTTTTAAAAAAAGACAAAACCTATTTGTAACTGCAACGATGCATTTCAGTCTTTATCCAAGTCTCATTTCTGAAAATTATTATGATGGCTTCCATAGATCTCTGCTGCCTTTATAGGAATGTCTACACATCTTAGAAGTCTTGATAGCTTCCTAATATTCATTCCTGCTTTTTTTTTAAAAAAAAAGTATCCATTATTTTACATTATTTTTCTAATTATACATTTTATATCCTGCATTTATTTATTTATTTATAATTTGAAAACAAGCAAACTAATAATGCATCCGAAACCACGGTGCTGTCAGGATCATGTTCATATTGGTGTGTTCCTTCCCACCAGATGTTCTTGTAATGAGTGGGGGAAATCCAGCCTTTGTGAGCAAAGGAAGACATTATGGGCTAGATTCACAAACCTACCAAGAATATCCATGGCATTAGTTTACCTGATTATAACACCAGCGCTTCTGTAATGTTCTAATATTCCTTTCACACTGAAGTGCTATGGAACTGTGGCTTTCTGACCGATCTACCAGAATGTCACACTAAATTTCATTCACACCACACCAGTGAGTTTGGTGTGACACAACAAACATCCTTGGACAAACCTCACTTCTACATATGCATCCTTCTGTTCCCCTGTGATTCCCCATTAAAATACCAAGAAAAAAACTGTATGCCAGTGTACCACCCCAAATTTTGTCACTTTATTCCCATGATTTTCCAGGATAAGGGAGCTGCAAGCAGATCTCCCCCCCCCCCCGGAATAAAATAACATGGAAACGAGCACTATATATGTGTAATAGAGTTGGCTAACCGTTTACGTGAGGGATCGGTTCTGGGGGGTCAGTGCACAAAGGCAGAATCATGCAAAGTCAGGACCCTCCTCCAACCCCTCCCCCAAAGGAGGGTCTCCCCCAGAGCCCTGGCATCTCTTTCCCAGAGGCTGGTGAGGAAAACCTACTGGGTGTGCTGTTGGAGGGGAAAGAAATAAACAGAGAGTGGAAAATTGCAGGTTGCGATCGCGAATGTAAAGGGAGCATAAATTGTGGGTGCACTGTATTCTATTTTCTGGAAGTGGCTTTTTGTGTGAAAACTCAAATATACTGCAGAAACTTACAGTTGGTGGGGATACTGAATAAACTGCCGTGTGAATGCAGCCTAAACGTTGCATCACATGGTTTTGCTACATTCCTCCCCCCATGTTGTACTACTACCTTGTTTAGATTGAATTGTTTCCCTTTTTGCTTGGTATTTGATAAGGCAGCATGCTATTTCTGTTCATGTCCATCGTGTGGAAGTTGCTTTTTGGCGTCACGATCTAAAAGTGGTCCCATTTGTTTTCTTACGAATGGAAAGAATAGATTCCTCTGACTTTCATCTCCGAAGCCATCAGAAGAGGGAGTAGAATAGCTGTCCCCCATATATCTGGAGATTTCTCATAATTACAAGTGTGGGTTTGTGACACCTGGACACCATTTCTCATATGGGCGAAATGTTTCTCTCTCTCTCCGCATCCTGAATTGAATGATTGTGGTGGGTGACATTAGGCCAACTCATTTATTTTTATTTTTATTCTCTCTTCCTCCAATGTCTCCGTGGGAGGAAACACTCTCCTTTTTCATGTAATCTGTGCTGGGCTCCACCGATCATTGTTTTCTTAGGGGCTGTTTCTCATAATATGCCTGCCACCTTCTGGGTGATGGATGCTTCGTAAAGTGAGCCATTTCATATGTGCCGGATTGCCTTTTGGATTGGTTTTCCAAGAGTTGTCTCTCCACTACTGTCAGACATTGCTGGTGGCGACAGTACACCCCATGGAGACCTACTTATTCAGTAAGCCAGTATCCTCTAACAGCTCACTGTATGAAGTAACTACCATACAGAGGCCACTTCAAGCAGTTCCTGCAGTGGTTGTATTTGATTAGCCCTGAGTTGCGTACGGATTTATCTTTTTGTTTTTACCTGAGAAGTGATACCGTGACAAATATGTTTGAGAAGCCCTGATGTAAAAATAGTATTTTATATGAGACGTCAAAGCAGGTTATCATTCCGTTTCCTCCTTCCTTGGCTTTACTTTTTCGGATGCTGGACTGCAAAATACAAGCACGACCCATCAATCCATTGTGAGGGAATCACACCTGTAGAACTCAATGCATATCACTTCAAAACTTTCAGAAGCAGGCCAGTCACCCATTCCAGGAACACATGATTAATTCTACATCCACACACACTGCTTCAGGATTCATCCCTCACTCTCCTAATGCTTGTTTGTCTTAGAAGCCGGAGCTTCTAATAATTGTGCTCCAGTAATTTCAGCAACAAAAGTAACTTGCAGAAAGTTAGCCCAGCTTCAAAATAGTTTGCAAGAGGCAGCCCTTGATGTTGCCTTTTAAAAACAAAATTGCTTAGGCACTTTATAGTTAAGCTTTCAGTATTGTCTCTTATGAAGCCATCTCTGTAGCACATACTGATGAGTTTTCTGTGTTTCCAGTCCTGAAGTGTTCCTTAGCTTTGAAGTTTTTAATTTGGTATATTTTTGCCGCTGTTTTCTGTAATCACAGCAGCTCTCTAAACATCACTGCTGTGACTGTAAAAATCACAACAAAGCATACCTAGCTCTTTATCCACTCAGGTTGTGCTCATGGTTACACAAATATTAATTGCTGTAGAAATTGCTGTGAAGTTGCCTCCTGTTGGCAGCAAATGGTGTGTAGAAGAATTCATTGAGGTGTAATGTTGGTTAGTTGGTATTCATAATCAAGGTCAGTCCTTCATCATGGTTCATCACCTTTTGCATGTTTCCTTCTTTCTACAGTTGCATCTGCAGCAGTAGCTGTCATTAGTTAGCAAGTGTTTGCAAATAAGCCTTGTGTCCTCGAGGGCTCCCCCTCGCCCCCAGCACAACTCCTATCAGCCAAAACATCTAGATGGCAGGAGGCCATCAAAGACTGAACTTCACCATGGTTATTCTGTTCCTTTCTGTCTTTTCCATTCTGAACATTTTTAATTTCTAAATTCAGAGTTCCAGAGTAGAGTTGTACATGTAAAACTGCATTGGGTGCAATAGAATCCTCCCCCCAAAGCATCCTATATACTAACAGTGAGCTCATTGTCTGAGTGTAGTTCCTTATGTAAGCCAAAACCACCCACATACTATAAGAGAGAACTTGGCAGACTTGGGAGAATTGCAAAGTTTGAAAAACTGTAAAAATACCTTTAGGTAACAGTAAGTTGGGGAGGTGGGAAGCCCAAACAGCCTAATGATGACTGAGGAACCTGAAGAGGCGGCATAGAAAACCAAGGGAGGGAGAAAATGGTACGGAATATTCTGGAAGAGAGCATGGCTGGTTGGCTGGAACCCTGAACACTTCACACAGCAATCAATTTTGCTTCTGAGGGTTCCGCCTGGTCTTCCTTCAGATGAAGAGCAAGGTTTTGTGCCACAGCTTGAAGTCTCAGCATTGTCCAGTCTGACAGTGAATAGTCCACCAGCTGAAGACTGAAGAGCATGCAGTTTGTCACCATTGTGGGTGGTTAATCGCCTTCTCAGCAACCAAATATGCAGAGCAGATGTCAACAGCAATTGAATGGCGGTGAAAATATCTGTACCCACTTACAAGGCCTCTATGAATGCTTGCGTGCCAAAACTCCCAGTTGCTACCAGATTATTCATCAGGTCAGCTTTGACCAGCATTTGTGATATAGCTCATGCCTCTTAAGAATATAGTTTGTTTTCAACTCCCTTCCGGAATCCGGTTCGCCTCTCCTTTGATTATATGTATGTACAGCTGTAGATGAGCTGGTTTCAGCTCTGTGAGAAAGATGTCCTTTATGGAACAGGAGGGCTGAAAATCAGGGACCTCTGATGAGCTATTTCTCACTGTCCACTTCCTCCATTACTTTATATTGTATCCATATTTCCTCCAGCATCTTGATGGCGTCTAGATTAGCAGCACAGCTCTGCCTTCTCATTAGACCAGACATACAGAAATATTGTGCTACTTCATGACTGCACATGAACCACACTTCCCTCATGTGAATAGCTTTTTAAACCTAAATTGCTAGTGCGGGGACTGATCAGAGCTGGGAACCTGGTGGGGAGCAGTTTGGGGGGGGGACTCTTTGCCTCCCCACCATGGTCATTATCAGGGCTCCCACATCTTCTATAGCAGGCATGTCCAACAGGTAGATCGTGATCTACCGGTAGATCACTGGACGTCTGTGGTAGATCACTGGTAGATCACTGGCTCCCCTCAAAGCTCAACAACTTTGACCTGAACCCCACCTGAACCCCCCCCAATGGGGTAGATCACTGCCTCTTTTTAACTCTGTGAGTAGATCGCAGTCTCTTGGGAGTTGACCACCCTGTTCTATAGGTATTTGTGGGGTGGGGAAACAGCTGTTAGAGCAAAAGAGAGACCCCCCCACCCCCAATGCAAATGGCAGGCACAGGGGCTCTGACTCAGATTGGGGCAACAGTTGGGGGGGGGGGTTAAAAGGAAACCACCCCATGTCAAAGCCCTAATCCGATTTGAGGTCCCTACACCTGCAATTTGCTTTAAAAATAAATAAATCACGCCATTGTTAATTGCACGAATGGTGTTGCAGCTAATGGATCAGCAGCAGTACGTCTGCACTGGGCCAACGTGGTACAGTTCCAGTTTGTTGTTGCCTGCAAATAAACATGCAGTTAGAGCATGAGTAGGCAAACTAGGGGCCGGATCCGGCCCAATCGCCTTCTAAATCCGGCCCGCGGACGGTCCGGGAATCGGTGTGTTTTTACATGAGTAGAATGTGTCCTTTTATTTAAAATGCATCTCTGGGATATTTGTGGGGCATAGGAATTCGTTCTTTTCTTTTTTCGAAATATAGTCCAGCCCCCCACAAGGTCTGAGGGACACTGGGCCGGCCTCCTGCTGAAAACGTTTGCTGACCCCTGAGTTAGAGAGTCTACCTCTTGGGGATGACTGGTTGGTTCTCATTTCCTGTTAGAACAGTTACACTGTGCGTGTTGGATTGAGCTGGTAAAGAGAACTGTGGGCAGAAGGTTGAAAAGGTGCCTTTGTCTTGTTCTGCATGAGAGAATGTTTCCCTTGTTGTGAGCATTGCATTGTAGGTAAATACAACCTGTGCACCGTAAAAAGAGTTTAAGCATCCAAATGGTGTGTGTTTTTGTTTCTTTTTTTTTTTAAAAAAAGAACATCTTTCAGCTTCGCTCAAATTATTTCTCTGCGAAGTCTGCATTCTCCGCAAAGCATGTTTGCAAATGAACGCTAGGAAGGAGGAGGCCGTTGTAGTTCTTTGTAACCACCCGACGTAATCTGGTAAATGGATCCTCCTAAATGGTTAGGCTGGCAAAGGTTTTGGGCAGCGCTGTTTTTAGGGGGTGTGTGTCACATTAAGGAGTGTTTAGGTTTTTCTATCATGGCTTCCCTTCCTGTTTTCAGGTTTCTCCCATTCAGCCTTCACATTTGGAATAGAGAGTCATATTAGCCAATCCAACATCAATGGGACACTAGTGCCACCTGCTGCCCTCATCTCCATACTTCAGAAAGGCCTGCAGTATGTGGAAGCAGAGATCAGCATCAATGAGGTGAGTAGCTGTGTTGTCTTATGTGGAGACACACACCACTTGAGGGTGCATAGGGGTACGTTAGATATTGAAGAACCTAGCTCTTGCCTGTCCATGTTGACTCTTGCCCAGTTTTGTGCTGAAGGGATAACCATGTGGCAATTGTGCAAGGAATCAATAAAGAAAAGCCAGCAATTAAGTATATTTACAGTGCCAGAGGGTTGGGAAAGATTTCGGCCTTACTGAGCAATTGGATACAATTGCCTTATGTGTCTCTAAGAATAGGAGAGAGCAAGAGCTAAAGATACAAGGGAGGATCCTGGTGTCTTCCTGAACAGCTAGCCCTCCGTAGACCTCCCAGTGGCCGTGCCACCAACCAAGAAAGAAGGCATTCATTGGCATCATTTGCTAATAGGGAGAAACAACGATAGCTTTGTGCATCTGGATTTTCTTTGTAAAGATGTTTACATTAAATCATTGAGAAGGGCTCTTCCTTTGAATTCTCTTGCTGTTTTAAATTATGTTATCTTAAAAAAGAAGAAGCATGTGTGTAAAGCAGAGAGGCATGGAAAGATGCTGTCTTCCCATCAGATTTCTTCCCTATACTCTGTAGTTCCAAAATTTTCAAATTAGACTTCATCCTGAACAAACATGTCAAGAGGAACTGACAAATGAATTTTGTTATTATAGATGTAGTTCTCACTAGCCATGATGACTGTGTGTGAGGCAGTGTGCCTCTGAATACCAGTTGTTGGGAATCACTAGTAGGGAGAGTCCTGTTGCACTCAGCTTCTACTTATGGGCTTCTCATAGGCACCTAGTTGGCCTCTCTTGTGAAAGAGAAGGCTAGACTGGATGGGCCTTTGGTTTTTGCATTCTTGTTAATTATCGCAGAAGTGAAGATGAAATGGGGTGGATTTGAGCCTGGATAGTTCAGTTGGTTAGAGCATGGGACTGATAACTCTTAATGCTGCGGCTAAGATCCTCTTAAGGGACAGCTGTGTATTTTTGCATTGCAGGGGGTTGGACTAGAATGATCCTCAGAGTTCCTTCCAACTCTATGATTCTTTGATCCCAGAATGCCTCTTCAGAGCCAATGCTCTTCTAGGAACCTAGAAAGCTGCCTTATTCTGAGTCAGACCATTGGTCTGTGTAGTTCAGTGTTGTCTACAGTGACCAATAGCAGCTCCTGAGCATCTCTCCCAGCTCTGCCTGGGGACGCCATATTATTATTATTATTATTATTATTATTATTATTATTATTATTTATTTTTATTAATCTTCAAAACTACTGCCTCAAGGCTACTTACACATAAAAACAATTAAAGTCATTTATAAACACGAAAACAACAGATACATTCAAGGCAAAACTAAAACCCTAACAAATGGATACTTGTGGTACAGACCCATTTATACAGCTGGGAAAGCCTGTCGGAACAAAAATTACTGCAACTGTTTCTGGAAAGCACAGCTAGTGGGCGCCAGTTGTATCTCAACAAGAATACTCAATCCAGCGTTGTTCCGTCACTGTGCGCTCAGCAGTCCAGAGTGTAGTGATTAGAAACTCGCCAAGAGGCTTCTCTTACAGAAGATTGTTACAGATGGCTCCGTAATCATATTCTGCTTGGCATTCTCTTGGGTGTCGCCTGTCCTCTCAGCCTCCTAATTCGTTTTCTTTTCATTTCCCTCCCCCTCCCTCAGGATGGCACAGTGTTTGATGGCAGGCCTATAGAGTCGCTATCGTTGATAGACGCAGTAATGCCTGACGTGGTACAGACTCGGCAGCAGGCTTTGCGGGAGAAATTAGCTCAACAGCAAGCTAGCACGGCACCAGCCACAGCGCCGGCCACCACGGCCACCACAGCTTCTACAGCAACAACAGCTGCTGTCCCGCAGCAGAACACACCAAAGAATGGAGAAGCCACTGTGAATGGAGAGGAGAATGGGGCACATGCAATAAGTACGCTTCCTGTGGGTGTGGCTCGCGAGTGCCGGATTTTGTGCAACTGCAGCACAACCATTGGTTTGGGTCTGGGCTCCGAAATCATCTCCTCAAGAAGTGCAGTGGTTATTTTTTATGTAGAGCTTCCCTTGGGATTGGTCTGGAAGCTGAAGCTGGTTCAGAATGCTGCTGCCAGGTTTTTGAGGGGAACACCTATTGCATCTTTACTAAGGGAACCGCACTGGATGCTGATGGGCTGCTGCACCATGTGCAAGGTCTGGTTGTTAACATATAAAAGTCCTGAACAACTTGGGACCAGGTTCCTGTAGTGGCTGTAGAAAATATTTGTCCAATACCTTCTGGATTTTTGAAGCCCTGGGAAGGGGACTCCGTAGGCTTTCAAGACAGAGCTTATATCACCTAGCACAGCTCCTTACCTTTTTGCCTCTGACTAGAAGAATAAATTATGCAAATGTGTGTACTTGTATTTAAGTTGCATGATTTTATGGAAAACACAAAACTGATACATTCTTGGCATGGAATTCGGGTTACCTTGGGGAAGAATGTTGATTTATTTAAAAGCACACAGCTCTGAACACGAAGACTCCTTTGAGTTCACGATGCTCAAAAATTGTATGAAGACACGGAGAATAGTTATTCTGCAGCCATTCTGTTGCAGGTTTTCACGATCATGATACATCGCAGCATATTAGCTGCTTTCTTTCTATTGAGACCAAGATCCCCAAGGCTTGCCACCACTAACTGCATATCTGAGTCTATAAGGATATGCCCCGTTTCCACAACATAGAAAAGGCACCAGCACTCTAAAATTAAGTTAGGAAACTTCAACTCCTGCATTTAGTCAGGGACCTCATTCACATGTCCTGGTAAATCACATGAACGTTTTCTCCTCCCTGCTAGCGGGTGGGAGAAACATGTCTGAAATGGGGACCGTGCTTCGCTTTGCTCCAAACAAACCATGTTTTGCAGCACTGGCTTTTTCTTGACCTGCTTGACGTTTGTGGTTTGTGTGAGTTAAATTAACTATGACGCCCAGTTTGGATATAACACTACATCAGGGATCATGTTTTGTGTGGGTGGGGATGAGCAAAGTGGCCTAGATTCAGTGTGAACTGGTCTACTATAGGAAACATGAAGAGAATCAGACTTTTAATCTCAACATCACTGTACTAAAAATATGCATAGTAGTGCACAGCTAGGCAATATAAGGCAGCCACAGGCTTGTCTGTGTTCAAATCCTTGATCAGTGTTAAGTTCAGTAGATGGGCTTGGGGAAGTAGTGAAACTGAATTTCCCCTAAGTCTCAGCTGTTTCTCCTTACTGTTTCTGAGTCAGCTATTTCCCTATCTTCCCCAATTCCCCATTTGGATGTTACATTCCCAGGATTAAAGATTAATTTATTTGGGAATTATCCATGTGTAAATAGTATTTGGCAGTATAACTATGTGTTACTTTTCCCTATAGGATCTCTTGTCATTAATTGCACAGTTTGCAATGTACAGAAGGGAGCAGAAACTAATCACTGTGTGCGGTTTTCGTTGTTGTTATAATTAATGTCATCTTATCAGCAGTTCACCCAGATCATAGTGTGAAATATGACTTGTATAAAAAGCCTGTTCTTAAATGCAGAGAGTTGCATTTCCTTCTGATCTTGGTAAGGAAAGTGTATGTTTATGCAGCCAGCATAAAGCAATCAAATAAGTTTTATGTTATTGGAATTAAATGGTTTTGTCCAGTCTTCTCTGTAAATAATTACAGCTAAGGGCAACATACTGCAAATTTGAAAAAGCAAAACAGAACAAAACTGAAAGGAATAATTAACAGTACGTAATCACTGCCTTACCTCTGTGTGTATTTTGTCGTGCAGATAATCATTCAAAGCCAATGGAAATTGATGGGGATGTTGAAATTCCTTCTAACAAAGCAACAGTCCTCCGGGGACATGAATCAGAGGTGTTCATCTGTGCCTGGAATCCTGTCAGTGATCTGCTAGCATCGGGGTAAGTTAAAGGGTTAGAACAGCTCTCACTGTGTTTAAGTTACGTTCATCTCTACTCAGTGCTGATTTGGAGCATCAGTAATGCGGATCTCATGTGCCCTCTCTGTATGTCATTGTTATGACATACATAGTCTTAACACATTGTGGCTAATGTGTTCTCTCAAATCAACTATAGGAACTTAGGAGGCTGCCCTGTATTGGGTCAGACTGCTTCCTCCATCTTGCGCCATACTGTCTACTGTGATTGTCAGGGGCTCTCTAGGGTTCTCAGGCAGAAAGCCTTTTCCTCTGGCAGAGAGACAGTGTGGTGTAGTGGTGTTAAGAGTGGTAGACTCATAATCTGGGGAACCCGGTTCGCGTCCCCGCTTCTCCACATGCAGCTGCTGGGTGACCTTGGGCTAGTCACACTTCTCTGAAGTCTCTCAGCCCCACTCAGTTCACAGAGTGTTTTGTTGTGGGGGAGGAAGGGAAAGGAGAATGTTAGCCGCTTTGAGACTCCTTAGGGTAGTGATAAAGCGGGATATCAAATCCAAACTACTCTTCTTCTTCTTCTTCTTCTTCTTCTTCTTCTTCTTCTTCTTCTTCTTCTTCTTCTTCTTCTTCTTCTTCTTCTTCTTCTTCTTCTTCTTCTTCTTTGCCTGCTACCTGAGCCCCCTTTTAAAACATAGCTACTAGCTATGGCCCCAGCATCTAATAAAATCCAACATCTAGTGAAATAACTTCCAAGAGAGTGGATTGCTCTTCGTAGTACATTTTTGTTAGCCTTGTTCTGTCAAGTTTCCAAATACAATTACTACTGCAGTTTTGTTTTACGGTGTTATGGTTAGAAATTGGAAGTTGTGAGGTGGTGGAGTTGTTATTACTCAATCGTTTTCAGTTTCTATATTATTTCATCATGTTGCTGTTGAACGTGCCTTGCGATTTTTTTTTGTTGTTGTTAAAGAAAAGCAGTCTATTCCTTTGTTGGGTTTTTAAAAAACAACAACGACATTTCCTGTTTGTGTTAACAAATATACGTTTATATCCTGTTCCATGTGCACGACAAACACATTTCCTCTTGATAGATCTGGTGACTCTACGGCCAGAATATGGAATCTAAATGAGAACAATAATGGTAGTTCCACTCAACTCGTCTTGAGGCACTGCATAAGAGAAGGAGGACATGATGTTCCCAGCAATAAGGATGTAACATCGTTGGACTGGAATGTAAGTTGACTGCTAAAACTCTTGAAGGTGTCTGTGAAATGTAGATTGCTATATATTTAATTTTGGTGCTTCCATTCCAACCTGGTGTTATTTTACACTAGCAAAATATCTGTCACCATGATGGATGGAGTGTGCATAGGGGGATTATATACGATAAGGGGGATCCCCGCACACCAGCTGATCTCTCTCAGGAGGGCTAAGCTACTCAATGACAGCGATAAGGAGAACCCTTGGAATTGCAGCATTTTTGCCAGAAACACTTTATTTTTCCATGTCATTATGTGTGGCAGTCATCCACATACCTAAAAGAAAATAAAAGGTGGGATGAAATGTTTAAAGCATATATGAGCAGGTAGGTATAATGATTGTTTTGGAAAGGGCAAGCATTCCTTCCATCACCTCTGAATACTAACTCAAGTGTAAAAGTCTCCCAGTGCTTCTGTCATTTATTCTGTCTTGTAGCCTAGTAGCTCTAGTTCCCCTTTGCAAACAAGTATACAAAACATTTAACAGCTCGTAAAAAGGATAATTTGGGACGCAAGCAAGGCAGTTATGAGATGATTTCTGATTCAACAAAATGCAATAAAGAAAAAAGAACAAAATGTAAAAAAAGAGAGTATTCTAAGTCAGATAAAAGAAAAAGAGAAGAAACTAAGATGCAATCCCACGAATAAACAGGTACAAAAGGAAATCAAAGCTCTACAGATACAGTTCTCTCAATTGATCAACCAGGAGATAGAATGGAAGATTAAATGGATGAAGCAAAGATCGTTTGAATCTGCAAATAAATGTGGTAAACTGCTTGCTTGGCAATTGAGAAAGAGAACTAAAGAGAGTGTTGAAAAACACATTTATTAAGAAACCAGAATCCTTTCTATTGGGTATAGTTGGAAAAGAGATTCCCAAGAAAAATCTAAAAAAAATTATGTATGCTTGTTACTTGATATACTTTGATCTAGCAAATCTTCAATCGAAGAAATAGGATTTGCCAACCACGCCCTCCCCATTTCCAGGACTTACCCCTTAAGATTCAAAAATATTTTCTTGTCCTTTTGTCAGAGGCCTGCATCTGCCTATTACTAGCCAACCCAAGGCTGCTGCTGCCCATCCTTCACCTTGCCTCCAACCATGCCTCCGGCTGTGTTATAGTGGTGAGTGGTTGGGACCCTAGTCTGCTTTGGCCCCATGTTAGATTACCCTAAATGTAACATTGTAGTTGAGTTTGTTCAGATATTGCATTCTGGGTAATTTAACTTGGCAAGTGGCCACTGCAGATTAGGTCTGAGCAACAGCTTGGCTCCCATTCAAAAGTACCTCTACTGGCCATCACTGAAACATTTCCAGGGGGTCGGGTGGGGTGAGGCGAATGACTGGCAGCTGTACTGTGGTGGGAACCAGCGGGGAACCTGGTTGATGTCAAGTGAGGCTCTATCAATGGCACCATGCTCAGGTCCCTTGCTAAATAATGACTTTTGCTTCACTGTTCCCAAACTGAAGCCTAACAAATTTATTATTAAAATACACAAGAGAATAGACTTCATCATGTGGTTGGTATACAGCTGAAAAAAAATGTACAGTATCCATTTAAGAAGCCTCAATTTACCTGTGTTTTGCATGGGAAGCAGTTAACAGTTGGTTAAATACTTCTGCAACATTAACTCAGTGAACCAGAAGCACACTTATTTGGTTAGGCAGTTGGAGCCCTTTTTGTTTATTTATGTGCAGAGTGTTATGTCCTTTATGAGGCAAAGATAAATAGTGTAATGAAGTTTTAATTTGCAAAAACAATGCAAGAGTTGTGCAGTGCCTCATTTGGAGTAAAAGATTTATGCTGCCTCTAAGACAAACTCAGCCAAAACAAATAGGTTTGTAAGATTAAAGGTTTCCTTGGTTTGCAGTGTTTACTGCCGTCTGCAAATGAATCAGGTCTCCCACTTGCAAAATCACGTATGCCTCTTCCCAGCGCAGTGAAAATCTAGTTTGTATCCTGTTGTTATCTGTCCTCTTTGCTGTATGTCATGCATAAAAATGCAGATAGCTCCGCACTTCCCATCCTCTATTCCGCACTGTGGAATAAATTTTCTGCAAAACATTCTATAGCTCCCGGGGGTTGTGGCAGACAAGGATGTTTTCTAATCTTAAACTCCAGAGCTCCAGAAGAAGGAGCAGAAGTGTGAATGACATGAATGCAAACAATAGGACTGGGAAACGAGCCGTATGGCTGTAGTTGCACTATTAAAAATATGAGGAAATCGTTATACATAGCAGCCTATCCCAATTGTTATTCTCCACCAATAAATAGACAAAGCTTCCCCTCCCCCCAATGGATTGTAAAAAAAAATGTGCTATTAGTGACTGATCAAAAGTGTAGAAATAAAAAATAGTATTAATAAATGTAGTGTATTATATCTATGATACCTGCAGCAACTACATAAGGTGGACCAATGTGATTATCCCCATATTACCGGCGGGGGTAGTAGCTGAAGCTAGGAGTTAGTGGCTTGGCCAAGGGCCACTGAACAGGAAGCCTTGAGAAGCAGGTCCATGAGTCATTTGTGGTTCTGCTTTTCAAGTTTACGGTGCAACTTAAGGATGGAGAGGTTCCCCATATGCCCTCTGGCATATGAGTTCCAGGTCCATTAAGGGTATTTCTCCTTCCTTTGCGTATTCTGCCAGTAGTGTGATCCACTCTTGCACTCATTCATTCATTCATTTATGCTTGCTTGCTTCCACCTACATTCCAAGTTACGTTAAACATTCCAAATCATAGTTGAGCTTCTTTGTTGAACGAGAACTTTCTGGTGCACCGTCTTAAACACCGAGGCACCAGCTTATTCTCTTACGTGTGGCACGCAGGAGAGAAAGCACGCAGCATGTTCATGTGAGTTGCTTTCTTTACTTACACTGTTAACCCTCATTTCTTCCAAAGAGCCTGAGGCGGCAAACACAGTTCCTTCCCTCCCCATTTTATCCTCACATCCAATGTGTGAGGTAGGCTAGGCTGAGATGTAAGTGACTAGAACCAAAGTCAGCTTGTGAGCTTTAACGGCTAAATGGGAATTTGATCATAGGTGAAGTATAAAATGTTTGAAACAATGGCCAAGCTTGCACTGAACAAATGTGTGGGTTCTCGGAGCGAGTATCACAGTCCCTTTGCTCCTCTCCTTGCTGCCACTGTGCTACCCAGGCATAAACCATGGTTTGGCTTAGCATTATATCCAAACCTGAGGTCATGGTTTGTCTCACTTTGGATAAACCACCATCTATAACCAAGGATTGTTCTTAGTTTGCTGCTTCCACTTTGTCTGCAGCCTACAAGTCCCGCCCCACCCCCCTTCGGAACTATATATATCTCTACTTTTCTACAACATAGGAGCTTCAGATGAGTTCACATATGAATGTTCACACTTGACGAATGCAACTTCAGGTGATGGCTTGCATGTGTGAAATAGCTATCACAGAACAAATGCCACAGGCAGGGGTTATATATCACTTGACATGATATCAAACATATTTTAAAATAAGCATCGTAACACATATTTGCATGTGAACTTGGGGAAACGGGTTTTTCTTCCCAGCCATTTCCGCTTGAAATACTTTAGCCTTCAAGAATCTAATGCTCCCAGATACTCTGCACTTCCGATGAGGTCTCAGTTAGGCAATTATCACCTCCTCAAGTTGCCAGTCATGAAGTTAAAAACAGTTACATTTTGGCAGGTGACAAAACAAGCCTCCCCAAAACATCTGTTATTGGGTGGCCTATAGATTGTATGCATTCATGTATGAATGAATGAATGAATGCATAAAGTAAGTAAGTGTTAGTTTCTTATGTGTAAAGCACTGAACTGTAAAGTACTCTAGGAAGTGCTTATTATTACGTAGTCAAGAAGCTATGAAGACTCTTAATGAAATAATCTTTCAGTTGTTGCTCAAAGGATAAAGTAAATGAAATTAATGGTTGTAATGATCAAAATTAATTGGGACTTTTGTATCAGTAAATATGCACACACAGCTTTATTGCGGTCCCTAGACCCAAAATACACAGTGCAGCAGAACAGTCTTGCTAGCCAACAGAAGGGCTTTAGCCCATATTTCTAATTCTTACTGCCTCCGAGAGGAATTAAGTAAATATATGTTTAAAAAGTTCATTTGAAGCTGTTCTGTTCTGTTCTGCTCTGCTCTGTTCTTTTCTCAGTGGCCTTCTTTAGGGAAAAGGGAGGAATATAGATTTGTTGGCATGTTTGGCAGGGTAAGGGAATGAAATCTCTCAGCTCAGCTAAATCACCTCCTAAAAATAATTATGTCACAATTTAGTTTCTTGGTGGTTTAATTATTCTGACAGTGCAATGCTGCTTTAGTTGCCTTGTTTCCATCTAGGTGCCAAGAGTGCCAGGCTTTAATTTTGGGTACAACCCAGTAAATCAGGGGTCAGCAAACTTTTTCAGCAGGGGACCGGTCCACTGTCCCTCAGACCTTGTGGGGGGGGGGGCGGACTATATTTTGGAAAAAATATGAACGAATTCTTATGCCCCACAAATAACCCAGAGATGCATTTTAAATAAAAGTACACATTCTTATCATGTAAAAATGCCAGGCAGGCTCCACAAATAACCCAGAGATGCATTTTAAATAAAAGGACACATCCTATTCATGTAAAAACATGCTGATTCCTGGACCGTCCGTGGGCCTGATTTAGAAGGCGATTGGGCCACATCCGGCCCCGGGCCTTAGTTTGGGGGCCCTGCAGTAAATGATGCTTGTTCTAGCTCAGTGGAGCATCTATTTTTGCTTGCTTTTGAAAACTCGAGGTTTGAAGGACGAGTTAGTGGGTTGTAGCTGACTCAGGATATTGTGTGCCTCCTGCAAAAAACACCATTTGATTCTCTTTGTTAACATCCCTACAGGCTGATGGGACGCTGTTGGCTACAGGATCATATGATGGCTTTGCAAGAATATGGACAGAAGATGGTAAGATGTATAATGGTATCTGTTTCCAAATAGTTATATGTTTTGTGTTGCTGAATTATTTCAACTCCCAAGCTATTTGAAGGAGCCAACTATTGTCTTTCATACTTTGCAGGAAATCTTGCAAGCACCTTAGGTCAACATAAAGGACCCATCTTTGCTCTGAAGTGGAACAAAAAGGGAAATTACATTTTAAGTGCTGGAGTTGATAAAGTAAGTGTTGAGGTGCATAGCTTGCAAGTATAGAATAGCTCTTGGGAATTCTGCAAAATTTTATTTTTGCTCATCTGGGAGGGGGGGAGGTGTTTTGGAAAGCCTAGATTTCATCAAATTGAGTGATTGCTTTCTTAAGGGATAGTAAATCTGTTACATGTGCAGCCTGCCTTGAAACAGGCTGCTTGTTTGCTTGTATGGCATAGTTAGTTCTCCTCTTCAACGTTAGAGGTTTTTCATGCATGTGTGTATGTGCATTTGTACACATCTGTTTTCCCGGGTGCCTTAAAATATGTCACAGGAAAATATCAGGTATACTGATAGTGGATTCATTCTCAAAGTGTGGATTCTGGTGTAGTTCAAATTGCATTATCTACACATTGAGAGGAAGGTATCAGCAGACTTGAGGCAACCTCAAACACATAGGAATGGATCCAAATAATTAGTTTCCTTCAGGACTGCTTGAAGTAGAGACACCATTACTCACTCCATTACAGAAATGGATGGTTGGAAACAGGGTGTTACTTGTCGCAAACTGTAAGATCTAAACTTGATTTTTCAAGAGGGGCCTAATCACAGCTTCCCTTGGCACAATATGTTTAGAAGTCACTTGGGGCTTCTGAAAATCTTGTTCTTATATAAACCTTGAGATTTTCCAAGCTTGCTTATCTTTTCGATTATGTAGAGGAAAACCAAGGACCTGATCTAAATCATATGATCAGTTCTGCTGCAGTGTCTGTAGCACCAGTCTCGATTGTGATGCAAACATTACCATCTCTCCATTACTGCCTATCAATTTCAGGTTGTGGAGGCATCATAAAATTCACCTAAACACATGCTGGATGTTATAAGGACCACCTGTCAACACAACACTGCAGTTTACAGGAGGCCTAATACAGCATCATTTGTGGTGTGGATCTGAGAGATTTGCTCAAGTGAAGAAATTGATATTTGGTCTCCTTACAGAAACATAATTTTTTTTGACTCAGATCGATTTTAATCTCCCCCTGTGTAATAAGGACAGATCATCATTATCTATGTTAGATTTTCTTATCTGTGTTGCATTAGAACAAATGCCTTTTTGTGAGTTTTTTGACTAACTGAAATTTTCGGCAGTCATCAACAGTGTGTTTCATAGTGAAACCTGCTTTTCTTCGGAACTGAATGTGTGTCTTTTTCTCCCTATCTGCCCCCACCAACATAGACAACAATAATTTGGGATGCTCATACAGGAGAAGCTAAACAGCAGTTTCCTTTCCACTCAGGTGAGACTAATTAGCCCTCCATGTATTTCTTTAAACATTTTAATTTTAGCAAAAGGCAAAGCAGCTTAAGCTTTCACAATTAAAACATAAATCACAATAAAGCAGTTGGTCATTAAGTAATTCAGACAAGGTCTGCTATACTTTCATACAGTAGCAATCATCTTTCAAAAGACCCTGCTCCATAGCCTGGCTGATTGTTCGTGCCTGATAGATGGAATCCAGGACAGGACATCATCTTGGAATTATGCTTTGGTGGGAACCAAAGACAACTTCGAGAGAGCACTTTCGGATTCCTGCCTTTTGTCGCTGAAAAATTTCACTGAAGCTTTCATGACCACTCCATCGTAGCCTTCAAGATCCCGCCATATTTTATTGTATCAGTGTCCTGCCGCATCTTTAGTTTTTGTAGGCACACCAGTTGCGTTTTTGTGAATCAGCTTGTCCCCACGATGTGCTCTGTGCATCAGGACAAATATGTGTAAAAATTATTGTTATTGTTATTTGAAAGCCCTTGTGTGTATTCTTTTGGAATTTTAGCAGGTTCTCTTTTCAACTTTTTCCTGGGTGAATCCAACCTTAGGAAGCTTTATCAATAGATTATTGAGAGAGATGGAATGGGAATCTTGGGACTCTTGGTGCATGCTTATTACTGCAGCCCAACACATGCGGAGTATCATGCGGGTGTTCCTGGGGTGCTGCTCATGACACTGTGGGGGTACTAGAATCAAAGTACCAGTCATTATATGGAAGTGAGAAAGGAGCCTTGTCTATTTGCTTCTTTGCAAGGTGTCTTCATGCTCCCCCTCTCTCGTTCCCCCTTTGCAGCCCCTGCTCTGGATGTAGACTGGCAGAACAACACTACTTTTGCATCCTGCAGCACGGACATGTGCATACATGTATGCAGACTAGGCTGTGATCGCCCAGTCAAAACTTTTCAAGGCCATACGGTGAGTTTAAATGGCCCTTTTAACCTATTGCAGTTACTGCAGTGACCATTGGAACATTTCAAGGGTGATATATATGAATCATCCTCCACTTCTTCTTTTTATTAAGCGTGTTTTATTGTTCTTAAGAACAAATGCAAATGAAATATTGGAAGAAAACAAGACTTTGATGATGACAAATGCAGGATGATAAAGTCCTTCTGACAAACTCATCTGTACATTTACTTGGGAGTAAGCTCCATAAAGGTTAATGGGACTGACTTTTCAGTAAACCTGCATAGGATTGTGTTGTAATGAATTCTTAATGGTGAGCAGTTTTCCCTTCTCAAGTGGCAGAAGGAAAATCATACACACACACACACACACACACACACAAATATATATATATATATATATATATATATATATATATATATAGAGAGAGAGAGAGAGAGAGAGAGAGAGAGAGAGAGAGAGAGAGAGAGAGAGAGAGAGAGAGAATGAATGATTTTAGGTTACTACTTGAGGGAGGAGTTGTTCAGTAGTAAAGCAGATGTTTTGCATGAGCCAGTTCCCATCTTCGATCCCTGGCATCTCCAAGTAGAGACGATAAAGACTTTTTTTCCTGGAGTCCTGGAAAGCCATTGTCAGTCAGCACAGATAATACTGAGATAAATGGACCAATTGTCTGACTTGTCTTGGTATCAGGCATTTCCCCCTAGGAGGACTTGATCTCTCTCGTGCAAATAAAACTGAAAGAAGGCAGCAAACTATACTTCAATGCTATAAAATAGTCTCTATAAATCTATTTAGCTAATGAGATATCATTTCTGTTGCTTCACAAATGAAAGAACCAAACCAATAATTTTAACATGCAATCGTTTATTTGTTGCTGTTATAAATTAAACCAAGATGGCCCTCTTCTGGATAAAAAGGTACAGTGCAGTTTGATACAGAATTGTCACAATTTAATTATTTTTAAATTTCAGAATGAGGTCAATGCTATCAAATGGGATCCTTCTGGGATGCTTCTAGCGTCGTGCTCAGATGATATGACATTAAAGGTAATTCTGGCTGAAGCCTTTGGAACATATTTTAAAGAACTGTTGCTGGAAATACTGTATGAAATGTTAGGCTTTATTTACATTTTTCAGTTCTGTTTCTTAAATGCATGCGTATTTCTTGGTGAGCTCTCCTATAACTGGAGAAAATATTTCAATGTGCAGTTTTTATTTCCCCTCTGATTTTGTATAGATTTGGAGTATGAAGCAAGATGTGTGTGTACATGACCTTCAGGCACATAACAAAGAGATTTATACTATCAAATGGAGTCCGACGGGACCAGGGACCAACAACCCAAACTCTAATATTATGTTGGCAAGGTAAAAATGAAACAGTGTTACGCATGCTCAAATAAAGTTTTTTTGTTGTTTTGTTAACTATGTATATAGGGATTCTTTCATTTGTATCCCATCCATCCTACAAGGTGTTTAGGGATGCTGGTGGGGCTGTGGTCTAAACCTTGGGCTTGCTGATCAGAGGATCGGCGGCTCGAATCCCCGCAACGGGGTGAGTTCCTGTTGTTCTGTCCCAGCTCCTGCCAACCTAGCAGTTCAAAAGCACACCAGTGCAAGCAGATAAATAGGTACTGCTGCAGCGGGAAGGTAAACGGCATTTCTGTGCGCTCTGGCTTCCATCATGGTGTCTTGTTGCAGTTTAGTCTTGCTGGCCACATGACCCAGAAAGCTGTCTATGGACAAACGCCGGCTCCCTCTGCTTGAAAGCGAGATGAGCGCTGTACCCCATAGTCACCTTTGATTGGACTTAGCCATTCAGGGCTCCTTTACTCTTTTTTTTTTTACCTTTTACAAGGTGTTTGGGAGGTCCATACATGGGTCATCCTCTTTTTATCCTCATAAGCTACCTTATGAGGTAGGTTAATTATGGGTCACCCGGTCAAGTCCATAGCTAAATTGAGATTGGAACACCAAGTTTACTCCCTCCCTCAACCCCCCCCCCAAATACTGACAATCAGCAGGTAAACTGAGGAGTTGAGATCAAATTAAATGTTTCTCTAGGTGCCTAAAAAAATCTTACACTGGCCGTACTCATGTAGAATGATATATGGGTACTTGCAGTGGTGTGCGGTGGAATTTTTCATAGGTGAACTGTTCGGGCCAGAGAGTTAGCTTGTGCAGGCGATTGGAGGTGGGGTTGTGGGGTTGACATCGTATGTGTGAGCATCGCGCCTCCTTCCTAAGCCAGGCAGAAGCTTCCCGGGCTTTGTGAAGGAGGCGCCAGGGGACACTTAAGGGGACTAACCTATTCCCCCTAATTCACCGACCGCACGCCACTTGTGCAAAGAAGAAAACTTTCTGAAGTTGGATAGAGCCTTGGCAACACTCGGTACGTGAAACCTTCTGCTGTCGCTTGTCTCCCATAGTGCTTCATTCGACTCTACTGTTCGGTTGTGGGACGTCGAAAGAGGAGTCTGCACTCACATGTTAACCAAACATCAAGAGCCTGTCTACAGCGTAGCTTTTAGCCCTGACGGAAAATACTTGGCCAGTGGTTCCTTTGACAAGTGTGTCCATATATGGAACACTCAGGTATGGAAATTTCACACCCAAGTGACGAGAAACGGCTTGGGTATAATGTTAACTGAAATGAAGCTTGTCTGTAATATTGTTTGCCAGGGTTAGGCAGCTTCAGGTCTGGAAGCCAAATGGAGCTGCACAGTTATCTTTATTGGGGCTCTGGGAGCTTCCTCCCAGGCCACCCTCCTGTTTTGCTTGGCTGGAATGCGGCCTTGAACTCTGAGCATGGTTCTCGGGTGCCTGGATGGAGGATAGAGAGGAGTGTGTGCAGAAGCTAGCCTGCTCAAAGCAAAAATTCACAGTTGTGGCTCTGCTTTTTCCTCCAGCCCCACCTGCTGCTGGCACATCTTCCCCTCCCAGAAGGGCAGTTTCCCAGAAGGGAATGCAGTCCCCTACCCTTGCTATATGCACCAAAGGCAACAAAGAGCTTTAAACATATATTTTTTATGGCACAAGTTGTGGCAGGTGTGGGGAAAGAGAATTGCAAAGCCGGACCAGAAATTCTGTGGCAGTGTAGGAGAGTTTTGTGCTCTTCTTCTTAACTACGCATGAAACGTGCATGCAGTCTAATCCAAAGATTAAAATTTCTAATTAGAGTGGGTGTGAGCTACTGCAAATTAGGGGGGGGGGAGTGAATTGGCAAAACGAGAGTCAGTGTTGCAGCAGGAGCACCCAGAGAGAGAGACGCATTGCTTTCCGTAGCGGACGAGACACTTGCAATCGCTATTGAGCAAAGTTACTCGCCCAAGTACAACCCTGTTACATCAGATGTTATAAAACTTAATTAAAAGGCAGTTCTTCATGTTTTTACTGGCCAGATGTTTCAGATGATAGAGCTGTAGGAAGACAGTCCACGATGAAGCTTTATTTGACAATAAAGAATTCTCATAGTACTAGTGATCCTTTGGCATCAACGTGTTGTTGTCAAGGAAGGAGATGTATGTGGTATTCTGTGCAAGGAAGGGAGCTCCAGTCTGGATGAAAATAGATTCCTCCTACCATACAGCTATGAGGGTGTTTTTTCCGGGGGGGGGGTCGTTCTTTTGTGCTAATACAAGCTGTTCCCTGCCCCCCCCCAAAAAAAACCCATGGAGGTGGGATTTTTGTCCTGATCGTGGCTGAAGAAGGAAGGAATGGGCCTTCTGTCTTCACATACCGGTACTTCTGTCCCTATGGCAACTGGGCTTTCTTTAACCTGAAATTAAAGAGGGAAAGAGAGAGATGTAGCTCTATGTTACATACTGAGCATAGTGCAGCCTTTGCCAACCTGGTGTTCAGCTGATGTTTGGAACTACAACTCCCATGTGCTAGCTGGGGATGATGGGAGTTGTAGTCCAGAACATCTGGAGGGCACCAAGTTGGCAAAGGCTGGCATAATGTATATAGTTTGGCCGTAAGAGTAGTTCAGTGTAGTGCAACCACTTTTATCTAGATTCAGCTTTGTCCAACTTTCCATTAAAAGTTGAGAAACAGCTGCCTCTGCATATGTGTAGAACCCTATGTCTGCCCCTGAAGAAGGCCAGGAAGCAGATTTATTATGGGTTAGGAAATTATTATGGGTTAGATCTAGGAAAATCTGCCATTGCTCTTCCACCTTGAACGAGTGGGGAGGGCATCGTAGAAGCATGTGGGCACACTACTTATTCCCAGCTTCATAAACCATAGTTGCATCTGAACCAGGGCATTATATTCTCTATATATTTGTAATATAATGCCCTGGTTCAGATGTAGCTGGTTTATGAAGCTGGGAATGAGCTGTGCCTGCATGCTTCTTATGCTGCCCCCCCCCAAACATCCTGGATTTGACCTTTTCATTCTCAACAGAGCAGCACAAGGAGCACACACTCTCAGGGTCAGTCTTCTGAGTTCACATGCCAGCAGTGGGTGGAGCCTGTGGCAGAAGTAGGCGGGGCAATGGATTTGCCTCTTACCTTTCCTTCAAACCATGCAAAAGCCTGAGGTTTACAGGTATGCACACACTCCATTCCGGAAAGCAGGATGCATTGTTGCAGACCAAGGAAACATTCCAGCAAGGCAAAAACCTCTCAAGGAGGACCTGGAGAAGAGCCAGTGGTGTGGAAAGTGTGTGTGTGTGTGTGTGTGTGTGTGTGTGTGTGTGTGTGTAGCCTGAGAGGAGAGTCTCAAGGGCCAGATAGGGCTGCATTTGGTCCTGAAGTTTTGAGCCCTTGATCCAGGCATAATTTGCATGTATTTCTTAGAAACATTGCGGAAACACACATACGCAAAATGCAGAGCAAGAAATATTTGCTGCCTGAATAATATTGGTGGTGGTGGTGATTTATTTATTATTATTTTTAGAATGGAACTCTAGTACATAGCTACAGAGGCACTGGGGGAATATTTGAAGTCTGCTGGAATGCTAAAGGAGACAAAGTGGGGGCTAGTGCATCAGACGGATCGGTGAGTCTTTTCGGACTTCATTTTCATTGATTGTTCCTATCCCATAAATGAGCATAGTTCCCATGTTGTTAAAACTGTCCTTCCCCTCCCCCCCCCATGATAGGATTAGAGATCTGTGAGTTAGTGAGCAGTATCCAGAGGTATTTAAGTGCATCCCTGTGTACTCTGAGCAAGGAACACCATTTAGTCTCCAGCTGATTTCATCCTTTTGAAACATCCTGCAGAGCTTTTTGTAGCTGGGAGACCTAACCATGAAGTACCCTTTTCTTAGCTTAAGCTCTCAATGGTGTTGTCAGATGGCAGAAGCAGTGATATGTAAGAATGCTGCTAGTCTGTTGTATTGCTTTCTCGAAGGAGCAAATGGACTCCCAAGATTATTGCATTATTTCACATGCTGAGGATTTTCCTCATGTGTGTGTGTTTTGGGGGCATATGTTTGCTTCTCCAGCATGCAGAGAGGACCTGTAACAGGGTGATTGTGCGAACTGAACCTTTCTGATTGTGATACCTTACCCTTGTTCAGTATTCGCCCAGATCATTGTAAATACAATTACTACTGTGCAATTATGAGTGAGCAATATTAAGATATACGAACAATGTTTTTGATTGTTTTCCACCTCTCCCTCTCTGCCTTCTAGGTTTGTGTTCTAGACCTGCGAAAGTAAATGTTTTAGAAGAAAATTCGCAAATGGACCAGCATTGAATGTGTGGGTAGAAGCACTCTTCAAAACTATTTTAACATCTCTAGAACTGCAAGAACAGGGGGAAACAAACAGAAACTGGGCGGGGGGGACCCCAGAGTGTACAACAAAGGCAACTCTCCCAGGCAGCAGAAGCCTGCAAAATGTTTTGTCCATAACCTTCACCGTGGAGTTAAGACACAATCACGTAGGGGGAGGGGTTGGGGATGGTTTCCACCTGGAACCTTCAGCCTTTGGAAGCAAGAGGCCACCACCAGCTAAGACCCCGTAGTGTCTCTGAGAACTCGCTCTGATGGCTGCAGAAAAGAAGAGGAAAAGCTGTGCCAAAAATGATAATAATAATAATAATTAAAAAAAAGAAAACCTATAAAGCAAAATGCTTTTATAAACCAAAATGGGGAGAGAGAAAAAAAAGAATCCTCCTCCATGTGGTCCTGTATTTTTCCCCGCTTCCAGTCTGGACACTACCGTTGCTCTCCCAAAGGACATTCAAAGACCAGTTTGTACTGATGACACACAACTTTGTAATCACAACACTTTCTATTTTCTAGACTACTTTTATTTGTTCAATGGGTTTCCCCCTCCCCCCCCTTTCAGCTGGAATATGATAGCCTTTGAGGATCACAGGCATAGTAGGTTTGAACTGAATTTCTTTTCTTTCTTTATTGTGCCCATGTTTTTGTTCGTCTGTTTTGTTTTGCTTTTTTCCGTTGATGCCCGCAGAAAATGCAGCCAGGTGGGCAAAATGAAAAGTTTTAACAGACTTTTTCTCTCCCCTTCTTTCCGCTCCTCCTCCCCCCACCTGCCCCTTCCACTCTTGTCTCTTCTCTCCCAGATTCTTCTTTCTCTTAATACTTCCACGCTTCAGATCTTAGGGTCTCAAGGGCACTTTCAACAAATTGTGTAATAAGTGCTTTATGTAAGAATGCAATGCCGGGAACGCTTTTTACAGGAGAAAGATGACTTTTTAGGAAAAGAAAGAACCCAGTGTATTTTTGGAAAAAAAGAGAAGTATTTTTTATGTTAAAACACAATTTTAGAAGCTTAAAATCTCTACCAGATGTAGACTGGATTGTGTTACTCATTCAGAACAAAAAAGAAACCCAATTTGAATGGAATCTGATACAGATTTAAAGATGCAGTATCCCTTTTATTTCCTCCTCATGAAAGGTGATTTGCTAAAACAAAGAAACAAAAAAGAAACCAGGCATTGCTTCTCTTGTAAAATATAATCTTCTTCAAGAGAAAAAAAAATCTTGCATGTTTTTAATTTAATTGACAAGTCTTAGTGATGTCAATTATGTCACATTGTTTCAGAAGGTTAGAGTTTTAAAAATAGATACTTCTTTTCTGACTCATATACAGTATCCAGATAACTCTCAACATTTTTTTAAAAATCCTACATTTCTTGCAGAAAATATTTCCACGTTGAATAATGCCCAATTCTGCCATTTTATTCAAAATGAGTAATTGTTTTTGTTTTTAATCTGAGTGATAAGTCTAGTGTTTCACAGATGTAGAGAGAACTTTGTTATTTGCTGACTATTTCTGTTTACAGATACTGCTAGGTTAGGGAGATGTGCAGTGGGTTTACTTTTTTAAACTGCTGCTCAGCTGCCCAAGGTATTCAATAGCTGCAAACCAACCCCCGTTTAACTGGCAGAACATCCCATTTAACCCAGTGGGACTTGTATCCAAGTAATGTAGACATGCATAGGATTGCACTGTAAGAGGTAATAAGATCAGACTGGTTTAAGCCAACAAATAGCTTTTGGAATTTTGAAAGAGCTAATCCTCTCTCTGCAAACATTTCTGACATATTACAGAAATTGCCTCTGGAGACACTTAGCACCCTGAATTGACCAGCAAGTTCCCAGGGAGAGGGGGATACTGCATCTTTAACTTGGTAAACACTGGGTTCCTTATATGGGGCATCAAAAAGCCCAGTATTTCTAGGGTTCAATACATATTAGTCCCCCAAGACATATATGAGATTGCATTTTTATTTTTTATTTTAAAAACTAACTTTAGAGCCAAGTGAAGTGCACTTTGTCAAATGTAAGGGTTGTTTTATTTTGTGGGGGTGTGTGCGTTCTACTTTGTCCTTGTTTCATTCTCTTGTTTTCTTTTTTCTTTTTTGCCTTCTAAAAAATGCGGTTCTTTGTCAATTGCAGAATTGTTACTTCAGCCACTCACTGATTAAGTCTGAATTCTGGCTTCTGAAGTTTTATTGTCTGTGTCAGACTTGAAGCCGGGCTTGGTTCTCATTTCAGCATTTCCCGGGTTCTGTTGAATCAACATCTCCCCTCACCCCGTTTTGTCTGTACACCCACTCCCTTCTTATAAACACACACACACATACACAAACCCGCACTCTCTTTCAGCAAATCACCTTGTGTGTTGTAGTTTGTTTGTTTCAAGGAGAGAATCAACAGATCATATTCCGTGTCTTGAATAAATTGCTATATTTTGATATTAGAAATCTCTGTGTGAGTTGTTTCTCATTCTTCCTGTGCCATTAACATTTGCCTATTTCCTTAGGTGCACTGTGGCTTCTTCCCTTCCTTCCTTCAACTTTCCAGGGCCACTCGCCATGCTTTCGGACGCTGTTGGGGGTTGTAGTTGAGGAACATTTGGTGGACCACAGATAGCCCACAGCTGCTCTTTCAGGCTCCAAAAAGGTTGACAGGACCTGCTTAGCTTGTTATTTTTAAAGGGACAAAGCAAATAATATTTACCAGCCAAGATTTCATAATTCTGAAGGTGAATGATTCACATGCAGAAATTTACCATTTGGCGAGTTAATAATGCAAAAGGTGAACTTTTCAGTGATGAGCTGTGCTTGAGATGATGGGTTATATATCTAGCCCTACTTGGGAGTAGACATATTGAATTTAATGGCCATGACTAACTTGGGTCCATTTATTTCAGAAGGTCTACTCTGAGCATCACTTAGTTGGATAGTACCCTATGCCACAATACGAGAAAGCTGTCGCTATGGTGTTTGAGCAGCAATGGTGGTTGTAAACCTGCAGCTCATTGCTTGATTTTGCTGTCATTATAAGCAAGGTATAATCCCCAAATAAAATAAAAATAAATATTTTCCTCTAACTAAAAAAATTAACTGAAAAAATTAATTGTGTAAACACAACAGGAGTGTGTAGACAGGGCTGCCCTTTGACCCCCTCACCTTTGAACTGTGCCACCTGGGTGGCACTACTACATTGTCAAAGTCTGCCCAGTGCAATTGTCAGGAAACAGCAAAAACCTTTTCCCACATCAAGGTGATTGACCCATCGGAAGAGGAATCAACAGTTTATAGCAGGCACCCCCAACCTTTGGCCCTCCAGATGTTTTGGACTACAATTCCCACCTTCCCCGACCACTGGTCCTGTTAGCTAGGGATCATGGGAGTTGTAGGCCAAAACATCTGGAGGGCTGATGCCTGGGTAATAGTGCGTCACAAGGATGGAAAGGAATAGCAAGGAACACATTTTCAATCTCTGAAAGGTCTACTAAATAGTGTTGTTTGGTCTGTAGGGTCTGTGTGGGTGTCTTGTTAGAATTAACCAAGGTAAGCAAAGGAAAATTAATAACAATAAGAAAGCTTTGTGATACTTTTTCAGTATTCATGTTTTGTGTGTGTGTGTGTCATTACATTTAGGACCTTTTACACATCCCAGCAACGTTTAGAGGCAAAAATAAAGCACGGTGGTGATTTTGTGGATAGTAATGTTTTAACACTTGCTACTGAATCTGAACATGGTTCAGGCTCATGTTCAGAATTTGTTATGTGCTTTTGCAGACTGAGGACTAGAAAGCCGTCAAAAGTCAGTCAACGGGAGCGTGATCAGGCTTGTTGGGGAGATGCTGGCAGAAGAGTGGTGGTAAATCTGAATTTCAAAGGAGGAAGACTTGCTTGTTACTCCATGCTAGACTTTTTTTGGGGGGGGGTCAGGGTGTCCTCCAGCTCCTCTCCACAAACCGTTTCTAGTTATTCAACATCAGCATCATTACCATCTAATTCATGGGCTCCACTTGAGATATGGATTTCAATTGTGCTAGCATCAGAACCTAGCGAGACAAAAAGAGAGAGATCTCTCATTACATTCAGAGAGGGAGAGGGATGGCTGAAGGAACTGGTCTGCCTCTTGCTGACTAAAAAAAATGAAGGAAACTTACAGCATGAAACTTGCATTTAACCCTACAGAGCAGGAATTTCACTGTACAAGTGTGTCAAACCACAAAGTATTTTGACTGGAAGTCTATGTAGGCACAGTGACTCTTGCTTTAGTGTGGACTGCTATGTATTGTATTATAGAAACTGTATTTTGAAGATGATTGTGTTGTTCCATGAGGCATTAAGGAGATGTTGGGTAGTTTATCAGGTGTAAGAGTCAGGAAGTCTAGAGAAAGAATTGTTGGTGGCTTGAGTAAAGATGCTAAAACTAGGAAAGACCTCATGACCGGGAATAAAGCTTGTGACATTTCCACAGAAAATACAGAATTTAGTTGAGCTCTTATGCCTGAAAGGCTTCCATTCATATATTTTTTTTTCTTTTAATGCCAAAGCAACTGCTGCATAGAAGTGTTTGATGTTTTCCCTGGTCACACATGCTGAGAGTTGATGGCTGAATGTATTTGCTGCTCATTGGCATCAACAGTTCTGAATCTATAGCCCCTATGAAATGTTTAGTAGAAGATCTTTTTCTATAAGACTGAATGTGACAGCAAGCTAGGGTAAAAGTAAGCAAGAGTTTTGCACAATTTTTAAAAATGTATGGGGTGTGTGACATTCTAACTAAAGGCCTTTAAAAACATCTCCCCGATATCTACTTGAAGTCCAATCAAAACAGATGCGAACAAGCCGTAGACTAGCAACAAACTGCCCTTTTAAAGAAAATTCCCCCAAATTCATGTGAGCCTGTTGTGAGGCTTGTCGCCCATGCCCCATAGGAGTGTGTGTCTGTTTTCTCTCTCTTCACTTCTAGCACAGTATTTGGTTTATTACTCTTCTAACCCATGCTTCAGCACGTCTCAATCCAGGCACTAATGGACCAAGTGGGATCTGCTTTCTTTTAACAAAGCCCTTTCTTCTGAACCAGAGAAAGACCAAATATGTTGTTGCTCGTTATTAATAGCAGATGCTGACATATCAAATCTTTGTTCTTGCGACTAGAGAGTGGCCTGTACTGAATTATAGTACTCTAGCTATCTCTTTTAAGTATCAAAGAAATTTGAATTGAAATTTGTATCTGAACTGTGTGTGCCTTAGGAACACGGGCAGCTGCATGCTTGGTAGGGACGTGGGAGAGTCCGAACTCCCTAGAGATGTTAGACTGGCTCCCCCCTTGCCCTTTCGTTGGCAGGTGAAGACCACCTTAGTCCAACAAGCTTTTGGGAACTGCTTTGAATGAAAGGGCTAGTGCCATGGAGTTCTTACTGTAATTATCTGTGTTTTGAATAGTGTATGTGTACACACACACACACACACACACACACAAACACAATTCTATTGATATGTAGTTGTTGTTTTTAATGATTCCCTCATTTTTAGCTGTTCTTATTTTATCCATAAGCTGCCTTGAGTCCCTGTCAGGGGGGAAAGGTGGGGGTCTAATTAAGTTCAGCCAGAACTCAGTTCTGGCACCTCTCGGGTGGGTGCCATTGCCATTATAAGAGAAGATTAATGTTGGAAGCCGCCTAGAGTAGCCATATGGGCGGGTACAAATAATAAATTGTTGTTGTTGTTAGTTGCAGCACCTCTTTTTCTAGAAAAATAGTACTGATAATATAATTTTATTGAGTCATTGCTCCCATCCAGCTCAGTAAACTTATAACAGATCTCCCAACGTTTCAGACAGGAGTCATTTCTAGTCCTGTCTGAGGTAATGAGGGCCTTCTGCTTGCTTTTTCCACAGCCTACTGTTTGCTTACCTGCCATGTTTTTATTAGAATAGTATAATTATTCCCTAGTTTGCCATGACCAGAAAAAAATCTGAATGCCAAGAATCCTGGGGCTTGAATTTTATTTTATTTTTAAGCATTCACAATTTGATGCTGGAACGTAGTTAGTGTCCATGGACTATGTGTGTTCAGGCATTCAAGCCCTCTTCCAAGAAGGAATAGGTTTGTGTAACAAAAATTGCTTGTGGCTGACAAATACCATGGAGGCTCTTGCCTCATCAAAACTGTGTTGCCTTCTGTCCACTGAATTTCAGGCTCCACTTCCCAGTCTCTCTTGCAGAAGCTTTCTTCTATGTAGATCTGGGTAGTAGCCATGTGCAAGATGTATCCGAGGATCCAGTTAAACATGAGTTGAACCCAAGCGAAAACATCTGCTGTGGATTCCTGTAAAGTAGTGACGTGGCTTTGCTTTAAAACACACCCTAGTAGTTAGTGCCCATGACTGGCATCCCCAAAACTGCTTCTTTAAACCTACTTCTGAGTAGACATGCATAGGCCTGTATTGGAACAGACATTGTTTAAGTGTTCTCCCACTGTGATAGCACAACAAGAATTTCCAAACCATTTCTGTTGCCAGGGTTTATTGCAAGCCACATTAATATAGCTCACGGATAACATAACCCAGGTTAGAAGGTACATTAAGGAGCACCTGTTGGGATTGGGCCAATGGCCCATCTAGTCCAGCATCTAATGGCCACCTAGATGCTTCTGCGAAACCCACCAGCAGCACTCAAGCACAAGAGCACTCTCCCCTTCTGC
Organism: Zootoca vivipara; assembly: GCF_963506605.1. Taxonomy (NCBI): domain Eukaryota; kingdom Metazoa; phylum Chordata; class Lepidosauria; order Squamata; family Lacertidae; genus Zootoca; species Zootoca vivipara. The sequence continues at coordinate 35,252,649 of NC_083279.1, forward strand.
AGTTTGCAACAACTGGCATTCAGAGCATACTGCATCTGGCATAGCCCGTCAGAAAAAAGATTAGAAAAACAATTAGGCATCATAAGCCTTGTCTCCATCCCCAATCCTGTGCTCTTGCCAACTAGCTGACATCACAAAGACCAGCCACCTTTGGCATGTTTCACAGTGGGGTTCATTGGGTTTGTTTGCTTAGTTAAATGTTAAGGGATTGCATTGCTCAGTTGGATGCTGGCTCTCTCATGTGCCTGGCAGTTTCTGTTCAAGAATTCTTCAGAAATCTTGACCCACAAGGCCAGGCCTGTAAACAGAAAGGCACGATTATGTTCTAACGTTTACGTGATGGAGTGAGGGAATGGAACAACACGTTTAAAAAACAAGTGGGTGGTTGTTCTTTTCCTTCATTAAAAAGGATGGTGAAGGTATCGGCTGTCTCCCCTTAAGATGAGTATTTAAAAGAACTTGCTGCTACTTGAGAAAACATTCAGCAAATGCAAAGACTTAGGGACATATTTCTTTTTTTAAAAGATTACGTGGTCACTGAGTTTCTGAGTCCTTTCCAGGAAGGGAAGCTCCCTGTGGCTGAAAACTGAGAAAACGAAATTTAACTCGGGTCTTCAGCGCGAAGGAGCCATGGCTGCTGCTGGGGGTCACATCCAGCGTCTCCGTGATGAAGCTACATGCTCCATCTGCCTGGATTACTTCAAGGATCCAGTGACCAGCCCAGAGTGTGGGCACAGCTTCTGCCGATCCTGCCTGATCCAGTGCTGGGGGGAATCGGAGGCAGAGGGTTCCTGCCCTCAGTGCAGAGAAAGAGTCCAGAGAAGAAGCCTAATCTCCAATCGGCAACTGGCAAACTTTGTAGAAATAGCCCAGAATCTCAGTCTTCAAGAGAGAGAGGAAGAAGGAGGAAAAGGAGGAGTCTGCGAGGAGCACCAGGAGCCCCTGAAACTCTTTTGCAAGGAGGATGAAGCCCCCATCTGTGTGATTTGTGACAAATCAAAGGAACATGAAAATCACAAGGTGATTTCTCTGGAGGAGGCTTTCGAGGAATACAAGGGAGAGATCTGTCGCCGCCTGGAGATTCTGAAGAAAGAGAGAGAGGAAATTCTGGCCTACCAAGCAGATCTGGACACGGAAAGCAACAACCTCCTTAAATTAACAGAAATGGAGAGGCTGAAGACAGTGGAGAAGTTCAGACAACTGCACCAGTTCCTGGAAGAACAAGAACAACATCTGCTGAATCATATGGAAGAGGTGGAGAAGGAGATTGCAAGGAAAAGGGATGAGCAGCTGGCCAGACTCTCCAGGAAACTCTCCTCTCTTGGGAGGATTATCCAGGAGATGGAGAAGTGTCAGCAGCCAGCGATTGAACTCTTGCAGGATATGAGAAGCACCTTGCAGAGGTATGAGAAAAGAGAGAGTCCAGAGAAGCCACTGCCTTTCCCTCCAGAACTGAGGAACGGGATCTTGGAATCCTGTGATCTAAATCAGCTGGTGGAGGATGCAATGAAACAATGGAAAGATGCTTTGTTATTCAGGAAACACATTCAGAAAGATGTTCAGTCATTCAGAAATCCCCAGAGAGCAAATGTAACTCTGGATCCAGACACTGCCCACCCCAGGCTCATTCTGTCCAAGGATCGGAAAGGCCTGAGATTGGGATACAAAAAGCAAGACCTGCCCGATAATCCTGAGAGATTCAGCCACGAGATTTGTGTGTTGGGACGTGAGGGATTTGCAGCAGGCAGACATTTCTGGAAAGTCCATGTGGGAAGTGGGGAAAGATGGGCTGTGGGGGTTGCCAGGAAGTCTGTGGAGAGAAAGGGCCGCTTCCCCTTTAGGCCTGAGACAGGGATCTGGGCTGTGGGGAAGAAAGGAGACGAGTACTTGGCCTTCACCTCCCCTCCTTCCTCTCCTCTGTCCCTGAGTGAGGCGCCCAGGAGGATCCGGGTGACTCTGGACTATGGAGGGGGACGTGTGTCTTTTTATGATGCTGATTCAGGAGCCGGACTCTACACGTTCTCAGGAGCCTCGTTCTCTGGAGAGACCCTCCTCCCTTTCTTTTGTCTGTGGGGAAGTGAAAACCACCTCAGTATCTCCTGAGGAGACTAAATCTGCCTCTCAGGCCCAGTTGGCAGTTTCTCTTCAGGCAAGAGTGACTGACATAAAAAACATTGACCCGCCAAGAGAACCTTGGGCAGTTTTTCAAGAGAACCTTTGAAAGGATTCATTTTCCTTCCTTTTCCCATAATTCCTTTTGTCTCTTTAAGAAGAAGTAAGCTGCAGTCATACTATTAACAGTCCCAATAAATAATTTTTTCCTCAAAAAAAAGAAAGGATGATGAAATGGCATTTCAAGTGTTTGGATGTTTTATTTTCTAAATGTTAACCACCTTCCAGAACCAATGCTACTTAGCAGCAAAAGGCTGCTAAGGAGAGACTAGATAGTTGTACAGCTAAAACTCTCACACTGTATCTACAGAATGACCAGCTCTCACCTTGCCCTACCTGATGTCCTCTTGATGTTTTGGACTGTACCTCCCACCATCCCGAACCACTGGCTGGGGCCCATGGGAGTCATAGCTCAAAGCATGTGGAAGGCACCACACTGGGAAAGACTGGTCTATACCCCTGTATGCAAAAAACCTCGAAGCAGGATGCCTTTTGTAGCCCTGCTAATTGGGTACCTTGAAACAAGAGACTGGAAGGGATTCTAGCTGGGTTTGAACTCTGAGATCTACCACAGGCAAGGTGTCCTGTGCCACACAAACAGGGTTCAGGTAGCGCAGCAGCTGTGTTTGACTTCCACCGTGTGTAACGACACAACTTAGGATGTGTGTTTATAGCCATTTATGCATCTACCATCCCCTTCCTTTTAAGGTAGAAAGGCTGAGACAAGCACTTGGGAGGATAGCGATACAATAGCAAGGTCTCAAGGAGCCCAACCTCAGGGGGAAGTTTGAACCAGCCCCTGGGCAAATAAGGCCTGCAAGTCTTGCCTTAAAGCAACACTGATCCCCACTGCAGCCATCTCAGAGTGTTTTGGGTTTCTTTAGTTCTGCTTAAGCAGAGTTGACAGCGGAACAGCCAAAGGAAAGATAGGATTCAAATTGCGCAGAATAGGTAGATGAAAGTTGACTGGAAGATCCTCAGTACAAATCTAGCTAGAAGAGTAAATTGCATGTGTTTATCCAGAGTCAGTCACGAGTGGATCTAATGGTCAGGAGTCCCTTTACCTTTACTTTATGATGTAATATTTTGAATCCGAATATCAGGCGTTCCATTTCATGCTGCTGTAGCTCTCTTCCCTGAGAAGGTGCTATGCTTTGTGCAAGCCAACCATGTCAACAGACATCTTCACAATGGTGCAAAAGCACATCGATGAGTACAGTAATATAAAAACGCTTTCCCTTGCTGGGAAAAGAATAAATGCCAAAGTTGGCTCAAGAAAGCAAGCTCTTCTACATGCTACAAGGCAAAGGCCAAAGTGAGGCTCAAAATACAATGCTGGAGGTATTTCTAATAAAACACAGCAACGTTGCAGTCTCAGCTAACCAGGAAAGCCACTAGGCTTACAAGGATCCGTAATATATTTATTAAACAAAATCATGTACCGTAAGATATACAAGTTATAGGAGACAAGAAAACAAAGTATGCCAAAAGAAACTACAATGCTAATAAGTTCTGAACATCGCAGGAACCTTCTGACAGCGGTATTCTTATATCTGTTTGTCAAAAAGTTGGCTTCTCTCATTTTTTTACTCCCACATTGCTTTTCTCTCTATAAAGGGTGTCTTGATGAGTGGAAAGATAGTACAGTGGTACCCCTACTTACGAATTTAATGCGTTCCGAACGCACATTTGTAAGTCGAAAAAAATTGTAAGTTTAATCCATAGGAATGCATTGGGAGAAAAAATTCGTAAGTAGAAGCAACCCTATCTAAAAATTCGTAAGTAGAAAAAATCCTATCTAAACCGCATCCAAGATGGTGGACGAAGCTCCATTCATAAGTAGAAACATTCGTAAGTAGAGTTATTCGTAAGTAGAGGTACCACTGTACAAGAAAAAAGTGAGGTACTGGTGAGCAAGGGGAAGGATAAACTCTCATTCACAATCGCACATTCTCCAGATCACACATTCATGTACACCTCTTAATTCCACTTTGTGTTGTCTGGCAGCTGAATAGGTGAATCAACAGTGTTGAAATATGATCTATGCAACATTCATGTCTTCCAGCAAGAGGAGTGCAAGGGTGAAGCAGCCTTGAGGTGGTACAAGTTACCAGCCCTGGTAGACAGGAGAGTTCCTAGGTAGCCTCTCATCACTGCCAAGGTTACCTTCAGACAGCATGCTTAAGGTTTCATCCGCCTGATGGTTTGGCTCTGCTGTCGTTTTCTTTGAGTCGGGGAAATTCACAGAGTTTCCACTTGGCAAGCTGTAAGCATTTTCAGCAGCTGTTGACGTGGACATTGATTCCCATGGTATTTCGCTTTTTCTCCAGCGCAGGTCCAACTTCCAGCCCGTCCATCCGTAGAAAGCCAGTGTAAAAAGGAAGCCTTGCATTGGATTCAGTACTCCCTAAAGGACCAAAAAAGCACAGCGAGAATCAACATGGCCATGGGTAATGAAGACCCATGGTCCTTTTAAAGGAATTCATTCAGTTTTAATTATTTGCACATCAAATTTCAGTATAAGAACCTCCCAAGGCAACATACAGTGGTACCTTGGTTCTCAAACACCTTGGTACTCAAACAACTGCAAACCCAAACACTGCAAACCCAGAAGTAAGTGTTCCGGGTTTGTGAACATTTTTAAGAAGCCGAACATGCTCCGTTTTGAGTGTTACGCTGAGTGTCTGTCTGTTTTTGCTATTCATTTTGCATTTTAGTTTTTGCAGCTTTTTTGTTCTGTTTTTGTGCCTGTGGAACCCAGTTCAGCTACTGATTGATTGTGTGACTGCAGTACATTGATCATTGCTTTCATTTTATGGATCAATAGTTTTGTTAGATAGTAAAATTCATGTTAAATTGCTGTTTTAGGGGTTGTTTTTAAAAGTCTGGAATGGATTATAATCCATTTTGCATTACTTTCTATGGGAAAGCATGCCTTGGTTTTGGAACGCTTTGGTTTTGGAACTTCTGGAATGGATTAAGTTTGAGAACGAAGGTACCACTGTATAGGAGAATTTTTTTTATTTAAAAAATCCATTTGAAAAGCCATACACGACAAAGAACAAAATGCAGCAGTAAAGATATGCAAGAACATTCCCTAAATCCATCTAACCCATCTGAAAAGCCATTGTAGCATAATGTCTGTCAAAATCACCCCACTTCTAAAGATAAGCAGAGAGGAGTTTGGCAAAACTCCTGGAAAAGTTAATTCCAGGCTACACTTGTCCCCTTCACTTGCTACGGAAGCTCCTGCAGCCAATTGGAAGCCACGCCGGATGTTAGGGTTCCAAAGAGTGTTTGAAAACCGGAACAATCACTTCCGGTTTTTGGGAGCCAAAATGTTCGACTCCCAAGGCGTTTGAAAACCAAAATACAACTGTATTAAGAATTGCTTGGGTTGCCCCCTTCAGCCAGTCATCTAGCATTCTATACATTTGTTGGTGTGAGGAAGTATTAGTTACTGGTTAGCAGGAAGGCATAACTTTTAAAAAAGCAACTCCGGCTGTGAAGCTATGTATACACACTTGCTTGGGAGTAAAGCCCACTGAACTCAGTAGGGCTGATTTCAAACGTAAGAATAATTTTTATGGGACAGCACTGTAGCTCAGTGCTAGAGTATCTGCTTTCCATGCAGAAAGTCCCAGGTTCAATCTTGTATCTCCAGCATTCCCCTCTGCCTGAAACCCTGGAGTCCGCATATGTTTGCTTATTTATTATTATTACTACTAGTACACATGTGGGCAAAGAGACACACAACACTCCCTAGGACAAAAATAGGACTGCACGCTAGAGTGGTCATGAGATTTCCAGCAAAGTCAGACTGCTGTGTTGCGGGGGAGAGAGAGGAAGAGAGAGGTAGAAAGAAGTTAAACACAAGATACTGGGCAAAAAATTTTTAAAAAGGGGGAGAAGGCAGACGGCAGACAAAGAGTGTAATTTCACAGCCGTACAAGGAAATGAATGACATAAAGGGCTCTAAAGAGGAAAGAAATTAATGGAAGCACTGCTATGTTGAGAGGGAAGAGAGAGGCAGTAGGAGGAGGAACAAGAAGCCAATGATGGAAAAATAACACAAGGCAAGAGAAGGACAAGGATTGCTCCAGGTGAGGAGAGAGAAATGCTGAAACTTTAGGAGAAAGTGACGGGGCTGATTAGAAACCAACTCTGCCATGACTCAGTAACCTGCTATTGATAATTATCAACAAGCCTGTATGGATAAAAAAAAAAGTGCACAAGCAATTCAAAACATTCTCCTGACAGTTAATTACTACCTGTATTGTAGACACCTGCAGGCAAAAGAGAAGAAAAATAAAGCAGTTGGCACTTCTGCAGAATTTGGAAGTTCTGCAGTGAACTTCCAAATTCATCACTTCCTGCACTGTCCTCAGCAGGATAATTCTGTCCCTGCCCCACCCTGCAGGTCTCTGGGGACTCCTTTCCTGTTGGATGGCAACCTTGTCAATGACACTCGCTTAGGAAGCCCTAAAAAACATTGCTAAGCCCTTACCATTATGATCCACGTGATCAGTGCAGCGTTCCGGACGTGTTTCAAGGGGCTTCCATTGATATCTGGCTGCATTTCCAGGTAGAACAGGAGGCCCTCGTTGATGATATTTGATGACCAGCTGATAACAGGCACCAAGAGAAGAAGGCAGAGATATAGATCACTTGATGCATGTCCTCATTTGCAGAAAGAACTTGGAGAGTTCCCTTTGAATGCTAATTTTCAAAGCCGGTATTACAAAAGAAGAGGAATGCATGTACAAAATCTCCCTGCCTTGGAATCCCTTTGTGCAGCCTGAGGCAGAGAAACCAACCTAAAATGAAATTTTAACATGCCACTCGCCCCTAAGCTTGTCAGTTGGGGAATTTAATTTTGGCCATGTGTTTAATTTTGGCCATGTACGAGAGCCAGTGTGGTGTAGTGGTTAAGAGCGGTAGACTCGTAATCTGGGGAACCGGGTTCGTGTCTCCGCTCCTCCACATGCAGCTGCTGGGTGACCTTGGGCTAGTCACACTTCTCTGAAGTCTCTCAGCCCCACCCACCTCACAGGGTGTCTGTTGTGGGGGAGGAGGAGAAAGGAGACTGTTAGCTGCTTTGAGACTCCTTCGGGTAGTGATAAAGTGGGATATCAAATCCAAACTCCTCCTATTCATACCATAGTTATACTGGGCTGTGGTGTATGAGGTGTGGGGGGGGGAGCAGGGGAGAGAACCCTCATTGCTGTAGACACCATAAAGAGAAAAATTATAAGTAGCAGTTAGCAGCAGCAACATATAAAGGGCAGAGATGGAAAACCTTCATCTTGAGGGTCACATTCTCTTCTCGGCAACCTTCGGTGAGGGGCACACATTCCAACAAATGGGCACAGCCAGAGGCAAGAGTGGGCACAGCAATGAACAGAATTGTAACTTTGTACATTAGATTGTTTCTACATCCTACACACAACCTCTCTGCTCCCACCAGGCAGGAAAAGAGGCATTTTCAGAGTTCAATGAGACATGTCATCCAGGCAAAAGCACTCAGGATGTGAAGCAGAGGGAGGAGGGTAGCTTGGGAAGAATTCAAAGGGTCAGGCAGAGAGGTCTGGAGCGATACATTTGCCCCCCCCCCCCCCGAGCCTGAGGTTCCCAATCCCTGTATAAAGGGAGGGAGCAGATGCACACACACACACAAACCCCTACCTGAGTCAAGATTTCAGATAAATGGAACAATGTGGAGCTGGTGCAATATCAGCCTATGCATTTGCCCACACAATATTGTTAAAAGAAACTACCGTATTCCATTAAGCGGGAGGGTGGAAATGTGTCTTACCAAATAACAACCACCAGCATGATTTTGAAAAAGCGAACTTTGATCTCTGTCCCCAGGCGCCTTTCATTCTCTGTATAGATCCCTTGTCTTCCCTTCAGTAAGGATGCAACTGGAAAGGAGAAATAAAATGCAATGGACACGCCCTGCCATTTTTAAGGTCAGCCGTGAAGATCAATGGCACATCCCACTAGGTTGTTTCCCTTGTATAAGCCCCATTAAAATGCTACTGGTTTCAAAAGGTCTTACACAGGAGAGTTGGGCCCAAACTTTAATGTCACTAATGCAATCTGTTGCTAAGATTAGCACTATGCAAGAGCAACAGTAATAGCCAGGCAGAAGTATATGGTAGGTCTGTTTTTTTAAAAAAACCTGTGGCCACCAGATGTTGTTGGAACCAAAGCCCACCAGCAGAAGCCAGCATGGCCAATGGTCAGGAATGATGAAAGTTGCAGTCCAACAACATCTGGAGAGTAACAGGTTCCCTCTAAGGAAGATAAAATAATGGGCAGAATTTAACTATTGAGTCCTGTGAGCCGAAGCCCTGGGCATGGACTTCTACTTCTTCTCCTCTTCTGCATAGCCCCTGAAGTTGGCTCATTTTGGGGGGTTGGGAGAACTTCTGGAAAAGCACATAGAGAAAGGGAAGTTACTCCTTCTGGCATTCCAAAATGCTTGCCCTGGCAGAATGATCATCTTAGCACGATGCTGAATCCCTTCCAAAGTTTTGGGGTACTGAGCTGTAATCTATTCAGGAAGCCACCTTATTATTCTCTCCTCCTGATTACAGTACCTACGTCCCTTCAATAAAAAAGGAACCATGATCTGTTATGACATGTTCCTTATACTTGTTTTTCGTTCCCACACGCAAATTCCAATTGCCATTTGGAATCTTACCAGCGGTGACTGTCCTGCTGAAAAGGACTGGGTTCGCCACCAGAACAAGCACCAATGGAACGTAGGTCGTGACGTAATGGGGAATCGCATGCTCCAGACCATTTTCGCAACTGAAGGGGTGGGGAGAAAAAAGGGCAGAGAAGAGATTTTATTTCTCATTCCCTTCCTCCAAGCTTAGAGCGGTCCTCACTCAGGATTCCGAGTGGGCTTCCTGCCTAGCCAGAAACACAGGGTAATAATTGTGATGTGAGCATCCACATGTATATCTATGTCTGTCCCATGTTCAGACAGTATGATAGCTTTTACTACTTCCACTTTCACATTACAGCACAAAAAGCCCACACTGTTTTTACCTGGACCCTCAAGGTTTTAATTTAGCCCGCTCCGATATTAAAGCAAAGGTTTTATTCAATTATTCTTCACATGCACTGCAAAAGCAGTGAAGGCAGAGTCCCTAAGAAATCTCCCATCTGACCAGAACCAGGCCTGTTTGGCTTCAGAAAGGTGTGTGTGTCACATGCCTTCAAGCTGCGACTTGGTCCATGATACCAAGCACATTTCCCCAGATGCATGGAGACTTCACACCAACAGAGAGCCAAGATGGCAGAGCTGGCTTTTAGCTGGTGGGCTGCTTTATAAGCCAAGGACTAAGCAACTGCCTGAACCTGACAAACCTACACAATCTGCCATGTCCAAGTGAATTCATTAAACCATTGTGTGAATCGTAGAAGTATAGCTAAACAACTTAAAGGTTACCTAGAAACTGAAGGGTAGTATAGCATCGCAATTCCCTCCACGCACAGCAAGATCGCCAGGCCCCACGTCATCATGTGATACAACACAATTGTACTAGAAATACATAGAAAGCCAAAGGTTTGGACGTCAGAAATTGTTTCAGCATTACACACATCATGTGTTCCTCCCTTTTAACGGCGAAGCCAAAGGTTTGGGAAGCAAGTTAGTTATGAGGTTTGGTAAGGAGTTTGACTCAAATCTTGCAGCTCAGCTGTTGGAATGCTATGTGCGTGTATTAACCTGAAACAACTGACATAAGTAGTCATGACTCACAAGGTAAACCCAGGATAGTGTTAGACAAGCTTTTGTCCAAAAAAATTTAACAGTGGCAGATCAGACCTGCATGCATATTGAGAAATGTACAAAAACATAATGCTGAAAATATTGCCCTGTTTTTAAAGTGTGGTTTTATTTAACTTTATTACCTCATCCCTGCCGATCTTCTAACAACCAAGTAGGAATCTACAGCATAGCAAAACAGCCACCAAAAACCAGCACTGTACAAGAGTTGGATCCACATCTGTGGGGGGAAAGGGAAAAAAGGAGGGTCTTATATGTCATAGTTGCAGAGAGTAACAGACAAATATTGGGACACTTAAACTTGAAACGTTACATCCAAATATGTGTACATCAAAGTCACTGAGTGCCAGTATTAGCCCTAGGCTTGGTTCTTGTGCGTACGATTTGATCAGTTGGCTCCCGCAAATGTTACACATGTAAAATGTAATTTGACTTCAGACTCTCCCTCCCCTAGGAAAGGACATCTGATAACATAAAAGGCTTGTCGATGATTCAAGTAAAGCAAGGCTTTCTGAGGTCGGTTCTCACCATTCCCGCTATACTGCCCGCTCGTGATAAACCTGCCACAGTCACATGGAGAAATCGCAGCGGAAACCAATGTGTGTGGGATAGAAATGAAATCAGCACATAAATGCATGCATAAATGCAGTAGCTGGAGAAACTATAGCCACAACTTCAGAAATGGCTGCTGTCTATCTGCACAGCCAAATTCAGAGCACTGCGCTCTCACTCTATGACAGCAAAAGTGTTGGTCACCCAGAGAAAGGTATTGATCCCATGGGTGGGAAGTACCCCTTCCCGGATCTTCCAGGACTACAACTCCCATCACCCCAGACCATTAGCCATGCTGGCCGGGGTTGATGGGTATTGGAGTCCAACAATATCCAGAGGGCTACAGGCTCCCCATCTTTGCCTTAGCTTAAAGACAAGAGTGGCCCAGATATAAAAATGCATCAACTGGAACAGGCAGGCATCAACTTCCATACTTGGTCCTCATCCAGCTAGGAATATGCATGAGGAACCTGCCTATCTAAAGTATGGCATTTTGTATGGAGTAAAATATTATTACATGAATCACTTTGATAAGAAGTGGCTATTTCTTGCTGCACCAAGAAGGGGAGAAAAAAGCTGTGAGAAAGGGATTATCCGCATTGTAAACTCTGCTGCATATATTCCTCGTAAAAGGCCAACAGAAACATGGAATGTGCAGGTTTCAATCAAGCTAATTCCATGGCATTTATCTGTAGATAATTCACATTTTTTCCCACAACTAGACCTTAGATAAGTGATCTTTCATGTCTGTGTTTACAAGTTCTAACATTCTTCCTTGCAAGAGCTGGAATTCTGCTGCATTCTTTCCCCTTTAAATTGGTCCAGGAACCTTTTTTATTCCACCTTTACTTTCTCTTCAGCTTCTGGAGTTCTGGGTGTTTGGGCTCCATTGAGCTTTCAGTTATTTGTCTCCTCTCTTAATTAGTCATTATACCCAGCGGCAATTGCCAAGTTTACCTGCAGAAAAGCCAGTTAAAAATCATGCTTCTTGCAACTCAGAAAAGTCAAAGGTTTTCTCCTGTTCAGCCCTGATTCCAAAAGATCCATTTCAGCTTTTTATATATATAAAAAAACTGCTGGTTACTCAAAGCAAAGACTGCTAACTAGTTGAAGAAACTATGCAACACAATCCTATGCATTTTTATTTAGAAGATTCACTGTGCTCAAGGTGGCTTTCTCCTGGGTATATGTGCACAGGACTGCAATTGATGGATTGGGGAAAATCTCAAAATTTATTATGAGAAGGAAGACTATCTTTTATCAGTTCCTTGCTTTTTATGCCCTATGCTGAGGGCACATCAGAACTAAACAGGCAATGTGGGTTGGGCAGAAGATGTACGGGGGTATTTAAAAAAAATCCCTCCCATTGAAGAGGGAAATTTATTGCACCAGGTCCATCTGGAGCTAATGTAAAGTTGAGCCTTCGATGGCAGCACAAGTCAAACAGCATTAAGTGTGCTCCTTCCCGGCTGCACCACCTACCTTCTTCTCACAATTCCACACCATTTTAGTCATTCCACTAGCGTATCTTCACTGGCAGCTCGGCCATCCTTTCTAGGTGGTTTCCCACAGTGGGTGCGTCACGGTGGCAGTACAGTACCTCAACTTCCAACCACAAAGCACAAATCCACCCCAGCTCACGCATTTGATTCCCCCCCCCCCTCAGGTGGCTCAACCATTTTGAAAAGGTATGAAGAAATGCTCAAGAACTTCAGGCGAGAGGATTTTATGGTATCACTTTGGAGAGGCTTTCCATTTTGTAAATTCGCTGCAACTGATCCCAGTTTGCCAACAGACTAAAAAGTTCTTCCGGCAGTTGGGAGTTGCCTTCCGTGGAACCAGTTCAGAGTGGCTTCTTTTCTTATTAAAAACACTTCATCTAGGCTCTTGAGGCCTTGCTAGCACTCTTCCTTAACACAGTTAATGGCACAGATCCACAGTCTGTTGGATTAGATAAGAGATCCCTGAGTGGGAATTCCCACTCGGCCATGATGCCCACTGGCCGATTTTGAGCCAGTCGCTTGCATTCGGCCTAACTCACCTTGCAGGATTTTGCAATAAGCCTAGCACATGCTGCCCTGACTTCCACAAATGAAAGCCAGAATGCAAATGTGATAAACCTATTTGCGTGGATCTGTTACCTACCGCACTTCCTACACAGAAGGCAGCAGGCCAAACATCCGTCCCATTCACCACAGATATGTTTGCTACAAAGTCTGGGAACCCCAACCAGACAGTTGATCTGAAGATTATACCTAAGAAGGAGGAAAAATCCATGTTAATGTGCTGTGACTCTAGCAAGTTCTATGTTCACCTTGTTTATGCAAATGTTTTCCCAAACCCGAGCATCATGTTGACCACTGAGCCCAGGACACCGGACTAGATAAGGTGTTGGCTTGATCCAGCCGGCCTCTTCTTAATAATAATAATAATAAATTTTACTTATACCCCGCCCTCCACAGCCAAGGCCGGTCTCAGGGCAGCTAACACTAGATATAAAACAACTTAAGAACAAGTTTAAATACATTAAAATTAATTAAAATTAAAATGCAGTCTCATATGGAAGGAAAAGGGAAATGGGAAAATGGGGGGGGTCAGGTTGGCTCCAGGCCAAAGGCCAGACGTAACAACTTGGTCTTACTGGCCCTGCGGAAAGAAATCAGGTCCCGCAGGGCCCTGGTCTCATGAGACAGAGCGTTCCACCAGGTCGGAGCCAGTGTTGAAAAGGCTGGTTGACTTCCTTCAGCCCGGGACCTCTAGGGTGTTACTATTTATGGACCTTAAGGTCCTCCGTGGGGCATACCGGGAGAGGCGGTCCCGTAAGTACAAGGGTACTAGGCCGTAAGGGAGTACTGGGAGAAGCTGGGATATAGTAACAGCTTTGCATGGTGGTATCACAAAGAGTCGGACACGACTAAACGACTAAACAACAACAATAAATATACCAGTTCACAGGGTAAGTGAAGGGATTGTTGCAACAGGCGCTGTCATGCTATGTGATCCTGCATGTTCCATCCTTAGAAAGGAGTCAAAGGTAGGGGCACGAAGTTCCCAGAGTTATTGAATCACATGCTCGCCTTCCCAGTCTTCAAATTGCCGTCATGTGAGTGACCAGTGATCAGACTTACGGATTTCATTCATGAATTGAGACAATTCAGGGATTAAAAGCTCAGCTGTTTCAACCAAATCCTACTACGGTATGCCTGAGGTGCTGAAATTGCTGTGGTCTAGCTTTTTTGCCTTTGTGCTTTCTTATCTATAGTTCCGCCTTGCTGCCTGCTCTCGAATTACAGTCATACCTCGGTTTAAGTACGCTTCGGTTTGAGTACTTTCAGTTTAAGTACTCCGCAGACCTGTCTGGAACGGATTAATCTACTTTCCATTACTTTCAATGGGAAAGTTCGCTTCAAGTTAAGTACGGACTTCCGGAACCAATTACACTCATACCTCGGGTTAAGTACGCTTCAGATTGAGTACTCCGTGGACCCGTCTTGAATGGATTAATCCACTTTCTATTACTTTCAACGGGAAAGTTGGCTTCAGGTTAAGTACGCTTCAGGTTAAGTACAGAATTCCAGAACCAATTGTGTACTTAAACCGAGGTACCACTGTATTATCATGCTACTTATGCGTTAAATAAGATGGGGGCAGAAAGGAGGAGAGTGTCATTTTCAAGCAGAACGTACGTTGCAGCCATACGGTCACGACTGGACCTAATGGTCAGGGGTCCCTTTACCCTTTACCTTTTATACACAGTATACAGGATGCACAGTATTTACAAATACAAGTCCAAACATTACAGGTGGTGGTGATGGAGGAGGAAAATGGGGCACAGCCTGTGAGAACTGGGCATTTTGCTAGTACATATACAAAACAATCCTAAGCACATTTGCTCAGAAGTAGGTCTCATCAACAGTATTTGCTCCTTGACAGGATTGTAGCCTTAGCAGTTACAACCAGTCATCAAACAGGATTCAGCTCCAAAGACAGCTCCAAATGAATTATCATTTTGAGATTTTTAATTTGTAGGGCATGGAAAAGGCAATAAAGGTATATAGACGGTGTATAACTATGCAAGTTTCTTTTCTTTCTTTTTTTTAAAAAAATTAAACCACTCTCATCATTTATTAAGTTAAAAAGCACCAATTGAAAGCACTGATCAGACATTTCATGTCAAGGCCTAAGCTCTTCCTCCATCACAAACTCAAATCTGGTTGCGATTTTTTGAAAAAAGGATATTGACTTTTAAAAAAGGGATTCGGTATTTAAGGAATTCCAAGACGCAGAATAGAGACATGTTCCGGGCGGGCTAAAGACCTCTACGGATCCCACTCTGACATTTGGCAGATAGCCCTTCTTGCTATCCTAAGAGGGGGAATGAGGGACAGGGCTGGCAGCCCCAGGGATTGTAGAGAGGGTGTACAGGGGGATGGAATAGGGGTGTCAAGGGGCCACGGTGATCCAGCCGAGGATGAGGAGGGAACCACCATAATTGGTCGGGTCCCATCACGGCATGGTAATACAGGGCGCTGGAGAACACCCCCATGCCCAGGGACAGGATGCTGCTGGCCATCATGGGATAGCGGCAGTGGGGCACAGCCAGGAGGGCCAGGCTGTGGAGGAAGTGATATTTGTTGGCCGTCTCGTAGAGCTCTTTTAAGTAGTCATCTCGGTCACTCCGACAGAAACCATGAGCCCTGTAGGCCCCCAACCGCCGCAGCCTTGCTCAGCGCTCCAAGCCGTTGGAAAAACACCCCGGCGCCCGCAACCATTCTTATCCCCGACGTGAAAATGTATCAACCCCGTATGCAAGTTTCGTGCTGTCGATCTATAAGAGAGCAACTGGGTTCACACGAAGTGCAAAACTGAATTTGAAAACTATGGAACCTGAAATCAGAATGGGAAACTACTATTTGAAATGGATTTTCAATTCTGATTTGGCGGGTAAGTGCAAGCCACAGCTTGCCAATTTCGATGTAATGGCAAAGCAAGCCACAATTTGATGTTATTGTCTGAACTAAACCATTAACCTCTTTCTATTCTGTCAGTTCAGTTCATTACTTTTGGACAAATCGGGTACGTTATTGCCATTGCCCAGAAGGCTCAGTACAAGAAGCAGAGGTCTATTGGGGTTCGCCACTGAATGCAATCTCAACATACCCTCTCACAACTTCCTGTCCTATACAGTTTCATTGTTTTTCATTCATGCTTAGCTGCTTTGGAAGCTTTGGGGGGGGGGGCTGAAAATTGTGTGTATTTCATAGAATCACAGAATTGTAGACTTGGAAGGAACTCCAAGGGTCATCTAGTCCAACCTCTGCAATGCAGGAATCTCAGCTAAATCATCCATGACAGGTGGTCATCCAACCTCTTCTTAAAAAACCTCCAAGGAAGGAGAGTCCACCACCTTCCGAGGGAGTCTGTTCCACTGTCCAACAGCTTTTACTGTCAGAAAGTTCCTGATGTTTAGTTGGAATCTCCTTTCTTGTCGCTTGAATTCACTGGTTTGAGTCCTAGTTTGCTGCATTTATGACATTTAAAGCTATCTTAGTGTACAGTGGAACCTCGGTTTATGAACACCTCGGTTTATGAATTTTCGGTTTATGAACACCGCGGACCCATCTGGAACGGATTAATTCACTTTCCATTACTTTTAATGGGAAAGTTCGCTTCAGTTTATGAACGCTTCAGTTTATGAACAGACTTCCGGAACCAATTACACCCATGTTTCAGTTTATGAACGCTTCAGTTTAAGTACTTCACGGACCCGTCTGGAACGGATTAATCCACTTTCCATTACTTTCAATGGAAAAGTTCGCTTCAGTTTATGAACGGTTACTCCGCAGACCGTCTGGAACGGATTAACCCACGTTCCATTACTTTCAATGGGAAAGTTCGCTTCAGTTTATGAACGCTTCAGTTTATGAACAGACTTCCGGAACCAATTGTGTTCATAAACCGAGGTACCACTGTACATCTAAAAATATGTAAAGTATATTTTCAAATACATGCACTATTTCTTCCATTAAGACATTGCTTTGCAATTAATAAATGACTGTTAACACCCCACTATTTTTTCCCTATAAGTTAACGTCAGTTGCATTAATTTAATTAATTAATTAATTAATTAATTAATTGCATCCCTGGTGTTATGTATTCTTGTATAATATCAGAACAAACACTATTTTTTTTACTTGGAGGTGGAGGGAGGGACAACCAAGAGTAGGACTTTAAAATTCCATTCATACAAACAGACTTAGTTGCCACTAAACTACAAATTAGTGTCAGTCATGTAGCTCAGTGGTGGAGAGGCGGTTTTAGTTTTTTATCCTGGCATGAGATGGTAGAGGGGATTTAACCTCTTGCTAACTTGCGCAGGCTGGGTCTGTATCATGCCCCTCGGCCCCCACTGCTTCACCTGCAATTTACACTGGCAAAAAAGTCCCTTGCCTTTCAATGGTCCATTTGGAAAAATAAAAGTAGACAGGATATAAGAATCCTACAACCATGTACATTCTTGGACACTTGTGCAAGTGGCCAGAAGACTAACCACATGAGGCAGAGGTCAATTTGGGTTTGCCACTGAATGCAGTCTCAACAGGAAGCTACCGGTATAATTGGAAGGGACCACGCAGGAAATCTAGTCCAACCCCCTGCAATGCAGGAAACTTTTGCCCAACATGGGGCCGCTCAAACCCACAACCCTTAGATTTAAGAGCCTCATGCTCTACCAACTGAACTACAGTAAGAGCTGTTCAACAGTGGAATTTGCTGCCAAGGAGTGTGGTGGAGTCTCCTTTTTTTGGAGGTCTTTAAGCAAAGGCTTGACAGCCATATGTCAGGAATGCTTTGATGGCGTTTCCTGCTTGGCAGGGGGTTGGACTGGATGGCCCTTGTGGTCTCTTCCAACTCTATGATTCTACAGGTGAAACTCGGAAAATTAGAATATCGTCAAATACTGCATTTATTTCAGCAACACAACTTAAAAGGTGAAACCAATATATGAGATAGATGCATGACATGCAAAGCAAGATATGTCAAGCCTTTATTTGTTGTAATTGTAATCATTTGTCGTTAGGAGGGTCAATTATAAATGGAATGTAATTAATGAAATGTAATAGCGATGTTTATTTTGTATTATTGTAACTATTTGTTTTATTACTGTGGAATTTCCAAAAGAAAGCATTTGTAAAAATTAAAATTAAAATAAAAAATAAAAAGTTGCATTACTGAAACAAATGCACTTTTCGACGATATTCTAATTTTCCGAGTTTCACCTGTATCACATATGTTTAATAAAGGGGATGGGACCAGAATTTTTAAAACTTGCAACTGGGTTTTTTTTGTTTTAAAAGCCCATATTCTTTTTTTTATAGGGGTAAATAAAGGAGTGGAGAAGAGGGAGGACAACAACAGGGTGGTTGATCAGAGAAAGTTAGTTCAGTCTGTTTGGCATAAGACTCTTGATTCCTACATTGCCGGGGGTGGGACTAGAAGATGACCCTCGACCCAACTTCGCAATTCTATGAAGTAGGATTTGAAGGGAACGGGGACGGAGACGGAATCTGAACCATCCCTCCAAGTCTGTAACCAAATTGATGCCCCAAGCGACAGTTTGCCAATGCAAAAGTCGTCCGTCGCCCTTTCTGCCCCTACCACGCGGCTAAGAGGTCTCCTTGGAAAGCAAGCAGGGGGCGACCCTGGCCAGCATCGTGGCCTCCTTACCTAAAGCGCCCAGCATGTCGCAGGCGGAGATGAGGAGCAGGATGGTGGAGGACGAGGACGCCGCCGCCTTGGGCACCTTCCTGGCGCCTTGGCCCCTCTTGGGCAGCAGCTGCAGGGCGCTGAGCGCCAGGCCGGCCGAGGCGCTGCCCAAGCAAACCCCGCAGAAGACCTGCGGCTGGAAAGCGAGCAGCAGCTGCGAGGCCGCGTCCCGGTTGGGGCAGCAGAAGGTCTCCAGCCTCGGAGAGGCCATGAGGGGCGAGCGAGGGAGGAAGAGCAGGCCCGACGGCAGCCAAGCACCCAAAGCAGCAGCTTCCTCTCGCTGTTTCAGGAGGCTATTTGCTTCATGTTTCTCCCGCCGAGCTGAATGCAGAGAGTCACGGGGTGGCTGGGTCAGGCGGCGCCGGCGCTGCTGCAGCTGCGAGGACTAAATCCCCTGCAGCGGCCAGGCCGAGATCTGAGCAGCCGCGCCAGCGGGCCTTAATCCGAAGCGGGGCTCTTTTGCTCCGAGGCGTCGGATAGGCCTTCCCTCAGACTGAAGGGGAGAGGGGGAAAGGAGGAGGGAAACTCGAAAGTGGCAGGAGGACGGCGGGCGAGGCGAAAGATGCGGGGCTCCATTGGGAGCCGCATGGTGCACGTGGTGCTTGGATGGCTACAAACAAGGCGGGGATTCTCCTCGCGCAGCAGCAGCGGGTCGAAGTTGCTGCTCCTTCAGAATCTGCGAATTCGGAGCGATCAGCTTCCGTCCGTGGAGGCTCTGGGCAGAAGGAATCGCGCCCGAAACAAGGTGGATTATTAATCACTCTGGGATAACTGCACCCACGCAGAACCCAAAGGACTGACTGCAAACACGCAGTCCCACATAATTGTTTAGCTAAGGGGGTTAAAGAGGGAATCGCTTTTTCACCATCAAGCGTGCTTCTTTGTATTGCATTGGTACCCTTGCACGGGCTTGAGCCCCCCAGCAGTAGCGAATAACTGGGACCCATGTTTGTGGATTAAAAATCTCTTTAAGGGAGGAGAGTCTGCCACCCTTCCAGTAGAACAGACTGCCTTGCTCCTTCCTTAGAATTTTAAAAGCAGAAGCTGGCTAGCCACCTACCAGGGATGCTGGGACAGCGGGTTTCCTTAATCAGCAGGGGTTAGGTTAGAGTATCTTTGGAGTCTTCTGCACAACTAGGTTTCTGTTATGTTGTTTGTTCCTATGCCAATGCCCTAGCAAGATTGTGGCTGGCATGGGAAGAAACCAGCAACATCCTCTTACCCCGACCCACTCTGATTCCTGCTTATAGCCACGGCCACAGAGTGAAAAATCCAACTATGTAAAGTTTCAAGTATGTTTCATTGGATAAACCTCGAGTGTGACAGAGGTTGTCCATGCTTACCTTGGAGTAAGTCCCACTTAACTCAATTGGCCTTACTTACGAGCAGGCATGAAGAGGGTTCATTGCAAGTGGTTGAAACCTGGGTAACTGATCTGCATTAACAGTGCAATCCTATGCATATATACCCAGAGGTAAGCCATGCTGTATTCAATGGAACTTACCTAAGGGAAGAGTGTAGGGATGTCATGGGCAATCTGTGGTACTCCAGATACAGTAACTCCTGTCAGCCCTGGTTGGCATAGTCAACAACATAGCAAAGCAATAGCAAAGCAAGGGCAATCTCCCAAGTCCGTCTGTTTTGCTCAGAGTCCAACATCTGGAAGACCACAGGTTCCCCATTCCTGTTATAAACAATAGCATATCACTAGCTTACTGCCATCATCCATATTTTTTGAGAGTAATTGCCCCACACAATCACTAGTATTTGTTGCATGAGCAGAGTCGAGAATTCATTATAAGGTTTTAGATTGATCCCAGGTATGACAAAGGATCGTCAAATGCCCTTGGAGAACGTAGGCTGCAATCCTAAAATAGCTTATTTCTTTGCCTATATTGAACATAACACACCCTTGACCTTTGTTGATTTTCATAGATAAATACTTTATCTCCCTTGACCACAGCATTTCAAATCAAGCTGATCTAAAGCTTAAACAAACCTATAACCATTCCCCTCAAAATTCATGTGTTTGGAGTGACTAAAACATTTATGGACTGATTCTTAGAATGGTACTTCATTTTTGTTTCTTTCTGGAATACATCTTGCAGTTGGTTGCAGACCAAATAAAGTATTTTGGAACTGCACAGAAGACAGAAATTCCCCCATATGAATGGTTATAAAATATAACAGCAATACAGATTTGTTATAAATCTCGTTTGGAGTGATTCTCTCCCGGGAACTGCCAGACAAGTGTGGAACACATTTTGCTGTTGTGGCAGGAATGTCCATACAAGTGCAGGAGAGATAAATAAATGTGGCATGTTGGCCCAGATCCTCTGCTGTCTTAAGCCAGTATTTTTCTACTGACCTCAATATTCTTTTTGTCTCTGTGAGATTTTGCAATCTGGAGATATGTAGGAATCAGGTGTAATGGGGGAAAGAAACGGGGCAAAGAACTGCAGAAAGAGACAGAATGATTATATTAAAACAAATGGTGTTGTTACTGTTCTGTTCCTGTCTCTCATGAGGTTGACAGTTGCTTAGTAAAGGTAAAGGGACCCCTGACCATTAGGTCCAGTCGTGACCAACTCTGGGGTTGCGGCACTCATCTCGCGTTATTGGCTGAGGGAGCCGGCGTACAGCTTCCGGGTCATGTGGCCAGCATGACAAAGCCGCTTCTGGCGAACCAGAGCAGCGCACAGAAACGCCGTTTACCTTTCCGCTTGGAGCGGTGCCTATTTATCTACTTGCACTTTGACGTGCTTTTGAACTGCTAGGTTGGAGCTGGGACCGAGCAACGGGAGCTTACCACATCACAGGGATTCGAACCGCCAACCTTCTGATCAGCAAGCCCCACCTGCCACAATAAACGTCTTGGGCAGTGGTAGGGAATCTCAGCCCCCAAACCTTAATGTGGCAATTCAGACCTCTCTGCCTGGCCCTCAGACCTCTCCCAAGCCATACATGCTCCCCAGACAACCCCCCTCCACCAGCCTTGCTCCACACTTTCCTTGAATTATTCTGTCTGTGTGTAACATGTCCTTGAACTGTGATAAAGCCTCTTGCTTTCATTAGGAGGATGGAGATAATGTGAGGTGTGTATGTGTAGAAACCTCCGACTATTGTTATTTCTTTCATGGGGGGGGGGGGAATATGGCAGGAAATGGTTCTCCCCACCCACCCTGGTCTAAGGCGCATGCCCTTGTGAGTGAATGGGAAACGGCATTCAAGCATAGTGTTTTGAGAGCACATGGTTAACGGTCTGTGAAACATACGTTGGAAATTAATGATGGAAATTAATCTTGCATATTACGCTGGAAATTAACCTTACGTATTACTAAGAGCATTGTCACTGCATGTTGCCATTTGAAGCTTCCAGAAATGTACTGTTTCAGAGATCACTTGATTTGAAAGCAAGTAAGTTTGTTTTCTCAGTAGACTTGCATTATTTAGCAAAGGATTTCCCTCCTTATACCCAAACGAGAAGCTGTTTTCAAATTCATGGCTGAGCCAGTGTAGGGCAGTACGGTTTCTGATGCAATGTCTAGCTGTAAATATTGTGATGAAATTTAAGGATCCTGAGCGCTCTCCTTGCAGTAATAAAATACTATTGTTAAAGGGAACCGGTTAGCTGCAGGCTGTATGTGTGTGTTTACTAGCAACAACTTTGATGCTACATAACCCAGAAGCCTTCTAAACATACCAGGGATAATTAATATAATGTAAATACTTATTTATCCAATCTCTTACTGGTTTACTATTCAACTCAGTGACTTCCAAACTTCAGAATTTCCTTCGGAATAAGCAAATTGGTAATATCTCTGTTTGGGGGATTCTACACACAGTTATGTCCTCTAGTTTTGCAAAATGCTGGAATATGGCTACAGTAGAATCTCTTTGGTCATGCCAGTGTTTCTATTTTTTTTTTTTAAAAAAATATTTTTATTAATTTTCCAATTAAAACCAATTATATCACATTCAATATTTCAAATTATACACATATATATATCAATCAGACCGAATGTTATGCCAAATCATCTAAAGAATTTTTTATTTGGGTTCCCATGCTTCAAGAAATTGGGAATTCCTCGCAACTGTCCACTGCCGTCTTTTTTCTAAAGTTCAAATCGTCCTTCAAGTTCATAATAATCCAGATCTTCCCCTTACAGTCACATAGATGTTTTCCACTTTCACGATTGTTTCCCAGCTGCTGATATAAATATCAAACAAAGTCTCACAGATGTTCTTTCTCCTGTGTGAGTTAATCAGTCCAGCCTCCCCATAAATCTTCTTAATGGAGCTCCTGTTGCGTTGAAGCAATTCGAAGTAGCGCCATCTTAAAAAGCTCAAATCACTTTCGCTTTTCTCTCATAGCCATGAAGATTTACGATCATTATAGAATTTACAGCTTTTCCAGGCAGGAGACTCAAACATCAAACCATAGACTCTTGGTAAATTAATGGATCTCCTTGCCCTATAGCTGAACTTAGCTTCAGGTCGCTGCTCCAATTTAAAGTGCGTCACAGCTCATAAATCCTCCGAACGCATTCAGAACTCCTTCCGTCCGACTAGGGGGGGGCTTTTCTCATCGGCAACTCCACATCTTTAAAAAAATATGCTCAGTAACAACAGTTATAAGGTTCAACTCACACAGTCTTTTGCTTCTCTTTCACTCCAAACAAGCCAGGACATCGCGTCCGGGAAGGTACGAGGCAACAATATGAAGAAAAAAAATAAAATAAAAACTCACTCCCCTTATCGCTCCGTCCCCATCAATCCTTCTTCCAGATGCAGTACAATCTTTGACTCCTCTCACTCGGCAGCATAAATTTCTCAGCAGTAAACAGCGCTTCTTTCCCTCCTTCTGAAGTATGTCCATAGATTTAAGCCTAATTATCTTCTTTAACCATGGAAATCCCCGCCATGCAGATTAGCGTCCGGGAGTCCTGGCCCTTGTAAGTGCTCAGCCCAAGCTCCCCCCACTCCAAAAACAGTCGGAGTGGGTCTGGGGGCATCGCGGGCCAGCGGCCCCTCTCCGTAACCCCCGGAGAGGGTAGGGGGTTGCCATTTACTCCCCTAGCAACCGCCAAATTCCTTACAAAGGTCAGAGAGATGGAAAACAGGTCCGCCATTCCTGCAGGCGGAAACCGGAACCCGGTCATGCCAGTGTTTCAAAGTTCAAAACCTATTCGGTTTAGTCTGAAGTTAGCTAACATTGGTGCATCGGAAAAGTAATGTGTACTCAAGTACCAGTTGCCTATTTGAAACCGATGGGCATGTGATGGTTATGAATGTGGAAGATTTCAAATGTAGACTTTGCAATCATATAACAGAAGGAAGCCATACTTTACGTCCTATGTAAACATGCACAGAAGTACATTGTTAGTCTGATTTATTTTAAGTTTACAAACGGGCGCCAGTGTATTCGCTAGACACTAGGTGTGGCTGAAGACTGCCACCTATGTACTAGGAAATCCCCAGCTAAAATTCATTTCTTCTGCCATGAACTTAGCAGAGGGTAAGCCCTGCAAACTTCCTCCAGTCAGCCTGCACTAGATATACAGATTATTTAGAATGTATGAGAAACATTTTCCAATACTGAATGTGTTATAAATGCATCATTCCTGAGAAAAGCTGTATGCTAAACAAATGTGAAGGCATGGTTCAGACACATGGGATGGAGACAAAAGTTTATAAAGTTGGGCAATACCTTTATTAGAACCAGGGCTTCCCCCCCCCCCAACTCACAGGAGCTCAGTTCCGGCATCTCTCAGGTGGGCGACATTGCAATTCCAAGAACGAGGGAGGTGTCCTGGCACCTGTTTTTTTTAGGAAAAATAGCACCTTCCGTTAATACTATATGTTCTCCCTGTTCTCAAGTGCGAGATGTTCTATCTATCAGGTGCGTGTGGGAAAGGTGAAAGAAGAAAGGCGTGCAGGTGACGTGCAAGCCTGGCCTCCTGCTCATTAGGCGCAGTGGCAGCGCGCGGGAAGCCGCCTGGCTCCCTCAGCCGCTCCTCTCGCCAGCCGCCACTAGAGGGTCCCGGAGGATAAACCTGCTGCTGCTGCCCGAGGAGAAGCTTGGGCTGCCGCCCCGCAGGTTGCTCGAGGGGAGGCCGGCTCAAGCGAGGCGCTCAAGCGCCGCCTCCCCACGACTCGTCTTTGTGCCGCCGCCACCGCCGCCGCCCAACCCCTCCAGCCTGCCCCCCCCGCGAGGAGCGCCGAAACCTTTCGAAGGGGCTTCCCTGGGACGGGGACGACGCCATCCCCATAGCAGCTGCAGCCCCCGCGAGGCCTCGGCCTCTCTCCCCACCCACACAAAGAGCTTCTTCGCTGCGCCTAAGCGGCGAGCGCCTAGGCTGCCCTTCGACGATCAGAAGCCATTGCAAAATAATAAAGGTTTATTATTGTTATTTATTTTAAAAGGAGGAAGCGGAAATAGCTGGTAGGAGCGGCCGCTGCTGGGTGTTTTTTTTTGGGGGGGGATCTGTTTCCCCTTTGGATCCTCGAAGGGCAGAGGCAATTGCATTTAGCAATGCCGAAACCAACAGGTCTCTTCCTCGGGGCCGGAACCCCATTGAATCCGGGAGGCGCGCTTTCCCGCTGTCTTTTTAACACGGCTGTGACTTATTCCCCACGTGAAAACGCAGTGACCCCCTCTTTTTAAATCGTTGCGTGCATTCTTCCTCTGTATGTTGGCATTGCAACCCTCCCATTTCGCTGATGGGGGAAAACTCCTCTTTCTCTCTCCACCCGCCGCTTTGTTTGGAGATTCATTCCCACTTCCCCACGAGCATGTTCCAACCCAGCCCCTTTTCGATCTTCCCACCCACCGATTTCCTAAAGAAAACCCTCGGTCGAAAGTTGCGCTAGTTCTGGGAGACTTTCTAAATTCTCTCCTGGCTTTTAAAAAGAGAGAAAGAGAAATCATTTGGCTACAAGCCGCCGCCGCCGCCGCAGCGACTACTATTTGGGCTGGAATATTTTACAACACACCCCACAAGCGTGAGCCTCCTCCCACCCGGCTTGGCTCTGCCCAGCCGCACCGGCTGAGTTGAGCAAGCCTGTTTGCAGCCGCGCCGTTTCCCTGCGCGCTTTCCCCGCCTCCCCTTTGCCCGGGCTCCTCTTCGACCCAACGGGATCCGGAGGGAAGCGGAGGAGGAGCCAAGGCTGTGCAAGGGGGTTTTGCAACTCCCTCCCCTCACCATATGGGAGCGGGCTGGAAACTGTTGTTAGGTATGTGGTTCCTAGGTCAGCGGCACGCTGGATCCAGCTAGGAGGAAGGAGTTGGGGGGCAGTTTCGGGCGACCATGGAGAACGTGGAGTTCCGAGGCGGTCAGGAGAGGTTCCCGGACAAAGATCCGAGGCTGAACCCCGCGTTTTTGGACAGCCAAGGGCACCCTCACCAACCTCTGCTGCTGATAGGGGAGCAGAGGGGAGGCGACGCGTACAAGCTGGTGGAAGTGCAACTGAGCGGCGGGGCTCCCTGGGGATTCACGTTGAAAGGAGGAAGAGAACATGGAGAGCCTCTCATCATCACCAAGGTAAGGTTACGCGCGCGTGTATTTCCCTGCGTAGGTGATCCAAGGGGTGCCGCACAGTGTGATGGGGTGGGTGAGGGGATTCCCAGCCTCTTTTGTTTATGTCAGGATGTGGCCGGTTGAGTATTGTAATCCTACCGATTTCCAGAGTTTTCTGCCCCCCTGGCCGAGCAGTTTGCTTTGCACATACAAATGGCAATAGTTTTTCTTTCCTTTTCTGGAAGCACTTTTTACTACGGTAAGTGGTCGCTTCGATTCACCTCAACAGGGGACTCTTGCGATGTTGTTGAATTCTTCTTCACTTTGGTCTTAGTGACATTGGAGTGCGTACTCCAGCCGCCACTCATTGAGGGTTGCTTTCAAATATGCTTGAAAATGCCCGGTTGGCTTTGTTCTCTTGGCTGTAATTGCTATAATGTGGTTTTGCCGTTTGTTTTTGGTCACATTTTCAGTTTTAGCATACTCACTGGTAGTCCCATTGATTTCATGGTCAATTCCATTATGGATGGAAGCTTCAGGCAGCAATCCTAGGAACACTTTCCTGAGAGTAAACCCTATTCAACACAGTGGGGCTTACCTCTGAGTAAGTGCACTGTAGAGTTCACATACAACCTTTTAATCCAGAATAGCATTCCAGGTTAATTAATGTGTTATCACACAATCACCAAATCGGAATTCATAGTATACTCAGCCATTGCACTAACTGGAGAAAAGTACACTTCTTGTTATGAGTACAAAAAGATGATTCAAGGACAGTAAGTGATCTTATTTGCCTATTTTAATTTCCTGAATGGTCACACAATACCACTCAATTAAGAATGGCTAGTTGTTCCTCATAGAAGTGGTACAGTTTCCTCCTTTTTATCCTCATATAACTGCATGTCTCTTCACTATCATTTCTCCTGTGCTGAATGAACAACCTTTAACTACAGATTGGATTGCTCTAAACTGCCCAGGTCAAGATAATTTCTTAACTTTCCAGTTGTTGTGGCTTATTCCCTAATGGCCTAGGGTGGAGGGAGAACTATCAAAGCTTTTTGCAGCTCTTTCTTGCTTATGTCATTGTTGCAGCTGAATACTGGATTGGATTCTTTAGCTGTGTTTGGTCAGAAAGATCCTCCTCCATTTCCCAAAAGCCATTCACAAGGCCATATGTGATAAAAGGTCAGACCCACTTGCATGTTACCTGCGCAGCTGAAAAGCAAACATCAGACTTTCTTAGGCAGGTTATTTCACTTTATTTTTCCTCTCCTTCCAGAAGGGCATGTCTTTCAGTATTGCCACTCAGTGTTAAAACATGTGTTGTTCAAATGATCATGGTTTTCAGTTGTTTGCCAAACTTTTATCCAAACTCAAACCCCTGATCTGCTCTGTGCAAAATTAGTTTTGTTTCTGGATCAGTGTACTTTCTTATAATTTAAAAAAACAATTGCTTGTCCATCATATTTCTTAAGACCTTGAGAACCAAGGGGGCAGCTGCTTGCTGCTAGATAATGTTTTATGTATTCACTGGTGGAAGCTGGGCCCCAGTTCATACTAAACAGTTCCTTGGACATAGAAAGCTAGCAGGCTGTGGGAAAGCTAGGCTAAATCCCTTCTTCCTGGCATTCATGTCCAGTTCAGAGATATTTTGTTAGTGGTGATGTATGAAGAAACTTTCAGTTATGTGAGCCTCTAGCTGCTCTGAAGGAGTACAGGTTTGTGTCTTGTGACGCAATCTAATCTCCATGGCCACTGTCCCATAATATCAGTGTGGCTCACATCATTTACCTACCTATGTCAGTGTCTGATAATCTTATTATAGGTGGCTGAATACGGACAATACAAGGAATTACCAAAGTGTGCATTTAATATCCTGCAAAGTGCTGAGAACATTTGCACCACACCCTTGCTTTTCCAGAATCTTGATTAGGTGTGGAAACGTGATAAAAATTATTCTCATCCCTTGGCAGGATTGGATTACCAAGGATACATAGACAGTCACATAGACAGACATTTGGGAAATGGCTGCCTTTTGTTCACTTTGTGTCCTGATCACTGTGAGGACCAGCTGAGAAGATCACTGCTCCCTGCCTTCAACACTTGAAAATGTTCTAGGGACCCCTAGATTGTATTAAACGTATACCAGCAGACAGGGGAACCCAAATCAAGGTGTTGTGAGATGCTTGTATTTTCGTTTTCCGAGGCTTTCGCTACTGCTGTTATTCATACTATAACAATATATCTGTATTGGATAGAAGTAACTCAATGCTTTAGGAGATTAAAAATAGCCAAAGGTTTTAGAGTTTATTGATAAGTTTGAAGTTGATATATTGTTAAGTTTTAAGCAAGGACGAAAGCAGAGACTTGAGGCTTGGAATATAATTAATACATGTCTTCAGCATTGGGATAACACATTGGAAGGACTTTTTAAGACAGGGGTGTCAAACTCAAATTCATCAGGGGCCGCATCAGCAGTTTGGTCACCCTCAAAGGGCTGGTTGTATGTGTAGGACTATGTGTCCACTCTTTATTATCATAAATTATTGTCACTGCATTCAATTATTACTGTTTTTTGTAATAATGTAAGTAATAACTAGCTCTGAAAGCAGAAACATAGTCAGAATAATGGCAAGTAGATATTCAAATGTACAATTATTGTACAATTTATTGAAAAATGATTTTTGGTAACTGCACTGGGTGGTGGAGGCTCGCTAGGGTTTCATGCAGGACCTTTGCAGAGCTACTAGTACCTGGAGATGCTGGGGTCCTTCTGCATGCAGGACAGATGTTCTGCCAGTGAGCCACCACCCTTCACCAAAGGGACTAGCTGAGGTTGACTCACTGAAGCTGCTCTCCTGGTTCCAGGGTTTAAGGGCCAGAAGTATAAAGCAGCATCCTATGTTTCTGAGGAGAGAGAGAGGGAGAGGGAGGGGAGGGGAGGAAGGAAGGAAGGAAGGAAGAAAGAAAAGAGGGAGTGGAAGGAAGGAAGGAAGGAAAGAGGGGAGAGAAAGAAGAGTAGGAAATAAGGAAGAGAATAAAGAAGGAAAGAAAAAGAAAGAGGGAGAGAAGACGGAAAGGGAGAAAGAAGGAAGGAAGTAGAGGGAAAGAAAGAATAAGAATGAGGGAGAGGAAGAAAGTTGGGAAGGAAGGAAGGAAGGAAGGAAGGAAGGAAGGAAGAGGGAGCAGGAGGGAGAGAGGAAGGAAAGAGGTGAGAGAAAGAAGAGTAGGAAAGAAGGAATAAAGAAGGAAAGAAAAAGAAAGAGGGAGAGAAGACAGAGATAAAGAAGGAAGGAGAGGGAAAGAAAGAATAAGAACGAGAGAGAGGAAGAAAGAAAGGGAAGGGGGGGGTCGCCGCCTTGATTCAGCGCCAGAAAAGAGGGTGAAGGGACCCAGGGGCAAAAAGCATTTCCCCGGCCCCAGCTGTTTGTCGGTGCTTTGTTGGTGCGGCGCTTCAGCAGCAAGGTCCCACTGCTGGGTCCCGCTGGCTGGGGCGCTCGGCGGGCCACATGACGAGGTCTGGCGGGCCGGATTTGGCCCCCGGGCCTTGTGTTTGACACCCGTGTTTTAAGAGATGAGTGATTTTAGTCATTGTTATTTATATTGATGATGAAGATGAAGTAATAGAGTTAAAACTTGTAGTTTAATCAAGAAATAAAAATACTGCTAGTGTTGAGTATCTGTTGTTGTTCGTGTATGTACTGAGAATCTTACTATTGTATGGTTAGAGATGCTCAGATTTTATTAAATGCCTGTGGGGCCCAGGAGAACATTGTTTGTTCTCCTAAGAATATAGAATTGGAGCCAACTAAGTTACCTGCACTTCCTATTGTTTTGAATGGAGACTTAATCATGCCAAACTGTTCAGTTGAGTCAAAGTGTAATCTAGGCTGAAATTCTGCACCCAGTTACCTGTGGGTAAGCCTCACTGAGGATTTTGCACACACTCAATTCCCAATTTTTATATCCTAAGTATGGGCTTAGCGTGGTCAGTATGTGTAACGCTGTGTGTTTCAAGGCAGTTCTTTATCTTTTTTAAAAGTCCATGCAACTACCCCAGCAAAATTATCCCTCACCTGCAGCAGCAGTGGTTTTTCAAAGATTCACCTGCACAATAATTTCTGGGACCATCGGGATCTAATGGTCAAAGTAGACAGGGATGGACTGGTTTGAAATATTGATAAATGCAACCTGCTGTATAGTGCAGGGAAAGGAGGTTTTTGAGCTTACAGCATGGATGCCACAATCCTGATTCTGCCCCTCCACTCCAGATATTTTCTGTAAGATGCCTGCTAGACTGGCAAATTCCCTGTGTCTTA
Organism: Zootoca vivipara; assembly: GCF_963506605.1. NCBI lineage: Eukaryota > Metazoa > Chordata > Lepidosauria > Squamata > Lacertidae > Zootoca > Zootoca vivipara. Next base: position 35,282,780 of record NC_083279.1, read on the forward strand.
TTCTCCTGGCTGACGCCCCAGTCTTCCATACACCAGAAAGCTAACGGGTACTTGCCAGACCCTTTTGAGGGACTTAAACACATTCATTTACAAATTTATGTATATTGTGTGTTCCCTGAGAATATAGAAATGTCCAATTTTTGGTGGCTGGCCCCATTTTGCTTCCAAACTGATAGGCAGGTTTGCTATGAGAGGGAGTGGTGATAAGGTGGAGAGAGGTGTAAGGTTTGTTTGCATTCTGTACTTAATTACACCACACACTTTTATGAACTTTTTCTTAGTGCATGGGAAGATAGCAAAGGACAAGATGTAAACAATCTATGAGAAGTTTGAAGTGCTAAAAACATTCGACAAGCCCCTCTGTAGCTATTTTAAATATAAGATGGAATAAAACCATGTGTTTGGGTACTGAAATGCTGGGTGTATAAAATGTTATAGCGGTTTGTTGGAAGGTCAAGCCAAATTCACATTGTTAAACCAAATAATAATAGGGTAGCACAGCCCTTAACTGAGTGACTTGGCTGGTTCATTTCTGACGTTTATGTAGACATCGAGGACCTTTTCAAACACCCCGTTTTCGAGTGCAAAAGATGTGCACCTGTTAAGTATTTGCTGTATGTAATCAGCACATCACTTGAATTTGCACTTCTGGCACTGGCATAGCACATTTCCACAGTACAGTACTGAGTGTGCTATATTTTGTTATTGAGGAGAATAATATTTTCTTCTCAGATATTGTACATAGTACTATTGCGACTGCAGTGTAGAATGTGATTGTCAAGTGTACCGCATACTCTTTTTTTTTTTAAAGGAGTAAACTCACTAATGATATTGTATGATATAAGATGGGGAAATTCAGTTCAAAAGGGCTGTTGTATTAGAATCATAGAATTGTAGGGTTGGAAGGGACTGCAAGGGTCTTATAGTCTAACCACCTGCAATGCAGGAATCTTTTTGTCCAGTGTGCGGCTTTAACCTACCTACAGAGCTATCCCGTTTCAGTGGCTATAAAGCCGGGATGGGGAACCTGGGACCATCTAGGTGTTGTTGGACTACAGCTCTCATCATCCCTGACTGTTGACCATGTTGGCTAGGGCTGATGAGCATTGGAGCCCAGCATTATCTGGAGAGTCACAGGTTCTGCATCCCTGGTATGAAGCAAAAGTATTACGTGGTTCAATTCCTGATTTTGCAACTGCATTATACTGTACTGCCTTTTTTTTTAAAAAAAAAAACATTCATAGTCCCAAAGTCTGTAAGTCCATCCCTTCCGTCCTTATTTATTTATAACAATTTATATACCACTTACTTTGCACCTGTCCTCACTTTTGTCTGTGATTCTCTTTGCCCTTCTCCTCAGTGCCTTGCTGGGAATGAGAGGGAAGATGAAAGAATAACCGAGAGGAAAGGGCGCTTTCTCTTTCTCCCCACACCAGCACCATCACTTTTCCTCTCACTTCTTGGTTGGCAAGTAGTATGCTTGTTTGTGCTCTCCAGGGGGCTAGAGCCAGCCCAGTACCCACTGGTTGACAGCTCCTGGTTAAGGTAATAATTTAGCTTTGTCATTCCGCCAAAAAATCCTGACTCAGGAAACAGAAGCAAGCCATTTAAGTTCTTTGAATGCTGAACCATGCGTATGTGCTATATTTTACTTGGTCAATGAACTTTTCCCCTTTTCTTTCTGCAAACACGGTGCTCAGAATTTATGAGTACTACAAGGGCAAGCTTCTTAAAAACATAGAATTCTCACTCATATACAAAACTTAATTTTCCATGTGTTTTTTCCTAAACGGGCAGCAGATGAGTCTAAACATTTGTTCAAAGATGCTCCGGCAACAAGTCTTTCTGTGAACTGTGCCAACTCTTGTGACTTCAATGGGTATGGCACTTAAAAAACAAAGCAAAACTAAGCCTCATAGCCAAGTGGCGATGATATTGGGGGGACGGGGGACTAGCAGCTGAAGAGGGAGGGGATAAACCTCTTCTCCTCCCTGTGTAATAAGACTTTGATCAGAATCTAGGCTCAGCACAGCTGTAATTTAAAAATAAAAATGTGCAGGTGTGTAGTTTCAGCCTTTGACTGAAATATGGCTTAAAAGGAGACTGGTGAAATTCTTAGAGGATGTCTGTCAGTGGCTTCTAGCCTTAATGCCTATATGTTACTTCTGGGATTGGGCTCAATACCAGTTGCAGACAACCAACACAGTTGGCTTTGTGCCTTGCTTGTTGGCAGGGCCGTCTTAAGTGTATCGGGCACTGTGGCTCGATGATTCCTCCGCCGCTCCTCACGTTCCGCCGGGCAGGGCCAGGCGCACGGAGCCGCCCGTGCCTCCGCCTCGCCCGCTTCGCTCCCCTCCTGGGCGGGCTCCCTGGCGCACCGCGCCAGTCAGCCCAATGGGAAGGACGGCCCTGCTTGTTGGCTTCTTAGAAGCACCTAGTTTGCCACTGTGAGAAACAGGATGCTGGGCTTGATAGACCTTAAGTCTTATCCGGCTGGGCAATTCTTACATTGGCAGATCTCAACGGAACTATTGCCACCTTACATTGTTTTCTTGTTTCTTTCCCTTTTTCTTCAGGGCCCTGTATATTAGATTTCATACATCTAGTAAATAGCATATATAAAGTTTAAACGATTTTAGTTGTTAGCAGCAGTAAGGATTTACTTGATAAAAAAATACTGGGGGTTTGCAGAAAATGATGGCGCTGGAACTGGCTTTGTTACATGCACTCAAGTTATCTCTTGGAAGACCCTTTGTTCAAGCAACTCTTCTGCACTTTGCCACTACAAGAAAGTGACACAGATAGCCTGTTGCTGGTTCTTCAGGTGTATGATACAGTTGGCAGCCAACAGTTCCTGGCAGCTGTCCCAGTCTGTCTGCATTTGCTCATCTCCATTCTAGCCAAAGCCATGATGGAGGCAATATTGCTCCTCTGAGCATGAGCCAGCTCTGACATCTGTCACAGGACAGGAGTAGCCACCTAAGACCTTGGCAAGGAAGCAGCAAGGATGGCATCAGCTGTGAAGCAGACATTTTTACGTAGCTGGTCTTTGAAGTGCCCCACACCCATTTAATCAGAATTGCTGACTAATGCTCAAAAAATGTCTCTTTGAATTGTGGCAGGAGTTGACTATTGTTCTTTCTGAGGTCTAATTGGTTCCTGCAGATCAGAGCATCAAAATGAAATAGTGTTACCTTTTGTTCTTTTTTCACTTCTAGGTGTAAAGGGTGCTTGTCCACAGTATTCCAACAATCTCTTTCCTGAAGGCAAACTATTCTTGTCTACTCTGGCAGTTTTAATCTATGCCTGAGATTAAAAAAGAAACCTGACTGAGATTGTATTGCACCTGAATTCATGTTCTTTAGCAATATGTTACAACTATTACACCGTATCTAAATAAGTGTGCATGCACACGAAAGGTCATACCAATGACAAACTTAGTTGGTCTCTAAGGTGCTACTGGAAGGAATTTTTTTATTTTGTTTCGACTTTTCTGATGGTTTACAGAAGGTCAATATTTAATTAGCAGAAGCTGTTCAGTGGTGAAGTTCAGATGCTGATATATTAATGGGTGATCAATTAAAGAAAAAGGATGGCGAAAAACACCCTGTTATTTGAGTTCTTTCTTTAACTTTTCCAGAAAAGACCCATTCCAGTTTTTCACTAAAAATGACAGCAAACCTAATTGCAATAATTCAGTCACTCAGTAGCTCCTGAGTGGAGTTCAGGTCAGCTGACTAGCAAACTACATGTAAACATGTTGAAATTGCAGGTAATATTAACTTGATCAAGATAAGCATCCTGATAACATAATGCAAGACATTCACGGTACATATTTGGAACATTCTGATGTATTCCTGTGCAGGTTCTCTTCCGCAGAACCCCATTGTGAAACTGCCTGCAGCAGTAAATTGCAGATGAGTCATGTTGAGTGAGTCTGGCAAATACTTGGGTGGGGAACTTCTAAGTGAAACTTAATTTCCTTGCAGAAAGTGGGTTTGCTTATTCAATTAGGGGATCCCTTGTGAATCAGTGCATATGTAGATGCTGTAATAGACTTGTTGTGGCGATGAAAGATGTAATGCTGTTGTCTTCCTGGCAGAATCTAAAACAGTGATATATTTTGGTATTCCTAGGCACTGGTGTTGGGTTTCTAAAAACCTGGACACTTAGGCAACTGGGTATTCTCTACGTCTGCTCATAGGTCACTGTTTTTGACATTGCTCTCAACAGACCCAAATCTGGTGGTGGTTGGTGCAGGGCAGGCAGTGTTCCTGGGTTCCTTAATAACATGTACAAGGGTCTGTCACAAACCTTTGGGATATAATGGGCTAGCCCAGTGTTTCCCAGGGTCTTCACCTGTTTTTGGACTACAATTCCTACCATGGGAGTTGTAGTCCAAAAACAGCTGGAGACCCAAGTCTGGGAAACACTGGGCTAGACCACTGCTGTAAATCATGAACTGTGGGGATGCATGATGTCATACTTTTTCAACCGTGTCATACTATATGCCATAGTTTTTCAAATTTAGTATTCTAATGGGGAGAATGGATTCACAAGGTCTCGATATTTATGGGCATCGCCACCAAGAAAATTGCTGGGTGGAAAGTTTGGCCCTTACAGCCCATTATAATTTTACAACCATGAGCTATACGTTTCAGACTCCTATTGGGAATATTTCCATAATGTAACATCACCTTTCTATCAAACGGACAGTTGTGAGAGGTGGAGGTTTAGTGTAAAAACAACAACCGGACTTGTATATGATTAGCATGAAGGAAGCCGCACTGTTTGAGCATAGGCTACAGGACATTGGATAAATAAACAGCTGTTGTAGGGATTATTCATTACTGTACTGTTAATGGAAACTCAGGTGCAGAAGTGTGTGATGTTATCTCCATTGGGATCGCCTTCCATGAATACTAATGTGTTGTGTCTGTGTGTAAGCCAGGCGTAAGCAACCTTTTTTCTGCCATAGTTTTCTGCTAAGTGTTTGGCAGGACCAGAGACAAAAATGTCTTGGTTTAGCTAATCTGGAATACAAACTACCCTTCAGTTTTCACTATGGTTACTTACTTAAAGCCATAAAGCCAGGGAAAAGGTGGTGTGTTTTTTTGTTTTTTTAAATCAATTTTATTACATTAAATACTGCCCCTTCCAATTGTACATACAAAGAGGAGGAAATAAGGAGAGAAGAAACTCTGATGGGATGGAAGAATGAGGCAGTTTCAGGAGGTCCATGGGGCTGTGTCAAATGAGGCTAGGGGCTACAGGGAGCTCACCTGTGGGCTCAGCACATTTCAAATAAAAGCAGTTAATGCAAGCAATGCTCTGTGCATGCTTCGAGTCTTCTAGGTGGAACCTCTTTGCTAAGCAAAGACACTTGAACATTCAACTTTGTGCTAGAACCCAATGTTTCTATTGCTTTAAAGTCTCAAATATAGAAACAGAAATGTGTCTCTTCCAGCACAAAACAAAAGCTTTTCCAGTAGTTAGTACAGTATACATTTGTTTCTTATTTGCATAACTGCTTTGATCTGTTTTTATCAGCAGTGAGCTTGTTGCACAAAAGTTGATATGGTCCAGGGGTGTGTGTGTTTGGAATATTTTTTTTGCCCTTTCTCCTTTTGCATAATAATTTAAGGTATGTGAGTATTGTCCAGGTTACAACTTGGAAGCCCTACCTGCACTGAAGTACACAGCAGGTGTCTCGTAACAGTAGGCTGATGAAAATGCAAATATAACAGGCAGGAAACGTTTAACGCTACACTCTGTATTTCTTTGTATTGTGCTAATAGCCTGATGGTGGCTAGGGAATAAATCTTGTTAGAATTTGCTGGTGTTTATTGTATCAAATTTCTATCCTATCGTTCCTCCCAAATTATAAGGTGTCATAGCATTTGCCAACATCATGAACCTTACTTCCAAGGTAAAGGTTTCCTCCTCCTTAGTGTACTGTATGAGTGTGTCCTGGCCAACATATAATTTTGTTGTGTGTGTAATGTCCGGACATTACCAAAGAGATGTTCTGTTGTTTTGGGGTGGGGTTGAAAAATATTTGTCACTCTCAAAAAGTACTACCTCTTGATATATAACTTCCAGTTACCGTATTATTGTGTTCCTTCACCCCAGCAGATGGACATAAAAGGTTACTTGGTCTGACTTACAATATATATATTTTTAAAATACTACAGCACTTGAAGCACCTTAATGCGTGGAAATGGGTTATGATCCAGTGCTATTCATACACAGGCTGTTCTCAATAGGAATTATAATACCTAGCTGTGTCTCAATAGGAATTATAATACCCAGCTACTTTAAACAAATTCAAATCTCCAGGGCCTGATGAGCTCACCCAAGGATACTAAAGGAGCTTGCAGATGTACCATAATCTCAGAGTCTCTGTCTATAATCTTTTGAGAATTCTTGGAGAACAGGTAAGGTCCCTGCAGACTGCAGGTGGGCAAATGTTGTCCTCATCTTCAAAAAAAAGGGGGGGAACACCCAGGTAACTACTGACCAGTGAGCTTGACAGTGATATAAGGAAAAAGGTCCTACAACAGATACCGTAATTAAACAGTTGGTCTGTAAGCACTAAGAAAAGGATGCTGCGATTACTATGACCCAGCATGTGTTTCTCAGGACCAAGTAATGCCAGACAAATCTCATTTCTTTTATTTTAAGAGTTACAAGCTTGGTTCAGAACTCTAACTTGGTTCAGAACTCTAATTATGAGCCCCTGAAAAGTGTTGATGTATTGCATAATATGTGTCTGTGTTTAGAAATTAATCTAAATGTGAAATACATATTAAGTTATTGTGTGACATAAATGGACAGCCATGACATTTGTCCTTATTCTCTAAGGAATAAGTGATACTGCTTTCAAGATCATTGTCCTTAATTTAAATTATGATGATAAAAGACCACTGTTGGGTAATTTCCCCAGTAGAGTTCAAATGCTAGACATAGTATTTGGAGCTTTGTCAGCCCCATAATTGTGTGGATGAGGGAAAATAGATATCAGCAAGATTGGGTCTGTTCCTGGATAAATAATTCATTTCTGAGTGAAGAAAGAGAAAATCTGAGAGGCAAACCAAGAGGTTTAGAACCAGGTAGATAAGTTCAGTAGGTACCGTAAATAGGAAGCAAGTGTTTTAACACAGACCCTTGAGAGGCAGGGCAGGTATTTGTAAAATGGGCAGGACATATCAGGAGATACTGGAGTTCAGCTGTTTTATGAAATTAATCCCCTCAGCAGCCTACCATGTTGGTAACTTTCTTTTGCTTCTGCAAATTACACACACACACACACACACACACACAATCACATACACATACTTATATATATTTGTTGGCTTTGAAAAAGGTATCCACTATAAAGGGCCTGCTATGGCTTCAGATTCCATTAACTTCTATCTATCTATCTATCTATCTATCTATCTATCTATCTATCTACAGTGGTACCTCGGTTCACAACCACAATTTGTTCTGGAAGTCTGTACTTAAACTGAAGTGTACTTAACCTGAAGCGAACTTTCCCATTGAAAGTAATGGAAAGTGGATTAATCCGTTCCAGATGGGTCCGTGGCGTTCGTAAACAGAAGCGTTCGCAAACAGAGGTGGTTGTAAACCGAGGTCTGACTGTATCTATCCAAATTTTGCTTTCCCACTTGTGAAGTGTGGTGTTGAAAAACAAGGCCTTGCTTATTCCAAAGCAGACTTGGACCCAGGGCCAAATGAAAGAGGGCTGTTTTCCAAAGCACCAAATTGGGGTCTGAATGATGTCTTGTGATTAGTGTGCATCCCTAGTGTGCATTCCCAAGGCTAGCTCCTGCATTGTTTTCTGTGCCAGCCCTTGAAGACAAAGTGGCCTAGGGTTAGTAGTGGAGAAAGTTGCCTGAGAGGCTCTTAAATTTTCTTCTCTGGAGACTTTCAAGAACAGGTCGAACATGCTCTGCCAACAGAGATATCTAGTCTCATTATATGAAGTCATATTTAGAGAACATGAATCATGATTCATATCAGGGCTTGATCCTTAAATCTTTCTCCAGTCTCTGATGTGGTGGTTGTGTTGTGGAATTGTGTTGTAAGACTTAAATAATATGTTGAGGAAAATATTATCTGAATGGGAAATTAAAGCAATTAAATGGTTTATTCAGATATTGCTGCTCGTTTTTATTTTCTGTTTCTCTTGCCCGCCCCCATGTTACATAAGCTATGGGTTCATTGGGATTACAGTATATCTTCCACAGTTTGATGGCTTTGTTAGTATAATCACTATTAAGATATTTTAATTAACGTTTGTGGTGGTGATAGGAGGTTTCTAAATTGTTTCACATTTAAATATGGTCTTTTTTAGTCTCTGGTGGTTTTATTTAATTGTATTTAATTCTCTCTTTTTTCTATTTTGTGTTATAAATGACCTTGAGGCCATGTGTTAGTCAACATGTAAAGTAGTAAATGATAATAATTGTAGATTCTTCCAGATTCAGAGGACACTCATATTGTTATAATATTTTAAACCAACAAGTGCTTTTGTGTGCCCTATCTTTTCTTCTTTATGATAATTTGTCCATCCTGTCTAACATTTTATGAGACATAAAATCCACACGTGACATTTTCGGCTTAGAATGCTGGAAAATCATGGCCGTAAAAATACTACGCCAGGTGTCACGGTGGCCGGAGTGGACTACTTCAGAGTAACGACGCCACGCAGCTCTGCATTTTATTCTTTTATTGGTGCTGCGTATTTACAGTGCTCAAGTCATTGCTATTTACACGGAGTGATGTGGTCAGTCGGTTTCAGAACCTCCTAATGGCTTTTGGCGCGTCTTTCTCCAACACAAAAGCTTTGGCAGACCCATCCTCTTGCCCCTCCTCTTCCTGCGTAATTCTGGAGTTGGGGGGATGGGTCTCCCCCCCTTGCTTGCCCCTTCCTGTCCCACCTGGGACCCTGGCTCCTCTACCTTGCCTGAGCCTCGGACACGACTTCCTGCTTCCCCACTGGAATCGGAACTCTCCCTGCTTTCCCCTTTGCTCGGGGACGGGCTTGAACTCAGGAGGGGAGGGACTTCGCGATATCCCCTGTCCCTCACATCCACCCCCCTCCCAAGCTCTCCTTCACCCCTCCCCAGGCCCCCCCATGTGTCGGTGACGACTGGAAGCCTAAGAACTCAGTGCTCTCCGAGCCCGTTGGTGTGAATACCTCCCCCCAGTCCTGCGAGCCCCCCCCTTCCGCCTGGGAGGACGGGAATCCCAAAAAGTCCGTGGCGTCAGAGCTGGTGGGGGTAAAAACGTTCTGCCAATCTGCTCCTTCCTCTGACTGGGTGGATCTCGGTGACACCCATACCTCATCCTCTGGTTCCTCAAACTCCGCTTCCCAGCGCCATGGTGAGCTGCTCTCCCGTGCCTCCTCCTCCTCCCCCTCCCTTTCCATGTGCCAGGGCTTGGGTCTGTGGGGAAAGAGGGCGTGAAATTCTTCCACCAAGAATTCCTCCTGTATCTGAGTGGCTGGGACCCATTCATTCTGGGACGGTGGAGCATCCTCCCATGCCATGAGGTACTCCAGTCCCCCCACCCCCCACCTTGAATCCAGGATGGCCGTGGCCTCATTGAGTTGCTCCCTGCCTTCCCTCTCCCCCCCTCCCTCGGGGGTTTGTTCGCTGTCTCGGAGCCTGCTGCTTTCCCTGTACGGCGACAGCAGCGATCTATGAAACACTGGATGCACCCTCATGTCCTCTGGCAGTGCCAGCCTGTATGCCACCGGGTTGACCTGTTGCGTGACCGTGAAGGGGCCCAGCCTTTTGGGTGCCAGCTTTTTGCACCTCCCTCTGGTGGGAAGGCCCTCCGAGGACAACCACACCTTGTCCCCCACCCTGATGACCTCCCCTAGTCGCCTGTGGCGATCTGCCCCCTTTTTGTACGCTTCCTTGGCCCTCTCCAAGTGTTCTCTGAGCTGCTGGTGCACCGTCTCCAGTTCCTCTGCCCAATCCTCAGCCTGTGGGCCCTCCTCCTCCTCCTCCCCCTCCCTCTCTGGGAAAGATCTGAGGTCGCGCCCGTAATTGGCCTTAAAGGGCGACACCCCTGTGGAGACGTGCACCGCATTGTTGTAGGCAAATTCTGCTAGTGGCAGGCGATCCACCCAGTCCGTTTGCCTCTGGCTGACGTAGCATCTCAGGTACTGCTGCAGAATGGCGTTGACCCTCTCCGCTTGTCCGTTGGTCTGCGGGTGTCTAGCCGTCGACAAGCTGACCTCCACCTGCAGGAGGTTCATGAGCCGCCGCCAGAACCTGGAAACAAATTGGCGGCCACGATCCGAAATAACCCTTAAAGGTAATCCATGCAGTCTGAAAACGTGATCAACAAACAGTTTGGCTGTCTCTTCTGCAGAGACTGCCCTGGCACACGGTATAAAGTGGCACATTTTGGACATGAGGTCCACCACCACCAACACTGCGGTCTTACCCCGGGAAGAAGGCAGATCTGTGATGAAGTCCATGGACACCACTTCCCACGGCCTGTGTGGCGTGGCTAAGGGCTCCAGCAACCCTGGTGGCGCTGCTCTGACCACCTTTGCCCGCTGGCAGGTGTCACAGCCCCGTACATAGTCTCGAACATCTTCCCTCACCCCTGGCCACCAGAAGTGTCTCATGACTAGGTGAGTGGTCTTGTCCCTTCCAAAATGCCCCGCCGTCGGGTTGTCGTGCATCTGTTTGAGGACCGTACGTCTGAGCTGGGTGGTGGGCAGGTACAGTGCACCCTTGTAGAAAAGCAGCCCTCTGCGTTCTGCAAATTCTTTTGCCTGCTCCCTCCCCCCTCTCAGTTCTCTGAAGATGCGGTTGGCAAATTCATCCGCTGCCGTCAGTGCTGTGAGTTCTGCCTCACTCACCACTGCTGCTCCGCAGGACCATGCCGACGGGGGGAAAATGTGCCTTGGGGCTGGTGGCTCCTCCTCCTCCATGTACTCTGGCTTGCGGGAGAGGGCATCCGCCCTGACGTTCTGCTCTCCCGGGATGTAGTGTATGGAGAAGTTGAAGTTCGAGAAGAACTCTGCCCACCGTATCTGCCGCTGGTTGAGCACCCTGGCAGTTCTCCAGAACTCCAGGTTCTTGTGGTCTGTGCACACCTGGATGGGGTGCTTGGCGCCCACCAGGAAGTGTCTCCAGTGCTGGAACGCCGCGTGGATCGCCAGAAGTTCCCGATCAAAAACTGTGTAGTTCCGCTCTGGCTGGGTCAACTTCCTGGAGAAGAAGGCACAGGGTCTCCACTCTCTGTTGGCGTCCAGTTGCAACAAAATGGCGCCCACCGCTTTATCAGAGGCATCTGTCTCAATGCGTAGGGGCGCGTCCTGAACCACGTGGAACAGGTTCTGGTCTGAGGCGAACACCCTCTTGAGGCTTTCGAACGCTGCTTGCGCCTCTGGTGTCCACCGGAACTTCTGCTTGCCTCTCAGGCAGTCAGTGATGGGAGCCGTAACTCGAGAGAAGTTCTTGATGAACTTCCTGTAGAAGTTGGCGAAGCCTAGTAGGCGTTGGGCATCTTTGCGCGTCCTGGGGCTGTGCCAGTCCAGGATGGCCTGCACCTTGTCCTTGTCCATCGCTAGCCCCTTGTCTGACAGCTTGTAGCCCAGGAAGTCCACCTCCTTGGTGTGAAACTTGCACTTCTCCAGCTTCACATACAGGTGGTTCTCCTTCAGGCGCTGTAACACCTCCCTGACGTCCTTCACGTGCTGCACTGGGTCGTTGGAATAAATAAGGATGTCATCCAGAAAGACCAAGCATTTCCTGAAGAGGAGGGACCCCAGGACGTGGTGCATGAAGGCCTGGAAGCATGCTGAGCCCCCTTGCAACCCGAAGGGCATCACCAGATATTCAAAAGAGCCCAGAGGCGTGAACATCGTGGTTTTCCACTCATCGCCCTCCCGGATTCTGATCAAGTTGTACGCCCCCCTCAGGTCTAGCTTGGTGAAAATCTTGCCCCTGCGTGCCGCTGTCAGGAGATCATCCACTCTGGGCATGGGGAAAGCCACTGGCTCTGTCACTGAATTCAGCCGTCTAAAATCCACCACCAGGCGGCGCTGTTGCGTGTCTTTCTTGTCCACCCAGAAGACCGGGCTGCCCCCTGCTGCCTTGCTTTCTCTGATGAACCCCCGCTTGAGGTTCTTGTCGATGAAAGCGCGCAGATCCTCCAGTTCCTGGTCTGACATGGCGTACAGCTTGGCTGGGGGTATAGTTGCCCCTGGCACCAGGTTGATCTGGCAGTCAAAAGGCCTGTGTGGGGGCAGATGGTCGGACTCCGCTTCGCTGAAGACCTCCTGCAGGTCCCAGTACGGTTTGGGTATCGCTTCACCCCCTTTGACGTGCATGGTGGCCACCGTGGCTATCGGAGGCCCCTCCCCTGGTTGGTGCTGCATGCAATGTTCTAGGCAAAAGTCCGATCCAAATGTGATGCATCTCTGGTGCCAACTTATGGAGGGGTCGTGGCGCGCCAGCCAGCTCATGCCCAAAACGATGGGGGGGTCTGAGATGGTGGTGACGTTGAATGCCAGTGTCTCTGAGTGCCTTCCAACCGTCATTCTCATGGGGGGGGTTTGATGAGTGATGGCCCCTCCCAGCAGCTCTCTGCCGTCAATGGTTGCCACGTGCAGAGGAAAATCCAGCTGCAGAAGCTGGATCTGGTGCTCTTCTGCAAAGTTTCTCGAGAAGAAGTTCGCTGACGCCCCACTGTCAATTAGGGCGAGGACTGTAAGGGGATAGCCATTTGGAAGCGTGAGCGTCACTTCTAGAACCACTCCTGCTCTGGGAGGGGTGGGCTGGCTCTGCTCCTCTCTGTGCGGGTGGGTGGGCTGGGGCTGTTGTCTGCTGACTGTGCCTGGCTGCTGCCCCTTGTCTCCTGCAGCCAGGCTTTCCCGTTTCCCTGCTGTGGTGCTGCGTCAGTGGGGGAGGGCACAACCGTTCCCGCCTTTCCTTGCCACTCCCTGCGATGTGGGCAGTCTCTGACGAGATGCTGGGGGGAGTTGCAGAGAAAGCAATTCCCGCCCCTTCCCTCCTTGCGTCTTGGCGCCGCTGGGGTTTGAAAAGCCCGCGCGCGCGCGCTATCCATCTGCATGGGTTCCTGGTCCTGACTGGCCCCAGGCGTGGCTTGAAAGGGTTGTTGGGGGAGTGGCTTCTCCTGCGACCGTGGGAACCAAGCCCGCTTTGCGCGCGTTGCTTGCTTGTCGCTCCACCGGGATTCCTGTCTCACCCCCACCGCCAGAGCCGCTTTGCTCAGCTGATCCATATTACTGGGCTTTGGACCTCTCGAGAGCTCATCCTTCACCTCCTCATGCAACCCCAAGTAGAACGCCGCTTGCATTGGGGGGGACCCCAGTTCCCACCCCAATCTGTGCACCAGCATGGTGAATTTCGCCCAATACGCGCGAACTGTCATATTTCCTTGGCGTAAATTATGAAGTTCCTCCTTGGTCTGGTCCATATGACTATCGGACGAATACATCGTTTTCAAACCTTCTAGAAATAGTTTGACATTCTTCATGCAAGGATTCCTTGTTGCAATTAACGGTCTTAGCCACTCCCTGGCTGCCCCGGTAAGGTGCTCCACAATAAACGCTACTCTGTGCTCATCATCAGGGAACTCATCGTGGTGCAGCTCCAGAGCATACACAATCTCAGTCTCAAAGCCCTGAAATTCCTTCGGGTCTCCATTGAACTTGCTAACTAGGGTCCCAGCTCTCCTTCCTGGCAGCACTTGGACTTGGGGTGCCCCTCCCGCCTTGTTTTTCTCTGCATCCAGCTTGTTTTGGAGGTCTACCGCCACCGCCCTTAATTGCTGCTCTTTTTCCTGAAGCTCTCTCACCTGTTCCGCAAGTTGTAGCCGGTCGTCCTGGACCTTCTTAGTCTCCTCTTTAGCTGCCTTCAATTCTCCCTGCGCCTGCAGCGACAGCTGCTGCAGTTCTAGCTGGGCTTGCTCAGCGATCTGCCGCCACTTCTCCGCCTCTGACACGCTCATCCCGGCAACTCCAAAGTAGCCCAAAAATGATTAGGAGGTTGCTGTCACGGTGGCCGGAGTGGACTACTTCAGAGTAACGACGCCACGCAGCTCTGCATTTTATTCTTTTATTGGTGCTGCGTATTTACAGTGCTCAAGTCATTGCTATTTACACGGAGTGATGTGGTCAGTCGGTTTCAGAACCTCCTAATGGCTTTTGGCGCGTCTTTCTCCAACACAAAAGCTTTGGCAGACCCATCCTCTTGCCCCTCCTCTTCCTGCGTAATTCTGGAGTTGGGGGGATGGGTCTCCCCCCCCTTGCTTGCCCCTTCCTGTCCCACCTGGGACCCTGGCTCCTCTACCTTGCCTGAGCCTCGGACACGACTTCCTGCTTCCCCACTGGAATCGGAACTCTCCCTGCTTTCCCCTTTGCTCGGGGACGGGCTTGAACTCAGGAGGGGAGGGACTTCGCGATATCCCCTGTCCCTCACACCAGGCATCCCCAAACTCTGGCCCTCCAGATGTTTTGGACTACAACTCCCATCATCCCTGACCACTGGTCCTGTTAGCTAGGGATCATGGGAGTTGTAGGCCAAAACATCTGAAGGGCCGCAGTTTGGGGGTGCCTGTACTACGCTATATCAAATTGATCTCAGGGCAGTGTCCAAGAATACATTTAAAATCATTTCATTAATTTCAAGTAGATGAAACAATAAATAAAGCATTTTTAAAGCATAGGGCAACTGATTCCCTTACTGTCGCAGACAAATCACAAATGCTTCAGAATTTAGCCAGTTCTTATCTTGACAGCAGTATTAAGCTAAGGTCGGCCTCAGATCGACCTCAAAAGGGAGGAGGGTTCTCCACAGTTGGGGCGCCACTTTGGAAAATGCCCTCTTAGAAAAGACGAATAGCATCTCTACAAAAGACGGAAATGATTTGTATAAAGTTCAAATGTGCTATAATTCATAGATATGGATGCAAATTTAGAAACCACAACTATAATTTAATTAAAAATGTAAGGAAAAAAATCCTGCCATAATAGACAAAACCTGTTTGCTGTCCAGCTGCTGTCAGTTGGGCATCTTTAAGGCCCCTGTTGCCTCCTTTTTTTCTTTAAACTGGACTTGGGCCAGAATCATGGTTCTTGAACCAGAGGACTGTTTTTTGTAACGCATGACACATGGACACCCTGCTTGCAGATATCAACTTCCAGCTAAATGTAGAAAACTTTCCTAAAACCATACCTCCAAGCCCTTTCACATATTCATAATTAGCATGATACGGGGATCTGCTCTGGGCAGATAGTAACAAATACAGTAGGACCTCCACTTATGAATTTAATTTTAATTTAATTTTAATTTAATCCGTTCCAAATGCACACTCGTAGGTCGAAAACTTCGTAAGTCGAGTTTCCCATAGGAATGCATTGGAAACGGAAAAACTCGTAAGTCGAGGAAACCGCATCTAAAAATTCCTAAGTCGAGGAAATCGCATGTAAAAATTCCTAAGTCGAGGAAATCGCATCTAGCTGCAAACGGGTTTTCCGTTTGGATGTCGAAAAAATCATAAGCGCGCAACCACTTTTTCCACTCATAAGTAAAAAACGTCGGATGTTGAGTACTTCGTAAGTCGAGGTCCCACTGTATTTAGGGCATGAACTGATCTGTACCATGCAGTTGTAGGAGAAAACTACACCTGGACGAAGGAAGGATGATCTCATTTATTCTTTATAATAAATTACTGTACATGATGCTTTGTGCTCAGTTTTCAAGAACTTGACATAGTTTTGAGGCAACCGATGAAAGCACAGGTACCAATTTGCTGAGAAGGCAGCAAGCCCAAGCAGAATGGTGCTCTTCCCTGTTAGATCTATGACTATGGTCTGCATTCTGAGCATGTGTAAATAAATGTGCTGTTCCACCTCTCCAAAACCAGGCAGCCTTTACTCCAAAATTCCAAACAAAATGTTGTGTTGGTGTCTTCCGATAAATTATGGAAAGACGCAATTTAAAAATAGCTAAAAGGAGTGGATATAATTAGCGAACACTCCTGTCACATCAAAACCCGAAACTCTTTATTTCCTGTGTTGCTTAATCTGCACTTTGGGTGGGGTGTAAATAGGTGTGTGTGCTTCAGTTCCTCAAACATGCTGAGTTATTAAAAGGATCATCTATAAAAATAAAACTGTGGCAGAGCTTGTCAAGGAAAAAAATCTGTGACTATCTTGTTCTGTGTATGGGCTTGTTGGCAGATAGACCTATATGATAGGTTGACTGAGAAATTCAGATTAGTAGGCTTCTCTTGTTTTGGGGTATTTCAGTGGTGCAGCATGCAGAAGGTCCCAGGTTTAAGCCCTGATATCTCGATGTAGGACAGGGAATGTCCCCTGTCTGAAACCCCTGCGAGCTAGTGCCAGTCTGTGTTGGCAGAACTAGATGGACCAAAGCAAATGCACATGTTCTCATACAGTGTCCTCCACTCACAGCAAACATGCTTTTTTCTGTTTGATGCAAGCTCTACAGAGTTGGGAGGTTCTTACTTTTTATCTTGGGCAGAGAGGCGGGCCTGGAAGGTGCTTCTCAGAAAGAATATGTTTTGTTACAGCCTTGGAACCTTATGTGGAATCTTTGACACCCTATATCTTAACTACAGTCCACAATTACAACTGTATATATTAAGAGACGAAAGGTAGTCTTTCATAGGTTAGTTCCACATAGGCCTGGTTCTCACAAATAGCAGTTATAGTTGTATTCTGCTGTGTCTTTGCACTATGTTTATAAGTTAGCTTCCCATCGCATTATTGAGCAATTATAAAACCTCTTCCCACAGGCATTAGGCACTATTACACATGCTCAGTCATCCTGATAAGGCAGCAACTATTATTTATTTATTTTTGAGGTAAGGGGAGAGGCTCTTACTATGAAATACCAGTATGATGTCATGCATTAACCTTCAGACAGACATGTTGCAAACATCTGAAACCTGGAAGATTCTTTCCACTATCTTAGGCTGCAGTCTTACACACTGAACTCAGTGTGGCGTAATCCAGAGTAGATATGTTTAGTATCATACTTTTAAAATCCCTGCCTTCGCTGTATTTGTATGGAAGTAAATGTGCTAGTTGCTTTACTTCGCTTAAGTAAACAACCATAGAACCAAACAAAAACAGACCCACATACCGGTAGATACTTTAAAACCGGTGGCAGGGGCAGGGAATTCATTAAAAACATCCCACTCACAAGTTCATTTATAAATGTAAGATCTCAATATTTTGCACCAGTACAGTTCCAGTGACAAAGTGTACTATTTTTAGCCCTGGCACAACTTACTTATTATTGCGTGTGGAGGTCCCCAAACCACCCCTAAATAAATCACAACGTACACAGAATTAAGTTTAATGGTTTTTGGCATGAATTTGGCCACAACTTTATTAAAATCCAAAACAATGTGTGAGTGGTTGCGTAGGCATTGGTTCCCAACTGTCACCTAAGGACAGAACTGATAATAAGATAAACTTGCCTTGTCAACACGGGGAAATCCCCACAGGGAGAGACGGGGACCGGGTGTACAGAACTCTCCCCTCTCCCTTCAGGCTCCCAGAGGCTTCAATATGCCGTCCTGGCCCCTACCTCGGGGTTACGGACACAGCATAGAGCCACTGTATACCTGACCAGGATTTCCCCACCACAATAAGATAAACTTGCCTTGTCAACACGGGGAAATCCCCACAGGGAGAGACGGGGACCGGGTGTACAGAACTCTCCCCTCTCCCTTCAGGCTCCCAGAGGCTTCAATATGCCGTCCTGGCCCCTACCTAGGGGTTACGGACACAGCATAGAGCCACTGTATACCTGACCAGGATTTCCCCACCACTCAGGCATAAACTTGGGGCCAACTAATCTTTAAGACCCTTAATACAAACATCATAACCAATGCCTAACCGCCACCAGAGCCGAAGGCTCGACCGCCAAAACCACTCACAGACCCAACCAAGACTGCAAACAGCCTCTGATTGATTCCAACCATAAAACATTACCCATTGTGGAAAGATGAACCCCATCGAGACGATAAACCTGGGCAGCGTCAAAAGAAATATGGGGATGAGCAATGATCAGCCCTCCCAATTCCCTGATTAAGTTAACTACCGCCCAATCCACCCGTCTCCTAGCCCGTCTGGTGGCAGCGAGGGATCGACTCCCCCGCCACTCTCTTCTCTGGAATAGACGGGACCAAATTAATCGTGTAGCAGGCAGCAGGGTACTCAATTCATGGATGTCATCACAAATTGAAAACCGCAATGTGCGACAGTCCATGGTAGGCAAATCATTTTCACCAAACTGCACCACAATTGCCGAGGGGAGTCCATCAGCGTGCAACTGCTTGTGCATCAATGGGAGAAATTCGCCCCACAACATCCCTTTCCTGGCCAGCCAAGACACATGCATGTGCAACGGGCGTCCGAGACTGGAACCAAGGCCCAACTCCTGAGCTCTGGAAATAAATTACTGGAGGAGCTATGACCCCCCCCACGCAAAGTTCCTGGGCTGTCGTATTCACTTCTTTAGTGGCAGCTGGGCAGCGGGTACCTTGCCGCACATTTGGTCGCCCAAATTAAAATTAAATTTTCTTTATCCCGGGGGCACTGCCAACAGCTCATCCAAGTCCGCTTGCTGCAGGACGCAAACTTACTCCGGGCGAAGACGGCAAAACATTCCCACCCAGAGCATCACTAGCGCTACGGGAGGACCGTTACAGGCCACTCAACCACCCAGCTGCCCATCACCGCTGCAGGAGGACCCTCGCAGGTCACACTCGACTGCACCAAAGGAATGAAATCCTCCTAAAGCATTCCCAATCTGGACATCCAAGATACACTTGCAAAGGCAAGCGGCCGAGACGGCACCCCAGTCCAGACTTGTCAGCAGGCTTGCCAGCCCCAGTGCATGAAGCTGCGGCAGACAATCCAGTTCACAGCGATGGTCCTATGAAAACACAAGGAAAATAACAGACAGGCATTAGCTCAGGCATTACTACGACACTTCCCAACTTAAACCTTTATCCGTGTCACCCTTCCAATGAACCGTATGCACAATCCTGTCCCCTGACAGGTCCCCAGTGCCCAACCTTTGTAGCAGCCCTGCTTGGAAGGAATGAGGCACGTTCAGCGAAGGGCAAGCATAAAGCAGAATAACTGCCACCCTAGGTGAGCAATAATGCCTGGCTAACGGGAAACCTTTTAATCTTCGCACTGGGAGCAGGCCAGTCCCCCCAAGAGGATGAAGAGCGCGATATTTCAGGTATCCCTAACTGGGCAAGGGCCCGCTCCACCTGCGACCAGAAGCCTGATGATGGTACCCCTGCCCGCTAGGTCTGTCTTAGAGCTCCTGACTCTTAACGACAAGCTCCAAGGCTGTGAAGGAAAGTCCTGAAGCAATAAGCCTCCAGACTCTCAACCCCGTGCAGGCTCCGACACACTTACCCCAACCCTTAATGCTCCAAAATGCAATGGCATGAGAAGGAGGGGGGGTCCGCCTAGATACTTAACCCACAGACAATCTTAGCTATAGCTGTGGGATACTATAAAGAGGACAAAATGACTGGCTTCCCATCTGACGTCTAGTGAGGTTGGAACCTATCCCAACCCTCCAAAGCCCTGCGCATGACAAACCATATGCAAGGGTCACTGAATAAAAGCCGCACGATAACAGACATAGCAGGGCTGAATATGGGTAGTCTCCTGATCACCGCCATTCTGCAGCAAGTAAGCCATGACTTGCAGGACCTGCTCAGAAGGAGAGGACAAGTACCTCCGAATGTCCGTGGACTGCCAGCTAAATGCCATAAGAGCAGTTCAGGCCTTCATTAAGACCTTAAGCTGAAGGGAAAATGGAAGCTATACCTTGTAATTAGTAATTATTATCAAAGTGACACAGGTAGGTTGGAAATACAGCAATAACTGAGGGACCTGAGCCCAGGATCCAAGGCGCTTCCTAAGCAGGCTGAAAGGAATACCAGCCATATCATTAGAGGATCCTGGAATAAAGCGAGCAGCAGCACAAGAAGTATATGAAAGGCAGTGATATTCGCTGTAGCGTGAGGGCTGTTAAGCCAAAATGCTCACCACTACCAGGTATCGCACCAAAAGCGGACCGCCAATCACTGGGCTCCCTGGGTCCAAATGTGCACTGCTACTACAATGGGGGGGTTAAGGAAAGTTATGACAAACGATTATGTCACCACCCCAAGGGCGAAGCCATACCTGCATCCCCCCTAAAATAGGACCAAAAGTCAATAACTTAGCATCATAGTGAACCTGAAGCACTGAGCCGGTTCAAGGCATAATGCCATGGTGAACTACCATAGCATTAACATAGGAATTGCAACCTGGGCATGGGTTCCACCTCGACGTTTCCTGTAAAACAGAAGTGGCAACCAGGGGCAACCACACTCATTGCAAGATACAGACCACCCAGCCAGAGCAGATCTGACAAGCATCACTCGCTACAGAGGAAGTATTACAAAATAACTTCCTCCAGGGCAGACAGCTCCTCCAAAGGCAAATGGAATATTCAAGCATTGATGACCCATTGGTTTCCTAATTAAAAGGAAGGTCATCGGGCCCTCTGTCTAACCGCCGCCCACAGAACCCCCGACTCCTCAGTGGGGAAGAAGAGGCGACCAGGGAGGCTGTGCCGATGCAGGTGACACCTGATCTAGCCCAGAAAGCAAACAAACGCTATAATGGGTCACCCCAGTGAACCAGGCCAAACTTGAGAGGCCCTATGAAGGAAAGTCCCAAAAGGACTAGAATACTGCACAAGCGATTGCGCAGCCCATTGGCATCACCTTACAATAGAAAAGCTATGTCCCACTGAGAGTGCCGTGTTGCCTTGAATGTGCTCAACCACCTGATCCAAGGATGTATATTTGAGGACTTCCACTGGAATGGAGTCGGTTGGGGGGGGGGGCTGTGCGATGCAATCAATAATGGATCAGGCAAAAGGCAGAAGGGATATACTAGGTATAATCCCAAAGGGGACAAATAAAATCAAAGATGAATAAAATCAGTGGGGTGCCACGAAGGGCAAGGGATATTAACACATGTTTATCAACCTCGGATCAGCCTGGGGAGGAGGTGATTTGGGTTGCTGCAGGGGGGGGGGACACTCTATCAAAAGCATGGTGGGGGCCCTGCTGATAGGGCAAGCAGTGTATGACTGATACCCAAGGGCACCTCCCACACAGCTGCGTATGTATATATATATATATATATATATATATATATATATATATATATATATATATATACACATATACATATACATATATATATATACACACACACACACAGGGCCATGGCTAACAAGAACCGCTATTGCAGACCCAAATTCTGCTGCTAAACCGGCTTCCAGCACGTCTGCCTCACTCATAATGCTCAGGGGAAGCCATTCAAGAGGTGGAGCCCCATCGGAAGTCCACCCAACCTTGTCCCCAAGACCCCTGCAGGGCGCGTTTTGGGGAAAGTAAGCGTAACCCTGTAATATTTGAAAGCCATTAAGCCAAGACTTTAAAGATTTCCCCACCTGCGATGGGCCTGAAGGGAGGGGATGGCCCCCCCAGACCCCTGTAGAGGTCCAAGGTACCAACTGAATCGCATCATAGCCCATGAGGGATATACATGCCAAGGTAGTGGAATCGCCATCCCCACCCCTCATTATACTCATCTTGGATCACCGACACCGCTGCCGCTTCCTTCCTGAAGATGGCACCCGGTGTACCAGCAAGCATCCTCTTCTGGGATGCAACCTCTGGAGATGTCAGTGGTTTCCACCTGGATACATTCTAGCCGGGACTTGGAGACTGTCAACTGCCAAAGACTCAGATACAGGATCCTGTCTGGAGGTGCCTGGGCAAGAGCATGTTGGTAATTTTAGAAGTCGGCGTAAGAATTGGCTTTGAAGCGACTCTAAAGGTGAGAGATTTGCAAAGGCCGCCCATAAAGGTGCAGCATAGGCCATTGTGGCCAACACTTTGATGCTATACACTTTCAAGGTCGCAGGGATGAATAAGGACTGGGCGAGAGATTGCATTTGCTGCCCGAAAATGTTCTGGCCGGCACTGGCAGAGTGTCTTCCGCCAAAGACCCAGATCCTTGATCCTGTCTCAACATGCCAGGGCAAGATGACACTGATGCCACTTCCCTCCAGAAGATGGTGCCCGGCGGACCAGCAAGTCATCCTCTGCATGAGATGTAACCTCTAGAGACCTGGGAGAGACTGGCACAGACTGACGATGAAGTGGAATCATCGTCCACGCTCCTCTTTGCCTCCTTCTGGATCACTGCCTCCGATGACGCTTCCTTCCTTCCTTTGGGAGAGGCAACCTCTGGAAGCATCTGAAAAGGCCCCGCCATAATCTGCAAAGAACTAAAAACATGTGAGGAACCAGCGACACCAACCCTTCAATGCACCACTAGGAGACGCTACCTTCCTCCCTCAGGGCCTAGCTGGGTTCTGGAAAATTAAAATTAAATTGTGAATCAGAAAAAAGGGGGCCAAAAGGAGGAAAATCCTCTCCCTCTTTACTAGAGATGGAAGGCCCCTGAGCTTCTAATCCTTGTTGGAAGCCGCCCAAAGTGGCTGGGGAAACCCAACCGGATGGGCGGGATACAAATAAATGATAATAATAATAACCATAACAATTATTATCATTATTATTACCACCACCACTACTACCATTATCATCAGGGCAAAACATACTTTAAGAAAATAAACTGGTTCAGAAATAGCATAGTTAAAGAGCATACACAGAGTGCTCATAGTCATTGAAGGCACAGAGAGTCACTGGCTCCACTCTGTCTGCCACAGATATGCATTAGCAACAACAGCACATTCAGGCAGTTACACACACACACTGAGCCTGCAAGCAAACAGATACATTTTAGAGAGAGCACAGTAGCAGGCTTAGGCTTGAATGATCTGTATGGGCCGTGTAGGCCTCACTGCTTCTGCACTTAAGAATCTTTGTCTCATGACAAGCCTCACACCCAATGGCGATGGCTGCGAAAAGAAGCAGCCCAAAATGGTACTCAAGCCCCAAGGCAAAATTAAAATTCAGCCAACAAATGCTGCACACACCCAAAATAAAGCCAACCTTAGGAATACTATAAACAAAAGAGATTCCAGCCAGGCTTGGAACAGCCCTGACTAGCCTACAATTATAAAACGGGCAAAATGGGGGGGGGGCACCTTTTTGCAAGAAAGCCCCTATCAGGAAAGGCAAGCCAAGGAGGGTAACGCATGGGTAGTGCTCAGAGGTACAGGGAGAATCTTCCCAAAGGCCAGGTAAGAGGCCAAACAGCCTCCTGGGGTGACAAAGACCCCACCAGGGGAGGGGTGGGAAATCAAGCAGAAAAAAGGGGGGGAAGGGGAGTTAAATTAATTAAGGGACTGGAGAGGATTAGAACAAAGGGGAAAATAAAGAAATGTAACCAGACAATGAGAAGATTGCTCCGCTGTCCTCCAGAAGTGCTTCGAGTGAGCAAGAGAAGAGGAACCAAAAGGAATTAAAGCAGAGAGAAATAAAAGGGGAATAAGGGAATCAGAAAGAAGAAGGCAAAATACAACCCGAATATCTCTGGAGCTGAAATGGTCATAGTTGTGATCAGAAACGCAGCCAAAGAGAAGGGTCCAGAAAAAACCAACGTTAAGCTTAAATACACCCCAAGGTTTGATTCACAAAATGATACATACCAATTTGCCCAACAACAGCCCTTAACCAATCAAACGGTGGCCACTCATGCCCCCTCCTTTGCCATAGGCGTGGTTTTCAGCCCCCACCGCAAATCGTGCTCTCTGTAATGGAGAACCCGTCTTATATTTATACCCTGCCTTTCCTCTAAAGATCACAATTTGAAGTACTGTATATTCCCACGTATGGGACCCAGGTGGCGCTGTGGTTAAACCACTGAGCCTAGGGCTTGCTGATCAGATGGTTGGTGGTTCGAATCCCTGTGACGGGGTGAGCTCCCGTTGCTTGGTCCCAGCTCCTGCCAACCTAGCAGTTCGAAAGCACATCAAAATGCAAGTAGATAAATAGGAACCGCTACAGCGGGAAGGTAAACGGCGTTTCCATGTGCTGCTCTGGTTTGCCAGAAGCGGCTTTGTCATGCTGGCCACATGACCTGGAAGCTATACGCCGGCTCCCTCGGCCAATAATGCGAGATGAGCGCGCAACCCCAGAGTCAGTCACGACTGGACCTAATGGTCAGGGGTCCCTTTACCTTTTATATTCCCACGTATAAGACTACTTTTTAACCCAGGAAAATCTTCTCAAAAGTCGGGGGTTGTCTTATACGCCAGGTCGTATTTCTTATATGGCGAGTATATCCCAAACTCTATATTTTAACTGGAAAAGTTGGGGGTCGTCTTATATGCCGGAATATACGGTACATAGTTCTCCCCTCCTCATTTTGTCCTCACAACAACCCTTTGAAGAGACAGTGCTGCCCCAGGTCAGCAAATGAGCTTCCTGGCTGAATGGGCACTTGAAACCTGGGTTCCCAAGTCCTACTCTAACCATTACACCACACTGCCTTTCTATATATAACTAGATACGTGGCAAAGCTTGTGGTTGCCACTCACACCTGCAATTTATGGCCCTTGTCTCTTCATGATCCAAAGTCAAAACAGTTGGCTTCGGTACATAATGGTCGCGGCAATAGAGTTCCCGAAACATTAACTATACTACGGTATCAAGTTTGGGCTTCTTGTTTTTTAACAAACACGAAAATTGCTTAAAAAGGGCAGGCCAGTCTGGATCCTATCCAAGGTAAATTTATTAATCTGAAGAACCAAGTAAATAGTTCTGTGAATCCTGAGGTCTTTCAAATTTTGTTTTTTTCTTCATCTCCAGTTCTTTTCAGTAAACTGCTTTTGAAGTCAAGGAAGATTTCAAAAGAAAAGATATAGTAGCAAATGAGCTAATCAAAGAAAGAAAAAAGTTCTAAACATTCCATTCCCTACATGCTAGCCATTACTAAATCTGGTTGTTACTGTTCTTATGAATATCTGCCTATATTTGTAAAAAAACAAAACAAAAACCCAGCAAGTTAAAACTCTTTCACGCAGAATGGCGGTTGGAACAAAAAGGTCTTACATTGCTCCTGAAACAAACTTGGGGCATTGATAACTTCAAGTGAAGGCTATTAGTAATGAATAGAACAGCCAAAGTGAGTCTCTTAACAGCAGCAATAATAATAAATAATCCAGCCACAGAAGAAGGAAGCCTGACACTTTTAGCCATGTAAGGCATTAAAAAAAAACCCCATCATGGTAAGCAAACTATGCCAAGATAAAATTTACAGCTAGAAGAGATGTGGTCCCATTCTGGTTACTTGGGGATAGTTCAAACGAGGCAGAAATCCAGACCTTCACATAATACCATTGCACATGTGTGTAAAACAGAGCTACTCGGATAGCAATGAAATACACCTGTGTTGGATGATATACATGGAAATTACACAATATGTTCTACTGATATTTGAAACAGTTATCTTTTGTTCTTGTTTAAGTATAAAATGGCTTATTGGAATTGTTTCACACTCTTTTTGCTTTATGAAACATCTAACCTCATACATCTATTTTTAAATTCTGAAGAAAACCTTTGGACTGCATTTTGCATTTTGGGAGGGTTTTTTTAAATGTTCTTTTTTTAAAAAAGTTGTCCTATCTTTTTAGAACTCAGAGAAGACTTGAGCCAAGAACCCTTCGTAAACTGAACCACATATCTCCATTTTTAAAACTTCTTTTTAAATCTGAGAATCCTCAACGTCTCAAGTACTTATTTGCACAGTTGAGTTTTCTGCAGCTATATCTGCTTTGAGATCTTCGGACAAACATGAAAGTCTGTGTGGTTTCTTTATTGCATGCACTGCCCTTTGAAACTGATAAAGTCTTAAAATGGAAGCTTCTTCCTCTGAAGGGGGAGATGGAATTATTATCTGTAAGTTAATGTAGACCTTAAAATAATTTTGGGTGTGCCAGGGTAGATAAGCTGAAAGGTTTAACCTTAGTCTAGAGTCCTTCCTCAGATGACATGAAGTACCTAAACAAGGTAGCAAAAAATGAAAATGATTTTTCGTTGCCTTCCAAGATTACGTATTTCCTCAACTTTTTATTATGAAGTAAAAGCCATGATGAGGAAGAAGTATATCAGTACACAAAAAATTAAGAGCAGAATTGATAAGTAGAACAGAATTGTACACACTGATCAGATATGTATAAACCCTCTGTGCCAGTCATAACCCAAATGGCATTAAGTTTGGTAGGGATGTCTTAGATCATCCACTAAATGCGTAAGTACTATAATTTACAGCTTATATCTTGTTCTTACAGATGAGGTGGTAAAGCTGAGCCTGGGCTGTATCACTTCAAACTCCAGGTCCGGCAAATTACATAACTGAATAGTTCTCCTTACTAAAACGAAACAAAACCCCATGCATTTAGAAAACTGGCTTAGCCTTTTCCCCAACATGCTAGATTTTTATGTGTAAAGATGCTTTTTCATGCAGATTGTTCTGCCATGTCAGCCCCATACTTTCATTTTGCCAGGAAGAAGCCATTATATGTGGCAGCCCCTAAGTTGTGGAATTCCCTCCCCACTATCTAACAGCAGTTAACACACCATGCTTGTGGCTAGTTCCGTAGATTTTATTTCTAAATGGCTTTCATTGACCCTTGAGAAGTTTTCTTTCGTTGTGTGTTTTATTTTCACTGCAAAGCAGTTTACATCAGCGTTTCTCAACCGCTGTTCCGCGGCACACTAGTGTGCCGCGAGACACTGGCTGGTGTGCCGCGACGTGCCGCGACGAGAAGGGTGATTTGCATTGTCACGTGCCTGGCGGCTGCCAATATACAACACTGACCCGCCGGAAAGCAATATTTCTCCTCCTCTTTCCCAAAGCTCAGTGCAAACAAGCCTGGCGGCCGCCAATACACAACACTGGCCCGTCGGAAAGCAATATTTGGCAAGTGTTTCTTACAGTCATAATTATAATATAGGGCGGCACAGAGTAAAATTTTTAAACTTTTTTAATGGTGGTGTGCCTCGTGATTTTTTTCACGGAACAAGTGTGCCGTGGCCCAAAAAAGGTTGAGAAACACTGGTTTACATATCGCTGTAGCTAAGCAGTAGGAATTTTCCTTGGACTGTTTATTGTAAATATATGAGATGATGTCAGCATCTTAAAAAGCTGCAACAAAACACACAGTAGATTTCTTCCATTATGTTGTGGGTAATGTGGAAGAGTACCACTTTGCACCAGGGGCTTGCTTGCATCAAATTTAGTAGTTCATTAATGTTAAGGATAGTTAAAGCATTGTTGTGTCCATTAATGTATTTGACTAATAAAATATTTTTTGTAATTGTAATGATTTCTTCCTTGGCATCACGCTTGTTTGACACCTGGTAGAGGTGTAAAGACTTGGTAAAAAACATTTTGAGGTCCGTCTGGGAAAATGGTAAACATAGGAGAGTTGGATAGCATGGAAGATGTCATATGTAAGAGTTTAACAAACCAGGAAATCTTCTGGTAAGATGAGCATACAAGGGGAGCACGGGTGTGCATGGCTGGTTCCAAGCAAAATATAATTGGGAGGACAGGAAAACACGATACCAGAATGTGGCCACATTCTCATTAGAGAAAACAGTTTGAATATTGTTTTCTGGAGATTAGCCATACATGTGTATTGTGTACCGTATATGCATATCTGCATACTGTATATATTTTTGCTAGGATGGAGTGAGGTATAAACTTTACCAAATGAATAAGGATGAATAATTATGCCTATCTCTTGCTTTGTAGGATAACACCAAATCCTTCCCTCAGCAGAATAGTTGAATATAATTCAGTATCCAGATTTATTGCCGCAACTTAAATTATATAAAATTATGTAGGAGATACAGCTATATACACAATATAATCTAGGCATAATTGCTGGGTATAGCTCACCAACACAGGAAAAACCATCCTGCTATCATATGTGGTGACTTCGAAAAACAATTAGTTCCTCAACCCTTGATGGGGCAATTTTTCAGGAAGCGTGTGGAGTGAGGGGGCAGGTGAAGATAGTCCCTCTGTCCTCGTCCTCCATCTTGAGCAGTATGCCTCCGAGCACAACTGTGGAACCAGCTCATTTTAAGCAGAGCTTAATGTAAGCACATCTTTAAGTAGAGCTTCAAGTGATTGTTAATGGGGAAAACTGAGTTTTGCATTGAAGTTACTAAAAAAATCTCTTGCAGTGAAATAAGTGTAAACTACACAAAGGAAGCCATGTCTCTAGCTCTATGCTTATGTTCATTTAACAGGGCAAATGAGATTGCAGTAAACTAAATTACTTTAAGGAGATTTACCTTAACCTGAACAAGAAAAGTGACTATTGGAATAAGGGCTCCTTTACACAGGAATCCCTGCTGTTCCACAAGAGATCTGTTTGCAAACTCATCACAACAACCCACAAAGGAGTTTAAAACTTTTTTTTAACCACAAGCATTACAGTAGACCTGCATGACAACATTTGTGTGGTAAACAATCATTATTCTACACTGTATTAAGTATAGCAACATATTATTTGATGTACTGGTCTTGAATTATTTGGAACTATATTAAAGCCACAAATTAAATAATGCATTATTTAAAAGGTAATTTTAGCTTCTCCACACCCTTCCCACCCTGCCCTACACTTTGGACAGGTTGCAGTAATAGAATTAAGCATTGCATAAATATTTATTAGTGGAGATGGCGGACAATGAGCGATCAGCCAGCACACTTCCACACTAGCTGTTAATAATGTGGAAAAGTTACATGACAGAAAATTGGGGGCCCATATAAGCTTCATTCATGTGGTCTGTGGAATCGTCGTTGAAGATGGGAAACTGCTCACCCATTGCATTAAATATTCCTATTTGTTTTTAATTGTGTTTTTAATACTTCTTTCCCACCCCTCTCTTAGATATTGTATTTTATTGTATTACAGTTTGAATTCTATGGAAGCTCAAATTGTAGCATACTAAAAACACAATACAAATGAAATAAAAGAAGCAATAAAAGATTCAGTTGAGAATTGTACACTGTCTAGCAGTGCATTTAACTCAGCAGGTGTAGCTCAGTCAGTAAAGCATGAGACTCTTAATCTCAGGGTCGTGGTTCAAACCCCCCATGTTTGGCAAAAGACTCCTGCATTGCAGGGGGTGGGACTAGATGACCCCTTGGTGTACCTTCCAACTCTACAGTTCTATGGTTTTAGTTGCTAAAACAGGCAGGGGGGAAATGGTGAAGTAGTACACCAAGATAACCAAGCAATGGTCAAGAAGTTTGGGAATCACTGTAACATGTTTTTTAAAATACAGTACTGTATGTTCTGATATCTTTGGAACTGCAGTTGTGAAGATATATGTAAAAGGGAAATGTTTTAAATTAGCGTCCATAGCAATAATGCATGTCGGTTCTTCATTGATTATCCAGTAGAACTAACTACTGTACTCAATATATGTAAGGGAAGAATTTAGCAAGAAACCAAGTTCTGAGGCTCAAGGGTGGTTTTTCACGGGGAAGAAAAAATAATTTTCACAAACTGCCTTTTCCACCTTCGGCTTCTAAAATCTGTTTGCATTCTTTAGATATTTGGGGTTGTGTTTGAAGACTGACCTGTACTGGCAATGATGCGCATATATATATATTCCTGATCACCTTCATAATGGACAGATACTATAAAAAGAACATTTTCTGTGAATTTGAATTACTAATGCTCTGAGAGCACGGAAGAGGAATGCAAACTGGCCCTGTTGCCATGGTGGTGTTACGGGGGAAGAGTTTGTCTTTTCTCCTGGCTATTCTGTGGCACGTGTGCTGTTTTTAATACTGCAGCGCTCTGCTGTGATTGGACAGTATCCTTTCCACCCCGACCCCCATTCATGCACCAGAGTAGCAGAAGGTCAAGAATCCGGTTGTTAAAGGAAACTGTTTTGTTTTGCAGGACTGCATTAAGATTAATGGAGCTTAAGGTAACCGGGGTAATGTTGCTGAGGTTGTTAAATGTGTGTGTGTGTGTGTGTGTGTGTGTGTGCGCACACACACACACCCCTTACAGCAAATGAACTCTTGTTTTTAGGCACAGAAATCCATCGTTGGTGCATCTATACACACACACACACACACACACACACACACACACACACACACACCAAACACCAAACGATGGTTACAAAAGATGCCAGTCCCCTTTCAAATCCTATACTCGTACAGCTCAAAATGAGAACCTAAATAAAGTTTAGAATCGTACCTTGTAAAACATTTAAACACTCAATTATGATTGTCGTTTGCTCTTATGATTGAGAGCTCCCTTTTTTGGTGTGGTGGGGAGTTTGTATGAAAGCACAGAAGCTGGCAACTAACATGATGTAATTGAAAGCACTGGGCTTAATGCTAGACAGTTCAGAATGTGATGGGGAGAAATGTTCTCGGCTTGGACAGAGAAAAGAAGACAATATCTAAAGCCAAAACATTTTCTTACTGCCCAGACAATGACTCCCCAGATGATTCTGCCTTTGATATGTGAGTTACATGTTTTAGAAACTCAGTAAATCTGGTTGGTATATAAATGTTGCTCCCTGCACTGAGATGCATGATAGATGGGCTGCTGCTGCATTATTTCTCAAATGGCTCTAGCTCCACCAAGCCATGGAACACTTTGGCCCATGCTCAACCATGTTGAACAATGGATTTTATGTCAAGCTGTATTCTGAGAACTGAGTATAGTTCCATGTTTCACACTTTAGTGTCCTGCTGACAGTTCTGCCTGTATTTTAGCGTGACACAATTTTGTTGCAGGTTGTAGATAGGGCTAACAGGCTATGATCTGGTTGGCTTCAATTTTCCTAACTCACCCCCAGAGCTCAAGTGTTTTTGAGGGCAGGGGTGGAAAGGTGGCTCAGCTTGTTCCACCTGTGTGCCTCCCACATATATACCACAACCCCATGCCATACAGTCTCATGAGTTTCCATTTTTAATTCTGGAATTTTCTGCTGTGGCCTACCCCAGCCCTCTTCCCTATTATTTTTAATATGAACCAGCCCGAAAAAGGTCCTACAAAGGCTGCTGGCTGCTTTGTAGCTTCTTGAATTGTCCTAATAAATATATTGTGTCCCATCAATGTGTTGATTTTTAAAAATTATTCTACAGACCAATGTGGCTGGAAATATCTCATAAATGGATAAATTCACTTTAAAAGTTTATTATTCTGGTTTATTTAATTTGCAAAATAATGTGTTTTTTTTCTTCCCTGAATCAATTTCTTATAAAAGTTCATCTTTGATAGGCAAAATAGGTAGTTGATTTAACTGTTCTTGGTGTGTGTGTGTGTGTGCGCGCGCTTGTGTAAGAGAGAGAGAAGTAGCACTTAATCACATAGGCTTTTAAATAGGCATTGTTCTGTTCACCTTTTTTGGAAGATGCTGTTGCAAGAAACAAATATTTTCTTCTTGTTTTCAAGCCTTTTTCTCTTTACTCGACGTGTTTGGACAAACTTGAACAGTGAGCGACAGAAGTCGATCATGGAGATCACATTTGCACAGAGTCTACGTGTGGCAAAAATGTAACATTTAAGCAGAAACCACATGGCTTCTAAGCCTAAATTTCATTTTTTAAAACATGTTTCAAGCTTTCACCTTTCTCACATAGGTGTGGAAAGCATGGAGACAGAACAGCCTTGTCTGCAAATATGGTCACTCGCAACACTGAGCCCTATGCGTTTTTCCAAACCAGCCAACTGTCCATTGGTATTTGTTTTCAAAACCATAGAGCCTCTGTTCTTTAGAAAATCACGTTGTTTAGGCTTTTAAAAGCTGGACAGAAGCCACTCCTGGCAATGATG
Organism: Zootoca vivipara; assembly: GCF_963506605.1. Classification (NCBI taxonomy): domain Eukaryota; kingdom Metazoa; phylum Chordata; class Lepidosauria; order Squamata; family Lacertidae; genus Zootoca; species Zootoca vivipara. The sequence goes on from NC_083279.1 coordinate 35,314,699, forward strand.
CTGAGATAATTTAACAAACTGTAAATAAATTACTCTTGTTTGTTTAGAAAGATTCCAGAGTAAAAAAAGAAATAAAAAAATTCCTTCAGTAGCACCTTAAAGACCAACTAAGTTTTTATTTTGGTATGAGCTTTCGTGTGCATCTGATGAAGTGTGCATGCACACGAAAGCTCATACCAAAATAAAAACTTAGTTGGTCTTTAAGATGCTACTGAAGGATTTTTTTAATTTTGTTTCGACTCAGACCAACACGGCTACCTACCTGTAACTAAAAAAAGAAAGAAAGAGAAAAATGGACTCTCCTCAAACAAGGTATATTTTCAGCATTTTGTTTCTTCTCCCACAATGCGGGATGAATTCTGTCTTAAGGAAGCTGCTATTTCCCCCTCTACAAAAGACAATGATAGACAATGTGGTGGTGTTGGGAGCAAGGGAGTTTGGAGGCAAAGACCAACATTCAAGGTCTCCATTTCCCCCCTCCCCTGAAGCTATGGCTACTGCTCCAAAGTTAAATCAGACCTTTGAGTTCATACAGGAATGTTCGCCTTGCATTCCACACGCTGAGCCATTTTTATCGTGGGGGCTCAGGAATGTGTTTCCTTTGACTTTTTTAGTGTCTTGGTGGTGGGAAAAGGGGTATAATTCTGGGATTTTTATAAGCAACAGTGCCAGGAATTGTTGCATGATCTTGAAACAGAACATCTTGTGACACAGTTCAGTCTGTCAGGCAAGCATCCTCTGCCATATGGCTTTGTTTAATTAAAATGTACATAGCTGTTGTTGTTTCTGTTTGTTTTAGTCATCTAGTTTGAAGTTTCATTGTCTTGTCAAAAAGTAGACTTCCATTATTGGCTTCCTCAATTTTTTGTGACCTATTAATTCAAGAAGTAGTTACCTAACAAGCATTTTGTGGAAACAAATGTTGAAGTCAAGCTTATCTGAAAGAATGACAAGGAATGCTTTTTTGTTGTGTTGTACAATTATCTCCAGCTATCCTGGGGGGATTTATGTTCAGGATGACTCGTGTTATGTATCTCTTTGTAACAAGAATGTTTCTCAAACTTTTCAAATGTGGCGATAGTGAGGAGGCTTAAATTTACAGTGGTACTTCGGGTTACGTGTTTTCAGGTTGCGGACCGCGGGAAACACGGAAGTACCGGAAAGGGTTAATTCTGGATTTCGCCACATGTGCAGAAGCGCAAAATCACGCTTTGTGCATGCGCAGAAGCGCAAAATCGGGTCACGCATGCAGGTTATGAACGCTGCGGGTTGTGGACGTGCCTCCGTCATGGATAACGTCTGCAACCCGAGGTTCCACTGTAGTCTTATTTTAAAATCCTGCCCCTCAAACCAGCAGGTAAATTTGTGGAGATTCTTGTGTGCAGTGACATGCATCTTGCCAGAGAGACATTAAAGATTTATTTTATGAGACATGTTATACCCTTCCACTTTCCTACCTGGTAACAGGATCCACCTGGCTGAAATACATGGAAGAATATAGCTCAGTAGTAACAGAGCATTTCTTAAGCACAATCATCAATATGCCCAGTTAAAACAGGCCTTGGAACCTCTCTCTGCTGCAAATCAGAGCTGGCTCCATTGAAGCAGTGGGTGTCTGCACTGACTGAATTAAGGTAGCTCCATATATTCATATAAAACTTACTTACCAGCATGTTATGGGATTTTGCGACATTACTCTCTAGCTATAAAAGTTACATTGTTTATGCAATGCTTGTGTTGGTAAATTTGGAAATAAATAAATAAATGTTAGTTTAATTTAACACTTTGATATTGTTACTGTCCGTTTGCTTGTGGGCCAACAAGAAGCTGTGTGAACTGATAAGGGCCTGATGCTATTTGCTCAACAAATCAAGTCATTTCTATCCTGCTTCTCTTTCACACATTATATACACCAGGAGATTCAGCTTTGTCACATTGAAGATTGTGGCCAGTTCCAACTCTCCAAAAACATGTGTATCATATAGGTGCACTCATAAAAGGCCTGTTTGTTGTATTTACACTTTTAGACTGTGTTCAGCCAATCAGTATTGTGGTAGGAAGAATTACTTCTGTCCAGCTAGATGATGTAATCGGGAAGGGACGGCTTTGTGTTTTGTTAGTTGTACTAAGGCATGAGAACAAGTTAGACCTGTTTCAGCTTTCTTAGTGCTACTAATATAATGTGGGAAGAGGTCCTTAGGATAGTAGGTAAATAAATACTTCTAGAAATAAATAAATTTATAGGTCATACTAAGTTCCCTATGATTTTCTAGCCAGGCTTTTGGTGCCACTAAGTCTACTTCAGAAAGTATGTACAGACACATTACCATACCTTCTGTTGTGCATAAAATTTTGGTTTAAATATAGCTATCCCTTAAATATAAAAGGATAGACATTCTCATTTGGGAGAAGCTCATGGCCAGGAGGAATATGAACATTGGTTGCACATCGAACAATAATTTGCCTTCCTACCACATACACGTAGGACACGAGTGACGCTGTGGTCTAAAGTTAACCACAGAGCCGAGGGCTTGCCAATCAGAAGGTCGGCGGTTCAAATCCCCACAACGGGGTGAGCTCCCGTTCCTCGATCCAAACTGCCCACCTAGCAGTTCAAAACCTCGTCAAAGTGCAAGTACAGTGGAACCTCGGTTTATGAACATCTCGGTTTACGAATTTTCGGTTTACGAACGCCGCGGACCCATATGGCATGGATTAATTCACTTTCCATTACTTTCAATGGGAAAGTTCGCTTCAGTTTATAAACGGTTCAGTTTATGAACAGACTTCCGGAACCAATTACACCCATGTTCGGGTTAAGTACGCTTCAGGTTGAGTACTCCGCGGACCCATTTGGAATGGATTAATCCACTTTCCATTACTTTCAATGGGAAAGTTCGCTTCAGTTTATGAACGCTTCAGTTTATGAACAGACTTCTGGAACCAATTGTGTTCATAAACGGAGGTACCACTGTAGATAAATAGGTACCATTCTGGCGGGAAGGTAAACAGCGTTTCCGTGCGGTGCTCTGGTTCGCCAAAAGCGGCTTAGTCATGCTGGCCACATGACCTGGAAGCTGTCTGCGGACAAACGCCGGCTCCCTTGGCCTATAGAGTGAGATGAGTGTGCAACCGCAGAGTCGTCTGCGACTGGACCTAATGGTCAGGGGTACCTTTACCTTTACCTTTTACCTCATACACACCTAATGCATAAACCACCAGCAACTTGAAAATTCATCTGCAGGACCCACTAGGTTATAATTTACTACTTAAGAATCCCTAGTGTCTCAGGACAGAGTATGAGACACAGGACTGAAAAGAGGGATTTCATGGGAAATCCATTTCAAAAATCACAAATGCCCTTTTTCTCAATGGTATTGAAGCACTACAGATCCTTCAATGGGGGTTGCGTGTTGACCGACTTACATTTTTATGTACATTGGAAGAAAAGTTTCCTAGGTGGAGCGGAAGTGGTGTGATGATTAGAATGGGCAGTGTTTGCTTTGTTGTGATTGATAGCTCAATACTATCTGCTGCTATACTTTAGAAGTTACTAAAAATGTTGGGGGGCCTTTTTGGTTTAAAGGAGAATTCCCACTTATGCTGAGGTTCCATCCTGGCCGCTGTGCTTGTTAGCAGGATGCATGGAAGTCCATTCTTACTTGTTCTGCCTCGCCCCATTCCGCCCCCTTTCAGAGCTGAAAATGGTGCGCCTATCAACAGTCGCACACATGCTTTGCTTACAAAGGCACGGTTACCTATTATTATTTATTTGCAGTACAGGAGATATTCACCGAATTCTAGTGCTGTTATTTATTTGGATAGTTGTGAGGGATGATACGCTCTTGGTTTTCACAGAACTGCTTTCAAAGTTAGGAAAAGAGGCTCACTTTGCTAATTTATTCACATAAGTGGCTGATTCCTTGAAATGAACAATGGTGCTAAGCAAATAAATTTACTACTTAGAATTTAGTTTGAACATTGGCTCAGACATGCATTTCTGATAAATGATTCTGTCCAGGAGAGAAATCTGAGAATATTGGCAACACTGCATGTTTTTCTAAGTGGGAAGGACATCCCTAAGGTACAGATGCAGCTGGCTTGAGAAAAAAGGAAAAGAACCAGAGGAAGTTGGTTGTGCCTTTTAAAATGGATATTGATGTTTCAGCAAATACATTCCTGTTTCATGCAGTACTTTGGGTACTGCATGGTTTTGAGTGGGAAGAAGCATAATTCTAAAAGAGAGAGAGAGAGAGGGGGGGGGGAGAAGGAGGTTATTTAGTATCTACTCAGAGTAAATAAGAGTCCTAGTAAATGACTGTCTAATCCAGCACCCTGTATCAATCACATGACAAGTGCAGAAATGTAAAGATAATAGCCCTTGCCCACTGTTGTTTCCCAGTGACTAGTATTTAGGGGCATACTTGTTAGTAGCATATCATTTGTGAATTTGACTGATTTCCTTTTAAAGCCCTCTGGGTTGGTATTGTCGCCTCCTCTTGTTGCAGTGAGTTCCATAGTTGAAGCATGAGCTTCCTTTTGTCTGTCTTGCCTCTCACACAATTAAGCAACATTGGATGACCCTGGGTTCTTCGGTTATGAGAGAAGGAGAAACACTGCCCACACCATGTAGAAACCTTTGTCCTGTCCCGTCTTGCCATTTTTGGGTAAGCTAAAAAGCAAACCTTCCCTCATAGAGAAATTGCACCCTCATCTTTTTGATTGCACTTTCCTGAGCATTTTCCAGCTCTGTGGCATTCTTCTTCTTCTTCTTCTTCTTCTTCTTCTTCTTCTTCTTCTTCTTCTTCTTCTTCTTCTTCTTCTTCTTCTTCTGTAAATGTCTTTCACCTTAATCCATCTGTTGTTTCATTATACAAAATGGGCAACAGCAGAAAACATTAAATTGGGACCGACGAGGGACTCAAGACTCCACTGGAGTTAATTGTTAAAATGCAAAGTTTAACTTTACTGCTTTGTGTTTGTGTGCATACACACATATACACATGGAGGAATGTATTCTGAAGGTAGGTGACTGTGACTTTGCCTTCCCTAACTCCTTTAGTCAGTCTGTAATATCTGTAATCTAATTCTCTGCACTCCTTTGGTGCTTTTGATCTGAAACGAAGGCCATGAATTATGTTTAAAATACCCCTCATGGAGCATGAAATCCAGTAACTTATTGCTCAGGGTTGGCATGTTTTCAAATAACTCTGCTTGGGGCCAGTAATACACAATAACCTTGAGTTTAAGGTGAACTCCTAAATAAATTACAGCATAGCCAGTCAAGGAAATAAAAAACAGTCCCCATTTCTCCACAACCTAGCATATTTTGTAACTATTAACACCTGTAAATGCTTATGTATTTTTCAGAGATCTGTAAAATACCCCCATTTTGTGACCTGTGTGTGTGCGTGTTTAAAGCATAGCTTGAAAATAGTAGGTTTTGTTGTTTTCTTTAAATAGTCTCCCTGGTTTGTGTTTGGCACTGAAGACTGTGGGAGGCAAGACTCATGACAGTTCAAGCAGATTTCATCCAGGCTGTTTCTTGCATTCTGCATGTTTATCATGGTAGGTTCATTTTTAGATGAGTTTTAATAATGCACCTTTCATGTGCCTCTGTGAGAAGTTGATCTTTTAGTGCGGCAGCGCCTATGCTTTGAAAGGCCTCGCCTAACAGCATCAGGCAGGAACCCTCTGTGTTTAAATGCCTGTAACCTTGCTTACAGGGTTGTTGTGAAGCTAAAAATCTCTGTTAGCTCCTTAGAGCAGAGCTTTCCATACTGTGTGTCGCGACACGTTATTGTATCAGCTGCAATGTGTAGGTATGTTTCGTGAACCCTCCCCACACTCCTCCCGGAGCTGGAAAGGTATTAGTGTAACCTCCAGTTTGCTAGTAAAACTGAATTGCTGTGTCGCGAAATGATGCATGTCTAAAAAGTGTGTTACGAACATGAAAAGTTTGGAAAGCTCTGCCTCAGAGGAATGGTGGGTTTAAAATAATGTGTGGAGGATAGGTCTTTATCTTCTTTTTAAGGCATGATAGAAATGCAGTCATATTCTTTAGTCATATTCTGAGCCAGCGACTTAGTTGGGTGCCATTCTACGATTTATTTGCATCTTTTGATTAGAAGACTTTTAGAAAGCACTTAAGTGCATTCTGTATGGTGCCTTGGCCTGGTTTGCACAACACAGTAAGCCGAACAATGGCTTATCAGGACCATGCAAATGTTGTGGGCTCACAGAGAAGCGCTTGCAGCCACTTTGGGCGTCTCTGGTGAGCTAAGTCAGGGTTTGGCTTAACATGTAACCCAAGCTCAGGACTCAAGGTCAAGCTTAGTCCTCACTAACCACAAGCTGTAGCCCAAAACAAGCCTTGAGTCCTGCTTTGAATAACACACTAAGCCAAACTTTGGTTTAGCCCAGTGTGAAGCTAGGACAAAAAGAACCACAAAATCCTGTCCAGGACCCTGCATGTTTATGTGGCCACAGTAGGCCATAGTTTGCAGCAGGCCAACTTTTGGAAACTTGAGTTCAGCCATTTGTTAACCAGCGTTGTTAAACATAACAAGAAAACTTCATGGGACTGACAGTCCGCATCACAGTTTGAGATCCCACCAATGTAATAATAATAATAATTGTTAGGGACTTTCCCAGTTGTACTCCTCAGTCTTGCTAGTCCAGACTTTACTCAGCCACCTTCAATTGAGCTGTTGTTCTATGTGAAAGGTCATTTCTGTCAAGTGAGCTAGTTTAATGTGGCCACTCCTAGATTCTGACAAGTTGTTTTTATAAGGAGATGCCTTAAATGTAATTAACATTCAGCTGTTCTTAATGAAAAAAAATCTACTCTTGTTTTTACTTTTTGAGAAAATTGCTTGTTTTCAAGCCAATGCAGAAGAATGACTGCTTTAGGCATATATATATTTAGAGAGAGAGAGAGAGAGAGAGAGGGAGAGAGAGAGAGAGAGAGAGAGGATTTTTATATTTATTCCTGGTGGTATACCCCATTGAAGCAAATGGGGCTTACTTCTGAGTAGTCCACATAAGACTGCACTGTTTGTGCATTTAACACTGTGTTTTTTAAAGTGGCCTGTGCCAAACCAAATATTTGCATTACATTAGCCTTTAGGATAAAATCCTCTACTGTAGCACTTTTGTGTTAGCTTGTTAGTCCCTTTTCTTTTGTAGAAATCTGAGTAATAATATTTTCCTGCTCCAAGCACGTCTTTAGATTAATGCGATGCATATTTCCCTTCCATGTTTAGACTACTACAGGAATAATGTTCTAAAGTATCACCAAACAGACAAGGTTCGTATTTGTAAAGCACGTAAACTGTTTATGTGTTGGCTGCTAGGGCTTTTCCTACGAGCATTGCTAGTTGTACTGCATTTGGTGAGAAAAAAAATCCTTTTAAACTCAATGTTTCATCTGCCATATAGATAGAAAAAAGATCCATGTATATGTGCAGAGCTCTGTGCCAGTGGATGCTGTGGGAAAAACAGCCTTCATAACATAAGGCTTACAGAAACAGAAGGCTCGTCTTTAACATATGAACATCCAGTTTAAACAAAACCGCAAACCATGGTTTGCTATTAAAGGTACTGTATAAGCCTATGCAGACCTTGGGCTTGTATGTTCCCTCTAACCCAGGCATCCCCAAACTTCGGCCCTCCAGATGTTTTGGACTACAATTCCCATCATCCATGACCACTGGTCCTCTTAGTAGGGATCATGGGAGTTGTAGGCCAAAACATCTGGAGGGCCGCAGTTTGGGGATGCCTGCTCTAACCCATCTCCTGTTCATGGACACCAAAAGCTTCCTATTTTGCTTTTGAACTAACCGCAGTTTCCCTTTGTTCACGGTACTGTGGCTTGCTTTAAACATGCATATTTAATAAATTTGTATATCAGGTTGTGGATGAGAGGTCCGGAAGGTGGCAGCACAAGAACAGGCCTTTTCTGCAGTGGCTCCCTGCCCCCCCCCCAGGACGTTCTGCTGGCGCCTTCATTATACACCTTTGGGGACCAGGCAACACCACTCCTCTTCAACCAGGCCTTTGGCTGATTGACAGCCAATGCCCTTTAAAAATGTGTTGTGGAAGTGGGGATTATTGGGTTCTCTTTGCTTTTGTTTTTATTATGTATTCTATGTTTTTTCTGTTATGATTTTATGTTGTGAACTACCCTGAGATCTACAGATATAGGGCGGTATACAAATTTAATAAGTGAACAAACAAACAAATAAAAATGCTCCTATTACAAAAGGAAGCTTTTTCTGGTGTCAGTAACAAGCGTTTAACAGGTACACCCGGGGAGTTCCATCCACAGCATGTTAAATGCTAGTCCAGTGTTCATCCACATCAACTTTCTGAATATAATATAGTGTAAGATATGAAAAGTTACTTTGTCAATGAAATATGTTGCATAGCCAGAACTGGAGAGCCAAGGGCCCATCCATATCTCAAATATGTACTAGCAGGAGCACATTGATGAAATGTTAGTTTTTTCAGCAAACATGGTGGAGTGGTTGTCTTCTGTTCTTCCAAGTGAAGATGCCTTGGGTTGGTTAGATCACCCAGTGCCTTATAAATTCGCAAGGAAACCAAATTAATGTGCTCTTAACCTTGTATATAATTGAGGAGTTTCATCCATTAGTTTCTAATCTAGTTAATTGTCATGAAGAAGAAAAAGAAAGTGTCCTGTTTCTGGATGGAGTAGAATAAAGGGCTTCAGTGTAACACTACACCACTATAGAGGATTCATGTTACCAATTAATAACTCAGCAATAGAAAGAAGCTTTGGCTTCTTTCATAGAAACGGGTGCAACTGAATGTCTGGGTCATATGTTTCTGAGAAATTTTGGGGAAAAAATTGCTCTCTAATGCCTGTTCCCCCAGAGGAGTTTTTAATCTGAACTTTTGTTTACAACCATGTTTATATTTAAAGGTACCTTTCTTCCCCCATGGCTATTCAGCATCCTTTCCTCCTGAAATAATTTATTATACCTTTAGTTCATGCTTTGCATGATATCAGAAGGGCTGTGCATGAAGAACTCCTGATCACCCTTTCAAAATCAGTCCTCTGCATTGCCAAGAAACAAACTTAAGAGAATGGTTGCCCATTCTTGAAAGAAAACATCAGCAGCACTGTATATGTTCAGTTGGCCAATATCTATGTAAATTCTAAGAGTGTTTAGTTAGTTCTACTGCATTGCTGTAACAACTATAACAATAAATGGAGCCGCTACATATAAAATTCTGCAACCTTTTTCTTTGGGTAGAGATCAAGTGTTGGGCAGCCACTGTTAGCTTGTGGTTGCACGTACACACATACAACAAACGAGTAGGGATGAAATGGTTTCTCCCTTTGGAAATAAATAAATAATGTTGGAAGGACCCTGAGGCAATGCAGGAATATGCTGCTGTCCCTTACAGGGCTCGAACCTGCAACCTTGGCATTACCAACACCATGCTCTTACTGTTAAAGTCTAGCCAGCTGAGCTATACCTATCTCTGGCTTTTCATACTGCTTTAAAACTTGTTTTAGCTGCTTTTATGGCATGTGCTTTTATGGCTTTTTATGACGCGGGTGGTGCTGTGGGTTAAACCACAGGGCCTAGGGCTTGCCGATCAGAAGGTCAGTGGTTCGAATCCCCACAACGGGGTGAGCTCCCGTTGCTCGGTCCCAGCTCCTGCCAACCTTGCAGTTCGAAAGCATGTCAAAGTGCAAGTAGAAAAATAGGTACCGCTACTCTGGTTAGCTAGAAGTGGCTTAGTCATGCTGGCCACATGACCCAGAAGCTGTACACTGGCTCCCTCGGCCAATAAAGCGAGATGAGCACCGCAACCCCAGAGTTGTCTGCAACTGGACCTAATGGTCAGGGGGCCCTTTACCTTTATGCCATGTGCATCATTTTTGAGATGAATGTAAAAAGTTATTCATAAATTATAGTAATGTAATGTAAAAAGTTATTCTTAAATTATAGTAATCTGAAATGTCCAAAAGTCAGTGTCGGGAGGCATGGTAGAGTCTCTAGAATGTTTTCATACTACGAACAACATATTATAACTTAGGGCGTGAATTGCAAACAGCTGCTTCTGTCTGCCAGACAAGCTCCAGCAAGCCCCGAGCACTGTGAAACACCATGTAGTGCAAAGAGCTGTCTCCCCTCACTCCCGGACTGGAACAGAAGCGGAGAGCTACAGCTCTTAAGATGTGAGGAATTGTGGTTTCCCCCATCAGTTAAGGATCGTTGCTTGACTGGGGCCTCTACAGGCAGTGTGGAACTGGGCAGAGAAATTTTGGATTGTGGCCCTGGCTTCTCATTAAAAAAAATGAATGGGACACAACTGAGGTGGGGGTTTATTGGGGGGGGTAGATTTATACACACACCCCATTTAATTCCAGCACTTTTTCAAAATGGTCAGCTGAACAAAATCTTTCTCAGTTGTCAAAAATTACCACCATGGTAGAATCCAAATGTTTTCCTTTTTCTGACAAAAGGCCAGGCACCTTTTTGAATCCAGAGTCTGAAGTCTTATAACATGTGAAAAATTCAGAAGCAAACTTACTAATATAAGCTTTTCGATTCAGCATTTGAATCTTTGGTGGGAAGGGGGCAAATATTTGATCAAGCATGCTTTCCACGTTCCTTTATATGAAAAGTTATAATCGTTTTCACAGTGTCAGTTGCAGTGTCTAAAACGTAGTGACTAGCTTAAAACAAAACAAAACAAAAAAGATAGTTAGCCATCATATATTTCTTGTTTCATATCTGAACTTCAGGAATAAATGACTAAGCATTGCATAGTCCTGAAATCTTGATGCCTGTGAGGTCTGTGTAGTTTCATATAGCCTCCGGTACGAATTCGTACTCTGCCGCTAATTAAAACTGCATTATTTCCCTAACGTTTGATCCCTGAAGCGCATGCCATTCTTACACTTAACCTTTTATTTGAGAATGTGAAAAAGGAAAAACATCTTTCCTCTCCGAAAAAGCCCTTATCCTTCTTGGTAGTGGCGCCCGCCCTGTGTAACGCCCTCCCAACCGATGTCAAGGAAATAATCTGACTTTTAGAAGACATCTGAAGGCAGCCCTGTTTAGGGAAGTTTTTAATGTTTGGTGTTTTATTGTGTTTTTAATATTTTTGTTGGAAGGCGCCCAGAGTGACTGGGGAAACCCAGCCAGATGGGCGGAATATAAACAATAAATTATTATTATTATTATTTATTTATTTCTGCTTTTCTCTGTTTTGAGTCTGCCTCCCGGTAGCACGGGGTAGTTGCGTTCTTGATTCATGCAAAGATGCAACAGGCAGCCTTCTCTTATGGTTTGACGCTTTGGTCTCTCAGAACCCAATTAATTATTTAACTTTAATTTTATTTCTCATTACACATAGTGTGGGAATACAGAACCGAAGGATTAATATTTGATCATAGCTTGATAATGTAGTGAAAGCATTCTGTCTTCCTGGGTAAGCCTAGATTACAGAGGCAACAGGTTTTATCTACCTTTAAAACCTTGCCTTGAATTATTCACACTGTTCACTCTTTGTTAGAGGTGTTCCTGTAACAAATCTTACAGGCGGGCTGCTCCAAGTGATCCTAAGCAGATTATGTAAAAAAAATTAAAAATTTTTTTAAAAGATTATTCTTGAAGGACCTCCCCCCAGTTTTATCTACTGCTGCATTTATTTCTTTTAAAAACTTGTCTGCTTTTCATCCAAAGAAGGCTGCTCCTGGCAAAGCAGCAAAAATAAAAATAGATGCAGTTGTGTCTATCAGATGTGAAAAAAGGTAGTGATTTCATGGCAATTATACTTTCCAAGTGTTATAGATGCAGCAGTATGCACTATTTGTGGTGGCTTGATGGGGCAGGGGGGATGAAGTAGGAAGTAGGAACATAGCTCTCCCAAACAGTGTCTAATAAGATAATAGCGTTTAAATCCCGTTAAAAACTGGTCAGGGAATCATTGCAAAATATTAGTACCTCTCTAATCCTTTCAAGTGTAATGATATACTTCCTTCCTTGCCTAATGTACAAAATACTGATCCACTGCCATCTCCTATTCACTGCAATGCAAGAGGCCACCATTCTTTGTCTCACTCTTTTTTAACTTGAATTTTTGTAAACTGCTATGAAATCATTTGAGAAAAACTCATCATATAAAGGTTCCAAGTAAATACATGAAGTTTGTCAGTAGTGGTTCCATATATCATGGCCCCGGACTACGATCCCTCTTGCCCTTTGACGGAAAGCCCTGACTACTCCTAGGATGAAGAAGGTGGCATTCCTGAATCCCCATCTTAAGGCAGACAGAAAAATGATTGCCCCACTGAAGATTTTCATATAGGAGCCCAAGGCCTCCATCCCCTTCTTGTAAGGAAATAACTCTGCCCTCAACTGAATACTCTTTAAATCCTTTCCAGAACCACCTGCAGCCCAGGAGGACCCTCCAGCATCACACCACATGCAAGGGCTGCAGAAGGCCTCCTATCCCTGCAGAAATTACCACAGACCACATGAGCCAGACTCTACACACACACATCTCCACCTTCAGAGTTTAACACCATTAGTTTACTCCAGACAAATGCTGGAGGAAACTAATTTTCCTGCTTTCAGTGAGTTTGGCCCAGTCTTGAATGCACCCCACATGACCTGTCATTGGTTCTGAACATTTGCTGCCTCACCTGCACGTTGTCACACCTGGCCAAAGCACTCCTGCTGGCTTCAGCTGGGAAGGAAGAGAACGTAAACTTTTGCAATGTTTTTGCTCCATGCTTCCTAAACTTAAGTGACCCTTGACCATGCTTATGTGGCAATCTTCCATCTTTTTTCTTCAGATCTACTTAGGTCCGGCTTCAATGAATAAGTGAGTGCTTCCAGATTTCTTTCTTTCTTTCTTTCTTTCTTTCTTTCTTTCTTTCTTTCTTTCTTTCTTTCTTTCTTTCTTTCTCATATTCCCTCTTACTTCTTTTATTCTCTTTGAATGTTTCAGTACTTCCTATACCACACAGAGCAAGCCTCCAGAGTTTTCGTCTCAGAAATTTCATGACAAACATGAAATGTCAATGACTTGTCCTTGAGCGAGTCCTTGCCAAATTCACTCATCCGTAGTAAATCAGAAGTGTTTGGTTCATTGATTCTTTGGCGGTCACCATTCAAAATGGGATATTTGTTATCCCTACTCTTTTCATTCCCCCCCAAAAAAGTTATACCATACTAATTTCAATAGAACTTAGTTTGAAGAAAGTGAATCAAGGACTTTTGGTACCAACATCTTTTACATTTCTTTTTTTTTTCATTTGTCACATCTTCCCTCAAGATGGTGCTTTAAATGTGAGGAAATCACATTTTCTAAGTACTCACAAAATATTATTTGGACCCATTTCAGTCTGGCTTTTGATTCTATTTCAGTACTGAGAGAGCTCTGGTTAGTGACCTATCTTGAGAGAGGAACAGGAGGCATGTGACGACCCTGTTGATCTCAGTCTTTCAGAGGCTTTGGTACCATCAGCCATGGTAACCACCTGGAGCAGGTTGAGAGTTGCAGACACCATGATGTGGTGTTTTCAGTCAAACCTGCAGGGCTATTAGTAGACAGCAGCATTGGGGGACTCCTCCCTGGTCCCATGAGAGTTGTGCTGTGGATCTATGCAGATTTTATTCTGTGAGCTTAGCATTTATATGAAGCTGTTGTGAGCAGTCATCGGGATTTTGTGCCACCACCATGGAGATGACATTCATCTATACCAGCCTGGAGGTGGTAATGGGGTGGGTCGAGGGATAGTAAAATGATGCTGAATCACAACTAGACAGAGACAGAATCACTCCCCCCCCTTGAAAGACCGGGGGCGGTACTTTGTCTCTTGAGCCCTTGGTGGTGTCAGTTGCAAGGGGTTCCTATTTCCAGGCTGTAGCTGATTGAGAGCGACAGCTGTTCCTGTACTGAGATAGCCTTGCCATTGTACTACATCCTCTAGCAAACTTCACACCTGGATTAGTTCTGGTTACAGGTAGGTAGCCGTGTTTTGGCCTACAACTCCCATGATCCCTAGCTAACAGGACCAGTGGACGGGGAAGATGGGAATTGTAGTCCAAAACATCTGGAGGGCCGAAGTTTGGGGGTGCCTGCTGTAGACCATTTTGTACCATTAAGCTGGCATTAATTTATCCTCCTTAACAGATGGTCACTGTTGATATTTTTCAAAGAGTTGTATTCCGCTTGTCCTAATGCGTCTCAGTAAATCCATGACTGAGCAGGCATGTAACCCTGGGCCCTTCCACACCTAAGAGCAACTTTTTTGTCCCCAGGACTTCTGTTGCCTTTTATCAAACAAAAGAATCTGCTGGGAAGAAACAATAATATATGAACTTCCATTTTGTTCGGCTGCTCTGTGTGTGGTCCACACAGAAGTACTGAGAAAGCATAATTAGCCTGCATATTGGCACTGCTGATCTTGAAATTTAACCCTGTTGTACTTTCAACTGAGCACTGAGGACAACCTATTAAAAGTTAATATTTAGTTCTAATGCAGTTTCTTTCAGAACAAAGATTTGAGGGGGGGGGCTGTAGCATTATAGAAAGTTGCTGATTAAATTTTACTTTAAAGGTTTACTGTTGTATAGATTTTCTTCTTCAGTAGGGATAGACATATGTGTGGAATTTAAAGCCAAAAAAGGGACATTGATAGTTATGTGTGTTGACTGCTTTCTTCCTCCAACATCCTTCCTGAACAGTTCAGTTTGGGACATGATAATTCAACACAGGATGTTGTTGGGAAGGCTTTGGGCAGCAATCCTATGGAGATATACAGAAGGCATTGCATATGCTTAGCTTGTAGAAGACTACAGGAAATAGGTTGACAATTTTTGGTGGAGGAAAAAAAACACACATTTCTTAACCTTTCTATTGTGGACAGGATGATTTATTTATTTATTTTATTTAAATACTGAATGGTTTAAACATTAGCTAGCCAAGCTCAGTTACTAGAGCATGAAACTCTTGATGTGGAGGTCATGGGTTCAAATGAAATGTTCCCTCATTGCAGGGGGTTTGACTAAATGACCCTCATGGCCCCTTCCAACTCCACACAAGTCAAAACAATTATGTAAGGGAGGTGAAAATTCTGAATGTACAGCTAAATCAAAGGAGCAGGAACTGATTTCTGTATGATAGGCTTTTGTCTGACAGAAATGTCATTACAAAGCTTCACGTTTTCAAGCAAACCTGCTGAAACTCCACGTTCTGTTGTAAATCAAAATGGGCTCCAGTTCTTTCTTTCTTGTTTTCCCTCTTTGCCATCACGTGTTCTCTCTGTGTGTATTTGGTAAATATGAAGAAATAGAAAAATATTTTCCCTTTCCTGACACATTTATATCCCCCCCCCCGCAGTTGTGCAATAGTTTTCATGAAGGTGTTTGGCAACAGAAAAATCTTCTCTTTCCTTTTGGGCAAAGTGTACATTATAAACAGTAATCTGATATGGCAAAGGATATTCATGCCTGGAGTAGAAAATAATCAGAAGCAATAGAAAAATGTAATGAGTTAAAACAGGGCAAGAAATAGTAGGTAATGGGTGAATATGTCCATTGCATTCCTCCTTTGCAATGAAGATTCCCTCAGAGATTTGATAACTTAAATGATTTCATTGTTAATTCAAGGAGACTGCATTTCCTCCCACAAAGTATGCTTGCATTTGGACTTTCCAACACCCAGCCTAATCTTTTGTAAATCTTTTAAAATCAACATTTCTTTAAAAGCCACCAGCCTATTTTTATTTAAAATTCATTTTAGCCCTTAAAAAATTGTTGCACCACTTCTCTTTATTTGGTAGCAGAGGGAGGGAATGCTTTTGAGCCCAGGGAATGCTTATTTGTACCCTTGTGTTGTGCTTTGTACTTGAGCAGATGCCTGTAGGGTATGTGATATGTGGAATGTGTTGTGTCCCCACCCCCTGCTGAAAGAAAAATGCTTGGAGGGGGGTAACTGAACCCTCTGCAATCAGTGTGCTGCCAACCTTAAAGGAAAAAAAACAAAACAAATAGCCTCTCCTGGGAAAACAATGGAGATTCTTTGCAGGCCTGATTCTTGTTAGAGAAACTCTTGTCTTAAAGACTGGGAGGTTTGATTCTTGACATAGAGAAATCCTGTCTCTGCTGGTTAATTGTTTTGCCCTCCCAGCTGCGTTTGCGCTTTGCCATGGGGTTTAGGCGAACAACTGATTTGTGTGTTATTTTGTGCGTGTTATGTTTGTGGGTTGAATGCCGAGCTTCTGATCCTCTTTAAGGCTTTGGAAGGACAAAACAATATGAAACTTCTGCTTCTCATTTCCCCCCCCCCCTTTCCACCTCTGGAGGACGTTTGCAGTTCCCATTTCCTCCAGCATTTTTCAGATGTGTTTTTCATTATTTGCATAGTACACCTGGTCACACCCTTGTACTTAAGGAATTCATTATAAAGAAGTAATATAGAACAGAAAATTTCAGTTTTGCAGTTTTGCACAAATTTCATTTGTTCCAAGTGGACTGAATTCCAAGTTCTCCTTTGGCCTTTAAAACCTGAAAAGTTTGTAAGCGAGTTACCTTGAGGACTCCCTTTCTCCCATAAGAGCCTGCCTTGTTGCTGTCCAAGAAGCAGTGCCTGCATGAGAAGAGGGTCTTCACAGTGGTGGCAGTGGAACTGCAAGTCCCTTCCAAAAGAGGCTCGTTTGATTTCCTCATTATTAGAAGTTAGGCAGAAATTCAAAAAGTTGCTGCTTTGAGGTCAAATTGAATTTGTTGTTTCGTTCAATGCTTTGGCTGCCCCTTGTCACTCCTTTGCTTCTATATACAAGTTTTACTGTTTTATTCTGCTTTTAATTTCTTGGTTTGTAATGCTGTTAGCCCTGTTATCAGTCCCTATGTGGTAGAGAGGTGAAATACAAACAATTTTAGAGTAAGCAACTTCTCTCTTTTAACTTCAAACTTATTTTTATTTTTCAGATTGAAGAGGGCAGCAAAGCGGCAGCTGCCGACAAGCTGCTGGCTGGGGATGAAATTGTCAGCATCAATGATGTGGACCTCTCTGGGTTCAGGCAAGAAGCCATCTGCCTGGTGAAAGGTTCGCACAAGTCGCTAAAGCTTGTAGTGAAAAGGTAAGGTTTGTGATTCACAAAGACAGAGACTAAAGTTCGTTCTTGGTAGAGTCAACTTGCTGGCCGAGAACTAGACAAAAGTCTTTCCTTTTCACTTTTCAGAATCTCATCTGAGTTAATTGGGTTTGGTTTTTTTTCAAAAAATAACTTCACATGGTATATTATTGTGTGTTGTTGAATGGTTAATTCCCATTCAGTTTTAACTAGGACCAATGGTCTGGACTGGAGAAACCAAATGTTTTTCAGGTTTCTGTTCGCACTTCTTAGCCCAAGTAATCCCACAATGCATAGGATTCAGATTTGGGCATACCTCTGCAAACATCCTCCAGTTTAAAAGAAGTGATGTACAAGTAACCAAGCTTCACAAATCCTTTTCAGGATTCTCAGAACTGGCTTGTTGTAGGGTGACATGGCAAGCCGTCAGCAAAGGCTAGCTTATTCTCAGTGTTCCCACAGGCTCACATAGTCCCATGAAGAGATTCTGAGTAGCATGGAAAAAGAACATGCCAATTACTAAAGAAGGCTGTGGAGTCTTCAGAGCCCATCTCAGCAACAAACCTCAACCTTACAGCCTCTGGCTCATGTTCTGTATTAGGTCCTATTTCACCATGTGCCTGCTCTTAAGCCTTCAGTCGATCCTTACCTTTGTCACACCAGGCTTCACACTTTGTTCACTGCTGGTCATGCTGACTGGGGCTGATAAAATTCAACAACATCTTGAGCACACTGTGTAAGCTGCCTCTGCTTAAGATACAATCTATGGGGCTAAATTAAGAGGCTATTGAATAATTGCAAGGTGCTCTCCACTAGTGGTGCTGGATCTCAGTGAAAATACAGTAGAGTTGTACCTTGGATCCCGAATGCCTTGTGAGTCTAATGTTTTGGAGTTAGAAGTGAAATAGAAAATGGGAGAAAACACTTTTAAAACCATGAAGAATAAGGAGGAAATGAAGGGGAAGAACTCTGGTGGGGTGGGGAAATGGAGAATCCTCATGAAGTTGCCCACCTATGCACTAAAATATAATTTAGCATTATATGGATGAGCATCCACAAGCTTGATGCAAAGCACTGGCCTTGTTCACATCCCTTTCCTTCTCCAAGACTTCTGCCAAGTTTAATTTTGCTTTCAAATAATCTTAGTGTTAAGATCATGATTGAATACAAACAATGATGCTGAACAAGCCAACTTCAAACCATGAGCTATGAAATTGGCTTGTTTTAACTGTGCGTGCGCAGATGCCATTTTCAGCACCACTCGGCAAGTCCCCATGCCACACACTGCTGGTTTGGCGCGGCGCGGGGACTTGCCGACCGGCAGCTCGGTGACCGGGCAGCTTGTGGGCCGGATAAACAATGCCTGTTTCTGGATGTATATAAGTAATGCTTCATTGATGTACTATGCTTATTTATCCTCAGTCACTTATCTGTAACAAAAAATAAGGGCAGAAATGAAAGTGATCACTGAGATTCCTAGAGACAACGACCTGCTTATTTCTCATGTTTGCTCTGGGATAAAATATTACAACAGTCTTTAAAAATGCTTTAAAAATAGTTTTGGTGTGGATTAGCGCACAAAATAAAGAAAGCAGATGGCGCTATAACCCAGATAATATGAATAGTTTCAGGGAGTTCTACCAAAAGTTATATTGCCCAGGAACCAATAAATTATATCAAAACCCCATCTGGAATATATTATAATTCATATCTACTTGATCTTACATTGGCTTCTACTTTGGGCAGGGAGGAAAGAACATTTAATACACAATCTATGTTCTAAGCAATGGAGCGATCTTCATGATCTGTTTATTTGGAGCCCTTGACATTTTCAGACATTCCACAACATAACTCATTGCTTAGCAAGCTATCAGCTTTAAGGTAGCTTCCCTTTAGGAGACATTTCTCTCCTTTAGATATGCAGATGTTCATAACTTACAAAAGTTAGTCATGTTTGGATATTTTACTTACATCTGCTTCTAGGCACTGGGTTAATGCTTCTTGCTGGCAAAATATTCTAGGCCTATTCTCCATTTACTGTGGCAGTGAAGATGTCAAAATCCATGTGGGGAATATTAGAAAAGGGTTTAAAATAAAACTACCAGTATAATAATGTAGAATACTCTTGTGCTCAGGTCCTGCTTGTGTGTTTCCCACAGGCATCTGATTGGCCTTTGGCCTGATCCTGCAGGCTCTTCTTCTGTATGTATGAACCATGATAGTTCAAACACATAATCTCTTGCTGCTGCTATCATGGACATGTGTGAACACATTCTTACTGATGTACATCACAAGGGATGTTTAGGCATAGTGAAGTGATAACAGTTCCCATACTCCTCGGTCTAAAATCTTTGCAGCCTAAATGTACTTTTCTCTGCTCAGTTTGTTGTTGAAACAACAATTGTTAGTCACATGCAGTATACAGTATAATAATTTATCACTAAGGTCACAGTGTTCTATCTCTGTCCAGCTGTACCTCACTGAAAATGGTCTGCCCCATTAACTTGTGATGGAATGCTAGTCTTTTCCTAGTATTTTGCTGTTCTTTGACCATGTCTCCGGGTGTCAAGCCACAGCTGGATGCTTTCTACCCCTTTGCAACACTCTCCATTTAGTTAACCGTCGTCCACAACTTGCAGTAACCCGAGAAATTAACTCGAACCTTCTGGAAAAGGAGTTAGAATTCAGTTTGTAAGGAGTTACACATGTGTTTGGCGACTTGCAAGAGCCGAAGCAGCTTTTTGTTTGTTAAATGAAAGTTTTGTTTATCATATTCTCCCTCTGTCCATTTCTCCTCCCTTCTCCCTGTTCTTTTCTACTCTTTCTGTCAATAGCCTGGTTCACACTTCATAAGCCATAGTCTGAAACAAACCTATGCTGTAGTGTAAACAAGCTGTGTGCTATTGCATGTTGCTCAAATCATGCCTCTCCCACTCCATCCTTTCCTAAGCTGGAAAGGAAGAAACCCTGGAACCAGCATTTGTGGTTTGTTGCTCTCCTAACAAACTGACATGCTCCTTCTTCATGATAAGCCATTTCAGACTGTGGCTTACTGTGACCTGTGAACAGGACAAACATGTAGACAATTAAGAATCAGGTTTAAAAAAAATAACACCCAAGCAGAAAAAGCACTTGAGGAACTGCATTTTTCAATTCTTCCCCTTATGAAAAAATACTTGTGGGCAAAGCTAGACTAAAGTTCCCGGTGCCTTGATTTCTGGTTTTCCCTGTCTCTGTCGCTGGGCCATTGACTCATACGCTCTCTTACCTACATTTGGAAGATGAGGAAGGGTGCGGAAGGGATTGCACCATAGGTTGTTAAAATAAATAAATAAATAAATGAGTGTTGTCTGTAAAGCACTATTTCAGCAAACCCCGTTCAGAATTTCCTTCCTTCCTGTTAAGTATTTTTTTCAGGGATAAGCATCTTGCTTCTGCACTGGTCATCAAATAGTATTTTCGTCACTTTCCTTTGAATCAAGCTCAGCAAAGCTTATTTGGGGAGATGCTAGAACTCTCCTGTGTTGATTTTATTTCTAGAATGGATGTGCTTCCTTCTATGATGGGGAAAGGCATACGGAGAAACAAGTAGATGGCTCTGCTGTGCTAGTGCTCTTAACAAAGAAACTTTTTAGAAGGAAAAACTACTCCTGTTCTTTTGTTAACCAAAGAAAGCTTGCCATCAAAGCCTAAAACCCTACGTACTATTAAAAATACCAAAGAATTATACTACCTTATATTTAGCTGTTTAGACCCATTGAAGCATGAATTCGGTGTTGTGCATGCCACCTGTGGCAATTCAGTTATTTGGTCATGATGGCATCTGAGGGATCTGCAGTCGTAGATCATGCGCTCTCACTTCCAGTCCTAGATGTGAGGTCATCTCCTCGCCATCAACCATGGTTTGTGCCAGTAGAAATGTAGCACTGCACCATGGTTAAAGCAAACTATGGAAATCCACGGTCATGCGACGTGCTCTCAGTTCCCTTAACCATGGTTAAGATGTCAGAAACGTTCAGGGGCAGGCATAAATCCCATTCTGAATTGAGGGGTAGAAAGATTTTCACAGGCCAAATAAGTCTGAAGGGTGCAACACATTCCTTAAATATTTGGGCCACTTTCCCCCCTTCATGGTGCTGGTTCTGGCTTTGTGAACACCCAGTATAAGGACAAGTCACCCACGTATGCTGAGGATTACAGGTGGGCAGAGTGCTGTTGCAACCATGGTTCTGCCATGGTTGGCCAAAGTGAGAGTGAGATGCTAGATGGACCTTGAAGAAGAAAGGGAAGCAAAACCAGCTACGGTATCCCAAGCGCCATCTACTGGCACAATTTCCCCCAGACATACAAAGCTTTGGCTGGACTTAGAACCCGCGGAGGTAATTAAAGAAAAAAACCCAGCACACATTAAATCATATTATGTAGCTTAAAGTATGGAGTTAGTATGCTTTTTATCCAACAGAATAAATTGACCAGGATTATTTAAAATAAATAAATAATGCATGACACCACAAATAGAAAGATGGGAGAAAAATTAAAAAGGAACTTCAAAGTTGAAACTCTATCCTCACTTAATTTGTAAGCCCCATTGAATTCAGTGGGGCATACCTTTAAGTCAGCATGTAGGGGATTGCAATGTAAGGTTCATAACAAGTAAAGTGCATAACAAATTTTAATAATGCCAGAATCCACAGTTGGGCAATGCCTTTATTAGGACCAAGCGGAATGTTACAAGATATTGGGAAGCTTTTGAATTCTTCAAAACTCAGTATCAGGAAAGATGTTAAACTAAGGAAGGTTGCCACTATTTTTGTGACATTTCGGTTGGTACTAATGAAACTGCTGCCCAATGTGGACACCAGGCGAAAATGTTTCTCTTCAACCAGGTGTTTGGCTGATTAACATATGATGGCCTTTAAAATGTGGGGAGAGGAGGGTTATTAGTTTGTTTGCTTTTGTTTCTGCTTTGTTATGTATTTCGTGCTTTCATTTTATATTTTTTTATGTTGTGAACTGCCCTGTGATCTTCAGATGAAGGACAATATACAAATTAATAATAATAAATAAATTTAATATTTTTTTATTTATACCCCGGGCTTTCCTGGTTCAGAAACCCAGGCTCAGGACGGCTAACAACAAATTTAAAATACTTAATTGTAATACAACATAAAAGCAGCATAAAATACAGTATAAAACAAACAAATTAAATAAAATTAAACAAACAAACAAATTAAGCCATAATCTGGTTTAACATGTTGCGTTAAATGGGTTTATCTGTTACAGGCGTTAATGCTAGTGAATGCATTGCAATTTGTGGTAATTAGTTGCATTGATGAGTTCACCTTGGTTGGGTAGCAACATTATAGGAAATCTTTTCCTGTGTTCTACCATATTGCTGATAACTATTGTGGTGCTTTGTTGTGTGTGAACTGCTTAATATGTATTTGTTCTGAATCTCTAGTGTTGCAAGTCATTGAAATACGTGCACACAGGCATTCACAGAGTGGGATCTCTGATGTCTAGAACACAAGGTCTCCTGTTTGCAGGCTGCAATTCCCAGATGTTGTGTTCTTTAAAGCCTATTGATGTGTTTTCATTTAGGCACTTTGGGGAGACATGCTGACTTTGAGTTAAACATGATTCCATGATTCTACGTGCCTACGTGTTTTAAATGAAAGTGTCATGTGGTGCTGAACTTCCTTTCTCTTTTTCATTTGGATGCTAATGGAATGGTAGTACATTTGGAAAAAAAATACAAACACAAATAGTGTAAACAGTGGAGGCCAGTGCTTCATTTATTGGTTGGGCCCATCTGTGTATTTGAATAATACATGGGAGACAACAGTATTGATTTCTGCTTTTATGTTCGCTGGAACCATGCATGTTAATTTGATGTCTTGATAAAATTGTAGGAAATACTGTTAATCTAAAAAGCATGGAAGCCTTGTCTTTTCTTTCGGAGACTTTCAGCTTACTTGGAGTGTGTACACTGTACTCTATGTTTTGTGCTTGTTGTAGTAGTAAAAGAAGATCAAAGATAAGCCAGCATCGTCTGGGTAATTGTAAACTGCATTAATCAACCAAGTGGCTAATTTGATGCGTATGTTTGGGTGGGGATCCTCATTCAGTGCTGGTTAAATTACATGAATGGCCTTCAGAGTCGTTGCAGCTCTGAGCTATTGTTTCTGTAGGTCACACTATTTTGTATTGCACAGAAATGCATATCAGTTCTTTTATGTTACAGTACTTAAATTCACCAGATTCAACTCTCTTGTAAAGCCCTAATACTTGCACTTGCCACTGTTCAGTGATACACATTTACAAATAACTGTTTTGGTACAACATTGTGGCCATTTCAGGGATTGATACTTATAGTATATAGAAATGCTTACTGTCAAAAAAAAAAACCAAGATTGCTGTTATGTTTTTATCTTCAGTAATCTGGAAAGTAAATAGTAAATTTTTGCTAATGTTAGCAAAAGAGGTTTGGGCAGTTTAAAAGATAGCAATTATCATTTACAGACCCTCCAAGTGTCCCTAATTTCCAGTCTCACATTTGAAGATGTCCCGGTTTCTGATTTCATCCCGGAATGCCCCGCTTTGCCATAGGACATCCCTATTTTCATTGGAGAAATGTTGGAGGCTATGGAGTTACGTTTGTTAAAAATAGTACTAACTTCACTACAAGCTTCACAACCATAAGTAAAACTATTACTAATTTCATTGTCTGGTAAGCAACTTGTTTAAATTTTATTGTGAAAGTTTGCTTCTTCAGTGTTCATGATAAGGGACTGCAGATGCAGTGAAACCGAGACATGCAGAAGGCTTACAACCTTAAATGATAGAATTATCGCCTGTCAAATTATGCAAGACACCATACACTACAGTGGTACCTCTACTTACGAATTTAATGCGTTCCGAACGCACATTTGTAAGTCGAAAAAAATTGTAAGTTGAATCCCATAGGAATGCATTGGGAGAAAAAAATTCGTAAGTCGAAGCGACCCTATCTAAAAATTTGTAAGTAGAAAAAATCCTATCTAAACCGCATCCAAGATGGCGGACGGAGCTCCATTCGGAAGTAGAAACATTCGTAAGTAGAGTTATTCATAAGTAGAGGTACCACTGTACATTGAAAAGCTTTTAAAAAGGAAGTGGGTATGGGTCCCCCAATGTGGATGAGGACCATGGCAGAGGGCTTTTAAAACTTTAACCCAGGCACCCCCAAACTGCGGCCCTCCAGATGTTTTGGCCTACAACTCCCATGATCCCTAGCTAACAGGACCAGTGGTCACGGATGATAGGAATTGTAGTCCAAAACATCTGGAGGGCCGAAGTTTGGGGATGCCTGCTTTAACCCCTCTGCAGCCTATATTAAAGCCCCTGCAACTGCTATTTGCATTGGGAGAAAAGTTCTCATTTTAGACCAGTGTAGTTATTTCACCTATACTATTTGTACGGTGCAAGAAATAGTGGTAAGAAGCGGTGATGGCAAACACGCACACATGAATTGAAAGCCCAAGTGACACGTGATTTGAGCTGCTCATTTTATTATAACTAGGAAGTGCATCATAGTGGAAAGCACATTTCTTTGATTACCCATATAATTAACTGTGGCTTAGTCATGTTTGTTAAGAGGAAGTTAGTGGGAAGGTCAAGGTTAGCAAATGTGAGATCATACTAATTCCAGCCTTTCCATGATTGTTTTTATTTTATACAGGTTTTCAGGGTGTGCAGAAGTACCAGATATATGCTAAGTCAGAAGAATGTAGCTGAACTGGCCCAGGGCTGATGCTCTGCAGCCTCTTTGTTACGGGAGATGGTGCCTCGTGGGAGGGGAAACCCTGATAGGCAGCCTACAAATACAGATAAATAATAAATCTTCTCTGGCAGCCCCTTGCTTCTTGTGTAAGGAGCATGTCATAACTGCGGTCAGGGTGACACAGGATTTCAGGAGCTATAAGAAAGGGCATGGTTGTTGTATTTTCCTCCTCCTACACACAATATTCAAATAGAACACAGTGTGTAATTTATATAATAATTCATTGGTTATTTTCTTTAGGAATTGTACACTTTGGAGGATCATTGTCAAGACATCTCGAGTATATTCAGCTCATATGTTGCCAGCATACAAGTCAAGCTCACCGTGTTTATAGAGGTCTTTAAGGAAAGGGATGGGAAGACAGTGGGCCTGATATTTTGGTGAAAGTTCCTGCCTAGAAATTGAAAGTGCTCTCTGCTGTTTTCTGTCGATTTCAGGTTGTTGGTGACATGGTTATAGGATTTGGTGACAGCCAGTGTGTTGCAGTGTCTAGACTCGCATCAAGGTCAAGATCTCGCTTAGCCATGAAGCCCACTGGTTGATTTTGGACCTCAGTCTAACCCAGAAAGCTGTCTGTGGACAAATACCGGCTCCCTCGGCCTGAAAGCAAAATGAGGGCCACACCCCATAGTCACCTTTGGCTGGATTTAACCGTCCAGGGGTCCTTTACCTTTATCCCTCACATTTATGTGGCCTAAGCCTCTGTGCTTTGGTACTTACTATATGTGAGGTGATTTGAATTTCAGGCAGTACAGTACTGAGCTGATGAGGCATGGGAGGCCTCGAGAGAAAATACACACCCACTATTTTTTTTGGCTTAAAAATGGAAATAGCATCTTTTTATTTTATTTTAAGGAATTTGGTAGAGGGTTGCTTTTGTAAGGCATTCAAAGCCAACAGTCACAAACAAAACAGGTGGTTTGGAAGGCTTTTGAACTGAGTAGTGGTGGGGGAGGCGGGCGGTGTTAAGTAGAAACAATGGATTTTCCAATCCTGGGACTTTGTGCTGGAGAAGAATGTGGAGAATTTCAGCCAGTTCTTGTAAAGGAGCTTTTTTCCTGGAAGTTAGTGGCACTACTTGTGCAAAGTGTTTTAAAGAAGGTGTTGCAAGAGCTGAAATACCGTAGATAAAATATGTGGTAATAAAAGATCTGGACTCCCCGCTGTTCCACTTGCTCATAATTTATAGTGAGGAAATTTTGTGACTGGAAGGGAACGAGAGTATTCTCCTCCTGTTTTGAGACTCTTGTTTTCACATTTTTAAGATTCATATTTGTCTTGATTTGTTTTTTTTTTAATGGTATGCCAAAAATCTAGAGAGTTTGCTGTCTCCACATGTCTTTCTTTCACATTTTCCCATGTTTTATAGTTCAGGGTTAAAAATTTTCCTCCCTACTTGGTATTCCTCACTTTAAAAATGGCAAAATGATGTGTTCCAGACTTAAAGTAAAAAGCCTTCTTAACGTCACTTCTTAAAATGCTTTTCAACTTATTACATATGTTATTTTCTGAAGTCTTGCAAAAACCCTACCTCAGAAAGCTCAGGCCTTTGTGTCACATGCCCTCTAGTGGAAATTGTGTTCCCTGACACAGCTGATTTTAAATACAGCTGACAAAATAAATTACATGCTGTACTAGATAAAAGAAATAAAATTGGGTTCAACTCTGTATTCACTGTGGCCTAAAAGCTGTATAGGGTTTCATGGCGGCCTTAAAAAAAAAAGATAGAGAGAAACTATGAACAATGGTTGGCTGAACAGTGACTCAGACCTTTATTCAGTTCTGTTGTTGCTGCACTATATAGCGCCTAAGTAATGTATCAGGAAAAAATACATAAACCAATTGGCAATAATAAGTAGAGAGGGGGTAATTCTCCCCATGTGCATCAGTAGATGGGAGCTAATTCCTGTGCTCCTTGCATATTATTATTATTATTATTATTATTATTATTATTATTATTAATAATAATATATTATTTATACCCCACTCATCTGGCTGGGCTTCCCCTGCCACTCTGGGCGGCTTCCAACAAACATTAAAATATATGCAAATTACATACAGGCCCCGAGTTCTCAGCAGAACTGCTCATTTGTACAAATAATTATAATGTTGTTATTTACACTCCGCCTATATGGCCGGGTTGCCCCAGCCGCTCTGGGCAGTTTCCAACACATATAAAAACATTATAAAGCATCAAACATTAAAAATTCCCCTGATACAGGGCTGCCTTCAGATGTCTTCTAAAAGTTGTGTAGTTCTTTATCACCTTGACATCTGATGGGAGGGCGTTCCACAGGGAAGGGCGCCACTGCTGAGAAAGCCCTCTGCCTGGTTCCCTGTAACTTGGCTTCTCGCAGTGAGAGAACCGGCCCTCGGAGCTGGACTTCTATATCCGGGCTAAATGATGGGTCGAGGCGAAAAGGGGCTTGATCCAAAGACTGTTGAAAAAGTATTTCTTTAGAACAATGCACACAACCCATCTCCATGCAAACAGGGCAATCCTACTTCTGCATAAGATGGCTTAGCTTAGACAGTGTGAAAAGACCTTCCAACTCCTCATATAGATGCCTATTCTTGCCATTTATCCTGGCTGCTCTCCATAGGTAGGTTCCATGCAGTACCAGGAGTTATATAGGAGGTATATAGAGCAATAGTGAATTTTTTCCCTACTGCCCACTTCTTTCTGGTGGACATTTGCAGCTGCAGGATGAAATATATCCTGGGCATTAGATGTGATGATACATATCCCTTTTTTGGTGTGCCAATAGATGGCACATTTATGTGAAAATATGAAAAATGTCAGTACAGAAAAGAACATATTGTTTAACCTTACCTCAGTTTGATGAGTTTTCCACATAGGACATGATTCTTCCTCCCCAAGGACTGGAGTCAATCGAACTCTGACTCAGTCTGTTGTACCATCCCAGTTTAGCTGAGTGTAGGCACTGAACTGAGTTGGCACATTCCCTGTTAAAGGAGTATGCTCTATAACAGTGATGGGCAACCTTTTAGCTTGGTGTGTCAAAATTCGCCAAAAAACCGAGCATAACTCGGGTGGTGTGTCACTTCGAGGAAAAAAACCATAATTTTGCGATATTTATAGTTTAAATAACAAAAATGTATAATTGTAATATATAACTGTATTTAATAAGCCAAAAACTAATTATTTAACCAAACCAAACTAAAAACCCCTTATTTATCACAAAGTGCCCAGAGTTGTTGAGCTTTTTTGGGGGAGCTGCTGACCAAAGTTTTGGAGGGTTTTTTGGGGGGGGTGCAAAAGTTGCTTTGCTTTTGGGGGGTGCCCCAAAGCTGCTGCACTTTTTTTGGGGGGGGGAGAACAGAAATAAATGACGAATAATACCTTCGCTGGAACTAACACGCAGCACCGACATAGTCTGCCAAAGCGCCAAAAACCCCAGCACAGAACGAGTTAAAAAACGAACGCTGTTACACCCAATCATCGTCTGCCAAAGCGCCAGAAAAAACAGCACAGAAAGGGTTAAAAAACCAATCTCTGGCTACCAGCAGCAGCAACAACAACAAAAAAGGATTCAGGTTTTAACAGCAGAGTTTTAACAGCAAAGACAAGCTGTAGCAGGAGAACAAATGGGGGGGAAACAACAACAACAGCAGCAGCTTGAATGGGCCGATGGGGCGCGTGTCAGCAGTGAGGGCTCTGCGTGTCACGTCTGACACGTGTGTCATAGGTTCGCCATCACTGCTCTATAAAAATGAATGTAAAACTGCTGGTAGGCCTAATAGAGGAAGAAATATACATTCACATGCAAAAGGGTATAAGAGTCTGCGAACAAAGAGGCTTGGTTTTGTTTTTTTAAGCGTTTGAGTTGTCTAACCTTTAACGGGCCTTCTAGAGCACATCAGAATTGTTTGTGATCACCCAGAGATGTCACGTTGCAATTATGAACCAAACAACTAAGCTTCCAGCTGTTGCTCAACAATCACTCCAAGGAATCCAGATTTCCCATCTGGCATTGTAAATTATTTTGTCCTTGTGAGTGGTCCCAGAGTAAAGGGAAGAAATATATAGTATTTCTAATATTATTTACTCTGGTTTTTCAGAACACATGTGCTCAGTTGAGCTGATGCTTCAGAGGTATCCTTTCCCAGCTTGTGATGAAGAACGGTTTTATGGAAAAACCCAGTTTCCCAGGCCTGAATCGAGTAGCCAGGGATTGCTCAGCAGAAATGTGTGCATGACTAATCAGAATGCTGCCCCTTATTTTAATACTGTAATAAGGCTTCTTTGTGACTCTAATTATATCCGCTAAGCTCAATTGCAGGCGGCACACAGATTAAGCAAGAAGGGGACAGGCTCAGTTTAGAAGCCTCTGGGGATTTGCTTCTCTTAAATAACAGGTCAGCCTCTTTCTGCTGACATGCAAAATGAGGATTTTTGTACTCCGGTATCCATTATTGTTGAAGAAGTAAGTTTGTAAAAAAAAACTTTTTTAAAAAAAAGCTCTTCTTATTTCTGAGTGTATTTTTGCATAATCAAGCACCAGGTCTATAAACACCTCCCCCCCCCGTTAGGTCTTTTGGACTATTCCGTTGACAAGGTACTCCCAAAGTCAGCTACGCTGATTAGCACAGATGTTCATGGAAGCTCTGGTTAAATCTTTAATCAAAGGATTCAATATTTGAAAATGCACTGAGGAAAGTACTTTATAATATGGCATATATTTTTATCTAGGAAATCTTAGATGGGCTGTCTCAGGTTCTGATAGAGGGTATGTACCTGTGCTTGTGATACAGTCACGTGGGAAAGACTGAGAGTTAAGGAAGTAAGTATAAATGCTTTCCATGGAACTGTTGTCAATTATTGCCCATGCAGGTGAGGTTGTTTTGTTGTTGTTGTTGCTGTTGTTGTTGTTGCTGCTGCTGCTGCTGCTGCTGTTGTTGCTGTTGCTGTATATCTAGATGTTCAAAAAGAGGATAAGTATTTTCATTTTATTATTTAGCTATCTCTTCATTTTTTGGTATTAGTTTAATGGAAATGTCAGGATTGATACCAGATTCCAGGTTAAGGGGAGGAAACATCAGTCTGATCTCTTGATATAAAATCACTCGGGAAGGAGGTTTTTTTTGTTTTTTATAGCAAACCATTCATTGGTGTGTTTTTTCTTGCCGCTTAAAAAATGATTTTATCTTCCTGACAAATGAGCTGATGCAACTCTTTGTAGCAAGGGGAATGAGTGTGTTTGACTTGTTTGAAGCCTATTGAGTTCAGAAGAAACTCCCCGCGGTTAGTTTTCTAGGATCCCTGCTATTCTCTTAACCCAGCGTGCTAGTTGTAATGTTTCAGGTGCTTCCTGTATAAAATAGAACAATGATTACGTTATGAAATCAGAATACCAATGTCCCTTAAGCAGGTCAGTCTCCCTGCTATCTTGAGACAAGATCACTTGGGGAAAGAGGCTGTTTTTATGGTGAACCAGTCATTGCTGTTCTGAGTCTCATCCACAGAGACTCGGGGGATTAAAGCAAAACAATAAGCTGGGGAACTGGCAGGAGGCTGTTGCTAATTGCTATACTGCCAGTGATTTAAAGCAGGAATTAAAGATTTGTTCTTTAAACAGTTTCCCTTTTAAATGTGCATACCTAAAACAGAGGGAAACCGCTTTAAAACGTGCAAACCCTTGTTTAAGGAGCCATTTGATGCCTAGCGTATAGATCATGAGTTTCTAAGACAGATGGGGACTACCTGCATCAGCATACAGCTTCTGCACAGCATGGTTATTATGTGCAAATGTTATTAACATGTGATAGAATTCCACATGCATTTTTTTAAAAGAAGAATGATTATTATTACATTTATATCCCACCTTTCCTCCAAGGAGCTCCAGGTGGTGTATATAGTTCCCTCCATTTTATCCTCACAACAATCCTGTGAGGTACATTAGACTGTGACTAGCTCAAGGTCACCCAGTTACGGTAGCTTCATGGTCTAGTAGGGATGAGAAAACTGGTCTCCCAGGTCCTAGTCTGCTACTTTGTTCAGGTGTTCAGTTGAGGTGTGTGAAGTTCACCATAAGGTTTTGTGTTGATAGTGCACCCTTTTAATTTAACCACATTGCTTACTAAATTAATGATTACAGGGAGATGCTATAGCTTCATGCTATAGTTCTGTTCAAGTGTTGTCAATGCAGTGCCCTCCAGATCTTAATGGACTACAACTCCCATGAGCACCAGCCCATCTGGTCAGTCATCAGGAATGATGGGAGTTGTGATCCATCAACACCTGGAGGACACCACATTAGCTAGTCCTGTTTAGCTTGGAGGGGGGGAGAGGTACATAGAAAAATTATTCTATCCTTAAAGAGATACAAGCTTCATAGGCGGTTGGGACAACCAGTTTCCTCAGAGTACTAACTCGGTCATGTTGCTTCAGCTTCCCTTTTTAGGTAGAAGCTGAAGTTTAGTGAAAAGTATATAGCTTCATATTCCAAGAAAATCTTCAAGAAACACATTCAAATAATTAAACTAACAGTGTTTGGCTTAAATCAAAGGAAGATAAACCTTGCTGTAAGAGCAATGAAACATCTTTCTTGGTGGCTCTCAGTAGAAGGGTAAACTTGATCCCGTAAACACAGCCATGAATCTCCTTTTTGTATCATAAGAAGGCAAACATGAGGCATCAGTAGGCTGCCCATCTGTCAAGGTGTTTTATTGCCATCTATAGCAGTAAGGCTACAGGTCCATTGCTGCTAAAATGCACACACACTTAAGAGACCAATAGCCGCTTGGCAGGGTTTTCCCCTTGAACTCAATTAAGCAGAGATGGAAAGAAGCTCTGAGCACACCCATGTATCTGTGATGCTGTTCCACAGTTAATTATCCCAGTACCTGAGAAACAGGGTACTATTGCCACTATAAATTCATGTGACATGGTACTTTTTCTAGCACTGGAGAAGGGGATGATGGGGAGCAGATATATTGGTTAGGGTACACATATCCTGAGTGGATGTCTTGGTCTCCAGGACTAGATATCAATTAAGGACCTCAATTTGACTGAAGGGGCATGGAGTTCATATTTGTTTTCAAATTAGCAGAGAACTTGACTCCCATGGTGAAAATATAATTGATCCAATAGTGTGTGGTTGCATTAAAAGGAGCAGCAAATTTGGAGTAATTAAATTGGTGGCCGAATTGATTGAAGACAGTAGGTATAGCTGAATCAGAAAGGAATTTCCTTTCAGAATTTGTTTGGTTTGGTGGTTAAGAGCAAGAACTTTGAGGCAGAAGTGTCAAACATGGTCCATCTCAGCACAGTTTTGAGTTTCCTAGGTGACTTTGGGCAAGCTGCCATTTCCCAAAACGGGCCTTACCATCTATAACGAGGCAGCAATGATACTGACTTTTTCCCATGGGGTTATGTTCAAAGGATTATGGAGAGAATGCTCATGAAGTACCTGGAACAGTTAAGGAAATTACAGCAGTGTTGTTGTATGATGAAGCAAATAGTTCTTCACTGTATGCCAGCTGAAAGGAACAGGCAGCACGAAATGTTTCTTGAAGGGATAATAATGATGAATGTCATCTCTTACCAGCCTAGACTGTGTTACAATAACTTGATAAAATTGCATAAGTGTTGGTGATTGGGAAAATTCCCAAATCAAGAATCCCAAGAATGACCAAAACACCTTTTAGTCATGCATGGCTCAGTAATGGGTGCTGATGTGTCAATTTTTATCCCGTGGGAAATTGTTCCACTTTTTACCTGAGACTTCAGAAGTCGGAAAAATGCAGACCTGTGCTGCGTAGAACTGGAATCATTTGGTAACACATTTCATTCATGCATTATATATGGCTGTAATACCACTGCATTTTCAATTGATTGTTTTGAATGCTCAATTGCATGTTTTCTTGGCAACAGGTAAGCTCGTAAGACGCACTGTAGATTAATACTTTTGTTGGTATATGCTTGACGGTGATGTGTCCAAACTTGGGACAGTTATTGTGAAGAACATTGAAGATAAAAAGCAACAGATTTTGTCAGCGTGGAATTACCACACAGGAGGAGTAGCATCATAATGTAATTCTGTCTGAATTAGTGAGGAGTTAGATCAGCAGAGAGACATTTCAGTCCAGAAAGACCTAGAAACTGATTTGTTCTTATCTCCTCATTTTTCTAGCTGGCATTTCTTTCTTTTCAAAGTGGTGCTGATTTTGCAGAGGAAGTGGCCAGTAGAGGGAGGAATTTTGCTCTAAATGTGAGCAGTAAGCAATTGCTGTCATCTTATAAAAAGAGGGTGGGAATGCTTTTCTTGAAGAAAAGAACGATGAATTGAAAATTCTCCTTCCATGTCAGCACGTATTTTCTTTTCTAAATTTATCATCCCATCAGTAAGTTCGTATCTAGTTTGTGTCACAGCACGAAACTGCTGTGTGAGATGAAAATAAATCTGAGCAGCAATGTTACCAAGTCTCTTGGAATTGGTAAATATCCTAGCAAAAATGTTAAGTGGCAGCTGTCATATACCAGGATTAGTCACAATTCTAAGTCCCATTGAAGGCAGTGGCACATATTTTAGATTTTAGCTAGGTCCCATTGCTAAGTGTGAGCTTAAAAAAACAAAGCAATCATCACCACCTTTTGAATACAGTACAAACCACAAATGTACAGTGGGTGATTTCCAACTAATTCACACCGTACCAGAGTAAACCCAATGAAATCAATAGATTTAAGTAATACTTTGAATATGACTTAGGTCAGTATCATCCAATACTATATGAGCACAAACATAACATACAAGCATACAGCTATGTATTTCAGGGGGAAGGAGCATAAACTTATTGTTCAAAACATTGGGCACTTTCTAAAAAGCAAAATATCTGTAGAATGACATTGTCACATAAGTATATAGTGCTCTCTCTCTGTGTGTGTTTACCACCTACCATGTAAAATATCCAGGTACATAAAATATCCAGGTGAATATTTTAAAAGAGGCCCCGTGGATCATGTGTACTATGTGTACTCTGTATCCACAGGGCCTCTTTTAAAGGTGTGTGTGTGTGTGTGTGTGTGTGTGTATGTATATGTATGTATGTATATATATATATATATATATATATATATATATATTCCTTTAAAAGAGGCCCCGTGGCATATATATAACCCTCACCAACTTATGTTTTAAGACATACCTTCAAAAATTCTCTTTGTGATCTTGTCTATTTTATTTATTGTTTATTTTTCAAGACTGTTTATTGTTTACTTTTCAAATTGGAAAAATGTTTATTTTTCAAAACTGAAACATGTTTTAGGATGCCAGTGGGTGGGTGGAAATTCATCCCACAAAGCAACTGGTTACATTTGTTGTCCAATTCTATTTTGTTAGTATGTCATTAAATTTGCAAGTCGTGGGTTGGTGGGATTGTGTATGTGTGTGTCTGTGTGTTTGTTGAGGGGACAAGAATATATAATACCTGTATATAATTCCTGTTTATTTTGTTTCACTCCATTTATTTGCATAATACACTTCAGGACATTATGCAAAGAATGCTTATAACTATGCAAATGCATGTATAGATGCCACAGTCAAGGCACTCCCTTTAAGTGTAGTCAGGAACTGAGCTTCTAGCTTTCTGTGTCAGAGAACTCTGCTATGTTTCAGCTCTTATAACACTGGGTGGGGGGCAGAAATAAATTTCACTGAAAGTGTTAATAAAGATAACCTCATGCAGTAAAAAATTGAAGACTTGCTATGAAGTGTGATCTCCTCGGTGTAAAAAAAATGCCAAAATATTTTCTTTCATTGTCTTGTCCCCTCAAATCTTAACTTTAGCTTTCCTTCTCTGGGACGACTTCATAGGTGTATCATATCTCTTTAGGCTTAGGAACACAAAGGAAGGCTGTTATTACTATTGCCATTAGTAACAGAGTTGCTTTCTGGGCTCAGATGTTCTCATTCTGTCACTTATAGTTAATACAGCAGAATTGTAGGAAATACAGTACTAACCACTCTAGTTGCCTGCAAAGTATTTCACTCTAGCAGTATAATTTTTGTTAATATCTTGCTCTTTCTCTTTTCAGACTTCTTTCTGTTTGCACCAAGGGATTTGGGATTAATTTCTGTGTTGGATAGCCTGATTGAAGGGGTCTTTTCAATTTAAAAGCAACAACACTGCAATTTGGCTCTTCTCAGTAACTAACATGTTGGCATGATACAATAATCTAAACCAGGCACCCCAAAACTGCGGCCCTCCAGATGTTTTGGCCTACAATTCCCATGATCCCTAGCTAACAGGACCAGTGGTTGGGGAAGATGGGAATTGTAGTCCAAAACATCTGGAGGACCGAAGTTTGGGGATGCCTGATCTAAACCAATCCTCTCCCATATAGCAGCCTATAACAGTGTACTAACAAAGCCGAAAGCATTCACATAGTATTTCAGAAACATGCAGTGTGGGTTGTTGTTTTTTTAATTTAAAAAAATCCAAAATTCATCCACAGAAAGAAGCAAAACCCCAAATCTCTCTTCTCTGTTTTGCTTTGTTTCTATCCCCATGGTTTTTGAGTGGGTTTAGGCAAATTCCTCTTTTTAGTGGGCTTTATGCTACTCTAGTTTTCCTCTGCAGACTGGCATGACCATGTTCTCTGTCTTTCCTTGCTGACAATCATGGAATGAGAGCAAGGACTGTCAGTCAGCTTCCTTTTTTTCTAATGTGGGGTGAGACTCACTATGGAAAAGTCTGAGAACCTCTGGTCTACTGTGTTCCTCCTCTGCTTCCCTGACGGCTCAGGAAGATGAATTTGGTGGTGGATATTGTAACACAGAAAATGCCATCTGAAAGAGATGTTCATGTGGCCAGGAGCTATCTTACGAAGATCTTGAGAAGCTCCATGAGGTATGGTGTTGGTTTCACAAAGACAGCATTCCCTATCCCTTCCCCTAATAGAAAAACCCTTCTCAGTAATCCAGGAATCCATTCTGAAATCCTCCCTTCCCACTTCCATTTCTCCATGATAAGCATCTGGCCATGTAGTCGGTCTGTAGTCTCATGTTTCATTCACATTACTGTATGTACAAACCATTCTGGTTCCATGCATATATATCAAGCAAACAACAAACAAATAAACAGTTTGTGGTTAAACTGCCATCCTACCAATTATCACTTATCAGAAAGTAAGTTCCATTGAATTTCAAAGGGGCTTCTAAATAGACATGCATGGGATTCCACTGTGAGGCTACTGTTTTTAAACTAGACAGTTGCATGATTCATCAGCTAACTGTGCAGACAGCCACAACAATTATCATTGAATTTGTGGGATTAGATTTGCATGTGCAGAACTCAATGATAGCATTAAGTTGGCAGCATTGTGTGGGAAGTTTGATTTATGAAGGACTTGGACATGTGTTTTCTTTTAGAAATGGCATTGCTCTTACAGAATAGCATGTCCACACAGGCTATTCAACCTCATGCAACTACCGTACTACAGTGCCAAGCTGTGTGAAATCCTGTAGCAATTAGCCTTCAAGCCATTTAGCTAAAATGGACAACTATTGCTTGAGCATACTGGATTCTGATGCTGGCTTCTTTATGGACATGGGTTGAGAGACAACCACCATGTGAAAACGGGCCCCTTGGTCCTTTGTGACAGATTTCACAACAGAACTGTCAAGTGACCAGAGCAGGTAGCTGGTCTTGAACCTCCCTCCCTGCCTCTCCTCCTCCTACATGCCCAACATAGCTTTGCAACCAAGTGCCTAAAACTGGTGGAACACTGTTGGCTCCCATGTTTTTAGGAGGCCATTAGGCAAGATGCCATTGAGGAACTCCCTGCCGCTGTCACCACTCGCCATTTGCTTGGCTTCTCCCTGTGAGCTCACTCTCTACTTCGGCTCACAAGGAGAGAACAGGGGCTCCTTCTCTATAGACTATTGTCACTTTTTGCATGCTTGGAAAGGGGTGTAGTAAGCAGGCAACAGCAGTAAGCAGGAGCAAGGTAAGATGGTTGGCTTCAGGCGCCTCCTGGTGTATCGACCTCCTAAGGTGCTTGTCAGTGATGCTGAGTCCTGAATTGGATGCTGCACTGCTTCAAGCAGGCAGGTGCAGGACAGTTTGATAACTTTCTCCATTTACTGGAGGAGAAGATGGCAATAGGGAATGGCAAAGTTGACAGGGAGGCCTAAGGCTCGCTTCTCGAACCAACGTTTGTGATAGCCCAGGAAGCTTTTGTGCCAGTTGACTGGGAAAACTGGGCTTGCAGCACTACTGAGAAATGTGGGGAACACCCTCTGGGTTTTTTTGTTTTTACATTACATTTTCTCTCTTAATGAGCAGGTATTTGAATCTGGATCAAAGCTCCTCGCCATTGATCCACTGAACCACACCTACTCTGGTTTTAAAAATGAGAGTTGCTCAAATGCAAATTTCCTCATTTCTGTACTTCCATGCAATTATACAAGACTTAATTGTTATAGACGGTATGTGTCTATATTATAAGGGATTTCATAGTTAACCAGTAGGTGCTTTTCTCTGCCTCGCAGAGGTGAAACATTCCAGGCTTTGACTCACTGTCTGTATTTCAAGTGCTTTTAAAAAAAGCACCTGGATTCTTTTCAAAGGTGATTTCCTAGAGCAGCAGACACTGCTCTGTAACCTGAGCCTACTTACTGCATTTGTTAATTAGGTCTGAGGTTGATTGCTTTAAAAATATATGCAGTAAATGCCTATGTTTTTCCTTTCTCATTCCAGAAAGAATGACCTAGCCTGCAGGCCCCACTCCTGGCATGCGACCAAATTCACGGAGAGTCAGCCTGAGACAGCCACGTCACGGCTCTCCTCAACCAATCCCTGTGCTTCCTGGCACTCTCGGTATCATGCAAGGTGAGTTCCTGTTTAAAATTAACATGCATCCAGCTCCAACGGTAAGAAAATAATTGCTTGCCTCGGTTTGTTGCTTATCTTAAAATGGACAGCAACGCACAGTGTTTTTTTTAGTTGGTCTTTGTGCACGAAGTGAGTTGTGTAATGAGGGAACTTAGATATAACAAGGGCCTGATCGCCCTTAGACTGCAGGGTATTTTCCATTATGCAGCTATGTAAATAGAGTGAACTACAGGTTCTTCCGGCAGGTTTTTTTTCCTTTTCTTTTCTCTAGGCCTTTCTTCAGGCGTCAGTTTTCAGGTGTGGAAAAGCCCCTTAAAAGTACTAAAATGCAATGGAAGGAGTAAGAAACCAAATCTCCTATTCCAAAGCAAGCATTTAGGAGCAAAACGCACTCTCTCTGAGCATGCCTAAAGAATTGTCATGCAATTGCTTTCTCTAGTTACATCTCTGCTTGCTATGTAGCAATTCATAAGAATTGGGTAGGGCACATCGTCGCCTGTTCAGTTGCTGAAAGTTTCTCAGTAATGAGTTGTGTGAGAACTATTTTGGGGAGGGAAAACATCTTAGTTCAGGTGGTAAAATGTCTCTCTGTAATCCAGGTATACCACGATCTGGTTACAAACTCTCACAAAGCGTTCCTTTAGCCACAGACCTTGCATTCCATTTGCTTCTTTGTTTTGGTGGCATGTAAAATATGTCAGAATATTTAGACTTTTAATTTACAAAAAAAAGAAATAAAATTGGAGAAAGTATACTGTACTTGCCATTCCTGGTCCTAAAGTGGTACTTGATTCAGTTTTATTGGAGTACTAAGTAATGTACAGTACTCTTAAATGTTTCATGCTATGTTTATTTTTAAAAAGAAGAGCATTAAGTGGCCTTTAGACATTTGCTACCATTTGCTGCTTGTGTTAATAATACAAATTCAAACTTTTAAAATAAAGCTGCTTTCTTAGTTATTTTGAACACTTAACCCGTCCCTATTGTTCTATAGACCTTGTTGTCCAGTATGCTGGATGGCTTCAGAAACAGTTTCCTCTGTGCCTAATCACATATTTTATTTTATTTTTTAAAATGCTTTTGTTATATACTCTTCAAATGCTCTCATTGGCATGTATTACACAGTAGAATGAAAACCTGTCATGGACTTTATAGTCACAGATGGGTCCTGGCTGCATGGGAACTTCTACTTGTTTTGACTTCCCTTAGGGACAACCTAGGAGTAGGGAGATGAATGTGGAGAGATCACATAACATAATATTTCCCAACTCTAACATTCTTTGA
Organism: Zootoca vivipara; assembly: GCF_963506605.1. Classification (NCBI taxonomy): domain Eukaryota; kingdom Metazoa; phylum Chordata; class Lepidosauria; order Squamata; family Lacertidae; genus Zootoca; species Zootoca vivipara. Next base: position 35,353,794 of record NC_083279.1, read on the forward strand.
TTCTATACATCAAGCACATAAGCAGCAGCGTCAAAATACTCACGATGGAATAAATTCCACAATTCAATCCTTGTGAAAAACAAGAGTCTGCTTGTCTCATATACAGCTATAAGACAGAATACATATTTAACAGCAGATATATTATTAAAAATAGGGGTGGGGGAAAGGGCAGCAGCATATGTAAAGTACAGAAATGGTGTACTTTGATTTTATAATATTTTGCATTTTGATTTTATAATATTTGCATTTTTGTAATATTATCTAGTATGGCTGTTTCTACCAACAGAAAGTATGGGTTTTGTTGTCGCTATATTGACGAGAGCCCTTTTCATATTTTGCTACAGCTCCTCTTCCCATGATCTGTCAAGCTCATGGGACCAGTCAAATCTCCATCGCACCTCAGACCAGTTCAGTTCTGCTGGAAGCATGGACAGCTGGGATCACACACCCCAGGTGTATCAATATGGACAGATGTCTTCTGCAAAGTCCAACAGTAGTATTGACCACTTGGGGAATCCCAGCAAAAGGGATTCTGCCTACGGCTCTTTCTCTACTAGCTCTAGCACACCTGACCACACATTGTCCAGTGCAGATGCTGCCTCAGTTGAGAATGCTGGGTACAAGGTGAGTCACTGGGAAACCCCAAAATCAGGAAATAGCAAGGCTGCCTCATTTCTAAGTGATCATGGAGGATTAGATGAGAAAACTACCTGCTTTGCACCTCCAGCGCCACAGTATGAAAACAACAGGAGCCCCCGGCTGGAAGATCATTCTGATTCAAAGTATTCTGGGTCCGTGAGATCAAATTTTGGGCCTGTGTGGTATGTCCCAGAGAAGAAAAAGTCACCCTCCCCTCCACCACCACCACCACCTCTTCGTAGTGATAGCTTTGCTGCCACCAAAAGCCACGAGAGAGCCCACGCTGCTGCTTATTCAGAGGGTATTCAGAGCACCCAGCACTTTGAAGTCCAGCACAGGCTGCAAGCCAAGAGTGACTGGAGTGCCGAAACTGTAGAGCAACAAAAGAGAGATGCCAGAGCAGTCGACAGGGCCTCCGAGGGTAGCCAGAGCAGCAAACCAAGCTACAGATCTGATCTCAGTCTGGATTGTGGTTTGCCTTCTGCCGGGGACAGGGTCAACAACAACATCATAGGAAATTCCAGCAGGCTGCAATCATCTCTGTCCAGCACAGACGTTCGATTTACACAGCCCACTTATGGCCACCATCACCAGCGCCAGTACAGTGATGAAAGCACTTTCTATCGCAACACAAAAGTCTCTGCATCACCGAAAGAGCAGCGGCAACTCTCCACTTATGCTGGCATCCAAGAAAGGCCCACTGACAAACGTAGCTGCCATCAAAACCACACCAGGATTTTTGATAGTACTGCTTCTGCTGCCACTTCTTCTGACATGAGTGCTGAGCAGAAAATGGACAACGCAGGGCTAAGCCGCTATTACTGTGTGACAGTGAAACAGCCTGTTCAGGGAAACTCGAGACCACTACTCAAAGATGAATGCCGGAATACTGGCATAGGGAACCACGCTTCCTCTGGACCACAGGAGAGTCCTGCTATGACTACAATGATCCAAAGTCCCAAATACTGTCTACCTCAGCAGCCTGTTGAGCCTTCTCTAGATGTATGTGAAAAGAGCAGTCATTACATAGTGAATAAAGGAGAGGATGTTAGAACCGTTGTAACGGAAGAATCTAGAAAGGTAAGTTTCCCTGAAAAGCCAGTGCAAGCCAAGAACTTTGAGGAGAACCATGATAGTTACTGTGAGCGGGAATATGGGCGGGAATGTGTCTTAGTGCCCACCAGTAAAGCTCCCCCAAAAGATTTCAAGTGGAGTCAAGAAGAGAGCTACAAAATTTCTCCTCAGAAGACCCCAATGTTGCACTCTTTAGCTCAGGAAGGGAAAAGCCAGGCTGATCCTGCTGCCGAAGCCGAGACTACTAAGCAGCCTGCATTCGATGCTAACCTGGGCAAAAATGCACGAAGGAGTGATCGTTTTGCTACCACACTGAGAAATGAGATCCAGATGAAAAGAGCAAAGTTGCAGAAAAGCAAAAGCACAGCTGTCTTAGCAGGGTCAAGTGAGACTGAAGAGTATGCTGAGAACTGGAAACCCGATTCAGCAGAAAAGATAAACTCCTCATCAGAAAGTTCTTTTACCAACGTATACAAAGACAATCTGAAAGAGGCCCAGGCCAGGGTCTTGAAGGCCACCTCTTTCCAGCGAAGGGACCTGGAGCCCAGTTCTGCGGATTATCTTCCAGACCGGAAGACAAATAATTATAACTCTTCTCCACTGCCTCTTGTCTCTGAAGATGAGGCAGGCTTCCTTGGGGCTAGGCAGTCTTCTAAACAGACTTCACCTGGTAATAACGTTCACCACGTTCCTCGCATTGGAGCTAGGAAGAGGTTCACACTGGAACAAAAATTGAAATCTTATTCTGAGCCCGAGAAGATAAATGAAGTGGGGGTGTCGGATGATGACTACCGGCCACGCCGCCGTCCAACTACTTCTGAGGAAGCTTTGGGTTCTTTTGCAGATAGGTGGAAGTTCTTTGAAGAAACAAGCAAGCCTGCCTACCAGAAATCTTCACAAAGACATGCACCGTATGGCCGGCCAGAAGTACAGACTCCTAATGATCCTCATACCAATTCTTACGAAGGTGAGATTGAGGGATCACGGTATGAAAGGAGGATGAGGTCGGCTTCTTTTGGAGTTGAGAATATGATTGGTGCATGCAGTAGACCCAAAGAAAGTGTCCATTACAGTGGCCGCAAAGCAAAATCTGGACAATCTCCTAGGTTGGAAACCTTCGCAGAATACCAGGCATCTTGGAAGGAGCAGAGGATACCTATAGAAACTCGGAACTCAGGAAGATACCATTCAGCTGACAACATCCTTGATGCTGGCCATGAGCAGCTTGAGACATCTCCATATACACATGAACGGTCCAGGTCATCCCCTTCCACAGATTTCTACAAACAGGTAAAGGGCACTTTTATTCCTACCCTTAAATGTTTTGCCTTGGAGAGAACAAAATGTTTAAGACCAAGAGATTAACAGGACCAACTGACAGTAATCTAGGAGATTCATGATTGCTTTTCATTTTCATTTAATTTTAGAGCCTGCTGTACGCTTACAAACATACCGAACGGTCTACAAATATCAGCTTGGCTTACCAGCCAAACAGGAATTGTATTGATAGGCGTTATCTACTTTTTCACAGAATTCCTCACCAAAGGTTTCTGAATATCAGTCTTGGAATAAGAGGACAGGTCATCTTGCTAGTCTATAATTGGTCAAATAACAGGAACCAAAGGGTAGGGGTAAACGGACAGTACTTCCAATAGGGGAAAGTAAGCAGCAGGATCCTTCAAGGACCTGTATTTTGACTGGTACTATTTAATTCATTAATAAATTATTTGGAGTCAAGGGCGAGCATTGTGGTAGCCAGGATGGCTCCAAATTATTCAGGAACGGTAAAGTGCCAGGCAAATTCAATAGGCCCAAAAGAATTTCTCTAAGCTTTGCTTTTGGGCAACAAAATGGCACATGAAGCTCAATGTTAAGTATGTAACCTTAGGCAACTTTTTCTCCTCCAGTAATACAAAAAAATGGGGTTGCACAATTAAAATTATTAAACAGCTGATTCTGAACAAGCAAGGCAGCATCAACAATACTAGGCTGTAGGGGCCAGTGGTCTGACTAACTATATACCAGCTTTTATGTTCCTTTGGTGGCAGATGACACCATATGTAACCCTAGAACACGGGCAGGTGAACGAGCAGCTGATGTTGGATAGCTGATATTTTTAGGACCAGTATTAGTGTTGCCAGGACGGATATTGTAAGGGAGTATACCTTTAAGGGCACCTCCCATGTCTACGTTAGTTGGTTAGGCCCAAGCAGGAAGCAGGGCTGGAAGCAAAGTGAGAAAGTAGCTAAGGGACAGAAAGCCTGTTGTACATATTCCTTTAATAAAGCTATTTCCTGTTCGGCTCCTCAGACCTGCTCATCAGTTCAGCAGAGAACTTTCCAGATATAGAGACAGCTTGACATCTGGGTTGGTTTCAGGGTCTACTCTACTCCTTGTTTGTGAGTGTTAATATATGGTCTGCTGTTGCTGATTAGTAGCTGGTTTAGATTGGCTGAGAATGCTGTCTGTGGACAAGGACATACCACTCCAGGCCTTTGAGAGGGAAGTATCTGGAATGAACTGTAGGTCATCAGTGAGGATGGTGGGAATGTGTTTATCTGGGAACTAGGTGACAGGTAGTGGTGTCACTTTTTATTCTGGATCTGTCTTGGAGCAGATGTAGTTGTAGCATAGAATGTAGCTGTGGACAGTAGACCTTTGGTGTGTTCTGTGTGGAAGCTGTAAGAGCACATATATGTGTAGCTGGCAATGGCTTTCTGGTACAAGGTGTCGTGTACATCCATCTTTTGCAAGTTTTGTTATTTAGCATTTTTAAGACAATTAAGTTCTAAAAGCTCCATGTCTTAACTACTTTTAAAAGAGATCACACACACACACACACACCCTCTTTCCTGTTTAGGGAAGCTTTTAATGTTTAATAGATTATTGTATTTTAATATTGTGTTGGAAGCCGCCCAGAGTGGCTGGGGAAACCCAGTCAGATGGGCGGGGTATAAATAATATATTATTATTATTATTATTATTATTATTATTATTATTATTATTATTATTATTCCTGTGTGCATGTGCCAAAACACCCATGTGTGCACGCACACAGTTCTTGAGAGTCCTAAAATGCTTGCAAGTAACAAGTTTTTGCCAAAGTGAAAAAAAGTTGTTCCTTTCTAGACCAGTCAGATGAATTAGTAACTTGAGTACAAGGATTGTAAAGCCAACTGAGAGCTTGCATGGAATATACTATTGTGCTTTAAGCCAAATCAGCATAAGAGTGGATATATTATGGACTCTAAACAAACCCACAAATGAAGGGGTGTGTAATAATATATTTTTCTGCAGACTGAAACTTGATGATTTGGTGCTTTACTGTGTTATGAAACCTTTTTTCAGGAAGCATCAGCTGAAGCAAGGAGACAAGCAGAAAATAAAAGGAAAGATGAACATCTTACGTGCTCTACAGCAAGATCTGGTGAAAGGAGCTGCAATTTAAGGTAAGCAGTTTTCTGTGTTTCTGTGTGCAGGGCTTATTGGCATAGACTGCAGAATATGGTTAGCTTAATTTTATCCAGCAGGAGTTGAAACTATTAAAAGAACTTGCTTTTAATAGTTTTTTTGTTTTTGCTTTGTGATATGCCTTTATTTCTCAAGGAAAAAGAAAATCGCTACCATTAAATATGCAACTTCTGTTAAGCGTATAGTAATACTACAGAGGTAATTCTCAGATATTTCTTGCATATACCGTATGTTAGAGCTGTTTACATCCACATAAGACTTCAGGCTGCATTCCTAATCCCATTTACCTGGCAATAAATCCTATTGAATTCAACAGGACTAATTTCTGGATAGACGTGGTTAGGATTGTCTTTGAGCTTCTCACATATTCATGAGGGAGTGTTAACTCTGTTATCATATGTTTTGTTTCCATCATGGAATCCTTGGTAGTATGTTGGTGGCCCTCAGGAGGTTTCCAGGCACTGACCAGACTCAGACCTACTTAGATTCAGCAAGGTGATAGCCTCGTGCCTGCAGACCATGCATTGGAGGAGAGAGAGAAACCTGTAGAATGTACTTTATAGCCAATGTAGGTTTGGCACTAAACTGTATTTCTAGGGAATGCATTAAGTGCTTTCAGCAAAAATGCTTTTAAGAATGGAACAATGGATAGTTCATTCATAAGAGGAGGTGCCTGATTGTTTTTGTTTCCTTTACTGGGTCAGGTTATTCATTTTGGCTTAAAACATTGGCATGGGCAGCCTTATGTCACTTGATCCCTTTGCATACAAGGAGCTTTGACTATGTCCTGTTGATGGACAGGACAAAAATTGCTTGGTAGGCTTGGAGATTGTGTGTGCATGTGCATTTTAGCTAATTGTTGCTATTTGAGAAGACTAAAAGTAAGTTATTCCGGGGAGTTGAGTTTGAGAAGTATTGTCACAGCCCTTGAAAAGTGGCCCCATTTTTGTCATTTTTAGCACACATAAATGCACAAAAGTGTTTTGCTGCTCTTCGCTATGGAATTATGGGCACCACAGCATGTTGGAGCAAAATAGGAAGCATAGGCAGATTTTGTATTGGAAGTGTGCCTCAGAGCATGGCTGCATACTTGGATATACTGGAAGAATGAAAAACTGAAAGAAACCAAAATTGATGTACCGTACTTACCCTTCCCTAGCTCAGGGTCTGTTTGACCTAGTTGTATCCGCTGCATGAAAGAAACAGCAGCAAACTGCGGAAACTGTGACCAGACATATAAGAACGTGGGATATAATGGAAGTCAAGGTATTTTTCAGGGACCTTTTATATATGCATACATGTGCACTGAAAGCATATTTTTAAAATCCTGAAATGGTTTGCACATTTAACATTCTGATGTGGTTTGTTATAACTTTTATTTTTTAATAAACCCATTCCTTTGGCTGTACAGTCCTCTGTTTTAAATTCTGAACTTTAAATTGTTACAGCCCATCCCGGCAGCTGCTGCTGAAGGATGAGTAATAAATTTAATAATAATAGCCATTGATAAAATACATATGGGACATTGGTGTTCTTAGTTGTTTAGTGTAGGACTCATTTTACTGCTTTCCCACCCATTTCAGTAAGCCTAAAAGGGAGACACCAAATCTTCTAAAATCAAGTTTTCTTTCAACATTTGTCATGTAACTGTTTAGTGACCACCTAGTTGAAAAAATATGTAGTTTGTTCACAGTATTTTTTTAGAAGTGGGGCTTACATATACAAGACTGAAGTCTACCTACCGGTTCTTTAATATACTGTAATAAAATTTCAGAAAGAAACAACGCTAATTTCTTTCTGTATTTGGCCCACGTTTTTTAGTTCATCTTTAGAAAAGTGGTATTGACATGCTAGATTGGAACTTGTCCATTGCAATCTGGGAGTGTGCATGGGAAACAAAAAGCTCTCGATCTCTTAAATATTAACAGACTTCGAAGGAACATGGACATTTTATGTTTACATTTACCTTTTTATCAGTAAGCTACAAATCGTTAATTTATATGACATAAGACTCCTGGAACCAATGGTGTTATTTGTTTGGTTATATTTACACTGTGATTAATGCAAAGCACGGAAATCTCTCTGGCTTCTGAGAAAAAAATCTAGTTTGTTGTGCAGCCCTGCCCTGCTGCCACAGGCAGGTTGCAGCAGCGAGGTGGCAAGTTTGTGCATATATGTATGTGGTGGTAAAAGTTCTTGGAGAGAAAGATTATCAGTTGGGTTCAGGCTAGTCAAAGAAGTCACTCAAAGGGTGTACATTTTAAACATGTTTCTGGTTCATGCTATCATAACCCTCCCCATACAAAGTAGCAGAGGTGACTTGAGTTGTGGTCATGCCTGTGGCCAAGGTCATATGACCCAGTTTGCAAGAGCAAGAACTAGGATTGGTTTATTTTCAAGTTTTTAAGTTAAATAACAATAAAACTTAATGCGACTTCATTAATAATAAGATTTCCTTTATCTTATATGGGTTAAAAGTTGTTTGCAAGTCTGTATTCTTAAACTTCAAAATTGGACTACCAAACTGAGAGATGGAATATTTTAGTCCTGAATTTAAATAATAATAATAATAATATAATAATAATAATAATAATAATAATATTCTCCCACCGACCTCTTTTTTCATGTTGCCAAGTAAATAATGCAGGGTAACTTATCTTACCCAATGTGTGAATAATTAGAAGAAATTTATCAAGCTGTACAATAAATTTTAAGAAGGGCACACAAGGTGGCCACTTCTTAACCTGCTTTTTTGCTTTTACCATTTCTGACTGTCCTCATGACTTAAGAATGCTGGTTAGGCAGCTTTGCCAAGATGCTTTATAAGTAAACATATACAGTGGTACCTCTACTTATGAATTTAATGCGTTCCGAACGCACATTTGTAAGTAGAAAAAATTTGTAAGTCGAATCCCATAGGAATCCATTGGGAGAAAAAATTCGTAAGTCGAAGCAACCCTATCTAAAAATTCGTAAGTAGAATAAATCCTATCTAAACCGCATCCAAGATGGCGGACGGAGCTCCATTCGTAAGTAGAAACATTGATAAGTAGAGTTATTCGTAAGTAGAGGTACCACTGTAAGTAAATAATTTTCTTTCATAAAATTATACTGCGTGGTGTATGTACATACAATTTGTGACTAAGGTTGCAACCTACAAACCTAGGATTCAATGAGGTGATTTCCTAGACCATGTTGGGATGCTTTCCAGAGGAGAGCGTTTGTTGCCCTCCTGTTCTCTTCTCAGCATCCCATTGGCAACTGGTTGGCTACTGTAGGGCAAAGCATGCTGGACCGCATAGGCCTTTGGTGTGATCCACCAGGGCTCTTCTTACGAGGAACAAGCTTGTGCATCGTTTCTGACCCTGTTCACACACCATGCTTTCATCAGACATATATCTGGTGGCACTGAACTGCTTGCACGTCCCTTTCTTTCTGGTGAATGGCTAAGAATGGTTTGTAGCCCCGAACGTTATTGCAAACCATCTTTTTTGTTTTGTTTTTAAAGATACACAGAATGTTTATTTGTGCCACAAATATGAGCAAACCCTTTAGTTCCTGTAAACCTACTGGAGGTCTTAAATCTTGACAGCAGTGCACAGATATCCCCCTCACCCTGAGATGTGAAGGTAACATGATAGAGCCATTGTTTCTAGCATTACACATGTTCATTTTTTGTGTGTGTGCCTCTTTGGTCAAACTGGTTGTTTCTGTGTGCAAGAAAGATTCCATTGTGGGGTTTTTTTACCAAACCCTAAAAGTGTGAAGGTGTAATTTGCAGGGCAGTGTGTGAGATTTTGAAGGCAATTATAAAAGATACCTTCCTTGTATCTGTCACAATTAGGCAATAATTATGCAAGCACAATAATATGTTTTCTGCAGGTTCCACGCCTATTGTTTATGACACTAGAATATTTAATAAAAACAATGAAACTCACAACCAGTGCATTTGCAAAATTCTTTTTTGAGGGGTTAAAAAAGAACACAAAGCTTTGAAGTCTACAACCTTTTCTGCCGAAGGTCAATAATTTCTGGTGATGTAACGTATAAAACAAGCTGAGCCTTCTGTCACTGAGGTTAAAGTTGACAGTGATTGTATGAACTTGTCAGTCACATGAGAAGGCAAAAACAAGCCAGCTGTTGTGAGGCATGGCTTTGAAAACCATCTGTATGTCAGCGAGTGAAACAGAGGCTGGGGCAGATTCCATTCACTGTGCCTTGCTGGGATGTATTTGCAAGGATACAGCCTTCCTGAATCCATCTGAATAGCAGCAAAATGTTTATAGATTCTGGTAAGCTAACAAATCTTAGTTCTCCAGTAGCACTTAGGTCTATAAAGTACTGCGTTGACTCTTAATTAGTAAGTTCAAAGCTTTTTATTGTTGCTGTCGCTGCAGCGCTCAGTATTCCTTTTGTTCTTCTAGAATGCAATCCTGACCACAGAGTTATGTGTGGGTAAATCCCACTAAAATCAATGGAACTTCTCTTCATATAATCGTAGGCAGGATTGCAGCCCTTGCCTTTACGTGCAAGATGTGTTTGCCCATCCCTGCCTGCAGAAAGTACTATAAAAGATTACAGTGGGTGAGGCACTGCCTGATATAGTACTTTTGTTTTTAATGTATCTTTTAGTTCTCGATTATTATTATTATATTATTATTATTTAAAGGAACACTGTGACAGAGGAACTCTTTCATTGCAGCAAGAGGCATTGGGCTGCGTGTGCAGTTTGTGGCTGCTTTTGTTTTCACAGTTAGCATAATGCAGTCTGGAATTAGAAGGCAGCGCTTTTCAAAAATGGTTTGTTTTCTGGTGTGAGCCTCGTCCATCCCTCATTTATGTGGCTTCAAGCCTGTTTTTAGCTGCTGCTGCTGCTGCTGCTGCTGCTGCTGCTGCTGCTGCTGCTGCTGCTGCTGCTGCTGCTGCGTGATGTGAGATCTCCATACTTACAGCTTTTTGAGCAGAATTGTCACTGCGTGATGCAGGTTCAGATGGAGATTGCTATTTATTTTTACTGAAGCATCTGGAGAGATGAGGCTTAGTATACGGAAATATTGGCTGGGGTTTCTGAAAGCAATTGGTGAGTAAAAACAAAAAACCAAAACCCTAGTTGGAATGAAAAACTGATATTGAAAGGTGTGCCTGCTTTGTTAACTGATGAAAATAGGTCAGGGGGGTGGGGGAGAACTGGATGGATTTATCTTTGCTTCCTGTTCTTTAGCCCTGTGCCGAATCAGCTATTAGTAAAACACATAATTTATTTTTTCTCTTATACTGTATTATTTACTAGTGTTTAGCTGTTGGTGTAGTGTTGGTATTTTTTTTTTAACGTTTAATACCAGTATGCCTTGCTTTGGGACTTCAAATGAGGGGGTTAATCTCTCCCTTGCACGCACACACAAAACAATCTTTTTTTAAAGGACTAAGTGCAAGGAATGCAAATGATTTTTGTATCAACCCTTTTGCAGCAATGCGAAGTATTCTTTTCTTTTGTTCCAATAGTGATTGCCATTTATAGAATGTGATTTGACTCCGTTTAAGTGGATTGCCTTTTTGCAGCTGGTTTAGAATCTGCTGCAAGAGCCTGGCAATGTATCGGCGTGGCTTAGTTCGCTGAAATAAAATCCTTTGGAAACCATTTCCAGAAGGGTAGCTGTGTTGGTTTGCTGCCGCAAAAAGAACAAAGAGTCTTGTTTCACCTTAAAGATAAACACATTTATTACAACATAAGCTTTCATGGATGATTGTCTACTTCCTTAGATATATGAAGTGCTATCCTGTTATAGGTATATATGTGGTTGTGAACAGTGAGGTCAGAGGAAAATGAATAATTAGGAATCTAAGAGTGGCAGGTCTGCAAAATAGTTGTTGATAACACAGGTATCCTGGCATTGGTAAGCCAAGTAACACACATAATATGCTTTAAAAAACACACACAACTCAGCCCACAAGCCCATAGCATTGACCCTTTTGATGTATTGTGATTTGGTAGTTTCATGTTGCCTTCTCACTTTGAAGTTCATTTGCTCCAGGATGGACACTCTAAGGCTACTTTCACAGTGTCCTGGGAGAGAGCAATGTTTTTGAATATTGGTTTTGAACTTTGCCCTTTAAAATAAGAGGTTTAAACACATTTATTATTTTGTGTAGCAACTGGCCTATTTGCCCTAAGTAGAATGCAGAAGGGTATTGCTGGTAGATGGTGGTATATGTCGCATTGGAACATGAGCAGATGAAGAAGCTGAGAAATTTCTATCCCCCCCCCCCCCGGTACCATTTTACCAGTTTATGATGCAGTACGGCAAGTTCAATCTTTAAATCAGGAATTGGGAAGCCGAATGACCCTCCAGATGCTGTTAACCTCCAGTTCCCACCTGCCCGACCTATTGGCCCTGCTGGCTCAGCTGGTGGGAGTTGGAGCCTTGCTCTTAAATAAGTGACTTGTTCAAATCTGTATGAGATTGAATTTGAGTGTCATTTATAGTGGTAGGTAGCAGTTATACCATTTCCAATGACCTAAATTATATATGCATCTTGGACTTATAGTGATACTGCATCTAAAAGGCATTTTTCAGGGCTGTGGAAATATATTTCAAAATATCAGAATATATTTTACAGGGGTTAATAGCATGTAATCTCTGTAATATGTTTGCACTTGCATTTTTCCTCTCTCTCTTCCCTCTCCCTTATATCTCTCAGGAAGTCCTTGGATATGTCTTCACGTGTTCCAGTACTTTTAATTTGCTTGTTCTTTGAGCAGATCCTTCTTTATATTTAGCTATACACACACACACACACACACACACACACACACACACACACACACACACAATATATATAGAATTGGTTACATAGCTATAGCATTGTTTGCAACACACAACTTAGATCATAGAATTGTAGATTTGGAAGGGATCCATCCATAGGGTTCAGCCCCCTGCAATGCACTTCTGGGCACAGTTCCTAGCCTAGGAAAGGGGCGGGAGACTGTTACCCCTGCAGAAGTAAATGTGCCATTTTGTAAGGCTTGCCTGCTCAAATAACAAACCAAAATAAAGAGGAAAATATCTCTGTAAACCACAAGGCAAAACACAAAAGTCAAGGTGATCAAACAGTAAATAATAATGCTGTATTTAATGTTCATAATAAACATTTCAAATGCAGTCATTGGCATTATAACCATCAGGTTTTGTCAACACATAAGTTGGAAAATATAGTGTTATCATTTATAGTTTGTTCACCTTGGATTTTTGTGCTTTACATTACTGCTCAAATGGTAATAACGAAGACTGGTGTTCAACTGCATTTATCTCAGAGCAGACCCATTGAAATAATGTAAAATGACTATTTTTAGATCCATTAATTTACTCTGAGTGAAATTTACTTGAATGCCACCCAAAGGTGTCATCAGCGAATTTCAGAAATGCATTTCTCTGCCTTTTTGTTGTATATGCATCATTTTCTGTTTCAGACTGTTATAGATTTATAATAGGCCCACGTTTGGTTTGCTCTGCTGTGGCGTTCACACAGATCCCCCGGTCGTTCCACAGACTATTGACCCTGTGCCACCACGTCTGTTCTCGTCCACTGCCACCAACCAGGTTTCCCCAGTAATATATTCAGACTCAGTCAGGTTGTAACATATTAACAAAGGTTCCAGTTTATTGTGAACGCAAACAAGTTTTAAATACTTTGAAACACTGTAATTCACTCTCTTTGTCTACCCTCTGTCTCTAACACACTCTGATTCCTATACCTCCCACCCACAAGAAACCAACCGAACTAACTGTCTCTCTATTTCAAACTGTCTTTCCCAACTGTCTAAACCTCTGGCTAAGCCTTTTAAAAGCAGGCAGGCTCCGCCTCTGGGCTTTTCTATTGGTCCACCTATTAACCCTTTCTCTCCCCCTGTACAGACATTTCCAAAAGAATGGGCAAAGGCCTTCAGCACACATCTGATCATAACCTGCTTTGTATATTATAATGCTACACAAGTGGGACCCGTAACAAATACTGCAGCAGAGACGGTTCCTGTTCAGTGCTTGTCAACCAGCCATGCCATTCTTCAACACATGCCATTTCTTTCTGCCTCCCACCCAGTTTTCAATTCTCCCTCCTAGGAATCAGCTACACAAGTGGGACCAATGGCCCCTAAGGAAGCACAGTCTTCATTGGCTGTTAGCAAGGAGAGTGATACGTATGGGCTTTTCTCAGGGGCTTCTTTGTACTCTCACAAACCTCAGGGTTACCCTGAGCCTAGAGGGTGGTGCCATTTTGGCTACATTTGTGCAAAGACTTAAATGGGGGAAAGAAGGAATGATGACAACTCGCTTATGATTATAGGTAAGCATTAACCAAGTTCATGAGGATACGCTTTGTTCTAGCTTGTTACAAGCATTCTTTTTCCACCACAGTATATTTATACTGTGTGGGTGTGGTATAGCCTGGGGCTAAAAAGAACCCTGTGCCCTGATGTTGTAGCCAAAACTTCTCCCTGGTTTTTGAAGGATCAGAGATGTTTTGTTAGGGGAGAAGAAAAGCCCTGGCACGTCCATGCTGGTGAACTTACTAAGACTCAAAATTGCAAGAGGAGATGGCTATGCAATGTGTAATTAATTAGGGAGCTTATTGCAATGTGTGTGTTTGTGTGCACGTCTGTGCACCAGTACCTAAATATTGTTTCCCTAGGCCAGGTACAGACCTGTAACATAGCTCTTCCCCTTACTTGTTTTTTTGGGGGGGGGGAATGGAACACTTTATCTTACTCCAGTTTGTTTAGGCTCCCTATGCTTTGAAGAGTATGGCATATATGTGCATTCATTATGTACAAATGGAACCTGCAACAGAATGTTGTAGTGTGGAGTCCTCCTCTTCAGGGTTTCAGCCAGTCATATCTTTTTCAGGGATACTCCATTACACACACACACCCCTATGTTCCACCTCCACAGTATGCCTCTGAATACCAGTTAGTGGGAATCGCAGGTGGTCGGAGTGTGGTTACGCTCAGCTCCTGCTTCCCACAGCTGTCTGGTTGTCCACTTATACAATACTGTACTTCCTATCAGTTCTCCTAGGGCAGTGTTCTGAGATCATAAGGAGACATAAATAAATGATCTTTCAATGGGATAAGAAATGCAAAGTTTTTTGTTTTGTTTTTTTAAAAAAACTGGATCCAACCATTGCATTATCAGAGCTGTCTACTCTACTAGCTGTTTCAAAGAGGGCCAAGATTGGTTGGGGAACTTGTTGCCCCATATTCCTGGACATCAACTCACATCAGCCCCAGCCACCATGGCCCAATGGTCAGGGATGGAGGGAGTTGGAGTCCAGCAATATCGGGGGGGGGGATAGGTTCCCCATTATTGCCTTAGGCCTTGCTGCCTGAAATTTTCTAATTGGAAGTGCTGGCTGAGATGGCTCAGTTGTCAGAGCATGAAACTGTTAATCTTAGGGTTGTGACTTTGAGCCCCACATTGGGCGAAAGATTCCTGCATTTCAGGGGGGTTGGACTAGATGACCCTCATGGTCCCTTTCAACTCCACAGTTCTGTGATTCTGTGAACCAATAATCTGTGCATCTCTGCAACCCACAGCCCACTGTTCAGAGGCTTCTCCAAGTTCCACTTTATGTGTAAGAATGCTAGAGCACCTGAGTTCTGCTGCTTTGGGACCTGGGCACTTTTGGATCAAGCAGTGGGAATAAATTATTATTATTATTATTATTATTATTATTATTATTATTATTACTACTACTACTTTGAAAACCACCTTTATTACTCATCCTGCTTTTCAATGTTGAGCATTGGGGTGGGGGTGGGGAGCCAGGTGCAAACCAAGCGCAGCAAACTCAATGGGTTCTTCCCAGCATCACAACTGAGGTGACAGGGTAACCATAACAGCAAAAATTGGTCCAAGCTTGCTTCATTGCTTCCTTGCTGTAGCTCCAACTCTCCCCCCACATCCCAGTGCCTGAGATGGAGAGCATCCTGTCATGTGCACCGAGGCACACATGGTAGTTTGCTAACTTTCCACAGCACAAGGAGGAAGTGGGGACGGCAGCCAAAAATGGAACAGCAAGGGACAGACAAAACAGACACATTCATTTCACTGGCATGGCAGCTCTGCCAGCTCATTTGTGAAGCTGGGATGCAGAGTGGCTGAGCAATGTACTTTTGCAGTCCTCTCTTGATGTAATGTCTGTCCTCAGCTTTGGTGGCTTCAGAGAGCTTCTCATAGGCCCCTGTGATAACAGGATGCTGGGCCAGATCTGATCTTGCAACTCTCCCCATATAGGAACATAGGAAGCTGCCACATGATGAGTCTGACCATTGGTCTGTCTAGCTCAACAATGTCTACACCAGGCATCCCCAAACTGCAGCCCACCAGATGTTTTGGCCTACAACTCCCATGATCCCTAGCTAACAGGGCCAGTGGTCAGGAAAGATGGGAATTGTAGTCCAAAACATCTGGAGGGCCGAAGTTTGGGGATGCCTGGCCTACACACTCACTGGTAGTGACTCTCCATAAGTCACTCTTATTATTTAAGTTCTTGGAGACATGTTCCCAGTTAATCATGCAAAGGATTGCAACTTAATTTTCCTAAGAGCAGGCTCCTCAATATATGCATGCGTGTATTTAACCTGTACACAATGCCCTTCAATGGAGTTTACAAACTGAGCTGGGAGTTATTACGTGTTTTGCAATCAAATGGGATTTCTGTTTAGTATCTTCGACTATTCAGGATATATATTTATATCTGTGTACTTGAATGCTGTTGTTTATTTGGCTGTACGGCTACATAGTTATACACCTTTAAGATTTCTAACTATGTGTAGCCTATACAGCCAAATAAACAACAGCATTTGGATATATGTGTCGTCCCCCCCACTATAGAACTCAAAAGTGATGTGCACAGGGTTTCAGATCCCTTCCCATTAAGGCACTGGGTAGACACAGATTTGCTCAGCTTCAGTATGATTACATCACGTGCTTTCAGTTTGTGCTCATGTCAAACTGGGTGAGCATTAAGAGGTTTTCAGCAGAACAGGGATTAGGAGGAAGAACAATGCATAATTTAGATGTATCCCTACAGAGCCCGACTGTTACTGCATGGAACGTTATTATACAGCTTTGGGAGGAATCCTTAAGAGTATCTCTGAATTATTTTTTACAGCGCCACAAATAATGGCCCATAGTCAAGTCAATCAGATTTTTATTGCTTTTAGTCAATAGCCATTACAGTGTAACGGGAGGAGAGGGGGAAAGGAGGCTATCCAAATGCAAGTTAAACACAAACACTTTCAATAATGCTTTTATTACATACACAGCCCAACAAGACCACAACAAAAACCTACCAACAGCATACGAATCAGTATGGCTAGCTTGACCCAACAGTCGTCGTCCTCTCACACACACAAGCAAATCTTACTGCAGTCAACTAAAGACAACCAACCATTCCCTGCCCCCACCCATCTCACTCACTACCAAGGAAAAATAATAAATGAATAGAAAGACAACCTACCCAAGTGACACTGACACAAAAACCCCACACATACACTAAGTAAAATAGTGTGAGATTTACTACCCCCTTTCCCCACTTCTCTTCTCCGTATACTGTATACAACACTAACGTCTCACATTGAATGTAGCTGATCAGTAGAAATGATTCTGTGAGCTGAAAAATGAGACAATGCACGCATATACACAAATGAGTGGGCCATAGAATGCCTATACAGAAATGAAGCCATTAGTACTTCAATTACCACCCTGGGCCCATTTGTGCCTACTTGCAGTTAGATTCAGAACTGGAAAGGAATCTGTGTATACCTTCTTGGGATAATGAAATATAGTAAGAGCCACTTCACAAAGCAGCACTAGATGGTTGTGGCGGCGGTGGTGGTGATTAACTTATTAGTGTGGGAGGCAAGATGTGCAGCTTTGCATTACACCCCTTGATGTAAACACTGCTTTCAAAATGTTGCCTCTGAAATATTGCCCGTGGGTTTGAATTTTAGTATTAACACTGGCCACCTGAAAGCTCAGGTGGTAGAGCAGGAGACTCTCAACCTCCGTTTTGTGGGTTTGAGTGGCCCCATGTTGGGCAAAAGATTCCTGCATTGCAGGGTGTTGGACTAGGTGAACCTCCGGGTCCCTCCAACTCTACAATTCGATGATCCTACCGTGTTTCCCCTTTTTTAATACGTAGTCAGAAAGTAAGCCATGGCAGCATTTTTTAGCATTAGTGAAACATAAGACACCCCCCGAAAATAAGGCATACCTCCATGCCGTGTAGAACGAGACCGTCGAGCGCCCCAGCCAGCCAGCGGGACCCAGCCAGCCAGAGGGGCCTGGAATCGGCTGCTGCTGCAGCAGCGAGCGCCCGGAGCGCCCGCGCCAGCAGCCTGGCCTCTCTTTTTTTTGCCTGCCCGAGGCAGCCTGCCGCCCCGCCACCGGAACCGGCGGCTGCAGAGCAGAGCGCTCCGCAGCGCCGGGCAGAGCGCAGCGGCTTGGCCTCTTTTTTTTCCTTTTTTGCCGGCCGCCCCGCCACCGGAACCAGCGGCTGCAGAGCGGAGCGCCGAGCAGCACCAGGCGGAGCACTGAGCCAGCAGCCTGCTGCCTTGGTGCTTGGAACTGGCTGCTGCAGCAGCACCGCACAGAGCGCCCAGCAGCACCCCGAGCCAGCTGCCTGGCCCCTCCGAGGAGGCCTTAAGGTACAAGACATTCCCCTGAAAATAAGACACCGTGGGTTTTTTTGAGTAAAAAAAAGAATAAGACGGTGTCTTAAAAAGGGGGAAACACGGTATTAGGCGAAAGAGCCAATGGCAGAATCCCAGAAGTAAGTGATTCCTCTGTGTGCGCATGCCTGTGGAGGCGAGAAAAGCCTAGGTGAGGAGAAGTTGAGTTTTCAGCCCTAACCAGTGTTCTGTTGGCGAATAGGGAGATAGGGCTGATATATATATATATTATAGCAGGGGAATTCTTCAGTGGGAATTGTTCCCTTTGCTCAGATGTGACCTTGATACACGAAGCATTCTGAATTACGTTTCTCATGTGTGTCTGTTCTGCAAAGTCATGAACATTGTAATAGTAGGTCCCCCCCCCCACCCCACCCTAGTATGGACTTCTTTATACTTAACTCTGCTGTCACACTTTGCAGGTTTTGCCTCTGGGTTCTTCTGCTGCTTGAAGCTTTCTTTCTTTTCTCCTTTCTGAACAGTAAGATCCTGTCTCTTCAGGGGTAATATGCTTGGCATGTGTTGCATGAGAAACCACCACCCTGGATGTGTAAACCCCTTTGTGTTGAATTTGGTTAGATTTTCCTTATAGCCATAATGGTCAGCCACTTCTGCAGAAGTTACTTGGTGCTCTGAACAGTATTCTGTTGGTGCCAAGCAGAAAATCTCATAAAGTCATCCGAATTACAACATTGTTGTATTCATTTTGCTACTTCTACAACTGTGCTAGAAGCCAAAAGGATCCTTAAAGAAGTTGTATTGGAGACTGAAACTCTTGTTCAAGCATGCCATATTAGTTGTACATATTGTCGGTTTTGGCTTCCTTACAGGCCCTTCTCAAATTTGCATGCTGAGATGCAGAGTTTCTTTTCAATGTTGAAATACCTCTCCAGTTTCCTGTTTTCATCTTCCTTGCATGAACACGCATTCAAACGTGCAATTAAAAAACTATAAGAATTTGTCTGCCTTGGTGTGTCTCAAACAATCTAACAACAAAATGAATATATACTAATGCCTTTTTTTAAAAAAAAAATTCTATAAGCCATTTCAATAGGAGTGCAGCACAGGTTACTTCCATTTGCTAGCTCCCTTTGTATATTTCCTACCACTTGGTTTAATATATTAATGTTACCATGACAAAAACAGTGCCAGACTGACAAGGAATCCTACAGGGAATCCCAATGCTTATCTCTGTGCCGAGAACACAGGCACACTGCAACCTACCCCCTGGGGTATTTGCAGCAGACAAGCCCTCGCAACACACACACACCACTGTGTCACCGTTGTGGCCATTTTCTAGCATATAATAACTCTGCCCCAATTACTTAATGTCCGTCTGATGTCTCGATTCCATTCTTTTTCGGTATATTTTGGGGTGGCTTATAGATGAAATAAACCTACAATTGAGTGAAATTCTTCTGTTTTCGAAGTTAATGGGCAGACAGACCATTGGCTTCCATCGGCCCAGGGTCCTTCGCATCCATATTTAATTCTCCAACTTACGTTAAGTTTGCTTCCAGAACTAGAATAGAAAGTTCCACTCATGGAACTCCCTTCCTGCTGGAGACCCACCTGCCTCTCCCTCCTCTAATTCACTTTCCAAAGCAGGGTGTCTTCTGGCACCTCAGCTGGTGTTCAGATGCACCTGGAAAGCTGGATTCTGTAAAAAGCCATTTACGTAAGGGTGCTTTAGAATGGAAGCCGGCGTCCTCAACTGTTGACCAGATTGAAGAATGACTCCTTTACCTGGTCAGTGTCTTAACAGTGCTAACCATAACAACAACCCCCAAAATGCTAATGTATCCAAACTTTCATTCTAATAATTACTTAGAATGTATATTTTTGAGGTATGTGGCAAAACTCGGGATGAAGCGGACAATAGTATTTATGGCAGGTGCACTTTAGCAGAAAGATGGGTAAAATAATGTAACATTTGCAAGCTGAAGCAGCATATTAAGATCCCTTTTACCTGACTATATAAATAACTTTTAAAAAATGATTTAGACATGCAATCAGCGGTGGGGAATCTGTTGCCTTCCAGATATTGTAGGACCCAGCAAGCATGGCAGGGATGATTAGGGTTATAGTCCAATAACGTCAGGAGGGGTACAGGTCCCCCATCCCTATCCTGCAGCTAATGAATATTATAATGAATGAGTATTATAATACATATAATAATATATAAAGGTCTAAAATCTGTCAATCTCATATATTAGTTTCACATAGATTCTAATGTTGGCCTCATTCCCCAAAAAAGCATAGCAAACTCTTTGAGGGAGGTAAGAAGTGATGAATTAGATCAGTATTCTAGCTTGGTTGAGACACTGTTTACCTAAAATAGCCAGACAGGTAATTCAAAAAATTCAGTGCAAAACACAATACCTAAGCCTGCCTTAAGCAATTTGATGATAATAGCAGACATGCTAAGGATATATCGCATCCTTTAGCCCCTGATATTCCTATCATCCACATATCAATCTAAATCTTTTTAATGCATTTATATTAGTTGCCACCGCAATTGGCATTTCTCTTTAATTTTCAGAGTGATTGCTAACAGCATGCTACAGGATATATAGGCAACCCACATAAATAATCCCAAAAGTAACTTCAATGTTTTAATGTGCCTTATCTGTGTTAAAATCATTTTAAATTTTAAATTATCATCCAGAGTAGCATCTGGAGTTTTGTGAGAAGGCATTTTTTCAGATGAAAGGTCTTATAGGAATGCTAAGGTGTTTGGAAATTGTAATGAGACCAGCATCCTTGAACATATATTTTAACTAATATGTAATAATGGTTTATAGTTACTTCACTTATTCCTGGGTGCCATGAACCAGTATTCTTTCCAGAACAGCAAGAGTTGTTCTGACATTAATTCAATAAATATAGACCTGTATAATTTACCTTTAATTAATGATGGTGGATTTAAATAAAATCATGGCTTTCTATAAGATTTCCTTCAGCATCCACAGTCATAGAAGTTCAACATACGTGTTTAGTTCATTAAGTGAGAATGTGTAGACCATTGCACTTGCTCTGTAAATAAGAAGCAGAATTCCTAAAGACTCCTGCTTTTCTGTTTCAGCTTCTTTTCTACTCTCACAATATCTCTCCAGCCTTCTCTAATCAGAGAGCAAACCTGCCTTCTTGCTGGTTCTCAGGGGTACTTCTGCTTGCTTTTATTTCTTTAATTCTTGGAGGAAGAAGAAACACCACTATTTGAACATATACTGTGCATTCTTTAAAGGGCCAATTCAGTCCTTTTAAGACAGGCATCCCCAAACTTCGGCCCTCCAGATGTTTTGGACTACAATTCCCATCAACCCTTGTCCTGTTAGCTAGGGATGCTGGGAGTTGTAGGCCAAAACATCTGGAGGGCCGCAGTTTGGGGATGCCTGCTTTAAGATCCCCCACCTAAGCCTTCCCCTCCAAATCTTCCATCTCTGCCATCTCCTCCTCCCTCTGAGCCCAGTCCTTTCTTCTCAAGTCCTCCATCCAGTTCTCCATCCCCTGTACTGTGCACTGTCTCCTTGTCAACTTCCCCCTTTTCTGCCTCTTTCTTGCCCCTGCTTGCCCTCAATAGTCCTCTGCATTTGGGCTGTTCCTTCAGACAAAGCTCCCTCTCCTGTTGTTCATCCCTGAGCCCATTTCAGTGAACCAGAGTTTACCTCAGGGGTTACTGCCTCATCCCAAATGGCTCTCTTTAACCACAGTAACATTCAGTTGAGGCCAATTGGTCTTCTGCCCCAAATGCTGCCATATCTTGTTACCTCTTTCTGCAAAATACTTACGTTTTCTCTGCTTTATCCAACCCTTTCGGCACCATCTAAGTGTAGTATAACCTAGCTGTCTGAATTTTTTTTCTAGAAAAAGAAGGAAGGGGAAGATGGCAATATTTGTTTTAAATATCATTATATAATTGGATACTGAGCCCATTAATCAACGAGAGCCAGGCAGTTTGTGCATAATTCTATACACGCAACTACCCCCACAAGCAAAAGAGGGGGAAATTCTGTATATCTTAGTTGTATACCTCCCCGGGTTAACTCAGTGTCACTTTGCATGGCATAACATAATCTTAATGTGCCCTCACACTGTACTTTGATTTTGTAAGAAATACTACATATTTTCTTGCAGCTTTTGTATAAGTAGCATGGTGCTGTTTGTAAGTACTGGTAATTGAAGAAAGTACAGTGGTACCTCGGTTTTCGAACATAATCCGTTCTGGAAGACCGTTCGACTTCCGTAATGTTCAAAAACTGAAAACTCAATATGGAAGCCTCAAAACGTACAGAAAACTCAAACAGGAAGCCACCTCGGAAGTTCGACTTCCAAGGCATGTTCGAAAACGGAAGCATTTACTTCTGGCTTTTCGGCGTGCGAAAACCGAAGCATTCTGCTTCCAAGACACTTGAAAACCGAGGTACCACTGTATGTCATCATCTTTGGCCTTTGAAGGTACGTGGTACACTCGTAGTGATGCTCAGAGGATGGCTAAACAACTGTGATTCTCCCCTTTGTTTTTCTAGACCAGCTGACACAGGGTACTCAGAATTCCGTCCCGAAGAACCTGCCGCTCAGCAGGATTACAGTTTAGGAAACAAATGGAAAGTGTCTGCTAGGCCCTCACATGCAGTGCAGGCTATACTTGCGTCTCAGGGGAGCCGAGGTAGATCTGAGACACTGCCCAGTGATTACAGATACTCACAGGAAAATGTGAGGGAGAAAAACAAAGATTACAGTGCCCTGCCTCTTGCTATTTCTGAGCTGCAAATATCCAACGGGGACCGCTTCTGCCCTACACAAGTCAAAGGAGAGGGAAGCCTGCAGGAAGATTCAGTGCTGCTGAATAAGAAACATGGGCCTGTGCCCCAGAGGCCTTCCCCTTCAAAACGAGAGAATAAATACAGGCGACAAGACAATTCTTCAGCGTCACTTGCTGCTTCCTCGGAGTCTTCACTGACAGGGCCCAGCAAGCCAGCTCATTCCCATTCTGGCATTGCTGCCAGTGCGGTTGAGGTTAGCGGGTGTCCTTCTCAGACTCCTGTAAAGGTTTTTGAAAAATTGAAAAGCACTGAGCTGCCAGAGCCTCCCCAGTCGGCGCCCGTAGAGAATGTTTGCCAGCACTTAGAAGAAAAAGCACGCCTCAAACCTGAACCTGGTCCGTCTTCAACTTATCGCTACCATTTGAAACCTGGAATGGAGACATCAAGGTCCCCTTCTCCACAATTTGCTCCGCAGAAGTTGACTGATAAGCCTCCTGTGGCTGTTCAGGATGAGAATCCCACAAGGTAAGGCAGTTTTACATGAATTGTTAACCATCTTGTCTTAAGATTTACATTGGAATTGTTATCTCCCTTAATTAATTATTGTTACCTGTAGCCTGCTCAGTTGTAGCAGTGAATTTAGTTATGCTAACAGGGTTGTGACCACTTTTTTCTCTACTGATTTCCTCCTATGCAATTTTGTATGAATGACTGTTGTACGGTCGTACCTTGGATCCCGAACGCCTTGGTACTTGGACGTTTTGGCTCCTGAACGCCGCAACCCCCCAAAGTGATTGTTCCAGTTTGCGAACATTCTTTGGAACCTGAACGTCCGGCGGGCCACGCTTTGGTTTCCGAACATTGTGGAAGTCGTATTCTGTTTGACTTCCAAGATACAACTACATATTTAACATTCACCTGGCTCTTCATTCATGGGTACTGCCACCCATAAATCATCTGCAAACGAATACCTTGCAACTTATTTATTTTATCTTTCAAATGGAGCTGTCAGTCCAATACTTTTTTATTCTTAGCTATGCATACTGAGTAAATCTCAGTGTCTCTTGAGTTTTCAGACATTCACAAAACTTGTCTGGGATTGTCAAGATCACATGTGAATGTTGGCTGTCACCAAAGGTCAGGCATTCATTGGCTGTCACTAAATATCAAACATTCAATGCAAAATATGTTGGCAAGCACATAACTTTACTCTTATTTAGATTAAATATTCAAAACTGATAAATGTAGAGAAGCAAATTTATCATACTGTGTTTAATTCCTTGGTATATTTGCAGTATTTGCATGCAGAGATAGTGACCTTATATTAATGGATAAGTGCCTCATAGATCACATATATGTCTCAAGGACACGACCGTGCTGTGCCAGTGTTGGGCAGGATTTCGCAAGATTTCTGATCTTCAAGATATGCACAGATAATATGGCCCAATAAGTGATCTGCATCAGTGTAGCTATAGCAACATGCTGCATATATCAGAATAAATCATATGTAATGCTGCTTGCAAACCGCAAATCCATTTATGAATGACCGTTGTGGTCTATCAGCTGTGTCATCATCTGTGCTGGCATACCTGGCTTAAAATACCCAAAGCATTGAATGCTTACAAACAAATGGAAAGTTGGCAATCTTGTGCTCATTTACTTTAATGTTAATGGGCCAAACATCCAAGTTATGTGGGATTGTTGGAAAAGCACAGATCCCATTACTGATCCTTGGGGTATTCCACTTTCTGCATCCCTCCATCTAGAGAACTGTCCATTTATACCTACTCTCTGCTTCCTGCTACTTAACCAATTGAAAGAAAATGAAAGGTAAAACTTTGATGTGTTGTTTGCTCCTTACATTTGTTGGTCCCTATATATTTCCCTAAATATCTTGCACAAATTAAATGTGATATGCCATTTTGAGCCATTAACGTTGTTCTCTTTTCTCAAGAATTGAAAGAGTGATGGATAACAACACAACTGTGAAGATGGTTCCCATAAAGATTGTCCATTCTGAGAGCCACGCAGAGAAGGAAAGTAGGCAGAACCTTGTGAGCACCATTGAACTTCCTGCTTTGCCAAGCGGCTTGGAGAAGGACCAGATTAAAACGCTCAGCACTTCTGAACAGTCCTACTCCCGTTTCTGTGCTTACACGAGGCAGGGGGTGGAGCCAGAGCTTGAGAACAAAAGCCTTCTCCCTTGTTTGCAACCCGCCGAAGCACCTGGGAACAACACAAAGGACAGTGATACTTCTCCCCATGCAGTCAGCTATATGAGGACCAAAGAAAAGACCATGGAAGACTGGAAGTCAGAAGAGCTGGCCAGAGAGATTGTGGGCAAAGATAAGTCGCTAGCGGATATTCTGGACCCAAATGCGAAAATAAAAACTACAATGGACCTGATGGTGGGAATATTTCCGAAAGATGAACATCTCTTGGAAGAAGCCCAGCAACGCAGAAAGCTGCTTCTAAAAAACCCTTCACCCAAAACTGCAGAGGACAAGTGAGTAGATATATATTAACCTTAAGCTTTTTCTCCTTTCTCTTTTCCTTTGCCCAATGTGTGCATTTGATTGGCTTATTTTCTATTTAGAAAGAGGGACATTTATAATAGAAATGCAAATCAAGATGGGTTCTTGTGGGTTCGTGTAGTCCAACACACTTTTTGCAGCAGCAAAATGTCTCCAGCAAGCTCACAAACAGGGCATGAATTTCTGCAACCTTCATCGGTTGTTTGCAGTTCTTTGGTTGTTTCTGGAAAACGCAGATAGTGGTGGCCTGCCATAATTTGACAGGAATGGTCATCAAAAGAACAGGGGCAGTCACACTAAAAGCCCTGCTCTGTGTTACTGTGAAGTGGGCTTCTGGTGTCTTCAGTCTGCATTCACTAGGGAAAGTAAATCTCAAATTTGATATTGAAGCAAGTACTGGTTAAATTCTTGTTGCTTCTAGCCAAATGAGATGGTGTCTTTATCTCCTTCCTGCCCACCTGATAGTTCCTCTTAAAAAAAAGAAAGATAATTTTTATTAGATTTTCCAAATAAACAAAAAACAATCAAAAAAGAAAAACTCATTACATTTCATCTTACATTCCCCATCTCGGTTCATTCGCTCTGCCGAGCTGTGACTTCCCTCCCTCCCGCCATTCGGCTTTATTTCTCACTCCTCTCTCACAGTGCCTTAAAAAATCCAAATAAGTTCACTTCGTAGGATTTATTTCAGTCCTGCAAGTGTCTTTAAACTTCTACAGTTCTTCTCTATATAGTCAATGAATTTACTCCACTCTTTCTGGAACTTTGCCTCTCCCTGGTTTCGGATCCCACATGTCAACTTTGCCAATTCTGCATAGTCCATCATTTTCGTTTGCCACTCCTCAATCTTCGGTATCTCCTGTAATTTCCACTTTGGGGCTAATAAAGTCTGGTAGTTCCTCTTATGGTGTTGCCTGTTTGGGTCCAGCTCATCCAAAGGGGTGAAGCCAGACAACAGTGTGTCTTATCTATGGCAAAAGTTCAAAGAGTTGTAGGTCCTGTTGAGTTTTCTCAAGTCTTTCCTCAGACTGGTGTGACTCTTGGTAGGCTGCCTAGTCCGATTCTAAATGTTTACCTTTTGGGGAAGGGATGTAAACCACCTTGATCAAATAGGCAGCAACCAGTTGCAAATTCTATAAATCTTACTTGCCAAAACCCTGTGTATGCATGTTTATTTGGGAGTAAAGCCAAGTGGATTCAGTGGGACTTACCTTGAACTAAACATGCATAGGATCCGGCTGCAAATTAGCCAATTGCAATTTAGCTTTACTGTCGGGTAATAGCTAGCACATTTTGTTTTCCAAGGTTTGTTCTTGGCTACAGCTAGTGTTGAGTGAAGAGAGTGCTTATCTTGGAGTCCTTGTTCAGACAACACCCTAAGCCAAATCTTGAAAAAAGGACTAGGGAGGAGCACAGAGCCTGCACATTCACATCACCTTGCTGAGGTTTGCATTAGCTTAGCATTATGGCAAAGGAATAGCTTTTCCAAAAGGTTGCGTTCAGTAGCAAGACCCTTTTAAGGCTTGCAATTTAAGCATTAGAACTGTGGATAATGAAACAAGAGCAGCTGTGTTTTTCACCAAAAGTTATGCTTATGGGATTATATAGTTGGAGCTAATGAGAGCCCCATTAGAGGTTTAAACATTACCTTCCTGCCACTGGCCATATAATCAAGGATATGGTGTGGAAATCTAAACACTGACAAGGGAGCATCAATTAAGGGGCAAAATGGAAATCAGCATTTTCAGGCAATGATTTTGGCAGTTTCTTTTAATTGCCCATCTCTTTAGCTAGGGTCTGAGAGTGCCAGAATGATATGGTTATTTCATGCGAGACATTAGCCCCTGCAATAGCCCCACGGTTAAAGAGCCTTTCTCGAAGCCCTACAATTTACTTGCTGCAAACAGCGTTTCAAAATGATTACTGTCGTCCTCTCAATGTGCAGAATGTCAGGAAGTGAATTAAAATTGGGTGTTGCTCTTTTTTTCACCTTGGCTTAGGAAAGAGGAGCAGCCTCTGCCTTCGGCTATCCCCTTGACAACCAATTCCACTTACTACAGCACATCTGCACCCAAGGCAGAACTGCTGAACAAAATGAAGGACATGCAGCAGCAGCAACAGCAGCAGCAGCAGCAAAGTGAGGAGGATTCTGAGGATGAGCTGGACCATGATTTATCTGAGAAGAAGGTAAGGTTGCATTTCTTTTTTTCTTTTGTAAAAACCCACACATTGCCTCCTGTTGAAATCCATGCTGCCAGAGCCGTCTAGTAGATCTCCACTGCAGCCAGCCCAGTCAAAAGCAAATGTGGCCAGGCCAGAAGGTGTGTGACAGCACAGGAGCTGGCAAGCTGTCATCACAGCACACAAAAGATGGATGGTGAAAGTTTCTCTCAGATGGAATGAAAGCTATAGGACAACCAGCTGGAGAGTGGGCAGGGAAGTAAGGTTTCAGTTAAA
Source organism: Zootoca vivipara (assembly GCF_963506605.1). Taxonomy (NCBI): domain Eukaryota; kingdom Metazoa; phylum Chordata; class Lepidosauria; order Squamata; family Lacertidae; genus Zootoca; species Zootoca vivipara. The sequence goes on from NC_083279.1 coordinate 35,381,465, forward strand.
CAGATATGTCATGCAGGAACACAGGAAGCTACCTTATTTATGTCCAACCAGTCTATTATTCTCTATAGTGCATCCCTGTCTACTCAGAATGGCAGGTTCTTGGAACTGGGTGCAGAGGTTGTTTTGCTCACACCCCTTGCAGCATTTTAAACCGGAGACACCAGGAGCTGAGTCTGGGACCTCCTGGATGTAAGGAATGTAGCTCTGCGCTGAGCTGTGTTCCCCTTCCTAAATGCAGAAGGGGGCTTGTAATGTTAGGAGTCCTTGCCTCACTTCACTCATATGTCAGGAGAAGCAATTGACTGACTGAACAGCAGCTGGCTTTTGTATTGGACAAGCCAACTTCACAATGGAACATGGTGGCCAAGACATGCAGCAACACTGCGCAGCAGAAACATGGTGCATACAGTACAAGTTTGTGTCTGGAGATAACAATCTATTTATCTGGTGTAGGAATCTCGACACCTACACACACAGACACACACAACACTGCCATTTCATAATAAACCAGTTCTGGTTAGATTTCAAAATCTTGATTGAGTGTAGATTTATGAATTTCCCTGAACCAAGCCAGGTCTGAGAGAACACAGCTCCTTTATTTCTGGGGCCCATAAAAAGGGGAACTTGCCTCATAATTGGCTGGGGCTTTCATCTGGCAAAACTTTAAGGCCCTTCTGAGGGTTTGGCTCAACTGCTGTTTACATTATTGCTTATCCTAGGCCAGCGTTTCTCAACCGGTGTTCCGCGGCACACTACTGTGCCGTGAAACACTGGCTGGTGTGCCGCGACGAGAAGGGCAATTTGCACTGTCACGTCGCTGACCCGCCGGAAAGGAAGCCGGCCGGGTCACGACGCGAGGCGAGCGCCCGCGTCGTGACCCGGCCGGCTTCCTTTCCGGCGGGTCAGCGTTGCGTATTGGCGGCCACCAGGCACGTGACAATGCAAATCGCCCTCCTGGGGAGGAGGAGGCAGGCGGGGAAGGCTGCGCAGGGCTTCCCTTCGCCGGGCAAGAGCGGCGGCGGCTGCCTGGGGCGGCTGGGAGGGAGGCAGCGGCAGCTGCGCGCCCGTGTCTGCCCGCCTGGGGTCTGTCCCCGCTCCGCAGGCTCTGCGCCTGGTGGGTCCGCCTGGCTACCGCACAGCAGTTCTTCAGCGGCATGCTTTACCGGTACGTCTCCCCTCCAAACTAAACTAAATATAGGGCGGCACAGAGTTGGTGTGCCGCAGGATTTTTTTTCATAGAAAAGTGTGCCGTGGCCCAAAAAAGGTTGAGAAACACTGTCCTAGGCAATGAGAGATGTATTCTCTGCTTAAATGGGTGTTCCTTCAGGCCAAGTGCAAAGGTTGTTCAGTCAAGCTTTGGCAACCAGAAACGCAGCTCTCCTCCAGTTAATGCACCCTCTCCCCTCCAATAATGAAGAACATGGGAATGTGCCTCGACACACCTACATATGCAGCATTTTTTTCTTAACATAGGTGAAGTGACCGCAGAAGTCCTTCAGGTGTATCTGCAGCCGGGCGGGGTGTGTATTTTCCATGAAGCAAGCCCTCCTGGGTGGGATCTGCATCTCTCCCTCCATCTGATGTGCCAGTCAGATGCAGCTCCCACCTGCATGGAATTGCCTCATGGGAAAACAACTCCCAGCTCCAGGTGGTTGCGGATATGTCTGAAGGGCACCTGAGTAAGTCTGAAAATGGTGTCATGTCAAAAATGTGACGTTGGCAGTGAAACCAAGGGAACTGATTGGCGTGGTCTTTTTCTTGACAAAGAAGATAATTTTTTTTTACTAACCAACAATGCAGCTTACGCAAGAATAGCTGAAATATGCATGTGACGCCTTGGATGTAGACTCTAAACAAGTTTCTTACAAGTAGGAGCCGGAGGCATTGGAATTGCTACACCTGACACTTCACTTTTGCAAATATTCTCAAAAGGAAGCATGTAGGAGACATCACAAGAGCATATTGCAAGAGTTCCCTGGGAGAGGGATTGGTTGTTAAACCACTCTGGGAATTGTAGTGCTGTGAGGGAAACAGGTCTCCTAACAACTCTTAGCTCCCTTAATGAAGTACAGTTCCCAAGATTCTTTGGGGAAAGCCATGGCTGTTCAAATTGTTATGATACTGCGCTAAAAATATGGTACGGATGCGGCCTTAAGAGTATTTTGGAGTGAAATGGGGCTGGGAAGGTTCAATTGTGATTGCATCCCTTATGCCAAATAAATTGAGCTTACTCTCCCCCCCCCTTTTTCTCCCCCTTAGCAAGAACTTATAGATAGCATAAGTCGAAAGCTGCAAGTGTTGCGGGAGGCTCGAGAGACACTCCTGGAAGACATTCAGGCCAACAATATGCTTGGAGATGAAGTGGAGGCCATTGTCAAAGAGGTCTGCAAATCCAATGAGTTTGACAAATTCCGGATGTTTATTGGGGACCTGGATAAAGTGGTCAACCTCCTGTTGTCACTCTCTGGCCGTCTGGCCAGAGTAGAAAATGCACTAAACAACTTGGATGAAAATGCCTCTCCTGAAGAGCGGGTAAGACACAGTGTCTTGTGTTTTTTAAAAAGAGCTCCTGTCTAATGTTGCTCTCTTGATGGCAAGTAGATTTCTTCAGTGATAATAGTTGACCTTAAGTTTTTTAAAAAAAACACCAAAACACACCCCGATAAGGATATCCAAAGCAGGAAAGCTAGCCAAAGACCACAAAAAAGACACATGTGGCAGAGGGGTAGCGATTCCAAGATTTTGAGACAAGCTGAGACATAGAAGAATCATTCCAAGTTTCAAAATGTCTTGGTGAATATGATGATGTTCTAGAAGGCGCTCTGCAATTTGCCTATGAGACGCGCTTAGATTTTACTAGCATTCTTCCTTTGTAACAAGGAAATTAAAATGTTCGCCATGTGACTCAAGGAACTAAAACTGAAAACTGAAAGCCTGTGTTTCTGTATAGCTCCTAAAACTTGCTCCATTCTGCCTTGCCTTTCTTTGATCTCTCTTGTGATATTGTGAGCATCACCTTTCAGCCCTTCTCTATTCCACAACCGCAGCCTATATTACTATACTATGGTGGCCTCCCCAGTTTTTCTTCCCCCAATATAGGGGCTCAAGTTGATTACAGTTTATTTAATTGACGTTTATAAACCCACCAGTACTTAATAAGCTCTTTATCTGTTTTCAGGCCTGAAAGCATCATGATTTTGCACAAGTAAATATGTGTGCGCAAGAGAGAATTAAGAACTGGGTGTTTCTCTAAGCTTAGGAGTAAGGAGGGGGGTGGTGTTTTGTTTTTAAATGGGTTTTTCAAGTCCTATTGATGCCGCCTTCGTAATCGTGCACATTTCATATCTGCACTTTCAAAAGAAAAACTGTCCTATCTACCGTGTTTCTCACGTTTTAAGACGTGCCTATAAAATAAGCCATGGCACGATTTTCTGGAGGCAATAAAAGATAAGGCATCCCCCCAAAATAAGACATGCTGGGGTATTGTTAGTGGTGGGAGCAGGTCTGCATGGCGCTTCTGCAGCGCGCGCCTCACCGAGCGCTGCTCTCTCTCCCGGGTCCCGCTGAGTCGGGACTCCGCGTGGTGCGCGGTGCTGTCTTTGCCAGGTCCCGCTCAGTCAGGGCTGGGCTCGGCGCAGCGCGCGCTGCTGTCTTTGCCGGGTCCCGCTTAGTCGGGGCTCGGCACAGCGCCGAGTCCCGACTGAGCGGGAGCCGGCAAAGACAGCAGCGCGTGCGCGCCGGGTCCCGACCCAGCGGGACCTGGCAAAGACAGCAGCGCGCACAGCGCCGAGCCCCGACTCAGCGGGAGCCGGCAAGGGCAGCAGCACGCGCCGCACCGAGCCCAACCCAGCAAAACTCTCTGAAAGCTTAATACCGGTAAAAAACAATAAAGCTTAACAAAAAAAAATAAGACATCCCCTGAAAATAAGCCGTGGTGTGTTTTTTTTGGAGAAAAAATAAATATAAGACATTTCTTAAAATGTGAGAAACACGGTATATGCTCTCAGTGAGTAGGTTTATTAGCAGATTTTATTACAACCATGTAGGAAGCAGTGAGATCAGGCTGACTTACCTGCCAAATTACATCCGAAATGACCTGGAATGGTGTTGCTCTCTCCCCCTCAAGCGGATCCTGGTGGAGAAGAAGAAGCTGCTCACACAGCAGCACGAAGATGCGAAGGAACTAAAGGAGAATCTGGACCGAAGGGAACGCATTGTATTTGACATTTTGGCCAACTACCTGAGCGACGAGAGCCTTGCCGATTATGAGCATTTTGTCAAAATGAAGTCAGCCCTCATAATCGAACAGCGAGAACTGGAGGACAAAATCAAACTTGGGGAGGAGCAGCTGAAGTGTCTGACTGATAGCCTTCAACCTGACAGGCCCAAATGACATTCACCCAAGGACCATGGAAATTGAAACAACGTGGGATTAGAAGTATAGACCTCCTCTGTTCACTAGGAGGAGCTGCTCAAAGAAACAACAAGAATGTCATAATAGCAATAATATTCAGGGGGAGGGGAGTTGTTTCTATGTGGGGTTATTTGCATTTCTTAAAACATTTCAAAGCCTCTCTGTCTTTCCTTTATCACACAGCCTTAGGGACCTCTCCAGACATTAGATTCTGTGCTTCAGATTCGGTATATTCAGGAATCTGCTGCAGTTGTGCATGAGTGCAGGTTTTTTTTAAAAAAAAGAAAAAAAAGTGTGGTTTCTTTTCAGATTCATATAGGTTGCTGTGGATCCCTCAAAAACTTGACAATGAGGATTTTAGTAGACTTGGGAGGGAGCAGGATACAGTCATATCAAACAGACAGAACAGATTTACTCATGTTACCTGTCTAGTGGTGTATTCAGGTTGGTGAGATATAGTGAAGTTTGCACATTTGATCTGCAATCCTATGCACACTTACCTGGGAGTAGGCCCCATTGAGCAAAGTGGGACTTACTTCTGAGTAAATACTCGCAAGATTCCACTGGCAGGTGCTATTTTGAAGAAGTGTTGCATAAGCTCTGCCTTTCCAAAAAAATTATGTCAAAACTGTTTGGACAAGTAGACCTTGGAAGAACTTATAATAAGCTACTTTCAAACACACCAGGAAACTGTGTGACTATACATGGTTTTTAATGTCTCGGCGGGGTGGAACTTGCCATTATTATTATTATTTTCCATTTGAAGATAATGTTGGAGAAATTTAGCCAGTCTTGTTCAATTCATTAATTATCATCTTCTCCACAGCACAAAGGCAATAATTTCATTCAGCTCAGCTGTCTTATATGAATGAAGTGTAACTAAGGGTCTAATATGCACAGGTCTGTAAATAAAAGGCAGAACTACTGCTACATTATGCTTGGTGCCATTTGCCAGGGATTCGGTGAATCGAACTACAAATTAGAAGATCATTCTGTATATCTTTCATTTGCACAAAGCTAACTGTGTTTTTTTAATTTTATCATGTCCTTCGTGCCTAGGACTGCTGTTTGTCCAGCTTTTTCATGCCTCAGGAAGAAGCATGATTTCCATTTTACTGAAGTACATTGGAAATGTTCACTGTTATTATGTGAGTGTGTTCCCATTTTCATATTAACAAATATCCCTGCCATTATGGGACTTTATTTTCCAGCTCAGCATCACAAGATGCATTATCTATAAAAAGTCCCACTAAATTGTCCTTTACATAACAAGAACAGTGGGATAACAAATGCTGATGTACTCATCTGCACAGTAAGTGTTTCCTTGCATTAATGTACATATCTGACGGATAAAGGGAAATCATACTTGTCTATAGGCTGTTTTTAACTTATACTGAGAAAATGACTTACTCAGCACTTAAATCTTCAACTCCCCTGGCTGTAGTGCCCTCCCTGACAAGTGGAACTAATTTAAACATTACGAAAAAAGAATTCTCTTGACACTTGCCGCTTGATTTGAGTGTAGACAAAATATTTCCCTTCTATGGTTCTCAACGTTCAGGTAAAATGCAATCATAAATATAAGCAATGGTTGACTATACAGGGTCTTGGCATAATCACTTCTATGTAATCAAGTATTTCACAGACAAATCCTAGAAGAGGGCTTTCCCCTGAGTTATCAGTGCTATTTCACACACCACAGGCCACTGGCCTGTACAGATTCCTTTAACCCTCTGCTGTACCAATGGGTCCCAGGTTTGTCTATACCGTTTAGAAGACATCTGACGGGTTACCAACACCATCAGATGCTGCTACATCCGACCAACATTAGAGAAACAGGTCCATTTTGTCTTGGAATCTTTTACCTGATCCTTAAATAAAGCCAAGCTAAGATAAATGATTATTTGTACAGTCAGCTGTGAGCTTTTACATGTCACTCTTTTTTTAAAAAAAGAGACTATGATTCTGATTGTGTATGTGAACTCCAAATGTAACTTCACTATGTTTGTGCACAGTACTTTGAGTTAAATCACATAATTCTTATGAAGATAGCAATATGGAAATTGATGTATCATTATATATTATCCTTTTCATAATGTGATATTTAATCACTCCCCTTGCTTCTTCCTTTATTCTTTATTGTTGCTGGCAGGCTTTCTGGGAGGGACCAGGAGTGAGATTCTCCCTACTGCTGTATATATTTCTATAAATAGTGTTTTTGTTGCTTTGTAGGAGAGAGAAAGAAAACCTGGTGCTAATGTCTTGCCTCCGGCACCCATAAGTGAAGGATTCCTTTTTCCATCTTATGGGTCACTGCAGTTTTTAGAGCTTTTTTGTATTGTGGGAGGAAATAAAGTCTTTCTGATTTCTCCTGTTTCCCCCTTTGAGTTTTCAGCCCTGAGTAAAAAAGCATATAGAGATTTCTTTCTTATTGCTTGAGTATAACATCATGCTTGACCGAGGGAAATAAACTGAATATTGTGTTTCAGTGTAACGAGTAATTTATTAATTTTAATATGTTACCTACATAACGTTCAAATATACATAACCTGCTTTTCATAGAGGAATGTGCATACCATTTTGGTGATGTTGTCTGAGTTGATTATCATGACCTTTTCCCAGTTCAGATCCATTTAAGTTTAGAATCCTTACCAAATTCAGCTCCAATAAGAAAGGATGGGATATAAAGCCAAGTTGTGTTAAGGTTCTTCCCACACACCCCTCCCCAAATGTGGAATGATGTGAGATTTCCCATATTTTGTGTTATGCTACAGAATAGACACTAGAGGGAGAAAGAGTCAAATACAGTATAGGACAATGCTTGTAGATAAATCAAATTATTTAGTTAGCTAAATGGGATAAATATTGGTCCCACTGAGTAACAACTGACCGATTAATTTAATTTAGACTGCAATCCGATGTTCAACTGGACTCATTGAGACTAACTTTTGAGTAAGCATGTATAGGATTGGGAGTGATTGACGTTTTAAAAAATCACCCACCATTCCATAAAAAAAATCTGAAGAACCATATTAAAGCAATAAAGACATTACTATCAGCAGCATTTTGAGAAAACAGCTGAGAATTCACACTCAAGTGGCAGAAGAACAAAAATGAGAGATTTTAAAATTCCATATGGAGTAGCTTCAGTGCTGACAATATCAGAAGGATCAACCAGAAGAAAGATTAAAACAACCTGCAGTTTTCTTTTCTTTTTAACTTCAAAAGGAGAGTTAACCCTGTAGCTGGAGGGACAGAGCATAATGGACTATCCTTTTGGAGAAGGATGGGATAGAAATACTTTAAAATCAAGGTCCATTAGAATCATAGAATTGCAGAATTGGAAGGGATTCCATGCAGGAATCTCAACATGGCCTCCATCCAATTTGAAACTGTACCGGACCCTGTTTAGCTTTGCAAATTTGCTAGCAGTTTTATTGCTGTGCCACTAGGTGGAGGAACCTGATGTCTGGTGTGAAAACCTCCACTGATTCTCTCCACTAGCTAACTGGTTCATGGCAGTCCTTTGGTTAAGTCGGTTCCAAGCTTTTCAGGACTTTAAACATCATAAGCAGCTCTTTGAACTGTGCCCAGAAAAGAGCTAGGAGCCAGTAAAGCGGTTTCAGCAAAGGAAATGCATAGAAAACTGCTGTAGTTGAGATTAAACTGTTGTTGGACTGCAATTCCCACCATCCCTGACTATGGGCCATGCTGGCTGGGGTTGATGGGGTTTGGAGTCTGATGACATCTGAAGGGCTATCAGTTCCCCATCCCTCCTTGCACAGCCTTGGGCTTTAGCTAGACTGTAGTTCTGGGAGATGGAATGAAAGTGAATTTAGTGCATATGACTGCACACGTGTAGATGCAGGCATAATTATAATAGAGGTCCTTAAAAAAAACTATTATTCAATAGGCAAAAGGGGAGGGCACCATATGGGCATTTATTTTGAGGAGAGAGGGATGCCAGAAAAGCAAGACTGCGAAAAAGGAAAACCACATCTGTCGGGTAACAGAGGTGTGCCTTTTTTAAAAAGAATACTTTTATTTAAAGCACTTAAGCAGCAAAGCCACAGATCCCAACAAATAAGGTAAAATAAAGTAAATGAAGACATCTGTTTACAAATGCTAACATTATTACAACAAACTGAAAGTGTCACAAGGTGGAACATCATGAAATTTGGCTAAACAATCTGTAGCCTTTTTAACTTGGTGGGGTTACTGTTTTGTTTAGTTATGTTATGTATTTTTTGTGTTTCTATATTGTAAACCGCCCTGTGATCCTTGTGTGTCATCACAACCAGATCTGCATTTCCCAGGAATGGGTGTAGCCTAAACCATGCAGAAACACTCCTGGCTATGGCTGTCACCTGGGCATCCAGACTCGAGGATGGATCCAAAACCGACTGCCAAGTTGAGTTTTCAAGGGAAGCACTACCCAACCTTAAGACAGGATGAACTGCTATTCCCATATCTGTATTCTACTGACCAGGAACAGCGCTCATGTCTGGAGAAAGCTTCAGTTTGTTTGCTTCCAATCCCAGTCCATTGCTGACTTCTAGGATATGCAGGAAAGGTGGGTATTGGGCCGATGGGCTGGGCCACGCCACATTGTGTGGCCGCCTTTCCCAGCATCAACACAGAAATGAACAGAAATAAAGCAACACAAATATTTTGACCTAAGTGTCTTAGAAAAGCAGTTTTAAATCATGGGCACCTTGGTTCTGAAAATTGTGCTGCCCATACTGTATTGGTGTGAGTGATGCGGTCTCATGGCTCATGTGGTCCCAGTGCAAAGGAAAAGAGCTAAAATCTTCTCCCTTACTATAATGTCAAAACAAGAGGTGGTGGGGAAGAATAATGATAGGTTTGTAAGGACTCTTCCATAATTTTGCCAAGGAAATTCTTACTGTTCATGGCCTAATGCCATTAGCCTCTATTGTAGATGGAGATCCTTTATGAAATGCATTCAGGACCGGAAAACAAATCTGTACTGAGATACACACAGAACCATTTTTGCTACTGGACCTGCTCTGAATCTGACTTCAGGAATAACATGTTTTAACCAAGAGTGTCCTGGAATAGACACACTGCATTGGGAAAGAAGGGAACAGAGTTCCCTCCAATTTCCCACTTTCCTGATGTTCCAAAGAACCAGTATCCTGGAGTTACGATATGTGTTGTTGTCAGGATTCTAACTGGACTGTAACTGATCTAAGAATTCTGTAGAGCAGTTGCTGTGGCCAGCAGCTCAGTCTTCCTGAGGCTCAGGAGCAGCTAGGAAGTACCTACTCTTCCTGGCACACTAGACTGTAGCTGATTAATGTATTTCATGTAAGTTTATGGATTAAACATTCCTCACTGTGCCATAAGGCGTGTTTATGCTCTGTTGAAAATGATAGCTGCAGTAGCATGAAGCAAAACAGCTAAATGATCATCATCATCACTTTTAATTTGTACACCATCTTTTGGCTTGAGAGCAGTACATGTGAAAAGGATCTAGGAGTCCTGGTAGACCACAAACTTGACATGAGTCAACAGTGTGATGCAGCAGCTAAAAAAGCCAATGCAATTCTGGGCTGCATCAATAGGAGTATAGCATCTAGATCAAGGGAAGTAATAGTACCACTGTATTCCGCTCTGGTCAGACCTCACCTGGAATACTGTGTCCAGTTCTGGGCACCACAGTTCAAGAAGGATACTGACAAGCTGGAACGTGTCCAGAGGAGGGCAACCAAAATGGTCAAAGGCCTGGAAACAGTGCCTTATGAGGAACGGCTTAGGGAGCTGGGTATGTTTAGCCTGGAGAAGAGAAGATTAAGGGGTGATATGATAGCATGTTCAAATATATAAAAGGATGCCATATGGAAGAAGGTGAAAGGTTTTCTGCTGCTTCAGAGAAGCGGACACGGAGCAATGGATTCAAGCTACAAGAAAGAAGATTCCACCTAAACATTAGGAAGAACTTCCTGACAGTAAGAGCTGTTCGACAGTGGAATTTGCTGCCAAGGAGTGTGGTGGAGTCTCCTTTTGGAGGTCTTTAAGTGGAGGCTTGACAGCCATCTGTCAGGAATGCTTTGATGGTGTTTCCTGCCTGGCAGGGGGTTGGACTGGATGGCCCTTGTGGTCTCTTCCAACTCTATGATTCTATGATCTTTGCACTATTGCAATGCGAAATAGTGAAATTCATACCAAATATGAAATAGTGTGCAGAGCTTGGGAGAAGGGCACATGCACCAGGATGTGAGGCAGGGAGCGCAGGAGAACAGCAACAAATCTACTTATTCCAAGACCTCCCTTAAAGCAGTAGCGGATCACTATGAAGAATTTCTATAAGCCAAATGTCTAGTCACTAGAGTTGGGCAATATCTGATTTCCAACATCGCCCATATATACCACCAGCTAAATATCGCAATATACTGACATATCGCAATATCTGAAATAAGGATGGAGCTATGTAGAAGCATTGGCTGGCTTCACAGTTTTCCCCACATTGTGATTTTTGCACAACACACACACACACACAATTCACAATTCGCAATATATTGCCAGGTCAAATATTATGAAACCGGAATTGCAATATGGACGATATATTGCCCAGCCCTACTAGTTGTGGGACAGAATCCTTAAACTTTTTCTGTCCCCTGTGCATGTCAATACCGTGCATAGATTTGACTCACCTGAAGCTGCAGAAGCAATCTCAGGAACTTGAATGTCTAGTTGGATGGTGGGAGTGTGTTTGGGAGGAGCTGCAGGAGCCCCCTATTCTGCTGTCCTCTCCCCCTCGGTCAAGCAACTACTCACCAGCTACTTCTCTCTGTCATCAGTGCCTCTTGCATGTGCCTTAATGTTACAGGAGACTGGCAGTGTTGCACTGAGCATTGCACAGAAGAGCACAGGAGCCCTTCTCAGCTTCGGTGAGGAGCTCTCAATAGAAGCTGTGCTTACCCAGCTGGCGTGTACCTCATTTATGTTTTTCCTTTTTGTGTTTGATGGTCCATGTGCTGGTGCCAGGCTATTTTGTGCCCTAGGCATGCCTACCTACTTGCACACCTCTCCCCAAAACTGCTAAGTTCCATTTTCCAAAACAGGTGTCTTGCGGGGGGGTGGGGGTGGGAGTGAAAAACACAAAATGTGAAACTGCTAGATTTATTTTAAATTATTACCGGCCTCCTCCTCTCTGCAATCTGTTATTATTACAATAACGTTAGAAACAGAAATAGCTTCTCTGACAGATATTTGTCAATATCAGTAGTTTGTGCTTTTAAACTTAAAAGTTCTAAAGTGTTATTAATACTGCTAATCATAAATGTCTGAATTTGAAAAGAAAACAAAGATTGTCTTAAGATTTTTGAACAATTATAATGAACCTACTATATAAATGAAGTGAAACAAATATAGAAAGATTTCTTCCAAATAATCTGAAAAGGAGTCTGATAATTCATTGACAGAACTCTTAAGAACCTGCAGTTGTAGAATGAAAAGAACAGCCAATAAGGAACAGCATCTGTAGCAACAGAGTCACAATAGGTTGAGAACCTTCTGTTTTTATTTTAGACCTTACAGTCTGTAGATTACAGTTCTTCAGTGTAGAGCTCCTGGTTTTGAGAGAACTGTAACTATTTGCTTTATTGAAGAGCCCGTTTTTTTCAAAACATCAACTTTTGTCAAAAGATTGACCAGGTAGAAGCTGTAACATTTTTAGCGGTATACCACTATTTTAAATGTGCCGTTTCCCTTTTTATTTTAAAACACAACCAAATGCTTATTTGCTTTGAGGGCAGTTTAACCGCAATCTAAAATTCTGGAATTGGGAATCTTAGTATTTGGAGGGGCTTGTATGATCATCCTGATCATGCGAGCTATTAACCAACCTGACTCCCAAGAAACCAAACTAATCTTAAAGAGCTTGCTTCAGGTAATTTCCAAATGACATTTAGTGGAGTGATTAATGAACCCTCTGAGGAATTTTGTAATCCAAGCCAGCCTTGGCCTTGCCTCCAACTTGCCATTTGAAGTTTGAGCTGTTGTAAGGCACTGTCAATTATAACACTTGCAATGTACAGTATGGGGAGAATAGCCTGTTGGCTTTGGTGACAGGGCAATTTATAGAAGTTTAACAACCTCAAAACGCAACATCAAAGAACCAACCATCCTGAAACCTTCCTCCCAATGAAATAAGATGTACTGGAAAGTTAGGAAGAGCTTAAAAGGTAAAGGTAAAGGACCCCTGACAGTTAAGTCCAGTTGCGAACAACTCTGGGGTTGCGGCGCTCATCTCGCTTTACTGGCCAAGGGAGCCGACGTTTGCAGTTTTTCCGAGTCATGTGGCCAGCATGACTAAGCCACTTCTGGCGAAACCAGAGCAGCGCATGGAAACGCCATTTACCTTCCCACTGGAGTGGTACCTATTTATCTACTTGCACTTTGACGTGCTTTCAAACTGCTAGGTTGGCAGGAGCTGGGACTGAGCAACAGGAGCTCTCTCTGTCGTGGGGATTCGAACCACCGACATTCCAATCGGCAAGCCCTAGGCTCAATGATTTAGACCACAGCACCACCCGCGTCCCTAGGAAGAGCTTAGGTTCCCTTTTTTTCCTGCTATCTTTTATTTCTGGGTGGACATTGAGCAGTGGCTCAATGTCAGGCAGCCTAAAGCCGTGGATTGTGACATTACAGGTAGGTAGCCATGTTGGTCTGACGCAGTCGAAACAAAATTAAAAAATCCTTCCAGTAGCACCTTAGAGACCAACTAAGTTTGTCATAGGTATGTGCTTTCGTGTTAATGCACACTTCTTCAGATACACAGTGTGCATGCACACGAAAGCTCATACCTATGACAAACTTAGCTGGTCTCTAAGGTGCTACTGGGAGGATTTTTTTTATTTTGTTTTGATCGTGACATTGTTTTCCGTGGGCAGTTCTGCCCCAGCAAGGTAGATGGTGAGGAAGGAACACCAGAAAAAAAAGAACCAGGAAATTCCATCCCAGAAAATTGAAACTTATATCTTTTCCTATCTCTATGGATATCTCTGTTTCTGCATCAATGCTAATCATAGCTGTGATTTCTCTTCTTTCATTGGCTATTGACAGTTGGGCGGAATAACGTCTGCATATTTTGCCATGTAGATTTGAATCTACAGGGCTAGATACTTGTCTCTTTTTTGAGAGGCTAGGAATCCATGCCAGCTAATGTGGCAAGCTCAGAACTGGTTAAAATCTGATGCACAGGCCATTGCCTGCAAATTGGTTGTGGTTCTTTTGGCCAGACAGCTAACAGACTACAAAATTTCCTCTGTTTCTCATTAGTCCTAGCCACCCCTACAGTCCTCTTGCTGCAAACAGTTGATAATTTCTTCCAATTCAAATACTGTCTATTGTTAACTTTGCAGCCAAAAGGTCCAAGACTTTATCTGACAAGGACACCTAGATGTAGAAATCATAGCAGAGTGAAGCATAGCCTGAATGCAAAGTGAAGTGTAGTTGAATGGCACATGGTATGTTTTAAAGCAGATTATATCTCATTATTTCATGGTGATGTTTTCATTCCTTCTCTATTCACCATATTAATGTAGACGAGAAAGTGGTGCCATGTGATTAAATCCCGCCACAATCCACAATTTGCAACCTGCCCTCTAAGACGAAGCAAATTTTACACGTCCTCTCCACAGATTCATTCTTAAGATTTAGCCTCCCATATACTTCCAGTGAGGAGAATTCCATGTCTAAAAAACATATACTGTAATGTGATATTCCTAGGCATCAGCAGAACCTCTCTGTTGTGTAGCATGATGCCTAATAACTGGTTGAAGTGAAGGAATCCAACACACTGCATTTTATGGGAGATAAGATTTTCATAATTCCGATCATGGGACTGGGAGTGGCTGCTGAGACCATATAGCACCGGTCCTGAAAGACCTGCAATGGTTCCCAGTACATTTCTGAGCACAATTCAAAGTGTTGGTGCTGACCTTTAAAGCCCTAAACGGCCTCAGCCCAGTATACCTGAAGGAGCGTCTCCACTCTCACTGTTCAGCCTGGGCACTGAGGTCCAGCACTGAGGGCCTTCTGGCGGTTCCCTCGCTGCAAGGTTACAGGGAACCAGGCAGAGGGCCTTCTCAGTAGTGGCACCCGCCCTGTGGAACGCCCTCAAAGAAATAAACAACTGCCTGTCTTTTAGAAGACATCTGAAGGCAGCCCTATTTAGGGATGTTTTTAATGTTTGATGTTTTATCGTGCTTTTAATATTCTATTGGGAGCTGCCCAGAGTGGTTGGGGAAACCCAGCCAAGTGGGCGGGATATACCGGTAAATAATACTGTAAATATGTTGTTGTTGTTGTTGTTGTTATGCTACTAGAAACAACTGAAAGGAACTCTCGCCAATGATGTGGATTGGGAAGGTGAGCGTTAGAAATAGCAGCCCTCATAAATGAAATAAAATTGTTAATCAAATGTTTTTCAGGGGAATTCTTCATTTGGGTGAAGTTTCTCAGTCCGGAAATGTCAGTTGAGGCTTCGTACTCCCTGCAACTTGTTGCATTTTCAACAGGATGTGCTGGCTGCGTTCTGTCATTGCTTACAATGAAGCACACAGACTGGAGGTTGTGGTATATTGATAAGACTGCAATGTATAAGGCTGGCATCGCCCGCGTGGGAATATGGAAGATCTGCTTTCCTCCTAATTTGATAGGGGCTGACGAGTATAGCATAGTTTGTTGTCATGATTTTGGATTTTATGAGAAATTCTTCCCTTTAGAAATGAAGCTTGGCCAAATCCTGATGGTCGTTGCCTCATTCCTTGCGTTTTTTGGGCTGTTTTTTTCCTTTTTAACTCCGTGGAATATTTTTTGCCCAGGCCTTACCGAAAAGCAGGTTAAATTGCTGTTTATAACTGGAGGCCTCTTTTTTGTGTTCTCCAGCATTTGTGTCGTCGTTCCCATTAGCTGGAATGTCCATTCCATATCAGCAAATAAAAGCATCGCTTTCCCTACTCCTTTTCACCTGCCCTCGTACCCGACAACACAAAGAAATGGAAGTGCTATTTATCTAGGGTTTATGTCAGCTATCCTGCTGCTCATAGGTGGGTTTTGTGTAATCGCTCAGAGATGTCTTGTGAGATCAAATAGAATTATAGCCATGTAGAAGAGAATCTGCCTACCAAACTAATCTAACGTGTGACAAATTCACAAGCGTCTGTAAAGAAGTGGCCTAGGCAATCATCTCACTCACAAATATGGGAATTAGAGGAGAGTTAAAGTGGGTACTGCTGTCTATTTTTAAATGACTATTATTACAATTTGCTGTAAAAAAAAATTCAGACGTTTGGAGGATTTGTCTTGCAGTGAAAGTTGACTCCGTCTAATAAAGTTATTTCTAAACAAACATGTATTCACTTTCACTCATTGGAATTGTGCTCAGTTAAGGTTGCCTCTGGACAGTCAGCATTTTGAGAGATGGTTTCAGTTGCCTATCAGAAATTTAGTCTTGTGAAATTAACATGGCTAAAGCACTCTCGTGTGGGGGAAAGAACCCAACATGCTTTTAAAAGGCCCTTTTAAATCACAGGGGAAATCCACTAAAAGGTATGGGATAAACTACTGGTTGACAGGAAGATGCATAGCTTCCACGCAAGCAAGTGTGGATGAATGCTCATTGTCATATCACCTCCCCACAAGCAAATCCAAATGGCCTCTCAGTAAAGAGTAGATATCATATAACATTAGGGTGGATGTTCAAGAAACAGACAAGCCATGGGTTGCACTCTTGGGTCTATATCAATTAACTATGTCAAGTAGTAAAGCAAATGCATGTATTTTTTTTAATTCTTAAATCTCTGTGTGTGTCTACTGAGTGTTGTCGTCGTTTAGTCGTGTCCGACTCTTCGTGACCCCATGGACCATAGCACGCCAGGCACTCCTGTCTTGCACTGCCTCCCGCAGTTTGGTCAAACTCATGTTCGTAGCTTCGAGAACACTGTCCAACCATCTCGTCCTCTGTTGTCCCCTTCTCCTAGTGCCCTCAATCTTTCCCAACATCAGGGTCTTTTCCAATGATTCTTTTCTTCTCATGAGGTGGCCAAAGTATTGGAGCCGCAGCTTCACGATCTGTCCTTCCAGTGAGCACTCAGGGCTGATTTCTACTGAGTAAGAGATGTCAAAATGAAATTAGAGAAGTTTAGATAAGGGAAATACATGCTGCATATTAAAGTTGCAGAACTTAAGTGTGAAAGTGTTAAGAATCCTCCCGTTAGAGTAGGAAGAGCCTGGGAAATCATACTATATCTTGATGTTGTCCCTAACATGGGAATATTGTTATAGGATTCCATTCCATTCATTAGAGCTAAAGTGTAAGTAATTGATTTCCGCTACTTCTGTACTCTCAGATGAGAAGCATGATTAATTTCAAAAATGTTGAGATATTGAATGCAATGAGGAAACACAAATGAAATTATTATGCGATCAGTAACTCCATAGTCCCTCCTCCCAAACATGAATGAAGAAGTCAGAGAGACTGTGCCACGACCGGACCACCCAACAGTGGTATCCTGAGAAGGACCCCTTCCAAAGAACTCAGTGCCAGGCTGGCACCTACTGACAAGGTGCTTCATCAAGTATTTTGGGCCCCAAGCTCTTTAGAGCTTTGTATGTCAGTTGTTGTTGTTTAGTCATTTAGTCATGTCCAACTCTTTGTGACCCCATGGACGAGAGCACGCCGGGCACTCCTGTCTTCCACTGCCTCCCACAGTTTGGTCAGACTCATGTTGGTGGCTTCGAGAACACTGTCCAACCATCTTGTCCTCTGTACGTCCCCTTCTCCTTGTGCCCTCCATCTTTCCTCCCTCAGGGTCTTTTCCAGGGAGTCTTCTCTTCTCATGAGGTGGAGCCTCAGCTTCACTATCTGTCCTTCCAGTGAGCACTCAGGGCTGATTTCCGTAAGAATGGATAGGTTTGATCTTCTTGCAGTCCATGGGACTCTCAAGAGCAGGCATCCCCAAACTTTGGCTCTCCAGATGTTTTGGCCTACAACTCCTATGATCCCTAGCTAACAGGACCAGTGGTCAGGGATGATGGGAATTGTAGTCCAAAACATCTGGAGGGCCAAAGTTTGGGGATGCCTGCTCAAGAGTCTCCTCCAGCACCATAATTCAAAAACATCAATTCTTCGGCGATCAGCCTTCTTTATGGTCCAGCTCTCACTTCCATATGTAAGTCAGTAGCAGCACCTTAAAATGGGTGCCATCATGTAAAACCAAGCCATCATGAAAATTCGAAAACTCCTAAATTATTTTCCCAAACCAGCCAAGTTCTCCTCCCCAAATCATAGTTATCATTCAGTACACCCCTTTGAAATCATAACAATATTTATTTCATTTTCTCACATGCTTGAGCACTTGTTCTCTGTGTGTTTTGATGTGAATATCTGAGCTATTTTGGAGAACAATAGTGATTTGATTACATGCAGATAAGGTCATTTCTGATCCACTTCTATATTTTGAGCTAGATTATTATTATTATTTTAAAATGCACTCTTGTCCACCTGGCAACTCTGTGTGTGGATATATTTTTATCCCAACCGTTTCTAAAAGTGATTTGAGACAAAGCACATATTTGGTCCCTATAATGTTTTCCCTTTTAATTTGCCCTAAATTGTCACGTTTACAATGGTAATGGTAAACACTAAAAACCATTCTATAGCAAAGTATTATTTGAGCAAGTATAATTCACAAAGCACAATTTTCTTATTAAGGCTTTCTGAATCTTTCTCAAGAAAAATCGTTACCAGATGTTCAATAAAATACCAATAAGATATTTTAAAGAAAACCTACCCAAAGGGCAATAGTAAAGGAGGGGAAAGAATATGTCAATTTATTATATGTTAAGTAAAATGATACTCCCTATAACATTAAGAGTTCAGGAAATTTACTTGCTACTAATCTAATTCATCCACATAGCATGCTTGTAGTGAGAGACCATGCCTTGAAATATCTAATGTAGAAAGAAAATATTTTCTTATCATGGAATCAAGTTTTTGACACATCTGTGATTTGATCAGAGAAAACTTCCTGCCGAATGGTGAAACCTGCCATTGCAACTTTACTACCCGACTCCCTGAGGTTTGTGCGTTTTTCAGTATATGAGTTTCCCTGAGTTTCATTGCCATTAGAGATATATAAATGAGGGCAAAACGTCAAACCTTTAGAAAAAGAAAACAAATTAGCTCCGTCAAAAACATTAACATTTTGCTAAATGCATTGAATTGTGCCAGTGACGCAAATTCATTTCCAACCATTTATATGTTCCTTTTTCTTCTCTCCCCCTCCCCCTTCACATTTTCTAATGGAACGTTAGAAGAAAATAGAAGATTGTGAAGAAACAAGATAACAGTTTCCCAATATCTGGCAGGCTTTCCTGCAGAATATGGAGTAGTCTTGTTCACTTTTGCTCCAGAAGGAAGGACTAGAATCAATGGGTGCCTAGGCGCCATCTCTGGGGGCGGGGCGGGGGGGCTTCCCCCCCCCAAAATTTCCACTGTGGGTGCCTGGCCGGGCAACCCAACGCATCAAGTGTGTGACGTCACATGGCACGACATAGGAGTCATCGCTGCAGCAGAGCCGGAGGCCACAGCCCAGTCAGCGCCACTTCGCCAGAGAGCCAGCAGAGGCAAGGCAGTGGGCGTCAGTGGGCAGAGGCCACGCAGGGCTCATGCATGTGACTGGAGGTCATAAAAAGCGCATAAGAACCCACTTCTGATGCCAGTTTTTAATTCAGTGCACAGCTACAAGGAATCCAAGCCCATGTTATACTGTAGAAGGTGCACTCATTTCAGGGAGGGGGGAGAACCTTGTAGGCATCTACCCTCTTTTTAAACTTTTATTTATACTTTTCGCTGATTTGACAAGCATTTTGACATTTCAAAACTTGACTTCCTTCCCCGGCTTTCTGCAGTTCTTTAAATTTATTTTAAATATCTTCTCCGTATCAAAATGTGTTCATTTATTCATCATATTTAAATATATACTCTTATGAAACCGCAGGTTATTACAATAATCCTTCCAATGTTTTTATCTGTTTAGAATTAATCTGTAAATATTCAATAAGACATTTCCATTCTTTTATAAAAAGGATTGTTATCTTGATTTCTTTTTCTTCCAGTAAGTTTTCGCCATTTCTGCATATTCAATAAGTTCTTGTGTCCATTCTTCCTTTGCTAGGACTTCTCCTTTCCATTTTTGGGCATCTACACTCTCATTCTCCTCAAATGGAAATAGAGATGGCTAATAGGAAATGAATGGGGTCAGTGGCAATCCAAAGAGTTTAAGAAAACAATTGGTAGCATCACTGAAATCTGTCTGTGTTGTTGTTGTTGTTGTTGTTGTTGTTGTTGTTGTTGTTGTTGTTGTTGTTGTTGTTGTTGTTGTTGTTGTTGTTGTTACTACTGATGGCACCCAGAAGCACCTGAGATTTTCTAGGTATTACTTTCAATTACATTTCTTCTGCACTTTGGATAACGAATTTAGGATCTCTTTAATGGGAGAATTTGGTATGTAATGAACCATCACGGCCACTAGAGGGTGGTTGCAATGCACGCAAGAATCCAAGAAGAAGCGAGGAATATCCTGTTTTGACTGAAATACAGTACTGTACTATATTTCACTTTTATAATGAGTAGTTTTGAATTTACTAATCTGAATTCTGATTGCGCTTCCTGCTACTTGCATAAGTGTTCAATGTGTTTCCATTTAATGGCAGCAAATTTTGAAAGCTAAAAGATCATATGGAGGTGGGGTGCCAATATTGATTTTGGTTAATGATTAAAAAAAAAAGCTTTGGTTAAAAAAAACCAAACCTTTTCATGAGAAAATAAAATATCTTAATTATTTTGAAATTAAAAAGAAAACTGCCACCAATGAATTTTAAATTTTAAATTCACAAATGTAAAATGTATCACTATTCAAAAGTATAGTATGTACGGATTCATATTTGGGATCCATTTTGTTTCACAGCTGTGGTGATTTTAGCATGTTCATTCTGACCCTTATTTTAATTTTGTTTCAGTAAACACCTATTTTTTGTCTTTGTAAACTTTATATGTGATTTTAAAGCAAAATTACTTTGTTTTGTCTTGATATAGTCTGCAGATTAACTCAATCAATTCTGTACTATTCATGTTACACTCAAGAAAAAGAAAGAAAGAAAAATCTTTTTTTCCCCCACCCCTTTTAAAGCTGAGAGATGGAAGAACACAAACAAGAAGCGCATGAATGCCAAATTTTTGCACTCCCAATTTCTTGAAGAGCTGTGGCAGAAGTTTACTGACTAGACTGGTTTATCCACATACAGGACTGACATAGTTATGTTTTGGGAATCTGGATAAATAGATATTGCGGCGATGTGACTTGACATGCCATGACAAGCTTAAGTCTGGAACAATGCCTGATGTAAAACATACATTCTTTATTCTATGGGAGTGAAATAGGGTGTCTAAACATCTTATCAGGAAAGCGATATGTCAAGCAATCCTTGAGAGAAAGAAAAAAGAGAATAAAACCACATATGGAGGAAACACAGGTGTTATATGAAAACTGTCAGGAGATTGTCTCTAATGCTGTCATTCTGCTTATGCAACAGACTTCCACTTGCACAACAGAGCTTCCCTCTCCTCTCCAGCATGTTGTGCACCCTCAAAATCTTCTGCAAAAAGTAGGATACAACTAAAGTGTCTTGATAAATCAGTGATGTAATTTTTTTTGTCCTGGTGGCACTTGGGTTAATAATGATGGATCAGCTAGTTTGCAATTGGTTTAGGAGGACTGATAGATAAGGTTACAATTACAAATAAAGAATGTGTGCCACAAAGTAATATTTTTGAAGCAGCAGGGGCCACAGACCTTTCCTCCACTGCTACAGAGAAGCATCTGAGGGCAGATCTTCCTTTTCCCAGAGATGAGGCCCAACAACTAGGAGGAATCCAGCAAAATTATTCTCTCCAAATTTATTTGCATTTCAAGGGAAGTTCTTATTGGAAGCTCATTTAGCATAGCTGCCTAAGAGAGGCAATTTTTGTGAAGACCATGGCAGGGACAGAAAGAATAAACTTTTCCTTCTACTGTCTAACCCATCCCAAGCTGCTATGTATACAACCCAAAAATGTGCACCTTAGCTGTACTTATGCAAATAATGTCACGCTTGCCTTGGCCCTTAAAAGTATCTTGGAAGAAGGTGAAAATAGGACCAGGGCTGTACATTTTGAGGGACGGTTAACTCCCTTCCCTTCTCCGCAGGGTACTGTTCAAGTTTGGTAGTTTCTTGCTCACCCAGGCCCCACTTCAGCAGTCTAATGCTATTGTGCTACAGGGCTGGTGGAAAATTCCAATCTGCACATCCTTCCATCCTGCAAATATGACATGAAGACTGGCAGATCATGTATCCATAGCAGTGACTAGAAGAGGACAACCAATGCCTCCAGCTGCCTCCAGCTGCAACAAAACATCTCTCTCTCTCTCTCTCTCTCTCTCTCTCTCTCTCTCTCTCTCTCTCTCTCTCTCCCCTATCAGTCTCTACAGCCACAGCAAGTGCTGTAACTCTCCAACAGTTTGAGTTTATGCCCGAAGGTGCAGATGGGTGCCAACAACATTATTCCATGATTCCCTAGTCAGTGTATGTGAATGTGTGTATGGGGATGGTTGTGTGTTTGCATAATGTGTGTGCGTATACACATGGCTCTGCAGCCCCCAAGTCACCACCCACCATATGTGGCCCCTGGAATCAAAAAATATGCTTACCCCCTGCCCTACATACACACAAATGGTTTATTTATTTATTTATTTATATAGCATTTAATCACACCTTTCCACCAAGGAGTTCAAAGTCTTGTCCCTTCTCCATTTTACACCAACAACAACCCTCTAAGGTAGGTTAGGCTGAGAGAGTGACTGGCCCATGGTCACCCAGTGGTCTTTATGACCAAGTGGGGGTTTTCACCGTGGTCTCTCACATCCTAGTCGGACACTCTAACCCAGGGGTCAGCAACCTTTTTCAGCCATGGGCCGGTCCACCTCGTAGGGGACTGGACTATATTTTTGGGGGGGGGGGAATGAGCAAATTCCTATGCCCCACAAATAACCCAGAGATGCATTTTAAATAAAAGGACACATTCTACTCATGTAAAAACACGTTGATTCCCGGACTGTCTGCGGGCCGGATTGAGAAGGCAATTGGGCCGCATCCACCCACAGGCCTTAGGTTGCCTACCCCTGCTCTAACCACTACACACCAGCTCTCCAGTGTGTGTGTGTGTGTGTGTGTGTTGTTGCTCTCATCTTCAAGTTGGGGCAGACTAGACATTTCAGTAATCAAGTATGATTTGCATGTTGTGTGCACACAGAGAAAAATCTACATGAGATGTGCAGGGAATGAACAGTGCGACTCTTTTTTTCCTCATTGTAAAGTACTCTTCACTGATACTGTAGTTATATCATGGTTCTATTTTTTTGGCTTCTGCAACCTCAGATCAGCTATGACTCAGCCATACTTTTTTTTCCCCCACAGACAATACTGTGGTTAAAGACCAGGGTGAAGAACCTGGAAACCAATGCTCTAATTATGAGAGAAAAGGTAGAGGTGTTTTTTTTTTGTTTTTTTAAATGAAACCCACAAGGTCCACCTCAAGCCCTACTTTGGATGAAATCAACCTTCCTCTGTCCTCTTAATATAGTCACTACAGGTGTTGCCTCCCTTGCAATTTCCAAGGCTACAATGTGTATACTTACTTGGGAGTAAATTACACTAAATTCCCTTCTGAGTAAATATAGTTAGTATTGGCATGCAAGTTTGCAAAGTCAGAGATAACTGCGATATAGACCTTTGTGAAAAAGCTTATATCGTGTGTGTGTGTGTGTGTGTGTGTGTGTGTGTGTGTGTGTAGAATAAGTTAATGGAAGATAATAATAATTGTTTATTAAATGTCTAGAATGCTCTTCATCTGAGGATCACAGGGAGGGTTACAATATAAAAACAAAGAAATACACAACATGGTAACAAAACCATACCACCCCCCCATGGTTTTCAGTGGCTAGTCATGATGGCTGTATTCCACCTCCACTGTTGGAAGCAGTATCCCTCTGAATCTTCTTTCTTCTTTGCAGGGGCGTTGCAAGGGGGGCGGGGGGGCGGGCTACCCCAGGTGTCATCCCTAAGGGGTGTGTGTGATAAAAATTCCCACAGTTCGTATCGGTGCAGTGGCACTCAGACCCCCGTCGGCGGTGCTCGCAACCTGCAGCGGCTCTCACACCCCCGTCGGCAGTGCTCGCACCCCCACCACGCCAGCTCTTGCACCCCGTGGTGGCTCTCTCACCCGCTACGAGCACCCTGCTGGCGGTGCTCATAGCCCGTGGTGGCTCTCGCACCCCCGTCAGAGGTGCTTGCACCCCTGCAGCAGCTCTCATGCTCCCACACTGGCTCTCTGAATGGTGTGTCCAAAAGTGTCTGGATCCACACGTCCTTTCACAGTGGGGACATAGTTTTTCGGGCGGGAGTTGATCACGGTGAGGGTTTGTCAAATGTGCCTCCATCTTAGCTCATTTCTCCCTTTTGTCCTGAGTTTGGGCTTCTTCAAAGTCCATGACACCTTTGCTAGAGGCTAGCTAGCCTATTCTTTACTTGGAGTGCTCACAGGCCAGTGTTTCCTAATTATCTGTGCTTATACTGCATTTTTTAAAGATTTGCCTTTAAAGCGTCTTTAAATCTTTTGTTGTCCAGCGGCATTACGCTTTCCATTCTTAATGTTGGGACTAGGGTCCTGAAT
Source organism: Zootoca vivipara (assembly GCF_963506605.1). Taxonomy (NCBI): domain Eukaryota; kingdom Metazoa; phylum Chordata; class Lepidosauria; order Squamata; family Lacertidae; genus Zootoca; species Zootoca vivipara. The sequence goes on from NC_083279.1 coordinate 35,405,680, forward strand.
ACCAGTTTCTGTGAACTACAAGTGGACAGAGTACTACACGGACGTAGCCAGGATTCTTATGGGGGGGGGGATAGGCTTTTGTTAGGAGGGACAGAATGAGATTTGTATTGAATGTATTGATTTTGATTGACTTAGGGGGCAGCTGCCCCTCCCCCGGCTACGCCCATGGAGTACTACGGTATTGCAGGCTTCCTACAGGCATTTGGTCAACCACTATGAGAACAGGATGCTGGAAGAGACTGGTCCTTCAGCCAGACTCAGCTTGGCTCTTCATTTCTTCTTGTCTTTCACTTTGGCTGAGCGATGGGGAGCTTGTTTCTTCTCCAGATGTGGTTAGGCCACAGACCCCACCACCCCCTACCATGAATCATGTTGGTGGGTGTTGGGAGTCTCCTGGAGGGTGCCAGGTTCTGCCTCCCTGCTTGTGCATGTTGGGCTGCAATTCCATGCAGTGTTGTTAAAAGGGAACGAATCCACAGGAGGAGCACTCGTTCCCAACTAGATGTGTACAGGGCTATGCATAAAGCGTGCCTTGAGCCTCAGCGCCAGTCATAAGACCCAACTCCTAGAGGCTGAGGTCGTCCCCAATAAAAGATTTGAGCCCCCCCCCTAAGTTAATAGCCATTGCCATTCAAATGGTGTGCGCGCGCGCCGCATCATGTGATTGATTCAACCTCAACACTTTATTCAAGTTGGCATCCCGGGCATCAGTGGGCCTCTTTCACACGTTTGCAAGGAGGATACCAGCATCCTTCGTTTGCAAGGATACCTGATATCCGACCAGCTTCCCAGGCAACATGTGCTCTTGAGCGCAAACGTCGGGGGGAAAACCTGCCCAACTTTGCCTTATGCGTGTTTTTTATTTTAACTTTTAAAAAGAAACGACGACGCCCCCCCCCAAGGCTGTATTAATTCCCCTCGTCCTTTCAGACCCCATTCCAGAGCGGAGTCCTCTCATTCCTCTCAGGCCAATTAATTCCCCCTTTTTCTCCCTCACGAGGGAGCAGCTCTGCTGCTGCCGCCGCGCCAGAGAAGAGGCGACGGGGCGGAGCGGGAGGCGGAGGGAGCTAGCTGGGTTTTTTTTTTATTTCCCCCCTGCCCGAGTGGAGAAAGATGGCGGGGGCAGGCGCCGGCGGGATGGAGCTCAGGGAGCCGACGGGGCTGCGAGGCTGAGCTGCTGGAGAGGAGGCCGCTCTCGGGGGCTGCTGGGAGGCCGAGAGGGAGGAAGGAAGGGCGGGAATTTCGCGGTGGCGGCGCTCTCGCTTTTCCTCGGGCCAGAGGAGGCGGCGGCGGCGGCGGCGGCAGCGGCGGCTGGGCTCGTCCCGGGGCCCAACCAGGGGTGTGGAGGCGGGAAAGCGAGAGGATGAAGAGCCCGGCGCGGTGGCGCTGCTGCTGCTGCAACCCGGGGAGCGGCCCCAGTTGTGTCCCACGAGGCCGGGCCGCTCGCTAGTCCGTGCTGGAGGCGGCGCAGGGCGGCCCAGGCGCCGCGGCCGGAGAGCAGCTGCTGGAAGGGGAGCGCTTGCCGCCCAGGCTCCGGCCCGGGAGCGGCAGGAGTGGCGGCAGGGCCATGCCGTGGCTGAGCGGAGGGCGGCGGCGGCGCCAGCAACAACAGCCACCACAGCAGCAGCCGCCACCGCCGCAGCAACAGGCTCCTGCCGCTATGGGGCAAGGGATGGGGCAGCCGGCTGCCGGAGGCGTCGTCGGGCCGCCGCGTGGCCGGGAGAACTCGGAGCTGCCTTTGCCCGCCGGTTGGGAGGAGGCCAGGGACTACGACGGGCGCGTCTTCTACATCGACCACAACACCCGGCAGACGTCGTGGATCGACCCCCGGGACAGGTCAGGAAGGGCGAGGAGGCCCCTTTTCCTCCCTCCGAAACGAGGCTCCCTTTAGCAACATCCCTGCCGTGTCCTGGGACGGCCTTTGCTTGAAGGCGGCGGGGCCTGCAGAAATGGTCGTCGGAAGGGAAGGGACGGGAAGGGAAAGTCCAGGCTCCGGGAAAGAGCATCTCGAGGGGGCCTTGCGATTTTAACTCGGAGCGAGGGCCATCCCCCTTTCACGCTCTTTCCCCGAGTCGCCTTCCTTCCCCAAGGATTGCAAGTTTAGGGATGGACCGTTCCCGGTTCTGGGGATACACCGCAACTCCATTTTGTCCCGTGTCATTTTTTTGGGAAGGGAGGCTGGCGAGAATAGTATCGAGCGCGCCTCATTGTTCTCACTCACAGGAGACACTGGGGGGGGGGTGCATTTTCTCCTTCGCAATGCCGTGAAGCCAGGACTGTTTTCTTTCCTTCTCCCTTCAGTATCTTGTTTTAGCAGATTGTGGCTTGAATTCCTATACCTCTGATAACAGCAACGGATTCTGACCTCTAAATCTTTTTTTTTCTGGGTGGGAAGGTTCCCAACAATAAATAAGTAAGCAGGCAGGACTTAGCAGTATCTCAGCTTTGCATGGGTAACGTGTTATTAGGTTGTTTTACTTAATAAGAGTAGAAAATCCCCCCTGCCCCCAATAATGCTTAGGTGTTGTGTTCTGGAGCTAAAATCTAAAACAACAACGGTATTGCAACAGTTCATTCTGGCTCTATTCTGTGACATTTTGTTTCTTTTAGAGGTTATGGCAAATGCAGCATTTTTAAGGCATACCATCTTGTATTCTGACATTAATAAGTATTGTTACTAAAATTGCTTTGGGACCATTCAGTATCCTGATGTGCCTTTGTATATGAAGCTTTGTATATGAAGCTTTAATCATCAAAAAGCAGAAGGGTTGTTTGGCTCCCTCTCTATACAGTAATAGAAAGCTGTCAGCTTCTTTTGCTGAAAACAAAACAAAACTTTCCAAACATCTAACATTAAAAGCAAAGGTTGTGTTGGTGCATAAGAAAAAACTCCAGAGTCTAGAGTTACATACCGCAGTACCTTTAATAAGAACAACCAAAACGGTCACAAACGTGACTTTTAGGAAACTTTGAACAAGTTTTTAAAATGTTATTTCTAAGTCTGAAATCCTATGCATTGTACAGTAACTTGAAAGTTTAGTAGGCCTAACTGCTGATAAAATATGCCTGAAATTGAACTGATAATAGTATTTAAACTTAGGCACTATTAGTACCAGTGACAAAAGAAGCTAAACACACCCACCCTCTTAACAGTTGTCAGTGATTTCATGTAGTGAGTTTACTTGTCAAAAAGCTGCAGGTCTTTTTTTTTGTCTAGAGCCAGCGTGGTTGAATGGATAAAACATTGAAACTGAGTCTTGAAGACTGGAGCTCAAACTGCATTTCAGCTGAAGACTTGGGATGAATTGTAATCACTTATTTTCCTATGTCTACAAATTAGAAAATAGTAACACTTTGTACAGTTGCATGATTGAGATGATGTTGTATTAAGTTGCTTTACACATGGGAAGTGCTACAGAAAACATGTTGTTACTTACTATGCCTTTGAAAACATTATGACTAGAATACTGTGGTGGATGCAAGAATGCAAAGTTTATTTTTATAGCTTTTGACATTGATCCCTGTGCACACATGTTCAAAATTTCATTCATATTTATTTGTTTGTTTTATTACACTTCAAGGGCAGCAAACATCAAAGAAACAATACAGTACAATCAAAATTAAAATAATCATAGTCATGTTTGGAAGCTTACTTAAATGCTGCCAAAGCATTTATGAATTAATGTACTGTCAAGCATTTTGTTTTTTGTGTTTTGTTTTAAAGATCTTGCTCCTGTTTGTGACTATTGTACAGTATGCTGGTGCTAAAAGGAAAACAGAACAAGCAATATCTTCTGGCAGAACTCCTTAACTGTCAGCAGGATTTCCCATGACGGCATGTGGGCTAGGGCTAAGACTATGATTCCTGTGGTGTATGCAGGCAGAGTTTCTATTTTATCATATGCTTTTATTGATCTTACTAAACTAATTATAACCATGTTTGCCTAGATAGATCAAGGGAAAGAAATATTTGGAAAAAAAGTCAGGAAAAGACTTGTTTCAGAAGGAAGCTAGCTATAATATGCTTTTCATGATCTATTTGAGAAATACTTGCAGAGATAATTCGCCTGCCTTCTTTTGAGATGCATACTACTGATTAGGGGTGCTGTCAAAATTTGCTCCAGGCTGGTTTTGTAAACTAACTTCTGGATTTTTTAAACGGCCATCTCAATGGACAGGCAAAATTCCATGACACAAACACACATGGATGGGGGGGGGCAGGTGTTCTGGTTACCTTACTCCTAGCCTCCACTAGCCCTCCCCTCCCTTCCCAATTCTTAATCTTAAACAGGAATATTGGTGAAGAGCAGAGAGAAGGAAGTTCCCCCACCCACTTTTTCTGTCATCTTGATGCTCCACTGTAGCACGTAAGGACTAAAGTAGTGCTGCATTTCAGAACTTAATAAAAGTATTAGCAAGGGCTGCTGCAGTGGTCCCAAGTGCTATTGCTTTTTCAATTCCAGTTCCTAGCACACTGCATGTCAGGACTGAAAAAATTAAGGAGAGTTCACCTGTAGCTAATATCAAGTTACGGAAAGCTCAGAGTGGGTTGTCCTGAAGTATTCTACCTGCCATCATTGGCAAACAGGGAATTCTGTTTTGTTGCATGTCTTTTTACATCTCCATGATTCTGTCTTCAGTTCGGCCTCTTTTGATCTTCCTGAGCACCTTCTGAATGTTTTCCTACTGGGAAGCTCTTGCTCTCCTTTTCATCACTTCATTGGAGTTCTTCAGGAAAGTATTCTTGGCCCTCTCCACTTCGCTCTGCATTTATGAGGAGTGGTGCGCCTACAAGCTGGGCCAGGCCATAAAGCAGTTTGATGAATTCTGCCAACCCAGTGAGTTCAGTCACGGTTTCTTGTCTGCGATCTGAGTCTCCATCACAGCACAGATCTCAGATGAGAAGTTCAAACCTTTCCACTCCGCCCAGTGCAACGGTTAAGAAATTGCTCTGTTGTAGCACAGGGCTGAGAGGAGACATTGCAGTATCTCTTCTCAACCTATCACTGTAGTAGGGGTTGCATGTGTGCACCTGTGTGTAATTATGAGAAAGAGTCCATATGACTCTTGGAAGGTTGGCTGAGTTTTTGAATGCATCCCTCTGGCTGAAAAGTGTGAGCTGCCCCTTGCTGCATGCGCTGCCTGAGTGGCCTGCCCACATCCTGTGATTTTCAGTACCACCTACACGCTGATGACACTTCTACTGCTTTGCCCCCAAGCTTTCTCCCTTCCCCAAGTTTCATATCTCCAGCTGCCTCTAATATTTCCACCTAGACATATTTCTGCTTTGTTGTCATTTTCCAAGCACTTCTTTCCTTTGCTCATTTTACTTACCCATTGAAATATTGAGCAGGCATGTAGCAGAAACTTTTTCTTTGACTGCTTCCTGTGCTTCCCACATCTAGTCCATTGACAAACTATGGTGTGTTTCCCGTTATAAAAACATGACTGTTGCTGCTTGATTCAGCAAAAACAAACAAACAAACAACAACAACCCTCTGGGCCTCACCCTGGTCATATCTTTCCTTGATTACTACATAATTTCCTCCTCTGGTTTACCGTTCTCTCACCTGGGTTTACTGCTTTTCCAGCAACTTGCTGCCAAAGCATTCACCTCTGTTGCTGCCAGAATCATTCACTACTTCTTTATAATGCCGCTCCTTAAATCCTTACACTGACTTCCTGTCCATTCCTGAATCCTGTTCAAGCTTCTTGTCCTTGCGTTTAAAACCATGTAGGCCTTGCCTTCTTTATCTCTCTAGTTTTCGTATACATTTCTATCTGTGCCCCTTAGCTTGACCACCTTTTACTCCCCTCAGCCATCTAAAGTTCTTCACAGATGATGTTTTTACTGTTTTATGCATGGAACTGTCTTCCAGGGTGCCAATGTACTTACTTCTCCTTCAAACCTATCCTCTTCTTTTCATTGAAGCTGTTGGTACAACCCACTGGTCTCCATATGTTGTTATAACTAAATCTGAATAACTGCAATACTGGTAATTAAGTTATTTTCTTGTTAACCCCCTGCCTCTGCTGTTGTTTGTTTGTTTGTTTTATACTCGGCCCATCTGGATGGGTTTCCCCAACCACTCTGGGCGGCTTACAGCACGTAAGAAATTGTAAAACATTAGACATTAAAAATTTCCGGATACAGAGTTGCCTTCAGATGTCTTCTAAAAGTCAAATACGCTAGTTGTTTATTTCCTTGACATCTGATGGGAGGGTGTTCCACAGGGTGGGCGCCACTACCAAGAAGTCCCTCTGCCTCTTTCCTTATAACCTCACTTCTTGGATTGAGCGAACTGTCAGAAGGCCCTTGGAGCTGGACCTCAATGTCTGGGCAGAACGATGGGAGTGGAGACGCTCCTTCAGGTATAGTGGACCGAGACCGTTTAGGGCTTTAAAGGTCAGCACCAACACTGAATTGTGCTCGGAAACGTACTGGGAGCTAATGTAGGTCTTTCAGGATCAGTGTTATATGGTCTTGACAGCCATTCCCAGTCACCAGTCTAGCTGCCACATTCTGGATTAGTTGTAGTTTCTGAGTCACCTTCAAAGGTAGCCCCACATAGAGCGCATTGCAGTAGTACAAGCGGGAGATAACCAGAGCATGCACCACTCTGGCGAGACAGTCTGCGAGCAGGTAGGGTCTCAGCCTGCGTGGGTAGACAGCTGCCCTGGACACAGAACTGATCTACACCTCCATGTACAGCTGTGAGTCCAAAATGATTCCCAGGCTGCACACCTGGCCCTTCAGGGGCACAGTTACTCCATTCAGGACCAGGGAGTCCTCTACACCCACCTTCCTCCAAAACAGTACTTCTGCCTTTTCAGGATTCAACCTCAATCTGTTAGCCACCATCCATTCTCCAACTGCCTCCAGACACTCACACAGGACATTCACTGCCTTCACTGTTCTGATTTAAAAGAGAGGTAGAGCTGGGTATCGCCCGCATACTGATGAACACCCAGCCCAACCCCCCTGCTAATCTCTCCCAGTGGCTTCATATACTGTAGATGTTAAAAAGCATGGGATGGCGATGGAGCTGTGAGGCACCCCACAAGTGAGAGCCTAGGGGCCTGAACACTCATCCCCCCAACACCACTTTCTGGACACGGCCCAGGAGGAAGGAGCAGAACCACTGAATAACAGTGACCCCAGCTCCCAGCCCTTCTAGCCGGTCCAGAAGGATGTCGTGGTCAATGGTGTCGAAGGCCACTGAGAGATCTAGCAGAACTAGGAAACAGCTCTCACCCTTGTCCCTAGCTCGCTGGAGATCATCAACCAGCACGACCAAGGCAGATCATCAACCAGCACATCCTCCAGGCAGGTTGAGTCTGGGCCCCACCCCCTAGGCCAGGTGGAAAGGGCCTTGCAGGGAGTGGTCTTCAGCACTCATTTCCATCGCTTTAATCTGTAGACTGCTTTTTGTAAATTGCTTGATCGTGTGACCCTAATTCTTTTTAAAATGCCATGTGGCACTATACATTTGTCACCTTATTATATATATAGATTAAATTTTAACAGGCGCTTACTTTAATCAGATTACATCTGTTCTTGTTTGATTTTTTTTTAAAGGAAAGCTGAGTATGTTGTCCTTTAGAAACTAGTCATAAACATTTTATCTACATTTCCAAGAAAGAATGTTTGTGAGTATTATGCATTCCTATGAAAGAAGAAATATCTGTGTGTTTCCCTATACTGAATTGTGTTTTCATAACTGGAGAGCTTGAATATCAGCCAAAACTACTTTACTAGAAATACGCATGGAATGTTAAGTAAACCCATGAAATGTTGTGCTTTTGTTTTTTACAAAACAGTAAAAAAATTTTGCAGCTTCTTTTTGTATTAATAATGAACGAAGGGCACTAGCCAAATTTTTGAATAATTTTATTTTTTCAACACAAACTTCGTTATCATGTTTTCCATGTTTAGCTCTAATAAACAGATCTATGGGCAGGATTCAAAGAGCTACTTTGGGCATCTTCAGTGGGACATTTTGTTTTGAAAAGCAGGTCTTGCTATATCACTGCTTTGCTGAAAATCCTTGTGGTTTCAAAAACAGTTTGCCCTGTGGCATAAGGAACCGGCATTTGAGAAGCGTAATATAAAATTTGTTTGGATGTATAGACGGCATTGCAAGCTGTTTTTTTAAAAAACAATTCTTTCAAATTGCTTCTAACATAATATAAATACTCTACCAACCCAGGAGCTAAATCAGGGGTAAAGAACAGCAATGGGCTCCCTTAGCTCCTGACAACAGGCAGCTCATTTTCTTTTGCCACCTGACCTGTGCTCAAAGTAAAAATGAAGTTCAAAGCAAAATGTTTATTTGCGGGCATGGCTTGGGCTGCCTCCCGCAGTTTGGTCAAACTCATGTTTGTAGCTTCGAGAACACTGTCCAACCATCTCATCCTCTGTCGTAACACACATTAAATAATTGAAGGTTGCACCAAAATTCAGATGAAAATGAGAACCGTTTTCCTTCTTTGCAAACTGAATGAAGTTGTTAGATGATGGCTTAGTGAAACTAGTACAGTGGTACCTCTACTTACGAATAACTCTACTTACAAATATTTCTACTTACGAATGGAGCTCCGTCTGCCATCTTTGATGCGGTTTAGATAGGATTTTTTCTACTTACGAATTTTTAGATAGGGTTGCTTCTACTTAAGAATTTTTTCTCCCAATGCATTCCTATGGGATTCTACTTACAATTTTTTTTTACTTATGAATGTGCGTTCGGAACGCATTAAATTCGTAAGTAGAGGTACCACTGTATTGTATTTAAGCACCTGCTTAATTTGTAGCTGGTACAGCTCTGCTGTACAGAGCTATGGGCTTGGAAACCTCAGAAGCTTCTCTTAAAACTTGTGAAGTGTGAAAGTCTCTCAATGATAAAAACAACCTTAATCAGTAATACTTTTAATAGGCAAAATATGTATAGTTTTCAACTAAATAAATACATGAGCAGAATGACTTTGCTTGCACTTTTTATTTCCTCTCCTTCCAAATTTGCCCCCCCCCAACTGTCCCCAAATATGCTTCGTATTTAGGGGGCATGCAGGAGGATGAGAGGGGGAAGGAGTCCAAGTGAATGTCATTCTGCTTGCACCACTTAACACATTGTGTACCCAATGTGGACCTTCCGGATCTCCACTCGCACCTCCCTGACTATTGATAATGCTGATTGTAGTGTAGTCCAATACATCTGGAGGGCACCTTGTTGGCTACCCTGGTCTAGTATGCTAGTGCATGGAACAGGAGTTTTATTTCTCTCCTAATTGAGATTGTTGGGATGAAGAAAACTTGGAGAATGCAGGGCACCAGGAGTGGAGTGTTTGACAGGACTGTGAACTCAGTTCTAGTACAGTGGTATCTTCGGTTGCAGCAGGATCCATTCCGAAGCTCCGGTCGGATCCCAAGATTTCCGCAACTGGAGGTGCCTGTTTTACGCATGCGCACGGCGCAATAGAGCGCTTTTGTGTGTGCGCACATGGCGAAACCCAGAAAAATACTTCTGGGTTTACTGTGTGCGTATCCTGAAGGATAAGTAACAATAGGTGCACATAAGTTGAGGTACCACTGTAATGAAAACAAATTTCTGAGTTAAGTGTGTGCTTAGAGGCACTCTGTTCCATAATGCCGAGAACACTGTCCCTTTTACACTTGTTTCTGGTTAGTTTATCCTGGGGTTCTAGTAAAACGTAGAAGATCCTGCCAGTGTGCCCATCTCTGCTTAAGAGGATGGGGAAAGAGATGGTGATATATGCCAATTTAATACAGCTGTGGATTAGATGATGAAGAATATTTTGCACAATTCTGACTCCCTTTAAGTCTCATTCTTGTATATCCAAACTGTTTTGCAATGGAAATCATTCTTATTCTGGACTCCCTTTGTGCTAGGACACACTTCTCAAATTCTCATATGCCATTCAGGCACGAAACTGGTTAGGGAACTTGTTGTGAAAGTGGTGATTAGTTTGATATGAATTACTTTATCTGTCATTCTGAATTTCACTTGCTACAACATCGGTGAGCTTACAAAAACTGGTATGCAGTATTTTTTCTCCAGTTCTAAGGATTTCATTTGCAGATTGACTAGAGTTCTAATGCTCTAGCTAGATGACTTTTAAACTTAATTTTAAAAACTATTTAGTACAATAGACCTACTTCAGTTTCACCATCAAATAATGTGTTTCTGTGATTCCTGTTCCTTCTTTTTTAAATAGTATACTTATGTAGACTTACGTAGCAATCGGGCCAAAAAACAACAAATAATAGTATCTTGAAATAGTACCCAGATTTCAAAAAGCAAATAAAATGACATTTTTAGCTCTTTTAAAAAATCATTCTCCTTGGCGAATTCTCTTTGTACATGCTCCTTTTCTTTCACTGTTTTTTGAAACAGAGTTTTCTTAGCATTCAGGTTGTACACACAGCAGAGCACACTATTGAGCTTTTTTTCCTGCTGTGTGTAGAACTTTTTAATGTGGGACAGAGACTGAAGACAAGAATCTCTGTCCCTTTTCATACTGAACTGAGTAGGGCCTACTCATGTAGCCATTTATATAACCAGAATCCAGTAAATTTTCCCGTGTGCTGGCAAGAGGGGAGGAAGATTGCGTAAGCCTGAGATGTATCTCTGCCTTGGCATGTGTACAAGCTAGACATCAAAGATTTGTGTAAACTTGTCTGAATATTAAATGCAAATTAAAAAATAAATAGGCTTTGATTTTGCTTGAATGTTTAGGTTACATGCTTCAATCTTTGATTATCTATTTTTGTTAAAATTCACATCAAGCTGTTCATTTACCTATGCCATGAGCACATAGTGGGTTTACAAAATACTAAAAGGCCTTGAGACTGCAATATTTTTTCATATAGAATAGAATAGATACTTTATTATCATTGTACATAGTACAACAAAATTGAATGGTTTATAAATGTTTCAGAGAATTTATAGACGTACGGTATGGTCAAAGTTCATGTATAGAAAACTGCAGTGAAGATGAGCCATTATTAAGCAGAAGGATGTTTTTAAGTTGAGAATCAATCGCAGAGCATCTACAGTTCTGGTCTGGAAAATATGTGTCTGCCCGTGGAAACGCATTTATTTTGCTTTTCCACGAATAAACCTTTCAAAATGCAGGATTGTAAATTTGTAGCTTAAATATTCTTTAAGTATGCATAAATGTATATTTAAAATACACTCTTGGACTTGAAAAAGCTCTGTGGTGTCTATTTTTGGTGGAGACGGAAAAATTAATGAAAATATTTTTAAAATGTCTTATGTTTATCACTATTTTTATTATTATCTATGATGCCAGCATGACTCCCAGCTATTTATAATGAATCCAACTATATATATATTTTACACACATACATCAGAGAAATTGTAGTGCTCATAATATGGCAGGATTTCCATTTTTGTTCTACTTACACTGAAACAGCTTTTTGCTACGCTAATTTTGAATATCAAAACCAATTGCTTAGTAATTGAATATATTATTAAGAAGAGCCTAGGCAAGTGTTTTATCTGTAGATTCATGTTAATTTTTTATTGAACAAAGAGCACTATTCCATATTGGAGGGTTTTCCCGCCTTCCCCTTGCTGTATTTTTCTTTAGCAGGACAGATTTGTTCTTTCTGGTATTCAGGTAAAGGTACTATATGTAAAAGAAAGTCCAATACAGCATTTATAAGTTGTGGAATGAAAGGTATGCTTGCTCTAGTTCCTTCAGGAAGAGTAGCAGACTACTTTCCATGTATCGGACAGCTATATACATACTGTTTCCATTTCCAAATCAAAATATTTCTCCTTCAGTTGGTGCCTTGGCAGTGGTGAGGAACCTTTTTCAGCCTCATAGGCTGCATGCCAGTGGTGGGTGGGACCAGAAGCAAAAGTAGAGGAGCAATGAATGTGACTTTTACCTTTGCACAGAGGTTTCTATATACACACATCCACCTCCTCCCCACATACGTAACTCTTCTTCATCCAGGCAAGCAAGAGGCATCACAGTTGAATGGCTTATTCCAGCAAGGAAGAAACATTCAAAGGTGGGAGCAGGGCAAGGCAGGTGAGGATGTGCGGCCTGAGCAGAGTCCCCTAGGTTTGAGGTCCTCAGCGCCTATCTTAGAGTGTACTTGTACACTGGAAAAAAGTACTTTTAGTGAGGTAGTTAAATAGTTGTGGCAGGCATTTTGATCCTGAGCTAAGCTTTTTATTGCTAGGCATAATCACAAGCATTCTCTACATCAGCAGAAGTCATAGCTTGCACAGATAAGACACTTTGTACTTCTGAGGATGGCAGATGCTTGTAAGTCTGCCTGGATAAATGAATTGCTGCAAACTATGAGCAACCCAAAATTATTGACAACCAGAGGCTAGTGGATATCTATCTACAATAGCTGCATGGCTTGGGCCAGGGACCTTGTGATGTCGAACAACACTGGGTCTGGGACAGAACCCTGTGGCAGCCCACTTGTCACTTCTTTCCAGGATGACAAGGAACCATTGGTGAGCATTCTTAGGGTTTGATCAGTCAACCAGTTACAAATGCACCAAATAATAACACCGTCTAGCCCACATTTTACCAGCTTCTACACAAGAATATCATGAGGGACTTAATTGAAAGCCTTACTGAAGTTAAGATACATCACATCCACAGCATTCCCCTGATCCACTAATAAAAAGTCTGGCATGACTTGTTTTTGAGAAACCCGTGCTGACTCTTAGTAATCACAGCGTCCTTTTCTAATTGCTTACATACCAACCAATTAATTAGGTGTTTTGATACGAACAGCTTTCTCCAACTCTGTCGTTATAGACAAAAAGGCACTGTCTTTATACCTAACATTCCTAGCTGCATATGCCGCATATAGTTAAGAGAAGCTGGTAAAGTGGAACAGTATTAAATTTATATTTTTTGTATGATGTATTGGTAAACTTCGCAAAAGGATTTTAATTCTGAAACTAAATGTTCTGTGTCTATGGATTTTATAGCTGATATGACATAAAAACATGTTGGTATAAGGGTGTTGCCAGTTAAAATATCCAGCTGTTACAACACTTCCAGACTGGCATCCAATTTTAGTACACCCAGAAAATAATTATGCAAATAGGAGTACTTGACCAGATTTTAGATGTGGTGTGCTCAGTGGATATTTTTTTGCATGCATTTGTCTTGGTATGGAAACTTGAAATATTATTGCTACCATTTGAAAGAGACTATGACATAATGCTTGATGAAACATTTGATATAAAGTGCTATGCATAGTATTTATTTCATTTGCTGGTCTTTTGTACCTTTTGGTTAAGAAGAAATTTAATGTTTCTAAACCTGCAGATTTACCTTGTCAAACTATCAATTTTAAGATTTCTGTATAATGAGTCACAAAATGATTACTATACTGTAGTGAGGTTTTTGTAGCTGTGCCATTCTTAACAAAATGTATCAAATCTGAAAAAAATATTGTATCCCTGAAATATATTTGTGTTTAGTTCCAGTTAGCATAAAATTTTTCATATCTTCTCACAGTGATGGAACCTTTGCAAGGGCCATTTTAGGGTGTGGGTATTATTTCTATGTTGTACCACCTCAATTGTTTGATAGCATTGCTAGCTTGAACAAGAGCATGAGCTTTATAGCTAGCAGTTTCTAGAGAGGTACACAGTAAGCTAGGATGCCACCCATCAAATGGTTTACCAAATTCATTAGTTCAAATTGAAGTACAAATTGCAGTGTTCAAATATCCCCAAGTGCCAGGAACGTTTTGTGTCTGATGCAGGCCCAATTGCGACCACGTGAAGATCTCTGGATGCCAGGTTGGAGACTGATATCTCCACCTGGCTGGCCCCTCTCCAGCTTTCTTGAGCAGGTAAGCAGAGGAGCTTATTTATTGCATCTCGGACCCAGGGCCATGGCCTACTATGTGGCCAGGTTGTCTGGGAAGATTAGCATTGGCACACACCATCTTAATATCACACTGTCTTTACCTCTGACCTATCCTTTGTCTTCCAAAACTTCCAAGACAGCTGAAGGCCACCCTGTATTGGGACGTTTTTAATGTTTGATGTTTTATTATGTTTTTATGTGTTGGAAGCTACCCAGAGTGGCTGGGGCAACCCAGCCAGATGGGTGGGGTGTTGTTGTTGTTGCTGCTGCTGCTGTTGCTGTTGTAGTAGTAGTAGTATCATCCACCCCCCTTTTCTTCAAGGTGGGTGGCTGTTGCTGTTGCTGTTGCTGTATCATCCACCCCCCTTTTCTTCAAGGAGTACCTGGCTCACCCCACTCCTTAATTAATCCCTACAACAATCCTGCATAGTAGGTTAAGAGGCTGTGGGTTTCTTGATGGAGTGGCAAGTTGAACCCGAATCTCCCGGGTCCCAGTCCGATGCCCTAACCACTATACCACATTGGCTTCTGCTATAGGGGAGCTATATAAATTAAGTAGGCAGTTTACATAGTTGCTGGAAGGAGTTTTCTGTAGGTTGAGCATTCTCAGTGAATTACTTCTATGTGGGATACGCTAAAGAGATTTAAGTTCTTTCATTTATCATTCTTCCAGCAATGTACAGCTCACAGAAAAATGCCAACAAGCACCTGATTTCTAAGGACAAATTTTGTTTGTTGGTAATCACTATTGAAGAGAGTTCTTGGTACTGATCCTATTTAAAATACAAACATAGGAAGGTGATATACTGACTAAACATTTCTGAAGTTTGGAAACTACAAGGGAAATAATCAGAGGAAATGGAAATATCTATTTTAAACTTAATGATACTTGGATTGAGGGGGAGAGTAGAGCTGGCGGTGGGGGAACAGATTGGAACTGTGGCTAATATTGGATCCTATGAAAATAACTTCTCTCTGCAGAAGTATTATGGTTAGTCGTAAATTACCACTTAGAATAATAGAATCATAGAATTTTAAGGTTGGAAGGGATCACCAGGGTCATCTAGCCCAATTCCCTGCAAAGCAGGAGTCTTTTGACCAATATGGGGCTCAGACCCACAGTCTAGAGGTTAAAAGTCTCATGCTCTACTGACTGACCTGTGTTGATGCTCCCTAGCGTAGGTTTTTCAATGGATTTCATTTTCAGCAATGTTCTCTGTGATAATGTAAATACATTATTGTGATGGTATAATTCATTGAGGAATGTAGTTCCTAGTGGTTGACAACATTTTCATATATTTAAGAAGAATAATGTAGAATGCTGGAAAAGTAAACCTTTCCCCCCCCCTCATGTGTTGCCAATGGAGAAAAGTAGATGAACTTGGCATTATGATTTCTTTTTATTTTCCTTCTTTAAAAAAAGCAATATTAAAGTTTTGAGCCCTTATAGTTACAGATAATGCCTGCTCCCCATTTCAGAAGCCAGAAGTGAGTTCACTAGGATTTCCAAAGGATGGGATTCTTGAGCTCACAGGCCAGCTTTGCAAATTACAAGATTTACTAGCCCGCATTTTTTTAAATGGACCCAGTGCTACTCCATACCATCTGTTGAACAATTATTAACTTGTATGAGATGATTAGGCTTGTGACTATTTTCAGACTGAGCAGAAGAAGCTGAATATTTTATTGAAACAAAAAATTGCAGGCAGGCTTCTTTTTCATAGTTAATACATGTTTTAGAATTCAACTTTTAATGGTGCAGAACTAAGATTACTTTTATATAGATTTATTTTAAGCACACAATTTGCCCAAGGTTAGATATTTTGAAGTTCCATTGATTTTAGTGGGAAAGGTAAGAACATGTAACTTCTCTTTTAACTTTGAGCTTTAAAACATTTAATTTTGGTTGGATTATTTATTCAGTACAGTATACAGAAAATAAACTAAAAATCATTGTGTAGCTAATGTCCGAATAAAACCATTTACAGTATTTATTTTTGGTATCCATAGCTAGTAAAACTTGAATCTTTAGAATCTAGACTAGTGTTGCTCACTAGTCAAGCTGTTAAGATGTGTGCATTGTTATATTTAAAATATGATTTATAGTCCTGTTGTTCATCACAGATAGTTAACTTTATTTGTGGAATAACTGTATGTGATGCTTGTTACCAAAACATTAGATAATTCATTAGATAATATCTGATGGGTGATAATATCTGATAATATTCATTAGATAATATCTTGTGAAGTGTGCATGCACACGAAAGCTCATACCAAAATAAAAACTTAGTGCTACTTTAAGGTGCTACTGAAGGAATTTTTTTATTTTGTTTCGACTCAGACCAACACGGATACCTACCTGTAATTAGATAATTCAAACATTGTCTGCAATATTGTCAAAAGTTCTTAATACTGAAGAAGTAGTTCTGTTCTGCACTACTTACATAAATTGGAATTCTAATAGAGATATACATTGCTAGTTTTGTTTAATACTTGCCTACACAAGAACATTTACAACTGTGTTAAAAATGAAAGAAAAATAGGCTTTGTGTCAAGTGAAACATATGTTAATTTCATACAGTACGCAACATAAATAGCTGCTTTTTTTCAGCTGGCATGGTTCATGGTAGGCACATTCAGTAAAGCAGCTAGTTGGAGACCAACAAATGTGCACTAGTCCCATTCATGAATGTGCCTAGATACATACCGTATGTGAAGCCCCATTGTGGCTTACATGGTGGGTGTTGCAAGTTGATGGTGTTGATTGGGAACAGTGGAGATCCATCACAAGCCATTAACAATGATCGAGACAATAAGCCACAGGTGCTTCCATTATGTGTTTAGCATTGTAAGATCCTCCTTTGGAAGGAAGGTGGAATAATGTGTACAGGTAGAACAATGCATATTTATGTAGTAACAGCTGGCCGGATTCTTTGGAAAACAATATTGTGCCTAAAACAGAGGCATAGCTTGACTCTGGCTTTCCCCTTAAGTCTGGAATGTATTGGAATGTATTGCCAGACAGGCTGTAGCTGCACAGTAAGCAGCTCTTCCTGTGAATAACTTTACTCCTTGTTTCCCTCTTCTGATAGTGTAGCTGCCAAGTTCACAAAAGAGAATGTTTCAAAAATGTCAGACAAAGACTTATAAAATCAGAAGCCTAACATTTTGTCATTGTGATTTATGCATACCTTTATATGGACAGTAAATGTGCTGCAACCAATAATTCATCCAATGCAAATGCTGTTGGGCAATTTGCTTATTAAATATTTGAGCTAGTACGTAACCTATGCTTAATAACAGAAAAGGTTTGCCTTTTAGTTCTTCCAGAAGCAAATGTAGTGTTAATAGTGATGCATCTTCAGTCTCACATTGTTTTTTAAAGATAGGTGTATTCTTTTGTGTATTTGTTAGAATTTTATTAGTGAAGACATGTCAAAAACTGTTGCCTTTCTTGGCATTATCAAGAGATAATCTTGATAAACAGCCTGCACGCGCTTGTCACTCTGGAGCCTCTTAATTAAACACTTCTCAAAATACTTTTTAAAACTGATGTAGCAAATCTTTTGTCTGTCTGTGTGCAAGAGAGATCTGCAGGTTGCTTCATTAGCTCACAGTGGCATCTCTGCACAGGGCCAATTATTCTCTCAATGAGAGCGAGCATTTGTGGTGAGTGTGCTGACTTGGTAATTTAGAATAAGAGTTGAGTTGCTAGTACTGTATTTGGTTAAAGGATTTTCCATGCAGATTCTGCAATATTCTTTAGGCTTTTCTTGCTGCTCAGCTGGAATGCTAAGCAGTGTGGTGAAGGCTGGCTGTGTCTGAACTCGATACGAAACCACGGACAGAGAACTTGTGACTCTTTGGGTGTTGCTGGGCTCTCAGGTGTCAATAGCCTAAGCCCCATGGCCAGCAGACAGAGATGGCAGGGACTGTAGTCAGCAATTTATGGAAGGTGACAGGTTTTCCAACAGCATGATTTGCATGAGCCTCACCTGATCTCATTGTCCCCTGTGCTCCTCTGTGGAGGGTGGTTTGGGTTCTTTTGCTCCTGTTTTTGCCTAACCACAGCTTATCATCCAAATTAACAAGCTGTAGTTAACTTTATTTTTTTTATAAAAAAAATCAAGTTGAAATCATGGTTTTAAATTTAATATTAACACAGTGAACAGAGAGCTGACTGGAGAAAGGAAAGAGAGTGGAAACAGGAAAGAGTCTTATCAGGTCAGTCAGTAAAGTATTGAGTAGGGTAGAGATGTAGTGAGTGACTTGCCAAATAATACAAGAGCAGAAATCTAGTCCATAGTGGAGACCTGGCAAAGCTATAAGAGACTTATTGGGTTTCTTTGAAGTCTGACTCTGAACCAAACAATACACAGACACCCCACGCACCTGGGGTAGAATTAGGCAGTACTGTATTCCTTGCAGCCGTGAGTACTGGTGAATCCTAGACACTCCCGAGTTAGTGGGAAAACATGATTGGGAAGTTGAAAACAAAATACTGTAAAATCAATTACCATAACGCAGGAACTTTGAAACACTGTAATGCTTTCTTGTGAACAGTAGGTTCAAGAAAGATTTCTCACTTAGAAAGGAAGAGCTGAAATCATTGTTTAGAGCAGGAATGGGGGACCTGTGACCATCCAGCATGTGGCAGGTTGCTGGATCCCCCATCCCTGATGTAGAGCAACAGAGACTGGTATCATGACAAATAAACCAATATTCCTACCTTTGTTGTAATTGTCAGGGTGGGAGGGAAGCTTGCTAATTCTCCCCAAGCCTTTGACAATATATGTGAGTCAATTTTAAATATGAAAATATGCAATTGGAAATGTTCTTGCTGTTTTTATTAGAAAAGTAAAAAGTTTCTAGTTGTTAGATATGTCTTCTTTTAGCTTGAAACTGTAAAACATGCAAGCATTTCCTGCAAAAATGTATGACGGGGGTCCCCAAACTTACCTGGCTTCAGGCCGGTTCCTCCGGCGCCCATTGCGCGGAGGGCAGGGGAACGCACTCCCATACGTGCACGCACTCGCTTTTTCTGGCATGGCATGGCGCCGGAAATGGCTTCTGCGCATGTGCAGACATCATTTCTGGTGCACTTCCGGGTTGGCGCGGCACCAGAAATAGCTTGTGCGCGTGCGTATGGGAGCGCGTTCCCATGCCCTCCGGCCCGCGCGTGCGCACAAGCTATTTCTGCCCCGCCGACCCGGAGATGGGCAACCGCACCGCAGCGCGCCAGTAAGAGCAGGCGGTGGCAGGGGTCATCGGGGGTCGCACAATTGGCTTGTGCGGGCCGCATCCGGCCCCTGGGCCGTAGTTTGGGGATCCCTGATGTATGATGTCAAAATGCTTGAACACTGTTGATAAATCATACCTGTCCATAGCCATTGTTACAGATATAACTCTGCATGTAGGCTCAAGTTGATGTATGTTGTAGCTTTTGATAATGTGGAATTAGGGTATTTTACAAATGATTGCATTTCTTATAAAAAATCTTTAATGTCAGTAAATGTTTCACTTCTAGATTATAAAAGAAAATAAACTCACTTTCTTGTGCATTGATATTTCTAAAACAAAAAACAAACAAACCATATACTAGGCTCAATTTGTAATAGCAATGAATTTCAGTACAGTCCTTTTTGTTAGAGGAAAAACCTGTAGGGTTACGTACCACAATAATTAAACTGTTAAGCTTAGAATGCAAAAAGAAAATCTTGCCTCTCTTGTTCTACAAGATATCTTCCAATATCCACCTCTTGAAATAGTACATGCTTCATCCAACCAGTACTAGCTTCAGTGTTCAAAGTATTGGTGCAGGAATGAGGAACCTGTGGCTTTCCTGGTGTTGCTGGACAACAACTCCCATTATTCTCGTCTATTGGCCAAGTTGGTTGTGACTAATGAAAGCTGGATTCCAACATCAACAGGAGATGCACAGGTTCCCCATCCTTGCTCTCTAAGGCTTTCCCCAAATTATCTATAACTTCTATAGGTGACTGTAGTGTCACTTAGCTGAATGCTTCGCTTTGAATGCATTTCCATTTTTTATGCTATTTCTAGGATTACGAAGCCATTGACATTTGCTGACTGTGTTGGCGATGAACTGCCTTTAGGATGGGAAACTGTTTATGATCAACAGATTGGTGTTTATTACATGGACCATATCAATCGTAAGTAAAATGATTTTTTTTTTAAAAAAAAATGCTTTGGAACTAATGCAGTTAATTTTTTTAATGCACCCATAAGCCTAAATGAATGCACATAAGTAATTTCTATAGAAATGTATTTAGGAACACTGTATTGGGTAAGGCTAAAACATAATGAAACAGTTCTGACAACATGAAATATGTTAATGGCTCTCATGAGCTCAGGTTATCTTTGTGTAATTTGATGTAAAGTTTCTGAGATAAGGTAGCTGCATTTGACTGAGGTGTGACAGTGGAATAAGATTGACAACCTTTATAAACACAACTGCTTGGATCTCCTTTCATGGCTCAGTATAACTTCATTTCTTCTGCAGTTATTTGAAAACAAGAGTGGACGTTTCTGACCTCTTGCAAACTTGCTAGAGAAGGTGCAAGGAAGAGGCTCATGTACATATTGCTAAAATGTGGTTTTTCCATTGTATCCAAATCAGGCAGTTGATTTTATTACATATTTTAGAAATAACTGTCTTCAAATTAGAAGTTATTATAGATGTGGAAGCCTGCCAATTTTGTAGGTTGCAAATTGGTGTGTATGATGATTATGTATTTTGCCCCTTTACAAATCGGAACACTTTTTTTTCCTCGTCAGAACTCACACAGATTGAGGACCCAAGAGAGCAGTGGAGAAGAGAGCAGGAGCGCATGTTGAAGGAATATTTAATTGTTGCCCAGGAAGCACTTAATGCCAAAAAAGAAATCTACCAAATTAAGCAGCAGCGTTTTGAGCTAGCACAAGAAGAGTATCAGCAGCTGCATAAAATGTGTGAGGATGACAGTCGCTCTTATGCCAGCTGTAAGTTTACCTTTAATCTCCAAATGGTTCATATATGAATTCTGGGCTTCAATGTATTTCTCCCTAGCTGGATTAAGAACTTCATGTGCAAATGCTTCCTGAACTGCAGCAGTAACGCCTCCTTGATTCAATGATCTCTTAACCAGGGATCAGCAAACTTTGTCAGCCGGGGGCCGGTCCACTGTCTCTCAGACCTTGTTGGGGGGGGGCAGACTATATTTTGAAAAAAAATAATGACCGAATTCCTATGCCCCACAAATAACCCAGAGATGCATTTTAAATAAAAGCACACATTCTACTCATGTAAAAACACCAGGCAGGCCCCACAAATAACCCAGAGATGCATTTTAAATAAAAGGACACATTCTACTCATGTAAAAACACGCTGATTCCCAGACTGTCTGCGGGCCGGATTTAGAAGGCGATTGGGCCGGATTCGGCCCCCAGGCTTTAGGTTGCCTACCATGAGTCAAAAGTTTGCTGACCCCTGTATTAACCATCCAGGTTTCCCTTTGCAGGGAAGGGCAGGATCCAAAAGTAAAAATACAATAAAAAATTATGACAGAAAACTAATAATTTTGTTTCCATGCAGAATCTTCAAAAATTAAGGGCCTAACTCGATTCTGTGTACAGATATGTAGAACGATATCTAGCAGGGTTTTTTTGTTTTTGTTTTTTTAAAAAGAAAAGCTGCTTCAGAAGGCTACTATTGGGAACATTTGCTTTTATTAGTATTGCCTTTAAATAATTCATTGATTTATTATTTTTTGAAAGCTGTCTTAGTCAAGCCAGTTTTACACTGCAGGCTAAGTTGAAGTTTCTGAGCTTTATTAAGAAATCATCTTACATGTGGAAAATTTGAGAAACATGATATAATGCTGTTATTTGTTCATCCTGTCTGTGGAATTCAGAATATGATGGCGCTACTTAAATTATAAGAGGTTCGGATCAAAACCAGTCAAGTCATGTTAGGTTCCATGAAATAGTGTGAAAAGTTAGCAATACCTAACTTAACTATCATTGATTCAATAGGCACTAAATGCAACTAACTTGCTCCAGATCCAATCCAGTGATGAATTTGCATCATGCAACTTTGTGTGGCATGAAAAGCTTGATTTGTATATTGTTGAGGCAGAGAATATTTGCAAAATGAATTGTTTATATCTTCAGTGTGGCTTTCGTTTTTATTTTGTTTAATATCAGCCCTCCAAAAATGGCATTGCAACTTTTTCTCTAAACGCTTAGGGATTTTAAATAGCAGGTAGTGCTCTGTTGGGTGAGTGCTGCTGTTAAGCTAAAAAAACCCTAGTATGTTTTGATCTCCCACTTGTGTGTCTGTGAATTAGGGCATCAGAGTATTTAATAAAGAGAAAACTTCTATTACAAGTTTAAACTTCAACTGTGCTGGCAAACAACATTTTATCCATAATCTAAAAGGTCAGGAATTCAAGTTTCACACTAGGGCTGTGATCCAGAGGGTCCTTTTGTATGTGTGATAGCAGTGCAGGGTATGAGTATTCTGCCTGGTGAAAATTAAAAGAGAAAATCCTACAAATTTAAAGCAGCTCAGTGATCAGTAGTATTTTCATTTTAAATTATCACTCATGGCACACACCTTTTGAAAAATCTAACAGAACTTTTATAATTCTTTAACAAAGGTTTTAAACTTTGTGCAGTACACATCTCTTGTGAGACGTACATGACACCAAACATGTCAGAAATAGAATCAGGAAAAACAATTTAGTAGTAATTGATGCTTTACAGTATGAGTCATTCTGTTTTATTAAAAAAAAAATCCCCATAGTTTTCAGAACTCACAGTAGTTTTAAAAAGCTTGATTTTCTTTAGCTATTGAAGCTTACAAATACATATTTTAATGTTTGTTTGGCATACATATTAGAGAACCAAGGCCTGTATTTTTCTTCATTAATTTGATTCTTGAGCCCAGGAAAATACATTGCTTGTAACAGAAAGGTTTAAACAGAAATGGCTTCCTTGCTTTTTCTTAAAATATGTATATTTCAAATGTGTAAAATGCTAATTTTCACTTCTGGAAATGCTAATAGAGAAGGTGATTTTCCTTGATTGTTATTTTAATAAGCTGTTTAACATACATATGCTCTTTTCAGAACCATGTACAATTGAATGTAATATAGGCTTGCATTAATTTTATTTCTAAAGACTAAATTCTACTATTTGCACTGGAATAAAGTAGTTGTGAAAAGCTTGCTAATTACATTTTACCAATATGCCAAATGGCATTGGATAGAATCTTAAAAGTGTTTAAAATACTTTCCTCTTTCATACATACTGTAACAACTATATTGGTTGTTCTGTTAGGTGGGACAGCGACAGTCCTTCCTGTTCTTAGTTGTATCTCATAGGGGAGATATTAATCAGTCTAAATCTTTAAATTAAATTTATAATTTGTGCTATGAAAACAAATTTTATACACCTGTTGCAGTGTTTGATTTGTAGGAACAGAAGTATTGCAGTTCATCCAGCAATGAAGGTTTTTCAGGTAGAAGAACAGTCAAAATGCGTATAATACGAATTATGTGTGCAGATATCAATGAGATAAAATAGTTTCCTTGGCCCATTTCTTTAATTGACATGCTCCCTAGTTTGTTTGGGTGAGCCCAGGTTTAGTGTTAATTCAGGAGCAGTTCATATGGCTATTTAGAAGATGGATTTCATTGCAAAGTGACTTCTTCCCTTAATATTCATGTGGTAAAGCTGCTATGTGTTTATTATTATTATTATTATTATTATTATTATTATTATTATTATTACTACTACTACTACCTACTACTATTTGCATTGCCTACTTGTCCTGTGCTATAAGGTGCCAGGGTGGGTCACAACAATGTGAAAGTACAGTATCAAAATCATTTAAAGCCTTTTGCAATAAAAATATGGTGTGTCCTAAAAATAAATTCCAACACACATCAAATGCATTCATATTATAAAATTACAAGTACTGTGTCCTCTAAACTCAGAATGTTGGATCCAGCAACATAGAAGCAACATTCCACTCCCCCCGCCCCACTCCAAAATGGCTCCAATGGATTTCCTAACCTCTTGGAGTAGATTTTGAGAGGATGTTGCAGGGAAGAGGGAGGGTAGTTTCCATTGTTCAAGTGGAATTCTTCTTTGTGAGTAGAATCCATAAGTTCTATCTGATAGTGCTGAACCACTCATCAGAAACTAATTCAATTTATATCACTCAGTATAACAAAAATCTCTTAGCACAGCTTACATAAAAACAACCACGCCATGTAAAATTTCCTATAAACAGAATAAATATGATACTGTATAGCAGAAATAAAGCGGAGCCATGTACAAAACAGAATTGAAAAGCTAGTCATATGTTGTACTTTATTTATGAAGTTTTTCCAGAGCACTCTCAATGTGGATTTTTTTAAAAAGTGACACAGTACTCCTCGCGAATCCCTAAGGTGGGTTGTGGCAAACGATAACATTGTAGTATGCCTGTGGTGAATTCTGCTCATTATAAAAGTGCATACACAAAAACTACTATATATTACCAAAATAGGAATTTAATTCAAGCTTGAATGTAATTTGCTGTCAGACTATCATAGAATTGTAGAGGGCGGACTCTGATGATCAACTAGTGCCTTAGATACAGTATTAAAATACGATGAAAAAAAATACATACATATACATAACAATGTACAAGACATAATTCATTTTGTTTAATCTGTATTACCAGAGGAAGAATATGAATCAAAAGGGGATATTACCATATGCCTATGGTATGTTTTGTGTTGACAGTCAACATCCATTACTTAATGTCATGTATATACATTTATACATTTATATACATTGTATAAACAATGCCCTGTATTTAGTGTATATAGGATGTTTTAGGTTAGTACTTTTGTATCCAGCCGACAACAATTGAATGCTAGGGACATGGATGAAAAAATGTAAAATTGTTTCTTTTTTGGTAATAGTTCTTAAACAGATTATGTTGGGGTGGGTAAAAATAATGTATTTGAAAGCGTTGATCTTGAAAGCAAAACAAAACTTGTTGAAGGGAATTTTGTTAAATGGTTAATGTCAATTCACTAGGTTTCATTGAATGCAGTTTATAAGAAATCTGTTGCCTCTAAACTGTTTTTGCATAACTCAAAATAAATACAGGTTCCCCCTCCCCACACATATAAGTTACAAAATTATGTGTTTTAAACCCCCCACTTCTTTGTAGGATAGACTATAAGATTGCTTGTCCTGATTAATGGTATACATTGGTATTAGTTGAACTGATTGATGTCTTCAGGTAGACAACTTGTTTCCACTTTAGCTACAGAGGAGTAAGTGGAACAAGTGAAGCATAAGATCTGGCTGTTAAACATTTAATTAGCCTAGCATTTACAATGCACTTAATGAACTACTTCTAGTGTTTTGAAAATTAAGACATTTTCTGTTTGTTCAGCATTCTCTGGATTTTCAACCAATACCAAATACGACCCATGTCAGATTAAAGCAGAAATAGCAAGTAGGCGTGACAGAGTGAGTAACCCTTTTCTAATACTTCATGCTGAAAATAATCAGTGCCACCTCTTCTTCTTCACTCTATAAGCTTTCTTTGTGTTTTTGCATTTCAGCTTTTGCCTTAGTGAAGTAATTCTAGTGGAAAACTTGACTCCAGCTCCTTGCAACTACCCAAACTTTTTATTGTTTTAAGGGTTATATGCTCTCTTAAAAAAATCAGAATCATCACACCACAAATTCTACCTAAATTTTGAAAATCATGTTTATTGAGACATATGTTTGTTAGCTGCCACTGTGAGTTACTATATTGCAGCACACGTATATTAAAGTCGGAAACTTTCATTGGTAGGGTAGGGAGTGGCAATGCCTCAGTGATAAAGTGCATGCTTTTGTGCAGAAGGAAATCCCTACCGGTAGTTAGGTCTGAAACACTGGAGAGCTGCTGCCAGTCAGCAGTAGAATTACTGAATTGAGCAATGGTCTGATTTGGTATGAGGCAGCTTTGCATGCTCCTTATTGAGTTGTAATACCCTAGGGCAGTGATGGCCAAACTCGGCCCTCCAGCTGTTTTGGGACTACAATTCCAATCATCCCTGACCACTGGTCCTGTTAGCTAGGGATGATGGGAGTTGTAGTCACTCTAAAAACAGCTGGAGAGCCAAGTTTGGCCATCACTGCCCTAGGGGCATTGGGATGGAGCAAAATGGAATATGTTCTGGCTGCCATTAACAATATGATACACTCACATATTGGGCTGAGTTGAGTTGAGTAATGGAGGTAGTATATTGTGTCTGAGCTTATATTTCAGGCTGCATGTAACTCTTTACAGTAAGCAATAAAATATAGATTGAAACTGACATGATATATCATAGCTATTCCAAAGCAATGTTAAGCACTACAAACATGTTCCTAAATTGCAAGTTCTTTTTATTCACCTATATTAAGAGAATGGTTATCAACTTTCCAAAAACTCTAGATGATGAAATATATCTTTTTAAAGGGTGGATGCATTTGAGTTAGCTATTTTTTATGTGACCAGTCCTAAAAACAAAACTTAATCAGGGGTATTTATTCTGTGTGTATATATAGTATACATAGAAAAAGCTAACTTTTAAAGAAGTCTTCCTGAGATCAGTTGGCATTTTCCTAAGTTCTTTACTATTTATAGTGGTAAAATTATAGCAAAATAAACACATAGTTATAGACGTAGAAATTTCTTTAGCACCATGTAATAGACCATAACTACCCCAGTTATCTTGCTAATTCTGTTAAATCGGTTATACCGAAAAATAGTGACTTGCTCTGGCCCTCCCCATTTGCTCCATACTTGACAAGTTATTTGATTATTTGCTTTCCTACTTTGACCAAACATGGTATCACTGCAGTTTAGTAGCTAGGACTGTGCACTGGATTTAACCATAATCTGAACCCCAAACCAAATTGGGCTGATTCAGAGGGATCAAGGTTTGACCTGAGTTGGGTC
Organism: Zootoca vivipara; assembly: GCF_963506605.1. NCBI lineage: Eukaryota > Metazoa > Chordata > Lepidosauria > Squamata > Lacertidae > Zootoca > Zootoca vivipara. The sequence goes on from NC_083279.1 coordinate 35,432,582, forward strand.
AAGACAGGCCTGGGTTGGACTGCTTGGAGGGGTTGTGATATCTGGTGGGAAGACTGCAGCCCCCATCAGGAATGCATTTGCAAAGCGGCACCCTGCAGGATTGAATTCTCCAATCACTCAGCTCATTCACTTGTCCTGGCTGCAGGTAGTCCTTTGCAAGTGCCTTTCCTGCAGGATTGAATCTTCCTACTCTGTGATCAAGGAGAGTGGGGAGAAGATGCAGCTTTTCCTACTCTCTCTCCCCCTTCTGAATGTATGTTATAATTAGGGATTAGAAAACATTAGTACAAATGTCACAAATAAAGTTTACATTTGACTTGGGAGCCACAGGAACAGAGGGCATGAAGCTATTATATTGCCTTGGATGCACTGTTTCAGTGGCATTTGGTGAATGATTTTGTCCAGAAATAAACTACTAAAGGGACTATTGAGTCAAGTACATGGAACATTTTTACAGCATGATTATGAATATAGTAAAACAAAGAACTGAAGACACAGAGACATAGATAAAATGACATGCAATGCACAATTCTTGTCCTCAGTTACTTTGCTTTATGCTTGAACAACCTGGAATATTTGGTTGGTATGTCTGTAGCCCAATATGGCTGCCTTTCTAAAATCAATTCCTGCCTTAATAAGGTGGCAATCCTATCTCCACTTACCTAGGAGTAAGCGCCATTGTATTCAGTAGGACTTACTGCTGAGTGGACCTGGTTAGGATTGCACTGTAAGCTAGGATGTGCATGAGCTGTGTTCACTTGCTTTTCTCTTACCTTTGTGAAAGTGAAGAAGGAAACTGCAATTAGCCATTACTTCTGGACCAAGTTCTGATTAATGGTATCCCAATAAACTAGGATTTAGAAACCCACTTTAACCAGTGAAATGGAGAAAGTACCACCAAGAGAACCATTGCAGCCGCAGTAGTATGTTTCCAGTGCATACTATTCTCTTGACTCTTTTTTTTTTTTGGTCTCTAGCTTTCTAGGTTGAAGCGGGAATTAACGCAGATGAAGCAAGAACTACAGTACAAAGAGAGAGGCGTAGAGACACTACAAGAGTGAGTTCAAATGAAGTAGGATGAGGTGTTTTGCCCTAATTCTTGCTGGTGTAGATAGTAAAGATATGAATGTTGTTCATAATAGTACTTTGCTGATGTTTGTGCTTACCAACAATTCTCCAAATAATTGTAACATTTCCTGTGAGAATGTTACAATGAACACACAGTGTTTAATTTGGGAAACAGCTCCTCCTGAATTGTTCCCTCTAGGAACACTCCCCTTTTTTCTCTGTTCTTTGGCCATTATCTAGAGGGCCAGTCCCCCCTCCCCACCTAGAGCATTAAGATTGATTTTGGTTTGTATATTACCAGAAATGGGTAACTTTTCTGCTACTTGTTTGTCTAACAGGATTGACCGTAAGATGTCAAATGCCCATATGAATTACAAATTGGATGAAGCCCAAGCAATAATGAATGAGCTTCGAAGCATCAGGAAGGCTATTTGTATGGGTGAGAGAGAGAGGCAAGACTTGATGCAGGTAAGAAGCTGTCAGTTACTTAATAATGACATTTGTTGTCTTATACAAGACTGGGAATTTATACCAAGTCAGAACACTACTTCGTGCATACATAGTTGGTCAGTAACATATTTTGTGGAACGTGTTTCTCATTTTTGCCATTTAAGGATTTACCGTGTTTTGAAATATGAAATGTCCATAGTTTGTTCCATTTCCTTGTAAAGTATTGTAAGATTAATCACATCAGTGTTTCCTCTTCAACTGACTCCTGTTCTTCAGTGATTGTACAGTATATGGAAGTTAAATGGGGGGTGGTGGTGGTACATTTTAGTAATTTGAAGCACACACCAACATTGAGATCACACATGTTCCTCACAGCCAGACAAGGTCCAGTTATCATGAAGCAAAAAAACATCCAGGAGGAAAGGTGCCCAGACTTTTAGTAGAATCCCAAAATACACCACTGGCTTTTCTCAGCCCTATATTTTGCAACAATCACACCTAGTATCACTTGACACAATGGGAAGTCATTTATTTATGCATCTATTTTCCATTAAAACGCTCAAGGTTGCCTTCAAAGAAAATTTAAATGGCCAGGGATGGGGTTATTTCCAGAAGAAGGAAATACTTACCTTAACATGCCCGTTTTAGGTGATGATCTTGGATTAGATGAGCATGACTCATTTTTGTGTAGGTGTTGGAAAACTTAGCTGATGGAAAATTTGTTGACAGTTGGTCCGTATATAGGTAAAAGGACAGGAAGAGTTAGTCAGGCCTAAATAGGGTATGATGACTAAAATGATGTCATTGATGTGCAAAAATATCATTTTTGTAAGGAAACTTTAAAGAAGAATTCAAATTGCTTGAGAATTTGTTTTTATGGTCTGCTCAGGAATTGAGACTTCTATATACTCAAATTGTTAGCGTATGAGATTTTATTTTGGAAATTTTATATTATTATAGTTTTTTAAAAAAGGAAAAGCTAGAGAGCTGAAATAAATGGATGTAGCTAAACTGATCTGTAAGTGATACTTTGCTAAATGTTGGATTTATATTGTGTAGGGAGCTTTTCACTAGCTGCTTAGACTGGATTTCCAGTGAAATCATCTTTGGGATAACTGACAGAATTGTTTAATGAATAATCCCTTCTGTTTTCTTGACGTGACAAGGTGTCTGAACATAATGGGAGGGGAGAAATACTCAGTCAGAGAACTCCCCACTACAAGTGAAACTTAATTTACAATATGAAAACACCTTCCCAATTGTCAGACCATTTGGGGGAGGCTGAAATGCTTTCCCTAGGAGATACTGAAAGAAAATGTTGGCTTTTCCAACAAATAGTGGTAGTGTTCTACTAAGGTATCTGTTGAACACTACCACCTGCCATTCTGATCTGCCCTCCTGGATGACAGCTGCTTCAAGCTAAGATCTGAGTTATGTAAAGTAACACAGATATTTACAGATATTTCCAACGTAACAAAATTGTTCCTTATATATTACTCAGAATTAAAGCTCCTCATGTACACAGTCTTGAGGACTACTTAATACTAGCTATTTTTTAAGTCTGTCTAGACTACATGCATTTTACAATGTTTTCATGTTGCTATATGCATCATGTTAAACTTTTATTTTTGTATAGATAAGCTCATTTAAAAAAGCTTTCTATGCAAGTCATGATTCCATTCTATATGATTATCTTTCCTGTCATAAACTAGTAACAGAAATCCATGGGCTATTAGTGACTTGTTTTAAAAAGGATGATTAAATTACAAATAGATTCTTTTTATAAGATGCTTTCCTTAATGTTCTTTTTTAAAGAGTCTGGCCAAGCTGACAGATGGATTCAGGAATAGCTGTTGTATTACAGAATCTCTGCAGGATCTTCATCATAATTCTAGCCCACTTAGTGACTCCAGTTTACCTCAACACTACTCTGATGCTTGTTCTCAAACTGATATCATTGGAGAGGTATGCAAATATTTTTATTTAAATATGTTTGTTATGAAAAAGCAGTAACTTTTGTTGTACTGCATAGTGACAGCGTTTAAATATATTTTCCCAATTCAGTTCAAAAGAGGATTTAATCAAAACACACAATGCATATAATTGCATTATGGGCTTTTTACCTTTTATTTAAGCAAAAGAATGGAGTTCAATTAATATAATATAATATAATATAATATAATATAATATAATAATATGGCACTTTTCTAAACTATGCTGTTGATGTCCACTTTATAGGTTAGTGGGACTGTTTAGCAAATCCAACTAAATTGAAGAAATCTCTTAACACATTGCATTTTTATTAAGGCATTAAACTAGAATCTATTTTTCTGGTTGAGATTTGCATTAGCTATTTAAACCTTTCATACATTTTTTTCACTCTACAAATCATATGTAATTTCTACCATTTTTCTGTGTTTGTTCCAAAGTATATTTTCTGTCTATAATTTTTTTCTTTGTTGCAGGAATGGGCAACTCTCTCCAGCATGGTATGTATAATAGCTGAATTGCTTGATTTAAGAAGCAATCATATTATGTAAGAATTAAATTCCCTTTGTGCTCATAGAATTTTGAATCAATCACAAAAACAATCTTTACTTGAGAAAGGTCTAGAACCTCAAACAAAACAATTAAATATGAAGTCTAACAGTTGCCTGTGTAGTCATTAATTTAATGGAAATTAGTGAGAATGAGGTATTGAGAAGCAATGTACATTGGCATAGGTTTGCACTCTGTGTTTCTATTTTATAAAGAAAATGTCATTCTGTAGCAAACTGTATTTTGCTAAAAGTTTATATGGTATTTTAAACATAGTTTAGCATGAATTCAGGGTCCTAGATTAGATATAGTAAATAACTATAGCCATTTACATATACTTGGGATCCAAGATACTGTATCAAGAACAAAATGATAATAGCTTCAAAATAGTTTTGGACTAGATTTGGGACAGAAGTGGCTGGTACAGTGGGTCACTGCTGTTTTGCTGATTGGTACAGGGTGACAATGTTAAAGTTGGGTGCCATGCAAGAGTGTTGAATTGGTTCCATTGGCGCTGCTGTGCAGCCCTGACTTTGCCACTGCCCTGCACTATCCCAGTAGGCACTCCTGGTTAAGTGTTGATGTTGAAGTTACATTTCTCCACACAGTATTACTATTTTCTAATGCAAAGCTAATTCTGTCATTTGTCTTGCCTTTTAGAAGTTTGGATTTGATGACAAAAGACGTGCTGACAAAATAAAATTGAGCTGGCAATATGAAGAGGCCAGAAAGAAGTAAGTATGCATAACATGCAATGTTGATCATCAATGCTAACCAGATGGTGCTCAATTCTTAAATGAATCAGTGGTCTGGCTCTCACAGGAAACTAAACTATGGTTTATTAAACTATGGCTTAACAATAAGTCGCTGGGTTACATTCACACATATCTGTATTTATTAAGTTTGGTTAAAGGTTGCTCATTAACCAATGTTTGCTAGCTTATAAACCTCGCTAATCACTTTAGTTCAAAGGTCACTTAACATGACTGATTTCCAACACCACTTATAGTTGCCAGGTCATTTAGTTGACCTCTAGGTCTGATCATATCAGCTAGATAAGAGGGAGCATCTAGAGTGGGGCAGGTTGTCAAATGGGGCTTGAATATTATCACTAGTAGTTTCACACCCATTGAATATAGATGTAAGTTACATCTAAAAGTTTGTGTCTGTAACTTTGTGCCTAAGTATAAGAATAGTTGTTTAATGAAATGTGCAGTTAGTGTTTCCCATCAAGGATTGGCAAATCAGATAAGTACTGCAGGTTTTATTATTATTATTATTCAACATAGTAGACTGACACAGGACAAAAGGAATTGTCTTGACATCACCTGTTGCTGAAATAGATGTGGAGCCAGTTAGTTGCTTGGGTAGGAGATCACAGGAAACTCCATGTAAAAGTGGGAAACACCTGTAAAAATTGGACCAAGATCATTTATTGCAGGCATGCATAAATCTCTCCTTTTCAGAAAAGCTGTAGCTTTTTGTATCAAATCTATAGTAATTGTATTTAAAACCATGTTTAGGTAAGAGCTCAGAGCACATTTGCTTCTCCCAGTTATCTCTGTGGTCACATTCTTCATTTATCATGCATTCCTTCCCCTTAGCTTGCTGGCATTTCTGTACGGCTTTTGTCTCCACAAAATATTTCTGTGTTCAACCTCACTTTGCTAATGAAACATCCATTGCAACTACACAGTGTGGGTGTAGGAATGTGCTGCGTTTGGTTTAAATCTACAAGCTACTAAATTAACATGTTGCAGTACATTAAAAATGCTTTTGCCAGGCTCCTGTTTATCCAAAGTGATGAGAAAGCAAAGTATATGTGTCACCATTAGAGTTGAGAAAATTCTTCCACAAAATATAAATTTGTGTGTGTGTGTGCTTTTTCATTAGAGACCATGCTAAGAATTCATGCAGTGTTTATTGTCCTTTACTGTAGGTTTATTGACCTTTACTGTAAGCAAGGTCAAGGAATCTGAAATAATAGACTTAATCATTTAGTATATTGAGGATAAAGTTTTGTTTTCTGTAGTAGATGGTAAGCTGTTTGGACAGTGTGTGTTTTCTTAGGTGTTCTGTCCCATAGTCATTTTAGCAGTTCTAAACAAATGCATTTATTTATTTATTATTTCAAATACTATTAATTTGAATCAAGTCCTGATGTATTTAACTGAGGTTAAATACCACTGTTTTTTTGTTTTGAGTTAGTTCAAAATTTTGTTACATTTCATTTTCCATTTTCGGTTGTAGTTAGTCTTCAGACAATGTTCCTGATGGAAAATGTCACTCAGGATAATAGAAATTCAGTATCGGTGTTTTTCCTCTTTTTTTCCTGCACCATGATAGTACAAATTCATGTTCACAAGTCTTTTTCATGGGATGCGTAACAAATATTTTTGTGGATGGCAGATGCAAACATTTCCCCTGATTTTACATTTCTTTCTGTCAAAATAATAATATTTTTTCAGAAGATTCCAAAGTAAGAATATTTTTATGAACACATACGGCTGCTTTGGAAGAATTGATATAGATGATCCTGCAGTAGTAAAGTTATGAGAGTGCTTTTTAACAGGAATGCTGTAGTATGACAAATGGCCAATATATAGCAATTACATCCCTTCCCGTACTTAGTTTTTTAATTTTGGATTTACAGAGCCATCCTAAATGGCCTGAGAGGAGGACCAAAGTGGTGGAGCAATCATCACATTTGAAGTCTTTGTCACTTGGATTGGCCAGGGGTAGGAAGTAGGGGGCGGGCGGTTTTTAATTCCCTTCGCTTGTAATGGAAACCACGGGGGGGGGGCACAGTTCTGTGCTCTGGTCCTGTTTGCTTTTGGTTGTTCACCGTGTAGATCAGCCACTGGGATTCACCAGAGCTGTTCTTATGGACAGCTGTGAAAATGCTTTTCTCAGCATCATAAATAGCTTAGAGTTTTTATTTTTTAGCATTGCAAACTGTAGTTACCCTTGGTAGCCTTGAAAAGCACCTAATGCATACGAGTATATGGAACAGTATTCTTCAAGCTTATCCTGGGTTTTCCAGAAGCTTATGATAGCAGATGATACATGTGTGGTGTATATTTTAAGGACTTTCATAACTATACTGTAGAGATTTTCCTTGCTTTTTCTTCTTCTGTAAGTTAGTAATTTCTTGGTGGTCCTTTGTAATGAAGGGTTTTCAGTATCCAGCAACAGTTGGCTCTCCATGATCATGAGTCTTGGCCAGGGATGGTGGAAGCGGACAGAGACCACTTTCAGCTCATCAAAGAGAAAGAAGCTCTTCTACAAGAACTGCAGGTCATAAGCCAGCAGCAGAGGTCCCCGGAAGATATCGATCGTTTAGAGGAGGAAAAGAGGAGGTTGGAGGATGAAATCCAGCAGGCTCGGGCCACTTCTTCTCATGGTGCAGCCGAAAGGTTTAATTATTTTGTTAATTAAATATGATCCTGCAGTAGTAAAGTTATGAGAGTGCTTTTTAACCAGGAATGCTGTAGTATGACAAACGGCCAATATATAGCAATTACATCCCTTTTGAAGTTAGGAGGCTATACTAAAATAGGGGATACTTAACAAATCCTACTTAGCTCTTATTTGCTATGCCACATTAAGTCTCCAGAGCTGGTTTAACTAACTGACATAGTACCAGTCTAATTCAACTACAGTATAGAGGTAAATACTATGTGAGTAATACCAGTTGCAGATATTGCTTGCTAGTGTTTTATCTGTCAAGCTAGTATTTTATCTGTCACTGAATACAATGTTGTTGTTTTTATTTTTACTGTCATTGCAAAGTAAGAATACTAGTTTTTTTATTATAGGATACTGTTACAAGAAAAGAAGAACTGTCTGCTCATGCAGTTGGAAGAAGCAACTCGTTTAACATCCTATTTATGCTCGCAGTTGAAGAGGTTAGTTCTTCAGAGAAATTGATTCTTGTGTTTATGGCAAATCATGACAGTTTAGCTTCCAAAAAAGTAAAATTGAACTAGATATAGTCTCATAGTCTCATAGCTAAATGAGAATGAACAGGTTCCTTTTACTTTTAGCTATACAGTGGTACCTTGACATCCGAATGACTCGACTTTCGAAGGTTTCGACTTACGAAGTCGGCAAACCCGGAAGTCTTTTCGCTGTGCGTGCGTTCTGCGCCTGTGCAGAAGCGCAAAATCGCGCTTCACGCATGCGCAAAATGGACGCTTCGCCAACTGAAGGATTCGACTTACGAAGAGCGCCACGAAACGGATCACCTTCGTAAGTCGAGGTACCACTGTATATTGCTAGCATATTGCTTCATGGTTATTTCAGTAGATTAGGAATATGACTTAACTCCAAAAATCCAGAAAGCACTCTTAAGTTTCAAAATACATAGTAATGATACAAACTTGGAAGACTGTTGTCCAATTTCCTAAATCTTGAGGGTTAGCTGTGTATTTGATTAGAATATGACGATGACTGATGATTATATATAAATGATTAATATTTCTCATCTGTCAGTTAATTAAATCAAAAGCAATAATATTTTTTTGCTATTGTAAGCATTTATTAAGAAATGCAGGCCTTCAGTCTTGGGCCAGACTTTGAAACTAAAAAAGACTGAATTTCTTGTGGGAAATTGATGACAGATATTTGAAGTACTGGGTAAGTTCTGGTAACTTTTTATAACATAGATCCTGTTAAGAAACCAATTTGAGAGTAACAGAAAGTGAAGAAATGAATACAATTGAAAATAAACAATACAGATTCCATTGACTCAGTTTGCATGTAAAATCAAACTCCAGGCTAATATGGTCAGTCCTACCCTAAGACACTCTACTTCTTTTAGCTTGGAACTACAGTACTGAACTTTGTCATTCTATTCAAACTGGGAAGCTTGGTTTGCACTTGCCATGCAACTAACATTTCAATCAGGAAAAATATATTTGGGGGGGCCCTCAAACACAAACCATAGACTGCTATTGCATATGTAATGGCAAACGATGGCTTGCTGTGAAAGAGAGGTGTGGGAGGCCAGGAACAAAGGAGCTTGTGTACCAAGGGCTGTCTGAACCAACCCATTGTGTTTAGCATTTGTGCAGACATTTACAAATGCATTTTTGTCTTCTAGCTTGTCTGCCAGCACACTAACAATATCATCTGGAAGTAGTCGGGGGTCATTGGCATCGAGCCGTGGATCTTTGGCATCCAGCAGGGGCTCTCTCAGTTCTGTCAGCTTCACAGACATCTATGGTGTTCCTCAATATGAGAAATCGGACAGTGCTACAGAGTATGGGCAGCTTATGCGATATGATCCAGTTCCTGTTGATTCTCACAGTAAAGATGTACAGTATATTGAAACTATTGGACATTCTAGCTGCAATAAGCAAAGAAGATCATTGGATACACCTTTATCTTTAGCATCTCTGTCCTCACGGTCTTCTCTGTCCTCACTATCGCCACCAAGTTCCCCCCTGGATACCCCCTTCCTACCTCCTTCCCGGGATTCTCCATTGGCCCAGCGGTCAGAAGGATATGAGGAAATGATGGGAACAGGTGCCTTAGAAATGCTCAGAGCTCAGGCTTCTATTTTGGGTGAAGACAAAGCACAAGAAACTGTTTCATCCAAGGCTCTTGAATATTCTACAGGCAGTGAAGGACTTCGAGAAGCAGGACTGCAACTGACAAATGTTCCAACCTCTGGAGGTAAGTTTTTGTCTTTCAACATTTTGTTTTGTTGATTCTCGAAACCCTAAAATGCACGATATGCTTATGCCATAAGTAAGTTTCGTAAGTTTAAATAACTGCTGTGGCAGGAATTAATGAAACTAATTAAGTTGCCTAGGTGGTTTGTGAATATATTTATACAGCAATCTCAAAACTGCCCTTTATTTTGCTATAACTAATTTGTGTTTTTCTTTGTGAATAGGGAAAAAGTATTAGTGAAATCTGATCAGTTAGTGTTCCTGCTATAAAGCTTGTTAATTAATATGGAATTACGGTTATAAGTTTGGAGGAAGGCAAATTGTTGTTGCTTGGTCTTCACAGCAGCAATTTTTTTTACTCCATGGTGCCTTGTTATGAATTTGACAGTTTCAAATCTTCCTGATTCATGTACTGGAAGACAGGACCACAAGTGGGCAGGCCATGATGCATAATACCTACCAAAGTCACCCTTGAAAAACTTCTGTCAAGTCTTGTCTTTCAGATCTTGAAATAATGGTTTTTCAAAGTGTTTTTCATGTAATTATCATGTAATCTTTCTTCTTCACAACAAAGGGAATAGCAGCCCAAATCCAAATAAAATTAAAGCTGTGTTTCACTAAAGGGGTAAACCAGGGTAGAGTGCAGGACCACACATGCAAGTCTCGCACAGTATTTCTCTGCATGTTGATATTAGCACAAAAGTTGGACTTTTAAAAAATAATCATGTTCAATTAGAAACTTTTCTGCAAGTGGAAACTTTGCTTACCAGGTTATTTCAATACGCACAGTTTTCAAGCGCATTCAACTGAGTACTTTCTAAAATCACTTCAAGTCTTGGCTGTTGTAGGTCTTCCCTATATTCTTTTCAATATTGCATTATTTCTAGAGTTGAATAAAATTGTATGTAATAAATGCAGAGCCCAATATTTCCACATGAGTACATGTGGAATGCATGTGGATTTTACTCCTCAGTTCCAAGTCTGCATTCTTGTGATAGCCATCTTTGATCTGCCTTAGGTACTTTGTATACATTGGATTCCCCTCTTTCAAATTATCATTGTTTACTGAGTTTTCTACACACTGAGTTTACTGAGTTTTCTACATACACATCTACATAGTATCATTCCAATTAAAAATGGCAAATTAAGGATTAACGATACAACTTGGCGCGTGTCTAACATGCATATAGTCAGTTCAGAGCATATAGTCAACATATAGTCCTCTTTCCTGACCCAGTCTCCATCCATAAATCAGGAAATTCAAAACCACATATACCATGGTAGTGAATTCTTCCATAATGCTTTTTGGTGGCTTGACTATTCCACCTTGTCAAGCCACTAGTGTTATAAGGTGGCTCCATTTAGCTATAAAGTATCTTCCTATTTTGCTCCCCTTAGTTCTCAATTCTTATGCCTTAGCTTTTCTGCTAGAGCTATGAACCACACCAATTCTACCAATTCTTCAGCATAAATAGTGACATACATTCTGAAGGTTGTCCAGTCAAATTAGTCTCTCCATTGACGCAGATGCATTCAAAGAATGTCAGGCTTCTAGGGGCTTCCTCCAGCCTCATCAGGTTTTGGCCAAATGGCATTTGCTGCAGCCAATTAGCTTGTATTTCACTTAATCTGGTCATAAACTGCTCTCGGACAATATATGTCCATTTCCCCAAAATACCTCATAGCCTGTATTCCCCTTTGGTTTCTATTTCTTATGCTACCCACACTTGTCCACACCTGGGGCTGGTCTAGGAAAGGTAAGAGTGGCGTTACTGAAATACGTAGCTATTTTCCCCAAACTTTGCCCACAAAAATGGGTTCTCTACTTGCCACAGCCTTCTTGTAGCATTCTGCCCCCCCCCCAAAAAGAGTGAGCTATATGATGCTGCCAGTAGTTATCCAATTTAATAGCTGCCTAATCCACCTTTATTATTTGTACGAACAAATGTTTAACTTGGCATGTTTCATAGTGAAGTTTGAGATTAAGGGCTCCCAGGACCCCTCTTTTTATACTAATAAAGTGATGTTCAGTTAACGTGGGATTTTTTTACTACCATTCAAAGGTTTTTTGCCAACAATGGATGGAAATGTCAGGAAGAGGAAGTGCAACAAAAGGGACATTTTTATTGCTACTACATGGCCTAGCCAAGTAAGGTTTGGTTTATACCAGGAGTTCACTCTCTGCAGGCCAAGGAAAGTTAGGAATCTGACTCCAGCACAGATTTATGCAGCCCCTAAAGCATCGAGTATTGACACCTTGCTGTGCATTTGATAAGGTGAAGATGAAGAAACAGAGCAGCATTCTTGCCTGGTGGCAAGCCATAGGCTTGTTTGTTTGTTTTGCTATTGTTTTTATCCTGGACTGTTAAGATCCGAATACCTGTAGCAAGCTTTGGAAATCATTATTGAATTTAAGCTTCCCACCCCAATACTGCCTATTTTCTTGAATCACAGTTTCAGTTTGTTCTTAAATAATGGTTCATTTTTTACAAAAAAATTACAGGTTTGACCAACTGATTTCACTTTTTACTTAAATTATTCTTGTATTTTGTTTCTCACGTGGCACAACAGAAAAATTTGCTGTAAGTGAACTTAGAATTTCTTATTGTGGTGGGTTTTTTCTTCCTGCCTGTAAAGCCCAGTTTGTGTGTGTTGTTTGTTTGTTTGTTTTTGTTCTGTATTGTGTGCATGTTGGGAGGGTGGAATATGTGCTTCTTGATTTCATCCCCAAAAAATCATATCTGTAACCATTATAGCCCATTCATGTTGCTGAACTTTTAACTGAATTATTTTCTATTTAATAGCCACTATTGACTACTGAATAATGTTCTGTGTTTGCAGCTTAAATTGCTGTCTTCAACATGCCTGGTAAATTGTGGGTGAGGATTTACTATTTCCTTATTTTTGGAAGGATTTTTTTTTAAAAAAACTGCCATCAAAGTATTTTAAACCCCCCAAAATAGCAAGGTTCATAAAAGCTGTTAAAGTAATCACACATTATTACTGCTTGATGAATCTCTTTCTACAGTTTTAGTAACTAAAATTACTTACCTTGATGGTAGTTTTTCTGTCCACTAACTAATGTCTCCGGCTTCATGATTATTAAACCAAATTACTCTATATGACATGTCACAACTGGTTGTGGGTATATCTTTATACAAGGACTTCAGATCACTTATCTGCCAAATTAAGCTCCTATTACTATATACTATAATTACTATATACTATAATATGCTAAGGGACGCGGGTGGCCCTGTGGTTTAAACCACTGAGCCTCTTGGGCTTGCCGATCAGAAGGTTGGTGGTTCGAATCCCCGCGACGGGGTGAACTCCCGTTGCTTGGTCCCAGCTCCTGCCAAACTTGCAGTTTGAAAGCACGCCAAAAAGTGCAAGTAGATAAATAGGTACCGCCCCGGCGGGAAGGTAAACTGCATTTCCGTGCGCTGCTCTGGTTTCGCCAGAAGTGGCTTAGTCATGCTGGCAACATGACCCGGAAAAACTGTCTGCAGACAAATGCCAGCTCCCTCGGCCAGTAAAGCAAGATGAGCGCCGCAACCCCAGGGTCGTTCGCGACTGGACTTAACTGTCAGGGGTCCTTTACCTTTACCATTTTATAATATGCTAAATTTCAGAGGTTTTGTCTGCCTGCTGCATGATATTTCAAATTTTGTCCCCCCCCCCTTTTTTTGGTCCGGCTGTGTTTCTGCTAATACTTAGTAAAAGGCATGTTGATAGGTGGCACCTACTTTTAATTTTAGTGGCATTGTCTTGTTAAATCATTTGAAAGCATCAGGCAAAATAACTTCAACTGAAACATTTATAACATGTTTGAGTTTGAAACATTTTCATATTGCATCTTGATTCTTTATTATTCTTTACTGTTATATCTTTTTGGTGATCTCCAAGGTACAGTAGTCAGCGAAAGAGTCTTTTAGTCTGCCAGCTTTTTGTGGCTATGTGGGCACTTCTTCTTTGTTCATTACAATTTTGCAAAAATTATATAAATTTGCAAAACTTTATTACCATATAGGAAAGATAAATTCAGGTAGTGAATCTCCCCTCTGTTCCTTTGAACTTTGCAAATATTGGAAAAATCATATTTGTTCTTTCCTCTGGTGGGTTGGAGTGACTCCATGCAAAATAATGTTCTCCATTGTCAAGGTAGTTCACCTGGAAACTGATCAAAAGGGGAACTGTGTTTCTAGGTTAAAAAATGCTGCTAACCCGAATAGTGTAGTTTAATTGTAAAGTATTACAAGCATAAGAGAAATTACTAGGATTTGTTAGTAATTACTAACAAGCCCTAGTAATTACTAGGATCATGTGATAGGACATAAAGATAACACTTACTTGGAAAAAATAAAAGATGCAGCAAAGGACATTTATTGTTTTGATTTGTTGATACTTCCCCCTTGATTCCTTGGGTGCTGCATTTTACTCCTCCTTGCAACTATTTTAAACTATTCTCTTGCCACACATAGCCTCATAGACCAGTTGCTTAGTGGTAGGTTATTTACAGCCCATAAACTAGTAATCTCACCTAGGACTATGATGTCTAAATCTCATGTGTATCTTATATGAATATGTTAATATGGTTATCAGCACAGATACAAGCCAAGCTATGTGTATTCAGTTATATACATCTCAAGGTACTATTTGGAACACCTTTGCATGTATATAAGATTCAAGAATGGTAACTGGAGTTTCTACTTTTTGATGAGGGCATGGTCTAGAGGGCACATGTTGCAACTACCTTGCTGAAACTAAGCAGGTTTGGTCAATCCCAAAAATGGTGACCACCTGGTAACCCTACAGAGTTTACCTTGAGGGTCACAGTTGAAGGAAGGTGTGACATAAGTGTGCTAAACAACTGCATAAAACAAATGCCCACCTTTTCAGCTGATTTCCTACTTTTCTGACTTTTGAGAAAAATAAACTGTCTTTATTTGTATGTATCCTGTCTCAAGTGAACATTTTCGTAGTTTCCATTTGAAAAATCACCTCCTCATGTATCCTGCCTGTTTTGCACGTATAATTGCTGGTAGTCCTTTAGACAGCTGCCACGGTTCTGCTGTTCATATATGTTGACTTCCAAGTAAAAATGAAGTGTAACTGTGTATTTGTTTGCTTTTGCTCCATTCCTATTCCCACTGCTTTATTTATTTTTAAAAGTCTATTTTGGACTTGGAAGTATATACAGTACTAGGTCGATTCCTACCTTAAGTTACTTGCACTTAGCTTTCATGAAAACCAATGGGATAAATTAGTCACGACTTGCCTTAAATCTCTCTTATTTCAGTGGGAACTAAATCCAATTTACTTAATATGGATCTAACCTATGGTTTATAGGTTCCATTTGTAAGCATGAACATACATAGCAATTACGGTATGATTTATATTCACAGAACTTACAACAAAATAAACCCTGCACTATGCAAGTATCTGAAATACCCATTTAATTTATGATTAGCTTGATAACACGAAGACATGTAATATTAGATTGCCTTAATCTTGTTTGAAGCAAGTTGATCTACAGCACATGCATAGTCATGGTATGATTTGAAGGCCACACTAAATATCCGTGGATTACACCAGTGAAAATAGAACATATTCTTCTGGTTTTTGTAACATTGTCTCTTAACTGTCTGCTTATTGTGTCGTTTGCTTCTTTTGTGACAAGGCAAAAACTACTGCATGAACAGTACTCTCTTTGCCTTGTCACAAAAGAAGCAAAGAACACAATCTAGACTTAAATGAGAATGTATTTAACGATCAGCTAAAATGAATGAGACTTCAGTGTTAACTTGTGTTAGTTCAGACCAAGAAGTTTCTTCTGTTTCTTAAGAGCACTTTCTTAAAACTTGAATAAACCATGGTGCCTCAATGATATATAAAACATTTGTATGGATTGAGTTTTGCTTTTTCAAAATATTAATAATAATTATGTATGAATGAACCTTGTCTTTGCTGTTTTCCCATGTTGTAGCTGTGACCCTCCGTGAAGATAGTGCTAGAAGGTCAGAGAGGAGAGCCAGGCGAGTCTCAGCATGTCTGTCCAATTATTCACTGGCTAGTGACAGTGGCGTGTTTGAAGCTTTAAGCAAAAGGTCAGGTTGTATAAATGTGTTGTAAATTGGAACTGTGCTTAACATCCTTCCCTTAAAAAGAAACAAAAAACACTTGGTAAAAAGTCTTATTTATATACACACCACTGACTAATGGTTAATTCTTTAAAACATTTTAGTTAGGTAGATTTTTTACCTGGTTCTCTGGCTGCTTGACGACTATAGTGCTTTATCTTTCTCTCTTTCTTAACTTGCTTAGTAACAGTTTTGGGTATTGCAAACTTTTTTTTCCTTTTCCCTAAGCTAGTTAAGATATGGGATTGGCGTCCTTTGGGAGGGAAGGGGTGAGGGGAATCAATCAATCAATCAATCAATCAATCAAATAAATAAATAAATAAATAAATAAATGCTTTTAAATTTGAATAGCATGGATGATATACTCAACTATTGCACAACACTTCTGCTAGGTTGCTCCATGGGAAGGAGGATAAGACAACCACATCTAATTGCACCATTCTTCACTAGTTTCACTGGTTCCTGTTGTGTTTAAAGGTTCAATTCAAAGTGCCAGTTTTAGCCTTTAAAGCACTGAACAATTAGTTGAAGGATCACCTGTGCTTATATGAACTTGCTTGGGCATAGATTCATGCCTTGGAGGCCCTGTTTGTATGCCTGCCTGTGAAGGCAGTTCATTTGCCAGGCCTTTTCAGTGGTGGCTCCCAGAGGACAACACCCTCCTTCAGAGGTGTGCAAGGCCTCTTTGCTGCAGATCTTAAAACAGGTTTTAAACACCCACCTGTTTTTGAACCACTCTTTTAAAACAAAGGCCTCTCTGTTAGTTGTAGTATCTGTCTATAATACTTGTTTCAATAACTGGTAATGTTGGTGTCTTTATCTGTTTTGGCTATTCACATGTTACTCATGAGTAGGGAGTGACTGTGTTTACTTGGAGGCCTTTCCCAGCCCTACTTGGAATTGCTGAGAATTGAACCTGGTACATTCTGCATGTAAAACATGGGCTATCCCATTCAACTAAAATCCATTTTCTGAAGGGCTCAAAATATCCCAGGCAGCTAGAAATTTGGTGCTGTTAATAAACTGTTCAGGTTTGCATGCCTGAGAATAAAATTATAGTTCATTATTTTTTAAGGTGAATAGCAACATGTGATAATAGGAAGTGAATATTTAATTCATTCCTTTTCGGCAATATACCACAAGATGAATGCTTGTAGCCATATCTTGTCAACATGCAGTGGTTCCCATAGAGTTCAATAATGCCTTTGAAATGTAAATCTTACTTTTGATGGAAGTTCATAATCTAAGTAAAGAAGTTTAATAAGCAGTAGGTAAAGTGTGCATTGTTCATACAGAATAGCTCTGGCCATTTGTGGTAATAAAAATACAGCACTACTGCTAGTTTTTAAATAGCTTTTTCTCTTATCACATAGGAATGAGGATATTGAAGAATCACTTTACAGTGATGCTGTCAGCAATGAAGAGCCCAAAATGCAAGTTGGATTTCTGTAAGTTTTTTCTTCTCTTTTCGTTTCCTTGGTCAATATTCATTGTTAAAATGCAAGTGTACGCCAGGTGTGCAGCGTCCTTAATGATTAAATAATTTTGAACTTTTGGAGCACAGATCATCATCTCATAGAGAGAATACTCCAAAAGTAAGGAGAAAATTACCTGATCATGTTTGGTAAGGTGTGGCATTCCAGTTCTTCTCTACTATTGGTAGGGTTGGGTGATACAAGCTTTTCAACACTGCGATGTATCACTAGCTAAACATTGCTACATAGTGATACATTGCGATGTTGAAAAGGAAGGCTATCGGCATTTCTAAGCGGTGTACATAAAAACAAACTACACACAAAATGAAAACAATAAAACAAAACAATATTTTTTTCAAAAACCTGCTGGAACAAGCCTTAATTAGGTGCCTTAAGTTCGGTGAAGGTGGTACCAATCTAATCACATTTGGGAAAGAGTTCTACAGGCTTGGGCCCACAGCTTCTAGCAGTTCCAAGCTGTGTATTTAACCATGGGGAACCACCAACAGAATCCTCCTGAGTTCTCAGTGTTTGGATCACAAGATAAGGGATCAGGCAGTCCTTAAGATATCCAATAAGGACATGCACCTAATAAGCTTATTGAGAGGTTGGTTTTATTCATAAATGATTGGAATTTCAAGTTCCAAGAGCTCTATGTGCAATTTTATTTATGGTAAGATGTGAGCAATATTTTCTTGATCTTCATGTCTTTGTTGTATGTGCAATGGGATGTGATAATGGAATGTTGTGTTTTTTGTCATCTTTCTTAGTTTGTATTACTAAGTATGGTTCTGTCAGTAATTCACTATGATATAGTCATATAGTATGTTTTTATTGTCATTTTAATATTTTATTTTATTTAAAGAAGAAGAAGCTTCCAGAGTTTCTGGCAGATAAAAATAGTCATTTGTGCTGTATGTGTGATTCTGCATGTTTTCTCTTTGTATCCTATATATCACACATTGGGTCACCAATTAATTGAGAACTTCTTTTTCAGGCATGACAGTGCGACTGAGTGTCTCCTGGTCCATGTGTTGCAGCTGAAGAACTTCACAGGCTTTGCTGTGAAAGAAGGATGTAAAATGTAAGTTGAAATACCTACATTGGCCTGATTTCTTACTTTTCATTCCTTCAAGCGTCAGAATACGACACATCTGTCTTACTTGGGGTTTAGAATAGAATGTGATTCATTCACTTCACAATGAACTCCAGAAAACTTACAAAAATAATGTTAATATATTTATTTTTAATTAAAGACATTTATAAACTATCATTTTGTCCCATTATGGATCAGCCAAAGCAGCTCTCACAACACGATTTAAAAAAGAAAGAAATAAGAAACACTACAAAGCAATAAACTATACAGACTCAAAAAGTAAAACACGCTGATATTGTTAATCAGATAGCAAAAGGTTTATGTTTATGTCACAATGAATCAGTAGAGGGGGCGGAATCAGGGATTGGCATAGCCAGGCATCTGTTAGGGGATGTTAGTGGATCTAAAATGGAACCCACTGCCGAACAGAGACAAGAACCAGCTGGGATTTCATAATAAATGCTGCCGCTGGGTAAAATATTTGTGGGCATGAGGAGACTGAAGTTAGTTACAGACGGTGGCCGCAAGCAGTCATACTGTACTGGGAATCTGATTTGGGGGCAGCTGCATCAGCCACAGGCAGGAGATTGGTGCAGTTGCCCATTTGTGGCACCATGCCGAGGGCACACTCACTGGTGCAGGCCTTGCAGTGAATTAAGGATATTTGATAAGCAATGACAGTCCCAGATAAATGTCCACAAATGCAGGGAAACTGGGAAATGCTGATGTATACCTATAGATTATTTACCAGCATTCCCTTGTGAATGCTTAAGAAGTTTGCTTTTGAACCTTCATAAAATTCATTTTTTTTATTTTTTTATTTTTTTTTGCCTATCAAATCATAATTTTTATTGATTTTACAAATTACAAAAAACAGTACATACATGAACACCTTTTCTACCTTCTTCCCGCCCCCCTCCATGGGTCCTCCCCTGCCACAGAAGTATCCCACGCAGGTGAACAGTCAGAGATGGTCCATTTTATGGTTGGATTTCTGTCCTCCTCCCCCTCCCCTGCCCCCAAAGCCCCCCCCCCTGCCACCAGAGAGCTCCAGGAAACCAGGGCAGTACGCAGGAAGGCGTCCATCCAACCATCTATTCTCATACCAAAAAAGAGTAAAAAGAAAGAAAAAAGGAGAAAAAAAAGAGACAAAAAAGGAAAAACAAAACAAAAATAATCTTTTTTCATTCATAATTAAGAAACCATATTTTGTGGGCTTCCCCAACCTCCCCCCTTCCCCGGTTTTCATCCCTTTTTTATCCTCTTCAACAGTTTCTTATTCTATGAAATAATTACCTTTATACCTTATACTACTTTAAAACTTAGCTATTATCATTTTCACCAAATATCCAAATCACTGAAAAATCAAACTCCCATTTTTTCTTCCCGTGCCTAATTTTCCCCCCCTCTATAAGCCTCCATATTTTCACCTTTTTCCAAAATCAATTCACTTTTAAACTATAACTATTCCCAATCTAACCTTTCATCCCCAATTTCCGGCTCCAACCCCCCAATCCAGCAAGTTCCGTAGTCAGCAGTCCAGTTTTAATCCTAGTAATCCATCCTATTAATCACAACTTCACTTTCCCTTCACCCCACCCCGTTTTTACAGTATTTTGCCATCCAGGCCTCCATACAGCACCCCTGAGTTTCTTCTCTTCTCTGCTTATTTTTTTCCTCTTCCCTGTGGGCATTCTGGAGTTCCAGTAAATCCAATCGTACCCCCCTCGAAGGAGGGGCACTCCACCTGACTTTTTGTAGAGTAAAATCATCTTTTTTTTCGTGGTGAGCTTCATTTTGTATTATATTGTCACAGTCCTCATCTTCATCTTTTCGTTCCAAATCACAGTCCCCATCATTGTCAAAATCCTCCAAATCACTGTCACTGTCATTCTCACACTCGTCTTCCTCAGTTTCAGTAGCTTCATCCTCTAAGAAGTCATATTCTGCCATCACCATCTGGAATTGTTGCTTTAACTCTTGCTGTTGTGTCTCCTCTTGACATAGTCCTATTCTTACTTCCCACATTATGGTCAAAACAGTCCGCTGGAACTCAGGCGAATACCTTTTTGTTGACATAGTTCAATCCTGTCAAGGTCAAAACTTGTCACATGGGGTGGAAAATGGTCACAGTTTATTTTCTCGACTCCATTTTAACAAGCTGGCTGCATTCTCCAAGTCTTATTAGAGATAAAGTTCAAACTCACATTTCAAAAGCATATAAACCAAAAAAAGGATTTCCAAAAAGTCCAAAAATAGAAATAAAAATAAAATTCCACTTATAGATCCTGATCAGCTCACTGGTTTGTCTGGGCTGCCGGCTCCCGGGGAAAAGAAAGGTCTTTCTTGATCTTAACCTCTTTCTGCAGGGTATTCACAACCGCAGTCTTTCTCCCCTTTTACCCTGCATCTAGGGGAGATCCTCTTTGATGCCTTTGAGGGAACCTTTTAAATTGAAATCTTCTATTTACGGCTTCGGGTTTCTATTTACTGTCTCTTAAATTGCCGGTGGGGGGGGGTGGTGGCTTCCTCTTTTTTCCCCTCTCTCCCAAATCCAAATTACTTTATAGTCCAAATCCAAATCGTGGGATTACTTACACTCTTATTTCCAATCGTTTTTTTTTCGGAAGAATCCAACGCTCTCCGCCTTCGGCTTGAAGCTTCTCTCCGCTAGGATAACGTTGTCGCTCAAGATGGCCCCCGCGACTTCTACCCTCCTCGCTCCGGAGCTCTTATTAGAGCTTGCCGGAGAGTTGGGGAGTCCGGATTGGGGCTCTGCCAAGCAAAATTCGCCCCCGGGACGCTCTTCCCGAGGTTCTAAGGGGCGCAGCGTCGCTCTCGCTGCCCTCCCCACTCCTAGCAGAGACGGGCCGTCTCGGAGACGAGACGGGACCCCGCCGATCGGCGCTGGCGCTGAACCGGAAGCCCATAAAATTCATTTTAGTGTTCACATGTACATATTCGACAAATTTGAGACACTTGCTTTAACACATACACAGGTTTACAGAGTTTTTCAGTCTCTTGTAAGTTAACATACTAATAGTATAGTGATCAGGGATGCAATAATGAAAATTATGTTTTGTCCAATTTTATTTAGCAAGTTAAAATGATATCTTACTGCTTCTGTTTACCTGCTATGACTTATTTTTATTTTGCCTGTTCTCAGACATGTGAGGATATACTTACCATCTCTTGAGTCGGGCACATCAACCACTTATTGCTCCAGAGCTTTGGAATTCCAAACTCCCTTAGTGTTGAATGAAGTCTTCCAGATTCCTGTACATTCAAATATTTTGAAGCTGAAATCACTACAGCTTTATATCTGTTCGGTTGGCCATCACCAGCAAGAAGAATTGTTGGTAAGGGGTGCCTTTTTTTTTGTAAAAAATAATAATAAGGTGTTACGAGTTCCTTTACATTGGTCTGGTTCCCGCATAACACTAAGCCTAACAAACTATGGCTTAGTTGAATGAGCAAGTGTGCTGCTGGAAACTTCACCTGAGCTTGTGGTTTATTCTCACAGCAGTAGGACTGGGGGAGAAGTGAACTGGACACAATTTTCTAAATGTGCACCAGAACACTTAATTGTTCATTCTAAGCCATACTTTGGCTTAGCTTTACATGAAAACTGAACTACTGTAAATGAAAAAAGTGGTTTCAGTTTTCTCATATCCCTGTGTTCAAAGGTGGCTCAAATTTAATTTAATCATCAAGATAAATTTCCCTTTTTGTGGATGATAAATTTGTTGATGTCATTGGTTTAGTCTATGATGGATGTTCATTTACAATACTCAGCCTTTTAAAGCAAAATCTGGTTTATAGTCATACCACTGGCTAATAAAAGTCACACTGTATTACTGTTTCTTAAAATGATTCAGCTCTGTTGTTGGAAATAGAAAATTGCTCCTCTTTTTCCCCATACATGAATATTTATCAGTTCAGACATCATGCCTAGCAACATTTAAGTTGCCTTAACCGTGGTTTGGCTTACAGTCTGGAGTGAGCTAGTGGCTGCAGGATTGCGTGGTCACATTTCTGGTTTTTAAGATGTTCCTCCCTGAAATATTATAATACTTAACTGGTCTTTTTTAGGCCAATGCTAAACTTTGCATTAAGAAAGAGCCCCCTGCTGGTTTACCGACAGGAAACACTCAGCTTAGAAGTAGATGTTAGTGAAACTATTTCCCCCTCCTTCCTTTTTTCTCCCACATGCTTGGGAGACAGTCTACCAAACAATAGCAAGTATATTTACTTAAATCTTCTCTTAATCTGTAAAGCCCCAAGCCTTCCACAGGTCGTGAACACAGTATCCTCATTTTAGGACATTCCTGTTCTCTCTTAGAACATATCAGAGTATATAGTATGCAAAGGGATTCATAGAGTTGTAGAGTTGGAAGGGATCCTGAGGATCATCTAGTCCAACCTCCTGCAGTACAGGAATATGATGCTATCCCATAGGGATCAAATATGGAACCTTGGCATTATTACTCTAAACAACTCAGCTATCCAGGCTGTGTATTCAAATAAAAATTAAGGCATCTTTGCAGAATGTCCTACTAAAAGTCCCCAGCTGCTTCTTCACTGTTTTGTAATATAATAAGTAGCCTTGTAGACAGCA
Organism: Zootoca vivipara; assembly: GCF_963506605.1. Classification (NCBI taxonomy): domain Eukaryota; kingdom Metazoa; phylum Chordata; class Lepidosauria; order Squamata; family Lacertidae; genus Zootoca; species Zootoca vivipara. Next base: position 35,455,645 of record NC_083279.1, read on the forward strand.
AATGTTTTTCTAGTGCAGGCATACCTTGGGTTACGAACGTGATCCGTGCGGGAGGCATGTTCGCAACCCGCAGCGCCGCGTCTGCACATGCCCGTGACGCGATTCGTCGCGTCTGCGCATACACATGACGTCATTTTGTGGTTCTGCACATGCGCGAGCGCCGAAACCTGGAAGTAAACCCTTCCGGTACTTCTGGGTTCGGCGCGGTCCACAACCTGAAAACGTGCAACCCACAGCTTTCATAACCCGAGGTATGCTTGTAGTACTGTATAAGTATTGACAAATGTTGCTTCAATGTCTTCCCAGGGCATTGCTCAGATTAGCCTAGCTGACTATGAGAGCTCCAGTGAGATGCAACTTCACTGGTACCCCATCCAGATATTCACTGGTTCAGATTGTGAGCAGACGAAAGACAGACCAAAATGTGAAGAAAGTGCTTCTCAGAATTTCGAAAACAAAGCTACAATGAAAATGGTATGGCTGTATCTGAGCTTTTCCTAACATGTTTCTTTTGTATGTTTCCTCGTGTGTGATACAAAATTTGTTCTTATAACATTTGATACTGAAAGTTAAGGGTGAGAAAAATGCATATAGTATATACCTGAATTCAGAGGATAAATTTTATTGAGGCTAAATATGGTAAATTGCAATGATTTAATTGGATGATACCATTTAAAATTCATTTGGATGCTTTTAAATGTATTAGGTCTCTCAACCATTTGTATTTTAATATAAATATTTTGTCATATTATTTTTTAACCTTTTTGTATGTAATATATTAAGAGTAGAGGTAGAAATATTTTGGTATATTTTCATATAAAGGCATATATTAGTCAGCACTATTCTTCAATATTGTACATGATGATGTACAGTATATTCCTGCGTATAAGACTACTTTTTAACCCAGGAAAATCTTCTCAAATGTCAGGGGTCGTCTTATACGCCGGGTCGTATTTCTTATACAGTGAGTATATCCCAAACTCTATATTTTAACTGGAAAAGTTGGGGGTCGTCTTATACACCCAGTCGTCTTATACGCCAGGATATACGGTAGTTGCTATGGCCATGGTGGTCGAAACAACAACAGCTATAAACAGAAATAATGATATGCCTGGACTCAAAACAAATGGATCTGCTGAGAGATACTTGCATTTGAGCTTATTCTCATCAATAGGATTATGTCATTTTAATTGACCTATAGATTACACACCACAACTGCACACATGTGTAAATATGCTTGTGTTTTTCCATATTCAACTATCTAGCCATGTTTGGATTATTATGAAATATTTGAGCTACTTCACACCACAGTACTTAAGTTCTAATTTAATTTGTTGTAAGCATGTCAAAATAACAACAAAAAATTCTGAATTCAGCCAGAATGCTACTCTTTGGTTTAGAGAAATTTCCAACCAAAATTACTTTGTGCTTTTGTTTGAAATTAGTCATTATTGTTGTTCCTTCAAAAGGTTGACTTCAGTTTTTCTGCTAAGAAAATGACTCTCATTTGATTCTAAGCTCAATTTCCATTCTAGGATGCTGTGACTGCCCTTTTAGCTAGGACCACAGCTCAACTGGAAGCTGTGGAGAGAGAATTAGCAGAGGAGAGAGTAAAACTGGAGTACACAGAAGAGGAAATTCTAGAGATGGAGCAAAAAGAAGATCAACTAGAAGCTGTGTCAGAGAGGTAACTTTTTCAAAAGAGTTAAGGCAGAACTTGAAGTTTTAAAAATAATATATGTGTGATTCTGTTGAGGTATTAAATGTATAGAATCTTATATAGCATATATCTGATGTAATCATTAGCTATTAGATGTAAGCATTAGCTGTTTTATGATATTGGAGCATACATAACCCAATTTCATATTTCTTAGTTCAGATTTGAGAACTTGGCATTTAATGGCATTTAATTTACAAGAATGCAAAACCTTGATAGGATCAGTAATGGTACCGAAATATGTATTCATGTAACACTTCTTCTAGAATCGTAATATAATCACTTACACTGCGTCTAGAACAGGGGTCAGCAAACTTTTTCAGCAGGGGGCCGGTCCACTGTCGCTCAGACCTTGTGGGGGCCCAGACTATATTTTGGGGGGGGAAATGAACGAATTCCTATGCCCCACAAATAACCCAGAGATTCATTTTAAATTAAAGCACACATTCTATTCATGTAAAAAACATCAGACAGGCCCCACAAATAACCCAGAGATGCATTTTAAATAAAAGGACACAGTCTACTCATGTAAAAACATGCTGATTCCTGGACCGTCTGCGGGCCGGATTTAGAAGGCGATTGGGCCGCATCTAGCCCCCGGGCCTTAGTTTGGGGACCCCTGGTCTAGAACATCCTGAAGTAGTTTTTAGATATTATTCTTGCTGATCCTGTAAAGTCGCACATTAATTTTTTTTGGGGGGGGCACTAGTGTTCACAGATTCATAAGAAAATAGAACAGCAGCAGCAGTGGCCATGTGGGACTAGTTTTCTGGAAGTATTTGCATTGTATTAAACATGCAAAAGGCCAGTGTGAAATTAATTACTGGAACCAGTTTTCATTGCTTGATGTATTTTTTTTCTGCAGAAGTTGGCAAGCAGAATCAGTTGACAGTGGATGTAGTAATTGTATGCAGACTAGTCCTCACCCAGAGTCTTACTGCAGTGAATCATTACACAGTCATATGCTTGCACCTCAAACAGATCAATGTACGTCTAAAAATGTCCCGCCTCCACCTCTAAAGGCAAGTAGAGAAAATTGTACTTTCTGCTCCAGTTTTTGCTAATCCTTAACTGGGCTACGTCAGCAATTTCTTTCCAAGATACACCCTCATTTTCTTCTCCCTAGACTTCGGTACCTTTGTTTGTCTTACAATGGAACGCTGCTTTATAACCCTGTAAATATTCCTCTTTGTTCAGACCTTTAATTAACCTGATTTCTTGGAGTAGTTCTGGCCTGCATGTCACTGCCACAGATAATTTGTTAACACTTTTAATGGTTCTGTGTAGATTATTATAATTTTTTTAGTTTTGGCTGAAAATCTGCTACTTGTTATAATGGAACTCATTACATTCAACTCATTTTTATAATGGTGCTGAACCATAATAGCTATACTCTACAGCAGGGGTGGCCAACTCCCAAGAGACTGCGATCTACTCACAGTTAAAAACTGGCAGTAATCTACCCCCTTTTTTGAGGTTCAGGTCAAAGTTGTTGAGATTTTTTTAAGGAAGGAGGAAGGCCCATTTGGGGGGGGGGGTTCGGGTCAAAGTTGTTGAGATTTTTCAGGGAGGAGGTAAAATGTTGAGCTTTTTTAAGGGGAGCCACAGTTGTTCAGCTTCTTTGGGGGAGCCAATGATCTACCAGTGATCTACCGCAGACGTCCAGTGATCTACCGGTAGATCACGATCTACCTGTTGGACATGCCTGCTCTACAGTGCTCTGGAAATGCTTATTTGTTAAGATGAATGAAAAGATAAGCCTTTGCAACACTTGGAATTTCGCTTCTTATTTTAGGTAGATAAGGAGACCAACACAGAAGAAACAGCTTTGCTTCATAAAAACAGAACTGGCCGTCGATCCCGTGGGTCTGCTTTTGTTCGTAGTAGCACTATCGTTCGCTCACAGACATTCTCACCTGGTGCACGAAGTCAGTATGTTTGCCGAGTGAGTAGTAATTGCTATTAAACAAGCAGTCTGGAACTGTGACTTTAAAGATTGGATGTTATTGTAAATGCTATATCATTTGCTCTTGCATTTGAACCTGGTCCAGTAACTGCTTTTTATGCGTTGTCAGGTTCAGTTCCCATATTCTTTCGTTTAAGAGCATGGTAATGTATGTCTTAATGTATGTATTTTCTTAAATGCAGTTTTTAGATAATGTTGCTGTGCGTTTTGGTGAGGGGAGGTGGTGAAAATAAAAATACTTAAGGCAGTAGATGGGCCCAAAGGCAGCACTTAAGTCTGACTGGTTGGCTGATTATTATTTTTCTCTTGAACTGACATAGATAAGTCTCACGTGTTGCTGGAATAAAGATTAAAGTATCAATTTCCATTTCATATCTTTTTTTTCTATCAGCTATATCGTAGTGACAGTGACAGTTCTACTCTGCCAAGAAAGTCTCCATTTATCCGAAATACTTTGGAAAGACGTACGCTGCGTTATAAGCAGGTATAGTTGTGACTGTAAAATTTGGGGCTTTGCATTGCTGAGGCATTTTTACAGAAGAAAGCAGAGGTTTTTTTTTTATAAAAAAACTACATTAGGATACCAAAAAGAATAGTTTGATATGGCAGTGTAATAATGTATGTTGCATGTATAATCATACACTGCAGCCAGAACTATAAAAATATTTTGTGGTGTTAGATCAATTTTAGATATGTTCCTGTTGAATTTATTGATTTAGACTTGATTAATATTGGCAGGTCCTGCCAACCTAGCAGTTCGAAAGCACGTCAAAATGCAAGTAGATAAATAGGAACCGCTACAGTGGGAAGGTAAACGGCGTTTCCATGTGCTGCTCTGGTTTACCAGAAGCGGCTTTGTCATGCTGGCCACATGACCTGGAAGCTGTACGCCGGCTCCCTCGGCCAATAATGCGAGATGAGCGCGCAACCCCAGAGTCGGTCACAACTGGACCTAATGGTCAGGGGTCCCTTTACCTTTACCTTTAATATTGGCATGAGGATTTTTAAAAATCTGTACCTTGGGGCTTAGACAAAGTCTGTACTGGAAAGCCAACATGCATAGAATACATTGTTGTTTAGTCGTTTAGTCGTGTCCGACTCTTCGTGACCCCATGGACCAGAGCACGCCAGACACTCCTGTCTTCCACTGCCTCCCACAGTTTGGTCAGACTCATGTTGGTGGCTTCGAGAACACTGTCCAACCATCCCATCCTCTGTCGTCCCCTTCTCCTTGTGCCCTCAATCTTTCCCAACATCAGGGTCTTTTCCAGGGAGTCTTCTCTTCTCATGAGGTGGCCAAAGTATTGGAGCCTCTGCTTCAGGATCTGTCCTTCCAGTGAGCAGAATACATAGATCAATACAATTCTTAACTTTTTAGAAAGTATCAACCCCTTTTTAAAGCACTAAATTTAGAATTCTTACAGCTCACTGCTGTGAAGATGTAATATGACAACTTGCAGCTCATGTTTTACCAAGACATTGCCTTGTTTGTATTCTCCTCCCCATCTGTTTCCTCTCATGTGAATTCCCCTCTCCATTGCATAATTTGCTTTAACAATGGCTTAGTATTATGTTTGGCTTCAACACTATTATAGTGAAAGATAACCAGGATTAATCTCGTAAAAACATAGTTTGTAAACACAGCTCAAACCATAGTTTTGAATAACATTGGAGAGGAGGTTAGCTATAGCCGTGTTCATCTCAGTGCTGACATAACTCCAGAATACGATTAAAGTGGACCATGAGAAGATGGAATTTCTTCTTCAAAAGGGTGTATGCTAGCCCACACAAATTCAAACTATGGTTTGTAGTCATCCCGTTGGGCCAATGTCTGTGTCAATTAAACTGGCCCAAATTGCTTCCTAATATTTTGGTTTATTTCAGGAGTATGCACAATACCTTGCGGTTGGAGGGGAAGTCCAGGCTTGTTTGCATTTGAGACTTATTGCCACATTTTTGTTTTAATGTCTCAGCAATCCTGTAGATCATCTTTGGCTGACCTTATGGAGAGGACGTCACTAGACCTGGAGCTGGATCTCCAGGCATCCAGAACAAGGCAGAGGCAGTTGAACGAGGAATTATCTATCTTAAGAGAGTTGCGGCAGCGCCTGGAGGATGCCCAGCTTAGAGGTCAAACTGATCTGCCTCATTGGGTGCTTCGGGATGAACGATTTCGAAACTTGCTGAAGGAAGCGGAGAGGCAGGTATGACATATTGGGGTCTGCAGATTATTGCATTCAAGGGTATTATGTTATGCAGAAAGCTCCAATAGAAGGAACTGAGCTTCACAATTTTTAAACATTTTAAAAATTGGGATCTTTGCCCTAGTGAAATTGTTACAGAGCAAACTGTAATGGTTGGTTATCTTACTCTGCCTGTGGCAGGTGGTTTGCAGGGAGGCTCTTCTACTAATGGAAGGGTAGCCTTGGTAGTTCTGCCACCCTCCGAAGTGTAGGGAATGTCAGCCAGGAAGATGGCTTTCTCTGTAGCAGCTCCTAAATTGCGGAATTCCCTCCCCATCTCATCATGGTATAGCTTCTGCTATATGCTGAATACACACTTCTCTACAGTGGCCATTGACACCTGAAGTATATATATTTAGAATCCACTCTCTACTGATTTACAAATCCTTTTATCTTAATATTGTATTATTATATTGTTGTAACCCGCTCTGGGACTTTCTAAAGAAGAATAGGTAAGAAACAACAACAACAACAATTTAAAAATGTATATTCCTGTTATGTACAAGGAAGGATTTTTCTCCTCACACGCAGTACGAGGTAGCATGTTTAGCCCTGCCTTTGAAGAAAGTGGGAGATGTCACCCGAATGAGGTTTCCCTCTGTCCAAGGAAAAAGACTGAGCTTCTATCCTAAGCCCCGTGTTCCTCTGACAACTTATTTTTGATTTCATATACATCTTCTTTAGACAAGACAGACCAAATTTGAACATCGTCAACAACAAGCAGCAGAAAAATTGCTTAAAAAGGCATCCAAAGAAGTTTACCAGCTACGTGGTCAAAACCAGAAGGAGCCTATTCAGGTTCAGACCTTCCGGTAAGTGAAGTGTAAAATAAATATGGTTTTACCCCACTCCTTTCAAATGTATTCCAATGTACTAGATGTCATATTCCTTAAAATGTTCAGTCAAGTTGTTATGTGTTTGTTTCTTCTCTATGTGCTGCTTATTCCTGAACGTTTCTACAGTTTGATTTCAAGTGGGATTACTAAATCTAATATCTGCCTTGCATTCTGGATAACAGTAATATACAGAATAACAGTAATACATAGAAGTAGTTTTAGTGTGTTAGAGCCAGACACTTTAAAAGTGGATGTTTTCTTGAGCATTTGTACATTCAAAATACTCAAAAAATATTTTTGAATCATGGAACTGTGTCTCCAGAAGGTGATCAAGTATATATAGGGGATGGGGGTTTAAATGAAAAAATGAGGTATAAATATTTAACAAATAAAAGCAGAGAATCAGCAGGATCTCCAGACTAAGGCCTAGTTCTCATTATGGTGATCAACCTGTCTCTGGGCTGTACAACTTCCAACTTCAGGTGGACTCAACAGAATTGAGGGTGGCAGCTGTCTAATGTGTTCCGACAGCACATTACCTCCTCCTCCCCCACTCTGTGTGCCCCTAAACCTGTTCTGGAGGTTCCCCCACCCCCTGGAGCATATTTGCGGGGTGGCACAGCAGGAGGGGGGGCGAGAGTTACGTTGTGCAATAGTAAATCCTGATACTGACAAAATGAGTTAGCTCCCTGAGAAGGCAGTATACAACTTATTACGTAGCCTTGTCTTCTCTCTTCTCTGCCAGCTTCATACATAGAGATTTTTGTTTCGTAGTGTCTTTCAGTCTGAAGTGATCTAGCCCAGACATAGTTTTACCATCTCAGTGAGAAGTAGGCCTAAGACAAGTTATGATAGGTCCCCTTAATACAGAGATCCTGAGAGCTAGACTTGGAAGAATTAAAAATATGTGGAACATTTGGAATGCAGCCGCTCTTAAACACTGAAGTCACATTTTCAGATTTAGCCATATTTCTGTTGTAGCTTTGCCTTTTCATTCATGTATAATAAACATGTTACAGGTGACTAAAATGTACACGCTGAAATAAGCAGTTGATTTATTCCATTTGTGGAAGTATATTAAAGTTTCCTTTCACATGTGAACTATAGCATAAAGAACGTAGATCAAAATTAAAAATATTACTCTCATGGGGGTGCTGTGGAAGGATGAACAAGTGTGGTAATATGATAATATTTAGTTGTCATTTTAGCAGCACAAAACGTAAACTGCCAAAAGGATTTGTAGTTCAGAAATATTCAGTTAAACAAATTGAACTTGGGTGTTACTTGTTATGCTACTTTGCTTTAGTTTCTTGAAATGTCCAGTTTGAAAACTGGTTCTTAAATCTGCTCTAACATGGAACTCACAAGCAGCAAAAGAAGATGCTTAAATATCTGCGTAATATTTTCCCTTACCAATTGCAGGGAGAAAATAGCGTTCTTCACAAGGCCAAGGATCAACATACCTCCTCTGCCGGCTGATGATGTATGACATGTTACTTTGTAAACATGAAGTATTTATCTGCCTGTTTAAAATGAAGTTATTAAACTAGTTAAGTTTATTTTTTAAAATCGTTGTGCAAAGACTATTAATATACACATTTTGTAAAATAATAATAATAAAGTAAACAAAAACATATATAAATATATACGTCTATATATATATTATAATAGTGACTGCAGCAAGGCTTGGTTTTTCCTTGTTGTGAAATTGACATCTCGGAAGACAACTTATTTTATATTAAAAAAAAATCAACTATCCTGTTAGAGTTATGTACTGTTTTTATGCTGTTTTATTTGACTTAAAAGGCTGGAAGACAGAAACAAAGTGAGTTCAGGCAAATTCACTGTATTGTAATTTATTTATAGTAACTCATTTTCCTTGAAGGAAAATATTTACTTTAATATGTATTTTTTAAAAAACAGAAATTTTGTTACTCAGTATTTGTCATACAGTAGAATGGAACCATTGAGCTGGTTTTGTTTCTGATAGCTGAAATGAAAATACTATGTTCTAAATTTGTCACTTTTTAATCAGCTTTACTGTCTGCATCTTATAATGTATCGTGTTTTTCTGGCACTGTTTTGATATCAAAATATCACCTGCAATGTTATCTTTTTTCTTTTTAAAAAAAGAATAAGTTAAAATGCCATTAAACATTGCTGGGTGAAACTGCATGTTCTTACTGTGCACTACTAGATTGTTCTCATTTCAGTTGTGTCAAGTATGTCTCTTATAATTTTAACTAGTTTTTCTGTTTAACGAGGGAAGGAAGAAGGTGACAGGTCTCTCTAGCTATTATTTTAGGAAAGGCACTTGTGAGTTTTCCATATTAATCAGCAGTGTAGGATTTGGACACTTCTACTATTTGACTGTCCCAGAAAGTGGTTAGGACCTCATTTAGGAAACTTTCCCAGCTATCATAGGACTATCAGTTCATTATATTTCCTCATAAATCTTACATTTACAACTTCATTTTCTTTAATTATAACGATACCTTAATGTGTGACTCAAAAAAACTTAATGCCATACTGCTTTTAATGCTACATACAGAGAAGGTGGTGCTGTGGGTTAAACCACAGAGCCTAGGGCTTGCTGATCAGAAGGTTGGCGGTTCAAATCCCTGCGACGGGGTGAGCTCCCGTTGCTCGGTCCCAGCTCCTGCCAACCTAGCAGTTTGAAAGCACGTCAAAGTGCAAGTAGATAAATAGGTACCGCTACAGCGCGAAGGTAAACGGCGTTTCTGTGTGCTGCTCTCGTTCACCAGAAGTGGCTTACTCATGCTGGCCACATGACCTGGAAGCTGTACGCTGGCTCCCTCGGCCAATAAAGCGAGATGAGCACCGCAACCCCAGAGTTGGTCACGACTGGACCTAATGGTCAGGGGTCCCTTTACCATTATATTTACAGAGGAGGTGCCATGGATCACCTGATCAAATACCAGCTTAAGTTTGCGGAAGCATCATAACAGTGATGCAAGTTTTGCCTATGGTTCACTCAAGGCTTTGTCTACTTTTGTAGTAAAAAAGCCTAATTGTGTACATGCCTAGAACTTCTTTTGGTTTCTGAACTATTAGCAGACATTACCTCTTTTAACCCATCACTTTCCATGAATGCTGCAGACTTCACCAGTGATTCTTCACGTTTCCACATGAGCTGCTATGCAAAATTCAACTATGTGGCATCGTCTTGCTATATTAGAAATACAGTATTCCTCAAAAAAAGCTACTGTCCAGATAGTAGTACATTTTGTGGTATGATTTCAAATCTGTGCTAATTCTTTGTTTTTGTTCATCTCTATTCCCTCCCCCACTTTAATTATTCAAATTGTTGAGTAAAACTATTTTCAGTTGCATTCCTAACCTCCATAGCACTAGCAATCTCTTCTGACCTCATATTACATGTACAGTTTAATACATTTTCCTTATCCCATTGCTAAAGTGGTTGAATGGCATAAGCTTTTGCATCAAACATAGATTGTTCTCCTGAATTTGGTAAGATCTGCTAAAGCAGTTTGTTGCCCTGTTAAACATTTTTTTTCCCATTTGTGTTCTATAGCTTTGAAGACGTTCACTTGGGCTTTAGGAGAACTTGTAGTTTTTGTTAACATTGCTGGACTGTCACCTTAAATTCCCGAGAGTGCCACTTCTTGTGTCTTGCAAATGTATGAAAATGACTTTATTATGCTATTGTATTCAACTTCAGTTACCCAAAGAATTATGTCCCACAAAATGGGAGCCTATATTTTGGGGACATCAAGAAATGAACACCATTTTTATATGGGATACTGTCAAGTCAAACTTTGGTGTTAGTTGAAAATCAAAAAATGCCTTAGGGTAACCTGATACCAAAGAAAGTTGTTAAGCTAAAAACAAGTCAGCTTGGAACTCAAGCATTGTGTTAAGCTCACGAGAACCTAACCATTAAATTGTTTTTCATACAATTTAATTTCATACAATGTGTTTTGAGGGAGATTTTAAACCATATGTAGTGCAAATCATTAAATCTGGATTAAAGACGAACAGTGTAATCTTGTGTATGTCAACTCATATGTAAGACTCATTGAGTACAGTGGGACTGACTCCCAGGTAAGTGTTACAAAGGATTGCAGCCTCCATCTGTTAAAATTAACATGGGTTTTGTATGATCGTATTTTGATGGATGCTTCAAGCTTTTCAGTTGGAAATGAGAAACGCTTGGCATTACCATTACGGGTTGCTGTATAGAATCTCTGCTTGGTATGTTGGTAGATGGAAAAGGGTCTCTTGTCTGGAAAAAAATGAGCTCAAAATTCCAAAGGAACAAGAATAATGGTTTGGAACTGGGGCAGAAGCCCTAAAGGAAAAAAAAATCACAGCTCTAGTTCAGTAGTTAGGAAGAATTAAGTATTAAGTATCAAGTATTAAGTATTAAGTATTAAGTATCAGGTAGTGTGGTTGCTGACCTTGAGCCAGACATCTTGGAGAGTGAAGTCAAATGGGCCTTAGAAAGCACTGCTAATAACAAGGCCAGTGGAAGTGATGATATTCCAGCTGAACTATTTAAAATTTTAAAAGATGATGCTGTTAAGGTGCTACACCCAATATGCCAGCAAGTTTGGAAAACTCAGCAATGGCCAGAGGATTGGAGAAGATCAGTCTACATCCCAATTCCAAAGAAGGGCAGTGCCAAAGAATGCTCCAACTACCGCACAATTGCGCTCATTTCACACGCTAGTAAGGTTATGCTTAAAATTCTACAAGGCAGGCTTAGGCAGTATGTGGACCGAGAACTCCCAGAAGTGCAAGCTGGATTTCAAAAGGGCAGAGGAACCAGAGACCAAATAGCAAACATGCGCTGGATTATGGAGAAAGCTAGAGAGTTCCAGAAAAACGTCTACTTCTGCTTCATTGACTACGCAAAAGCCTTTGACTGTGTCGACCACAGCAAACTATGGCAAGTTCTTAAAGAAATGGGAGTGCCTAATCACCTCATCTGTCTCCTGAGAAATCTCTATGTGGGACAAGAAGCTACAGTTAGAACTGGATATGGAACAACTGAGTGGTTCAAAATTGGGAAAGGAGTACGACAAGGTTGTATATTGTCTCCCTGCTTATTTAACTTATATGCAGAATTCATCATGCGAAAGGCTGGACTAGATGAATCCCAAGCCGGAATTAAGATTGCCGGAAGAAATATCAACAACCTCAGATATGCAGATGACACAACCTTGATGGCAGAAAGCGAGGAGGAATTAAAGAACCTTTTAATGAGGGTGAAAGAGGAGAGTGCAAAATATGGTCTGAAGCTCAACATCAAAAAAACCAAGATCATGGCCACTGGTCCCATCACCTCCTGGCAAATAGAAGGGGAAGAAATGGAGGCAGTGAGAGATTTTACCTTCTTGGGCTCCTTGATCACTGCAGATGGTGACAGCAGTCACGAAATTAAAAGACGCCTGCTTCTTGGGAGAAAAGCAATGACAAACCTAGACAGCATCATAAAAAGCAGAGACATCACCTTGCCGACAAAGGTCCGTATAGTTAAAGCTATGGTTTTCCCAGTAGTGATGTATGGAAGTGAGAGCTGGACCATAAAGAAGGCTGATCGCCGAAGAATTGATGCTTTTGAATTATGGTGCTGGAGGAGACTCTTGAGAGTCCCATGGACTGCTAGAAGATCAAACCTATCCATTCTTAAAGAAATCAGCCCTGAGTGCTCCCTGGAAGGACAGATCGTGAAGCTGAGGCTCCAATACTTTGGCCACCTCATGAGAAGAGAAGAATCCTTGGAAAAGACCCTGATGTTGGGAAAGATTGAGGGCACTAGGAGAAGGGGACGTCAGAGGACAAGATGGTTGGACAGTGTTCTCGAAGCTACCAACATGAGTTTGACCAAACTGCGGGAGGCAGTGGAAGACAGGAGTGCCTGGCGTGCTATGGTCCATGGGGTCACGAAGAGTCGGACACGACTAAACGACTAAACAACAACAACAACAACAAGTATTTCCCAGCACTTAACCAGGAGGTGGTCTTGAGTTGTTTCATCGTATTACAAACTGACATGTGATTAATTTGGGTTACAATTCAGCAGCTCCCAATGCACTTGAAAAATGCAGTAGACAAAGAAGACTTTCCCATTTTACCCCCAGTGTGAAGACAAATAAACACTGCAAATGAAGACCATGTTCTATCACCTGTGATATATACTCCTTGTTTGTGACAAAGATCAGGCAGTGTAAATTTGTTGCCCTCTATTATGACAAATTACTGTATTTTGTTTGCATACATTAAGCCTATGTGGAGTAAATGGAAAGCACTGTATGTGAAATAGAAAACGTTTTGGAGGCTCCCTGATAAAGTATATTGCTGGGTTGTAGTGGTGGTAGCTGTGCAGTATGCCCAGAGATTTTAGGGAAGATAAGATTCTGACTGTCAAAATGAATACTACTTCAGTGTGTTAAAGTGTAATATCCTCTCCAGTATTCATTTCTTGTGTTTGTCATACTTTCTGAATGGATTTTGTCATTTGTATTTGAAAAGTATTCTGAAAAATAAATTTTTAAAAAACTTGGCATAAATACAGTGCTCTGTGTATCTATTTTTTTACAGGTCATAGTTAAACCATCATTAAAACAAGAATTTAAAAACCTGTTCTGGCTCCACCTACCCATCATGTGGCACCCAACTGACTTTTCCTTGCAGATCAATGACCCATCATGGTTTTCAATATGTATTGTATTCTGTAGGATGACTTTTTCGATCTCTCGAATGAGAAGTGGAGTCTGGAGTATTGCTTGTGCTACCCTCTAAATGCCATATACACTGGCACTTTTGCAGAAACACTGCTAGAATCAGTGTAGTGAATTCCAGAATACAATTTTGTCAAATCTTCATTTTGTTCCTGTCCCCACCACCACAAAGGAAAGATTGGGAAGACTTTGTTTTATGATGGATGGCGGCTGAAGAATTTACCATGTTTAAAGCAAATGGCTCGCACTACTACCGGTATTACCATCGGTTCCATTTCATGTTACATAACTTTGAAACAAAACTACAGCATAGATTTGTTGCACTACACTCTGCTCAGTTTTACATGTCATGGTTATAAGAGTGGAAGTTGATGCACTCACATTGAGACTATATTTAACTTGTCCAGAAATTAGTCCTGAAAGTTCCGTTGTTCCTCTTCACTCACTGCAACCCAGAACAATAACAAAGGGTAACATGATGGATGTAATAACTAAACTGAAGTAGGACTTCAAGAAGAAGAGGAGGAGGAGGAGGAGGAGGAGGAGGAGGAGGAGGAGGAGTTTGGATTTGATATCCCGCTTTATCACTACCCGAACCCGAAAGAGTCTCAAAGCAGCTAACATTCTCCTTTCCCTTCCCACAACAAACACCCTGTGAGGTGGGGTGGGGCTGAGAGACTTCAAAGAAGTGTGACTAGCCCAAGGTCACCCAGAAGCTGTGTGTGGAGGAGCGGAGGTGGGAACCCGGTTCCCCAGATTAGAGTCTACCGCTCTTAACCACTACACCACACTGGCTCATTGCAATTGCTTACTCTCTCACCTCCCTCTGTGCAAACAGAAAACACTTTAAATGTGTGAATCATGAGTGATACATTCAGTGGCATCCCACTTTATCTTACTAAGATTGCATCCTAACTCAGACTTTGTGCCATTCAGGCGCGCCAATCTGGGAAAGAGATGGGGGGCTGATTTCGCATCCAGGCGTCACGTGTGATGTCCAGATGTGTTGCCCGGGCTGCTTCCCCTTCATGGAAGGAGGAGCAGCCACAGTGTTCCTGGCTCACATGGCTGCATGATGCCTGGATGTCATGCGTGACAGCATCGTGACAGCGTTGCATACAACATCATAACATCACGTGCAGCACGGATGAACATTGAGGTGGCCCAAAGGGTTTCAGCCCCTAGGAGTCTGCACTCCTGATTCCATTTATGGAATGCCAAACTTGGAAATAAAGGTGTAAGCATTGGTGCAAATAGTTAAATAAGGTGGAAACATGAAAACATACTAAGGCACAAAATAAAGGATAAGAGGTTGGTTTGCATAATCTGCTGATCTGAGGGGACATACTCATCATGGTCTAATCTTCTGCCAGCAGGAGAACTGATACATTTTAAACTATATAATAAAATTGTAAGGATGTTATGCTGCCATTAGGCATCCATGATGACAAAGCAGGCAGATGAGTGAGCAAGTGGCCCAGAAGACCGGCACGGATGGGGCACAGCACAGGTGAGCAGCAGAGGAATAGACAGGACAGAGCAGCTTCCCAGCAACCATCCTGCTGTGCTGCTGCCACTGCTCATCTCACACAGACCCCACTGTTTGGGCCTCAGCAGTGTCAGAGGCCAAGGAAGAAGGAAATTGCAGTAGTGTGGGATGGCTGCTGGAAAGGTGCAACGACCTGTCAGGACTGTCCTGTCAGCTCATGGGTTTGGGCAAGGAGGCATGGGGAAGCAAAGCAGGTTTGCAAACTGTAAGGGAAGAGGGTTTGGCAAGTTATAAGAGGAGTGGGCATAGTTTGGGCCAGGGGTGCCAACTTGAATAAAATACTTGGGGACAGGTAGCAGGAAAGCCTTACCCTGCATAATCAATCAGCCCATACACACCATTTGAATGGCAATGCCCATCAACTTGGCTGGCACCCTCAAATATTTTATTTAATATTCCATTGGCCCCTAGGAGTTGGCTCCTGTGGTTTTAGCAAGGCCTGGGGGAAGGGTGTGTGGTTTGAGAGGGCTGTAAAGTATGGTTTGACAAGGATAAGGTGAGTGGGGGCGGGTTGGGGAGGCATAAAGAAGGGAGAGGGGATGAGGGTTTGGCAAGGTGTAAAAGGAGGAGGGGTTGGTGAGGGGTGGGGTGGGGTGGGGTAAGTGGGTCAGCCTGGGGGGCAGCCCCTCATCCATTAATATTTATGAACATTGACTCTTTAATACAACAAAATCAGTACCTGTTAAGCAACATGAAAGATCATTTTACTTCATCACAGCTCTTTCCTCCTTAAATTTGCAGCTCTGAGCATGCACACTACATTTTGGTTTGAAGCACATAAATTGCCAAACCGATCAAGTGCCCAAATATTAGCGTGCGTCTGAATTTGAGGCACCTTTGAGCTTGATGCCCAGGCCGTGGCCCTCCTGCCTGCCCCTTCCACCCCCACCCCGTTGTCCCTGCAAACAAGCATGCCTGCAATCCCTTTCAGACTTTCCTCAGAGTGGAAATTTCAGTTTAAGGGGAGGGGCGGCAAAATGCGGCCCTTGGGAGGCATACCTAGACTATGCCTCCAAAATATTAGCCTGGACTGGTATGGTGTTTGTGTGCACACTGAGGGAAAAGGAGGAAATGAATGCTATACTGTATAGAAATCATTCCCTGGGTTGGTAAGAATCCTGCTCTTGTTCTCATTAACGTATGGGGTTTTTATTATTGTCGAACATTTTTTTATTTGCCTGCTGAATGAATATTCTCATCATAAGCTGCAGCTGTGTCGGTTTCTCTGTTTTCACTGGACAATCTATGACACAATCCTGAATAAATTCCACATTTCAACTAATACAGTTTCTTTTAGTACTTATATATATAAGTTACACACACACTATACACAAGTACTAAAGTTCTAAAGTATTATACACAAGTACTAAAAGAAACTGCATTAGTTGAAATGTGGAATTTACTCAGGATTGTGTCATAGATTGTCCAGTGAAAACAGAGAATATTCATTCAAAAAGAATAAAAAAAATTTCAACGACATCCCCCCCCATATTCAACGACACCCCCCCCAAAAAAACATAAGAACATAACAAAACTGTGCATGAAATAGTCATCTAATAGCATAGCTGCAAAAATAAAAAAAGCAAAAAATAAAAAATCCACAAGTACGGTAATTGCAGCGTCAGCTGCGAAGGTGGAAGCAAATTTCTCAACAGGCAGATTTTAATCCTGAAGGATTGGACGCCGGCTGCTGCCTGTCTCTCAATCAGCTCTCCAATAGAGAGAGCACGCAGTCACGTGACTGCTACGGCTTCCTCCATATGACATCACTGCCTTTGCAGCCATAGCCGGAAAGAAAGGATGGTGTCAGGAATTTGGGGGCTGAACTAAATGATGTTGCATTGCAGGTAAGAGGAGAACACCCTCCATTAACACGACTTACTGGGCTTTTGACCTTCTGGCTTTGTTTTGAAATCAACCTCTGTCGAGCAGGTTTCCTTTTTTTGTAAATAAAAAACCTGGCACGGTCTGTGCTGGCAGGTGCAAAGGCTGTTTGCTTGCTCTCCAGATCTTCCGTTTGGAGAGTTCAGGAGCTGTGTTCTCAGATGGGGCATTTTTTAAGCTGAAGGAGGCAATCCGTTGCCGGTGTTTTAACAGATTTTTTTTTTTTAAATGAACAAGGTGGTACAATTTCATTAGGTTGGCAGGAGGGGAGCGATTGTATTACCAACGCAGCTGTGCAGCCTTTATAGCATATTGATGTCAGCATTTGCATTACTGTACAGTGTAAATTTTCCCGTGCTTTTAAGGGAAGTGCTATTCATCAAATTTCTAGCGTACTGTAATTCACTCTGCTTGTGAATTCTAGTTATTTTTGTTTGTGGGGAATTAACACCCAGTTTTAAGCCATGCACAGAGATTCTTTGGGAGTGGGTGGGCGTGCTTATCTGCTACAGCTGAATGACTTCCTTGTCATACTGGATAGGGAAAAAAAGAAATATAATTTCTTTTTTTCTTTTTAATTCCTCTGTAGCTATGAGTACATTATTGCCCTGCATTTTCAGTTTATGTGAGAGTTATGCCTTTTATATTACTAAGGTATTTGGAGATGTTTTGGGAATGGATTAATTATCCAGATAGAGTGATGGCAGTTGTTGGAAAGGGTCAAATATAAAAGAGCAGTATAAGAATGCAACACTGGAACAGTTTTCAGTTTCTGTCAGGGCATGGTGAAATATGTCTCTGCCTGAACAAAAAAGGATGACTCATGGTTAAAAAGCACGCAGTTCTTTGGTGTTGCATGCTTTTTATCACTGAAGAGTTTTCATGCTAACCATTCTCCTGGGAATTTAATATCCTCACATGTACTGTGTCACTAGCAAATACCCTAATTGCTGTCATTTGTTCATATTAATAATTATTATAAGTACTATTTTTGTCCTAATACATATGATTATTAATAACCCGCCAAATGCTATAAAAACTCATTCTAAATGTCAATATGTTTATCCAAAGTCTGTTTCTATTGGCAACCCGTTCATATGTTGCAAGTGTGGTCATGTTGTCGATCCATTGATTAAATGGAACCAAATCTTTATTCTTCCATTTCATCAGTACCTGTTTCTTGGCCACAGTTAGGGCGCATAGAATCCATTTTCGTTGTCCAGTAACCAAATTGCTGTCATCTGGACCCTGAAAGCCCTGACAGAAAAGTGAGAACCCACTCCTTTTTCCTTAATGCTGAAACTCAGATCTTACATTAACCTGGGCCTAGACAGCAGAAACAGATCCTTCTTATAACCACATCCATTCCATACTCCTTCCAAATCCCCTGTTAAAAAGTATTGCTACGGGTAGTGTGTATACACAACAGGCCCTTCTGCTCTGTACCAGCCTACTCCTGAAATTATTTCAACCGTGTGTTATTACGCTAGCTTAGTTGCCTTCCCACATCCATAGCAAATAAAGCACCTTGCATTTCTTGATCACTGATGATGGGTTGTATATTTAGTCACTTCACTGTGGAGAAGGAAGAAATTGAATTCTATTGTATGTATTGTTCTATCCTGCTTTGTTATCCTACGATTTTATCTCTTGGTACACCTCTTCAAAACTCAATAATGTTAAGCAGTGCAGAAGTGTTTTAAATAAATGCTTGTAAAGCACAACAGAAACAATGCTAATTTTAGACTAGATTATAATAGATACTTTATTGTCATTGTACATAGTACAATGAAATTGAATGCCATCCCATAAAAAAACCAAAATTAAAACACAATTACAGCCACACACGCACACGCACACACATACACACACACCCATCACAACTCCCTGGGATACATTCTTAGTGTATGTACCTCCCCCTTCTGAGAGAGGACCATTTATCAGACCAAATATATTTTCGTGTTTATTTCTAAGATTTCCTTCATGCCCTTCACCATAAGGTGTGAGAATAAGTGTGGGTTGCAACAATAAAACCATACAATTATAAACAACAGGGGAAACTGTTTATACATTTTTTAAAAAAAATAATCAAGTAAAAGAATTCCAAACAGAAGCGGCACAGAATAGGTAAAAGTAACAAACCGGATGATGTGCATCCCATAAAACTACCTCTTAACTGTCAAAGGCCAGGATAACCAGATGCATCTTTAGCATATGACAGAAGATGAATGATGGTGTTTAGATGCACCTCTCTGAGGTTGGAGTTCCATAGGAGAAGCCCTCTCACAGGGTGTCATTCCTTGCACCCATGAGGATGATAGAAGTATCAAGAAAGCCCCCTCTGCTATTCTTAATATTAGAGCACCTTCATGTTTCTGCAGGCCTTCGGTTTTTTTGACATGCCTTTGGCCTCCTGAGGTGATCCTCACACACTTTTTCTGTGCTTTTAGTGTTTTTGATTTTAACTTGTATTTATGGGTTGGGCTCCTAAGTTTGTAAAAGGTGTGGGGTCTGAACTAAAATGGACTAGAGGGTGTCCTCGGACAACCACATGATGTGGCAATGGATCTGCTGCTCTGCTCCGCCATGATTCCGCTTAGGATTGTTCTGTGAAACATAACCAAGTCTGATAAGAAAACAGTTCTCTATATATTTGTTAAGGTCTGGCCTCTTCAGAAGCGCTAGAAGAAAGAAGTCTGGGAAAGGCATGCCTTGCATACAGAAGGCTTCGGTTCAATCCCCAGCAAATGCACGTAGGGAAATTCGGTTCAATCCCCAGCATATGCACGTAGGGAAATTCGGTTCAATCCCCAGCATATGCACGTAGGGAAATTCGGTTCAATCCCCAGTTTATGCACGTAGGGAAATTCGGTTCAATCTCCAGCATCTGCACGTAGGGAAATTCTGCACATAGGGACCATCTGAGATGGTCCAATATAAGGCAATTTTATATCTTCCTAGAAAGCCATCCCCCCCCCAACATAAGATGAGCCTGGCTGGATCCCACCAAAGGCTTACCTAACCCTGTTCTGATAGGCTAACCAGATACCTGTGGGGACTCCACAAGCAGGTTCTCAGTGCAGCAGCAGATCTTTCCCACTGACTGGCATATTGCCTTCAACAGTGGTGGTAGAACATAGATATCATGATTAGTAGCTATAGCCGCCATGAATTTGTCTAATTGGCCTTTAAAACCATCCAAGCTAGAGGCCATCACTATATTTTGTGGGAGAAAACGCCATGGTTTTCACTATGTGCTGTGCAGATAAATCGTGTTGGCAGGCCGGAGCCTTCTAACATTCACTGTCACCTTGGATGTCCCCAGGTTCTAGTATTATGAGAGTCTGAAAAAAAGATATCCCTGTCCACTTTCTCTACAGCATACATAATTTTATCAACCTCTATTGTGTCCTCCCTCACTCTACTTTTTATTCTAAACTAAAAAGCCTCGAATGTTTTAACCTCTCTTGAGAGTGGATTTGCTCCAGCTCTTTGATCGCTTTGGTTGTTATTTTCTGAAACTTGCCCAGCTCTACAATATCCTTTTTGAAGTGAGGTGGCCACAACTGTCCACTGTATTCCAAAAGTAGTCTTATCGTACATTTGTATAATATTGTTATGATGCCGGTAGTTTTATTTTCATTTTCGTTCCGTTCAGTTTGCCTTTTTTCACAGCTGGGTGGACATCTTAGGACTTAAAGATGTTCTAGAATGTATTATTTTTATCTTTGGATATTTTCTTCTGAATTACTGGACTTGCTGGATCTTGCTCCCCATTTCCAGCTGATCCAAAATGGCATTCTTGGATGCAGCTAGTAGTAAAGAACAACTTCAAACTCATTCTAAGCCTGTTCTACAACACAACTGGGTTGTGGAAATCTTTGGGTTTCCTGACCAGGGTGTGTGGAATGTGTCTGCAGCTGTAGTTTGAGAAAGTTGGGTGTGAGCATGGAGTTGAGTTCCTAGGCAGTCAACGTCACAGGAAGCTTATAAGCCGATAGCTTTGAAACCTCACCAACTTTTCAGGTTGCTACTAGCTCAGCTGAACTCCAGCCAGACTGGATATGCAGAATTTCTTTGAAGCTCTAGCACAGCCTTTTGTAGAACTGGTGCCCTCCATATATTATAGACTACAGCTCCCATCCCATAACCATCACCCCCAGTCTGCATAGCTATGGTGGCTGGGCCTGCTGTGAGGTATAGTTGAATGCATCTGGAAGGCACCAAATCCTAAAATACATTCATTCTTTCAGCCAAATTTTTCTTATCGGGTAAAGACTGATGAACAGGTTCTTTAGTTTTGAAAACAGTGGCAATAATGAGCTCAAATGAAGTGAAGTGCCCAGTCTAGCCACCCAGAAGGTGCTACTTAGCCTGGGCGGTGTACTCAATTTCAGTGTCAACCAAACAGCAACGAAATATCGAACTTAGAAATAGATTTTTAGATGTAGAAACTTAATTGGGTTGCATGAGGGTATCAAGAGCCCACCAGCACCAACATTACGATCACTTCTAAGTATGGCCATTGTCATTGTTCACAAAAAGGTGAAATCTGAACAATCCCTAAGAATATATTTTTTTAAATTAAATTTCTCTACTGCCCGAGGATCACAGGATGGTTTACAACACAAAAATATAACATAGTAATAAACAAAAACAATACCCCCCAGTTTAAAAGCCATAGATTGTTTAATTAAGGCATGGGAGAAGAGGAATGTTTTTGCCTGGTGCCTAAAGATATGCAATGAAGGCGTCAGGCGAACCTCCCTGGGGAAAGCATTCCACAATTGGGGAGCCACCACAGAAAAGGCACATCCTCATGTTGCTGCACTGTGGTCTTCTGGAATACAAAGAAGGGCCTCAGGTGATGATTGCAGGGTCTGGGTTGGTTCATATGGACAGAGGCAGTCACTGAGATATTGAGGTCCTGAGCTGTTTAAGAATAATAATAAAAACATATTTTTGAACATGCTCATTACAGATTTGCCCAATATACTCTGAAGCACATAAATGACTTTAAAAGTCTCCTTTCATTCCCATTCATGCCCTTGTAGATCCTTCAACCCTCTGGAACAGATTGACTTTGTTGGAATTCACGCTTGTGGGCTCACATCTCCCATGCTGGTCAGTGAGTCGGTTCCAATAATCAATATATGGCCTAGTTTGCCAAGCAGTTGATCACATGGGTTTTCTACTTTGATAAGTAGTATAAGATCAAAGCAACAGATTCGAGATTGCTGTTTGCCTTCCATTAAATGGAAATCTGCAACTTGTGATTTTAGAGAGTGCAGAAGAGAAGGGAGAGCACATGCACAAATCGTCTGCTAATGTGAGTAAAATGCTTGTGTGCAAAGTTACTTGTAGGAGTGAGAAACTGATTGAAGATACTATGGACTGCAGCATAATCAATTATCAAAGGGCAGAGACATGCTTATAAAGAAAATATTGCTCAAAAGCAAAGGTCGGAATACAGAGGGCTATTTTAGGCATGCCTGTTGTCTTTGTCCATGGAGTTTTCTTGACAGGGATACTGGAGTAGCTTGCCAGTTCCTTCTCCAGGTGGATCACGTTTAGTCAAAACTCTCCACTATGACCTGTCCATCTTGGGTGGCCCTGCATGGCATAGCTCATAGCTCCTCTGAGTTATTCAAGCCCCTTCGCCACGACAAGGCATTGATCCATGAAGACAGGAGTGCCTGGCGTGCTATGGTCCATGGGGTCACGAAGAGTCGGACACGACTAAACGACTAAACAACAACAACAACATTTTAGGCATGCTCAGTAGATTCCCCACCCCACTTTTTCACATTTGTATGTGATGCTACAAGTGTATATTTCCCCCCCCCATCACAAAAGAGGTTTTGTTGTGTGCCACAGGGAACTGCTCTGCGAGAAACACAATTCTAGATCTCCCCTGAGCATGTGGAACTAGTTGCATAATTCTTTGGATCCTTCATTTTATGTTGGTTATGTCTGCTCAGTACCCACCTTTCATTAGGTCATTAACAAACTAAAATCTGTTGTACAGTGGGAGAGTGATTCTTCAAGGTGGAGTTTCAAATTGTGCTCTGGACAAGAACACTGGGATCCAACCAACTGTGTGTCAGTGACTCACCTGGGATCGTTGACTTGGTCATTGCCAGGAGTAACAAAGGAAATAGATTTTAAGTTATTTTTCTAGTATTGATCAGTCCTTTTCTTCAATTCTATAATGTTCTCTGTTTGCCTGGTTTGGTGGGAATGACAGGGAGAGGTACCTGAGGAGTAAATTTCTGTACGTATTTTGAGCCATGGAACTTGTTCCACTATTTTCCTTACAGGTACTAATATGGTTAATGCTGGAAACATGAATGGGCCTGGAAATTTGATGGATTTCTTGGATGAACCTTTCCCTGATGTTGGGACATATGAAGACTTTCATACCATTGATTGGTTGAGGGAGAAGTCACGTGACACAGACAGGCATAGAAAGGTAAGGGGGAAAAATATTTCAAAAGCAGGGAGCATTTCATATAACTAAAGTGGTATATTATTAACCCCTACACACCCAACTCGATAGGTCTGACCTCTTCATAAACCACTTTTAGATTTTATTACAATCACGTGTATAAAATGTTACGAAATAAAGAAATCAAAACGACTGAAGTAATACTTTGAGAAAAGGTTGAAGGAACTTGCCATCAGAGACAAGGCATATTTCAAAATCCACTTCTGGAGGAATATGAATCTTTGGACTACTGCAGGGATAGTCAACATGGTGCTCTCTGAATGTTTCTGCTCTGATGATGGTGATAATTTCATTATTTATACCTCACCCACCATCCCTGAATATAGGCCATGTTGGCTGGGATTGATGGAGGTTGGAATCCCAACAACATAAGGAATTACCATGTTGGCGATCCCTGTCTTTCTCAATGCTTAAATTATTCTTTCAAAATAACGTATACAGTGGTACCTCTGGTTAAGAACTTAATTCATTCTGGAGGTCCGTTCTTAACCTAAAACTGTTCTTAACCTGAGGTACCACTTTAGCTAATGGGGCCTCCTGCTGCCGCCGCGCTGCCGGAGCACGATTTCTGTTCTCATCCTGAAGCAAAGTTCTTAACCCTATTTCTGGGTTAGCGGAGACTGCAACCTGAAGCGTTTGTAACCCGAGGTTACATAATGTGCTGCATTATGTGGTTGTCTGTTAAGGGACAGACCTAGGAGAAAATGAGCACCTTTTGCCTTACAGCAAGACAGACTATCAAATATCAGTGTCCAAATTTCGTCAGGGAATCCTAGCTTGTTCATGCAATTATGTGAACCGACACTCTGCTTTAACTGTACTCCATGCAAATCCTGTATATAAATTTGCATTGTAAACAAATGCAAATATTATGCGATCAAAGCATACACATGTTGTTGTTTTTTTCTGTTGGGCTTCTTGGTTATTTAGAACCGTACTATATAAAAATTGCATGTCTTTCAACTAAACACTGTTTTTTCCCCCTTCCAGATTACAAACAAAAGCAAGGAGTCAATATGGGAGTTCATCAAAAGTTTACTAGATGCCTGGTCGGGATGGGTTGTGATGCTTCTTATAGGACTGCTGGCAGGTACTTTCAAGAAAGTCTTACGCTATGTTGACCAATGTAGACATTCTCAGCTTCCCTATGAGGGCATCTGCATAAATTGAGTTTATGTGTGCGATCCCTAACATTTCAGCATGCCGAAGGGAAGATGTAGCTATGCTTCATGCTTTGGGACATGTATGTAAAATCGCATGCTGAACATTGACCTAGATTTTTTTTTTTATTAGCCAGAAATAGGCTTTCTCTGTGAAAATATTCCTGTGAGGGGAAATGCTTTGATAAGCTCTTCTTTTGTTGACACTAATATGCCCATTTCTTGGCCTTGACTAAATTTATGCTACAAAAATAGGCATTAATAAAAGGGACGTTGTATCACTGGAAATGTGGAATCGAACCTGTAACTCCCTGAATGGATTATATGCATCCCCTTTATCTATGCTTTTATTTTTCAAATGCCAAAGACTTAGATTTCTGTTCCAAATGTAGACCAAATAAGATTTTACAAAAATTTCAACTATCGCCAGGCTTAATTGCTGGGAACATTTTAGGTGAAGCCATAAATGGTGAGGAGGAATTAGAAGTATGTAAAAAAAAATCGCCCGAGCCAGGTGATTTTATAGCTCTTTTATTTTCAGGCATTTGCCAGCTTATTGGCAACTCTGTTACTAACTGGTGTTTTGGCTTACTATCAGTTAATAGGCCATATATCTTCATAGTACTGTGATGACTGAAAAAATGTAAAGAAAAGCAAATAAATAAATCCCTAAATTAAAATAGTTTGCCCAGGAAGGGCTTTTGCATGTGAACAGAACTTTGGTGTACATATGAAACAAGTTTGCCCTTCATTACCAGTGTCTATACAGATCTAAGAGTGCATACATTTAACTGTTTTCAGTGCTATGGTGAACGGAAAAGCCTATACTGTACAGTGTTGGAGAACATATTTGGCAAATTACTGCTTTGTAATTTTTGGATTGGTCTGCATAAAGCTATTGCAACACAGTCCCAGTACTGCATGATTCTTTAGCTACCACTGGATGTCGCTGTTGTACTATGTACTGTAATTTGAAAAAGCTATCAGATCAGATGTGTGCAAAAAACAAAAGCCATTGTACATTTTAGTTGTATAGTGTAGGTAAATTATACCTTCTGGTCTTCACAATGTAAATGACATCCCCTAAATCTTTTTTAAAAGAATGTTTTCCTATTTTAAGAGAGAGAGAGAATATTGAGACTAATAAGCACACAAGATGCTTGCTTGTTCATCTGGTGGCCTGATCCTGGCATGAGACCTGCACAGTAGCCCCACCACCAGTTTTGACCTCGATTTCAACCCCATTGATTTTATTGGCACATGGAGTAGTCTAGACGAGAACATATTTACTTGCGCTGCAAACATACTCTTGTCTGGCCGAATGAGCTTGCTTGTGTGCGATTAGGGGAGCCTGTTGTTTAGAAATTCTCTGTGCCGAGCCAAGAAAAGCAGATGGCATTTAAAAGGAAACATTGCACAGTAAATCCTACAGGAAGGTAAAAGAGAACTTCCCTTTATCTTCTGTTTTCCCAGGTCTCTCTCAACCCCCTAATGTGCGTTTTAAGGACACGTGTTCTTGAAATGGCCCTGCAGCCCTGAGACAATTTTGGGAGTCATAAATTACAGATAGGGATAAATTACAAAACTTGGGAGTCATAAATTACAGATACAGTCGGAGAGTGGGATAAACTCTTATTTTGGTCACCACAGGGTGGTGATTCAACATAGAGTTGACTGTGAATGCCACCTGTTTATGGATGGACTCATATTTATTTCTGTGAGAACCACATTCATTTCTCTTACATTCAGATGTCTGGGTTTTTTCCTTAGACATATACTTTGTGTATTAATGTCTGTTCACACCCCCCTTGCCAGGAACATTAGCTGGCGTTATCGATTTGGCGGTGGACTGGATGACAGATCTGAAGGAAGGTGTCTGTTTATCCGCATTCTGGTACAGCCATGAGCAGTGTTGCTGGACATTTAACGAAACTTCTTTTGAGGACAGAGACAAATGTCCGCAGTGGCAAAAGTGGTCTGAACTTCTAGTTAACCAGTCCGAGGTATGTCTACACCTTTCATATAATTTTCACTGTTCTTCCCTGCACAGTTAATATTTTAGCAAGGAACTCTCATTAAAATGGGTTCTACTAAACTTGAAAGGAGCCCTGAAGAGACTATTGGTTTGCTGGAGGAGGGAGAAGGTGTGCTTTGTCATTGAAGCCTTATCTAATTAGGACCAAGGCAAGTTAGTTCAAAACAATATGGAGCCTGCAAATTGCCTGAAATTCACAGGAGAGGGAGTGTGCCACTCACTGTACCTGCTTCTATGACTTGAAGATGTGCAAAGTTTTGCTCATAAGCACAGCAGCTGAGACGATGCCGTCTTTCATCTGCAACCAACATAATAATCATATTCCACATAGATTAAATTGTAATTCAACTCATTAAAATACAGGACTCCAGCACTATAGCCATGGTACGGTGCTGGCTCTCATGAGAATGGAGTTACAGGGTGCTTAAGAGCATTATTCGAATCACTCTCCTCTTTCCTATATGTACATGCCTAATGCTTGGCGGAACCACAATAACATATAAAGCTGCCTTTGTCCATTAGTCCATTTTGCTAAGCATGTCCTGTGCTCACCAACAGAGACTCTCCAAAGATTTGAATGGCAGCCTTTCCCAGCCTACCTGAAAACACCAGGGATTAACCTTGGAACTCTCTGCATGCAGAACATGTGCTCTCCACCACTGAAATATGGCCGTCTCCCTTTCTAATTGCTATTGTACAAACTTTATATCCTCCAGTGGCTTTTATGAAACGTTCCCACAACGAATGGAAAATTATTAGCTTTATGTAGGCAAATCCTTAAAGGGCAGTGTCTCGAATGTAATATTTTCAGACTCTTCCTTATCTGCGCCTGATGAATTCTGCTTGTCATAGCTAATGGAATTTGACAGATTGAAGACATGGATATAGATGGATATTTTTGCAACACCATTTTACCCTGAGGTTTCATGCCTTTTCGTGGCTTCAGAGATGTTTGTCACACTGCAGTTATGAATTCTGACACCTGTCAGAATTGTCTTAATTATTGTGCGTGTGTGTGTGTGTGTGTGTGTGTGTGTGAGAGAGAGAGAGAGAGAGAGAGAGAACACCTCTATAGCAGATGCCTGGTGTATAAAAATACTGAAGCAAATCAGACAGCCACCGTATCCTGTGTTCCTTCTGTTTTTCCTTCTGCATAACAGTACTTGCTAAGCCCACATGGATGTAGCCAGGGTGGGTGGGCAGGGGATCAGCTGCCCCCCCTCAAGTAAAACAATAGAAATACTTAACTAACCAACCAATCAGGTCAGTTCTGCCCCCTAACAAAAACCCTGGCTACGCCATGTAAGCCCACAAAACACTAAGGCAGGGATGGGAAACATGTGACTCTCCAAAAGTTGTCAGACTCTATCAGCCCAAGGCTGATCTGCTAGTGGTCATACTAGGAGCTGCAGACCAGAAACACAGGTTCCCCACTCTTGCTTGCAACATTGGTCCAGTGCAGCCTACAGCTTTGACAGTCCAAGACCAATTACGTCCCAGTTTCCATATCAAAACTGTCCTTGGGAGGTGAATGGGTGCCAGAAGCTATGTCACCTGTAAGTCAATTACCTCATTACTATTTTGTCACAGATCTGTCCTGTAGTTACTAAATACGAGAGGCGGTATAGTATTCGGCTCAGCCATTGGGCAACTAAACCGGCTGTGTTAGGACAACAGTAAACAATGGTTTGTGTACCCCCTCTCCCTTACCTGGACTGGCTGTGAGAAGATTGAAAACTTTTGCTTTTGTTCTTTACTAACTGAAATTGAGTGCTTTTTCAGAACTGTGAGCAGTCTTTGCTTGTTTCAGTAAACCATAGGCTAACCAAAACCTAGGGTACAGACACCAAAATTCAGTTAATTAAAAATGGAAGTAAAATAAAAAAATTCCTTCAGTAGCACCTTAAAGCTCATACCAAAATATAAACTTAGTTGGTCTTTAAGGTGCTACTGAAGGAATTTTTTTATTTTGCTTCGACTCAGACCAACACGGCTACCTACCTGTAACTAAAAATGGAAGTGGAAGCTTGAGGTCTTCTCGCTGCCATACCAGAGAAGGGAGTTGGGAATACACAGCCCTAAAGCTAATGCATGATGTAACCCTAAAGCATTATTTTCTTTCTGGCCAAGTCAAGCCATTGCCTCTCAACTTACACCTCACGGGCTTGAGGCCAAAATTCTGCTGTAAGCTCCTTGGAGGAAGGATGAGCCTAGTAATACCCATGGTTTGATTTAGACTGATGAAAGGAAATGAAAGTACTTTAGGGGCATTCAGATACTTATGGGGAAAGCTGAGGCTCAAAGCATGGGTGGAAACATAGGTCTTCTTTTATCTCGGTCGGACTTACGGCAGGCTTAAGACATATGTAACATTCTGAGCATGAGAGATCTGGGTACACACATTCTCCACACCACAAAACATTCATTTCCAGAGCAGAGAATGCATATTCTCAAACCAGTTCCACCAGATTTAGGTTTGTCGAAAACACGCAGCCTTCGTAGCCTTTCTCTAAAATATATCTTTTAAGTTCTTATATCTGTGATTTAAGGGGTAGGAGTGGTAGGAACCAAGCCCAGCAACAGTTTAGCTACATCGAGAGGACAAAGAGGTTCTCTTCCAAGTATTTTGAGAACCAAATTTTCAAGGCTATTCACACTGGTATGGACCTTGATTTGCAAACAAAGCCCATCCTGTAAAGGAGTAATGATTATTGCCATAGCTGGCTCTTGTTTAAAGCTCTATGGGAAGACGTGCATGGGGAAATTTAAACAAATGCTCTTCAGCTGTGGCAATAAGGATTACTCACAGCTTCAGTAAGTGTCAAAACAGAGATGCCATTAATATTTTCTTTAGCTGGGGATAAGCAAATCCAGCTGTCAAAATTGGTGGGAAGAGCCCCCAATTAATAATTGTCCTGTGCAAATAGGTAAGACAAAGGGACTAGTGGGAGGTGTGGGCCATGCCTGCTGAGCGGTAATCCCTATTTAGCTTTTGCAGCAGTAAAGCATTTGGAGCCATCCTATGGTGAAATGCCATTCTTATTCATGTACAAGGAGCTTCACATTGATTCCATGTGATTTAACAAGGGGTTAACGACCCAGCTATTAGATGAGCTGTTAGCTGAATCCTCCCTTATCCGGTGTACGGACCACAGGAAACGGCCATATCCTGAGCTGGGAACATTCATAGAATAGAATTATAGAATTGCAATTCAGGAATACGCAGCTGTCCAATATGGGGAATCAAACTTGCAACCTTGGCATTATCAGCACCCTGCTCTAACCAGTTGAGCTATCCAGGTTGGTCGGTCCATTTTGCTAAGTAATGTCTACACTGAATGGCAGCCGGTGTCCAAGATTTCAGGTCGGAGTCTTTCCCACTCCGTATGGGCAGTGATTGAACCAGAGAGCTTCTGCCCTCAAGGCAAATGCTCTTCCACTAAACTGTGGCTCTTAGCACAACCTTCGCCTCTTGACAGTAAGGGGTTAATTCAGGGGTATTCAATGTGGTGCCACCGGATGGTTGCATGACTCTAACTCTCATGACCAGAAGGGAATTCTGGCTGGGGCCGATGGGAGTTGTAGTCCAACAGTATTCATACTGAGAGTTACTTACATCTACTTACTTCCACCTATGCATTATCTTAAAAAAAGAAAAACACTATTGACTCTGTGTGTGGGGGGGGATGGGTGACAATTCAAGTTTCCCTCCTGACTGCCTGTATCTGTGTTCATTTGTCCTGCATAACCCTTGCTTTTTAGGCATTATAGGACAGACCCTTTTCTACATGTGTTGAGCAATTTTCCCTCTTGGGCAGTTAATGAATATTTTCCAAATGTTGCGCCAGCTCCCACAGTGGTTTAGCATCTGTTTAACTATGGTTTGCAGTATAGTTGTGGCTGCTATGCACTGTACTGTATTTATAAAGAGTTTAGTGTTTCCTACCCCCATCTGCATTTTCTGTATGAATTGCTTTCCTGTGGGTGCCGCACAGATAACACGTAGCCCAGTTCTGCGACAACTTAACCCCGATGTAGGTCTCCCTGAGTTCTGCAGTGCTGGATCCTGCTTAAGTGTGTGCAGAACTGCAGTCAAAAAGCAGATATTTGTACTGTTGGAGAAACGCTGGGCGTCTCCAGCCTGTCGCTATGTGGCTGAAGGGATACAAGTGCAACTGCAAATTCAGGTGTCACTCCAGCACAGAAAATACTTAGGAAAAAAACAAATAGACTTTTTGCAGCTAGGAAAGTGATGGGAAATTGCATTGAAAAGTGTGGGGTGCACGAATTATCAATAGAAAGATGTATAAACACCCCACAAGCAAATTGGAATGTATGCTCATTGTCATACAACCACCCCATAAACCAGGCATCCCCAAACTTCGGCCCTCCAGATGTTTTGGACTACAATTCCCATCTTCCCCGACCACTGGTCCTGTTAGCTAGGGATCATGGGAGTTGTAGGCCAAAACATCTGGAGGGCTGCAGTTTGGGGATGCCTGCCATAAACAAATCAGAAGGAATGCTTAGTACATACTGCCTAAGCTATGTGCAAGCAAATTGGGATGGTGGCTGAATAAATGGGTTATTTGGAGGAACTCAGTGACTATGTAATAATGGCCGCTGAGCGCTTTCCCAGTGGGTGACGGTTGCGGCCCCTTGCTCTTGGCCACCATCCACACTAGCCTGGGCACACACGTTTGCTTGCCCCTCAAAGAGAATTCCCCTCAGCCGGTGGGATATTGGGGCCTGTTTTCCCACCCAAAAGGGTTTTTCAAAAGAGTCAATTCGTGGCCCCTCCAGGAGGGCAAAGCCTTGCTTTCTGGCCAGCCATTGGCTGCTGCCTTTGGAGGAGATCGGTGACTGTGTAATAAATACAGTAA
The DNA here is from genome assembly GCF_963506605.1 of Zootoca vivipara. NCBI lineage: Eukaryota > Metazoa > Chordata > Lepidosauria > Squamata > Lacertidae > Zootoca > Zootoca vivipara. The sequence continues at coordinate 35,487,154 of NC_083279.1, forward strand.
GCCCTCAACTTACGTGCATCTAACTTGCACACATTCAGCTTTACGTGCTTGGCAAAGAAATAAAAAATAGAAAAGGAGTGTGCATCCTTTGACAATCCCACCTGCCATTGTACCTAGTGTGTTTTGACTACTGGTATATGTGATTTTGGCTCCAGGCGTGATCCCCAGAATGCAACCCTTGCATAAGTAGTGGGCTTTCTTTGCTGCAATAGCCCTGTCATTAAATTCAGGGAAGAAACCTAGCCCCAAAGTGTCTCTTATTTATATAGCAGCTAGCAGAAACATAGCACTTGTTGGATTGGTTTAACAGTTGTTTGTTCTTGGTTTCTCTCTCTCTCTTTCCTCCTCTCTAGGGTGCAAGCGCTTACATTCTAAATTATTTTCTTTACATTTTGTGGGCTCTATTGTTTGCTTTCCTGGCTGTCTCCCTTGTCCGGGTTTTTGCTCCCTACGCCTGCGGCTCTGGAATTCCAGAGGTAAGTTTTTTGCTTTCTTTTTGGATTGACAGGCATTTCAAAACAGGGGGTGGGAATAATTTCCAATGCTTGAGGGAGGTTTAGAGTGAAGGTTTGAAAAAGACATGGGGGGGGGGTCGGCTAAAGGAGATGGAATTGGGAGTAAAAATGAAGAAACTTTTGGTGGCATCTGATTTGTATTTTTAGAGACTTAGCTTTCACAAGCCTTCAGATTAAAAAAAAAAAACTCTTCAAAATTAGCATCAGCTTCACAAAATCTAGAGCTGCCCTAACACTTTTGTTCTTCCTGCCTTTCAGATAAAGACCATCTTGAGCGGTTTCATTATAAGGGGCTACCTGGGCAAGTGGACCCTCTTAATCAAAACAGTAACTTTGGTTCTGGTGGTGTCTTCCGGACTCAGCCTTGGCAAAGAAGGGCCGCTGGTGCATGTGGCTTGTTGCTGTGGCAACTTTTTCAGCAGCCTCTTCTCCAAGTACAGCAAGAACGAGGGAAAGAGACGAGAGGTAACGTCGGGCTTTGCAATTTCCTTGCCTCACCTCGTAAACTTATGTGTATTTTCCACAGACTCTTTAACTTGCGTGTGTGTGTGTCATTATTTCCATGCTTAGGTGCTTTCGGCTGCTGCTGCCGCCGGTGTCTCTGTTGCCTTTGGAGCACCAATCGGTGGTGTCCTTTTTAGCCTAGAAGAGGTAAGAAGCAACTTGGGCTATGCAGAAGCCCACAGGCCACATCCGTACCAGACCAAAGTAACCTGGGAACTGTGGCTTGTTAAGGGTGCTGTGAGTTGTAAGGAGGAGCTTATTCCTTGCACAGAGCTACAATTCTCATAATTTGCTAGGAAGGGGGATTGGTTGGTTGTTAAAGTGCTCCGGGAATTATAGCTCTGTGAGGGGGCTAGCGGTCTGCTAAAAATCTCTCAGAAACTAAACTTGTGAGTAGTGACCCTCCTAGTTTCCTATTTAGCAGATGGGTAGGCTGCCACTGCTACTCTAGTACAGCTGCCACTTCTGGTTCACTTCCCCCAAAGTCTGGGGAAAGAGCTGATTCCCCTCCGCGACGTATTTGCATAAATCTACATGGATACCTCAAAATTAATACAGCACAGTTTTTCTTCCCCATGGCACTCTGTTGTCCTCTCCCAGAGTCTGGGTGGGGGGATTTTTTTTTACAGATTTGTGTGACAGAGACATTGCACCCTTTCCCCCACAAATCTCAGGGAAGTACCTTGGAAGTTGAGCAGCTTAGTTCCCAAACATTTTGGCTCCCAAACATTGCAAAACCCAGAAGTGAGTGTTCCGGTTTGCAAACTATTTTTGGAAACTGAGCATCTGACGTGGCTTCCGCAGCTTCCAATTGGCTGCAGGAGCTTTCTGCAGCCAATCAGAAGCTGCGTTTTGGTTTTGGAAGTTGAACGGACTTGCAGAATGAATTCTGTTCAACTTCCAAGGTACGACTGTACCTTTGAAAGTAATGGAGATGAGCATGTTTTAAAATGCACTGTGTAACTTAATGCTGATTAATAACATAGCTGCCAAGTTTTCCCTTTTCTCGCGAGGAAGCCTATTCAGCATAAGGGAAAATCCCTTAAAAAAAGGGATAACTTGGCAGCTATGATTATGTTATTGATTGATTCTATTTTCTCTCAGGTGAGTTATTATTTTCCCCTGAAGACTCTCTGGAGATCCTTTTTTGCTGCCCTCGTTGCCGCTTTTACCCTGAGATCCATCAATCCGTTCGGAAACAGCCGCCTGGTTCTGTTTTATGTGGAGTACCACACGCCTTGGTACATGGCCGAACTTTTCCCCTTCATTTTGCTGGGAGTTTTTGGAGGTTTGTGGGGGACGCTTTTCATCCGATGCAACATTGCCTGGTGCAGGAGGCGCAAAACCACCAAGCTTGGAAAGTACCCAGTCTTAGAGGTCATCGTGGTGACGGCCATCACTGCCATCATTGCTTTCCCCAATCCGTACACTCGCAGGAGCACCAGCGAGCTCATCTCAGAACTGTTCAACGACTGCGGCGCTCTGGAGTCCTCGCAGCTCTGCGACTACATAAACGACCCCAATATGACGAGGCCTGTGGATGATATTCCTGACAGACCGGCTGGGATTGGAGTGTACATGGCTATGTGGCAACTAGCCCTGGCTCTCGTTTTTAAAATCATCATCACAATATTTACCTTTGGTATGAAGGTAAGTTGCAGTGTCTGTGTCAATTTTGTGGCAATCTGGTCTCCCATTTTTATTTTTTATTTTTAAAGTGGTTTAGATGTAATGCTAAGACAGACCATGACTTAACTCCCAGCAGTGCAGGAGCGAAGCCCCCGCGGTTTTGGCACTGTGCACCAAGATGCTGCATGTTCACTTTGAAACCATTGTTTTCTTTTGCACAGTTTGTTCTAGTTCAGAGTATAGAGCAGGCATCGGCAACCTCCGGCCCATGGAGGCCATTTATCCATTCCGCGGGCTGCCCATGAACCGAGCCGGCCGCTTGGCAAGTCCCCCGCGCGCTGTGGTAAACCAGCATGGCGCGGGGGCTCGCCGAGCGGCGCCGGAAACCGCGTCTACGCAGCCGCAGAAGCAATTTCTGGCGCTGTGGACATTTTGGAAATGGGCAGCCAGCAACAGAAATCGCTCCTGTGCAGCTGCGGACATGCGCAGAAGCCATTTCCGGTGTTTGGGACATGGGCAGCGCAGCACCGGAAATTGCTTCTGTGCCTGTCCGGCCCATGTCCAGCCCACGGACGATAATCCGTGGGAATCCTCCAGCCCACGGGCAGAAAACGTCGACGCCTGGTATAGAGCTTAGAAACCATTGCATTCTGGGTAGTCAAATCAATTGGAAGTCAAGTGTGAGGCGTACTTCCCTCTGGAGGAACATGGAGACATACATCTCTCCCCCCCCCCATCTCTTAACTGATGCATCTCTTAACTGATGCAAGGGGATAAACTGTATAAGCCCAATTCACAAATAGCGTAACATGAGCATCTTGGCACCTCCCCATTTCTTGTGTTGAAGGAATTTTTGACATGGCAGCATTCTGGCAAGTCTCAGCTTCCCCCTTCTCTAGGCTCCTTAAGCTTTTCTGAAATCCCTGGATTGAAATAAGAACTTATGGGCTGCTGACAGGAAGTAAAGTTGTTGCATTAGCTGACCAATGTTAAATGGCAGCCTAATCAACTTGTCATGCCATTGGCAAAAACTACACTGGAAGTATTTTAATTTTGTTTTGGACGGTGTCCAAAGGCTGGGGAGAATGTGCAATTGGACAGAGTTGTTCCGAATGCCTAAACTGCTGACAGCACATGAGGTCCCTTTATGATCTGATTGTGGCAACTTTTTGATTTGACCGATTGTGGATTCTTGTGCCAAGACCTTCCAATTTTTGTGTGTGTGTTGTTAGAGTTCATTTTGTGTGCGTCCCACGAGCTTGCTTCCAAACAAAACTCGCATATTAGCTCGTATAGGTTTGCAGGGCAAGTATTAGACATAACTTGAAGCACACACAAAAACCAGTGGTGTGTTATGGTTGTTTGGCTCAGCATAGTTGCCTCTCTCTATTTTTGTTCTGGCCTACCAGACCCAGACCCAAAGTGAGAATGTCAGCTTCCCAGATCCTCTCTTCACCCTCAAAAACACTACACAGGGGAGAATCTTTTCTGAAGTGATTTTTCCATTCTATACTTTTCTGGTATAATTTCAAAAAATTCATTCCACGGCCGTGAACTCTTATGATGGAAACGGACCTTGTTAAATGAAAACCTGCTATATGTTCTCCTCTGCTCATCTTTTATTGTTTCCTTTATTTATAAAAATCACCTTTATCTTAATACTGAATTAAGACCTCCTGTTATTCTGGCTAGGTGTGGTGAGGAATTTTTACAGATGAAAACTTCCACGCACAAAAGATTGGGAATTCAATATGAGCTTAACTGGTGGAAAAGATATGCATGTCATGTAGCATGAAAAGGTTAAACTAGCGTTGGGAACATAACTTAGAGTGAGCTAGCTATTTCTATGTCAGCAAAAGCTTGCATGCCATATACTTTTATGCTGAACTTAACATTCAGCATCAAGAAAGGCACAATGGCTTCTCAGTTTAGATATTTTATGGTTTTATACTGCTATGTGGTATCTTAATGTGATGTTGTATACCAACCTCAGAACCTATGTATTAAAGGGGGGTTATAAAATAATAATAATAATAATAATAATAATAAATGCTCTTAATTTGTTGTTAGTCATGCTTATTAATAATGGTAAGGTGGTTATTGTATACGAGCGGGCACTGCAACAAAATGTTGCAGTATATCGTCCCTTCTAGGAAAGAGATCCAGCTGCTCAGCCCTTGTTAGTTACTAAGGTGCCTCATAATTTAGTCCTTTACTGCTGCTAATTAAAATGGTTTCACATATTACAAGGAAGCAGAGGGAAGCGAAGTAGAAATAATGTAATATCCCCTAATTTTGTAATTCTGGCATGGAGAATAACATCTGAGTTCATGATCTGTGCTTGCTCCAAATACAGTGGAACCTCGTTTTACGTACCGTCCTCCTTACAAATGAGCTTTCGTGTGCATGCACACTTCTTCAGATATCTGAAGAAGTGTGCATGCACACGAAAGCTCATACCAATGACAAACTTAGTTGGTCTTTAAGGTGCTACTGGAAGGAATTTTTTTATTTTTTGTTTCGACTACGTCAGACCAACACGGCTACCTATTTGTAACTCCTTACGAATGCTTCGGGTTACGAGCTCTGCTAACCTGGAAGTAGATACTCCTGGTTGTGAACTTTGCCCCGGCATGTGAGTTGAAGTTGCGTGCCATTACCGTAGCGAAAGCATGCCTCATGTTAAGAATGGTTTCAGGTTACAAATGGACCTCTGTAACTAATTAAGTTTGTAACTGGAGGTACCACTCTACAGGGACATCTTATTTCATGGAAGGTGTGCTAGTTCCCACTTTGTACATTGCATTTCACTGAAATTGCAATAGGAGAAATCCGATTCAGATTTTGTTTCTTCTCCCACCGTGTCCTCAGGAAGACTAACATTGTCAGCCTACTACGCACTGAAGACATCTAAGGCTGCAAATCCTACCCTGCTTACAGGGCAGCAAACCTTGTTGAATTCAACAGGGCTTGCTTCTCTCACTTCATCTCTGTAGTACTAACTGGACTTTAATAAGATGGTACTGGGATTCAGACTTTGATGCTAAAGAATTTCATTACACACACACGAACACTTGCCTTGGCTTGAGAAATAGCTTTATTATGAAATATGCAATGTATATCTTGCCAGGATGGAGCGAGCAAGTGGAGTGACTGATGTTTTTATTTCACCTTCTGCCTGCTATTGCTTTGGTGACTGGTGACTTGATTGCACACCAGGCAAGGAAAGGCGTAATTCACAAAGGTCTTGACAAGCAGGGGTGCAGGAATGAACCGCCTGATTTCACCTGTGAAAAGCCAGGCTCCTTGTTAAACATTTTTATGCTGCGTTTGACATGTAATTCAAATTCAATCTAAATTATACAGAAAAGGGCGGTAATAAAGTTGTAAAGTATGCCAAAATGACAGGGGCTCATTTTCAGATGTTTTAAACAGATATATTTTTTCTTGCTCACCATGCCTGAATTGTTATCAGATTCTGACAAGGAAGAGGAGGGGGAGGAGGGAAAAGGCATGCATGTTTTGAGCTGTATGAAAAAAAGAAAAGAAAATGTAAAATAGCTAAACTTGGAATAAATTCATGAATGAAATTAGGCAAAGCTGAAATGTTTTTATGTCAATCTTAGGCACTACTCTCGAAGTTGTATAAATCCAGTCATATGTGGGTATCATAAAAGACTAAGAAAGAAAAAAACTTAAAACCCAAGGGCTGTGATAATAATAATTTTTATTATTATACACTGCCCATCTGGCTGGGTTTCCCCGGCCACTCTGGGCGGATTACAGCATATCTAAAAGCATAATAAAAACATCAAGCATTAAAAACAAAGGGCTGCCTTCAGGTGTCTTCTAAAAGTTGTATAATGCTTTATCTCCTTGACATCTGAAGGGAGGGTGTTCCACCCCTACCTGTGGCCCCTCTCAGTGCTATTGACCTCTGACAAAATTAAGATCTGGGAGCTGGTAAAGTATGGCTGATTTCCCTTGTCATTCCGGTAACATTTCCCTGTCGATGTGACCCTACCATGTGGCTGGATTTATATTTTGCCACATGTGAAGAAGTAGGCTCTGGTTTTGAAAGCTTACATTGCAACCCATCTGCTAGCTATCCTTTTTAAGTGCGGTATATAACAAACCTAACAGGTTTAATCCACAGAAAGATTGTGGATTAAAATTTGGCATGAGATGCATTCACAAGTTATTTATTACTTTAAAATCGCCTTCATTGTATGTAGTCAAGCTGACCTTTTGAGAATCTGACTTTTCACTTCTGCTTACGTTATTTGAGATCCCTTCAGGACTCTTCATACCTAGTATGGCTGTGGGAGCTATCGCTGGAAGAATAGTTGGGATCGGAGTGGAGCAGATGGCCTACCATCACCACGACTGGATCATCTTCCGGAACTGGTGCAGGCCAGGAGCTGACTGTGTTACCCCAGGACTTTATGCTATGGTGGGAGCTGCAGCTTGTTTAGGTACAATATGTGACTTTTCTCTTGGCTGTATGTAATGTGGTATTTAAATAGGGACACAGATGGCGCTGTGATCTAAACCACGCTTGCTGATCAGAAGGGAGATTCATTGCTGGGACCTTATTTTTAAGTTTTAAGAACTCACCATTCATGGATGTATTTACTGATGTAATGTTGCTTTATAGAAAATAGTTTTCAACCTCTATCATGCCTGTTTTTTTTTTTTTTAAAAAATAAACTTTATATTAAAAAAAATCAACATTGCTTCTGATTTAGGAATCGTAGGTTATCCTGGTATACTGCTAAAGATACCCATGTATGTTGCAAATCGTTTCCATTACCAAAGGTCCTCTCTCTTTCGACAGGCGGAGTCACCAGAATGACAGTCTCTCTTGTCGTGATCATGTTTGAGTTAACAGGAGGATTGGAGTACATAGTACCCTTGATGGCTGCAGCTGTCACTAGCAAATGGGTAGCTGATGCCTTTGGCAAAGAAGGGATCTACGAGGCACACATCCATTTGAACGGCTATCCGTTTCTGGATGCGAAGGATGAGTTCACCCACAGAACACTGGCCACTGATGTCATGAGGCCTAGGCGCGGAGAGCCGGCTCTCTCCGTCCTGACCCAAGACAGCATGACGGTAGAAGATGTGGAGACGTTAATCAAGGAGACGGACTACAACGGCTTTCCAGTGGTGGTTTCTAAGGACTCTGAACGCCTTATAGGCTTTGCACAGAGGCGGGAGTTGATTCTTGCCATAAGTAAGTATCGAGTCTGTATCGTCTAGAGATATGCTTACTGTTATAGATGACATAGAAGAAGAGGAGAGGAGTAAGAGAGCTGTGTGGGGATGAGGGATCAGGTCTCAAAAGACCTAAGCTTGGCATGTCATCTCAGTGATTCACTAGGTAGGGAGAGCGTGGAGGGCGGCCCCAGTGTTGCCTGGCCCTGCTGCCTTCACCCCTTGAGAGCAGGCTCCTTACCAATGTGTGGAAAGTGACATAGGCGACAGAGCCAGTGAGCACGTTCCTGCTGCACCGTCATGCCATTGGAATCATGTACGGGTTGAATGCCTGAGTAGGACTTATGCCATCTTTTGAAGCTTTGCTTTAAAGAGTATAGTTGGGGTTGTATCCAATGCAGCGGCAAATGTGTTCTGCAGGAGAATGCATAATCAAGTTGCTTTTAATGCCATAGTGCAGTAAATTGCTCAATCTCTTTCACGGTGAGTTTCTGCTAGTACAACTGTTGCGTTGGATTCCTAATTCCGTAACTCATCCATCAGCTAGCACAAGAGTCATTGTGCTAGTGGGCAGAGGATGTTGGGCACAACCTATCGATTCTTTCAGGATTAGCTTCATAGGATAGTTTTCCCTCTGTTATTACTTCTGTACTTCGCCAGCCTGGTGTCCTTCCAATGTTTTGAACGGCAACTCCCATCAGAAAAGATTGGCAAAAGCTGCATTACAGAAATATACTGTTTGAAGAGAGGAACCTTCAGTTTATATATGCTTCATTTCCCTCTACCTCCCTTTACCTCTTCAGGGCCCATACCTTATCCAAGTTTAAGTCTGACAAATTGGTTTTGACAAGATTATATTTGAGCTGTGGCAAATGTATGTGCGGGGGTGGGGTGGGGACTGGCGTAGGTGACAGGAAGCACATTGCAATTTCAATAAAGGGCACATTTATAATATGAAGACAGTAGAAAAGTTAATGTTTATGTGAATTGCAGTAAATTGGAAGGTGATAAAGCTTTGGATTTGGCAGTTTTAAGCCCATCGATGCTACAGGAGGCAAACAGCGTTTCTGTGCATCACGGTGTCCCATTGCACCAGAAACGGTTTAATCCTGCTGGCCACATGACCCGGAAAGCTGTCTGTGGACAAACGCTGGCTCACTTGGCCTGAAAGTGATGAGCGCCGTCCCCCATAGTTGCCTTTGACTGTACTTAACTGTCCAGGGGTCCTTTAACAGAATGCAACTGGATAGCGATGGAAAGCCTGTGTTTCTGGATTTTAAAAGTTAGAGACACATTTGTGCTCCATGATTGATGGGAAAGAAGTGTGTATAGATACAAACACACACTTGTAGTAATAAAGCCCCCTTCTTAAGATCAGCCGCAACTCAAATCAATCAAGAGGAAAAATTGTTGGCTCTAGTTAGGATATGTGTTTGAAGACAGGATATTTTTAGATGGCTTTCCGTGTCCTTGAGCTTTCATCATGCACACAGGAAATAGAAGGGAAAGGAGAGAGAGAGGGTAAAGGGCATTAGCCTCTCTCGGTGCATCCTTCCGCAATAATTGTTCAGAGGATTTCTATGCAAACATTAGAGTGGGGAGGATATAGGACTAGCCATTATTAGAAGATATAGTATATAATATATACTGCAATGTAGGAACTGAGGGATGCCATTTGTTTAAGACTGTGGTGTCCAAACTTTTTTCAAAGAGGGCCAGATTTGATGAAGTGAAGGGCCGTGAGGACCAACCAAAGGGCCAACCAAAGTTGTTTACCTTTAAGGATTGAAGTTGTTGAGCTTTTGGGGGGATTTTACCCCAGGAATTAAACTGCCACAGGGGCCAGATTAAACCGACTGGATTAGGCCCCCAAGACGGACTTTGGACATGCCTGGTTTAAGAGAATTATTTTTGAAAGTCAAATAAGGACTGTTGCTACAATATAGGTGATTAAACTAATTCAGGCACATCTAAGTACTGTAATCACTTTAGGTCCTGTACACTTAAAAAAAAATGCTATTAAAGAGTCATGATTTAAATGGACCCATCCTCCATGCATTCTGATTCCTCGCCGTCGCCTTACTTCCTTGTTCAGGTAAACTTTAGATTGCTGTTTTACCTAAATTGGGGGAATATAGTTAGACTCTAAACCAGAATAGGAAGCCACAGTTTGAAATGGGTTTTCAATTCTGTTTTTGAATTGCCATTTGCTCAGTTTGAACATCATGGCAAACAATGGTTTGCCCAAACCAGGAAGTGAGAGGGTTTTAACATGTGGCAGGAAGAGGGAGGGAGGAATGGTGTGGCTGTTACATATGAATTAGGCCATGCTTTGTTTAAGGTAGTACAGTAGTTTGTTTTAGCTTGCGGAACTCACATATCCTCAACTGAGTAGTTTCTGAGTAATAAATTGATTCTGGATGCTTTCTGTGCTTAAAATATTTTCCCCATATCACCCCACCTTTCTCACTATGCTGGGTGTCATGAATTTTTGATCTCATAACATTTGAATTTATCAAGCAAGGAATGCATATTCCTTTTAACTTTACAAGTTAATGTTTGTACTCTGAAATAAATCTTTATTAAATCTACACCAATGAATCGGGTATTTACGGTTCAGTCCACTTTCAATTCAAGATGTACATTTCCCCCCTCCTTCTTTACGTATTCATTTGCATTGCTTAAAGGCCAAAAACGTGATTGCTCTCAAGCCAGATTTCATTTAAAAATATTACATTAGAGTGAGGTGAACCTATTGGATGCTGCCCACATTCTGTGTGTGTAGCAGTTAACCTGCGATGTTATGTTGACTCAAGCAAGTCATCAGTTACTCTTGCTACAAACAGGTTACAAATGTGTGTGTGTGAATTGCATAATGTCAACTCCACACCAAAATACTACTGAACAATACAAGATTGGGCCCTTAGTGCCATTCTTCAGTGACCCACCACAGCAGCTCACAGAGCCCGAGCCCCTCACAAGCTTACCAGGGCTGGGGCCAGTTGGCGTCTGTCCATTGTCCAGCAACGCCAAACAAATAAAAAGGGGTGTCTCTGACCAGACCTGATGTCAGTAGCAGTAGGCCTCTTCAAGCAAACCATGTACTGGTTCTGGGCCTGCATCACAGTACTGATACATACTTTGCAATTCATAACAGCTTAAAGGACTTTCAGGTCGCTAATTTTTCTTACTTTCATCATCTGAGGGCCTTCTTTGTGTGCCTCTTCCACGTGAGGTCCGGAGGGTGGCAACACAAGAATGGGCCTTTTCTGCAGTAGCTCCCCACTTGAGGCGTGATCTCCCCAGGGAGGTTCACCTGGCAAAAACCTTCCTCTTCAACCAGGCCTTTGGCTGATTAATATTCTACAGTTTTTTAAACGTGTTTGTGGTAAGGGTGTGGGTGTGTTATTGTTTTGCTGTTTTGTTTTAATTCTTTCCTTGCTTTTATCCTGTATTTTATTCTGTGAACCCCTGAGATCTTCTGATGAAGGTCAGCATATAGATCTAATAAATAAATAAATGAAGAATGGATGTTGCATTCATTTTAAGTGTATTTTCCCTTATCTATCCGTTACACAGAAAACGCAAGGCAGCGCCAGGATGGTGTAGTCAGCAATTCCATTATCTATTTCACTGAAGAGCCTCCGGAAGTCCCAGCAAACAGCCCTCACCCCCTGAAGCTCCGGCGTATTCTCAATCTGAGCCCCTTTACTGTCACAGACCACACGCCCATGGAAACGGTGGTAGACATTTTCCGGAAGCTTGGACTCAGGCAGTGTCTTGTCACACGCAGTGGGTAAGTAGCTGGATATATGTAACTGAGCAGGCAAAAAAGGGTCTGCAGCTAAGATGCTGGCATAATAAGTTGGAGCTATTTTGCCCTGCTCATTGGAATTGTTAGATTTTCGTAGGCTGTCCACATAAATAATAACCTAGTAGAGAACCACTTCAGACAACCTAGCTTGATTCATACTATTTATGACTAGAAAATTATTGTTTGTTTCTGAAAAATTATGGATGGCCTGGGTGAGTCTTCAGGCTAAGAAGCTGAAGGAAAGTCAGGAGCAGCTGGCTGAAACAAATGCCACTAGTTTCCAAACCTACTTCTACAAAGAAAGGTTGGGGATATGGAGGGATGCAGAGGCGAATACATTTATTGGGGAATGAAAACAAAAACAACCCTGTGACCTGCTATAATTGTAATACAATGATACTTTGTAAAAAATAATGATTATGGAACAGTGAATTAATCCATATGGAAAGTGAACATGATGATGATGTTGATAATAATAATAATAATAATAATAATAATAATAATAATAATAATAATAATAATATACTTATACAACGCCCATCTGCCTGGCCCTCCCCAGCCACTCTGGATGGATCCCAACAGAATATTAAAAACACAATAAAACAACAAACATTAAAAACTTCCCTAAACAGGGCTGCCCTCGGATATCTTTTAAAAGTCAGATAGTTGTTTATTTCCTTGACATCTGATGGGAGGGTGTTCCACAGGGCGGGCGCCACTACCAAGAAGGCCCTCTGCCTGGTTCCCTGTAACCTCACACCTTGCAGGGAGGGAACCGCCAGAAGGCCCTCGGCGCTGGACCTCAGTGTCCGGGCTGAACGATGGGGGTGGAGAGAAAGCACCAACACTTTGAATTGTGCTCGGAAGCATATTGGGAGCCAATGGTGTTACCGGTAGAGCCAGATTCAGAATGCAAGAGTCCATAATATTTTCAGCGTCAGCATCCCTTGTGAGAGAGAGAAATGGGTGGACAGCCCAGCTTTTGCACCACAGACTTCTGATAACATGTGAACTGGGACTCCTGTGCCAATGCAACTTCCATTTTTCTTTATTTGAGTGAGATAAAACATTTTAAGTGGGGCCTCCTATGTGAACAGGCATTAGCATGGAGGTTTCCACTTGCATGTTCTTGGAAGGGAGAACAGGCAAGGGCAGGTGCTGGTAATGTACAAATTTGGGCCTGACAGGTTACCAAAGATTCTTTATCACTAGTTCCCTTTGAAAATATTTTTCCTTCAAGCTCATAGTCGTGCACCCCTCTCTCTCCTGACGAGAGCAGCATTCATAATGCATGTAATTAAACTGTGGCTATAGACAGCACAACTGCCAAATATTTTGCTGCTGGGGAGGAGTGCCAGCAGAATGTCATTGTTAGCAAATGTTTTGCTTGTGTGTTGAGCCTCTAGCTAGATTTAACTGCGCCTAAAGTGCTTATGAAAATCCTGAACTGAATGACAAATGAAGGGAATTAACCAGCGGAGGTTTGTTTTTCCACGAACGGAAAGTGCACATGACTTAGGAACCTACAGGAAGGTGAGGAATTAAAAATAAGAGGCAGAAGCTAACTCGAGTGAAACCGTGACCTTGCGAGGAATGCAGAGTATGTCCCTCAGAAGCTCAAATTGGATTCTAAACAGTCTGAAGTCACGATTCAGGCCAAGCTTCAGTGGTGGAACAACTGATGTACCTGGCTATAAAGTACATTTTCAAGGTTGGATGCGTTGAGTGCTCATTTCACAGTTGAAGTAGAAGGCAAGGTGGTATTGAAGAGTGACTTCTAAACCCAACAGCTCATACTTTTCTGATACAATGGAAACTCTCTGGCTCTTGAGGAATTCACCAGATACTCCAGGGCAGATGTTTTCAACCTTTTCGAGTCCACGAATCCCTTGACCAACTACATTTTTTTCTGCAGCACCCCTTTGGGGCTCAGGGGCCCAGTTATCTCACCCCTTGCCTAAAGAGCTGGCAGCCTCTCACCCCTTTTCAAACACCCTTCCTTGGGGAGTGTTCCCTCAGCCTGCTCTCCTCTCCCCTCTCTTTGGGAATCCTCTGAGCAGGTGCTGCTGCTGCACTGTGAGGAGGTAAACTACAGTTCCCATGATCCTTTGGGGAAAATTCCTGTGCTAAATTGCTATATGACCAAATGTGTCAGTAAATTCAGAGAGCTATTATTGCCGTATCCTGTTAAATAAGGCACACTGATTTTTTGAGAGCCATTTCCCAGACATTGTGTCTGAAAGCTGACCTTTGTATCCAAGTCCCAGTATTGGTGGGAGATATTTCTTATTACATTTCCCCCTGTCTTCTTTACTAGAAAGTTAGAAATCTTTAACTTTCCTTTGTTGATTATTGGTAGGTTGTCTAAAAATTGACAATTTGATCTATGTTCAAAATTTGGCAGTTAACCTACAAGGAAATGTTGTTTCCCAGCAGTAAACTGTTTATAAATCAGCATTGATTTAATTCCCCCCACCTTGTTGGAGTAAGTTTCTGAATGATTCTGCTGTTTTGTTGTTGCCTACAAGCTATTGTGGTGTTTACATTTCTGCAACTGACATGGCAGCCTACAGCTGAAACATGAATAAACTCGTATGTGATTGTGTACAAATGGTGAAATGGAATAATCCTTGAGAGATTGCATCCGGTTTTTTTCCAGGGGGTTGTGGGGGATAAAATCTAGTTGCCTTCAAGAAATCTTTCATTTAAGATGCCCATCAATACTTGGTTCAAAGGCCTTAGGCTGCAAGTCATTTGAGATTCTTGTATGCATCCATCTCCTTGTGACTGAGCTTGGCTTGGACTGAGCTCAGCTTGTTGTGGCCTACAGGCCAGAAACTATTCCAGAAAGAGGTTTGAGAGATGATGTCAGGTGGCATAAGTTCTTACTTGCCCAAGGACCAGCCTTACCTAGCATACATTCAGGAATGCAGCTAGAGGAACTACGGCAGATTTATCATTTTGCCAAATGTGGTGGGGAAAACCCAGAGTAAAAGCATGGTTATGGGTATGGTATGGTATGGTATGGTATGGTATGGTATGGTATGGTATGGTATGGTATTGTGAGTTTTCTTCAGCAACCTGTGTATTCATTAGCGGGAATCAGTTTTCTAATATTCCAATTTTCTGGTTTTTTAAAAATTGCTCTGTTTCTTTATAGTGAAGTTCTGCCTGCAGCAGAATTTGAGAAGCAGATGAGACAGACTCATGATTAATGACCTTTTCTGTTTCTTTCCTTCTCTTCTTCTCTAGGAGGCTTCTGGGCATCATAACAAAAAAGGATGTGTTAAGGCATATGGCTCAAATGGCTAATCAGGACCCTGAATCCATCATGTTTAACTAGGCTGATCTCAGAGGACAGGCCGGGATCTAAGCTTTCAAGGGAACTTTACTGGACTAATAGATGTGGATTTTGTACAGTACTTCATTTTCGTTTCGTTTCGTTTTGTTAAAATGAGATTTAAATAAGTTGGAATCATATCCAGGGCAGAACCAAAGGAAAATGCTGACGGGGGGGGGGGGGGGGGAGCGCAAATGCAACGTTAGAGTTTGGAAATGCTGTCCACCTGCAGATGAGCTTGGGCTAAACGCTAACTCTTGTAGCGTTCCCATGGTGAGTTTCCAGTTCTTCCCTTCCATGGTAGTTTCCTCAGGAGCCATCATCACCTAGTTGTTTTCCCTGACCCCTTTGCACATAAACTCTGATGGGGGGGGGGGACAGAAACTCTACTACATGATCAGCCTTGAGTCAAAATGTGAGTGCTGTGATAAAGTGTGTGGGAGGGGAGGATGAGGAGGAAGTCACCAAGAGGTTTGATCCCACAGAATTACATATAAGTAGCAACCAAGGTACTTATAACTGCTTGGTTGGTGCATGCATAGGTGTGAAATGGTTTGTGTTGAAAAGGAATGGGAAGCATAGAGGAATGCCACCAACTCGATAGGGTGATGTAGAAAAATAGCAAGCATCTTTATAAATACAGTATTAAGACAAATGCAAAAACGTTGCGTTCAAAACAACTGTGTGCTAGCCATGTTTTTTCTCTCTCTCCTAAGTTTAGCACTTATTTGTTAATGGATTATGCTAAAGTATTTTCAGGAAATGTATAATTTTATGAAAAATGTATTGCTTTTGCCTATTTTTTTAGATAGACAAAATAGATTTAAAGCTGTGCTTCAGTTGACTTTCAGCATTGTAAAACTGGTTTCGTTTACTAAATTTTGTCCAACCTAAATTCTCACGTTCATTTTTGATGTGATGAAATTGCCATGATGTGACTTCTGACTGTCATTTTTACATGGTGAATATTTCTTCTCATTGGCTGCATTTGCATGTAATGCTAAACTTTGGTTTAACACTGCATGCGCAGGCTGGAATGAGCAAGAATACGACTTGGGTCATGCTTCTCCTTCTCTTACAGAATCCCAGTTTGCATGAACCAGGGATCATGATTTACAAGTAACTTTGGTCAGTTTTGAAGCAACCTGGCTTTTACATTAACCAGAAGTTGCTTTTGAAAAAAACAAACCATGACCTCTGATTCATATGCAACTGCAAGCAAGGACTTTTATGTAAGCAGAACTAAACACTGCCCAAGCCCTCATCTTGTCTATGCAGGAGGAAGAGAGGAGAGTGCATGAGTTTATTTATGTAATGCTAAACCATGCAAACTGGGCCACTGTTTCCACAGTGGTAAAATCTACAATTGACTACATTCTGGAGATTTTATCACAGTTTTTCCAAGCTCATGGCATGTGAAAGTTGAACCATAGCCACATCTCTTGGTCATGAAAGATAATGGGAAATTAGCTTCAGTATTTTTATCAATAGGATTTTTTTAATCCTTCCTAATGCACAGCAAAGTTGTTAATATTTATTACTTCTCTATGCAAATATTGCATCATTTTTTGGTTTACGCCACAGTGTTTTTTTGCAGTGTAAAATACTTTGTAAACCATGTTTTCTGTGTAATGAATGCACTTCTGTACCAGTTCTAGCTACTTTCTTATTCCTCCAGTTGGAAGTTCTTTGCGCAGACTTGAAGGTTCTAACACTCTGTTACAGCAGAGATAATCTCCGCATCTTCTTGGGCACAAGAGTCATATGGAAAGTTTTATCTCTTTAAAGAAAGGTAGAAAAATGTTTTGTGATATTCAGTTCTCGTTTTATTATGGCTTCTTTGGCTGATATTGTTTACTACTGGAACAGAGGTAGCAAAATGGTGCCTTTCAGATGTTGCTGGATTACAACTCCCATCATCTCCAGCCAGCGGTCAGGGATGATGGGAGTTGTAGTCTATGACACCAGGAGATCACCATGTTGGATAGCCTTGTACTAGAAGAATGTGGGACCCTAAAAATGTCTCTCAGAACTCCACATACTTCGGAAAGTAGAGACACTACAGGACAGCTTTGCAAATTGGTAAATGTGGACTCCTTGGACTGTAATTCCATCAACATCAATGAGTACTTTGGTTTAAATTGCTTGTGGATGGTTGAACAATGCATTTATACGGCATCTACTGCATTTGTGGGTATGCTGTGGGCTATGCCTAACAATTACCTTACTCCAATGCTCATGACCTGGAGATTAAATTGCTTATAACAGCATGGAAGTGGCATTTAAGAAACATCGGTGCATGGCAGTCACAAGAACCATGAAACAAGACTTGGGCCAAAGTGGTCAGTCCATAGTTTTTCATCAGCTTGGGAGTGGGGTGGAACAAAAATGGCACCCAAAGATAGTAATAATTTTCCCAAGTGTGACACACCATTATTGGGGCGCGGGGCGCGGAATACCTAACTCGTTTGAAAATTATCCCTATCCACGGCAGACAAATGGACCTGCAAACGTGGGTTGAGGGAACGTGACCTAGCTATCTTCATATTTTAATGTGACTGCCTGAACAAGCCACAATGCAAACATTTTAAAACTGAAGTCCAAGCCTTTATTAGGTAGCCAAGTTAGCAATGGGTCATAAATTGTAGAAAAACACACACTCTCAAAGTTAAGTTTTCTAAAAGTCAAAACCTATAGTTCTGAACAGCGCATGGAACCAAATACGGATTAAATAATATCATATTGTAGAACAGCCCCAGACATTAAGTACAGTATAGGAAGAGGAAATCTGATGCTAAGGTCGATCTGATAAGCACATTGTTCAAAGTATAGCTTGCAAGAGTGAGGTATGATATAATAGTCAGTGGCGATGATGTGGGTCCCTTTAAAAACCTCAGTTTTCTAGCTCACAATTTTACTACAAGCACCATAACACTATTTATTTGGGTGTATGTATTAAGGGTGTGCACGAGCCACAAGATTCAGTTTTTCTCTGTAACTTTGGGAGGCATCTCGACCTGTTTCAGAGCAGCTCTTTGTCATTCAGTTCACTGCGATTAAATCCTAGAAGGTACCTCCTGTCACTCACTCCTCATTCAAGCTCAAAATGTTTCCCTAGTCAGTTTGATTCCGCATAAAATAAAATGATAAAATAAAATAAAGTGGTTGTTTTACAAATGCAGCGTTTTGTGGGGCATCCAAATCAACAGAGTAGCTCGGGACTTTAGGGAGCCCAACTCAATGAAATGCCCGTTCTCAGAATATAGTTTTGCATTTCTGAATTCCAAACACAGGAGAAAAGGACTCACTGAAATGTCTATTTGCTAGTTTACATGTAGGTAAAACTTGCATGTACTCGCAAGAGGTCCACACAGAGGAATTTGGTACATGCTTATTAACAAAGAGGTGTACATTTTTATGTAGATAAATTTTACATCTCTTGGTTAATATATATTAACTGTTGAAACTGCCTCACGTTATACCAGGTGTGCATCTTATTTCATTTCATTTATAGGTTTCTCTTTTAAAATTAAAATAAGAAAGTGGCTTACACAAAAATACTAATAGCAATAAAATGCAGCATCTTAAAAAGGGAACACGAATTAATGCCACTTTATTTTGGAAGGCTTGTATTTTTACTACTCAGCAACTCAATTTTGAATAGAGGGGCAAATGATCTACCTCCTCTCTGAATTTATCTGTAATTTATGTTCTGGCTATTGAGAACTATTTATCCTCTGTACAGGTCTCCTGTCCTTGAAATATAGGGAGGAAAATAAATTTTAATTTGGGATGTACGTGTAATCTACTTTATGCATTAGGGAGTAAGAAAATAAATTGTATCTAGAAGCAAATTACGTTTTCCATCGTTAAGCACAAAGATCGTCCCTTTTTTTGCAGATGCTGAGACTTTATTTAAAAAATCTGCATCCACCAAGTGAAATTAATATTTGTAAGTATTTTAAATTTGCTTTTTCCCCCTTTCACTTATGCCATTCATAATAGTATGACATTTTCAAGTCTGAATTTTTTTATCTTCAGAAGTTGAATATAAAAACCAGAGATTTTGGGGCTTTTGACACTGAGAAATGTCAAATATGATTTGTAAATGGAGAACTGTTAAATACTAATTACCATTGAACATTATCTCATAGTTAACCCTGTAAGATTAAAAATGCTGCTGCATTCAAAGGCTGTCAAATGTGAAATACTGCAGCCATCAAGTGGTTTTCAATCCTGTTCTGCAGGTAAGGAAGGATATAAGGGGAACCTGAAGATCAATAATAACAGACAGGCTCTCCTGGTAGATACCGGTAGCTAGCCAACCACTGCTCATCTTTTATGAATTGCACACTACAAAGGATGGTTGGGGGGCTGATGAACTCTTGAATCCCTTAAATCTGGCCTAGAAGCTTTTGTAATGTACGGAAGTTGCAGATATGCAATGCTTTTTTTTTTGTCAGGCAGGACAAGGTAGAAAATGTTCCCTGAGAATCTGAAAACCACAGTGCTATATTATCACATATCAGATAACAATACATTAACATCCTTGGTATCTGTGTGCATCAATTGCCAAACATTGCCAAATACTAATTCTGTCATTGGATACAAAAATCAAACATGTTTGCTTGACATAGTGCCACTATGAAGCTTTCTCCCTACAATTTTCATTGGGGGGGGGGAATTCACAGTGGAGAGTTATGCAGAGAAAAATCCAGTTGAAATTAATCTATCAGTTGATAAAATGTGTCTAATCAGTTTACCCAGAAACAGATGAAAGCATTTTTTTTTAAAAAAAAATCCAGCCTCTTAACAATCCAGAGCCTTGTGTGTCAAAGGATTTATTATTTGGGGAATTCCCCCCATCACAGGCAAAGGATGGAAGTCTGTAATGACAAGTGTCTCTGGCCTGTGCTCTCACTGCCCTTATTTTTGCATGCAGATAAAAGTGACATAAAGATTGTCAGCATTAGCCATGTTGGTCAATGAATATTTGCTGGCTAATAAATTTTGTTTCTCAAAATTCTTTCCACAATTATCAGCTAGTGTTAATTTTCTGTCTGTATATTATTGCACAGCAGAGCTCAATAATTTCTGGAAGGACTCAATAATATATTGATCCAATTCCCTTGTTATTTAATTGATTCTGAGGATGAAAATTGTGTTGTCACTGAGCACGGTTGATTTAAGACTGAGATTGATCAGGAAAAGTGTATTTAATTTATGCCAATGCAGTACATTACATGATTTTTAATACATGGAAATGAGATTATGTCAGATCAAACGGGTGAATAAACATTTGATAATGATTGATGAATGGTTGGTACTCAATTTTATGCTATGCATGTTTTGGATGTACCTAACTGATAAAGCTGCTAACATGAGTTTGACTAAATCGCGGGAGGCAGTGGAAGACAGGAGTGCCTGGTGTGCTCTGGTCCATGGGGTCACAAAGAGTCGGACACGACTAAACGACCACAACAACAACAACTGATAAAGCATAAGATTTTACTTTCCCATGAAGTGACAAAAAACATAGGAATGAATAATGTAGTACACAAATTTATTTATTAGAATAACAGCATAATAAAAGTAATATTTTTAATAGAAGTAATTATGAAAATCAGCATGAAAAGAAATCCTGCCTCAATCTGGCTTTGTGGTCAAATATACCCCAAGAGATATTAAGCATGACACCATTTGTAAGTAAAAATAATAATTAAAAATGTTTTAAATAAGACTGTCATTTTCCAGTAAAACAATATGGGTGCCGGGGGGGGGGATCATTTCTTAATTTTGCTGCCTGCACTTGAGAGTTCTTTCTAATGAGAGGAAAGCAAAGTAAAAATTATCTGAGACGTTTCCTTAGAATGTAAGTACTGGACCTGGCATGCCAAAAACAATTTAAAATTGTTAAGGATTAGACATTTCATCACATAGTCCTGCTTCACAAGTTTACTATGAGCAAAAGATAGCCACATGCCATTGGCAAGTGAAAAGATTTCCTACCTGATCCTGAGGCTCTTGGACTGAAGAGTGCCTCTGAGCCCATGAGCAATAGCTTCTAAAATTCCACTAGGAGAAAAACCTAGTGGAAATTGCATTGTTAGTTCCTTTTAATGTACTCTGGCCACTCGGGCTATCCAGTCCAGCCCGGTTCTAGAGCAGTGAAAGAGACAAAAAGCTGCTGTATCCTTACCCATTTACTCTGGAACAAAGTGCTCTTCAGCTCAGCTTGGTAGAGCATGAGACTCTTAATATGAGAGTTGTAGGTTCGAGCCTCATATTGGGTGAAAGCTTCCTGCATTGCAGGCAGTTGGACTAGGTGTCCCTGGTGGCCCCTTCCAACTCTACAATTCTATGATTCCATGATTCTTGTGTCCGTCTGCCCCCCCCCCCACTTCCCACCTTTCCATCCCTTTCATGTACAACTCCTTTGCCTCTTTCCACTCTGAAAGTAGAGCAATGAGGATTCTCATCTGAATTCTAGCACAGCCTCTCAGAACAGGAAGTAGTCTCCAAAGGTGGTTAATCATTCACCCAAGGGACTAATCCAGTTCAAAGTGTAACCTCTGATGGCGCAGAATTCTTAACATAAATCATTTGCTTCCTGAGAAGCTAGCCTATGGTTAGACGACTATCCCTCAGAAGCATACAATCACTAGATTATTATTATTATTATTATTATTATTATTATTATTATTATTATTATTATTATTATAGATCTGCATTTTGGATGGCAATAGCAAACAGAGATTAGAACAACTCTAAATAGAAGGCAAAATACCCCTTTCATTTTTATTTTCAGCCCACTCTTTCTGCTTTCGCCACTCATTCTACTCAGCACTACTACTACTTCTCAGCCATGACTAAAGGCAAAGGAAGGAAGAAGGAAGGACGGAGAAATAAGACTGCTGTTAGTTCTTCCCAGGCCAGAAGTGGTTAATTGAGTAGCTTTTTGTGGCCGTCCTGTCAACAGGCTGCATTTTGGAACGAACAAAACCATGTTAGCACACACAGCGCCCTGGGTGTGTGTGTGTTTCCAATAGGCCCTGCCCTCCATCTCTGGCTTGCATGGTCTTATGAAGAATTTATGCATGATCTGTCCTTTGTTATGGAAACACATATTTTAAAGATTAAGTAGCTTGTCTTAATCCAAGCAGAGTTGGCTGAAAGCTCAGGAGAGAGAGAAAAAGTTAGAAGCAACTAAGTACTCTTTCTCCAGACTGCTAAATAGGTTACAATCAATTCTTCTAAGTGCGGGAATCATTTGCTTCTGTCAAATATGTGTTCTCATCACCCACCATCAAGCAACACTCCACCCCCCCCCCCCGATGTTCATATTTACGTTGTTTGCTGGTGAGTTCCATTATGAGGAATGTGGCCCCCGCAGTGCATCAAAATGGGAATATTAAATTCTTACAGCAGGGTGAGATATCTGGGGAGAAGAGTGGGTGGGAATGCAATATGACCAGAGCAATAATTCATGTTTCCTTGCCTTGGCTGTTTGATGCTTCACAGTGTTCCTGTTCCTGAATATATCATTTCTACCAAGAGCTGCCAATATGGGTCAGCGTGCTAATTGGGAAGGCCGTGATACTCGAATGCTGAGGTTGTGACATCACTTGAAGTGATTTCTGAGTGCTTAAGTAATGCATTCAGGGACAAGGCGGTGAGAATTAGCGGGTGGAACAGACTGTGCCATGGAATGCAATGAGTTCAAATAATTTAAGTTAGTGAGCGGTTTGGGTTGAACATGTTGGTATTTCATAATTCTGAGCTCAGCCACAGGAAAAGGGTGTTCCCCTCTCCCAGGCTCTTTCACTTAGGGGACAAATCCATGTGGTTTACAAAGGAAAGCCAGAGGAAGGGGAGATGACTTTTTTAAAAATATATTGTTCAAAAAGCTAGTTTTTTAAAAAATGGAGGAAGAAGGCCTTTCTGATGCTTGGGTCCATGCAAGATAACAAAATGGCTGATCGTTTTCAGTACGTCCCATGACTAAAATGGCATTTCTCTCCTGAGAACTCTTAATTCTGTCAGCACAATTCCATATCTCATTTCTCAGAAGTAAATTCCACTATAGCCAATGGGGTAAGTGTGGGCAGGCTTGCATACAATAAGTAGAACTGTAACCAGCAAAATTCTTTGCAGGAGTCTTACAAGACTGGGTGGGCAGGCAGGCACCATTATAATATTCAAAACCAATATGCTTTTGCATGTGGGAAATTTACAATACCACACAAAATTCTTCAAGTAGCATTTTCTCTGACAAAGTAACTTGACTTTTTCACATGGGGCTTGTTTTTGCCCAAGCCACCTCCACAGGTAAAATTGACACAGTATAGTCACTATACTGCAGGCATCCCCAAACTCGCCCCCCCCAGCTGATTTGGGACTACAATTCCCATCATCCCTGCCCACTGGTCTTGTTAGCTAGGGATGATGAGAGTTGTAGTCCCAAAACAGCTGGAGGGCCAAATTTGGGGATGCCTGCACTATAGTGACTAGATGAAGATTTTTGAATTGGCAAGCCTTTCCTTTAACAGTTCCTCATTCTTAATTGTTTTCCCCTGAAAAAGCATGTAGGATAGGTAGTCTGAGCATTCAAAACAAACAACAGCCTGTCTGTGTAACCAAGCAACCAGAATACTTGCGTGTCTTCCTAACCTGAAGTTTACTATTTCCATAAAGCAAACTCCAGGCAGCTGGCATGACACAATCATGATTTTTTTCCCTTTACTCTGATTTCTTTGGTTAATAATGTGCAGCAAACCTAAAGAAGCTGGAACGTATAGTGACACTTCTTGCTGCCAGCACCCAGAAACTCTCATCTTCCTTCCACTTCCTTCCAGAAACCAGTGAATCAATTTGGACGTTTGTATTACTTATTTCCATTTATCTTTATCTATGTAGAAAATAGCAACCTAGTTCTATGCCTCAAAAGTATATAGACTATTGCTTTGAAATGTCTTTGTGATAGATTAAAATAATAATGAAAGAGCCCTTTTGGTGGCCTTCTGGTTATAGTCCAGGCATCCCCAACCTGTGACCCTCCTTATGTATTGGCCTACAACTCCATGATCCCTAGCTAACATCAGGTATGATGGGGATTGTAGTGCAAAACATCTGGAGGGCCGAAGGTTGAGGATGCCTGTTATAGTCCAATGATGACTCACCTGTGGCCCTCCAGATGTCGCTGAACTGTGTCTCCTATCATCCCTGGCCATTAGCTATGCCGGCTAAGGTTGATGGGAATTGTAGTTCAGCAACACCTGGAGCTCCACAGGTTCCCCATCATTGCTATATCCCTTTTAATTTCATGTCACAACTTTATCAATGGCCAAGGAAATTGAGGACCTTGGTTTAAAATCTAAGAATAAAATTTGGTTTACATGTTGAACGGATGATTGTACCCATCTTCAAATGGATAAATAAAATGAAAACATAGCACAATTCAGCAGCAGCACCCCTGAAAGCACAGATTATCTCGAACATGCAACTGACTTTTACTATGATACCTCCTTTTTCAAGTATGAATGCCTGCTTGCCCTCCACACTTGTTTTCAGAGGTTAAACTTCAGGCAATGCAAAAAAAAAATCCCCTGAACAATGGGGCATCAAGACGAAAGCTGGTATGCATTCTGTGTTCCCTCAGATCCCCTCCCTGTTTTCAAAGGGAATTATAGAATTTTAGAGTTGGAAGGGACCCTGAGGGTCATCTAGTCCAACCCCTTGCAACACAGGTATCTCAACTAAAGCATCCATGACAGATGGCCATCCAACCTCTGCCTAAAAACTTCCAATGGTGGAGAGTCCACAACTTCCTGAGCGAGTCATAAGAAAAGAAACACATGGGGATGCAACATGACTGTCAGATTGAAAGTTGCCTAATTCACAGGGTCTAATTTTGTGGTTAAAGTTCAAAGACAAACTCAAACCCAGTTTCCATTTTTGAGCGTGGCACGGAAGTAGGAACGCGATGGTCATTGTGTTTCGAATACAAATCCATTTTGAAGGGGGCCAGGCTTTAGGATGTTTGTATTCAATAGGAACAATAATAAATACAAGGGAACGGCTGTACTTCTGTGTGCCATAATTTAGTCCCATCAGAACAACCTTTTAAGTGTTTCTTTGGTGACTCAGCTTCCTTCTCTGCTAACAATGGCATTCCTGTGGGAGAGCAGCAAGACAGTGACTCACAGCGTGTTGCTCTACATACAAACACAGCTGTGCCAGGAACAGTCGTCCATTTATTTCCCTCTACAAGCCACCTTTAAACCACAACAATGGAGCCCAAACATGTTGTTGCAGCTAACCAAGTGCTGTTGGCCCTTGGTTAGGGCCAAATTAAATGAAAATACACCTTTGTTAAACTCACTTGCAATAATCCAATGCTTTGTCTAGGACCAATGGAAAATCACAAAATAGTTCTTGACCACCTTGATGCTGCTCCTCTACAACTCCTGTCATTTTTTGGCATTGATCATGTTTGCTGGGGTTGATGGGAGTTGTAGTTCAGCAACACCTTAAGGGCCAAATCTTCCCCACACCCGCTCCACTGAACATTATCTATATTTATGCAACAGATGAAAAGATCTTTACATATGTTCAGACCTTTGAAACCTGACAGTGTTGATGCTGTTTTGAGTTTAGGCTAAGCGTTGCTGGGGTATAAGAACTCTGAAATAAGTAAGTAAGTAGTAAATGAATGTCCTGGAAAGGAAAACATTGTGTGTGACAATTCAATTGAAGTTTAAATGCACGCAAAATAAGCACACCAACCACAACAGCAGAATTTGATGGTGGCTGCAGTGTTGTAAGCATTGTTGAGCTGATTAACACCAATAGGAAACCACATCCCTTATTAATCTCCAAATGAATAGAATTGCTTCTAAATCAGCAGTTTCATGCTTGAATAATGCTGAAAATGTGGCACTTTCAGATAGTAGACCAGCTATTGGTAATTTAGTACTCTGTTTATATGCAGATGCAATAAAACACGCTCAGTGAGAAACACGCTATCTGAGATTATGTGTAATTAAGGCAACACTCAGTGGAACATTTGATTTATATGGAAAATTCATATTGCACATTACTGAGAACTGCAGCATGTACATTGATGTCCATCTAGGCCTACTCACCAGAAGACTATTGCCGTTTGAGACCACTAGATGGCATTCAAATACTCAGTATAACCGTCTTAGAACGCCAGCAAATTATGCACACACTATTAATTTTGTAGCAGATGACATTGTCACAGTAGATGACATTGATCAACCATTTGAAGTATGAAGTTGTAATTACAAATTACTTTTGGGTATGATGTCTCTTCATTTTATTGCGAGCATGACAGAGGAAGTGGGATGGCTGCATAAAGTGCTTTGGTTCCTTTGAGGAATAAGGAGAAGCACAAATGGGCCTGGCCTTCTAGAGTACATATCCTGTCTGGAAAGTACAGCAGAGAGACACACACAGAGAGAGCCAAAATCCTAGAACAATATGGAACTGGCTACCTAAATTGTTTCTGTAGCTTTTAATGTGCAACGGATGCATTTTCATCAAAACTTTTTGAGTGTTTCTAGATTGCCCAGAAAAGCTTCGGAGAAGCTTTGATTTGATGTTGTAATATGTGCCAAACTTGTGTTAGGACAGGCATGTCAGACCTGCGGCCCTCCAGATGTTTTGGCCTACAACTCCCATGATCCCTAGCTAGCAGGACCAGTGGTTGGGGAAGATGGGAATTGTAGTCCAAAACATCTGGAGGGCTGCAGGTTTGACATGCATGTGTTAGGACAAGACTTTCCTGGAACAGGAGTACCCATTAAGGCTGTGGCACTCAGTCACTGATGAGGACCACCTATGTGGTCATCTCACTGGCATATAAAGCAACTTTATTTCATTTCACTTTTAATTTGTATACTGCCTTTCTATACACACAAGGCGGTTTACAAGCTGGAGAAACAACAGGCCGAGTCAGGCAAGGGCCCACAGCCCAGGTGGGTCTTGTTAGCTCAAGGAGGAGGTATGTGATTCCTCAGCTTGATTAGGCTTGGCACAGGTGAGGGTCACCTGCCTCATCAAGCCCAGATGCTACAATCAAGACTTAAGAGAGGAAAGGAGAGCAGAGCTGAGATGCTAGATCTTGGCTTGGGTGCTCCAGGACTTCTATGGGACTGTGCTTTGGGTCTGACTCTGAAGTGTGTTGCCTGACTTTTGGACTTGGACTTTTGGACTATGTTTCCTGACGGTTGAACTTTGGACTCGACGTACTGTGTACGCCAGCAGGACTTGCCACCAGGTAGACCCAGGGGTACAGGGTAGCAGCTTACATGGATGGGGCTTGGGAGAGGAAGGGAGCCAGTGAGATCAGGCCTGCATGGAGGCACCGGCGGATCCAACCCGCCACTCCCATCAGTGCTGCCCTGATCTTTCCATTGCCCTGCTCCAGTCCAGGCCTGAACAGTGATGTTGATGTTGGGAGGGCTGCTGCCATTACCACACTCACCGCTGCTGCAACCTCCGCAGCAAATTGGGCAGTGATCCTTCAATGTTGTCATGCTGTCTGCTGCTGTGCATCTGGGGCTCTCATCCAACTCTGGCATTAGAGAGGAAAACAGGGAAAGCTCTCTGGTCCTACACATGTAAAGCAGCAACTCTTCCCAAACCGAGTAGGGATGTGTGAGAAGTGGAGGTTCAGTCACCCCCCTACAAATCCAAGTTGAAGTGATCAGTTATGCTGCTTAATACTTTGGGGGTCCCTTGAAGACTTGCCAGTCAGGGCCTCGCTCTCCCATGCCAGGTGGGAAAAGGCCAGCAAAGGCAGAGAGCTGATCTTCCAGGACTCGAAGCGAAGATGGAAAAGGGCTGAAGGAATGCAAGACAATGAAAACACGTGGGGCTAATGAAACAAAGGTAAGTCTCATGAGTATATAATGAAATGAACACGAGTTTTTAAACATTGGGAACAAAATACATGAGTGTGTTTTAATTATAACAGTGAATTAAGTATTGAAACAAAACAAAACATTTCTTGCATATTCTCCCATTATGGTAGCATTTAGCTTACTGGATTGTACTCTGCGTGAGGCCCCCTTTGAATGAAAAATGCAGTTTCAAAATATAGAAACTAGATTACTAGCTTCTGATGAATCAGAGAGATTGAGAGAATGGAACATATTATATTGGTCTGTTTCTGGATACAATTCAAAATGGTGCCATTGACTTATACATCCTTATAATGGTTTAAGATGGCTACTTTGGGTGAGACCTTTACATTGTCCCTCTGTCTCTCCTTTTTCAGAGTTGGTTTTTAAAGAGTAGGTTAAAGTTTGTTTTCTTTGTGCAGCTATACATTTTTATGATTCCACAATTGTTTCAGTAATTAAATGTTGCTGTTATACTTGTTTGTTAGAATAATAATAGCTTTTATGTTCTTATAATCTATATTACTTTCAGGACTCTGTTTCCAATATTTCTATATTGAAGTTTTTTTATTCCAGCATGGGATACATTTACGTCAACAATTTAATGAGTTACAACCCCCCCTCCCCTGCCCATTGCAATGCTTTCCCAAAGTTTCTTATAATAGAATATTTTCTGCATTAGTATCTGGGTAGCTGGCATCTGCATTCTCAACAGGTGTCATATGTTTCCTAACTAAACATAGGACTTGGGTCCAGTATACCTTATGTACAGTTTAAGTTGTTATATCCCAGCTTGGTCACAGTTATCTGGGAGGGTGCTGCTAGTTGTTCCCCATTTTACAGACCTCAGCTGAGCACCATTGGAAGTTGTGTTGTCCATCCCATTCTGTAGAATGCTTTTCCAACGGAGGTTCATCAGGTGTCTTCTGAAGACCTTTTAATGTAGACAGGGCTATCTAAATGTTTAATTTTTTTAAATAAGCCACTTTAATTTCACACACACACACCCTTCATAGTGTTCTATATTTTATTCTATATATAGTTCTACATATGATGGTGTAGAACAGGCTTCCACAAACTCGGCCCTCCAGATGTTTTTGGCCTACAACTCCCATGATCCGTAGCTAGCAGGACCAGTGGTCAGGGATGATGGGAATTGTAGTCTCAAAAACATCTGGAGGGCCGAGTTTGTGGAAGCCTGTTCTACATCATCATATTTTATTGTATAAACTGGTGGGATATAAATACTTTCATTAAACAAACAAACTAACAAAAACAAACAAATAGGCTACTACATTTAAAAACTCTGTGCAGATGCAGGTGGCGCTTTGGTCTAAACCACTGAACCTCTTGGGCTTGCCAATCAGAAGGTTGGCAGCTTGAATCCCCACAACGAGGTGAGCGCCCATTGCTCTGTCCCAGCTCCTGCCAACCTAGCAGTTCGAAAGCACACCAGTGCAAGTAGATAAACAGGTACCACTGCAACGGGAAGGTAAATGGTGTTTCCATGTGCTCTGGTTTCCATCACAGTGTTCTGTTGTGCCAAAAGCGGTTTTGTCATGCTGGCCACAAGACCCAGAAAGCTGTCTGCGGACAAACGCCAGCTCCCTTGGCCTGAAAGCAAGATGAGCACCGCAACCCCATAGTCACATCTGACTGGACTTAACCGTTCAGGGGTCCTTTACCTACCTTTACCTTTTGAAGTTGATTGAAATCTTGCTTTCAATAACTTAGACACATTGGTTTCTAATTGAAACATGTGGTTTTATGGAGTCTGGTTGATCCCCTGACATATACTCTGGAACCAAAATTGTGCAGCATCTGTATAGGAGTAATCGTGACCATGCATTAAATGTTACTAATTAAACTAATCTAATACTCCCCTGACTACATGAAAATGAAAAGTTTGAGAGTTACATCAAAAGTATTAATTTTTGTGTGGAGGCAGAATTGGATAGATGGCATTTTCTCCTGTTTGCTCCAGCTAGGGCAACAGATCAACAAAGTCCATCTTAGAACGATCTTTTGTTTATGTAACATTTTCCCATTACATTGCTGCAAATCCCCTCTCGCTTGATGACCCCTCCACCATATGAAGCCTTGTTTCAGCATTGCCCATCAGTGCCTGGGAGGCTATTGTAGCAGGGATGTTTTAAAAATTCTCACTGACAGCTGGTGAGCTCCTTTCAAAGAGGGCTATCACGGCTTGAAGCCTGAAGTCCTCTTCCAGTGCTAGCGTGACAGTCAATGCACAAAGATTAAACTCTCAGCTGATGCCAGATGCCTGCGAGCATAAGAATCCCCTTTGGACCAATGCAATTTGATGACAGGCATCCTGAAGAGTTAATCTTCTTCCAGGGATAAAGAAAACGGGGGCAAGAGCTGGGGGGGGGGACATGTCTTCCCCAATCTGGGGAAAATATATGTGCCCCCACTCTCTCTCTCTTTCTCTCTCGATACATAGTGTTTGTTTGTAATAATGGAGACTAAAGATGCCCGTGGCTATGGAGTGTTGATTGAATGTTGGTGGGTTGGGGTGAATAATGGAAAACCAGTTTGGAGGGGAATGGAAAAGGTTATTACTGGTTGGCTGGAACTCTGAATACAATTAGTTGCGGGTCCCACTTGTTCCATAGGTTCCCAGTGTTAATTACTATTTTTTAAAATTCCAATTCCTTTTTAAATATTGCCACAGGAAATGAAAAACAAAAGTTTGCCAACCTTTATGCTGTTTCCAAACCAACATTTGCCACTCTCAGCATTGGGATGGATAAATAGCATTTCTCTAAAGATTTGTCAGCATTATAGTGTACATTTATCCTAACAGACACATTTTTCTGAACTAATTTCCCCAATATAATGGATGTTGTATATTATTTTCATGAATATATGGATTTTATACAGTATCCTCTTATATATACATGTTTGGAAACATAGGGGCCAACTCCCTGGGACCCTGGGTTCCCAAGCACACACAAAATTTCCCATGAAGTGTCCAGGCACCCACAAATTTCGGTGGAGCGAAGTTGGCACTCCTGCTTGTAAACATTTTTTGGGTTGGAGAACTTCACTGCAAAATCCAGAGAAGTGCAAATTTCAAAGAAGAGCCGGATTTCAATTTCTGTACAGCTTTTGAAAGTTTGCATTAGGTAGTTTTGCATTAAAAAGTTTGCATGGAATTTCTCTTCCATAGCTACCTGAGGAGAAGCCACATTTAACAGAATGGGACTTACTTCTGCATGCATAGGACTACACTGCTGTAAAACTTGAATGCCTCAAATAACACAATACAATAGTTTTTACACAGGTTGCTTTAAAATCAAAACACACTAAAAAATCTTGACCCTTTGACAAACAGAACTCCATGGTGCTGTGGGTTAAACCACAGAGCCTAGGGCTTGCCGATCAGAAGGTTGGCGGTTCGAATCCCTGCGAAGGCATGAGCTCCCATTGTTCGGTCCCAGCTCCTGCCAACCTAGCAGTTCGAAAGCACATCAAAGTGAAAGTAGTTAAATAGGTACCGCTACAGCGGGAAGGTAAACAGCGTTTCTGTGTGCTGCTCTGGTTCGCCAGAAGTGGCTTAGTCATGCTGGCCACATGACCTGGAAGCTATACGCCGTCTCCCTCGGCAAATAAAGCGAGATGAGCACCGCAACCCCAGAGTTGGTCACGACTGGACCTAATGGTCAGGGGTCCCTTTACCTTTATACTTCTATTAGGGGTGTCTGCTGCAATCCTTTGTACATTTTAATATATAAGATTTACCCTTTAAAATTATAAATACTATAGAAAGCTTCGTGTGTTTTTTACCCTACCTATTTCTTCAATTTAAAACTGACATCTTAAAATCGTACTTATTACTTATTCTGTTTTGTGTCGTAATCTAACTCCCAAATACTGGTTACATTGTAAACACAGTGTCCTTGCATTCGCATGTCATTGTCATCAAATGATAGCAAAGTATTATTTCTGTAACCATGGGTTTTATGCAATGCTGCTCTTCTGCTCATGAAAAAGACTTTGGGAGACCCTGTGGAGTAAATTATGGGGGTTGGCATGTCAAGAGTTAAGGAGGAGATGCCCTATTGCATGAGCGAAACACTTCTCATGCAGCTTTGGATACAATCTAGTATCTATATGTCAATATAATTTGCAGCATTCCAAAGAAGATATCATTCCAGGGGTGCCCAAACTTTTTTCAAAGAGGGCCAGATTTGATGAAGTGAACATGCGTGGGGGCCGACCAAAGTTGTTGTGAGCTTTTCTTAGGATTTTGCCCCAGGAGATATGCTCTTGAAGCGGACTTTGGACATGCCTGATTTTATGCAATATGATGTAAACACACTGGTGTCAATGGAAACTTGTTTTCTACGCCTCATAGCTGTGTGCATGCTGCTGTCCAAATTAGAATCAAGACCTCCCACACCCAAGACTGAACACAGAAAACCCAAAGAAATAGGTGCAAGCTAGGCAGAACCTGTAGGTAATCTGTAGTTTGGCTCTCAATTAAACTGAATCAAAGTATGACAAGTTTAGATACGTATGAGACAAATTAACACCCACCCCCCCAAAAGTCTGGAATGCTTTCTGCATTGTCCCTTGAAGTTGGGAACACAAAGCCCAAAAGATACTGAGGTGCTCTGAGAACGTTGAGAAGCATTAGGTATCGACACATTTCAGAAATTTGATGAGTTGCTGCAGTTTGCATATAATGAAAGATGCGACTTTGCTTGGAACGCGAGCTCACTCAGCCAGGTCGTATTTGAAAGCAAATTAAAACCTTTTTCTTTCAGGACGTCTTGCGCAGCCTGGGGGCTGTCTCCAGAATGCAGCATTTAGGGAAAATTCAATTAAGAGTGATAGAAGTTAGGCTTTTGTGTGACCTCTGAAGCTGCACTTAACTGCATTAGCAACCGCCTTCCCCGCCCCATAGCAGGACACTTCCAGAATGGATTGCTAACTTGTTCAGAACCATTCACTGAAGAGGAAGTGGCCAGGTTTCTACTACAATTTACTAGAATAGCATTAGAACCTGTGGAGATAAGTATTATGCTAGCCACTTCATCTAGACGACAGTTTTATGACAATTAAAATATCATTCCCTGAGGTGTACTGCATCCGTTTGCTTTATGACAGTTTTTATTACATTTATACAAGCTAATGGCATTAAAGAAATTTATTGGCTTTAATGCCTGAAATGCATCATTTCTGCGTTGTTGTTGTTTTTTAAATACCATGCAAATAATATTAGTACTACTGCCCTGTTACATTTTATGTAATTTCCCCTGCAAATAAATATTAGATTGTCTCAATATGGACGAGAGGAGCTAATGCCTCAAGTTCCCATATGTAACACATTAACTGCTTTTATGCACCCATAATCATGGAAGAACATTAATAAAAGCAGATTTTAAGACAACGTAACTTTCATTGAAAGTAAAATGGTACGTTTCAGATTCTATACTAGACAGTTTACTGTACTGAGCAGGGGAAAATGCTATACGTGTTTATTTACAATTAAAAAATAATACAGAAATAAATAAACAATGAATAATAATTAACTGGAATACAGGAAGCTGACCTATAAATAGTTACCTGCCCATCTAGTGCATTATTGTTTCCACTGACTGGCAGCAGCTCACTAGCGATTCAGACAGGGGTTCTCCTCAGCTACGCCTGGGATGTCCTGCAAACTGAACTGGTAAACACTTGCAAGGTCCTGTCCTTCAAAATTACCAGCAAGCCTGAGCTTGACCCTGGCACGTGTTTCCCCCCCCCATGCACTTCAGTTGAAGGTGATCCCATGGCAGCTTATCAGAATTGCACTGAATTCAATAGTTTTCTATGTAAAAAAAAAAGGCATGTCCACTAAGATGTTCAGAAAGGGCACCAAAATGTAATCGCCTTCCAACGCCAGCAAAATAATTTGGAAACGGCTGGTTATATTTATTCCACAAATGTATATCACTCCTCCTCTGAGGAGTTTAGGCTGGCAAGGATTTAGGCTACCTCATTTTAATCCTCACAACAGCCTTGCAATGTAGGTTAGGCTGAGAGAGTGTGGCTGACTGTCCCAAGGTTTCCCAGTTAGCTTCATGATGGCCCAGTTAGAACCAAGTGTGTCATCAGTCCAAGCCCATCACTACACTATGCAGACTTTTGAAGCGCATCAGATTAGAGGCTGGCAATAGTATTTTTTATAACAGAAAAATGATTTTAAAAAATGAAGTTAAATTGTGTGTGAGAGAGAGAGAGTTGGGGGGGGGGCATTAAATATATGCAATTTAATGAATACAAATGAACCAGATTTCCGAGAGTGTTTGAATTTCACTGCGAGGGGTTTCTGCCTCATGAGAGAAATCTCTAATCTTCAAAAGTGAAAGGCCAGTGTATTAAAATAAATATCTTCAAGGGCTACCATCTCCCTTGATACAAGTCCTCTTCTGTAGATGAATGGCACGTAAACACTCTGTCTTTATGTGAAAAGGCAGGACATAAGGGCCTTTGTAACGAGCTCAAGATGAGGCTTAGAAAGGATTGCCCCCATCCTAAAAGCTTGCAATTAGCCACAGCACATACGTGATGGAGGAGGAAAGGAACCAAAGCTCCTCACTGGGCAAGGCAATTAAGCTCTGAGCTGCCCACAGTCTCTGAGGAGGAGGTCTTATCTTTTGATACAGAGTCATTTGTGTACATCATTTAACTCGGTAGGCTTGACATCAAATAGGCTGGAAGGAGACACATAGTGCTTAGTGTACGCTTCCTACCTGGTGGCCCCATTAAAAGGAGATACATTGCAGATTATGAACAGAGAGACTGTAGAAAAAGAAAAGCTATTGAATAGGGCAACTCAGGAGATAAATGGGCGCTCATGGGTTGGATTGTGTTCTTGAGAAGGAGAGCAAAGTTGTTTACTTGAAGTGGAATCTTCTGAGAACCACATGGCACTAATGTTGCCTGAAGAAAACAGGAACATTTTAAATTGGGTTTTATTCTTTCAGTTAGGCAGTGCTATTTAAGTTTTGTGTAGGCTTTTCTCAGGCAGCGATACTTAACACAAAGTGGCCTGATTCACTTGCAACAATCTTGGACTAAGAAACCATGATTAGAACTAGAATGACCTCTGTCACCGTTGACTCCCTCCTTGCTCAACCACAGTTTCTTGTGGCATCCAAACTGGGAAACCCTGATTTAATTTTTCTTTTCCAACTGATCTTCCATATCCCTCATAAGCAGAGATTGGATCTTGGTGTGGACCAAGCTCAGAGGAAATGGTGGTTTCAACAAGCCAGGATAGAAGCCCTGAAATCATGCACATGAGGAGAGGCAGGGCAGGACCAAAGCCCATGGTTTATCAGCCTGAAATTCTTAATGCCTAAATTCTGTATGGAAAGCAAGTTCAGAAGCATGATCTGGAGTACAAGAATTGGCAAAACATCACGCAGTTCTGGTAGAATGTTTCCGAAGCATTTGCCACTGAATTTAAGCATTCCGGTATGAATTCTAAAAATTCTGAAAAAAACCATGTAATTCATTTACATCACTAAAATAGCGGCTGATACCTGATTGGTAGATACCTTGTTTTTTTGACAAGGGGGTAGTGAAGTAGTCGCAGCTGATCAAATAACGGGATTTTTCCACAGCTGCCTAATCCATTAGCCCTCACCCTATTGCAAAACAGAAGGCTCTCTCAGTGTGTATTATTTTCTATGAAAGGGAGAGTGATGAGAATGGAAGTAGAAGGTCCTGTAGGGATATTAGTTGCCTGAACCATTGCTGCATCATTGTGTGTGAGTGGATATGCTGCGCTGTAAAAGGAAACTTGAAGCTTGTCCATGATAATTTGTTTTCCATTGTAATATCTGGAAGCAAAATGCATTATCTGTTTTGAGGAAAGCGATCCTTGCGTGGAGCAGAGCTCCCCTTGCCCCCAGTCTCTCATAATCAGCACAGTCTGACCGCTGACATTTACATTAGAAGCCAATTATTGTTTTTAAATCACTTTTCAATGTACATCCAAGAAGAGAAAGGGAGAAGGAAAAAACTGCTGATTTATATACAACCTTTTCCTGTGTCATCTGGGGATTATTAGTTTACAAACACTCAACCTTTGACCTGCTTCCCCCACCCCCTTTTCTTTCTTTCTTTCTTTCTTTCTTTCTTTCTTTCTTTCTTTCTTTCTTTCTTTCTTTCTTTCTTTCTGAAATGTGGATGAAGAAGAAGCTCCCTTTGAAGTATTGAACACAGTGTACTGTGGAATGTAGTATTTTCTAACATTTTGACTTGTTTAAAGCCAGGATAAGTTATTGCAGTGGTACAATAGGCTTTTCTGATCTCTGATAACACACTGTCTAGTCGGAGACCCTGACTATAATGAAACTGACATTTCCCCCCCTACCCCAGACTCGGGTCTAGTGCAGGCACGCCCTGTCAGCTCTTAGGACACAAAACACCTCTTCATTCAAAACGTTGCCATCGCTTCACATTTGCCTTAAGGCTATGGGAATACGTTTCAAACACAGAGCCAAGTGGGACTTAGGGGGTGTAGCTATGCAAAGACACCATGCAGCAGTCTTTGCCAGCCAAAGTGTGTTGGATGGGGCTCATGGGAATTGCAGCCCAACAACATTTGGAGGGCAGCAATTCCCATGAAGGCTGCCACATAGGTTAGAACAGTGGTCCTCAACCTTGGGCCTCCAGATGTTTTTGGCCTACA
The DNA here is from genome assembly GCF_963506605.1 of Zootoca vivipara. NCBI lineage: Eukaryota > Metazoa > Chordata > Lepidosauria > Squamata > Lacertidae > Zootoca > Zootoca vivipara. Next base: position 35,523,815 of record NC_083279.1, read on the forward strand.
ACTCCCATGATCCCTAGCTAGCAGGACCAGTGGTCAGGGATGATGGGAATTGTAGTCTCAAAACATCTGGAGGCCCAAGGTTGAGGACCACTGGGTTAGAAGATGGATGGCATGGTTGTATCTCATACCACCATGGTTTTATTCCAGAGAGTTGCATGTGAAGACCACCAAGACCTCCCAAAGAAAGGCACAGTTGACACCAATATTAGTTTAAGGTTATTGGCATTATTTTGGTCACAACTTTATTGATTATAGAATGTGAGTGGTTTGCTTAGGCATTGGTTCGACTAGCTGCACCTACACCTCTGGCAGGGCAGCACTGAGAACTGGACTGTAAGGATAAACATCCTGGGGGAGCATTGGTCCTACCACAGATGCAAGCTCACCCCAAAATGCTCCCAGGTGCTCTGGCATGGCCCTAACCCAGGCATCCCCAAACTGCGGCCCTCCAGATGTTTGGGCCCACAACTCCCATGATCCTTAGCTAACAGGACCAGTGGTCGGTAAAGATGGAAATTGTAGTCCAAAACATCTGGAGGGCTGAAGTTTGTGGGGATGCCTGCCCTAACCCCTGGAGGGGGATCAGACAAAAGCATGGTGAGCACCTGGGTTCTCTTAACGGAATACTCGTATCGCACATCGAGAGGGGCAGGTGTGACAACCTCCCCTCCACCCACACCTTGAACCAAAATGCCTAACCGCCAAACCTTACAAAGTTGTGATGATTTGCTACGCGGCAGGTGAAACCCAAGTGGCACCAGCCAATCAGCCAAATGGGAAAGTTTCCACTGGGCCCCTGCCCCAAAAGCAGATGACCCACGATGGCATAGCAAGGTCATAGAGAGACCCTCAATATAGGGAGGGTGGGCGGGTGATCTGATGCACGAGACGCTAAGAGGAAGCTCGATGCAACGTGCAGCGGTATGAATAGGTCCTCCAGCTGCAAATTCTCTCAACCCCATTGGTTAGAATTACCCCAGGAATCGAGGGACCCAATCGGGTTGTTGTGGCTATCCAAATGATGGGTCAGTCTTGGTGATCTCACTGCAACACGTGCCCTCCGCGATGAGGACATGATCTGCAGGACTTGATTGAAAGGAAATTAATGTCGCATTGCCATCTACTGTGCATTTACTTTAGATGAGATTCTGTCTTTCATTTCTTCCACTCGAATATGAAGAGCGTGGAAATGCATCTTCAGAAGCCTTGACTTGCACGCAACCTCTAAGCGGAACATGTTCTGAGGTTATCTCAAATCTTAAAAGTACGCGAAATGTGAGATGGAGTTCAAAGAAAATGGGCAGGTGGGCAGAAAAATGCAGTGCCTCATCCCTGGACAGAAAATGCATTTGCTACTGTAGTCTCAGATCAAAGCAAACGCAGAAGAAGTCGGAGTTTGTAAACCAGATTAATCCCCAGAAAATATTTTGGAAAACTTGCCTGCGAAGTCTAGTAACAAATCGACTTCTAATATCAAAATTACTCCCCCCCCCTTTCCAGAACCTGGATTTTTTAATATCTCCAAATTTATGTAATGGAATGAGTGACAAGAGAAATCTGTTCCATACTTCATATACCAAGGCTCTCTCTATATTAAAAAAAAGGAATCCTGTATGTTCATGATTTTAATGGTCTGGGCAGGACCAAGCTTGCCAAGGGTTCTACCCTTTTCAGTGCAACTTTTAGATCCATGTGGCTACATACTGCTGCTGTTGGCTGGCTGCCTTCCAGCGCACCAGCTGCTGGTCATGTGCAGCCATGTTTCCACACAGGATTCATTCTTTGGCAAGCCACGTCAAACGTCTCAAATGTATACTTGCCGTGCCATGCAATCTTCTGAATTTTGCAAATGACACAGCTGCCCACAACTGGGCAGGAGTTATTTCTGCTTATTTGGGGATTTTTAACTTAAACTGAACTCCAAACCCCACTTACCTCGGAGTAATCTCTATACTGAGCACAGTGTGGCTTAATTCTGAGTAAGCAAGCGCACTATTGCAGCATGTTATTGGGACAAACTATGCTATGCTATGGCTGATTTAAGGGATATATTAATCTTCCCTTCTCAATTCTCAATTCCCTTGGATTCAACCCTAGGTGTTGTTATTGACTGTCTCTGTCCCTGCCTGGGCGCAACTTAAATAACCATTAGTAAGCCAATGAGGCTACAAGTTCTGTCTTTATTCTGAAGCAACACACTTTGAAGGGCCAAACATCATAGATACATACCACTTATATTTCATTCAGATGCATTCAATAACAGGAATACAAATAATTTCATAGAATATGCAAGGCTGATGTTTTGGGGCTTTGATGTTTTCACTCAACAATATTGGATTGAGTCTGCAAACAGAATAACAAAGCACCACAAAGAAAGATTGCATGAATTGTGGGCCAACTAGAGCCTAGAATAACTTGAAACCTTACAGGGGAAGTGATTTTCCCAAGATTTTGAAGCCAAAGCTGTGCAGGTGGGGGAAAATATTCAAACTAAACAGGACTCTTGAACCTTTGCTGCCTGCCTATGCCTGTATTTAATTTAAAACACACACAAACCAAATAGTGGCCTCATCAGATCTTCCCAGAGAGTATTTTATTCTTATCCTTTTTAATGACAATGTAATTCATGATGATAAATGATTGAAAGAAAGGAATGTGGACCAGTTTGTAATTCATGCTGGCCAGCAGAATTGTGTCAGCTGAGATCTAACAAAGAATCATGTTGGCTTTGGGCTGACCCGGAACAGAGTTGGGGCAGCAGCAACCATTACGAATCGGTGGACCGATCTGTTTCAGTGCTTTTGCCACCAGAGTTTATGTTGTGTTGCAGCTCAAGTTACTTCTGTTCTAAATTGATCCAAAACACATTGAAGGGATGGTTCACAAAACCATTCTGACTGTTGTCTTTAATACTCAGTGGGATTCAGGAGCAAGTCCCAGGCATATCCTCAAGAATGCAATGTACAGATTTGGCACATAAGAGAGATGGAACATGCATATGGTGCATACACACGGACAGATGATGAGTCTATGCGTCACATCACATGCAATGTACCACCCATGCACACATTAGCCTCAGACACAGACTATTTCACAAGTTAGCACTACGTGGACTGCCCATAAGTAGGCTTCTCGTTGGCTTCTGAAGTTTGTCATTGGAAGTTTTGAAATTTCATAGTTTCTTGACTTCTGCTAATGTCCACCATGATAAAAAAATATGTAGATGTTAGTTATGTAGACTTGATATTGAGTCTGGGGTGCAAATTTATCAGTCTCTGAGCTATTTGCCCATAACACAGTGCAAGCTCTACAAATGCCCAATCTGTGTTTGAACAACACATACCAAAACAATTGTGCTTCTTTAGAATTACAACATCTGAGAATAGTTTGGGTATTGTAACCAAGAAGTTGCTAGGAAAAGAAATTCCCACCAATAACCTCTACTTCCCATATCAAGAGCTGAATTTCCTTATGGGTAATCTTCTGGACCAGGAGTCATGCTTGCTGGTGGAGCCGATGATGGATTAACTAATCTGATGTGTTTCAGTTTTCACCATCGCTACCTCAGATTAGAACTCTCAATCCTGTTCAAATCTATTTAGAAATAAAACCCACTGGATTTGATGGGGTTACTCTCAAGTATATATCACATGTATAATTGTTGTTGTGTGTGTGTGTGTGTTTACGATAACAAATTTAAGCTATTGTCCTTAAAAGCAAGTTAAAGTTATCATTCTGACTTTAATGTGATACACGCACACACACTAGAAACCTACAAACTTGTTTTCAGACACTTGGGGGTGGGGATCTTTAGTCTCTGTCTGAAATGCAGCTAAAGAAAGTGGGGGTTGTTAGCATCGGGTAGGTAAATCCCAAAAGAAGGGGGAGTGAGGAGAGTCCACTGGAAGTAGGAGTGCAAAAAAAGAGCACTCAAAGCCCAGTAATCCCGGGTCAGGATTACTGCCTGTGATCCTGGAAGCGGCATATAGCCATTTATTCATCATCGGTGTAAGATCCTTGGTTTTATGATGTGCTCAGTTTTATTTACTCATAATCCTTCGGCTATTTGAGAAAAAGATTGCAGTGAGAAAGAAACCAGGCAGGCTAGAGGTCTCTGCAGCCTGTCATGTTTGATTCCCAGGAGAATACCTAGATAAACTGGAGGGCTGTGGAAGGTGGTGGTAGAGAAGAGAGCTCTTGAGGACATCCATTTTTAAAACTGTCAGCCTTTAATGCAGACACTGATCAAAGTTAAAAGGGAGGAGAGGAGAGACATTTGGTCAGAGCAAGTTGAAGCCAATGTTTCTTATCAAGCATTCCAAGGTTGTCATCATGAACCTGGCAGGTTTTTGTTGCAGGAGTCCGTTGGGCAAGCTTCTTTCATCAGCTGTGCATCTTTGTTAGAGAGTTGACTCGGTGGCTGCCATTTTGTGCTATGTTCCACTGAGTTGCTGCAGGTGATCTATAATTGCACATGGAGCATAAGTTTATTTTAAAATGCACAGAACATACACGTTGAACTTCTTACTGTTAATCTTTTGCAGTGACAATCCCAAAGTACAGTAATTTCCACTGTGTGGCAATTGTCCCTGAGGATCTACTTTCTAGACTGACAGGCTAAGGAGATGCTTTTCTGCTTTCATCAAGAGCTATTTTAAAACCCACTAGAGAATGAGGAGAGAGAGAGAGAGAGAGAGAAAGTGAGTGAGAGCGCAAAGTAGAAAAATTTGGGAGGAGGGGGACAATTATCCTTTAAAAACACAGCTGTCCCTCATGTGTCTAAAGCTGTTTGCACATCCTTCCAAATGGGGCCGGGATTTGGGAACCGTTTCACACCTCCCTATGAGTCATTGAGCATGCTAGCCGGCCAAGGACAGTTTCCCTTCCAGACCATGAGCTGAATATTTATGAAGGCTTAAAGGATTGGTGCCACACAAACTAGGCATATCTATCTGCTAATGATCCATGGAGGGAAACTGTGGTCCTCCGTGCTCAGCTATAATTAGCGAGAGGAGAATTCGCCCACACAATCGCCACTTTGCAGGCTGTTAGAGAAGCTTAGAGCGCCTAAGGAAACCAAGAGAGCCACGTTTCATCCCTAGCTCAAGGTAGCATCTACGTAGGAAAAAGAAACATGAAAGCAAGGCAATTAGTTACATACGTTCTACGGAAAAGCTAAAGGCCTTTTAGGTCAATCATTTCCAAATAGAGGCAATCTTTTGTACTAAGGTGTTATAATAATACAAAGCATTTATAGAGAGTTTGAAAATTGCTTCGAGTACATTATTTTTGTATCTCTTGCAAGAGCCCTTGCTACAAAGCCCTGTATAGCAGGCTATCTGTATGTCATCAGTATATTACTGACTGAGAGATGGGCTGAGGCTGCCTGCACCTCATACCTGTAAAGCAAGAATCCTGCGAACTGTAGTTTCCCAGCCCATGAGAGGGCATTCTTTGTGTTGGCCCCTAAGCTGTGGAATTGCACCTGGCACCTCTGGAGAATGCTGAAGGCACACTTATCCCTGGCTTTTGAAACTTGAGGTGTATATTTTTTTAGGACTTACCTTATTTTTTTATCGTAATTTGTTTTAAACTGTTTTTAATGTTGTGTTTCAATGTTGTAACCCTAGAACCTTAGGGTGAGGTGGGCGGCAATAAATCATACAACTGGGGACAGGTGGAATTTGTTATTGTCTTTTCCCATCCTTCACGTGTGGCTTATAACAGTGGGAAATACTTCGGTGCCTACATATTGTTGTGAGTTTGCGGGGCCTGAGTCTCCCATCTAATTCCAGGGAGTGTTAAAACGGAGGATGTCATTGTTGAACTAGCCAGGCAAGGGCCATAATGGTCCCTCAATATGGGTCATTAGTATAAAGGAAGGAAGTTGCTCTGTGGCAGAGGACAAATGGATGAGCCTCACTTCCTCACCTGGCTGGAAACAGGGAAAGTTGTGTGTGAGAGAGAGCTGAGCTAGAAGATGCAGAAGCCAGAGAGTGTGAGCTGTGCTTGATTTCTGCTGGAATCCAAGGCTATGACTATGGGGAAAACAATACCTCATGGGGTGTTGATGCTGTGAACCCCTTTATTGTAGGCTCAGGTTGTATATATCTCCACTGTCCTGCATTTCAAGGAAACTGAACCCTGCAACTTCTGCAATCTTACACCGCTTGGAGATAGGGGTGGTATGCGACCATTTCATGTACCCACATGAAGCCTACATGTATGCAGCCCCTGTTTGCTTTTACCGGAAGATCAGCTAGCTTATTCACCTCTCATTTCTAGTTGTTTTGGACTGAATGTAAAATTTCACTTACTGTATTTGGCTTCGGTTTGTTCTATTACCCTCCTAAGTTATTTGCCATCAAACTGTAGGTTAGAAAGGGGATTTGGCAAAATGAGTGCCTCATTTTCTCTACACGTTGATAACAAATGTACAGTGAGCAGATATTTTTGTATAATTTCAGCTGGGAGGTGCTGTTTGTTTGCTCAGCTTTACTGGAATGACAGTTGAGAGAATACAGAATTTAATCAAAATAGTCTCTGAGCAAAACTACACCATCGCTGAATAAACTTCAGTGATTGATTGGCTGTATTCTCCTCAGCGAAGGGCCAGGAACAACCTTCCTCTGCTATCTGAATTTGCACATACATTAGTGGTTAGTACACTCTTTAAATCAGGGCCAAATTTATCTTGATTAAAGACATGCGTTATGAATCAATGATAGCTAAAAGTCTGTGTTTTTTGTGTGGGGGTGGGGGTGGGGGTTTGGTAGCCTCTACTTGGAATGAAATGAAAAAGCAAATAACTTGACTCTGCACTGCGAATGCACCTTTCAGAAATAACAGTGACATGACAACAGGATTTCATTCTTCAACGTATGGCGCCTCTTACCAAACGTTTGGGACACATTATTCTGTATTGTACATAAACATTATTCATGAAAGCTATACAGACATGATTAATTCACTGAAATAATTGTGATAACTTGGCTTTTAGTTCAACATACCATACATGAAAATGACATCATTCAAAGCTTTCAGAAACACAGAATTTTTCTATGGTGCAGTGTCTCCCAAATTTCTGATAGATGAAGCACACGTCTTTTGTCCTGAATTAAAATGAGAAGCAGGCTTCACTCGTATGAGTGCCCTTGTGGCGTGTAACACTGTGCACACTCACCTGGCCGTGAGCTTCCCTGAACACGGTGAGACTTGCTTCTGAGTTAACATGTGCAGGATTGTGCTACAAGAGGAAGACTCGCCCATCCTCCACACGACACCATTCCACACAATCAGCAATTTCATGAATGGGTTTTAAAGAGGCTTGCTTCTGGGGTAGGGTAAGATTGCCCTACTGAGAAAGTGAGTGGAAAAATACATCAAGTTGAAACCCGTTTTTGCATTTCTCATGTCTGTAAATAGAATGTGGAGTCTACCTTGGCCAGAGAATATGCATTCAATTTAAAAATGGCTGTATTCCACTATCAATTCCTCATTAGCAACATCCATTGTTCCAGGCTACAAAGCATTGCAAGTCTCACATGTGAAAACACTCTGGCCTCAGTCCAGCCCTTGCTCTGGATGGGGAAGACACTGCTTTGTGGGTGCAACCCACCCTCTCTTTTAAAGCAGAGCTATTTTACAATAAAGTGACTGATCCCTTCTTTACATCGATACCAAGTATGGCACACCTTTATAGCATGACAGTCTCTTTTCCTCTCAGTACCTCAAAGTTCCTTTCCATTTTTGTCAGCTGCAGCCTGTTGAGAGAAGTGTCCACCCTAGGAGGCCATCTTCATCTATCCTGGCTCCACAGACAGAAGCTCGCTTAGGAATGTTGGAAGCTGCCTCAGACAGAGTCGGACCATTGCTCCATCGAGCTCAGCGCAGTCTGCACTGACTTGGCAGCAGCTCTCCAAGGTTTCAGACAGGGGAACATTCCTTCTTGGAGATGCTGGGGGTTGAGCCTGGGACCTTTCGCATGCAAAGCAGATGCTCTCTGTAGCCCTCCCCCTACATATTGTTCCTTATGGGCATCTCCTAGTTCAGGCATTCCCAAACTTCAGCCCTCCATGTGTTTTGGACTACAATTCCCATCTTCCCCGACCACTGGTCCTGTTAGCTAGGGATCATGGGAGTTGTAGGCCAAAACATCTGGAGGGCCGCAGTTTTGGGATGCCTGTCCTAGTTTGTAGGATCTCCCTTCTATCTTGGAAGTACCAAAGCGGTGATGGCCACCAACTGCTTTAAAAGAAAATGAAACAAATTCATGGAGGGTAGGCCTATCAACCCCTCCATAAATTTGTTTCATTTTCTTTTAAAGTACTGATATATGGAAGTGAGAGCTGGACCATAGAAGAATTCACCGAAGAATTGATGCTTTTGAATTATGGTGCTGGAGGAGACTCCTGAGAGTCCCATGGACTGCAAGAAGATCAAACCTATCCATTCTGAAGGAAATCTGCCCTGAGTGCTCACTGGAAGGACAGATCCTGAAGCTGAGGCTCCAATACTTTGGCCACCTCATGAGAAGAGAAGAATCCTTGGAAAAGACCCTGATGTTGGGAAAGATTGAGGGCACTAGGAGAAGGGGACGACAGAGGATGAGAAGGCTGGACAGTGTTCTCGAAGCCACCAACATGAGTCTGACCAAACTGTGGGAGGCAGTGGAAGACAGGAGTGCCTGGCGTGCTCTGGTCCATGGGGTCACGAAGTCGGACATGACTAAACGACTAAACAACAAGGCATATCAATGGCTATCACCTTCTGAATATAATGCCCTCCAAGTGTCCCTCTTTTCCAGGACAGTCCTGGAATTATGAAAGCCATCCTTAGGTGGGGGCAAAAAAAAAGGGAGTGGGGTCGAGAAATGTCCCTATTTTCATTTTGAGGGTATGGAACAAGTGGAGAATGTTCTTGTGCTCAAGTCCTGCTTTCAGACTTCCCATTGGCATCTACTTGGCCAAGTGTGAGGACAAGAGCCTGTGGGGTCAGTATCCTGTTCTCATTTCTCATGGGAACTTTTAGAAGCCTGCTATTTTATCCCTCAAAAAGAAGAAAAAAGGGAAGGGGAACAATTTATGTATGCTGTAACATTAATTGCCCGGTGTATTTCGGCTATATATTTTTGGAGCTCTCTCATTCCTGATACACACTCATTCTTCTGAACAACAACAATCTCCCTGCTTGTTTTTTTTGGTTTTGTTTTTAAATTATGAACTGTAGATTTTCATGGGAGTGCACATACATTTTGCTGAATCAAAAACAGACAGTCTGGCAAAAACTGAAAGGAGCTTTGTAAGTACTTTGTGATACTTAGAAAAAGGGATGGTGACACATTAAAGGTGCTGTACTCGGGGCTGAAGTAAAAAACAACGATCAGTTACTTGATTGTAAAATAGAAATGCTTCGAAAAAAGATAGGGTCATGGCTGACACAAAGTGTCTTCAGTTTTGCAGGTGTCTTAGCCCAAACATAACCTTTATCAAGCACATGTTAGGCACAAACCTAGATACTCCTTGGGGAGGAAGGGCAGGATATAAATTCAACAAATAACTAAATAAAACTTGTAGAATCTCTTCTGGAAATCTAGGTAGAACCTAAAGACATGGAAGTACTGGACACAATAAAATGGGAAGAAACTATGAGAGAGATAGAAAGAAAGCTGCCAATTAGCTACTAAGCTGAGTTCAAGGTGCTGGTTTTGGGATAAAGCACTAGGAAGTTTGGGATGAGGATACCTAAAAGATCATCTGACCCTTTATATATCCAACTGATCTGCACTCTGCAGATGAGGGACTCCTGCAGATACAACCATATCAGGACGTCTATGCAGAAACACTATGTGAACAATTTACCTATTAAGCTTTTGGATGACTGCTACGTATTATTTCAAACACAGCTTTCCAAAACAAAATAAAAAAATTCCTTCCAGTAGCACCTTAGAGACCAGCTAAGTTTGTCATAGGTATGAGCTTTCGTGTGCATGCATTTCGTGTGCATATTTTGTTTTGACTGCATCAGACCAACATGGCTACCTACCTGTAACTACAGCTTTCCAAGTATCAGAAATTTTCAGGGACATAGTTTGAACCTAATGTTTTACTGGTACTTGAATTAAACTGTGATTATATTTCATTTAAAGTATGTGCAATAATAAAAACATGCAAACATGGATCTTAGCTGTCATGTGAACCTATTAGACTACTTGTAGCAGATAATTTCCCCCTAAACTGTTGTTTCACATTGCCCCATGATAGACCACTAAGCTTCTGGCTACAAGCCTAACACGAATCAGTGCTTCGCAGAGAAAAGAGCAGAGCCAGCTGGAAGCAGATTGAAATTGAGCAACAACAGCAAAAACCGTTGCTTGTGCCACTGCAGCTAATATCTCCCCCTGGGACTAGGCTGCCATTGGAATAATTAAATTTCCATGTGTTTTGCTCCAATTTCTGATTTACATTTCTTGCTAATGTTCAGGCTTTCTTTTCACGGGGCAAAGCCAGATTTTTATTAGCTTCTTCTGAGAGTTTCTGTCTTTGCAAACACCTGGCCTTTCACTTAATGGGCTCAACCCTTTGCTTTCGTTAAGTGTTTGGTGGGTCAGAAGCTGCAGATCCAAGGCATGCCAAATCATTGCAGCTTTTAAGTATACAGGAAATCCCTCTGAAAATGCCCAGTGCATGTGCCACGTTTGATGTTAGCTCAAGCTATTTCCCCCCCTTCGCCCCCCCATCATGTTTCCTGTGTTTTTGTCATGTCATTCCAAATGATGTGTTTAGTCATCAGAGAGATTTGAAGGACATGTTTAATGCTGCATTCCTGTGTGGATTAAGTTCTTTTAGAACTGCTGATCCACAGATTATATATATTGCTATGTTTTCCAAGGTGAAATGAAAAGGCCCCAAAATATGTAGTGGTTAGAACTGGTTGGCCGTTTATCTTTTTAAGACAGTAACATCCAAGGGCTTACAGAATATATTTAATTGTTCACAATACTGAGGTCAGCAAGGACATTAAAAAAAAACCTGCTCATAAAACCAAGCAAGCTGTTCAGAAAGAAAGACATAATAAACTGTGTTTTGGCACAGAGGATTTAAATAGAACTTAAGTCCACATTTAAGTACCTATAAACATGATGTTACGTTTGTGCAACAAGGTTGTATATGACTCAGCTATAAAATTACCTCTTGGAATTCTAAGAATTTCAGAAAATTATCACGAACTGTCACATTTCTGTGATCCAAGGAAACTTTCAGTAAATATTGTAGACCCATGAGTCTAGGGCTGGATCTACACTGACCTGAAAAACACTATTTAAAATACGCTATAAAATATAGCTCTCAATTCAATTTTCCATTGGCAACGGATTGCTGCTCAACAGCGCCCTCTGGTGTCACATTTGTGTAACACATTTTAAACGTTATAACTCACCAGTGTAGCTGAGTCCATATAGTCAATAACTCACCAGTGTAGCTGAGATTAAATCCCGGTTCTATCCTCTATCTTAATCCCCCTTTCTCTGCTAACATTATGCGGCCTTATTATATCTTACCCACTTCTAGGTTTAATTCCAGTAATGAAAACGGAATAAAGAATATCATAGAGCCTTGCTTGATTTATAAACTATGGTTCTGCTACACATCAACCAGCTGGAACAAAAACAGTCATAGCATTGTCCTCTAAAGGGCGGCTGTCTCGGTTCCTTTACTTGTGTTCATCTAGAACTTCCTTAGAACCTGCTGCCTACAATATGTGCCCTACTTTGCCTCAAAGTTTGGAAAGATCAACAAGTCAGCATGGTTCAGATGGTAATCCCCCCCCAATGTGAGCATCTGAATCCTCAGCACTTCCATGATAGGTAATCCATATATAACTCAGTATAAAACCCAATGCAGCTCAGTAACAGAGACTTTCCCTGATAGATGGGCTATTATGAAAAAAGAAAGGCAGTTGTGGGTGATATACACTTTCTGGGGAGCATGTGAAGGTTGTCTTGTCTACAGTGGACTGGAATTGATGTGTGCAATCTATACAGCGCAGGTCGAACAAAAGATAGCAAAGTCATACTCCTTTGCTTTTCCAAGCAGTAAAAATGGCTACATCTCACTCAAGAGGAATGCATCATGTATCATATATTTGTCACAGATGACATCAAAGTAAAATTTCAAAGACATGCACATGGGAAAAGGGCCTGCATTTTGATATATGTTTATCTCTCTGTTTGCCCTTGTTGGGCAGGAGGAATAGCTGGCCTATATTTGTTTGGTTTTATTTTTTTTTTTAAAAAAAATACCGCCCCCAGTATGCTGAGCAACATATATATATATAATTTGGTCCAACTCTTTTGCGTAACATGTAAAAATGGAGAGGATGGTATTTATTGGAGCAGAAGGATGCAAATTAGTATAAAAGCCTCAAGGCATGTCTGCGTACTTTGGTATGGGCAGCATTGTGGATTTTAATTTTATAATAGTGCTGCATGCCAATCTCCATAGCAGTGTGATATTCCAGGGCTCCAGGCACTACTCAGGGTTTGTGTTTCCTTTGGAAATCATTGTGGTGTCGTATAAAGCACGATATGTGGTTTATTTACACCTATTCACAACCTGAGCCTAAGATGGAGGGGCTGGGCTCACAGCATTATATTCCACGAGGGTCCCATCTGTCCCACGGCTGCTCTCTTAGATTCAGACAGTCATTCTACGTTGCTCCTGCCCTTTCTCAAGCTTCCAAACTGCTTGCAAAACACAGCTATTTCCCCTCTTGCTTTTACATCAGGCAAACTGCAACCCTGAAACTCTGCTACGGGCCTTTGTTCTTCTGCCCAACTCTGACCTTAGAGAGAGGGGCTTCACCCATTTTCCAGCTAGCACAGTCTTAGCTTTCCTGCAGGCTTTCTTGACAAACTTGACTACACTGTAGAATTGGGATGCCTTCTCCTGTTCAGGATGACACACAGATTACTATCATGTAACAGGAAGGATGTCCCTTCTGCTGTCTCCGCAAACATCCACTACACTGAGCCGCCCTCTTTTAGTGAAATCTTATGCAATGGCTGTCGAGAGCATTCCATGGACCACAGAGAGAAGAAAAACAAGCAGGCCAGCTTGTCCCTCTTAACAGTTTTTGCAATGCTGACCATGTAAGAATTTGCGGGGAAGTTGAAAGACGGCGCCCACGTCTTGTAGATGGGAAACAGTGGAAAAACAAAACGAATTTAACCAAATGTTAGAACACAGCCGCGAGGGGAAAGGATGGGAAAATGTTCTCATACTAGCCTTTAATGCTTTGATATTGATATTTGGGGATTTTCAATAGGTATCTTTTTGCTGTCAAACACACCACCATCTGTAAAGTTATGGCTGTCTGAGGAGCAGCCAGCTAATGCTCTAAGTTATAAAAAACCTGCAGATGGTTAGAGTTTCTCAGAGACAAAATAACATCAAGAATATGGTTTCTTGAAGCAGCCTTGTTAAGGCCTATAAAGACAGAGATAAATCAGTTCTATCACTCCAGGAGAATCTGGCTGCCAGACTTTTTTACTTCCAGGGTTTCTGCTGCTGGACTAAAACCCCACTTGTCTGATTTTGGTGAGGTTAATATCAGGAAGAAAGCCTGATCTGTGAACTGTCCCACAAAACTGAATGACAAATCTTTTGTGCTATTTCATGGAGGGCAATGATGTTTATGGTATGCTTTTATATAATCTAAGATCATTTTGCTCTGCAAGTAAAAAGTCAGATGTTACTAACAGAATAAGCTTAAGAGTCTTGAGCAACATCATGGGAAGGTCTGTAGGACTCAGATGAAACTGTAAAGCTCCCTTGTTATTTTCCTACTGGATGTTACACATTGTTTAAGTAATCTTTTTATATTTACAGTACTGAAATAGGGTTTTATGTATGTTACTATATTTTCTGTTTTGCTATGTTATTATGAAATTTTCACCATGTTTTGGCAGTGTTTGTTTGAAATGCATCCCTCTTCCACTGTTAGAGGTCATGCTCAAAGTGATTTACTTGTGGCATACAGATAAAATGAATGAATGAATGATATAGTGGGTTGGTATGAACTAAGCAGGTTGTGCTTGTCCCATGTATTTCAGAGGGGCTTAAATCATGGCTAACTTGTTACATTAATTTAAAGGTAACCTAAATTAATCTGTTAGACTGAAATCCTGCATATTGTATGCACCCTGTTGCTCAGGGCCCCAAACTGCACCCCACGCTCCCCACATGGTGCAGTTTTTGTTGCTGGGGTGCAATGTAAATTATACCACTTTCAGCGCAGGGAGCGGGTGGCACTGTGGTCTAAACCACTGAGCCTCTTGGGCTTGCTGATCAGAAGGTCGGCGGTTCAAATTCCTGTGACGGAGTGAGCTCCCATTGTTCTGTCCAGGCTTCTGCCAACCTAGCAGTTCGAAAGCATGCCAGTGCAAGTAGATAAATAGGTACCACTGTGGTGGGAAGGTGTACGGCATTTCCGCGCACTCTGGTTTCCGTCACAGTGTTCCATTGCGCCAGAAGCAGTTTAGTCATGCTGGCCGCATGACCCAGAAAGCTGTCTGTGGACAAACGGACATCCCATGGCCTGAAGCGAGATGAGTGCCGCACCCCATAGTCACTTTTGACTGGACTTAACCGTCCAGGGGTCCTTTACCTTTTACCTTACCACTTCCAGCCTATCAAAGAGCTGTTGCGTGGGTTCAGGGGACTGTATCGCAATGTAAAGGAAGACACAGTTACCGGTAATTGCACTCTTCTTAGTCCACCGAACAGATTTTTAGTGGAGTGGGAAGAACAAGCTCTCTTCTTCTGGAATTGCTGACCTCAGTATTGGGACTTACTTCTGATTAGGCATGCATGGGATTGTGCTGTTATTCTGTCTGTTAAATGAGACACCTTGCATTCATGTTTATGAATGTGTGGGCTGATTCACACTTTAGCTGGTGAACTCTGGTACAACAAATATCCGCATTTAAATGGTTGGGTTTTCCTGAAAGAGAGACCCTTTCTGATTATTTCTTTTTAAAGCTGATCGCTCCATCTGCAAAAGCATGTCTCCATTTAAACATTTGTCTCTGACTTAAAAGAAGCAGAGACTTTGGAGAACCAGATGCATATTTTTAAACTAAAGAACCACAAGAACCAGCTGGTATAGCAGAGCATTTCTAATACAGATATTTCTAAGTCAGGCTTAGGTTCTGCTTCAGACACATAACCATGGATTAAACTTAATGGAAAGCATATTGATAAGGAGTAGTTGGCCACAAGGATAGTATTTCATTTGAGGTGTTGAGGGCTCCTTTTTCATACCGTTCCTTTATATAGAAACGACTCAGCAAATTACATCTGGAAAGAAGCTGACAAGTCTTATTGAACTTGGCACTGTGTCAATTAATTGGTTAATTGAGTTCAAATCTGGGCAATTATGAAAAGACGAGAGAAAAAGAAATAAAAATGAAGGTAAGTGAATAATTGGAAAATTACTGCACAGTAGTTATTTGCATAAACAACACAGTTATTTAGCATAAATAACACAACAGTTTAAAAACAAATCATTAAGAGAAGCAATTCAAAAATTAACTTTAGAAATGCTTTTTTTGGAAGATGTGACCCAAAATAAGCTGTATGCAAGGTGTAGGTCATGGCATGTAGCCAACACCAGCAGGCCTTAATCAGAATGCAAGTTGTATTATTTATGGTTATCACCATCTGCCTGCAATTAATAAGTTGATAATGTCAGCTGCCTGCTTTCAGATATTTTGATATTTCATAAAATGTAAAAGTATAATTAGAGGCATCAATCATACTAAGAATCAACTGAAGCCAAAGTTCCTTAAATAAAAAGTCAACAGGCAATAGAAGAAATGCCAACATATCAAAATGGTAATCATTGAAATGTTTATGGATGCAATTATCACCAATAAATGTATAATAGTACCTAGTTATTATAAGAGTGCAGGAGAATATTAATGCAGAATGCTAGTCAGTGCTAGAAGAGCAAACGTCCCATTATAAGAATAACCTAAAGATGCCTATTGTTTGTAGAGAACATGAGAATCAATGATGATGTTTTTGAAGTAACTAGACTTCAAACAGCAGCCTTTAACTTAAATCTCTTGTACAGATTAACCATTAAGCTTATAAGAGGTCTATATTTGCTCTCACTCAAGAGGTTTTCTATGCAGACCTATATAAACTCCCTTTAGTTAGAGCAAATATATAGTATTTGGACAGCCGCAAATCCCAGCCTACTCCTTTCTATGGGTATGATTCAATTTCCATTAGAAGACTGTTTTTGTTCCTTTTTGAAATTCATTGAATTAGAACTATAGAGCATGATCAAAGGGAAATGTTGTCATTTACTTGGTGGAAAGAGTATAGCACCTATGCTTTTAATAAGAGCAATGAGACATTTCAAGAATAAACACATTATCTACTCCCTTATTAGCTATGGCAACTCGTGAAAATTTATTTAAAATGGGTGTCTATAGTCTTTGAATGTTCTAATGCTTCTGTGCATGGGCATAGAAAGAAATGCTGTAGGAAATGCAATTAATTTCAACACTTAACTAGTGGGAAAATCCAGCTTACCAAAACATTGGGGTCATCCTGTCAGCTCCAAAATAATCATGCAATCTGTTTTCTCCTTTTGTCTGCACCTTCACTTCCCTAGTTATTGCCATGTAAAATATTGTATATCGTTGCGTGATATTATGTGACTGATCTTGACGTCTTACTTTGACCCTATTTTTGGTCATTGTCCCATCATCCTTCTTATTGAGACCTTTTCCCCCTTCATCTAGCAAAACCTTTTAGATCATTTGCATTATCACCTGACCACCTACCATTCTCTCACTATGACCAATGTAATAGTAAACAAAGCCTACATTCTATAAGTATGTGTGTGTTTATGTACACACAAACACACACAATTTGCTAAAACTAGAAATGTCTCCTGCCCCAAATCCAAGTAAAAAGAGGCATTGAACTATCCCAACCCAACATTAATTCTTGCATAGCCCATCTGATAACTCACTTGGTGGAACATGAGACTCTTAATCTTAGGGTTGTGGGTTTGAGACCCATATTGGGCAAAAGATTCCTGCATTGCATGGGTTGGACTAGATGACTCACTTGGCACCTTCTAACTTTACAATTCTACGATCCATGCAACTTACAAATACAAGAAGCTACCTTATACCCCTCTAGCTCTATATTGTGTTCATTGACCACCAGAAGCTCTTTGGGATTGAAGGTAAAGGTAAAGGGACCCCTGACCATTAGGTCCAGTCGTGACCGACTCTGGGGTTGCGGCGCTCATCTCGCATTATTGGCCGAGGGAGCCGGCGTACAGCTTCCAGGTCATGTGGCCAGCATGACAAAGCCGCTTCTGGCGAACCAGAGCAGCGCACGGAAATGCTGTTTACCTTCCCGCTGTAGCGGAACCCATGTATCTACTTGCACTTTTGACGTGCTTTCAAACTGCTAGGTTGGCAGGAGCTTTGGGATTACATCACTGGTTTCCCCCAGACCTACCTGGAGATGCCAGGGATTAAACTTGGAAGTTTCTGTATGCATAGTGGATGCTTTGTCCTTATACGATTACCCACTTCCTCTGAGCTGGACTGCCAGCCACTTAGTATAAGACAAACTTCATGGTCGCAAGTGTTTATTGTGAAGTGCAAAAGACCCCGCTTCTAGTGATTAGCATTCAAATGCCTTCTTAGCTTGTGACAAGGACACTGTAGCTCAGTATAATTTCTCTTACATTTATGCTTTTGGTACCAAATGCCGTTGGTTTATTTGCACTGGCTAGCTTCTGCTTGTCCTTTTCCTCCCTGTTAAACTCTGAGCCTTTACAAGTTTACATCATGGGGGCACTTTAACAGAGGTGTCTTCTCAGAGCCAATCAGCACAGGAAATACTGCGTCAGGTTTCAGAGGTTAAAAAATGACTGGAAAAAATTATGGTCCCCATTTCCTTAGATTCCGATTACATGTGTCCCTTAGAAGTGGAACCAGAAAGGAAGTGTGAAAGGAAATTCGTTGTCTACAAGTTTATTATATGTTGTCACAAAGGAAAAGTTAGCTATGGCAACAATTTCCCTGTTGCCCCGCCATCCTCTCATTCTCTCTCTCTCTCATTCTCTCTCTCTCACACACTTAGCAAAGCTATGCTACATGTAACAATATTTAAACAGCTGGACAATACTGGTTGAGCACAGTTTCCACTTACCTAGTATATTTATTCAATGCCCGATTGACAGTGAAATAGCGGGGAAAGGTTGCCAACCATATCTTCTCTCTTCTGCTTTCAAAATTTAATTTCCGCAGACTTTTTGCTATTGCAAAGCATTGCTTTTAAAGCACCCAGTAGGAACGAGCTGCAAACCTTATCCAAATAGAAGAGAGCTTCGTGGAATGTTTTCAAAGGCATGTATACTCAGTCGAAGCAGTTTACTCGGTTGACAGCAGAGACATTGACCATGACCAAAGCCCAGCTATGCAAGGCAGAGAAACGCTGTGCAAAGGCCAACCTTAGCGTCCGCCTCCCCGCTGCCTTACAGCAAAAAGATTACCTCCCCTGCCCTGCCCAACTAGATTGCTCTACCAAGTACATTTGGCCACTTGCTCTGGCAATGAGGTCAGAGGCAGAGCATCTCCACAAGAAGCGTTGGGAACATGCATTGAACACAGGCTTCCTGGAGCAGTTGGCTAGATGGCTACAGCATCTTGGAACCATTAGTGCACCTTGCATGATCCACCTGTTTGGAGGAATTCAATCACTGTGATTTGCCCATTCTGTTGACTGGACAATTGTGGTCAAATGGTTGTAAAGTCAGCAATTCATTAAGGTTTGGGTTTGTTTTGGTGTTTGTTTTGTTTTTTGCAAGTTAGCAATTTTAAAGATTTGCATCCAACTAGGCAGAGTAATCCAGTCAGCAGCAGACTTTAGGCTCTGAAATTTCAGCAGTGCCTTGTGTGACACTAAAATTCAGGGGCCCTGCCTCTCAAGCTCCATTCTACAGCATTGTTTTGGCACCCGCTGCAGCACAGAGCTGCACACGAGTCACACTACCCTAAAACGCCTCTGACCCAGCTTTGATTCCTTGAAGGGGAATCCAAGAAGGGTCTGAGTGGGTATTGCTCTGATAGCCATACTAGGTGGGAAAAGTCTACCTGAGACTTTGGTAAAGAATGCTGCTCAAAAGTTTTCTGCAAAACCTGGAATTCTAAACTAAGTTTTGTGGCTCTGTTGTGAAACTACCCAGTGTTAAGCCCTCATAGAATGTTAACAGATAAACATACAGGTTTGTTCCAGAAGTGCCTCCCCATACTATGAATTTCAGGGTTCAGATAAACACACAACTTTTTGTATTTAAATACACATACAAAAACCTATTAACACACCCATAAAATCAGCCACATTATCCGGCACCCGTCTGTCATGAAGTATTATCCTAAACTTGGGTCTTAAATTTGATGCCTGAGGTGGAGCATTCAGGCTTGTTCATGAACCGGTCTGCATTGTTTATCTCTGTTCACACCCAATATCAAAGGAGCATGTGAGTAAACTTAGTCTGCTGGAGCACATCCACACAAAGAAATATTACAATGTTGTGCCACCCCTTCCATTGCTTTTGGACAGTAGCTACTGGGACTGAATCCCACTGTCAGGAATCCTAGAATAAACACATGAATCCAAATATTGTGGAAGGAGTTTAGGAGAGACTGCTTTAAAGCAGACAACTACACTTCTGGTGCAAATAAAGAGAGGGTAAAACTGCAGCATACACAAATGTATCCTGGAGAAAATGACCAAAGGCAGATATGGACAATATATTACTTTATTTATTTTGGCAGCTGGAATTCCCAGGCATGGACGTCATCATCTACTCATCTTAATTTATCCACAGGAATTTGTACAGCTCAGAGCCAAATACATCTTTTAAATGAAACCTTATGCTCAAGGTCACTTTTTCAGTCTACAAAAAATTGTCAATAAACCAGTGTAACTTGAAATAACAACAAATTTGCATAAATACTTCTCTCTCTCTCTCTCTCTCCCCTCCCAGGCTTTGGCTCACAGAGTCAGACATTTAGAAAGGGTTAAAGCTGTTCCATAGGTCTGTGAGAATCTTGTAGGTAACTTCACTTACCTATAGGACTGTGCTTTGTGATCTTTGCCAATGAAGAAACTAGCAACACAATCCTAACCATGTCTACTGAGAAGGTCCTATTGAATTTCATTGGCTTTACTCCTGGGTCAGCGGGGTTAGAATTGCAGCCTAAGTTATCAAAACACAACACTGCATAAAAAGGAAAATGCAGAATACGTGAAACAGCATTTGCAGAGTGGAAGTGCAAGTTCCTTTGGTAAGGCAGTGATTCTTTTGCCTTTTTTGAAGCTACTTAACCCAAATGTTTCCTGCTGTGGTTTAGCCACAACAGCTACTAATGAACTAATGAGTCACTATTACTAATGTGAACTTGGCATTTCAGTGTTTGGTTTTTCAGGAAATTTTGATCATGGAATCGGGAACAAATAAAACCTCAGCAAGTAGAATCTCAAAATGCCCTTTGATTAGACTGCTGCTGAATTAAATTGATCTACGTTGAATTCAATTTAATAACCAGATGCTAGCCAGACTCACTGGAAATCTGATTTTCAAAAGAAGCTGTTCTTTTTAAAATAGCAATCAGGAATATCCCCCAACCCCAAGTGCAGTGAATGGCACTATTAGAGAGAGATAGTATTCAATTGAATCAATAGAGATGGATGTTATTTCCTTTTGTGCTTTACCCAAGAGTTGTCACAGGGCTCAGAGGGCTGGAAAAGGATCTGCTGCAGGAAGGGCTGAAACAGAGCATTGGAAAAGAGATTGGGAGTTGTGGAAGTTGGGCTTGCATATTCATCATACATGTAAAGACAATCTAGCACCTGTCTGTTGGACAAGCCATGCTACTTTTGTTGTTGTTGTAACAATCGCATGTATTTTATTTCAATCTAGTGCATTCTCTATAATCCCAAAAGAACTGATGCACTTATGAAGCATGGAATACATTACTTTAATAAATCTATATGGAATGTAGCTATTAATGATTTTACAAATGTGATTAAAGAGGACCCAAGCATCGCAGAGGCAAGGTAACTGCAATATATGAATTTAAGCAATTGCAGTCATACCTCGTTTTAAGTATGCCTCGGTTTGAGTATTTTCAGTTTAAGTACTCCGCGGACCTGTCTGGAACGGATTAATCCACTTTCCATTACTTTCAATGGGAAAGTTCGCTTCAGGTTAAGTACGCTTCAGGTTAAGTATGGACTTCCGGAACCAATTACACTCATACCTCGGGTTAAGTATGCTTCAGGTTGAGTACTCCGCGGACCCATCTGGAACAGATTAATCCACTTTCCATTACTTTCAATGGGAAAGTACGCTTCAGGTTAAGTACAGACTTCCGGAACCAATTGTGTTTGTAAACCAAGGTACCACTACTAAATCACTTATTCTTTTTATTATTATCAAAGGTTTTCTTGGTTTACAAAGATATGTGCAATGTCTCTCATAACATTTTTACAAATCAGTTTCATTTGTTGAGACATTGGGAAGAAAAGGGGAAGAGAGGTAGATGGGGGGAGGGTGGGTGGGGTTGGGGTTGGGTGACGATGTTTCTATTTTGCTTAATATATGTGGGTTATTTTGTCAGCGTCGCTCGTGTAGGTTCTCTGCTGTTCGCTTGTGTTCCTTTGGTGGTGAGAGATGTGGGGGTTGGCCTAGGATATGGTTGTTCCTTTGTGGTTGGCTGTGGTGGTCTTTGTTTCGTGTGTGAGTGGGGTGTGTGTGTGTTTTGGATCAGGTTAGCCATATTGATTTGTATGCTGTTGGTGGATTTTTGTCATTGTCTTGTTGAAGCCATGCTATTTTGAATGTAATAAATAAATAGTACATGAGCTGGGATCTTTGGAATTGGGGTGGGTTAGGAAGGGAAGTATCTGGAGCAGTTAGTGGCTAAGAAACTAGGATAATCAAAAGGAAGTAGGATAACCAAGTAGGGGGAGGACTGAGACTGGATAGTAGAAAGCAAGACCTACAGGCTGTTTTACCCTTAGGAGTTGAGACCTGCTAGATTAGAGGTTTTCAACCTTTTTGAGTCCACGGCTCCCTTGACCAACTACCTTCTTTCTGTGGCACCCCTGTGGGGCTCAGGAGCCCAGTTATGGCAGCCTCTCACCCTTTTTCAAAAAGCCTATTTGTGGCGTGTTCCCTCAGCCTCCTCTTCTCTCCTCTCTCCTTGGGACTCTGCTGGGCAGCTGCTGCCGCCGCCCCTGGTTTCTGAGCTGCCCCACCCCACCTCAAAGAGAGGTGCCAGGGCTGCTGCAAAGAACAGCTGTGCAAGCCTTTGGGAGGCAGAGACACAAGAGGGCATCAGAGGAGGGAGGGAAGAGGGACAGGGGCTAGTGTTGCCCACGGCACACCTGATCATCATTCAAGGCACCCCAGGGTGCCACGGCTCACTGGTTGAAAACTACTGTGCTAGATCATATGAAAGGCTTACCTAGAATGGCCAACAATGGCCCAAAAGATGCCTATAAGAAAACTAGAAACGGAACATGAGGGCAATAACCCCCTCATACAGTTGTTCCTACCGCTGTATCAGAAATATCACTGCTGCTGCTACTTTTCACTATTCTTCCTCAATGAATGACAGAATTTGCATTCAAAATCATCAAAGTGGAGAGGAAAATTCGTTGAAGTTCTCCTGGGCTAAGCTTGTGTTCAAGGGGTTTTGTGAATGTCCTACATTTTGTGGATCATCTCTCTGGTGGTTGCATCCCTAGCTGAGGTCTCCTTTAAAGGCATTGCTATTTTTTTAAAAAAAAGCAAAGTATTTCTTTCTTTCTTTTTTAAAGGATTTTTTTAAAAAAACAAAACAAAACATCCAAATCAGCAAGTGCACGGAAACTTGTTAACCAGCCTTCCTATCATCCCATGTGCCAATTAAAATCCAGTGAAAGTTATCATAAATGATTCCTCCTATGGGGATTTTTTCAGATCAAGAAAAGCTGGTGTAATTGCAGTGTGTTCCGCTGGATCAAGCCAAAAGGCTCTCCCCACTTGGGATTCCCAGCAACAGGTAATTGGAGGCATATGTAGAACATAGCCGTTATGGCTTGTAGCCGTTGATAGCCTTATTATACATGTAGCTCCATCCTCTTTTAAAAGCCTCCAAGTTGGTGGCTATCGCTGCCTCTTGTGGAAGGAAGTTCCATCGTTTAACCATATGCTGTGTGATGGTTCCCTATTCAGATATTTAATGGAAAGAAAAACAGATGCCACGCTTGGCCAACTTGGAATCATACGGTATGCTCTATCCCACCAAAATTATAACGTGGCGTGCGAATGAGGCAAAGAACCAGGAGCCTGTTCTGTGTCTGTGGGGGCTTTCAAGAAACTGGAGGACAGGTTCTGGCACAGCGCAAGTTGTTTTCCAGTGGTTGGCATCCTGTACTATATGGAACCGGATACTTGTGAAGTCAGTGCAGTTACAGTAAATGTCACTAGTTGGCACTAAAGATATTGGAGCTATATAAGATGTAACAAGCAAAGTAAGATGGTCTTTGCAACTGTGCAATCCCAGAGTTGGCAGAGGCTGCTTCTTCTTCTTGCACAGCAACCACAGCAGAACATTGCAATTCAGAGACATGGTTTCGTTAAATAAGACCAGGTGAAACAGAATGAAGGAACTCTTTTCAGAACATTCCAAGAGAGTTGTTGGACCTCTATGCCCTATATAGACACAAATACTATTTTCTGGTGGTGTTATGTGAAAGTTATGTGAATGTTCCACGAAACCAACCAGGCAAACTACAATTTTCACCTGAATTTAAAACTGAATGTTTCTAAACCTAGAAGTGACAAGAAGGAAGAAGACAGAGAAAACTGCTTGTCCGAGAGAAAGATGTGGACCTCTACTACCCCCCCCCATTTTTTTAAAAAAAGATGCCAGCACTATTTCTGAACATGACTCATTCCTTCAGTATTTCTGTGGTTCTCCACAGCAAGGGTAACTGGCTGCATTCACTGACCACAAACTGCTCAAATGTTTTAATTTCAACGAAAAAAAATTGAAAACATATTGCACCAGGCTAACCACCAGTAGTGGCATGCTCATAAAAAAACAACAACTCATTTGGGCTGCCTGCCACATCAGAGCAGAATTAGGTTCAAATTAGAAACTGTCACAACATCTAACTGCAAAGAAACAGTAAACAGGACTGGGAAAGACAGTGCCTGGGAAAGGCAGGAAAGGCAGTTTGCTTATGTTGTTGTTGTTTAGTCGTTTAGTCGTGTCCGACTCTTCGTGACCCCCATGGACCATAGCACGCCAGGCACTCCTGTCTTCCACTGCCTCCTGCAGTTTGGTCAAACTCATGCTGGTAGCTTTGAGAACACTGTCCAACCATCTTGTCCTCTGTGGTCCCCTTCTCCTAGTGTGCCCTCCATCTTTCCCAACATGAGGGTCTTTTCCAGGGAGTCATCAGCTTCAGGGCCTGTCCTTCCAGTGAGCACTCAGGGCTGATTTCCTTCAGAATGGATAGGTTTGATCTTCTTGCAATCCATGGGACTCTCAAGAGTCTCCTCCAGCACCATAATTCAAAAGCATCAATCCTTCAGCGATCAGCCTTCTTTATGGTCCAGCTCTCACTTCCATACATCACTACTGGGGAAACCATAGCTTTAACTATACGGACCTTTGTAGGCAAGGTGATGTCTCTGCTTTTTAAGATGCTGTCTAGGTTTGTCATTTGCTTATAGGCTATCAGAATCTGAACTGTTGGCAGGACTGTTCATATCCGAATAATGGGTTAAAGGGTCATGAGCTTCCCCCCTAAGGAAAAATGGTAAAGCTACAGCAAGATGCACACTGAGTCACAGTTTGTCCTTGGACAGAGAATCTCCCACAGCTTGTAGCTGGTGGTGCATGGCTTTGCAAGACACATAGCATTCCTGAGACCAGTATTCCATGTGCACCAGAAATTATCTGAAAAGAGCCCGATCTCTCCACCAGCAGATGCTCCTCTCTCAGGTTTCCTTGACAGCAGATGTGGGAACTGTGAGGGTAAGACACATGTACTGCAAGAGAGGAGAGGAAGTGGAGAGCACAAACTCTTGTACCCAAGCAGAATAAAGTGATGTTCACGTACCATAGTTCCCAGGGTTGCTTAATAATACAAGGAATAGCACATGTTATTAGAAGTGAGATCCAGGTCCACAGAGCGGCTAGGAAATCTGAAAGAGTTAAGATGAGAGATGGAGCAGCTTAAAGTCCCAAGCATGTTAAATTTTTCCAACCATGAAGCAGACAAATGGAAAAGATTTAAATAGCAGTTTGACCTGTTCGTGGAAACAAATGGAGCTGTGAGGAGGCAGATATGAGTAAGGGAAGTTTTTTAAAATATATATTGAATCTTGCAGGGCTCCAAACAATTGGTTCCTTTAATACATTTTCATTAAAAAGTCTAAATATGACAAATATGCGGTAAACAAGTTTGAGGAACTCGGGGCAGGGGGGGTAGAGGCCTTTGAGAAGTATGTTTCTCATACAAAAACACAAAATGAAGAATTGTTTCAGGTTTGTTGCGATCTGCAAAGGCTGAACCAAACATGGAGATCTTGCTGACTTAATTTAAAAAAAAATTGTCTGAGGAGTACATTATTGCAAAATCAGAGGCAGACTGCTGGAAATGAACGCTTTTACAATGGCAAAGGCAAGCGATGTGTCCCTGACTGCAGAAATCACACGAAAGAGGGTAGATTTGTTGCAGGCAGAGAGTTCTACTGAATATGTGTGCTAATGGTAGTGATGAGGAGAACCCTAAATTTGATCATATGTGTCAGGGAGTTGTTGCGGCTACTCCCGAGTAACAGACTCCCAACAGACTCCCAACAGATGCTCCATTCTGTTGTTTCTTTCAAGGCTTTATTGTGCAAGCTTTTTACAATGCAGAGATAGCAGAAAACATGACCGCCTAGTCACTCTCAGAACCTGGCAATGGCGCCTGTCGGCTTCGGGGCCAGCATAATAACCGGGGCACCCCAAAACGCCGCCCCTTCACCCTGCGTTTGGGCGCATGCCTCAATTCGGGCACCGGAAGGAGCCCTGTCCCTTCTTCCCCTCGCTGGCTGGGACGGTGCCTGGGCTCCGACGCCTCCCCGAGCCATCCCTCCTCCCCTTGATGGTCAGAGTGGTGCAGGGGCTCCGATACATCGCTGAGCCCTTCTTCCACCGTCTGTTCTCCAGAGCGTTGCCAGGGCTCTGATGCCTCGCTGAGCCTTCCCTCCTCAATTCCGCTTTCCCCTGACCCGCTGCTAGTGCTGTCGCTGGGCAAAGTGCTAGTCAGGATGATGGGGGGAGGCTTCCTGTAGGGAGTCCCCCTGACAATATGGAACAGCAAGCAGACAGTGCCCAGAGCCTGCTGGGTCTGTGGCTGCCTGGGACTCCAGAAACTAAAATGTCCAACACTTGGTGAGCCCTAATACATAGTTGGAAGGTCACACAAGTTGTGCAGATATGTCCTAACCAATCAAGAACAAAGAAGCAGAGTGGTAGAAACCATTAAAAGCTCCAAGATTTCTAGTCGAGCAAGTGGCATTTTATGGGAGCCACGAATAAAGGTGTAAATAATAGAAAAGGAGTCTGTCTTATAGAGTTATTTTGCCAGAGGTATAAGGTGCACTGTAGAAATGTTAAATATAATCTATCTCTGGAGGGAAAGACAAAGTACGTACGTGTCGCCATGAAGCACTTTGGAAAAAAACATACCAGAAGCATTCTAACTAGTTGCTTTGCCCTTGCAGGAATTCCTGTGACCTTCCTGGATGCAAATTTGTTCAACTTCTCTTTCCGTCTCCCTCTCTCAGAGCAGCTAATACAGTGAAGCTGACATGTTGCCTAATAAGAGCAGAGTGGGCAACCCATATTCATAATTAAGGGAGCCTCTAATCAAGGATGTTCTGGATGCCATCAAGAAAAGGGGGAAAGTGCTGAATAATCTAGTTGACACGGTCTAATTATAGACTATCTTCTTGATGAAATTGAGTCCTTCAGCCGGTTGCTACTCATGGCTTTGCTAACATGCTCAGGACACATTAACCAGGAAAATAAATATGCCAAGCACAGGTCCTATAGGTTGTTGATGCAGATCCCCTATGATGTGCTGGTCTTTCTTACTGGAGCAGCCTTGCACATGATCCCGTAACTCCCTCCTAGTGTAATTGCCTTCTGGTGAGAAAGATTCAGAGCATCTTGATAATAATGGAACATTTTCGGTTCCTTCAGAAATAGCACAAATTGCATGGCCATGGAGGCTCCACAGGTGAAGGGACTATGGGTATCTTTATCAGTATCTGATTGAATTACAAAAATACTAAAGCTGGTTGGGTGAAAGGAAGGGCTCCTAATATACTTAACATGTTAGTTTCAACTTACAAACTGATAGATTCTGATTTTCGACAGCATTATATTCAAAATGCAAGCTGGATCAGACTCCCTTTTTGTTTGCTTTTTTCATGTTCAATGAACTTATGCATCCAGCTTGTTGAATACATGCTCTTATCCCCTGTGGGTCCATGAATTCACAAAGATCATTCTGAGTAGGGTCTTCTTTTGTTAGTAACTTGTACATAGCTAGAGAATTAGTTTTTTATGATACAGAGAGGGTCAAAATGTTGTAATTTTTGCACTGTTGTTGTTATTATTTTATTTTGATTCACCATAAGGTCCCAGGGTGGGCCACAATAATTTAAAATACAGCATTAGAAACAGTTTTGAATGAATTACATATTGTTATTAATTCATCATCAAATACAGTAATGGTAGTGGAAAAGATGCAGAATATATAAAAAATGTTGCAAGTGTTTTACATATGTCTTTTTCTTATACAATTGATTTAGTTAAGTGTACTTCCCTTCCTCTCCAAGATGCCAAACCCTCTCAATATCATTCCTTCCATCTTAAACACTTGGGTTAAGTAATATATGTAATGCATAAATGCTCATTCCTGTTCCAAAATATTTTTAAAATCTTCTATTCAGTGATGACCCATTTTTCTTTTTTAAAGCCCTTATGGAAATTGGTTAAATGCTCTGACACAATGCTATGTATGGAAGGAGAACTCTGACTTATGTGGCAAGGAAGCTTTGCAGTACAGTCGTACCTTGGAAGTCAAATGGAATCCGTTCTGGAAGTCTGTTCGACTTCCAAAATGTTTGGAAACCAAACCATGGCTTCTGATTGCTCCTGCAGCTAATTGGAAGCCGTGGAAGCCGCATCAGACATACAGCTTCCAAAAATAGTTCGCAAACGGAAACGCTCACTTCTGGGTTTGCGGTGTTTGGGAGCCAACGAAGCTGTTTGAAAACCAAGGTATGACTGTATATGAAAAGAGACATCACCACTGGGGAAATGTAAGAATGCCCAAAAGAACGTTCACAGTATTATACAAGAGATTGGAAATGATGGTTGAATGAGGAATCTCATTGAAGTCTTCCAAAATACAGCATGATATAGCAAATGCTTTCCCTCCACACCAGCCTTCTCCAAGCTGTCATGGATTCAAATCTCATGGATTCCAGCTCCCATCAGCCCCAGGCAGCATGGATAGTGATCAAGGAACATGGGAGGTGCTGACCAAAATATTTGGGGAGCACCAGATGAGAAGGTTGGTCTTTAGTATCGCTGCCCACACTCTCACGCAGCTTCCAGCAGAACAGAGATCCCTTTTCATCTCCAGACAGGAAATTGCAGCATCGCGGCAGTTATGAGCAATTTCCAGGCAGACTGATGGCATCAATGGCCCAGAAGATAGCTAGGAAAGTGCTTTCTACTTGTATGTAGCATTTGTCATAGAAGCTGCTGCAGCCAGCTGAATGCCTCTGGCCAAATGTAGATGCAATTCATGTTGCTTGTGTCAACCAGGCTTGAAATAAGTTGGGATAGCTGCTCATGATTTTGAACAATGTGATCCCTTTTGCAGTTAAAAAACAGCCGTGTGTGTGTGTGTGAGAGAGATGTAAACAGTACAGAAGACACTTGCTCCTGAGAGTCCTCCAAAGAGGTACTCAACACTGCTTCTTTTGTTTGTGTGAATTCAACCTAAAGCTAACGGAGATATTCCAGTGAACTGAGCCTGCTTTTCTGAGTCACATTAGTATCAATAATTACTGATGATTTTCAAATACATTTTGCTTTCTGTGGTATGGATGCTTTCCCCCTTCTCTCATGCTGGCACATTTTGCAAAGGTTTCGCACAAATCTTTCTACAGCTCCCCTAGGAGAAAAAGAAACCCCAAGTTTGAACTCATTTCCCCTCCAGCATGAAAATAATTGTGGTAATTTTGAATTGCATTCTCTCATCTTGCTCTCTTTTACATGCTGTGGGTAAGTCTTCTCCTCCACCCCAGATTGCATCAAATCATGGCGTAACATGCCATTTGGCATCCCTGGAGCAAGAAAAATATGACTGCAGCTTACTAAGGGAAGCACATGATATGAAGAAATGGCAAAGAAGATTTTCATGCCCCCTTTTCACACTTGCAGCAGCTCTCTTCACAGGTATCCATTCGTGGATGTGATGAGTAGGATTCAAGAGAGCTTTGTGCAGTATTTTGTTCTAACAACTATCTTTTGAAGAGGGGAACATGAAAGATCATGGGTTGGCCAAGGGGATTTCACAACCGAGTGGGAAATTGGGATCGAGAGTTCCCACATTTCTCACACCAGCCCCCATGCCAAACTGATGTCCATGACATTATATGCTCAGCATTTCTTTGTTATTAGGTACCACAGCTTGATCATGCCTACTTTCTTTTGGAATGATGCCAAATGCAGAGCCAAGATGCAATCTCAGTTGTGTTTATTCCGATCTGCCCTCTAGCTATTGATTCTGCTTTGAACCTTGGGATGAGTCGAGAACCTTGGAATCTACTCCTGGTCCAATTTTCCAACCACCTGCCTCGAAATAAAGGAGGAGAAATCTTTCACCTATGTGACACTTGGAATGCAAGATCAAAACTACAAATGCAAGGGATAATTTCTAGATATGTGGCTTGGAATATGGAATCTCCACTGTGGAAACTAGAATGAGAGGGCCTTTAAAAAGGATTGACATCTCTCAAGCCTATGGAACACCCATATACCGAAATGCCTGGTCTTCTTACCTTCAAACTGAAGGTATAAATATTTCTTCTTTCATTGTATTCCTCTTCCTCAAATCAGTTAAATCCTAACATTATTGTAATAATGACTTACAGTACTTTGGCAAGATCCTTAAAATTCTGGTCAGTGTAACCTGACCAGCACAATATTTCTAAGCATCATAGTTCTTTCTTTCTTTGTTTGTTTATTATGCGGATGTGTTTGATTTCCTCTGAAGATCTTACTGTCCGCATAAATCTCCTGTCTGCTGCCATCATGTTAGCTAAGTGTTGCTAATTTAGTATTAAGAATATTTTAAGTGCTGATGGGGAATTTTCTAATTCCTGGAGGATTAATGACCCTGATGCTGATGTGAAACATCCCTTTATGTTTTACTCGGTATAATTAGCCACTCCACACACTTAAGAGCCCTTATGTAAAGTATTGTTTGCTTTGCAAACAGATACCTCAAAATGTTGTTAGCTTCTTTCATTGTGTCTGATATGGACTGGCTCCAGTCCAAAAGTGGGTTGGTCATCTTGTTCCCCTGTTAGATCATTTTTGTTTACTATGGATTTTCCAGTTGGAACTAGGTAGCTATGGAAAATGCTTCCAACGTCTTTGTTTTTGATTCTAAAAACCTAGCAAACTCAAAGATCTTACAACCAGCACATGTCTGGATGCAATGGTGGTTAGCCATCTGACCCACCTTTCATCTGTTGCGGCCCTTTGAACTGGCTCAAGCAAAGGGACTTTCCTTTCGCTTGCCCCCTGTGTACCCCCTAAATCAGTTATGGGTCCTCCTCTGAGGCTGCATGGGGAGGAGAATGGAGAAAGTCCTATTGCACAAGCATAATAATAATAATTATTAATAATAATTTATTATTTATACCCCGCCCATCTGGCTGGGTTTCCCCAGCCACTCTGCGCGACTTCCAACAGAAAAATACATTACAATAATCTATTAAACATTAAAAGCCTCCCTAAACAGGGCTGCCTTCAGATGTCTTCTAAAAATCTGGTAGCTGTTTTTCTCTTTGACATCTGATTGGAGGGTATTCCACAGGGCGGGCGCCACTACCGAGAAGGCCCTCTGCCTGGTTCCCTGTAGCTTTGCTTCTTGCAGTGAGGGAACCACCAGAAGGCCCTTGGTGCTGGACCTCAGTGTCCGGGCAGAACGATGGGGGTGGAGACGCTCCTTCAGGTATACTGGACCAAGGCCGTTTAGGGCTTTAAAGGTCAGCACCAACACTGGATAATAACCCATGACCTTTCATCAGGCAGCATTTGTGAGATATTTTCCAGTTTTCCATTCTCTTTCCATTTCCCTTTCAATCCCCCCCTTTTGCTATATTTTACCAATATAATGGGTGGGTGAGTGGAAGAAGAAGTGTTCAACCCACTGATTATGTCTGCTTGCCCCCACTTCCCTGTTTTGGTGGTTTGATCCTGAGGTTGGAAAGGAGCCTCTGCACATGGGCTAATTCCAATCTTAGGATGAATTCATGGAGGTTGGGGACTGGGCCAGTTGATACCGTGTGTGAAACAGTTTCCTTCCATCACCCTGTTTTTGAGGCCTTTCTTCAGTTCCCTTATCTTCTGGGCAGGTTGACCGAAAATGGTTCCTATGCAGAACAAAGACACTGTGGAAAGAAGCACAAAGGTTTCTTTCCAATCTTCTAAATCTAAGAGGTAGAAAATAAATATTTAAGTGACTCTCCTTATGACACAACACATGCTACACCAGTAAGATGAAACAATAACAGGTTGTACATGTTAGCATTCAATTCTGTCCACTGCCCAGCTGCATATGAGACAGGATAATTGTTTACTGTTTGTACTGTGTGACTGCTGTAACTTTCCCACACAGAAGAACGGATGTAACCTGTACATACCCTCCAAGTGTCTCAGTCTCAGTCTCAGTCTCAGAATGAGACATGTCCTGGAATGTCTCGATTTTCCCTGCCAGCGCCGCTGCCAAGCTTGGAGAGGAGGATGAACAGGGGCTTCTCCTGAAGGGAGTGAGAAATGTCCCTACTTTCATCTAAAGGAATGTTGGAAGGTATTTCTAGGTTTCTCTTTACATAAGTCTCAGTCTGGCAGCCATCTTAGAACCATTCTCCAATGCAAAGGTCTACAACATACTCAGTTCGAGCTTTTCTAAAGAAACCCCGGGAGAGATTTTGGAGAGCTCTACATGGCAATGATGAAATCCTCAAATTTGCTTTCTCACATTTTCTCATTTAATCAACCCATCCTTTCCCTTTGCTTTGCTGCTTCTAAGTTAAGATCCCATTTTTATTGCTGCCAAACTTTGGAATCAAAGAAAATGTTCCCTGGAAGGAATGTTTAAAATTCTGACAGCCCAGCTGATGCGCTGTCAAAAATTAAGTTGCAACTGAACTGCTCTGAAGATCCACTGAAGAGCAGAGCTAACTCTCCAAAAGCCCAATGCATTATTTTGTCTTTTGTCTTAACAACAGTTCTCTCCTGTCATCACGACCCAGTAGGAACCCTAACCCGACATGCAAAAACAATGTGACTCTAATGGACAAAGAAAACACATTTACGACGATCCATTATTTATTGGTTACATAATACTCATTTTCCTGAGGAAGGAAATCTAAACCAAACTTTTTCCTAAGTTTGGAAGAATTGCAAAGGTTTGGTAAAGTTTCCTCACTGTAAGTAATGTCAGGACTTTTGTCCAAAAGAGAGGAAACTAGAGACCAATGATGCATATCTACCAAAGCAAGCTGAATCTCATCGGTTAAGAATGCTTTTACTATAGAAAGAAAGAGATAAATATATAAGAGAGCGATAAATGTAAAAGAATCATAGGCTCTAAACACAAAAAACAAACACACGTATTTCACAGGATCTATAGTTAATGGTTCCTTTTAGGCATTTAGATACCGTATTTGAAGATACAGAGTTCCAGCAAAACACATCCCAGCTAATGGTTGAAAATGCTTGAATGGTAAGCTTCTCCATTCAACCCTGCACCAAACAAGTTGGCTCAGTGAAAATTACACAAATATAAATCAGAAAACTGTAGTTGTCATCCAGTTACTGTAATTTGACTTGTGAGATTTATATTGGCCATTTACCTCATTTTCCATATCCAGCCTTTTGCATTCCACATGTTTTGGACTACAAATCCCATCAGCTCCATTCAGGAAAGCCCTGAAACAGCAGGGCAGGAACTGGCCCTTGATTTGCTGGATCCTGAGCAAACTTCACTCCATGCTGTTACTTGACAGCATGAAGACCCAATCTGTGCCAGCTCCATTGCTATTGCTATCCCACCCCCTGACATGTGCGATAGGGCGGTAGATGCAGCAGTGGCTACACTGCTCTGCCACATCCTGCCACTGCTTAACCACGCTTTGGATTGCTCTCGCAATAAATAAATAAATAAATAAATAAATAAATAAATAAATAAATACAATGCCAGTTGGTCATAGCTGATGATAACACAGTGCTTTCCTAATTAAGTGAATGCAGTGAATTTTTGAGATATTAAATAATTGGCGGTGACATTATTATGTGTTTGGAGGAGGTGAAAAAAATGTAAGTATTAGATAAAAACAACAAGTTGGTGGCAAGAATATAACTCTGATTCCTAGCAGAGTCATTGAGCTACTCTGTGAAATCTGACCCAAACATGCGATGGAAACTGTCAGCCCCAATTAACCAAACCTCCAAATTGTCTGTGTTTAATGTCAAAAAATTATAAAACGTCCAGCAGGAGACAGCTGTTAGACACTCAAAGATACAGTTACTGACCTCAGTAGGAAAGGTTAAAGAAACCACCGATCTGAATATCATCAGAGCACAAAGGAAAATGAAAGCCATATGACCCAATCAACACTTCAGGAGGGACGTGAATATAATCAAAGATATATAGGAACTGGTACTGAGCCTTGAGGTTTGCCATTATTTGAAGCAAAGAATGTGAAATCCTTGATCTACACGTGGCAAAGAGAAATGATTATGGAGATAAAAACTTAAATCTAATATATACACCAAGCCACAAGATTAACCATTACGATGATAAATGGCAAATGAATATCATATGGCTTAAGGTGTCAAAAGCAGACGTTAAATTGAACAAAATGAACACACATCCACCAGGTTTTAGTGGAGAATGTGATAAAAGAGTGGTATTTAAGTGTGTGTGTGTGTGCGCGCGCACAATATATGAGATTTTTTTTTAAAAGTTATTTATTTATTTATTTTTAAATAATGGATGAACGAAACGCCTCTCGTTTTCACTTCTCCCACTAACAGCATTTCTACGACTTCTCTGCTAAACTCCTCTTGTGACTTATTTAAAGAAATTGTTTACATGGCCCCAGAAGCCATGTCAAACATGGCATGCTGGCAAATGAGTTAAGTCATGGTTCTAATCAACACATGTGGATAAATCATGGTGACTTTTTGAAAAAGACATTACCCTACTGGAATCCTGAATTCCCAGGATCTCTACACTAGGCGATTCATCTATGTATGTAGACAAGGTCTAAGTTCTTGGTGAAGTGGTCCTGTCATGGCATCCAGTGCTTACACAAGCTCCATTTTTCAATGCAGACAGATTGCTACACCCCACACTCTCGGGTTCTATGAACCCTGTGGCAGCCCTGTCAATCAATCAAACTCTTCAGGTAATAGCTAAACTCCATTTGCGTTCCAGGGTCCTGGAGAGGGACAGGCTGCTAGACAGCTGGAAAGAGACATATGGAAAGCCCAGAATAGCCCAGCACATTGCAGTGCACATGCCACAATGATAATGATGGAGCAGAGGGTGGGGGGTGGGGAGCAGATTTCATTGACTACATATTAGAAATAGCATGTGTGCCTTTGTAAGTAATATCAAGACTGAAATCAGCATGTTTTAATGGTTAGATACATGAAGTGACAAATGGAACCTGGCTGTAAATCAGTGCTTTGGTTGGTCTGGCATTCTTCCTCGCAAGCACTCAGCAATGGCTTGTTTACACAACCAAGATCCTGAGGTTATTGTCCTGGGATTGCTGCCCATCCCTTCTTTTGATTGTAGGTTCACTTATCATGACATGAAAGAGAGGTAAGCCGAGAGCTCCAGATCTTGCCAGCAGATGTTGATTTTCTTTCAACTCATTTCAATTCCTGGCTCACCTTTCGACTCTGTTAAGGCAAATGAATATGCTTTTGGGTGGAGGTAGTTTTTATAGTGGGATGCTGGCAGGATACCTGAAGCTGGCCATTAACTTTTTTATGGTACACGTTGCAAAACTTGCGGTGATTGGGACTGACTTGCCGAAGGCTATTCAGTGAATCCAATCTGTTACCTCCGAGGATGTGGACAGGCTCCTTGGACGAGTGAAACCAACCACCTGTCTCCTTGACCCTTGCCCATCCTGGCTAATAAAAGCGAGCCGGGAAGGGCTGGGCGATGGGCTCCATGGGGTGGTAAATGCTTCCCTCTATGAGGGAGTATTCCCAGATGCGCTGAAAGAGGCGGTCATTAAACCGCTTATTAAAAAACCATCTTTAGATGCGGCTAATATGGCCAACTATCGCCCAGTCTCAAATCTTCCATTCTTGGGCAAGGTGATTCAGCGAGTTGGTTGCTGAACAACTCCAGGCACGCCTGGAAGAAGCGGACCATTTGGATCCCTTCCAGTTGGGATTCATGGGACTGAAACTGCCCTGGTCGCACTGGTTGATGATCTCCGGCGGGCTAGGGACAAAGGTGAGAGCTGTTTCCTAGTCCTGCTGGATCTCTCAGCGGCTTTTGACACCATCAACCATAACATCCTTCTGGACCGTCTAGAGGGGTTGGGAGCTGGGCGCACTGTTATACAGTGGTTCCTCTCCTTCCTCCTGGGCCGTGTTCAGAAAGTGGTGGTGGGGGATGAGTGTTCAGACCCCTGGGCTCTCACTTGTGGGGTGCCTCGGGGTTCTGTCCTCCCCCCCCCATGCTTTTTAACATCTACATGCAGCCGCTGGGAGAGATCATCAGGGGGTTTGGGCTGGGTGTTCATCAGTATGCGGGTGATACCCAGCTCTACCTCTCTTTCAAATCAGAACCAGTGAAGGCAGTGAAGTTCCTGTGTGAGTGCCTGGAGGCGGTTGGAGGATGGATGACGGCTAACAGATTGAGGTTGAATCCTGACAAGACAGAAGTACTGTTCATGGGGGACAGTAGGCGGGCAGGTGTGGAGGATTCCCTGGTTCTGAATGGGGTAACTGTGCCCCTGAAGGACCAGGTGCACAGCCTGGGAGTCATTTTGGACTCACAGCTGTCCATGGAGGCGCAGGTCAATTCTGTGTCCAGGGCAGCTGTCTATCAGCTCCATCTGGTACGCAGGCTGAGACCCTACCTGCCTGCAGACTGTCTAGCCAGAGTGGTGCGTGCTCTAGTTATCTCCCGCTTGGACTACTGCAATGCGCTCTACGTGGGGCTACCTTTGAAGGTGACTCGGAAACTACAACTAATCCAGAATACGGCAGCTAGACTGGTGACTGGGAGTGGTCCCGAGACCACATAACACTGGTCTTGAAATATCTACATTGGCTCCCAGTACGTTTCTGAGCACAATTCAAAGTGTTGGTGCTGACCTTTAAATCCCTAAATGGCCTCGGTCCAGTATACCTGAAGGAGCGTCTCCACCTCCATCATTCTGCCCGGACACTGAGGTCCAGCACCGAGGGCCTTCTGACGGTTCCCTCGTTGCGAGAAGCCAAGTTGCAGGGAACTAGGCAGAGGGCCTTCTCGGTGGTGGCGCCTGCCCTGTGGAAGGCCCTCCCAACAGATGTCAAAGAGGAAAACAACTACCAGATTTTTAGAAGACATCTGAAGGCAGCCCTGTTCAGGGAGGCTTTTTAATGTTTAATAGATTACTGTGTTTTATTTTTCTGTTGGAAGCCGCCCAGAGTGGCTGGGGAAACCAAGCCAGATGGGCGGGGTATAAATAAATTATTATTATTATTATTATTATTATTATTATTATTGTTATTATTTGAACCTTAAAGATCCCATAGTGACAACTCTAATGGACTACATTGGGGATCGCATCACTCTTTCGACTCACTCTGTGCTCTGATTTCCCTATACGTCATCTTGGGGCCATAATAGTTCTGCAAGTGGAGCACGTTACCATTTCAGCATGCTTATTCTGTGCTAGTCCATAAGGAGGAGACCTATTGCTACTGGTAATAAAAAGTGCTGTAGTAATAGTACAAGAAGCAAACAAAAAGAATAATAGCCTGGCAGTGGTTCTGCCTGCAACAGTTACATCAGGAAACAACTGTGGCCGGTCATTCATTTGGATATACAGTATAC
The DNA here is from genome assembly GCF_963506605.1 of Zootoca vivipara. Taxonomy (NCBI): domain Eukaryota; kingdom Metazoa; phylum Chordata; class Lepidosauria; order Squamata; family Lacertidae; genus Zootoca; species Zootoca vivipara. Next base: position 35,561,356 of record NC_083279.1, read on the forward strand.
AATTTCATTATGTTTACTAAAAATAAACCTGTATATATGATAGTCGTGAGTGTTGTGTGGGATTTTTGCAATATGAATTTCATTAAAGTTTGAGCGTTGCCAGCCAGCGAGCACCAGATTGAAAGCTGTACAAATTTATCAAGACTAGACAACAACTTGGAGGCTCTTGGCAGGACATTTTCCAGTATCAAAGAACTGGAGTTTTGTTTTTGTTTTCAACAGAAGAATGAACAGATTGTCAACCTGCAAAAGGCAATGGTGAATTCTGCTTCATTCACCTTCAAAAATTGGTATCTAGGATTGGAATGGGAGGCACCATTTGAGGTGGCTCCAATCCTTTCTGGTCAGTCCAAAAAGTGGTGCTGGGAGACTGCTGCTTCATCCTGTGACCTTACACATAACAGATTCTTCCTGATCTCCCTTGCTGTTTTTGGACACAAAGCTGTCCAAGTTCTGCATTTTTGTTTGTCGTTGCATGAAAAAGTTAGCTGTAGGCCTGCACTGAAATCAGTGGGGCTTAAAAGGGCTAACCCTTGGTTAGATCTTTCCAATGTTCCAGTAATTAATGGCTTTTCCTATGGCCACTCTAAGGGAAAACTATCCCTTACTTTTACCTCAGGGGTATCGTATAATACAACTTGGGGTTTCCGTTACCACATTTTACAGCAGCAGTAATGCAAGAATTTACTGCTGATCTTATAGGCTGAGACAAAAGCGTGCCATTTTATGAAGCCATTAAACACCTTGAAATTTTCCCACATTGAACATCAAGCTTACCGTGTTTCCAAACGTTCCCTGGCACTGCCATTCAGTATGTTTAACCCCGTAGTGTAATAAAATTATATGGTTTGACCAGATATTCTGTAATCCTGGGAGATATCACATCTGGACGATGTTTTGAGTGCAATCGAATACCTCAGAGACGTCACTGTCAAAATGAAACATCACTCTATCACCAGAGCTTGTTAGTGGGGAACACCTGGTCTACGTGCAACAAGGTTATTAAATTTCTCTTTCACAAAGAGAGCTTTCAAGAACCATTGGGGTACGATTTTTTATGGCCAAGATTAAAATTTTAAACCAGACACATAAGAGCCTCCATTGTTTGTTTGTGGATTACCTGATCAGGAGAATAATTTATGCAAAACTTTTCTCGTTTTTCTTTTTCTTTTTGGCAGAGGAAGCACCTGACCCAGTTCTGCTTTTGAAGTTCAGCAGCTCTGGCCCTGGAGAAGAAATATCCAAATAGCCTTCTGTAAGATGCTGTTTGACAGAAGAGTGAGGTAATGACTGAAATAACTTTAAATGAATGATTCATGCAAACTTCCTTTATAACTACCTATTGCAATATTCTAAATTAATCTGAAAAACGCACTGTCTTTTCTATACCAGCAATTGGGAAGATCCCTGATGTGATGAACACACCATATACCCTCGTTCACAAGAGCTGCCTATTCATCTTGATGGAGAGGACAGCTGTGGCCCATCTTCTTTTGCTGCCTGAGGCAAATTGGGAATGTGCCGTCCGCCAGCTTCCCCCTGCCGAAGCCTCACTTACGAGGGTTGTGCAGTGGCAGCTTCTGGGTTCCGACGAGATCTCGCAAAAGGTCTGTGAGATATCACTGGAACCAGGCCACTGCCACTGGAGCCACTTCTCCAGGTATGGGTAGGGGAGAAGTGGGGGGGGTGGTGCACAGGAGAAATGAGGCTTTGGCAGGGTGCGGCTTCTGGTATTTTCGCTTCTGCAGTGGCTGGCACCCCTAGAATTTTGTCGTTTGAGGCAGCTGCTGCAGGCCATCTCATAGGCATAATAGAAGTGAACGAGGTAGTCAACTCCACATAAGCTCCCTATACACATTGGGAGTATATTCCATGGAGCCAGGGCCGTCTTTACCCGGGGGTGCAAGGCACCCGGGTGCTGAATTCTTGGGGGGGGGGCACCAGGTGCCCGCCACTGAAGCCGCCTAAGCTCTTAACTATCTATCTGTTGTGAAATAATAAATAATTTTGAACAAGATAGAAAAACAAAACACATATATACCTTGGTTTAAATACGCCTCGGTTTGAGTATTTTCAGTTTAAGTACTCCGCGGACACGCCTGGAACGGATTAATCCACTTTCCATTACTTTCAATGGGAAAGTTCGCTTCAGGTTAAGTACACTTCAGGTTAAGTACGGACTTCCGGAACCAATTACACTCATACCTCGGGTTAAGTACGCTTCAGGTTGAGTACTCCGCGGACCCGTCGGGAACAGATTAATCCACTTTCCATTACTTTCAATGGGAAAGTTCGCTTCAGGTTAGGTACGCTTCAGGTTAAGTACGGACTTCCAGAACCAATTTTGTTTGTAAACCAAGGTACCACTGTACCTAGGTATTACTGAAATGTATACCTACTGTTTCACTAAAGGACTTTCGACTTTGTGTGCTCATTTACCAAAGATGCGCCATGCCAGCAGTGGCGCTTGTCATTCAAAATGGTGGCACTTGTCAGACTCAACAACGGCATTCACAACTAAATTTGGGGGCGCTGGGCGGATCTTTACACCCTGGCGGCGCATATGCTAAAGACTTGCCTGCATGGAGCTTTCTAGAGCAAGAGTTTTTTTCTTCCAACTTTTCAAAGTCCTGAAGCACCCATAACTGGGTTTGGGTTTTCAAAAGAGCTTTTTACACAGCCTGCCAGGAGTTCGCTGGAAAATTTAGAAAGCCTCCCTGAGCTTTTAACGGGCTATCAAGCTGGCGTCTAGAAAAAGACAAGGATCCCGAAGCTTAAATGTAACTACCGTTAAAATGATTAAGGACATTTAATATCCTAAATGCTTTTGAAAGCTGAGTGTCAGTGTACATCTGGAAGTATGAGCAAGAGCTGTGGCTTTTTGAAAGAGCTCTCCTTTGAATCCCCCCCTATTAAACTAAATTACATCTTAAGATAAACACTAAGAGCAGAAGATGATTCAGTGTTTATATGTGTTCCCTCCCATTACTTTTCATATAAAATATTTGTTTTTTAATTTCACCAACACTGCAGAGAGAGAGAGAGAGAGAGAGAGAGAGAGAGAGAGAGAGAGAGAGAGAGAGAGAGAGAGAGAGGCTCTAAGTCACTGATATAAGCCTTCAAATATGTGAGGCTGTTTTTAGCAAAGTAAAATAAAAGTCTTTCCTTTTGTTTAATGCATGTGGAGAGACCTCATAATTCTGCATGACAGAACAAGCTTGAGTTAAAAAAAACCCCATTTGCTAAGAGACAGATAATATCCGACATACACATCACAATGTGCATTTTTGCAGTTCCAACAGATGCAGCCAATCATGTGCAATTGCACAACATGATGACATCACTTGCATAAAAGCTGCTACATGTTATTCTGTAAGGAGAGAGCACTGCAGCATCTCTGTGGCTCTTGCAACATGTTTAGAGGATTCTTGGAATAGGAGACTATAAACTAAGCCTCTAGACAGGCCATCACTACGAACCTTTCCCTTTGAAATTCCTCACTTCTTTAGTAGTGTCTCTTGCAGGCAAGAGAAAAGAAAGTTGGGCTATGGATGAAAATCCCTATGAAACCTCCTATGATGTTTCTTCATTTTTTTTTAAAATGGCTGCTCCAAAACCAAAATAAGACAAATGATTTTATTTTTTCTGATACTTTAACAGCATCAGATGTAATCCTATGAGCGCAGAATCTTCTCAATGAAATAGTACAGTATTAAGTGGGATTGCCAATTATACTCTCCTGTTTTGCACCAGTTTTGTTTAAACTCATATGCCTTCTCTCAACTGCATGGGAACGGTAGGAAGCTGGGATCCCACATAGCTGGCTTATGTGTGAGTAATCCAGCCACATGGGTGGGGACCAAGTGTGTGGGCTTTCCCCACAAAATAAGTGCTGATCCAAGACCTTGGGGCACCATGAGCCAGGAGCCAGCTTCGCCTGCTGAACAGCAGCCTGAAGCAGAAGAAGGCAGAGTGACTCCACCTGCAGCTGATCAGCCTTCAAGGACACAGAGGAGAAGGAGCTGATGAGAACCAGCTGGCTTCAGCCTTCTTAAGCACAGCTTCCAGCAGCAGTCAGATGCTGGTAACAATGTTTGTAGTTCCTGGCCTACCTTGCTGCTACTTGCTCATCTTGACCCCTGAACCCATGATCATTGGATTACCTGACCCCTGGACCATCGGACCACGTGGAATGCTGTTTGCCCAACTCTAGGACTCGACCTGATTTTAGAGGTTGACTCTGCCTCCAGGCAAGTACATTTCAGAGACTCTTCTGGTTGGTTGGCTGGCCGCTCCCACTCCACCAATTGTGCATGCTGTTGCTCAGTAACAAAACTATGACATGGAGGCAGGGCTTTGTGGACTGGCAGAACCACTACCAGATCTCTAGTAGAGCTGTTCATGTCAGGCACAGTGGAAGGTTGTGGGGAGAGGATGATTCGGCTCAATCTGGATCAGTTGTGGTACCAGCTCCAGGCTGGCACAGCAATGAGCCCTAGATTGGGCCAGAGGCCTGGCTTAATTGCAGGTTTGCATGCTCATAATGAGAGATCATTTAGAATAATGAGAATTTGATTCTCCTAGAACAACATTATATGAAACTGATGAGGCCTGAGTCACACAATTGGAGCTGTTTGGTTGAGAGTGTGAGAGCATCTACTTTGATTAAATCCAGGCAGGACTGGGCAAGATCTCTGCCATTCATCACAGACAATATTGAACCAGATGGACTTGGTAGAAGTTCCTACCATCACAAAGTCAGCAACAGTTCGTTTTCAAAATATTATTACTAGATTTGGTCATATTGAAGCATTTCCTCAGTGCAGCAGAAGGAATAGAGAGTTGAACTAGAGTAAGTCATATTTTTTATGATTAAACATTCCAAAAAATTAATGGATTTCACCTCTCCGCCTCCACCCAATGGCTGTGTTCTCAGACTTTTAAATGAAGTTTTGAGTTGACAGAATGAGATGCTGGTGGACTCTAAACCTCATAGGTTCTCAGAACGAAGGGAACCAAACGCTTTTTGGGTCATGGCCTGAATCCTGCAACCTTTAGAGACTTGACTGACTGAGGAAAGAAAACAAGGCAACCTCATAAGAGAACTATAAATACCACAGGAGTTCGCCATGACCGACATGATGATAAGGAATGCCAGTTTGAAGAATGATTAACCATGTATTGTAGGTGTGCTGCTGCCAGGAAAAATGTCTGAGCTTCATAAATCCTGTTATTATACTTGGCTCGGCTAAATTATATGCACTTCATTGGAAAAGCAATAATAGGTGACTAGCTGCTTGCTCTCCCTCCGGCATGGGCTTGCTGAGCAGCCTCACGGACATTGTACAGAGTGCATCTGTGATGCAAGTGTCCAGGAATGTGTTGCAAAGCTGTTATTAAACGTTTCCCTTATTTTTCAAGTTGAGAATTCATGACTCAGAGATAATTCCTTAACACAATTGATTTAGAGAGGTGAGGAGAAATCCTGCATAATCCATCTTCCCTGGGAGCTGACACATGCAGGATTCATTTGCTTGGCATGTGAATGAATCCACAGGCATCTCTGGTCGGTTCTAGGATCCCTTAGTCCCAGTGAAAGAGCAGTACATTCGGAAGCAGTACATTCGGGAGTTCACTGTGATGGCATCCTCCAAAGGAGAATAAAAAAAAATGCAGGTGGCTGTGTTGATCCTAAGAGTAGCAGTCAGTAGTAGCACAGGAGCAGCAGCAGGAGCGGCAGATTGGTTCTGCTGCTGCACCTGTAGCATGCCAACCTGTCCCCTTCCCATCTCAGTTACTGGTAGTGATCTCTGCTCTTGGGAAGCCAAGTAAGGAATGCTGCCCCCTCTGGCTTCACCCTGCCAGTTTCTACTGAATGCTAGATATCTCTACCCACCAGAGATATCTATCTACATGTACACACAGCTAATACCCAATTGATTAGGAATCAGCTGACACTTATAGTGTAGTAACCTGTGCATGCTCAGACTTGGCTATTAAGACCTGGGTTCACATCCCTGATCATTCATGAAGTTCACCGGCTGGCCTTGGGCCATTTGCTCTTTGAGTCTAGCCTACCTCACAAGGTTGTTAGGAGGATATTGTGAGGTTAGCCACATTTGTGTGTGTCACCCTGAACTCAGCGGGGGCCATGTAGGATACAAATGTGGACAACATCAAATTAACACAGCATGGTTCCTCACACATGCTGGTGACGCTCATTCTGAACTTGTTAAAAACACATTTGTAGGGCAATGGTGTTACTTCCCAACATATATGTAATGTAAAGAACAGACACCATTGTGTCTTTTAATATAGTGGAGGAAAGGCAAGGCAAATCGATGAATACATCCTGTTTATTACAACTCCCCAACAGCACAACCTCAGCAAAGCTGTTTCTTCTCCTTCTTTTTAAAGATATCAAACTCATTTTTGCCCCACATGGTAGGTTAGAGTTTATTTCTTTATTTTTCTTATCAGAAAATTCTTGTCAATCATTTTGTTGAAAATAAATGAACTTGGACTGAATTTTATTTAGTCTGTCTCCAGCTCTCAGGTGGTTTTGGTTTACACTATGCTTTAACTGCATATATCTTGTTTCATCATAATGACATACTTTAAAGATAAATCTACCTTCTAGATTTTCTAAGTCATTCCTTAGAAAACCTGAAGAGCTTCACTCATGTCTATCAGTTTCGCAGTCTAAGGTAGGGTTTCTTACACCACACAATTCACAATCCATATTCCACTGTGTTCCTTAAAATGTTTTCTTAGCCCCCTTTAAGTAAGGTAAAGGAGCCCTGGACGGCTAAGTCCAGTCAAAGGTGACTATGGGGTTGTGGCGCTCATCTCTCTTCAGGCTGAGGGTGTCGGTGTTCGTTCAAAAACAGCTTTCCGGGTCATGTGGCCAGCATGACTAAACTGCTTCTGGCACAACGGGACTCCGTTAGGAGTGCCAGAGCGCACGGAAACACCGTTTACCTTCCTGCCGCAGCAGTACCTATTTATCTACTTGCACTGGTGTGCTTTCGAACTGCTAGTTTGGCAGGAGCTGGGACAGAGGAGTGGGTGGCACTGTGGTCTAAACCACTGAACCTCTTCAGCTTGCTGATCAGAAGGTTGGCAGTTCGAATCTGCGCAATGGAGTGAGCTCCCCTTTAAGTATATATTATATGCCAGCATAGCAGTTTGTAACATTCTCAATGCTGAACTGGATGTGAGCTGAACTAGTTGCCTTTGTAAAGGGATGAATGTGAACCAGAATTTGTTCCTTTTCGGACGCATTGAACTTGAAGGAGAACTGGCCCCTTTTTAAAAATGAACTTTCTAAGCTCTGGAAATCAGTTGTGTGGAAGCAAATCATAAGGTCATGCACACTCTTACTGCATGGGCGTAGCCAGGATTTTTGTTAGGAGGGACAGAACTGATGTGATTTGTCAGTTAAGTATTTCTATTGTTTTACTTTATCTGGCGCGCGGGGGGGGGGAGCTGCTCCCCTGTCTCCCCTCTTGGCTACACCCATGTCTTACTGTCTCTTCATAGAATCATAGAGTTGGAAGAGACCACAAGGGCCATCCAGTCCAACCCCCTGCCAAGCAGGAAACACCATCAAAGCATTCTTGGCATATGCCTGTCAAGCCTCTGCTTAAAGACCTCCAAAGAAGGAGACTCCACCACACTCCTTGGTAGCAAATTCCACTGCCGAACAGCTCTTACTGTCAGGAAGTTCTTCCTAATGTTTAGGTGGAATATTTTTTCTTGTAGTTTGAATCCATTGCTCCATGTTCGCTTCTCTGGAGCAGCAGAAAACAACCTTTCTCCCTCCTCTATATTACATCCTTTAATATATTTGAACATGGCTATCATATTGCCCCTTAACCTTCTCTTCTCCAGGCTAAACATACGCAGCTCCCTAAGCCGTTCCTCATAAGGCATCGTTTCCAGGCCTTTGACCATTTTGGTTGCCCTCTTCTGGACACGTTCCAGCTTGTCAGTATCCTTCTTGAACTGTGGTGCCCAGAACTGGACACAGTACTCCAGGTGAGGTCTGACCAGAGCAGAATACAGTGGTACTATTACTTCCCTTGATCTAGATGCTATACTCCTATTGATGCAGCCCAGAATTGCATTGGCTTTTTTAGCTGCTGCATCACACTATTGACTCATGTCAAGTTTGTGGTCTACCAAGACTCCTAGATCCTTTTCACATGTACTGCTTTCAAGCCAGGTGTCTCCCATCCTGTATTTGCGCCTTTCATTTTTTTTGCCCAAGTGTAGTACTTTGCATTTCTCCTTGTTAAAATTCATCTTGTTTGCTTTGGCCCAGTTGTCTAATCTGTTGAGGTCATTTTGAAGTGTGATCCTGTCCTCTGGTGTATTAACCACCCCTCCCAATTTGGTGTCATCTGCAAACTTGCTCAGGATGCCCTCAAGCCCATCATCCAAGTCATTGATAAAGATGTTGAATAAGACTGGGCCCAAGACAGAATCCTGTGGCACCCCACTAGTCACTACTCTCCAGGATGAGGAGGAGCCATTGGGTTCGGTCAGTCAGCCAGTTACAAATCCACTGAATGGTAGCATTGTCTAGCCCGCATTTTACCAGCTTAGAATCATAGAGTTGGAAGAGACCACAAGGGCTATCCAGTCCAACCCCCTGCCAAGCAGGAAACACCATCAAAGCATTCTTGACATATGGCTGTCAAGCCTCTGCTTAAAGACCTCCAAAGAAGGAGACTCCACCACACTTCTTTACAAGAATATCATGGGGCACCTTGTCAAAGGCCTTGCTGAAATCAAGATAGGCTACACCCACAGCGTTCCCTTCATCTACCAGGCTTGTAATTTTGTCAAAAAATGAGATCAGATTAGTCTGACATGACTTATTTTTCAGAAACCCATGCTGATTTTTAGTGATCACAACATTTCTTTCTAGGTGCTCACAGACCGTTTGCTTAATGTTCTGCTCTAGAATCTTTCCTGGTATTGATGTCAGGCTGACTGGGTGGTAATTGTTTGGGTCCTCTCTTTCCCCCTTTTTGAAAACAGGGACAACATTTGCCCTCCTCCAGCCTGCTGGAACTTCGCCTGTTCTCCAGGAATTTTCAAAGATTATTGCCAGTGGTTCTGAAATCACCTCTGCCAGTTCTTTTAATACTCTTGGATGTACAGTAGTTCATTTGGCCCTGGAGACTTGAATACAGTGGTACCTCTACTTACAAATAACTCTACTTATGAATTTTTCTACTTACAAATGGAGCTCAGTCCGCCATCTTGGATGTGGTTTAAATAGGATTTTTTCTACTTACAAATTTTTAGATAGGGTTGCTTCGACTTACGAATTTTTTCTCCCAATGCATTCCTATGGGATTCGACTTACAAATTTTTTTGACTTACAAATGTGTGTTCGGAACGCATTAAATTCGTAAGTAGAGGTACCACTGTACATCTAAACTAGCCAAGTATTCTTGTACTACCTCCTCACTTATTCTGGGCTGTGTTTCCCCTGCTGAATCATCTGTTCCATATTCTTCAGGTCGGGCATTGTTTTCTTTTTTGGAGAAGACTGAGGCAAAGAAGGCATTGAGGAGTTCTGCCCTTTCTCTGTCCCCTGTTTGCATTTCACCATCTTCTCCTCTAAGTGACCCCACTGTTTCCTTGTTCTTCCTTTTGCTACGGACATACCCATAAAAGCCCTTTTTGTTGCTTTTAACCTCTCTAGCAAGCCCGGGTTCATTCTGTGCTTTAGCTTTTCTGACTTTGTCTCTACATGTGCTGGCTATGTTTGAATTCCTCTCTAGTGATTTCCCCCTTTTCCCATTTTTTTGTACATATCCCTTTTAAATCTTAACTCAGTGAAAAGTTCTTTAGATAGCTACCCTGGCTTCTTTAGGCACCTTCCATGTTTCCGTCTCATTGGTATTGCCTGAAGTGCTTTTAATATCTCCCTTTTAACAAACTCCCAACTATCATGAACTTTTAGTATTTCTGTCCATGGGATCTCACCCAGTTTCCCTAAGTTTTCTGAAGTCGACTCTTCAGTTGTGTATTGCGCCAACTCTTCCACTGCTGCTCCTGTGTTGGAGGAGGGATGCCTGAGATGGTGGAGACACCTACCAGATGCCCCCAGGCCTCCTTCATGAGCAGAACGTGCAGAATTCTGGCTTACAGGAGCAGCCTATGGGGATTCTGTGGGCTTTTCCTCTGTGTAAAACATGGGCAGGGAGAGTTGGCATGGGACACAAGTGTGTGTGAGGCAACAGTGCGCAGCTCCACTGTCTCCTAACAATTGAGATCATGAGGAGAGACTGCCCAAAGGAGGTCAGAGCACCACTTTATAGCTACTACCTCAAGCAATATGAAACCAGGCCCACTATTACATTGACACTGACTAGCATATAATGATGGGGAAATAAGAAACTTCCCAGCCCTGCCCAAAGCTGTGTCTGGCTTTGGTCTAGTAATCATCTTTGTACAAAACACATCAGGCACTTACTGTCAGGTTGATATAATGGTGCAGCTATTTGAATTTCCCCCCAGCAGATTTAATCTGTGGGAGACACTTGCATTAATCAATGGTGATTGGTTAATTCAGAAAGGTTGACTAGGTGAATGCTGGCTGCATTCTCAAAAGACACGCTAGGATAGTTATGTGAGCCCCTCCCAAAAGCTATTTCTGACGTTTGCCAAGGATGGTGTCAGGAGGGTTCAAGACAACACAGAGGGTAGGGTTTGATTTGACCCCAGGGCTAGCCTCATAATCTATTTCAGAGCCACAATTTGCCTTGCTGGAACATATGGAGTAAGTGACTCTGATCATATAGAGCACATTTTCCTGGCCACAGACTAACCCGAATGATTCTGTTTTGGTTATGAGGAAGAGTTTCACTTCATAACAACCCCGTGAGGTAGGTCAGGCTGAGAGTTAGTGATTGGTCCAAGGGTTAACCAGTGAACTTCATGGCTGAACAGAGATTTGAGTCTCTGGGGCTACTACACCTCATTGCTTCTCACATACCCTCCAACATTCCTTTGATGAAACTAGGAACGTCTTGAATAAAAATAAATTAATAATAATACCCCATACATCTGGCAGGGTTGCCCCAGCCACTCTGGGCATCTTCCAACACATATAAAAACATAATAAAACATCAAACTATTAAAAACTTCCCAATAAGGGTTGCCTTCAGATGTCTTCTAAAGGGTGTATAGTTACTTACTTCCTTGGCTTGGGGGTAGCATAACTCCACACACACTAAAATTTCTGTGATAAAAATAGGGACATCCTAAGGAAAAGCTGGACATTCCAGGATCAAATCAGAAACGATGGCGGCTTCTGTGAACCCAGGACTGTCCCTGGAAAATAGGGACGCTTGGAAGGTCTCCTCTCATAGCAAAGTGTCTGCTGCCCTCCATCTGAATATAGGGATTGGAAGAAGTCCAGATCTCCGTGAGGTGGTGAGGCTTTCCCACAAAGTGGAACTATTCAATTTGGCAAGATTTGGCAAAGGCAGTTCACACTGAGTGCTTTCGAGCAGGGCCTAGAATGTTCCATTCATTCGCACTCAGCCCACCCTGTTGCTAAGTTCTTGCAGATCTTGCCAAGGGAAGTGAAAGAGGCCTGGTGAGAAGATGACCTCTTCAGCCCAGGGCTTTCTATAAAGCATATAGGGACCTGTCTGCAGACCTTTGGGGTACAATTATGAAATCAGTCATTGAGCCAGAACAGTGGGGCTGCTTCTCTGCTGTTCTTTAAAAATGCCATGTGATCTCTAATGGATACAAGCAGTTGGGACCTCAGGATCCCATTCAAATCCCCTCCCTCCCCACAAAAAAGGCAATTTGGTTCGGTGATTATAGAATTCATTAATGCATGAGAACACACATAAAAGGAGACACCCTGTGCAAGAATCTACAGAATTATTTCCAAATCCCTGTATCAAATGAATTCTGTTACTTTAGCTGACAAGTGCCATCTTGCATTGTTCATTTAAATAAAAATGAACAGTATTTCTCCCCCTTAATAATAATAAAAAGCTCTGCCTACCAGGATTAGTTTTTACAATGTTTTAAAAATGCATTTGTACGATTTACATTGAGGTTCAGTTTGTGCCACAATAGGGGTGGTGTCTTGGTGTCTGTAGCAATGAGAATGTTCCATTCATTCGCACTCTGCCCACCCTGTTGCTAAGTTCTTGCAGATCATACATAGTGTCATCGATCTCAAAAGACTCTCAATTGCTTTGGGAAATTCCTTTCTGAAATGGAAGAATCAAGAAATATACACAAAAACAAACTTTTATTGTGCTTTCGCCCAGTCACGGATATTCCCATAAATGCAATGTGGGCGGCTTTCGGCAGAGAACTCCTCAGTCACTTTTAGGAAAGTGGGGGTAACATAAAATGCATATGTCAGTTAAGATAACATACCGGTAAACAAATTATTTATGTTAGGAGAAATTTCTTTGTAAAAAGGGGGGGCATGTTAATCAAATTTGGAGTAAATCTTAGGAGTAATTTGCACTAAAATGCTGTATTTTCATAAGGCTTTTTTTTAAAGGTGGTTCTTATTAATGGATTTTCATAGGTAACAAGAGTACATGCATCTCTGTCTTCAATTCATAGTCCTTTCTACTGGTCAGTTACATTTGGTGTGAAGCATTGATGTCATAGACATTGTGAGATGGGGGGAGGGAGAAAGAAGGGTGTAATGATTTCTCATTCTTTTGCTTAGTGTATGTGCAGAGTTTTCGTGTCAGCGTTGCAGGAATCTGTTCTTTATATTTATCTGTTTTGCTTTGTTTGCTGTGCCATGGGTTGGAGAGCCCGGAGCATGGTTAGTTGTATTTAGTTGATTGCAGTGAATTTTGTTTGTGTGTGAGGGGGGGGTATGGGGGGTTGTTGGGTCAGATTAGCCATATCAATTTGTATGCTGTTGGAGTGTTCATGTTGCTGTCTTGTTGGGCTGTTTATGTGAAGCCATACCCAGGGTGAAGGCATCCTCTCTTTCTTGTCCCCATGTTAGTTTCAGTTTGTTGGTTAGCTTTTCTCATAGGGCTGTATCTCAGAACATTGGCACAGGAGGGCCAGATGCACTTTTCCATGGACAAATCTCCCCAGCTTCCGTCCTTTTCTTTACCTATATTCATGTATGGGGGAAGAGGAACAGAGCTGCAATTCGGTGGTGGGAAATCAACTTGAATGGAGAATCCCCTTCTCACTCTGTTCTACCAGGATGCGTGACTGGAGAGCAAAATTTACCTCTTGTCGGATGAGACAACAACAATCCGTAAAGAGGAGAGTGGTTCAGAGACCGATGCGTGTCATTCCCTCATAGCTAACCACTGAGCATTCCCAAATCTTTGGCATTTAGGGGAACTGCTTGCAGCCCACACAGCAAGCTTGCTTAGCCATGCATTAGCTCTGGTGGTTGTTTTTTTTGTTCTTGTTTTTAAAAAGCAAAATGAACAATTGATAAGCAGATGCTATTTGGAGGGGAATGCTGGTGTTCATATTGCAGAGTGGGGCTTATGTTTACGTGGATTTTTAGTTTTTGGAATGTCAAGATGAGCAGTCTGGGCCCCTTCCCTACTTACACCAATGTAAATCAAGAATAATTGCTTTGAAGCAAGGGCGGCTGGAATCCCGGCTTGAGCGAGACGGAACTCAAGCCCTCGGGGGAACAGGCATTCCTACCCCACTGGTTTTGTGCAGTTTAGGATTTCAAACACATCCCCAAGCATTGATTTTAGGAATGCAGGGTAGGCTCAGGCAAGAAAGCAACAGATGGATTCATCTGTGCAGGCTTGCTTATGACCAGGGGAGGGAGGGAGGGAGGGCGGGCAGGCAAGACACCCAGCTATTGAGGAGATGCAAGCTTCCACCTGCCATCTAATTGTGAGCTGTCTCTCACAGCATTTCACCCCTTTTTGCCCTCTCATAAAGTGCTCTCTCACAAAGACATTTTTATTAATACCACTGTCATGCACATGACAGGAGTAGAGAGCTGAAAGACATTCCCGCAGCATAATAAAATTATCCCTTCTTGGGGGATTAAAGGGGGGAGGGAATGAGTGGTCACATCTCTACCACAGCTACCCTCCTTGTGGAAAAAACAGTCAGGAACTTGGTCACCTTAAACATACCTGCATAGAAGACGCACACCATTTACTGTATCTTGCTCACAAACATGATAATGTCCGTATGGGGTATTAGTTAGCGATGGACAACGTCCAAAGAACAGCACATTCAGCCTCCCAAGTGACAAGGGAATAGCATATACAACAGCAGTAGACAGCCTTGGTTTTTCCTAGGCTAACGGCAGTGGAGTTAGCAGCAGTTGCTCAGTCTGCATGAAGGAATATAATCTCTAGCCTTCTCTGTTCCCTTCAAAGTTTAATAATTTAGTTCGGGAAGTTAGATCCTGTTTTCCAGTTGCAATAATGGTGTTGGGGGCGGGGGGAAACTGTCGGGTTTACTAAAACAGAAGAGACATTCTTTGGGGGAAGGAACTATTGTTCCACTCTCTACAATATATTGTTAAATAGGAATGTGGAACCTCTGCATTATTTTCAGTGAGGCAGGCTTTTTACAGTTTCAGGAAGCAAAAGAAAAGAAAAGGGGGGGGGGCTCGTAAGCTAAGCTCAGGCCTAACACACCCTATTCAAGTTCCCAGTTTTATTTACATCTGGCATTCTCTTTCCTTTGGCTTTTTTGCATAGAGTTCACAAAGTGCCGTAGAACCTTGGGAATCAATTTAAAACAGATGCTGTTCAGTGCAACAGCAATATGCATGTTGCTTAGAAGCAAATCCTACTGTGTTCAGTGGCTTACAACCCAGTAAATGGTTTTTTTTTTTTAAGGATTGCAACCTTGAGAGAGCATGATCAGCCTCATCCCAACCAAGTCTGCATGCATGGCCCCTTCACCTCAGTCCAACAAGTCTGGCTGCATGGGGAAAGCCCTTAGTAAAACACTGAACTCTTCAGACCAGATATTCAAGATGAAATGTCTTTTAAGGAGCTGTTTGTGCAAGCCCTGGATATTTATTTGGATTTTTGAATGCATAGAAACAGCTGGTTTGATGAATTCTTCCCATAGCAGTTCAAATGATGCCATTAAGAGTTTCTCTTCCACCTACATTTGAACTTAACACACACACACACACACACACACACACACACACACACACGAGCCTAAATTTGTAGCTAGCTGATCTGTGCAATAGACATTGCTACATGACACACTAATTTCATACAAAGTTTCGTTAAACGAATGTAATTGTTTAAATGTAGTGCTGCAATATGAATCTCACTGTACAATGTACAATTGCCATTAAAAGTGGGCCATGTTTCTTTAAAAAAAAAAATCCTAAAGTTAAAACTTAATTATGGCTTCATTGTAAAAGATACCAATGCAAACTATTTTTACAGCATATACCCATGTTCTTATACAATAAGTCCTCTTGAGTTCACTGGGACTCGCTACCAGATGGGCATAGGATAGCAGTCTTAATTAGTTTAATGTCTGTAGATGCAGTGAAGTGAAGTAATATGCACTTTCTGACACTCCCCCCAACACAGAGATTAGCGCACAGACTAATGTTCTTCACATTTCTACAAAGATCTGCAGAGAATTCCAAGCATTACAGCATTTTACCAAGAACATTAGATTAGGGAAATGATGAACATCATATCTTATTTTTATTTGCCTATCGCTTTAAATGAGGTCTTGCTTCAAACCTTTTATTCTCTGCCCTGTTACCCAGACTATTTTTAAAAACGAAACACTCCTCGAATTGATTTCACATGTGCCACATAAATCATTTTGGAGTAATGTTAGGGGTGCCTGTATAAGAAACAGAAATTGACTTTTAAATGTTCTCATGTGAGGTGTTTAAATCAGTTGATGCCCAGTCAGGAACTTCCATTTAAAATCACACTCAGTCTTCTTGTGTTTGTGTCATCCCACCTGTGGATGGATGTGTTATAGAGAAAGCATATCTTTCATCTTCCCCGCACGAGAAAAGCTTTGTCGATTTTTATACATGCCTTGCTATTTTTTTTTAAATTACCATGCTTACCTGTGCTGACGTGCATGTACATGTTTTTACACAAACATCTATACGGCTATTGAAATGGACAAGGCTTTTATGCCCCCATATCCATTTAACTGAAGACCCACGACAGTGGAGCAGATGGATGGGGTACTGAAGAAAGGGAAGTTACACACTGAATTGTGTGTGTGTGTGTTTTAGTACAGGTGGAAAAGCAGGAGGAGAAAAAGCACAGGGTCAGAAAAAATATGTGATTTCATTTCCACTACATTCAAATAAGCCCTGGCAATGTGACTCCTGTGACATTGCTGCTCAATGTATAGCAGGAGTAGACAGAGCCCTAGGCCCCTTCAAGCATCCAACGCAATGATACACCCAAGTGCAGCCTCTTTCTTTCCTGGCACTGTTTACAAACAGATACCTCTGCTATTTTTATTGATACACTATATAACATAATAAAACAAAATGCTCACATTTAAGTTTTTAATCAGGTGTACATAGCCCATCTGCAGCACTGTATATGTGGGTGCTCCCGGTACCTTTCAAATGATGTGAATCCACATCAGTACCACCAGAACTTGACCTTCAAGTGGTACTTATATATATATATACATACTTAAAATGCAGCCAGACCTCTCTCGACTGTCCTGGTTATCTGAGACAAAAAAGAATCAAATGTACACATATCCTTAAAAAGTGACAAAGGTGAAACATCAGTAGGAAAGGAAATCGCGATCCATAACTTTGACTGCTGGTTGATTTAGAATGCTGACATTTCTTGATGTAGAAGTTAATGTGCTCCAAGTGAAGAGGTGTTTCATGTCATAAAAGTGGCACCTACGAAAGTACCGTAGGGGGGGAAAACGGAAGCCATTCGTAGTGCATCCTTCCTCTCAAATAATTCCAACTTGTTCTCTCTTTTATAAAATCAAAATACGGGGAATGGCTAATAAAATCTTTGTGATAGAGCCCTTAATGTGCAAAACCAAGTCATTCTTATGAGGTGCCCAAATGCAAATATCCAAATTAGGGTTCCTTTTCTTTCTTTCTTTTAATATATAAATAATTTATAAATTTTCCTGAAAGAGACTAAATACAAAAGCATTCTGAGAAATTATTAAAGCCTTCTCTTGTCTTCAATACAAAACAAACAGTAAAGACTGAAGAGGTCATCCCATTATTCTCAGTCCTGGCTTGAAGCATTTAGGGTCGCTTTTGTATGAAATGCATTTCTGCTAATATATTTTTTCCAGTCATAATTCGGTGGGAAGTATACATGAGGGATACTGGACATTCATCATCCATCTCTGTTGGGCAACAATCATGGCATATGCTCAGTGGAATCTAAGTGGTCTGGGATGGGAAGCCCCGTTATTATTGTCAAACACTTATTCCAGACAGTGAACGTTGGGCACACAGGCTGTGCAAATGTAATGTCAAATGTGTAAAGATGCAGGGAGTTCAAAGCATCATAAAAGGCCAAGGAACCATTGTCATAGTCCAACAAAATCCCAACACGGCGAAGGTGGGGTGCAGGCTCTATCTGAATTTCTTTGCTGTTATGCCTCACCACCCATGTATTATTACAGCGGCAAAGAACCCAAGAGGCAGAATTCTTCCCGATCCATTCGTGTTTTGGTGCCGACTTATAAGAAATGCCAATGGCATACCTGCAAAACAAATGAGCTTTGAGAAAATGCACTCTCCATTTCATGCAGTCTTATGCACTTTAACCTACTGTGCTCTGCAGTAACATGCATGCCTCTTTCTGTTTGTGCCTTTCGTACTCTCATGAGCTGAAGGCTAACCAAAACATCAACACGTATTTAATTAATGTTCTTCCTTACAATCTGAAAGACAGGTCATGCACATCTTACTGCCCCCAAAATTATTTGCTGTAACAATGCAATTGCATAGGATATTTGTTTTCCTGGTAATATTTTGTGATCCTCCTTAGAAACCAGCGATGGCCAGACAGCATGCTGCTTGGCTCACAAATTCTTCAGGGCACTAGCCCTCCTACCCCAAGGATTGCAATGAAGACTTATCTCAGGGAAGGGAGTGGGGAGATACTAGGTGGTGGAGGGTCTCTGCTATCTTAAAGAAGTTGGCTGATAGGAGGCAAACAACATATCTTTGCACCCAGATCTCCCACTGGACCACAAATCCCATGATTCCTGGCCAGGAAATGAGATGCAAAGCATTTGTTGCAACTATAGGGAGATGTATGCAGTTGCATTGGCAACTACATGCTTGGAGTGTCATGGGCGTCCAGGTGTATGATGTGGGTGCAGCGCAATCAGGAACATTTAAATCCATGTGCTTCTGGAATGGGGCCAGGACCTTCCAGATAATAAGCTGTAGAGCAATCTCCACTGCTGTTCCAGTCCAGAATCTGTTTGAGGTAGAAGCCTGATCCACCCTTGTCTTTGCAGGCCATGCCAGAATAAGCTGGGAGTCTATGGACAGAGATGGTTTTGCAGTTACCTTTGGTCAAGTATAGTCTTTTAGGTGCTGAATATTACTTATTACGTTTTCTGATAACCACCAACGATTTTGGGGGCAGGCAGGGAGATTAAATAATGGTTTAATGTTTATTATTATTTTCCTACCATAGTTATTTCTTCGCTTAAGAAAATGCAGTCAATCTTGAGCTTCTATTAATTACAAAAATGAAGGAAAACATGCGTTGTACTTACCATGTGCTCCCGCTGATAACCACCTCCCAGTAATGCCGTCCACTGTCAATAAATACATTGCCCGCTACCCCGTAGCTCCCTTGGCTGGTAAAGCGCTCAGGTGTGTGGCTCTTTTTAGAAGAGGTTTCATCACGCTCCACTGTCAAGTTGTCATGAGATACTTTCAGCTTCCTGTGGGCAGACTTGGGATCCAGTTTAAATGGCTGGCCTTGATTTGTAGCAAGAGAAAAGACTGAATGAGTGCTGCACCCTGAAGACTGTTTATTGCACAAGATTAGATTTAGCTGCTGGTGATCTGTGAGTGATGTCCTTGTGTTTAAATAAATGACTGCTATTGCTCCTTTTTGAGTGTAAAACCAAGGACTATGCTTAGGGCCAGTGCTGCAGAAGAAACAGGATTTTCTTTGCCCTTGGTGGCTGCGCATTCATAATCATGAATTGCATCTGTGTTGCATCTGCACATCTTTGCTTTGCTTCTTGGGACACTAAAGTGGAGTGTTTGAAACTGTCTGCTATTCACAAAGAAGTAACCATTATTTTTCATGCCTCCAGGGTTGACTCGTTCTGGATAGGACTACTTGAAGACTTTGGTTGACATCTGAAACCCTCTTCATTCCTCCACACAGTGAAGTGTGATGGACAGTGATGTGCATGTCTACTCAAAAGTAAGTTCTACTGAGTAAATTTGGGCTTTATAGGAGGGCAGCCTAAATTAGCTTCCTTAAATGAATGCAGAGGCTGAAGGACATTAGCAGCCATGCCTGTCAAATGAAACAAATGGCCCACAATTGAAGAAAGTGCTAAAAATATGAGGTCTTCTGTATCTTTCTGAAGTGTCAGGCTGAGTGGAACTGAGATGAGGGGGAAACAAAGTGCACGGAGGGGTGGATGAAACATTACTCACTGTTTGTCTTCAGCTTTCCTGGCTCACTGTTTCGGCTGCCAGCCTGATTAATGGCCTTAACAACAAATATGTACTTGGTGCCACTCTGCAGGCCATGCACCGTGTAGTGGTTTTGCTTGATATTAGGAACAATCATCCAGCTGTCGGCCGAATTACACAGACCTGTAATTTCAAATCAAAACCATTAGTCCAATCCATGGAGGAATTTCTGGAATGCACCTGAACAATGAGGTGAGCCTGAAAAATGTCACTGAAGAATCCAAAAGTAAATAAGCTCTTTGCTTCTCTAAATAGCAAGAACGTGGCCAACTGAATTGTCCACTCACCGAGGACAGATTCAAGCTTTATTTCTTAAAGGATTTTAAACCGCAAATACCTGTTCAGAGTTGCCAGCTGTAAATGATCCACACATATTTAAACTGGCATTTTAAATGGGAGTGTAGTGTAGCTTTCATAACTGAGAGGGCCATGGTTAATTGTCTCTTGTTTGCCAATCCTGTCCCCTTGCCCAAACAACCTTTTCATCAGATAAAGTTAGTAGTCTTTACTTGGACTCTGTTATTTTAACTCATGTAATTTTAACTCATGTACAACTACTCAGTCTATGTTTTTATGTTATAGTTTAGCTTTTCATCCTTTAATTGCCATCTTGTTGTTATAATTGTTCTCTCTGCTTTATATACATTAGAAAATGAAGTTGTTGGTTTTTTTTATTTTTTTTAAAAAAAGACTTACACAAAAAAAGTAGCTCGGTGCAGAAGGGTTCTCTGGAAACAGTTATAGTTCCTGTGATAGATAGCGAGAGACAGAATGATTTGAGCAATGTTCCTCATTTTCTGATCCAGGAGGAACAGAGGCATTTGTCCCTCCCAGCTAGATATTTAGCTCATCTTGAGATACCTTCGCATAGAAGAGCGTTTACCCTGGCCCGAAATCGCTGTATGCCATCTGCCATTTTGCAAGGGAAATTTAGTCTGGTTCCACTGGGCGAGAGACTTTGCCCGTGTGAGTCCGGTGAGGTAGAGACCATTGAGCACGTGCTTTTGCGATGCCATTTCTATGGCGACCTACGAAATGATCTTATTTATATGACATTGGCTGATCTCCCAGGACGATTGGATAGTTTCTATATGAAATGGCTTCTCTTGGACTCTAACTCAAATGTAACAGCCAAGGTAGCTAAATTCTGCACTAAAGCCATTAAGATTCGGTCCACCCTAATTAATAGCACCCATATTATTTTATGAAAGAGCCAGAGAAGAATCAGAGTCATTATTTGTTATAGTTAATCCTCTGATGTAGTGCTATTTTTATTCAATCATTCCTATATCATGGTTTAAGGATGGTAAATTTTATTAGTCTATAATTCTATTATATATTTTAGATTGCATCTCTGAATGTTTTTCCTTTTTATGTTTTATATGTGTGTGCGGTCATTGACCATAATAAATAGTGATTGATTGATTATAGTTCCTGAATCAATATGGATGGCACTTGAGGATGTCCTGGTCCAGTTTCTATACATATTTTGTGGCTTAGCTCAATACATTTCTGAGACTGTTTTGGAGGGCAGGGATGTGTTCAGGGGTGAACAAAGGCCTCGTGACACCTGGGGCGGCAAACTGCTATGTACAGCGCATGTGCAGTGTCGCTATGTACAGCACATGCACCGTATGTAGTGATGCCGCACATGCACAGTACATAGCGGTGACGGAGAGATCCCACCTCCATCCATACGGCTCTTGAGCGGCGCTGGAGGCAAACCACTATGTACAGCGCATGTGCATTGTTGTTACGTACAGCGAATGCATGCGATGCTGCATATGCGCTGTACAAAGCAGTTTGCTGCTGGCACCGGGATCCTCTGCTCGCGGCTACAGCCGCAAATGGAGGATCCTCCATATGCGGCGTGATGGCATGGTGGCTGCTTGCGCCGCTGCGAGCCCTCGCGGGGTGCCTTCTTGGCACCCAGGGCACCCCCTGCCCCCCATTGTGATGCCACTGGAAGTGTCCTCAATTCTGTTTAGTTAAATTAAAAGTGAAAATTATTACCACAGAAATTTCCTTACCCAGTGGCATAGGTTGAACAGGGCTAGAATTGTATTTCCATTCTCTTTCCCTAGATGAGCATCTGTAGGATACAGTTCAGGCTTGTGCTACTGCAGTGACATTGAACTAGACAGAAGTTTAGACTCCTTCCAGTTTTATGAGCCATAGGCATATGAGCAGAAGTAACAGCTGTGAATTACTACTGTTGCCCATCAATTCAGGTTTCTGATTTCAAAAAGCAAGGCTTTAAAACAAGGAGAGCAAGTTCCCACATGTGGTACAATAATGCATTTTTGAAGCCACATTTTAGAAAATGAATGGAATGCAAATTAGAGACTGGAATAGTGCGTTGACTGTAACAAGTTTATCACGCAGGATTTGTGAGATACTGGAGGCAGGAAGAGAAGAAGGATTTCTTTCTTTTTTCATTTTACAATCTGGAGGTAAATCATTCATAAAACATCTTCTCCAGGATTTGTTGCTATTGAAGTTCAAAAAGCAGATGGGGAAAAAATATTCTCACTGCAAATCCCCCTATTGCTGGACAATGGAACGTTTCAGCAAGACAATGAACTACACCCGCAGTGCAAAAGTCACAGGAAGACTATATAATCTCCTGATCATTTCTGGCACTTAAAATACAAATCTCATTTATAGAAGTGGAAAAAGTGTATCAAGAGAAGGAGACAGACATATGAAGCTTCCCCTCAGGTCTCACACTAGGTTAGGGAAAAATAAATCTGCTGAACGCAGATACTTTTTGAAAATTGTCAAGGGGGTATTTTAATGCATTTATTAAAAATAAGGTCTTTGATGATAAAAAGCAGGGTGCCAGAGGCTGACCTTAATGCACAGGTAAGTTCCTGGTTTTTGTTTTTTAAACCCACTACCTATGAATGGGAAGTAAATTTGAATGCACATCCAAAGGCCCATTCTATTATTATTCTTAAATCCCCAGCCAACTTGCAAAAGAATTTCTGCATTCAGACACCAATGTCCTCCCTTGCCTACATAACCATTTCTGCAGCTAGCCACCAATTTTTTTAATTAAAAGAAAAGAAATGAACATAAAAAGGATTTAGGATAATTGTCTACACATGCATGGATTGGAAATCAAACTGCAGCATCCATAAGATATTATAATGGGTGTCTTCAACAAAGTCTTATTTCAGGATTTCCAAAAGTTGGCTGTTTCTTAATTTACCAGTGTAGTGGCTACATGGCAGAGGATTTCTTTCTTTATAAAGTTCATTCTTTAAATAAAAACCCTCATAGACCCAGTTTCGAAAAACGTGATGATAGCATAGGCTCAGTGCAGTCCTCTCTTCTGCTCTGCTTTTTGTATGTGCACAGCTGACAACTTTTAGCACACAAACTTTTAGTACATTATGCACAGCCAGTTGCTAAATGAAGTATTACTTACGTAACTTTGATTCCAAAGCATTCAGAAGACAAGTACTGTATATTCCTGCATATAGGACTACTATTTAACCCAGGAACATCTTCTCAAAAGTCGGGGATTGTCTTATATGCCAGGTCGTATTTCTTATATGGCAAGTGTATCCCAAACTATATATTTTAACTGGAAAAGTTGGGGTCATCTTATACGCCCAGTCATATTATACGCCGGAATATACGTAATTGTTCTCAAAGCTATTTCAAAAGGAACTTAATTGAAATGTCTTTTACTTTTTTTTTTAATGTCAGTTTGGGCAAGGAGTTCATGAGTTTTTGAACACACACCAACCAGTCAATGATTTGTGAATGTTTCTCACAGGGGAAATACTATAAACTAAATGTCAATGGAAAATCAATATGAGATTTTCAGGAAAGCTCTTAAAGGAATCTTTCTTTCAAAGCCCATGCCGATTTTTCTGGTCTGGCACAATCTTTTCCACATGCATCATTGTATGGAATGTTCATTTAGGAGGAGGGGGGGGGAACCCCACATAATTGACCCAATAACTGCTCCAAATACTTTCCATTATCAGCTATAGGAAATGGAGCACCATGAATGTATTAAGTTCTTTGGCATGCTGCAGCTAACAAAGGGGAGCCTTTATTGTGGGAGTGGGAAGCAACAGCCATACAATTCTGTCTAATCAACCTAGGATACCCATGACCATTAATGTCAATAGATCTATTCTGAGTAGGGTTAGAACTGGATACAATCCACAGTACCAAAGATAAATCTTCATATGATTCGCCATATTTAAAAATGTGAAAATCCAGACACAAACATTGATGAGCTGGCTATGTCCAGGAAATTCAGAACCTATGGCACCTTATCATATGATGGGTTCATAATGACAGAAATATTCCCATCCCAGTAGAATCCATGCTCTCAACAAACAGTGAAGCTCTTCCTTTCTTAAATTATGGCAAGAGGCACGCTAAAAGCCTATCTAGATATAATCCCATTTTGACAACAAATTTCACCCCTTGTTTATCTGAATCAATCTCTGCATTACACCCCACCCCTAAAGAAATTAAGCCTCTGAAGCGACCCCTTTAAAAAATAATCACACACAACTGAATACACCTCACATCTAAATACTATTCAGTTCTACAGAGCAAATTCCGGAGCAGTGAGCAAGCTAAGTTGAATGTGCGGCCATATATCAAGAATGATACATTTATGGTGTCACTAGGGAATGAATGCATGGCAGTTGCACATGGTCTGCTATGCTATCTGC
This sequence comes from Zootoca vivipara, assembly GCF_963506605.1. Lineage (NCBI taxonomy): Eukaryota > Metazoa > Chordata > Lepidosauria > Squamata > Lacertidae > Zootoca > Zootoca vivipara. Next base: position 35,585,758 of record NC_083279.1, read on the forward strand.
TTCCTCTTCAGTAATTCACTGGCAGACACCAAAGATGATGACCCTCTCAAGTATGAGCCATGCACTTCCCTGGCTACAGATTATCTGTGATTACCAGCAAATTTTAGTCACTTTCAAAAAAGAGAAACAATAATAAACACCTGGTATGCATACTACAAGACCACAATGTTGCAAAAATGTAAGAACGAAATTTTAACTTGTTTCAGTTACAGTGATAATATTGGTGTAACAAGTATCAACACAGGAAAAAGTTTTTCCTCTCTATAGGTCAGTTTTGTTCTCCCAGGCTAGAGCAGAAGTTTGAAAACAGCTAGAAAAAGAAGCCAGTCAGGAAAGTAAATACATTCTAGAGCAGGCATCCCCAAACTGCAGCCCTCGAGATGTTTTGGCCTACAACTCCCATGGTCCCTAACAGGACCAGTGGTCGGGGAAGATGGGAATTGTAGTCCAAAACATCTGGAGGGCCGAAGTTTGGAGATGCCTGTTCTAGAGATACATAAATATGATTCCTGCTCAGAAGAGGGAAACTGGAAAACTCACCAATCACCACACCACCATCTAAGAACCTTGCACATGGGAATCTCTGAATCTCCCAGGTCCTCGTCTGACACTCTGACTAGTATATGCCACACAGGCAATAAACAGCATTTAATAACCCCACATTTTGGTATAACTGCTGGGTTATTCAAACCATGACATACAATTAATACTTGGCCTCTCCACCCCTTTAAGACAAGATACTGAGTCACTATTAAGCTCCATTTCATAGAGTTGAGACTAACATCCTTCACTGGCTTTCTCACAATGCAGAAGCTTTGTTCTAAAGTCCCACCCTAGTGCTTTTCAGCTGACCTAATGTCTTTACTGCCATCCTCCAGTTTGCCTTCTGTCAGCGTAATACCATGCATTGATATGGGTCAGACAGAATGAAGTGCAGCTTATTATCACTTCATTCTCTCTTCTTGTCAGTGATTAACCAAAGAAACATCTAGCCCTTTCCGTGTCTTCTTCACTTCATCTATTTTGCTCTAATTCTTTTGCAGAACTCTCAATATTATTTGCAGCCAGGCTATCTGCAGACTTCAAGTGCCTAAGGAAGATTTCCATATATATTTTCTTCCTGCGTAACTCCATTAAACATTTAGACGTCGTTGATGTAAATTAAGCGCTATCTGGAAAATTCATGAAACCTTTTAGACATATGCTTTCAATATTTTAGAATTCACAATTCAAATCACACCACTATATTTACTGAGGTGTCTTAAGTTTTGAACCATGAAACTAAAACACCTGTTGACTGGTTCAGCCAATCCCTTTCCATCAGTAAATAGAGAGTTTACTTCAAATCTGGAGAAACGATAGTTCAAAATAGCAAATGGTCACCAATGTTAGAACCCAGATCAGAATGCATGCAGAAGTTGACTCCACTCCTGATGTTCAGTCCAAACTAGCATAGATAGCATGACTGCACAATCCTATATTTCAACAAAGAATCTCTAGGAACTGCTTTATTTATAAAATGGACCAGCTGCATTTTTTAAAACTTAAAAATGTCCAAGGTTGCATACAAAAATAAAAGCATGCCACATAAACACAAATAAATAGCGAAATACACCAACAGACGGTCACAATAAAATAAAAAGCACCACACCATACTTATTAACAAGAACAATTTTTTTTTGCATTTTATATTTGGAGAAGGAAACTCATTCAGAGGAAAAAATACATGACTTGTAAAATATATACACAAACTCAATAACCCAAACCTTTCCACCTTCAGCATTAATTAATGCTCTGTCATCACTAAACACTTCAGAATAAGCAATAATTTAAATAACATAAACTAATAGAAACTGTATAGCTTTATCACTGACATAATGATATTTGACTGATGCATGACATTGATGAGTAAGGGATAGCAAGTTAAACTTGATCTGTGATAAAATAAACAGGTCCATTATGAAAATGAGATTGATTTTTATTTTTATTAAAAAAAAACCTCTCTAGGTAAAATCTAATGCTGTTGTTCACCTAAAGAATGGGTTTTGATCCACAGAGGCATCCATTAATGTAAGAGAAGGAAAAGCAGCTTTCTTTGATTCCCCATTCTTCCTGCAACCACCAGCGTCCCCCTAAAACTATTTCAGAGGGTTGAGGGATCGTCCAGAACAGTGGTCCTCAACCCCCGGGCCATGGACCGGTACCGGTCTATGGATCAATTGGTACCGGGCCACCCAAGGAACATTAAAGACAATTAAATTAAAATTATTAAATCAAAACAATCTAAATAAAATATAAACAATCAACGACCCCCCCCTCAGCGGGCCACGAAACAATCGACATCCCCCCCTCAGCGGGCCGCAGTAAAATTATCAAACATTGACTGGTCCGTGGCAATAAAAAGGTTGGGGAACACTGGTCTAGAACACTGCAGAGTAAATCACCTCCCATTTCCTTATGTTAGCAGATGATGGTGCTAGATCAAAAGCCACCCCAAAATGGAAAGAAAGCTTTGGATTTGACCCATCAGATTTATTTTTATTGCTGTATGTATAGTTGATGTACTGTTAACACACTGATGGGAGTATTGCCACTGTCCTGTACAGATTACTGGCAGAAGATGGAAGTGTTGACATAAATTGAGGAAAGGCTATAGGGTCTTTCTGTTTTCTATTTGACTTGCTGTTGGATTTGTTGGAAATCAAAATCAAACACGAGATATAAAATGATTCGTACTTACTAACTACATTAGCTTGCCCAGTGAAAATGGTATACTGCAACTCATAGGAGACCACACTGAATTCATCATCTGACGTCCAGTGGACTGTGATTGTGTCATAAGAAGCTGTACAAAGCTCTTCTCTAATGGTTGGGGGATTTGGAGCTGTGGAAAATTAAAACCAACTGTTAACATTCGTCACATAACTTCCCCCCTTCATTCCAATCATTCATCACATTTGTCACATTCACTTCTTCTCTACAGTCTCGCATGATGTTCAAAAGGTTGTCAGCTATGCGCAGTGCTTTTTTTCTGGGGGGAAAAGGTGGGAGAGGGACTCACAGCAAAATAAATAAATGGCTAGATAGGTTAGGTACCGTATATTCCGGCGTATAAGATGACTGGGCATATAAGATGACCCCCAACTTTTCCAGTTAAAATATATAGTTTGGGATACACTTGCTGTATAAGAAATACGACCTGGCGTATAAGACGACCCCCGACTTTTGAGAAGATGTTCCTAGGTTAAAAAGTAGTCTTATACGCAGGAATATAAAGTACGTTGTGGGCCCAGTTGCAGTGCCACCCCCCGCCTCCAGGCAGAAGCTAAATGTAAGACACAATTAATAAACAATGATCTGGGTTAGAAATGGCCACAACTCTATTGATTAGAGATGTAGATGGATTTTTGGCTTGGGCATTGGGTGGGTTAATCAAATAGACAGACAGATATAGATTTATCTATCTATCTATGCATACACATGCACAGACATACACTATACATTCTAGTATCTTACCTGTAAGATAATCAAGGCATTCCAGTAGTTTCTTCTCTCTGGTAAAATCTAGCGCAAAGGTGTCAAAAGTGTCATTGAGATTAATTTCAGGAATTAGAACCTGGGAAGATGCCGTTGCCATGGCGACTCTGCAGTGGAAGAAACAGGTCTTATTTAGAGCCTAGGTTCAGGCTGGGAAATTATTTTGTTGTCAAGGGTACATGACATACTTAACACAAGTGGGGAGGGGAGGGAAGTGTGCTTGGGGCATGTGCTGAATGCCGTTTCTACTTCACCTAATAGCAATGAACATTCCTATGGCCATTGGAACACAGAAAAAGTCCATATTATACTAGGTCAGACAAATTGTCTATCTAGTGCAGTATTTCCTACTCTGGTTGGCAGTAGCTCTTCAGGTTCTGGAAATGCCAGAGACTTGACCTGAGACCTCCTGTAGGCAAAGCAGTACTCTACAGTCCCTATTAGCCAATGTGATCAGGGGGGGGGGCTGCTACCTACTAGTAATGCAAAGAGGCAAATTTAGGCAGTCTTGAGCCCCAGCTTATCTTATTTTAGAAAGAAGACACAGGGAAGAAATATTCTTTCAGCCCAAACAAGCCTGTAGTTGCTCTAAGATTCACTGCGGGAGTCATATTGCCAAGCATCAAAACTACTCAAAGTAATGTCATACTTATGTTATGTTGCTTTTGTTTGTTTTTTAAAAAGCATCTCAAGTTAAGATGGGTGAATGAGGTGAACAATGGCTCCCTTTTTTGGTCATCACAATATCTTTTTGCAACACAGTAAACTGAATGGGGCTTCTTTATTCTGCTGAAAAATTTGACTGTGATTCAGCTTAAGCATTAAATGTGCTGGGGTTAAGCACAGGAAAGAAACATCAGAATGAGGGTTTTATTTCATACCATTCAAGGAATCCCGCAGAAGCGTGCAGTATTTATTTCTTGTAGAAAATGATATTGGCAGGCGTTCTTTTGCACTTTTTTCTTAACACAGCTCCACTAACTAGCATGCTATTCCAGGTGTTCACACATTTTCTTTTTTATAAAGAGAGCACTTCTCCAGCTTATAGCAGCTACACCATTTTAACTCTGCAATTTGCTGGGTGAAGCTATAGCCGTAATATTTCATTAATGGGGGTGGGAAGCTGTATAGGTTTGTTTGTTTTGGAGCTTGTATTTAGTTTTGGACAAGTCTCAGCACTGTACAAAAGCTTACAAAGCAATGAAGTTTTCAGTCGGGGATCTCAAAGACATGACAATGCATACCAGAACAGTAAGTGGATTATTGTGTTTTGAGAAGATTCAATAGAAAATTCACATTCACTCAGGCATAGAGAATAAGCTTCCTTCTTGTACAGTGGGGAATAAGCGAATCTTGCCTGTTTGGAAGCAGCTACACACTTTCAATCAGTTGCACTCATAATATATACTAAATCAAAACGTTTTGATTGCTCCAGTAGTCTGATTTCCCAAAATGGAAGATTTAATTCTCCGCCTAGTACTGAAAACTCAGGTTCAAAACTCATGGTAATGACTTCAGTCTCATTTTATTACATCTAAAATTTAGTATGAATTATGCATTTTCATGAATTGCGTAACTTCTTCTGGTTCAGATGAATGCTGAAAAATAGCCCCTTATTCCAAAGGATGTACAGTTATTTCCCCAGCTCTAAAAAGATATGTAATGCAAACATGCTGTCTAAATAAAGCAGACATCATGCTGGTAGCTCCTACACAATCATCCTGAGGAATGGGAGTGCATGTAGTTACTGCCTTCCTTATAATTATGATGAATTCATTTATATACCACTTACATGCCAAAATGGCTTTGAAGCAGAAGTTTCATTTTTTATTAAATATTGTCTGTACACGGTTCCATTGGGTGCAACTACTAAGATTTCTATGGTGCTTGCAATACTTTCCAAGCAGAAACCATTTTGAATGTCTTGACCCCCATGTACAGTGGTAACTCTACTTACGAATAACTCTACTTACGAATGGAGCTCCGTCTGCCATCTTGGATGCAGTTTAGATAGGATTTTTTCTACTTACGAATTTTTAGATAGGGTTGCTTCTACTTACGATTTTTTTCTCCCATTGCATTCCTATGGGATTCGACTTACAATTTTTTTCCGACTTACAAATGTGCATTCGGAACGCATTAAATTTGTAAGTAGAGGTACCACTGTATATGAAAGCACAACTTGGTTACAAATGCTCCTGAGGTTAACCTACCATCCTTATTAAAAAAAGAATTAAAAATTGGTCCTTGCATAGCACACAGCTTCTGGGACCTAAGCCTGTGGATCAATCTAGATTTGACATTAATTGTGTATTTGCATTTAACATGCAGAGTTTTGTTTTGTTTTTTAATGTAACTTGCGGCCAGGGGAGTGGGACCCCATTACTGGGATCAAAAGAGGCATGAAAAGGGAGTTTAATGCTGGCAAAAATATATCCTCCATATTGGGAAGAAAGCTTCCATTGGAGCAATTGGCTGTCCCAAATGAAAACACAGGAAGTAATACAAGGTTTTTGCTGTGCACATTTTCAGCAATGCATTTTCAGGGGCTGATCTGTTCTTTTCTGTACCTGTGTTCTTTTCTACACAACAGCATCTTACTATTTTCTATATTTTAAAGCAGAAATGTAGTTACCATGATGTGAAAGAAAGAAACCCAATTCAAATAGCTGCAGGAAATTTGGGATCCTTAAAAGAACCTGGAGTTTGAAATGAAGCTTTTGCCCACTTAAAACAGGATGTGAAATGTAAGTAGTATTTTGTTTTCTGCTTATTAGATATAACTTCTCCAAACTGGTGGTATAACATTTTAATGATTTGTCAAACCCTCTTCTATGACAGGGTTGAGAATAAGCTATAGCTAACAGTCAGGGATGATGGGAGTTGTAGTTCAGCAACACTTGGAGGGCAATATTTTTAACATCAGTAATTACATCTGTAAATACCCCCCCCCCCCCGATTTCCTTAAATGGTACCATTTTGATAATAATTTCTATTAAATATGTGGAAGCATCTATAGCCTTGCAGTTTCCTATATATTTCCAGAAGAAGTTTTCTCAACAATGTTTGGCATTTTGTTTTTGAATACAGTCGTACCTTGGATCCCAAACACCTTGGAACTCAGTCGTTTTGGCTCCCAAATGCTGCAAACCTGCAAGTGATTGTTCCGGTTTGCAAATGTTTCTTTTTTTGAAGCCGAACGTCTGACAGGGCTTCCGATCGGCTGCAGGAGCTTCCTGCAGCCCATCAGAAGCCACACTTTAGTTTCCGAACGTTTTTGGAAGTTGCATGGACTTCCGGAACGAATTCCATTTGACTTCCAAGGTACGACTGTACTGGCCACCGGGGACAAACAAAGTGGAGGATTATCCACATTGTACTTTATAAGATCTTCAGAACCACCTGACTGGAGTGTTCCCTGTGTGCTTGTGGCATTACCTTTCAGTTATGTTTTTAGCAGACTGCAAGAAGCGTGCGTGATCATTCTCCTTCAGAGATTGCTCAGCTTGCGAGATCAGAGAAGTGGAGCGCTCAATACACTGCTTGCAATTAGCTATCTGCTGGGCGAGTTTCCTCAGTCTCACCACCTACAAAAGGGGAGAGAAGAATATAAGGAAAAAAGTCAGGTGCATGAACTCAAAAACTGTGCTTTTCTACAATTTTACCATTCTTCAAGGCCACGGCATAAATTGGGTGCTAATGCGAGTGGCTTAACTGAAAAGCAAAAGTACCATTTACACCTGCTCTCTCTGAGCCTATATTGTTCCAAGTAAAAGCTTTATTCTCCTCACTGGGGAGATCCAAAGTAAGCACAGCTGGCAGATTTTTTCCAATGGAAGGAAACGTCACTTCCCATCGGTCTCTGCTTCTCAGATAACAAAAGCCTATTGTGATGGCCAGTTCCTCCAAAACGATGTCTTCAAAGCAGCTTACAAGGTGTGCTACATATTGCTATAAATTCCCGAGCTTGTTTACAGGAAAAAACAGTGACTGAAAGGAGTAATTCATGGGAACTGACAATAAAATAAATGTTAAGCCTCAGCTGCTTCTATTTCTTCAGCTTTGTCTTGGGTTGAATTTAGTTAAGTAGAAAACACTGTGATGTTTGTTATATGCTGGAAAATGTGTATACTGCACGCAACTTCTACAGCGGGGGCAGGCAGGCACTTACTGAAATGTAAGTGGAAACTATCTGAAGTTGTGAATTTAAAGCTTGCCTATCTACAGCTGATAGAAGATACTGTCCTGCAATGCCCCCAGATCACAGGAAGCCCCCCCCCCCTCAGCAGTGTGTCATTAACATCAACATTGCTGGATATTCCAAATGGAAAGGGAAGAGGAAGGAAATCTAATAACTCTGTACCTAAGAAACACATTAAGCTCTGATTACATGTTTAAAAAACAGGAAATTGATAATTAAGTAGACTGGCAGCAAGTTTGGAATTTTATAGTAAAGATAACACAAAAAATACTTGCAGGGTTGCACTTATTAAGCAATAAACATTGCATATCATGACTCTGCTGGCAGACAATTAACTAAGATAAGAGTTTTGTATTCTGACTTTAAGGCCACAACAAACATGAGATTTATGTCTGCAGTCCACCATCAGAGTATTTCGTTGAAAGTAAGCTTTAAGTCCAAACCACTTTAATTCTATTTCATTTTAGAAAAATGTGGAATGCCGTTTACATTGAATCCTAAACAAGTTTCCTAAGATGTGTCATGTGTCTATGGTTCAGCTTGATCCTGTGTGTGTGTGTGTGTGTGTGTGTGTGTGTGTGTGTGTGTTAGTGTTAGAATAGGTGCCTTAAAGAATTCACCCTGGATTGTGTCACAGGAAACACCCGGAAGTCAATGTTGGTTGGTTCCTGTCTCTCCCTCTTATAGGTGATGAAGTAACAAAAAAGCTTTTAAAATGATTATTCTTGCCAACAACACTAGTGTTCTGTAGATTATTTTTTTAAACACCCTAACATTTTTAAATAGTAACTGTTTTTATACTTATATTCTGGCCAGCACCAGAGACTACATTTGTTCCTTAAATCTGTATTTTGGTGGATCAACATTTTAAAGTATTGTGAGGAGATAACTCATTAAGTATTAGCCTAATTGGCTTGAATATGCAAACATGAATGTGGTGATTGTTTTTAAAATACTCTAATACCAGAAACAGGATAAGCAATGCAGTCACTTAACTGCTAGGGAGTAAGGTACGTGTGACAGTCACACAGATAAATTCTACATTGCTATTAGCATTTTGGGGAAAATAACTGCATTTTACCAGGTACAAAATATAAACAGACCCAGTTCTGGGTGGAAATGCAATAATTCCACAAAGCAAAAGCAACTTCAGCAGCAGATATCTGGAAACAGTTGATAAAGCCTATATCTCATTTCCTCCTGTTCTTTGCTGAACCATGTGGACCTTTGATACTCATTTCGGGATCTATTTGAGCTTCCATGAAATTATCTAAGAAAAGTTGTGCAGGTTTCAACTTCACCAAAGGCAATGCTAAAAATTCTCATTTCGTTTATTCAATAAACTTCTATACTTACTTCATCATAAATAACCCCAGGACAGCTTGTATGCTAAAAATATTACAACTATACAAGCTAACAGCAGAAAGCTGTCTCCCTTTACCAAAGGATACCTCAACTCCCCCAATTGCCTTGGTGGGGTGGTATGTCAAAATCTGTACAATGTAGATGTCGGCCTACATTTTAATTTGTAAATATTTTTCGTTAAAGATTTCTGGAATTGCAAAGGTGTGTGCAGTGTCTCTCATATTTTAACATGTATCACTTTTGCAAATCAGTTTCATTTGTTAAGACACTAAAAGGGAAGAGGGAAAACGAGGTAGATAGGGGATAGGAGGGTGGATGGGGGTGAGAGTAGGTGACGATGTAACCAGAAATGTCATAACCAGACATTGGAGAGACCTGTCAGGAGTAAGCATGGACCAATGGTACCAAGTAGTATGGGAAACAGCCTTACTAGAAAAACTAACCAACAAGCTGAAACTCACACGGGAACAAATAGAAGAGGATGCCTTCACCCCGGTATGGTTCCCCTTTGTCTCACACACACAGCCCAACAAGATAATGACAAAAATTTACCGCCAGCATACAAATCAGTATGGCTAACCTGACCCAAAAATACCCACCCACCCCACGCACACACAAAAACAAAGACCATCATAGCCAATCACAAATGAACAACCACATCCTTGGCCAACCCCAATCTCTCATCATCATCAAAAGAACACAAGCGAATAAAGGAATGCCAGCCTACATTTTTAGATTGGAAGAGCACCAAGCTTTTTTCTTTTAGCATTGTGGGCAAACATTATTATCATTTTTTACTTCTCAGCACATTACCAGAGAAATGTCTTGCGTTACATTTTAAGCTTGCAGTGGGACCACATGAAGGGCTAAAATCGAGAGGCAGAGTATGGCAAATCTGCTGGGTTGCTTAACCATATGGTCAAACTGCTAATCCAGCTGGTGAAACACCTGCTTAATTTGCTGGAAAAATGTACTGACACACTACCCTTCCTTGGAAAATAACTGTGCTTCTGCTGTCAGCAGAAAAAGAGACTTTGGGAATAAGCGCAAGCCTTGTTTGAGAAAGCAGTGTCTCAGGCTTGTTAAAGCACTTCTTTCATAGCCCAATGGCATAAAGCAATGAAAAAGAATCACTTCTGTCAATAATAATACTAATAAGCCTTTTCCTTCCCTTCAACACAAACCCTGGGTCTGAGCAGGCCTGTCTGACTCAATGGAAAGTTTGCCATGAACTTTGGTGCAAAAATGTGGGTTTTCACTGCAATCATGTAACCAAGGCGATTATACAGAAGGTTGTCACATGAGATCCTGGAGGGAGCTGTATTTTGCTAATAGCATAAAGAAGTTCAGGGCCTGTCAAACAACAACTTGGGGAATGGTGGTCTTCAAGCATATTTGAGTCAGCTCTTGCCTACAGGGCTTTTTATTTTAAGTTAATTGGAATATCTTGACAGCTAAGTGAACCATTTAACCTGCCCCTGACTTTATTTCTTGTCAGAGTCTTTTCCCACACAGGGAGAGTTTATGTTTGACTTCTTCAAGCTACTTTAGCAGTTAAAGATTGAATGGCTAGCACTTAAAAGCAACAGGAATCATGGTCAAACTGATTTCACAGTTAGCTAGGTAACCAATTTAAAGCTTGGGTGAATAACTGATACTTACTTCACACAATGGGCTGACATCAGAAATAGCTGTACTACAGTGATTAAGGAATGGCATTTAACTTGAAGTCCTTCTACTTTGCAATGCGTCAAAATATTTCATTGCCTCCTCCATTCTGTAACATATAACCTGTAATTTTCCACTACTGTTCTCAGATTCTCCTAGTCTTCCCCCATGATTTCCCTTTTGTTTTGATTTTAAGATTTATGTTAGCAAAGCTATTTTGTATACATACTGATACATTTAATAAATAATTACATTATCTACAGAATGTTTCCCCCCCTGAAGATTATGATATCTCAGGTTAGCAATTTCAACGAGGCCTTCATATTTTAGTTCTCACACAAAATATATTTGCTAAAGCATTACAGTATTAGCAGTTTTGGTAAACTAAAAACCTATTTCCCGCCATCTTGGAGTGGGGGGGTGGGAAACTGTGCATGCAGTAAGACAGCATGACTGCAAAATAAAAATAGCACGACATACTATCAACACTATAGACATCCAATAGATTTTAAATGATGACTGAACGTTTGCTTAATGCGTTGTGACAGCATGGGCACTTCTTTCTACGAAATGCAGTAGCTGCCAAGGAGTTTTCAAGGGCTTGTGTATATTTTGCAGAATACTAAAACAAGAAGTCAGAGAAGACACAAAGCATAAAACATTGATCAAGAATGTTAACTTATTTGAGAACTTCCAAGTTAAAAGTTCTTACCTTCCCTTCCTTGATTTTGGTTCCAATAATCTGACGCCTTTGTTGGATTATTTCAATAAGCAGGTCACATTCCTCCATCAGCTTAGTTTCTTGTCGGGACGCATTCACCTATTTTTTTTAAAATTAAAAAATTAAAAAATGGATCAGTCTATGATGCAAAACCAAGTTCCATTTTCACTCAACTTTTGTCACGTTTTAGACACTTTAATTTTCACAAAGCAACAATTTTAACAACTCGTTCTCATTGAAATTAGCAACAATAAGAATTATAACATTATTTACTTAGTAGCGACCTACAAAGACACGCATGTGAGTTTTGACAGTAGGAACTGGTGGCTTAGGGACATAGAATGGAATATCGAGAATGCTCTCTGCACGAAACTGTGCCACTAGTTGCATTAATCTTGACACATGCCACTTGTGGATGCGACTCGCATGATAGCAGGGACTTAATAATGTCTCACCATGACCTCACAAATCACCATGGGAAGAAGCGCCTGTAGGTTAACTGATAACGAGTCGCAGATTATTTCCTGCATATGGCTTCCATGTGGAAGATTCTAGCTAGCTAGTGTGGTGAGACACAACAGCGGACATCATCAAACATGTCACCACCTGTCATGGACTGGCTGGGTGCAGAGGAGTGGTGGAAGCCACCAGCTGGGGAACCCCAAAGGGCACACCCAGGGGAAGAAGGCTCAGAGTCAGGGGACTGGTGGTGGGATGACGATGCATGGTCAGAGGGAGGAGGAGCAGCAGACTGGGAGGGGGAGATGTTGGAAGCCGAAGAAGCCGGGAGTCTCCCCTCTTGCTGCAACTAACTCCCCTCCTCCTGGTCTCCTAGAACATGAAATGAAGAGGACAGAGCAGAGGGGGCGTTGTGTACAGGCGCAATTAGAGACTGCTTAGGAAAGACCCTATATCAGGCATTCCCAAACTGCGGCCCTCCAGATGTTTTGGCCTACAACTCCCATGATCCCTAGCTAACAGGACCAGTGGTCAGGGATGATGGGAATTGTAGTCCAAAACATCTGGAGGGCCAAAGTTTGGGGATGCCTGCCCTAGAGAATAGGAGCTTTACGAAGTGGTGAGATGGTGGGGACCTTCAGTCCTCACAACTGCCTTGTTGGAGCAAGACCTACTGGGAGAAGTTTGTAGGATCACTGGGCCTGTGCTGGTTTGGTTTCTCGAACAGTTCAACTTCACTGACACCATGTTTTTCTTTGACTGCCAACCTACACTTGACTCCAGCTCCTGACATCACCCTTTATGCACATGTGTCCTTATGTTCTCTCAAGAAAACAGAAGGAAAGGACTGCGTGTTGGAACACTGCCCCAAATTTCATCAAATGGTGTGATCCAGGAAAACCATGGGGAAATAATGGCACAAAACTCCCCCAGTTTTCCCAGATAACAGGGCTGAAAACATTTCTTCTTCTTCCTGGAAGTAAATAATATGGAAATGAGTGTTAAAACTGTTGCTAGTTTTCCAGAAGTGGGTTTTACATTGTGTGAAAGCACACGTAAAAATTATCAGGTAAGGAAACATTGGGATAATGGACTAATGTGTTGTTTGAATGCTGCCTAACTCTCCTAATCTGCAGTTGCCCCATCTAGCCAGCAGAATCTCTCTAATGTTTTTTTCCGCCACGCCACACTAACTTTTCACTATCTTAAAAAACCTGCGCTTTGTCAACTATTCTGACAAGCTGACTACTTCCCACTGAGAAGTAAGGCTGCTTGTAAACATTTTCATGCGATAGCACAGCAGCTCAGCTACTGACAGGTAAGTGTGTGTGTCTCTCTGTGTGTGTATTTTGCACAGTGATTCCTTAGTATTTTGGAAAGGTAATGGGAAATGTGATCCAGTTCTGACATTTACACAGATAAATCTCAAGAGCCACTTTGGCTGGAAAGGTAGAGGTCTATGGTCTACTAATTGGCTGCAAAATGTGCAACCAAAGTGTTCCTTTTTCAGGACTCTGGCAATCTCAGGCAGGTCTTATATTAACTGTTCGCAACATTAACCCACTGCAAAACATAACCTCAAAGGTTGCTCCAGCATAAATACTAGATAAGGATGGCATTGATGTGCTGTTAAGTGAATTGTGTAGTTTTAGGCAAATTTCTCCAACCTTTTTCTGAATGAAGATAATGAATTTGAACAAACAAACAAAGGAGAATAGATACTATTCTGTAAATCTAAACTCTGTTTGCTAAGACTGGCTTGTTAGTTTTGTTTGTGTTTCAGTTATTGGGTTACTGCTGCTTTTCTGTTTCCTTTTTATTTGTAAGGTGCTTTGAGTGACTCCTTTGTGCAGGGGAAACCGGGGCAAAAACGATGCCTAAAAGCATAAAGAAATGCATGATTCCCAGAGTATTACTAAGGAGCTGGAGCTGGATGAAGGCAAAAGAAACCATTCATTCTTGTTCTATGTGGAATGTATTTTGCTGCTTCTTATAAACATCTCAGTTTAACTAGGGAAAGTATTATGTGGGCATAAATTGAAAGTATTATGGTGGACATAGACTCCTTAGCGGATCTTAGAATCAAAGGGTTGGAAGGGACTCCAAGGGTCATCTACTACAAATGTTTTGCAGATCACAAGCAACTGTGTAAATAGGTACCAGTGGCTGAGACGTATCTTCCTAAAATCAACCCGGATGCCCCTGTTGAGGGAGCATTTGGTAGGTGTGTGCTACAGCAAGTCCTACCACCATCAACTGTTGAATTTCTCACTCAGGTTGTAGCTAGCTTTAAGTACATTCCCTTGACAACTAAGTTTTGGAAATCAACAACAAACCTGACTTCAGGCCGTGTTTTGCTGGCAGTAAAACCATAGACAAGCTGTTGGGACAGGCTTCACACTAAACCATGGTTTGCCTGTAAAGCTGTCAAACTGCTGTTGTGTGTGATCTCTTAAATTCTTAATGGAAAATGGGAATCTTATGCATAATGGCATTCTGGATTGGAACTCTCCTGTGGCTCTTTTGCATGAGGTTCAATAGAAGACTAGGGACAAGAGAGTTTAAACAGCTATTTTCTTGGCCCCCAACTGCCTGTCCTCCCCACAGCTGCTTGACCTATAAGAAAGAAATGAATTGCTGAACTGCACAGAGGTTCTCCTGATATACAATATGTCTATTTGTGTGTGTGTGTGTAAATGCCTATTTCTGGTTCCAGGTGAATTTACAAACTTATATACAGTATCTACACTTGTAATAAAACATCTCTTATGAGAATCACATAATGGCTTGCTTGTACTAAAACCAAATGAAATACATGCCACATAATTAATCACATCACAATAATTGGCAAAACACCACACGCTATCTCTTTCTCTCATTAGCTTGGTAGATAAACATTTTGAACTCCCTCATAAGGGCTTAGGCACTGTGTAAAGAGATCACTAATTATCACCATATTGGTATGAACTCCATTTCATTCAAGCCGTTCTCTTCTGCTTATCTTTGCCAAAGATTTTAAAAAACAACAACCTCAATTATGCTCAGGGCTAAAGGAAAAGCAAGACAAATGTTTGCTAATTGTTCATATTAAATACATAAGGGAAATGAAGGAGTTAAAGACATATCTGTATGCAGATGTTTTCATTCTTATTTAACGATATGGTTAGTATGAGAAGGATCCTAGACTTTACATATTACAATAGAAATGCATCAAGGGGGGAAAAATGACAAAAAAAATAATCAGCCCTGTTTTGATGCCCTATATGATTATGCTAAAATTGCACAGGCAATATTAGTGCTCTTCATATACAAAATAGATTTGTTAATTTGACTGAACATTCTATGTACCTATGCTTTTCAACTCAAATACCTGGCTGGGTCAGGAAGGTAAATAATGTCTCCTTGTGAAATGGGGGTGGGCTCTGTTGGGTTCAAGGAAACAGCACCACTCCTTAAGAAACCTTCCCTGGATTCAGAAAATCTAAGAAATTACTGGCTGGGTGCTAGATACTCTTTTTGGAAAAGGTTCCTGAACCTTTTCATGGCCCGATCCAGGCTTGCGTGGATGAAATTGATTTTCAAAATCCATTCCAACCTGGGCTTAGATCTGATTTTTTTGCACAGAAACTGCCCTGGTCACCCTGTATTACAACCTCTGTTGGAAGAGAGATGGGGGAGTGTGTCCTGTTAATTCTGCTTGATCTCTCCATGGCTTTTGATACCATTGGCCACAGTATTCTGCTGCTGTGGCTGCTCATGTTGGAATAGCCAGCACCACATTGCAGTGGTTCCAGTCCTTTCTTTGGATGGTTGCATGTGAGCATTATTTTTTGGCCCTGTCGACACATGTGATGAGCCAGGAAGGCAGCTTGGTTGCCACCGAACCATGGAAAGCTCCTAGTTAGCCACTTGCATCAACTAGAAACGGAAATGAACGAAGGCCTTTTGAGCTCTCACCTCCAGTACACCTCTCCTAAGCTCAGCTCCTTTTTCAAAAACTAGCATCTCTGAAAGGGCCAGTCCTCAAGCCTAAAGATTTCATAGCTACTGGGACTGGTAGGTTACTGCGGAAGATGCTTGGTTTCCTCAGGGGGAAGTGCCTGTATGGGCCCTGGTTCTGGTTCTATGGATCCTGACCTTACGGCACCAGGTTTGGTGAGCTCCTGCATGCCATCTTGGGAGTCACTAGTTCTCTAAACACCAGCATCAGGCTCAGAGCGAGGAACCTAGTCTAGCTCTTCAGAAGGGGACTCTGTTACCTTAGTTGTGGCTGGGCCATAAGGATCATGCTAGTTCACTTCAATTTGTGGCTATCTGGTTGTTTACTTTCCCATTACCCATGATTAAACTGGTTCAAGGATTCCTTGGGGCAACTATAAGCTGAAATGGTTATGCATTCTGAGCATCTGGGCTTATGTTACTGTGGAAATTCTGACAATTTCTTATCTTCATTCAATTACTTTCTATGAACTTAAATTCAATCTTCTCCCAACCTTTGCTTTTCTCTTAAGAGACTTGTATTGCACTTTTAAGTACGTGTTGTTTCTCAAACTCTAAATGCTTGAAAGAGCAAGACTCTGGCATTTCTGGTTTTAGTTTTAAGGCGAACTTAAACACGGTTGATGACCTTGTCACACTATACAAAGATCCATCATGCATGCTTTGGTACAGTGTACGCCAAAACAACCTCCTAAGCAACATTCTGGATTTCAAATAATACATGCCAATGATCAGATAATAAAAAGGGATTATTAGTCTATGTTCTGATCAACATGACCTATTAACAGGATTACCATCAAATCCTTCCTGCTGGCTGCTTTCTTTTCTGCTTCTAAACTTGCTTCAGATTCTATTAAATTATTCCCAAATTTCAGTTTGTGAATGAAAAAGTAAAAGCTCTGGCACTGGGCCACATAATGAAAACACAGTGTGCATTATTTTTATTGCAGCGAACAAAGCCTTCTTATTGTTTAATGGAGTCTATTGGGTAGAACCCAGCCAGCATAGTTCTAATTTTTGTTAAACCACAAACAAGAAGTTTTCTAAGCCCATTTCATGGAAAACAGAAGGGAGACATACTTAGCCGTGAAACTTAAAAGAACTCTTTGTTGAAGAAGCTGGAGCCTTTTTAAGTATTGGCATTTTCATTATTTGTAATGAAATACTATTTTTCTAAACCTTTTCCATCTCTATTTCAGTCTCTCACATTCCACTGCTCTTTTGGGATTTTTAATTTGGCTGACAGACAAGAAAGAGAAACCCCAGGTACCTCTAAATGCCACTAACATGCCTGGCTCTGGTAATATTATCCTGATCTGAAGATTTGACTATCTTGGGGATGCTGTCATAGTGAAGGACAGCTTTATGAACATAACTGGCCCTCCTTTGTTTTTGTGGGTTTACAGAATTTGGACATAAAATAAACAACCGTTTTTGACCTACACCTTATATACTGAGTCCAGGCTGAAGCAATTTAAATATATATTTCCATTAGAACTGGCACAGCTGAGTTGAAGAAATACATGAAATGTCTTTTCTGTTCTGTATAATCAAGGGTGGTAGGAGGAAATGACAAAATTCTGTAAGAGCATTCATGTTGTGTGTGTGTGTGTGTGTGTGTGTGTGTGTGTGTTTTAATTCAGTGTTAGAAAACACTGGCTGAATTGGAAGCATTTAAATCATCTACAGGAAAATATATTCCCTTCCACTCCTCTCCACTAATAGTTCCAGATTTTTCCACAGCTGTGTTCTGATTACGTTGCTGTGCAACAGACTGAAACAACTCCATTCTATTGGCTAAATAATACATGCTTTTCATAAAACCCTAAAACGTTTAAAAACATCCCCCCCCCACCATCACAAATGAGGCTCTGCAATGAGAAGGAGGCAGGCTGTTAGCAGCACTCAGTTTTCTACCATTCCTTTGACAAATTATATGGGGAATATCTGAGATGTGAGTCACCTCAGGAACCCCCATGTAATAATGAATTCACCCTGATTGGTGTTGCCATCCTTGAGGAGCAAATAGCTGGTTAACAGATTAAAAACCAAGGAGGAAATTTGGGGCAGGACTACATGCGAAAATAGCGGTCACATTTTGAATTTACCCCTCTGGTGTTTCTTCCCACCCATTAGCAGAGGTAAATGATGATGGGTGGGGGTGTCAGCAAAGAAATGCACAGCTTAATGTGCACGACAAACACACGGGAGGATTTGATACCAGGCTGTCCATGCAAATCATCATGTTATAGTTGCATATGTTGAATATTCACTCAGTGTATGTGCATTTTGGAGCTGCCACAGATTACCATGGGGCAGTAGGGCTGGGGTATGAGACACTTAGCCAAGCGCTGCACATGTTCTATTTATGGTTTTCATATATTTCATACGTGGAAGTGTCTTTTTGAAATATATAGTATTCCAAGTCGTTCTATGAGTTACTTTCAGTTTGGCATGCATCATACTTAATGGTCTCATGGCTTGTAAATCATGGTTTATAAGCCATGTTTTATGAAGCTACAGAGGAGCATCATGGCCACACACACCTCCTTTGCCCCTCTCCCTATTGTCATACTTCATGTTGAGTAACAAACCAGGACAATAAAACCAAGTTCTGACTTAACTGGTTTGGATAAAACTGGGAACTCTGGCTTAGTGCAAATCAGGTTCTTCATGGCTTGTGAAGCCAGGGATGAATGCCCAAATGTGGCCACTACATAGGGACGTGGGTGGTGCTGTGGGTTAAACCACAGAGCCTAGGGCTTGCCGATCAGAAGGTCGGTGGTTCCAATCCCCGTGACGGGGTGAGCTCCCGTTGCTCAGTTCGCCAGAAGCGGCTTTGTCATGCTGGCCACATGACCTGGAAGCTGTACGCCGGCTCCCTCAGCCAATAACGCGAGATGAGCGCCGCAACCCCAGAGTCGGTCATAACTGGACCTAATGGTCAGGGGTCCCTTTACCTTTTTACTGTTGTTTTGGTGTTGAGCCAAATGGCAAAAGGAGCTATTTTAAAATAAAAACTGTAGCCTTTTCATTTCACCTGCAAAGAACTGGTGTGCTTTTTTTTAAAAAAAAAATGGCTTAAATATCATTTGTATAAATGGCCAGAGGTTTCTGTCATCATAGTAGCACGCAAATAAGGTGAATTTAGCTTCCTATTGTGAATTTACGGAGAATAGGATGAAGTGATATATGAGAGATGCAGCTGTTGTGCCTTGGCAATGGAGAGGAATCTGTAAAATTAAGATCAAAGGGAAGCAACACATCTGCTTACAGTATGGCAGCTGTATCTTTATAATGGAAGAATTGCTGGGTCTAGGATAAAATTAAAAGGAAGATTATTTATATTCAGATCATAAAAGATAAAAATTAAGCCAATGGGAAAAATATTGTTTTTAAAAAAACAATAGCCTCACCAGAAATTAGAAAAAGAAAATGGCTACAATCCAGCCCTCAGGCAAGTGCTTTTAAGTCCCACAGATATCAGTAACACTTAAATCAAAGAAGTTCACTCAGAGATGAATTCTATACGAGCACCAGGATTAACATGTGCACCAGAGATCAATTCTATATGTGCATCAGGATTGGTTAGATTTTTTTAAATATTAATTTAATACGAAGGATGATGTCACTGAAAGCTGTGGCCTTCAGAAATGTGAGCATCAATGATTCCACAAGATCTGCTATTTCAGAAATGCAGCTCTCTGTGTTCTCCAGAGATGAGCATTTTCAGCTGCTACTAGGCTGCAATAAACATGCAAAAGCCTGAACTCCCCACTTTGCAGCCCTGGACTTCTTAAATGGTTGGTTACATACAACAAACACTGTTGTCCTTCATAGTAGGCACATATGAGGTTATGCCCTTTGCTGACACATGCTGCAAAGTACTGATATCAACTGAACAATGGCTTCCTACAATATATATTTATTTAGTTTGGAACAACTAAATTTACATGTCGGTTAGTGAACAATACCAGTCTAATACTGTAATAAAATTGCCAGTCCTGGAACAACACTACTTCTATTTTAAAATTTGCTTGTTTCTGTAGTTGCTCCCAGATGCAAACTTTGCCCCGGGATGTGAGCAGAAATCACACACCAGAGGCAATTTTTCATTGTGCGAGTAGGCAGACATCACTAGATGTCACCTATAGTGTATACACATAAGAAGTACAGTTGTACCTTGGAAGTCAAACAGAAGTCCGTTCAACTTCCAAAATGGTCGGAAACCAAAACACAGCTTCTGATTGGCTGCCAAATGTTCAGGAGCCAAAACATTCGAGAACTAAGCTGTTCGAAAACCAAGGTACGGCTGTATTAATAGCAGGATTTCTGTTTCATATAGGAATTGTAATAATAAGAGAGAAGGAACACAGATGGCAAATAGTTGCGTTTCCCAAATATGGCAACCAGCTCAGTGATTTGAAAAGCGGTGAAGTTGTTGGTGAATGTTTACTACACTGAATGCTTACTAAGCTTTTATCGCCAGGGGAATGGCTTGGATCTGATCAAGAACAACCAAATCATTGATCACTGTACTTGTCATTCTGGGGCTGAACTGAGAAACATGAGTTATTACAGTTAAATTGTTCAATAAGGACTTGGTATTTCCTTCTCTCCCTGACACACTGCTGCAACATTCTGCAGGTCAAGGCCATCTATCTACCGGTAGTACTTCAGGTTTGTGCCCATTATTTGTTCCAGAATAGCACATTCTGGACCCTCCAGATTAAATAAACTTTCTCCAAGAATGCACATATTTCTTATAGTAATCTGACCTTTCTCAAGGTATTCCTGGTTCTCTGACACCAAATGAACCATCAAGGTACTCAAGGGGTCTACACATAATCAGAAGATATGTGACTCTTGATGAAATACTGCCACAATACAGAACTGGAATGTGACACAACACATGGTAAATATGGAATTCATTTTCCTATTCCTGGGGAGCCCTGTCCACATCAATTCATCTGTTGTAGAACCTTTGTGCTTCTAGGATACTCAGCTCATGCCAGAATCTGGTGAAGCCCCTGGGACTGACTCACCATTCTGCATGAACTCTAGTTGGACTGGATCAGTGTTCCCCAAACTTGGGTACCTGTTTTTGAACTACAATTCCCATCATCTCTGACCACTAGTCCTGCTAGCTAGGGATGATGAGACTTATAGTCCAACACTAGCCCAAGTTTGGGCAACCCTAGACTAGATGATCCTCGTGGTCCCTTCCAACTCTACATTTCTATGATTCCCCGATGGTTTGGTATTGCAGGGCCAAAGCCTGCAATGTTGCCTTTCATGCTGTTTGTTGCCTTTAATTACTTTTGCCCATATAAGATGCCTTTAATAATAAATAAATATTATTTTAGGGATGTACAATCTGCCACGTTCCTTTTCTTGAACGTATGGGTGGGTGCACTTAGTAGCAAACTTGTGTTTGTCATGTGAAAAGTGTGAAAGCCCCCCCCCCCCCGGTGTAAACATGGTTGCGTGGGCTTTTAAAATTAAAATGTTACAGGAAATGTTGCATTTTCCTGATGGCTCTGTAACTAGGATACCAAAATTCTACTAGGTCCAATTCTGTGTACATAAATAACATATGAAACTATAAAACACACACACACAAGCAAATACTCACCTCCACATGTTGGCAGGTTTGAATTAATTTCGCCAAAAGTGTTTCCAGTTCAGTATTTCTCTTGATAAGGTTGGTGAGATTACTTTCCAAGTTTTGCTGTTTTTTTTTAAAAAAAGATGAAAAAGAACAGCGATTTATTATCATGCACCATTCTTAACTGTTAATACATATAGTACATACATGGAAAAGCATCCAAGATCGCAGTAAATCAGTCTAAATTTGGGCTTTGTTGCACTGTTGGATTTAGCAGATAAGTAGATTCAGTTTTAGCCAATAATGTGTAAAATACTGAGCACTAGACATGATAAAACTTGGTTACAGGCAGAAGGAACACTTCCATTGACTTCAAATTAGTCAGATACATTGGCCTGTACACAGATGGTAAAAATCTGTGGATAATAAATATATGTAGTGGAGAGTGGGATTCTGCTTGCTGTAGCCACTTCCAACTTACGCATTTCAATTTGACTATAGCTTAGGCATATTCAAGGTACACGGGTGGCGCTGTGGTCTAAACCACAGAGCCTAAGGCTTGCTGATCAGAAGGTTGGCAGTTCGAATCCCCGCGACGGGGTGAGCTCCAGTTGCTTGGTCCCGGCTCCTGCCCACCTAGCAGTTCGAAAGTGCAAGTAGATAAATAGGTACCGCTCCGGTGGGAAGGTAAATGGCATTTCTGTACACTGCTCTGGTTTGCCAGAAGCGGCTTAGTCATGCTGGTCACATGACCCAGAAGTTGTCTGAGGACAAACGCCGTCTCCCTCAGCCTATAGAGTGAGATGAGTACGTAACCCCAGAGTCATCCACGACTGGACCTAACGGTCAGGGGTCCCTTTACCTTTAGGCATATTCAGGATACAGGCTCTTCCCATGGGATCCAAACCTTGTGACAGCCAGGGCCTATGATGGTATGTAGGGTCTTTCCAGACTCCCACAGTAATTGCATATATAGGTCAGGAGCAGAAATAGTCTGCACAGTCCCAATTGTCTCCCTCCACATGTTCCCTGAAAAGGGCTACATGTCTGAATCATTCATAGACATAAACAATTATCCTTATTAGCTTTCACCTGGGCACATGAATGGGTACGTCACTGCTTGCCATTGTAAAGGACCCTAGCACTAGGTAGTGGTAGGCGATGAAAGAGCCGCCTGGAATCAGAGCAGAGAATATTGAGCCAGGTGGACAAATATTCTAGCCTGGTATAATATGGCAGCTTCCCACATCCCTGTTTAATTTATAAATGCCCTTGAGGTCGAGACCTTTGAAAACTTATTTTTATAGCAGTTCACTGGAAAATCTGCTAAAAATGTAATGCGTTTATTGTGTTTCTCTCTGGGAAAGCATAATATCTGCTTATCTGCCAAGGACTGAGGATAATATAAAGTACTAACTCGATTATATGCCAAAACCACACAATTAAAAAAAACAACACAACCCACCACAAAAATCATGTTTGATTTACACTTTTTTTTAGAATCCTTTATTGAGAATTCATTTCACTTATTATATTAAATTCAGATGTTTGCTCAATGTTATCATACTGGAGGTACCATTTATCTTGATATATCAATTCTGCTGTTAGCAATTTGTGGTATGCATCCTGTTGTATCTCATGAAATGGTTTCTTACGCTTCTACATTTAAGTTCTCCTATTCTTCAAGGAACTACATTCTCATACATCATAGCATTGGAGCCGACTCCTAAGGGCTGAGGGGTCTTTGCCCCCCCTCCCAATAAAATATTTGAAGGAGCTGGGCCTTCCCAAAATTGAAGGGCATTGCCATTCAAATGGTGTGTGTGCACTGTGTCATGTGATTGATTATGCAAGGCAGGGCTTACCCTCCCCCCAATATTTATTTAAGTGCCGCCCCCCATGCATCATAGCCCTCTACCCTTTTTATCCTCACAATATGGGCGAGGTAGGTTAGGCTGAGAGATATTGATTAGTTTACTGGCAATTCCCTGGTCTGACATTCCCATTACACAACACTGACTTTCATTCGGTGTTCTTAGTCCAATTCCTTTCAGACATGCAAATAAATGGCTGTGTTGGATTGCTTGGGTGTTGGATTCAGATTTCCCCTTCCCCCAGGGGTCAGCAAACTTTTTCAGCAGGGGGCCGGTCCACTGTCCCTTAGACCTTGTGGAGGGCCGGACTATATTTTTTTGGGGGGGGAAATGAACAAATGCCCCACAAATAACCCAGAGATGCATTTTAAATAAAAGGACACATTCTACTCATGTAAAAACACCAGGCAGGCCCCACAAATAACCCAGAGGTGTATTTTAAATAAAAGGACACATTCTACGCATGTAAAAACATGCTGGTTTCTGGACTGTCCACGGGCCGGATTTAGAAGGCGATTGGGCCGCATCCGGCCCCCGGGCCTTAGTTTGGGGTCCCTGCCTTAGAACATGATACTGTACTAGAAAACATAAATATCCAACCCAGGACAATAGTTGTTGCTGTTCTTTATATCTTGCCTTTCCCTCCCAAACTAAGACTTTGGGCGGCTCATGAAAATTAAGCACAATTAAAGTAAAATAAATAAAACACAATTAGCTAAAAACAATAAAAATTAGCAATTAAACTATCTGTGGAATTAAAACCATGAATAATGTGGTACTAATTTTCAAAAGATTTAATTTGGATTAATATGGCAGCTAGACCACCTTTTTGCAGCATTCCCCTGTTAAATGAAATTATAAGAGGAGGGCTTTTAAAATTCCTAATAAGAAAAAATGATGATACTCATCACGCCCAACGTTTTTCCCTACTGAAAGGAGTTCAGTGTCCTTTCAGTTCAGTGCTGTATTACCGGTAATTTAATCTGTTTCTTTTACTAATGGAATTCCTTTCTCCCAAGTGCCTATATTACTAGAAAATTATTTTAAATTCCTTTTTTGTTCCTCTAGTCCTTTGGCTAGCATTTACTCCTTTTTTGTAGAATAGAATTCTTTCGTTTCTTGCTCCATTTTAGGTATACTCTCTGCGTCTTGCACTGCTAGTACTTTTTTCTGTTTCCCTTTTGAGGGATAGAAGTTTTGGATTTTCTTTGACTCTTATATCAAATAGGACTTGCAACTCAGGGACGGCTTTGCACTGATGTGACTCTAACCCACCATCTAAAGAAGCAGTGTGTGTGGAAGAAAGCAAGATGCAGTCATGAAGTGTTGTAAGGTTGGGCAAACTTTGAGCTTTTTTTTTTTACAATCAAACAGTATATGTTATGAAACAAATATAAAATAAATAAATAAAGAATAGTTTTCATTCAACTATTTGTGCACTGATGTGTCAAACAAGTCCACTGCGCCATATCAGCAATGGAGCAGCATTTACGGCCTAGTCATGGTTAATTCTGTTGTTAGGTAAAGGTAAAGGGACCCCTGACCATTAGGTCCAGTCGTGACCGACTCTGGGGTTGTGCGCTCATCTCGCATTATTGGCCGAGGGAGCCGCCGTACAGCTTCCAGGTCATGTGGCCAGCATGACAAAGCCGCTTCTGGCAAACCAGAGCAGCACATGGAAATGCTGTTTACCTTCCCGCTATAGCGGTTCCTATTTATCTACTTGCATTTAGACATGCTTTCGAACTGCTAGGTTGGCAGGAGCTGGGACCAAGCAACGGGAGCTCACCCCGTCACAGGGATTCGAACCGCCGACCTTCTGATCAGCAAGCCCTAGGCTCAGTGGTTTAACCACAGCGCCACCTGGATCCCTGTTCTGTTGTTACTTTCCTCTTAAAGTATGATTTTCAGAATTCTTCGCATATAGATTTTGAAATTTTGCTTATTCCTTGTCTATCCCATCGCTCTCTGCCTCACTCCTATGGAATTACTTGGAAGAAACCATTTCCTTGGGGAGAGAGAAAAGCATTTATTTTAGTTCTGGAAGAGACTGGGATTCTTTGATGCAGAAGGTACCCTCCCTATATTTCTTATCTACTATTTTATTTATTTAATACCTCATCGCTCAGTCTGGCAGACCCATGTGGATGCTTACAATCCCATTCACTGTTTCACAGCTGCCACTCGGAGGCTATAGCGTATAGTATATAATACTAAACCTCTGGAACAGTTAATAGCAAGCTAGATTTCAGGAAAAGGATTTTAAGAGTGATGAGAATGGAAATCAGCAACTGTAGATTACTTCCATTCCTTTCTTCAGTTGAAATAATGTTCACATCTTAACTATCAAAGTCTCCTTCATAATACTCATGTGAAACACCTAGATGAAGAACAGCCAAAATTGTACGCCCTCCACATGCTGTTAGATTACAATACTCGTAATCTCTAACCATAGATCAGGGTTTCCCAGACTTGGGTCTCCAGCTGTTTTTGCACTACAAATCCCATCATCCCTAGCTAGTCTGACCAGTGGTCAGGGATGATGGGAACTGTAGTCCAAAAACAGCTGGAGATCCAAGTTTGTGAAACCCTGCTAGCTGGAGTTCATTGTCATCCAGACACATATGGAGGGCGTCACATTGGGTACCCCACACTAGATTTTTGAACGATACCTTCCACAATATGTATATAAAGTTTTGGGCATCATTTATAGATTATTTGTTTAAACCCTTAAGATTAAAATGTTCTGTTGCAGCATCTTCTAATTTTATATGTGAGGTTTAAAGGACAGAGAACCTAGATTAGGCCCTGCTTCAGACATAAGAAGGGTGGGTACCAAGGACTAGAGTGACTAGATGAACAAATGTTTTTAAAACTACGTATGATTTACTATATTTTAATCAAGCCCTTTGACTTGGTGAAAATTGGGCCTGGAGGTGTATAATTCTGAAGGATTTTGGCTTTCTTTGTAGTCATTCTTTTACAGAACAGCTATATTTGCATCTTTTGCAGTAGGTCAATTTAGGCCAAGCCTCAAATGCCTAAAGCTGAATATTAGAGATGCTGAGGGACTATAACACTGTTGATATTGATATGGTTAATAATAGAAGATGCCTTGGCAGTTCAAAGGAAAAACACAAAAGGAAACCATGGGGTGGATTAATTGGCCAGGACTAGTTTTTTTATTATTTAAAATGTAATACAAAAGAGCCTTTAGTCTCAATGCTTTTATCATTTAATGTTTTCTGTTTAAATTAATACATATTCTATTCTCCTGATTTCTCTTATTAAAACTTACATGTGAAATTCAAGAGTAACAGAGGAGATGAAGAGATTAAGCCGTGAGCAGAACACAGAATTCTTTTCCTGGACGTTTCCAGCATGCTATATAAGTTCTTTAAAGTTACATTATCTTCATCAAAAAAAGACTTAATGTTTCTGCTTAATGTCTTTCCCCTACCCCAAACAGTTATTTCTCTGATCCTTGACCTCAACAGAGAAAAACCAGACAGCAATTCTGAACTGTCCTCAGGCTTTTTGCCTGTTTCATTGGTCCTCTGCCTCTTTAATCACATATACAATTCCCCCATCAGTTAATTCATCCGTAACAAGTAATATACATTCATTATCCTACCCTACACAGTCAGATTCTAACACAGGTTAATACCCACATAACTCAGAGAAGACAAATATGTTGTCCATCTAGAAGAAAAGTGTGAAAGATGATACAAATCAGTAGACACACAGAGAAAAGTTTCAAGTATAATCATTGCTATAAATTAGCTGTATACACTATTTATGCAACATATAATTAATGTCTTTTTGGTGATGAACGAATTGCCTATGCAGTACCTAAAATTTAATCACACCGTCTTTAAAGTTTAAGCCATTGTGTGGCATTCCAGGGGCAATTAAACTGGCACAGGTATTTGAGGAAGATGCTGGAAGGCAAAACAGATTTTAACACAGTACTTTTCCTTACTACTCTTAAAAGCATCAGCAGAAACTAGGAACCATCAGAGCACTGAAAATTTTGTCTGCCTGAACATTGCAATTCATGTATCTGGCAAGTGCCCTGAACAAAAACACTCCATTGGGATGGAGGTCTCTGACATGCGTGTCACATTTAGGCAACCTATATCTGACCCCATTGGTATTGACATATTCATTCCTACTGATTTAAACAAATGGGTCTGTTCTAAACTTGACTAATTCTGGATACAACCTTATAATCTTCCTAAGCTTAGACAGACAATAGAGAGTTGAAGTTCCACTCAAAGCCTGATAACACACATATGCTAAGAAAAAAAAGCCCCTATTTCACTACAAATTAATTGCTGTCCAACTCCAGAAGCCTTATTTGAATGATTATGATATATACAGTGAGACTGCACAATCTGCGATGCTGTAGCCTTATAGTATGACTTGTCACACTCTCGAAAGCACCTCTTTTTTGTAGATTGGGGAATAAAGACTTAACTATATACAAAGAGGACAGGAAATTTCACTGAGGATAATTTTCCTTTTAGTAAAGTGAGGTTATTAATTCCTTTCTGGGCAGAAAGGAAGAAGTGAAACCTAAGATTCAGCAGCTAAGATTCTCTGAGCCTCCCTCATTGCCACCGAAACAGTGAATGGAGAAAGGAACATGTCCTTGGATTCCACACAGAATCCTTCTGAGGAGGAAGAGGAGGAAAGCCCCCATTTGTTGCCTGAACAAGACCTGTCATTCTGAAGTTTCAGAAATCAAGCAGGTCAGGATACCCTAGGGAAGCTGCCATCATGCCTTGGGAGAGTCAGGGGTGTGGGAATTTCTTTCTTAGAAGAGGTGGGGAGATGGCCACTAACTTAGAGGGCTTAAAAAGAGAATGAAGCAAATTCACACAGGATCAGGGCATCAGTGGCAGACCCTCCAAGTGTCCCCATTTTCCAGGGACGTCCCTGATTTAGAGAAGCCATCCTGGTTTCTGAATTTATCCTGGAATGTCCCGCTTTTCCTTAGTAAACTATTTTCATCGGAGGAATATTGGAGGGTATGGAGTTATCCAACCCCTGAGCTGTCTGAGGGCAATCCTGTATAGGGAAGTGTTTTTTTAAAAAATGTTTATTATGTTTTTATATATGTTGGAAGCTGCCCAGAGTGCTGGAGCAACCCAATAAGATGTGTGGGGTATAAATAATAAAATTATCTTTATGGAATGGGACGTCCCTATTTTCATCGAATAAATGTTGGAAGGTATACAATGGCTATTGCTTCCAGTATTAGAGGCCACACGACTATGAATACAAGTTGCTGGTAAACAGGTGTGGGACAGAGGGATATTGAACTCTTGTTCAGTTTAAGCATACCTTACAAGCACCTGGCTGGTCTTTGTGAGGACAGAATGCTAGACTAGATGGGACTTCCTATGTTTTAACATTCACAGAATGTTCTATGTGTTGGCCAAGGAGGTCCAAGATGCACTTACTTCCCTTCAGCAAACACAATCTAAACCTCACTTTGTGGTTTCAGCTTTAGTGCATGTATACTCATTCTGTTGTTAAGGAGATCTTTCAGCATGATGAGGAAAGGGCACAGTTGCAATCTTATTAATGGAAGATTTTGTGGGGAGGCATGGAAGGTAGTTAAGACCCCTCTATCTCTCTCCCGCCCCCGGGTAGTAAAGACCCTCAATAATCCTGCATAACCTCCAGTGATTCATTCTTTAGTGTTTTCATATAATGCTTCATATAAACAAAGATGTATAAATATATATGAATAGCCATCTATTTATAGGGGGATTTTATTTTGTCACTACCAGGAAATTAAGGACAAGCAGAATAATTCTGAAGAAATGTCAACTTTGTCCAAAGGCTAATGCAATCTTTGCATTTGAGAATATGTACAAGAATTATCTATTTCCTGAATTGGGGTTCTAACAAAGAGAAGTGTTACCTAACTTTATTTGTAGCGGGGGAGATGAAAGTACCTGGGCCCCACATGTCCATGTGTGTCCTGTTTTGCAGGTGATAATTCTCTATTTGAATAAGTCTGGGGCGTAGAAGGGTGTCCAGTTTGGTTTAAAGATGAATAACTATCAGAAGGGAGATGAAGAGCCTTGACATTGCCCACCAGCAGTTAGCAAACTGAGGAAGTACTTGTTTACAGCCTTCCGCACAATGGTGAGACATACAGTATTGTAATAATTTGTAAATATATATATATATTTACTTATGCATAATTTTACATATTACATATTACAAATTTTACATACACAAATATTGGTTCTCTCTTTCCTCTGCGTGAATGGCCACACAAGCCTTTCACGCCCTCACATGCTACCACTATAAACTTAAGATTGCTTCTGATAGCTAAAAAGGCAGTGAGTGTAATTCACTCAATACATGTGCAATATGTTCATGATTGAGGTGGCGTTGGAGGAAAAATACCTCCCAGCAAATGACCTATGGCACTTTCTACAAGCTTCAGCCCTCAACATTAGTCCTGAGGGAAGTTTCACCTGCAAAGTGTCTTAGAAGTCCAGCTGTACAGTGATAAAACCATGAATTCTTAAGTGTGTGGCGGTCTGCAAACATAGGTACTTCAGAAGATTTTCAAACAGCACTAAGGCACAATTATCATCTGGTTCCTTCATACCAAGTGATCAGGAATACCTTAATTGTGTGTGTGTGTGTGTGTGTGTGTGCGTGTGTGTGTGTGTGCGTGTGTGAGCCATAGCTGCCAAGTTATCCCTTTTTTACAGGGATTTTCCCTTATGCTGAATAGGCTTCCTCGCGAGAAAAGCGAAAACTTGGCAGCTATGGTGTGAGCGCACCTCTCATTATAGTTAGAATTAGAAACTGGGGCATTACAAGGCAGTTTGCAATGGAAACTTCACAGAAGTCGGAGTTTAATCAAGCAACCTGCATTTGTATCCGAACCTCTTAACTTCACACATCACTAATGGAAAGGGGTTTTTGTAGAAGCAGGTAAAAGATTGTTTTCAGAGCCACTGCATTTCTGCAGTGCCTTTGGAAAGCTGGTATATAAAACCATTTGTCTACCCGACTTCATTTATTTTATGACAAAAATGGGAGAAAACGCGCTCTTAAGTCACTCTATACATAATATTACATACTTGCGATTAAAATACACCAACTTCCCTCATTCCCCTTGGGCCGTACACAAATGAAATAATATAATATTGTGACAAGCATGAAGAGCAGCCAAGAAAGCCTAAGTAGTATATACTCCAGTGAATTCTGCAAGACAGCTGTGCATGTGCTCCAATATTTATCATTTCCCTTTCTGGTGTTTTTTTTGTATTTAATTGTGTTTGTAAAAGAAATATATATCTACATACACATATACTGGAATGTACTGTGGTTTTGCAGAGAAGGAAAAGGAGTCCTAGTACAAACCAGCCAGAAGCTATTTTAAAAAACAATTAGTACATTAAAAAAAATCTATTCAGGTGACTTTTCATGTATTATAACCTCAGTACAAATACAAAATGAGCAGTGGTAGTACTGGGTTCTGATCCAGTGCTACAGGTTCCAGTGACCACACTATGGAGCTTTCAGCACATATTTACAACATAAAGACCTCATGTTCATTGGGAAACGGAACAGGGACTTCAGACCTGTGAGATCTGTTTTGCTTTGTACTAGAGCAACACAATCTGCAAACTGGAGCATAGTGCAAAAGAATTGAATAATTCTAAACCCAGGAATTAGCTTTCAATATCAGAACTGAATGGGTCATGCATTCCTCTCACACAAAAGCCAGTCTTGGTTACCTTCCCCCACAAGCCCTGCTTTCTCCATTTCAGTGATATAGTCTGGGGATCATTTTTTGCTCTTGCCACAGATAAACAATTGGGACTCAGAAATCCACGTGGTTCCAATTCAAAGTGCCCAGAGATCTACCATCAGATCCCGATTTATCTGCCTACCTCAGTGTACATGATTTTTTTTTTTACCAATAATTGGTTAGATTTAGGAATAAGTTGTGTATTAATTGGTTAGATTCCTTCAAGCAAAACCAGATAGCAATCAGGCAAATAAACTGCATTGTGCAATGAATAAAAATGTTCAAATGGCTTGGAAGAAATGTAGTAGTTCTCTATATTAGGGATAGGGAATCTCAAGAATCTCAAGATAGGGATATCCATCAGCACCTGTTGGCATGACCAAGAACCTGCTCCACAGGTGGCTGACCACCTGGAACCACACCTGCATTTTCTTAGGTTCCATGATGGAAGAAAAATGGGATATAAAAGAAAGAAAATAAACAAACATCTGGAGGACCACAGTTCCCCATCCCTATAACACTGAGAACACAGTACTTCCCTTTGTTATAAAATACAGTTTGCATGCAAAGGTGCTGGAGACTATATATTGGTGCATGTGACTAGGGAGGTGATACAAAAAGGCTGGTTAAAAAGGGGTGGGTATTTGTATTTGGGGAGTCTCTCCCCAAAAGACAAACAAACAAGTTTTATCCAAAATCATACAAACATTTGATTGAAAGCCTCTGAGGCTGAAGGAATACTTTATTTCAGATTTTTATTTTTATTTAGATCAGTTCTATAGAAAAGCAAGTGCTACACCAAGAATATTACCCAGTTCTTGTTGCCCTTGCAATTTAAGGACTCCATCACTATTCTGATGATATGGTCTGATTTATAACCAGTGCATTTTTTTTAAAAAAACACATTAACAATGCCAAATGCTTCTTATATTTGTGTCTATATACCACTTGTTCGGGTTCTCTTGGATGTAACTAAATGTTTGGCCATCAGCAGCCTGCAAGAAGCCGACAGCATGAAACAAGCTTATAGGATTGTCTAATCAAGTGCAGCAGATGTGCACTGTGGACAAATAGTTCAAATGTTAGATGTCTAACAGTGGACAGTTGTGTATGCAACATCTGGTTCAGTTGCATAAGACTAAAATCAGATTTGGAATTTTAATAGCTTGGCACAGAGTACTATTTTTAAGACTGAATGACTGGAACATGTAGGTCCCGGTATTGTCTTTAAGATATGACCTACTCATTGGAGTTGCATGGTCTCATTATTAAATCAGTGCTGTGCTATTATTTATATTAGCATCTAAATAGTATTTTTAAAGTGTCTAAACAACATAATACTTGTGAACTTTGAAAGAAAGAAAGAAGCAAACTCTAAAACTGATGCTAAGATAACATAAATGGATTGAGCATGCGACATGCCACATTACCCTTCTGGAATGAGACCATGCAACTTCAATATTATTAGGTTCCATTTTTAGAAAATGTACAAATTTGATTTATTATGGTTAGATGACTCTTAGAAAGCACCAGAAGTATTGACAGCTGCCATGTATGATCTGCAATATCCAGCTACCTATCATCAGCATTCTTAAGTTGAGGAAACAGTGTCAACACTAAAGCTATGAAGCAAGAATAACAAATGGTAGTTTGCCCCATTAAAAAAAAAGTGAAGGCATTAAATAGTTGAAGAAAAGTTTATAGGGCATAAAGAAAGAATTAAAGTATACCTTTAATTAATGTTTTACAGGTAGTAGTCACAAAGGAAATGTGGAAAGATTACGAGAGACACTAATGCCATGTGGCCTTGACACTGGTTCCAGGTTTGATAAGACTCTACACATCCAATTTCGGCATTTATGCCTGTTGCCCAATTAGCTCCTCCCCATCCCCACCCCATGTTGATGACTGGGTGGTTAGGACAGCATGTAGACCCTTCTCTGCCAGCCCAAAAGACAGTGCAGGGGGCACTTCAAGGGACACTTCACCACAGTGGAGGGCCTAGGACCAGCCATGGTGGGAATGGAGCTGTTGCAAACAGTAGGTGGCAAAAAATACACCTGCCCCTTGCATCTTTTGCCCTGGCCAGCATGAGCCGGAAAGGTTTCAGATGCAGCAATGGCGCTGCCAGTCTAATCCTCCCATTAGAATAGATTTGCCCTTTGTTTTAATTTGAGCTAATCTATACATTACACAGAATGAGGCAGAAGAGTGAAGTGGGGGGTTGTTTCAGTGTAAACATACTCTGCAGTAGAAAGCTATCACATCAGAGGGAGTGCTGTGCAAAATCTGTCTGAGCAAACAAAGGGAGCTTTCTTGTACAAATGGAGGAGCATTCAAAAATATGATCTCCCTTCAGCAGCCTGAAGTGAAAAGGGTTTTCACTGCATAATTTACCACCTCAGTGTTGCGCTTCATTCTATGTAATGTTTAAAGTGTCTTGTAGTTAGGCAAGATAGATTATAGAAAATGATTTGCAAAAAGGACTTGTGTTTCTTTCAGAATGTTAGCATGAACCTAACTAATATTTCAGAGTATCAGCATGAACCTGTCTCTGAAATTATATTCCTGTTGTAAATACATTAATAAAAGTAAGACCCACTGATTTCAAATTGAACCTAATTATGTCTATTAGCATATACTTTCCAGGATAACAAAGGCTACATATATTGTACTTAACAAAATATAGACCAAACCTTGTCCTGTCAAATTACATTAAATGCACAATGTGTTACGGATCTTGTTGTGGCTAGGCTCTCATATCCATGTTGCCTAAGCCATTTTATTCTAATCTGGATTCAAATCAATGGGTTGGTTCAGATGTCATGCCTAAACAATAGTTTAGCATTAGGAAATGAGATATAGCAATTCTTGGGTTGCTCCTTCCTTTTTCAGGCACAGTTGCAAATAGGAATTTAGAAATTTGCTTGTGTTTTACATTAGTCACAGTTTGCTGGGTCATCAGAACCTAACAAACTGTGGTTATTCTTTACTATGGTTAGAGGAAACATGCCAACTTCAAGCTGTGATTTGTGAACCCAACTTGTTTCCATTAAGCATAGTTAAAGATGAACCACAATTTAGGGCTCATCCTATGCTAAACTTGCGGTTCATCTAAAATGAAAATGGAGCAAACTCCTACTCATACTCATGACAAAGGACAGGAGCCTGAGGTTCACTGTAGCTCATTTTCAAAACATCCAACTATTGTTTAGTGGTACCTCAGTTTATGAACACAATTGGTTCCGGATAAACTGAAGCGTTCATAAACTGAAGCGAACTTTCCCATTGAAAGTAATGGAAAGTGAATTAATCCGTTCCAGATGGGTCCGCGGCGTTCATAAACCAAAAATTCTTAAACCGAGGTGTTCATAAACTGAGGTTCCACTGTATGTATTTTCTCCAAAGCGAGGTGATTCTATGACATTTCCACCTCAGAAGTGAATCACATCTTGGTCGACATGTGTTCTGAACTTCTGCAATGCTGCAGCAAACGACACTTTGAGACTATGATGTAAGTTTCACAAGCCAGCATTGCAAATACAATATCTAAGACTAGGAGAATGAGAGGAAGCAACCCACCACAAGCAGCATAGCTAAGTGGCCACATTTTGACATAAACTTGCTGTAATTGTAGCTTCTCAGAGATAAGTAGCAACTGCTTCTTCTCATCTCCCAACACTTCAGGCTAAACCACTACAGTAAATGCAAACAGATGCACTGAAATTATACACAGTCTAATTATTAGCATATGCAAACTAGCCTTTATATGCAAAAATACTCAAATCTCTCTACTCTCAAGGGTAGGATGAAGAACACTGAGCAGGAGATGAGGTGGCTTAGTGATGGACTGGGCTGGCCAATCGTATTTAACTCTGCTCCTTAAGGTGGGAGAGTGTCATTTCAGATAACACTTTGCTTCCCAGAAGCCACTGCATCCACCCCAGGAGCTGTTCATCTGTAGATCTTACCATACCTACAGAATGGTATTATGAGGGTAGCAATAAATTCAGCTTTACAGACCCCCTGCAGATAGACAGTTCTCCACATGGATGTGGTGACTATTTGTTAAGATTATTAACCCAAAGTCACATGGTTGTCTATAGTCTTGATCCAATTGTACTGCAGAATGAAAACAAAAGGCAAGAGGGATAAATTCTCCCCTTAGTAAAACAAATAGCCAATCTTACATTGAACCACTTCAGCAGAAGCAGGGTTCTAGCAATCTCAGTTCCACAGATTACAACCAGCTGAGCTTGAGGCAAGGAAAAGTTTTGACTGCAAAGCCTGGATACAAAGCATTTAATTTATTTTACATAATTATGTGTTAAATTAGTTGTACCCTACAGAGAATAATAATTATACCACTACAAAGTTAAACGGATATGGCATGTGAACTAGTACATATGTGCCTTTCGAACACATTTTTTTCTGTCTGCATATATTGCTAATTATCTCAGCACTTAACTTCTATAATGAGTTGTTGTTGTTGTTGTTGTTGTTTAGTCGTTTAGTCGTGTCCGACTCTTCGTGACCCCATGGACCATAGCACGCCAGGCACTCCTGTCTTGCACTGCCTCCCGTAGTTTGGTCAAACTCATGTTCGTAGCTTCGAGAACACTGTCCAACCATCTTGTCCTCTGTCGTCCCCTTCTCCTAGTGCCCTCAATCTTTCCCAACATCAGGGTCTTTTCCAAGGATTCTTCTCTTCTCATGAGGTGGCCAAAGTATTGGAGCCTCAGCTTCACGATCTGTCCTTCCAGGGAGCACTCAGGGCTGATTTCCTTAAGAATTGATAGGTTTGATCTTCTAGCAGTCCATGGGACTCTCAAGAGTCTCCTCCAGCACCATAATTCAAAAGCATCAATTCTTCGGCGATCAGCCTTCTTTATGGTCCAGCTCTCACTTCCATACATCACTACTGGGAAAACCATAGCTTTAACTATACGGACCTTTGTCGGCAAGGTGATGGCTCTGCTTTTTAAGATGCTGTCTAGGTTTGTCATTGCTTTTCTCCCAAGAAGCAGGCGTCTTTTAATTTCGTGACTGCTGTCACCATCTGCAGTGATCAAGGAGCCCAAGAAAGTAAAATCTCTCACTGCCTCCATTTCTTCCCCTTCTATTTGCCAGGAGGTGATGGGACCAGTGGCCATGATCTTGGTTTTTTTGATGTTGAGCTTCAGACCATATTTTGCGCTCTCCTCTTTCACCCTCATTAAAAGGTTCTTTAATTCCTCCTCACTTTCTGCCATCAAGGTTGTGTCATCTGCATATCTGAGGTTGTTGATATTTCTTCCGGCAATCTTAATTCCGGCTTGGGATTCATCTAGTCCAGCCTTTCGCATGATGAATTCTGCATATAAGTTAAATAAGCAGGGAGACAATATACAACCTTGTCGTACTCCTTTCCCAATTTTGAACCAATCAGTTGTTCCATATCCAGTTCTAACTGTAGCTTCTTGTCCCACATAGAGATTTCTCAGGAGACAGATGAGGTGATCAGGCACTCCCATTTCTTTAAGAACTTGCCATAGTTTGCTGTGGTCGACACAGTCAAAGGCTTTTGCATAGTCAATGAAGCAGAAGTAGACGTTTTTCTGGAACTCTCTAGCTTTCTCCATAATCCAGCGCATGTTTGCTATTTGGTCTCTGGTTCCTCTGCCCTTTCGAAATCCAGCTTGCACTTCTGGGAGTTCTCGGTCCACATACTGCCTAAGCCTGCCTTGTAGAATTTTAAGCATAACCTTGCTAGCGTGTGAAATGAGCGCAATTGTGCGGTAGTTGCAGCATTCTTTGGCACTGCCCTTCTTTGGAATTGGGATGTAGACTGATCTTCTCCAATCCTCTGGCCATTGCTGAGTTTTCCAAATTTGCTGGCATATTGGGTGTAGCACCTTAACAGCATCATCTTTTAAAATTTTAAATAGTTCAGCTGGAATATCATCACTTCCACTGGCCTTGTTATTAGCAGTGCTTTCTAAGGCCCATTTGACTTCACTCTCCAAGATGTCTGGCTCAAGGTCAGCAACCACACTACCTGGGGTGTACGAGACCTCCATATCTTTCTGGTATAATTCCTCTGTGTATTCTTGCCACCTCTTCTTGATGTTAAATTAGTTGTACCCTACAGAGAATAATAATTATACCACTACAAAGTTAAACGGATATGGCATGTGAACTAGTACATATGTGCCTTTCGAACACATTTTTTTCTGTCTGCATATATTGCTAATTATCTCAGCACTTAACTTCTATAATGAGTAACTAACTTCTATGTAAAATATAAAGGTCATTCAGCGTAGCTGCTTGGCAAAATTAAACCACAGAATCCCCCGGTCCCTTTGCAAGTGAAGTGACCTCTTTATGCTTCAGTCAATCTAACAGGAACATTTTGAATTGTATGTACTTCCAGCTCTTGACACACATGCCATGGACAATGTTTGTATAAGAGAAGAACTAAATGGGCTTATTTGAGCTTTTGTACTGTTTTATCTCTTTATTTCATCAAGTCTTAACATCAGCCTTCAGAGATACAGGCAAGTCTAAAGCACAAAAGATCTCAGGGCTCAAGCCTACTTGAAGTTGGCCCACCATATATATGTGTGTATAGCTTTTTATTATATTTCAGCTTTTCATTATATTTCAGGGTTAAGTCTTGCCATGAAAAACAAGTATGAGGTTGTAAGATACATTTAAGCCATTGGTTGTGATTCAGTAAAGCAAGAAAAATGACCAAGGGACAAGAGGAGCTGATAATAGGAGGTCTATGGCAAACTGTACTTATTTTAGAATAGAAATACACAGGATCACCCTGTTAACTGCTATCTCATCTGAACATGGAGGAGTACTCTACAATGTGAGGCTGAGATACCAAAATGATAACAGACATGGAAGAAATTAATTCAAAACAAAAGGATAAGGTAAATATATGTAACTGATTATATTTACCAAGCTGCAAACATTTACTCATTAAAAGCAAGATTCCTAACTCACTTTGCCACTCAAATCTGTCTAAAAACTTCTCATGTCTGCAATGATTGGCTAATTATTTCTTTGGAAAACATTATGTATATATTCCCAGAAATCTCATATTAGCAGTATACCAAGCCCAGAAAGCTTGAAAGTAAGTTTAGAGGATGAACTGCTATTGATGTAATGTGTTCCCTGAGTCTTAACACTTTAATGTTAATGGCTATTTTGCATGTGATCTATTATCAAGATTTAGCCTGCAATATTTCCTGATGGGAAAAGCAGAAATCCATTGTGTTTCTGGCAAAGAAGATCACATTCCTTTATATTAATAACAAGATTCACCCAATCTACAGACTGACAAATCCAAAGACATTAAAACAGAATACTATTCTTTCTTTATTTTTATCCATATAATAATGTTTTTTCTTGAATGTTAATTCATTTATTGCATCGCCTGAGCATTCATCAGGAAGGTATAGTAGAGTGCCTTGATGTTTCTTTAAATAAGATCCCATAAGGCTTCTACAGTACTGTACAGTGTCTTCCAATAATTGATAAGAATGTGCTAATGCTGACTATATATACCAACAAAATTGAGCAAATAATACTGAACAGTGACTCCCCAAAGACATCAGTGATCAAGCAGGGATATTAGTCCCTGAGGCATCCTAGACCCAAGTTGTTAATAGCCTTGTAAATTAATGCAAAACTTTGGAGCTGGCCCAGTAATGTATGGGCAAACAGTGCAAAGTTTGAGCGCTGTCAATAGTCTGTTCATATCAATAAACAACTTTTGCACCAACTGGTGCCTCCAGACCAGGGCAAGCCCATGTAGATTACATTGCAAAAATCAAGGCATGAGGTTAAAGGTAAAGGGGCCCCTGACCATCAGGTCCAGTCGTGTCGACTCTGGGGTTGTGGCGCTCATCTCGCTCTATAGGCCGAGAGAGCCAGCGTTTGTCCGCAGACAGCTTCCGGGTCATGTGGCCAGCATGACAAAGCTGCTTCTGGCGAACCAGAGCAGTGTACGGAAACACCATTTACCTTCCCGCCAGAGCAGTCCCTATTTATCTACTTGCACTTTGATGTGCTTTTGAACTGCTAGGTGGGCAGGAGCTGGGACCGAGCAACGGGAGCTCACCCCACTGCAGGGATTTGAACCGCCGACCATCTGATCAGCAAGCCCTAGACTCTGTGGTTTAACCCACAGCGCCACCTGGGTCCCTGGGCATTAAGTTAAAGGTAAAGGTGCAAGGTAAAAGCCCCTTTTTGGGACCTCAAAACTCAGCCAGCAGACCCTGCCAGACATGCTGGGAAAAGAACCTACAGGAGAGGTAGCAAAACATCGTCCTCTAGCGGAATCTATACTGTTACTGCAACTAAAAAAAAGCTTCCTTGTGTGTTTGATGACCCTATAGAATGTTGTATATATGTGACTCTAAAGCTTGGGTTCAATTTTATATCTACTTACAGTGACTTCAAAAATGGTAAAAAAACTGATAAATACATTTTTTAAAATCATTTTGTGCATGAGGTTTTTTTTTAATCAAATCTCTTTGAAAGTAAGATTTTATCTAATCTTTAATGAAAGCTCAAATTATGATACAGGGAAATGAGGTTGTAAAAAAGTCATCACCCTAGTAGCCATATTTGCTTTGGGAAAGTCAGGTTTTACACACTTGCCCTCCACTCAACTGCATGTATATTACTTAAGACCACCAGTCCAGCACCATTCATCACAATGCCAGGAGTGAGGCAATCTTAAGCTGCATTTTGAGACATGTAAAAATACCCCTGGACTGAAACAGACCAGCAAGAAAGCTTTCCACAAGCCAATGAGCAGTTCACCCATTTAAACGCAGGACACACCAGGCTGCCAAACTGCAAAGGTGCTTTTGTGAAGTCACCTATTATACACCAGCCGCTGATCTGAAACAAGCAGACAAGCTCCAGTTGTTCATCCTCTGCCAAGTCTGCAGACATGAAAGGCTCATGTTTTACCTCACTACACCGAGCAAAACTTGCCTTTGCCAGCAAATACATATGCTGCGACAGCTTGCAGGTTGCCAAATAAAAAAATAAAATAAATGAAAGGGTTTTTTATATCCATTCTAGGCATTCAAAGCTAGCCCGGAGGGTGGGGAGGATGACATTTTAGCTCCTCCACTTTTCATGATGGGAAATAGTATAACAATTGCAGCATTGTTTACCATAATGGCAGCCCTCGCCCCACCTCCGGTACCTCATAGTACATTATACTGCAAAGGCTTATTCCTGAGCCATCTGAGTTCAATAGCAAAGATTCAGTAAACATTCATGGCAGCGAGATCTGAAATGTTTTCCATTCCACTCTATGCATTTTCTACCTAATAGTTCCTAACAACCAACAGCAGAATTTCTTAATTTTTGTGGTTTTTATGCCATTAAAACATGCACATCTAAAAATATTTTCCTTCATTCCACCAATATTTGATGCACTAAGCAACACATTAGGTAGAGGGCCTGCTCTAGACTCCAAACACCCGCTAATTTTGGTAGCAGCAACACAAAGAATAATACATAGACACAATGCAAGGAGGGTGCAGCCTAGCACCCTGATGGGAGTAAGAAACCTGTGGAAACCTGAGAGTCACACATGCAATACATTGGTAGAAATATCTCCAAAGTCTGAAATACTTTCACATCCTGTAGAGCAGCATCACCATCTTATTTTTTAATTATTTTTTTACATTTAGGCATTTGACATGCAACCTTACGTTAACTGAACCAGAAGCATATATAACAGTTATCTCTGCATAATATTTTAAACTAGGAGCACATGGTAGTTTTTTGTCTCTTCCCCCCTCCCACAATCAAAAAGCCCCCAAAGACAGAAAAATGAATTGGGAATTATAAAATAGAAGTGTCCTTTAAAATAGCATTAAACAGAAGTCGTGTTCACATTACCGCTTACTGTTCCAGTGCGCTCCCACTGCTCATTTTTGAATCCATGCACACATGACGTTATCACCCCGTTGCAGGGATTTGAACCTCCGACCTTCTGATCAGCAAGCCCTAGACTCTGTGGTTTAACCCACTAGACTCTGTGGTTTAACCCACAGCGCCACCTGGGTCCCCTACACACACACACACACACACACACACACACACACACACACACACTTATATATATGCTTCTCACAAATCAGAACGGAAGATCTCGCCTCATCCTGAGCTCTTATATATAGAATTTAATTGGTACTCCTTGCCAAATCTCAATATCAAAGAGAAAAGTTAAGGAACTGTTGTTGGCAAACAAACTAGGCATCTGTGATCAACCTGTAAAACTACCGCTATTCCAAGGAACAGAGCAATGTTGGGTCGTGCTGAATCTCCCCATTACAAATATAACAAAATTGTGTATCTTCCAACATTTCTCCCATGAAAATAGGTAAGTTCTAAGGAAAAACAGGACATTCCAGGATCAAATCATAATGGGGATGGCTTCTGAAAATCCAGAGCTGTCCCTGGAAAATATGGATGCTTGGAGGGTCTGAAAATGACATATTTGGTGTATAAAGATGGGACAGCCATCTGCACACTCAGCAGAATAAGGTGATAGAAAAATGTACCATTTTGTTTTCCCCATTCCTAGCCCCAAAATGATATGTATTCCTAGCATACAGTGCTAACTAAACCTTTTGAGGTCAGTGGGTGGATGGTTGTGCATCCCTACTTTTTAATACCTTTTTAATACCCCCTTACATAAAAACTCCCCGAAAGTAGAAATCGTAGAATTGTAGAGTTGGAACTCGTAACACAACCTTGAGCTGATCATTTCCCCCAAATGTGCTAATTTTCTACTTGCAGGTATATTTTTACACAAGCGAGAATTTAAAAATGCCACCTTCTACCACCAGGACTCTACCACCTCATTGTCCTGAATGGCCTAACATACCTTCCTAGAAAATGATGATTTGAATTTTCCTCTTTCTTGCTCTCTCCCAGCTATTTCTGCCATGGTAGAAACTCGCTTGGACTGTAGGTACTGAACTGAAGGACAATTTCCCCATTCACGTTAACCATTCTAATGATGTCTCATTATACATACACACGTCTCAGAATTCTTGGATAAAGGACAGAGAAAGAGGACATGCTGTCAAAGAAGAGCTATTGTGTTAAAAATAACAACCACCAAACATAGGTGTTTTGTGAAAGAAAGGCAGACCTTTATTCATTAATGTTTTATGGTGCTGAAGAATGAGGACACTTCCCAGCCTTAAATTATGCTAGAAAATCCTTAGGTGCTAAACATGGAAGCCCAACATCACTGGCATGAGCAGAGCTTTTTGTGCTAAGCAGTTCGGCTGAATGATTTGCTTTTATGCTTCCTGTAGAATTGCCAGCACAAACATGTCATTTGGAGAAAAAAATCCCTATGATAAATTCATGTTTTCCTCCCAAATCTCAGCCAGATTTGAGTTCATAAAGCTACAAAAGAAAAAGAAACAAATGAATTACACAAAATCCATGACTGACCTATAAACTCACCCTCCTCCTTTCTCTGTTTTCGCTTCCCCTTCTGGCAGGCTGAATTCAAGAGGCCTCAGACTGCTGATACAATAGATTTATGCTGAAAACAAAAGTTTAGCTTGAGGCCATATGCTATTGCTAGTATTTCTTCCAATCTTGCTCAGAATAGGACATCTATCTGGAATTTTTTGGACCCACCCTATCTTGAAAGATACGGAAAGGCTGCAATTCTATAGCCACTTACCTGGGTGTATGCCTTACTGAACCCTAAAGGGCCTACTTCTGAGTAGACAAGGGGCTTGTCCACATTTGAGGATTATTTAGCTGTTAATTTTACCCCCCCCCCATTTAAATTCGACCAGAATAGTCTATACCTGCACACATTTGAATTTGTAAATGAAGACTTCTGTCTTTCCCATTTATACCAATAGGCTGCCCATTTTGTGTCTGTCCCTGCCTTCTAATTTGTTAACTCTGTTATACTGAAAAGTAAGTTACCTGTGCACCTTGTTAAAAAAATTAAAAAATCGCAACCCAGGAAGTGTGTAAAAGCACACCGTTTGTGCATTTTTGTGCAAATCTGAGGGATAATAATAATAATTATATATTAATAATAAAGGGTAAAGGGACCCCGACCATTAGGTCCAGTCATGACCGACTCTGGGGTTGCACGCTCATCTCGCATTATTGGCCGAGGGAGCTGGTGTACAG
This sequence comes from Zootoca vivipara, assembly GCF_963506605.1. NCBI lineage: Eukaryota > Metazoa > Chordata > Lepidosauria > Squamata > Lacertidae > Zootoca > Zootoca vivipara. The sequence continues at coordinate 35,629,177 of NC_083279.1, forward strand.
CTTCCAGGTCATGTGGCCAGCATGACACAGCCACTTCTGGTGAACCAGAGCAGCACACGGAAGTGCCGTTTACCTTCTCGCTTGGAGCGGTACCTATTTATCTACTGGCACTTTGACGTGCTTTCGAACTTCTAGGTTGGCAGGAGCTGGGGCCAACCTTCTGATCAGCAAGCCCTAGGCTCAGTGGTTTAACCCACAGTGCCACCCGTGTCCCAATATATTATTATTTATTATTAATAATAATATATTAATAATAAAAAATAAAAAATATTCCCAACTTATTGAATTATTCCTACATTGGGTAAACCTGAATTTACAGGGGAACCATCAAGACCAATGAGAATGCAAACAGCTGCAAATGCACAGTAAATTCTGGTGAGGACAAGCTGCTACATAGGCTTGCACTGTCGAGTGAATTGATACTGGGCAACAGGTATTGGGTTAATGGAAATGTTAAGACTCTACTTGTGGGAAATTGTTTCTGAAAGAGAGTCAGTGTTTGATTTCACCACCACCACCCCACCAAATCTCTAAAAGTTCCAACCGAAGTGAGTTCTCTGTATATAAACAGTGGGTTGTTGGGGAAAGTATCTAAACATCCTGTAAGGAACAGAGATGAGCCCTTAGGGAAGAAGAATCTCTGTAAATCATCACGGCTACCTCCATTATCTCTTTTTGCTTTGAAGTCAGAGGCACTTCAGAGCTACAGAACTTCATGCGAGAAAAGAAATAACCCTTCTCTAACCTGTTGGTTTTCAGCTAGCTACGCTCAATCCCATTGCTTTTGTTTATTTCATTTATTTACCAGGTTGGTAAAGCATTATGTGCGAGATGATCCTGTGGCAAGGCAGAGTACTTTGTCATCTTCAGGCTTCTGATTTAAACTATTTTTATTAAAGGCTTTAGAAGAGGTATGTTGCATTAGAAATTAAATTCAGCCAATATTCTCCATCTAGTCCTTATACTTTATATACAGTAGATCCCAAAATTAGTTGTAGCAACTTATATATCGAAACGAAGCATCCTTCGGTGAACTAATGGCATGAGTGCATCCCTGGGTAGGATTAAGCAGTATTTCCCTAGGGCAACAAGGATAAAGACAAAAGCAAGTTTAAAAACCATCCATTTTTATGCTGTATTCCAAGGACAGTGATGAAACAACCAGAGACCAGCAAGAGTCCTGAGTTCTCTCTGGCTTCACATGAAAACATCATTAGCCCATGGAAAGAGCTTTGGATTGGCGTAAAAGGAAAGAATCTCCTCCTACGTCACCGTCAGAAAAAAGGGGAAATATATTATTTTTGTTATTAGCCTAAGTGTGAATATGCTTTGCTCATTTCTATCTGATGGGAAGAGGGAGTAAGAAGAAAAACACAGGGATGGATCTTTGCTTTGTAACATCAATAAAATGGATGAAAGAGAGAAGGATCTTCAAACTGATCTTGGGTTGCTTCCACAAGCTTGATTTTTGTAGACGAGGGAAGTACAAAATTAAAAGTATATTCTTGCATATTACGCCCTGCTTAGGAGGAGAGGCTGCATGTTGGGGAGGTAAAATTTACTTGAGACACAGGCTTTCTGTTTTGGGACTCTCGGTGCTGCTATCACGGGGAATTCATGGAAGCAACTTAAGGTGTTGGCCTTGAGTGTATCTTCAAGATATAAAAGATGTAACACAGCCTGACATCATTCACATCCTGACCTTGTTAAGCTCTGCTAACTGAACTGAATGGAACAGCAGGGAGGGCTGCTCTGAGCACATCTGCACACTTGCACAGAGATACCTCACCCCCCACATCCCTGGCAACACACACCGCAGCATCAGACTGGCAGGTTGCCTAGGTTAAACTGGACAGGTATCATACAGACACACCACAGAGACATCTCTGTGTGTTTCGCGGACAGGTTTCATTGTGGCTAACTATTTCACATAATGCTTGACAGATCAGATAATAATAATATAGAGTTCTTTTTCCAGAAGGTTTTGGTTACTTCCTTGTCCTGTTATAATTAAGCCAAACTCTACCACTCGCAGCAGCTGGTGATAATAAGTGCACCATCTGGACCTTTGGCAATAATTTCTTAGCTTGAAAGAATAGCAGGTAACATCTTTGGCTTGTTTTAGTGAAGTTGTCATTAAGTCTAAATGTCAAATATTCACTTAGGGACACTGTTTCGGGCCCAGTTTTGATACAAATGTACAAACTGGGTTCTAAAACTGGATACTTAGTGAAATCAGAAGAAATACATTACAGTAACTGCATTTGGTCAACATTTCCCATTTAACGGGATGATATCAGTAACTTTGAAGCAAGTTTGTGGGCTATGGAATATGAAAACAAGAGAGAAAGAGAAAACCCCAGTGTATATAATTTCAAGATGATTAAGATATAAGGGAAACTATGCCATCTACTTTGTAATATTTACTATTTATTATATTTAACTGTATTCACTTATTTAAAATACAGTATACCAATTTTAGCTGCTTAACCACTTATGTGCAGATATCGATTTTTAATACTTCCATCCCATTTCCTTTCTGCCATTTCATGGAAAATTTTGAAAGAGAAAGGAATTTAAATAACTCTATTGATTTCTTGCAGAAAGGGTACAAGGTGCAGAAATATCGAGTTCCTACAGTAAAAAAGAGAACACCCAGGGAGCTTTCCCCCCATGTACTAAGTCACAACATCAGTCAACATTTATACACACACACACACACACACCTCTAGATTCTAGTTTACCTAGTCTCTTACAAAATAAACAACTATCTCCAACTACTAAATGCTTATTCAAAACAACAAAGCTAGTAATTGTTTCCGGGTGATGCTCAAGTATGTTTTGGGAAATCTGAAACTGAAGAGAGACCAGCAAGTGCTGTGGACAACACCTCAGGAAGAACGATTGGCTTTGTAGTGACTTTGGGCTCATCCATGCCAGCGTTTTACTATGTGTTAGCATCTGTTTGCATTCTCAGTAAATCTGTTTATTTTGCATGATTCCACCCTCAAACAATACCTAACACGCCCCCCCTTTAAAGTTGGGGTCTACCTGAAACACAGATAACGTGCTTCGATTTGGGGAAAAAATCGGCTCTACATTATTCCGGTGGGATTTGCATACTGTTTGTTCCAGAGTTTTCAGGTGGGTGGTTCAGTCGCTATGTCCATTTCCACACCTACTACTTCATCCCTGACTTCCTTTTTTATTCTGGCAATGTTCCTAACTATTTCTGATGTGCTCCTCAGTGGAAGCAGAGCACTGGTTATATATATTTTCCGTTGGACACCCTCAGATTTGCACACAGATGTAACATATAGATTTGCAAGCCCACACATCTTGCATTTAAAAAACAAACAAACACACAGGGAGGAATGTCATTGATTGTGTGTGGAACTAATAGTCCAGCAACTACACATTTATTTATTTATTTTTTAAAAATGGTGGGTGGCAGAATAGGCAGCACCAGCTGTGAAAAATGATCTAGTGTGCAGGTTGCCCATGTGTGGTCAGTCCACAAATGGAGGGAGGGGGAATATCTAAGGCAGGAATTAAAGCAAATATGGAGTTTGATCTTACACAGAAAAACGCCGACTGGTATGGATGGAAAACACCATACATGAAGCTGGGGTGGAGCAAAAGTGTGGCAACAGTGTGTACCAATTGAACCAATATCAAAGGTATAAGGAGCATGTTTGCAGTGAAGTAATGCCCAAATGCAGATGACGCCCCGGGCTACTCACATCTGGGACACTAATAGTACACTGAAAATGGTGCTTTTGGCTCACGTTTGAAGCATGAAGATATTTGGCACTTAGGCAGTTCTTTAGACATAAGAGTTTGGCAGTAAAATGAAGTAAATTTAAATTCTCAAGACATTACATATTGACAGTACTGCACATAATAAAACAGGGAACACAGTTCTGCGCCGCAACTGGGTTTCCTTAAAGTTTTCTCCTCTCCGCTTCTTCAAAGAGATTGGCAGTCAAGTTGAGAGCTTCCCAACTCTTGGTATTTACATGACCTTGCAGACCTCCTCAGGAAGGAACCTCATTCCCCCAAGGAAAACACATGACAGCAGATTAATAGTCCACTATGTGAACAGCAATATTCAACAAGAAAGCCTCCTCCTTGCGCTACGCCATAAATTGGTGCTCTGATTAAGTACCTAAGAATTAATCTGTATGCAAAATGGGCCTGCCTCTTGTTTCTTATCCTTCTTGACATTTTCATTACAACTATAAATACACAAGGTTTGGAGAAGAATCAATCCTACACTTGAGCCTTAGCCTCTAATGCAATCCAGTTTGTAAGCACTACCAAATATGCAGAAGCTTGGCTTGGCTTCTTTTTGAAAGACAATGTAGTGCAGGAGACAATCAAAGCAGTGTAATTTGCTAATTTGTTCACAATGGCCTTGATCTATTAGGTTTTCAAGTTCCCAGTGAATTTAACCGCTGTGGCATTAGGCACATTGTACCCTTGACAGCACTGATGGCAAGGCTTTTTGTTTATTTGCTTGCATTTGAAGACTTGTAGGGCTGATTGTTCAGCAAACTAAAGTGCACCAGGATTAGCTAGGAATGTGTGGCCCTACCCAAATAGGAATCTATTCTCAATCAGTTCTGTGCTATAATAAGCAAAAGCATTTGAGGTTTAACAAAGCTAAAAATGGATAAATTGGCTTAGCTTTAACATTAACAATACTGTATGTTCCTTTTGGAAGCCTTAATAATTTGAGTAATTTAAGGTATTTTAAAAATGGCCACCAGTTTTCATTCCATTTAAATGAAACGAGGAATTAGTTTCACATTGTGGACTATTTCTGAATCTCATTTTGAAGTGACAAAAGTTTGGTTAAGCTACTGACCCTATTAGAATACAACACCAACCAATCTTACTTCAGAAAAAAAGGCTAATTCACAAGCTGGGTGGCAAGGTTTTTGTGTACATGGGTTTTTTTGTTTTTGTTTTCTTAAAGGGGATCACTATCAGCATAAAAGTGGTGGTTTTTCTAACTGTGGGAACTTTTATGTCTAAGGTCAGGCAACTCACAAGGCCTCATAACCCATGGCAGAAGTATCAGGGAAAAAAAAGATAAATTAGATCTCATTAATAGGTCTGGTGCTTAAATAAATAATATGCACTGGGACCTTTTTCTATCTATGATTTGGCAACTGATAAAACAAAATGTCCACTTTATATTCTACAATTAAGTATAAAATTGAAATGCAGAATGGGTTAGAAACCAGCAACAAATAGAACTGCATATGTTTATAGTTTTAAAACAGCAGTTTTATGGTGCAAGAGAAGAATTTACTTCTAATTCTTCCGGGGTGGACGGGGGCTATTTTCCTTACCACACTTACCTCAAACTGAGTTCTGCTGAAGGCAGATAATCCGGCTGCCACAAACAAATATGTTTAAAATCGGGGTATTGTGTAACTTCAAAGTGTCTGGAATTATCCAGTTACAATATCCCCCAAAAATGTGGCAGAGAGAAACCAATACATGTATATGTACATACCTCTTCAATTGCCCATTTTAGGTGAACTGCTTAAAAATAAATAAGTCAATCATTGACGACAGGTGGTCACTATTTCAAAATGTAATGTCCAATGTGATGTTGATGTCACATTAGGCATTACATTTTGAGGGGCTCAAAATGGTGGCTACCTGTCACCAACAGTCTGGAACTAATGTCCCTCTGGGCTTAATTTTAAAGTGCCACTGCTGGGACGTGGTAAGCTGTTGGCTGGGCTGGGAAAGCGTGTATTCATTTCAGAAATTTATACCCTGTGTTTCACCAAATGTCTCAAAACAGTTTTCCAGGAGCAGGGAAGTGTTGTTCACAGGGACTGCTACACTTTTCTAAGGGGAAACCATGGCACGTGCTAGCAGAGCACCAATTTATTTTACCAGTAAACAGGATTGTGTTGAATAAGCAGTCATTTGTGCAATCTTATCTTTTTTCCTCCTTAGCTTCTGGAAAACATTTCCTGCAGTTTTCTGACATATTCCTCCTTCAACTCTGATATGCTGGGGCGTGCCTCAGAGGTGACATGGATGGAACAGTGTGGTATTTTAATCCATTCAAAAAACGACTGTTTGTTTGCAGTAGGATGAGCCAGAGCTTACGCTGAAGCACAATCAACCATCAATCACTTTAAAACATTAACTGCACTGGCATCCTAAAAGATAAACATCCTACCAAGCCAAGTGTAATCCTAGAAGTCCTCCGATGAAGAACTAACTTCTCACATATATTGCACTATTAATAACAGGATGCAACATGGGAGTTATGAATCTGCATTCACGATACTTAAAGGGAGCTAATTCCGTCAGAAATTCTGGAGAGCTACATGACTGAGTATGTTCAAGAGAAGGCAATCCCTCAGGGATCCTGTGCCACATTTGTTTATGACTTTAAAGTTTGCTACTTGTCCTTTGATCTGGGTTCAGAAATGGACTGGAAGCCAGTGCATATGGCAAAGCAGTGACGCAACATGTTACTCTTTAGAAGAAAGCAGCCAGTTAGGGTGAACTCCACAACCGCTGACTGCCACCAAAAGTCTCCTGACAATTTATGTACAGTGGTACCTTGGTTTACGAACTTAATCCGTTCCGGAAGTCCGTTCTTAAACTGAAACTGTCCTTAAACCGAGGCGCGCTTTCCCTAATGAGGCCTCCCGCTGCTCGTGCCCTTCCTCCATTTGGATTCTGTTCTTAGACTGATTTAAAGTTCGCAAACTGGGACACTACTTCCGGTTTTGCAGAGTTCGTAAACTGAATAGTTCGTAAAGAGGGCTGTTCTTAAACCGAGGTACCACTGTAGTCTGATTGAAGTGGAACTCTAATAATGAATAAGGAGTTTTAGCATTATAAGGCCAACAATAAGATTCTTGCTGTATCAGACCAAAAGTGCCCCCCCCCCCTTTTCTATTTAGCCAAAGCACGCAGAGCTTGGGACCCAGCAATCTCTCAGACCTGAGCCTTCTAATGATACATCCCATAGTAGAAGTCCTTTTAATGATACCATAATTGGCATTTTGGGGTTTGACTTAAAATCAGGAATGTGTTTTACAAACCAGGAGTCCACATATTATGTATGCTAAAAGGTAAATGGACCCCTGATCATTAGGTTGAGTCGTTACCGACTCTGGGGTTGCGGCGCTCATCTTGCATTATTGGCTGAGGGAGCCGCCGTACAGCTTCCAGGTCATGTGGCCAGTATGACAAAGCCGCTTCTGGTGAACCAGAGCAGCCCACGGAAATGCCGTTTACCTTCCCGCTGTAGCAGTACCTATTTATCTACTTGCACTCTGACGTGCTTTCGAACTGCTAGGTGGGCAGGAGCTGGGACCGAGCAACAGGAGCTCACCCCGTTGCGGGGATTCGAACGGCCGACCTTCTGATCAGCAAGCCCTAGGCTCAGTGGTTTAACCCACAGCGCCACCCGTGTCCATTATGTGTGTTATCATGGAATAAAACAGGATAAATGGAATCCTTATTAGAACAATTAGCTACCATTGAAATGGAAATCAAAATTAATACTGTTTGACTATAAATTACTGTCAGAATGGACCAATATTGTTTCTTAATACACCACATTACAATTGAAAATCTAATTGAGCTTTGAAATTTAGGATGATTAAACATAGAGGGCTCATGTTAATGAATACATAAAGAATAACCCAATAACCTTGCTATTCAAGTTTTCACACACTTGGTTTTGGTAAGTGATGCATTAAAAGACAATGAAAAGCCAGAAGACAATGGCAGTCGGGACTGAAGTCACTGTGAAGCTCAAAAATAATTGAACAGATAAATCATCAGAAGAGAATATTAGTCACAGTTCCTCCTACTGAATCTCCTTTTCTTTTTAACTTTAAAGACCCTTCTGTTATATTAAAGTACTGTTAAAAAATGAATTATAGGGGATTTGCTGTTGGGTGTGCAATCCATTTTTTCTTGACTGTGATTCTTACAAGTCAAAATTTCAAAGTAGTCATGGCTAAATGGATTTATGAACATTTGTCTCATAGCTTTAGAGCAATGTTTTCATATCAGCATTTTTCAACCATGAGAAATGAAGAAAAGAAGAAGCCTTTGAAAGTTAATCCTTGAAAAAAAAGAATGTATGAAGAAGTAAAATGTGCTAATTACACATTAAACAAATAATAATAATAATAATAATAATAATAATAATAATAATATTCATGCTGAATCAGACCAATGGTCCACCTAATCTTTCCCGGTACAAATATTTCACATTACTATGGCAGTTGCCTCCTCTTCCCCTAGGGCCAAAAACCCAAAGGGCTGAAGCAGAGATCAATATTTACCATAAATGAAAGCCTATTTTTTTCAGGGATGCTTTAGTTGTGATTCCTGCATTGGACTAGATGACGCTCAGGGTACCTCCCAACAGTTCTATGAGTACTGTATTCTACAGAAATAAAAGGTCATAAACTCAGAGTTTATTTAGGTGTGTTTTGAGGAATATCATGCTTTATTTATCAGCTTACCTTGCTTTATTGCAAACTTATACAGTACCAGGACAGCTATCTTATTTGTCCATTTAGCCCTGCAATAGCTCTCTAAGGCATTTCCCATCACCTGGCACCTGCTCCTTCTATGGTTTTGAACTTAGGGCTTTCTGCATGCCAAGCATTTCTTATCAGGGAGGGGAGAACAACAGACCAAGTGTCCCTATTTTCTAGGGACATCCCTGATTTAAAGAAGCTGTCCCAGATTCCAATTTGATCCTGAAATGTCCCACTTTTCCTTACGATGCCCCTATTTTCATTGGACAAATGTTGGAGGATATGGAGTTCATAGAATCATAGAATAGAATCATAGAGTTGGAAGAGACCACAAGGGCCATCCAGTCCAACCCCCTGCCAAGCAGGAAACACCATCAAAGCATTCTTGACATATGGCTGTCAAACCTCTGCTTAAAGACCTCCAGAGAAGGAGACTCCACCACACTCCTTGGTAGCAAATTCCACTGCCGAACAGCTCTTACTGTCAGGAAGTTCTTCCTAATGTTTAGGTGGAATCTTCTTTCTTGAAGTTTGAATCCATTGCTCTGTGTCCGCTTCTCTGGAGCAGCAGAAAACAACCTTTCTCCCTCCTCTATATTACATCCTTTTATATATTTGAACATGGCTATCATATCACCCCTTAACCTTCTCTTCTCCAGGCTAAACATACCCAGCTCCCTAAGCCGTTCCTCATAAGGCATTGTTTCCAAGCCTTTGACCATTTTGGTTGCCCTCTTCTGGACACGTTCCAGCTTGTCAGTATCCTTCTTGAACTGTGGTGCCCAGAACTGGACACAGTACTCCAGGTGAGGTCTGACCAGAGCAGAATACAGTGGTACTATTACTTCCCTAGATCTAGATGCTATACTCCCAGAATTGCATTGGCTTTTTTAGCTGCTGCATCACACTGCCGACTCATGTCAAGTTTGTGGTCTACCAAGACTCCTAGGTCCTTTTCACATGTACTGCTCTCAAGCCAGGTGTCACCCATCCTGTATTTGTGCCTTTCATTTTTTTTGCCCAAGTGTAGTACTTTACATTTCTCCTTGTTAAAATTCATCTTGTTTGCTTTGTCCCAATTGTCTAATCTGTTAAGGTCATTTTGAAGTGTGATCCTGTCCTCTGGGGTATTAGCCACCCCTCCCAATTTGGTGTCGTCTGCAAACTTTCTCAGGATGCCCTCAAGCTCAGGATCCCCTCAAGTTATCCGACCCCTGAGCCGTCTGAGGGCAATCCTGTACAGCGAATTTTTAAAAAATGTTTAATGTTTTATTATGTTTTTATGTATGTTGGAAGATGCCCTGAGTGGCTGGGGCAACCCAGTAAGATGTGTGGGGTATAAATAGTAAAACTATCATTATGGAATGGGACATCCCTCTTTTCGTTGGAGAAATGTTGGACTGTATGGAACAGCAACCTTGTGTTAGGCCCTAGATCAGGCACCCCCAAACTGCGGCCCTACAGATGTCTTGGCCTACAACTCCCATGATCCCTAGCTAACAGGACCAGTGGTTGGGGAAGATGGGAATTGTAGTCCAAAACATCTGGAGGGCCAGAGTTTGGGGGTGCCTGCCCTAGATTCTCTAGGCTTTGTTGTGTCCCTGATGCCACAGGGACTTAACTCCTGAGTAAATCAAATTATTCTAAATCATTCAACATGACAACAAGTCATGCTACCAAACTGAATCATTTACTGTGGGGACTTCTGTGGTGAATGAGGAAGAGAGAACAGTTGCCTGCCTAGTGCTACCTAATGAACTGACAACAGAGGCTATATATGAATCCGATAGACTTTGTGGCTCACAGCTCACTCTTAGCCACTGCACTGTAAACACACACACACACACACACACACGAAGGAAGTTAAGAAATTTTAAGGATAAAAATTCATGCACAGTATACGAGGGCCTCTATTTTCTTCATTTCATGAATTTCTCATCTCTTCAGGCATCTTCAATTATTCATTCTCTATTGCTATAGTATGATTGAAACGCCGTCCTTTTGTACTTGTCCTTCCTCTCCTTTTTTATCTCTTTTAGGATGTGATTGGTTGAGTGTCAGGGTGGCAGCAGGGGTGAGATGGGGAAGGATTACCGATAAAGTTGCACCGCGAGATAAAATGCATAAACATAAGCTAAGCGGTTTAGGTCCCTATGTGCCTTAATAAATAAATAAAAAATTGGTTTAGTTCTACCAAACTATGGAATCTAAATTGCAATATGAGCAATTTTTTCAATATTCAGTTATGCTACACAAGCCCAGTCCACATTCCGATGATTTTTATTTTTATTTGCTTTCTTAAGTCACCTATTTCAAAAAGTGGAACAAGTGTCAACTACTATAAGACACACACAAAAAGGGCTATAGGGGGAAATTCCCTTGGGATTTATCTGCTGGCCATCTTAACTCGCTCAATGTTTAAGCTAAGACTGTGAATCTAAAATAATAAATTCATGTCATCATATCTTCAGATCCTCATAAAAACTTTTTAAGAAATTGTGCTAGAGGGATATTCCCTATTACTGCAAAGCCTATTAAAGTAATAACTAACAGCTGCAAACCAGTACATGGATTTGAATGGAACCTCTATAGAATAAAGTTATAATTTAAATGCTCATAATTTAGATATTCATAGACTGTCACCCTATGCCCACTGAGAAGTAAATACCACTAAGTTCAAGGAGATGTATTCCCAAGTAAGGGTACCTAAGACATGTGGTTGTCAATTTATTTTTATATTCTCTTTATGTGATGAAGGAATTGAGGGGATGCTCATTAAATTTGCAGATGACTCCAGATGACCTTGACATATTAGAGAACAGGGCCCAAACTAAAATAAAAAATAAAATAAAATGAATTTAAATAGGGACAAATGTTAGGTTCTACACTTTGGCAGGCATTCTAATATACAAGATGGGGCCCTTTGATTGCCAGATGTATATGTGTGAAAAGGATCTAGGGGTTTTATTGACTTCAAGCTTAACATGAGCCCATAGAGTGACGCAGCAGCAAAAAAAGTTTATGTTATTCTAGGCTGCACCAACAGAAGTACAGAGCCCCGATCAAGCAAAGTAATACCGGTAGTTCTACTCTATTCTGTCTTGGTCAGAGCACATCTGGAGTACTGTGTCCAGTTCTGCGCACCACAATTTAAGAAGGATATTGACAAGCTAGAATGTGTGCAGAGGAAAGTAATTAAGATGGTCAAGGGTCTGGAAACCAAGCCTTATGAGGAACAGTTGAGGGAGTTGTGTATGAGAAGAGATACGATAGCCCTTTAGATATTAGAAGATGGCTGTCACATGGTGCAAAGCTGGTTTTCTCCTGCTCCAGAGGGTAGGACTCGATCCGACGGATTCAAGTTACAAGAAAGAAGATTCCAGTATCAGAAAGAATGTTCTGACAGTAAGAGCTGTTCAACAATGGAACAGACTCCCACGAGAGATGGTTGCCTGTCTTTCTCTGAAGGTTTTTAAGCAGGAAGCAGCAAACTTTTTCAGCAGGGGGCCGGTCCACTGTCCCTCAGACCTTGTGGGGGACCGGAATATATTTTGAAGGGGAAAAAATGAATGAATTCCTATACCCCACAAATAACTAAGAGATGCATTTTAAATAAAAGCACACATTCTACTCATATTACAGTTAGGTAGCCATGTTGGTCTGCCATAGTCGAAAAAATATAAAAAAAAAATCCTTCCAGTAGCACCTTAGAGACCAACTAAGTTTGTTATTGGTATGAGCTTTCATGTGCGTATCTGAAGAAGTGTGCATGCACACAAAAGCTCATACCAATCACAAACTTAGTTGGTCTCTAAGGTGCTACTGGAAGGATTTTTTTATTCTACTCATGATTCAACTCTAACTAGCATCTCCTTGGAAGGTGGCCACAAGAGTTGTTATGATTAAGTGAGGATTAAATAAAACATGCAATTGAAGCATACAAGACATTTTGCTGCACACCAGCCTTATTTCTGTCCCATGCCTCTTCTTCCTAAAGAATGAATAAATCTGAGAAGAAATTATTTTACTACATGAATTAACATTTATTTGGATAGCCAAATAATTATTTGGATAACTATTATTTGGATAACTGGCTTTGAATAACACATTAATTTAATTATCTCAAGGATAAAATAAGGCACATGACGTGCTATGTATATATTCCCAGAATCTCAGGACATCTGTTAGACATATCTGGCATAATTAAAATCTTACTTATTTAATAGAGGGTACTGCTAAGCAATGTTCGCAATTAATATATGGAATGTATATGGCACATGGAGAGATTACTTTCACGAGTTCCAGCACTACACCTATAAAAAGTAGCATTTTCTTTGCAGATCACTATGACTTCCAAGGCCATTTTTCTCTTTAAAGCATAGAGTTGGCAAGAGCTGAAGTTGGTTCAGGATTTCCAGTATTGTAAACCTAACCATTAAAGGTGAAAACGCATTATCCTTTTGGTACTCATTTCCAGATTTTCACAATGACTATTACATTCACCGTTAAACTCAGCGTGGCATGCATGCTTCAGTTAGACAAGTGCACAAGAACTCTTAATTAAACAGTTTCATTTTTGCCACAAAAGGAGCTAGATTGTAATGGCATCTTTTGTCCAGTGGTTAATGAAGTATGAAATATTGTTTAAATAATTAGCAACACTGCTGGGAGAGAATGCAAGTAATTAGCATAGCTTGACACCCAAAGCTGCTCATCAAGAGGCACCAGTTGCTATGTGGTTAGGATGTGGGAGACACAGTTTTTGGCAATTTCTGAAGACAAATGCACTATTTAAATGTGTGGGGTGGTTTAAAGGGAATTGATTACATTTTCAGAAACTTACTCCACACTACACAACACAATCCCAAGCATTTTTTTTACTCAGAAGTAGTTTGCCATGTACGCGATAGGGTTTACTGTGATAACTAAATTCAAGATTGCAATCAGAAAATTTCACATGCTGTTTTTTCCTTGCAGTCAAAATATTAATTTTTTTTGTTGAAAATGACTTCTAAATTGGCTTAAAATTTAATGGTACTTTCAACTTTAATGTCACCTCAACGATGCATAAAAAAACACAACATTTGCTAACTTGTACATAGGCAGCCATCTCTAAACGACACACAGATTGCAATTTCTAGAGGGGTAGCCATGTTAAGATAAGCTTAAATGAAACGTTATTCACAAAATTAAAAATTGTTTGCATGGCTTTTTAAAATACATCGCGGGAATGGGGCCCCTGATGGGAATCAGAATACTAGCTGTGGTTTTGGGCTCTATTTGCCACCTCCTGTGATCCTGCACTGAATTGAGCTCTCTATGTCTGCTATTTGCATGGGGGCTGGGGGGGGGATTTCTACTCATGCTTATGGAAACTACTGTTCCAATGAAAGTATGATTCCCCTATCTATATGAGGCCCACAGCAGGAGATGAAGGTTTCAACACCACACCCTCCCTAACAACAATAATAAAATCCACAAAAGGTTGTGCCATAATACATCTAATAAGTCTTCAACATGCTACACGACTCCATGACATAAAAGGTAATTATTATAAGAGAAGCAATGAGTATTCATACTCATGATGTTGCTAAGGTGGCTTTAAGATCACGTCACATCATTGTACTTTCAATATTATTTTAGGTGGTATTTTAACGCTAACCATGGTTAGAATGGAACTATGAATGTATAATCCAGAAAGCAACGGTCACAGGTGCATGCTGAAACAAATAGCAGACATATTCTGAATTACACCAGTAAATATTTAAGATGCTATTGTTAAACATGTGCTGTTACTTATTTATTTTAAAAGCGAAATGTTAAAAATGAAATGTGTACAGAGAGATATGTGCTGGTATGATATGTCTGTCTGATCCAGTAGGTCCAGAACACCTGGTGGAAAGGCCATGGAATTCTGCGCATGAAATCAATGGGATCATTTAAGAGGTTATGGGAAGGCTGCGCAGCTTTGAATTGGAATGGCGGTCCTACTTACAATATTACCTTCTCTTCAACTTGACTATATTTACTCAAATGCATTTAAGCTCTCTCTCTGTCCATAAAAAAAGACTAGAGTTGCTAGCAAAAAACAATGAAACCCAACCAAGATCAATACACAATGTACCAAGACCTCCCCCAGCCATAAAAGTAGCAGAATCGAGAAGCTTCAAACGCAGGCAATGAAAGATCAAAGTAGTGAGAACTATGCAGTTTTTCCCATTGAGTTTGCACAGAACAAGCCATAGGACTACACCGTAAACGGAAACAAGTCCTGCTATTCTCTAAAGTGGGTAAGGGAACCTTTGGGCCTCTAAATGTTGCTCGTGTACAACTCTATAATCACCCTTGAGACCATCAGCCATTATGGGCTGGGGTTGATGGGTGTTGGAGCCCAACATCACCTTGAGGGCTACAGGATTCCCATCTTTACTCTAAAGGTTAAGTGTGGAAGGCATCTTCTAAAAGAAAACAAACCATAACTCTGCAGTTCAAAGCAAGCGGAGATTAAATAAGTGCGTATGCACATTTTGCGAATATGTATTAAAACAGCTTTCCCTCTCCCAAGGAAATTTTTACAACCTCACATTTTTAACATGATACAGCAGATGACTTCTTGGTAAAATTGTTATATTAACAAAAATGAAGCAATATTTTTGAAGTAGTATTTTTCAATGAACCCAGTTGTTCGCCAGAAAACCTCTGTTAGACATAAACAGGGTTCCAAAATATAGTAGGCTACTCTCTCCTTTGCTTTCAACTCATGAGCTGTCTGCTGTAATTTTCTATAAGCAATTTCTCTAAAGGAATCTGTGAGGGGGCTTTCGCTTCTTCCATCTCCTTCCTCTAGTCTGCTGCTCTGCATCCTTTGTGGCAGCTAAAAGAACATGGCTTACACAAATATGACACACCTCTCTCCATAGCTGCTATCTGGATTTCTTAAATCAGCCCCATGTTAAATCTGGAGAAACAGAATACTAACAACATTTTAGAAGAGAGCCCAAAGAATATCAGGCAGCCTGGTCAGGCGATATAAGATGCAATTTGCAGTATAGATGTATAGAGTCCATAAAAATGCTTTTTTCAAAAATCGCTTTTATGTGTTGTGCATGTGTGACTGAAAGCCAATAGCACAAATTTGTAAGTCATTTTGTCTGATTAGATGAATATGTGCCTTCTTTGAAGACAATACATATAAAAATGTTATTTTGTGTGTGTAACAGAGAAGCAAACAGAGAAAAACAACAGGATTAAACACAATAATTCTTCATTTAGGCTGAAAATTCTAAATAAACTTGCTACAGAATAAGCCACACTGTACACAGTGGGACTTGCTTCCAAGTACACATACACAGGAATGTGTAAAGATCTAACAGTTATTTTAACAATCTTGAGCTCATGGTTGTGATCCTGAGGCTTAGAAGTGTGCACAAAGTTCTGCAAAATCTTGTTCTCCCATGCAACAAATGGAGCTCCTGGAGATCCGGAGATCCAGGGTATGCCAAACACACCCCATCATATCCCTGTACACAATCCATGCAGTAAAATTGTCACTGAAAGAAGTTGAGATATGTGCATAAATATACTGATTTTTCTGCATAGGCTTAGCAGTTTCCTAATGCAAAACCGATCTATTTCACATTCAAAAATCTGCATCTAATTCAAAAATATATATATTTTGCACAGTGACCAGCGCCTGCAGGTGTCTGCACATGAGTGTACTATATGAATTGTAAATGACACACTTGCATATATCAGTGACACAACAAACGAGGTGAGAATATATCATTTCAGGACGCCACACTCGTTAGTGCAAACAAATAAAGCATTAAGATAAAACTAACCTTTAATTTGTCATAGCGTTCACTGAGAGCTGCCACCTGGTGATCACGATGCCTCCCAACCAGTTTACACAAGGCACAGATTAACTGGTCATCAGTCACACAATACATGTTAACTTTCTCATCCTCGTGCTCCAGACACATTAATCCTCTGATATGAGAGTCGGGAATAGGTTCAATCAAACGGTGGCCAGTAAATGGCTTTTTGTTTGGGTGAGTTGCTTTTAAGCACTCCTCACAGTAGGAAACCTCACACGTTACACATGTCTTTACTGCTTCCTGAGCAGGATCCTGGTCACAGAACTGGCAGAGAACTTTTTCACTGGAGGACATGCTGTTGCTATCGAAAGCTCGCTCTCGGCGAGTTTCACTTGGAGAATTGGGCCCGCTCACCGAAGCTTTCTGAAACCTGTCGATGATGTTCTGCAGCGTGACGTTGCGCTTGAGCCCGTCTAGACCACGTTGATTAAGGGTGATGACATAACGACAAGTAGGGCACTGGAAGGCGGTGATAGATTCCACTGATTCGTTGGTGGCACAGTGGGAGACCAAGATGCGATGTGCACAATTGAAGCAGAGGCTGTGAGCGCAAGGCAGCAGCAGCGGATCCTCAAACAGCTCCAGACAGATAGGGCAGGTCAGTTCCGACTCCAGTGTTTCCATCTTCAGGCAAAGCTCTCCTGTGTCATCAGCAAAATCCAGGGAAGCTGATCAGCTATCTGAAAGCACAACATAAAATTCGATTAGGCGAGACAGAGCAGAGGGGTCAGCCATGGGGGGTTGCCAACTTTCACCACTTTCCTGTCCACCTCTCCAGACTGGAACGCTACACAACGTTTGGAATCTGCCTATGCACCAGTAATCAAGGTACTTAAAATTCTATTTCCCTTTTGTGTTTCCCTCATCCTCAAGTGTTTTTTTTTTAACTACCCATTCTCTCTCTCTCTCTCTCTCTCTCTCTCTCTCTCTCTCTCTCTCTCTCTCTCTCTCTCTCTCTCTCTCTCTCTCTCTCCAGAAGAGACAAAGAGCAAGAGCAGATGTTAGGAATGCTTTCATATTAGTGTTACTTAAAAACAAACAAACCAGTAACAGTGTTTTAAAATACACATATCCATCACAGTGCTGTTGCAAAAGCTTTTCACAGTTACACTATATAATGAGTTACCATGTCTTAATGCGTGTTAACTTTTAAGATCAACAGTGGTAGCAGAGAACATCTGATTTAACACCCAAATTTCCTTGCTGTTTCTCAACATTAACACAATCTCATTTTGAGGATTCCAGGTTTTGTTTACATTTGCAATAGAGCACTTGGACATCTGCAGTATGTGTGTGTGTGTGTGTGTGTGTATTGTATGTGTCTAACTATATGAAAGGTTATCTGTGATTAAATGAACAGCAAATACATAAATATATACAAATTATAAGAGCAAATACAGTGTAAAATACCTCAAAGTCATATGCAGTGAGGTGTGCATAGATTGCTTTGATAGCCACAACAATCAGAATGTTCAACAAGAAAGAAAGAAAGAAATTTAGAACAGGAAGTGGTGCTTCTGTGCTACTTGTCAAAAATTTGGTGGGGGTGACACAGTAATTTGCTGAATTGAGAATAGATGGAATTCAAACATCCTGTTCTCTCTTTTTGTTTTTATTATAATATGTGAAGGTGTCAGGCATTTCTGTTGTTTTAAGCCACGAGGGTCAAAAGCTGTTCTACTGTACAAATATTCGTTTTAATAGCCTTGGAGCTTAGCTGGAAATGCAGCACACAATTCGATGATGACTTGTTTTCAGTGTGGGATTCAAGAACAGCCAGCAGCTCCCCCCTCCTTCCCTGCCCAAAGAAATCAACCCTAAAAATGACCGAAACTTCATTTTGTTTCCTCTTTGACTAATCATGTTGCATGGAATGATTTTGAAAGAGTCGCTCTATGTGGCGCTCCTTCCCTCAGCTCTTGTCAAGGCCCTATCACTGTTATAAGCAGACAGGTCAATGAAGCAGAAGCAAAAGCTATGCTTCACACTCACCGAAATGTACCTCTTCACAGTACAATCTATTTAAGCTTTGTTGCTCATAACCGAGGAGAGCTTCTGATGGCCCAGCTGCACATACCATGCACACTGTAAAGTCGTTGTTCCGTTGTGTTAACTCTCTGCCTCCCCTCCCTTTCACCTCCCCGCCTGCCCCCCAAATTCACATAGAAATCTTGGTTCATTAAGGGTGAATGGAGCCTTATGCTCATTAGCAAGCTTGGGAACCAAATCTCTTTGAACCTTCTGCCATTTCCCCACAATTAAACCAGGGGCTGCAGTTACGACGACAGGAAGGCGATGTATAACCTCAGCCCAAACCATAATAGCACAGAAAAGTTCAACAAATGGAGGTGAAGTTCAAGTCAACCTCTAATTCTTATTCATACTTGCTTTGTGGCGAGGGGAGAAAAACATTTGTCCCACAGAGACTGAGAACAATGTACCATTTGGTTTCACACTTATTTGCCAAAAAATCTGTGGAACTTTAAGAACTCGCCAACCCAATCACAAATAAGAGTTTGCTTGGTTCCCCCCCCCCCAGCATCCACTATATAATAGGATAGACCAAAATGGATTAGATCACCGTTAACACAGTGATTTTGCAGCCACCCCTGGTAATGGAAGAAGAAGGGTAACAGTTTTTGTTGATTCAAGTCCCATGTATACCCAGTGGAAGTTGGTATCGGAGGTTGCAGTGGGAATGGACAAAAATGGCCTCTCTTCTGTCCATCTGTTGGATGAAAAACCTTGTTTCCATAAGTGCCAGGTCACCAATTGGATTCCACCACCAACACGGTATGTAGTTGGGTAAACATTGTTCTCAGTTGTCTAAAAGGAGTCCATAGCATGATGTCCCCTCATAGCATTTTTTGTAATTTGTTTGAAGTTTGGTGTGATAAGAGATCACCAAACACTGCCACCAAAGCCTACAAAGGTACACAACAATAGAAAGCAATCATCACCTGGCTCTTCCCTAAGGAAGGACCACACTTTAGGTTTCAGCTGAGAAACTGCCACTATCCATTTGCTTTACAGACAAATACTGAGGGCAAAGGACAGAGCATCACATTCATGGGCTTTTCCCCCTCTTAAAAGGTGCATTTTTGTGATAGAAAGAAGTTCTTACAGGAAGTCAGGCAAATTTCGGTTGACACTCCATTACAGAAAATCGCATTACACATTATTCTGAGCTGGTGATTTTAAAACTCCAGTTCAGACTAGGATGTCTGATGTGCAAAAAACCAGCAGAACCAGCAATCTACAAATACAACCAAGGTTAAGGACCCGTGTCTTACGACACACATTCCAAGAACCAATTTTTATCTAATCCCTTTACCCACTTTGGTTAAAGACAAAACGTGTATGGAATTCAGAAAATAACTGAAAGACAGGAATGACCAATAGGAGCAACCTCATCATCAGTAGGTAACATCATCAGGCAGCTGCCAAGGCCCTGGCAGCCCCCCCCCCCCCCCGGCTTAGAATGTCTACAATTAAATTATTTCCCACAATGCCATGGGACAATGGAAACATTGTGGGAAATGATAAACGGCGGCTTCAAGTGACTTGGTGCTTACTTCAGTACATCTGCTGGTTCTCCTGTCCACCAGATAAACCAGCTGGGTCCATCAACATAGCAGAGGGCCACTAACAGCAACACAGAGAAGTCTCTCTTGCTAGGAGAGGACCTGTAATTAAATATTGCCTCCTGGCATCAAGTAGCAGAAGGTTTTCATGATTTCATTCCTACCCTAGTGCACTTAATGCTGCACCATTTATCGGAAGAGCAGTGCTGGTATAGCTCAGTCAGTACAGCATGAGACTCTTCATATCAGGGTTGGGGGGCTTGAGCCCCACATTGGGCAAAAATATTCCTGTATTGCAGGGGGTTGGACTAGATAGATATACCCTCATGGTCCTGTACAACTATACAATTCTATGGTTATCCTTCTATGACTTAATAAGAAGTTAGTAGCACAGATACACTGATTAAATAAATTTCTAGGTCAATTAGATCACTAATACCGGGACCCCCACCACAACTGAAGTCAAAAAGCTCAAGCAAACATACAGCACCAAAATCACTCCTGGTCTTACTAAATGCATTGGCCAGCATGATTGACTTAGAAGAAAAAAGATCAACGATGTTGAACACCAAAACATAGTGCTGTTTGTCAGTGTTTACATTATGACCATGTGTGAGGTCTGGGGCAATTGCTCTCCCCTAAAAAAACGACCTTGTGTCCAGACTGCAGCTGTGATTAAGACAGACAGACAGACATTTATTTAATAAAAATTATATATTATATAGGCATGGTTCATCAATTACAAAAACAATAACATAAACGGAAAACAACAAAGCATTAAAAAGAATCCATAAATTTTACAACTAGCCCTTTTCTTTCTAAACCATTGATCCATCTAGCCCAGCCATGTCTACTTTGAATGGCACAATTCTCTTTCTCATCACCTGCTGCCTGGTTGCTGAGACATATCTAATGCTGGCATCATAGATTAGAAACCAAATTACTCAGAACTCAGATATTACAAAATCTGCATGGCAATGGGGAGATTCTGTTTAACAATTTTTTTTAACTCAAATGCCTCCTGGCATGAGCAAGCATCTGTATAAACTATTGAACATATATCACATGTTTGAAGACATATACATGAAATAAAACATTAGGGCAGCGCTGCAAAGCATGCCAAGGCGCCAGAAATAAACACAAGTAATGTTTACGGACAAGTTTGCTAACCATAAAGTTGAACAGTATCGCCTATGACAGGTCTACATTTAAAACCTCTTCAAAGAAATATACCAACCAGCATACCCACCAGCAGATTTAGGCCCTACCTGTTTTTGCTGAAACATTGCTGTGAAATGATCGTGCAGATCCCCCCCTCAGTAGATTGTAAAAAGCCAAAGAGGCCTGTGGAAGCCTCTGCTAGCTACATGAATCCTGGACCTTTAGTGCGGCAACAGTGTACTTTGTGAGACAGCTGATACTGAAAGCACAACAGGAAAATCTACCCTACAATTCCAGGAAAGCCAGCTCCACCTAATCACCTCCGCCAGAGTTTAAGGACTAGAAAATGCCTCCGCAATTGGGTTGCCTTTTGTCACTGACACTAAAGCAAACTTTATCCTTTCTCTTTCAGCATTCAGCAGTTTGGAGTGAGAAAGCAGCGAGGATCAGATTCTCTCACAGTACGTCCATGTAACCCACCCCAACAATGATGGCTTGTAATAAGGGCATTGGGCTTTGCTGCCACATTATTTGAACAAGTGGAAGCTCAGCCTGCTGTGTAATTAATCCAGGGCTGAATAATGGATTTCAGTTCCCATGCCTGTAAGGGGAGACTGACCTGAACCAGCAAAACCTGTCACGCCACCAAGAGTTCAAAACTCGATTACTTTCTCATGGAAGATTGAGGCCTACTGGACAAATATCACACGGTCCAGTATTTGACTATTATATTTCTGCTAGTGTATATCTGAAATGTTCATTGCGCAAGTTCATCAGCCAAATGGCACCACAGTAATAAACTGTAAATATTAAAAAATGACTTCTTTTCACAGTGGTGCCATTTAGGAAAGATGGAAGACTACATCTGACTCTCTTTTAGAAGCACTATAGTAAAGCAGAATATTCTTAAAATTACATTACCCCGTTTGTTGCATTTAATTTTGAATACTGTATATCCAGGAGTGGGCCTTTGAACTTTGCTGTGAACACACACACATACCAGTGAAACAGTGTCCCTTCATTTGCAAAAAGGAATGGCTAACCCATGACCCTTCAAATATTGCTGAACTACAATAATCATCCTTGATCATTGGCCATGTTATCTGAGGGGAGTTAGAATCCAACAAAATATGAAGGACCACAGATTCCTTACCTCTAATATATGACAATGGGGTGTATGGGGTGTTAGGGGAGGGGCAGTACATCTGGTAGGGAGCACGTCATGCTCCTTCTGGCATAGTTTGTCCACCTTTGGCCCCCAACCATGCACACAGCTCTTACCTGTGGTTCCGAGAAGCTGTCGGCATGCAACAGCGGCCACAGCCCGAGAACAGCTTCTACTGGCCAACTAAACCAGGTGAGGGAAGCTGATCAGTCTCAGAACCCTGCATATGAGCAAGACCAATAGCGGGCCCAACAGTCAAAAATGTGGTTACTGTGATGGGCAGGTGGGGCTCATCCATCTGGAAAGGTAGCCCATCCAAGAGAAGGAAAACTCTGATCCTATACCTCCACTGCCTTGTGGGACATCTCTGGGAGAAGAAAAGGCTAAGGAGAAAACCCTACAAAAATCCAGAGTGGAATCCTTAAGACAGTTGGATGGCGTCTTTTACACCTCCTTCCGGCAATTCCTGTAGTCAAGCTCTGCTTTCCTTTGGGGGCCAAGAGGGTTTTTTTTTATCATCTTTTTGTCATACACACTGCCCAGGCTTGTGCCCCAGGGAGATCTCTTCAGTGCTGCTAATGCAGTGGTTTAACTTCACCCCCAGAGGCACACTCCATTGTCTCTCGAGACAGATGGATACCAACAACAATATATGACATAGCCTGGACAGTCTAAGAACTACATGAAAATGTCCCTATATATTTTCTTGCATACTGTATCTTCCTGAGCATTATAATGCAAACCAGACGGCTTTCAATGAATGTGTTAAAAGATTCATGTGAAAGTGGAAGCAGCAGGAATGAATTGCTTCCTTGTGTTCCACTTTTCATGTTGCGATGTCTCCTTTTTAAATTGTTGTCACAAAATTAAAAATGCATTAAATGCTTGGAAGAATGGATCCAAAGCAATGTTCCATTTGCTCTTCATTCCAGCAACAAGCTTGCATTTCATTTGTGTTACGGAGTAATTGAATTTCCTTCATTATTTCCTCTCTTATGAGAAAGGCCGGAATAGTGTGACATTGAGACGGCTATAGTTCTCCAGACTAGATCTCAGCATAGATGCACAATTTAAAAATAACCAGTTAAATGAAGTAATGAAAATAAAAAACAAATAAGGGACAATCAGCAGTAACCTAAACTGCCTGGGTAATAGTAAGAATTGAGACTTAGTCCACTGTTTTCATTCACATTGCATGCACATATAAGGACTGCAGTGTGAGGGGCAATTTCTCATAGTGCCACTACCAGGAATGTGTGAATTAAACAATCATGGGGCAATTTAATGGATGTCTATATACAGAGATCCTTTTCTAACAGAGTGCTAACAGGATGGGGGAAATACAGCATTATCACCCTCCTCATCTTGTTGTTGCCTGTTTCAGGCGCACTTCCCAAAGATGTGGGCTCACATGACAAGGAAGCAGCTCTCTTCTGCAGTCGTATATGCATGGCAAGGGGTATCAGCTTTAGAAACCATCTGCAATAGAGCAGAGAACACAGCAGGGCTTTTGATTTCCCCTGCCATGAGCTTCTCTCGACTCCAACCCAAACATGTATGGTCAAATTTTAACTGCTAAGCACTTTGGGAAACTCATTCTCTTTTTGGTACAGAGGATCTGTTTGGAGGAAAGGGTTTCCAAAGCAAGTAAGATGATCAACAAGTCTTTAGTCTACCTCCCCAAATGCTCTACGTTGGCAACATGGAGAAGCTTGAATGCTCACTGGACAGACAATTGCCACCACACTACACCACTACTGTAGGGACATGGGTGGCGCTGTGGCCTAAACCACTGAGCCTCTTGGGCTTGCTGATCAGAAGGTCAGTCCTACGAATCCCTGTGATGGGGGGAGCTCCCATTGCTCTGTCCCAGCTCCTGCCAACCTAGCAGTTCAAAAGCACGCCAGTGCAAGTAGATAAACAGTTACCGCTGCGGCGAGAAGGTAAACAGCGTTTCCATGCACTCTGGCTTCCGTCATGATGTTCTTTTGCGCCAGAAGCGGTTTAGTCATGTTGGTCACATGACCCGGAAAGCTGTCTGCGGACAAACGCCGGCTCCCTTGGCCTGAAAGCAAGATGAGCGCCGCAACCCCATAGTCACCTTTGACTGGACTTAACCGTCCAGGGGTCCTTTATCTTTACCTTTTACCACTACTGAACAGAGGCAACATCTTTCGATGGCGATTGGGAGGGCAATGGCACACACATGATGTCTCTACGTCCCGATGTCTCAGGATGCCGGGAGGAGTGCACCTCAATGTCCAGTGCCTCCTCTTGGTGCTGCTACCAGTGGGAGGCTGCTTCGACCCTCCTTCCCCTCTGCAGCAGCAGCACCAGCAGGAATAGACCACTGGAGGCATGCCATGCTTGGCTCTGTGATTCAGCTCCACACTTCTGGGATATCCGGAGGTCCCAGCCCCAACCCCAGAAATACAGGAGGGACCAAAAGGGGTTCAGCCCCTAGGAGCCAGTGCCCCTGCTGCTGAAAGAGTCGTAATTAGCTACTGAGCCAAGTTCAGGTGGTTGATACTGGTGTACAAAGCCCTATACAGCTCGAGACCAGGAGACCTAGATGATCACCTCACCCTTTATATACTCAGTGACAGTGCTTTTTTTTCTTAAAAAATGTTTAGGGATACTCTCATTTCGACTCAAGAAAATCACCATTTTATAGTTCAAATCGGGGGAAATAAATACAGTAAATGGACAAAAGCACCAAGATTCACAAAACGTTTAGGGGTATGCGTACCCCTGCATACCCCCAGGAAAAAAGCACTGCTCAGTGGTTTACTACACTTCACAAGAGATGGCCTCCTACAGATACCATCTTATGAGGAGGTCTGTTCTGCACAATATAGAAATTGGGCCTTCAGTGTGGTGGCACCTACCCTTTCCATATGAAGCAGTAGTGTCTGTTGTCTGTCTGGCTCTTACTGAAGACCATTCTCTTTCTGCAAACCTTTAAGTGGAGATCTTTATTTCAGTCTGCATCTGTACTGGAACTATTTTTAACTGCCTTAAAAAAACATCTGGAACTGCTTTTAATTGTATTCACACCTTTTTGCTTTAGTTACAGTCATATTCTATAACCACATACTTTATAGTTGTAACCCACCCTGGGACCTTATGGAAATCTAATAAATTATTATAAATAAAGTACAAGTGCTTCTACAGTATACAGTTGGAAAAGGGTCAGGGGTTTTTTGCCTAAAAGCTGATTTCACCTGCTACTTTTTTGGTGTGAACCTAAAATGTTTAAAGTGTAAGAGTGGCCAACATTTGTTTGTGAGCATTTATTTAAATACAGATACACTTGCCAGCAGATCCAAGCATTGATTGGCTACAGCCATACGTCAAATATAAAACTAATAGAAAATCCAGATTTTGCCTTGCATAGTGTGCAAAACGGCACAAAATGAATTCAAATGAAAGCAATATGGGGAAAAGAAGCCCGTAAAAATTTACTCTGTTGTAAATAAGACTGTATTAAAGTTCCCAAAATGATCCAAATCCCAGATTTTCTATAGAATTACACATACTTATTAATTTTACTGAAGAAACCTGTGCATTATATCTGATGCAGAAAGATACATTAGAGATCGTGCCAGAAAACACTAGATTTTCTTTGTTTAGGAGACAATGATCTTTGAAAGTTAGCCAATAAAAATCCCGATTTCCTTACAAAATATTAAATGAAGCCACTCATCTTCTTTTAAAAAAAGAAAAGAACTACACACAGTTTCCTTTTAACTATTGTATAAGCTTTGTTTTTCTACATTTCTGTCTGATGACTGCAGCTATTTGTTCAGTAACTGGGTTTTCCTTACTACTTAGGAACAAAACCAAAACAGCGTAACTCTTTTGTACTTTGCTATTAAGGCCTGGATTCTAGTTTGACTGCTTGAAAGGTAGGGAAGCAATCAGAGCATTACCATTGAACAGGGTAACAGGCTCCTCATCTGCAAACAGGATATTAGGAAAAGCATTGTGCCTCTGAAGGACTCTAAGAAACAAGGTGATTCATATTCCTGACTCATTTACAGTTGACCATGCATTAAAAGATAGATACTAGGATTCTAATTTAGCTTGACATTGTACACAGAAGAAGATATTTCGGTGAACTTGAGCAAACAAAGCACATTTGGAATTGAGGCATTCTATGTCATTTCAATTATTCATTTAATTTATATTCACCTTTCTATGAAAATGTACCCAAAGCCGCTAATAGCAGCAACACACATACAAAATGGCAACTATAAAAACAGCACAATATAAAAGCAGAGAAAATAAGAACAAGTAAAAAAAATATGCCTACATTGGGTAGCACCAACACACGCAAAACTACAGCAAGGATACATAGCTACCTTTGTAGGATTTCATTTGGCCCCTAAAATTGGCAGGCACCTCCTCCCTGTTACATATATCATACATTTTATCCCATGATGTTGAGTCATAGCCAAAGGGTTCTTCTCACATGTGAATAGCAGCATAATCCTACTAGAGGGTCTTTGCCAAAGGCTTGGTTGATATTTAGACTGGGAGAGATGGGCTCAGGACTTGACACTGAGAATGAGTTGATGGTGACAACATTGTTGGCCCTTCAACACTTGATGAGTTCAAAACATTAACTATTAAAACAGGGGTGGGAAACATTTATTTATTTTTAACCCACTAAGTGTCACATTCCCTTGGAAAATATCTGTTAGGGTCCACGTGCCAGTGGTGGGTAGGAACACAGCCAAAAAGTAGACACAGCAACTCTGTCTCACCCTCCCTTCCTGACCATCATGCGCCTGCGAAAGGGTCAATCTGCTGTTACGAGAGGTCTGGACTTAGGACCTACCCCCGTGTTGCACCTGTTTTGATGCCTCTTCCCTATCGCTCCTCTTCCCAGACTCCAGGTTCCTTCCTCTCCTGCAACCCACATGAAATTAGGCTGAGGGCTGTATGTTACTCACCACAAAGAAAGTTTGTTGCCAAGGATCTAGCATTTTCCAAAGACAGGCTTTGGGCCTCCCCCAAGTATATGCAATGAGAACCCAGTGGTCATGATCAGGTTCAATAAATATCTTGTACTATAAGTAGAAGGAAAATGGAACTGGAGTACATAGCCTGTTAATTGACATCCCATGAGAAGCTTTGGCATAACCGGCAAAAGACTGTTAAACTATTTTATTTATTTAAGAAATTTATGCCCTACTCTTTAGCCAAAATGGCTCTCTGAGCAGCTTAAAAAAAACCCAGTATGAAGATGCTCCCTTCCCTCAGGCTCACAATCTAAACAGACATTTGCCACTGTGTATTGTGGTACAGTATATAAAAAGGCTAATAGATTTATTGTGACATAAACTTTCATTGGCTAGACACCACTATCAGATACAAGATGGAGGGCTCTAATCCACAAAAAGTTTATGCCACAATTACTCAGTTCACTTCTAAGGTGCCACAAGCCTCTCTCTGGTTTGTGTTGCAGTCAACTAACACTATACCTTCTGGAAATTGCAATTCCTTTGTTTTTGTTCACAGTCCTTGGGATTTGAAAGAATATGAAATATTAACAGAGACAGCTAGTGTGATGTTGTGAAGAATGGTAGATCAGACCAAGAAGACTGTCTTAAAAATCAACACCACTGTGTTGTCCCGATGTCTGAAGGGATCTCTGAAATCACTGATGGTCTGGGTGTGGGCTACAAGACAGAGATGATATTTGTCAGAAGGACTGCTGTGGTGTCCCAGGTGGTAGTTTCATTCAGTTGGGGTTTCAACACAAGTGTGTGAGTTCTACCCAAGAAGAGCCAGGCAAGGCAAAGCTTAGTTCAATGCAGGAACCTGGATAGCTCCATGCAGTTGTTCAGGCTGGGGTGTCATATGAGCAGATTCAAAATGATGCTTCAGGCAACCCCAGACTGAGACTTAAAAGGGGGTTTCAGCTCTGCCTGGGTGGTTAGCTCCACTTGCTGGAACAGCCCTTTCCAGGGCAAAACCTTCAGTTTGGTTCCAACTGCATCTCTCTCTCTCTCTCTCTCTCTCTCTCTCTCTCTCTCTCTCTCTCTCTCTCTCTCTCTCTCTCTCGTTTTCCCATTACACTATACAGCAAAAAAGTGCCAGAATTTCCATTTTCCACATCGCCCTTCCCCTGCACTTGCAGACCTCCATCCTCCTCAAAGAGAAACGCATGGGCTCCAAATGGCTGGGCAGATGTACAAGTTCCCTTTTCAGATGTGACATCATAGAAAGCAGATCCTTTCCTCACCATATGTTATATTGTGTGAAACCATGTTTCAAGTAAGAGGTTAATGTCCAAGGGAGGGAAAGAAAACTATTTGGAGTAAACATTGTGAGTTCAAAAAAAAAAAAGCCAGAGAAGACACTCAAGCTTAGAATGACTCAAAGTATAAAAGAAAAGAAAAAAAGTGCACATCACTACCGTACAGCACTGAATATGATTATTCATTAAATGTATATGGTGTCTGGGCAATAAAATGCCTCACTTATTAAAACAACAACAACAAGATATAGCTTTCTTTCTAGTGAAAGCCTATGGGAAAACTAAAGCCACTCATTTGTACCAGGAACACTGGTTAGAGAGCCACAACTTTGCAATAGGAGAGGGCATGTGGAACATAGCTGCCAAGTTCCGGATTGAAAAATCCGGGACCAGCAGCGGCACGGCACCGGAAGTCACTTCTACGCGACTTCCGGACATGCGTGGAAGCAACTTCTGGTGCCGCTCTGCCCATTTCCAAAATGGTTGCGGCGCCAGAAGTTGTGTCTACAGATGTCCGGATGTGCGTAGAAGCGACTTCCGGCGCCGCTCTGCCCATTTCCAAAATGTCCGCAGTGCCAGAAGTCGCTTCTACACACTTCCGGACATGCGGACAAAGGAGCTGCTTTCCGGGGGATTTACGGGAGATAAATCCATTCGGGAGACCAGCGGGATACGGTAAGAAAATACAGGGGTTTCCCGGGCAAAACAGGGTACTTGGCAGCTATGATGTGGAACCTGCAACAAAAATGGTGCAGTGCATCCTTCAGCCCACAAAAGGAACATTAGTGGTGGAGGGGTAAGGAGATGGGGAGGGGGAGAGGGGAAAGGGAACACACACCCTTTCACTTTATAGATTGGGTGAGGAATTCTGGAGAAGGGAAAAGGTGCACTTTCCGTTTCTTCTTCCTGAAACATCTCCACATAGTTAAGGAGATTTAAAAAAACAAAACAAAACAAATCACGGCATGTACGGCCCCAACCCAATTTCCCATTCATTTTCCTTTTTTAAAAAGAAACCGGTTTAAAACTTGCAGGGCATGTATTTTGGAAATGTTTTGTGCTTCTGCATACCTTAGGATTCACGAGCCTATTTCATTGGCCTTCTTGTTTCTCAGTGGCCCTGTTTTGCTTCCACCCCTGTTGCCACTTAACAACCTGAAGGGGCTTGCCAAGAACGAAGCCAACACTTCAGCTTCGCGAATAGAGGAAGGATCAGATACAATTCAGGAGATTCAGGAAGACTACCTGAGAACTTCTGAGCTCTCCTTTCCAGGGATGCTTGCAAAGACCATGCCTGCAAGGTGGTAAGCAAGCCACAAACAGAAGAGGGGGTACCAGAAGCAACACAGAGCAGTACAGCAGGATGATTGTATTACCATAAGCAACGATTCACAAGTGCTATTTACGGGTACTGATGGCAGGTAAATCATAAATATCAAAATCTTGTAACTTCTTTAACTGAATAATAGCTTGTCATGGAAAATAACTTTTGTGAAATAAACCAATTTGGTCAGAATTAGAGAAGACTTTCCAATGAATTGCATCCCCCTTACCCCCAGTAAAAGTGGACTAAATGTTAATTATTCGACTTATTGTTTCAGTGATATTTGCTTTCTGTAGAAAATACTTCACTTTACATGGGAATGGCATTAACTGTATGTACAAGTAAGAAATCATACACTAAAAATTTTTTTGGCATGTAAAGCAAATCCAGGTAAACAAGGGCATAATAATCTAAACCAAGGATGAGGAACTTGTGGCACTCCTGGAGTTGCCGTACTACAAGTCCCATTACCTCTGGCAATGCGCTGGCTATGCAGGTGGGGACTGATGGGAGTTGGAGGGTCACAAGTTCGCTATCCCTGTTCTAAGGAAAGGCACTCTGGTCCAGAGCAGTGTCCCAAGACTGCTATCACCTGCAGATTGCATAAAGTAACCAGCAACTAAGGGCATGGTCATTGCTATCTCTGTAAACATTCTGGAAGTACCATATGACTTCAGCAAGAACAGAAACTTCTTTCACGACGGCTGAGCAGATAACAAACCTTGGAAAAAGTACAAATCATATCAAATAAATCCCATCAGAACAACAACAGAATGTCCCCTCAACTTCTCATTGCAATGCCAGCTGGGGTGGGGAGTCTCCACTCTAAAGACAGGGCAAGTAATGCTTATCAAACTGCAGCTGGCTGGAAAGAAAGTTCTCTTCTAGGAATTAAACTCAAGTGGTAAACTGTTCTCCACACAACTGGCTTGCTTATTCCTTCTGAGGAACATAAGTGCCAATAGGCAAGCACACTGATGTAAATATCATTTGCATTTCATATTCTCACAAAATTTGTGACTAGGAACCTTTTGAAGTTTACAACTCCCATCTACAATATAATTGCAGATTTTGTTACCCATGCACTTCTAATGTCACCTCGCTTCATTTTACTTTTTTTTTTTTTTAGGAATAAGGGTCTACTCAGCTTACTTTTTCCTTGCACACTTTGTGATCAGAATAAATGTATTAAGTGCTTCAGTTTGCAAATGCATAAAAAAGATCAATATGTGTTTCATTAATGCAAGAGGTGGGTAAGGGGAAAAACTAGGTTGCGAAGTATGCTCTTCACCTCCAAGCTACAGAAAGCACTCGATGTGCCTTGCAGAAAATTACAAGTTGAGGGCACAACTTGTGCCCTCTGACACATAACATGCCCCATTTTGTAATACCTCTGCATCTTTATGCACATGTTCAGGAGATGCAGCTGTGACAGTATGCCCAAGACAATGATTTAGAAAATGCTTGCACCTAATGGAAGCCCCAGTTCAACTTACTCCAGTGATTAATAACTCCAATAAATAATTTGTTTGTGGATTGCTGACTGAAAAACAAGGTGGCTGGCCCTCTTGTGTCATGATTCCATGAAGCCCAGTGGGATTCAATCTATAAGATTTCTGGCTGCCCGAAAGTGAAAGGCAGAGTTGCTCAGTGCCCTTTATGGACACCTGAATGGCTTGGGGAAAATCTTATCAGTTGTGTGCAATGTGGAAAAGTCTTAAAGCGACAGGATGCCACTTTAGCTCTTGTGATATTAGCTGCTGTTTGCATAGGATAAGGATTCCTGAGTAATTCCTGTGGCTCAGTTCCCTTGTTCCTCTTCTAAGTAAGACACTGATGTGAATCCTCCTCTGCACATTCAATACAGTGGTACCTGTATTAGCCTGAAGCAAAGTTTCCCATTGAAAGTAATGGAAAGTGGATTAATCTGTTCCAGATGGTCCACGGAGTACTTAAACTAAAGCATACTTAACCTGAAGCGAACTTTCCCACTGAAAGTAATGAAAAGTGGATTAATCCATTCCAGACAGGTCCGTGGAGTACTTAAACTGAAAGTACTCAAACCGAAGCGTACTTAAACCGAGGTATGACTGCATTCTGACCAATGAAGAAAGTTCATTAGGCAAACTGAAGCAGGCATTTTGAATGCCATGAAAAAACAACAAATGGTTAATAATAACAATAATAGTTGTTGTTGTGTCTGGAAGAGACAGAGACACCTGTAGAACTTCTCTGTCTCAGGTGTTAACATAACTTGACAGGGCTTGGGTACTAAGCACCTTAAATTGGGAGGCTGACATTTGCTTCGGGTAGCAAAATGTCTTGAACTGGCCCTGTAACACAGCTCCAAAAGAGGTGCTGAAGACAAGTGCATTTCCATTTCAGCCTGTGCTCTGGGAGAGCAGAAAGATGCAAGAGCCATCACACACTGCAGTACCAAAAAACTAATTCCTCAGAGCTATTGCAGCTTTCTTTTAAAAGCAGCAGCTCCACATTTGCTCTGAGAGCAGCCAAGCTCTTCTGACTAGCAAAGGTGGCTTCTAATGGAAGAAATATGGAACTGGATAGTGAATTGAAGTGGATAGGTTGGGGGTTGGCAGTGCCCTCTGCAACTTTTTCCAAGAGCGCAAGACGTTACCCCACCTGTCATCACTCACTTTTCACCCTTGTGGAAAGACTTCGTAAGAACAAGCAGAAGAGGTCTCTTCTCTACATTCCAGCATAGGCCTGCTCATGCTTGCAGATAGTATGAAGTAAATCTACCAAACTGTTCTGTCAGCAAAATGTTATCAGAAGATGTTGTGAGTGCTTAAAGCTTAAGGGCATAATGCTATTACGGAGCAGCTGTATCATCCATTTTATACAAAATGCTGAAGAAATGCTTTTTAAGGATGGGCAGTAAATATGGTGATCATGCCATGATCACGAAGAGGACATTTTCTCTTCTCATTAGCATGGGTGAGTTACGTAAGAAAGTTTGGCAAGCAAACAATAGAGTCACTAAGCGCTAACTTAAATTAGACAGCTGCATAGCCACTGCAAAAAAGTTAAGTGCTTAACGGGACTTGACGCTTGAGGCAATCAT
This sequence comes from Zootoca vivipara, assembly GCF_963506605.1. NCBI lineage: Eukaryota > Metazoa > Chordata > Lepidosauria > Squamata > Lacertidae > Zootoca > Zootoca vivipara. Next base: position 35,662,187 of record NC_083279.1, read on the forward strand.
GATTTGATAAAGTTGACTTAAAGATGAACTATAGGCACTTTAGCATACTTTAAAACAGGATGGAAGAAGTCTTTCTATGTTTGTTGGTTATATAAACAAAGTAAACTGAAACAGCCTGCACAACTGAATTTACCTGTATTTTACTACAATAATAACAAGTCTAGCTTTTTCTCTCCGAACGCTATCCACCTACCAGTGCATTACTGCTGAACTTAAGAACTATAAAGTTTGCATTCACGAAAGTAGAATTAAAAATAACCATTTCATAAAATCACAAACACAGAGGGGCATGTGTGTGTGTGTGTGTGTGTGTGTGTGTGTGTGTGTACATACATCTCAACACAACATGTTTCAGGATCACAAACTGGCATTTCATTTCATTGGCCTGCACTTCCTTTGGCAGCCGTATAGTGATGTGTGACTCATTTGGAATACAGAAATTGTTCCTATGTGGCTGCCTGTAGAAGAGCATGATTCAGCCTCAGCTTTCTCGATCAATTGATTTTCATCAACCCTTGTTTTCTTTTGAGATTTTTTTTTTGATAAAAGAACTGCTCAGATGCCATCTATCTGTGCACAGGCTCCCCATATTTCTCCTCTTCTTTTGTTCCACTGCTTGTGACCTGATAAATCAGCATGCATAAGTAATTCTGGGGATGGGAGAGTATTAAGCACTATCCTGACTGGCAGCATCACAAATTAATCTGCGGACAATTCCAGCAATAGCTCCATGAACTTTAGACCTCCTGGGTTACCGGACCCTAAAGCCCCCTTCTTACGCTCTGCCTGCTCTGCATCACACTAAAGCCTTCTTTAGTTTGTGGGAAACATCTTTCTATCTATATGTTTAGATGCACAGATGAAATAAGCTGCAATAATGCAGTCCTAAAAGCACAAAGACAAGCTTTCCCTCAAAAATAATTTAGCAACACAAGACCAGGCGCTTCTTCACTGAAAACCATTAAATCTTCCAAAGTGTCCCCAAAAGGCAGCCTAAAGATACATTCAATAAATGCACAAACTAGCATTTAATAGTATCCACAGAAAGTGATATAGCAGAAATAGCTCATTGAGAAACAAGTTGTTTTGGCTTATTCTACATTTACATTTTTGCACTGATTCAACTATGTTAAGAAAGTCTGTAGCATTTGCCAAATTGTTCTGAAGCAGAATAATTATGTTCAGCTAAAATGACCTTGCTTAACAGATCCCACAATATGACTACTTCAGGCAGTGGCTTTAATTTTATCTATGATGCCATGTTAAGCTGAGGTGGTCATGCAACTGATACCACCATTTGGACTGCTCAATGAGCTGCAAGATCTTGTCTAATTTTTCTGTGTTGCAATTTTCATGAGACCCATTCTCATGAAAGCATGCTTAAGATTTCAGTTTCCACGCTAAGTCCAAAACCAAATTTTATTTGCAGGACTTTTTGAGGACTTTCTCTAATGAGGTTTGAAGCTTCAGGTATAGTCAGAAAGAACTTTATAGTATTCACAAGTTAGTCTTCAAGAGCATAAATCAATAGGTGCTTTTGCAATGGTGCTAAAACAGATTTGTCTAAATGGGGTGTTTTGAGTGGCCACACAGGACAGTCTATCGTTTAGGCATTATCTCATTGTTTAAGTTATGCATTGCAGCATCTGAGTTTGCCAAATGTCTACTGTTTGCATCTCTTATTACAATGCCACGCCATTTCAATGCTCAGTAATCCTCAACTTCCTTCCTGGAACTATGACCTTGTTTTCTACTCTCTTTTATCTCTGTTATTCTCAGCTGAATAAATCATAATATGTTGTGATAATAAGATTTGCTCTAAGTGATAGACTTCAAAGCATTAAAATTGTTCTTCTTTCCTTCCCATGCTACCACAAATTTTATTAGTCTTCCCTTAGAGTGTGTAGACACACACACACACACTCTCTCAATCTTAAACAAAACATAACCTGATTGTTACAGATAACTACCACCTGACATTTTGAAACACTGTAGCATAAGAAAGGGAAATTATTGAACATACAGTGGAACCTCGGTTTATGAACACCTCGGTTTATGAATTTTCGGTTTACGAACGCTGCGGACCCATCTGGAACGGATTAATTCACTTTCCATTACTTTCAATGGGAAAGTTCGCTTCAGTTTATGAACAGACTTCCGTAACCAATTGTGTTCATAAACTGAGGTACCACTGTACGGTAAATTGCAGCACCCTTAGATGTTCAAATGACATCTGAGTGTGTTATATCCTGACTGAAGGACAGGATTAATCTACTACCATGCCAGCCCTCCCAGACAACTCTTCCTACACCTTGCTCAACCATATCACCTGAAAGACAAATCTGACAATAAATTTAAATACAGTGGAACCTCGGTTTACGAACGCGATCTGTTCCACAGAGGCGTTCGTAAATGGAGGCATTCGCCCCCCGAAGACACGCTTCCGTGCGTGCGCGAAGCGCTGATAGAGTGCTTCTGCACATGCGTGCACTGCACAGATCACGCCTGCGCATCCGACGCCGCAGATACCCGGATGTAAACACTTCTGGGTCCGCAGTGTTCGTAAACGGAGGCGTTCGTAAACAGGACTGTTTGTAAACCGAGGTTCCACTGTAATGTTAGGGACTGTGAAGGCATGTGCGGAGAAAACCTGTGGGAATCTATTCACCTCCCACACATATGCCAGTGACTGTGGACCAGCCAAAATCTATGCTTCCGTGGCATAAGAGCTGCATCTCTACCCAAAGACTGCATTGGCTGAAGACATGAAGATGAAGCATTTTCCCCAAAGTTTGCTGTAGTCCCCATCCCGCTCACTGAGTGAACTGAATCTTGCATCTATACTACTGTGGACATCCCTTATTGCCTTCTTCTGTCACCTAGACAGAAATGCTCTAATACCCTTCTTCCCACAGAAAACTATTTAAACAATGCCTTCCTCTGACAATTGCCTATTGTCACTCTGATGGTTGTGCTGTATAAGCGCCCCCTCCCCAATTTTATTTTCAGATCATAAGGTGATGTTCAAAAATGTATAAGAAAGAAATTAAAATGAAAAGGCTCTTTTCATGACATCTGACTTGTGCCTATTCTATTATCTGGAATGTACTGGTAGGTTAAAATTGTACAATTCCAGATTCTGAGACCTATGGAAATGGAGTTAACCTCAACTTAAAATGCTGAATGGGGCCTGAGAGCAACCTTAAAGAGAAAATGCACAACATATTCTTAACATACTGTATAGTGCTACAAGTTCAGACACCTGTTGTGCTGATAGACGTGCTACTATAGAATTGTCTTCAGCACCAGCACTCTAAGAGAGACCCTTCGTAAAAGTTTGAAACCAAAAAAAAAAAAAAAAATTTTGCCACAAGTGCCTACTTTACATACTACACAGGAAAGCTGTAAATGGAAAGATTCTATACTGCTTCAGAAACCTATAAAGCCATGCTAAATGTCCTCCTTAGTCCTGCAAGTACTAAGTCCAAGCTGCGTCCCTCTTTCTTTACCCTTTTAGGGACAAGCTACATTGGATGGTTTAACCACATTAATGTCACATGTACACATCTCTTCTTTTACCCAATGGTATCTTTTCCCTTACCTCCCAAGAACACCATAGTCCTGATAAGGCCCACAAGTAGCTATTTCTAATATATATTTTTTAAGATCCACATTTTGCACCATATACGTACAGTGGTACCTCTGGTTAAGAACTTAATTCGTTCTGGAGGTCCGTTCTTAACCTGAAACTGTTCTTAACCTGAGACACCACTTTAACTAATGGGGGCTCCTGCTGCCGCCGCCCCGCCAGAGCACGATTTCCGTTCTCATCCTGAAGCAAAGTTCTTAACCCGAGGTACTATTTCTGGGTTAGCGGAGTTTTTAACCTGAAGCATTTGTAACCTGAAGCGTTTGTAACCTGAGGTACCACTGTATAGTTTATCCCTTATGGCATAGCTTTCTGAAAACCGTATTGTATAAAAAGCCAAGCACCCTTGCCCTCGGTCTTAAGCTGTGTATGTATATTCCTTGCTGCTACTCTAGGCTGCTAGCTCCGACAGATCTGCTTGCAGATCTGCTGCTGTATCTTGACTGACAGAGGGAAGGAGGAAGGTGATATTGCTTGCATCTACAGTGAAAGTTCTGCTGTGCAAAGTGGTTCACCTAACAGCAACACCAGGTTGATAAAGTTGTGCTGCTGGGTGCCCTTAGCAACACAGCAGAAAAGCAGTAGTTGGCATCCGTAAGACCACAGTGGCGCTCTATTTAGTTTGTTAAAAATAATACAGTAGGGGCAGTTCTCAGCCTTTACTGATAGTTGCACGGTTTAGACAGCTTCAGTAAAAATGCAAACATGAGCAAAAGCTAGACAGGTGACCAATTCTCAGCTGTCTGTTCCAAATGCTGCACACTCAGAAGCCAGCTGATCTCCAATCCAGATTTACCATGAAACAAATATAACAAAAGTCGCCGTTGCAAGCAAATTTAAATTATACATCAGTACTGGATAACAAGCAAAACCTCTTAATACTTTTTAACTCTGCAGCTTTCGCAGCATCAAACTGTACTGAGGCCTTCACTCTGCAATTCAATTTTGTGATTCGCCTCTCCCCATAGCCATTCTGTTCCTAATATTAAGGTTAACTGAAGTCTGCTGTCGCTGTCAGGAAAAACATGCTCTTTATTAGCATGGGTTTATATCAAAGTTTTGATAATTCCCAGTGATCTAATCCTATGGGTTTTTCATTATGCTGTAAGAAAGAAAATTTTTAGCTGTCACTTTCTCTAGTCATTAACAAAATTCTTTCAAGTGTTGGGATTCCCACTGAAACCAATTTAAATTTCTTTTACAAGATTTTTCTGATACTTGCTTTCAGGTGTGACATGACAGCTGTATTGCTTTCATGTTTAGTCAGAAGCCAGCATTATATCAGCATGGACTTTTCATGCTAGCAAACATCTAGCACAGTATTCTCCCAGCCTGGGTGCAAGGATATGAATAGGATTGTTTATCTTACTGATCACATTTATATGCTGCCTTTCTTTAATAGAGCAAAAGGTGCTGTGAATCTCAGGTGACCTCCAGTCCAGGCACTGACCAGACCTTGGACCTGCTTAGCTTCAGCAATGGTCCACCAGGCTGAAAGTAGACAACCATGCTGGTCACTAGAGCTGCACTGTGCTCTGCGCTTTTTGGACCCCCCAAAATACTCCCCCCACTCACAAAGGGCTAGGCCCCCAAGAGTTGGCATCCCTGACTGTACGTCTCTTCCAGCCTATTAAGATGGCATGGCCTCTGCCTGGAGTTCTAGCTCTACCCTTCTTCCCAAGAACCCTTGCTCTAAGCAACTTGGCCCAGCTGTCTGCTCATTCCCAACCCCTTATCCAGCCTTCTTTCAAAAACAGGCACATTTTCCCTGTGCAACATCATGCCTCCTGTATCCTTCCCTTCTCAATTCTGCTATTGTCTTCTGCTAACAAACACACAGCTGGGGGGGGCAGCACCTGCATGGTCAATTGTTCTTTAATGGCTCTATAGGGGAAGTGGGTGACACTGTGGTCTAAACCACTGAGCATTGCCAATCAGAAGGTTGGCCATTCAAATCCATGCAACGAGGTGAGCTCCCGTTGCTCTATCCCAGCTCCTGCCAACCTAGCAGATCGAAAGCACGCCAGTGCAAGTAGATAAATAGGTACTGCTGTGGCAGGAAGGTAAACAGCATTTCCATGTGTTCTGGCACTCATCAGAGTGTTCTGTTGCACCAGAAGCAGTTTGGTCATGCTGGCTACATTACCCGGAAAGCTGCCTGTGGACAAACGCCAGCTCCCTTGGCCTTTGACTGGACTTAACCGTCCAAGGGTCCTTTACCTTTACACAAAGGTACTTAGTTCTCCTTGTGCTCTTAACAGCATCGCTATCCATGATCTGAACATGGAATCTAGTTCAGCCTGTATGTTAAATCTACCGCTTGGCATCTTCCCTTCAGTACGGTACTTCAAATATCAGCAAAATTCTACTCCCTTTACTCATTTATAACATTCAATAACTCTAGCAGCTATGGGTGCCCTTGTACCCTCAACCTCTGTTACCCCAGATCTGTAACAGTTATTTTTGGCTTTAAGATGTTGCTTAGCCCACTTTTATTGGACCAAGACGTGTAATGTCAAATTGTCACTCACTCAGTAGGTTTTCTTTTGTGTCAATCATTAACTGTGCTGGGCCTAATGGGAAAATCTCACCTTTCCCCAGACCTCTTAAAAACTTTCATGGAGTGCTGGAACATGCATATTTGCAACCCCATACCTTCTCTCAGGTCTGTTCCTGGAAAGGGGGGGGGGGAAAGTCAGCTATATTACTAGAAAATTGCTGAAAGATTCTTATGGATGCTTATTACAACAAGAATTGGTTTGGGAAAGCGAAAGAAGAAGAAGAAGAAGAAGAAGAAGAAGAAGAAGAAGAAGAAGAAGAAGAAGAAGAAGAAGAAGAAGTAGTAGTAGTTTGGATTTGATATCCCGCTTTATCACTAGCCTAAGGAGTCTCAAAGCGGCTAACAATCTCCTTTCCCCTCCTCCCCCACAACAGACACTCTGTGAGGTGAGTGGGGCTGAGAAACCTCAGAGAAGTGTGACTAGCCCAAGGTCACCCAGCAGCTGCATGTGGAGGAGCGGAGACACGAACCCAGTTCCCCAGATTATGAGTCTACTGTTCTTAACCACTATGCCACACTGGCTCTCAACAGTTGCAGGAATTCTCTCAAACTTGCATCAGTATCATAAAGCTTTTCTGTTGTCAGGAATGTGATGTGGGATACTGAATGAAGAAGATGGGTCCAGAATTCAGCATCCTGAGCATCACAGCTTTATTTTACCTTTAAAAAATAATGCTTCTAGTCCTCAAAATTTGAAGATATACCTGAAAGTGTGAATGCAATGCCTGGTAAACTCTCAAAAACCAGAATAGGTATTGTGTGCTGAACACATTTTTCAGTCTCTGATAGTAATTGTGGTGCACTGACAGCTTACAATAGCACAGTACAGAGGAAGCATAATGTCATTTGTCCCAGTTGCTTGTAATGACCTTCAGGATGATGGTAGACCCTGCTCTTTACAAAGATGAATGATTAATTCAAACTCAGCTCATACCACCCAGTGCCCATATTTTTAAATAAACCTTCAAGATTCACTAACTACTTTAACTTAATGTGATTTTTTTTACTTGCCTGTAGTCTATTTACAAGAGTTGACAAGCAGAGAAAATGTGTGGCCGATGAGTGTCAGACTTCAAAACTGCAATTAGTTATTGACATGCAAGCTGGCACATCACCAGCAAAGGGAGTTTGCCATTATAAACCAGCCAACATAAACTTGAACAACTTTCTTTTGATTAATTCTCAAGGACTTGGCAAGAAAAAGTCTTAGAACTACTTACCCAATGTCAACACAAATATTAGTTAAGCAATTGTCCATGTTAGTTTGAGGCAATTACCAACCTCATGACCCCCCATAAAAACACCAAACACAAAACTGTTGAAAGATTGATTGATTAAATTTCTAACGTGTGTTGACATAGCATGGTTTCTTTAAAACCCACCAAAAATATGCACAGACACATACACCACAACCACAACAAATGTTAACTTTACTTGTTGCCCTTTAAACTAGTGAGAAACATTTTGTGTTTTAAATAATAATTTAATGCAATTAAGGTTGCACATCCCCTAAATTACTATTTAAGGGAGATGTAACTTTTAAGGTAGTCTAGACTCCATCCTAAAATTTGACCTTGTATGAATAATTTGCAGTGCACTCAATTTTATTCTCTTTATGAACTGATTTAGTAGATATGACCATTTTGTTTTCTTTTTTTCTCAACAAGGTTTTGTTTTCCATACAATATAATAATAAAATTATTATTTAAAATCATTATTCTTTATTATATATTATTTATATGACTGGATAACATCAACCATTAAAAGCTTCCCTGAACAGGGCTGCCTTCAGGTGTCTTCTAAAAGTCAGCTAGTAGTTTATCTCCTTGAAATCTGATGGGAGGGTGTTTCACAGGGCGAGTGCCACTACTGAGAATGCCCTCTGCTTGTTTCCCTGTAGCTGATGCAAATACACTGCCATCACTAGTGTGATCAGAAGATGTGTTGGGAGTGGGGCACAGCTAGTGGGCGTCATCCTCCTTCCACCTCACATGTTCATTTTGCTAAATTTGGTTGAGTGGAAATGACCACCTGGGTGCCACATAGAAGCATCAGGGTGTTGTTGCATGGCGTGCTAATTTAGATCCTAGGTCAGTCACCTAAGGTTGCCATAAGAGACCATGAGAGGAGCCCTCCTGGATCAGGCCCAAGGCCCGTCTAGTTCATCCTCTTTCTCCCCATTTGTTATTGCCAGCAATAAGTACTGGTATCCAGAGGCATATGGCTTCTGACAATGGAGATGAAACATGGCCACCTCAAATGGGAATAAATCAGCCAGAATCATAGAATTGTAGAGTTGGAAGTGACCCTGAGGATCATCTAGTCAAACCCCTGCAATGCAGGAAAAATAATATTGACTACATTGTAATTTACTTCAGAGTAAGCATGGGATTGTACTGTAACCTTGCCCTGCTATTTAACTATCAAAGCCAATGTACGAAAAGACAGAAAGACCTAGTTTAGCTTCAATAGTAACAAAAACAGGACATGTAAACATTCATTCCCCTTTGTCTCCATTTAACAGTCAAAATGTTATTTATTGTATTTGTTGTTGTTTAGTCGTGTCCGACTCTTCGTGACCCCATGGACCAGAGCACGCCAGGCACTTCTGTCTTCCACTGCATCCCGCAACTTGGTCAAACTCATGTTTGTAGCTTTGAGAACACTGTCCAACCAACTTGTCCTCTGTCATCCCCTTCTTCTTGTGCCCTCAACTTTCCCAACATCAGGGTCTTTTCCAGGGAGTCTTCTCTTCTCATGAGGTGGCCAACGTATTGGAGCCTCAGCTTCAGGATCTGTCCTCCCAGTGAGCACTCAGAGCTGATTTCCTTCAGAATGGATAGGTTTGATCTTCTTGCAGTCCATGGGACTCTTAAGAGTCTCCTCCAGCACCATAATTCAAAAGCATCAATTCTTCGGCGATCAGCCTTCTTTATGGTACAGCTCTCGCTTCCATACATCACCACTGGGAAAACCATAGCTTTAACTATACGGACCTTTGACGTCAAGGTGATGTCTCTGCTTTTTAAGATGTTGTCTAGGTTTGTCATTGCTTTTTTAAATTGCATTTAGTAATATAATAATTGTGCCATAAATGTGTTAAACCTAAGTATATTGCAACTAACGATGGGAGCTCCAGTTCATGAAAGCTTATGCTTTAAATAAAATTTGTTAGCATTTAAGACTGTTTCAGTGCATTGAGGAGTTTGAAGGAAAACTCAAGAGATAACTATTCTCACACTCAGCATAAATGTCAAAAATAATAATATAGCATCAAAGACATTGTATCAATAGCAGGATCAGTTCACATCCTAATTGCACCCATGGCCTTGTTCATTATTTAATCTTTATAAGGATTATATGGAGGGATGTAGGAGAGGATTTTAGAATTTCAAATGTGATTTTCTATATATATATTTTAAGACAACTAAATGGTTCTTTTCACCAAAAGCAAGGACATGTTTCAAAACAAAGCCTAGCGGCTTTTTCTCGTTCTATATCCAGATTGCAATATTTTGCCTGAAGGATCATACGACAGGATAAGTAAACATATAGAGTATTGGGAGAATACTGCAATGCAAAAAGGATGTTAAATTGCTCATCCAAGGGAGTGACATAAGTAATACTGACATAATTTCTAAGTAGCAAAGCAAAACTAGGTCAAATCACATTGACCTATCTAACGTAAGAAGCCACCCCCACCCCCGTTAGAATTCACTATGTAGATTGTGGCTGCGGGCATTAATGTCCTCTGTTATCGGTGTATAATATTGTCACTCTCCTTTAATATCTTACCACGATGCTGTTTTAATCAAACCAAACACAACCACAGCCCACTTTTTAGCATTTTTAACTGTAGAAGAAATCCTTAGCTGAATTGCTTTGTTTGGCTTCTTTCATCACAATACAAAACCTTACATTAAAAACCCTGGATTTTTTAAAACCATAAATCTCCAAGTGAAATTAATGCAGTGAATGGGTTTCATAGGTCTGATATTCATTAAAGTTACATCATTTACCACTGTCTCTGACATTACCCCCCCCCCCAATTATACCGTTGCTTTTAAAAGAAAGGGGTGGACTGATTAATAGGTCTAACCAAACCAGACTAGTTTGGCCATTGTGAATTGAAATCAGGACCCAAGAGGGAGGTGAACCAGAATGCACATACAGTATCTTGGGATAATCACCCCAGAGCCTACCATTTGTTTAACTGTTTGAGGCAAGAAAGCAAAGGTTGAAGTGAAGCTCATGGAGAATCAACAGCCCATGGCAAGATCAGGCATTCTTGGTTCACCTCTCTTTCACCTAGGATAAGTGACTGTGTCAACAATAGGAGGGCAGCATTCTCTAGTAAGTGGAGTTCACATTCCATAGAGAAATTGACTGGCCTTTGAATGACCTAGGTCAGTTAGCAAGTGAGCACAGCTACAGCACCCTGGAATTTTTTTGAATGAGAGATTGTCATCTCAGGACAAAAGCCCTGGGATAGCAGTTTTGACCTACCATTTGTGCACAAGGGCTTCTTGAGGTTCAACAAGGTGAGACATAAATGGAAGATGCTGCTCTTTATTTCGCAAGTTTTCAATGACTGTCATGCGAGAACGTACTGTCTTGTAAGCACATTTGCGTAGTAACCAGCCAAATCTTGCCTACATTCTAGCAGTGTGATTCAGTTCTCCTTCACACACACAAAACCGTGTATAAAGCTAGAATTATTTTCCTGTCCTAGCACACTCTCTCTCTGTGTGTCTGTCTGTCTGTGTCTTCTCATGTTGCATATGTAATTCCTGACCAACTGCCTGGGTTTTTTAATGCTGATTCTCAAACTTTGTCATAGTGAGTCTAACTAAGATTGTCATCCTTATGCCTTTCATAGTCAGCTGCTATTATGTAGACACTGTATAGCTTGAAGATACTGTCAAATTCAACTTCAGCTAGAAGCTTCCCTTTACAGGAGGGATGTATGATGGCTCTGATTTACAGTTTTACTCTCTATTCTTATTACATCTGTTGGTGGGCTCCTTTATGGAGCCAGAAGGAGGACTATAAATATTTTAGGGCAGACCAACAGAAATTTTTAAACAGATAATATTTGTTATATGTCACTTCCAACTCTACAATTCTGTGATTTAGTTGCAAGTATTACACAACAAGCTACTTAATGCTGAGTCAAATTGGGGCTCCATCTGTAGTAATATTACTTACTCTCACAGCGACCCTCCAATGGAACCTTCTCAGACTTGAGAACCAAGGCATGCTGTCTGCCTAAGGAAAGAGGGACTACCACCTTCGAAGCCAGTCTGTTACATTGTAAGATAACACATAACCATTATGAAATTCTTCCTAATACAGTAGTTAATTGAAATCCCCATTCTTATACTACAAACCTGTTGCTTGGGTTCTACACTCTGGTGCAGCTGGAAACAAATTTGCCTTTCAATAGTCTCATATCCGGACTTTTATCATAGGACCTGATCTTCACCATCTTTGTTATCTTCCTCTGAACCCCACTGAAACTCAGTGTAACTCACTAACATATAAGGATTCAGCTGTCAACAGGAAAGAAACCACTCAGGTTTGTTCCCCCGTTATGATGAAATCAGGTTTGAAAGGAGCCACAGCAGGAAACAAAAATCTCTCCCTTTTTTGTGTAGGCAGGTCAGAAGAAAAGATGGATTGCAGAATAACAAAAGCCCACAGACTGACCGATTAAAGTAATACATGGGAATAGCAAAAATAAATTGTCCACGGATGGATAGTCCATATCGCTCTGTGCCTACAAGTCACCTCCTCACACTTTCAATGTAATATTGTAAGATGTTCCAAGGCAGAAGTCAAGTATAGTTAAAAAAGAGAACTTATACTGTAACTTGTTTTTCAGCAGCACTACAAACCTTTCTCCACAACTGAACTGCCAGGTGAGCATACCAGCAAATCAAGCACTGAGTAAAGCCCCTCAAAACTCATAGCTCCCACTGTGGTCTCAATCTAGAGCAGGCACCCCCAGACTGCGGCCCTCCAGATATTTTGGCCTATAACTCCCATGATCCCTAGCTAACAGGAGCAGTGGTCAGGGAAGATGGGAATTGTAGTCCAAAACATCTGGAGGGCCAAAGTTTGGGGATGCCTGATCTAGAGCCACCCACAGCAACTTTTTAAAACAGCAAGAGCCTGGATCATGGATTCTCCAATGTTGCATCTAACAGGACCCTTGCTCTCCATCACAAAGCACTGGCTCTATACTGTACTGACTAATACTGATGCTTTAAAAAGTTGAGAATGTTGATGCTTTAAAATGAATATGCCAACAGTGTTTAAACATATACTATGTTCTTTGGGCAGTGATTTGTATTAATTTTTTTATTTCCAGGCACCTTCCAATAAAATAATACGACATATTAAAATTCTATTTAAATAGCAAGCAATAATCGAATGACTGAAACAACACAAGCAGTAAAATAATCAAGCTCAAAAACTGCAAAGGAATTCATGGGCACAAGAAGACAGCAGGGCTTTGGCTTTAAAAGTATTTACCTTAACAGCGCATCATGCCATAGTGAACTCCAGAAAGGATAGCCTTGTTAGTCTCGTGCAGCAAAAACAACCAAGAGTCTTGTGGCACCTTAGAAACTAAAGTTGAGATCCAACATAACGGGGCTTTTCTGTCTTTTCCTCCCCCAAGCTGCATATACTCAACATCTGTTCCAGGGGGTTGGACTGGAGGTGAGAAACCGGAAGTCCCCACCATGCTAGCGGAAATCCTTTTGTGCAAGCAAGCAGGCGTAATTGGACCTCACTCTAACAAATTCATTATGACATAACAGCTTGGCCACTGTGATTCACAAAGTCACAACTGGACGCTCTAGTCCAGCAGTTGCAGCTGGTACAGAATACGGTGGCCAGACGGCTAAGTGGCGCACCTGGATGCGCTGAGGGAAATGCACTGGATGCCGGCTGCCTACAGGGCCATGCAAAAGGTCTTCTAAGTAACACATAAAGCCCAGAACAACTTGGGAGTAGGCTACCTAAAGGATCAAGCTGCCTATGCCTGCATAGACCTGTAAGATCACACAGATGATCATCTTGTAGCACCGAACCCTATAGGGCAGTGACTCAAAAACAGGGAGTTTCTCCCATCGCCCCTGCGCACTGGAATGCCCTCCCCTTCATCATTAATAAACCATCATTCATCAGTTGTTTCAGGAGTCTTGGAAAGACCTAACTCTTCTCCCTGGTGTACAATGAGTTTTATAATGCTGATTTAATGTTGTTGTTTGTTTTAGTACAGTTCAGAGAGTAAGTAGCCTGGAAATGATTTAAGATGAGATCAATAAGGTTTTATAGATTCAAGCCCACTTTATCTGATCAAATGGGCTTGTGTTCATGGACACTTATGCCATGGTGGGGAACCTCAGTCCCAGGGAATAGTCCTCCAGCTCTCTCTATTCCGGCCCCAGGGACGGTGCCCAAGCTTCACTCCTCACCAACCTCCTCAAGTACTCTTCTCCTGCCGGAATGTGTCTGAACTGTGATGATGCCTCTGGCCTGCCAGGATGGATGATGGAAATAAGTGGAGAAACTACTTTGATGTGGCCTAATGGACAAAGTGAGAGGCACATTTGTTGCTTGGTATTTTTTGCCTCTGGCCCCACCGGAACCTGGAAGGTTGCCCATGAGGCAATGTGGTCCTCAAAGTGGAAAAGGTATCCGACCCTTGCTCCTGCCATAATAAATTTTTAGTCTTTAAGTTGCCAGAAACCTCTTAGTGTGCATACTGCAATGAATATGAATCCCATAGAATAGGATAAACCATATACAGTACATCCTTTTCTACAGTCCCTCTGGGCCAGACAGATACTTTCAGATATATTCTGATTTTACTGAGGATTTTAAATTGATGTTGCTATTTGAATTTTCTTGTAACATGATGGCTAGTGTTCAAAGGACAGGGATTGACCAACTGAAGCAATTATCATAGACTATTCTATACTCAAAAACCAAGTTTGGATGTAATACTAAGCCATAGTTAACCATGTGGGTGAACTTGAGACTTTGAGCTCAAGTCTTTACTCCCTTCCCACCAGTGCACAGCGGAGGAGACTAGACACAACTGTTTTCTGGCTTAAACTAACCATAGTTTGATGTTGTGTTTGAATAGGGAACTTTAGTTACTTTAAACTATGGTTTAAAACTATGGTTTATTTGAAAGAGCCAGGATCAGAAACCATGGTTTGATCGTGGCTCGCTTCATTAAACCATTGTTTAAACTCTGTCCTTCTCAAATGTAACAACAAATTAGTTAATTTTAACTGTAGGTGTTTCCATCTTCTTTCCTGTATGCAGGATGAGCTTGGCCAGGCTCATTCAGGTTGTACTATAGTAAAAGATGGTTTAGTGTTAAATCCAAATTGGGCCATGGGGTTAAATGGGAATTAATAGTGCCTTGAGTAAGTATATGTATAAGGCAGCACTTCAAATAGTAAATAGTTTTTAACCAACACATTCATTTGTATTTTGATTACAATCTCTGGAATGATGATTTAACCTGAATCCAAAAATCCCCCCTTGCATGTACAGCATCTTACTGTTACAAAAGCTTTCTGCTGACAGAACAACTGAAAGCCTATTGGGGATCATCTGGAGCTATACAACTAGATAATATAAAAGCATATAAAATCTGTACATTTAGTCAGGACGCAAGAAGATATATGCACCAACTCATTTTGCAACAATCCATTTTGCAATATAATTACAGAATTAAAACTATACTGATAAACCAACCATACTATCGAGCATTTCTGTGTAAGACTAATACAGAAAGTGGCGTTCCCTTTCATTCCTTCCCATGGTTTTGCCTTAAAAGGATTTGGAGGAAGCAATTCAATTTCAAGTCTGACCTCTACAGGCAGGTAACAAGAATACAGTAGGTACATTATTTTCACAAGTTTAAGAAAACGTGTACAGAAATGCTTGTGGGTTTGCAAAAATCTGTTCTTCCAAGCTAATCCTTCCTTGCCTATGCCATTATCATAACCTCTTTGACTGCAGTGCAATACTTAAAGCCTCCACAAATGTTACCCCATTTAATTTTATGAAAGGGTCAAAAAAAATTATTTTTTTAAAATCAAGTCCCATATTTCTTTCTGCTTTCCTTTTGCACCATAGCAAACCCTTTGTAGTTACAGAAACATATTTTGCTTTTAAATTGGTAACATAAATGTGCATTTTCCTCCCAGAACGCATGTTTTTAAATAGCCTGATTGTTACCACCTTTTTGTAATCATAACCAACTATTCTAACAAACTATCCTTTGTTGAGTGATTGAGTCTCCCCTGTTCCCACAAACCTACAGCACATGTTGCCATAGTTACTCTGCATGTCTATTTACCACACAAGTGATCAAAGAAAGCAGACAACACACACATACACAAAAAACTTTCCCAGACTTCCTACTGGGTAATGTCCAGCCACTAATTAACTGATACACAGCCTATGGACTCCATCTACTTTTTCCTCCCTTATTATCCATCAAATACAACAGCAACATTCTCAGACACGAAGTACATTTTTCTTTCAGTCGGAGAAGCAGTACAAAAGGATGGGGAAACTCTCACTAAAAGCTGAGGTCAACGCTTTAAAGGAGATTTTCTTCTTCTTCTAGCAATAATTAAGCTACGGAATGGAAACAGTTCAGTAGGGAAACTGGAGAATATTAAAAGAATATACACAAAAGGGGGCAGACAACTGTAGGGATGTGTGTAGTTAGACAGGTGTGCCTAAGAACGCAACCTAAGTCCCAGTACACTTCATACGACTTCTGCTAGATATCCATAGAATGGTGCTGTTAAGCTAAGTGCTAAATTTTAGATGAATATCTTCCTAATCCCCCACCTCCCCTCTCTGTTCAGTTCTCAGAATATTCTAGTCCTAAATAAATCACTTGCTAACAAACCAAATTTTCTTCTGTCTACTTGGAATCAGAGTGCTGGGTGGCTTCTTCCCACTTTCTGCCAGAGGCCATCACAAAATACTGCTGAAATGCAACTCCGGTGCTGAAGGAGTTTGTAGAAGGTGGTGGGGATTTGTGAAAGCAAGCAACTCCCAACTTGCAATGAAATACCTAGTGTATAAGGTAAAGAGTTAGGGAGTCTTTAGAAGATACCACACTGCCCTCTCCAGTTTTCAAGTAAACCGCTCCTGCTAGCATCCTTACTAAACCTTGCGAATTCTTAACCCAAAGTTTGTGCTTTTAAATCTGTAACCTGCTTTTCCTCAAAAACGACGGGGAATATTAAAACAGAATATAATCCTGAAAGAGGCACAGAGTTAACGGAGCATGCTATACGTGCTGCTTCAACTGCAGAAAACATCCCCCTGCCATTTTCTTGTATGACAAAAAGCAGTTTAGAGATTAGATGACCCTGTGGAAGCCTGACACATCTTCAAAGGAGCAAAAGTGGTTTTTCAAATGCCACATAGGTAGTTAAGTTTTCCATCACTGCCCACAGAGATATCATTCCTCCTACGTTTACAATTATTCCTGCAATAAATGTTGGTTCTTGCAACCTTTCATTGCACAGCATACTCGTAACACATCAATCAATATTTTTAATATATTTAATGATTTGTGGCTTGCTTTTCCAATAATGTCCCAGGCAGTTGTTTAATCAAGGCTATATAGTTAGTTCTCTATAGAACCTCCTGGCTTGCTTCTGCTTCAGTGAAGGCTGAATCTTATCAGTATGGCTGGCAGCATATAACATTTCTGTAGCTAATTCTTGCTCTTCCAGACAGCACCCAGACACAGATCTATGCCTTTCTGTCATTCTTGAGAATTTATATTTTGCATTGGTCAAGATCATTTATCAGGGCAATATAGGGCCTCCATTTCATAGTAAGACACATCACTGTGCCTGAAAGTTAATAAATCCAGACTGTAGCATCATTGTTATAAGAAACTGGCTGGAAGATAACAGATAGCCTGTTTTTGTCCAAGTGTCATTTTATTTATTACTACACTTTTAATTTAAATTCAGAATTGGTTTTCAGTTTGCTCACACCTCTGGCTTTTGGTCACATTCATCTCATTGCATTTAACTCTCAGTTTTTGAATCGGCTGTTACCGTAGTTCTTCAGTTTGTAAACTTCCAATAAACATTAGGGGGGGGGGGGAAGTCAGTCTCTGTCTGGATGTGCATGAACTGTTCCATCTGCTGAAGAATGCTAGCTGATTGATCTGCTAGTTTGATGGAATTTTGTTCATTACACGAAGATAAACAGATATTTCACTAAAGTAAAGGCTACTAAAAGAAGAAATAGGGCATACAAATGTGACCATCACAGTTCACTTCTAAGGCTGGTACATACCAAAGTTCAGTTAACCATACTTTGAGTACCACCACAATCTTACTTCTGAGTAAACATGCTTAGGACTGCGTTGCACACATTTACGCAGAAGTAATCCATGTTCTGAATGAGATCCCTAGAAACTGTACTCTGGACTCCCAACATAGGATTGCAACAAGTCCCATAGAACATTTTGTGTGTGTGTGTGTGTGTGCGCGCGAACGCACATTTACTTCCAAGTACAAAGCAAGTAAAAACATAATTCTCAGGAGCCCTCTCTTGATAGCTTTAATAAGGAACTAATTTAAGTGGAATATCCGCACTGCTGATTCAGAATAGGGTCTGTTTCCTGTATTGCAATCTTAAGATACAGGAGCACACTGTGGTGCTGCAAAAATGTATAATCAGAATCCTTAATACATGCAACTGACTCCTGCTCAGACATGTGCACTGCAAATACACATCAAGATTCTCATGGCGCATGCCAGAAGCGTGAATTACACAATCAGATGAAACACTTCATATCCCTTTGCCATTCTGAGACCACTCTTGGGTCTTGTAATGGGAGATACGGCTCTAAGTGATAGGCATAGAAGTGACAGGTGCATCTGTGACTATGACATTAATGAAGAAGCCCATTAAGAGGGTCGCAAGTGTCTCTTTTTGCACAATTGACAAATACGAGCAATGTCAAGTGTACACAGGAAAGATACAATAGCTGTTCAGAATAGCTAAATTATCACCAGGCCAAAACAAACAAACAAAAACCAACCCTGAGCAGGGGAGTTAAGTGTATGTTGAGATGGACAAGTCTAATGAGGCAAAAAATGTCTCGCTTGTTTCTTTTG
Source organism: Zootoca vivipara (assembly GCF_963506605.1). Lineage (NCBI taxonomy): Eukaryota > Metazoa > Chordata > Lepidosauria > Squamata > Lacertidae > Zootoca > Zootoca vivipara. The sequence goes on from NC_083279.1 coordinate 35,680,593, forward strand.
TGCTCATCAATACCACTTAGGTGCATCCCCTTATCTCCAGCAACCATTTTTAAAAAACCTCTTCCCTTCCTTATTACATTTTTTTTTTTGCCTCCCTCTCCCCCAAAGCCATACTGCACATTTGTCATTTGATTTTTAAAGGTCACCTGGAACTTCATTTTAACCAGACGTACCTTACTCAACATTTATGTACAATGAAGTCCTGACTACTTTCGAAAGAGTACATATGAAATCTTTTTAAAAGTATCTTTAAGCTTCTTTCTTGAAAACTTCTCTTAGCCAAGCTCCCTCTGGTGGTTATAATGAATCCCGGGATGCTCCAGACACTTGCGTGGAAAATGATCTGATTGAGCACAAGTAAAGAAATTGCTTTCCTACAAGGCGAGCCAGCTCCACAAGTAGGCATCCCAGGGAAGCAATATTCCCTGAATTTCCCCCCACTGTTGTTTGTGAAATTACTCTGATCACCATTAAAATACTCCTCAAATCTTGTTTTCTGAAAATGGAAAGAATATGAGGAGTTTTATTGTCCATACAGGTGCAAACTGTCTCTTTTCTTTACTCTTCGTGATTACAGAGTTAATCAGATTCACAGTGCAATCCTAACAGCGTCTAAGCAACTCCTGTTGAATGCAATGGGACTTACTCCCAGGTAAGTGGGGTTTAGGATTACAGCTTCTGGTCTTTCTCTCCGGCTCCCCTCTCCACCGGCAACCCACAAACAAAAAATACCTCCCAGGTATTGGCAGCGTCCCAGTCAGTTGTTAATTAAATATGTAATTGTCAAAAAGGAATCCTCAAAGAACAGGTCCCCCCCCCCGCCCAAAATGAAAACTGTAAAAAACAAAACAAAAAATTGCCATGGCGCGCGCGCGCACACACACACACGGCATTCAAAAATCATCAACCATTTATCTGTCAGTACTGAAAACTTCACAAATTACAACAACAGACTCTTTTGTAAGCCCTTACATGTGCTAAACTGGAATGTGAATAGATAGCATTTTCCTTCGTTTAATAAATAAAACAGCTGCAAGAGTAACGAGCAAAAGGTGTTGAAATATTAAAATAATAACGTTTGGGTAGAAATGCTATATATGCTCAGCCAGCTGCCTTTCCAGAGCATTTGATGGCATGCTTGCAAGAGCGCAGCAACTTATGCGACTGTGGATTGCCACGAACAAAAGGCAGGAGCGCAAGAGATGCGATGCCACCCATTTAAAGCTGCGCAAACGGGAGCTGACAAGGCAAATCCCGGGAAGGGATCCTTTGCCCTCCCCACCCCTTTTCAAAACCGATCGCCTTGCCAGTGACGTCACCAACTACCAGCTTTTTTGCCGGGGGGGGGGGGTTGAATCCAGAAGGGAAAACTTGCAAAATCAGCTTCCAACTCAAAATGACCCACAGCTCTACAGAATCAAGTAATTAAATGCGAATGATCAACACCACCCAGTCAACCTAACCCACCGCTCTGGGTTTCTCCTTTCCCTTCCTGCCTCCAGAGCAGCTTTTGCCGCGTGTCTTACCTGCCTCATGTTTAGAATCCCATTATCCATCCAGCCAGAAACAGAAGAGTTTCAGGAGGAAACGAAATCCCATGCGCAGTTCCCAACAAGCCGGCAACTTTCCGCCTCCCTGCTCCTTCCGTATGTCCCCCTCTGGAGAGAGAGCGCTCGTCAAGACAATGTCAAGTTTCTCCACCTGGCTGTGTCCCCTCCCTGCTAGCCTATTGCAAGTCAGGAGAAGCGAGCCAACTGTCCGCCGAGCTCCTATTTCAAATCACAGCTCAGATATGTCGTAGTTGGCTGAATTAGGCCATGAAATAGCCTCACCAATCAGGAGAAGGGGGAGGGAGGAATCACACATAAAGGGGCTGCCTACACGAGGATTAGGAAAGCTTTCAAGGATTTAAGAGGCTGAAAAGCAGCTGGAAACAGTGTCTCAGGCTACAAAGGGGGAAGTCAATATGTGGTATGAGAGATTATTTTCATTCTTATCTAACTTCTCCGTGTCCACTCTTAACCTGAAAGGCTCCTGGGATACGCCAATGAAACATTTGATTAAAAATAAAATGTTAAGCTGAAACTCAAGTGACAATCTCTCTCTCCTACATACTGTGGCTATGAAAGGCGGAATTGCTTGACAAGCTCGAACAATGTTAATAAGAATGTGCATTGCATTTGCATAGCTAGCTACACCCCTCCCAGATAGTGATGCAAAGTACTATACAAAAGAACGTGCATGTTTTACAACTGCAAAGTTTTCACCAGCAGATTATATACTTTCTCATACCCAGGATTCATACTAAATGGCAATAGCTCTGAGTACCATTTTTAAAAAAGGCGTTTTAAAAAGAAAGAAATGAAAGTAATGCCCATAATTTATCCCCACATCTGTAGCAATACATTCACACATTAAACAATATAGAGAAAATTACTAGGGGATTTTATGCCCTTCTTGAAATGGGGTCTGTCTGCTCATTTTGTTTAGTCTCTCTGACCCTTGCTTTGAAGCTGAGTCTAGTATATGGCCGTTGGGTTGTTTACACTGCTCTTTTTCAAAAAAAAGAAGAGTGCGCATTAATGTACACATTCAAACAAAAGTACTAAAACCCTCATCTCCCTTTTTACACTTCTCAGCTTTTAAGATCAGCTAAGAAAGTGGCTGTTACGGTTCCACTCTAAATGGAAATCTGTCTTTTGATCTCTGGGTACAATCAAGCAAAACCGAAGACTGAATAAAGGCTCATAATCATGGATTTGCTACAGCAATGACTGTACTTATCTAGCTGAGTAGTAAATCACTACCCAGAAAATGCCTCACAAGTCAGAAATCTCTTGCAGCTGAACAAAAATGTGTTAGAAGTATACTATCAACACTGAAATACCAGAGCCCAATAAATCTATTCCCTTTCTCTCTCTCTCTCTTCTTCAAGGTGCCTAAGCATGCAAAAATATGGAGAAAACCAGACAATTTATTAGTATTCCTATATATTATCCAGATTTCTGGATGGGTGAGAATATATGATGAAACTTTACTGTTTACTAAGGTTTTGACAGATGACACACATGCAGCCTGCCTCATCTCAGTCTCCTGCTACCCCCTCCTCTCCTGTCTCCGAGTCTGGACTGCCCTCTGCCACAGCTCTTCCTGCTCACTAAACCCCGTTACCTCTTCAACTTCCTACCACTCCTCTGCATCCAGCCAGTCCCTGGCAGCTGGAGCTAATTATAAAATTAGATGAGAATGTGGCAAAACCTGTGGCTGCTGTGGCTGCCACTGCTCAGTGTTTGCTTAATTATACAGGTATTTCTGTTTTTCCTGCCTGGTGCTTATGCATTACTCAGGGTGGCCTTAGAACAATTTAAATGTGACAATGTTATAAAAGAAAATTAAAATACATTAGAAATGCCTGACACAGGTGGACACCACAGATAAAACATTACTTTTACAGCAGCTGCTTAGCACACAAAAGTTTGCCAGAAGGTCTTTGCCACCTGGCAAAGGCAGCCAGAGAGGGAGCATCCATGCTTCATGGAACAAGGTGTTCCAAAGTATTTGGTGCAGCGAGTGTTTCTGACATTGTTTCAGTTTCCTCACACATGATTTTCTTTCTTTTACCCAGCAGACTGGCTGTACCCTTCCTCTGCCCTCTTTTTCTATTGAGCCTGCCAACTAAAGGATCAATCTATGCAAAATTCCCAGTATCGTATTGGATGGGTGACATTTTATTGTCGTTCTCCAAAACTTAAGCTTTCATAGTGCCCTCTTATGGTCAAATTCATGTCTGACAATTCTTAGAAGAGGGATTTGTTGTTTTTTTCCTTGCAGCTCAGAATTTAAGTTTACTTTCACAAGTGGGACTTAACTGCAGAATGATGGAGGAGAAATATACCTCTGTGGTGATTTCACTGGAAATAATTGTGTAAATTCTCCCTTGGAATTGGAAGAAATTATGCTATTTATTTATTTATTCATTCATCCATTCACTATATTCAGCTAGCCAGTGCACAAAGCAATACAATGTTAATTAAAAACACAATATAAAGCAATGCAAAATTAATTGAAATAAACTGAAACACAATTAAAACTGAGAGGGCCAGGCTGTGAAGGCCTGGGATAATAGAAAAAGTATTCAGCTGGTTGTTTGTATTTAACAAAATTTGTATACCACTTGGTTGTAACAAAACCTCTAAGTGGAGATGATTTCCTAGTATACCAAGTACTACATGTGCTTTGATATGTACTCCTTTGTGTGCAGGCTTTAGTGACAAGAGTACCTCTCTACTCAACAAGCAGAGCTGTCCCTTCATTAAAATGAATGAGGATGCCCTTGTGCACAAGAGGCATTGTGCACAGCAGATTTTGCCTGCCAAGGAGCTGCTGGATCTGGGCCTTATCAAACAGGACCTTGAATTCAGTAGATTGCAGCAGGGGCTTAACTTATGATTTATCAAGGTATCGTTGAATTGCTTTCCAAAATAACACGGTTGTTGTCATAGGGCTAAGGAAATGGAGATGAGAATTTCCAATTCTCAGGGCAGCCACTAAAGCAAAAAGCACAACTGCCATAAATTAGCACTTAAGGATCAGAGGAGAATCTTGCCTCCCTCTCCTGAGCTTTACCAGATGTATAACGACTGGAACTCAGGATGTGAGAGTGGGGAGCGAGAATTTTTTACACCTGACTTACATTTGTTCCATCTCATATTTTTAAAAGAAATTGTGTGTTTTAAAAGCAGAAATGGGAGACAACCTGACAATTAAACCTTTCCAAAGTGTAAAAACTGTGAGTGGTGGGGAGGAAGGAGGGGAAACAGAAATATTTCCACTGACCATTCAATTTACATCTAGTGACTTAAAAAAACAAAAACAAACTTTGCCATTTACATTTCTACCATTGAAACCAGACTGAATGAAATACATTATAAACTGACTTTATTCTCTTCATGTATTATTTTGGAAATAGCACCCTGAAGAAGACGAGAATATTCTTGCTGCAGTCCTATTTCTACTTACCCACTAAATGCACTCATTTGACTTCCGAGTAGATATGCACTGGATTGCACTCTCATTTCTCAAGCAGCAATAGTATGAGCAGAATATGTAACTTGTTCCAAAAGAGAAGATAATTAATATTTGAACTATAATTTGAAAGCATGGTGAGAGCATGGATTTTGTAAGGAGTTTAAAATAAAACTTGGACAAATGTAACCCATAAAGTAACAGAATGTTACTAAATGGGTTAGGGGAAGTTAAGTGACACTCACTGCTTCCAATGCCCTGCTGGCTCTCTTCAGCTAGGGTGGGAGTTGGGGACAGTTTTTCTTAACTTAACTTAAGCAAAATCAGCTGTTCCTAAAATTGGGAGCCTATGGAATCTTGACAACCCCCCTTTCAACCTCGCTGACGTGGTCCAAAGGAAAGCAGAGCAATACGTTTGGCACCAGCTGGACTTCAGGAATTGCTGGAAGGAGCCACCCAACCATCTTACGGAATCCACTCTGGATCTGTGTAGTAGGGTTTACTCCTTAGCCTCTCCCCCCCACTCCCAAATATATCCCACAAGGCAGCAGAGGTTTGGGATCAGTTTCCCTTCTCTTAGATGGGCCACCTTTCTAGGTTGATGAGCCCCATCTGCCCCTCATTTCCCTCTACAGCGCATGCAGAAACTGCCTTATTGACCACTGAAGCCAGTGTTGGTCTCATCCACTCAATCCGCCAGAACCTGCTTTCGCATGCAGGGGAAGTCCTAAAGCACTGAAGGTTTGATACCCATCAGCTACTTTCACCTAGTTTAGCCAGCAGGGTGAGGACCAAAGGTGGACCAACTACCCCAGAAAGAATACAACATGTGTCCCCCTATTACTCCTCCCCTAACACCCCCATGCAGCACATAGAAATAACTGCTAGCCTGATATCTGCAGTGCCACCACTGCAAATGGTCAGAGACAGTGTTGCATGCAGGATAAGTCCCTAATTCATTGAGGGTTTGAGACCCATCAGCTACCCATCTGATTTAGCCAGGCAGTCAAAGCTGTTCCTGGGGTGTGGTCACTGTCACATGCTGACAGATTCTAGGAGCCACATGTGGGAGCTGAGTGCAGGGTGGACACCAAAGGTGGACAAACTACCCTAGAAGGAGCGTGACACGTCCTTCGCCAGAGGCACTACCTCTGTCCTAACATCCCAAGGTTGCAAATACATAAGAGCACAAGAAATATAGCACTTGAGCTCATTCACACTTGAACCAATGGTTTCTTGGAATAACAACATAAGAATACAGTCGTGAAATCATTTGTCTGAAAATATATGAAGTATGGTTCAATTTGTGGGAGTGGTCCTAGGATGATCAATATTAATTTACATAATGCTATTCCAATTTGTTTACCTAACATTACTGAGAAAAGTTCTTTTCCTGCTTACATTAATGCATCTATTTTCTTTAAAAATAAATCTGTGCTAGTACCAGCAAAAAAATATTTTTGGCATTTTTATTAAAAGGTTTTTAACACATGGAAGTGTTGGCTACATTTCCTTTCATTGCCTGTGTTTCTCTGGACAGATATCCAATCCATTAGATTCCAGAGTCTGGTTAAAATTCATGTGGATTAAATTAGGCACAGGAAGTTTCTGATATTATATTCCCACAGCGTAATGAAATGGAGTGCATTAAATTTAAGCAAACCAATAAAAACACACACAACATGATAGAGTTCAAACCATATTGCCTAATCTCATGGTTTCCAAAGGGTGAGAAAAGCCATTTCATGTCACCCTAGGTCTTTGCTAATAGATGCGTGGGTCTTAAGCAAAAGTAAAGAATAAAAACAGACCATTCTTAAAATAATTAGGATAAACAGAAATGGAAAAAGAGGTGGGGAAGCACAGAAAATACACTGGAAATATACTATTCCTCAAAGAATCGAAAATGGTCATGAGGGTCTCTTTTGCTTTCCCGTTCACCTGAAGTCCTAACAAATCAAACAAATAAACAAATAAAAAGGTTTTCATAGTAAGACTTAATAGTAAGAACATGTTCACAAATAGGCTTCCTCATCTGGCAGAATAACAACAAAATCAAGAAATGCCATTGCATCCCCCTATAACTTCAAGCAATCCTGGAAAAGGAGGAAGTGTAGTATTTTTTTTGTTTTATTGTGTTCTCAGACTAATAAACTGGCAGTGCCTTTTGCAACAAAAACATTCAACATCCTTCTCTGCTTCATTTGTTTTGAAATACTAGGAAATAGTGGCACAGACAATCCCGGCTATAGGTGCAACTTCCAAACTGTGGGAAAATGGCTTTGTTCCAGGCAGTTTACTCTTTTCCTAAGCCCTTCACCCATCTAGACATCCCATAGTTTGGTCACCCATTGTGGCAGTTGGATCCATGTCCCAGCACAGTGGACAAGTAAGACATGTGATAGAAGGGACATGTAAACTTTGGATAGTACGGTAGCCATCCAGTCATCCAATTTTTCTTGTCTACTTGGTCAAACCACCAACATCAAACTCACATTCTCTATTATGTAAAAACAATTCTTGTTTTTATGCCCAGCTTTGGGGAACGCCGGGGGTGGGGAGGCAGAGAGAAGAAATTCAACACCAGCAGCAACATAGATTTTGATTTCACAACCACATAATATTGCAAATCAACCTACTTTAATAACCTGAGGACAAAGTATTTTAATTTCCTTCACCAGGCTCCGTCATATCATTATCATCATCATCAACATTCTTATCATCATCATCATCACCTAAGTAACTAAGAAACTTGCTCAAAATTTTACCATCTCTGTTCTTTTTTCCTTTTACAGCTGCTCTTCCCACACTGCTTAAGAAACTTTCTGTTCCCAAGAATAGACATCTTTAGCAAGCCTGATCTTGCATTCCTTGTATCAACAAAACTCTTTATTGACTGACCTCTGTGTGCATTATGAGGGCACTCTCAAGACGTGGCATACACAATCTTGTGTGCCTTTCTGTGAATGTGTAAACATGCACATTTAAACAATCTGCCTCCCCCCCCCCAAGGACTTATCAACGGATCCAGTGAATGGGACAGTTACTGCAATGCATTGAAGTACGTGATCATCCCTAATGCACAAGGATAAGAAATAGTGCTATAACAATGCAAAGCATTATAACCGTCCAGTGTGAATAGAGTGCAAATTACCGGTATTTCACCTGTACAGTATACTACCCAACATTATTATAAGCAGGACACCACAGAACAAAAAAGAAGTGGGTGGTAATGGGGAGGAGGAAGCAGGTCTTAGAAAAGTAAGTTGTCATACTGCAACAACATACAGTTAAGCAATTATAGCCTTACCTGGACACACAGCTCATTGATTTAAATAGGCATCCACCTACATATAAATGCCTTGGGCTTAGCTGACGAGAAGATTGCTATGGTATTTCTCTCCACTACATTTACAAATGAAGGTAGGTCAGGAGGAATAAAGAGGCCAAAATGCCACTGCAGGCGCACAAGGGTTTATGGCACAGCCAGTAAAAAAATCAAGTAGAGATAAATGATGTTTGGAGATCCGAGCCAGAATCAGTTGCTATGCTTTAGAGCAGGCATCCCCCAAACTTCGGCCCTCCAGATGTTTTGGCCTACAACTCCCATGATCCCTAGCTAACAGAACCTGTGGTCAGGGAAGATGGAAATTGTAGTCCAAAACATCTGGAGGGCCGAAGTTTGGGGATGCCTGCTTTAGAGTTTAGGATTTGATGGAGCTTGTTTCCTTATTTCAATCTAGCAACATAAACACCTTAAATGGAGTCAGAGAATCAGTCCTTCTAGCTGGGCATTGCCCATATGGTGTTTGTACATACTGCTAAGCCAAAGCATGGCTTGGTAAATGAACATGGAATTTCCTGGAGAGACAACATCCAGTCCTTTTAGTTCAGTGTAGCATGGCAGTTAAGCCTGGGTCATCCGAACCTGGGATCATACTTAAGCTCCTTAATCACAGTCTATAGGCAAAGTTTGGCTTACCATGCTGTGTGAACTAGACCACTGACAATCCTCCAGTTAAACGTTATATAAAGTCAAGCTTTATATAAACAGAGAAATACAAATATTTGCGTGCAAAAATGAATGTACAGTTGAAACATATGTGAGGTATGAAATCACTAGTCAGTATCTCCTATTTGCAATATTAGATAAGTAACCTGGTGCCCTTTACCATTTGTAAACCACTTTGAGGTTTTCTTTACAATCAAGTGGCACATTTTGTTAAAGAAAACGAATAAATACATTTCCAGGGCTGTTGTAAACCTTACTAAGGCAATGTGAAGAAAACATTAAATCATTTAATAGTTGCTGAGGATTCGTGACAGCAGTCATGAAATTAAAAGACGTCTGCTTCTTGGGAGAAAAGCAATGACAAACCTAGACAGCATCTTAAAAAGCAGAGACATCACCTTGCCGACAAAGGTCCGTATAGTTAAAGCTATGGTTTTCCCAGTAGTGATGTATGGAAGTGAGAGCTGGACCATCAAGAAGGCTGATCGCCGAAGAATTTATGCTTTTGAATTATGGTGCTGGAGGAGACTCTTGAGAGTCCCATGGACTGCAAGAAGATCAAACCTATCCATTCTGAAGGAAATCAGCCCTGAGTGCTCACTGGAAGGACAGATCATAAAGCTGAGGCTCCAATACTTTGGCCACCTCATGAGAAGAGAAGACTCCCTGGAAAAGACCCTGATGTTGGGAAAGATTGAGGGCACTAGGAGAAGGGGACGACAGAGGATGGGATGGTTGGATAGTGTTCTCGAAGCTACGAATTTGAGTTTGACCAAACTGCGGGAGGCAGTGCAAGACAGGAGTGCCTGGCGTGCTCTGGTCCATGGGGTCACGAAGAGTCGGACACGACTAAACGACTAAACAACAACAAGGATTCTTAATAATGTCATATCATTTCCTGTTGTGCTGTTATCCACCTCAAATTATAAGCACTACTTTTAAAACTATTGTGGCATTTTGATGCACATTTCATTAAGAAGTTGCTGTTTTTCAAGCACATTCATTTCCCTTGGTACAGAGGTTGCTATAGTTACTATGTTCTATATTACACCATATACTAAGCAGATGTACAAAGCCTATGTGCATATCCATTTTCATTATAAATTAATTCTTTAACTACTGGCTCTAAAAGGCTCTACTCTCTTCTTCTCCCCACCCCTGAAAGAATTTCCAGAACTTTTTAGGTCTTTTTTCTGAATGTCACTTTTTAACATTGCTTATCCATTAAGTCAAGGGAGAATTCTGTGGCTTCTTTTGTACATAGAAAAAAAGTAGGGAAGCTAGCAAACTCATTATCAAGACAGTTTATAATTAAATTGAAGAATGAGTGAATCACTGGCTGCACTGAAAAAGCTCCTTCTTTTTCCAAAGGGTTTAATGAATCATAGAAAGATGTTTACAAGGCCTATTCTCAACAAAGTGCTCCATGTTAGAATGGCAATGGACCATGTCACTTTTAATAGCTTGAACCTTTCTTCTTCTCTTTTTATACGAACCATTATGGCTGTTCTACGTTGCTCATCCAACCAACAACTGATTCACCTGGTTTGCATTTTAAATCACTGGACCCGAAGGTGATATTTAGGAAATCTACTGTCAGACGTGCAAACTGTGAGGAAAGAAAAAATGTCACACTAAATCATGACAGATTAATATGGTATTATTCATGGGCATATGCTTTCATACCGTCAGAAAGTCATGCTTAAGTAAGTTGCTTTTACACTAACAATATGTGGCAATTGTTCTCCTTGCCATCGTTAGGAGCCATTGAAGCTACATGCTATTCAGTCCCATTGATTTTAAACAGAAGGGGAATTTGAGTAGAAAATGGGGTTTCATATGTGGGTTTAGATGCAGTTGTTCAAATTTTGGCTTGGTCCTCTGGTGAATAACCACTTTCTAAATCCTGCTGGGCTTGTACTGACCAGAACAGATTGTCTGGGCAGCATCTTGCTTCCCCCTTCTATTTTTATTTCTTAAAAATAAATAAATCCCTCTCATCATTTAAGCGGGGAGAAAATAACTACGCCAAATCCACGACCGCCATAGTTTCTCTCCCATGTGGTTTGTCTGCGGAATGGAAGGCCTCTCTCAATCTGCTCTTATTTGCCCCTTTTCTTCTCAGATACGTTAGGAGTTATGATGGTGGAGCTTTCCACCACTGCACTCAGGAGGTCTCCAACAGTGGACCTCCTTCTCCACCAATGGACCTCCCACTCCATTGGCAGAGATGGAGATACTCAATATTTTTCATTCACCCTCCCAATGAGCTCTGGATTGCTCTCTGTGTCAATAAAAATGTGTATTTTATTTAGGTTTGTTAAAAATATGAATAAAAATATGAAACATTTTGCTTAATCTCTGTCAGTCTATATTGAGTAATTAATACCTGTAGCATTCATTTCATACATTTATTCTGTTATGAATATTAACTGGCATTGATCCCCTTAAATAATTATTTTGCATCGCTTCCTTTTGTCATGCAGAAATGTAGAAGACTGCATTCGCCAAACAAAGAAACACTTTCTAAACAGTGAAATTAATTTAACTAAGAATCGAAACTATGCCATTCTAGCAATTGGAGACTGACTACTCACATAAATTAACCCACTGAAGTATATGAGCCTGATGCCATGAATACGTCATCTTTCAATATTCAAAGGATCATTTTCCAAATTTGTATAAAATAATTGCACAGCATTTCCTAAAATGGGACAGGTATTATGTTAAACAAATTACTTTTAAAAAAGCATTAACCAGCAGCCCAAGAGGATCATATGCTTAAGAAATGAGTAGTAAACATGCAACCACTTTATTAAAAACCCAAAATAGTCAGTATATTTCTTGCATCAAAATTACAGTTTAAAATTTTTTTGTGGTACAGTGAACCATGTTAAAAATGGCCATGTGTTCAAATATTTTTTAATTTAAAGTGAGTGTTATTTACCAACAATTAACCCCTCTGTACTGATTTCTTTTTAAAAACACTCTCCTGGAGAGAGAAGGTTTGTCATCCTTCCTCCTATCAGTTTCTTCCTGTGGCTCACAGAGTGTTTTGAGGTTGCTACTGAAATTGTCAATGGTAGTCCTAGGCGACAAGAGTGCAGAATGAGGAATGCAGTCTATAGCTTACAAAAGATTTTCCGTTTCACAACACATAGATTGGCTATCATTCTGCTGCTTATGTTTCTAGTGTTAGCATCCAATTTCTTCCAAGTCAATGTGAAGCAAAGCTGTGCAGAGACAAGAAGCAAGACTACTCTGGAGGAAAAACTTGTAAAAGTAGCCACAAATGCCATAAAACAAAAAATGGCTATAAGAATAATTGAAGGGGGGAATTTATAAAATGTACTTTATAAAAGAGGTTTTATATCCGGAAGGAGGTCAGTTTTCAAAGATCATTTACAAGAATGTAAGAAAAATATGAGACTGCAAACAAGGTGAATAGGATAGTTTGAGTCTGCCGTTGTTCCTTTATGCCTCTTTATACAAGATAATTAATGACCGCAAAGAGAAGACCACCAAGGACTGCACTGCTGTTTTATAGGAGAAATAATTCAAAAAAGTGGCAGAACATCCTATCTTTATTCTTTTACCACACAGATTTTAATCCTCAGGGAGCTGAGTATGGTGGTGTCTGAGCAGCCTCTGGTGGCCATTAATAAATATCATCTGTTCTTATGACAGCTCTCGACCAGAAGGTCTTTCAAAATTGAAGCTATTAACTGGCTTTGCAGAAATGCAATTCAGAAATAAGATTAAAACAAACACACACCAGATTTGCTATTCCAAGGCACAGATGACTTAGAAAGGCAATTTTAACATAAATTTTATTTGGTGCAATTATATTTTGTTTTCTCTTTTGTTTATATTGAAATATATTTTATTTTTCTGTATGCTAAATATCAAATGATTTTTTAAAAAAAATAAAATGTTATGTATCTATATATGAATTATATTCACAGTAGTATTCATCTATTCGTACCTTCCAAATGGGATCAGGTAAGTCGCTTCTTTCAGGGGTCGGAGTCAGGTCATACTTGAATCTGGTGTGAACCCCTGAACCATTTTGTCTAAGAGAGTTAGAGTCGCATATAGCACTTGAAATCACAATTGACAATTTTGACCAGGCATCCCCAAGCTCCTATTCTCTAGGGCAGGCATCCCCAAACTTTGGCCTTCCAGATGTTTTGGACTACAATTCCCATCATCCCTGACCAATGGTCCTGTTAGCTAGGGATCATGGGAGTTGTAGGCCAAAACATCTGGAGGGCTGCAGTTGGGGGCCCGCAGCAGTTGGGGGACCAACGCACAGACATGTGCACACCCCAGACGGGCAGCTTTTCCAACACTCTCTTTGAATTAACTTGAAAAATGATTATCGAGTTGGAAAAACTTGGATAATTTTTCCAAGTCAATCTGAGGGCTTGGGAAAATACCCACTCCACTTCTTTGCTCTTATTTACAAGCCTCCAACAGCTTTTCAGCCCGTCTCTCATTTCCTCAAAACCTTTTCCTGCTTTCCCTACAGTTAACAAATGCTGGAGATGATAGAAGCAGTAAAGGAGAAAATGAGGGACTCCCTCACAATTCTCCCGATGAGCTATGTGCTGGGACACCACAGCTGAAGGGGACATAGGAGACATTTATCCATACTTGATGCTTTGGCATGCCTGCTATACAGAAGCTCAGAGCAATAGAAAGGGAGAAAACAGGAAGCCTCCTCCGTTCCCCACATGGCCACCTCTACTGCTCCCACCAACAGCTGCCCTTGAAGGAGCTGCCCCAGGCAGTGGCTGTCAGAGTGCAGGAAGGTTCACACAATTGTTCCCCTCTGCTGGTGGGAGACACCTGCCTTGAAGTCCCTAAGGTAGACTGCTTCACTATGGATTACATTAAAGACACTGTCCCTGTGTTTAAGATTCAGCTTCCAGTCCAGTTGGTTTCTCTACGTAGAACGGGGAAGTCACCATCTCATGCTTGTCCTTTGTCTCAGGTAGCAAAATGCCTTGGGACTGCTTTGCTCCCACTACTTCTACTGCCTGGCAAGAAGGGTGGTGCATCTGACTGATGGGGGGCTGGCTAAGGCGGCTTTTAGGAATGATGAGGTCTTGGGGGTTGGTTGGGGTGGTAAAGCTGGGGATTATTCTCTGCCTTGGATTTTGCTGCAACACTGAGAAGAGTTGGAGTTGTTGTCTCTCCTTAGAAAGGAGTGATTACAAGCCGGCCGACAAAGTTTATTTCCGAGCATGGTTTTAGAGAACTTCACCAGCATTTTATTTTTTCTTCTTGCATGAGATTAACCTTGTGAATCAGCACACTATTACAAATGTGGTTGTATTCAAATTTAACCATTATAAATATTACAATATTAATAGTTCAAAACATAAAATTACATGGAAAAGTTCTACTAAGAAGATTTAGGTACCTGATTGGTGACCCACTTATGGTTTTTTAGGAGGAGGAGAAATTCTAATGAATAATGAATAGCCAGATGATGTACACACTCTCAAAAATATTCTATATTGTGCTCTATTTAAAATACACCATCCTGTTTCCTGGACAACTTGAGAATTGATAGGCTGATTACAATCTTTCACTGCTCCTACAGTATCTGCTCCTGGATCCAGGTGTGGATAATAAGCATCCTCTCATTATTGGATCAATACATTTGGATCAAACTCAAGAGTCCCTCCATAGTTCTTGAATAATTTTTAGCCATAAAAATTCAGCATATATATTTTTTTACTCAATTCTCTTCTGGAGAAGAATCACTAGTTCCTTTCTTCCCACCGATCTTGCTTATCACAAACTAGAATGTGCCAACACATCTGCTACAATAAATCAGCAGATAACTCTAGCAGCTTTACGCTGGGCTGTGATTTTTTGTAAACACAGTGCTTTAGAAGGCCGGCAGCACAATTGGAAGGCACAGTAGAAAGACTTCCTAATGCTTATTGGCTTGAAATAATCAGCTAAAACTTCTTGCCTCAGAAATGGTTGATCACATATTCACACAGCATTGAGGAAGTGAAGAGATTCCGTCTAAGATCAATTGCTCTGCTGCAGAGCTAGCTGTGTGTGTGATCGGTGCCAGGGAGCCTCTACCATGATGTCACCTCTAGGGACCTACATCCACATATACAAGGGGAATGCACAAGGAGAACTGCACCTGGCATATAAATCAATGGTGGAATCCATTACTCTCACAGGAGTTGTGTGTACACTGGTTGGACCACACAAGTAATATCCTTGATTTAGATAAATATAAAAATACTTCCTGCATTTTATTTCCCCCAAGAAGTGGTTTTTAATATTTTTAGATAGCAATCGATTCCTTTGAAATTCCATGAACACTTTTATGCATGAACTCTTTTAGGCTGGGAAACTAACGGACACTTTTTGCAACTACGGCCAGTACAGTGGAACCTTGGCTCCCGAATGCCTTGGGAGCCGAACATTCTGGCTCCCGAACAATCGAAAACCGGAAGTGGTTGTTCCGGTTTTTGAACGTTCTTTGGAAGGTCCTGCAGCCAATTGGAAGCTGTGCCTTGGTTCCTGAACTGTTTCGGGAGTTGGACACCCAGAACAGATTAAGTTCGGGAACAAAGATATAGTTCCGGCAGGCTCTAACACCGCCTCCAGTTCCATTAATCATGACGACTCCTGAAGCCTGCTTCTGGCGTGACCAGAAGCAATTGAGCTTATGAAACTTACGTTGTTAAGTTATGCTTCTGGTCTTGAAGCCCTCCCATTCATCGATGCCTCGGACTGAGGAGGTCAGCTCCCACCTCTTCCCCATTCACGGAGAGGCTGTCTCTTAACTCTTTCCCACCTATTTGTGCTTCCGGCAAGCTTTGACTGTGTTCTAGCCTGTGCTCCGCTACTATCTTATCAGTTTGTACTTCAAGATCAGGAAAAGCCAAACTATGCAGCCGCTGGCTCTCCTCTGTCTGACTAAGATCAGGAACAGAGAGAGGCTGCTTTCTGCAATTTGCTGCAAACCTTCGCTTGGAGCTGGCTCATTCCTGACAAAACTGTTCTGAAGCTCTATTTATTGCTCTGCTGAATCCTCAAATAGCGGATTCACAAAACAGTTCTTATGGAATCAGCCAGCATCCGAGAATGTGAGCATTATATATACAAATGGATGAAGCTGAACACACTAAGAACTCACCACTGACCCCACCAATGAACAAGTGGAACAATTCCCATTCCAACCAGTTCCAATGTTGTTTGGTTGTAAGTTGCTTTGGATAGCCTTCGGCTTGATAAAGCAACTAACAAATATAATAAATAGCAACAACAACAATCTGAACAAATTACTCAACATGGGAATGTGGTACTTCTCCCTCAATAGTTTTGAAGTGGGTTTCAAACCATGTGTTATGTGGAAACCCCTGTTAGCCTTAACCATGGATAAGGTTTGTGCTACAAACTTCCTTAATCACAGCTAAGGGGGGAATCTACCCCAAGGAAGAACAGGAATGTGCATTCATGTGGCTGGCTCTTAATTTGATGAGCTTAGCAGGAAGCCAATCATTCATTCCCTGCCATTCCAATTTCAATTGACTGCAGCATTTTGGGGAAAAAATGTGTGTGGGAGGAGCAAGGGGTGGAAGTCTCAAGGGAACCATTTCCAGAATGTTGTCTACCACCTCAATAATCTTTTCACCCACTCTATTCATTTTTAATTTGGGAGGCAGACATCGTCGTCGTTTAGTCGTTTAGTCGTGTCCGACTCTTCGTGACCCCATGGACCATAGCACGCCAGGCACTCCTGTCTTCCACTGCCTCCCGCAGTTTGGTCAAACTCATGTTCGTAGCTTCGAGAACACTGTCCAACCATCTTGTCCTCTGTCGTCCCCTTCTCCTAGTGCCCTCAATCTTTCCCAACATCAGGGTCTTTTCCAAGGATTCTTCTCTTCTCATGAGGTGGCCAAAGTATTGGAGCCTCAGCTTCACGACCTGTCCTTCCAGGGAGCCCTCAGGGCTGATTTCCTTAAGAATTGATAGGTTTGATTTTCTAGCAGTCCATGGGACTCTCAAGAGTCTCCTCCAGCACCATAATTCAAAAGCATCAATTCTTCGGCGATCAGCCTTCTTTATGGTCCAGCTCTCACTTCCATACATCACTACTGGGAAAACCATAGCTTTAACTATACGGACCTTTGTCGGCAAGGTGATGTCTCGGCTTTTTAAGATGCTGTCTAGGTTTGTCATTGATTTTCTCCCAAGAAGCAGGCGTCTTTTAATTTCGTGACTGCTGTCACCATCTGCAGTGATCAAGGAGCCCAAGAAAGTAAAATCTCTCACTGCCTCCATTTCTTACCCATCTATTTGCCAGGAGGTGATGGGACCAGTGGCCATGATCTTAGGTTTTTTGATGTTGAGCTTCAGACCATATATTGCGCTCTCCTCTTTTACCCTCATTAAAAGGTTCTTTAATTCCTCCTCACTTTCTGCCATCAAGGTTGTGTCATCTGCATATCTGAGGTTGTTGATATTTCTTCCGGCAATCTTAATTCCGGCTTGGGATTCATCTAGTCCAGCCTTTCACATGATGAATTCTGCATATAAGTTAAATAAGCAGGGAGACAATATACAACCTTGTCGTACTCCTTTCCCAATTTTGAACCAATCAGTTGTTCCATATCCAGTTCTAACTGTAGCTTCTTGTCCCACATAGAGATTTCTCAGGAGACAGATGAGGTGATCAGGCACTCCCATTTCTTTAAGAACTTGCCATAGTTTGCTGTGGTCGACACAGTCAAAGGCTTTTGCATAGTCAATGAAGCAGAAGTAGACGTTTTTCTGGAACTCTCTAGCTTTCTCCATAATCCAGCGCATGTTTGCTATTTGGTCTCTGGTTCCTCTGCCCCTTCGAAATCCAGCTTGCACTTCTGGGAGTTCTCGGTCCACATACTGCCTAAGCCTGCCTTGTAGAATTTTAAGCATAACCTTGCTAGCGTGTGAAATGAGCGCAATTGTGCGGTAGTTGGAGCATTCTTTGGCACTGCCCTTCTTTGGAATTGGGATGTAGACTGATCTTCTCCAATCCTCTGGCCATTGCTGAGTTTTCCAAATTTGCTGGCATATTGGGTGTAGCACCTTAACAGCATCATCTTTTAAAATTTTAAATAGTTCAGCTGGAATATCATCACTTCCACTGGCCTTGTTATTAGCAGTGCTTTCTAAGGCCCATTTGACTTCACTCTCCAAGATGTCTGGCTCAAGGTCAGCAACCACACTACCTGGGGTGTACGAGACCTCCATATCTTTCTGGTATAATTCCTCTGTGTATTCTTGCCACCTCTTCTTGATGTCTTCTGCTTCTGTTAGGTCCATACTACTTTTGTCCTTGATTATGGCAATCTTTGTACGAAATGTTCCTTTCATATCTCCAATTTTCTTGAACAGATCTCTGGTTTTCCCCATTCTATTGTTTTCCTCTATTTGACATATGTTCTTGCAAAACAGGGTGAGGTGCAGATGTTATAGCATAAATTCTGCCTTACCCTGCCTTCACTTCTCAGACATAAAACATGCAGCCTTCAGATCTTCCTATGCTTCAGATAAGGTGTTCACTATCCCTATTTCCTTTTTATTTTTTAAATCAAGTGCTTTTCATATTTACCAGTTCCAGTGTTGCTGAGCACTGAAACATGGTTGTGGTTCTCAAGAGACAGGCCAGTCAACAAACATTGTGAACAGCTCCCTTCAGCTGTGAAGAGTAAGTTTTACTGTCTCTGCTGTTTTAAATACATTTATTTATTTTGTAACTTAGTTGTTGTTTTACTGTTGCTGTAATCTGCCCTTTGAGTTATCAAACTGAATTGTGGCATAAAGTACATTGCTTTAAATAAATGAATTTATTCAGATAGCCCATCCCATTAGAAAACAAGGAGTTCTGCTGGAGCAGAGCAAAGGTCCACATAGAGAGAACTCTTATGTGTACATACACAGAACTAAGCCGAGTTCAATTGGGGCTTGCTTCCTAATACGTGCAGTTAGACCTACACTATGAATATGTCTATTCAGAAGTAAGCCTCTCTGAGTTCAATGGGACTTACTCCCAGATAAGCACATATAAGGTTGCAGCCTTAGTTGATATTCCAAGCCAATTT
The DNA here is from genome assembly GCF_963506605.1 of Zootoca vivipara. Lineage (NCBI taxonomy): Eukaryota > Metazoa > Chordata > Lepidosauria > Squamata > Lacertidae > Zootoca > Zootoca vivipara. Next base: position 35,699,757 of record NC_083279.1, read on the forward strand.
CCCTTTGTGGTATGCATGTACTATTTTCATTGAAGCCACTGGGACTTCCACAAATATATTCCAGGAAAGAATACAGTCCTTGATGTCTTAGAACTGCTTGATGTCTTAAGTACTGAAGGGGAGGGGGTAGGGTTTGCTTCTGCAGAAATCCCAGTGGAATTCCCGCAACATACTTCAGAAATCCCACATTGCTTTATACTGAAAACCAGTGCTATGTAGCCCTAAGGGCACAAGAAAGGTCATTTGCCATAAAGAAGAAAACCTGTCCTATATCCATATTCTTTTGTGAGTAGTATTTTCTGTTGGAAAACATGTATGTATGGGAAAGCGGCTTATGCTCACCCTGAAAATGAACTGTGCCTTTTCAAGTGTTGCATTTTAAGGATTGAAACTGTCAAAGTGGGGTGGGGTGGGTTGAGTGCTTGAAGATGCACAATTTCCACCACTGATTTATACCATGTTCCCAAAGGGAAGAGAACTCGAGGACCAGGATGGCATAGCAGATGGAATTTTCTGCCAGGCATGATGGTATCTGTACTTTAACCCTATAGTTTCTAGCGGAAGTACTGTAGTATTGGTGGTTGGACAATATGCATTTTTCTTATTTATTTTTTTAAAAAGAGTATTCTTGCTTCTTATAGAATATTTGTTAAACAGATTACAGTGGAACCTCAGTTTCCGACTACCTCCGTTTACAAAAACCTCCGTTTATGAACGCTGCGGACCTGGAAGTGTTTACATCCGGGTTCCGCAGCGTCGGATGCGCAGATGCGATCTGCGCAGTGTCAGATGCGCAGAAGTGACCTGCGCAGTGCACACGTGTGCAGAAGCGCTCTATCGGTGCTTCACGCACGCACAGAAGCGTGCCTTTGGTGAGCGAATACCTCGGCGAGCGAACACCTCCGTGGAACGGTTTGCGTTTGCAAACCGAGGTACCACTGTACAAAGACACCATAAGCCTCCACTGTGATCTGTCACATCCCAAGGTACCTAAACCTTTTAATATTTGATAAATATTAACACAGCAATATTAAATTAAGCTGCCTAGTATAGAACCCAATAGTAATAGCAAGTATGTTAAATATATGAAGCTATCCCTCAGCATTATTAAGCACTCTTGGGCTGGGAGTTTAAGCACAAAGCATTTCAATTAGCCAGAAAAAAGTGTTAACACAGGAAGTTGCATCTTTTTCTGATTTATTCTTATGCATGTTTTGTTGCTTTTAAATAAACCAGAGTGGAGCCCAAATTTTCATCACCCTGATGACACGTAAGAATACAGATGAAAACTAAGACCCAAATAAACCTCATAATAGTGAAGATATGACTGCCAAATGCTCACCAACCTTAGAACAATTAATTGTTTTTCACATTAACAAGTTTAGTGATTTTTTCCCCCTTTACCACTGAGCCCTCAGTCTGCTACTCTTAGAAAGAGGAATATGGAGACTTCAATGAAGCCAGCCTGTAAGTAATTTATAGCTTTGCAGGGTGTCAGGTGCAAAAATTCATGATCCCATTTATCACCACAGGCAATTTTTAGTTGTAAGGAGCACAGCAGGCATTCTGCAAGAATGAAGAAAAACAGTAATGAGGGAAAGGCAACAGTAGCATCACCCAGAAGTCAGAGAGACATTTCTAGAAACTTAATGACTTTTGTCCTGGGTAGTAAATGAACACCATTAAATCATCAAGTAAACTGCTATTGAAAAAGAAGCATCATACAATGGCTTTATCTATTTTTTGCATAGCTCAACAGAATATTGATTTATTCATTTTTATTTCAGCTCCCCCCCCCATTATGTAAAATGTGGTGTGTGTGTGTGTGTGTGTGTGTGTGTGTGTGTGTTGTATTTGATTTAATATCCAGAAACAACTAATAAATTAAGGATGTACAAATTTTTCTTCATTCTTGGATGATGAATGATGAGAAGAACCTGCTGGATCGGAACAGTCCAGCCTCTGGTCCCCCAGTGTCCAATCTCGTGCCTAAGGGAAGATGACAAGCAGGACATGGGTTCAAGATCCCTTTACAGATGCTGGTCTTTTTGTCTGCCTTCTGAATCTCTCACCATTCACATTCCTGCTTTGATGTTGTGCTACTTTTATCATTTTTCCATGAGGCAAAGGAAGCCCTAACATAATCCCCTCTGAACCCAATGGTTCAGGGAGCAGATTAGGAGGGGACACACATTGTATGTGCCCCAACTCTGCACCCACTGCCCACAAGGCTACGCATGAGGTGTAACTGACAGGACAGCTGACTGCTACTGCACCTGCTATGCTCTATTTCTCACTCAGAGGGGCCCTTCCTCAGTACAAGGCAGTGCGTGGAAGGTCACCCTTGAAGCACATGTGCTGTCACCATCATTTTGCCACAATGGCATCCAATGACTGTATCAAGATCCAAAATTTTAGCAATTACTAAAATAGGCTGAAAAGAGTTTGATGCCGCTGCAGGAAGGCAGTGGTTCAGGCACCTGATGAACTCTCCCACAATGCCTCACTCTGAGGAAGGGCCCCTTTGAATGAAGCATGGAGGGTTCGTGCAACTGTCTTGTCAGCACTGAATGGGTAGGGGAAGATGAGAAATGTGGTTGAGGTCATGAGGTAGTGACGAAGAGGCGAGGTCCCCATCTGAGGTGGAACAGTGTATTGTGCTGGAACTGCTATAAAGTAAAAAATAAAAGGTAAAGGTAAAGGGACCCCTGACCATTAGGTCCAGTCGCGGACGACTCTGGGGTTGTGGCACTCATCTCGCTCTATAGGCCGAGGGAGCCGGCGTACAGCTTCCGGGTCATGTGGCCAGCATGACTAAGCTGCTTCTGCTGAACCAGAGCAGCACACGGAAACACCGTTTACCTTCCCGATGGAGTGGTACCTATTTATCTACTTGCACTGCGTGCTTTTGAACTGCTAGGTGGGCAGGAGCTGGGACCAAACAATGGATTTGAACCGCCGACCTTCTGATCGGCAAGCCCTAGGCTCAGTGGTTTAACCCACAGCACCACTCGCATCCCTTTTAAAGTGAAAAGTACTGGTGTCTGAATGCACAAACCCTTGCATAGGGGTGGGGGAGAGAACAGTGGTGGGACACACAGCATCTTTTATAGTCATTGAAAATGAAGGGGTGGAATTAATAATAATAATAATAATAATAATAATAATAATAATAATAATAATAATGGAATCCATCCTTCTGAAGCGCTGAGAATTATGCACAGAGCAGGGGTTAAAGGGTACTAAATAGGGGAGCACATGAAAGCTGATCTTTGTAGTCAAAGATGGCAAAGAGCAGGGAGGGGACTTTGTAACAAATATAACCATATCCCTACAGCAAAGGGTCTTCTTGGATGTACTGGAGGGATGAGAAAAAAGGATCCCCTACTCTTTGGGACTAGCTGACAATTCATGAAACTTAAACAAGGTGCTATTCATTTTTCAAATAAAAGAAAGGGAGGAATAACATCACAAATGGCAACAGATGTCCTGGTGAGCACAGCATGAATGGCAATGTACACATAAGGATCAGATGCCTAACACAGATCCAATCGCATTGAGAATATCCTAGAGGGGCACGCAGTTTCATGGTTCTTAACCATGGTAACAAAAATCACATGTTGAAAAAGCATTTGCAGTGCCCAAATGACATTAGCACATGAAAAGGAATAGATCCAAGTGATACCCCATTAAGTGTAAAGTGACCTTTACTTCCTTCCAGTCCCAAGCTAGACCCTCTATCTGGCATGTCATATCAATTTTATCCTAATTTGTTAGGATAAAAAGTTGTGTGTTATATTTTTGGTACAGGCTCCTTAGACTTTCACAAACATTTACAAGTCTCTGAACCCAGGAAGAATGTGGTTGCTCCAACAGATTTCCCCTGAGTCCTTGGATCTCGGTCGTATACTCAGGGGGACTGACCAAAGCCACAAATATCTTAGCTAAAGCAGAGGACATGCCAGACAAACAAAATCTCCCCTTTATTTTGCAAAGCGTGCCCATAAAAAATGTTAGTATAAAACATATTCTGAAGCCTGTTTATTTTGGTGTCTTAATGTTCTAGCCTAGGTCAATATTTGTGGTACTATAAAATTGCTATTGCAAAAATGTACAGAACAGTGGAAAATAAATGGTTATTCTGCATTCCTCTGAAGAATTCTGGCATGTTTTCGTTTATTGGAGGAACAGCTTGAGGCAGCAAGTGAAAAAAATTAAATTTGTCCCTTGATTCTGCCATTTTTGGAGTTTGGACTTACAGCAATCTCCATTTTATGGGTCAGTACCCCGGGCACATACTGTGATTAACTTTACAGAGGCTTACTGGGAAGAGTTGACGGACACATTTTCAAGCTAGAAAATGGACTGGAAATACAACACAAAATTTCACAATGCCTTTAATTATTGCATCTATGGTGCGTCTGCATTTCATATACTATGGTCAGTTTTTATTACCGAGTCCCAAGAAGAAAGTCATAGAGAAGGGACAGGAAAAAAAGGAACCAAGTTGATCAGATGGTGACAACATCCAAGGTAGACTAATGATAGGCATTTCTATTAGTATTAGTAGTGTGGAGAGAATGGCCATACTTCCGAAGCACCAACAATTTGCTGATTATTACCTAGTGTTGGGGAAGCCTTGTCTACAGTGCTTCCCGAGTGACAACAACCAGCTGATAAATCAGCACTTGGAAGTGCTGCACAAGGGGCTTTGCCTGCAAAGTCCCTTTCGTCCAAGTCCTGCTTTTTACCTGACCACACCCGGTAACATATATAACTTTAAGTGTAGGGCAGGAGGGTGTGGCTTGGCTGAAATGGCTTCACAGGATAAATAAAGAGGTGTGGTGGGCCTTATGAAACCTGCAGGCTGGAAGATCCCCAGTCATGAACTAGATAAGTCCTACACTATAAAAGGTAAAAAAGGTAAAGAACCCCTGGATGGTTAAGTCCAGTCAAAGGCAACTATGGGGTTGCGGCACTTATCTCACTTTCAAGCCGAGAGAGCTCGTGTTTGTCCATAGACAGCTTTATGGGTCATGTGGCCAGCATGACTAAACCGCTTCTGGTGCAACAGAAACACCGTTTACCTTCCCGCTGCAGTGGTACTGATTTATCTACTTGCACCAATGTGCTTTTGAACTGCTAGGTTGGCAGGAGCTGGGACGGAGCAACAGGAGCTCACCCCGTTGCGGGGATTTGAACCGCCAACCTTCTGATTGGCAAGCCCAAGAGGCTCAGTGGTTTAGACCACACTATAAAACATAGTCGTCTCCATCATGCCTTGCTTTTTAGCTTCCCAGGGACTTGTGGCTGACAACAGTTGGACTAGGTGAACCCTTTTTAAAAAAGATTTGGCAAGGAAACTCTTATGTATGTAGTCTAGGCACCAGATTAACACTTCTGTTGCAGATGTAAATTTATATGGTCTACTAGATGCTAAAGGAAAATATTTCAAATCATTCAAAACCACCAAGTATTTGTGGCTTAGCACAGAGCATATGCAGGTGGAAAACACATTATAGGATTCCTTGTACCACAATATGATACCTACCTATGCTATTATACTTGTCCTTGTTTAGTGTACCTGTTCTGCTATGTTCTTCAGGATGTCTGAAGCTTTTACAGAGTAAAATGTTTAAGTTATTTACCCCACATATGCAAACGATAATTCTTATTTCCTGCTTAACTTTTCCTATATGATTAGTTATAATTCACAAGTACTCGTAATTCTGCAGCCCCCCTGGACTAGACATTTAGAATGAGTATTTAAACCAGTTACCTCTATTTAAAAAACCCAGATGCCATTAGTCTAGCCAAAGGTATCCAAATTAACTGATATAACAGTTACAGTTATATACATTCTCTCTCTCTCTCTCTCTCTCTCTCTCTCTCTCTCTGTGTGTGTGTGTGTGTATCTAAATATCTATATAAATTTAGCAGTCCCCCTTCTTTTTGTCAGCAGTCCATATTGTGTCAAAAAGTTGTTACACTTTCCCATCAACATATGACATACTTTAAGATAATCTTAAATCAGTTCAGTTGCCTTACTAGTATTTGATTTTTTTTCACTTGGCCACTCTCTAATACAAGCGATAGAATGGGAACCTCCATTGAATAGGCTGCTGGTTCATTCTTCTAGGCATTTCTGGCCTCTCTCGGGAACTGGGTTTCTTCCTTTAAACAGCAATTATGGTGTGTGTGTGTGTACAGGCTTTTGGGAACATGCATTTGTCCTAAAAAAAGCAAACATTCTCAGACCTACAAAGATAGCCACCACTGCTCCATGCTGGGACCAGGGCTAATTAACATGTTGATGGAGTCTGCACTAATCATGGCTCCACCACAGTCTGCTGGATTAGCATGTAAATTGGTAAACCATGTTCTGAAATTGCCTCACCATCTGAGGTCTAATTACTGGCTAGACATAACAAACAATGGCTGCATTTAGAATAAGAAGTGTCCATGTGAAAATAGATGTATTTGCTTTTTTTAAAAAAAATAATGAGATAGGCTTGAGGGTGGAGAGAAGCATGTTGTGGAAAGGATGCGTAAATTTGCACAAGCAGACACACATTTATAATCAGTTTAGTTCATAGCCATGATTCAGTGGACTCAAGATACTAAGGCAAACAGCACACAGCTGAGGGCCAGAAGTTTCAATTGCCTTATCTCAACTTAATATATTTGTCAGCATTATCCCAATGACAGCATCTTCAGTATAAACTTTCCGTATTTTAGTTCTACGGATTTTGTTGGGACTTTACAAATTTAGTGATGAAACAGCAATATAGCATTTAGTCTCTGTAGTGTGATGTCACGTTTGTTGCAAAAATACATAGCAATGTGGATGAATGCATAAATGAAGCACAAAGGGTAAAGGAAGTAGTACAAAATCCTGCGTGATTTTCAAACATTATAATCACAACAAATATCATACCAAATGTACCATATCAAAATTGGCAATGCGCATTGGTCCCAAGTTCATTGGTGCAATAACGATTATTAAATACTTCAGAACACATAGCAGGAGGTGGATTCCTATAACTATTTTCTACCTGTAATACAATTATTTTCCCCAATCATCTCTTAATAATATCTATTTGTAGGAAGGTCTTATGAATGGAAGATGCACTTGGTCTTACTCACTGATTCTTGACTATAAGCAAATATCTTCAGCTTGAAATACCATTCTTAATCTTACAAATGTCACTAGGATTAATCAAAGCAAGATTTGAAAAAATAAAATAGGGGATATTGTGGATATCCATTGATTGCTAGAATGCAACAGAGACTGCATTGTTTTGAAGTAAAGGAATTAATTAGGTTTGACGTGCATATGATTCCCTGAAATAAAGAAACAGGAAAGAAGGCATTTTGCAAACTTTACTGAATATATTGCAAACTGAACTGGCCTAAAGCAGGTTCCCTGTGGTATATTTCTAATGGAAAACCTTTCTACCAACCCACAATGCACAATTTATTAGAAACATGTTTACAATTTACCAAAAACAATTTATACCCTCTTGTTTCTATCTGGGGTAATGTGAACATTCAGATTTTCAAAATGTATCCACTACTGGCTTTCGTCTGCTGAGACTGGTGTGAATCAATAGTACATTTCCACCCATTTTTCTGGAAAAGGTTTCACTAACTAATGCTGCCTGAAAAGCCCAACCCTATACACTGGGCATGTAGGTCACGAAAGCTACTTAGTAGTAGCTATTTGATGTGTGTTCAGTCTCCCATCTCCAATACAGGAGCAGATAAATTGCCTTCTAAATGGGATATGAAATCAGAGAACACAACAGGCATTAACTCTGATCTCACTTAATCCATTGTAAATCACAAATTGTTCCACTTACTGAGGTCACAGCAATACTGAGCAGATTTCTGAGAATGCCTAGACAAGAATGATAGAAATGGAGGCTTGCCATTGGCTGTCTCAGAGGCTGTGTTTTTGTAGGCATTACAGGGTGTTTCTTGTGTTTGGCTGCCAATACCAACTGCCTTCCTAGCATTCTAAAAGGAATCAGCCTTTAACAAGCAGCGTGAGAAAAATGTCAAAATTCAACTGCATCTGCTATAAAATAGTAATAAGAGTTGAATATACTTTTAACTTGCAACTTACTGCCAGTGCTTCGGAGCCTCAACATAATCGAGAGAAGCAGAAAATATCCTGTATGCAAAGACATATCTCCCTCTGCTTTAATCAGACTGGAAGAAAAGCATATTTTATCTCTCCCAAAGTGCCATTGACTTGTATACCTGGGGAAAGGTTGCAGAGAACAATCACTGCTAGCCTCTGGCACTTCCCTCTGCAGGACTGAGAGCATGAATGGGCTTGCCTAGTGCAGGGATCGCAGCAGGTCACAAGAGTGAAAAGTGGCTTCTGAGATAACACAGACTTGTGAAACGATTCCATAAGGTACTACTCTGCATCCTTAAGTTCACTTTCAACCAAAGGCATCCTGATCACTCATCACAATGGAGCAAAAAACAAACAAACTGAGCTATAAACCATCTTCCTAGAAACTATAAACAATAAATTAGTATAAATTAGTTCTTGGGTGTTTCTATCCGCTTGGGTCACAGAAGCAGAAATAGAAGGGCTCTATCCACAAACAGCAGCCATAAGGACCAGTAAGTTAGCAGAGGGCAGGAAGACACCTCAACTGTTTAAAGTCTTGTGCATTACTTCACAAAGAGATATGCATTAGATCAAAGAGATGAGGAAGCAAAGAGAGGGAATGCAACAAAAAGAAAAAGCTTCCTCTTTCACAGTCAATTAGAGATGAAAGGAAATCACTCTTCCCAGCTGTGCAAGAAAGTAGCAGTTGACTAAAAACCTAACCAGTCTAATTTAAGGACAGTGGTGAGTGAGCCCCCTTAAAAACTACCCTTATAGTCAAGGTCAGCTGATGACATTTGGCTGCCTGGGGTGAAGAACAAGATGGCACCCCACATTCTACACAAGGAGATGATTACTTCAGTGTGGGCTCCATCACAGCGGAAGCCAGGTCAATATGTCCCCCATTCCCAGGGGGCTCAGGAGACACAGGGCAGGGGACAAGGCACCCGTAGCTTTGTACTCCAGACCCTTGCTGCTACTCCCAGGCATTGGTCGCCTGAGGCTGGTGCCTCACTCTGCTTAATGATAGGGCAGTGCCTACAATTCACTTTTTAAACATGCTTTTAGGACTATTATTCAACTTCTGCACATGGTAGTAAAGAACAATCCAAGATGCTCACATATTTGTGTACAGGTGTGGACTTACCTATCCTCCCCCAGTGGACCAAGTCTGAAAGGTGGACAAAGCTGCCTACCCTCCAATCGCTTGACTTCACAATGATGTCAGATCACCAGTTTTTCCCCATAAAGCTCTGATGATCAGCTGTCAAGTCTTTGAAGTGCCCTGTGCACAGGGTTTCACAAGACCTAGTGTTTGCAAGACCAAATGACAGCTCTGTTTAAATAGGGGGTTAATTTGGCAAAGGTGATTCCAATGCTACCCTCCTATCTTTATATTCACCTGAATTTGTACATACTTTATATTAATCCCTATAATAGATATATTATTGTGGTTCTTGTTAGTGCTTGTTTAAGGTCTGTCAGCGTTGTAATTCAGGCTGCATACACAAAAATAGTGTTTATGCATATGTGAGTTGCACTCATCCTATTTTAAACTGAACTCAATCTCAGTGTTTCCTACCTATACTACTGGGTTATGTCTGATAGGATACATTACTGTTCAAGTTTCCCCATTTTACACCACTCAAAAGACAAAACATTTGTAAGCAAACTACTTACTCATTCACTTTCCACCATTCATCTGAAAAGGTAAACCCACCTTCAATAAACTTTCATTTTGAATAAAAATGTTAAATAGATCATATTTTTCTGGTTGTAATCATATGTATTTTAAAAACATAATAAAAAGCAGCAGCATTTGAAAAGTGCAGAATTAAAGGGAACTTTTGGCAAAGCTTCCATTTATCTGAAAATCTGATCTGCAAAGTTCCCAGTTTCTAGTATCCTCAACCAACCTTCTATGAGTATTGACATCATGTGATTGTCATGGACTGGCTGAATGCAGAGGAATGATGGGAGGCACCAGCTGGGGAACCCCCAAAGGAAGAAGGCTCAGAAGCAGGGGGATTCGTGGTGAGATGGTGGTGAGTGGTCAAAGGGAGAAGGAGCAGACTGGAAGAGGGAGGTGTCAGAACTGGAAGAGATACAGGGGCGTAGCCAGGATGAAAATCAGGGGGGGCAAGGGGCGGGGAGCAAGGGGCGGGGCCACATCGGAGCAGCCCGAAATCGGGCTGCTCCGACTCCCTCCTCCCCCTCCACGATCGGAAGGGACGAGGGGGAGCCAGGATCAGCCCGAAATCGGGCTGCTCCGACTCCCTCCTCCCCCTCCGCGATTGGAAGGGACGAGGGGGAGCCAGGATCAGCCCGAAATCGGGCTGCTCCGACTCCCTCCTCCCCCTCCACGATCGGAAGGGACGAGGGGGAGCCAGGATCAGCCCGAAATCGGGCTGCTCCGACTCCCTCCTCCCCCTCCGCGATAGGAAGGGGCGAGGGGGAGCCAGGATCAGCCCGAAATCGGGCTGCTCCGACTCCCTCCTCCCCCTCCACGATCGGAAGGGGCGAGGGGGAGCCAGGATCAGCCCGAAATCGGGCTGCTCCGACTCCCTCCTCCCCCTCCACGATCGGAAGGGACGAGGGGGAGCCAGGATCAGCCCGAAATCGGGCTGCTCCGACTCCCTCCTCCCCCTCCGCGATAGGAAGGGATGAGGGGGAGCCAGGATCAGCCCGAAATCGGGCTGCTCCGATCCCCTCCTCCCCCTCTGCAATCGCTGGGGCAGGTGGAGGGAAAGCCCCAGAGCCGCGCAAAGCGGTTGCCTGGCTTTCCCTCCGCCCGCCCCACAGCCAGCCGGCTAGAAGGGACGTCTCCCTTCTCCCTTGCTGGCTGTGGGGCGGAGGGAGGGAAAGCCAGCCAAACGCTTTGCGCGGCTCTGGTGCTTTCCCGCCGCCCGCCCCACAGCCAGCCAGGGAGAAGGGAGACGGCACCGGGCGGGCAGTGGGGCAGGCTGGCCAGTGGCCCTGCTTCTAGGGGGGGCAATTGCCCCCTCCTGCCCCCCCTGCCTACGCCCATGAAGAGATAACAGGGTTCAGTGAGCAGGAAGAGACTGTGGCAGACAGCAGTCCAAAATCAGAAGCAGCAGCAGAGGGTGGTCAAGAGACAGAGTAGAGGTAGGCTGCTGAAGAAGCCAGGGACGCTATCCTTCCTGTTGTGACAAGCCCCTCTCCCCCTAGTCTCCCAGAACATGCAGAGAAATGAAGAGGGCCAGGCGAAGGAGCCTTAGGCAGCTGGCGAAGGAACCAGGAGAGGTGGGAAGACAGGGACCTTCAGTCCTCACAACTATCTCATTGGGGCAAGACCTACTGAGAAGCGTTGCTGGGATCACTAGGTCTGCACTGTTTCGGTTCCTTTGAATAAAGAGTTAACGTCACTTAAGTTTTGCTGCTAACCTGCCCCTGACTCCGGGTCCTGACAGTGATGCTCCAATGGGCTAATTATTATTGGACAACATCAAAGGGTCTTCCCTTTCTCTCATCTTCCTTGTAGCCCATAGTACCACCCCCAGCTGCTCTAGAGGGTTCAACGATCAACTTCGATGCAACTCTACAGAGCAAAAAACGGAGAACATAAGGGTGAGATCCAGTATTGCATGAGCAGGTGTCTGTTTGTGCTGTGTGGCATCTCCACCTCTCTTCCAGTCCCATAAAATCTAGAGACCCCCACAGAGGAGATATGGGGCATGGAAGGCTGGAGGACAGAGAAGAGAAACCCGAAGTTTTGTTGTGTAAGAATGTTGCCATTTGATAGGTTCTGTATAGTGTTCCCTAGTTATTTATCTGAAGAGGACTACAGAGCAAACACTTGTATTCAAATCTTCTTATAGACTGTTAAATCCTAACTCCCTCCAAGGGTGATAGCAAATTCCCCATTGATTGCAAAGCATGTGCTTTGTACAGTGGTACCTCGGTTTATGAACACAATTGGTTCCGGAAGTCTGTTCATAAACTGAAGCGTTCATAAACTGAAGCAAACTTTCCCATTGAAAGTAATGGAAAATGAATTAATCCGTTCCAGATGGGTCCGCGGTGTTCATAAACTGAAGCGTTCATAAACTGAAGCGAACTTTCCCATTGAAAGTAATGGAAAGTGGATTAATCCGTTCCAGATGGGTTCACGGACTACTTAAACTGAAGCGTTCATAAACTGAAGCATGGGTGTAATTGGTTCCGGAAGTCTGTTCATAAACTGAAGCGTTCATAAACTGAAGCGAACTTTCCAATTGAAAGTAATGGAAAATGAATTAATCCGTTCCAGATGGGTCCGCGGTGTTCATAAACCGAAAATTCATAAACCGAGGTGTTCATAAACCGAGGTTCCACTGTATTTCCCTTAAATTGTTAGGCTATTTCCTGACTGACGGTCGAATAAAGAATAATGGAAATTGTTAGGCTAAACCAACACCACAGTAGAGATTGTTGCTAATTGGGATTCAAAGATCTGCCATTTTCCTTCACAAATCAGATTTGAGAGTTTTATGCCTCAATGAAAATAAATTAATACCATCGGCCAACAACCAATTGGGGCACAAAAGAGCACTTTAGTAAACCAGGATGTGCAGGCTGGCATTATGAACTAAGTAATATGGAAAAAGCAGCTGATTTCCATAGCTGCTCTCAACAGGTGTGTAGTTGTGTGTCATGCTGCATATACATGTTAATGAATAAATTTTTACTTTGAAAAGTGTGGAATTGAAACGCAGAATACACACAGTTATAGTACACTGTAAACTATATAAAACCAGACATGGCCATTTGGTGGGTGTGTTTCTAAAAAAAGAAGCTGGTGGTTAAAGAGTTGGCAAAACTGGATGTATATTAGTGATATCTATATTTCAGAAAACTAATTTGAACTAGTGACACATCTAAATGAACATTAAGCACAATGATACCCCTGTTGAGACTACTCAGGCTTTGCATGAAGCAACTCAGTAAGTAACCACTAACATCACTGTGGTATTATGCGAAAGAATCTCTTTTTTTAAAAAAAACCTATTACCCTAGCAACCAGTGTCTGTGTGAGAGTAAAGAAGGGAGGGAGGAGGTGGAAGAAGGGCTAAATGTAAAAATCTTTTACAGTGGGTCTTGTCTTTGAGATAATGAAATCACATGACTCAGCAACACTAATGTTCATGCAGATACACTCCCCACCCGCCACCACTCTTTAGCGCTCCATGACAACCCCATTTCCTAAAATTAGCACCCTCTTTCCAAGCTACAAAGCACCCATAGTAATGACCTGCTTCCTATACCACTTATGCATGACTATGGCCTGCAGACTTTTGCCCTAACAGTTGATGGTTTGAATGAGATCTAAGTCAGGGAAAGCTGAAGATAATAATGTAAATAATATAACACAGTCGCTTCTTTGGAGTATTTTGGGAAGGTGGGATGCAGAAGAAAAGAAAGAGCATGTCTTTATCCACAGTAAAAAAATATAAAGTGTTACTTCAGATAGGAATGCTGAATAAAAGAGTAAGAATTTAATCACTAGGAAGGAAGGAAGGAAGGAAGGAAGGAAGGAAGGAAGGAAGGAAGGAAGGAAGGATGCTAGAAAAAACATTTCAATCATCACTTCAATTATTGTCAATCATTCCTTACTTTCTTGATTTGTTATTTCTTACTTGACCAAAAAGAAAAGTTTTGTTTGTAATTACATCTATGCTATCCATGACAGGCATAAGACTTTTTCAACTTTTCTTTGAAATTGCTCTCAAGCCAAGTTTATATATCTCTGATCTCTCAAGGAATTTAAAACTTAACAGTTCCCACACATATATGAAATGAAGCAAGAGACTCAAACAACATACAAATTGCCACTGTGGCATATGTTCTGTAAAGAAATTAGAAAAATCATAGTTGACTCAAATAGCATTTGAGGTATATACTGAGCAGTGCTGCTTCATTCAAACGCAGCCAAACATTACTGCGTTCATTCCTTGTTCTTAGATTAATTTCACTTTGCTTCTCCCTACCTCTTCAGAAGGTATTCCTTCCTTTTCACCTTCCAGGAGGAGTTGCTTGCTTGGCTTTTGTTGCTAAGACAAGCAGTCCCTGTTGTCTTTGTGGAGCCTGTGAAAAATAGGATTCTAATATATGTTTCACACACACACACCCCAGGAGATCTGGAATTAGTCCAGGAAAGTGACAAAGCTGATAACATCAAGAATGCTGCAAACGGATAACGGTTCCCCCTCACTCAAAATACTTCTGGAAACTTTAAATATATCCAAACAGTTTGGTACGACTTGATAAATATTTTCCCTCCATCCCTGCTCCCCCCCCCCCAGTTTTATATTAAGAGTACTTTGGCAAAAAGGAGAAAAACAACTTTTCCTACCAAAACTGCCCCCTTTGTACTGTAAATAGCCCCTCTTCAAATATTAGGAAGCTTTACTGGGGGTGGGGGCGGGGAGGAAAGACAATGCAGCGTGTCCTCAGTATCATTAACCAACTTCCCTTTATCCTGAAGGAGTCCCCTCTATAAGGCAATTACAAGAGCATCACAGAACAGGAGAACAAGGGGAAAAATAATCTTACCAGCTTCTCTTACAGTAGGGAGCTGAAAAGAAAACCAACAGCCCCCAGCTGCTGTATCACATGCAATTCGACTCAATGGAAAGAACTCTGAAAGGCTAGTCTTCTAGTTTAGTTTCTTCTCAGCTCTCCTCTCTCTCTCTCCCTCTCTTCTCACAAAGCCATTCTCCTATTCCCTAATCCTCTCACAGGAAAAAGCAGCACAGACCAAACGACTTCAGCAGAATGAGGTGGGGTTGGGGGGGGGGAGAGTGTGGAGAGTGAAAGGGGGAAGGGAGAGATTCTGCAGGCATTCAAGCATCACAGTATGTTAATCCTCAGAGCGGGGATGCAAACAAAGTCGCCTACACACATTTGGGCACCCAGATCCACATTCCATACCAATAATGCTTCATGACAAGGCATAGAAACCCAATTCATCAACCTCTCAGCTACTGTTTCAAAGACACGCCCCGCGAAACTTCTTGAACTTCTGCTAATGGGCTTCATTATTCCACACACACACACACACACACAAAATTAGACATTAATTCCTGATTAGCGGCTTTCTAAAGTTGATAATGAGCCTAAACTAGCTGGCTGCAATTCTGTCTGTGCCTCCCTTTCCATCACCGCAACAGGAGCTGAAAGTTTTGTAAAAGTATACATTTGTATTTCAAAAGTAATATATGTGCAAGACGTATATTTCCCCCCCCCCCCCCAGTAAGGGTCTGAGGTAAAGTGAAGCATTTTAATTCAAAATTCAGTGGACACAATATCTTCAGATTTTGGTAAATTGTACAGGCCAAATGAGCTGACGAGGAAAAGATAAATATATCCAAGAATGTACACAAGTTTATTTACACAGGAGCATTTCCTTTCCGTAATGGGAAGAAAGATAAATCTAAGATCTGAAAAAGCAGATGGCACCATTCCACCTCATAAAGGATGGTGGTTAGCCTTCAAGTAATAATTTATGAAGGACCCCCCCCCCTTCTTGGTCCTGCACTGCCATTTGAGCTTTTCAAGCAAAATAAATAGACTTGAAACCACCAGCTTCAAACACACTAACATTTACGAGTGCTGTTTCAACCTGACACAAGCCACTTTGTTCGCCTGTGACCCTGTACCAAAAGGTGATGTTTGATGGATGAGGTTCCCTCCCTTCATAATATAGGTTGTGACTTCATAACTATGTGCCAACATTATTGTTCGTCCCAAGCCAAAACGAAAACAAAACGATCCATAAAGCTGTTTTAAGCATGAAAATGAAGCAAGCAGATGGACGCTGAAAAGCTAGAGGGCCAGAGTGATAGGAATGCACTCTTCCTTCCTTCCTTCCTTCCTTCCTTTCTCTCTCTCTCTCTCTCTCTCTCTCTCAAACCAGTGTGGGAGGCGATAGCTAAAGAGATGTTACTAGGAGATGAGGTGATGTCATCAACCTCCAAACAAAGCTTAGTTCAGCTCAGAAAAACAAGAGGCTTCTGCAAGGCACATTTTGTTTTATGGGTACCAGCAAGAAGCACGTGGCTTTTTCTGAATTTGTAAAAGTTTCGCCATTAATTTTACAAAAAGCTGTAAACATGGAAATGCTCACATACAAATGAATAAGTTCATTACAAGGCTGTTTAATAATCTCAAACGAGCTATAGGTCTCCTGTACTATAATGCTTCAAGCATCAACTTTGTACTAAAGCAGGCATGAAATATATTTCTTAATGGAAAGCAGACAGTAACCACTGTGTTATGAATTTCCATGCTCCTGTTTTCAGCAGCATCACTGCCATGGCAAACGTAGTTATATGCTCCAGCCCATGGGAGGAGCTTGCTGAAGAATGTGATTGTTGGTACTGTCCACCTCCTTCGGGTGCCCCTGCCACCGCTGCTTGTGCTGCCGCTGCCTCCTCCAGTAACCACTAACACCAATGTGCTCTTATTAAAGAAAGTGGGCTTCTGCCATTAAATACTCCACAGAACCATAGCCCAGTCATAGGTAGATCTATGGTGGCACATAGAGGGGCTTTTACTAACACAGCTTACAAGAGAAGAACCATCATTGACAGGTATTTGATGAGGACTATGTTCTCCTCCCTCTCCCTCCTCCTCCTCATTGATGTGGCTGCTCTGCTCTGAGAAAGTAAAGAGTAAGAGAGGACAACAAAAAAGGGGAACAGCACAATGATTCCCGCATGTCTTGTCATGTCCCTTTGAGAAGAAGTGCAGATTGGACCAAGAGGGAGAGAGAAGAGAACAGGCATCAACTGTGATGAGGAGAAAGGGGTTTGAACTCAGGTAGAGTGGCATACTTAGAGCTTCTTATCGAAATGACAGCCCCCTAAAAAAAAAAATAACCCATACTATACAGCACTATATTCCATGTAAGCCAAATGGGGGAAATCTGTATTGTAAAGCTGCATGTCGGTTGCGATCCTATTATGACCCATCAGCTGAGATGCAAAGAACTGCTTAGTCTCACACAAGGAACTAGAATTAGTCTAGTGAAATATTTGGCTTTCCCCTCTTTTGAACAACTGACTCCTATATCATATTAGAATGTTAGGTTTTATTATGATCAAGAGGTCTATAATGTGAAATAAATACATATTGCAATGGCTTCTGAAAGTTCTGTTTCCCAAGTAGCGTGAGGGCATAAGGGGAAAATCTAAAACCTGATTGAACTTGTGGCTCTTTGGATTCTGGTATGTTTCACTGATATGGTTTCAGCAAGCCTTCTAAAAATATATATATCCAAATTGCTATCAGACTAGAAATTGAATTGCTTTGAATTATGTGCTGTTGTTAGTTTAAACTGTTTTTATGTTTGCAATTGTTTTTCAAATAGTGTTTATATTTGCAACTGGTATGCCTCAATGGGAAGTGATTCATATATGAAAATAACAACTAGCTTTAAGATGGCTGAAAAGTTCTCAGGATAGGGCACATTAAGTTTTCCATTTCTGCCCAGTAAACATCCCATGCACCACAGCACATTTGCATGCTGTTCAGTAGGGAACACAGAAATAGAGTACTCAGAAAATGGACCTATATAAGACTGCCTTACACACCTTTTATATTTTCACTCTTTCCACCTAGCAGAGTGAAAGCCCCAACCATGCTACAGGCGAGAACACAATTCTCAGGTAGAATTTATGATTAGGTTGCCCTCTTTGCTGCAAACTACTTATCTTATAAGCAGTCCAGATGGCACTTCTGCAGGCACTGTGGCATATCAGTAATAGGTAACTACTTACCCTGGAGCTCTGGGACTGGGGTACACCCTGCAACACATGGGGGCTTTCAAACAGAAAGTACTTGTTTGGCACCAGCTTGGCTGCAGGAGTTGCTGGAAGGAGCAGGGGCGTACCCAGGATCAAAACTAGGGGGGGGGGCAAGCCATGGTCATTCAGGGGCGGGGCCAAGGCACAGGAGGGGAGGGGCCACAAAGTGGGAATGTGGGCGGGGTTACAGGGCCAGCGGGCCCGATGACTCTGCGGCGGCGGCTGCAGCCGCTAAATGAACCCCCTAAACTCTCTCACATGAAATTCCCCTGCTCTGAAGCAGGGCCGTCTCTAGGCCTGGGTCCGGTGGCGCGGGGCGCCAGGCCACCAGGGGCGCCGCTGTGCCCGCTGAGAGGTGCGGCGGAGGCCGCCCCAGGCGCGCCTCTCAGCTGTTCATCGGCTTCAGGCTGCTTTCCGGAGGCGTGCGGGCCTAGGGCCGCCTCCGCCACGTGCAGGGGCATTGCAACAGGGGGCGGGCAGCACCCCCTGGCCCAGGGCCGGCCCTAGGGCCAGGGTGGGTTGCGCAGGGCTCCAGCCCTCCAGGCGGCAGCCGCGCAGTGAGCTGCGCCCGCCATGCCGGGAAACGGGGCGGGGTGGGGGCACCAGAGGGATCCATCACACCATGGTGCCAGGGCGCCAGGTATGCTTAAGACAGCCCTGCTCTGAAAACACCGCTCCCATCCATTTACGGCTAGCCACCCCCCTGAAAAACCCCTTTGGGCCCCGCTTTCCCTCCTCCAGGTCCCCCCGAAGCCTTGCCAGTTCCCACCCTATATATCTGGGATGGGGAAGGAGCTCAGAGTCTGCTAGTCCTGGGGGGCCATCCCCCCGTGGCCTGGGAGGATACTGGGGACCCCCCCGCCAAGCTGAGACCCTCAAAGAAGTAGAAGAAGCTGCCACCGCCGCCTCCCCATCGCAAGGGAGCAAAAGATGGGAAAGGTGGGGTGGCGCAGTGCAGACGAGTGAGCGAGCCCCCCCAGCTGCGACCCTACGGTGGCGGCGGCTCCCCCACCCTCAACGCCCCTCTCTCGGAGAGGACAATGCACGCAGGGGGAGCTGTGCCGCCCCCCAAGGCAGCTCCTTTCCTATTGCCGGGGGTGGGGGGCGGCGAGGAAGGGTCAGTGCTGCTGGGCTACTCCTGCCGCCGGCAATCCGGCGCAAACGCCCCCACGCAGCTTCCTTGCAGCAGCCACGACCACCGCCTTTGGCCGCCGCCCCCCACTCCTCCTTTGCAGGCTTCTGCCCGCCGAGGCTGAACTGGCTCCTGTCGTTGCACTTCCTCTCCCGGTCCAGGAGGAGTCTCAGTAGCAACTCCTAACTCAGGGGGGGTAGGGGGTGCAGAGGGGGGAAGGGGGCGATTCCCAGCCCGCGGCGCCGACGCTCGCAGTGCAGCCTACCGGGAGGCAGAGCGCGGCAGCGGCTGCAACCAATGCAGGGAGCCACGTCTCCTTCGCTTGCCAGCCCAGCAGAACTCTTAGGCAGGAGAGCTTGCCGCCCGGCAGGGCTTTCCATTGGGAGGCGCGAAGGCTTTAGTGGGCGGGAATTGGTGCAAATGTAGGCAGGGCGGGCACCAGTAGCGTGCACCAGCAGCATTTCCTCCCCCTCTCCCCTCCCGTGTCAACAAGCGAGGCGCCTGCGCAGGGTATTTGCTTCCCTAGTCGGGCCCACAGTTTGGTCTTCTGGGGGGAGGCAGCTGCACCCCCTTGCCCCATGCTGGGTACACCCATGGGAAGGAGGCATACAAGGCAACACCCAACCAACTTAAGGGTCTCCAACTCCAGATTTATGTAGTGTTTACTTCTTAGCCTTTTCCCACAAGGCAGCAGAGGTTTGGGATCAGAGTTTTCCTTCTCGTAAATGGGCTACCTTTCCAGGGTTGATGAGCCCCGTCTGCCCCTCATTTCCCTCTATAGCACATGCAGAAACTGCCTTATTGACCACTGAAGCCACTGTTGGTCTCATCCACTCAATCCGCCAGAACTTGCCTTCGCATGCAGGGGAAGTCCTAACTCATTGAGGGTTTGAGACTCATCAGCTACCCTCACCTAGTTTAGCCAGCAGGGTGGGGACCAAAGGTGGACAAACTACCCCAGAAAGAATACAACATGTGTCCCCCTATTACTCCTCCCCTAATACCCCCATGCAGCACATAGAAATAACTGCTAGCCTGATATCTGCAGTGCCACCACTGCAAATGGTCAGAGAGAGTGTTGCAGTTTTTAGCCCAGTGGGAATAAGTGACACAAAGAGCCAAAAAGATCCAGGGGCAAATGGAGTACACTTTAATGCTAGAAGAAATTATGCACTGCCATGCACTTTGTATGCATGCAAATATTCCTGGGGCTGTGTCACCTAGATTCCATTCTGGGTACAACACACTGGTTCAAGCAATTAAATTCAAGGTGAGGCTTGAATTTCACTCATAGGTAAAAACTTTTATAATTGAATAATAACAGCATCAGCAACAATAATTGTTATTTTCCAGGGTCATATAAGCCAGGAGCAAAACTGAAATCTGTATAAACTGCACACAAACTGGAATCTAAATAAAACAAAAGAGGGTGGAAACTTGGGGGATGTGCTAGCAGGCATGAGCAAATGGTAGACAAGCCAGCTACTTAATAGCTGACAGAAACTGATAGAAAGGAACTGAATCTGGCATTTCCCATAGAGGAATGAACCTGCTTCATTCATACAGTGGCTTTAACAAAGAGCAGCCAGTCACTATGTGCTATGCTTGCCTTATGGACTGGGGTACCAACATGTAAAATTTTAAATCATCTTGGCAACGTTTTGTTGCACTAATGGTAGCAAATACATATGGCATCAGTCTTTGTTCATGGATAAACAAAGAAATAGAGTACCCCAGCAAGTCAACAATCAAAATTAGTTGGTTATCAACATGTTTGTCCTGTATTTTCCAAAGGGAAATTAAATTCTCCTTTCTAGAGTCAGCCAGTTAACTCTAAGAGTCAGGCTTTGGAAGTATGAAGCATGCTGTAATATGTACTGGTTCATGTCAGTAAACTGGCAGGGGGGGAAGAGTGACAGATTTGTTTGGGGGGGGGCAGGGAAGCTGGAAAACATAAGGTGACTACGGATATATATTTTTCTTATTCGCTTGTTCCCAATTAAGCCTCCTTTGATCCATACCCTGTATGTCTTTAACACCTGATTTGCATAGCACCGGCTCCTTTCTGTGTTTCTTGGATTCACAAGAAAGAACAAAGCTAAAACACCCTGGTAATAAACCCTAAATTTTTAATAGCAGTTGTAAGTGTTTGCCAAATGCCCTCCCTTGGTAAGTAGAGCAGAGTAGGTCATTTGCACTGGAAAGGATTCCAACAAAACTCAACATTAAAGAATACCAAACTCTTTGAGGGCTGCCAGTGCAACTGATTCGTTTAGCCCAGAACAGTGGCTTGTTTTGTTGTTCTGCTGCTTGAAATAAATTTTCGGTAATTACAGAGCCTAGGCGGAAGCAACAACCAACATAATGCTAGCAATTTTACAGCTATCAATCTTCCTGATTATTTAAGTTAAATAGTGTGCATTCCAGGGAGGGGGAAATGCGTAAAATAAACAGAATAATACCAAATATTATCTGCCAAAGGCTATATAGGAGAAACACTCAATTGCTTCAAACAAAACTTTGCTGATTTTAAAATCTTACTTAGTGTTTCCCCCTCTCAATGAAAAAATAAAGAGAGGGATCCTCTTATGTATTACCGTGCTTCTGCAGGACAAGTGAATCTCTCAAACACCTGAACCTACAACTCTGAAGAGGCTCCAGCAATATGATACGGTAGGTTGCTAGTCTGGTCTGAAGTGTCCAGCCAGATGGCTATCAGAGACAGAAGCTGGAGCAGCAACAGCTGGTGAGATGCTCCGGTTTTTGGTGGCATGACTCATGATGGGGTTAACTCTGTGTTCAATTCTTTAGCCCACTAACTGGTTAAATAATGCCCTGCTGCAATCTCTCCCACGGAGGTCTGGGTCAAGCAACAACATTGTCACCAGAGTAAGTGAAACTACAGCATCCATTTGTAACCTCCAGATTAACAGGTGAGATTGCAATCGTGCAATGAAAAGAACTAACTCTCTGCAATTCAATTAAATGGAATGGTATTTGCTGCTAGAGAGGCAGAATTGCTTTCTGATATACCTCTGAATTCCAAAATAACTCAAAGAGCTCCACTGACGCCATCAGTGCAGACCTTTGGGAGAGATGTCTGGGTCCCCACTCAGCAGAATAAGCAGGAGGGTTCCCCCCAAATGCAAAATGGGCTGACTTTCCATATTTTGAAATAAGTGAAGTAACACACATTGCCATCTGTCCTCCCAGGCATTTGGTAGAATCTGATCTTCTGCTGTACATTTGCAATATTTGTATATTTACAATATTTGAGAGCATTATTTTGTTAGTATACTGATTACTTCTGTCTTCTAAAGCTAGTATTGTATTCTCAATACAATACAATACAGTACAATAGAATGAGAACAATCGGAAGTTCATCTTATCCTTTACTTTTTTTCTTTACTTTCCCTTTTCTATTTCTGTAAAGTATGTGTATATAGTTTGTATATATTGTATTATTGTGTATAGTTGTGTAAGTTAATGTTGAATGTTTAATAAATATTTTTCGGGGAAAAGGGAAGCCAGTATTGTAATTTTGTTTGAAAGTTTTCTAGGGACTAATAAATCAAATAAATAAATAAATCATATCCCCCTCCCCACCACTTTGCTGCCTCAATAAAACCATGAAGTCCAGAATCTAAAATTACCTAACAACACCACTGAAAAAACTCTTAGCTTTCCATGTAGTTTCTTGAGCAAAATCACTGAGTGATTCACTTGTATAACAAGGTTCTAGTTGTGTCCCAAACCACACTGATTTATCATGACAACTGATTCCAGAGTGGCTGTTGCCTGTTGGAGATTCATTCCCTGTGTCAGCAGTCATGGGATTGTTGTCTAGCACATGATGGTGTATGTTTTCATTCCACAGAGTGGGAAGTGACGGAGACAGGATGTTTGTGTTACTGTGTTCCGTGAAATGGGATTATTGTCCTTTGTTCTCCCTCTTTGCTGTCTAATGCTAGAGAGAGAGAGGGAGCCATGTTGCAGTGTTCTGTGTGTTTATATGTAAATAAAGTAGATTAGCCAAAATGCTGAGTTGCTGAGGTCTGTTACGCGAACTACGAACACTCTGCAGATCCCTGAGTGTGCTGATGTCTGTTGCAGAAGAAAGCTTTTGAAGTTCAGGCAGAAGAAAGCTTTTGAAGCTCCCGAACGATCAACCAGGAGGGAGAGAACATGCCAGTCGGGAATGTGTCTCTGCCAGGGTCCTACACGAGAGTAGGACGATCCTAACATTGCCAACATCCATCAATTCCTGCTCTCAAATATCCAATCCCTGAAATCTCTGCGTGGAAGAACCTCCTCTTTTGGCTCTCCAAGCCCTTCTCTTGGCCAACTTTCCTATGGTTTTCTAGTATTCCAGTGCAATTTATGTTCGAGGAACTGGACATGGAGGAAGGGGTAAATTTTCTTCATGATCGCAAATCACCCCGCGTGAGATAAGCCACCAGGTGCAAGCTTAGCCAAGCCAGGTGCTACGGCAACGGCCCAGTGCTATCCATATAAATAATTAAGGCATATCAGTTCATTAATCAGTTGGTGAATCTGTCAATTGGAGTCTGTGTTACATCTTGAATTGCTGGAGCAACACAAATATTTTGTACTTGCATATATCTGTATCTGTATCTGTATCTGTATCTGCAAAGCCTACAAACTGTATGTATAAATCAACCTCTGGAGCTGTATTATTGAACCTAATATTCTGCAACAATAAACTATCTTGGACCTTAAACTGCCTCTGTGTGTTGACTGGAACTGGGGGCAACTTCTGCTACATGGGTAATACAAAGTGCTTTTTCCTGGGGATACTCAAGGGTATGCAGAACTGGCACCTTTTCTTTCCAAATGTTAAAAGTGTGGCATTTACTGTAACAACTTCATGGTAAGTATCAGCACCTTTTTTCCCTTAAAAAAAAGCACTGATCTTATTCTAGATGACATCCATCACCCATAGGAAATGCTCCCTTTCCCCAATGCATCACAAAAGAAGGCGTCACTTCTTCAGTCTTTAAAAGATACCAATCTGAAAAGTACTTTGTCCATTTCCTTGATTCACTGCTGATTTATATAAGGATTTCCAAAAGCTTTCAGACTATGGAAGCCTCTAGCCAGCAACTTGAGATTTTAATTTGCACAGTACAGTATCTTTAAAAATAAAATACAACAATGAGGATGCTGAAAAGCTCATTACTATGAAGCTCTAGAGTCAGCGCTGGTTTCCTGTAGCTCTCCCAACACTATTTAAGATGCCACATTTGAATTATAATGCCCTGAACACTCTCATGGCTGCCTTTCCCCCTCCCAGTCTTCATGGGCCAGGAAGGGACAGCCTTTCTGTGCAAAGATAAATATTAAACATGCACAGGAAAGCACATTCAGTGTTTGCCCACCCGCCGCCGCCTCTCCATATCTTGGACCAGAATTATTCGTATCTCTATATTTCTATGTTGCTGACCTTATTCTATATTTATTTTCTAAACAACAACACGAGCTGTTCAGAGCCTGAGAAAAGACTGAGGCGAACATTTAAATGAGTAAACTAATACATAATGTATTTTATTTGCACATATTCAATACCCTGTATATGGATGCTCGAAAGAGAGAAGTCCCAGGCAGTTGGGGGAGAGGAGGCAAGGGAATGAGACTGGGAAAACAAACAGGGCTGCAGATAGTGTGCCAGGAATACTATTTCCTTCTTCTCCTTCTGGTTTAAAATCATACTTGAGTCCAGAAAAGCACAAATAATTCCAAATAACTCAGCAAACTATAAATAAATAAAAAATACAAAAACTCGACTTACAAAGTTTTCGACCTATGAGTGTGCATTCGGAAAGGATTAAATTCGTAAGTCGAGGTCCCACTGTATGTATGTATGTGTATGTGTATATATATATATATATATATATATATATATATATATATGTAAAGGACCCCTGGACGGTTAAGTCCAGTCAAACTTGACTATGGGGTGCAGCCCCTCATCTCGCTTTCAGGCCGGTCATGTGGCCAGCATGTGGCTTCTGGCGCAATGGAACACCGTGACAGAAACCAGAGTGCACAGAGACGCCATTTACGTTCCCGCTGCAGCAGTACCTATTTATCTACTTGCATTGGCATACAGTAGTTTCAAATTGCTAGGTTGGCAGGAGCTGGGGCAGAGCAATGGGAGCTCACCCCTTCACGGGGATTCGTACCACTGACCTTCTGACTGGCAAGCCCAAGAGGCTCAGTGTTTTAGGCCACAGCGCCACCTACAGCAGTGGTGTAACCTGGTGGCAATTGGTTTAGACCACAGCACCACCCACATCCCTAAATATACATAAGAATGTGGGGGGGATGTATAATAAACAGGAAGCTTACATAGAAACATGTTCCACTGAACAGTGGAGTTTACCTCCAACTACAGTCATACCTCGGTTTAAGTACGCCTCGGTTTGAGTATTTTCAGTTTAAGTACTCCGCGGACCTGTCTGGAATGGATTAATCCACTTTCCATTACTTTCAATGGGAACGTTCGCTTCAGGTTAAGTACGCTTCATGTTAAGTACAGACTTCCGGAACCAATTGTGTTTGTAAACCGAGGTACCACTGTACAGTATATGTCTTCAAGACTGAGCTCATCATTTGCAATCTGCTTGTATGTATGCATGTGCTTTATTGGTTCATTTCCAAGGACAATGATGAATGCAAAGCACATTGCACATTAAAGTGCTATGGAAATGATAAAATAACAGTGGAGTCATTATTCAGATAGGAAATGATACTGCTCTTAGTAGGTTATGCTAATAAACCTTTATTAGCAATAATAAATCCAATTTTCCATAAGCAATATAAATCTCAACTGAAAGATCATCATCCAAAGTACTTTGATAATATAAGAGCCCAAGGGCAAATGAGAGCTTATTGTATTGAAAATTTGTAATACAAATAATTGGCAAACAGATACACTGAAATTTATAAACTGTATTTTATTTATATATAAAAGGGAAAGGCACAGGGTCTCGAGCCCTACTGTAATCCTTCAGTGCCAAAAATTCAAGGGGTTACTTAGTCATAAAAGAAAGGCAATTCTGCGTGTGATGCAGAACACTTTCTTTTCTAATTGTTGCCTGCAAGTGTAGAGAAAAATAAGAATCAGCAAATGCATAAGAGGGGAGATTTGGATTCCAAGACCGCAGCATGGCTTTAAAATCAAGTAACAACCTACTTAGTCCAACTCAGAGCAAACACTGAAACAAATTCTTCTCCAACTTGGTGACATCAGCCTAGTTAGAGCATGCATTCTATAGTGGGTTAGGATTCCATCACATGCCTGTAAATCAGCATTTTCTTGAAAAGATGCAAAGAGGAGCTGGGAAACTGCTCTCCTTTCTCTGGTAAGACTAGGTCTGGGTACAATCCATACAATTAAAACACCCCTCTTCCCTTAGCTTTGCTAAGGGTGCTGGGAATTGTTACTCTCTGAGGGTAAACTACAGTTCCCAGGATTTGGGGAGTGGGGGCGGATGTGCTTTAAATGTATGGTGTGCATGCAACCCAAGAAAGCAAGTGCATTTCATCATCTACTTAACATCCACAGGGCTGAGCTCTGGCATTAGAACAAAGTTCTGGAAATCAATTGTGAGTCTTGTAGTCCTTTGAGGACTACAACTCCCAGCCAGCATGGCCAATGGTCAGAAACGATGGGAACTGTAGTCTAAGAATATCAGAAGGGCCAAGGGTTACCTGTCCCATTGTAGATTATGCCCCATTTAGGAATTCCATTTCTCTTAACCCACTGCCATTGCCTCCCTGGACACATTCATGACGCTACTTCCTTCAAATCCTTCCTGAAAAGTCAGCTTTTCTGTGATGTCTTTGATTTCACTCCTTAGTCTTCACCTATCACTGAAAATCACAGAATTGTAGTGTTGAAAGTAATCCCAAGAGTTATCTAGTCCAACCCCCTGCAATGCAGGAATCTCAACTAAATCATACAGAATTTAAATGTGTATGATTGAATATAGGACATATTCTTCCTTTTTACCCTCACTTCCATCATCCCACTTTTTGTGCTACTTTCAAATTTGAGATGGTGAGCTTCCTAGGAAAGTGTGCCCCTCTTCCTATTATTCTGTAAAACACCATGCACATTGATGGCACCCTCCTCATCTAGGATTATGATGTTTGAGTACTCTGGGGGGGGGGTTTGATTCAGATCCCTATCACTTCTTTACTTGACGCACTCCCATTCACTGGATCCTGCTGGATCCCACACCCATTCACTGGATCTCCTTTGTGTGGAGATCTGCACACACATTTTAGTATGCAGGACAGACTGGATCACACTCTGGTTTCTGTCTATATGGTATGTGATTTGTGTTTGGGGAAGTATACCGGTTATGGTCTCATTTGTGGTTGTGCGTGTTTTATTTCTTCCCTTTCACGAGTGTTGAGAATTAGTACACATTAAAATCACTGGATTTTGGGGTGCATTCTGCAGGTACCATTGAATATAGTTTTTATTACTATTGGGCCGCCTTGTTTTCCATTAAATTCATTGCATCATAATTACTCTTTATGGAAACAAAGATTTTTAGGTCTAGGTTCTGAATTAATGTCAGTATGGTATGAAGGTTTATACCAATCCCTTAAGAGTCTTCATCAGATATTGGTGGTTGAATTTATATGACAAGAAAATGACTCGCTATTCATATGCCTCTCCAGGATGGCTAGAGACACAACTGCTTCAACTCTGCATTCTGTGCATTTCCAGTGCTGTTTTGAAAAGTGATGTACATATGACTTTAGACACAATCCATACCTAGCCTGTCAAAGCATATGAAATACTGCCTTTTGATGCATCTTAAGCCAATTTACAAGAGCAATTCACCTGTTCAACACACATGTACAAACCAAGTTGAATGGCAACGTTGTGATAAACCATGGCATAAATTTCCATGTGGTAGGCTTTAATAAATCTGTGAAAGGACTCATATTGCATGCACTATGTGGCTCCTTCCCAAAATCACAGTGAGGGGAAAAAACATAATGGGGCATATGGCGGCCAATAGAAAATTAAAATGTTCATTAATATGCTTCATCTCCCCCTTTTTTTCTCCCCATCTAGTTTTTAGTCCTTGTTGAAATGCTAACTTCACAATCATTTCCCCTCTCCTCCATACATTTTCTGTATCCGTTTCCATCAGATAAATTTCCCTCTCAGAAGAAATCAATGTGTCACTTCTGAAAAAATGTCAAGCATGTCCATAAAAAGTTTCCATATGGTTTGAATAAATCAGTTTTAAAAGTGATTTTCCTTAAAGCACTGCAACTTTGAGATGGTTGTTGCAATCCTTTGTCACATCTCATGCATGGAAGGTCCAGCTGTCACTGGGAAACAGCAGCAAGTCAAGGTAAACATTCTCTCCCTTCAACAAAATCGTTTGATGCTCACAAAGGTTACAGCAACAAGGCTGTTTTTCCAACAACAACAAAAAGAGTTCAGCCCTTTACTGCTTAAGTGTTACATCTTCACATGCCACATGCCACATGCCACATCTTCACATGCTTCCTCCTCCTGACTACATCTGGAGTCCAATAAGTCTGTAGGAGTGAAATGCTGAGATAGCTAAGAGTTCAATGAAATAAAATAATTTCAGTGCTTCTAGAGTAACTGGTAATAGTAATAAAGAGAAGGTTGAGAACTTTAACATGCAGAGGTTATGCAAAAGGAAGAGCTCCATCCTATGGCTGATCAACTCCCATCTGGAGTTGTCGTATGAAACTCCAGTCAGGAAAAAACCCATAAATTATAGCTTCTTGGAGAAACCTGCATCTTGTATAACTCCAATTTTGCCTTCCATACACCGTAGCAGATAAAAACCTGGTTTTGCTTGGGGCAAAGGTGAGATGCTAATTACATTCTGTAATCAAATCAAAACCTCAAGGCAAGCTGCAAATGCTCAGCCTGCCAGCAATCCTTCATAAACATATTTCAATTACACTTTGCCAATATTTTAAGGAAAAAAGAAATTGTTTCTCCAAGGCTAATATTTTGGCCTTTGAAATATTGCATAGCAATTGCAAAATAGCATTAAAGATGCCCCTGGGCCAAAATATTATGAAAGCATAGAAGGCACAGCTGCCAAACGCACTGCATTATCAGCAGGCAAGCCTGCTTGCAAGGATATCTCAATGTCCACATGAACTCTGTGGCAAGGAAAAGCGAAGCGAACATCTGCTACGCTCGGAGCTTACAAACTTGTCCTTTGCTTGCTTCTAGCTTGTTCCTTCTGAATATCTTTAGAAAGCTCCCCGGGACGTAAAACTACAGCATATACATTTTTTTACCTTAGCTGCCTGTATAAACTTGTTATAGTTTGTCATCTTCTGTGATGAAACCCACAACCAAGTGGTGTGTGTGTGTGTGTGTAATGAAGAAATGAGTTTTGGGGTTATTACATGTAATAAAAATTACCATAATACAATAACTGAGCAACTGTCTGGGTAGAAACATTGACATTAGTTAATGAAAGTCAGAGATTCCCTACACAGTAGCCCAATCAATCATTCATTAATTGCATTGTATACAACATTGACGATTCACAAATGATATGATAGTGGCATAAAAATGCATTTTTAAAAAAAATTTCCTAAGGGTGTGCTTGAATCTGCTTCATTCCTCCCCATACCCCATTCATCTTGGGCCTATAGAGTGAGATGACTGACGCAACCCCAGAGTTGTCCGCGACTGGACCTAATGGTCAGGGTCAGGGGTACCTTTACCTTTACCTTTTTATCCATATGTTCAATATTGCTGCTTACCACTCATTTTATAGTGCTCACTAGAGATCTCCCAAGTAAGCGGCTCTTTATAAGAAATGCCCTTCAATGACACAATCCCTATACAGTACTCTGCAGTCTCTTCTCTGTGAATAAGGGTGTGGCTCTTCTTCTTTTTGCCTGTCTAACTCAACGACGACTCTCCATGCTGCAGGACCAACCTCTTTTGAAACTGATGGGAGTTTCTTAAGCAGTTTCTGCTCAGTTTGTCAGCCACTCAAACAGAAAAAAAGTGAATTCCACAGAGTACAACTAAGGCTTTGGACACTCCTAAAGCAGTTCTTTGGAGCCAAGCCATTATGTTGAATCATTCACAGTGACTCCCCTAAAGAAATGCAATGTTGACTTCTTAAGAAACATATGGTTGAGGATGGGGGAGGAGAGAATAAGGACCACGTACTGCTAACAGCATTGTGCCAACTTAAAATGTGCTGGGCATGCAAAAAGGAATTTAGGAAAGCTTATCATGCTCTGGGCTATAGTCAAGTCGTTTTATGACGGTCAATGACCAGTATGAAACTCTGGGCCGTAAGCCTGCCTTCAAAAGCATGACCCCTGTGCACAGTTATGCATATTTCAGATCTAAGTTTCATTGCAATCTTATTGGTGTAGCCAGTTAAGAGTGTTGAATTTAGAGCAGAGAGACTCTGGTTCAAAACTCCATTCAAGCCATGAAGCTTGATGGATGGGTGAACTTGGGCCAATCACTATCAGTCTAGCCTACCTCAAAGGTTGTTGTGAGAATAAAGTATTGTGTATTGTGTATATTACCTTTAACTCATTGGAAGGAGGCTGGAATGAACGTTTAAGGAATTAATAAAATGAATCAACACTGTTTAAGTGTTCAAAATTCTATGGATTGTGCCAGCTCGTTCCCTGTTGTTGTTTAGTCGTTTAGTCGTGTCCGACTCTTCGTGACCCCATGGACCATAGCACGCCAGGCACTCCTGTCTTCCACTGCCTCCTACAAACAGTTTGGTCAAACTCATGTTTGTAGCTTCAAGAACACTGTCCATCCATCTCGTCCTCTGCCGTCCCCTTCTCCTTGTCCTCATAGTCAACAAAAGAGTGGCAAAAGCTGTACTGGGATGCAATCTCAAAAATGATAGAATGATCTCGATACGAATCCAAGGCAGACCTTTTAACATCACAGTAATCCAAGTTTATGCACCAACTGAAGAAACTGAAATTGACCAATTCTATGAAGACTTCTAGAAATGAGCTCGTTCCCTAGTTTTATCATAAACAGCACCTGCATCTTCAAGTCAAAACAATTCCAGTCCTCCCAAACTGTACCGGATTTTGAATAATGCAATTAATAATAATAATAATACAATTATTCACTCCTGAGTTGAAACTGCTTGATGGATATACATTTATATTACTATTAGATATTATAGCAAGTCAAGTTTTTTCACCAAATCTCTTGGACCGGATCAGTTTATACCTGTCCTGGCTAGGCTACATATAATTTATATTTGGAAAATCACGGGACAGACAATATCCTTTATGTTAATCAAGTTTTCATTTTTACAGTTAAAAGGTCGAGCCATTTGTTAAACATTGTAGTCAAAACAGGAATGAATAGGTGTTTCCAGTGTGTTTGACATCAGTATAAATGCCTCCAGCTATTACAGAATATGTTGTGAGCACAGTAAACAACCCCCAGGGTGCAGTAATTTCACAGCAGTACACTCAACACCTGCACGAACACATTTTTTCATTAGTAGGTTCTATTAAATGCTTATACAGTCACCAAGAGAGTTTAAAAAAATTCTACTAGGTGCCTCAGATTTCTTGGAAAATTAAGATACCAGGGTATTTCAAAGGCTTGGTCGTACAATTCTCTCAGGAACTTGTTGGTACTGGCAACTGAAATTATAGGCTACACATGGCAACTTTCATCATGTGTGCAATAATCCAGTGCTCCCCCCCGCCCTTTTAAGAATATCAGATTTATATCCATATTTTTCAGAAATGGCACAGTATTACTGACAAGAAGCTTTGAACATGGAATAAAAAAATATAACAGAACAGCAATGTGTCTGTCTGTTTTGTTTATCTCTACAAAAGAAACCACACCGTGAACCAACTCTGCATATTTTACTGCTAGCAGCAATTAATTTCTGTCTCCTCAGAAATACTCATGGCTCAATCCAGCTCCATTAAACTTAAGAGCTGTCAGTTTTATCCTCTTCATTGTAGTAATGAGAGGGAGGGAAATGGTTGGGTCCAGTGCTGTAATTTGCGTATGTGAATCAGGGCCAACAGGTAAAAGGGGGGATTGTGGGAGATAAAGCCACAGAGTTAGGGTAAAGCTGGCTGTCCTCACCCACATTGGTGTGGTTTCAGTGGAAATGATCTGAACCTCAGCACCAAGTTCTTCCTTGTGTGTACAGAAGCAATTTGCGTGAATAAAGATGTACCAGTATTTACAATTTGGAGAACAGTTCTGATTGCACATCTCTTTTTGCCATGAACTCAGAAGTGAACGAGGAAGCCTTTGGTCCCACAGAAGTTGCGTGTGCTCGTTACAGAATATACCTGACAGAGAACTGTATTTTAGCTGACATGCCAGTCACATGCTATTTCCCACTGAAGTCAGCAGAGGTTGGGCCCTGTCCTTGCTGGAAATGCATATTAAAAGTGTCTCTTTATCACTGTTTAGGGTAACACCGAGTCTAGACTTGCAAAATGCCCCCTTTTATTAAAAGGGCTGCTCATAATTTTTAACCTTAACATTATACGGCTGCTATCACAACTCCAGACTATCCTTTACTTGTGAAATAATTGACTAGTAAACTTGCGTAATTGTTACAAGCTCCACTCATAAAACCTCCAAATAGCTATTCAGGGTAGACTTACAGAAAAGGTAAAATCCACAGACTTCTAAAAGCTTCCAGGGAGCTCTGTGGGTGGGCGGCCACAGCTCACATCCATTTTGCGTGCAAAAGGTCCCATGTTCAATGCCTGCATCTCCAGGTAGAGAGACGCTGTCTGAAACACCGTGAAGCCAGTGTTCGGTGTAGGTGACACTGAGCTAGGTGCACTGGTGGTCTAATTTGGTATAAGGCAGCTTCCTATGGAAAGAACTTAGATTTACTGTTATGAATAAATCGACTCTTAACAGTGGAAGCAACTGCAGGCTCATCCGCTTCAGCATTTACTGTCTACCCACGGTGTGGCCAGGAGGAAACAAGCAAGCTAGAATACCACTCTCAATGTCACTATGATGGAGATAGAAACATTACGACAACCCCACTCACAGATACAGTATAAAGAGATCAAGTCTAGAGTCCTGGTTAGAGTGCTGGACCAGGGCTCAAATCTCCTGGTTGCATTTCAGCCATGAAACCCAATCGGTGCCTTCGAGTCAGTTACTGGCTCTCAGTCTAACCTACCTCACAGGAGCAGAGTGTGGGAAGGTATGTACATCACCTTGAGCTCCTTGGAGAAAAGGTGGTATATAAATATTAATAAATAGAAATAGAATATTAATAAATTAATAAATAGGAGATAAAAATCCATTCAGCCAGGTAACATCAGTCTTTGATGGTTAGGAAACATAATCTGAAGTCTTCCCACCTGGCCACAACACATAAATACTCATTCTTCTGAGTAATGGCCCAGCCAAACTTTCCCTTAAGTCTGTACCTCTTTGCCCCATTTTCAACTTGCTTTGGGTCTGGGTGTTCCCTCTTGTGATTTTTGCCTCAGAGTTTACTTGGGGAAAGACCCCTGAACCCCCATGTTTTTCCGTTCATTATAACCAATAGTCCACATGTTGTGTTCTGTCCACCTTCAGCTGCACCCACCCATGCTGTAGTCAGAGAATAAGAAAGCCAGAAAATAAGAAAACAAGAGAAACAGGCAATAATCTAACACATACAAAAGGAGCTGAGACCCTTCCAATGCACATGTATTGCACGTATAGTATATTATCTTATCACAATTTTTATATGAATGCTAAACAGGCAAAAGTAAAATAAATAAATTAAGCATGCCAAGAAAACTGGAACTGCACTGCTCGAAGCAGGAGAGACAACTGGAAAAAATATCCTGCTGGGTAAAGAAGGAAATAAGGTAGGAGTGGACAGCCCCCAACACAGCTCCCAGGAAAGCATGCAAAAAACCCCTCAGGAGGTATTTTAGGACCGCTTCAGAAGAGAGACAATTTGTTCTTTGGATTGTCCATGGATTGACGTTTGTTCTGATTCAGCAGTAAACAGCAGATTTTCCCAGGGAAGTGGTGGGACAAAAACAAAAGCCACATTTCGGACTCATGGTGCGGTAGATCAATACAAAATGCTAGAAATCCCGGGACAAACAAAAGTGTGGATGGGAACAAAAATCTGATACTCTCTCTTGCAGCAGTGAAAATTCATCAATTCCTTTAGGTATCTGACAAAAACATATACAATTCTTCTTGCTGACATTCCTGGAAAAGATGCAGGAATTGGGCTCTCACAAATCTCGCCTTAAAAGGTTCTTCAAGATGCACTCCACTTAAACAAAAAGAGTATTGAACGTGTTCATTGGAAAAACAGTGGTGCCATTATTAAAGCCTTGTTTGTTTAAAACCTGGGCTAAAACTTCCACTCCGCTTGGAACTTTGTTCTAAGCATTTCAAACATATTGACAGAGGTCACTCTCCTTGAGTGATGAGGTCAGATTTGTGCCCCAAGAGTGGGGGAAAGGGGAGGGAAGGAGAATTAAAAAACAAAACAAAACCCTGAACATTATCTTTCACATTTGCAGATTGCTGCCAAGTCTGTTCTCATGCCGTCACGTTGGCCCTGAATACCTGACAGCACATGAATATTGTCTTTCCTGGTAACTTTATCATACTTGCTAGACAGATGACTAAGATGTACACCCTTAGCAAAGTAGTCATGGAGACACAAGAGAAAGATGCTGGGATGAGAAAAGTGCATTCTTAAAAATTATTTTAGAACATGACATTTTCAAAGTTCTGCATACCGTTGATAGTGCTGCAAAATCACTTTCTAGCATATGGATAGCAATGGAGATTATTATGAGTCATGAGCATTTTCCGGCTGGTGCATTTGCTATATGAGGATGTTGAGACAGCTCAAGACCAATCCTGAGCTAGCGGCGGAGTTGCCCTCCTTCCTATTCCAGTCTGCAAGTAAGTCCCTTCTTTATCACAATGGTTCTTGAGAAAAATCAAAGGGAAATGATATACCAAGGGAAAATGGTATATCAAAGGAAAGGATGGGGAAATAGATAATATTCCAAATGACAGGGAGCTACGTCACCCCTAAGTATGCCTCTCTTTCAGGTTCCAATAGAAATCTTCCACAAATTTCCTTACAAGGGTAAATCTGTGATGTTGTTGCACTTCAACTCCCATCTTGGATGTGAGTCCTGGAAGACCTGCTCCCTGCCTTGCAGGACTTTTCCATCTGGCCAGAAACTGACTCCAGCTACAAAGTTGAGACTGAAGAACAGACTCTTGGGCTGGGGTGTTGATGGTGGGAGGAGGGAATTGTTGATGTTGTTGTTTCTTTGAATCTTTATTTTAGAAATTGTTGTGAATTATAATGAAATTGTTCAGCTTGGTTGTGTGTTTTTAAATGTTTTATTTATTGTTTAGGACTACTTTTGTTATGTTGTATTTATGTGATTTTTTTTCATCTTGTAAGCCGCCTGGAGCATGGTTGGAATGTATGTATGTATGTATGTATGTATGTATGTACAGTGGTACCTTGTGTTACGTACCTGATTTGTTCCGGGGTGCGGTTCGTAACCCGAAAAGTATGTATCCCGAAAAAGCGCGAAAGCGTGCTTCTGTGCATGCGCAAACATGTGCAGCAAAAAACACTTCCTAGTTTGCAGAGTACGCAACCCGAAAGTATGTAACCCGACGCAAACGTAACCCGAGGTATGACTGTATGTATCATCCCTGACTATTGACCAAATAGGCCAGGGTTGATGGGAACCGGAGTTCAACAACATCTAGAGGGCCAGAGGATTTTATACCATTTTCAGACTCTGCTCCTATATTTTTAGCACATGCTCTATAACCATGAGAACTAGAAACATGTTGTTTAAAAAACAAAGAAACGCAATCTTTTAGGACCCCATGTTCTACACAAAACCTTTTGTTGTGTCACACCCGTATTAACAGTTTTAAGTATACAGTATGTCATTTGAAAACTAAGGTAAAGACTACAGTACTCCTAATAAACAAACTTAAAATGAAGTGCAATTTTTCTCCAAATTTTTTTCTTCATCTTGCTTAGATGTAGACTACAGAGATGTGGGAGGGTGCTCATGTGGAAGCCCTTATAATCCAGAATATTATAAAGCCCAATGAAGATAGGCATTAAAGTACTGTAGCTTTTGGTCTCAGAGTGTGGCACTAGAGAACTGCCTAATGAGGCCTTCTAGTATATTTTCCAGTAGAAAAGCAGACAAATGATTTTTCAATTGAGAAGACTTCCTTCAATTTCTTTACATTTCAACTCTATTTTTAGTTTGAGTTAGGGAGCCTGTTGTAAAGTTTCAAATGGCTAATGGAACTGTTTCAAAACAATCTGCAACCAAATGATCTTAATGCAATTGCCAAAGTACAAAGTAATGCAGCAATTACTGTACTTAAAATAATAAATTAGGCTGCAGTCCTAACCCCACTTACCTGGGAGTAAGCCTCAACTAATTCCACAGGACTTACTTCTAAGTAG
Organism: Zootoca vivipara; assembly: GCF_963506605.1. Taxonomy (NCBI): domain Eukaryota; kingdom Metazoa; phylum Chordata; class Lepidosauria; order Squamata; family Lacertidae; genus Zootoca; species Zootoca vivipara. Next base: position 35,736,363 of record NC_083279.1, read on the forward strand.
ACACAGGATTGCGCTATTATATATATGTAGGAATCTTACATTATAAAGCACGTTGATTCCATATAGTAAAATTGTTCAGCAGAGCTGCTGCAGTTGACCACATCACCAACAACTTACTGGATATATGCCCTATGTATGATGCAGGCCTCCAGTTTTGCAGGAAGTCAGTGCTTTATGAAACACCCAAACCTAAACTGCTCCATATAAGTTCAGTTTGTTTGACCACTTTCAAAAGGTGCTAGGTAGTTTGGCCTCCCACTTCTGACAAAAGGGCGCATAGGGTTAAAAGAAAAAGAAAATAGGAGCTGGAACCTGCAGAATCTTGTGTCTATGGAAGTCTAGGATGAGCTGTTCAGCCAAGTACTCCCCCCCCCCCCGGCCACAGCTGGATTTCCATGGTTTTTTCCAAGAAATTAAAAGAATGAGTGCATATCCCATTTACCCACATGATCCTTTATCCATCTGGGAGAGGGAGAACTGATTCAGCAATGCTCTGCTTCAGCAATGCTCTGCTTAAAAGGAACACTGACTAGAACAGATGCACTGGATCTGTTCCAGTCCATTTCACCACTAGCGATTGGGGAGGGCTCCACGCTAAAGCACATTCTTTGAGCACAGAAGGTCTCCAGAATTTCTAGCTTGAATTATTTCCTGTACAGATACCGTAGGTGAATCACAGTGCAGTCCTATATTAATTATTAAATGAATCGATTAATATACAGCTCTTTGCCAAAGTGGGCTTCCAAGTGGGTTACAAAGTAAAACAACAACAACCAGTTAGGCAAACATTAAAATGTACCACAAAAGAATCCCAGTGAAGCTTGCCTATAACACATGCCTCCTCAGAAGTGTGTTCCATTATGTTCAGCGGAGCTTACTCCCAAACAAGTGAGTGCAGAATTGCAGCCTTAGTCTATTCCCATTCTGTCTCAGTCGCATGTGTTCCGCATGTGTTTGGAATTGGATACAACCCATTTCGTAGGCAGGAAAGTAAGTGAATAGCCAAGTTCTGATCTACACCTTGGTATGGGAAGTACATACAGGTCAGCTGAATGCAGTGGTGTAGCATGGGTTGCCAGGGCCATGTCACTCAGGAGATCGCAGCCACAGATATAAGAAAATAAGAGTCTTCCATTGTTTGGAGAGGACACTTTAAGGTTCACATGGAGAAGCTGTTCTCAACAGAGCCCAGTAAGGGAAGCTATATTAAGGCAGCACTGGGTGTTGAAATTATGTGCCCCTAACAATTTTGCATGCAGAGTAACCTCCCCTGTGCCCCCCCCATGCTATGCCACTGACTGAATGCATATCAGAACCCATAACGATTGAATTCCGAATGTCAAATCACATGATGATGCTTTCGCTTGCTGTTGTATATTCCACTAAAGTTTACCCTAAAACAGTACCAAATATGAGTACCAGTTTTGGTAAGACTGAATAGCAAACCAACAACCATACGGTGTAAATCCTGGGATTGTTGCCATACTCAAAGCAGCCACAGAAAACCATGGAGAAAGGCCATGTGTGAAAGTGGCCTCAAATCTAATTGTGGAAAATCCCTAACAGCTTCTCCCATTGTCATCAGGGAGATGTTCCAAATTACCTGGAATAATCATTTCCCCCGCAATGTGAGATTGCGAACATAATGAAAAATAAAGTTGTGGAAAATGCCAGTCTTTCCCCCCATCTGATATTGACATTTTTCTAAAAGTTAACTCCACTGAAATTCTTCCAAGAAATGTTATACAAATTTGGGGCTTTCCTTTTCCTGAAACTTTTCAGACATGCTTTCCCAGCACCTGGCACAACATTCTGCAGCTGACATAATTTTTTAGAACAAGAGACCTCATCAGGGACTACAACTTGGATATTGCTCCACAATGGCAAGATCTTGACATGCAGTGTTACAGCCAGTCCCACAACTATTTAGTTTCAAGGACTGCAACTCAAAATAAAATAGCGATTTGGGAAGACAGAGAGGCAGACATGTATGCAGGTGTGTGTGGATGTACACACATGAAGTTTTATTTATCTACAAGTAATCGACATTCACACACCATTCAAGACAGACAGGTTTAAAAATTTTGCATTGGAATTTTATGTTTGTATTGAAGGGGGGCGCTGTTCAAGTGATGCTATCTTATGCTGAACCACAAGGGTAAGGAATAGATCTTTCTCTAGCTTTCCCACATACATACACATAAACAGCAGTGTTTTGTATGTAATGCTAATCCATAGTTGGTTTTAACCATGGTTTGTTGAAGAAATTTGGATAACCCACACAGATGATCAAATAAACTATTTTGCTCAATGTAGGTTTGTTGTCCTCTCCTCTCGAACACCTGGCTTCTGTACCCAAACCCTTTGTGATTTGCCAAGAACTGCCAAGGTATCATCATTTCTCTCAAGCATTGGCTAGCTGAGGAAATAAGGTATCAAGGGGGCTTTTTGCTATACATAATTATAGTTTGGAGATGATTTCCTTTGGGATCACAGCTGGGAATGGATGGGATAACCTTCATTCCTTGCACACCGCGGTCCTCATGGAAGCCCACAAAACATTACAGTGGTACCTCGAGTTACAAACGCCTCAGGTTACAAATGCTTCAGGTTACAAACTCCAATAACCTGGAAGAGTTACCTTGAATTGAGAACTTTGCCCCAGGATGAGAATGGAAATTGTGTGCTGGCAGCGCAGCGGCAGCAAGAGGCCCCATTAGTGAAAGCACACCTCTAGTTAAAAACAGTTTCAGGTTAAGAACGGACCTCCAGAATGAATTAAGTTCGTAACTAGAGGTACTACTGTAATTCCATTTTATCCCCTGGTGTGGTTTCAAGCCACAAAATGTATGTAGTTAAACCAGTACCTCACAGACACACACACCAGAATGATGCCAGATGTTCTTCTGAGCTTTCTTTATCTTTGCATCTTTCCCTAGCCAGTTCCTGGCCTGGGAGCTGAATTGTTGAGAGCCCTACTCGTAGACGCTGTTGATTTCACTTCTCTCAATGCAGAAATTCCAAGGTGAACACTGGGGTTCATATGGGGCTGAGACGGCAAAAATGGTGCCTTCTGGATTACTACTCCTATCAGCCCCTGTCAATATGGCCAATGGTTAGTGATGCTGAGATGTGTAGTCCACAACTTTTGGAGGGAACCATATCAACTACCCCAATATACAGAGTAGTGTATAATACCACTGTATTCCGCTCTGGTCAGACCTCACCTGGAATACTGTGTCCAGTTCTGGGCACCACAGTTCAAGAAGGATACTGACAAGCTGGAATGTGTCCAGAGAAGGGCAACCAAAGTGGTCAAAGGCCTGGAAACAATGCCTTAGGAGGAACGGCTTAGGGAGCCTGGAGAAGAGAAGGTTAAGGGGTGATATGATAGCCATGTTCAAATATATAAAAGGATGTCATATAGAAGAGGGTGAAAGTTTGTTTTCTGATGCTCCAGAGAAGCGGACACGGAGCAATGGATTCAAGCTACAAGAAAGAAGATTCCACCTAAACATTAGGAAGAACTTCCTGACCGTAAGAGTTGTTTGACAGTGGAACGTGCTGCCAAGGAGTGTGGTGGAGTCTCCTTCTTTGGAGGTCTTTAAACGGAAGCTTGACAGCCATCTGTCAGGAATGCTTTGATGGTGTTTCCTGCTTGGCAGGGGGTTGGACTGGATGGCCCTTGTGGTCTCTTCCAACTCTATGATTCTATGATAGCTAAGCCACATTGGGTCAAGGCAGTGAAAAGTTTTAAAGGTTGTATAGGTCATAATTTAAGCAGTGAAATAAAAAAAAACTTTACAGAAGAACCCAATAAGTGGCTTCAGTTGAGCCACTCATTGTACTTGGAACAAAAGCAAACAGCAAAGCAGCTAAACTTATACAATTAAATCCATGCAGTTTTGAATGTTTGGCTCTGAGTTGCATTTTCTGTGAGTCTTCATTATAGGGGATGAATGGTTATATTTTAGGTTTGTGTTCAGTGCCTCACAGAAGCATAACAGATGTTAGAAATGTTCTATCAGCAATTGTTTTACTTTTTTCTTCACTTTTGCAATATTTTTAAGAGAAAAAAGCCATCCAAGATGGGCTCAGTGGCTCTAGCCATTCTTAACTTTTTTAAAATGTAATTATCTTTGTTATGATTTGACACAGATGAAACAACTGAATTAATTTCAGTAAAAGCATTGAATTTGGATAAATTACTAGCATTTTGCTTTTAAACAACCCTTTTTTCTAGTTAAAATGAACTCTCCTAAAACAAGCTCCTTTGCATAATGATCCTGTTGGCCCAAATGTGTTCATATTAAATCCTGCCCCAATCTGAGCTGCAGACATAATTTTTCCACCACAACTGTTCCGCAACAATGCTACATACAACTACAGTGGTACCTCTGGTTACAAACTTACCGGTAATCCGTTCCGGAGGGCCGTTCTTAACCTGAGGTACTACTTTAGCTAAAGGGGCTTCCCGCTGCCGCCGCACCAACCAGTGCACGATTTCTGCTCTCATTCTGAGGTAAAGTTCTTAACCTGAGGTACTACTTCCGGGTTAGCGGAGTCTGTAACCCAAAGTGTTTGTAATCCAAGGTGTTTGTAACCTGAGGTACCACTGTATAGGACTGCTGCTTATACTGTTTTTTCTACACTCAAGATGAAACTCTGCCTTTAGAAAAGGGGAAACAATTTGGGTGGAAATATGCTACAACATGTATTTGTTTTAAGGTGGCCTCGTGTGGATTTACATTTTTATAATCAGTTAAATGTTTATTTGAGTTTTAAAAGTTCTGCATATTTCTCAGATTCTTTGACTTTCTACTTCTCTAAAATCTAGACGACGTTTACAAAGCAGTTGCCAACTCCTCTTTGATTCATTTGCCAGTACTCACCCCCTGCACAGGAATCAATGCAAGTTCATGGGTCAATAGCTAACAATGTGGTCAATTTTGTTGTTTACATATGTGCAGCGCCAAACACCCCTCATTCATTACTACCAATGGAGAACTGTTGTTTATTTTCTTTTGGAACATTTTGCTAGGCCAGGGGGACCCCCACAGTGATCTAGGAGTTTCAAAAATCAAGCTCAGCAAGCTATAATTCTTATCTTCTTCCAGTGTTTCCTCAGAGACAACTACAGCAATATTTAAATATGTTTCCCCCCTAGCATAATCACTTACCCTGAGATTCCAATCACTTAATTTATTTCAACTACTGATTCACTTATAGTCGATGGCTCAACACTGAGGCAGAAACATATTTTAAGACCGTTATCACAAGGGACTTTTCCTTTACCTCTCTTTTCACCCATAAATAACATATTTATTATATATTTATCATGTACTTTCCTCAAGGATATCTGAAATATAGACAAGCCTCAGTCCCCCCACCCACCCACCCCACAACTTTCCTATGAGGTAGGGTATACATGTTTCTTCAGTTATTTTGGGGATGAAATCTCCATGTTCTTCCTCAGAACGCATTCAGCGTTCACTGGAAATAAGACATTCCTTTTTCCCCTTTCTATTTTCAGTAAAGTACTTGTGAAAAGCACATTTGGGTTAAAATACATTCAAAGCAGCTGAAAAATCAATCAACGAGTAATATCCAACATTAATTACAGAGTAGATCCACTGAAAGTAATAAACATATGACTCACTTGGATATCACCCAATATCTTTAAGGTGAGTAAATCTCGAATTCGAGTGAACCAAATATTGTAATAGGAATTCCCAGATTTTAAAACCTCTACTTAATCTAAGTTGTGCTATTTGTGGCCATTGTCTATGTTTCTGTAATATACTACCTAAGGTCACATCTGCACTATAGATTTAGAGCAATATGATGCCATCTTAACAGTCATGGCTCCCCCACCCCAAAGAATACTATGAACTGTAGTTCATTGAGAGTTATCAAGAGGCCCCATTCCCCTCACAGAGCTAGTTTCCAGAGTGGTTTAAAGGGATCTCTGGGATCTCCTAACACTTTGCACATGGCTACCACTGATGGGGTTTGTTAGGTGATTCCTGCCTAGGATATACAAATGACATCACTTGGGAAGACAGGGGAACTAATGCCAGTGTACTGGAAGAACCAAAGATCACCAGTGTCAAAGCAATGATTCTTCAACATCAATTTCATTGGACTGGTTATGGTGTTCGGATGCCTGATTATCATCTATTCCAAACTTAAAAATGGAAAGCATAATGCTGGTGGTCAACAAAAGAGGTTTAAAGACTCTCTCAAGGCAAATCTTTAAAAATGTAGTATCAACACCGACAACTGGGAAACACTGGCCTGCGAGCGCTCCAATTGGAGAACAGCCTTTACCAAAGGTGTCATGAGCTTTGAAGAAGCACAAACTCAGGATGAAAGGGAGAAACGTGCTAAGAGGAAGGCACCCTTGGCAAACCCTGACCATGATCAACTCCTGCCCAGAAACCTATGTCCCCACTGTGGAAGGACGTGTAGCTCCAGAATTGGCCTCCACAGTCACTTACCGAACCACTTTTAAAACCGTGTTTATGGAAAACAATCTTACTCAGCTACGAGTGATCGCCAAAGAAGAAGATACAAATAACAACATTAACACAAAGCTTTCATGGCATTAGCAAAAGAAAAAGAGTGACTTTAAATCTAATGCCAAATCAGACTCTTATGTGAAACACTAACACCACCCATTACTACCAGCATCGAATTCATAGAGCTTGGTGTTGCTAGTTTGGAGGATTCATTTACATAACCTGACTGTGCCAATCTACCAGTGTTTCTGTAATACAGTGGAACCTTGTGTTATGTACCGTCCTCCTTGCGAACGCTGCAGGTTACGAGGTAGATGCTCCGGGTTGTGAACTTTGACCCAGGATGCAAGCGGAAGTAGCGCCGCGGCCGCGGGAGGCACCATTAGCGAAAGCGCACCTCATGTTACGAGTGGTTTCGGCTTAAGCACGGACCTCCAGAACGAATTAAGTTCGTAACCGGAGGTACCACTGTAAAACATTTTTCATTACCAGAGCAGTTCCCTCTCTGTGACATGTACTCACCCCCTGCACAGGAGACAAAGGTCTGAATGTGACACAAATCAGCAAAACTTCATCAGCAAAACAGTAAAGTACAATCTCAGGGTGTATACAGAGATTCTGATTGGAAACATCAATTATGCCCCTTGCCTCATTCCTTACAAAATATTAATAAAACCCTTAACCTATGTTTAGTGTAAAGGTAAATTTGCTACTGCATTTCTTCAGACTCCTGTATTTCAGAAATCATTTACTTATACTTTCCCACAACTTCCTTTCTCCACTCAAAATTTAAATTAACCCTAAATGTCACCGGAGAACTGATCTACATATAACGTATTTGTTTAAAACGCTTTGGAGACACGATTAATAGCTCCAATTTTGAAAGCAGTGCCATCCTAGAAGCATTGTTCTGTCCAGAGGACCTTACTCCAAGGTTTGTATAAAATTGCAAAATTAAACACAATTCATGATTTCTGTTGACTCATGTCCTATCACATACTAACTAATGATTCAACGAATGCTTATGACGTGCAAAAGGGTTGGAATACATCCAGCGAAGCTTTATCTCCCTCCTCATCCCCTCCATGCTACATCAAACTGCTTTTGAAGTTCTGCAGTCATTTAGCAAATCAGCTTACATCATGACCATGGTGAGATGGGGCTTTTGTTAGAGGCGGAAGGGGGAGAGGGCAAAAACCAGTTAAGTGTGGAAAATTAGTTTAATAATGCTTAGTGTGAGATGGTTCAATGCAACAGAATATAAATGGGATATTCTGAAAAATATATGTGGCTATTATGTTTGATTAATGTGCAACATTCTGGAGTAAGTGGTTGTCCAGGAAAAGAAAGAACGTGTGCAAGTCAAGCAAGAGAAAATCCCAATCAAAGGACATTAAAATATTGCATTATATTTTGGTTGTTTCCAAAAGACATTTCTTCTCGTTCTATTCCTGCCCTGCTTGTGGAATACGTCTGAGACCCCTTCAAAGTAAGCAATTATGCCTGTCTCCGCATTCTCCCATTGTGAAGGTAATGAGATCGTGCTGCCATGAAGTGTACTTTCATGCATCAAAAACCAGCCCAACAAAGAAGGGCTCCTGAGACCAATTTTACGATGTGTAAAATTAAGTCAACCTTGGGCAAGGTGCCAACTGGGCAGTGGGCACATAGCTTATTGTGTTGCTGATTATATGCATTTCACTGAGCCACCTGCCTCCCAATCAATTTCCATTTCCCCGTGATTAGTCATTTACTCACCATATGAAACTGGACACCCCCCCCCCCGCGCTTGCTGGACAGATCTGGAGATTTCACAATGCACAAAATGATACTTACTCTGTAACCCAAACAAATCATTTACGGACAGGTAATGGGGAAATGCACATTTAGCACAATATTCTCTATGAATATGGATCGAAATAAGTTATCACTCCTTAAGGGACTTTGCTGTTCAGTTTAAAATTATTTCCTCCTAATGGAATTTTGGGTGCACATGCTTTGAAGTTGTAGCATCATTAACCTCTGTGGGAGGACAAAGCTGGGTCTATCCTGGGAAGGCTGCCCCAATAGGGCTCAAGCTTCCTCTTGCAGGCCTTCTTACTTAGCACCAGTCCAGTGGGTAGCAGGCTATCCATCAGTGTCAGTCTTATGTTTGTGGAACTCAGCAGGTCAGAACTTCCCTTGAGCACAGCAGAGTCACATCTGATATTCAGGATTACAGGCAAGGCAAATCATGGTCTGTCAGGGAGACACAGAACAGCAATGGGGTGTTGGAAGACAACAGTGCATGCCATTCCCCACCTGAGCTAGCCTTATGCCTTAAGGTCCCATTGCCAACATTGAGCCAAGAGTCAACTGCCAATGCAGTTGGGTTCCAAATAGGCAGCGGGTGGCACTGTGGGTTAAACCACAGAGCCTAGGGCTTGCCAATCAGAAGGTCGGCGGTTCGAATCTGTGTGATGGGGTGAGCTCCCATTGTTCGGTCCCAGCTCCTGCCAATATAACAGTTCGAAAGCATGTCAAAGTGCAAGTAGATAAATAGGTACCGTTACAGCGGGAAGGTAAACGGAGTCTCCGTGCGCTGCTTTGGTTCGCCAGAAGCAGCTTAGTCATGCTGGCCACATGACCTAGAAGCTGCACGCTGGCTCCCTTGGCCAGTAAAGCGAGATGAGCGCCGCAACCCAGAGTCGTCCGCGACTGGACCTAACAGTCAGGGGTCCCTTTACCTTTACCTTTAGGCTGCAAAATTTCTTGGGTTAAACCTACTGTGGCAGGTGCTGGCTGGAAACCACCCATGGACAGTTGTTGTTTCAATGGCATGCTGAGGCCTTCTGAAGGCTGGCTTGTCTGAACATATCAGCCCCCCCCTTCCATGTCTGCTTTATTAAAGTGTTGCCTGATTTATTCAGTCAATGACTCCTATGTTGTGAGGATGCCCTCCAAGTCTGAGTAGTCAGGTAACGCCACATCTGTGATGTACTGCATGGGAGATGATGGCTCCCCATATGCTGCCTCTTTCCCCTCTGAGCCAGAAAAAACTCAACGCCAGTATTATTATTATTATTATTATTATTACAATTGCAGCTTATTCCCCTTGCAACAGGGAGTAAGCCACACTGAACTGCACATTAAGTACAATGTATGCTGGAAACATACCAGTCATATGCAAAAGCTAGTACTGGTTGCCTTAGAGAGCTCATATTATTACACATGAAACTTGTAATAATGATGTTAACAATGGCAGGGGGTGGCAGGGAGGAAGATGCCTGTTACTTGTGATATAGATAATAAGCCTGAAGGGCACATCAATGCAGGTGGTCCTTTGGGACTGTGCTAGGCAAGGTAAATTGAAGGTCACCTAACAGCCTCTAAAGCTTAACCGAAGTAGATGCAGACAGAAATGGAAAATATCTTTTCTGTGAGTGTACAATAGCTGAGGTCCGTGTATTGTTATACACACTGACTTCTCACTGAAATCAATGACAATGGAGCTGCTAGATTGTAGCCATGGCTGGGGTTTGGGACAATTTTGTTTGCTTGTATGAATCTATTTAGTGTATGCTTGTTTCTTCTAACAAATACAACCTAGATATTACAAAGCAGCTTGGACTCAATTAGAGCGACACTATTTCAGCTAACTGGCATAGTTGCTATTAAGGCATTCTTGTTACCAAAGATATACGTATACCCAAACTCTGATTGTTTTGGCTCATTTATTTGTAAACAACAATAAAGGTGAATTACTAATATGTACTTAAATGTACAAAATGCATTTCACCATGGAACAGAGGAGGGGATTTAACCCTTTCTTCCTGTCCCACTTAAAAGCCACCCCCAGTTTTCAAATAGCACATAAGGGATGAATTTCAGTAGGTATAGGGAAATGGTTTTTTAAAGACTCTCTCTGCGTTCAGCAGTCCCAGTCTGGAACATTAGTATCTCGAACAACACATAAAACATAATAATATAAATGTAGATTCTTTACAGCATGAGCTTATATTCAATATGTTGCTGGTGTGGTTTTTTTTTAAAAATCTGCACTTTTAAAATCTGCACCCTCCCCCCCTCTCTCCACATATATATATAGTTTTATTTATATTTTGTCATTCCTTCCTGGAAAAGCTTACAGAAAGAATAAACAACAATTGAATATAGTTAAGCTTCAGTAAAACAAATCATGTCATACACTATGCATACAGAAATTCTGAACCTAAAATATCAAAACTTATTAGGTCATGTAATATGTTTGAGAGAAAAATCAACACTTTTAAATACAAGTAGGTTGCCTCTGATGCTACAAAATAAAACTACATTGTAATTTTCTACACCTTGAAAATGTAATGGAGGACAGCAATGGGATTTACTTTCCCAGAGATTAGAAATGTCCCCTGAGCCACAGAAAAGGCAGAAGAAAGCTAGTTGCTAAGAAACCTACCGATAAAACATGCTGGGAGATAATAATACCCAAGGAAGAAGTTGCACGTTGGTGAAACCTGGAATAACAAATGCCATTTTGCGATTCAAAATAAAATATTGGATACACTTCTGCAACAGTGAATGAATTTGCATCTATAAAATGAGCGGTGAAAAACCAAATGTTTAGCAAAGTACCTTAGAAATAAAAACTGAGAACTCTTGAATCTACGTCATGCTTCGATTTTGACAAATAGATCAAACAGTTCTGAAAAACTGTTCTGCTGCACAGCTATATCCTCAAAATTAACACCTATTTTGTCCCTGGTATACAAATACTGTATCATAGCATGGAAGTGAGGGGTGGGGCTAAAGCGCTGTGAATGCAAATGAACGGCACACACTTTTGGGTTTGCAAATTATTTCCCTTAAGAATGCATTTGCACTTAAAACAAACAAGCAAACACTACCTCATTACTTTAAAACAACTTTTTTCAGTTCTCTTGCTCTGACAAAAAGTTACCAGGCAGGTCTCAAGTCATCTTTCATGAGGAGATGTGTCTTTAAGGTCAATTTAGGATTGCTCTCACAGGTCCAAGCCTAAGTTCTACTTCCCATTTGCAATAAATATCACATTGCACTTATTCTCTGTGCACATTCATTACATGGTGCCGGGCCATTACATAGTACAAGGAATAAAAAAAGCGAATTCAGCAAATAAAGGCGTTCCTAGGGTTGAACCATTCTAGAAATGTGTAATAAGTAGGAAACATTTAAACACCATTTGGTATACACTTGCATTAAGTAACAGTGATAATGAATATAGCCATAAATTTCACACAGACACAGCCCAGCCTTCCATAAAACAATCATCATTAAAATGACAGGATACTCAAGAAATTTAAATAACTGCCTAGGTCTGTTGGCATTAAAAGAGTCTTCAAGAGGCACCTCAAAAGGGAGGATACCTGCAGAATGTCTTGCAAAGGTTTGGCAAATACTGTAATCGTCATTAAAAGGATACATTTGAGAGATGTTTTTCCAACAGGTCAAAAGTGCTCAGCTAATTTGAAAGCTAGGCCTCAAACTTGGAGGCATCAAACAGAATGCTTGACTTAAAAAAAAAAAAGCTGGATAAAATTCGATACACACACACCCTTATGAAAAACGTTTTTGGAAGGCTTGGCAAAGCAAAGGAAGTTTTATGCCGCCTGGGGCATAAATCACAGAAAATGGTCAAAGACCTGATATAATGGAATATACAACAGATTGCAGGAAGGCACACAAAAAAGTACTGCAGAAAGCTCATAACTCAGACAGCAGCAAGGAATTACATCTTCCTCCCACCCTGACCTAAGCTTTCTGATTAGGAGCAACTTCCCACTCACTCCTCATTCCTGAGCAAAATGAAATTTACTTAAAACTTTGCTGTATTAATGGCCTGCTCCACATCTTATTTATAAACATGTTTCTTGTGCATCAATCCACCTGATCAGTAAAATAGCTAAAAGAAATGATACACTTACAGTACAGTGGTACCTCTGGTTAAGAACTTAATTCGTTCTGGAGGTCCGTTCTTAACCTGAAACTGTTCTTAACCTGAGGTACCACTTTAGCTAATGGGGCCTCCCGCAGCCACCACGCAGCCGTCGCACGATTTCTGTTCTCATCCTGAAGCAAAGTTCTTAACCCGAGGTACTATTTCTGAGTTAGCGGAGTCTGTAACCTGAAGCATCTGTAACCCGATGTACCACTGTATTTAGGACACAGTTCAGGACACATATCAAAGTCTCACTTACAAAAGATTCCTTTCAGATCACCTGTTCGGCTTTTGTGAGAACAGGATACTGAGCTCAATGGTCACTGTCTATATTTACTAGTGGGGATCCCAAACAAACACCACGCCAGTTCCCTCCCCCCCCCCATGGTATAAGAAAACATGTAAACCTGGTAGAATGCTATCTCTTCCTTGAAGATAAAAAGTCAAGAGAAGTACAAATCACGGCTCCAATACCACACTCACTTTTGTAGGGGGGAAAGGATAAAATAGTGCAGTATTTTTTGGGGAGGAACAAAGTAGAAGGATCAACAAGTTAACATACAGCCAAGGCTTCCAGCAAAGATCCAACTTTTTGAAGAACTTCCCCCCTGCTGTGCTTCAAGCGATGTTTTTACATTCCCAGGCAGACCTGGTGGGGGTGTCTTCTCCCAATGCCCAATGCCTGATTTGTTTCTCCAACTCCCGATTCACTGAGACTTTCATCTGTGCAATATGCAAAGGCATTCTGAAATGTACACACTTCCACTTAACCACAGCTTCCATTTTCAAGTTGTGTGGAAGGTAGTTTGAGGGAAACCACATCAAACAGGAGTACTTCTCAAGAAGCTACAGGACACCAATGGAATTGTGGCTAACGCCATGTGTCCTCAGCTTCATACATCAGCAACAGCTGTGTGCTGGAGACAGAGCGAGCAGTAATGGGCTCATGGCTTTAGCTACTCCAGTAAGCTTCAGTGTTCTACTGAAGAGCATCACTTATTGATTGGAGGTGTACCAGTCCTGACCAGCACCCTGTTATAAGTTCTCCACTGCAGGGATCAGGAAAAAAAACCAACCCTAAATTCCTCCATGTAATATATTGTACCTATTTTTCAGTTGTTTTCATTGGAAGCTGCTTTAGAAGCCAATCATGGCTGAAAAAAGCAAGCTATAACCATAATAAATAAAGAAAAACAGCCACCAGTTAATTTCATTTAAAATGCTCTAGGAACATGAGTAAACAAGCTACAACTGTGAATATAAGCCAAATTCTTAACTTACTCCTTCCTAAATTTAAACATGGCATGTTGGAGCAACTGAATAATCATAGCAATCCAGATTATCATATGGAGTAAATTATTAAATTAACAGATGTGCTGCCAATCCACACAATGAAGTTAAAACTAATAAATATGGCTAATCTAACCAACCAACTACAGAAAGTGTAGAGGTCAGATTCAGATTCTCCGTGATAGTAAAATACTGTTTAACTCCACAGAGCTCAGATGTTGATGCCAAGTTTTTTGAAATTTCAACTGACCCATATTAATTGTTCAATGGAGTACAATAAACAACTTCATTTTTCAGTAGGATTATTGAAGTAATAAAGTATAATGCTCCTTTGCAGCAATTGTGGTCACTCATATTATTCTAGCTATCATAAATGTGGACTATGTTCTCATGCCAAATGCTCCCTATGAGCTTTTGGAAGAAAGAAAATATTGTGACATTTACTCCTTCATGCATGTGTGCTAATTCCTAATAAAATTAATAGACATTATGCCAGGGATTAGATCACAATTAGCATGTTCCAAAAAGAATTTCAGTTTTAAAACGAATTAATTCTGCATTCTTATAATTCTTCTACCTTGAGGCACCAATTCTATTATAGCTTAATGGTCTCCAAATCTGTTTAAAATGTTTTTCATCATAGAAAGAAAACCTCAAATCTACTATTAAATTGAACTTCACCCATCAAAATACGAAAGCCTATTTTTTATATAAAAAGGGAAGAAAAAGAATCCACATATGGAAACATCATTAAAGATATTCCAATCAAAATCCTGCAGTCGGATTCACACTTGGAAAAAAATGTAGAGTAAATCAACCAATGCTAATATCACTTTATGTGCAACAGTATAATGTATAATGAAGGGTTCAGTGAACTATGCCATATGCATATTAGAGTGTTAGATTTGTTCAGGACCTAAAAGGTTGAACTTTAATATGGTCGTTAAGTGAATGAATCACAGTTAAAATAAAAATAAAAAATCCCAAAACCCGTAGTACAATGCAGGATGCTTCTTTGCAAGCCATTGAAGTCTCTGAGACCCATTTCCTACTGTGTTACCTTCACTCCTGGTACTTCCTGCAATTCAATGCCAGGAATTATGGAAGACTCTGGAGTGGCTTGGATCCTGTTAGATCCAAGATGTTATACTGTTATTACGGGACCTATAGCAAGCAATGCCTGTTGTCTTTGTCCATGGAGTTTTCTTGGCAGGGATACTGGAGTGGCTTGCCAGTTTCTTCTCCAGGTGGATCACGTTTAGTCAAAACTCTCCACTATGACCTGTCCATCTTGGGTGGCCCTGCACGGCATAGCTCATAGCTTCTCTGAGTTATTCAAGCCCCTTCGCCATGACAAGGCATTGATCCAAGAAGTGATGTATGGAAGTGAAAGCTAGAACATAAAGAAGGCTGATCGCCGAAGAATTGATGCTTTTGAATTATGGTGCTGGAGGAGACTCTTGAGAGTCCCATGGACTGCAAGAAGATTAAACCTATCCATTCTAAAGGAAATCAGCCCTGAGTGCTCACTGGAAGGACAGATCCGGAAGCTGAGGCTCCAATACTTTGGCCACCTCATGAGAAGAGAAGACTCCCTGGAAAAGACCCTGATGTTGGGGAAAGATGGAGGGCACAAGGAGAAGGGGACAACAGAGAACGAGATGGTTGGACAGTGCTATGAACATGACTCTGACCAAACCGCGGGAGGCAGTGGAAGACAGGAGTGCTTGGCGTGCTATGGTCCATGGGGTCACGAAGAGTCGGACACGACTAAACAACTAAACAACAACAACAACATAGCAAGCAATACCTATATGTTGATGTTTAGTAGTTAATGTCCCCACACAAGAACTGTTAGGTTGTACAAACACCAGTACTCACAGCCGCAGGAACAACAGTGGTTCTTGAAAGCTTTACTGTAGTTCCTTAGAGAACATCTCACCAGGAAGAAATTACTACACCAATGCATTGCTTGCCAGGGTTGGAGGGATCCATGCATGTGGCTTCGTCCTCTGAGGAACTGCCTGGAGGTCTAACTCTTAGGAATACCTGTATTCAGCAACACAGATAGACCTACCTCAAACATGGTCTGGTCCCTTCCAGGTTTTTTTGGGGTAGGTGGGTGGGTGAATCAGGATAATAAAATAACTGTGCCTCCCTGAAATTTACATCAGCAATGTTAAACTCCCGTTTTTGCCATCGTGTGCTTGCACTTTTAAATACTACTATGCAACATTAAACATCCTTCATCTTTCTTGGCAGATGCAATGTGCTAGGCTGTTAAAGAGTAAAACAGTAAGCAGGGGATGTGGCTTTCAAGCATGCTTTTTAAATAAAGGGCACCTATCCCCTAGCCCAAATTTAGGGAGAACATTTATAAGCTTATAGGCCTTGAATCCCACAGTGTGCCCTTTAAAATTGGGCAGAAGAAACAGATTGCCGTTAGTCTGAACAGCTGTTTTGACAAGCTCACACCTCTGTACCATGCAGTGAAAACATCTAGAACACCAGCAGTCCTGCCTTGTGTTCACAAGGACTGCTGGCCAACATGTACGGGAAGCCCCAATGGATACATAAACAGGAACGACATTGGTAGGGAAATGGGCCCTCTTGCAGCAGTTTAACCACCTTGGCTGTAACCAGGAGTTGTTTTAAAAGTCTGAAAACTTGCATACAAAGAATATTCCACTCAGTGGGTAGTTTCCCAGGTGCAAAGGTGCAGAAAACAGAAAAAGGCAACTGAAACGAACCTCCTGTCACTTAGGGACATTTGCTCAAAGTCCCCCCCAAAACCCGGAGTTGGCAGTTGGGGAAATAAAGGTTGGCTTTAGTTCTTTCAGACCCTTATTTAAAGTCTGTTTGGCAAATGATAACACAATATTAAATTATAGTGCTCTAGAATTAAATTATTGCTAGACAGGCTTCATGGGAAAAATGGAAGAAATGACAGTATTTAACACACACAAAAAACCTGCATGGTTCTTAACATCCCTGAGGTATAATTATTTTATTCTTGCAGCTTCAGCTAGGCTCAGATGGTTGATTAATAATGTGAACTTATATATAACATATATATTTGTGACCGCAATTTCTTTTTCATATTCTTTTTCATTCTGGACAATTCTCGGAGAGGAAAGCTAAAATCCCGACAGTCTGATTCCCAAATACAGACTGGGGAAAGGTTACATTTTTGGAACATCTGTAATCATTTGTGTGCATTGCAGAGTTAATTAGCTGTGTATGGGTTTTATGAAGCTCACTTCATTTCTCTCTCTTGTTATAGATAGAATTTGTGTTTTGCATTCCTTAAGCCTTTTATAGTTTCCCTGTCAGGGGGGTGGAGATGGCGCTCAACGCCCTGAAATCGTCCTTTAAAGCCAAAGGAAAATAGGTAGGCATTCTTTTTCAACTTGCAGTGTGCATAAGAAGAGTGAACATTACTAAGCTTTTATATCTTACAGTTCACCTTTTCTGTACTGCCGACAGATTAATCTGAAAAGAATGAAGGAGTTATTCCTCTGCCAGAGGAACATAAAAATTCAGAATGTACTAGGGTCTGCATTTGGTCTTCAAAATTATCAGCCACACGGCTGCATCTCAGGTGTATTTTGCTTGGGACAGATATGGGATAAATGAAGATGATAAAAATGATTTATATACCATGTTTCATTTCAAGAAGAAATACCAGGCTGTCTCTAAGTATGAATAAATATCATTTGAGAATTAACATACCTGGTGGAAGAGATATTCTATGGACTTTCTTTTTAATTGAGCTTACATACCCTTTGAACATTAGTGTTTCCAGAGCATTTCACAATCACACACAAACACACACACACACAATAAAGCCATTGAAAATCCTGCTTCACCATTGTAAAGACAGCTATATATTTTTTCTACCTTCAAAGGCTTGGGTTGCCTTTAAAAGGAAATGTCCTTTGGAAGATGATCACAAGATCAGCATTTTCTGCTCCAAGAAACGAACAGGCTTCACTTTTGACATTTATTTTTCCATACGTGTTTCAGCACTTCTGCATCATCAGGAACCAATTACATTATGACGGGGATTTACTGAAGTGACATTATCTGTTAATAGCTGACAACAGATGGCAGTCTCTCCCAACTTGGCTTTAAGAATAAGCCACCAATATTTCCTAGCATGTTAACCGGTGCTGGCATTTGATTAGGATAGTCTGTGTAAATAGCAAGTTGTTGGGAAAACAGCCCCACGTTCATCTCTGAACAAATTGCATTCCGCTATCATTTTTCAAAGTTCAAGGGGAAAGCATTAAGTGAGAGGCTGAGGCTGATAAGACAAATCCCACGGAGAAAAATAAGAATTTAGTTGCATAAAAGGAGGATTTCCAAGGAATATATTCAGCTGCCACTGTTATTTTCAGGCACAGCTGAAGCTGTAAAATTTGTTCTCTTTAGAAAGCAGCCAAAATGACCTATAACTACAGACAATAAAACTGCAGATCGGGGTGGCTACCATTTTTTTTACGGCCCAAGGACTGCATTCACTTTTGACCAACCCTCTGGAAGCCTCATTCTAATGATGGGTGTGACCAAAAGTACAGGAAACACATCCCTCCTCCTCAGGTGATCTGCGCAAATCAGCTGAGAAGCTTATCGCTCCTTCCCGAAGCATCAAATAATCAATCTGATAATTGGAGAGGCTATTTTGCAGCCCTAAGAGGCTCCCGAGCTTGACAAAGAGATCTAAACCATTCCATACGCACCAGTGCAATAGCTATTTGAATTTGTTCCTATTTGTTACTCCTGCCAAAATTGATGGAGTCTTGGGAGAGTGGAGAAAAATTTATATACTGCACACACATACACATTTTTGAGGGTGTCTGATTGCAGGCTGGTTAATCACTCATTAACTAAAATCTTAAGTGATGTCCCACACCTGCACGTTTTAGTAATAATTTCTCCCCAACTTCCCTCCAAATTGGAATATTATATTCGAACAAAGTGCCAGTTCCTGGAATCTTTAGATAGGATATGGAAAAGATGCCTGTCTTATGTCCAGGGGTGCTGGCAAGAGACTGCCAAGTGCCCAAACAAGGACTGATGCTTCAACATCTTTCAAAGCCCTTTCCCTCAAACACTGGGCTAACTAGAATTGTCGCATATGCACTTTCAAGACATAGATGATGAACCACTAAATTTCTACACATTTCAAAAAGGCAGATATTGCATATTTATCATTTGCTACATTTATATTCTGTCACCCTCCAAACTGCTCAAGGTGGAATTACCTGATACTTTCTCCCTCCATTATAACCTCACTACAACACGCCCAAGGGACGCGGGTGGCGGAGGGACGCGGGTCGCGCTGTGGGTTAAACCACAAAGCCTAGGGCTTGCAGATCAGAAGGTCGATGGTTCGAATCCCCACAACGGGGTGAGCAGGGGCATTGTGAGGCGCCGCAACACCCGGGGTAGCAAATTGCCTTGCTCCGGGGCGGGCGGCACGTTGCTACGTAATGACGCATGCGTCGCTATGTAACGACGCATGCATGTTACGTAACGACGCATGTTTCATGTTACGTATCGCCCCCCACGCCTCCAAAGCCATACGCCTCCAGCTACAAAACTCCAGGTAAAAAGCCCGCTCAGCGCGGTGCACCCGCCACGCTGAGCAGGCTTTTTACCTGGAGTTTGTAGCTGGAGCGAGGAGAGTGGCTTTGGAGGCTTTGATTGTGGGGTGAGGGCGTGGCCTGCCCCGCCCCCTGCTTGCTCTGTCCCTGGGGATGAGCTCCCGTTGCTCGGTCCCAGCTCCTGCCAACCTAGCAGTTCGAAAGCACATCAAAGTGCAAGTAGATAAATAGGTACCGCTACAACGGGAAGGTAAACGGCGTTTCCGTGTGCTGCTCTGGTTCGCCAGAAGCGGCTTTGTCATGCTGGCCACATGACCTAGAAGCTATACGCCGGCTCCCTCGGCCAATAACGCGAGATGAGCGCTGCAACCCCAGAGTCGGTCACAACTGGACCTAATGGTCAGGGGTCCCCTTACCTTTACAACACGCCCTATGGACACTTACCTAGTAATAAGCCCCTTTGAACCTTTTTTAGTCATGCTGTAATTTCACATGTACTAGCTGCAAATACATTTTTTGTATGGGTGCCATTCAGAAAATTATATTCATATTAGATCTGCTTCAGAAATGTTTCCCTGAAATACCTCAACTGACTCTCAGCTTTGCACTCAGTAAAATCGCAAGGCCTTTTCCAGCACCACCAGCTTCTATGTTTACATGATAAAAGTTTGCTCTATTATGATAATGGAAGGAATTGATCTCCATTAATGAATACCACCAATGCCTCTGTTTGGATGTTCTTTTTGAACGGCTCTGCAAAAGGCATTGCACAAATGACCTACTAAACTGAAAAAGTGAATGAATACTGAAGAAAATATTTTAACACAATGTGTTAAACAGATGGGTGTCACCACCAGGGATGGTGAAGAAACTTGCTACAGGAAAACTGAGCACCAAACCTTCCCATTGGTATAAGAATTTAAGGTCTCAAATATATAAATTAAAATGTTCATAAATTTACAAGGCAAACACATACACATAAGTATATAAACCACATGTCTGAAATAGAACAGGAGCAATCATGAAACCATTTGGACTCTCCCAAATTGACCTCAAATGTTTCTCTCCAAGGAGGAAGAAAATGGGAAAGCCTCTCCATTGTCTTTTGCTTACCTGTCTTTAGGGCATCTTTGTGTATGAATAGGGCATCAGAAGTTAACCAAGAATTGATAAAGCTTGAAAGATCTTCCACCACTGCAACATACTTTTTATTGATAATTTTCCTCTCTCCCTCCCATCTCTCCTCAGCCATAACCCAAGGCAACTTGAATATAAATGGCTGAGGTGAGATGGGAGAGAGGAAAATTATCAATAAAAAGTATGTTGCAGCGGTGGAAGATCTTTCAAGCTTTATCGATTTTTGGTTAACTTCTGACGCAGTTCATGGCTTTAAGTTACATTCCATTCAGATTTCAAGTTTCCACATTACATAGCCCGTAAAATAAAAATCCACTTGCATAAACTGCTTTAACTGCATGGTGTTGGTGATCACCTTGTCACTCAGACAGAAACCCTGAGGCAAGATGCATACCGGCCTGGGCAATCACCAGCTCATTTTTAATAATTAATAACAACAACAATATATATATTTGTTAAGTTACAATAGTCAGACCAGATCAGGATCTGTGTACTAGCGCGCACACACACACTTTTGTGGTACTTTCTGGGGCATCTGAAAGAGTTTAATACAAGTGTTTGGGATGTGTGTAGAAAGATTCTGTTCATTTTCATTGCAACCATATTAGAAAAGAGTGAAGTGAGAACTTCAGCAAAGCGTAATAGTTTAGCAAATTGACAACCGAAGCAATACGAAAAATCCACCTGCATCCCCACCCTACTCACACTTGGTGGCACATTTATGTATACACAGACCACTCGGATCCTAATCTACTGATATAGGACTATTTTTCCACACCAGACTAAATGGTGGGCGGCGGGGGGTGTCCTAGTGATAATTCATCATCATTTTACAGCTAATTTATCCTGATATACACACTTTTGCAAAGCAATTTTCTCCAATATAACACATTTTAACGTTACTTTTGCTAATATATTCAAATTAGGCACATTTTTACCCTAGTTTACACATGTTTTGCACCTAATACTTGGTTGGAGAAGTGCATTGCAACATTTGAAAAAGTGAAATTTTTGAAGGATGGCTGTGTTTTGATTCTTGCATTGTTTAATTTTCATGAGGACTTCTTAGTAAAATAACAAACTGATGTGAAAATGCAGAGAGCTGTATTTAAGATTGGGAAAAAGGAGAAACTGAGGAAAAACCATAATTGACATATTCAGCCAACCTTAGGAATACTAGACTGTATTTCAGTTTACATATTGTTTCAGAAACTGTGAATTGAGTTTCTTCTCCATCCCTAGTTCCATCTACCATGAAGTTTTCTAGTCTACTTATGGACTCTGATCCAGGAAAGAAACTGGAAATAAGCTCTCTTGCAAAGTTCTTTAATATTTCACAACACAATTAATCTTTCATTACCCACAAACACAGTGACCTTCATGTGTACACCAAGCACCCATGAGAAACCAGTAAAAATGGGTTAAATTATTTCCTACCCTTCACTAAACATCCAGCCAGTTTATGAACAGGATCTTACTATTTCTCTAGGGAACCAAATGAAAACAATAACACGAAGAGAGAACACTTTCAGCTGAGGCTTAGGACAAACATTCATGCCATTAGAGAACTAAGAGCTGACAACTTCTATTTCCTGATTAATCAACATTTCACACACTTGCTCTCACACACAAAACATGCAGCTCACTGCAGCCTGTGTTTCTACATTTAGACATAAGAACATAGCTCCACTTTAATCCAGAATGGCTGAAAGACCCATGAATCCCACTGACCCAGGAGGGCAACTACTGGTAACATAACATAAAGGCCCTATTTTATTACTGCGGGTAGGGTGGCCAATGCATCATGTTATAGAGGAGAACCTTCTATTTGAAGGGCTCTCTGGGCCAAGTCCAGATTAAAGATTTTTAAAAAGGAGAATAAGAAAGAGCAAGTGCCTTGCAATGGTCCATCAACAGTTAGCACCAGCAGTGGGGGTGACCCATTTGTATTCATAAACAAGATACTGGCTAACCAACCTTAGTCTGTTCTCAGCCAGTCCCCACCCAGTCAAGGAGCGGGTCTGCCTATCATTGGCGTTGCCTTCCACTACAGCTGGTCTTCCTGTCTTCTGCCCTACCAGTTGCAATGGGCAGCACTCACTGCTGACCACCAGTCTTCCCTGTTATGGTAAGATGAACCGTATTTCTACTTATATTAGAATAATTCATTATAAATTTGCGTTTATTTTCAAGGCCCACCCTATTCCTGTATACTGGAATACTGTATACAGGACTGTATCCTGCTTTAATTGTTGTTGTTGTTGTTTTACATTTTTGTCACCCACCTCAGGGCCTGCTGGTGATGAGCAGGTAATAAATTGAATCATCATCATCGTCTACAGATTTAGATTTGTGTAGGTAAATTCTACATCCACTTTTTCTGGTGACGCATTTCCTCCTTTTGGACAATGCATAAATGACTATCCAAACCGCAGGGCTGGCTGGTAATGTGAAGGCCATGCTACGGTATATCTCTCCCTTCTGGGCCCTTGCATTCTGTTTGGATTTGTTTCGGTGAAACTTGCACAGTAGAAATTCCTAGTGGTTGTCAGTGGGTGGGTCTTTCCTTCTTTCCTCTGAATAGGGCCTATGGCGGAGACATCCTCATTAAAACTCTAAAAAGCACAGCATGCTAGAAATGTATGCAAAGAGTCCCATGGAAATTTATGAAATCTGTGTACTAGCACACTCACACTTTTGTGGTACTTTCTGGGACATCTGAAAGAGTTTAATACAAGTGTTTGGGATGTGTGTAGAAAGATTCCGCTCATTTTCATTGCAATCATAGATGTCTACTCAAAAGGAAGTCCATTTTTAAAAGTAGCTTACTCCCAGGTAAGAGTGTATCAAATTGCATCAATTACCTGTTACATGTCATATGCTAGGTCGTTTTGTTTCACCCCAAAACATTTTCATCTAAATGAAATGGATGGGGAAAGCTCTTGCATGAAACACCTAATGAAGCTAACATTTTGTTATCATTTACCAGTTATCTCAACCTTTGAAACTAGCCCAAGTTCTGATTCCCCCCCCAAGTATTCAGCCCATGCAAGAAAACTGATCTCCTGGAAAGCATCCAAAAACGTACAGCCTAAAATGATATAACTTTACCATATTCCATTGCAAACCTGGCATGAACATGCTGCTTAGCAAACTGTGATGAGTAACAGGAGGGACACAAGCTTTTAATGCTATCAAAACATTTAGAGTGAAAATTCAGAACGTTTGTATATAGGGGAGGAAAACTCCCATACATATCATCCCTAAAGTATTCCAGGCCCTTTCCCCACTACTTTTGGCATCCTTAAACAGAATGACATCACACATACAAAGAGAGAGAGAGACAAGCCGTCACTGGGGTACTCTTTGAATCCTGGCCAAAAGTCAAAAGCAGATTGTTTAATGATGAACTTTCGTTCACTCTTTCATTACATCAAAGTTGCATGTGCGTTCAGGACCCTGATGAATAATACAACTTCATATATTTCCGCCGTATAACCCATATTCATATTGTATCTGCTCATACAATGCCCACCTAGCAGTTCGAAAGCACATCAAAGTGCAAGTAGATAAATAGGGACCTCTCCGGCGGGAAGATAAACGGCGTTTCCGTGCGCTGCTCTGGTTCACCAGAAGCAGCTTTGTCATGCTGGCCACATGACCCGGAAGCTGTCTGCGGACAAATGCCGGCTCCCTCGGCCTATAGAGCGAGATGAGCACCGCAACCCCAGAGTCGGACACGACTCTACCTGATGGTCAGGGGCCCCTTTTCCTTTACCTTTTATCTGCTTTCTCATTCACGCTCTTCCCCTCCGATTGCTCGAGGCAGAGGGAGGCTCATAAATTCGTGTCTTTTCTTCTTATGAGTTTGAAAATTATGTACAAAGAAGCAGGACCAGAACCAACTGTCCCTGCCCCCCTAACCCCGATGCATTCATTGGTTCTGTTTTCTACAAAATCTGTGCATGTTGCTCATAGGCTCTATATTTGCAGAGTAAAGCAGGGGGCATCAAGTCATACATGTGTGTAGGCTGACACTGGATATACTCTCACTGCAATTGCATCTATTCTCTGTACATAATTTCCAGTTGTGTGGGAAAGGGCTGACATTATTCATTTTACTTTGTTACAATACCCAACACCTTGCACTTTCAGACCCAAGGGAGTTTCAAGGAAGCTTACAAAAATCTAAGAACAGTATAAACACACAGCATTTAATTTGCTATTCCACAGAAACATATACTCCAGCCAAGATATTTACAAAAACTAACAGGATTGTGATAAAATAAAAGATAGATTTATCTGCCACCCATGGTTGATGGACAAGATTTTTGTAGGGCTGTTTTGAATTCACCAGCTTTATTTTATATCTGTCTTAAATATAGATATGGTTCTGATATAGGAATATTACTAAATCATACTTGGTAAAATGTCTTCTTCCAAACATACCTTATTTGGGTCTTTAGCTTGCCCAAGTACTAAAAAAAAAGTCTCCAGGCAACTTGTTAAAATATGGCTTTGAACAGACATATGGAACTGCAGCTCTCTGTAATTACTGTCATTTACGAATTGTGGTCTGATTTAATCTTTACAAAATAATTTTAGATGCAGAGCTTTAATTAAACTTTCATTTTTTATAGGAATGAGCTTGATATTGTAGAAAGTCATGAAAGAAGCTACATCAAGTCAACAGAGATCTAAAGAGCTGCTTGGCATTAAAAAGTGGGTATTTGCCAGCAGTTACAACATAGCAACATCTGACGTACCATATTATTCAAACTTCAAATGTGGAAAACATGACGCACGTTGGTTATCACTCTGTAGCAATAGCACTATGAATGAAAAGCAGTAACAGAGCAGTACCAAGATATTTTAGCAAAGAATCCTGTCAATAGAATGTTGACTTTTGTACTAGCGGAGCCAGAGAGTTCTGTTATACGCCCTTGTAGTCAACCAGGATCTTCCTCAGACATCTAGATGGCTAAAATGATAGAATCATAGAATTATAGAGTTGGAAGGGATCCAGAGGATCATCTAGTCCGACCCCCTGCAATGCAGGAATATGCGGCTGTCCCATAAGGGGATTGAACCTGCAACCTTGGTGTTATCAGCACCATGCTCTAACCAACTGAGCTCATAGTCTGAAGGTGAAAACATCTATGTTAATTAATCTGCTCTTATCAGCTTAATATTTGAGCACACCCAGGTCATCTCCTTCTTGTCCCAATAGTTACTTTAACAATCCTAGAATTCCTAGGCATATGCCTACTCTTCAGCAACCGGCTTACCTGCTTAGTGCACCTGACGTGGCTGGGTGCAATAGGAAGAACTCCTTCTGGCATTTCTCTTCCCGGCCAGAAGAGAAAATTGACTAGGACATGTACGATTGATGTCAATGCTCGTTTCATGCCAACTGAAAAAGCTTGTTTACATTACAAATACATGAAACTGCCAGCCCAAACATGTGCCTATACAAGACCTTTTACAGGATTGTCGTGTCAGTGTCAGCCACTGTGTGCAAGGATGCCCACTACTAAATACAGAGGCTTGGATCCTAAGATAGGTTATGTTAGGGATGTTTGCAGAAGGGAAGTTTCCCACCCCTTCTCCCCACTTCAGCCACCTGAAAAACCTCTCTGGAAGGTCAAGCCCATCCTGAAGAATGCCACAGGAGGTCTTCTGGGGATGGCTGTGCTCTGAGAAGTCCAGATAAACTTATAAGAGTAACCCCAAAAGAAAATCAGTAACTGCAGTTTCCCTGACAAATAGTTTGCACTTCACCGCCATTCAGCAACTTTGGGGAAGTGTCAAGTATATCCTACAGTACATTTTCAGGACAAGCTGGGCTGGCCAACTTTCCACATGAACTGACAGGAGCTCGTTGGCAGACAAATCAATGTGGAATAAGTCCCATGAAGGCAAAAAAAAGTCTGAAAGCACCTGACGTAACAAATCAACTTCTCAGTTTTGATCTTGTGTGGGTTTGTTTCTGAAGGACAAAAGGAAAGTTCACATACAATAGAACTTTGCAACTTAACAAAGAAAGAGAAAACCTATTCACAAAGTTTGCTCTAACTCAACTTCTAAAGTTACTGACTGACCTCAGAAATACTGACTCACAAATGTGAGGTAATGGAAAGTATAAAAAAATCAAATCAATCTCATTTCCTTTTTTCATGGTTCTGTGCTGCTATTTTTTCATTCCCCCCCCCCCATCATTTTTATCCTGAATCATACAGGACCACAACACGGGTGCCTAAAGCAAGTACATATAATGGATACCCTGCAAAGGATGGACATTGATCCACACAAACCACAGTAATTAATGACAGTGCTGTGGCAGGACCACAGGGGACATGTCAAGTATAGATTTGTTGATGGTATCAAGTCAGTGCTGTATCCTAAGCCCCAAAACAAATTTTATTCATTGTTTTTTTGTCACGCAGCCATCATCTCGCAACATTCCAGACATAGCCAGAAGACAATACTTCTCTTCTCCACCCCCATCCTTGTTTAAAGTTATATTTTATGGTGGATATGTGTTTTTGCACGGCTGTGTCTTGCATTGCACAAACTCTTCATGGATGTATTTTCATACTCATACCTTTCAAACAAATTATATTTGACTAGTTCATCAGCATGAGGGTTTGAATCAGGTGCTTCCTGGTCTCTGTTATAAGCACACTTTATATCAAGAGTGAATGAAGTATAAAGTCAAGAGAGAAAAGGGGGAATTCTTTCTAGGCCACAAACATGGCTCCTTGCCCCACCTCCAACCACCTGATAGGTTCTTAACGACTAGCCTGGTTATAAGCACTTCCAGGTTATAGCTGGCTTTTTGCCTGAACTAAAGCATATCCTGGATCTTGAAAAGTCTCTTTTTTGTTAACCTTCCCACCCACCCATGGCTCCTCTTGCCACCTGCTTCCTTCTCAGTCTTCCAACTTCCTTGTCTGCCTGCTGCTTCCCATTTCCAGTTTTTTTCAGGCTTACTCCTCAGTTTTGACCTTGACCCACTACTTACTCCAGACTGACCTTGGGCTACAGTTATGCAGCCGACTTCCTAAATTATGTTTTAATTCTCCTGTTGAGATGAGTCACAGAAATACTTACAAACTCCCATCTCAGCCTTGCCAGGATTTCGGATCAGCATGCCATGTAATGGGTAGTACCGGTACTGTTTATCATTATTATTTTTCAATAGATGTGCAATTATTGCTAATATCATTTCCATTGAACATTTCTATTATCTCTCTAAATGCATTATTTTATTTGATGCAAGAAGCAAGTCATCCGTAAATCTGAACTAATACTCTCCTGTTTTATAGTTTAAAGCTAGAAGTAAATATATATATAGATTGATGATTACATAATCCACTTTGGAAAAAATCCAGGAATTTATTCTAGAAGAAGAAGAAGAAGAAGAAGAAGAAGAAGAAGAAGAAGAAGAAGAAGAAGAAGAAGAAGAAGAGGAGGAGGAGGAGGAGGAGGAGGAGGAGGAGGAGGAGGAGGAGGAGGAGGAGGAGGAGGAGGAGGAGGAATAGTTTGGATTTGATACCCCGCTTTATCACTACCTGAAGGAGTCTCAAAGCGACCAACAATCTCCTTTCCCCTCCTCCCCCACAACAGACACCCTGTGAGGTGGGTGGGGCTGAGAGACTTCAGAGAAGTGTGACTAGTCCAAGGTCACCCAGCAGCTGCATGTGGAGGAGCGGAGACACGAACCGGGTTCCCCAGATTATGAGTCTACCGCTCTTAACCAGTACACCACACTTTATCTGTGTTGCCATCAAACTAGAGTGACTACTACGGTATGTGAATCGTGCCATAATTTATGGGCTGAAATAAAGGACAATTCAAACACTTGTTCTTAATTCATACAATGAAGATCCCTCCCACATCTTGCCATCCCCCAAATTCACTGCAACAGATCTTTCAACACTCTCTCTTCAGTTGCTTCTGGAAAGTAAAGACAGTGAGCAATACTGGGAAAATTTAAATGGAAAGCTAATCAATATCAGTATATAGATATTGTTAAAGGTAAAGGGACCCCTGACCATTAGGTCCAGTCGTGACCGACTCTGGGGTTGCGCGCTCATCTCGCATTATTGGCCGAGGGAGCCGGCGTATAGCTTCCAGGTCATGTGGCCAGCATGACAAAGCCGCTTCTGGCAAACCAGAGCAGCACATGGAAACGCCGTTTACCTTCCCGCTGTAGCGGTTCCTATTTATCTACTTGCATTTTGACGTGCTTTCGAACTGCTAGGTTGGCAAGAGCTGGGACCAAGCAACGGGAGCTCACCCCGTCACAGGGATTCGAACCGCCGACCTTCTGATCAGCAAGCCCTAGGCTCAGTGGTTTAACCACAGCGCATAGATATTGTTAAGTAGAGCTCAATTTTCTCAGTTTTGATTAAGCATGCATGCAGGAGGATAAATGCTACTTTGGGTTGAAAATGAAAACTAAGATAACCTAAGGAAGTTTACAGAAGGAAAGTTTCTCTACCACCAGTTAGTTACCTGTGATCTCTCCAAGTCTGGGAGGGGCTATGTTGAACCATGTGGGATGGGATGTGGAGAGCTGCTAAATAAGCCACATAAATTCTGGGGACATTCTCTCTTTAGGCCAGCAGCACCCCACCATGCCCCATTACTCTTTGTTCAGCAGCAGCCCCCTATGTTCTGCAGAGTCTTGGGGGGCAGTTTCAAGGGTTTACACAGTGGGAAAAGAGGGCAGGAAACGTAAGGAAATTGATTTTAAGATCCAAGCATGTGACCCTTAATTGAAAAAGTCTACTTTTAAATAAGGGAATTGACAGAATCTGGGGGAAAGTTGTTTGTTTTTGAAGTAAAGATAAAAGTCTATATGGCCTCCAAGACACAGAAGGCAAGACAGAGTAAGCAAAACTATATGGTTAAAATACTGGCAAACCTTTGATATTTGTATAATGGGAATAGATATTGAAACGTAATAACATAGTCCTCTTGTATTCAGACTTAAAAGAAAAGTTTCTGGAAATAATGACCAGATGGCAAATCACCCTAGCCAATCTCAGGAAAATTATCAGCAGATATGACTCTATTTATTCGAAATGCAGGACACATGTTGATGCCCATTATCATTCATGATGGTTATGTCCCATAGCACATAATTTTTGATTTCCTTTTCAATTAAAGTGACCACAAGCTTATATAACTCACTTTCTTTTAGCCTTTGCAATTAGATAGATAGATATGAGGGAGACATTTAATATTATATTAAGGTCAAACAGCTAAGATATTGTGTGTGTGTGTGTGTGTGTGTGTGTGTGTGTGTGTGTGTATGTGTGTGTGTATAATATATATATATGTATATATATATGTATGCAAAGTGCCAGGAAAAAAATTGAACTCCATGCAGAATTGAACATACATAAATGACCTCCATAACAGCAAAAGTGGACAGTTATGTAAGAGGAAACTGCACACAATTATGTTTATCATCCTTCATTAGTTACTGGAACAGTAAGAACGTTGATATATAACACAAGTTGCGTGCCTTTAGAACTTTGCAGTGTACATAGTTTATGCATGGGGAATTTTTTTTAAAAAAAATCAACAAAACTGAGGTCCATTGACTGGGCCTGTATAGTATCTCATCTACACATCCACAGTTTTGGCATCATCCCCTGGACAGCTAGAATCTCTTACCAAGATCTTAATAGACTGCTCCCAGCAAAGATGTGCAACTAAGGTATCAAAACTCCCTATAGAATCCCAGGTGTTTTACTTAAACAGATGTCCGTTGGGTCACAAAAATATCCTTTCTTCTGTCTCTTGGCCAATGTTTGCAGCAAGCTCCTCCCGAAATTCTGTCTGCTGTCTTCTGGGAGTTGGTCTGGCAACACTACATCACCTCCAACACAACTGGGTTTACTTCCAGCCATCCTGCAGAGCTGGCAATGACTATGCAGTGCAGCTTCTGACAGTGAAAAGATATTCCATGAACAAAAATCTTTTGCATCTAAGCATGCATACACATATATGTATATATATTCCACTTCCTTGATTTTGTTTATCCTTTCTCTGGTTAGGTCTGGGTTTTCTGAGGCCAATAATTATTTCTAAATGGATAATCACGTGACTATCTTAACTCATGAAAGACATCACACACAATCAGCATCTTTCCCCCTGTATGTGTCTATTCATGTCATTGCTCCAGGGTAGCTATTTCGCTCGATTTCTTAACATTTTATTTAGCAAACAAATCACACATCCCAGTCAAATGCCACTGATTTACGTCATGTAGAAACAGATCTGAAGAAGCATAGGCAAAATAAGAGCAAACAGATGTTTGCAAACCAACCACTGTGCTAATGGAGGTAATATGGCAGCGTTTCAGAAACAAAACATATTATATACAGTACTGAGTTGGCCAGCAGAGTTTTAAGCGCAGCTGCATAACTCTGGCAAGAGACAGAGCATTTCAAACTGCTATGTGGCATTATTCAATAGCAAGTGAAAAAATTACAATTATCTGATGCATAAATTGTGTCCTAACAGAAAATCGAACTATGACATTATACACCGAGGAAGTAATTTTAAAGCTGCTACCTGCTACCTAAAAAAAAAAAGCATAAAGTGGTAGATAGGGAAGAAACGAGTACTGATCTCTATATCTTGCAACCACATTATAAATCATGCCCCAGTGTTTGAAAAATGCTATTAAGTAGGGCAGCAATATGTTTGTTGTTGTTTAGTCGTTTAGTCGTGTCCGACTCTTCGTGACCCCATGGACCATAGCACGCCAGGCACTCCTGTCTTGCACTGCCTCCCGCAGTTTGGTCAAACTCATGTTCGTAGCTTCGAGAACACTGTCCAACCACCTTGTCCTCTGACGTCCCCTTCTCCTAGTGCCCTCAATCTTTCCCAACATCAGGGTCTTTTCCAAGGATTCTTCTCTTCTCATGAGGTGGCCAAAGTATTGGAGCCTCAGCTTCACGATCTGTCCTTCCAGGGAGCACTCAGGGCTGATTTCCTTAAGAATGGATAGGTTTGATGGATAGGGCAGCAATATGTTTGTCTACAAATACCAGCTTTTAGGTTGAATACAACCCTAGATTAGGAATGGGGAGGACATTTGGTTCAGTTCATCATTAAAGGTGAATTAACCTAATTCACACTTCCTAAAACAATTTGAGAAGTGAAACACACTCATCCTTTGAAACCTGCATTTCTCCAAATTTTGCAATGCAAAATGTCCGAGCTCCAGGACATTCGGGATCCGAGGTACAACTGTATTTCCATCTAAAAAGTGCCCCCTGCAATACTCATCCTATTCAGAGTATAAAATTAACTAACTGCAGTACTGCAGCTTTCCCATAAACAGCAATAGCTACAAAGAATAGAGGTTCACGGCCTGGCACATAAACAAAAATCTCAACCAGTCATATGTTAAAGCTCAGTCTGTCATATCAAAGAGATTTTCTCTCCCTTCAGCCTTGCCTCATGTTTAGACAACTATAAAGACGGTGCCTCAAGTGCCTACATGAACTCAGGAGGTCTGTTGGGACATGGCACCAGAATGCTTCATATTCTTTTTGCTAGGGTAGCTTTCAACAATAGTGCTGCATTTCATATTTCACAAAGATTGAGTCAGAAATCAGAGAACCCAATGCCTCGTGATCAGAAATCAATTTATAAAACTAGATTGCAATTCTGCTCCACAGATTATATTGCAAGTTGAAAGCTGCCTTTCTATCAGAACTATTAAAAAATATTAATGTTTTAGTACTTAGATGAATCTTACTTTAAAATATATATTACCCAAGGCTTATGGAGGAAAGCTATAGGGTTAGCACAGTTTAAGAAACTGCATTCCCATAATACTCTGTATTATGGCTAGTTGCCTTCCTCAGAATGAATATAATAATAATCTCGTGACCTTAATTCCTTCTGAGACAGATCAGGCTGTTATATTATTTTTTTCCTAAAGCTACTGGTTTAGGCAAAGTGGTCAGGAAAATGCTGGTATTAAGGTACATTACAGTATCAGGTTTCCCTAAAGCACAACATAAAATATGGCTCTCTGTATGGGCCCACATTATTTCTGATCAAAATCACAATTATCACCTTCATTTATCAATATGGCATGGATATTGCATGCCTTAGATGCACATATTTTGGCTTATAAGCAGTATACAAATTATTTTAAAATCATCTATGACTTCGCCACCCAGGCTCTGCCCATCAGCTTGCCCCTGATAGGGCATATTCAAACTTCAGGAGGGCAACCCGTCAGGGAAGTGCCCCAATGGCCAGCTGCCATGGCAAAGTCATCTTCTCCCCCTGGGGATGTGAGGGGTTGCCTCACTGGGCCACAACCTCTGCCCACCTCTGGACTAGTTAAGCAGCCATTCTCATACCCCTGGTCAGATACTGTATAGGCGTTTTACTAAGACTCTATAGTCTTAAACCCAGAGAACTGCAGCTAACAGTTAAAGGGACACGGCAGGAACTTGCAAAAGAGGAAGCAACAAGTAATTCACACTTCATTATTTCACCAGTGCAATGTAAGATGCAGGAGAGCAAGGCAGACATTCCATGAAGGGAGATGCCCAAACTCCAGAGGTGGAAAAACTCCATCTTTCGCACATTATTGCAAAAAATGAGAAAGGAGAGTGTTTATCGGATCTTGCCATTTTGAACAACTCACAAAAGAGTGCAAAGTTTCTGTCCTATATAGATGTAGAAACTGGAGAATATTACTATAGTTCAAAAGAATTAAAAAAACACCAACCCACTGAAATAATTACTTTTTCCCCCCAATCATCTTAATTTCTAGCCCACTTAAGACACCTAGTGGCTAAACATTTGTCAGACATTGCACGACTGACCAAACGTACTTCTAGATATGGCTCTGTACATAAATAGCAAAGCATTATTCCTACTATAATTTCATTAATATCCCACTTTCATTAAAATATGTACAAGAAATCAATTTTAAAGGATACCGCACACAATAAAGCACATCTTAAAAATGAACTATAACAATAAAACAACCGGTTTTGACAAAAGCTGTTAAAATGAATAGCAACAGATACATAATGAGAGTCCTGAAAAAGTCTGTCTAAATAAAATGATTTTTTTTCTGCTTGCCTAAATTCAGACAGCAAGAAGAGCCAAGACATATTTCTACAGAAGCTATGCAAGGTTCCTGGATGCCACAACAGAAGAGGCTCTTTCCTGGCTACTTACTTGCATTCCATAAGAGCTAGTGGTACCCAAAGGAGTGTCCTTGTAGGGTAACTGAAGTTCCACACAGGTACCTATGGAGCAATGCCATTCCTAGGATATTCTGGTCCCGAACTGTTTCAGGATTTAAAAATGTGAGAGCAAGCACACTCACCTGAGCCTAGAAGAAAACTAGTAATTGGTGAAGCTGAGAAAGCACTGGTGTTATATGGCCTGAACAGGCAGCTTCCATCATTGCCACCCCAGCTGTGTGCTAATTCAGCTGAAGCTTCCAGACAATTTTCAGAAGCAGCTCCACTCAAGGCCCATTGCATCAAACTAAAACTAAGTCTGGGTTTTCTTTCAGGACAGGATACATTCTGAGTATAAGATGATTCATAAAAAAACCCAGCTTGTGGCCACTGCCATCATAACTGAGCATCCAGGTCTCGGAAGTTAAGAAACCCCCATTTCCATCCTTATTTCTTCAGGAGGTGTGCAGAAAAAGGCTGGAGACCTCATTCAGAATCATCACAACCCTCAATCAACATTTGATTAGAGGGGTTGTTGGTTTTTTACAATTAAGCAGTATACAAATTCTGTTAAATATATGCAATACTTGCAAAGCCACCAGCAGACTCCATTGCAACTACACACAATACTGTGGACAGGGATGCTTGGAGATGTAGTCCAATAACATCTAGAGAGCCACAGGTTTTCTACCATTGTTGTACTGAGCCAAAGGGGTATACCTAACACTGTCAGCGCAGCACACCCGATTTTTGCCACTCCACCCTAGCTACTGTAGCCTTCTCTGCCATGTTCTAGAATCTAGAGGCTCCCCAAACCTCAGTAGAAGTTTTGAGGGTATCACCTTCCACAAACAGAACTGATTTCCACTAAGGCAAAGACATCATTGGATACAACCACAAGTGATTATGGTATGCTGTGAGGTCATGCTCTCAAAGGTATCATTTCCCACTCAATCATATTTTCAGTAATTAAAAAATTGTTCTCCGTGGATTTTTTAAAATGTTTCCTGTGAAGCCAAGATCCTCAAGATGTTGAAGATCCTCGATTCCAGGTGAATATGTCAATGGTGGCTTCCAGTTAGTGTAACAAAGCATGATTTATCAACATTTCTCTTTAGCAACTAATAGGAATTGGATTGTTTAATATGGATTTGGATTATTTTATTGTATTTTGTGTCAATTTCATTGGAAACCTACTTGCACTGTTGTGCACTGCCATGGAATCATTGATGAAGGATTGTATAGAAATGTCTTACATAAATAAAACATTTTACATTAATCATTTTGGAGCACAATAAAAACCAACCCAGAAACGCAGGGGTCCCCAGACTACGGCCCGGGGGCCGGATGCGGCCCAATTGGCCTGCCAATCCGGCCCGCGATGACGCCCGCCGCCCGCTCTTATGGCGCGCAGGCTCTTCTGGGTCGGAAAAAAGCGCCGAAAATCCTTTGTGCGCATGCGTATGGGCCTCTCCCGACCCGGAAGAGGTCATTTCTGGTGCACTTCCGGGTCGGGGGAGGCCCATACGCATGTGCACAACGGATTTTTGGCGCTTTTTCCACCCTGGAAGCGTGCTGCTGCGCCAGTAAGCGCCCGTGCGCATGCGCACAGGCGCGCGCTCCCCCGTCCTCTGGCCCGCCGCGCGATCGGCGCGGTGGGAACCGGCCCAAACGCCGGTAAGTCTGGGGACCCCTGCAGAAACGCATGAAGTACATTTACAGTTAGGAAACTTCTAGTTCTCAGGTTCCAGATTTTTTACTGCAGACAAATTCCATTGTAATAAATGGCATTGTACAAACAAAGAGGTTGAAATCAGAAACACATTACTGCGCATAGTTATTATATTTGGTGGTCAGCAATCCATCAGCTTTGCGTGTAATCCCAATATTACTTTCATATACTGCCCTAGACAAAAGATCCATTTATTTTATTTGTTCAATGCCTATGAATGCACATCAATTGGGGGGACGCATAGCCAGTCACAATTTCATTTCATTTCCAAAGACAACTAAGTCACACCGCTCCTCTGCAGAAACTCTTAAAAGAAAATACAGCATTAATTCATTCATTCTGAATTGCAGGAGTTTATTAATGCTAGATAGATAGATATTTATGAATATGACTTAGATTAATAATTACATTTAAATTGCTCTTGTCCTTTATTCTGAATTTTTATTTTAAACTCCACAGGTATCATGAAGCTTCCAGTTCTGTTGCCTAGTTATTATATAGGCATTCATAGACAGAAAAATCCTTAGTGGTAAGAAAGGGAACGTTGTGACAATGCTAATACTACCAACTGCTTAACAGATACTACTTTTCAGGAATATTAACACTGTATTTTCTTTTCTCAGCACTTCATGGAATCAAAGCCTACAATACAGTTAATGTGGTTCTTCAAGGCTTATAATTAAATCTTAGAGAGAAAGAAAACGTATCACACTATTAAAAGCCCTGCACCTGTTTTGGAATAGTTTTTTTTGTATGCCACTTGGTGCTCTAGAAAGAAAACAGTTAAAGAATCCCTTTCGCTCACAACTCTCCCGACACTTCAGTCAGTCTACATAGCCCCAAAATATTTAGAAATAGTTGCTACTTGTTTTTTCTGCATGCAAGTAGTAGGAAATGCTGTGCAGCAGAAAAAGGATACCGATGCTTGTTCTCCAAGACTGGGATTTTTTACTTTTCTCCAGATTCAAGGAAAATTCCCTTGGAATTCCAAACCGAAAGATGCAATGTCCAAATCATTGTCTTTGTCTGGCAATTTCACATGTTATCCTCCCCCCCCCCCTTCAGATGCCATATCTAAGATAAGAAAGTTTGTTGTCTCTTTGGAAAAGAAAGTGCAGCATAATTAGAAGCGCATGGGGTGCCAGATAAGCCAGAACAACTGATTGCCCACACAGCTGGTGCTGAGCACAACCACTATAAACTGTCTGGAGATATTTATAACACACACACACAAGCCATTCTAGTATTTTTTTTAAAAAAAAATCACAGCTGTAAGAAAAGAACTAGACAATCTGATATTTCCCTCCTCTACTTTGAAAACAAAGATTATACACTAAGCTCAAGTATCTTACCTCTTCCTCCATTATTCTTTTGTGCCAGATGATTCTATTTTCCAGAAGTTCTGTTGTAAAAACTTGATAGGGGTTCTTGTGTGTGTGTTCCTGGTCTGTGTTGTTTCTCTTAGGACCAGCTGAACGGTTTTGTAGTCAGTTTGATTCAGGAAGCTGTGCTCTGTCCAGCCTACCAATCACTCCCACTTTGCAGGGTGTGGGCTGCTTGCTTACTTGTCTCTCTAGACAGCTTAAACACCAGCCGGGCTGATTTAAGTCTAACAGGTTTCCTTATATACATAACTGTAAATTGCATTCCTGGAAGGGAGAAGACAGAGAAGAATAGGTAACTTAAAACTATTTTCAGTTAACTCAAGAAATGCCAAATGAGTTAATAAAATGCAATTTGCTTGGAAGCCACTACAAAATGGGTAAAACTTTGGAAGTGTGCCTTAGGGTGATGGATATTACTGCATTACATTAAACATTAGAGTAGACCCACTGAAATCAAGTAAGCATTGATTTCAATGGGTCTCCTTGATGAGTAAAACTACTATTGATTACCTACAGACATTAAACAAATGTGCCTCTTTCAATAAATAGTTTTCAGTTAGTAGGGGAGATGACATATCATGAGATAAAGCATCCACTACAAAAAAAGAAAGAAAAAAAGAATGCTCTTATAAAAACAACTTCAAAACTAATTTTCTATTGGATTATGTGTAATTAAACATGCTTGTAAGTGTTAAGACCATATCCTGCACCACCTTCCCCCGTGCCAATGCTTCCTCTGCTGTTTTGGTCTCCCCCCCCATTTTTAAACCTTGCTTTTTAAACTTAGAGCCAGCCAGAAGTCTGACGTATGAAGTGCAGCTACAATGTGCGGGTTTCAGCAAATTGTACTACACCCTGAAGCACCTCATTGCAAAGCTTGGGCGAATTTATGCAAAAACTGAAGTCCACCATGGTATGTAGAGAAATTGCCCAATCCATGTAGGAAGCTACTGTACATGAATATGTCAGCAGATTAATATTTCACCAGATGTAGCATTCAACCATTTAAAGTGCCTTCCATGTGTTTGCTGTAGTGCATGGGTAGGCAAACTAAGGCCCGGGGACCGGATCCGGCCCAATCGCCTTCTAAATCCGGCCCGTGGACGGTCTGGGGATCAGCGTGTTTTTGTGTTTTTACATGAGTAGAATGTGTCCTTTTATTTAAAATGCGTCTCTGAGGCATAAGAATTTGTTCTTTTCCCTCCTCCAAAATATAGTCCGGCCCCCCACAAGGTCCGAGGGATAGTGGACCGGCCCCCTGCCATAGCTGTCAAGTTTTCCTTTTCTCATGAGGAATCTTATTCAGCATAAGGGAATTTCCCTTTTAAAAAGGGAGAACTTGACAGCTATGCCCCCTGCTGAAAAAGTTTGCTGGCCCCTGCTGGCCCCTCTTTTCTTCCATCTACCCCTCCCCCCTGCCCTGTGTGGATATTTTGGTGATTTAGATTAGTGAAAGATTGATTCAAGCCTTGCCCCAGGCAAGTCACTATCTGCAGGCTTCAGTTGTCCATCTGCTCTGTAGGAGAGAACAACAATGGGACACTCAAAGGAAACAAAATAGTGGGTGAAATGCTGGCAATGAGAGAACAGCTGGAGGAGGTATGATGATGGGAACATCTTGGGGGGGAAAGTTGAGAGTGCTCAGAGGTCAGCCTCTCTTTCTGCTGCAGCATTAGCCCATGACTCAGGAGATGCACCAGTGACAGAGACATGTTCTGACATGTGGTGACCTAAAAGGACCAGCGAAGCCTCTCTGTGCAAAAGTTTCTCTCTTACTGCCTCTGTTCTTTTCTCAAGTGGGAAGATATCAAATCTCAATATCAACGCATTATGATGCACTTCACCCAAACACTATCTTTAGTACATTTTCATGGATGCTATACTTAGCTATCATTTCCTCTTCCTCGAAGATATTAATATTTGGCTTTCACGGTGCAGAAGGAGCCCCAAGGCTAAGCTTCTGGAAGAAGAAAAAACTAAAACTAAATAAATAATCAATGCCAGCAATATATATATGTATATGTATGATGAAGGAAACAATAGAAGAGGAAGTTGAAGCTTGACCAGGGAATGCACTATCTGCACAAACACATTACTCTGCATTAAAGAAGAGTCAGTTTAGATTAGATAGAGAAAAGCTTCCTAATCAGAACAACGAGGCAGTGATGGAATACCATGCCAAAAGAAGCCACAGACAGAACGGAAATGCTAACAGAAAGATTAGATAGTGCCTTGAAAAAAAAAGAAGGCAGACACCAGATAAACCTTTGTTGTTTAACTTCATGCATGCACACACCACAGTCTTCTCAGTGTTTGTTCCTCATTGTTGTTAATTAAATGATGGGTCCGGTCCTGAAACCACATACTTCACTCTGTCAGAAGTCCTTAGTTAGAAGGTCCACTGAGATAAATTTCTTTATAACATCTATCACATACAATAAACAAGTTCTCCCAAATGGGCTGGAATGTATCTCAGATAATGTCACATTCAGAGATTTTATTTCTGCCACATCCCACCATCAAACAAGAATGTGGGAAACCTTAACAAATTAGCCCATAGACTCATTTATTTATAGAAGAAGAAGAAAAAATCTCAGTCTTTCTCTCTATGAACTGGAGCAGAAAAGAGTCTGATTTCAGGCCATCTACAACTAGTATTTTTAGCTGTATTATAACACACACACACACACACACACACACACACACACACAAATGGTCTGCTTGTTTGATCAAAAAGGGTGGGCGGCATTGTTTCTGCACTCATTAATGGTGACAGGCAGACCAGACACATCCTGTCGACAATGGGTACTTGGAAAAATTAATTGATTTCAGGTATCCAGCAGATGCCCTGATTTAATTATTCTGAAGACAATCCAACCTGAATCAGATGCAATCTAGGCCCAGTTGTGTCCCCGATGATGTCATCTGAACTGTGAAATGGTCTAGTGCCTTCCCATCAAGTTTGGAGGCCATCATCATCATCATCATCATCATCATTACACACACCCTCTGCATTAGTTACCGGAGATGATGGGCATGTGCAACATCCAATTGAACACCAGTGTACAAAGCCTTCTTTGCGTAATGGGAGCCTCCTCATTTCCCCACTTCTCATTACTTTCTGGAGGCAGGAACAAACCTTTCTGGTAATGCCAAGGCTGCAGGTTCAATCCCCGTATGGGGAAGATGCAGGAGGTTGGACCCCAGGGTCCCCTCCAACTCTACAATTCTATGATTCCACAAGGTGGAGTTTGGGTATCCAGATCCATTTTGAGTATGTGGCCTTGCCGAAACAAGTCCAAATGAACACAGAACATGAACCATGCAGCTACATAAGAACATGACTCATTCCCAAAATATAATATTGTTCTTGAATCTTCCCACCACATTTCCCATCCTCTCCTGCCACACCAGTGTGGCGCACCACACCCTATGAGAACCACTGAGTTAGTTGGACAAGGATACAATGGTTATTCATCTATGGCACTGCTTATCCCGTAGACTTAATCTCAGTGTAAGTGATCTGAACGGCACATGTGATGTGCATAATACAGTTGCACAATTAAAACCATCATAAAAAAATTATGTGACAGCATGCAAAGACAACATCTAATATCCAACATACCAATGCTATGTGAAAGACAGTATTGTCTTGTGAGTCAAGCAATTAGCAGGATAAAGCAACACCAAGACAAGAAAACTTTCCTACCAGTTGCTGTGCGCATCATGCACATCAAATTTTATTGTTTGTCTTGTGATCAGAAGCAAAGCCGATCTCTAGAATCCATAAAACAGTATTTCTGTTCAGTGGTGCCCTACTCTGTTATTATTAAATGGGCAAATAAAGCAATATGCCAACACCCTGGGGCCCTGGGTGTCCGAGCACCCACAAAATTCCCCATGAAGGGGCCGGGCACTCACAAATTTTGGTGCCAGGCACCCATGGTCACGGGGAAATGTTGGCACTCCTGATTTGTAATAAGTTAGTTCTGAAAAGTACAATCCCATAAAATACAGTAAATCGCCACTGTTTCTCATGACTTTTCTTCAGCACCGTGTAATGGCGTGTGGGGTTCAATTTTAGAAAGACTGCAAATAGGCAAGTCAACAACCCCCACTAGAATTATTTTTGTGGAGATCTATGCCTGAATTGCTGGTAATCTTAAGTATAAAGGACTATACTTGAGCTTGCCAATAAAAATGAAAGCACTGCCGGTGGGAACTCAGTTCAAGAAACAGGGAACACTCCAGGCAGTCATATCTATTCCTACATAAAAGTTTCATTTCTAATCCCATTTTTTTAACACCTCCTTATTTCATGCACAAAAAGTGAAGGATTAAATAAAATTACTTCCTTTTAATCAGAGTAGATTGGACTTCGTGACCTGAACAGGTTTATGCTTGTATGCAAACATTTTA
The DNA here is from genome assembly GCF_963506605.1 of Zootoca vivipara. NCBI lineage: Eukaryota > Metazoa > Chordata > Lepidosauria > Squamata > Lacertidae > Zootoca > Zootoca vivipara. The sequence goes on from NC_083279.1 coordinate 35,777,653, forward strand.
CTGTCAGCACCATATGCCTCAGGCTTTGAGAACAGACAATACCCATGGAAAGTTGGGTAAGCTATCCTGAGAAAATTGGAAGCAGAAACAAGTAAGTGTTAGTTTGATAGCATAACTGGCCTTAATAAAGCTAAGCGTACACACCCACCTCTTCCTTCCACTACACATTTTGCTTGAACAGTAGAGGAAAGCAGAAAGCAGATCTTCACCAGTAAAGGAAAATATTATACCTCAGGAAATTTAGAAATCCAAGTGTATACATGTATAGTTAACTATTCCAAAGCCTTAATCAGCAATAGGTTATTTTGGAGTGAATTTGAAGAAGAATGAAGGTTAGTACCACTGATTAATCCTTTAAAGTGGACTATTAGCAGGTCCCATGGTCATTGCAATCAGGGCCGTCTTAAGCACCTTTGGCGCCCTGGCGTCGTGGTGCCACGGATCCCTCCGCCACCCCCGCCACCCCGTTTTACAGCGCGATGGGCGGGCGGGCGGGCTCAGCACGCAGCGCGGCCACCGAGGGCGCTGCTGCGTGGCGGGCGGGCTTAGCGCGCAGTGCTGCTGCCGATGGCACCGCTGTGCGGCAGAGCGGCCGGCGGCCGGGCGCAGCTGCGTGGCGCCCCCCCACCCAGCCTGGCCGTAGAGCTGGCCCTGATTGCAATATTCTCTCCAGACACGTGTCTTCCTTTAGGAGACACAACTGCAGGTCTTGATTTGGAGTTCCAAATACTGCTCCTATCCCCAACAACAACTGAATCATAAGGAACCTTCTTTGAAATTAGGTAGATTAATGACCTTCAGAAACATAATCTAGAGCTGAAATTTAGTCTGTGTTTCCTATACTTTCAGCAGAGTGTCCTGTTTAACTTTTGCCATGAAAAAAGAAGAATAAAAGACTGGTGATAGAACAAGCTATGATGTGTAATTATATGTTGTTCAAATGGTTCATGGTTTGTTCCCAAAGGATATTTGAGCTGCAATTTTTTTTCTTGGTTTCCATGGGACAGACCTCAAATCCTAAGGAATCCTAGTCAAGATATATGTCATACTTGAGGCTTCTGATTATTTCCAGAAAAGGAAAAGGCAATTACAACTTTTCAAGCACTGCAATCATATTTTCCATCAGAAGGGAAGATGGACTATAAGGAATAGGAATTGATTATTTGCGAAGTTAATATTCTGGCATTCTGAGTGGGGTGGAGTTTTAGTTTGTGAAAGGGCATGAAATGGGATTTTGTTTGAAGCATTGGCCCTGAGTCTTCGTTTAGGTTTGAAAGGGATTTCCAACCTAGCTAAACTAGCTGTGTTGGAATGATGCAAACATATCATCTTGAGCTATCCAAATATATTTCACCAAACTGACCACTGCTCAACCAGTGTTTTGGTCACCTCCAGATTGGATTAGGGCACTGTGCTATAGGTGAGGCTGCCTTTGAGGCTGCCCTGGAAGCTCCAGCCATTGCATAATGTGGCAGCTCAATCGTTTGCTGGTATGAATGGAACCACTGTAATTCATTGCCTCCAGTACCCATCCTGATCAGTCAATTCTGGAGGATACAATGGCCAAGTTTCAAAAACTGCTGTAAGTGTATAGCAGGGTCACACTCATCAATCCCTCTCCTGGTACAGGTTACTAACCAGGGCAGCCAAGGCCAATTCAGTCAATCAGCGTCACCCAAGATGACTTGCAGTTTGTACTGTAAAAATAAAGGGACCCCTAACCATTAGGTCCAGTCATGACTGACTCTGGGTTTGTGGCGCTCATCTCGCGTTATTGGCCGAGGGAGCCGGTGTACAGCTTCCGGGTCATGTGGCCAGCATGTAGCGGTACCTATTTATCTACTTGCACTTTGACGTGCTTTCGAACTGCTAGGTTGGCAGGAGCTGGGACCAAGCAACGGGAGCTCACCCCGTCGTGGGGATTCGAACCACCGACCTTCTGATCGGCAAGCCCTAGGCTCTGTGGTTTAACCCACAGCACCACTTTGTACTACTTTCTACTTATTCCAGGCCTTCCACTGTCTTTGTATGCAATCCAGACTCAATGTTAGTCACCTGAATCTGAATCCTCATAAGGCTTTAGTAACAATAGTTGGCACGTACAGAAATATACTATCATTTAAACATTAAAAAGTTTGAATCTCAGCATGCTTGCATATGTGAACGTTTCTAGAGTAATTGCCTAAAGTAGGACTAAGTTGCAATTACTTGGATCAAGGATCCCTGAAGACCAAGTATGCTTCAAAAATCCTTCAGCATAAGAAACCTGGTTTTCTGTTTCTGTATCCCACAATTATAAGGCAAGAGTTCCACCCACCACATGCTTCCGTAGACACAGAGATGGTCCATCTTCTTCTAAAAGAATACATTGGCTGGCTTTAGAAACCACTACTGGGTGGAGTGGATGTTGTCTTCCATTTGCCCTGGAATAGATGTCAGCTTTTGGCTTGAAAACTTTCTCAGTATTTCACCCAAGCATTTCTGCTTGAGGGCCTTCTAAATTCCACTTGGCCCATTTTAGGGTTTGCTGTTTTGTGTCAATGTATCAGTGCAGCATACATCGGCATAGCAATGACTGAATGCAATACGTTTCTCCCCACAGACTTAGTTCAAAGCTACATTAAATACCCTCCCCTATTTCCTAGTTCATCATCTTTTAAAACTATCTCTGTGACTTTCTCTCTCTCCACTTGTCTCCTACTTCCAAACTTATTGAACCATAGCCCTAATTTGTCATGGCCCAATGGACCACGGGGGAAAAAGTTTGTCCTACCAGTCCTAACTGCTGTCCTCTATCTCTAGAACCTCATATTTATTTAACACATGACTTCAAAATTTACACCTAAAAATGATTTTGCTTTCTCTTCCAAAATGAGACATGAAACTGTATAGTTAGACTTGAGTCGCCTTGTGTGGTTACTGGATGAGCATTTGAAAACTCCTCTTTGATTAGCCTTTTCCTTCCCACACCTACCTCTGGTGAGTAAAGAAGGAAGTGGTGGTTGCGATCTTAGTAAACACACATCCACAATGTCATTGGGCACGTGTGAATACACCCCTGGTTTATAACAAAATATTCTTCCATTCGTGACATAGGTCTGTAGAATTTATTCCTTTTTCTCTTTGCTCAAGCCTATGTATATTTAATTGATTGTGATTTTTTTTAAATGGAATTTAGGTGAATTATTTGCCCACCCTTTCCCCAATTCCCCCTCTCTCACACACACATACACACTCATTGTATTATGAATTCATATATGCACAATTTTTAAGTGCTTATATAATCTGACAAAGCCAAGAAATTTGTAGCTTATACAACATACCACATATGAGCCTACTAAAATCTGACTAAAAGGCGGGGGGCGGGGGGAGGAAAGATTGTTAGTGGAAAGGAATGGTATACATGCTTCATTTTCTGCGACATCTAAACAAGTGGATACAGAGCCGTGTGTGAATTTAACTTCTACATAGCACATTTTCTATTATTGAAAATGTATATTCTGATTTCCTTCCTTTTTTTCTCTCTTAAAAATAAACAGAGCACTTTTCCTTCCTGCAACTCTATTAAATTCCAGATACTTACCTCAACGCAGAACAATGAATGGAGATTTAAACAAAAGCATTAAGTGGGAAGGAAAGCAGTAAGAAAAGAAAGGCAGCTTTATAATTCAAGGAAAGGGAAAGTCTCAGATTTCTTTCTTTGTTTTGAATCTGAGATTAATCACCTAAGGAATGAATGCATATGTTTAATTAGGAATGTCACATTGTTGATTACCACCACAGAAAACCCAAATACCCTGACCTAGATTCTTTACAATGTACATCAGCATGAGGCTGCTGACTTTAGTGGAGGAGCTATGCAGATTTAGAAGGCCCCCCTTCTCTCTCTCTCTCTCTCTCTCTCTCTCTCTCTCTCTCTCTCTCTCTCTCTCTCTCTCTGTGTGTGTGTGTGTGTATCAGCCTTCCAGGTAAGTCAGCAAAGTTTTAAGTCTTTGCCATTATTGTTTATTGCAGCCTTGCAAAATTGAAAAGCTAATCTGCACTCTAATGTGACAAGAAGCCCTTATGGATTTATGCATGCAATGCATTTCCTGACTTTTCTAAGCACAGCCACAGCATTGGCATGAGATAACCATGCAGCAACAATCCTTAGCCCTGTGATTTCTTACAAAAGAAAATGCACATAGTTTTCCCAGTTATGAAGGAAAATATGATTTCTCTCTATGCTTTTGTAATGGCTGTGTGGCAGAGAGAAGATTGACAGGTGTAGGTATTCTCTTCACCATGTTGGAGCCATCAGAAACAAAGAGTGCCAAATCATTCTTCCTGACAATGCACAGCACAGAGTAGTGGCGTTTCTCAGGTTAGTTCACACAGGTTGTTTTCTTCATTTGATCACTTATGTAAAGAATATGCTGAAACTACAAACTACAACTAGTAATTTGGCCTGAAGCACCAGTCTCCTGAGGTGTTGTAGGTGTTCAAACCTTTGGATCAAAGAAATGAAATGGAGTAAAGAGGCAAAGGTGAGGGAAAATGACAGACCCCACCCACTTCTGCATTCACTTGTAGTAACAACTCTCGAGCAGCCTAAAATACGTCTCTGGATCATGGTCCCATGTGTGAACAAGAAAATCTAGAAGTCACTTCATTGGTTGTTGGAATGACGAAACTGCTTTGCACACTGGAAGGTGGTAAGGAAAGGTATTGGGGGAGGTTATGCCCTCCTACCTGCTTAGGAAAGAAATATCCTGGAGCTGAATAAAATAAGCATAGGAAACTGCCTCATAGTGAGTAAGGATGCTACACTGCCTGGAAGCTGGTTTCTCGGGTTTCAGACAGGCAGGTATTCCCAGTCCTACCTGGAGATGCCAGGTGCCCTTTGCGTGCAAAGCAGATATCCTACCCAGGGCCAGCCCAACAAATTATGGCACCTGAGGAAGACCCCAAAATGGCACACCCAACCCTCCACCAGGAAAGAAAGGGAACAAATATTGATATCAGGATCTGCTGTCTCATGAGTGGGCCTGCCCTGATCCTACCACTGAGGGCCTTCCCTAAATTTGAGTACTTTCTCTTTTTAGGCTATTTAGGACCTGAACCACATTTCTGGTATGGGTAGAACTGTATTTTGATTTTTCGGACTGACACATACGACAAGCCAAGAAGCCACAGAAGCAAGACATACAATGCTTGAAAGGCTTAGAGGGAGCCTGCCACAAGGAGACATTTTGATGGCTGGGGAGACCTATCAGTGTCACGTGGGAGATGCCCTTTGCTGAGGTGAAAACAAACCATTAAAGAGGCACCACCACTTTAAAGCTGCCTCCAAGGAAAGAATGCTATATATAGTGACAGGAGGGAGAGAAAGCAGGAGAATCATCCTACATAGAGACCAGAAGAAAACAGTCTGTTCCACAGTGACCTTGGAAGCAGCTACACTTCACTAAAATTCCATTGACGTGGATGAGAGTATCGTTTGGTGCCTACTCAGTGTCCCAATACAAGTTCCCAGGAGACTCCTGCAAGAACAAAATGATGCTTAGGGATGAAACATCATGGCAAGGATGACTTGCCATCTTATGTGGCCAGCCTAGTTTTAACAAAAGCACAGAGTATAATACAATCTGAATAAAGAGCCCGGAAAAGCTATATGTAAAGAAAAAGAAATCAAGTGGAATGAAATTGTTGTGAGCATCAGAATACATCAGTTGTGCCAAAACAGAGCTCACAGTAACCCAGCAGTGTCTCTTCAAAATTAATGTCCCTTCTGCATGATTTATTATATTGTCAAAAGCTGCCAATATACAAAAAGGAAAGGAAAGGGCCAGGACTGTGATCCAAAGTAGATTATAAATGCTATTTTAATCCATGAAAAGATTTGACCTATCAATCTCGTGCATAAAGAACAAATTAAATTTCTTGCAGAGCACAGCTTATTGCGCCTTGCAGTTCTGAAAATGAGGGGAAACAGCGCATGAGGGAAAGCTTGCCCATGAGGAACATTTAACTAGTACATGCTTGCAGATATTATATGATTTGCTAAAGCAGTTTGTAATTAAACATACATACAAATAACTATCAACTGGCAAAATGCCTCTGAAAGTTACGTTATATGGTAGAAGGTCTTATTATATACTCTGGACACCATCTTCCACAATGTCTCAGATGATATGAGGAAGCCAGTGGAAGGTGCAGAACAGATGGAGAGACTGTATGCCCAACAGGTGTACGAAAGACTTAGTTCATTCAGAATTAATACAGTGGGGGGAGGGTGGAATCATACAAGCAGGGTAGTTTCTTGCAGCAAAAATGGGCTGAAGCCCACTTCTTAAATCATAGAATCATAGAGTTGGAAGAGACCACAAGGGCCATCCAGTCCAACCCCCTGCCAAGCAGGAAACACCATCAAAGCATGCATGAAGTGTTATCCTTAATTAGCAGACATGCATGTACAAACATTGTGGGGGATGGAGAGGAGTATGGTCAGAAGGAAACTTTTTTTAAAGTGATAATTCCATAGTTATAGTGACAACTGACAAAGTAGTATTTGTATTATTCCCAACATCCCTGTAACAGCAATTATCATGTACCCACGGTCTAGAGGTATGTCATATTCTCCAAGTTGTTTTTAATCCAAAAAAAAGGCAGCAAATGATGCTCCATTTTCTAGACTTCATATGACTGCCTCATTAGAATTTCTTAATATGTTGTCAGTAATATGCTTGCGACACACACCTCTAGATCTCCTTTGCACCTGCAGGTGTGGCAATGGATGTGCTGGACCATTGACTTGCCTTGGTAATGGACTGGATGAGAGCCAATAAACTGGAGCTCAACCCAGTTAAGACTGAAGCACTGCTAATGGGCGGTTCCCTAGACCAGGTGGAGGGAAGTTGCCTGTTTTTTATTGGGTTGCACGCCCTCTGAAGGAGTAGGTACACACCTTGGAGTAACGTCTGGATACATTGCTGTTGGTTTGAGGCTCAAGTGACCTTAGTAGCACAGAGTGCCTTCCATCGTCTTGGGCTGGTGGCCCAGCTGCACCACTGTCTGGACAGGGATAGCCTCTAGGTTAAATTACTGCAACATGTTATACATAGAGCTGCCTCTGAAGACAATCTGGAAACTTCCACTGGTGCAGAATTCAGGGGCTAGGTTGTTCACCAGGGCAGGACAGTTTGAACATATAATGTAAATTCTGGCCTGACTGTACTGGCTGCCAATTAGTTTCCAGGCACAACTCAAAGTGCTGTTTTTAACCTATAAAGCCTTAAACAGCTCAGGACCACAATACTGTATCTCAAGGACTGTATCTCTCCATATGGACCAACACGGACCCTGCAATCATCATCTGAGGCCCTTCCTGAGACCCCTCCATGAGAGGTTCGGGGGGGTGAGAACACGAGAACTGGCCTTTTTTAGAGGGGCTCCCCAATTGTGGAATGCTCTCCCCATGGAGGCTCACCTGGCACCTTCATTACATATCTTTGGGTGCCAGACAAAACCATTCCTCTTCTCCTTTGGCGAATTAAACAATCTATGGCCTTTTAAACTGGGGTGGGTGGGTATTGTGGTTTTTTTTGGTTTTTTGTTATTATGGTATTTCGCTTTTTGTTTATATTGTAAACAGCCCTATGATTCTCAGATGAAGGATAAGCTTTTGGAAGGTAGGTCTTGCAGAAGCCTTGAAAATTGTCTGGTTAACTTTATGAAAAAATCCGTACCCTTGAATTCTGTTTGATCCCCATCACCTGCAACTCTAAGGGCCCAAGTCACTACACAGGAAGGTAATTACATTATTAGGAATCACGTCATGTGTTTTTAAAAATTAAATGCAAAGCCTAGTGATCCGATGTTATTAAAAGCGCAGCAATTTATTATCATAATCCCAGCCACAATCTCTGTGGTATGCCCCCCCCCTCGCCCCAGCAATTAACTTTTTTTTTAAGAGAGGAGAACACCCAATGCTAATCATGTTATTAATACTACATATATTTAGACCCTTAAGCTTCATTTGCTGCTTTTGGCATCCCTTTCTTCTCTACCTCTTAGCTTTCCAAAGGCATCTAGATCATCAATCACTTCTGCAACTTTCAAAATCCACTACAAACAGACCCATAGTTAATCCGCTGCTCTCAGTGGGCATAAGGAGGCAATGAATCCAGAATATACAAGAAAATAAGCTAAGAGGATCGACATTTTAATACTATTTGCCTACCTGTGCTTATGCTTAAGAACATAAGAAGAGCCTGCTGGATCAGGCCAATGGCCCATTGAGTCCAGCATCCTGTTCTCACAGTGGCCAAACTGATGCCCGTGGGAGACCAGCAAGCAGGATTTGAGCTCAAGAGTGCTCTCCACTCCTGTGGCTTCCAGCAACTGGTATTCAGAAATAATGTTGCCTTTAACTGTGGAATCAGAGCATAGCCATCATGGCAATCCATCCATGTGATTATGGCTATCACTGCCTCCTGTGGGAGCAAGTTCCATAGTTAAATTATGGGCTGCATGAAGAAGTACTTATTCATCTGTCCTGAATATTATTTATCTGTCCTGAATCTTCCAACATTCAGCTTCATGGGAAATCTATGAATTCTAGTATTATGAGAGAGGGAGAAGAACTATCCACTTTCTCTATTCCATACATAACTTTATAAACAGACTGGAAATAGATCCATCTCTCCCACATCCCACTAGCCCTAATAGGTGGGAAAATAGCTAGTCCCAACCATACTCAAACTGGTTCTTGTTAATATTTATAATTTGTAGTAAAAACAACCCACCATGATATACAATAAAACTGGCCCAAATATTTCAGCTCACTCGACCAACATCCTTAGACAGATCAGTTCCAAGCTGCTGATGCCTGAGTGACAGGAGACCGCTGATCTCGACGAACAACTTAAACTGCTGTTTTCCCATGAAGACTTGAACGTGCTTGGGAAAAAGTTAGGGCGCATAGGGAAGCCACAGTCTGGCAAAGGTCTTGACAGGCATTTCATAGCACAATGAACAGAATAATACAGCTGCCTGTGTCTTCCTGTTACTTTTACTCAAGCAGTTCAAGTTTTTGGAAGCAAGTGGAAATTAACAGTAACTTGTAAAACAACAAAATGTGTAGCAGAATTATATACTAAAATGCTTCTTTCTTTCAAGAATCTGTTGATTTCTGAAGTCCTGCTTCATTGTTACAACTAGTACAGGGCACAAACAAATAGATTTAACAAAAGAAGTAACTTCTATTTTCTTTTTCTTTTTCTTTTTTAATGCTGCTTTTTCCTTCATTAAGAACAACATTGATTAAAAACAACACAAATATATTTCTCAACTGCAGTGCCTTTCTGCAGCAGAACATTTGCATTATATTTAGCAATAGGATGTGTTAAAAACCAAATTTTTATCAGGAACTGAATAGTGGAATTATTGAAGTGCAAGTACTAATAGTTAACAATACATTAATTATAGCAGCCCCGATCATTAATCTTGTCCAATCTTAGGGCTGAACAATATGCCCATTTATCACATTGAATTATCATGCCAATTATTTCACTGTTGGCAATTAAATAGTTGCATAAAGGGAGAAAAATACTTCCCCCCCCAAAAAAAATGCTCCAATCCAGCGAAAGACAATAACCAGCAATATCAGAACTGCTTGTAGAGTCTCCTTACCCAAAATGGGTTTGAGGGGATGGAATGGAGTTATGTGCACCCACTTCATCAGCTTTGATGGTGCCAACTATGTGGCATTCATCTGCAGTGAGCCTAGTTGTCCTCGTTTCTTGTTTTAGTTGCTAGTTGCCTAGTATTTCATGCAAGGTGACATTGGGAGGGGGCAAGCATCACAGCGAGGTGAATGAAAGCAGCACAGAAGATGATGCAAGACAGAAGAAAGTGAGTAAAAAAGGCGGGGAAGGCGATAGGGAGGGGGAAAAGCAATACCATAAAATGAAAGAAAGTGGAAAGAGGGGTGGAGAAGAAAGGGTAGAAATATCTGAGAATGTGAAGAAGCAGAGAGGAAAAGGTGGGGCCAAGGGTGGACAAGGAGTGTGGTTTGAGGAAGAAGGATGGGGGCAGGTGGCCCACTAATACCCAATGCCCAAGAGTCCCCCAAAAGCTGGTGCTGGGCTTGGTTGGAACTCGTGAAACTGACTGGTGTAATTAAAATTCCACAAAAAAATATAAAACAACTGTGTAGAGAGGGGATATGGCAATCAGATATTTGGTAGGGGAGGTAAGGCAAGAGGCTGGCAGAGCTGAGTTCATGATGTTGTGAGCATGTGAATAAGCCAAGGAAATCAAAGTAAGGAAGCAAAAGAAAAGTCTCAATTTTGTAGTTTAAAGTATAGAGAAAACTTTCACTGATGAAATAGATGAATTTGTAACTGACTGTGCCTCTGTATGTCTACTCTGCGTTTTGCCTTTTGTATGATCAATCATTTATTTATTTATTTATTTATTTATTAATAAAAATAACTTGTAACTCATAGGCAATGTGCACATTGTATTTGTGATGGTTCACTTCACAAATGCAAATCACCACTTGATGTGCATTAATCAAACGCTGCATCTGCATGTCTAAACAAGTTACAAAATACCAAAGTACTTGTGTTCACTTTTTACCTCCATCTGCTTCTCCTCTGGCTTAGTTTCTTGACTTGTCTTCTGTATTTAGGTTAGACTCATAAATACCACAATCCAGCCTGGTTTGAACGCATTACTACCTCAGCCTTGATTGAAACAGAACTTTATGGTCATGCAAGCAGCTTTTCAAAGTGCAAATTGGACTTTTGTTTTAACTTTTTACAGTTACCTGTAAAACACAGAGCAGCTCAAAAGTATTGGAATTCTGTAATTTTCTATAAGCACTCAAGCAGGTTTGTGGTTTAAAGTTATTAGAGCACAATTTATTTTTTAGGACAGCTTCAGTCTTCCATACTGAAATTTCATTTCTTATGGTCAAAGACTATGCTTGGCTTGTTGCTAACTAATTCATAGATGGGTGCAAACATAGAAGCAGAAATGCAAAACCAACAATTTAAATGGTTTCTGGTAGAAAATAATGATCAAGTGTTTCAATTATTTTTCTGCCAAGGCTAAATGAAAAATTATTCAATTATACATTGTTGAACTTGATAGAAGAAGACTTGTACAGGATGATTCGCATAAAACAAATTGCAACAGGAGACAGACACTTCTTCAGAAATGGAAAAAATATATATGATGAAGGTATTAACGCTTCACAAACACATACACGTGTGGCCTGGGAAATAAATAAATAGATTAAAACCTGCAAATGGTGAGAAAACTCTCCCTGGAGCCTGAAAAGGACTTCAGTGAGGGGGAGGAAACCCCAAAGAAACCAGCAGTGCAGTGGGGGTTTTGTTTAGGCTGCTCAGCCTCCCTGCCCAGCAGCTGATGCATGGGGCAGCACAGCAGCAGCAGTCGCTTTCCTGCGCATCCTGCAACCAGCCCCAATGCTTCAACTTTAGTTAAAGAGACAGTTGTGTGGAGAGAAGGTGGGAGCAAGAGCTGGAGAGTAAGACAAAATAGACTTTTTAGAGGGTGCTTCCCACTTAATGCAATTTTCACTTGCGCGTGCAGGGGCCTTGAATGTAACCCCTGCATAAGTGGGGAGACACGGGTATACACTTTCTCTGCACACAACCCTGGTGAACCCTGCACAACTCAGTACAGCAGAAGTGGTAGGGACCACCCAAACGGACATGCATTCCCTATCCCATATGAATCAGAAGGCCATTTGGTTAGGAAACTAATTTTGGGTCATTCCCTAGAGTAATTCCTTAAATCTGGTTTCAATATCATTTCCAAACCAAGGTGCTAGATTAATATAAGATTATTAATATTGCATTTTCTCTCTGCACTCATAAAACGAGCATCTGTGGTTTCAATTTTGCAGGTGTCTGATACTGCCTATCAAAGCCTTTAAAAACAAACAGCAGCATAAAGTAATTTCTCGGACCTCTCTTAACAAAAGTAGAAGTGGCCCAGGCAAGATATTGCTGTTGTTCATCAGAATCCCCGACAGTTTTGTTTTAACATGGGGATCTTTTGCTTCTACAGTGTGAGAAAGTTAGCTATCTTGAGGGAAAGTGTGTGTGAGAGAGAAACTGAGGCTGTGTACACAACTGTGTTCAGTGCCAGATTTATGTATAAGCTAAACAAGCCCCACTCTCTTGGCCCCCCCCCCCAAAAAAAAATTAAATGAAAAAACAACAACTGAATGTACATTTCCAAAATATAAGATAAAAAACAAATAAACCCTACATACAGCCACAGGGTTTTGTGTTGACATACAGCCACAAGAGTTTGTGTTGTATAAGTCCATAAATTACCATATAGCATATATTCCAACACAAAAAACAGCGACAACTTGTTAGTGACAAAGGGCAGCTGGACATATAAAGGGCCCCATTACCTTCAGTAGCTTAGGGCCTCATCAAACCTAAATCCGGCCCTGGCTGTGTTGCTCCAGCATGTTCCCACCACTAGAGTTTGAAGTAGAGGATACATGATGTTCGCCACAATCCACAGGTAACTGCTTGAGGAATGCTATTGTTTGATGTGCTTTCCTGCAAATCAGTTTCCATCCTACGGGAGGGCAGAAGCCGAGGTGTGTATAGTTCAGGCAGCCATTGTGCATTTAGACCATGTACAATTTCCTACATATTTCGGATCCATCGGTTCCTTTGTGCTTCTCCCTGCATTACAGGTGTTCTTATTCACCTTACTAAAATGCTCCTGAAAGGCAACCACGATGCATTCATACTTCTAGATAACTTTTGCTATCTTTTACTGATGTGCAAATATGTATTTTGGTAAAGGGTCATACATAAAGGGATTGTGCTGCAATCGGTGACATGCCCAATAAGATCACATTGTGATTGCTTCTGTTTTGCGGTGTTTAATCCTTGCAGCTCTGTACATCGGGAATGCAGAGGGGGGAAGAGACAAAGGAATGGAAGCTGCTGAAAATAGATCGCATTTTGGATAAAGTTTAGAGATTTTTTTAAAGGGCAACAATGAGAGATTCCTAATGTATCATTTTCCTAATGTGTTGTTTCAGAAACAAGAAGTAATTATAAATCCAAAATTTGGGGAAGTTCAGAGGAGGGGAATTTTAGAAGGAAAATATCTATGTACATAGATCTCTGTAGGGCACTTCACAGTAATGTTGAGTAGCCCCCATTTCCACAGCATGAAACATTTGTCTGAAGGAGGAATGCCTGCAAAGGCACATGATACCATCACCTTGATAAAGCTTACTAAGTCTGCGTCTGGTCAGTGTCTGGATGCATGTTTGCCTGGGAACCTCATGTACACAGAGACTTGGGCTCTATGTTGAAGGAAAGGCAGGATATAACAAAACAAGCAAATGCTGGTCAATTATTGCATCTGGAAAAGCAATCCCAGTTTATCCATACATGTGCCTCACCTCCAAATGCTACAAAATAAACATGGTGTTGGTGACGGCACATTGTGCTAATATACTGGGTGACAGGTTTTTCAATCAGTGGAAACATCCAATTCTTTTTTCTGCCAACCATTGTGAAGGCATAAGGTGTTCTTTTTGAGAAGATAAAGCATCGTTTCTATTGTTTTCTCTAAAATGCATTTTTTCTTCTAAGTGGTTTAAGATGATACTACAGTTTTCAAACAGTTTTCTTTATTACAAGTTATTTATTAGGCCTTACCTCTGATTAAGAGCATTGCGTTTCTACCGTCAAAACAGCAAGATTTCATAGAATAGAATTTGGCTTGTTACTGGAAAAATATATTTATTTTCTTACTCATTTTTAGAACAGTACTTGCAAAATGATGGGACTGTCTCATGAGCTTGTTGCAATTAATTTAAAGCAGATTTTGAAGTTTGCTGTGTTCTCATAGGATGGGTATGTTTATTACTGAGAAGAGGAATACAAGGAGCCAAGTAGTTTATTTTGTCTTTCTGTGTATCAATATAGTAAGGTAAAGGGACCCCTGACCATTAGGTCCAGTCGTGACCGACTCTGGGGTTGCGCGCTCATCTCGCATTATTGGCCGAGGGAGCTGGCGTATAGCTTCCAGGTCATGTGGCCAGCATGACAAAGCCGCTTCTGGCAAACCAGAGCAGCACATGGAAACGCCGTTTACCTTCCCGCTGTAGCAGTACCTATTTATCTACTTGCACTCTGACATGCTTTCGAACTGCTAGGTGGGCAGGAGCTGGGACCGAGCAACGGGAGCTTACCCCATCGCGGGGATTCGAACCGCCGACCTTCTGATCAGCAAGCCCTAGGCTCAGTGGTTTAACCACAGCACCACCTGGGTCCCTGTGTATCAATATAAAGTTGCCATATTTCAAAAGGTGAAAATCTGGACACAAATGTTGAGCTGTTTTTGCAAAATCTCAAAAAAAAGATGTCTTTGAGCTATTTTTAAGGAAATTCGGCAAAATCTAGACTTCCAACATGGGTTGCCATGATTCTCCCAGAAATTAAAGCAATTTCCATCCAGACACTGCTTCCAACTGCCATATTCCAGCTATGCAGGAAATTATAGGCCTCCTAGCAGACTAGAACTTTTTTTTGTGTGTGAAATCCTATCTTCTAATTTTGTGATCTTCCGGTTAATTAGTTAAATACCCACAGTACTCTGCAGTGGATTGAGCCAACACCTCTAAAGGAGAGAGAATGTAAATCTGAATTTGGCATTTCTGTACAATTATAGTTTTTAATCATTGAAGTTTCTACAGATGTGCAAACTAGGAACATTCCTGAAGAGTTTTGTCAGACTTCATACAGCTGATGGCTTTCTCTTAGCTATATCTGGAAAAGGCCAAACTTTCATTCTCACTGTGCACTGTGTTTCATTCACCCTGCGAAAGGATATATTTACCAAGGGCATCAAATAAAGGCATCTGTACCCCCCCATGGCACTAACAGGCATTGTGACTACAAAGATTTCCTATTTCAAGCCATCTACAATGGATTTTTGCTTTCACATCAGTAGAATCTGAGGCAAGGTTATTTAGCTCATTATAGAAACCACTACAAAATCAGCCCTAATCTTTGACAGCAGATGCCTTCTGTCTTTGGACCAGATGCTAGATATACAGTAATCACTTTTGGAGGCTATTTTAACTGCATGCTAAGTCATTTGGCAACCACCTCCTTTTGTTTGAAGAGCAGCTGGCACAGGGCAAACAGACAGAGCATCTATTTGAGCAAACAGGGAACGTGCTATTGTAAAATGCGAATTATAGATAAGAGTTTTCTAGATTATAGGCTCAAAATAGTTGTACCTACCACAGAAAAAAAAAGATGCTGTATTAAACTTTCCTCGAGTAAACTTTGGTTTCAAACATTAGAATGTGGACAATATGTCCAGCACATGTAATTATTTTTGAGAATTGGACACAAGAAAGGAAAGGTAGACGTGCATACTATTTTGATGACAGCAAATGCTTGCTGTGACACAATTTTGTCAGCAGAGGCAAGAAATGGCAAAATCTGATTTACTTGCCAGGCAAAAGAGGCATTTTTAGCCAAGGTGACGCAGGATAAAATGTGCCTTATAGGATTGAGCTAACTGCTATGTTGTTTATTTATTTATGGCATTTGTATGCTGCCCCCTAACATAAATTGCCACAACATTAAAGAAATATTTGCACAATCAGCCATACAATAATAAAAATAATACTTCAGTCAACTTTTTTCTGTACAAGGAAAGAATAACAGTAGGGGGGTGTGCTGGTGGGAGGGAAGGGTCAAGCAGGAATTCATGTCATCAATGCACTGTCACCTCAGTCAGCATAGTCTACAGAACAAAATGGAGAGAAAGAAGGGGTTGCTTCTAAAATTGTCCTGATCAGAGAAATGCTTTTGATCTAGTAGAACTCTCCAGCAACAGAAAACAGGGAGGTGATTCTCACCACCTCTTTCACTATTCTTATTTCATTCCTACTTTTCCATTCCCATGGAGGATGAGGGTGGATTAAAATGACCATTGGAAAGTTGAGTGTGGTTGTTGTGTGTGTGTGTGTGTGAATGAGGGAGATGTGCAGGAGGAAAACACTAGCCTTTCCCTGGCTGAAATGTCCTTCATCCATGGAAAACGAAAACCTACCAATATTTATGAGAGGTGGAAGCCAAACATAGCAGCCATTTCTTGGTTGGAGAACTGCATTGCAAAATTCGCAGAGGCATGAATTCTGAAGAGGGGCTGTGTTTCAGTTCATGCATTCTCTCAGAAAGTGAAAATTAGGTGGCTTCACCTTGAAATCCTGAATCTCATCTCTCCCCCTACATGGTCCCTAGCATGCTATATGTGTGAAACTAAAGGCGTTTGCTGACTGGCCACAGGGGACAGAAACCAGCAAAGAATTAGATGGACCTTCCTTCCCATCTTATGTACTCCCTTCTGATCTTACGTTCTGTCTTATGTTCTTTCCATGGGTTCATGGGAACTCCACATTACAGTTTACAAGAAAGCTCAAACCAAAGCAATACTTTGCTGGCCCACCGTATCTAATCCTCCTAATGCATCTGCTGAGCTCTTTTGTTATTACTAAATCCTGCTTTTCCACAAGTCTGTTACTTTCCAGCAAGTCAGCTGCATCAGCTGTCTGAAAGCGTGGGGTGGGGGAGTTAGGACCCTTAGCCCTGTTTCCCTTCGCAGTTCACACAGCCTCAAAAAGGTAATTTGAAGCTTCAAATCCTACAATACCCACCTTATTATAGTTTAGTTTCTAGTTACCTTGTCTTTCATTTGAAGAAAGAGAGCTCTTTTAAACACGAAAACCTCTATGGGTCTGTCACTACTCTGAAGTCTCCCTCTACGCAAATTCTTAAGCACGCATTGGATTTTAAACCAGCACCATGAATTAGTTCCTTGTGATACTGTTCCACAGTGGGCATTTTACAGGTCTAGTAAAACCACAATGAAAATACTATATACAACCCAATATTGAAGCTCTATTATTGATTTTTAGGGCTTAATTTCCAAGTGAAAAGTAGCAGCGGCTTTGAAATCCCCGCAACCAGATCCCATTACACATCACCACATTTCCGCCGCACTGTAAGAGAGCCAGACCATGATGTGTACATATATAGGTGTCACTCAATCATATTCCACCTTTCTAATTATTTCTTTTATACCGAAGCAATTTATTTTTATTTATTTTTTGAAAAGCAGACTTGACAAGATTGAAGTCAGGAGGCCATCAGATCGGGCTCCCATCCAATCAGCGTGGGTCAAATGGCAAGGCAAAGCGAGTGCAGATGAGATGAAGAAAAGCTCTGGCAAAGGCTAGGTGAAGTGAGTCTGCATCAAGGAGCAGAACCCTGAGCCCCTTTGTTTCTGGAAGCAAAGAAACAGGTGCCTGGCCTGGATACTCTTGGAGAGAGCAAGGGGTAATCAGACTTCATTCACATGACCTCCTTGGGCAGCTTAGGTGCCATGGGTAGCTTTTGTAGGTCAGACTAATCTCTGTGCAGTTCCTTTCTTTGTTCTGGTGTGTAGGCTGAGTCCCTGCTGTGGTCTTGACGGTGGTTGGCATTGGAGTACAGATATCTTTTAATTGTTTGCTTTGGCAGAGAGGCATTTTTATTTTTGAAAATGCACAAAAATTTGGATTCACGGTTAAAACTCCTCAAAAGATTTCACCTCCCCATGTTAAAATTGTTGTTGTTTAGTCGTTTAGTCGTGTCCGACTCTTCGTGACCCCATGGACCATAGCACGCCAGGCACTCCTGTCTTGCACTGCCTCCCGCAGTTTGGTCAAACTCATGTTCGTAGCTTCGAGAACACTGTCCAACCATCTTGTCCTCTGTCGTCCCCTTCTCCTAGTGCCCTCAATCTTTCCCAACATCAGGGTCTTTTCCAAGGATTCTTCTCTTCTCATGAGGTGGCCAAAGTATTGGAGCCTCAGCTTCACGATCTGTCCTTCCAGGGAGCACTCAGGGCTGATTTCCTTAAGAATGGATAGGTTTGACCTTCTTGCAGTCCATGGGACTCTCAAGAGTCTCCTCCAGCACCATAATTCAAAAGCATCAATTCTTCGGCGATCAGCCTTCTTTATGGTCCAGCTCTCACTTCCATACATCACTACTGGGAAAACCATAGCTTTAACTATACGGACCTTTGTCGGCAAAGTGATGTCTCTGCTTTTTAAGATGCTGTCTAGGTTTGTCATTGCTTTTCTCCCAAGAAGCAGGCGTCTTTTAATTTCGTGACTGCTGTCACCATCTGCAGTGATCAAGGAGCCCAAGAAAGTAAAATCTCTCACTGCCTCCATTTCTTCCCCTTCTATTAGCCAGGAGGTGATGGGACCAGTGACCATGATCTTGGTTTTTTTGATGTTGAGCTTCAGACCATATTTTGCGCTCTCCTCTTTCACCCTCATTAAAAGGTTCTTTAATTCCTCCTCGCTTTCTGCCATCAAGGTTGTGTCATCTGCATATCTGAGGTTGTTGATATTTCCTCCGGCAATCTTAATTCCGGCTTGGGATTCATCTAGTCCAGCCTTTCGCATGATGAATTCTGCATATAAGTTAAATAAGCAGGGAGACAATATACAACCTTGTCGTACTCCTTTCCCAATTTTGAACCAATCAGTTGTTCCATATCCAGTTCTAACTGTAGCTTCTTGTCCCACATAGAGATTTCTCAGGAGACAGATGAGGTGATCAGGCACTCCCATTTCTTTAAGAACTTGCCATAGTTTGCTGTGGTCGACACAGTCAAAGGCTTTTGCATAGTCAATGAAGCAGAAGTAGACGTTTTTCTGGAACTCTCTAGCTTTCTCCATAATCCAGCGCATGTTTGCTATTTGGTCTCTGGTTCCTCTGCCCTTTCGAAATCCAGCTTGCACTTCTGGGAGTTCTCGGTCCACATACTGCCTAAGCCTGCCTTGTAGAATTTTAAGCATAACCTTGCTAGCGTGTGAAATGAGCGCAATTGTGCGGTAGTTGGAGCATTCTTTGGCACTGCCCTTCTTTGGAATTGGGATGGAGACTGATCTTCTCCAATCCTCTGGCCATTGCTGAGTTTTCCAAACTTGCTGGCATATTGGGTGTAGCACCTTAACAGCATCATCTTTTAAAATTTTAAATAGTTCAGCTGGAATATCATCACTTCCACTGGCCTTGTTATTAGCAATGCTTTCTAAGGCCCATTTGACTTCACTCTCCAAGATGTCTGGCTCAAGGTCAGCAACCACACTACCTGGGGTGTATGAGACCTCCATATCTTTCTGGTATAATTCCTCTGTGTATTCTTGCCACCTCTTCTTGATGTCTTCTGCTTCTGTTAGGTCCTTACCACTTTTGTCCTTGATTATGGTAATCTTTGTACGAAATGTTCCTTTCATATCTCCAATTTTCTTGAACAGATCTCTGGTTTTCCCCATTCTATTGTTTTCCTCTATTTCTTTGCATTGCTCATTTAAGAAGACCCTCTTGTCTCTCCTTGCTGTTTTTTGGAAATCTGCATTCAGTTTCCTGTATCTTTCCCTATCTCCCTTGCATTTTGCTTGCCTCCTCTCCTCCACTATTTGTAAGGCCTCGTTGGATAGCCATTTTGCTTTCTTGCATTTCCTTTTCCTTGGGATGGTTTTCGTTGCTGCCTCCTGTATAATGTTACGAGCCTCCATCCATAGTTCTTCAGGCACTCTGTCCACCAAATCTAAATCCTTAAACCTGTTCCTCACTTCCACTGTGTATTCATAAGGGATTTGATTCAGATTGTATCTTACTGGCCCAGTGGTTTTTCCTACTTTCTTCAGTTTAAGCTGGAATTTTGCTATAAGAAGCTGATGATCTGAGTTACAGTCAGCTCCAGGTCTTGTTTTTGCTGACTGTATAGAGCTTCTCCATCTTTGGCTGCAGAGAATATAATCAATCTGATTTCGATGCTGCCCATTTGGTGATATCCATGTGTAGAGTCGTCTCTTGTGTTGTTGGAAGAGAGTGTTTGTGATGACCAGCTTGTTCTCTTGACAGAACTCTATTAGCCTTTGCCCTGCTTCATTTTGAACTCCAAGGCCAAACTTGCCAGTTGTTCCTTTTATCTCTTGATTCCCTACTTTAGCATTCCAATCCCCTGTAATGAGAAGAACATCCTTCTTTGGTGTCATTTCTAGAAGTTGTTGTAGGTCTTCATAGAATTGGTCAATTTCACTTTCTTCAGCACCGGTAGTTGGTGCATAAACTTGGATTACTGTGATGTTAAAAGGTCTGCCTTGGATTCGTATCGAGATCATTCTGTCATTTTTGAGATTGCATCCCATTACAGCTTTTGCCACTCTTTTGTTGACTATGAGGGCCACTCCATTTCTGCTACAGGATTCTTGCCCACAGTAGTAGATATGATAGTCACCCGAACTGAATTCGCCCATTCCCTTCCATTTTAGTTCACTGATGCCCAGGATGTCGATATTTATTCTTGTCATCTCATTTTTGACCACATCCAGCTTACCTCCACTCATGGTTCTTACATTCCAGGTTCCTATGCAATATTTTTCTTTACAGCATCGGACTTTCCTTTCGCTTCCAGGCATATCCGCAACTGAGCGTCCTTTCGGCTTTGGCCCAGCCGCTTCATCAGCTCTGAATCTACTTGTACTTGTCCTCCGCTCTTCCTCAGTAGCATGTTGGACGCCTTCCGACCTGAGGGGCTCATCTTCCAGCGTCATAACTTTTATATGCCTGTTGTCTTTGTCCATGGAGTTTTCTTGGCAGGGATACTGGAGTGGCTTGCCAGTTCCTTCTCCAGGTGGATCACGTTTAGTCAAAACTCTCCACTATGACCTGTCCATCTTGGGTGGCCCTGCATGGCATAGCTCATAGCTTCTCTGAGTTATTCAAGCCCCTTCGCCACGACAAGGCATTGATCCATGAAGGGGCCATGTTAAAATAGCTTAACTTTTTAAAGGAAATGTATTCATAAGCTGCATTTGTGCCTGGCCATATTTGATTTTTATATGTTGTTGTTTAGTCGTTTAGTCGTGTCCGACTCTTTGTGACCCCATGGACCAGAGCACACCAGGCACTCCTGTCTTCCACTGCCTCCTGCAGTTTGGTCAAACTCATGTTCGTAGCTTCGAGAACACTGTCCAACCATCTCGTCCTCTGTCGTCCCCTTCTCCTTGTGCCCTCAATCTTTCCCAACATCAGGGTCTTTTCCAGGGAGTCTTCTCTTCTCATTAGGTGGCCAAAGTATTGGAGCCTCAGCTTCACGATCTGTCCTTCCAGTGAGCACTCAGAGCTGATTTCCTTCAGAATGGATAGGTTTGATCTTCTTGCAGTCCATGGGACTCTCAAGAGTCTCCTCCAGCACCATAATTCAAAAGCATCAATTTTTATATACTTTGTCATTATTTATATAATGTGAATACTCCACCTTTCTGTGAGCCAGGGATTTTTTATACCTGTGGAACAATTATCGTTACAAAACGGGAATAGTGCAAGGTGCTGATAACGCCAAGGTTGCAGGTTTGATCCCCGTAAGGGACAGCTGCGTATTCCTGCATTGATTGGACTAGATAAGGCTCAGGGTCCCTTCCAACTCTATGATTCTATGATTCAAGTACCTACAATCACAAATCGGTAGCAAATCTAAACTCCTGCTAGGACCAACACCAGAGAAGCAGGGACAAGACATAGCACTACTAATTATCAATACAAACCAAAGCTAACAACATCAAAATACTATTGTGGATTGTTCTCCTTGCTGTGCACAGGAGACTTCTTTAGAAAACCGTGGTGAATTTTTAAGCTGCTACTGCAAAGGGGGTGACTTTGTTTGTAATGAATCTATTGTGGTCTGCCAACACATCACAGACAACATAAGTCAGGAACCAGCCAGCTCTTGCTCTCAAATATGAGCTGTAAGATCTCTATATATGGGGCAGTGCAAAATATAAAGCACTGTATATCCCACCTCCTTAGTACTACAAACGCATGCCTGCTGGACAAAAGGAATCCCTGTATACTTTTCCTCCAAATTGGCTGAAGGCATTGTTTAGAAACAAAGTTACAGATAGGTAGCCGTGTTGGTCTGACGTAGTCAAAACAAAAATAAAAAAAATCCTTCCAGTAGCACCTTAGAGACCAACTAAGTTTGTCATAGGTATGAGCTTTCGTGTGCATGCACACTTCTTCAGATACATGAAGATTCAGATCTGAAGAAGTGTGCATGCACACGAAAGCTCATACCTATGGCAAACTTAGTTGGTCTCTAAGGTGCTACTGTAAGGATTTTTTAAATTTTTGTTTAGAAACAAAGATCATGAAGGGCTTTTCTAAGGGCAATAAAAGTTAGATCTTGGAAGTACAGTGCACTGTTCTGGGGTTCTTCTGACCCTCCAGAACAAATTCGGAATCAGCACAGGAGGCATGAGGGGCAAGGCAAGGAAATATTTGTTTTACATTCTACTAGTGCACTGTGTTAATTGACTCCAGGGGCAGATCTACACTCATTAAGGAGGGGTTAAGAAATGGTTTTGATAACCACATTACGTTCTATATTTAATGTTCATAATGCATTATTAACATGTGACACCAGAGACTGCTACAGAGAAACCAGCAACTAGCAGTAGGGAAATAGCATTTTGGCAGAGATAAGAAACTCTTTATTTTACAAGTCTGCCCTGTTCTAATAATGTTACACAGGTCAGTGTAGATCCAACCCAGCTCAATAGATACGTTCACTTATCACCTAGGGAACTTTTTGTAGCACATAGTCTTATTTCATGGGTAAATTGTAACCCTCTAGCAAACCTACTAAGGGACCCAGGTGGCGCTGTGGTTAAACCACTGAGCCTAGGGCTTGCTGATCAGAAGGTCGGCGGTTCGAATCCCTGTGACGGGGTGAGCTCCTGTTGCTTGGTCCCAGCTCCTGCCAACCTAGCAGTTCAAAAGCATGTCAAAATGCAAGTAGATAAATAGGAACCGCTACAGTGGGAAGGTAAACGGTGTTTCCATGTGCTGCTCTGGTTTGCCAGAAGCGGCTTTGTCATGCTGGCCACATGACCTGGAAGCTATACGCCGGCTCCCTCGGCCAATAATGCGAGATGAGCGCGCAACCCCAGAGTCGGTCACGACTGGACCTAATGGTCAGGGGTCCCTTTACCTTTAGCAAACCTACTAGACTTGACTAGTGGTGCACTTGTGAAAAACTTAAATTTAACACTGACCATCCAATGAGGAGGACTATTTTCTTGTTTTCTTTTGTTGCTAGACCCCTGCTACTGAATGTTAATGAGACTATTCATATCTGCTCCCAGACCTCCAGCAATCATATTAATAAATGTAAGCATGCACTAATTAAAATGAGGTCATGAGTCTAATTTGAAGTGACAAAGGCATGGAAATCTGAAGCTGTCTCATTCCTAGTTATTGAACAGGTGTTCAAGCACAATGTGCCAGAATCACTTAGCCTCTTGGTGTCTGTCTTCTCACCCGTAGCTTTTTTAATACACTTTGTGGACATCAGAAGAATACTGGCGGCATTGTTTGAAATGATGTATGTACAAATCAATGCTTGTGGTTATATCATTTTCAGAAGGAGAAAAAAGCAGGGAAATTTAATTGCACAGTAGAACATACCATGGTCCTTAGACGACATGCCAACCGATTTGGCAACAAGATCAAATCATCTGGGCATCGGGCATTCTGATCCATAATCTTCATCCAATTACCCTGTTGACAGTTGAAAACTTCCAATATGGCTTGACAACACTGCTGAGCAACGTGTAATTCTTTATGCTATAATTCACGTATTTTTAGCTGCACAACTTGGGAATACATTGTCATTTTCTTTGCAATTGAAGTTCATAAGGAACGACATAACACATTTGTTCTCTCGCATAGACATTGCTTACTCAGCAGGAAACTGCCGACTCACTTCTGACCGTAGATTCTGATAACCACTTCTTCCATCATATCCTGTCAGCTATGAGTTTTTTTTAGGAAATTAGACTAACTGGAGAAGCTAAAACATGGTCATTTACCCAGACTATTTTTTCCCCTTTTAACAAGTTTTAAGGGATCTTTCTTTAAAAAAAAGAAAAAAGAAAATCACATCAAAGCCAGTCTTGTTTTGGTTGATTAACACAAACTAGTTGTATGTGACTGTCAGAAGGCATTAAAAGACAAAAAGACCTGCCAGCTATAAAGCTTATGATAGCATGTAAATTCAGATTCAAAAGTTCCCTTCAACATGTGGTAGTATTCTCCGCTGCCTAAAAGGCCGTCTTATGTTGAAACATTGTGTGAGAAAATAAAAACTTGATCCAAAGTTATTCTGCCTGAGCAAGAGTTTGTGAAAGATTTTTTTCTAACCCCCCCCCCCCTTCAAGATGAAGCATGACAAATGTTGTAGATGCCATCTAATACTGCAAAAATGTTCGTGGATGCTCTTGGATAGTCTATGCGAAACATGACAATATATCTTCCATCTGCATATGGTTCTTTGGGGCCCTCTTAATATTCACAGAATGTGAAAACCAGAGAATTTTGAAAATGCACTAGTTCAGATGAAATTCATCTAAAAGCTTTTGTTTAAAATTATCAAACAATCCACAACTTGATGCTGGTAATCTCTGGATTTCTGCAATTCGCTGTATAATGAAAATACAGTAAAGCAAAGTTTTCCTACCATGCACACCACATGGATATTCAAAATCATGAGGATTGTGTCACTGTGATGACATGATTTCAGTCTTAGGGCCCAGGAAATGAAAGGGAGAAAGAGAAGTTAAGTTGTGTAAATAACATCTCAAAATGTGAACAATTTTAAAATGAAGTTATACAACCCAGGAGAATTTGAGAACTGGTTCACCAACAGATACATCTGCATACAATATTTGTATAGCTTTTCTTTATTAGGTTTTCAAATTTAGAAATGATTTAAAATGTGTGTGTATATGCCAAACAGTCACAAATTTATTTGCGTTGAGTTCTCCCCTGCTGCAAAATATGTTGTAGGCAATTTATTTTATTCATAATGTTTCAGCTTAAGATTGTACCTCACAAATTCCACAACAATTCTTATTTCAAGAAGCATAAATTCTACTTCTGCTCTAACATAGTCTGCAGGCATTTCTGGGGGTACTCCCAAGCAAAGACCCAAGATATTTTTCTTGGGGAGTTTCCAAGCGTATTATCACGTATTTGTACTCCACCGCCATGAGTGGTTTGTGAGATGACTTTATCCAGGAAATCCTTAAGTGATGGCAAAATAGGTTTTCCCCCTAGGGAACGAAAACCTCAAAACTACTTGGCTTATTCTGGCATTCAATTTTGCTGCTACAGGATGGAACCAATAGGGCATTTCCCTGAGAAACCTTCTCTAGTTGTTATACCTCTGAGTCATGGCCAACTGCAACTGTGGCTCTACCAAGAACTCTCTTCAGCATGTAATAGTTAAAAGAACAGTGGTACATTTAGTTGACTTTAGATGGGGGTTGTCTTTATATTATGATGTATATTTCCACATTTGTTTCAGGGATGAGGAACCTGTAGACCAGGCATCCCCAAACTTCGGCCCTCCAGATGTTTTGGACTACAATTCCCATCATCCCTGACCACTGGTCCTGTTAGCTAGGGATCATGGGAGTTGTAGGCCAAAACATCTAGAGGGCCGCAGTTTGGGGATGCCTGCTATAGACTTCTAAATGGTGGGGGAGGACAACTCACATCACTCCTGGTCATTGGCCATGTTGCCTTGGGCTAATGGGAGTTGTAGTCCAACAATATCTCCATTGTCACAGATTCCCCCCCCCCAACCCCCAAGTTCAAAATGTGGTAGCCAGCCATGATGCATGGTGAGCATAGCTGCCAAGTTTTCCCTTTTCTCACGAGGAAGCCTATTCAGCATAAGGGAAAATCCCTTAAAAAAAGGGATAACTTGCCAGCTATGATGGTGAGGGCCATATCTGTGCACAACTGCTCTAAAACCCTGCCTTGAATGACTATTTTTTAACAAGTTACAGGTAGGTAGCCGTGTTGGTCTGGGTCGAAGTAAAATAAAAAAATTCCTTCAGTAGCACCTTAAAGACCAACTAAGTTTTTATTTTGGTATGAGCTTTCATGTGCATGCACACTTCTTCAGGTATCTGAAGAATTTTTTTTTTTTAAC
Source organism: Zootoca vivipara (assembly GCF_963506605.1). Lineage (NCBI taxonomy): Eukaryota > Metazoa > Chordata > Lepidosauria > Squamata > Lacertidae > Zootoca > Zootoca vivipara. The sequence continues at coordinate 35,803,795 of NC_083279.1, forward strand.
AAGTTTGAGATTGTACAGTAGTCCTATAGTGGGAATACCCCCCACTGAACTCAGTGTAGATAATCGTGCATAGGATTGTGCTGCAGAATATTGACACAAAAGTGGCCAGAAATTATGTATGACAAGCACAGCTGAAGAGCAGAACATTTTTTTTAAAAAAAGGTCAGGGGTCAGGGAAGGGAAGACAGACAGGAATTTTCAATTCAGGTCATGGCCCCCTTCTTTTAAAAGGAAACAGGAAAATGTGAGTTTCAGTTTCATTAGAGAGCTGAAATTGAGCAATTGGAACAAATGCCGATTTAAGTTGAAGGGATATGGGATAACCCGTCTAACACTAGTGTAGCTACGTTCCCTAAGTTTCCAGCTTCAAACCCCTGTGTGCACACCTAGGGGACTCAGAGTTAGTTTTATGTAGTGTAACCTAGCCTGATTTAAATAGGCCCCTAAGGCACGGGTGTCAAACACAAGGCCCGGGGGCCAAATCCGGCCCGCCAGACCTCGTCATGTGGCCCGCCGAGCGCCCCAGCCATCGGGACCCAGCAGTGGGACCTTGCTGCTGAAGCGCCGCGCCAACAAAGCGCCGACAAACAGCTGGGGCCGGAGAAATGCTTTTTGCCCCTGGGTCCCTTCGCGCTCTTTTCTGGCGCTGAATCAAGGCGGCGACCCCCCCCTTCCCTTTCTTTCTTCCTCTCTCTCATTCTTATTTTTTCTTTCCCTCTCCTTCCTTCCTTCTTTATCTCTGTCTTCTCTCCCTCTTTCTTTTTCTTTCCTTCTTTATTCCTTCTTTCCTACTCTTCTTTCTCTCACCTCTTTTCTTCCTCTCTCCCTCCTGCTCCCTCTTTTCTTTCTTTCTCCCTTTCTTCCTTCCTTCCTTCCTTTCTTCCTTCCGTCCTTCCCAACTTTCTTCCTCTCCCTCATTCTTATTCTTTCTTTCCCTCTACTTCCTTCCTTCTTTCTCCCTTTCTGTCTTCTCTCCCTCTTTCTTTTTCTTTCCTTCTTTATTCTCTTCCTTATTTCCTACTCTTCTTTCTCTCCCCTCTTTCCTTCCTTCCTTCCTTCCTTCCTCTCTCCCTCCCACTCCCTTCTTCCTTCCTTCCTTCCTTCCTTCCTTCCTTCCTTCCTTCCTCCCTCCCCTCCTCTCCCTCTCCCTCTCCCTCTCCTCAGAAACATAGGATGCTGCTTTATACTTCTGGCCCTTAAACCCTGGAACCAGGAGAGCAGCTCCAGTGAGTCAACCTCAGCCAGTCCCTTTGGTGAAGGGTGGTGGCTCACTGGCAGAACATTTGTCCTGCATGCAGAAGGACCCCAGCATCTCCAGGTACTAGTAGCTCTGCAAAGGTCCTGCATGAAACCCTAGCGAGCCTCCACCACCCAGTGCAGTTACCAAAAATCATTTTTCAATAAATTGTACAATAATTGTACATTTGAATATCTACTTGCCATTATTCTGACTATGTTTCTGCTTTCAGAGCTAGTTATTGCTTACATTATTACAAAAAACAGTAATAATTGAATGCAGTGACAATAATTTATGATAATAAAGAGTGGACACATAGTCCTACAGATACAACCGGCCCTTTGAGGGTGACCAAACTGCTGATGCGGCCCCCGATGAATTTGAGTTTGACACCCCTGCCCTAAGGAATGCTGCCAAGTAGGGCATCCACTTGCCCCAGGGGTCCCGTACCGAGTGTATATAGTTCATTTTTAATTTGATGCTCCATAATTGAGCAACCCCAGTGTACGTCAGTCTGAAACACAGGGTGCCTTTGTGTCGTCTGATATTTGCAAACATGAAAAGTTTATTTTTTAAGATCAGTGCTGCATAGAGGGCTCTTTCTTTTTTCTCTGTCACACAAAATGCCAAAGCAATCTGGTCACCCAGCAAAGCAAGAACTTGGTCTAGATAAACAATAGTGAACAAGTCATACTGTGAAGCATTTTAGGGTTTCTCCCACCCATTAAATAAATATCCCAAAGGCTCAAAATTTGCTGGTTGGTCATATGTAGAACTCCATTGCTAACAATGGTGACTAGGCTTAAAACAACAACAACAACAACAACAACAACAACAACAACAACAACAGGAAACTAAAAGAGTCCCCCGTGAGGAAATATTCCTTCCTCCGATCCTATATGATGTAGTCATTTTGTATAGTATGAAGTTGTGGAATTGCATCTCCAGAGACATATTCGGTACCTTCATTATGTAGTTGCCATCGGATGTTAAAGATGCATCTCTTTATCCTAGGCCTTTGACACCTGAGAGCATTTTACTAATGTAATTTAACCGGAAATAACCTGCTCAGGGACAGGTAGGAAAAAACAAAACAACAACAATAGTAATTCTTTAATCAGGCCTAAAAGGGTCCAAAACTTCAGATCCATAAAGAAAGAATTATTAAGCTAAAAGAAATAGTTATAGCATAGCAATAGCTAACCCCAACCCAGAGACAAAATTCATATTCAGTTGTAACATCTGCCCCGCCCCCTATGTTTTTATTTATTCATATTTGTCCCTTGTCCATGTATCACATGATCACATATCAAATTTAATATTCAATCATTTCATTTTGTATATATTCAGGAAATGTTTTTGGCTGGATAGATATGAATATCAAATTAACTATGTAAAAAAGAAAACAAATACTGTGTCCTAAGTGCATAATTAATCCATCACCTGTTCATAAAATAATCCTTCTAGCTGCAAAATCAGGATGTGTTTCTGTACTCTCTCACGTAGCACTATTGCTACAACTTCTAGCACATCTTACAGATTTAAACTCTATCTTCCCTGGAGTGTTATTCCTTTTCTAAAAATTCAGAAGCAGAGGCAGGATGGATTGACTCATGCCAAATCCAAATGCATATCCCCACCCCCACCCCAGTTACATCTATTCAAAAAGAGGAAATGTTTCAAAAGTTTTAAAGTTGAAGGCTGACTGAAGTGTTTGGATCTCTCTCTCTCTCTCTCTCTCTCTCTCTCTCTCTCTCTCTCTCACACACACACACACACACACACTCTTCAGATAAAACATTCATGTTATACAAATCATGCCAAGAAATGATAACTGGATGAAATTCTGAAGCAAATCCAACAAGGCCAGTTGTCAGGAAATGTGGTCCAATAACATTTGGAGGGTATCACGACCTGCCCTAGATAGGATTGAACTGATAGGAAGCAGAACATTTAAAGTTCAACAAGTGTAACGTATGGGGTATGTTTGTGCTGAGAGAAAATATTCACACATCAGCTGGAATATGCTAAGTCAACAAGGCAGCACACTAGACTCCCATTGGAAGTCATGTGGCTAACGCAAAATGTAACACTAGATTTAACCAAGAAATAATAAATGTACTTGATGTGACTTGTTCATTAGAAACCCTATATTGTTATCAATGCTCCGTCTGAAGATGTTTCAATTACAGTGGTACCTCGGTTTAAGAACAGTCCGGTTTAAGAACAATTTGGTTTACAAACTCCGCAAAACTGGAAATAGTGTCTTGGTTTGAAAACCTTACCTCGGTCTAAGAACAGAATCCGAACGGTGGAAGGGCACTGGCGGCAGGAGGACTCATTGGGGAAGGCATACCTCAGTTTAAGAACAGTTTTGGTGAAAGAACGGATTTCCAGAATGGATTAAGTTCGTAAACCAAGGTACCACTGTATAAAGAATTACATCAACCAAAATTAATTCACTCTCATTTCACATAAATCTCCTAGAAGGGACCTGCACTCTTTGCCCCATAACTTTATAAGGGCTAGGACTTGTTTTTTTTAAAAAAATGAAAGCTCAGAGCCTGGGAAACCTTCATGGGTGTGATGGTGCTCATGGCTACCATACCCTCCAACATTTCTCTGATGAAAATAGGGACATCCTATTCAATCATCACCATCATCATTTTAAAAACTTCAGGGCTGTCTTCAGATGGCTCAGGGGCCAGATAACTCCATACCCATCAACATTTCTACGATGAAAATAGGTACAACCTAAGGAAAAGTTTCCTAAGGAAAAATGGGACATTCTGGGATCAAATTAGAAACTGGGATGGCTACTGTAAATCTGGGGCTGTCCCTGGAAAATAGGGACACTTGGAGGGTCTGGGGTGCTGGGTTGACAAAACCTCTGTGTTAGTGCAAGAAGAAAATCTGGATACATATTTTCTCTCTCCTTGTTTTCATTATTTATGCAGCTTCCAAGCTGGAAATGCTCACCATGATTTAGCATTATAGGAAGATACTTGGTATAAGTCAAGAGATCCATGAGGATATAAAACAAAAGAAAACTACCACAATGAAAAATAAACCCTGTTAAGTGCTCCCCCTCACCTTAAGAGAATGAACAAGGCATTTAGAGCACTGGATTTATGGTATCATACGGTACAAAATACTGACAAGAGACAGATTTTCAACTCTGAATAATTACATTACTCATAATAAGTATAAGTAACTTGGCACAGCAGAGCATGTAGACTCAATATTGGTTTTCATTTTCATAAAAAAATCATTACATGTTTATGTAATATAGGAAAAACTTAAAAATTGATTATTTTCATGATATCGGTTACATATGGCAGGCGCTGCATAAGCCCGTGATTATGGGTATTAAGTCATAGTTCAGTTACTTTAATAGCCCGCTGCCAATGCAGCATATTATCCTCAAAATAGAAAGACTGTATCAAAATTTAAAAGCAGAATAAAAGAGTTTTACATTTTTCACACTATGGCAGCCTTCCACAAATCACTTCAATCGTATTACAGTACCTGGACTTAAAATAAGTTTTAACCCCCTTCATTTCAGGAAGACAAATGTCCTACCTGAAAACATGCACTGCCTCTCCTCACAACATTTAACCACATTCTGAGCTGCGTGACTTTGAGCTGATACGCTCCATCCTGACCTTCAAGACTAGGCTTAAAGGTGACTTACATGGAAAAACTTCCTCAGCAATATTTAGTAAATTACACACTCCACTAGTGGTCTCAAAATGCTATCTAGAAGCTGTTGCTTACTTTTAATTACCAGTAACCGGACTGCAGCCCTATACACAAATAGGACTTCAATTTGATAATAAGCCTGCTTGTGATTTTTCTTCAGGTGCAAAGGCTTTGATGCATATTCAGTGCTTTCCCATCTTGGAAGTGCTCCCTCTTGTTTTAGTAGAACAAGGATGGTGAGCCAGTGGCCCTGCAAATATTACTAGGCTATAGCTCAAATCATTCCTGAGCTTTGGCAAGGAATCAGAGGGGCCCACATTTCCCATCTCTGCAATAATCATAGAACAGCCTCCTCCAATGACCTTGTCAGTCTGTAGGCAACAGAGGTGTGTATCCTTATTGTTGGTTTCCAGGATTACGAACTGAGCCAAATAGCTTTTATGGAATTCCCTAACTCCATCTAAAGGCTTAGCCACAGAGAGTATATTTCCCAATCAGCTAAATTTAACAAATAATAAGAGACTTTGTTCTTACAAGTGCGTAAGAGGGTGGGGAGTGGAATCCTGGTGTGTTTCCCGAGTCATTCTTTGTCTACTATTTAAACTCAGAGGGACTGGTATGCTAAAACATAGTATCGAGACACACATGCTATGGCCACAGGGCAAACATGACAACCATCCTTCATCTAGTTCAAAGTATCTCTGATTACACCTTACAAATGGAAACTTTACAGCAGAAGGAAAATGTATGTCATCTAAGTCTGGAACAAATGCCAAGAAATGCAATTTTGTTCTCAGTTATGGTATCTTCCTTAAAAGACAAAACAGGCTTCACCTTACATCCACAACAAACAGGGAGAACGTACTGCAATTAAATGACTATGTCAAGTGAAGGCCACAGGTTCATCTTCACTTTACTGAAAATGTTAACTTTTGTATTGCTTTTGCTGTTGTAAGCCCCATACATCCAGAAATATAAAGGGTAAATGTGACAACATGCGATTGCATATAACATTGTTTATATAAAAAATAAAAATAAAATTCCTTCCAGTAGCACCTTAGAGACCAACTAGGTTTGTCATAGGTATGAGCTTTTGTGTGCATGCACACTTCTTCAGATACACTGTGCATGCACACGAAAGTTCATACCTATGACAAACTTAGTTGGTCTCTAAGGTGCTACTGGAAGGGATTTTATTTTTATTTTTTATTTTCTTTTGACTACATCAGACCAACACGGCTACCTACCTGTAACATTGTTTATATACGTTAGTGAACGAATTGCCTGTGACTTCAGTCAAACAAGCAATGATAAGTGCATGGTGAACAGCAAAGCCACATTAGTCATCATATAACATGAGAAGTGACCATAACACAAATGTTTTTGCCCTACAGCATTGCTTCTAAAACAGTCTAAGGAATTGCATCCAACTGTGCCCTTCTCCTCATGGAAGGCTATTTGCTCCTGTCGAGGTTTCCTTGTACAGAAGTGGGAGGCAATTTTCACAAATCTCCTCTTTCAACAGGAAAACATCCAACACGGCACATAAGCTCTAGACATACTCTATACAGCTGCCTCAAATTTACTGCCCAGGGCAATAGTCTTGTTTGATCTCCTATGGCTTTTTTTTCATTCAACATTTCAACTGTAACCTTAAAAACTTATACGGAAATTCATATCTCTTCATCCCAATACATTTCCAAACACATAAAGAGAGATTTTATCAGAAACAATCACTCTAAATAAAATCAGTGAAGATCATCATAATCATCAGTACATATTAATTTAGTAAATTAATTTTTTTATAGATTTAGAGCTGAACTTTGGGTGTATATTTTTTATCACTGCCGATAATCCAAAACAGAGTCAGATGCACTTCAGCCCACTGAATTAATGGATTTGAACTTGTTTTATCCTGGATTGTGCCCATTGAGTTCTGCTGTCCCTTTCAGACAGCTGAAAACTGATTGACCTAGGCTGCAGTGATGGAATGACATTGATTAAATATGGTAATATTAATCTTCCATGTACAGAATCACTGCCTCGAGAGCTACTAGCATATACACACAACATAGGCAATAACATTCTATTTCAACAAGAATGCTGTTTTTCCTAAAAAGATCGTGCTCTTAATTAAATATAACCACAAGCTCTAACAAAAAAAGCTTACTTTCTAAAAATAAAAATATAGAGAGAAGTCATTTCTAATTTAGAAGAGCCCCCCTAGCATTCTTCAGATGGATTAGCAAATGAAAACACACGGAGACTTCGTAACGCAACGCAATCATTGCAAGGTTGCAACAGCACTGAAATAGCCAGAAGCAGAACAAAAAGAGAAAAGATACATCAATTTTTTTGAATAATAATTATTTTTTAAACCCACACTAGGACTTGGTCAGTTTCTAGCACCAGTACAAGGGTACTGATCACTATATTTGACACAAAGAGTGAATGCTAAGGCTTTCAAGGTCAATAAGCTCGGCTGGTACAGTGATTGCCATCCTCTGTAGAATTTTGGTTTACTTCATCAAGTGAAATCCCCAGCATTATGTCAATGCTTGAACTAGAGATGGGACAAATATTTAAGAGTTGACTGCTCAACAATTCAAGAGAGATCCCAGATCTAGGCATGGCCTCCCTTGAGTAGGCTTCAAACTGGGCCCTGCATTGAGGGCAGCTTCCACTTCTGCCATTCCCTGACCTCCAATTCTCATTCCCCAAGAAAAGGGCATTGCCTGAGTGAAAGGAAAGACGACAGTCATTTGCAAGGAGCTTCTGTCTACTCAGGGCCTCTCTTTGTCTACAAATGATGCATGGAGATGAGCATCGTGGAACTTGTAGTGAAGCTATTATGTTTTGGCTTTAGGAAAAAGAAAAAAGCTTCCTCTTTTAGAAAATCTTTCCTGAGTACTTATGGGTCTCCAAGAACTGAAGGGATAACTGAAGGAATGGACGAGTGTGGTAAGAAATGGGACCAGTGATGAGCATATTCCCACAGACCAGAAGGGGTTCACAAGAAAGAGGATAGGCAGATTTGCAAAACCCTCAGCTCCAGTAGCAAAAAAGAAAAGACTATTAGGTCAGGGTGAGTAGCAGGGTAGTGGGGAGGAAAGGTAAGATGGATGGGGCTGGACAATAAGGTAAATGGGGCACTACATAAAAGCTACCTGCTTTTATGCCTGGTACAGCAGTACTATAGTAAATTACTTAACTGGACTTTCTGTTTTGACTGATGAATTTGTCCCTCTCCCACTGCCTCACCATTCTTACATGCAATGCTTTTTTCGGGGGGGGGGGACGACGCAGGGGTATGCATTCCACTAAACATTTTGTGAATCTAAGTTTTGCCTCATTGAGGGGCAGTATTTCAATGTGAGTAGGAAAATGAGAGTACCCCTAAACTTTTTTTAAAAGGGAAAAAAAGCACTGCTTACATGATACTAAATTTCAGAGAAGCAGATAATGGAGTCCAGAACAGAGGCTTGCCTATCAGGGACAGAGGCAATTTAACAGATTTCCTTCTAAGTAGCCACCTTAAAACATGCCTTTTGGGAGGGAAAGAAAGGAGGTGGTTTGAGCCTCTTAGAGTCAACTGTGTCAAAACTGACATGACCCTACATTGTTGTTGTTGTTGTTTAGTCGTTTAGTCATGTCCGACTCTTCGTGACCCCATGGACCATAGCACGCCAGGCACTCCTGTCTTCCACTGCCTCCCGCAGTTTGGTCAAACTCATGTTCGTAGCTTCGAGAACACTGTCCAACCATCTCGTCCTCTGTCGTACCCTTCTCCTAGTGCCCTCCATCTTTCCCAACATCAAGGTCTTTTCCAAGGATTCTTCTCTTCTCATGAGGTGGCCAAAGTATTGGAGCCTCAGCTTCACGATCTGTCCTTCCAGTGAGCACTCAGGGCTGATTTCCTTAAGAATGGATAGGTTTGATCTTCTTGCAGTCCATGGGACTCTCAAGAGTCTCCTCCAGCACCATAATTCAAAAGCATCAATTCTTCGGCGATCAGCCTTCTTTATGGTCCAGCTCTCACTTCCATACATCACTACTGGGAAAACCATAGCTTTAACTATACGGACCTTTGTAGGCAAGGTGATGTCTCTGCTTTTTAAGATGCTGTCTAGGTATCAAGGGACATTACATTACAGGGACCTTGATACTTGTCACTTCAAATCCAGGAATCACAAGTAGCCAAGTGTGCATGTGCTCCAAGGAAGGCATATGAGCTCAATGGTATAGCGTGTGAAGGAACTACTACTAGTAGCCTCTCCATATCAATCTTTTATTTTTAAAAATTATAGTTTGGTGAGGTAAGTAGCACAGAGGAAAATACGAAGCACATATTTTGTGAGTTAGCTTTAAAACAAAACAAAAACTCACCACATCCTTTTCAAAATCAATGCAAGTCACGCCATTTTAATGCCCCTTCCACTTAATGCACTTTGGAGAGCGAAAGTCTTTTGTCAACTAAGTGGAATATTAAAGAAAAACAGAGATTTCCAAAATAGCAAAGTTTGATCCAACAAGACAACAGCTAAAGCCACAACTTTAAAGCCAAAAGAATTCCATTCCAAACCCACAGCTGTTTCAGTTTCCAGATCATATTGTTTCATCCTGTTAGAGTGTGTGAGATATTGTCTATTTCATTATATTGGTCCTTTGATAAGAGAGGGTGGGGCACAATTTCTAAGCAGTTACCCAGCTTCTTAAATATACAATTCTTTTCAAGATATTCATCAGCTACAGTTAGGCCTGTGTAACTTAGGAATGGAGCCAGCCTCACTGTAAGATAATGAAAGAGAAGCAAGATGGGAGGGAGAAGACCACGGGCAGAGGTCTATGGGCGGAATACATTGTCCTTTAAACCAGAGGAACTTGTGGCTTTCTTGTCATCACTAAGCCATCTAGTTCACTGCAGTCTTTTACAACTGATGTGTTATAGAGAGCTGTTAGAATATAAAGAAGCTACACATTATTGTGAGATCACAATCCTAATCGGGAGACAACCAAACCCAATGCTCATCAGTTATCCCATTGCTACACTCAACAGGGAACAATAAAAGGTCAGAACCCACTCACAGGGTACATGAGGAGGAAAGAAGAGAGACCAGTTGACTCTCCCACCAGTGCTAGAGGTGTTGTTGCTTTGAGTTGTATCCAACCAAGTTGTCCAGTTCGCCCAATGACTTCCCCTCCTCCTTCTTGCCTGCCAATTCTATTCTGGAGCAGATTGGGGGTGAGGGCATCTAGGGAAAGGGGATGAAAGTTACACTGTGCAAGGGAAAGTCCTTAACACGACTGCGAAGACTTCAGTTGGATACAACTCATAAGGTGCCAGGCTCAAGTAACAGCTCCTGTGTCCAATTTACTCACCTCTCTCCTCTTGGCCCTTCATTAGGACTCAAGGTTGTTCACAAAACATATTAAAAAATAAATAAAATACCTCAGACAAATACCTGAACTAACATTGGTTGAATCATCAGAGCAGAGTGGGGCTTGAAAGCACGAATGTAACCTACAGCTCTTCAGCAATGCAAAAGACACATATATTTTAAGAAATATTTTTGAGAACTTTGTACCCTGGTTGGCTCCAGGTCCACCAAACACACTCACAGAGCACAGTTGAGCATATAGGGCCAACCAATCCAGCTTCCTTTTTTTCCATAAATGCTGCCAAAACCAACAGAGATTCCAGCCATCCCACAGACTCCTTAGCGGCAGACATCTCTGGCTCATCAACAGCTTAAGGCCCTGCCTGAAGGAGGAAAGTGTCATTGCTAGAGTAATGTCAAAAAGTGCTTCAGTGAGGATTCTTGGCTATACAAACCCCATTCCAAACCTCTGTGTATAAAAGCTTATGCTCCTTTCTTTTGAATGCAATTTGTTCTTTTGACAGCTTCTTCCTGTACCAAGAGACGATTCTTTGGAACCTAAGAAGCTGTCCCAAACCAAGTTAAAATACCAGTCTAGCACATCACAGGCAGGCAACTCAAAGTCTTTTCCTTTGTAGCCTGCTGGTTGCCCATGGCCATTAAATTTACTATTGTTATTTATTAAGTTTCTCCACCACCTTTCATCCAAACATCGCAGGGTGGTTTACAATATAAAATATAATAACAAAGAAAAATAATTGCCCCACCATACACAGTTTTAAAGGTCATAGACTGTTTAATTAGCCAAAGGCCTGGGAGGAGAGGAATGTTTTTGCCAGGTGCCTAAAGATATGTAACAAAGGTGCCAGGTGAGCCTCCCTGGGAAGAGCATTCCACAAATGGGGAGCCACTGCAGAAAAGGCCCATCCTCATGTAGCTGTCCCAGGAGGCACATGAAGAAGGGTCTCAGATGATGATGGGGGGGAATTCAATGCACTTTGCAATTAAAGTGAGTCCACCACCATTGAACTTCTCACCAAAATTGTAGCTATTGCCCTGCTCCCCACCCCCTTTTAAGTATCTCGGTTGCAGTGCTCTGCTCAGTGTTGATATTGCTTCTTCTTCCTGCTTCCTATTTATTTCTTCTTTCTACTTCCTTCCATAGACTTGCCAGGCACAGCATAGACTTGGTCCTCTGCCCTACAAACTCTATGGCCACCTGCTGCAGCCGGCATGCTCAGTGCTCATCTCAGAACATCAGGCGATGACAGGTCTCACATCCTGAAAACCACCATTGTGGAGTAAAAGGGAATGGATGACTACCATTAATGCCTGCCTAAAAGGACTAAGATTAAAATGAACATTAATTTTTAACAAAACTAAGTAGTGGGAGTGAGGCCAAGATAGCAGCATTTTTAAAAAGTAAAAGTGAACATAATTTAAAAAGATAAATAAATGAAATGAATAATAATAGTAATCAACTTTTTAAAAAACTTTTTTTAAGATGTATTTTTGCACACTGAGCAATTATTATTTGGATGCTTGTTTCTACTGCGTGGACAGGTGGAGTCCCCCAAACCCCAGGCAACCCCTGAGCAGAATAATGACTCAAGGCAATTTGCTATGGAATTAAAGTTGACCACAACTTGATTAAGGTTCGGATGTAGGGAGACCTTGGCTCAGGCATTGGGCATTTATCCTTCCCAGTCCCCAGCCGGGGATCTGGGAGATTTCAGGGTTATCCAGAATGTGTGGGGATTGGGTTGGTTCTGGAGAACATATATTCAAGCAGAAAGCCCGCCCCTGTTTTGCCGCCGCTGGAGGGGAGAGCAATGACAACCTCTCGGTGTATGGCCAATGCCTCCCCTCAAGACCCCTTTAATGGGGAACCCTGGTATCACCGCTGCAAAGGGGGCATGGGACACAGCTTCACGCCCCCCACCCCCATTTAGGAAGATAGACTAAAGGATTCCGCCCAAGGCCTGAAACCGCCAAAGTTGTGACGTTTTGCTATGGGAAAGGCGAAACCTGCCAATGCAGGAAAATTCCTTTCCAGCCTTTCAACAGCAACCTTGACGTAGCAGGGAATGGAGGGTGGGAGAAGCTCTGGAGCCGACTGCCGCTTCCCAGGTAAGCTACACCTTCTGTTGTGTGGGCAGGGCAGTCCCTCCCCTTACCTGGCCAATCCCCTGGCAATGCCTCCCCAGGCAGGATTGGGCAGTTGACTGAGGCAGGCGGAGACCCCAGATATCCTGCTTGGGGAGGATGCAGTCTGAACTACCAGTCCAAACTGCACGCGACCACGCAAAAGTCGCCCCCCCCATTTTATGTGGGGAGTGGTCATTATGTGTGTGTTTGTGAAATGAGTGGTGCATGCCCAAAGGAGGGGAGGGTGCATGTGTTTGTGAGGGAAGGAGTACAATGTGTTTCCCATACCACACCCCACTGTGGCATGCAGCCCTCGGGGCCCAAAAATGTTGCCTACAGCAAGTATATGTGGGAAATAAAACAAAAGACTGCAGTGTGGAATACTTTCAGCTGAGCATGCTCAGTCCTCATTTGGCTGTTGGGAGTCTTTCAACTAGGGTCCCCCGCCCCCTCCAATTAAAAAATGTTTTCATAGTTTTGAAAACTGTGGGGTTTCCCCAAGCCTGCTGAAATCTCCCTTCTTGCACGTGGGTGATTCTCTTTTGGCCACATAAGAAACAGCACTCAAAAAACCTTAATGGCTGCAATTTTTAAAAGATAAATAACCTTAAATGCAAAGGAAGATGCAGCTTACTAACAGAACTCCTTCAAAGAGTTCTCTTAAATCTTCCTTTACAAATACTAAATTATCTGGGTTTAGACTCGCTTTCCCTTTGTTAGTGACACATCAAAAAAGCTTTGAATTATACTTCGTTATTTGAAGCAGTCCTCCCTCTTTATCGTTTATACCTGTTGGGTTATGTTTTGCATGCTTATAGTTATTACATGTAATACTTCCTTTTGCTCTGTATGGGAACAGTATGTGGCTCTGCATAATTGCGATGTAAGAGGGGAATTCTTAAGATATGAAGAGTATTTTGAAAAAGGTAGGCAAAACGTTATTTTCTGTCTGTTGTATTTCCCTCAGCTTAAATGATCTCCACCCCGCTTTTGATTTCCAACCATAATTTGCCAAAGTCCATTGATTGGCATGTTGTCCCAGCATGTAAAGGAAAGCACTGTGTGGCCAGGCATATGAAGTGAGCTGCTCTTCAAACACAGGGAGATTTTACTGTGAACTGAAAATAAAATGGGGGGGGGGCAGAGACCCAAGCCCTTTCAATCATCTCATAAAAAGGGTCAGAGAGCAAATGCCTCGGAAAATCCAAACCATATCGAGCAGAAATTCTTTACATTTACGGCATTCCTTTCACAATCACATGGTACAACCAGAGTAATGACAGAGAAAGAATGGACCGTGTGGATTATGAACAGTAATTACCTGGACGCCACTGTCAAGTGCAGGCATCCCTTAAATTCACATTTCTTTGGGTAACAAAGCACAGATAAGTGAGGTCCTGCTCACGAGGGGGAAAGCAAGTTGATTCATGAACATGTTGATTCTGCCGAATGTCAACTTGGAAGGAATGTCATATATTTGGCATCATCCAAAACTTAGGGGAAGATGGTTAGCTTTGTGAATAACACCTTTATGCTGGCATCTGATGATTCAGAATGATCAGATCCATTTCAAAAAGAAGTAGAAAACCCCATTTAGTTTACTAAGAAATATGCAACAGGGCTCCTCCACTTGCAAGGAGGACTTTTGATCCAGAAGGTGTCACCCCAACAGGAGAGATGGGGAGGTGTTTTCAGTAATTTGCCCTTCCTGTAGCTCCCAGCACCGCTCAAATCTGTTCCTATTGGAGAACTCTCTCCTATTGGGGAACTGTTTCTGCAGGAAACAGGGGAAATCAGCAAAAATAACATCTCCTCTTCCATTAGTGGAGACATCCACTGGAACAGATTCTACCATTGGATCCCACCCATAGAATTTAATTTAATTCCAACTGTAGAATTTAATATATAGAGATCCTTCTGATGTTCTCTCATTTTGTGCACAAATGTTTTCCTAACTGGCATCATGGAAGTTTAAGATCATCAGAAGGGATTTGGCAACCATCTGGGGACCCCCCAAAAGATGGTTGCTGTGTATCCTTGGAACATGTGCATTACCTGAGCTGGGAGAAAATAGTTAGCATCAAAGACCAAGTACCTGCTCTGGTTGGGTCTTACTTGATGTGTTTGTGTGTGGGGATTTGGGTGTCTTATGCACAACCAGGCTGTGAAGGTCAGTGGATTAAGTGCTTGATTCGGCCTGGAAAGAGGTCTGACAGTTCAAGTAAGCAGTAGACATTGAGCTGTATTTGACTTTCTAATGGCACATTCAAGACCTTAAGGCAGATCCTCCCTTTTATAAATAGGCACAGCTCATCATCTTACTAGTGTAACAATATCTTGTAGACACCAAGATCCAATGAACTTCCATCACAAAGAAAGAAACAGAACACGAACAGGCAATTATGGGCACTTTCAACTATCACAAAACTAGGCCAAGGAAGATTTACCAGTTATAATTATGAGCACAGCAATTACAATATCAACATATTGTATGACAAAAGCTAATTATAACACAGATGGAATGCTATACGAACATGACTGTTGGTGATTTCATTTTTCTGTGTCAGGGTTAGCCATTGTGGTGTCCAATATGGTGCTAGACTCCAACTCAGCTGCTCTGTGCAAGATCCAAATGCTCATCCCCATTCCTTTGTCTCAGCTGGTATGAGTCCACAAAGAACAAGAGGCTGAATAATCCTAGTTCCATACAGATTCACCATCTAATTTTTCTTCCTACTCCAGATTCGAGCATGAATTTATTCTGAGAATCTTTTTTAAGTCTATGGGACCTATAAGATGGGATAGAGAGATATGAAATGGACTCTCCTTCATTGGAGGTTTTTAAGCAGAGGTTGGATGGCCATCTGTCATGCATGCTTTAGCTGAGACTCCTGCACTGCAGGGGGCTGGACTAGATGAGCCTTGGGGTCCCTTCCAACTCTACAATTCCATGATTCTATGAAATAAACTCTCATCTGCTCTAAACAGAGAATCAGTGGTAAGGGAGGATAAGAGTCGTACTCCAACAACATCTTAGCTACCCCATTCTATGGAAAGAGGCTAGAAAAAGAGAGAAAGACAATGATGGATAAAAGAAAACAAGATAAGAGAGAGAGCTATTAAGAAGCAAAATATGTAAAGTCTGTCCTTGGGATAATGTTCTTATGCAATAGAAAAAGTAAGTTAAAAATCATTACTTGCTCCTACAGCTGGAAAGTTTTTTTTAAAAAAAACACACATTTCTACTGTTAAGTAGGAGAATAATTCTTTGTTTCATTATGATAAATACTCAATATTGTACTACCATGAACATATTTTAACAGTTATTGAAATCAGTGCTATATAGAACGAAGAAGGGTACCAGCAGGTCAGCACTGATGGCATTCTCTTGCCCAAGGCAAATGTGATTCATCTCATTCATCTAAATCTTGTTTACTAAATGAATCAATACATCCATTTTGACAAGAGCACTGTCAGGTTCAGTGGTGATTTTTGTGCAGTTGTTATTATCAGACCTCATAGTAAATAAGGAAAGACAAGGGACTTAAATAACAGTTAAATTACAGGGTTTGGGGGCCCCCGGGGCTGGGGGATGCTTTGCTGTGTAGGGAAAAGTCAGAGGTGCTGTTTTGTTCCAAAAGTCATAGCTTGACATAATAGCTTACTGCTTTAGCTTGCAAATCACAATCCATTTCCAACTTGATGAATTACATTGACTTGAATGGGTATAAAACAGCATATGTGCAAGCTTTCAAACTAAGTAATTTGTAAATTAAACTTATTTATAACAGCAAAGAAATGCAGCAGGGGTTTCTCATTACTCCTCTATATTTTTTTGCATATCTTTCAACAGTGAAAATTTTTCCCCCCAAAATGTTTTTAATTAGTTTATTGTATCTTGGTTCCATCAATCCCTCCTCCTTTTGATATCAAATTTCCCAATACCTGGGCAGACCGTTGATAAGGATACAACCCCAAATTTCAGCTGACACCTGGGAGAGCTTTTTCGCTGATTTATATGCAGCCCATGCTGCTGACGGAGGAAGGCCAGATTTGGCCCCTTGCCTGACTGGGACCCAGTTACCTACTCTGATGTGGAAACACTTATAGGCCAGTTTAAGGCGGGCAAGGCGCCCGGAGATGACCTTATATCCATTGATGTTATCAAAGCCAATATACAGATACAGCAAGCCACAGATACCAGCAAGCCATATGCTTCAAATGGGCCGTTTAAAAAACAAAAAAACAAAAAAACAACAACACAAGAGTACCATGAACAACAATTTTTAATTTCTCCATGAATCATCAACAGGAGCATTTTACCCCATACCATAATGGAATGGGGGCGGGGATATAATTCAGTTTTGTTGAGAATCAAGCCCACAAATGGAAGGAGAGCTCAGCTTAAGTAGCAAATACTACAGATGTGCAATGATTTCTTTTTCATTTTAGCATTCAGCTTTACTTCTGAAAACCCTAATCAGTTCCTGTTTCATTCATTAAAATCTTGTTTGATTTGTGTTTAATCGTTAGCATTTCATTTGCCTTATACTCATGTTCATCTTCAGAAGCAATGATGCAGCCATCAGTGGCTCCTGGTGGCTGGCTTGCAGCACACACACACACACACACACACACACACACCAGATGATGTGTAGTGGGGTTGGAACCATGTCTAAGAGACCCTCAGCAAAGTGCCATTAGTAGGCCCCAAAGAATTCCACCAGTGCTACCAGTGGCCCCAGGCTGGGATGGTGGGGTCACAAAGGGGCAGAAGAAGCAGCCGGCAGCAGCGCTGATAGTATTGCAAGGCCAGCAGCCATTCTTTAAATTTCCTCACAATGAGCACACTGTGGGCCTTAACATTGTGCAGAAATTAAAACGGCAGCCTTGCTGGCAAGCTAAAGCCTAACTGCATCCATGCTGACGGTCTGATATTTGCAGGTACCAAAAAGGACATTTGCTCTATGGGTCCAGGGAGTGACCAAATGAATCGCACGGTTAACATTATGCTGTTTGTGCTGCCACAACTCTGGCATTCTGGCCGTTCACCTGGTTATTCAGGTCAGGGAGCTGGGGTTCTGCCAGGCATTATGTAACTGTGCACACTGTGAAGTCCCAGCTACGGCCAACTCATTTCATCCTTAAGTGTCATCTCAAATAGATTTTATTTGTTTTGCCTAGAGCAGCAGGATGTGTGCTAGCATTTATTTTGCCTTCATCATGACAGAATAAAAGATGCCTTCGGGGACTAGCATTGACAGCTGCATTAGTTGCTTGCATTGCTGCAGCATGTTCCACACAAAGGGAACCCAGATATGGGAAATATGAGTTCGGGGGCGGCAGGGGGGACTGCTTGGGAAGTGAATGATTAATGCACTCTTCAACATAAATGTCTCCGTTGTATTAAGAATATTTTCCAAGTATGAACACTCGCAGATAAAACCAAATGCAATGTAGAGCATTCAAGGGACTAAATGAACAGCTCACGCCCACCATATTCCTTGAGAATTTTTTAGAGCAATTTAGCTTGGTGTGTAACTATTAAATTGACATCAAGTGGTCATCTGATATGCAATCTTATGCTCACTTACCTGGGAGTAAGCCCCACTGAATCCAATGGAGTTCACTTTTGAGTAGATATGTATCAGATTACACAGTAGCAGCACTACTTAAATATAGGAATGAAAATATGTTGATGCCTTTATCAAGGTAAAATAATAATAATTCTATTCATACAGGATAGTCACTCTGCATCATTGCCAAGATAGCCAAGAAAAGTTCACCGAGTTTGGTTGATCGTGCATCTGATGAAACGTACGCCATAATAAATGTGTTTGTCTTTAACGTGCCACAATAATAATGCTTTTGCTGCAACCGATTAGCATGGCTAACCCTCTGGAAATGGTTATGGTGGACTCTCTAGGCATATTGAAAGGAAAAGTTTAAGAAAGGATGTTGCACATCGGTACAAGTTTTACTTTTGAAAAAGACAGCAGCCATTGTGGCTGGCATTCTTGTCTCAGAAACCTGATCACCTGAGAATTTAAAAAAGGGGGGACAAGCAAGATGGAATTTTATTTATTGATTTAAAAGCATTCATAAAACACTTAACATCGGACCAATGCCTGTAGCTTTTTATGTGGTTTTCATCATGTTGTTTTATGTACTGCCACTGTAAACTGCTTTGATTTTTTTAAAAAATGAATTGCCGTATATAAATATATATAAATTTATTTCTAAATAAATAAATAATAGGGCCTCTGTTAGCAACCTACCTGGGGCATGATGAGAAACATATGGAAAAGAATTGTGAACAATGCAAATGATAAACAGTGAACAGCTAGGCCCAGGATTATCAGAGCAATCCTGAGCAGGTTTACGTAAAGGGAAATCCTGCTGTGTTCAACAGTGTTTGCTCCTTAGAGAGGTGCTTAGCATTAGGATTGCCATGAAATATTATCATCTCTATTTAGATGTGGAGGTGCATGCTCTCACATTAACAACACAATCCTGTGCTTGTTTACTCAGAAGTACAGCTCATTCAATTCAACGAAATTGACTCCCAGACATGTGTGAATAGAATTGCAGAGGAAAGGGGAAGATGATGTCACTATTCTACATAGAGACTTCTCAGACAAAATAATCTGACATCTGGCTGTAGTGTAGGGAAGAGAGAGCTTTTCACACGCAAGTTTTTTTTAAAAAAAAAGAATCATCTTTGAAAGTGCATCTTACATGTTCCCAACACAAAGCTCCAAGGCCTTCACATTTCCAGAGTTGGGTGTTCATTAGCTGACTGGATCTTTTTACTCTGGCAAAAAACAACAACCATGGTACTGGGAACATAGCTGCCAAGTTATCCCTTTTTTACAGGGATTTTCCCTTATGCTGAATAGGCTTCCTCGCGAGAAAAGCGAAAACTTGGCAGCTATGACTGGGAAGGAGGGGCAGATGTTAGGCACAGTTTTCTTCAACTTGTGTACCTTCTGTCAAACTTGGCTGGAGTCACTAACCCAACTCTCTAAACAAAATTAGTTCAAAGCAAGGGCATTCTGAATGACTGATCGAAAATAGTTTCCTTATTTGATTTTGAAACGAGAGAAGGGCTATCCCATCCAGAGCAGCAGGAGATGAGGCTAAAGGGGCAGCACAGCAGGAGAAGTTAAGGGGAGCTTTTATTGGTGGTTTTGAAACCCTTCATGCTATAATGTAAATAAGCAGGCATGTCATTTAAAGCATTTCCTGGAGTTCTGGGGAAGGGAAGAAATAGCTAACCAGCCTTAAAGTAGCTTGTCATCAAATCTCCTCAACAGATTCTAAACCAGCCTTCGCCAACTTGGGCTCTCTGCCATGGCTTGGACTACAATTTCCACCGTGCTGGCTGGGGCTGATGGAAGTTGTAGTCTCAAACAACTGGAGAACACCAGCTCGGTGAAGGCTGTTCTCAAGGGCAGTGGCGTGGCCAATCTGTTGGAGCAGGAGTAGGTAACCTTTTGCTCTCCCGATGTTGCTGAACTACAACTCCATCAGCCCCAGCAAGTGTGGCCAATGTCCAGGGATGGTGGGAGCTGTAGTTCAGCAACATCTAGAGGACCAAAGGCTTCCCACAGCTGTGTTAAGAGTCTAACAGTTAGACCAGGCACCCCCAAACTTCGGCCCTCCAGATGTTTTGGACTACAATTCCCATCTTCCCTGACCACTGGTCCTGTTAGCTAGGAGTTGTAGGCCAAAACATCTGGAGGGCTGCAGTTTGTGGATGCCTGAGTTAGACCATGACTGTGCTGATACAGAAGAGGGTATAAAATAATATAAAATGGAGGCAGCAGAATTTGTAACTCTCTTCCTCTGTGCATCCCCTGTTCTCCACCCCTCTGCTCAAAAGCTGTTTTTGTCTGGTAGGTCTCACTTCCCAAGTCCCCAAAACACATATTCATTTTAGATTTTGTCAGTGAAAAATTACCCTGAAGAACAACTTGGTTTGAAAAATGTATACAGTGTATTTAAGCTCAGAGTTCCTCCCCTCCCCACCCCATACTGATGTGCTCTTTGCAACCCATAATGCTCAACACGCAACTATGTAGAGGGTTGGGGGAAGACTGTACAATGGAGAAGAGAGTTCCTTATTTTCTCTGGAAATGTGTTTTCTTTAGCATTTAACCTAAACCTGTTCATCTGCTACTGAGCAACAGTGATCTAAGGCCAACTTAAAAGTTGTGAGAGAAAGTCGGGGTTCCTGTCCCCAAACCTGGTTTTCCCTCATGATTGTTTCCTCTCACATCTTGATTCTGTGAATGAAACACACCTGTAAAAACTGCCACAGAAAAAAACCTGCACGTCAGACAAAGCATTTTTAAACAGTCTGTTCACAAATCCCACAGTGAAGTCAGCAAGCAATGCACATGAATGCGCAAATCAACTCCACCCCAAAACGCTGGATTCTAATAGTATTTTTTGGTGCCATAGACTGGATCCAACAGTGCCCTTCCATTTGTGGAACAGACTTGGATCCCCAGTGGGAGATTGTGCTAATGGAGGTATGCAATACAGCAGCAAGGGTACGGGAAGCAGTTGCTGCTAATTCCCTCTTTGCTAACTGCTACTAATTATCTGGAAATGTTCAGAGGTCACGGAAGGAGGATGAAAATTGGCTGAAGTCCCATGCCCATTCTGGTAGTGGATGCTAAGGACAGCCCACTCCATGAGCAGAGCTCCCCTCATGAGTTCCTGAATCCAACCCATCTAATACTCAGCAATGAGACCTAAAGACTCCACTTGGACCTGCATATAGTCTGAAGGCACCTGCGGCTACTACCTTGCTGAAACAAAGCAGGTCTGGTGCCCTGGACTGGCTGAAAGCAGGAGTGGTGGGAAGCACCAGCTGGTGACCCCTCAAGTGGACCCCCAAGGGAAGAAGGCGCAGAGCCAAGGGAGTGGTGGTGGGGTGACAATGAATGGTCAGAGGGAGAAGGGGGAGCAGACTGGGAGGAGGTGATGTTGGAAGCTGAAGAGGCAACAGGGTTTTGTAAGCAGAAAGAGGCCGTGGCGGAGAGCAATCCTGATTCAGAGGCAGAAGAGGACGGGGGCCAAGAGGCAGAGATGAGGCAGGCTGCCAGGGAGTCTACCCCTCCTGCTGCAACCAGGATTGTTGTTCATGCAACCCTCCTCCCTGGTCTCACAGAACCCAAAGATGTATGAAGAGGGCAGAACAGAAACAGACAAGGTGAAGTAGTCTCAGGTTGTTTGGGAACAACCCGGGGAAGGAGGAGACTTAGGAAACTGTGGGAAGGTGGGGGCCTTCAGTCCTCGTAACTGCTTCATTGGGGCAAGACCTACTGGGAAGAGTTACTGTGCTCACTAGGCCTGAGCTGTTTTGTTTCTTTGACTAAAGAGTTAACTTCATTGACACTTTGTGAGTTATTGCTGACTGGTTCCTGACTCCCACTTTGATGTATACAGCCTTGGGTTCCATGATGTCGGAAAGCTGGGGTATACATACCATAAAATAATATAAACTGAACCAGCAGATCACTTGCCAGTGGAATGTCTCCACAATATGACTGGGAAAGGAGCACAACAGGAAGCAAAATTAAAAGGACAAAAGTGGAATGAAAGAGACATTTTAAACTTTTAAGATAAATGATACAGATTGCTGTGATCACAACCACATTGATCACAGTAGAACTAATGGAGAAACAAAAAGAAGAAACCCTATATAAAATGTTTCCACAAAATTATAGGGTTTCCATTTGTTTGTGGATTTCTGATTTAACGTCTAGGCTTTTTCCCAGCCAATAAAAAAAAATTAAGGTCTGAGACCACAGATGCCTAGAAAAATGTGTATATATGCACACATTTTAAATTCCCGGTTGGTGTTTTTGCTGTTCTCATGCTAAGGTTTAAAGGTTACTGTTTAAGTTCCAATATGATATTTTCATGGTTCATATGAATCTGTATTACTTTACGTTTTTGTTGGCAGCTTTCATTATGCCCTTGTGAGTCTTAGAAGCCATCAGACTTTCCTGCTGTTGAGAGATATACTTTCCATAAAGTAACCTAATACAAAAATAATTGACTCTGATTTGCTTTGCTAATGGAGAGAGAATATTCTAAATAGAGGAAACCCATTTTTGTGGCTGCATCACCTAATGAGAAATTAAGGGGCTGCACAGTGGGACTGAGACACAGGAGGTAAGTTTGAGTGGGCTGTACCAGCTCTTAATATTTCACATCCGACAGATGTCTGATTAGAATGCCAAACTGAACTTTGGCTAGGAAGCCAAAGAGGGTGTGGCTGGAGAAGGAGAGAGAGAGAAAAGTGGAGTTGTTGGCCAGGACCACTGGTTCTGCTCCAGTAAATTTTGGCAGAAAGTGAAAGGACTGCATTTCACTCCTCAAAAATCCTGGAGTACCACAGAATCTGGAATGGCTTCTGTACTTCACTACAGAGTCACCCTGTTGCCTGTGTCTGAGATTGCAGAGAGTATGTATCTTAACACAAACAGCGGGCTGTGCTCAATGCAAAACCTCTCAACAGAGATGCAGTCGAATGGCTGCAATTTTCTCATTTTTAACTTTTCCTCATCACTGCATTTCCAATGTTGGAGTCACTTCAGTGAGATAAACTAACTCCCTTGCTTTCACCTCAGGAGGGGAGAGGGAATATAGCAAAAAAAAAAAAAGGGTAGTGTTTGCAAGACAGGCGCCATGGTAGAAAGCCTTTTGTTTAAAAAGGGGTATACATATAGGGCCAACACTGAAAGGCACAGTAATATATTATTAAAATCACAGCGGAAATTGATGACACCTCCTTCCCTCCCTCCAGCTAGTATCCAATGAAAACTGACAAGGTTTTTTCTGGGTTTTATCTTTAGGCACTAATAATAAATAATAATAATAATAATAATAATAATAATAATAATAATTTTTATTTATACCCCGCCCTTCCCAGTCAAGACTGGGCTCAGGGCGGCTAACAACAAATAATATCAACACAAGTATAAAAGAAACAATTCAGTTAAAACGCAGATTAATACAATGTTAAAATTCAATTTTAAAATTAAAAACCTACGAATAAGATAAAACCATTATGAAATAAAACCTTAGGAGAGGGTAACCGTGGGGTCAGACTGCGTCAGTCCGAAGGCCAAACGGAACAGCTCTGTCTTGCAGGCCCTACGAAAAGATGACAAATCCCACAGGGCCCTAGTCTCCTGGGACAGAGCGTTCCACCAGGCGGGGCCAGTACTGAGAAGGTCCTGGTCCTGGTCGAGGCCAGCCTAACCACCTTGTGACTCGGGATCTCCAATATGTTTTTATTTGTGGACCTTAATGTCCTCTGTGGGTCATACCGGGAGAGGCGGTCCCGTAGGTACAAGGGTCCTAAGCCGCATAAGGCTTTAAAGGTCAAAACCAGCACCTTAAACTTGGCAAAAACTTTCCTCTATAAGCAGGTCTTTGCCCTTTAACTATCTGTGGCCTTTCAGAAGTCGGGGTGGTGGTGGTGGGTGTTTTTGTATTTCTCTCTTCTCTTGATTTTAACTACAGGTAACCCGTGTTGGTCTGACGTAGTCGAAACAAAATAAAAAACAAATCCTTCCAGCAGCCAAGTTTCTCATTGGTATGAGCTTTTGTGTGCATGCACACTTCTTCAGATATCTGAAGAAGTGTCCATGCACACGAAAGTTCATACCAATGACAAACTTAGTTGGTCTCCAAGGTGCTGCTGGAAGGAATTTATTATTAATATTATTTTGTTTCGACTTGATTTTAACATATCTGTGTGAGGTGTATTGTCAACTTGTTTGGTCATAGGTCACTTTGGGTTGCCCCGGGCAAGGTAATGCAACTGACAAATGTAATTAATAAACAAATGAAAATGCAGGAAGCATCGATTTCACTATAATTCTTTCCCTTTTTCTAAAGATCACTGTGTGCACGCATCTTGCAGCTTAAGATGCAATTATTTGGAAAAATGGTCCTATGAGGAAGCTTTAGAAACTTTCACCACATGCAGAGTGGCTGGGGCAACCCAGCCAGATGGCCAGGATATGAATATTATTATTATTATTATTATTATTATTATTATTATTATTATTATTATTATTATTCTCCTTGCTGTGAAGGCCTCAGACTAGCTTGCAGTCTACCAGAAAGCAGTGAGTTCTGACTCACCCCACCAGAAGTTAAGGTTAGACCAAAGGTTTACAGGTTTATTCATATATGTGTTTGAGAGGAGAAAAAGAGGGCTTATCTACAGTTGCCTTCTGCTCCTAGCTTTCCAAGCACAGGTCCCTACATTAAAAGCTTAAGTGCAACAAATGGCAATTTAGGTTTTCCGTGAATTGCTGTTTGTTCCAATTTAGCGGTAAAGAGCTTAAAAGCATGGCCTGCGCCTGAAAAGCACAGAGGAAAGGACAGTATGGATAAGCCCTGACTCACTTGTCAAGCTTCTCCTTTTGATTAGTGCAATAGAGATCCTTTGGCTTTGATAAGACAGGCAGAAAAATAACCAGCACCCCTTTCCTGTGTCCAATCCATGTTAGTTAAACCTTCGCCTGCTTAATTTTTATCTGCCACAAAGATGTTAAAAGTACCTCTGGGTCAACGGTTCCTTTTCTGCAGACAAACTAGTTTGTGTGTGGCATCTTGCAGACTCCTTATAGGCCTAGGAACCGGAAACTGTGATGCAACGCTATTCCTTGGACATTCTGTAAAGTGCCCTGTTTCACTTGAAAATATAGCACAGCCTTCTTTAACTGTCGTGGCACAAAACTGATGTTGACTCAAGAGCAGCTAAAGTGCATTTCTAGGATCTCACTGTCCATTACTTATTCCTGCAACAGTGCCAGAGGAGGTGTAAAAGGCTCAGCATCCACAGGAACGCGGTTTTTGAAAATCCCTAAAACAAACAAGGGGGACTTCCTGAGAAGTTAATATTAAGATTCCCTATTATAATAACTAAGTTAAATAAGTCAACTTGTTTTCCCAAAACAGCTCTTTCCCCCCAAATTCCTGTCTAATCTCAGGAACATTCTCAGAATATGCCTTGTTTGTGTTGGCTATTTCAAATGAGTATCACTTTTCAGATTTCCATTTCAAGAAATCTGATCTTAACATCGCATCTTTGCATACTTTCTGATGTGGCATATTCCCATGATGTTTTGATAAGTAAATGTTTCTTTGATATTGCTGATTTCCCCTTCTTAGGTGTCCAAACATATCACACTGAACCACTAATGAAAGCATAGTTAACAAAAATAAAGACAATCTGTGCACAAGGTAACCCTTGCCCAAATACCTTCATAGTGGTTAATATAATGTTTGTTTGTTTTCTTAGCAGGAAACCCCAGCTATGACAAGGAATCTGCAAGATAGATTCCATATTGCTTGCCAGAAAAATAAATAATTTAGTCAGAGAAGGCAGCAAGCATGATCTGAAGATTCGCTTCTCATACTGTGCATATGGAGTTTTGCAACCATACCCTTGCCTTAGTATCTTCAGTCTCCACTGCATCTGCATGCAGTTCCCATAGAATGCATGAAAGCATTCTGTTGGCTGTATAGAAAACCTTGTTCCTTTGCTGAATATGGGTGATAAACACCTAAGTAACACTCATGAGTAGACCCACCAAAACCAATGGACTTCAGTAACTGAAATCCATTATTTCAATGGGTCTAATTGGACTATGACTAGGGGCTCTGCTCCTGCTCATCATGGAGGAACTGTCATGACAAGCCAGGACAGCTCTGTTCTGCTCTGTCACTTCTCTCTTCCACCAAAAATGTTGTTTCTTTGTCTGTATTTTCCTGGTTTCTTTGGCTCTCAAAGGAAGAGGTGACACTGCAGCAAAAGCTTCTATCATTTATGGGCAGAAAAGAACCAAGAACAACACTCAAGAAAGTGTAACTGGATCACCTAATCCGATCTCATGCACGCCGCTGGTTCATCCACTGTGCTATTGACGTTTCTGTGGATGGTTTTAACGGGACATTCATTCAGCCTGAATGAATTCCCATCCTTCCCACTAAATTTATATCAGACATTTTTAAAATATAGGAAATCACAACAAAATGCAAAATAGACTGCTTTAAAAAAAAGTTAACCTTGAGGGTAAGTAAGATTGGGCTCTTGGAAATTTCTAAATGTTGCCTCCCCTCCCCTTTCCATTGAAATGGCTCCCCTGAGTACATTTGTCTGTATTTCCTTTTGCCTTCTAAGTGGGAGTGGGCAGCAATCCAATATACATAGGGACATGCTGAAAAAGTTAGGCTAATCACTTGACTTCACTGTTATTCAGCCTATTATGCAAATCCCAAAAGTGCCAAAGAATATCGAGAAAGATTGCTTCAGATAATTTGCCTCTCTTTTCACATTTCAGAAAGACTAAAATTACATCGTTATTATGGCTTTCCAGTTTGAACCAAACCAGAGCAGAGTTTCTAGTCAATTTCCCCCACAGTCTACCATACTGAACTTTGTTGCAGAACTGGACGAAGACCCCCTTACACAAACCATCTCATATCGAATTACTTATACAGTGGTGAGACCATCTTTCTAGGAGGAGACATTTCACACCTTCAGGATACCACTTACCTCACGTACCATACTTCCTCCCCCAAACCCTCCTTTTCCCTTGATCAATTCCTTCGTTCTCCTTGTCTCCACTTCCTCCTCTTTCCTCTGTCATCATCCCCATATCCCACTTTGTGGCAGGGACCTGTTCACTCATAAAAGCTGGTTAGCTCCTGGCATTAAGATCCTACCACCAGCTGAGGGAGAGCAGCTTCCCTTGCCAGCAAAACATTGCATTTCTTCTTAGCCCTGGTGTTGAGACAATATATATGAGAAAGTAGAAAAGGGCATCCATGGCTCCTCCGGGCTGGTGTTTTATTGCATGTGTAGACTATTCTGCAAAATGATCTTGACACAATAATAGTGCATTAGCCTGGTTTTTTCTTCTTCCTGGTTTATTAGTTGTTTTGTGCTGTTTTGCTACCATTTTATTGTTGTCTGAAGGGGCTATAGAGCAACAAAAGCAGGACAACCCCCCCCCTATGTTTATGGAATGAAAAGTTATGGGATACACAGTATGGAGCAATAGGTCCGCTCCGAAATTTTTGCAGGCACAAACAGTGTTGAAAGTGGGGTCACATATGAAAAGGAGAGCCGGATAGTCCCAAACTGATGTAAGGACACATGTACTAAAGCTAAGACTTGTTAATTCCCAGGATCC
Source organism: Zootoca vivipara (assembly GCF_963506605.1). Lineage (NCBI taxonomy): Eukaryota > Metazoa > Chordata > Lepidosauria > Squamata > Lacertidae > Zootoca > Zootoca vivipara. Next base: position 35,831,496 of record NC_083279.1, read on the forward strand.
AACACACAGTGGACTTTAGCCTATGAAAGTCATCCCACCATGTGTGAATTAGCCACTTAGGTGCCATGGGTTTTTAAGATGTGTCTTTGCCCAGGTGGAGACCCACCTCCAGTCTGTAATAAGGGGGTTGGGGAAAACCTTTCCTGCACCTAGCTTTGCCCAGTTTTGCAGGAGGTGTACAAGGAGAGTGAGGTGAATACCAACAGCTTATATTTGGGTGGAAAAGACCAGAGTGGGCAGTTGAGCCTGATGCTGCTTTAAGATGAACATTACTTGCCTGAGGAACAAATGTGGACAGTGGATTAGCAAAGAAACCCCAAGTCTCCAGAGTATTCTCTCTCCCCTGAAAAACTGCATAAAGGCTTCCCTGACTCCCCACATGCTCCTACTTACAAGAACTTCAAAACAACTTTTAGTTCCTTCAAACTCCAGCAAACCTCACCTTCAAATTGTCAAACTAATCCCACACTCCTGCGGGCCAAACTCCCAAAACTTTTCACCACAGCGCCTTCATTATATCAATAATTTCATAATAGTCCTTTTTATGAGCAGAAATAATTTTTATTGAGTGGCTTTACAAGTGTTTAAGCAGCTATACTAGAATTAAGACAGTTAAAAACCACACAACCTATGTTTCTATGAACTTTCCCTGTTAATAGACAGTACTCAGTTGTTTTACTGCCAAGTGAGGCCAGAAAGTGTCGCATAACAGAGCGTGTGTGTCGATTTACACATACAGTGCTCGTCATCCATATAAAAATCAAAGTAGTGTTTTTGTAAATGAAGAGGTGGCGTTGGCCTACCTATTTTAAAAGCACATTCCCCATTTGCCATTTTATCAAGCAGTAGGGATAGTTCAGAAAGCCTACTTGCAGTCCTTATTTTTTTTATAGATTTTTAAAATTGGTTATTGAGTATTATGTTTTATTTTTTCTGTAAACCCATTCATATGATGAAAAGCAGGGAATACAGTTCTTACATAAAAAAGTAAATAAAATGTTACCTTTCAGACCATTAATATCATGCCGTATCATGTTAGATCAGCTTTGTTCACAGTGCTCATAAAGGTATACCAAGGATTTCAGATACCCTTTGCAAGAAATGTTCTGAAAAGAAGTTCAGATGTGGTACTTGCAAAAGCTGAATCCTACCACTGCAAGCATTATACAAATAAAAATTACATGTATTTGCACTATGTATTTATCAGAGACGGTAGAGAGCCAGCCTGAGGATGAAAGTCTTGCTCCCTACTACAGAAGGGACCTTGGCCCATAGTTGGCTGCTATGGCTCCTAGCTACCATGCTTTTGCTCCTAACAGTACCCATATCAGACCCATAATCTGGTGCTGATTTATTTTTTTTTGCATCTCCCCCATGTTTCAGGGAGAAAGCCTGCTTTTTAAAAATTAAGGCAACCGGCATGTTTATCTGCATCATTCTATATTTAGCAATTCTTTTTTTTTAAAAAAAAAAAACCCCACAAAACCCTATTGCAGCTAGGGATGAGGAGTAGTTTCATTACTGTCACAAGGTCCAGCCAATCAGCACGATGCAGAGCCATGTTCTTCTGGAAACGGGATGAATTAGCTGCTCTTCAGCTTGACTCATGACGAAGGTTGCATGGCTGGCTAAATATGGATGAACCAGAAGCAAGGCAGGCTTTGCAAACCATCTTTGCCTGACTCTATGCAGCCTAATTATCTGGGATTTTAATGATGTGTCCCAGAATGTGTGTGTGCTTCCCCCCCCCACCAATAAACTTTTAATTTCAAGCTAATACTGTGTAAAAGCTTTTTATTTTATTTTACTCAAAACGATTCAATGAGGAAATTAATTCAAGAGAGAAAAAAAGCACCATTGTTGACAATTTTAAGCTAAACGCAGCCAGATGGAATGGGACGCATAGAATAGGCTGTTTATGGAAACAAACAAATAAAACAAGTCTTTGTCACAGCATGGCCCTCAAACATTATAACTGTTTCATAAAATTCAAGTTCTCTTTTATGATGGAGTTTGAGCATCCTTTGAATTTGTGTTCTGGTCACTGACATTTTAGAAGATGGTTCCATTACTAATCTTCTATATATATAAAAATGTAGAAGGGTCATGTTTGTTATAGTCCACTTTTCTTGGAAACCGCTTGACTGATTCTGCTCAAATTTGGACACAGCGTTCCTTGCCAATACGAGACAGTTTGCAAAACCTTAAATTGTTACGATCCCACCCCTAACACACCTAAAAACATGATTTTCTCTATAAAAAAAGGCAAAATATACCGCCCTCAAGTGGCCATCAAAGGAACAGACGGCAAATATTGCCATAATCCCGCCCACTCCTCTTCCTCCTACTAGGCTGAAGCCTTTACAGACTAGGCTGAATGGAGGTACTGACTTGCCTGGGTGGGGGATGGAGAGAGGAGGGGACGGGGTGTAGGTCAGGACAGAGTTGGGGAATTTACAGGGATGAGTCGGGGGGAGGAACAGAATAGGTCACGGATCGGGACAGGGTGGGGGCAGTCACAGGGATTAGTCACTGCAACGCGTGGCAGGGACAGCTAGTAGAAAATAAATTTCGACAGCACTTCCTGATTCATGGATACATAGACATGTAAATGGTAAAAGTAAAGGACTCCTGGATTGTTATGTTCAGTCAAAGGTGACTCTGGGGTTGTGGCTCTCATCTCGCTTCATGCCGGGGGAGACGGCGTTTGTCCACAGACAGCTTTCTGGGTCATGTGGCCAGCATGACTAAATCGCCTCTGGCACAACGGGACACCGTAACAGAAGCTAGAGCGCACGGAAATGCTGTTTACCTTCCTGCCACAGCAGTACCTATTTATCTACTTCCACTGGCATGCTTTTGAACTGCTAGGTTGGCAGGAGCTGGGACAGCAATGGGAGCTCACCCCGTTGCATGGATTCAAACTGCCAACCTTCTGATTGGCAAGCCGAAGAGGCTCAGTGGTTTAGACCACAGCACCACCCGCGCCCATATATATATGTATGTATGTTTGCATGTATGTGAGGGTGGGGGTGAGGTCCAGAGTAGGTCTTGATGTGCTTTACATGTAATATTTCCAGAACATTGAGGGAGCACTTTTAGACTGTAACCCTACACCCATTAACCTCAAAGCTCTATTGAACTCCCTATTTTCCAGAGGTGCAGGAAAAGGACATGTTCAATTCACCATGCTTAATTTGCTACTTCAAAAATGAATAGGGAAGTTGCATTAAACTGAGAAAGAAACGGTTTCTCTGACATACACATTAGAGTACCAGCATCTCATGAATATTAATCTAGTCACTGTTCTTACCAATATTGTGAAAACGTGGCACTACGTTTAGTAGCCGCTTGTCAGAACATTGGACAAATGCTATTGAAGCCAATGCACAATGGAAGCCCGATGCCATGAAATTAATATTACTGAAATCGTAATGCTGCTGGCTCTAGAATACATGCATATCAATTTCTGATTGGAGTAATATATGAATGATCAATATTCTGGAAAGGTGACAGTCCACAGAGCATATCCTGATTCATTTTGTGGGCATTTCTAATCAGTATATTGAAGAATGCTGTTGAAACCAATTCACAATGGGAATACTGTATGCTATGAGATGATATTATTGAAGTCATGTGTTTGGACATGAGGTAAACCTCAGATCCAACACAATGTATTTTTTATTTGCATTCAATCTAAAGCCTTCAAGCCCCGGCTAATTTTTAAAAGCAACTTTTCTGTGGCCCAAATTATTTATTGGAAGAGGCACTGAAGCAAATCTAATATAGTTCAAAGATGCAAATACATTTGGCAAATGTAAGTGTTTTTGTTTAAGAACAGTCTAATGGGGATTCATATTGGCAACAATTTTTAATAAAATAATGCTTTCCATTCCTACATATAAGGGAAACAAATCAATCATTGTTCCTTTGATGTCGATGGAAAATTAGTGAGCTCTTTGGAAACGGAGACGTTTATATGCTGCAATCTGCCTGCAATTCTCATACTGGTCAAAATGACAAAAAAAAGTAGTATAAGATCTGATCTGAAGTGATGGAAAAGGCAGCCTGCCCACAGCAGTGGAGGCATGTAGAAAGTAGCAAAGAAGCAGGCAGCTCAGTCTTGAACCAATTTCTCCACCGGGTACTTACTGGATTTATTTATTTTTATCTATTCAGCAATGAGATCCTATTAGTTTTCTAAAATTATGATGGAAAGGAAAGGACAGATAAATTTATTCTTGCAAGAGAATTAAATGGCACATTAGGGACTTCAAAGAGAAGAAAACGGCACGCAATACAAGCCGATAAATATTCCAGAGCATCAAACTATTTAATAACACGTCCCATTCGGTGGAACAGCAACTTATACCGCAGCAACCCTAGAACTGTCAGTGGTATGATTTATTGAAGGAAAGTATGACTGTAGCCCTGGGCATAAAAGCCTGGCCCTTGGAAAGAATTTAAAGTTCAAAGGCAAATAAAATACTTAAAATACCCAAAGTCTCCCATTTTCTAACAGAACTGTGAGGTAGATGGCTCAGGGGCTTCCTTTGCACAGTCAGCTCTGGCACAAAGCTATTCTGCAGCATGAACTGATTTCTCTTAGGGCCACAAAAGCAAGGTACAGATAGCAGGTATCAGTAGTTCCTCTGGATTGCTAAATGGGACAATTTCCCCACCTAACCAGCTCATCACTCTACTCTCAATTTTATAGATAACACAGAGTCAAAATGTTGGCTGCAAACCAGCTTCCTGTCAAAACTTTACATTAGCAAGGAAAACTATCTCAAGACAAAAATGGTCTGAAGGCAACTGATGTTCCATTTATATGGGTATTCCAATCACAACCACTTACTTTTAGTTATGGAGCAGTGCTCCAACCCAGTAGATTCACCACCCCACTCTCTTTTTTTCTCAGTTAAAACATTGTTTATAAAATTTCATTCTAAACTAGGGATGGGAAACCGATGTCCCTCAATGTTGCTGGACTATAACTCCCATCATCGCTGACCATTGGCCATTCTGAAGTGGACTAATGGAAACTATGCTTCAACATCATATCCCTATTTCAAAAGGATAATAGAATCATAGGACTGTAGAGTTGGAAGGGGCTCCCAAGGAAAATCTAGTCCAACCACCTGCAGTGCAGCAATCTCAATATGCAGTCTCCCATCCAATTTGAAACCATACTGGACCCTGCTTAGCTTTGCAAATGTGCTAGCGGTTAAATTGCTGGATACTTACTCCTTCTTGAAACGTGATGACCGACACCAACACTTAATGCAGTACTGCAGTTATGAGTAAGGAGAGAATTGGCATCCTTTTTTCTAGGTGTTAAACGTTTAGGTTAAGGCAATCAAAATTGTACTGAACTTCCTTTCCAAAGGGTGGCATTGTTAAAATGTGTTCAGCCTGGGTCACACAAGTCAACAAGTAAGGCAACTTCCAAGTCAGTTGTCTTCCACTTAAGGTTTTTTTTTTTTCATTTATATGCCACCCAATCAATGTTCCCTGGATTGGCCCATAATTTAAAGACTTAAATTAAATTAAATTAAATTAGACTTAATTTAAATGTTTGTGATGTGTGTGTCAGAAGAAAGCTACATACTTTGGATCACTTCACAAGTGGTGAAAAAGCATTTTTTTCGCTGCAGGTACACAGATCAGGAGGAACACACACACACACACACACACCATATCAATCTCTATATAGAAAAAAGTTGGGTGTTAACGCATCACTAGTATTTGCTAATTCTTCTTTCCTAAGTGGAACACCTTCATTTCTACCTGTTGAAGTTCATTTTATTGTTGTGAGCCCAATGTTTCACTTCACGGAGATCATTTTTAAAAAACTCTGTCTCCTAAAGTGGCTGCAATCATAGTTAATACTGACTTGTTTACAGTCAAATTACTTCCCGTTACCCTTCACAAAGTGACAGATAAATGCCCTTACACTAAATTGATTAGATAGGTTTGCTCTGTTCAACATCTGTGCTTTGGAAGCACTTATCACATTACCTAATAGAGCTGATTATTGATGGACATGCTATTCAAGCATGGCATTAGCTCATATCTGTTGTAACTAATTACCTTGTACCTGGCAAAAATTCAGCTCAGACAACCAACTCTGCAACTAAAATCTACTGGGATTTTCAGGTGTTTCATGAATACTGCAATGTATTAAGGGTGATGTCAACACTGTTATTATACATAGAGCCCAAGGACAATGATAATAAATAGGGGGAGGCTGAAGGAACAGAAATTGTGATAAATAGTGACTTAATTGGAAAGTAATTTAACTGGAGGTTTGCAGCCAACTGAAAAAAGTGTAGATGAGACAGAAACCATTACAAGTATATTAGTATAGCCTCATAAAAGCATGTGACTTAAAGACAGGTTCTGTGCATAACTGCAATTCTTCAAGTTTTGTAGAAGCCCATAAAAACAGCAGCAACATCTTTGTGGTCCTTATGGATGAAAAGACGTGTTTGAAAGAATGTCAGCAACAGCTGATATATTCAGAACCAAGGTGATGGCTGAATAAAGATTTCAGTGATTAAGAATAGAGCTTTGGGGCCTTGGTTTGGGGCCCCTCCCTTGGCTAGCAAACCTAGAAGAAACAATGCAAAAAAACCCCACTACCCTCAACACCACAGAATTATGCCAATTAATTTATACATAGCTCAGTTTCTCTAATTATGTCACAGAATCCAGCTTCTCTCACTGCAGAACTCAGAATGACTGGATGCATAATTTTAATTCATGTGTTCATTTTAAGAATGGTATCTGAAGAAGTGTGCATGCACACGAAAGCTCATACCAAAATAAAAACTTAGTTGGTCTTTAAGGTGCTACTGAAGGACTTTTTTTATTTTGTTTTAAGAATGGGTTAGACTCGGCCTTCTCTATTTGCTCACTTTATCTTTGCAATTCAGGTGTCCCAAAAAGTCAAGGGTAGTCCCACCATCTAAAATTTTAACTGTAACCTTAAATAAATGCAATTGGTATCAATGGAATTTAAACAGAAGATTGTTTAGGATTAGGGTTGGGTTTTGTTTTGTTTTTTGCTATGCTTTAACTTCACTGCATTGCTGAGGCAAGGCAAGTTCACAGAGCCAAACAAGGGATTTGTCACAGTGGCCGGAGCGGGCTACTTCAGAGTAACGACTCTACACAGCTCTGCATTTTATTCTTTTATTGGTGCTGTGTATTTACAGTGCTGAAGTCATTGCTATATACACGGAGCTATGTGTTCAGTCGGGTTCAGAACCTCCGAATGGCTTTTGGCGCGTCTTTCTCCAACACAAAAGCCTCGGTAGACCCATCCTCTTTCCTCTCCTCTTTCTGCGCAATTCCGGAGTTGGGCGGATGGGTCTCCCCCCCTTATTTGCCCCTTCCTGTTCCACCTGAGACCCTGGCTCCGCTACCTTGCCTGAGCCTCGGACACGACTTCCTGCTTCCCCACTGGAATCGGAACTCTCTCTGCTTTCCCCTGTGCTCGGGGATGGGCTTGAACTCAGGAGGGGAGGGACTTCGCGATATCCCCTGTCCCTCACAGGATTGTTTGAGGATCCGTGCAGAGCCGGGGAGGTAGTGAAAAACCCACGAAATTGCTTCCTCACGTCCCTTAGGCTTGGATCCCAAAAGGGCTTGCGAACAAATGCACATAGCCAGCTATTCACAGAGATCTTGATGAATGAAGAATGCGTCCCTAAACAGAGCTTGAATGAATTACAATACTGCACTTTGGTAACCAGGAGCAATAGGTTTCGAAAAAGAAATCAGTGGGAACCAGTACATGCAACCCAGCAACTTTCCTCCTTCGAAAAGCTATTATTTCTAATTGCCAAATGTATCCCTTTTAATGAAGTTTTGCAAGGCAGTTGCGATTATTATTTTTTTAAAAGACAGGCACATGTTCAGAAATGTGCACACTCTTGGATCCACTTCATAGCTCCATTGCACAATTTATAGTGCCACTGCTTAATCATTTTTGGCAGCTTTAGAAAGTCTAACTTATTTGGAGATACCTTAGGAATTAATGCATCATTTCAAAAGCTACTACAGTATTTTTTAAAATCTCCATCCTTCACATTTAATGTATTGGATAAGCTGCCTGTTCTTTTCTCCTCTTCCCTTCTGAGTTGGGTGCATTCCACGGCATTTATTCACCACCAAAATAGTCTGAAGAATGTATGCCACATACCACGAGCCTGGTGGGGTATGGGCCACATACTTCAGGTTAATTTTTAAATATTTGCATAGGGAACTCTGCACAATGCTGAAAAATCTGAACACTGGCCTATACTATACAGTCATCAAATGGAAGAAGCATGGCTTTTTTGAGAGGAAACTAGGACAGGCAGGTCTGGGTACAGAAAAATAAAAATACTGACTTTGATAAATTCCTGTGATAACGAAAACCTAGCTGTGCTCATTATGAAGCTGCATATTGTTAGGTTGGATGTTCTAAAAGATTTTTTCAAGGGAGTTGATGGTTTATATGGGCTGTGGGGTGTTTTCTGAATCAATCTTTATAAAGTTTGGCGGGAAAACTGAAGGATGGAAAGGAGCAGAGGAATGACAACCACATATAGTGAATTGGTGCCTCCAAGGCATGCAGTGGCTTAAATTGTAATCCTTATCAGAAGCAGAAAAAAAGCCACACAATAGTGATTCAGTGCCTCTAAGGCAAGCAGTTGTTTAAACCATAATCCTTGTCACACACAGAAATGCCACATACCAGTTAGAGCAAATCCTCCACTGTGATATTATTCCTCTGTTCTGGCATCTAAGCACCCAGCAAGATATAGACAGCAGAAATTACAAAATCAGAATTAACACGAAGGCTGTGAGATATCATGTGGTTTTTCTGACGGTTGTGTGTTTTTTGTTAGTGTAATAATCTCAGTTTTAGAAAGGCCAACCAAGTGAGATAATGTGGTAATACTCAGGGAATGTGCCGTGGTGAGCGGGACAGAAATTTCAAACTGGATGGCAGCTCCCAGGCAATCATCTGTAGCATCACATTTTGGTGCCATGCGTGCCCACAAGCAGGTATGTTTGAAGCCTCATGGCAATGTGACCCAGGGCAATATGATCACTACTACTAAACAAAAGTCTGTATAATCAGAGCTCTACATTACAGCTTTGACAACTGTGGGATCAGCCAAATCACATGGTTTGTTCATAAGCCTGTGCTAGACACATTCCAGGATGTTGATGCCAGAACTAAATCACACAATCTTGAACATCCATGTGCTTGAGATGACAAGATGGATGCCTGGAGGCAGCAATGGGCTGGGTGATATCCAATAAAATGAAGTTGAGGCTTGACAAAATGGAGGGACTACTAGGGGGTGGTTTCTGCTTGTTCCTGATGGAGCCACACACCTCCTGAATAAACAAGTAGTCTGAGATACTCCTGGAACCACTGCAGTCACTTAAAGCCAGGTGGCTTCAGTGGCGAGGAGCCTAGATTGCAAGGTGTTTATGTAGAATTTACCCATTTAAGAACAGATTACCTTGCTAGAACTAGAGTCACCTTCCTCACTGTAAGTATATCATTGAAAAAGAATCAATGGCTAAAGGTGTATTTCAACTTCCCCCTTTCCCTTTTCTAGAAAAAGAGGTGCTAGAACTCACCATGAATGCCTCCCTTGTTCTCTTAGAATGGCAATGGTGCCCACCTGAGAGGTGCTGGAACTGAGTTCTGGTGAGTTCCGGCTGGAAAAAAACCCCTTCCCTTCCCCCATAATGTCCTATTGTCAACTGCTGGGTGGTGAATTTGGGCCACCAGCCCATTTCATTTTAACAAGGTCTACAGAATAAGCTCAACATCAAAAAAACCAAGATCGTGGCCACTGGTCCCGTCACCACCTGACAAATAGAAGGGGAAGAAATGGAGGCAGTGAGAGATTTTACTTTCTTGGGCTCCTTGATCACTGCAGATGGTGACAGCAGTCACAAAATTAAAAGACGCCTGCTTCTTGGGACAAAAGCAATGACAAACCTAGACAGCAACTTAAAAAGCAGAGACATCACCTTGCCGACAAAGGTCTGTATAGTTAAAGCCATGGTTTTCCCAGTATAGTGATGTATGGAAGTGAGAGCTGGACTATAAAGAAGGCTGATCGCCGAAGAATTGATGCTTTTGAATTATGGTGCTGGAGGAGACTCTTGAGAGTCCCATCGACTGCAAGATGATCAAACCTATCCATTCTGAAGGAAATCAGCCCCGAGTGCTCACTGGAAGGACAGATCCTGAAGCTGAGGCTCCAGTACTTTGGCCACCTCATGAGAAGAGAAGACTCCCTGGAAAAGACCCTGATGTTGGAAAAGTTGGAGGGCACTAGGAGAAGGGGACGACAGAGGACAAGATGGTTGGACAGTGTTCTTGAAGCTACCAACATGAGTTTGACCAAACTGCGGGAGGCAGTGGAAGACAGGAGTGCCTGGCGTGCTCTGGTCCATGGGGTCATGAAGAGTCGGACACGACTAAACGACTAAACAACAACAACAGAACAGAACAAAACAAATGTAAGCCATTCAGTTCTAAGTATAGGGTGGTATTCAACGAAGTTTTACTCAGAGTTCACTTGCTGAAATTAATGAACACGACCAAAATAGGTCCACCAATTCCAGTGGGTCTACTTCAAGGAAAACACAGCTGACTGCCACCCATGGGGTTGATATTACCATATGCGATACTGAAAAAGACCCTGCTTTCTATCTACATAAATTGCAAAGTTTAGATCACCATGCAAACATGTGCTGATACAAAGTGACTGATCTGTGAGCAATATAATGCCTACTTTACATATAACAGATGTCAGTGGTGACATGGGGCACATTAGTTGCATATTTATATTAAAAAGGAGGCACGTGCTCTCTATTTTACATAGGGGAGTTGTGGGAAATGTCTCAAGTGCACAATGGTGAGGTAAAAAATGATAAATATTTGCAAATGTTTATTCAGGTGCCATGAAAAGTACAGGGCTGAAAAAAGAGAAGGGAACAGCAGATACAAATGTGCCTTGGATAAGTTTCAGTGATGCCTCTCATTTGGATGACAGCAGAACTGAGCCACAAACACACCAGAATGGAAATATTTAAAGAGCAATGCAGAATTTCTCATATACAGTTTCCTTTCAGTGCTAAACAAAGTTGAAGACCATGGTCCATTGTCATGACGACAGGCGCAATTCTCCAGGATAGATGAGGAGAGGGAAGGAAAGATGCCAGCATCAACAATATTCCCTCTGAGGAATGGTTCGCTTCTTGCACGTATTTTGGCAAGAAATGTGAAATCTTGTGTATGTGTGCGGTTTCCTTTTTAAAGGAACCCACACTGCTGTGTTTATCCCTCAAAAATTGGGAAATCTGACCTCATAGAAGAGGAGTTCATGAGCACACGTTGAAGACATGGGACAAGGGGAAGCAGAGCCCTGGCATAAATGTCAAATATAAGTCGAAGAGCAGTATTTGCTCACAAACATTTCAAAGGACAGGGAGAACAAAATCTCAATTAATAATAATAATAATAATGTATTAATTAAATGCCACCCATCTGACTGGGTTGCCCCAGCCACACTGGGCGGCTTCCAACAAATTAAACAGCAAAACATCAAACATTAAAAACTTCCCTACACGGGGCTGCCTTCAGATGCCTTCAGTTTCATTATAAATATCATTATTTCAATTGCTGTTTTACCTGAAAGTTGAAGGCTATGAAATCTATGGCCAGCCCACATTATCACATAAATGGAATCCTTTTATTGACACAATAGCCATGTTCTCATCAAGTACAACACAGTGCTCACCTGCACATGCTGTTATTTTGCTTTCTCAGTCTTAGGTTTTGCCCACACTTCCCCATTAGGCATTCCAATGATTTAGCCTTGGGGGCTAAATGGATGTGAGCATTCTTAAAAAAACATATCTGCAGTGATTCGGCTACAAAGCAGGGGGGTGTTGGAGGCTCAACTTTTAACAATAAAAGGAGTGTGTTGTGCTTCTCACCTTTGGAAAGCCCTACCACAGAAAGGCTGGGCAGATGATCTTGATACATTTGAGGCACTAGGAAAAAACTCCTATCCTTGAGGGCTTTTGAGATTGGCTAATTTTAGCATCTTTAATTATAAACTGTTTTGAGATTAACTGGTTCTTTGATTGGACTATTGCCATTTTGGCTTGCCATATTACTTTGCATTCCTTATTTTATTGTTTTAAATTTTTTAATGAATTTTGGTCAATAGGATATAAATTGTGTAAATAAATAAAAATATAGGTAGGCTATTTTTTTTTTAAAAAAAAGTTGATGCATCCAGCAAAATATTAATACTTCTACATCTGGTATCTTAATCTTAGCGTTCACCAATTTATATGAGCAACTCATGTTTCTATAAAAAAAAATCTAACAGTACAAAACTAGAAGCAATTCTATTACAACTCTTGCACAAATTAAGAGTGGATAAAAGGGACACATTCCAGAATCTGGATCTAAACAACAGACAAACAGAGCCAATACCTCCTCGCACATTGGTGGGAAAGTAAGTAGTTCAGTGTTTCTCAACCGCTGTTCCGCGGCACACTAGACGCTGGCTGGTGTGCCGCGACGTGCGGCGACGAGAAGGGCGATTTGCATTGTCACGTGCCTGGCGGCCGCCAATAACCAACACTGACCCGCCGGAAAGGAAGCCGGCTGGGTCACGACGCGGAGCGAGCGCAGCTCTCAACAGCCACCACCACGGGAGGGTGGTTTTAGACAAACTTAAAGAAGCTGGCTGGATGAGCTCAACCTGAAACTTGCTGAGCAAAGGATTGTGCTGGCAGAGAAATCAGCGGCTTGTGAAGCCTTATTACAGGAGATTGCAACCAACACAGCAATTGGCAAGTGTTTCTTACAGTCATAATTATATAGTCAATATAGGGCGGCACAGAGTTAAAATTTTTTAACTTTTTTAATGGTGGTGTGCCTCGTGATTTTTTTCCTGGAACAAGTGTGCCTTGGCCCAAAAAAGGTTGAGAAACACTGAAGTAGTTAATATTCAGGGACTACTTCGACTCGGGAATCAGCTTTATTATTTCTTATCCACACTGCAAGCAGAGTGTTTTGGAGTTGTGACACTTACTTATTCCCAAGCTATAATCAAGCTATTTCTTTACAGCGTGTATAAATAATTACATGGGGAGAAGTTGCTATTGGTTACAAAGCTAAATCCTTGCTTACATATTCTTCAGGAATAGGATATCAGGAGGCAGACATCCAGGTTTCTACAGCTACTTCACCACACACAGCTACTTCCTGCCCCACAAGCCAAATAATTATTTATAAAGAGAAATGTGATTTTTACACTATAAAAGCAGAGTTTAAACTGGATTCTTATTTCACGGAGGCATGATACCAAACATGATCTGTCGTGATATGCAACACCTTTGACAAGTATTGGCAAGTGCCCCGACAGCATTCTTTTCCAGCTCCATCACGTTATAAAGAATGAATGGCTGTATAGTGTTAGGAGGGCTGACACCATAAGCCTGACAGTCTCTGCATATCGTCACTTGGTGATAACTTTGTCAAGCAGACGTCACTTGCAGCTGCAACAGAGGGTGTTCGAATCAGAGCAATAATTTAAAAACAACAACATTCCCAAGGATGTGAAATAACTATCACTCAGCTATTACTGAGTTTTAAAAAATGAAGCGGATATCACTGAGGTCAATAAAGCTATGAACATTGTGAAGCCATTAACGTCCCTCAGAACACTAGAACTGGGGTTATCCAACAAAACTGAATATCAGTGGAAGCATCCTTCCCTGCCCCGGACAAAACACATAATTAAGGAATGAATATCAACACACAATGATGGCCGCTTGATTAGAATGCTATGAAAAGTATTAGGAAATTCATGATGGATAGGCCTTTCAGAGGCTATAAGCCACAACAGCGACAGAGAACCTTTACATTCATAGCAGCAACATACTCTGAATACTAGGTGCAGAGAACGAAATGCTCTCACTTCCCAGCAGGCATGTCTGAGTGGCCACTGTTAAAAGAGAGATACTGTAGTATTATTTATGTATTTGATTTACCTGTCACAGCTGTCTCAAGGAAATTAACAGCAATAAAATTCATGCAAATACAGCGTTTAAAATCAATGACAAACTAAAAGTGAATGGCCACTAATTAATAAATGAAAGTACCCTCTCCACACACAACGAAAATATCATCTGGAATAGTTGCAAAAAAGTTTTCATCTGTTAGCGTTGGCACTAAGCAAGTTTCTCTGGGAAGACCGTTCCACATATTTTGGAATATGTTGCTACCCTTTGGAATTCTCCTAGAGGAGATGGCCTTTGATGATAACTTGAGGGCCTGGGTAGGCATGTATGACTGAGGTAAAGCTCGTCCATGAGGTATTGTGAAAGGCTTTGTTGGTAAAGACCAGCACTTTTAAATAAGTTTGGATTTTTGCTATATGAACAGAATATGTTCTGCATACCTCTTAAGAAATGAACAAAGGTATCATTCAAACAAAGTTTACTCAACAGGAAATATTCCAAATTATAATCAAAGATTTACAGCTCATCCTGATAATTCCTCTCAGATGCCTTGAGTGATATAGGCTGGCCTTTGCTTACAGGCAGACTTCCAACCTAACACAGCTAGTCACTGGCAACAAGTCACACAGAACAGTGACAGAGCGACAGGGATTACAACCACAGAAAAGTGTCCTATACAGAGAGGCAGATTATTCTCCCATTTAGCTAAGTATTGTCTACACTGACTGGTAGTCCTCTTCTTACCTGAAGATGTCAGGAACAGAACTTGGGGGTTCTAGGCATGCAGATCATGTGTTCTACTCTAAATGAAAATAAAAGGGAGCATAAGTTCGCAAGAAGCCTTTCATATAAAAGCTAAGAACACTCCTTACATAAAGGATATGAAATAAATAGTGCATATTAAGTGAAAATATGCTTTCTAATATACTTATAAATACAGCTTATATGAATTTTGTTTCAATATGTATTTATCCAGAAGTCATGGAGGGCAATAGGAAGAAACTATAGGATGCTCCTTTACAAATGACACATTTATGAAAATGCAACACCCCCCTGGAACCAAATCAATGTTTGTTTGTTTTTTAAAACCCTATAGACCAAACCATTCTATATAGCTCTCTGGCTGAGGTAATTTGAAGAGAACAGTTCCGCAGTTTAAGAACTTTTTTGCCTCCAGGCATGAATAGCATTTGAGTGGCAAGGTGACTGACAGACGAGGCCGCTAAAGGATTGTTCTTTGTGGAGAAAAGCATTCTGGAGACATTGGATCACAACGTGTTATTGTCACACCAAATTCTGTTTACTATTTCTCTTCCAATTTCCATAATCAATTTGCCTGCATGACTAAATTGAGGATTCGCTCAGTTATCTTGATTCACAGCATCAAGCCTGCTTTGGAAGGAAACAAGGGAATCATATGCTTCCATGAGATTTTCAAAGAGCAATTTGGTTTCTGTGCCTGCCAGTAACATAAGGATGCCAAGCCAATAAAACCTATCCACAAGGCAGGACACACAAATCAAAATTAGAAGTTTGTGTTCCTGCAGATACTCTCCCTACATAGCACCAGGGGCTGAGTGCAATTCTCCCCTGCTAAAGTTTCCAGAAACTGCTATTCAGGAGCATACGGCTTGTGACTATGGAGACAAGAGTAAAGCCATCATGGCTGATAGCCACTGATAGTCTTATACTCCCAGTCTCTTTGTTCAGGTGCCACAAAACTGTTTTGCTGCAGCAGACTAACATCACTACTCTGAGTAGCAGAAAAATAAATATTCTTAAAAGCACACACTGTCTGCAAATCATTTTCATTTTGAATATAACATCAGGCCTTTAAAAAAACCTTGCTGCGATGCTGGGTTCCATCTCACTGAAGTCTCTTTGCTCACGCTTACAGACACCGGGAATAGCTTCATACTACTGGCTCAGGTTTTATCAAATTTAGCAAAACGTTTATACCTGGGTGAAAGCCAATGGAGTACATCCACCAGCAGGATAAATTTCCTCCCCCTCCGTGTGTCCCAAAAATCAGCTTTAGTAAAGTTTAGAGACTATCTGGAGGATACACAAAGGACTATAAAAGGGGAAGGGATACTGATATTCCCCACTGTTCTTATTTTATGCCCAATCCTACATGATTTCAGTCATTAAAGTTAAATAAAATTTACCTCCTGGTAAACATGCTTTGGATTGGAGCTGTAAATAAAGAGGCCATCCGACGAAAAACAGCTATCAGCACAGTCCTAAATCATCTGCTAAGAAAAATGAGACTTAGCTTCCCTGTAGCCTGAGAGCACAGCTGAAGCTAATTTTCCTGATGTGCCTGTTACACTCACCCACCTTTCCCTTAAAAAGCATGACTTGCAGTAGCTATTTTTGCAGCATATGAGGTATTACCAAATGCAGCTTGGGTCCACCATGATTTTGCATTGATTTAATTAAGTTAATTAAATTTATCTGCTGAGTTTTGTAAATAAAACAGGCAGAAGGTAGAACACTGAAAAAACAAATTGTTGTTGAACACATGTTTCATGGTAATCTGGCATTCTGCTATGGCTTGACATAAAAACAGGGGGAGTGGGAGGGAAGGCATCACTGGGCTCTGACTGTCAATTGCCACATGACTGTTGTACAAGATATGGGAGGAAGGAAGACACAAAGGCCACTCCATCCCAGTAAGACCAGTGGGAATTCAGCCTGGCCATAATAAATAGAGTGGTACCTCTGGTTACAAACTTAATTCGTTCCGGAGGTCCATTCTTAACCTGAAACCGTTCTTAACCTGAGGTACCACTTTAGCTAATTGGGCCTCCCACTGCTGCCGTGCGATTTCTGTTCTCATCCTGAGGTAAACTTCTTAACCCGAGGTACTACTTCTGGGTTAGCGGAGCCTGTAACACGAAGTGTTTGTAACCCGAGGTAACACTGCACATAAATGTCTGTTTACAATGCACCTCTTGTCCTGGTAGCTATTTTCAGAACAATCCTATCACATCTGCCTGTCCCCTCCATCTCTCTTATGCCCTTTGAAATGTGAAGCCTGGGGACAGGGTCCGTGCCTTATTAAAAGAAGACACTCTACCCCATTTAAAAAGATGCCTTCAAACATGACAACCCCGTCATGTGGGAATCCCTTGCAGATGACTGGAGTGCCTGGAGACAGACAGTCAAGTCGTGTGACCAGAGGAGGAATAACCACTGGGAGGAGAAACGCCATGGTGCAACCAGACGCCTTCATCTGCCCCAGCTGCAACAAAACATGTCTCTCCTGTATTGGTCTTCCTAGTTTGACTTCACACCCAAAGCCACACTGTCTCCACTGTCTCCCGACACAGACGGATGCCAACAACTCCTTCTATAACTAAATAGAATTTCCACTGTTCATTTTCTGAATATAGTCCCTAAATGCCCACTGTTAGCAGCTTGAATAGCTTCTTTCTCTTCAGCCCCGTAACACAGAACTCATATTCAAAATTACTGGTATTAATGAAGGTCTGAAAACTCTTAAGTGAATTAAGAGGTAATCAACCTAGGTTATTTAAATCAGTGGCCAATCTTGAATATATGTCCATGGCTTTTCTATGAGGCCATATAGATTCACCCAGTCTGTTAGTTTTCATAAGATGTGATCATTCTTGTCTACACATTTATTTATCTGTGGCTTGGAACACAGAAACACATCTAGCGTATTGTGAGGTAAGACAGCCTCCTAGTGGCCATATTTGAATCTCTCTGGCAATAGTGCAAGTGAACATACTTCAAACAGAATGCTTTAGTTCCAACAACACTTCCTTCAAAAAATGTCATTTCCGATTATAGCCAACCACAAGGTATTCAGTAGATGAGATCCTTGGCTACATGACAAATATTCTGTGGACTCAACAGTTTCTCACAGTATTTCAGAGCAGAGCTGAGAGAGTACTCATTTCCAGTTGATTTTAAAATAAATGTATGACAAACACTGTGAAACTCCTAGAATTTCATGCGCTGGCAAAAAACAAAACAAAACAAAACTTAGACGTGGCTTTGCCATCACAATAACAAGTCCCTGGAAGGAGAATAACAGACAAGAGCATTAAATGTACAAATGGCACAAATTTATTTTAAGTTCCGGTGAAGTTGCGAATGTAACCTCTGGTCTAACACAAGGCTATTCATGGCCACACATCTTGACTGATCTGTGTGCAACTTTCCACAGTCCTTTGTATCCATGCAGAATGAGAGGACTAAATCAATACAGCCAACAAGCTTCAAACTACATTATTGGCCACCCATTTACAAACAGCAAGCAGATCCACCATTCATTGAGAGAGGTTAATATTCTTCTTTTGAGACCTAAGTACAGCTGAGACTCATTGAGGGGGGAAAAGACAAAGTTGAAGACAATGTGTTTAGTCCTGTTAATGCAATTTCATGTATTAGTTTTGATTTTTCATACAACACACATACAAAATACATACTTTAAAAGTGCATTTATTGTACCCAGTGAGCAGTTTATAATAAAAGTTGTCCTCAAATAATGAACATTTCACAGTATTTATCTTCAGCAAGCTTGTTGACTACTTGATCTAGGCAAACACTAACAACTGAAGTTTCTGTTACCCAAAGTATTCTTTGGCGATCTCTTGTAGCCGAGTAAGATTGTCTTCTATAAACACGATTTTAACAATGAGTCCGTAAGTGACTGTGGAGGCCAATTCTGGACCCACATGTCCTTCCACAATGGGGACATTGGTTTCTGGGCGGGAGTTGATCATGGTGTGGATTTGCCAAGCGTGCCTTCCTCTTAGCACATTTCTCCCTTGCGTTCTGAGTTCGAGTGCCTTCAAAGCCCATGACACCTTTGGTAAACTGGAGCGCTCGCAGGCCAGTGATTCCCAGTTGTCAGTGTTTATACTACATTTTTTAGATTTGCCTTGAGACAGTCTTTAAACCTCTTTTGTTGACCACCAGCATTACACTTTCCATTTTTAAGTTCAGAATATAATAGTTGCTTTGGAAGACTATCATCAGGCACAGTAGTACTAAAGGTGAGTTTACCTGGTACATTCACAGTACACATAATCATGGCTATTTCAAATCTAATTCATACACCCTAAACTGATGATGGCTCTTGATTCAGCCAGATCTCTATCCTGGAAGAATGGGGTGGTTTTTTTTTGGGGGGGGGAATAAAAAATAGTAACTTAATCAAGTAATACCACATACCTGTGCTCAGAATGAACCAGTTCAAGTCAACAACATTCACCACAAAAATCTCTGAACCTGACCCCATCCACACTACACATTTAAAAACACTTTAAATAGCCATGGATTCCCCCAAAGATTCATGGGAACTGTAGTTTGTTTAAGGATGCTGAGAGCTGTTCCAAGACCCCTATATTTCCCTCACAGAGCTACAATTCCCAGAGTTCCCTGGGAAGAGAGATTGATTGCTAAACCATTCTGAAAATTGTTAAATTGGTATAATACTCCTTTAAATGCACAGTGCAGCTAGTGCCCCACACCTGAAAGTAGTTTCCATAATTGCTGGGTGAACTGAATGTATACTAAGGTTGCTTTTAGTTTAGGCAAAACTTTGGACTGTTTCTAGTCTATCTTCAAGTTCATTCTCTGACATACTTTTTTAAAAAAACTCTTTAGATTCTTTGGGCCTTTAAGATTAAATATCATAATTGTTGGGGAAAACAAATTAAACTAGTCAGATTTCTCTCTGTGTGTGTTATATGTATTGAAGTTTATTAGTCATTTTCTACTTCAGCACAGCAGCTTGTAACATTCTGAATGATTTCTTTTCTTTTCTTATTTTTGCCAAGGGATCATTTGGATCAACTTGAACTGAACTAAACTAGTTGAATTTGTAAAGGGAAGGACGTGAACTGGAATTGAGTTTCTTTTTGGACAGCTTGAACCAGAATAGTTCTTTCTTTCTTTTTAATGAAGCTTCCAACCTCTGCATGACACACAGTGCTCTTGACATGAACTCAAGTAGATGTGAACAGCCAGCCAGGGGATATATAGCAGAAGTTCTCAGAGGAGAGGTCCCTGTTCTGGATTACTAAGGTCCATGCAGTTAAGACTTCAGAGGTGCTGCAGTTATTTATTCAGCTATTTGGAAAGGCTGAGTTCTTCGGAAAAATCATTCTTAGTGGAACACTTAGTCTGCACTTCTTTCTTTCTTTCTTTCTTTCTTTCTTTCTTTCTTTCTTTCTTTCTTTCTTTCTTTCTTTCTTTCTTTCTTTCTAAGAATGGCAGGAAC
Organism: Zootoca vivipara; assembly: GCF_963506605.1. Taxonomy (NCBI): domain Eukaryota; kingdom Metazoa; phylum Chordata; class Lepidosauria; order Squamata; family Lacertidae; genus Zootoca; species Zootoca vivipara. The sequence continues at coordinate 35,851,822 of NC_083279.1, forward strand.
TCCTGCAGCATCTTGTCCATTTCTGAAATGCCTTTTCCCGATTGCTACCTTCCCCACTCTTATTAAGTGAACATTGTGTTTTTGCTTCACGAAGCCAACCTATAAAATCACTGCACACATACATTATTTTCTGCATGACAAAATGTTTTCCGGACCTCACAATCCCTTCTTCTTGGTTTTATAACCTTAGGAAATTGACTGTTGATATTTTCCCAAATGAGAATAACAAACTTGAAGGTACTGTTGTGTAGCTCCATGCACCCCGACTCTGGTAGAGCAAAGACCCACCCGTCCCAAGGCTCCTCACCCCACCCAGTAATGAAAGCAGGAGGGTCTAAATGCTCTGTTTTCAGATGAATGTCTTTTTAGCTATATTTGGTGATAAGCCTCCCCCTCCCCCCGGACCCCATGATTATTTAATTTTTACAGGCAGGATCAAAATTATTGTATAGATAAATGGACTTTCACAATTTCATTGCTTTACGACAATTCTTGTGCATTCCCCTGAATCCCACCACTCTATGATACTGCTTTTAATCAGAATTTCTAAAATTAATTTTCAGAGTTGGGGTATTGCCAGTGTGTTGCACCTTTCAGTTTGTTTGCAACTCTCCCCTACGTTAATGATACGCATTGATAATATACTAGAAAAAAATATGACAATATGTATGAATACATCAATATCCTTTTCGTGTAGTCTTTCAGAAATGCACACAAGGAGAATCTTAATACAGCTGTATGTACAATCACGTCCAGCTTGTTGGTTGCAGTTTTTAGCCCAATGATCTTGCAAATTAGATAAAGGCATCAGGAAAAGAATCTAAATGCCATCACGCATGCGGTCCTCTCTTGATTTACAAATTTGCATGGATACACTGGCAAAGGAGAAGACAAAGTGAACTTAACCAAAGAAAGAAAGGGGGGTGCGACTAACTTCACATATGCAATACTCTGGACAAAACCTGCAAATTTGTTTGTTTGTTAGGAATAATTGAGTATTAGGAATTAGGAATAATTGAGTATTCCTAATGCATCGGTAAACCATACCAGATACCACAGAATGAGAGAACTTCAAAAATCACCCTTGCTTACAGTTTGCCTTAAAAGGTTTGGTCTCATATGGTAGCAAAACAAATAATATATTTGCACACACTGTACTGTGGTATACCTTCTCAAGTGTGTTGACACCATTATTTCAAACCCAACAAATGGAAACATATTTTTGGTAGGCTTTTATTCCATCCTTTTGGCACAAGATATAACTTAAAGACAATCATATTTATAAGAATGCCATGGGCAGATGTTTCCCTTGTTAAAACGGGGGGAAGCCTTTAAAAATGGCAACGTATTGCCACCTGCTGGCCCTAAACATTCTTGCCGTTTAGCTATTATTTGCAGGAACATCAACATTTAACAAATATGACATTGCATTTTTGGCACAATCTGCCTGTAAAAAGGTCATACTTAGTCTGGAATCTATATATGGGATTCAGTAAATACTTGTCCCTTAAGGTATGCAAGGATTTTTCCATAATACTTTGGAAAACTTTTTTTTAAAAGGAAAAGTAGTACTTCAATTATTAAATTTGGATTCCAGTTTACTTTAAAACCATAATATTTATAAATATATATTATATACTGTGTATATAAAATTGCAGTTTATCTGGAATGGGAGGCAGGAATTTGAGTTCCCTTTGTTTGGTGTAGGCACGGCCTTGCATCTGAAGGGTTAACTAAATTGCCTTCTAATAAGAGTCTAAATATATATCTTTACCATATTGCATCAAATTTTTGATTCTTTTGCTTGAAAGCAAATAACATGGTACATACGCTTACTCTCTAACTTGCTCACTATAAAATATATGGCTTTTTAACTGTTTCATCCCACATTAGTGTTTTTCGTAGGCAGTGAAAATATATGTCTCCCACAGACAGGCTAAATTAAAAGCACAGAAACCAGCTTGTGCACCTTCAAGAGAGCCTCAATGCATCTTGTGGTAATATAAGTGCAGTGATTAAAATATTTTTCTTTTCTTTTTAAAAAGCAGTTAAGGTTGCTTGTTTTCTGCATATGAACACACTACCGTACCAAAAAAAAACCCAAAAAACTTTTGCAGAATATACAATCATCTGAATGGCAGATACATAAATACATCTTAGCAACACCAAGGCTGTAGTTTTTAATGTACACACAGCTTATATTTTACAGAGTGGTTAGGTCTGGAATTGTCATGTCATTTTCCCTTCCTTTGATGATTGCAAAACCATTCTTTTTTCACAATGCTATTAAAATTATTTTATAAAGTGAACATAGTTGTTGTTCTTGTTCTTTTTAAATTAAATGACATTTGTTTTGCTATAAAAGCTAGAATCCAGTCCACCATTACCTTTACTTCTTCAGCTGGAAAAAAAAGCATGGCAAGTGCTGGTTTCTACTCATACTAATGTTTCAGGAAGAGCATCTGGATTATCAGGCGATAAAATCTCCCAGATCTGCCACCGATCCCTTTGCCAGTCATGCCAATCTGGTTCTGACAAATTTTTACTGTTCTGCTCACTGTCTGTGGCGGAGCACTCTCTCTCCGTTTTGTCCTGCTGCTCCTCAAACAGGGTAGACTGTTCAGGCACTTGCGGCATTATTCTTGCTCCCGTGGCCCTGGATCGGGATTCTGCCCTCTGGGGCCTCCACAGCGGATGTTCTGTTGGAGAGACCATTGGCTGAAGGCACGAGGAAGAACTCTGCTTTGCCTTGTCAGGATAAGGTGGCGGCGGAGGCCTATCTTTCCGAAGTGCTTCGCCCTGCCTCGGGTACAACGGGTTTATTACGTTGTGCAAACAAGCGGCATCTGAGTCACGCTCCGCGAGGTGCTGTACGTTACTCGTAGGAAAATGCTGCTCCGAATCAGACTGGCTGGAATTCCTCCGGCCAACTTCCATTTGCGGGGTGCTGCAAATCCGAGAAAGGGGAGGATGAGGGCGGCATTCCAGAAGGGCAGTCGTTGTCTGACTCCTTCGTATAATTTGCTTTCCATTGTCTAATTCTGTGGCGCTCCCCTGCCACTGAGGTGAAGACAGAGACAGGTTCCCTTGAGAAAGAGAGCAGTGCCCTGGCCGCAGTGAGTTGCTCTCGTAGATGTCTCCATATGACCCTACAGGCCCACGGAGAAGGTTTGTCAATAAAGCATATAGTAACTTTTGACACAACATTTAAGCAGCAGCAAAAACACAGGCACCAAGATCTTACATAACGTATGCACAATTATATTATGATAGGACTGCAGCCTACTAATATAAAACAGGTGACTTTCATACACATACCTTTGCTCATGTGCGCAAGCTACCCTAAGGTAGTATAGTCAAGGGTAGTCTGCTTTGCATTGGAACACACCACAATATTTTGACTATCTAGGGCAGGCATGTCAAACCTGCGGCCCTCCAGATGTTTTGGCCTACAACTCCCATGATCCCTAGCTAGCAGGACCAGTGGTTGGGGAAGATGGGAATTGTAGTCCAAAACATCTGGAGGGCCGCAGGTTTGACATGCCTGATCTAGGGCTTTCAGGAAAACATAGTTCTCAGCTTGAAATGTCAAAATAAAAAATGTTGCACCCTAAAGTGCTAGCTTTTTCCCCCTTTTTTTAAAGGTCTGAAAAGACAGAAGAAATCTCTCTCTCTTATTCCTATTTCCAGAACACATGGTCCACCTGATGAAACTGATTAGCAATAATGTCAGAAGAAAATTAATTTTTCATATAATACATGCATCCACTGGTTGGATGCCATTAAAAAACAAAAGGCGAACTATCTTCTAAATGTCTGCCAAGTGATAGCTATTAGCTAAATGGAACCTCCAATTTCTAAACAGAACCTCCACTTACCAGGTATTAAATCAAACACACAAGAGGCATGACTATCACGGTAACCTCCTGACAGTAACCATCTAGGACTGCCTCCAGTCTACTTCAGGCTGCCCAAGAAACACCTCTCCTCACCCGAGAAGCCAAAAGCTGTGTCCAGAATGGAAAGGGGGGGGGGGTATGCAAGTCATCCAAAGTTCAGGGTTCATATAAGGCCACAGAAGCTTATAGACAGCAGTGACAGCCTTGAGCAGTCACCCAATCAAGGACACAGAAAGCCAGAATCTGGAAAGGAAGGGTGATAGGAATCACTCTTCCTTGGAGACAAAGCAAGAGTACAAGGCACAAGTCTATTCCAGGAGAGAAGTAATTTCCGGTTCTCCCCGCCCCTGCCCCCCACCCCCCAGTTAAAGTGGATCTTTTTTTATTTTTCTTGCGCTTGCCTGCTCTCTAGAGAACACTAATGGCAGGCTTCTGCTTCCCTGCTCTGCTCCTTCCTGTGATCTAAGCCTTAATGGAACCTGTCACAATTCCAAACCCAGAGTAATCTACTAAAAATGAATCCTAGATTTTCTGTTAAGGGCACACCTGACTCCCTCGTGGCACCAAAATTCACAATGAAACAAGACTGATAACTGTATGAGTGGGATTCAGGACGTCAGAGTAATGTAGTACTCTGAAGTGAATGTCCAAAATCTTGCAACATATACAAGTATGCTTTAAAAGCAAGGTAATTTATACCTGTCATTCCTAAATCTTTGGAACCACTTTTCAGTGTTGAATGCCAGGTTCCCCAGATGTCGAAATAGTCTTCTGAAGCATCTGCAAAATGAGGAGAAACATAAATGCAGATTATTCTGTAAGAGTCAAACAACGGAAATAGTAGCAAGGTCCCAGAGAATTTTTTAGCCTTGCGCAAAGAGGGGAAATACCTGTTCAGCAGCGGTATCATAGCAATGGAACTTACCCCATGATTTTTTACCTGGCACCAAGCTGTGGATCATTATTCAACAGCTGGGGAAAAAACTATTTTATTTGCTTAACTGTATCCCAGCTCCTGCCCACCTAGCAGTTTGAAATAAGTACCGCTATGTACTTATTTATCTACTTGCACTTTGTTTCCCTGTGCTGCTCTGGTTTGCCAGAAGCAGCTTAGTCATGCTGGCCACATGACCCAGAAGCTGTACGCTGGCTCCCTCGGCCAGTAAAGCAAGATGAGTGCTGCAACCCCAGAGTCGTCCGTGACTGGACCTGATGGTCAGGGGTCCCTTTACCTTTATCTACTCTACAATAAAGTGCTGGCTCCATTCTCTAGAGTGAATTAATTGAAAAACTCAAAACAGGACTGAGTTGGTTTTCAGAAACAGCATGCTGGAACACTTTGAAGAACTTTCTTTCCAAATAACTGGAGGGAAATGTACTGTCAATCATGTTTAGTATCCAGAGACCAGAGAAAATTGCACGGAGATTTAACAGCAGATAATACAGGACCAAATAAGATTCTTGGAACTTGCCATATATATCATGGAGCATATATCCCGCACTGCCCCCTGCCACAGAGCAACCTCAAAAACAATTCATTCTGACCCACTTTTAATTAAGAGGTCATATGGATATAACTTTTTGATGTGTTATATTGCTGAAGGTTTTCAATTACTTCTTATAAATGTTGAAATGAATTTTGTACAAACGTGGCTTTTGAAATATCTTTACTACTGCTTTCAGTTGGTTGCAATTTTTGGAACTGTGTTTTATTCTTTTTATGTGTATTTCCTTCAGAGAGCTTCCCCCCCCCCCAAAAAAAAAGACAGCCTAGAACAATTTTAAAATATGTAATACACAGCAATAACATCACAGTGCAATTTGAAACTGGGAAATTTCATCTAGCTTTTGTGCTGAGCATACCTTTTCCAAACCACGATCCAAGGGAATTCTCTCTTGATTTGGGGTGCAAACTGCTGATCACTGTACATTGTTCTGGTACTTTGAATAACTTTGAATCGGAAGTGAGGGCCATATCGTCTTGCATTGCCAAAAGAGACCTTTCGGAGAGCACCGGGGAGTTGTTGTCATAAGGCGAGATGTCACCACTCGAGGCTCTATTTGAGTCTATGGATGGATGTCTGCCTTCCATGGAGAATGAACCTTCTGACTGGAGCATTTCAGGGATTCTGATAAAGTTTGACACAAAAACAGAAAGTTCAGCCCAGGTAAATCAATGGTGCATTTCAACAACAAGCGTGCAAAGCAGGTCCACCGATACTGGGATGAAAATGCTTCTGTAACAATGGAGACTGTTTTCTACACCACACAAGTAAAAAACACACCACCACAATATATCCAAAACAAATCAATAGATGTTTCAAGAAGACAACAACAGATGTTTCAAGAAAACAACAACAGCAGAATATGTCAGGTGAAACTATAATTTAAACAGAACTCACTTCTTGTGTTAACACTGAAGGTTTTCTCTACAATGTGATTTTTTTAAATCAAAGGATAAGAAAGGTTCCCTGACACAAAAGGGTTATTATGTATGTGTAATAGTTGTTTTTTTTCACTTTTGGAAAGTAATATAAAATTTGGTAAATTATTATGTAGGAGATGTCTAATAAAGTGACATAACGCAAGAAATGTGGAGGGTGGGACGAAGGGAAACATTCATGGAAATACTATACAACAAACTTCCAAGTTACATAAATTCTTACCTTACCTTGAATAAGCTTTGTCCTTCTTATAAAAAGAATCCCTGATAAAAGCTTAAGATGGACACTGCCTGCTTTACAAGAGATTTAACAAGAAAGCTTTCACCGTCAGTTTTTTTGGTGAGTTATATTAGTATACTGACGAAGAATAGAAAATTCATCCTTGCAAATCCAGGTATGTAAGTGGGTGGGCAATCCAGAAATAGGTGGTCATTCCAGTAGTGTTAGTAGCAAGCAATATTACATAATGCCCAACACAGCTGTATTTTTTGTTTCCATCCTGACAGGATATGTAGCAAACATGGCAAGCTTTGTTTTGTACTCCAGTAAGAGGAAATGGAAACATTGGCAATTAGCTAAAAGCAGAGTCGAGAAAGCATTTGTAATGGCATTGAGTGGAAAGCCCAGAGAGGCACTCACAATGTACACTTTACAAGTAGCAGTCTCAAGACAGCTATCTTGCCATCTTGAGAAAGAAGTGTTAGAGTAGTTCTCATATATTTTGCATGGAACCAGTTATTTCCACTGCTGGACATCTGTTTACTTCACAATGTTGAGTTTCACCATTTTCCTTGTCATTTGTCCAGCTTTAAAATCCATAATCAAGTGAAACCAGGATAGTTCCAAGAGATGTGTGGTTATAGATTCTGGTGGCTGTTGTTAACTAAACACGTATCTCACATTCCAACTTCTCATCAGGAAAAGACACAAAAAACAGCCCAGTTTATTTGTAGCCATTTCTCCAAATGGGAATGGAAACGGGCCATGTCTTATGAGGATCACATTCTTTTCATATGGAACAATTGTCCCTCTCATCTTCTAGCCAAATTCTTTCCCATGACTTCGCAATGTCGGCTGGAAACACGCTAACATTAAGACATATAAAAAGTGATTTCTAGGTACCTCATTATTAATGAGATGAATGGAAAAAGAACAAATTTTACTAGCAGCGGAACAATAGGTTAGTGACAATTCTGTCATAAGTCTCAGACACATACATTTTCCATTGTTGACCTGGGAAGTACAGTGACTGCAATTTGCAACCATCATTTTAACATACCGTATTTTTTCCATGTATAAGACACCACCATGTATAAGACGCCCCCTACTTTTGGAGACCCCAAATTCAGAAAATGGGCATATGCACTATCCGTACATAAGACGCCCCCAGATTTGTGACCTTATTTTAAAGTTTTAAAAAAACCAACCCTAGTCTTATACATGGGAAAGTACGGTAGTTTCTTAAGAAAGTGCCATCATGCATTTCAAAGAAGACTGATAAACACATCTGCATGGAACTCAGCTGCAAGCTATTGGACTGATGACACAGCAAAATGTGTGTGTGTGTGTGTGTGAGAGAGAGAGAGAGAGAGAGAGAGAGAGAGAGAGATGTCCTGAACTCTGTCCAGGAAACCTTTAAAATGACTTAATGTATAGCTGAGAACGCTACTGAGATTCTAACAGCTGCTGCATTGGCACACACTAGAAAGAAATAACATGGATATGATCCAAAACTTTCTGTGTGCCCAATACGTGCAAAACCATCCTGTACAAGTATATTCCCTACAATGGGGGAGCCAATTCCTTTTGTGTACACAGTTCTGTCCACTTTGCTGCTGTATAAGGAACATGTATGCACATGTTGGAATTTCTGTGCCCTCAGTGAACATCAGGATCATGGCTATGTGAAAGATGAACCCCATCAACATTCATGATACCAGGATACTGATGAATACATATCATTGAAGATGCTTAAAAACTGCTGCCATGTAACCAATTAAATTAGTTTATTACAGTTTCCTGCCTATTTTATAAGCAAACGGACTATACTATGGAAAATAAACATGAAGACCATTTAATGATTCTGAAGGCACTAGAATCACAACCACTCACATTAAGTTATGAAATGGACACAATTGATGACAGCACATTCTTGTTCTTTTAAATCAATGTAACAGGGTTTTGAAATTAGAAGTTTTTGAATAATTCAGCTAGAAAACACATCCCTGGTGGAAACAATGAAGGAAAAGGAAAACAAATTACTCACGATGACTGAGAAGCTTTCCTTCTCAGCAAATAGTCTACAACATCTGGGTCAGTCTCAAGTAGACTAATCAGAACTTCATTTTGAAGGTCAGCAGGGACCTATAAATGAATGAAACATCAGAAAGGTGAGTACAGAATCATGCACCATTGTACTATATAAATGGCTAAGCTTCAACAAAATGAAACAAACACACTAAAGAACAATGATTCAATGATCAATGATTTTAACTATTTGTGTGAAATAAGTACCGTATTTTTCCATCTAGAAGATGCCCCCATGTATAAGATGCCCCCTATTTTGGGGGATTTAAGAAAATGGGGGGATATATACCCCCAATTTTTGACATTATTTTTTAGGGGGAAACCTAGCCTTACACATGGAAAAATACGGTATATAAGGAAAGCACTATTATTTAACAACTGCTCTATCTTTCCACTTATTTCTTCCTTACTATGCATAAGTGCACAAGACTGTGGTTCTTATAATATGAAATAATGGACTGTACAGAGTTTGTATAAAGACTGCTCTTACTGATCGTTCAATAAAATATTGATCAAGTATCAGGCAATATTGCTGGATGCATAATTTGTTCGTAAACATCAACACTCATCATGCTTACAAAAAGAACGAGGTGTACAATGATTTTCATGTCTGTTAAGACACTAATTGCTCTTCATTCTGAATTTTATTATAAGTAGCACATTTTATTCATGAATATCTGACTTTAATGGGCTGTACAACACCTGGCAGAGATCTGGCATTCATGACTCACACTGGGATGGAATGAACCTGGGAGGCAGCACACACACACAAACACACACACAACGCTTTCAAGTTTGACTCCTGTTCACAAAACAATTGCCAAACTGAGCCTCTATCATCCTGACAGATTATTTAGGATTTTAACACATCCCTGCAGAAAGAATGTACTTAAATTAGAATTTACTTGTAGAGTGCACATATTCTCTAGTTTGTTCTGCTGCAACTTTGAAAAATATGTGAAACTGATACCTGACTATTTACTACAGAACTAAAATCAGCAGCAGATTGCTGATCCTAATTCACTGAAGAAACACAAACAACCCGTTGTAATATTATGTATTCATCCTGACAAGCAGAACCATTCTGACCTGATAATAAACCTATGCAGTAGGCCAAATATCACATTCTGTTCTACTGGATTTTATTTTGCAGATCTTGCTCCAGTTTCAGTGGTGAAGCCGGTCACAGCTGGAGGAGCGAAAGAAAACTTGGCAGCAACACACTTAAGTTGTACACTGTGGATCCACGCTCTCGTCCAAATGTTTCTCTATTTGAAACTAGTACAAATGTCAAAGTCTTAACTATAAACAGCAGCCCTGGCCTCTTACCACTTCTGGGGTTTGAAAAACAATTTTCTGCTGCTTGATAGGGAACTATCAGCATTTGCTACAAAAAGTCAACACACCTATATCTGTTGATCAATCTACCACCTTAGCAAAGAATATGAGGGTCAAATTTGCAAACTCACACACCTTGTTGTTCTCTTAGACAAAATGCTATCAGCAAATGAATAAATAAGCACAAATATAAGTATGTTCCACTATAACAGCTAAATTGAGGCAGAGGTTTGAGCCAGATCCACTGAAGCAGTTCAGTTCAATCAATAAACACATTGGCACAAATAGGAAGAATATCTACAGAGATGCTTTTCCACTGTACGTATCTAATGTCAAACTGACACACATCTGCAGCACTCTCTAATTATGAACACGTCATTTGAAACGGTACATTGTTCCCTTGCATCCAGCAAGGCACTTAGCTTGGCCTACAAAGAGGCAAAATATTTATCAGCCCCAACAAAATAATAAAACCCGCTCTAAAAAAAGCAAAGACAACAGACATTGCCCGCACCCTGCAATCTATGGCAGATTGTAAGAAAGATGTGGTAGAAAAAGGCTACTACAGCTGCAATGATCCAGTGGATAACTAGCTCAATCTTTTAACCCCATCTCTCTCCCCCACCCCATTAAAGAAATAAAAAATCTTTGTTTATTTAATAGGTTGTGTCCAAACATTGCTCCTGTTAGCTCATGCTGGCAGAGAGATGGAGAAGCTTCTTTTATTGATCTTCCACTGCAGCACCCAATATCCCCACACTGCTGAGGACTGAAGGACTCTCAGAAACAGTGTAGGGACTGGTGCAGGGATAACTTGCCCCCACCCCACAAGCAGGATCCCTTCTCATTATATTTATAACCTGTCTTTTGGCATTAAATAATATATCCTTTATGGACTTCAGAAAAGGAAGGTTCTGCATGAACTGAAAGGAGCATCTTAACTCAATTTGCATATTGTGCTTGAAGATTATAGTGAAGGAATATGAGGCAAATGAGAAGCCAAAGCAGCAAGAGTCCATGTGTCCTGAAGCCCTCCAGATGTTTTGAACTACAACTCCCATCAGCACCAGCCAGAACAACTGTGCTCATCAGATTTAGGATGCAATTAGATGAGATGTCAGTGTTCCATGTCAGAAACTCCTGTTTGTTTCTAAGGAAGTTAAAAGCAGGCTTTAGTGTTCGGGAAGCAACTTTGTGGAAGGGGGTTTAAACCCATCTTCCCCATGCCATGATGTGGGTTTATGGGAGTTGTAGTCCAACAGCATCTGGAGGGTCGAGTTTGCCTATGCCTGTTCTAGTCCATTTGGGCTACGAATAATCAGCATCACCCCTTTTCTGCTTACCAGGTGTCAGATATAGTTATTGTATTACTTCAAGCTAAGTAATAACGTCATGCAACCATAGTACTCACATGTGCAAAAGAATGTGCTATCTTGTAGAAGTTTATTGCCAAGTTAAAAATACTGTGAAGTGTGCATGAATACTTGTGGGAATATCCTTGGAGCAGAAGTGAAACCTTGATGAAAGATGGGTTTGATGAAAGATGCTTATTTTATATTTACTGCACAGAAAACTTGACAGTATGAGGAAACACTAACTGTTGTTTTGAATTTCATTTAGCAATTATGAGTTGCTGTTCCACTTTCTACCTCATATGCAAGTGAGCAATAATTTTGTAGTTCCCAAGGCCTTTCTGGTATAATTGTCAACCTCATAATCCACACTATTCACCTTACCATGGAAGGCCTTCAACGTGTGTGAAGGAATATGCATCCATGCTCATTCTTTTTTCCTTCTGAAGTGAGAAGCATCTGCGATTCTTAATGGAGCTACTTATCAAAGAATTGTACTCCCACAGGATGAAAACACTGTATGCTAATATATAAGGTACTTTATTTATCAACAACTGAAAATATATCATAACATATGATGCTATCTCGAGTTTATGATGCCAAACTGGTGTTTTGTTTTTTATCTCAGGAGATTTTCACCACTGTCTTTTTCAGCAGTGATTTGCCATACATTAAAAAGACAATGTATCCCCTTCATGGATCAATGCCTTGTCGTGGCGAAGGGGCTTGAATAACTCAGAGAAGCTATGAGCTATGCCATGCAGGGCCACCCAAGATGGACAGGTCATAGTGGAGAGTTTTGACTAAACGTGATCCACCTGGAGAAGGAACTGGCAAGCCACTCCAGTATCCCTGCCAAGAAAACTCCATGGACAAAGACAACAGGCATATAAAAGTTATGACGCTGGAAGATGAGCCCCTCAGGTCGGAAGGCGTCCAACATGCTACTGAGGAAGAGCGGAGGACAAGTACAAGTAGATTCAGAGCTGATGAAGCGGCTGGGCCAAAGCCGAAAGGACGCTCAGTTGCGGATATGCCTGGAAGCGAAAGGAAAGTCCGATGCTGTAAAGAAAAATATTGCATAGGAACCTGGAATGTAAGAACCATGAGTGGAGGTAAGCTGGATGTGGTCAAAAATGAGATGACAAGAATAAATATCGACATCCTGGGCATCAGTGAACTAAAATGGAAGGGAATGGGCGAATTCAGTTCGGGTGACTATCATATCTACTACTGTGGGCAAGAATCCCGTAGTAGAAATGGAGTGGCCCTCATAGTCAACAAAAGAGTGGCAAAAGCTGTAATGGGATGCAATCTCAAAAATGACAGAATGATCTCGATACGAATCCAAGGCAGACCTTTTAACATCACAGTAATCCAAGTTTATGCACCAACTACCGGTGCTGAAGAAAGTGAAATTGACCAATTCTATGAAGACCTACAACACCTTCTAGAAATGACACCAAAGAAGGATGTTCTTCTCATTACAGGGGATTGGAATGCTAAAGTAGGGAATCAAGAGATAAAAGGAACAACTGGCAAGTTTGGCCTGGGAGTTCAAAATGAAGCAGGGCAAAGGCTAATAGAGTTCTGTCAAGAGAACAAGCTGGTCATCACAAACACTCTCTTCCAACAACACAAGAGAAGACTCTACACATGGATATCACCAAATGGGCAGCATCGAAATCAGATTGATTATATTCTCTGCAGCCAAAGATGGAGAAGCTCTATACAGTCAGCAAAAACAAGACCTGGAGCTGACTGTAACTCAGATCATCAGCTTCTTATAGCAAAATTCCAGCTTAAACTGAAGAAAGTAGGAAAAACCACTGGGCCAGTAAGATACAATCTGGATCAAATCCCTTATGAATACACAGTGGAAGTGAGGAACAGGTTTAAGGATTTAGATTTGGTGGACAGAGTGCCTGAAGAACTATGGATGGAGGCTCGTAACATTATACAGGAGGCAGCAACGAAAACCATCCCAAGGAAAAGGAAATGCAAGAAAGCAAAATGGCTATCCAACGAGGCCTTACAAATAGCGGAGGAGAGGAGGCAAGCAAAATGCAAGGGAGATAGGGAAAGATACAGGAAACTGAATGCAGATTTCCAAAAAACAGCAAGGAGAGACAAGAGGGTCTTCTTAAATGAGCAATGCAAAGAAATAGAGGAAAACAATAGAATGGGGAAAACCAGAGATCTGTTCAAGAAAATTGGAGATATGAAAGGAGCATTTCGTACAAAGATTACCATAATCAAGGACAAAAGTGGTAAGGACCTAACAGAAGCAGAAGACATCAAGAAGAGGTGGCAAGAATACACAGAGGAATTATACCAGAAAGATATGGAGGTCTCGTACACCCCAGGTAGTGTGGTTGCTGACCTTGAGCCAGACATCTTGGAGAGTGAAGTCAAATGGGCCTTAGAAAGCACTGCTAATAACAAGGCCAGTGGAAGTGATGATATTCCAGCTGAACTATTTAAAATCTTAAAAGATGATGCTGTTAAGGTGCTACACCCAATATGCCAGCAAGTTTGGAAAACTCAGCAATGGCCAGAGGATTGGAGAAGATCAGTCTACATCCCAATTCCAAAGAAGGGCAGTGCCAAAGAATGCTCCAACTACCGCACAATTGCGCTCATTTCACACGCTAGCAAGGTTATGCTTAAAATTCTACAAGGCAGACTTAGGCAGTATGTGGATCGAGAACTCCCAGAAGTGCAAGCTGGATTTCGAAAGGGCAGAGGAACCAGAGACCAAATAGCAAACATGCGCTGGATTATGGAGAAAGCTAGAGAGTTCCAGAAAAACGTCTACTTCTGCTTCATTGACTATGCAAAAGCCTTTGACTGTGTCGACCACAGCAAACTATGGCAAGTTCTTAAAGAAATGGGAGTGCCTGATCACCTCATCTGTCTCCTGAGAAATCTCTATGTGGGACAAGAAGCTACAGTTAGAACTGGATATGGAACAACTGATTGGTTCAAAATTGGGAAAGGAGTACGACAAGGTTGTATATTGTCTCCCTGCTTATTTAACTTATATGCAGAATTCATCATGCGAAAGGCTGGACTAGATGAATCCCAAGCCGGAATTAAGATTGCCGGAAGAAATATCAACAACCTCAGATATGCAGATGACACAACCTTGATGGCAGAAAGTGAGGAGGAATTAAAGAACCTTTTAATGAGGGTGAAAGAGGAGAGCGCAAAATATGGTCTGAAGCTCAACATCAAAAAAACCAAGATCATGGCCACTGGTCCCATCACCTCCTGGCAAATAGAAGGGGAAGAAATGGAGGCAGTGAGAGATTTTACTTTCTTGGGCTCCTTGATCACTGCAGATGGTGACAGCAGTCACGAAATTAAAAGACGCCTGCTTCTTGGGAGAAAAGCAATGACAAACCTAGACAGCATCTTAAAAAGCAGAGACATCACCTTGCCGACAAAGGTCCGTATAGTTAAAGCTATGGTTTTCCCAGTAGTGATATATGGAAGTGAGAGCTGGACCATAAAGAAGGCTGATCGCCAAAGAATTGATGCTTTTGAATTATGGTGCTGGAGGAGACTCTTGAGAGTCCCATGGACTGCTAGAAGATCAAACCTATCCATTCTTAAGGAAATCAGCCCTGAGTGCTCCCTGGAAGGACAGATCGTGAAGCTGAGGCTCCAATACTTTGGCCACCTCATGAGAAGAGAAGAATCCTTGGAAAAGACCTTGATGCTGGGAAAGATGGAGGGCACAAGGAGAAGGGGACGACAGAGGACAAGATGGTTGGACAGTGTTCTCGAAGCTACGAACATGAGTTTGACCAAACTGCGGGAGGCAGTGCAAGACAGGAGTGCCTGGCGTGCTATGGTCCATGGGGTCACGAAGAGTCGGACACGACTAAACGACTAAACAACAACAAAAAGACAATGCCACAGCTGATATATAATATATAAATAGAGAGTGCTGCATGTTTTGAAATGAAAGCACAGGAGAAAAGTTTGAAGTGTATTCATAACCTGCAATAATGCAAAATAAAGAAGACTTTGCCTACCATAAAAAGCATTTCATAGTTTTCTATCATCTTTTGTACAACAGCAATGATTGCAGTACTCTCCTCGGCTCGTGCTGTACTTTGAACAGTAAATTCTTTGTCTGTTGTCTTCTGTTTGTGCAACAGGTTAGGTCCAAATATAGTGGCTAGATTAAGTGATGTCATTTTGTTGCCAGGAATCTGGAACAAAACAGAAATAAAGTTGGGTTACCTGATTCTGTAAATGGCTGCCTGGGATTTAATGTAGGCTGAATTTATCTGCCTAACCAGTTTAGAACCCCACATTGTCTTATACTCTTGAACCATCTGCCATAAAAACGATCCAAATTTGTTCTCAATATGTCTGCATCTTTATTTATCTCTCTCTCTCTCTTTTAGTTTATCAACAATGTGTGCTTTATACAAGGAAGCCTGAAGATCAGGGACACAATTGTTTCTGGAAAGAAGATCAAGCAATGACCTGTTGTATTTATAACTGGAGGCAGTTTTCTGATAAGCTGCTTTTCAGTGGTCAGGCTCTTCTATACAAATGCCACCTGAAGTGGTAAGTTTCTACTCCAGCACCAGTGATTACTGGAAACTTGCACTGCTGAAGTGGAAAGTTCCTCTGTGAGGGCATCCCTCCCATATTTATGCTGCAATGCATAAGGCAAGGGAAAGTAATATTTGGAAAGCACAAAACATATGCTAATATTCAACTTCCAAAAGAAATCTATAACCAGAACAGAAATAATCCAAAGGAAATTGTGTACAGTCTACTTTATCCATTATTTAAAATTAAAGTTTACAAAACTATGGAAAAGATGAAACAGGAATTGCTAACTTATTATTACTGCAATAAAATTTACTGAGATTAGTATGATTTAGGAAAGGAGAGAGGAGTTAAACACAGAAAATGCTTTGTTTCCAACTAGAATATATTTATATATGAAATATTTAATCAAAACATTCAGGTTGGAATTTTCATTTAAAAGCATTTCTTTTCCCTTTTTTGTTCGCAATGCAGCAAATATCAAAGGCACTTTTGATACATCACTTCTTTTGTTGTTAACAATAAAAATATTAATAAACATGGAAACTCTTAATAAACACAAAGATGCTGTACTGGAAAATGAAGCAAATGGGGGGGGGATTCAGTTCTCTGTTCTTCAGAGCATCCTTATTTACTCCGGAAAGAGCCATAGAAAAAGTGAATGATCTGAACTTACATCCTGGCTATCTTGGTCTATCCTGTCTTCTGCATGGCTAGCTACAGTCGCAAGGAACTGGAGGAGTCGATGTAAGGTGTCACAGTTGCAGGGAGGTAGAAGATAAATAAGAAGTTGCAGGGTGCTTAGTTGTTCATGGGGCTCTAATACTAAAAGAGAGGGGGGAAAGTACTCTAAGGAATGTGCTCACAGTTATGTACACAAGGACAGGCATGTTACATATCTCTCAACTGACATGATATTTCTATATAATTTATATAAACTGCAATTAAATACAGGCAACTCCCAATCTGCTCCTCTTCCACCCCACTCCACCCCTGTCACACCCTCTTCCAGGTCTGAAAACAGCCCATGTGTGCACTGTCGCATGTTCTTTGAACACAAGCAAAACTGGTGTTGCCTGTATAAGAACATAGGGAATGTCTAATCTAGAGCTGAGCCAAACGTCTCCCCTTTTCTCAGAGAGTTTCTGAGAATTTTCTCTCATTTCCCTAGAAGAAAAGGCCACTTCACAGAATTTTCTGTTGCCCACCAATTCCTTTCTTCTCCCATGACCTGGGATAATGCTATGTTTGCGCCATTGTGGAGAATGCAAAATGGTAGCCAGGCTTCCATCATAGTTGCCGCTGTTGTCACTTGTTGAGGGGGGGGAAAAAGCTTCACAATTGTCACTGAAAATACTGAATCCCATCCCTGAGAATAGGAAGAAAAATTTCAAGAGGCATTCGTGCACAGCTCTAGTCTGGGGAAAAACAGGATTCACGTCAACTTGATGAAGCAATAGGTATATTCTAATGGAGTTCATCTCAGGATAACATGAAATCAACATTTGAGGACGTTTCTAGAGAAAATTCAACTATAGATCACATTTTTACTCTTTTCTCAATCAGTGAGTGGGGCTGAATACCATATTGTCAGCATTGTGTACGTGGACAAAATCATACATTGTCTCTCACATTAGTTCCAGGTAGACAATGAGTGGGATCCAATATTCCACAAGTGGGAGGCAAGCTTACGCAGCAAATCATTCCCTCCCTCCATCCGCCCTCCAACGCTTGCACTCCCCAAAAAGCTTCTCTACAGGGTCAGGGGCCATTCAGGGAGTAAAGGGTTGTGTTGTAAATGGCTGCAGTGGATAAGAGGAATTACTGAAAAATCGGTGAAGAAAAATATGCTCTGCAGGACTGCAGGAAGGAAAGAAATAGATCTGTAGTGTGAACTTATGTTTCACTTGCACAATGTTGGCTATAACCCCAAGTGTTTGGCACTACTATTTAAAGCTTGGGAAAGCATAATAGCTTTATAAACTGCAGTCAATTTGCATGCACACATGATGAACATTGGCAACTGGCCACGCTGGAGATGCAGTCCAAAACATCTGGGCAGCACCAGGTTGAGGAAAGCTGCTTAGGATTAGCCGTAGAAGTTCATTAGGAACAGGCAATAAGTGTAACGGGAAATAATGGCAGAGCCAACATTTCTTTTGCCAACTTAAGAATATAGCCACCATCTATTTCACACTCAGAAATCAAAGTATGTTAACTTTTGTGTCCTCCCAACTCTCATTTTACACACCAAGAACTGATTACTTTATCTAGGGACTTCATCCTTAGCCCATGCTCAGAACTCCACCCATTAAACCACACTAGGTACTTGACAGCTGTTTTAAGTTTCCCGCATTTCAAAAATTTATCAAACAAGTGTTTTGGACCCTACACACATTTTAAACAGGTTAATTTAGGAACAAATCACTTCAACTGCACTTCTACACCTTACGCAGAGTTTGTGTGGTGTAGGTTTTAAGGAATATGTAAAAGCGGAGGTTGCTCTGCTTACGGAGAGTATTGATGAAAGGAGTGTAAAGTTCCCTAGTCAGGAGTGGATCAGGCATGTCACGAAGAAATTCCTTTAATAAAGCAGCCACATCATGAATGCTGTGTTCTTCATCCAACATTACATCCACACCACGGTCAAACTCTTCGCGTAACTGGAAAAATCAACACAAAGGAAAAAGGTCACATCTAGACATCTACATTATTAAACTACAAATCAAAAATAAGAGGGAATGATGCATTAGGTTAATACTTTGGCCGCCAGTTGGAAACTGTGCCATGTTCCACATCTGCTAAGAAAACAGTATAATCTGAGGAAACGGATCAAAGTCTGTATTGTGAAATGGAGTGATTTCAGTATTATTAGCAGTCAAATGGACACTTTTTAAAAAATGATTTCAATGTACAGTGTTATTTCATTGTATGGGACCATCATTCAATTTTACAGAAATCCTGTTAAGTTTGAATTTAATTTTAAATTTTAAAATTTTAAAAATAAAGTTGAATTAAACAATACAAAAGTGAAATCCTTTATGAACAATAGCCTAGACCATGTCATTGGTTGCAATGGTCCTTATAAAGCAAATTTTATCCCTTGTGGGTTTTAAATGGATCTTAAAGACCTACCTCTTTACCAGTGCCTTCAGCAACTAATTTGATCTGAATGGCTGAACTCCACAAATTTTGCCCAATTCTCTTAATTTTATATTAGTATCAGTCTTCAGGGCTTTTAGCAATGATTCAAAATATTGTTCTGAGATTTTTGTGGTCATAATTGTTTCTGGTATGTTTGATATGTGGCTTGTAATCTGCTTTGTCTAGCAAAGTTATAAAGGCATTTTTGTTCTCTTAGACTTTTTAATCAGATTCTCAGTACGCATTAAAGAAAGTGCAAAAAAGAAAGGTGTATTATAGTCTCACCTGTCTTACTCTCTTTTTTGAGCTACCAACTCGGAATATGCCCACTGTCTGAAGGCCTGAAAAATACAACAAATCACTTCTTTCACTTTGGTAGAACATGCATTATCATCACATTTTCACATTTTCTGCAGCAAACATCCTATGAATAACTATAACAACACTCAGGGGCTATCACTCCTCCAAACATAAAACCCCAAAACATAAAACCCAAACTTGTCTACAATTCAGAAAAAAGGTAGAATTGGTGAGTACTTTCCTCAGTGAAGCTTGCTGTTATGCATCAATGATTGCTTTTCAGCAACTCGGTAGTAACTATTTAAGGGTGACACTAGAGGGTAGTCTAAGACCAATCTTGACCATAACACATATGTCTCAATTATATAAAAATGCTTCAGCTTCAGCTCACTAATGTGGGCTTAAAAGTTAAGTGCATAGAGAAAAAAGTTGGCTATGGATGAACTTAGTATTGCACTCGCTCATGCGCTGCTTTCTCCCTGGCAACAGCAGGAGGCTGGAAATGGTAAATGTAGATGTGAACAACTTGTATCCCAGAATTTTAAAAATGCTAATCTGAACACCATTTTAGTTATCTCCTAGTAACAAAGGACAGATACTTCCCTTTTCTATCCTATGAATGGCAACAGCTCAAGATGTGTATACACCAGAATATTAATGCACATGTAAGTTGCACTCATCTTATTTCTCCACTTCTACGTTTGTCTATGTTCTTTTACACATAAGTGCTTTCAATTGAACTCTGTTTTCTGTTGACAATCTAGTGAGCTATGTTTGATGGAATGTATTTGCCCTGTGTGCTACCTTAAAAGGTAAAGCTAAAGGTACCCCTGACCGTTAGGTCCAGTTGCGGATGACTCTGGGGTTGCGGTGCTCATCTCGCTCTATAGGCTGAGGGAGCCGGTGTTTGTCCGCAGACAGCTTCCAGGTCATGTGGCGAGCATGACTAAGCTGCTTTTGGCGAACCAGAGCAGCACACGGAAACGCCGTTTACCTTCCCACCAGAGAGGTACCTATTTATCGACTTGCACTTTGACGTGCCTTTGAACTGCTAGGTAGGTGGGAGCTGGGACTTAGCAACAGGGAGCTCACCCTGTTGCAGGGATTCAAACTGCCGACCTTCTGATCAGCAAGGCCTAGGCTCTGCCCTCAATTAGTGCTTCCCTGCACTGCCTGAGTTCCATAAACCTTATGTCCATTGTAGGTATGTGCACAGGTATTCATTTACCTGTGTGCACAACCATTAAAAAAATGTGAAATATTAGTTTTCTGATATACCACACGTGCACATATTATTGATCTTCATGTCATTGTTTACAGGTTGTGTGTGTGTGTGTGTGCGCACGCGTGCACCATATCTGGCCCTTCTATGAGCCAACAGAGGTGTGATGACAAGTGGTGAATTAAAACAAAGTAAAGATACAGGTGGCACTACTGAAACTCCATCAATGCACATGACAGAGTTATATACTTGGTAAAACACACTTGCTTTTTCTCAAGTAGCATGGGAAACCAAAGTGGCATTATCCATGTCTGTCACAGATGTATAATCTGCCTGCAGCACTTTTGGATCTTTTAGATTTTTTTTAAAAAACTGAAGGAATAGGCTACATGAAGGCAAAGCTGAAGTAGACATAAGGTTGGAGTAGACATAAATACATGTACAAATTTTGCCTTCTGGTGTGTTGGATGGATACATGTCTCCCAACAGATTTCCAACTGTAATTTGAAACTTGTGAACAATGTACAGTGTTACCTTGGTTCTCAAACGCCTTGGTACTCAAACAACTTGGAACCCAAACAACTTGGAACCCAAACACTGCAAACCTGGAAGTATGTGTTCCGGTTTGCGAACTTTTTTAGGGAACTGAACACGCTCCGTTTTGAGTGTTACGCTTCCAATTTGAGTGCCACGCTTCCATTTTGAGTGCCACAGTTCCGTTTTGAGTGTTACGCTGAGGTCTGTCTGTTTTTGCTATTTATTTTGCATTTTTGTGACTCTTTTTTGTTTTGTTTTTGTGACTGTGTGGAACCCAGTTCAGCTACTGATTGATTGTGTGACTGCAGTACATTGTTTATTGCTTTCATTTTATGGATCAATGGTCTTGTTAGTAAAATTCATGTTAAATTGCTGTTTTAGGGGATATTTTTAAAAGTCTGGAATGGATTGATCCATTTTGCATTACTTTCTATGGAAAAGAGCACCTTGGTTTTGGAACGCCTTGGTTTTGGAATGCCTTGGTTTTGAAACGGACTTCCGGAACGGATTAAGTTTGAGAACCAAGGTACCACTGTAATCCATTATGTATTGAAATGTCCACTTTATGAGGGTCCAAAGGAAATAAGATTTTTCAAGTTTAACAAGAAGTTCTGATCAAGTTCTGATCTACTTTTTGTCAGGAGTTATTTATCTGTTTGTGACATATAGAACAACTGTTTCCTTTAGCTGTAAAGAAACTTTAAATGGAAAGAGGTTGTGTCAGGTTTTTTTATTGTATTGGGAAAAAGGTTTTAGTATAACTATACTGTCTTTTAACTTTTATCTTATTATTTATCTTTATTTCATTGTTTATATATCTGAAACTTTATACTGAAGTTTTATATTGGAAGTCGGCAAGGCCAATGGCTAGTAAAATAAATACAAGATGGTCTATCACCTGCCTTTCATTACCAGGTTGAATCATACTTACCATGTTTTTCTAAATGCTGGCAGCAGCTGTCCACAACTCGAGGAACCTGCCTGTAAATAGGATTGAGGCTTAGTTTCTTGTCCCTGGACTTTTCTTTTTTGCTCTGTGCTTCAGCAGGCAATGACAGCTGTAGGGCTTCTAGCAGTCGAGATTGACTGTCATCAAGATCCGTAATGGAGTCCACAGACATTGCACCCTGCAACATACACAAAGACATACAATTAACATGGGTGTTGGTGGGAGAGAATCCCATTCATAGTCTTCCTTCACAGTAGAGGTAGCCATGAATAAAAATACCTTCAAAAACACATGGGAGAGATTCTTACATAAACAGAAAACAGGAAAGTCAATTCTGACTCAAGATGGTGGTCTGAAATGTGACTTTGTTATGACTTTGCCCTATTCTTGGCATGATGGGTCCAAACTACACTGATCTGGATGCCTCTGAAGACATCATCACCCAACTCAACACAAGGATTCTTGAGGGGGAGGCAGTGATCTTCATTTGCGTTTGGACACCAGGGACCATTCTGAATTAAGACGGTGGACTGAAATGTGACTTTGGCGTGACTGCACCTGATTTTTGGTGTGACGGGTCCAACCTCTAAAGACATAATTGCCCAGTTTGGTGTAACTTTGTCCAAATTTGTCCTGGGTCCAAACCATTCTGTTTGGATCTTCTCACCCAATTTGCTGGGACAGCTCACAACTGTGCCCATTTGGATGCCTCTTGAGATATTGTAACCCAACTTGTCATGAAGGTTCCTGAAGTGGAGGTGGTGGTCTTCGTCTATGTTTGGACATTGGGTACCATTTTGAATCAAGATGGCAGACTGAAATATGACTTATGTGTAACTTTGCCCAATTTGGTGTGATGATTACAAACAAGGTTTTCTGAGGTGGAGGAAGTGGTTTTTGATGATATTGGGATACCACTGGATGCAATGAGCCATGCATTCTGCTGTATGTGGGTACACAGCCCCAAAATTCACAAATTACACCATCCATTTAAAAATCACATTTTAAAAGGGGGGGGGGTTGATATTCCAAGTTCCAGGCAGTGCCCAGCATTCCCTGCTAGCACCTTACAGAACAGAAGACACTTCTACTACAGTGGTACCTCTGGTTAAGAACTCAATTCATTCCGGAGGTCCGTTCTTAACCTGAAACTGTTCTTAACCTGAAGCACCACTTTAGCTAATGGGGCCTCCTGCTGCCGTTGCACGATTTCTGTTCTCATCCTGAAGCAAAGTTCTTAACCTGAGGCACTATTTAGAGGAGTTTGTAACCTGAAGCATTTGTAACCTGAAGCATTTGTAACCCAAGGTACCACTGTATAATAAAACACAATAGCCATTTTTAGAAGGGAAAATTGCTTTATTCCTCGGACAGGCCAACATAGGAATCTGCTATTCACGGGCACAACCAGTCCAATAGAAAAAGTGTACATAATGGAAGATACTGCCTTTCAGGGCAAAGCATAAATCATAAAACCATTTAAAGGCAAAACTACAAAGCACAACATACAAACATTTCATTCTACACCAGCAATAAAATAACAGTTAAAATCACATCTTAAGATGGTAGAACAATATTAGGATTGCATTACCACCACAATTAATCAAGCTTGAAACTCATTTGAAAACAATAAAAAAGAGCTGAATATACCTCCATTGGGAGGAAAATTCACAATGAATGATGGGGCCATCACTAAAAAAAGACGACTATTTTTTTGTGTCCACAAACGTGAAAGACCTTATAAGAGGGTCCATGATCAAGGACTCTGCCACCAGATCTAGTTATCTTCCGCTTGGACTACTGCAATGCGCTCTACGTGGGGCTACCTTTGAAGATGACCCGGAAACTACAACTAATCCAGATTGCGGCAGCTAGACTGGTGACTGGGAGCGAGACTGGCCGCCGAGACCACATAACACCGGTCTTGAAAGATCTACATTGGCTCCCAGTACGTATCCGAGCACAGTTCAAAGTGTTGCTGCTGACCTTTAAAGCCCTAAATGGCCTCGGTCCAGTATGCCTGAAGGATCGTCTCCACCCCCATCGTTCTGCCCAGACACTGAGGTCCAGTACCGAGGGCCTTTTGGTGGTTCCCTCGTTGTGAGAAGCTAAGTTGCGGGGAACCAGGCAGAGTGCCTTCTTGGTGGTGGCGCCTGCCCTGGGGAACACCCTCCCATCAGATGTCAAATAGAAAAACAGCTACCAGATTTTTAGAAGACATCTGAGGGCAGCCCTGTTTAGGGAGGCTTTTAATGTTTAATAGATTATTTTATTCCATTTTTCTGTTGGAAGCCGCCCAGAGTGGCTGGGGAAACCCAGCCAGATGGGCGGGGTATAAATAATAAATTATTATTATTATTATTACTACTACTACTACTACTACTACTACTATTACTGTATTATCATCTAAGGGCTGGGCGTAGGCCTTAAAAAGTCTAGTCTCTAGCTATCTCTAGCTAATTAGGACTTTAAATTGGGCCTGGAAATGTTCTAGCAGCCACTGGAGCTGGTACAGAATCAGTGTAATATGTTCCAACTTTGTGAATCTTATTTTCTGGATGATGTCCTAGTAGAAAATACAGGGAGGAAAAAATTCTAAACATCGTTTTTTCATTTTGAAAGAAAGCCCACCAAAAATACCACTAATGGGCAGCACAAACAGCCTGTATCTGTTCAGTGAGGAAAAACCTTTCTCTTAATTATCTTGTGTAGAGCATATGGATGTGTGACTGACTGCTGACTAACACTGGATAATATACACTGGCATAAAATAAAAATCTCCAGTCATAAGATTCTTTATCTGTACTGTACACAAGTGTTATTCTATAAGTAAAGGAAGCCATAGTCAAACAATTTGAATAAATAAAATGTGTGGCTTCAAGCTAACTTGAAATCTTGCCCATTCTTTTTTGACTTTTTTTGGTTAGACCTAATAACAGGTTGCATGATTGTGGGTTTTAGAAGTTTGACTCCAGTTATTTTTATGAACCTCAATAGGTTTTTCTTTAACCTATGCAAGGAAAAAGCAATTTAACTTATTCCAATGCTATTTTTTAAAATGTTAGAATCGAACCAGGAGTCTAATTACACAAGTTTTTTTATTATTATATTTTGAGGATGAAATGAGTAACTGGATGAACAATAGTCTCATAAGCATGTAACCCATCTACTATAAACAGCTTCTTCTTCTTTAAGTGACTGAGTGCTTTAATAATTTGAGAAAGACCAACCAGAATCTGACTGGGGAAAAGGAAAGTTTCCAAAGAATCCTTGTGTCCCCTGAGGTGTTGGCAAGAGACTTGTGTCCATTTCATTCTCTCCCACGAACAGCTGGGAATGAGAGATGACCATTAAAATTGCAACGACTATCAACTGAATCAGGGCTGAGTTTAATTTAACTATGGAAGACCAGCTCTGAGATTTTAACTTCTGTAAGAAAGGCAGCGCCTGGGAAAGTCCCATAAAAGCCTGCAGCTCATGCAAATCCACTGATAGAAAACTTACTCTCCTCCTTGCTCGTGGAGCTGGTTCTGGTGTGTTAGGAGAAGTAGATTCGTTTGGTGTTTCCGAGGTGGAGCTAAGAGATGAGTTACTGCTTGAGAGTTCTTTGTTCTGTCTTTTACTCCCAAATGGTAAAAGGGAAGGTACAAATTCTGAAACATCCCTCTGCTCTTCCCTATGAGTATCTTGTTTCAATTTGTAGGCCCGATCATTAGCGATCACTTGTGATAAAGGCATTCCAAAAGCCTGGGGTACGAATTCTGGAAAACAAAAATTACAAATTACTTTTTAGATTTCAAGTGCTAAGCCTAACAACCTCAAGAGGGTCCTTCTTACATTTTATAATGTCACTCAACACATTAAAATGGATTCCACGAATCCCAGGCAGCAGATATTATTGTACAAAGCAGAGTGTTATAATTTTAAATCTGCTCGGTGAGTCTCCACAAAGTCTCAGAAGCAGTTGCATGGGGACGTGTCAGAATAGGTGGAGAATGGTGGGTGGAAGAGACATAGAAAGAGAGATTAGGAAGGGGATAGGGAGCTTGAAGACTCAAGTACTACATTAAGAAGGGTTTCCCTCAAAGCCCATGCGATTTGTCAAAGGATGGCGTCTAAAAAGCAGGTGATTTATTTTAAGTGTGGGGAAAATGGCAGCTATGCAAACTTGAATCCAATTATTTCCCCCCATCATCTACCAAATATCAACACTTGTTTTCCCCCCAACATACACACAGACACATGTTCTGTTCAATTTAATTTGTGTATGTATAATTTTATATCGTGATTTAGATTTCTTTTGACTACTGTGAAAGTACTAAGCATAATAGGAAGTTATATAAAATTGTAAAAGCAGCAAAATACAGAACAAACAATGCTTGAAAAACATTTCTGAAAAATAAAGAACATGCCATTTTACATTCGCCAGGAGAATTCCCTCTTTTGGATAGGCAATTGCCTACCAACATTACTACTGAAATCGTTTGAACAATTCAAACATAAACAGAAAGAAACACTTTATATTATCATAGAATGGGTAGAAAGTAAACATGGGAAAAAAATATATCAATTTTTCTGGCTATAATAAATGAAAAAAAATCAAATATTTATTCACAGCAGTGCATCTTTTCCTGGAAGTAATGAGGAACGGAACGAGACAAGGATCAGCACTCCACAAGGTACAGCAAAACAGCAGTTCCTACGATACACATAACCTACATAGCCAAATTGGGAAGTTCTCAGTTGCTGAAATGATCATCAAGGGAGATACCCACATTGTCCTTCCAAAGAAAAAGCCTAATTATAATGCAACAAGAACCCTCTGCCTTAAATTAACTTTAAAGGATTCAAATGTTCCCATACTACACATACACTATTTTATTTTACTGTATCATATTTCAGAGAGTGTGGTGGTGCTTAGAGTCATCTCAAGGATAAAATGTTTTAGGAACAAAGGAACTGGGACTAATCTGCCAGCTGATTGGACATCCTGAGAACCATTTATTCATATGAAAAATGACATTGTTTCTTCCTTAGTCTGCAAACACTGAATCTTCTACTTGGCTACAAAGGTGAAAAGATTAAAATCTCTTCCCCCCCTCTCTCTCTTGTGTGTGTGTGTGAGAGAGAGAGAGAGAGAGAGAGAGAGAGAGAGAGCGCTGTAGTGAAGGAGATGTGAGGAAGACAGAATAAACTGTTAAGCTTCAGTTGCAGTAGCTAGCTCGGTTTTAAACTTCACTTTTTATTTTTTTTCTACAACTGTTGCAATGCTGTTTGTCCTCTTGAACTGAGCCATGCAAAACAATAAATGAAAAAGGCTATTCAGATTTTAGAACTATTCCTCCTTTTAATTAAACAGCAGGCACAGATATAAAAAATATCAAAACAAGGTTGGCGTTAACGCCTTGCAGCAGCCCTTTTCTTATTTTGTTTGCAATGACCTTTAAAGATGACAGCATTTATTTAGCCACTGGAGCTATTTCACTGACAAAAGGAAGGAAAGACTATGCTTGGCTTTTAAAGGAATGGAAGCACCATTGGTTTCTGTTCCGTCTTGAAGTATTAGAGAGCACTAACAATATATCAAATAGCAGGAAAGTGTACTGCCAAGGGATGGAGTGATGTAAATAGCTGTGAGAAGAGGGATGGTCACATCACAAAGGCACTGAAGGCTCCTTTTTCAAACTGCAATACATTTGTTTTGCTCTATATATTTCCTAATAAGAATACACATGGGGACAAGAGAGGGCTTTTTATTAGAAGAATAGCCATGCCCCCACCCCAAACCTCAAAAGTCTTCGATTTTAAGCTTTCCAAGAGGAGGAGGAAGAGGAGGAGGAGGAGGAGGAGGAGGAGGAGGAGGAGGAGGAGGAGGAGGAGGAGGAGGAGGAGGAGAAGACGAAGAAGAAGAAGAAGAAGAAGAAGAAGAAGAAGAAGAAGAAGAAGAAGAAGAAGAAGACAAAGAAGACGACGACGACGAAGAAGAAGAAGAGGAGGAGGAGAAGGAGTAGTTTGGATTTGATACCCCGCTTTATCACTACCCGAAGGAGTCTCAAAGCGGCTAACAATCTGCTTTCCCCTCCTCCCCCACAACAGACACTCTGTGAGGTGGGTGGGGCTGAGAGACTTCAGAGAAGTGTGACTAGCCCAAGGTCACCCAGCAGCTGCATGTGGAGGAGCGGAGACGCGAACCCGGTTCCCCAGATTACAAGTCTACCGCTCTTAACCACTACACCACACTGGCTCTCAGTTCCAAAACATCATGTCTTGCTCAAAGTGGTTCAGAATGAAAAAGCAGGCACATCCACACAATTGTTTGTTCAGTTGTGGGGCATTATTACAGAAGGCTATCATACCCATTCTACAATGATACAGAGTTGTGTGGCTGGGACAGAAGGGAATTCGTTTTGCCTCCATTAAAGCTAAATCTACTTTACATACAACAAGCTTTCCTGCAGTAATAGTCACTGTAATCAACTGAACCAACTTAAAAGAAGACATGATTTAAAATCATATAACTACGGATGCTCACTCCAATTTCTAATTTGCTTCTCATTTGTTCACATGGTCCAAGAGCATGTCAAAGCACTAGAAGTAAAAAACTCCTAGGAAAATGAGAAGCTCTAGGCTCACCATTCGTTCATCCTGAGGAATCAAGCGATTGTCTATGTAAGTCAGGAATGGGTAACCTGTGCTCTCCCACCAGATGTTGTTAGATCCCAAGTTCCATCATCCTTGACCAATTATCATGCTTGCTGGGAATGATGGGAGTCCAACAAGAGCTGGAGGACCACAGGAGTTGATGTCAACAGAAGGAAGGTGATTATTTCTGGTCTGCAAAGTCTCACGTTCCCAACAGAAGCACAGTGTGACTTGCCTATAGCCCAGGCATCCCCAAACTGCGGCCCTCCAGATGTTTTGGCCTACAACTCCCATGATCCCTAGCTAACAGGACCAGTGTTTGGGGAAGGTGGGAATTGTAGTCCAAAACATCTGGAGGGCCGAAGTTTGGGGATGCCTGCTATAGCCCATGATGACCAGCACAGTAGGCATGTGCTCAAATACTTTGGGATTCCTGCATGTCTATCAGTATAACAACCAACAATACCTCTGAATTACCCCAACACTAGTTATGTAAAGAAGCCCTTGCTTAACGAAAGACAACTATTTATGAGCTTCTCTGCATAAAATCATGTCAAAGTGGGGTTATGAAACATAATCTAAATCTAAAACTGCCAGCTAGTGTCTCCTCACTACTCCCCAAGAACTAAACCAGAGGCTTAGCATGAAAAAGTGAGACAGCTGCAAACAGTGCTTGCAGGCAGGCGGAATTAGGAGAAAGCCACGGTGAATGAGAACACTCAAGACACATCTGTGCTAGGACGCCTACACGTGCTGTGCCGTACTGAGCAGAATGTTTGTTTTGGATATGTTGCCTGGCAATGGAAGGCATTCATTTTATAAAATAAACTTCTGAGAGGCTTGTTAAAAAACACAATTGTGCGAGCACAGAAAAGAACATTTTTTCTACTCGCTGTCAAGCATAAAGGGGAAGGGTGGGGAGTCGGGGGTTGGCTATGAATGCTGCTTAGGAGGGCGTGGGTTGACCATGAATCAAGTCACTGCACTGTACTCACATCCTCACAGAGAGGAACAATACTGAGCGGGTTCATTGTGCTGCACAAAGAAACACCCCACAAGGAAAAATGAAGGCATAATCTGCTTGGAAGACAAACCATTTTTCAAGTTTTTTTTTCAAGTTTCACGTACATTCAAAGCATATACTACCGGTAGCAGTTCCACAGAAACCATGCTCACTCCCAGTAACCAGCTTGGGAAAGCTTACCAAAGCAAAATACTGTGGTCTGAAAAATGTTAAGGCCAGCAGTGAACCTTAAGGTTACCAAGGGACTAATCTCAGGGAAGCGTGAAGTCCAGATATGCGCTCAATTTCAAGTTGGCTTTCAATACAACACAGACGGCTGGCGTGTGTTGATAGGACTGGAAAGAGGGACATTCCAGGATGAATGTCATCCTCAGAAATGGAAAGAAGATTCTGTACCAACCAAGGAGGAATGGCAGACTAAATCAATGGACTGTGCTGAAATGGCTTAGCTTTTTAATGTGTGGATTATCTGAAATGTCATAGCACACATATAAGCTCACTAGTACCGTGTTTCTCATATTATAAGACATGTCTTATATTTATTTTTTCCTCAAAAAAACACACTATGGCTTATTTTCAAGGGATGTCTTATTTTTTTCCTCCTCCTCCTGCCGCGGCCGGCATTGCTGCTGCGCCTATCACTATGTCTTATTTTCGGGGTATGGCTTATATTCTTGAATGCTTAAAAATCCTGCTATGGCTTATTTTATGGGTATGTCTTAAAATATGAGAAACAGGGTAGGATTAACTTAAACCAAACAGTTAATGCTAAAAGAGCACTAGGGATAAATTATTAATTGCAGTAATGAAGGAGATGCAGTGTTACAAATTTTTAATTTTTTTTATAAAAAATGCCAAAAGGAGTGGGGGTAAGTAAAAAAATGCGTATTTGTTGGGAAATATCAGATTGTTTTCATGTCAAAATATCTCGGGGGGGGGGAATAAAATTATTTTTTAAAAAAAAAGGAAAGAGGGACATAAATACAGTCACCTCAATGGTACCTGATTCTGTCTAACTGCACCATCTAGTTGCTGCTTTAAGCCACCTTGCTATCTGTTCTGGTGTTTTTAGTTGACATTCTAATTTTGTCTTAGTCATTTTATTGCTGCGTCATTCATTGTGTTGTTATTTTAAATTGTTAACTGTCTTGGGAGCCATCTGGAAAGCCAGACAAAAAGATACAAATATAAACAATGAATAAAATAATCTGTGGCAGCCACAAAAATAACCTCATTGGTACAAAGCCTCAACAAGTGAATCCACCACACCAGGAAGCTGCTTATTAATATACCCTGCACATGCATGTGGGCGAGAGCAGTCTTTGGGTGTCATCAAGAGCCTGGTTAGTTCCACCTGCCTTATCCCACTCCTCCGTTCCAGGAGAAGTTGTTGCTGGAAGGAACTGAAGAGGGACACACACACACACACACACACACACACACACCAAACACCACCACCACCACCAAACCCATGGCAGGGGTGCCATTCCATTTAGCCCTGGAAATAATGTCTCTGGTTGGGAGGCAGGGCATGGTGTAAGAGGCTGACACAGGTGGGTTAGGGAGGTCAACCAGGATGTGAAGCGGGCTACCAAACCAGTTTGTTGCATTTTGGAAAACTCTAATCACTTAGCTAATTGTTTATGGTGTCTTTAATATCCATAATATCCATTTGTTTCATTTTTTTGAAACCTTCCCTACATTACTAAGGACTTATTGCAACACTGATGTGTTTTGAAATGTATTGCTAAAGTGAGTACTGAAATGCTTTTTTTTTTTGCTTTAATATATTGCTGCTGTTATTTGCTTTGTATATTGCGATCTGCCCTTGAACACAAATTTCCTTTGTGGAAAGATAATACACAAATAAATACTTCATCCCAGCTAATTTATCTTCCTAAAAGCACGCTAACACTTTTAAATTGTGAGCCACACAAACTTGCACCAGGGAGGGGATTATATAGCTCACCTGATTCCTGTTTAAGGCGATTTAGGAAATCGGAGTAAAAATTGTATTGGTAATACTTTTAAGAATGCATATCATATAGGAAAGCAGTCACACTAAGCAAGTTCATCCCTACCAAACCCAGGTTTAGCTAATCATAAGAACAGTGTGCTGCCCAAGACCACAAGTTTTCAAAATTTATCCCGAGTGCTACAATTAATAACAGTTTAGTTTGTTTTTGAATTTGACACCCTCTCCCCTAAACAATGGAGAAGTACTACACTTGGGCCAGATTTAGAAGGCTTTTCAGGGGGCACTTCTCACAGGCTGTCTACTCAAGTGGTGTGAGTGATTCTGATCAGATCCATGCAAGCAAATATATCACCTTACATAGCAGAGATAAATCATGACAAATATTTGTATCAAAGACATAAAGCAGGGGAAAATGTAAGTAAAAATGGGGAATTCAAACACAGAACAAATGGAAGCAGGTGCTGAAGATTCACCTCACCTAGGAACACCATTTGATCCGTGGCCAGACCTGAAGAAATATATTCTTTCAACTTAAAAAATAATTAATATTGTCCTCAACTCACTTTAAAAATGCAGCTGTACCGAGAGTCTCACAGCTAACCAATGCAAAGTTAATTAAGTCAGATTCATACTGGAACCCACAGA
This sequence comes from Zootoca vivipara, assembly GCF_963506605.1. Classification (NCBI taxonomy): domain Eukaryota; kingdom Metazoa; phylum Chordata; class Lepidosauria; order Squamata; family Lacertidae; genus Zootoca; species Zootoca vivipara. The sequence continues at coordinate 35,884,178 of NC_083279.1, forward strand.
ACTGCAGCAGCCCATTAATAACTCATTTCATTGTTAGACTGTGAAATCTTCTCCTTAGCTATAATGAAAGTACGACGTAAGATTTGCCACTCTCAGAATACAATGCCAACTGGCTTTAAGCATAGAGGATGAATGCTCGGATGAAGATAAAATGGAAATTGGATTTTTATTATTTTTCTCCAAGTGCTGGAAATGGCTTGTCCAGCTTTTGGGAAACAGGATTTAGCAGCGGTGTGTGTGTGTGTGTGTGTGTGTGTGTGCGCAAAAATGTTAACTTCTCCTTACTTCTTTTGTCTGTCAGATTTCCAAACGGGACATTGCTGTTTTGATACAATCTTATGGCTTAAATGCCTTTAAGTCATTCTGTAGTCGCTTGCTTGCTTTAGGGGGGCAATCCTAACCCCGGTCTCAGAAGGGCTAGCACGGGCCAAATGCCAGAATGGGATCCACTGGAACCCAGGACACCTCAGCCCGTCCTGACCCTCATTATGCTTTGTTTTGGTGCTTTCTGCTGGCAGGGATCCCACCACCAACACTTCCAGCCACTTATTTGGCTGGGAGAAGGTAAAAGTCTATGCCGGAGTGATAATGGTATCACTCTACAGGTAGCACCTACTAAGAGGCTGGGCAGAACAATATTTCTGCTCATTCTAGCCCCTGCTCTTATATGATGATGATAATAATAATAATAATAATAATAATAATAATAATAATAATAATAATATATTTGTACCACATCCATCTGACTGGGTTTTCCCAGACACTCTGGGCAGCTTCCAACATACCGTATATAAAAACATAATAAAACATTAAACTTTAAAAACATTCAACCAACACACAAGGGGGTTTGGACCTCTCTGCCCATGAATCAAATCAAAAGCAAAGGAGCAACAGCCATGTTAATGAAGTTCAAGTTTCTCTGTAAATAGAATATTTATGTCATTGTGTGTGTGTGTGTGTGTGTGTGTGTGTATATATGTGTGTGTGTGTGTATATATGTGTGTGTGTGTGTGTGTGTGTGTGTGTGTGTGTATATATATATATATATATATATATATATATATATATATATATTGCATCTCCTTAAAGTGAGGGTTTCTTTAAAGAAAAACTGTCCACCTGAAAACAAGTAAATAAATACGTTTTTCAAAAATTTTATTTTAACCGTGACTCCATTTTTGTAATGCACCAAGTATTTAATACATACGTTTTACTGTACCTTTATCTTTGTTTTTTTCCTTTCCAAGGGAATCCAGTTTCTTTCGTAATGATTTCTTCCTCTTCTGTCCATCTACAAATAAAAATATTTGATATATTTTAAGAAGAGAAAAAGGTGTCAAGATAAAAGAATGCAGCAGAACTGATATTGAACAATAACTAATCCCCCACGACAAGAGCATATAGATTTTCTTTTAATTAAAAAAAAAAACATCCAAATGAGGTCTTGCCTACAAACCCTTCACCTGATTATAATACCAAAGGACATAGATACTTACTTCTAGAAGAGTTAATATAATATTACAGTTCTTAAAGAATGAATCTTTGCCTAGGAAAATACATGTGTGCTATTTTGCTACACCTTTTGAGAAACTGAGTGTGTGTCTGTGTACACCCATGTACCTGAAGATTTGGTCAATCAGGTGAATGTCTTTTTTATTTCAAATATTTATATGCCACTTAATACTCAGAATTTCTAAGTGCTGTATATAAAATGTTTTTTATAAGAAAAATTGAAATTAATCCTAAAAATAGAAAACTATGTTAACATGCCTGCTGAAATATATCTAGCCCGGATCTTTAATCCATCTAAAGGTTATACTTATTATATCTTCACAGCAATGAAATCTTTACAAGGTGCTTCAAAAGGCAAACACAGGAAAGCAATTTATCAGGGACTAAAGATTTAAAGCACTCATTGGTAAAGTTCATGGTAAGAATGTTATCTTTCACCAAAATACTTTCCTATCTTTTGCACAGCTGAATTTTCATTGATGTTGGGGGGTGGACAACCAATGTGTCTACTCCACTAGCTCCTCGAGTTTTCCACAGAGTCCCTCACTACTTTCTGAAGAAGCACTTGGGAGAGCTTTGCAACAACCCTCAAGAGCATGGCCTTCCTTTTCATACTCAGATCAAAGCAGTGTCATGTGTTGTCATAAGGCATGATGCTGTGTGACAGTGCACTGCACCACAAATCTCCCTCCTACATGCATGTAGCTCAAGTGGCCAAACCAAACATGATTACATGGTTGGGGAGGGCCATGCCCAATCATGCCCCTGAAAAGATACTCCAAGAGAATCCTGCTCTCATTGTTGTAGCCTTTTCAAGCCTTGAAGACTGGATGTTGGCAGATCATTAACACAACATATATGCAGAATCCAAACCCTGGCTGGTAAAACATCATGGTTTAATCAATCAGCAGGGCTGCATCGCTACTCACACCAGAAGGCAGCAGCGGCAGTCAAATCACTGCCCCAGCCTGGAGTGCAAATTGGCCTGTGGTGACAGCAGGTTTGGCTCAGCCAGGCTTCCTGACCCCACCGTTTTTTGCCCTGGCTGGCATGAGCAATAGGATTGCAGATGTAGTGGCGCCACTGCAGTTTCATTAAGCCCTGATGCCCCTGAATCAGGGATTCGATTGCAGTGTCGAGGAATAACACAGATCATATGCAAAGTCTCTGATGTTATGGCAGAGAATGTGAATTCATCTTCCAGTCATTATGAGAAGACCATCAAACAAGCTTCCATTTCAAAGTAGGAAACTAAAACTTTAGTTTGTTCTTCTATCGTCTCCCACTCTAGTAAATAATCCACGTGGGCTCAGGAGCTTGGACATAACATCGATATGGAACAGTGGGAGAGATTGTGGGTTGAAGATCTAAAATTTACAGCATGTTATAATTTACGGGAGAACTGCTGGCATTTAACACCATGTAAGCTGGCTAAAATGTATGGGGGAATAAGCCCAAGGTGCTGGAGGTGCAAAAAGGAGGAAGGCACATATTTCCACATGTGGTGGTCCTGCCCAAATATAAAAGAATACTGGACCAAAATATACAAGGAGTTAAAGAAAATGTTTAAAATGACATTTAAAAAAACACCTGAGATGTTCCTTTTAAATATATTACCATCCAAAATAAGAAAGGAAATAAGATCTTAATTTTTATATGGTGTGACTGCTGCCAGAATTTTGGTGGCAAAAAGCTGGAAAAGCGAGACGCTACCTACAATAATAGACTGGTAAATACAGATGTTAAACTATATATGATTGGCAAAACTGACCGATTCAAAAAGAGATATATCTGTGCAAAAAGTAACAAAAGAGTGGAGTGTGTACAAAAATTATCTTAAAATACACTATCCAAATAACTCTCTACTCATGGATATTGAATAATGTTTGAGAAAATTAGGAATGATAAAAGTGGAAATGAAAAGGAAAAAAAGGATACTGTTAGTAAAAACCTGTGAAATACAAGATATATAAAAATGTATAAGGGACGGGAGGGACGGGAAGTATCTGTGTATAGATGTAATGATTGTATTTATTCTTTATTTGTTCTTTTTTGTGATGGTAGACTTGGTCGAAATGCTTTTAGATGTGGTTTTTTCTTTTTTCTCTTTCTCTTTTTCTTTTTCTTTTTTTGTATTTGTATTACGTTGTATTTTTTGGTATATTTGTGCTTTTACTCTTTGTGCTTTTAAACAATAAAATTTAAAATTATCCATTAAGAAAAAACAAAGTAGGAAACAAAAAATGGGCAGAACTTTACAGCTCTATCGTTCACATCTAATTATGAAAATCTGTAACAGAAACAGTAATATAGTCTTTTTACCCAAATATTATCATATCTGGGAACCTTTCATGCCTGCCAAGGTGAAAAGCAGGGGGCAGGTTAACTTGATAGCAGTGGACTGGGCCAGCAAGGGCAGTGGGAAGGATCCAAGGTACTTCACACCCTTTCTCTCCCAACAGCCCTCTTTCCCCAGCTGGGAAACCATAGAAACAGAGAACTGTAGAGTTGGAAGGTACCCCAAGGGCCATCAAAATCCATTCCCCTGCAGTGCAAGAATACAGTTAAACCCTTCCTCAGCTGGTTAAATCTTGCCTCCCCTGTGGTTCCCATGATGACTGGCCCCATGCTGCTATTATGCTTTTTTCTAAGCTTAACAGCAACATGGGAGAGTTGAGGAATTTCCATCAGAATTGTGGGAAGCGGTGTAAAAGATTAAAACTTAAAACTTTCCTCTCCCTGCAATGCGCCTTGTGCTGCTCAGCTGACTGGGGAACAACGGAGAGTAGTGAAAAAGGAACTGGACCACAGAAAAATGTTGCTCTTTCTCCACAGCCCCCCTTTCTTCGTGCTGCTTCGCTGATCAGTGGGAGGGAAGTTGTGGGTCACCTAAGATTAGGCAATGGGCCAGGAACAGCCCAGGGAGTACAAAATACAACTTCTGAACAAGAAATAGAATATACTGACTGGAAAATATGCGTATTGTCCAGAGAATGTACAAAATGTGGTCAAGATACACATTCCTCGAGGCCTCTTGGAGAATATACATAATGCCTGGAGAACATACAACATTTGGTTGAAAAATGCTTATTTTCCAAGGCCTGTTGAAGATTATGTCTATTAACTAGGAAATGTGCATAATTACTTCTTCATGGAAGGTGAATATGCATAATGACTGATCGCTATGCACATTAACTGCTCAATTTACATTCCTCTTAACATATGTGTGTGTGCATGTTAATATGAACATACTCAGTCCTAAAAGTGAAATGGACTAGGTGGGGGGGGAGACATAGAGACAGAGAAAGAGAAAGAGTGAATACATATTCAAATGTGTAAAGTATCTGTTTGCAAAATTAATAAATAATATGTCAGAAGTAGTTTAAGCACATAAAACTTTAAGCAGTAAACCTAATCCCCGTGGAATGACACCATTAGCTCTCAAGTAAACATGTTTATTATTGTCCCCTAATAATAAGTTTCCACAGTTCTTTAAGATATTGTAAAGGAAGACTTGTGCAGCTCAGTTGACAAGTTTCTTCTTGCATCAGTGCAAGTCAATGGTGGCTATCACTTCCTGAAGCATTTTTGTAAATCGTCTGCCATAAAACAGTATTTTACCTTCAACACATGTATTAGCACAATTCAGTCACTGAAACTAGGTGCCTGTTTTAACATGTCACCTAACTTTCTAAAGTGTAGTAGACCTACAGCTTTATTTGTATAATATAAAAGGTAAAGGGACCCCTGACCATTAGGTCCAGTCATGACAGACTCTGGGTTTGTGGCGCTCATCTCGCTTTATTGGCCGAGGGAGCCGGCGTACAGCTTCCGGGTCATGTGGCCAGCATGAATAAGCCGCTTCTGGCGAACCAGAGCAGCGCACGGAAACACTGTTTACCTTCCCGCCGGAGGGTACCTATTTATCTACTTGCACTTTGATGTGCTTTCGAACTGCTAGGTTGGCAGGAGCAGGGACCAAGCAACGGGAGCTCACCCCGTCACAGGGATTCAAACCGCTGACCTTCCGATCGGCCAACCCCTATGCTCTGTGGTTTAACCCACAGCGCCACCCACTGCTTTTGTATAGTACTGGATTATTAATTCACTAAATCTTATTGTTCCTATTTTATACAATTGTATAAGACAGTAACAAAGCTACACTAACTTAGAGCATGAGAATATTTAACTGTTTCAGTTTTTAAGTCTGGGCTGTACAACTTAAGACTGCAAGCGGGAGCTAGATGATCAAATGCTATCCATAGGAAACCAACTGAACTTCAAGAACCAAATATATCTGATGTTTTATTAACGACACACCTCAGATGGTTGCCATGCGATGTCAGGCCAGATGTTCATCAAACCTTAAATTATGAGCCCAACCCATTGTGAACCCGGAAAGTTCAAAAGCAGGGCATGGTAGGAAGAATCATGCCTTTGGTTTGCCCTCAGCATTTGATAAATGAAAGTGCATTTCCTGAGCACTGAAGAGATTTCAAGTCTATAGACACAACTGGGATTGAAACTCCTGTTTTTCTCCAAAACCAGTAAGGTAGAAAAGGGTTGTGCCAAACTCTCCTCTCACATGCTCACTTTCCACTGCAAACTTCCTCCCTTCCAGTTTAATTTCCCCCACTTGAACAAGAAATCTAGTCTCTGAGGTAAGCTAAGGGAAAGGTGCTGCTGCATAGAAAAATAGAAGTTGGTAGTATAGTAGTTAAGGATATCCAAGGATGTCTACCACAACTCCGAACAGAGGGGCAAACAGGGGGTTGAGAATCCCAGGTTTGCCAGAGCTGTAGTTCTGTCCCCAATGACGTGGACAAATTGCCATTGGTGAACTTTTCCTTCTCTGATTAGACAAGTAAAGGACTTAATACACCAAAACATACCATGGAATATGATCAAGAATGTGCATACTTTTAACTGATCAAATATTAACTAGGTGCAAGCTACTGAAGTTTAGTATTAAAAAGTATGGCACCATTACGTTCCTGTTGCTTGGCAGCCGGGCCCAGGGCTGGTTGCCCACAAGTATGCTTTTAAAATTCCACCTACTTTCTGCCACTCAATGTTTCAATTCTATATTTTTAAATGCAGAAAAGAGCTTTTTTTCTGGTTGCTTCAATTTAAGAGTTTCTACTGGATCCAACAGAATCAATGTTACGTTGATTGTGTTTGTTGAAAGCAAATATTATCATTTAATTGAAACATAATACCTCCTCTTTGATCCATTTGCACTGACTGGGTTTTATCTGATTGAAAATTCGTACAAATAGTCTAAACAGCTTCATGTTGCGATAGCAATACAACACAGAAAAATGAATGTTTCTATTGTTCACTGAAATGGTTACTCTTCAAACATAGTTCCCCTGTATCTTCTGTTGTTTGCCAATTTGAAATACAGATAAAAGTTATCTAGAACAGGGAATGGTCCAACACACTTTTAGACCAGGCATATACCACAAAAAGGACAGGTTTATTTGGTTTTAAACTAATACTTCACTCAGTATTGCTGTTAGCCCTTCATCATAAATTCATATATAGGCATTCGAATATACACAGTTAACATGAAATCATGAAAACCTTCTTTAATACAGCTGCTTTCCAAAACCACTATGCAATTCCATTCCTAATAAAGATTATTATCCTTATGGAGAACCAGTAGAGAGACACTTAATCTCTGAACCAAAACTCAAAACGTCATTATACTAGAAAAATATATATGCAAGGAAACTGGAACACAAAAAACTCTGAGTCTATTAAATAAATTACAAGTTTCTTTTTCTCGGTTTAACAACTGGTGATCTCGTGAAATTACTATTTCAAATCAATTAAAAGGATTTCTGTTGAATATTAAAATATAATCAAAACTTTGGATGCTGGCTGAAGAGTTATAGGGTTCAGCAGAAGCCCTGCTAAGTGAGCAGAATATCATATACACTGTTGATATGACAGAAAGGCAACTGAATGTACCAGCTGAATTCCCTGGCAGCTGAACTATTCTGTTGGGAAATATACTCCAGCAGAACAGAGCTGAAACAGAGCAGGGTCCTATATTCCAGCCTTCTCGGTATGATGCCCTCAATATATTTTGGACTACAACTCCTATCAGTCCATGTTTGATGGAGCTGGTGGGAGATGTGGTCCAAGCATATGGATGGCACCATGTCAGATGTGGTCCAAGCATAAGGATGGCACCATGTCAGGGGAGACTGCTATAAACCTACAGTCTATGCATCCCCATTGATGGTGCAACTTTTACACCAGCCCTGGACTTGGTGGAGGGAATTTTACTGAAACCACCACTCAACTGGAGCACATTACACATGAACATAAACCCCACACAAGGAGATCATAACTTAGTGTCAGGGGGTTCTTGCGACTACTCCAGAGTAACGACACTCCCCATGCTTGTCTTTAAGCAGTTTTTATTAGTGCACTCTATTTACAGGAGACAGGTGTGTAAAACATGTCTGCTCATTCCGATGCAGAATCCGGCACTGCCCCCCCCCGCATGATTTCCTCCAACGTAAGAGTCTCGGGACAGTGAATCTCCTCCCCCTTTTTCTCCTGCGTAATTCCGGAACCAGAGGAAAGGGTCTGTGCTCCATGCTTTCCTTCCCCCCCTCTTTCCCCCTCTCTCTCCTCCCTCCTGTGTAGTCGGGGCTCTCCCATGCTGCCAGAGCCCTGGCACTCTCTCTCCACTGCCTGTCTGACCTCCTCAGAGCCCTCGCTTCCATCACTGCTTGGGGAGGAGCTACTTCTGATGCAAGGGGGAGGTTCTCTATACTGTCTCCCCCTTACACTTAGATATGGTGAAATGACGATGAAGGTGCCTGATAACAAATGATTTATTGCTGTTGCTCTCCAAAACTTAAATAAAATCTAAGCATTGGTATCAAGTGGATGGAAATGGGAGTAGAGGGCTGTAGGATCCATTCCACAGCCAGGTGGTATGTTTGAAACTTTTTGCCGAACCTACTATGGACAGGGTTATAGAATTAATCATTAATCTATGTTAACATATAATCACCATCTGCAACAAATCTTAAAAGATAGTGGTTGAAGGTGTGGTGCATTTCAAAAATATAGGCACTCTTGCGTGCTTTAGGATGAAAGGTCACTGCATATGATTTCATAGCATGGCATATCCTGCATACTGGACCAAAGCCAAATATTCAAAATGATTAGATGTGTAACTATGTGCAGTTTTGTTCAAGTTTGAGACATTAGGAAAAAATGTCTAAAGTATTCTTTGTTGTTGTTTAGTCGTTTAGTCGTGTCCAACTCTTTGTGACCCCATGAACCAGAGCACGCCAGGCACTCTTGTCTTCCACTGCCTCCGCAGTTTGGTCAAACTCATGTTCGTAGCTTTGAGAACACTGTCCAACCATGCCCTCCATCTTTCCCAACATCAGGGTCTTTTCCAGGGAGTCTTCTCTTCTCATGAGGTGGCCAAAGTATTGGAGCCTCAGCTTCAGGATCTGTCCTTCCAGTGAGCACTCAGGGCTGATTTCCTTAAGAATGGATAGGTTTGATCTTCTTGCAGTCCATGGGATTCTCAAGAGTCTCCTCCAGCACCATAATTCAAAAGCATCAATTCTTCAGCGACCAGCCTTCTTTATGGTCCAGCTCTCACTTCCATACATCACTACTGGGAAAACCATAGCTTTAACTATACGGACCTTTGTCGGCAAGGTGATGTCTCTGCTTTTTAAGATGCTGTCTAGGTTTGTCATTGCTTTTCTCCCAAGAAACAGGCACCTTTTAATTTCGTGATTGCTGTCACCATCTGCAGTGATCAAGGAGCCCAAGAAAGTAAAATCTCTCACTGCCTCCATTTCTTACCCATCTATTTGCCAGGAGGTGATGAGACCAGTGGCCATGATCTTAGGTTTTTTTTTTATGTTGAGCTTCAGACCATATTTTGCACTCTCCTCTTTCACCCTCATTAAAAGGTTCTTTAATTCCTCCTCACTTTCTGCCATCAAGGTGGTGTCATCTGCATATCTGAGGTTGTTGATATTTCTTCCGGCAATCTTAATTCCGGTTTAGGATTCATCCAGTCCAGTCTTTCACATGATGAATTCTGCATATAAGCAGGGAGACAATATACAGCCTTGTTGTACTCCTTTCCCAATTTTGAACCAACCAGTTGTTCCATATCCAGTTCTAACTGTAGCTTCTTGTCCCACATAGAGATTTCTCAGGAGACAGATGAGGTGATCAGGCACTCCCATTTCTTTAAGAGTTTGCCATAGTTTGCTGTGGTCAACACAGTCAAAGCCTTTTGCGTAGTCAATGAAGCAGAAGTAGATGTTTTTCTGGAACTCTCCAGCTTTCTCCATAATCCAAGGCGCATGTTTGCAATTTGGAACCTGGTTCCTCTGCCCCTTTACCAACCTCAAAAACCATAATTATTCTCTTAAAAAATAAAATTAAACAACAGGATTATGAACTGCTTAATATAAGCCTGAGGAGCTGCAGCAGCCATTGCACGGTACACTGACAGAATATTTCTTGTAACATAGTCAGAATCAGTCCCAATTGTAATGCATAAACAGACAAAAGACAACAGGAAATTCCAAGAGCTTCAGCCAATAAATTCCACTGAGTTTTCCCAGTTAAAGAGTGTTTTCTTCAAGTGAACTAACACGAACCTTGGTTGCACAAGGAATTCATAAATTCCCCACCGCTCAGTCAAAAGGTAAGTTACTATACTGCTCCTAACTTTCTTTAGGAAATTATATACCAAGAAATACAACAACTGCAGTATTAAAGCAACCCGTTTTTTCTAATCTCTCTACCTACTTATTAGTGTAAGCGTAGAAACTCTGGGAAAAAATTAAAATAAAACTGCCAATATCATAACACCAGCCTATGCTGCAACAGCATTTGGAATACTGTGTACCATTCTGGTAACCTCACCTCAAAAACAAAATTGTAGAATTGAAACAGGTTCAGAAAAGGGCGACCTAAATGATCAAAGGGATGGAGCGATTCCCCTATGAAGAACGGTTGCAGCGCTTGGGACATTTTAGTTTAGAGAAAAGGCAAGTAATAAGTTTTATAAACTTATGCACTGCGTGGAGAAAGTAAACAGGACGTTTTTCTCCCTCTCTTGTAACACTGGAATTCGTGGACGTTGTTGGAAAATTCATGTCAGATCAAAGAGAGTACTTATTCACATGGTGCATGGTCTCAACTATGGAACTCCTCCCCCCGGAGGCAGTGAAAGCCACCGACTTGTATGACTTTAAAAGAAGATTAGATAAATTCATGGAGGAGCGAGTGATCAATGGCTACTAGCCATGATGGCTGTGCTCTATATCAACAGTTGAAGGAAGCAATGATTCAGAATGTGTTCTTGTGCTCATGTTCTGCTCTGTGGTTTCCCACAGGCATCTGTCTGGCCACTGTGAGAACAGGATGCTGGACAAGATGGGCCATTGGCCTGATCTAGCAGGCTCATCCTATCTTCATTCAGAATAGTTAGACCATACTTTTAGGCCTGTCTTGAGTTCCAGATTCAACATTTAGATAAAAACCTTCCCATAATGGCTACACATTTCAAAAAGTGATGTTACTTTTATATCATACATTGCTTATTTAGGGCGTAATATTTTGAGCCTATTATATTCTAAATATTATATTCTAAATATTTCCCGGTATCTAAAAGAGATGGATGACTGAGTTTAAAAAGCCCCCACGGAAAGAAACCATATTGGGTATTTTCCAGTGCATGGTAGCCACCTTAATGCCAGGTCTATCTGGGGTGAGTGGAATATCAAGATCAAAGGGATCTCAATATCCAATATCAACAATGGGCCAGATAAGAGTGAACAAATTGAAACTTAAAGTCGAAACAAGATAGGTGGTCAGAAGATAGTGAGTTTTCCATCATATCTCCTCCTGCAAATTCATTATTTGCTGCTGCTTTTGTTTTCTTTAAAGTAAAGCTCAAGGTCAAAGTTCTCTCTGGTTTGCATATTTCTTAATCTTTCCAAACAAAACTATTCTATAGGAAGGTTACAAAGGTTTATGGATTCCATTCTACAAAATGTGAAGGATGTTTTTCTTACAAATAAATCATAACCAGATGAAAGTATTTAACATCAAATAAGGAAGATATACTCTGGGGGTGGGAGTAAAAATAAGGAAGCAGCAAAAACAAATCCCTCCTAAATCTCCTACATCCAATACTCTTATTAACATTTATAATGCTTATAAGCCTCAGAAGAGTTTCATTTGAATAGTCTCATATTTGAATTTATGGATGGAATCTGCGGGTTGTTGTTCACTATTTATTACATCAGTCCCACACTGAAGCACATACTAACACTAACAGATTTTATATATGTAAATAGTTCTATCAATGTTCAATTGTATTTTAATGATTGATTTTTCTTTGTTTTTAGCAGATCTTGTTTTTATCTGTAATGACTGTGTATTTGCAGGGGTACAACCAGATTAAATAAATCTTAGTCAACTCATTGACTAAATCATATGATTAAATCCACCAACTACATTTGCATACATTTCAAATGGGTATTAAGCCGTAAGTATATTCTCTTAATTTTCAGATGATGCATGTATGTGCAATAGCATAGCAGGTACCATCATAAAAGAGACATCTCCCATTTTATCTCACTTATGAGGCAATGACTCATGTTTGCATTGTTGTGGGATGTCAATTAGTTCCAAACAGCAAAGGAGCCCTTTAGATAGCCATTTATTTAGCTTCTTTGATGCTTGGTCACTTTCGCAAACCAAGAGAGAACTTAAGAGGATTAAGGTATGGGAGGTGAAACTGCTTTGTTTATCATTCTAATTCAATCCAAGATATCAGATAGGCAGTGTTCATTACTATGGAAGAAAAACAAATATAAGCTTTCTCCATTTGACTGTGGGAAGAAGATTCAAATGACTAGGAACCACATGTGGCGGATTTAAGAGACTGCAGAGATTGCTCTTATGGGAACAATCATGTACAGCCTGTGAAAACCAATGTCACTACAAAACACATACATGTACATATAGGAACAGGAGGGAGCCACAGCAACAAATAAAAGGGGGGATATGAACTTGAAAAAAGGCCAGCTGATATTATTTATTTTAGCTCATTGCGTATTTTAGAACTTAAGTTCTACCTTTAGAAGCAATCTTGGACCTTCTCACACAAATGCTGCTGCCTATTGTACCACCCTTCCTTGCAATCTTTACAATTTGAGTGTCAACCATTGCCATCTGTAGGGCTGCAGCAGCACAGTGTGAATTGAAGAAGTTGTGCAAAAAGCACTCTATGACAGTTACAGTATATTTAAAGTAGCCATCACACTGATTGTTTGATTGTTGGAGGATGGATGGCGGCTAACAGATTGAGGATGAATCCTGACAAGACAGAAGTACTGTTTGTGGGGGACAGGAGACGAGCAGGTGTGGAGGATTCACTGGTTCTGGATGGGGTAACTGTGCCCCTGAAGGACCAGGTGCGCAGCCTGGGAGTAATTTTGGACTCACAGCTGTCCATGGAGGCACAGGTCAATTCTGTGTCCAGGGCAGCTGTCTATCAGCTCCACCTGGGACGCAGGATGAGACCCTACCTGCCTTTGGACTGTCTCGCCAGAGTGGTACATGCTCTGGTTATCTCTCGCTTGGACTACTGCAATGCGCTCTACGCGGGGCTACCTTTGAAGGTGACCCGGAAACTACAACTAATCCAGAATGCGGCAACTAGACTGGTGACTGGGAGCGGCTGCCGAGACCACATAACACCGGTATTGAAAGATGTACATTGGCTCCCGGGGGACCCAGGTGGCGCTGTGGTTAAACCACTGAGCCTAGGGCTTGCTGATCAGAAGGTCGGCGGTTCAAATCCCTGTGACGGGGTGAGCTCCCGTTGCTTGGTCCCAGCTCCTGCCAACCTAGCAGTTCGAAAGCACGTCAAAATGCAAGTAGATAAATAGGAACCGCTACAGGTAAACGGCGTTTCCATGTGCTGCTCTGGTTTGCCAGAAGCGGCTTTGTCATGCTGGCCACATGACCTGGAAGCTATATGCCGGCTCCCTCGGCCAATAATGCAAGATGAGCGCGCAACCCCAGAGTCGGTCACGACTGGACCTAATGGTCAGGGGTCCCTTTACCTTTACCTTTACCTTACATTGGCTCCCAGTACGTTTTCGAGCACAATTCAAAGTGTTGGTGCTGACCTTTAAAGCCCTAAATGGCCTCGGTCCAGTATACCTGAAGGAGCGTCTCCACCCTCATCATTCTGCCCGGACACTGAGGTCTAGCACCAAGGGCCTTCTGGCGGTTCCCTCGTTGCGAGAAGCCAAGTTGCAGGGAACTAGGCAGAGGGCCTTCTCGGTAGTGGCGCCGGCCCTTTGGAATGCCCTCCCATCAGATGTCAAAGAGAAAAACAACTACCAGACTTTTAGAAGACATCTGAAGGCAGTCCTGTTTAGGGAGGCTTTTAATGTTTAATAGATTACTGTGTTTTATTTTTCTGTTGGAAGCTGCCCAGAGTGGCTGGGGAAATCCAGCCAGATGGATGGGGTATAAATAAAAAATTATTATTATTATTATTATTATTATTATTATTATTATTATTATTATTCCACAAGAAATCAAGTTGCTTATCTAATAATGTTTGAGGGCCAATTCTGATATTCTATCTACTCCCTATCTTGGTTTACATCTGTGTAGAAAAAAATGTGTACATCTATGTATTCCTGCCATGTGGTGTACATGTCTATTATGCCTTGTATATTTGGGAACTGAGGCGCCATATGCTAATTGGTGCTAAAATTTGGAAACATAATCCATGGACATTTACTTTTATCCTTTCCACTTTTGTTCAAAAATGCAGATACATTAACACCATCGTGAATGGCTAAATACATAGCTGCCAAGTTTTCCCTTTTTTTAAGGGATTTTCCCTTATGCTGAATAGGCTTCCTCGGGAGAAAAGGGAAAACTTGGCAGCTATGTAAATACAAGGGACCAATGGCAAGTAACGACGAAAAAAAATGTAAAAACCGTAGTCACACTGAATGAAGATGACAAATAGGTAATTAAACACAACAAAGAGCATTATAAACAGAGGCCCAAAATCACAACCCCACTCCCTGCCAAAATAAACACAAGGCAGAAAGCACATTGCCATTTTTTTCAAAGCTGAGCTGAGCAGTAACATACTGGGCACAAAACCAAACACAGCATAATAAAGGTTCTGAATGTTAAATTGTTTCTTGCTCTGTTTGGACACAATTTACTCCAAGACTATGCTTTTTATCTTTGAAAAGTTCAGCACAGGCCAGTCAATCAAAATTAGTCAACTGGCTAGTCAACTACAGTAAAAGAAAAGAAAGAAAAGAAAAAGCATTGATAAGTTCAATATTTTATAACAAGGCCAAGAAGCCAGAATGAAAAGGAAGGATTGAACTAAGTGCCCCTTGTTATTGTGAGGATCTTTACATATTTCCAGTTTGCTTGCAGGTTATGGCAAGCAGTAAAATGATCCATCCAAATCTCCCAAGTGGCTATTTGTTAAATTGGTTTACTTTGGGCATGGCAACGTTAAAGTAGAAGATGACCATAGAAACTATTGAAATCCATAATGAGGCATATAAATGGTTCTGACTCATAACACAGCTATTCTCTGACCTTTAGAAGATCCTTAAAGCAACATTAGTGGATGCTACATTTCCCCAAATAAAACTTAATCGCATTATGTTCTCTTGCATCTGAATTGTTCTAGCTTTCCCCAGTTAAAAAGCCTAATGCTTGAACAATGCTGCAGTCTGTAGTATAGATGAGAGGTAAGCATTCCACTCAATCCCCCCCCCCCTGCCCAAGTTCAGTCTAAACAATATGCATAGATAGGCATCTAAACATAAGCAGAGCCCTGTTGGATCAGACAGATAGCCTAGTGACTCCAGCATCCTATTTATAGTGGTTAGCCAGTTGCTTTCAATGGGTCCATGGGCAAATAATGTAAATAATAGCTACCCCATTATTATCACTAGTAAAGACCTGTTTGTGGGTTCCTAGGCTCTTCAGCTACCTTGGTTATTAAAAAAAAATGATAAAAGAAGAAGATCACTGTGCTAAGTACCAGTATTGACCCAGCCTAAAGAAAGCAACTTTTTTTGTAATTTTTCTTCTTCATAAATATTTTGCATATAAGAAGCCCTTGAAAAATGAGTTTGTTTTTATTATCCTCCCTAGTAAGTCAGACCTAAATATCTAAAAACAACATATATTTTTAATTCACCAGTTCATATAGCAATTTTAAGGGCTGCTCAGGAGTAGCATAGAGCCTTTGGGTAATTCTAAAATCAGGGCCATCAGTGAGTAACTAGTTTCCCTCCTGGGGTCAGTGGCAAAATATGTGATTGTGTTATCAACAATATTGGTATTTTAACTGTTTGGGGAATACAATCCCTGAAGAGAACATTTATGTAGTATATATTGAGACCGCATTCAACCACTTAAAAAACAGCAGCCAAAAACGAATTTCATAGAAGGAAATATTTTTTCCCTTATTATATACTTCAAATGGAAATAACAGTTTGAGATGTACCAGACAGGGCCGACCATTTCAGCACTGTCCTCAGGAGACGTCAGGAGCACATCTCACCTTTGGGAATCGTTATCTGACATCCTAGGTCACAGTCCTGCTGCAACTGATAAAAGGCCACTTCCTGTAACCGGGCACGCTCCAATTCCGAAAGACTTTGAACAGGAACAGACTTCAGCCGAACACTGCGCCCTGACATGCTGTTCCAAGTGAAGTCACCCTGCAGGAAATCAAGTGGAAAAGTATGAAGGGTCATATGGATAATCAACAGTTCACTGAGAATGCCACTCAGCCCTTTATCCCATAACTAAACATTTAACTTACGCTTTATTAAACACCCACAGTCACCATGCACATTCCATAATTTTTTTTGTATAAGGGTGTTCTAAACTTGTTTTAACATTATTGGTTGCAAAAGGACAGCTATCTGGCGTAACCGGTGACACATACGAAGCCTGTGGAGGACTCTTTATTGAACCTCTACCACTGCAATTCCCACCAAGGATTGTGTCACTTCTAATGTACATGGCAGTAGCATGTCTTCATTTATTCAAGTTGAGGAACAAGAACCGTATTGGCCCGAATATAAGTTGCACCTTTAAAATGGGGGGGGGGGAATTCACGACTATAAGCCGCTCCATTCCTTTCTGCTTCTGGCTGCATACTGGGCATGGGGGGGGGTCGCCCTTCATTGCTGACGTTCCCCTTCCTCACTCCCTTCCTGGCCTTGGGGGTGAGGACGGGGGGAATACGTGCGGGGCGGGCACTGCTTTGACATGCTCCTGGCTACATACCATAAGGTAGCGAATATAACCTGCACTTTAACTTTTCATTGTCGGAATTTGGGGGGAAAGTGAGGCTTATATTCAGGCCAATACGGTAACTGAATGATGCCTTTTCATTTCTAATTTACTGTATTATATGTGTAAATGAGTATTCTGAAAATGTGAGGCATGTTACTTATTAACAGAGCCAAAGATATCAGAACAAGCAATAATAATTTACCATTTAGGGAATGGACATAGCTTAATGATATAGTATCCACTTTGCATGCAAAAGTTCCCAAGTTGAATCCCCAGTATCTCCAAGGTAAGGGTAAGCGAACAGACTCCTGTCTGGAACCTCGAAGAGCTAGACCAGTGATGAAATAAATTTCAAAAGAACTAAATTTCAATTCCACCATAAACCAGAATATTTGCAGTGTAGAATATTCAGAAAGCAAAACAAGGCTGAAATTTGTCATGAACTTCCAACCATGAAGAGCTTTTCAATGAAAGCAAAAAGCATTCTATGTTTATACTGTTCAATGCAACACATATGTGTAAATCCATAAACATCTTCAAGCAAATGCCACAAACACATAAGCATGAACAATATTTGCATACGTGTTTTGTATGTTTTAATTCACATTCCACTGAAACTTTAATGAATACTGTATCTGGCATGCAGGTTTTAAATAGTTGCACTTGTCTTCAGTATTATTCAACGTTGTGACACTTAAAATGTCAGGTGTGGTATGAAAAATATGCATCATGATTCACTTATGAGCTGATGCAGCAAACCAAAACAAGAGGCATCCTATGCATATCTACTTACCTCTGTGTCCTATTCAGTTACATGGGCCTTACTCCCATATACAGTGGTACCTCTAGTTACGAACTTAATTCATTCCGGAGGTCCGTTCTTAACCTGAAACTGTTCTTAACTAGAGGCGTGCTTTCGCTAATGGGGGGCCTCTTGCTGCCGCTGCGCTGCCAGCACACTATTTCCGTTCTCATCCTGGGTCAAAGTTCTCAACTCAAGGTAACTCTTCCAGGTTAGCGGAGTTTGTAACCTGAAGCATTTGTAACTGGAGGCGTTTGTAACTCGAGGTACCACTGAACATTAGTATAGGATTGCAGCCTTAACATTATAATTTGTGCAGAATGAAATGAAGTAAGGTAGCAACAGACAAAGATTAAGATATTTTGTCATTTAAAATTCCTTAGGAATGTTAACAATAATTAAGGCTAAAGACTAAATTTGTCATCTGTAAAGTAGCTTACTAACTTCTCTTGAAAGTCTGGGATACTCCTTAATACTGTTTTCAGGATCCATAGATAAGCACAGAAATACAGTTCTAGACAAAGGACCACAGTGGATTTTTCTTTGTCTGTCCAGGGAGCAATAATGGTTCATGTATCCCTGCCACCAGTAGTACAAAGAAATCTAGCATGTGTTAACTTTGCTGCAGTAAATTCTCTCCTAGGCCACTCTAACATGATGTTAGTGAAGACCGTATCTGTCAAAATATTTTTGGATAATGCTATGTTATGAACACTGGAATCTCCTGATCTAACTGAGATGAGCAATAAATGTTTACTTTCAGCTGTCTGCTTTATTTAGAAACAAAATGAAATAAAACAAACCAAAGTAACATAAAACTTTAGACCGTTCACAAGAGGGGCACAAGCTAGTACAATAAGATTCATTGTACTAAAAACATTATGTACACTAAACATTTGTTCAAGAAGCTCATTTTGTCCCAACACAACTTAATTATGGAGAAAAGTGGAATGGGAGTTGCCAGTTGTAGATCTTCCTTCCTTTATGGAACATAGGCCTTCCCTCTGATGAAAGGAGGAAGGACTAGCTTGGTTACAAGCACTGCCCTCCATCCCCATTCTCAAGGAGAACACAAAGGATCTGTTTAAATAAGATCTGTGGGAGAAAATGTGCTTTGCAGACAGACGGTCCCTAGTCAGCCCTGGGTATCTCAAGAAGCAATGCAGGGCCGGCCCTATGGCCAGGCTAGGTGGCACACGGCACCACGGCGTCGGCCCGCCAGGAGGGCGCCGCGAGCTGCGCCCGCTGGCCGACCGGTCCACCGCGCAGCTGCGCCCATGGCAACTGTGCTGTGCCTGCCTGCGCGCTGCGTCCACCCGCCCACCGGGTGGGAAACGGGACGGGGGCGCCGGAGGGATCCGGCGCACCACGGCACCAGGGGTGCTTAAGACAGCCCTGAAGCAATGGCTTCATACTGGCATCTTTTAACCCAACTGTAATTAAAATTAAGCAGAGTTTGTTGATTTGGATGAAACAAGTTATAGTTGTTGTTGTTTTTTTAAAAAGGAAGTGAACGCTTCTGAATGCCTCCTTGGAGCTGGTGTCAGTGAGGTACGACGTGCAGGAGCCTGTTCACATTGCACTGGACAATGTTTTAACACGATGTCTTCCCATGGTCAGATTTCTTATTGCTAACCTACTGAGTGAGAGCTGGACCATAAAGAAGGCTGATCACCAAAGAATGGATGCTTTTGAACTATGGTGCTGGAGGAGACTCTTGAGAGTCCCATGGACTGCAAGAAGATCAAACCTATCCATTCTTAAGGAAATCAGCCCCGAGTACTCACTGGAAGGACAGATCCTGAAGCTGAGGCTCCAATATTTTGGCCACCTCATGAGAAGAGAAGACTCCCTGGAAAAGACCCTGATGTTGGGAAAGATGGAGGGCACTAGGAGAAGAGGATGATAGAGGACAAGATGGTTGGACAGTGTTCTCGAAGCTACGAACATGAGTTTATCCAAGCTGCGGGAGGCAGTGGAAGACAGAAGTGCCTGGCGTGCTCTGGTCCATAGAGTCACGAAGAGTCGGACACGACTAAACGACTAAACAACAACAACAACAATGCTAAGCTAGATGTCCATTTTAAAGGATTGAATCCATGTTAGTGCCCCCTAGCCTACTATTCTTGAATACAGATGTCCTGCCTTTGTCAAAAGCCATGGGGTCAATAATCCACTGAATTAAGAAACTTGGCAATTACTCTATGACTTTTCACTTTTTCTTGTCTTTCAGATGGCTCATGAACCTCTTTGGGATAACTCAGTTGGTTAGAGCATGATGTGGATAATGCCAAGGTTGCAGGTTCAACCCCCATATGGGACAGCTGCGTATTACTGCATTAAATGGGGGTGGACTAGATGATCCTCAGGATCCCTTCCAACTCTACAATTCTATGGTTCTATGTCTGTCTACCCCTTTTCATAAGTTCTGCATAGCATTTCACCATGAGGAATGTTGCCTTCTGTCCACAGGGAGGCTAAATTTACACGCACAAGAGAAATACAACTCACAGTATGTACAGTACTTCAAATATAAATTCAGTATATGTCTGCATCAGATACATACAAGAGTAGCCGAATCATTCTACAAGCTTACATCATAGTAAAGGGGCGGGTGTACATAAACCCGTTGCATTCCAAGAGCATGAAGGAAGTGTGAAAACAGCTTGATATTAAGATTCACTATGAAACAGTTGTGCTTAGTGTATTACTTGCTACAAAATTCATGTAAGACAAAATCTGCCTGCAATGGTGAAAGTACCCTTCAATCTCTTATAATCCAAACATTATTGCTTACAAAATCAATAGGCACACTATTAATTAATGTTAGCAACAGTTCAGTTTCATATGAAGATTGCTCATGCCATCTGATAAATACCACAAATTTCAGAGATGGGAGGAGGCAAGAAGTTATCAAGTTTTAGATGTACACAAGGATGGCCAGCCCCTGATGGCACAAAACATGCTCTGATCTCCTGATAACCACCCCTACCCCCATCCTAGTTTAAGATTTTTCAAATCCAGTTATTTGCATGAAAATAATTAAGGTTGGAAAATGCGAGAAGATGCTTTACATGGTATGTGCACAGGATGGATCCAATTTGAAAAGGAAGAAATCCCTAACATGTAAGGTACTTATTGAAGAAGCCGGTACGGTACCTCCTTAAATACTAAAATGGTGTGTGGAGGTGAGTGGCATTGAAATCAGTGCCAGAAAGCATCCAAGAAGCAACCTTAAAAACAAACCATAGGTGGCACTGGACTGCTTTATACACCATAAATCCAAATATTTCTGTTGGAGATGTTGTAGAGAGGGGAGGGATTATTTCTTTGGTGGGAATGTTGTTTTGTGAAACTTACTGGGGTGGAGTTCTTGCCCAAACTATAGGCTATTATACTGTATAGGACAACACCCCCTCCCCAATTCCACCTCTGGCATTACTTAATATCAGTAGACTGGGTGGTCCTGAGATCCATAAGGAACATGTTTCCTGTGTTAGTGGTAGCAGCATGCTTGGAGTTGGCCAACCAATGGAAAACATCCAAATTCACCATGGCAGGGTGCTTAGATAAAATTTGGTCTCTGAAAGTCTGATGCATTGATACTGTGTACTTGGGGGGGGGGGGACAAATCTGATAGTATCTGAGGGCACTTTTTGTTTTATGTGAATAGAAACGTGAATTCTGTATATGATGTCAACCATTGGTTCAAATTGCTCTATGGAGAGGATATATGCACGGTCATTCCAGCCTCTTATTAACCCTCCCTAAAGTTCATGCTTAAATTGATGCAAGATACACAACACATTCTCTTTGTTGTACATAGATTCTATGCCTA
Source organism: Zootoca vivipara (assembly GCF_963506605.1). NCBI lineage: Eukaryota > Metazoa > Chordata > Lepidosauria > Squamata > Lacertidae > Zootoca > Zootoca vivipara. Next base: position 35,905,717 of record NC_083279.1, read on the forward strand.
TTATTTTGAACTCTAATGATTCCTATTTTGTTACAGTTTCCTTTGTGTGTTTTGTTACCTTTAAAGGTGAAGGTGAAGGTATCCCTGACCGTTAGATCCAGTCACAGACAATTCTGGGGTTGCAGTGCTCATCTCGCTCTATAGGCCGAGGGAGGTGTCCATAGACAGCTTCTGGGTCATGTGGCCAGCTTGAGTAAGCCACTTCTGGCTAATCAGAGGAGCGCACAGTAACGCCATTTACCTTCCCGCCAGGGCAGTACCTATTTATCTACTTGCTCTTTGATGTGCTTTTGAACAACGGGAGCTCACCCCGTCACGGGGATTCAAACCACTGACTTTCTGATCAGCAAGCCCTAGGCTCTGTGGTTTAACCCACAGTGCCACCTGCTTCCCTTTGTTACCTTTATACAGTAATGCAATTGAACTATTAAAAAAATAAACAATGAATGTAGCAATGCAAAATAAGTAACCCAGAAAATTCAAATAAAACAAACAGTATCTTAATTTCTGAGGTTTGATTTAACTATAGCAGACTTCTGTGAAAAGAAAATAGACACAGCCTCAGTTTTGAAAGCACTGGTATCGTTATGACACTACAATGCTTGCATTTAGCTGACCATATTGCTCATCTCTGGACAACAGCTGTCTAAAATTATAGAAGATGTCATGGTTACAGGTAGGTAGCCGTGTTGGTCTGGGTCGAAGTAAAATAAAAAAATTCCTTCAGTAGCACCTTAAAGACCAACTAAGTTTTTATTTTGGTATGAGCTTTCGTGTGCATGCACACTTCCTCAGATACAGTGAAATAGAAGTTCCCAGGCACTTATGTAGAGAAGGGGTGGGGAGGGGTGGGGAGGGGGAGGGGAGGGGGGATCACTCAGAAGGGTGGTGGAAGTGGGTGATTGACTGACTGATAGCTGTTGATGACCGAAAACGACTGCAAATGGTTTTGCATGAAAAAGCAAGGGTTGAGATGGCTGAAGATCGCTTATCATGTATAATGAGATAAGAATCCGATATCTCTGTTCAAACCAGGTCCCTCCATGGTTTTGAGCTTGGTGATAAGTTGTAATTCAGCAACTTCTCTTTCCAGTCTATTTCTGAAATTCTTTTGTAGTAAGACAGCTACTTTGAGATCATGTATAGAATGTCCTGGGAGATTGAAGTGTTCTCCTACTGGTTTTTCTGTCTTCTGGTTCCTGATGTCAGATTTATGTCCATTTATCCTTTGGCGTCCCCTTCATGGATCAATGCCTTGTCGTGGTGAAGGGGCTTGAATAACTCAGAGAAGCTATGAGCTATGCCATGCAGGGCCACCCAAGATGGACAGGTCATAGTGGAGAGTTTTGACTAAACGTGATCCACCTGGAGAAGGAACTGGCAAGCCACTCCAGTATCCCTGCCAAGAAAACTCCATGGACAAAGACAACATCTGAATGCTCCCTGGAAGGACAGATCGTGAAGCTGAGGCTCCAATACTTTGGCCACCTCATGAGAAGAGAAGAATCCTTGGAAAAGACCCTGATGTTGGGAAAGATTGAGGGCACTAGGAGAAGGGGACGACAGAGGACAAGATGGTTGGACAGTGTTCTCGAAGCTACGAACATGAGTTTGACCAAACTGCGGGAGGCAGTGCAAGACAGGAGTGCCTGGCGTGCTATGGTCCATGGGGTCACGAAGAGTCGGACACGACTAAACGACTAAACAACAACAACAATCCTTTGGCGTAGGGTTTGGCCTGTTTGTCCAATATAGAGAGCTGAAGGGCACTGTTGGCATTTGATGGCATACACAATGTTAGAAGATGAGCAATTAAATAGTCCTGAGATGGTATGTTGGATGTTGTTGGGGCCAGTAATGATGTTGTCCGGGTGTATGTGGCAGCAAAGTTGGCATCTGGGTTTATTGCAGGCTCTGGTACCAGTGTCCATGTTAAGTCTGGTGGTTGTATTATTGTGGGTGAGGAGTTGTTTAAGATTGGGTGGCTGTCTGTAGGCAATGAAAGGTCTTCCTCCCAGAACTTGAGAAAGGGAGCTGTCATTGTCCAGGAGAGGCTGTAGATCTCTGATGATGCGTTGTACTGTTTTAACTTGGGAGCTGTATGTGATGACTAGTGGTGTTCTGTTATTTTCTTTTTTGGGTCTGTCTTGCAGCAGGTTCTCTCTAGGTATCAGCCTGGCTCTGTTGATCTGTTGTTTAACTTCATCAGGTGGATATTTTAGTTCTAAAAAGGTTTGCTGTAGATCTCTTAGGTGAGATTCTCTGTCTGTAGAGTTGGAACAGATGCGGTTGTAACGTAGGGCCTGGCTGTATATGATGGATTGTTTGGTATGTTTGGGATGGTAGCTAGAAGCATGTAGATATGTTTGTCGGTCAGTTGGTTTTCTGTATAAGGTGGTGTCTATACGTTACTTATGTTACTTATTAAATATACACTGGAGGAGTATATCCCACAATACATCCACTTATGTTTACAAATGCAATTAAAATCAAGTATCATGCAAGCATTTTAACTCTAGTCTGCCATTCTAAATAAAATCAGCAATGGTCTAAATCTGAACTATGTCAACAACTTCCAGGCATACCACAGATTAATGCAGGGACCATTTCAGTGGACTGTCACCTTTACTATCAGTGAGCTCAAATCCAGCTGCAACCCATTCCCCACCCCCACAGCTGTCCCAGCCTGGAACCTAGACTATGTCAACAGCTGCCAAGATTCAGATTCGATAGCTCAGTTGGTAGAGCATGAGAATCTTAATGTCAGGGTTGTGGGTTCAAGCCCACATTGGGCAAATGATTCCTGCATTGCAGTGGGTTGAACTAGACGACCCTTGTGGTCCTTTCCAAGTCTACAGTCCTATGATTATGATTCTATGAGAAAAGGCACACCTAAGATGCATACGTTCTGGAGTGTAATTGCTATATACCACTTTGAAAGCAAATCTTTACTAAATAGCAGGGGGGGGGGTAAAATATAACCAATGAAACAACTGAAGAATCGGAATACTTTTGACCTACTGTTAATTGTATAAGTGACCAGCATAAAATAGGAATAGTGCAGATGCACACATTTGGTTTGTTCCCTGGTCTCAAGATACACTAACCTTATTCCCATCCTTCTTTCCACATGTTGATCAAATGCATGGATCAACCTCCAAAGGTGTCCACCCCAACCTTTGTGAGTTCAGTAGAAGGTTAAATCAGGCCTCTCCATGCATACAGTTGTCTGCTTGTAGACTCTTTGGCATGATCAGGAGCCCCTCACTAAGAGGGATTCTGAATGTGTGGAATTTGTGTGCCTACAGCTATAGGCACATAGAAGCCCTTTGCTAAATGTTCAAAGGAACAGAGTCAGGAAGTGTGACCCTACTCCCCCCGCCCCTGCATTCAGTCAACATGTAGAATGGGAAGCAAAAAGAGGGATGTAGTTTTTCTTGGAAATTAGATACACATATACTTAACAGCTCCCTTTAGACTTATCAGTTACTTGCCAGGGCTTAAGAATGTACATGTTGCATTTTATACAGTCATTAGACCAACATGAAAGCATTTCTCCCAATGACTGTCCTTTCATTCCTTTCCCATGCCAGAGCTCTCAGATTCTCTTTAGAAAAGTGTCACACATGATTAGGATAGATCAGCCCTTTGCCATCTTCAATCATTGGTGCACTGAAATTCAAATGGTGCCCTTTAGTTTCATTCTTTGTTTTAAGCAGCACATTTATTTTGGGCCGGGAGAAGGGGGAAAATAGCCATAAAATTTCCCACTGTTATGAAAAACAGAAACAATTGCTAGAGTTACGAGATACTCTTGAGACTGAGCCAAAAGATGGCCGGCTTTTAGTTGGGACTATGCTCTGCAACAAGTTATACATTTGAAGATTGAGCTCATGGATGGCCATTGGGGGGCTCACACTAATCTCCAAAGATCTGGAGACTAGGAGGTAGCTGCTGCCATCAACTAGCAAGCACTTGCAGTACATACAGGCTCAGGCACAGCCCCAGTTATTAGATAACAAATCTCAAAGAGATTTAAAATTAAGTTGGGAAATACTTCTGTTTCTCGGAGCAGTAAAACATTTTCTCTTCTTTATGAGTGAAACCAAAGGCATGTCAATTCTCCTTAACATTTAGCATGGATGCTGGGAGCCAGAAAACAGCACAGTCAAATCACAACCACAGGTCATTAACTGACCATCCATTTTAGTTTGCTTTATAAAATTTGGAGCAAAACCGCTCAGTATATGCTTCTATAGCCAAGGTAGTTATCATGGTGCCCTCTGGATGTTGTTGGCTACAATTACCTATCATCCCTGACCACTGGGCCAAGTTGTCTGTGGCTGCTGCTTGCTGGATTCCAACTAAATCTGGAGGGCACCATGTTGCCTTCGACTGGTTGTGCTAACTGCATTTAAACATTGTCGCAAAAGCATTTGACTGTGTCGACCACAGCAAACTGTGGCAAGTTCTTAAAGAAATGGGAGTGCCTGATCACCTCATCTGTCTCCTGAGAAATCTCTATGTGGGACAAGAAGCTGCAGTTAGAACTGGATTGGTTCAAAATTGGGAAAGGAGTACAACAAGGCTGTATATTATCTCCCTGCTTATTTAACTTATATGCAGAATATTTCATGCGAAAGGCTGGACTGGATGAATCCCAAGCCGGAATTAAGATTGCCGGAAGAAATACCAACAACCTCAGATATGCAGATGGCACCACCTTGATGGCAGAAAGTGAGGAGGAATTAAAGAACCTTTTAATGAGGGTGAAAGAGGAGAGCACAAAATATGGTCTGAAGCTCAACATCAAAAAACTAAGATCATGGCCACTGGTCCCATCACCTCCTGGCAAATAGAAGGGGAAGATATGGAGGCAGTGAGAGATTTTACTTTCTTGGGTTCCATGATCACTGCAGATGGTGACAGCAGTCACGAAATTAAAAGACGCCTGCTTCTTGGGAGAAAAGCAATGACAAACCTAGACAGCATCTTAAAAAGCAGAGACATCACCTTGCTGACAAAGGTCCGTATAGTTAAAGCTATGGTTTTCCCAGTAGTGATGTATGGAAGTGAGAGCTGGACCATAAAGAAGGCTGGTCGCCGAAGAATTGATGCTTTTGAATTATGGTGCTGGAGGAGACTCTTGAGAGTCCCATGGACTGCAAGAAGATCAAACCTATCCATTCTTAAGGAAATCGGCCCAGAGTGCTCACTGGAAGCACAGATCCTGAAGCTGAGGCTATAATACTTTGGCCACCTCATGAGAAGAGAAGACTTCCTGGAAAGGACCCTGATGTTGGGAAAGATTGAGGGCACAAGGAGAAGGGGACGACAGAGGACAAGATGGTTGGACAGTGTTCTCGAAGCTATGAACATGAGTCTGACCAAACTGCGGGAGGCAGTGGAAGACAGAAGTGCCTGGCGTGCTCTGGTCCATGGGGTCTCGAAGAGTCGGACACAACTAAACGACTAAACAACAACAACGTAATACTTCCCTCCTCACAGTTTTCAGTAACTAGCATTACAGAGCTTGTATGTTCACTATAAACATGATAAAAAGTGATCAGAGACTTCAAACAATTTTCAGCCAAGCCAACTTAAGTCTAGTCATATAATTGACTTTAATTACACAACACCACTGCTGATTGAAGGGCTTTTGCCCCTCTCAGGCTTGTTAGCAGTACATGCAAAGTCATGAAAACAGACAAAATCAAGGGTATTTGAGAACTCGCTGCTTGTTGACTTCTTAGCCTGCTAAGTGGCAGGTAGAGCAGTTTCCCTTACCAAGCAAGAAATATGTTGTGAATGGTGAAAAGTTGTTTGGGTAGGGTTGTTGTTTTTCTGCCAAATTAGCTATAGCAAGTAAACATTAAAACAGAGCAAGTTAATATTCAAAAGTACTACAATACTACAACTATTTTCTTACCCATCAACCCAAATCTGCTTTTCCACAGTCCTTTGTTAACTTCATGAAACCAAACTTGATGAAGATTAATCCATTGTAGAACTCTTATTCGAAGAAAGGCACAATTTTTTCCTGGAGATGTGTATATATCAGGTATCTTAGAGGCAGCCCAAACTGTAACTCCTATAATCACTTTAGTTGCCACAGGTTTCTACCATCATAAATCTTAAGAATCAAAAGAAATGAAAATTAATCTCTTAACTGGAATTCCAAGTAAGTTCAACAAGTTTAGCATTGCCAAATTCTAGATAAGTCTGCATGTTGGGGAAAAAACAATCTATAACTGCTTCTTATTCCATAAGGTTGTTTTGAAGCGGTGCAAGGAGTGGTTATCTTTCCCTTCCGTCCAAAGAAAATCCTCTTCCACATGGCTCTTCAAATGCAGAACTGCACTGTAACTGTGCAAAGTTTCCTTATTAGGAACACTCCAAAGAATGCTGCACACATCTGGTAAAATCCCTTTGAGTATGGTAAAGACATCTAATGTTCTTTCTCATCTAGGACGGTCAGTCCTTGATTTTAAGTCTTTGGTGGAATTTCTCTGACCCTAACAAACAAGAAGTTGCAACACCCACGGCAAACCTATTGGAAACGTAAGCCGCACATATGCTAAACTGCAACAAATGCTTTTTGAAAAGTACAACTTGCTTCTTACAATAAGCCAATAACATTTTACTGCTAAAATGGGTTGAGGGGAAAATACTATGAACCAATCCATCCTCAACTAATTTTGTATGGGAGTGGGTATGGGTTTTTAACTGAAGATTAAAATAATGTTCCTGCATTTGTATCTCAAATAAATTTATATCTCAAAAATTGTCTAGATATGACCCTTTTGATAGATGTGAGCATACCTTTTATTACGACCTTCCCCCATTTTATGTCTCTCTGTTCTCAATAAAGCTATTTTTTTTTAAGAATGTATCCTTGCCGTATATTGTATAATGCAATATAACCTTATTAGAAACAGGGAGGAAATGTAGACTTGTTGTTTACATTACACATGGGGCTATCTTTGAAGGGTGAAACCTTCAATTAGTATGGAATATGGCTGCTACTTAAGCACAAATCAAAGTGTTGTTTTTGACCTACAATGTCATGAACAGATTGAGTCTGGAGCATCTTAAAGACCACCTACACCTAGATGAAGCAACCTCTATATTTAGATTCCTTGTTGCAGAGGTTGCAGTCCCCACCTCTGGAGATAAGGTGTATGTGCCATAAAAATTGAGCATTTTTTTGGTGGCAGCCAAAAATTTGAACAATCCAACTTCTTTCAACAGGCACCTATGTTAAGCTATTAAGTGCCTATTAAATACCTCCCTGTTTGCTTTTAGGAAGCATTTAGTTTCAGCAGTTGCTGTGTCTATTTGTCCCTGCTATATGCTTTCCTGTGATTTTACTTTTGATTAAAATAAGCAGAACAAGAGAAATTGTTACCTGGATAATCAATGATTTGCAAAAGATAACCCGTCAACTTAGAAAACCCAATAGTTATGTTGCGTTTTATTCATTCATGCATGCATGCATTTTAGGCACATGCATCTCATCTTCCTACCCTTTCTATCAAAGATAACCATCTCAAAGATGGTCAACATGATCAAAACTCATAATTGAAACACTAAAAATAATTGCACAATTTAATTGTGAGCAAGTTACTGTGTCAGTTGCCCAGCTATAGTGAGATGCATTGTATTTCTATTTAAATTACAGCAATTCTTTCTAAATGTGTTTATATTAATACAAACTAGCACATTTTTGGGGCAAATCTGTGTGGTTTTCCTATTAACCCTTTCCCTACATGGAATACTGCAGCCTCCAAAGCCACAGTTTTGGCCGACTTTTCCAGCTTCTCCCACATTCCAACAAAGCTGCTACTGCCTGCTCCACTCCACACACTCCATGAAAGGGTTTCTTACAGGTGTCATAGCTACAAGGAAACACTGTCTTCAACTGCATCTCTCTGAATACCAGATATCATGGACAAAACACTACTTGTTTGAATTTACTAAGGCCATAAAATATGAAGAAGATTAAATGCATTCACCTTCACTTAAGCTTTGCAAAGATATTTGGATTGCCAGTGTGGAAAACAGAGTGCTGGACTAGATTAAGACAAGTGATTTACTCAACACAACAAATCTGAGATTGGATCAGAGCCTCCTGCAAATAAATGTCCCTGTCCAAAAATGACACCACTTGACCCAATATTTCCTGCAATGCCATGGTATGTCACACTCAGAAATGCTCCTTTTTGTCCTCTCCCCAAGTTCCCATTTGCCACAGACATAAAGAGAAGAAGAAAAATGCACTTTCAGCGCTATAGTCTCTTCCTCTTAACCATGCAAGTTAAAACCCTATTTTTTCCTAGGTTCAGAACTGGTACTAAGAAGAGCTTTCTCCTTCAACCTTCTCCCACACAGGGATCCCAGTCCTAAATTTTTCCAGCTCTGCCTCCAAGCGGGAGATCAAAGATGCAAAATTTAAAATGGGAAGCTGCGGCTTTAAGGACTTAGTGAACAGGCTCTATCATGCCTTCACCAATCATCCTTCCTTCACTGCACCATAGCACTGGCATCTGCACATGGCTCATTGCTAAACGATTAGGGCAGGCAGCATGACAAGAAGAATCCTGTTAAGAGCAGCATTCTCTGCTCAGCCCAATTTATCTCCTAGTGCTACTTGCTAAGGCTCCTTGATGTGCCTGTCCTCCCTGCCTTCCCATGGTGGTTACTGGATCATTGAAGCAGTCCTCAGCTTGGTTCCCATCCTTTCTTCCCATCTCTTGCTGTGCCATATCCCTTCCTCCCCTTCCCTACCCCACAAGCTGAAGCAGAGTGTTGATTTTCCTGTCAGCAATAATCTTTCCTCTCTTGTTCTTCCTGGCTGATCCCAAATTTCTGTTTTCTTTCCTCTCCATTCCTGAAATCCACTACTCATTGCAAAACCCAACTCGACCCTCTTTTCTCCTCTCTTTCTGCCCTGGCTGTTGAGTTTCTCTCTTTTCTTTTGTGGACCCCCATTGTGTGTAGAGGTGTGTGGGTGTAGCCAGATAGTTACACAAGTCTGGTCCATGCAACACTCTTGTATTCTGAGGTAGGACTCGACTGCTTTGAAATCTTGGCTCACTTTCTTCTTGGGTAGAGGATAATGAAGAGGCAGCCTCTACAACCGTAACACCAGATTCAACCAGTTTTCCAACCATGAGCTGATGAGAGAGAAACTGCTAATCTGATGGAAGGAGTAATATTAAATTCTTTTCATGAAGGTGTAAAAAAAATCTCTAGAAACAATTAAGCAGCATTGAGGTTGCAGTGGAACCAGGCCCTACTAAAGCAAAAGACTTGCTTCTAAGAAAACAAAGATTGGACTGGGCTAAGCTTCGTACAGTGGTACCTCTGGTTATGAACGTTGTTTGTTCTGGAGGTTTGTTCTTAACCTGAAACAGTTCTTAACCTGAGGTACCACTTTAGCTAATGGGGCCTCCTCCTGCTGCTCCGCCACCGGCACACGATTTCTGTTCTCATCCTGAGGTAAAGTTCTTTACCTGAGGTACTACTTCCGGGTTAGCGGAGTCTGTAACCTGAAGTGTTTGTAACCTGAGGTGTTTGTAACCTGAGGTACCACTGTAATTGTTCGTAATCTCTTGCTGCTGTCTGCAGAGCACTATTCTAAAAGTGCACCTGTATGTATGTAGAAACACAGTCACACAGCAAAGAAGATAGCAAACCATGAATTAATCTGACATACACACGCATGGGTTCTGAACTGGTGGTGACTGACCAGGAATGGATAGATCAATAAAGATGTCGACCCAGTGTGCGGCAGCTGTGAAAAAGGCAAATTCCTTGCTAGGAATCACTAGGAAAGGGATTGAAAATAAAAATGCCACAATCACCATGCCGTTATACAAATACTGTGTACTGTTCTGGTTGCCAAACCTCAGAGAGGATACTGCAGTTGGAAAAGATGCAGAAAAAAGGATTAGGATTCTAGACTGCAAAAAAGAAATGGCTTTTAAAGCGCATCAGTTTGTAGCTACAATAACCCAAGCAGCAACAGTTGAACCAATGTCAATTTGGCTTAAACACCTTTTCTTACTGGTTACCCATTCAAATTCATGAGCTTCTTTTTTTAATAAATAAACTTTTATTGAGATGTAGGCCAGGGCTGGGCAATGTATGGATACATTGTCCAAAATTAGTTTGAAGTCCACATCGTGGTAATGATTTCATAATATTCAGCATGGTGATATATCGCAAATCACAATGTGTGTATGTGTGCGCGCACACTATATGTCTTCTGTGTCTTCAAAATATAATAAATACTTCCTGGGCAGTTGAAACTTAGGGAGAAAAGACTCCAAGCAGCTGTTCCTCATCAGAAAGAGACAGCTGTAAGGGCTCCTGGAAACTGTTACCCTTACATATTGTTTTTAAATACGCCTTCCTATTTTTAGGAATCAGTGGCTTGGATCCCAACTTTTTGTTCTACTCACCGGGCCGGGGGGGGGGGGGCTTCCACAAGCAAAACTCACATTTCATGAACCAAAGCTCCTTCTGTTCTGAAAAGTTAGGCTGAATGCCAATGAAACAATAGTTTGCTCCCAGAGATGAAATCTGGTGCCAATGTGAACACTAACTATATTGACCCAGAATTCTGCATGGACAGCAGCAACATACTTTCTGCTCCATCCTGGGATTTGGTGCAAAGTTTCTAGGTAGCTTTGCAGTTAAATTTACCCTATATTGCCGACAAAGGTCCGTATAGTTAAAGCTATGGTTTTCCCAGTAGTGATGTATGGAAGTGAGAGCTGGACCATCAAGAAGGCTGATCGCCGAAGAATTGATGCTTTTGAATTATGGTGCTGGAGGAGACTCTTGAGAGTCCCATGGACTGCAAGAAGATCAAACCTATCCATTCTTAAGGAAATCAGCCCTGAGTGCTCACTGGAAGGACAGATCGTGAAGCTGAGGCTCCAATACTTTGGCCACCTCATGAGAAGAGAAGAATCCTTGGAAAAGACCTTGATGTTGGGAAAGATGGAGGGCACTAGGAGAAGAGGACGACAGAGGACGAGATGGTTGGACAGTGTTCTCGAAGCTACGAACATGAGTTTGACCAAACTGCGGGAGGCAGTGCAAGACAGGAGTGCCTGGCGTGCTATGGTCCATGGGGTCACGAAGAGTCGGACACGACTAAACGACTAAACAACAACAAATATTGCTAAGCTTTTCTGGAAGACATCACAACAGTTCAGTTATAGTACTTTTGATATTAACAGTTGCAAATCATTTCATAATAATTTCACAATAATGGATACTTTGGTTGAGATTTCGGCATTGCAGGGAGTTGTACTAGAACAATCTTTTCCAATTCTGCAGTTATATGATTCTATTATTCATTTTCTTTAAGAAACAAATGGGTTCCCACTAAATATTTGTATCTTCTGGGGTGACTTACTATGAATACACAAGATTTATTTGTTTTCTTTTCCTTTTTTTTAAAAAAACTTTTTTCTCTTCTATTAATACAAGAGGATTATTATTTATTTATTTTTTGCTGATTGGACAGACAATTTTCACTCTGTTTTTACCATAGCTATTCATCTTCTGCCTTAAATGCTATTCATGTGCATCATTCTCGCTTAGTCAAGGAAGTTTTTCCGACATCTAATTACCAAATTCTTTTAACTCCTTGAAATTATAAGCTAAACAGATATTTTGGCTAGTGTTGCTAGCTTTACTGGTACTTGTTTAAAGGAGGGGGACTAAACACTGGCATATAGTTTTTGTTATTTCTGTGACAAGGGAACCAAAATGTATACAATAAAATAAATTTATTGTAAACAAGTAAACATATGGATGTTGGCAGCTCCCCAAATATCTTTGAAAAGCAACACAATCCCGCAATGCACAGTTCATAACCAGTTTTCTGATATGCAAGGAATATAGATGAAATGTAAAGTTACAAAAGGTTAGATATGTGTAATATAATGCATCTATTCTCCTCCCTTTCCTTAATAGTTTGTGTGTGTGATTTTACACCAGGACACAAGTTAAGGCCCACAGATCACAAACGCCTCTCTAGTTGCAACAACCTGGAATATGCCCATTACACTCGTACCTTGGTTGTCGAATGCCCTGGAACTCAGACGTTTTGGCTCCTGAACGCCACAACAAGTGATTGTTCCAGTATGGAAACATTCTTTCGGAACCTGAATGTCCAACGGGGCTTCCGCAGCTTCCTGCAGCCAATCAGAAGCCGCAATTTGGTTTTCAAACATTTTGGAAGTTGAACAGATTTCCAGAATGGATTCCGTTTGACTTCCAAGGTACGACTGTATTTGAAGTCTGCCCAGATCATTATAGGGACAGCTAAGCCCAAACTCCATCAAAATTAAGAAAGTGCCTTTATCATTACCAATTCCCACTAGATTCTGATATAAGTGAAGGACTTGGCTTCATTTTCCCACCTCAGAATCTTTCAAAAAAAACCAAACTGCATGGTTCTCCTGCACCACAGGCTTTCTTGGTCCCTGAATTGTTGGGAAAGCATAAGCCCCATGCAGTGTTGCTACAATATTCAACCAAGAGAAGCAGAAATATGGGGGGGGAGAGAACAAAAGTATCCAGAATGAAGGAAATTGAAAGAAGACAATTGGAAATGGGAAGATTGGGGTTCGGAGAGCCCTCCAGAAGTGCAGAGAGAAAATAGCCACAGTGCACTATGACTTGGAAAGATAAAAGAGGTAGCAACAGGGACATGGGAAAGATAAAATGGGCGAGTAATGGATGGCGTGGAGAAAGAAGACTGCATGCTATGGAGTGTAGAGAAGAAAAAGAGGGCTAAACAAACAGGGAGGTTAAAAAGCAAAACACTGTTCAAATTGCTTTTCTATGTGTTGGTGTTTCAACAGTGCAAGAGAGAGAAAGGAGAACAGTGGGGTATGACTGAGGGAGACTTTCTTCCAATACATCCCCAGCATGCTTCTAAATTCCTATTCCCATGGCTGTAGTTTGTTTTAAACCAGGATTCCTCAACCTCGGCCCTCCAAATGTTTTTGGCCTACAACTCCCATGATCCCTAGCTAGCAGGACCAGTGGTCAGGGATGATGGGAATTGTAGCCTCAAAAACATCTGGAGGGCCGAGGTTGAGGAAGCCTGTTTTAAACTGTTTTTTAATATTGAATTTTAAACTGTGTTAACCTACCCTAGGACCTGATACTGAAGGATGGGTAATAAATTGAGATAATAATACTAATAATAATACGGGAGGAAGGCCATGCCAGCCCTGAAGCTGTTATAGTTAATTCCCCCTCCCCAATAGAAACTATTTGGAAGGAGGGTAGAACATGACATGACAATACTGGGAAAAGCCACCTCACCTAGTTTTTGTCCTGGCTGGCCCATGTCAGGGCTTGGATGTGGAGGTTCCTCTGCCTTGTATCTACCATAACAGAACTCTGTCTATTTTAAAATGAACTGTATGGGAATTTGTACAAAAGGATCAAATTATCACTGAAGTCAGGCAGAACTGCAGATTAGAAACTGAATCCAACACAAGAACCACAGAGAATTAGAAGTTGCAAAAGAATATGTTTTATCAAGCCATGCAAACATAATAAAAGACTGCACACTGTAATCATAATGTTCAGTTCCGGGCGTGATTTTATGTCTGAAAACACATGATACAGCAGGTTTTTTTTAAAAAAAAAAATGGGTTTGTTTTTTTTTGAAGCTAAATGTTCATTGGTTGTCAGAGGTGTGAAAACTGTTTAAATATGAGCTGAAGATAAGTAAATTCCTTAAACTACCAAGGCTACTGGAGCAACACACATAGCAAGATTCAAGGAGTACTTCCAAGAGGTAAACTTATTCATTATGTCAACAGCTTATTTATCGTTTCTCTTTATCCACTGAGATTTCTAAGACACAGAATAGAAGCTTCATTCATAATAAGATGCATATTGCTTATGTGAAAGATTTTTTGGGGTGCAGTTTCTGCATTGTTCTCCCCTCCTCCCCCCCAAAAAGGAGGGGGTGGATATTTAAGTGGGCAAGGTATGTAAGTTCTAAATTTTCCCTTAGTGTCCTTATATTTAAAAAGTTTGAAATAAAGACTTTAATAGTGAACATTCAAGGTCTTCTGTCCATTATCTTATTTCCTGTAATTCCAGCATTCGTCTTTAGAGCTTAATTAAAAGTTGCTCTGCTACAGCCTTGCTCTCATTTTTTTCCCATTAACAATCAGACCTGTTAACTGATTGTTTTCCTTTAATTAGATTTTGGGCTCTTAAGCTGTCAATTAACTGATGAATTAAATAATATACAGAAGATGCCTTTTTGAGAGCTCTAAATGGGTGGAAACTCTTAAGTAAGAAAGCAAATTGACAATCTGATGAGCTAACATATCACTTGTATTGTAGGAAAAGCTATCTTTCACTCACTTCCCACTGGGAAATATGAAATATTTATTTCATTTTAAGGCTTATTGGTATTATAGAATCACACGTTTGATAGATGCACTGCTTTTTTTTATTTAAATGGAGCCATGCCAGCTTTATGTGCCTATGATACTCACTGCAAATAATGAAAAATGTCATTTTTAGGTTTCCCCCCACCCCCCAAAAAATGTGGGACAGAGGTGGAAATATTTGCTTTTTCCATCGCCATTGATTAAATAAACTATAAGTTTTAATCAACTAAAACTGTTAATTTATAACATCAAATAATTAAAACATCCATAAAGGTAAAGGTAAAGGACCCCTGACAGTTAAGTCCTGTCACAAACGACTCTGGGGTTGCGGTGCTCATCTCGCTTTACTGGCCGAGGGAGCTGACGTTTGTCCACAGACAGCTTTTCCAGGTCATGTGGCCAGCATGACTAAGCTGCTTCTGGTGAACCAGAGCAGCGCACGGAAATGCCATTTACCTTCCCACTGGGAGCTCACCCCATTGTGGGGATTCGAACTGCCAACCTTCCAATCGGCAAGCCCTAGACTCAGTGGTTTAGACCACAGTGCCACCCGTGTATTGTATAATTGAAAAAAATAGCTCTATCAATGTACCCCTAAGGCTATGCACTAAATATCAAATTGTGGACCAGTTTGCATGTCTCATTAACCCATAGTTTAGTATGCACTATGGTTTAAAGTGAACTACCGAAAATCTCTGATATGCACTACTCCCTTCTAATCCTTCACCATACTGAGAAGGAAAAGAACAAGAGGCTAGCTTTGCATTAAGTGCAAACAAATACTGGCTTCCTTGCTGTGATTTATTTGGAGGAAACAAACCATATGTGCTGGTTAGCATACAGCCAGCATGGTTTCCTTCTTTCCTGGTGCAACAAAGGATTAGCAGGAAGAAGAAAGAATCAGGAACTTCTGAGCAGTTTGCGCATGCTTCATTGACCAGCAAATCGTCTCTATAATGTTAATACAAGGTTGAGATGTCCAAAGCTGCAGATTAATAACATGCTGCATATTTTAGGGTGTGCAAGACGATAGGTAAATTTATGCTTTTCACAGGAGGTTAAAATCCATGAAGACATTGCTGCCAACTTAAGCACATTCAGCTGTATAAGTTTCAGTGGAGAGAACTGATGTGCCTAAGTTTTCCTCTCTGGTGTAAAATAGACTTTGACTGCATTCCTCCCGAAGCCATTAACATCCAACAGAGACAGTACAGCTCACCTTACATTTTAAAAGTTGGTTTAACAAAGAGCAGATGAGACAAAGCAACATTAATTATATATGCTTGTATACTTTGGCTTGACCTATAAACGGTGTGTGTGTGGAAACTTTCTCCTGTATGTTGTATATTGCAGGACCTGCAATGAGGAAAATGGAGGGCTGGACTTTTGTTATGTGCCTCTTAAGCACTACATTTGCTATGCCAGTAAGTGCTAATCCCTAATTTCAAGTAACTTAATTCTTCACTAATTGCTTGAAATCAGAGTTAAAAGACAGGTGAAGATTTACAGCAGAGTTTCCCAAACTTAAGCCTCCTGCTGTTTTTGGACTATAATTCCCATCATCCCTCACCACTGGTCCTGCTTGCCAGGGATGATGGGAGTTGTAGTCCAACAACAGCTAGCAACCCAAGTTTGGGAAACCCTGATTTACAGCATACCTATGATGAAAACTAAGGCTTAACATATATTACCATAACCCATTGATGAGTTTTCTCAAATTAAAACCAATGTTTTTTTTACAACAGTAGTAGTAGTTGTTGTTGTTAAAAATTATTTATATACTACCCTGTTACAAAACACCAAGGCAGTGTACACCAAAGTAAAAATATTTAAAAGCAATACAGATAATATTATTATGATAAGGATAATGCAGTATACCAAGTACCGTAGTAACTCAGAACAGCTGCAAACTTAAAAAAATAGTTACCGTACAAAAAGGTCTGAAATGCAGTCATAAAAGATGTGTAAAGTATGCATTGTACCGTATATGTCAGGAAAGATATATACCCAAGACTTAACAGTTAGCAACAGGTGAAGATGAGAGACTTTTTGCACTTCTGCTGCATGAGAATCTTGCTCGGTAAAGAAAAACATGTAGCATTTTATACTAGATGATTGAAGTTATCTCGATAGTGTGTTAAAACATGCCCTCAGGGAATAGCTCAGTTGTTAAAGATCTATTCACTTATTGTGAAGTAGCAATGGAAGTTTTCCAGTGTAGAAACAAACCGAAAAGGGAATTACAGGCAATTCCAGCCTCCTAATAAGTGTTTATCTCCTAATAAGTGTTTATGTCAATTATATGCTACTGAAAACACATGTATTTCTGCTTGTTCATAAATTAAAATTTACATTTTGAAGTGTACATTTAAATCTTCTTAGATGTACACTTGAAAAAATGTAGTGGTTCAACTGGCCTACGTCAAACTATGAACTATGCAAGTACGGTATCTCAACCTAACCCTTCATCCAAAGTCGTAGCTAAAACATTTACAGTACTGGGAAGAATTACTGAACTGAAGCTATCTCCAAATGCAAATGTGTGATTTATTTTTTTAAAACTTTTCCACAGTTGCCACAACATCCTGGCTATATCAATTTCAGTTACGAGGTACAACCTTTTAAATGTTTTTCATTCATTTTCTTCGTGTGTAAATTAAAAGCAAAGTAGATCACTTCAGGACTTGTATCACTAGATATGACAGCATGCACAAAACATATTCACTGTTAATCAGCAGAGGGACAGTGAATTTGTTTGGTAGTCTATTTTGTCAGGTGATGCGATTAAATGCAAATTATGCTGCTTTCACTCTGCTAAATTAAGGTGACTAAACCTATACTGATATACTAGAAGAGAAATTAAATGTGATGGAAACTGAATTTGTAATGCAAGTGTATTGTTCAGCAGTTCCTACGACAAATGCATCACTAATAGAAATGATCAATAAAACCAAATACTTAGCAACACACAATCTAATTTTTATTTGCATTCAACAGGGGAACCCCCAAAGCAAGTAAAGCCCAGTCTTACTTGAAATGGAAATATGCAATCAATTAAAAACGGAACCTAACTTTAGGGATCAAAGGAGAATACATCTGGGGATACTGATTTTACATAATTCATTGGATATTTAATGTGTGATGTGATTTCATAGCATAGTTTGTTTATTTAAGAAGTTTATTTATTTAAGAAAGACATAGGAAAGGTGGGGTTGGGGTGCCTGCACGAGATCTTCCGAATGAACAAAACATTATGATCATGGCCTGTTAACTTGGAACACTAAGTGCAGGATTCACCTAAGCAGCCCTGTCAGTGGAAGCCCTGTACAAAGACTTCTGCTTGAGCAATGGGGCTCCCACCCTTTGCATGTAACTGCCCCCCATAACCAAAATTGGTTCTGGGGGCTGGGAGTACCCCCAGAACAAGGAACAGAGAGGGCCTGTTCCTTCTGACAAGCGGCAATGCTTGCCCAGATGAAAACAACTGGAAGAGCACGACATTGAATTCTATCGTTTCTCAACAATTTAAATGAAGTAATCCTTGTGGAATGTTTGTTTGCTATTTATAAATGTTTCTCTTTATTTGTATCTTCAAGGTGATGACACCTTTAAAGTGGTACCAGAAACTAATGGGATCCCAGGTATGGCATCTATAACATATGCAACCTATGAACTGATTTCTCAAGCCGAGATTTCAGAAGGTCAGGTGTGTCCAGATTATTTAAAACAGGCTTTACTGGAAGTGATACAGGGCAGCCAACATGGCAACAGCTGGCATGGCCAACAGTAAGAAAGTAGTAGTGTTTCTCCGAAAATAAGACACCGTCTTATATTTATTTTTCCTCAACCCCCCCCCAAACCGCTATGGCTTATTTTCAGGGGGTGTCTTATTTTTTTTCCTCCTCCTCCTCCTCCTGCTGTGGCCGGCATTGCTGCTGCGCCTATCACTATGTCTTCTTTTCGGGGTATGGCTTATATTCCTTGAATGCTTAAAAATCCTGCTATGGCTTATTTTATGACTACATCTTAAAATAGGGGAAACAGGGTAGTAAGTCCAGCAACATCTGAAGGACTAAAAAAATATTGTGGAAAGCTGCAGGATAGTTCACAATCACTGTCCTTCAAAATTCTGAGTAACTGCCTTCACATTATTTGTCCCAATAGAGTGCTTCTAAAAAATATTGTGTTGCCTGTAGATACCTTTAATCAGCTGCCACTTTGACCTTTTCACTTATTTTAAGTAATCAATATTATACCTCTGGTTAAGAACTTAATTCATTCTGGAAGTCCGTTCTTAACCTGAAACTGTTCTTAACCTGAGGTACCACTTTAGCTAATGGGGCCTCCCGCTGCCACCGCGCGATTTCTGTTCTCATCCTGAGGTAAAGTTCTTAACCCGAGGTACAGTTTCTGGGTTAGCAGAGTCTGTAACCTGAAGCGTCTGTAACTTGAAGCGTCTGTAATCCGAGGTACCGCTGTATAAATCTTCTTTAATATTTTTTCCTCTAGTATCCACATTATGCCTATGAGCCCATGGGAGGATGGATGCACCACCATACAGGGCCAACGATGCACCACTATCCAATGCACCTCAATCAAATGCAGCCACCGTTCCCACATCCAAACCCACAAATGCCACAACCTGGTCCTGGTCATAGCCCATATGTGCCGATGACTGGGCAAAACACAATCATGCCACAGTATCAACCAAGTCACGTGGGACCAGTTCATCACTCACTTCAACCACATGCAGGAGATCACCCATTGCACCCCCTGCCACCAAGCGGTCCAAACCAGCCAATGCACCCTCAGCAACCAGGGAATCCAAACCAGCCGCCGTACCCAATGCCTCCAATGATACCAGATACACCCCTTGAATCATGGCCACCAGCTGACAAGACCAAGCAAGAGGAAGTGGTAAGAAATCATTGCAATAGCATTACATTTCATAAATACATCAACCCAAAAGACATCACTTTTAAAATATTTATATTTATTTTAACGATCAGAATTATTATTATTTTAAAAAAGAAGTGTTCTTATATTGCCCAGGAGTGTCAACAGAAGCACTTGAGTTATGTCATTCAGAGATGTGTATCAGAAATATAACCATGATAATTTGTGTCAAGAACAACGGAAGTCGTATGGCCCCATGAAACTAGTTAGCTCACTGTCGCAGGAGTTTTCAAGTGCAACACCAAGGCTAGACAAACTTTCACCCACAGGAACTGGTCCAGAAGAGGTGATCCTCATGGGATGGTCCAGGAAATGCCATATTGGCTGTTTCACATCTTTCAAATTAAGCTGACGTGAAGCTCTCGTTGCAATGATCTCATATGAAGCATTACAAATCACGAAAAACAAAAATATTAAAGTAGTACCATTTGCCATATCAACTCAAATAGTCATTCCCACTCCTAGGCAAATATCACTTAATACATATTTCAAATGAAAATGGCTCACTTTCAAGCCACAACCCTGCCTATATATTTGAAATTGCATGAAATTGCATCTTGTTTCCAAGACTTTGTCTCTGTATAAGCATGTAAACAAAGGCACAGTACTTTCCAACCATTTATGCCAGTTTGGAACTAAAAGCCCTATGCCTCTTGACTAAAAAAAATCAAATATATAATAAGATTGTTTTATTGTTAAAATAGTATTCATTTGGGTAGTAAAGTTTTTGTTGTTTTATTTCACTGAATGAAACAAGCAATCTCAATAACCATGGTAACTGTTCAGATATTGGTTTTAATTTTAGTCATTTTCTCCCTTCTCTTTCAGGATTAAAGGGGCCAGGAAACCAGAATAACGAAGAGCATTTTAGGCACCTTCACTTGCTTTCAAAAACCCATCGTTCTACTGCAGTGATATTAATCCAAATTCTTAGAGGATACTGTAGCTAGAAACAAACACAAAGTAGTAAATAATAAAACCTGTTTTAAATCAATACTAATAGAATTCTGACTTTTTCTTTAAAAAGTACTTCAGTCAATCGAGCCATTAAAAGGAGATTAAAGCAGCATCTCCAAACGAACAGTAAAAATATCACAGATCATTCATTTGCATGTCTTTATTTAAAATATGAACACACAAAGAGCCAGTCACATAGATGAGTCACACTGAGGCTCCATCCTCCATGTGATAGTTCTTCTAAGCTTGCCTTCAGTTTCAAAAGATTAATTACAAGCTCCGAAATGAAGCACTAACACAACCTACCACTTCAAGGATTAAATAGCTACAATATGGACATGCTGTATGCTGTGTGCCAAACATAAAACATAATTTTAACATGAATTAAATAGTGCAACTGAAGAGACCCCCTCAAACGAAAACAAAATCGAGGAGAAGAAACCTCAAGAGTCATAATACATAAACAACATTACCAAATCAGAATGCAGTCGCATTGATACACACATATAAACGGATCACAACAAGAGAACGCCAAAATAATGTCAGAGAACAAAGTCTATGTGAAAATGCCCATTTACCAATGTTCACTTGAGATCAACTACAAATAGTGCTCAAAAAAATGAGGCAAAGTCAGTAGAGGTTGACCCAGCAAGGAAAACTAGGACACTGTCCTACAAAGCAAATTTTTAAAAAATGCTTTCAAAATCTCAAAGTCACATTCTTTTGTGTCCCACAGATACCCATATCTTTTCATTTCAATTTAGAACCTGGAGCTATTTCTACTAAGCACATGTTCTCTGGTCATCTGGCTCTCTGCACCAGTCAGACAAATCTAATGCCAAAAACTATTGCCGTGACCAGGAGGCCCCTAATCCATCACCAGACAGACAAAAACATGTGAAAACCTTTTATTCTACTATTAATGTTGCAAACTCCTTACCCCCAGCAGTACAGCAGAACCCCCCACCTTATTTCATGACGGTAAGTTTTATGACACGCTGTTCATCCTAAGGTAGGATTCAAACAACACGAAAAACAATTTAAAACAACCCACAACCGTAAAAATAAGGTGGGTCATAAAAAATATACCTCAGGTGTCAAAAACCAGGTTAAGGAGGAGCAAGATGAGCACCGCAAACCCAGAGTCGGTCACGACTGGACCTAATGGTCAGGGGTCCCTTTACCTTTACAGCAAGAGACAAAACAATAGTCCAATAACTCTTTAAAGGCTAGCGAATCGTCATTAGTAATCCATGAAAGTTTAAGTATCTAATGAAATGTATTCCAATAAAGCTTAGACCTTAATAAAGTTGTCTTTAAGATCCCAGTAGAGTTGTTCTTGTTTTGCTAAAACTGCACTGTGATCTATTTAACAGTGTTTAAAAAAACCTATGAAACACTTTGGCAAATTTAGAATACTATTACAAAAGTAGAATGGTGGATGGGTTGCTTCAGATGAGAACTCAAGCATGCAGAGCCAACAGGTAGTACAGGATAGTATATTGCACCCTGAATGCACACCCTACCCCAGGGCAAGCCTATCCCAGCAGACAATCATATATTTGATTTACTGAAGGTCTTCATGCAAAACCCAAATGTTTGTAGGCCCATGATTCCAAACATGGCCCCGTGCAATTCAAAGCAAGAAACAGGCAGATGAAGATAATAAAAAGTCTATTGTTGTTTATTTCCAATGTTTCATTTATACCCATTATACCCTTCTTTCAAAGAGCTCAATGTGCCATTTATGGGTATCCCTTTCTCCATGTTTTCCTCACAGCAAAGCTATAAGGAGGCAGGTTATGTGACAGACAGTTGCTGATCCAAGGTCTCAGCTTGAGCTTCATGGCTGATTTTAACCCTGGTTTCCCAAGTTCTAGTCCACTTAATAACCCTCCACCTTATTCCACATTCTGGAAAAAGATATAGAATTCTGCACGATACCTTTCAGACTTCTCAATTCAGGCTACAATCCTGGACATACTTATCATGGAATTGCTGTACTTCTGTGTAATGTAACGGCTATCATGTCATGAACTTACATTACAAATTGTGGCAGCTTTTAATGAATCGAATGATACAATGTAAAGTGTTTCTTTGCTGAGGAGGATGGGGACAGATTGAACCAGAATAGGTGGGAGCCACGCAACCTTTTCCCCAGCAGAGAAGTAACTGTTAACAGCAGGGACCCCCCCCCTTCTGAGCCAAAGAAAGACACTTTTTTAAATTTAAGTGAGGTGCTAAATATTTGTACAACTGCAATGCTTAAGTGTCCACAGTATCTTTGCAAGGGAGAATACAGAGCAAACCACAACAGCTTGGCCAAACTGCCAGGCTTCGTTGTCCACACCTCTGTGATACAGCAGTTGAATGAGACTCTAATCTATAGGGATAGAATGAAACCTTTGGCTGCCTGCTTAAGAATCAATGGCTGTAAGCCTTCTCATTGCCTGTGCACATGCAATAACAACCTGATAACACCTCCCCTTTTCCGGCAAACACAAAAAATGAGTTGTTTTTTACCTGCTCTGAAGCTTCGGTCAAGAAAAAGTGATAGAGTTATCAAGCATTTAAATATTGAAACTTATCACTCAACCTTTTATAAATTCACATCTAATATCATACTCTCTGCTCTGTAGTTGCAGAATTTATGATTACTGTGCAATATTGCTTTAAAATAGTTAATTAATCATTATTTATTTTTGTTAAATATTATTAAAAATGTGGGTACATGTACATTGTTGTAAAGATTTTATTATGAGGATGGTTTATCACAGTCTGAGCCACATAACATCGGAGAACGGAAAGGGGAGAATATGATTAATGAGGAAGCAGAAGTTGATGATGAGCCAGGAATCCTCCTTTTGCCAGTGGAGGAAAAAAATCAGATTCTAATTCCGGAGTTAAAAATATGACAGTGTTCCCAGAATTTAATCTAGTCAACACCGCATTTTACTGGGAAGGAATTCCAAGAAAATGCAGCATTTTATTTTTTCTTATTGTTCCAGCCAACCTGACAATCTTTAACTAGATAGCCCCCCGTTTTCCTTAACTACAGTCTCCAATCTTCTTGTGCCTGCATTCCATGTTTAACACTTAATGCCACATTTTATATCTGTTTTTAATACATTATAATCAAGTAATACCTCAGGTATCCTGAAGGATGGGGACACAAGTTAGGGACACAGTTCATTTGACCTTAAATAGACAAACCTAGCAACATAAAGCTTCATCGGAGGAAACAGATTGGGTGAAAAATATATAATTTACGTTTTAAAAGCCAAAATGTATGTATGAGAAAATGAAGCAAATGACTGTAGCATTATTTTAACTATTCAACCCAGAAGACTAACTCCAGTCACAGAGATGGAGCAAAGGTCAGCAGACCCATCCCTACAACTGCAAGGCCAAATCAGCGAATCACTCTTTTTTTCACCCTTCTGTCTAGCTCTCTGCATACTCTGCTGAAAACTGATCAGCAATCATCATTCAGTCAAAAGTCCTTTGAAGTGAGAAATGCAACACAAGATGGATTTCTTTGGAATGTGGAAAAGATCTAGGTCGTAATTAACTGGAGCTGGCCAATGTCTGATTAAGGGGCCACCCTAGCAAACTCAAAGAGGTGAGCAAAACGAAGCAGTTGACAAAAAAACACTTGACCAGCATCTAACCTTTCTAACAATGTACTGTATTTATAGCTGAGAAGCTTTACGGCTATTTAAAATAGACCAAACTGGAGCATGATGCCCAGAGAGCTTCACTACTTCACTGAAAACAAAGCATAGCAAAGTTTGAAACTTATATATATATACTAACTAAGGGGGTGGGGGACAGTCACAGGAAACCATATGAACACAATTCATTTCAGTATAGATATACGTAGTTATTTGAAAGGGGCCTCCGAATATATACTTTGTCACATGCCCTATCCAAGGAACTTCCTCAAACTATCTACAGGAAACACATTGCATTAGAAAGCAATAAAGGAATGAATATTCAAGATACCTCTGTCATATGAATGTTTCATTCAACACAATATCCTTCATTAGGCAAAGTGTATTTCTGCTTTTCCTGAAGTATAATGGGGTAGTACCGTGTTTCTCATATTATAAGACACGTCTTATATTTATTTTTTCCTTAAAAAAACACACTATGGCTTATTTTCAAGGGATGTCTTATTTTTTTCCTCCTCCTCCTGCCGCGGCCGGCATTGCTGCTGCGCCTATCACTATGTCTTATTTTCGGGGTATGGCTTATATTCCTTGAATGCTTAAAAATCCTGCTATGGTGTGACAAATTGAAGCACTTTTAAAATGTTTATTTCTGCCCGGCTGGCAAAGAGTTAACCCACCTCCAGCCTGACTGACATAGAACTCTGACGGGGGCGGGACTGTGCCCGGTTTAAAAAAGGAGGGAGAGTCGGTTTGGTCAGTTAGGAGGGAGAGGGAGGAAGGTGTGGTGTGGTGTTATGAGGTGGCTTGTTTGAAGACAGTGAAGAGGCTAGGAAAACTTAAAGTTAAATGTTTGAATGAGTTTATTTTGTACAACTGGAACAAAGCTAATTAATAAATGACACGTTAAAGAATCACCTATGTTTTTAACACAATAAAACTTCATCTCTGTTTTTGCCAAAAAAAGGTCCGTCTTTATTTTTCCAGCGAGGTACCAGGACTCACAGCCGGGGTGGCTCAAGAGAGGGCAAAACTCACCTCAGGCAGGGAGGTGGCAGTTTGTGTCCTGGAGTTACACGGAGGAGGCTTAGAAGGGTAACCTGAGGTGCCAAGAAGTTGCCAGAGTGCATTGGGCAAACTTCTACAGTGGGGAATCCAACTGAGGGAGACCCTTTACTGGAGGCAAGAGGTTATTCCGTGGGACAGCCTAGAGTTTCTTAAGGTACCAGGTCACGCAAGCTGGAAGGCTCTCCTTACTAAGAAACCCATCAGTAAAAGGGGTTGATTTTTGAGGCGGCAGGAGCAGAGGGTGGGTGTTTTCCCCTCTGGATTCCTGTGTCGCAGTGATAGTAAGGTAGAGTGGGACACGGGTCGTCACATATGGCTTATTTTATGGGTATGTCTTAAAATATGAGAAACAGGGTAGGGAAGCCAGGTACGTTTTAAAACTTCCTTACAATTCTGAAGACGTACCAAGATCAGTCAGCAGAAATTTTTTGAGGGGCAGGAACAAAACAAGAGCAACATAATCAAGGTAAACTTATAAATTACTTCACACATACACAAACACGATGAAAAAGGAACAGTCACTCGTATTGTTTATGTGATTTTCCCAGTTCGATTAATACAAATACGTTACTAGTTAAAAAGGAGAGGAGAGATGTGCCCCAAATCATATTGTATAAGTTAATTTCTTAGTTTGCGTTTTAAAATAAAAAAAACACTGAAGTGCTGGCCCTTGTGCAGAGGGAGGTTATCACTCCACGCAACAGATTCTGGGAGCAGGCAGCAGCAACAAGGTGGTGGTGTTTTGTATATCAAGCCAGCTGCTATGCTTTCTTCCCCCAGGTGTGGAAGAAGACCCTCTCCTGTCAGTGCTCATGCTCAAGTATGATTTATCTGCCAGCCCTATTGGCTTCTGCACTTTCAATGGGAAAGGAAATCATTTTGTCCTTCACTTAATGCAGCAAAATGTATTGGGCTGTGTCAGAGGGTCGTCGTGGCTACTCTAGAGTAACTCCGCTTGAGTCCAGTTTGTCTTTAAAGACTTTTATTGTGCAAAGTATTTACAGTGCAGAGACAGCTTAAAACAAGACCTCTCATTCCGAATCAGAATCCAGCAATGGCGTATGTCTGTTCCTATGCCAGCAAAGTAGTCGGGGCACCCCAAAACACCTCCCCCTTGACCTGCATCACGGTGCTCTCCTTAACTCTTGCGCCGGAAGGAGCGATGCCCTCTCAGCCTCCTCCCGGTCAAGGCGGTGGAAGGGCTCTCCAGCATCCTTGAGCCCTTGCCTACATCTCTCCTCCCCTGAGCTTTCCCATCGCTCTGCACGCTGGCTTCTCTCTCCCTCCGAGTCTTCCCCCCCCCCCGCTGCTTCAGACCCACTGCTGCTCCCTGTGCTTGGCGAGGTGGACGTTAGAATGGTGGGGGTTGGCTCCCTGTAGGGAGTCACCCTTACAGGCTGGTTCTAGTGTTTTCTCAATTAGGGTAAATCAGGTACAACACCAGAGGTAAAGCCTAGTTAAATTTTCTGTTCTACATGCAGGTCACTTGGTATTAACAATACATCAAACTATAGATGTCAGATATAGAAACTGGCTCCTTAAAGGCGTATAATAGTAACAATAATGCAAGCAATAATGGGGGGGATGCAAACCATAACTCTTCTCAACTAGAACTGTTTCAATAGACGTGGTTTTTTCTATTCCCTCAAATTCACCACCATCCACTTTCTAGATATGCCAAACAAATGCCAAAATGTATCATATATAAATGCAAAATAACCTTTTACTTGAAAACTGTGTTATGATATGTCACAACCAAACCAAGATCAATTATTCGTTTTTCTGACATATCCACAGAAAACCATCTACCTTCACTTTAGTCAACAAATGAAGGATCAACAGCTGTAATTGTCAGTTTGCTTCTGGCAAGTAAATCATTTGCTCTGGCAACAGCATGTGATCATAAAAACTCCTACCCTTCATCCATGCCTGAAGAAATAGGAGGATTGTCTTGTTCCACTGTTACAACATCCCTTCAAGTGATTTAGGGTGAATCTCCTTCCCAATGCAGCCCTGTATGATGACATAGCCACCACTGTTGGAGAAGGGAACAAGTGGAAGTAGCTGTCCAGGTTTTTTTACTCTATCCAGAGATGCTAGGGATTGAACCGGGGACCTTTTGCATGCAAACCAATTTCTCTGCTACTGAGCTGACTATTTCAACTAGACTAAGGTTACCCGACGTCCCTGTTTCCCAGGGACAGTCCCCAGATTTACAAACCAGTGCCCTGACAAAATCCTATCATTCCTACTGAAGTTGAAAAGTGTCCCCAGATTCATTGAAAAAAATCTGGTAAACTTAATCTAGAACAAGTACTCCTGACAAGCAGAGAGAACCCAGTTCTGCCAGTACTAGGCAATTCCAATAGACTGCATCAGCGAAATACAGCTACTGTACTGAGTCCTAAAAATAATAATAATGATGACATATAGATCCTGCAAAATCACATCCCATGCAATGCAAACAATGCTGATTGCTACCTATTTGAAAATTTTAATATGGCACAATATGTTATTGCATTCTCAAAATTGTTTACTGTATTGGCAAGATCATAAAGTTGGGGGGGGAGGGAGGGAGGGAGAGAGAGAGAGAACAAGAGAAACTGGTTCCAAACACATTTTGAGATATATACAGAAAATATAAATTCTCAAAGAACACAAAGCAACATACTCTAATAATGAGAATCACAAAAAATAATAAACTATGTCAGACAAATTCTGCAGTAATTCAGCTACAATGAATAACAAGTAAACATTCCACATAAAAACAATATGAGACCTTAGGGCAGTCAGTACAACAAAGCTATAATAACGGTAAGTATTATTAGCCAATATTTATTTTTAATATAAATGGAGGAAGGGGGAAACACAAAACAAAAGCCAAGACAAATGTGCATGTGTTTAAGAAAGAAGAGATTGAGTTTCTCTTTTCTGTGCATCAACAAAGCAGGCTTTCCGAGATTCTGCTTTCCATTTATAAATTCCTATATACAGCTGGTCATGAGATGCGCTTCACAACTGTAGATGACTCAACTGAAACTGGCAGGAATAGAAGTACAGACATTAACAGTTTCCTTAAAAAAAAAAAGGACTTCCTTTGCAGAGATAAAAGTACCGTACCACTTGAAATGCCCCTTTTAAAGAAATCAGCATTTCCAAACACTTAATGAAATCTGAGCAAAGCAGCAGCTCCAAACCAAACTGCTGCCTCCCTCAAAGCAGTGAAAAGTTATATTAGCAAATGTACACTTTATGGTTTTAAAAAAGGCAAATAAAATTATCTTAAAATTCAATATCATTTGGAAAAGCAAAACACATCAATTTGGCTCATTTAGGTGACACTAATTTTCCCCCAAATAATTCCCAGTGTCAAAATCCACAATTAATTCACTCTTCTGAAATCATAAACTTGATGAACATTTGACAGGTCAATCAAGAGTTCAGGAGTAACTGAAGTCTGAATACTAACTTGCAATATTTTGGTGGGTATATTTTGGAATACCTCCTGTTTCTGCTCTTTTCCCCTCTTTTTGTGGGCGCATCCAAGGACCACAAACACCATAAAGTGGGAATGGGAGAATGCCTGCACTGCTACCTATACATTGTTTCTTCTCCTGCCTGGATTCAGCAACATGTCACAAAGTAAATTTAATCATAGAATTGTAGAGTTGGAAGGGATCCTGAGGGTCATCTAGCCCAACCTCCTGCAATGCAAGGATCCCAATTCAAGCATCCATGACAGATGACCATCCAACCTCTGCTTAAAAACATCCAAGGAAGGAGAGTCCACACGGTCCGGAGGAAGTCTGTTTCACTGTCCAACAGCTCTTACTGTCAGAATGTTCTTCCTAATGTTTAGTCAGGATCTCCTTTCTTGTAACTTGAAGCCATTGGTTTGGGACCTACCCTGTGGAGCAGGAGAAAACAAGCTTGCTCCATAGATAGCTAAGTTTGTAGAGTATGAGACTCTTATTCTTAGGGTCATGGGTTTGAGCGCTATGCATTGCAGGAGATTGGACCCTTAGAGTTCCTTCCAATGCTACCTGTGAGGGATAAGAGGTACAGGCAGCCCCCTCCCATCCTGAATACCAGCTCCTCCCCCAGTGGGGAGGGGGAGACTTCGAGTGGTGATTCAGGAAGTGGAAACAGGAGCTCGAGTACCTTAGCGGAGCACAGGCACCGCCGGGGAAAGGAACAGGGAAGCAGGGAGACGGTGGGAAAGAGGCCGATCCCAGCTACTCCGGAATTGCATAAAAAGCGCAGGGGGGCGGAGATTCAGTATGCCAAGATTACTTTGCTGGAAGAAAACGCGCGAACCGCCATTCGGAGGTTCTGCGGAAGACTAACAACATGTACCACTATCTGTAAATAGCACTGCTTTCAGCACTGTAAATACACAGCACCAATAAAAGGATAAAATGCAGAGCTGTGTGGAGTCGTTACTCTGAAGTAGCCCACCCAGGCCACTGTGACACTACCATTCTATGATTTTATTATCTTCCATATGACAACCCTTTAGATATTTGAAGGTGGCTATCATATCTCCTCTTGGTCTCCTCTTTCCCAGGCTAAACATACCCCAAACCCTCAAGCATTCCTCATAAGGCTTGGTTTCCAGGCTCCTGATCATCTTGGTTGCCCTCCTCTGCTGACATTCCAGCTTATTAATATCATTCTTAAATTGTGGTGCCCAGAACTAGACACAGTACTGTACTCCAGGTGTGGTCTGACCAAGGCTGACTAAAGTGCAACTATTACTCCCCTTGATCGGGACACTATATTTCTGTTGATGCAGCCTAGAATAGCATTAGCCTTTTTGTGGCTGCATCACACTGTTGATGCATGTTAAACTTGGGGACTACTATGGCCCCTAAATCCTTTTCACATGTACTATTGCCAATCCATGTGTCCTCCATCTTATATCTGTGCAGCTGGTTATTCTTGCCTAAATGTAGAACCTGACATTTGCCCCTACTGAAATTTATTTTGTTAGTTAAACTTTAGGCCCTGTTCTCTAACCTGTTAAGGTCTTCCTGAATTCCAATTCTGTCTTCTGTGGCATTAGCTACCCCTCCCAGTTTGGTGTCATCTGAAAATTCGATGAGCATCCCCTCAATTCCTTCATCCAAGTCGTTTACAAAGACGTTGAAGAACAACGGTTCTAGGACAGAACCCTGCGGCACCCCACTTGTCACTTAAGTCCAGGCACCTTTAGTGAGCGTTCTTCAGGTTCAGTCAGTCAACCAGCTACAAATATGCCTAACATTTACCTCATCCAGTGAGTAGTGCTAACAAGTTAGCATTGAAGACAACTCTTGAAATTATACCTTCACTATCCAACCAGACAGATGAGGATTTAATTCACTGCTGAATACCAAAACAGTCTCTTAAGTATTTTACAAAAAAAAGCAAATATATGTATATTGATAGATATATGTTTGTGCGCACAGAGAAAAAACTAAAAAACCAACAACCTGCAATCCAATGCTGACGGCAGTCCTATAGGCTGCCTTACCTATCTATATCCTGTTCCCCCTGCTCAACATCTTGACTGAAGCATTTCTCACCCACTCACTCAATGGCAGCATCCTCCTCACACGTGCCCTGCTTCTATTAGTAGTAGTTAGTTGCTTTATATGCAAAAAAAATTCAAAGAAACAACAATGTAAAACAATGAAATACAAAATTCAAAATTGGCTGTTCACAGTTTCAATCCGGACCTGGCATTAATTAATTAAAATTTATATGCCGCCCTTCATCATAAGATCTCAAGGCGGTTCCCAGAATAAAAAATTGGCAGGTTCTAATAGAATCTGAACACATGAAGCACAGGGCATGTTTGCTGATCACCACTCATTACCAAGCTGACCCAGAGATGGTTCCTTCTTATGGACCTTGATGCAATGCCTCACATGGAACAAGCAAAACAAAGTTGAGCATATTAGGGATGCCTATGAAATAGCATCTTTGAGTAATAAAATTTCAGGAGCTCTTCAGAAGACTCAACATCTTCTCATGTTACAGTCCATGTAGCTTTACTCTTCTAATGGTAAACCAGTTTGTAACTACATTTTAAAACCACAGATGAATTTCCTCTAAAATTGTACTGTCTCGGTTGACAAAAATATCAGTAACACAAGAGTATGCAGAATTTTTCGCATGTTTTTCTTAGTAACTTCTGTTGTAATTTTTGCAAATACCAAAAAGTGCAATACAGAAGACGAGGAGAACACTATGAAAGACCACTGAGTCACATGCTGAATCACAAATCCATAGCTATCACTCCACCTACAACTTTCTCTATTAAACAGTAGCCTTGAAATTGAGCCCAATGAAGAAAATATTATAGGATTTAATCTTCTGTCCTCTTGTGAAATTATCACAAACTAAACAATGCATTTTCCTGCCAATGCATGTTCTCATTTGGGGGCTGGGTGAGGCTGGGGAGTGGATGGAGAAGAAAAGTTGTTTTGAGCCCATCTTGGTGATTACTAATGCTTTAAAGGCCAAACAGGAAATATTAATAACTGAATAATAACTGGAACCACCTTACAAAGCTTTTTTAAATAAATAAATCTCTATTTCGTACGTAAAAATGCACATCATATCAAATGCATTTCATTGCATAGCACCTTCAATTTTCAAGCACAGCCATTTTCATTAATGTGTGTGTGTGTGTGAGAGAGAGAGAGAGGGACTATTTAATTTCTGCTTCACATAAAGACACACATGTGCAAGACACTATTTTATGTTTACCGTGTTTCCCCCTTTTTAAGACACCGTCTTATAACTTTTTTTCGTCAAAAAAACACACGGTGTCTTATTTTCAGGGGATGTCTTTATGGTTCGGGGCGCTGCAACCAGGTGCACTTCAGGCAGCGACCAGGAAAACGGAGTTGCCAACCAACCAGGAAAGAATCCGGTTGGAATCTTGCCTCTTCCCACCCCGTGGCCCAGAGGCAACCCGCCCTCTCTCTCGCTCTCGGTCTTTAGCCCCACACACACCACTCCACGCGCACCGGGGAGCATCAGCGCCCGGGCGGCTTTCCGGGGCAGCGAGGGCTCGCAAGGATGTAAAAAGAGCCCCAGGTACCCGCGAGAAAGAGAAACGTTCGCTACTGCTAGAGCGCTCGGGAGCGCTGAGTTCAAATCGCGCGCAAAACCCCCGACCCTTAGCCTTTGGTTGATCTAACAAAAACCGCTGCCTCTTTCCCAGATGGGCGCCACCCCAAAATCACCCTCCCTCTGAAATTCGATGGGGAGGTGCGCCGGGAGAGGGAGATCCGCGACGCCCTGCCCACACCCACGCACCCCCGTTCCTCCTTTTTACCTCAGCAGGAGGTCAGGCAGCATGGAGAAGGCGTCGAGGAGCACGGTCCGCCTTGCCGAACTCAAGGCTCTCCTGCTCTGCCATGGCGCTAGGAAGGGGTGAAGGGACCCGGCGGAGGAAGTGGCCGGGCGAGGAAGAGGCCAGGCTGCTGGCTCAGCGCTTCGCTTGGCATTGCGGGGCGCTTCAAGAGCTCGGCGCTGTGGAGCGCTCCGCTCTGCAGCAGCCGGTTCTGGGCGGTGGGGCCAGGAAGAGGCCAAGCCGCTGGCTCAGCGCTCCGCCCGGCATTGCTGGGCGCTCCAAGCGCTCGGCATTGCGGAGCGCTCTGCTCTGCAGCAGCCGGTTCTGGGCGGCGGGGCCAGGAAGAGGCCAAGCCGCTGGCTCAGCGCTCTGCCCGGCATTGCTGGGCGCTCCAAGCGCTCGGCGTTGCGGAGCGCTCCGCTCTGCAGCAGCCGGTTCTGGGCGGTGGGGCCAGGAAGAGGCCAAGCCGCTGGCTCAGCGCTCCGCCCGGCATTGCTGGGCGCTCCAAGCGCTCGGCGTTGCGGAGCGCTCCGCTCTGCAGCAGCCGGTTCTGGGCGGTGGGGCCAGGAAGAGGCCAAGCCGCTGGCTCAGCGCTCTGCCCGGCATTGCTGGGCGCTCCAAGCGCTCGGCGTTGCGGAGCGCTCCGCTCTGCAGCCGGTTCCGGGCGGCGGGGCGGCAGGCCTCCTCGGCTGGGCCTGGCTGGGGCGCTCAGCGGTCTCGCTTTTAAAATCCAGTCATTTAAATAGGATCTCAGTCTAATTCTGCAACATCTTACTGCCAGTAGTGGCCATAAGGAGGGTGTTAGTTTTCATACACGGCATGGAGGTATGTCTTATTTTCGGGGTATGTCTTATATTTCGCAAATGCTTAAAAATGCTGCCATGGCTTACTTTATGACTACGTCTTAAAAAGGGGGAAACACGGTATATGTACAAAATGCCTCGATTTACAATACTTCTACAAAGTTGTTGGGTTTTTTTAAAAAAAACTGGCAATACAAAAACAGTTGCATCTGCACAAATAGACAGACAGACAGACAGACAGACAGACAGACAGACACACACACACACACACACACACACACACACACACACGTATGCCCTTGCATTACTGTTCCTCAAATCCCAAAGCACACATGCAATGCTATTTTCATGAACTGTAAAAAGGCAAGGAGTTGGAGAAAGAGCAGAAAAGGGCGACCGAATTGGTCAAGGGGATAAAGCAACTCTCTGATAGGAAAAGGTTGCAGCATTTCAGACTTTTTAGTTTACAGAAAAGGAAAGTAAGCAGTAACATGTTAGAAGTTTTATATAATTATACACAGTGCTGTTTTCTTTTTTTAAAAAAAGTATTTAGGGGTACTCACATTTTCCTACTCATATTGAAATACTGCCCCTCAATGAGGCCAAACTTAGATTCACATAATGTTTAGGGGTATGCGTACCCCTGCGTACCCCCAGGGGAAAAAAGCACTGATTCTACATGGCATGGAAAAAAGTGGATAGAGGACAGATTCTTCTCCCTCTCTCATAATGCTAGAACTCATGGACATTGCATGAAGCTGAATGTTGGAAGATTCAGGACAGGTAAAAGTACTTAATGCAGAACACAGTTAAAATACAGTGGTACCTCTGGTTACGAATTTAATTCGTTCTTGAGGTCCGTTCTTAACCTGAAACCATTCTTAACCTGAGGTACCACTTTAGCTAATGGGGCCGCCCGCTGCCACCACGCGATTTCTGCTCTCATCCTGGGGCAAAGTTCTTAATCCGAGGTACTACTTCTGGGTTAGCAGAGTCTGTAATGTTTGTAACCCAAGGTACCACTGTATAGAACTCAAAACCCACAGGAGGCTGTGGTGGCAACAACCTGGATGGCTTTGAAAGATTGGACAAATAACATGGAGGACAAAGGCTATCAATGGCTGTCAGTCTCTAAATACAAGTTGCTGGTAGGTTGTGTTGTGCTCTTGTCTACCTTGCAGGCTTACCACAGACATCTGGTCAGCACCTGTAATGCTGCACTAGATGGATCATCAGCCTGATCCAACACGCTTGTCTTATGAACTAGTTTTATCTATTAAAAGGTATACATTTTTTAGAAAACATTGCAGAAAATGCAGATGCTTTAGCAAAACCACAAACCAGAGTTGTTAAAAATACAGGATCACGTTAGGAAAACCACACTACCACAAGTGCTGGAGTTTTACAACTCAATTAAACCTTAAAATAATAATTTTCCATTCATTTGCAGTTACTACTTAACTAGAACCGCTTAAGTACTCAAAAACCTTGACTGATCACACAACCACTAATGATTCTAGAATGAATAAAAGAAACAGAAATATTGCATTTGAATGCATTTTTTTAAAGGCTACAACTGATTTCTCTCTCTCAATTGTGGAAAATTAAATTATTTCTTGAAAATGAAGGAATGAGAATTATAGTTTATGTCAGGGATGGAAAAGTGCTAACTGGCATGCCAGGTCCAGTACCCAAGTACTTTTAAAGTATTTCTCTACCCCCCCCCCAAAAAAAACCCCACTGATTTTATCTGCAAAGGCATCTGCAACAGTGAAAATATTAATAAAAAATAACTACATGTTAGTAACATTAGGGGTGTTTTGGCATAGCCATGGCTGCATAGTTAGAAGTGTTTCTCTAATTTCTCAGGAAACAGGAAGAAACATTCATTTCTATTCCCTGAAATCTTGTGAACTTATAAGGGATTATTCCTATAACACTGCCCACTTCTTTTTATTTTACATACGGCAAAAAGCATTCCTACCCACACAAGGATGTTATAAGAATTTTGAGGTCATATATATATATATATATATATATATATATATATATATAATAATTCATAAAACATGTACATCAATGTACAGAAACATGTCTGAAGCAGCACAGGAAGACAGGCCTGACTGACACCATTTTGACTCTCTCTCTCTCTGACCAGTTGTTCCTCTGCAAGGAAGAAGGGGGGTGGGGGGAACCTTCTCATTGTCTCAGGAATTAAAGTGATAATCCCTGGCATCCTGATACCTGGGTGCCAGACAAAAGGGTGTGATTAACTTGGCTGGGAAACAGGGAAATGTAAATATCTCTCTCTTTTGTTGATTAGGTTTGGGGGGCAGGGGGCAGGGTCCAGGATGCTCAGATTACTGCCACCAGACCTCCCCTTTCATGATGTACCTATGATGAATCTAGGGAGGGCGGTCTTGGGCTACACCCCTTCTGTGACATATGGATGATGCTTCTGGGGGGTGGGCTGAAACCAATTTTAAATTTCTTTTTAAGGGCAGGACACCTTTGTTTGGGGTTCCTTCCTTGTTCTCCTGCGTGAGAGGAAGGACCCTGTTGCAACAGGTTTTTTTTCTTTAATAAACTGTACTTTGCTTTTGACAGCCTTAGTTTGGTCTCTGTCATTCTACGGCCAGCGGCAACATCGTGCCTGCTTGCCTGGATCCTTGGGCTCTCCCTGGGTCAGGATCCATTTCTCTGGGTTCATAGGAACCAGCTTAAATTGTACTTCAAGGAAAAAGGAGGACTCTATAGATATGGTTGCTCTCTCGCTTTATCTGACTGGCAGGATATTGTTGGACACCATCCACAATCTCCACAGCAGTATGAGATTCCCAGTAGTTTCAGGCTCTTACCCAGGGTCTGTGTTTCCTTTTGGACAATGAGACGCAATACACATATTTACTTAGCACATATATACAACATAAGCCAATGATGTAGGGGCTCCCAGCATCACACTCCAAGAGGGTTCTGTTTCTCCCATAGCAGTAGTCTCTGATTCAAACTGTCAGCCCGCATTGTGTTCAGGCCCCCCTCTTCAGCCTGCTGCATTTAACAGACTGACACCTTTTCCCCTTGCCACAGCCAACCGAAATCCTCAAACTTCCTCCTAACAAAAACTCTGGCACTGTCTTCTGAACAACGATCTCAGACCTCAAGGTCGGGCTCCACCCATCTGCCAGCTGACAAGAGTCTCTGATTCACTGATAGCTCATCTCCCTGTCTTTGTTCTCTGTTAATGGTATCTCAGGCAATCTTCTGACCTGGAAATCTGAGTCCAGCTAATACAAGTCTGACTTTCATTTTACTCACCAAGCACTGATTAAATTATAACACTGACTAAATCTGGGAATTATGGGTGCCTTGCAGCCACAAACTCTAGCAACCCAAACTCGTAACAATATTTATAAGCATAGATGCACTTGTTCCTAACTTTACGTAAGTTTTCAGGAGGAGTATGCTTGCAAAACTTGAGAAAGTCAACAGAGGTGTTCTTTTGGCGCAGAAAGCCCCCTTACCTCAATAAAGGATGAAGAGTGGGCCATTAATCCTCTCCCCATTCCCTACCACCTTGGTGTTTCAAATTTAAAGGGAGGAAAGAGGGACTTGAATGAAAATGTATTAGCAATGAAGTGTGTTTTGGGTGTGCTTTATATGTTTGTTTGTTTATTTGTTTGTGTGTGCTGGGCTGTGTATTTGTATGAGCAGGAGAGGGATGGCCACATGTTTAGTTAAGCCCTCTCCTCTTTCGTCTTGTCCACAGTCATAGCTGAGTCGGCAAAGAATAGGGTGGGTGGGGAGAGAGTTAGTCACTCTAGGTTTCTGTCCATGTTCTGAGAAACCCCTGAAATATCAGTAAAAGAGACAAGTTTCTCTGCAAGTAACACTACGTACTAATCTTTACTTGCCACGTACACCAGAGAGAAACGCTGGAATTTCCACACCTTGCCCAGCAGCACCCTTTTGAGCATCTTGTCAACATTCCCATCCAACTGACACTCATTCAATAGTCTCATTAAATGGTATTCTGGAAGCATTCACAGTCCAAACCCCTACAATTCAGAAATCTGATTGCCTAGGTTCACACAGCTAAAATCAACCAATGCAACTTTTATTTTTTAAAAAAATTAAAAAGTGAGCAGCTGCTGGCTTGGTAAGAGTGGTAAACCGATTCCACCGTAAACCAATCCATAATTTGGAAGCCTATGTCAAAATGATGAAAAGCTTGATAAACCTTTTAAAGCAATGTTCTCTGGGTTGACAGTAACCCCATTACCCAGTTCATTATGTTGCTGAACTGCGGTAAATGAGGGATTTAAAATGATATTGTTATCTGACAGGTCATTTTATATAGGTGACGTTTTCCTCACCAACAGCTGGCCTAGCAGAAGTGTGTAGCACACAGCTTAACATCAGTAAATCATTAAAGCAAAGAGGAAAATTGATCTATCAAAGGGCTCCATTTTCCATGGTATGTGTGTGTGTGATTATATATATATATATATTATTGCTTGTTAAAATACACACCCCTAAGGAGCCACCATATTACTCAACCATGTTTATCCACCTTTAATGAATCTGTGAACAGGCCTAGTTACAAAAACCCACAACTACAAAAATGGGAGTAGTGGATTTCATGATTAATACTATGTTTCTCCAATGGTTGTTCCATTAAGCAAGAAATGGGGGTGGAGGAGGAGAAGGTACTTTAGATTAAGAGAAATTTAGTGAACAAAGGATTGTTATACAGTGTGTGCGTGACAGTTGTGGAACCTTTTGTCTGCAAGAATCCTTTGAAGATAACCATTTTGTTTCATGATACCTGCAACTGATTGCCTACTAAAACGCCAACAGCTATGTCCTACCACAGCTGCAGCACTTTTTATCAATAAAGTGATGCAACTTGTTCCATTATAAATTCCTTTGAAATATCTAAAATATTTGTTTAAAGGGTGTACCCTTCACCACCCGAGTCAAGCACCAAGATGAATACCTCCTAATGATGATCCAAACAAATACATCTCAAAATTCCTAGGAAAATTTATGGCAAATCTGTTTGCAATGGATGGGCCAATGCTTCTCTGTGCTGCTTTTCCTAAAAGGCTGGTGGCAGTTGAAATAAAGTTAACAAAAATTAACCTTGGAGACTGTTGTCTATTACAAGAGCATCTGAAAAAGTGTGACAAGAAAAGCAGGTTAAAAATCAGCAAACCAAAAGTAGTTGTAACAGAAAAAATTCTTACAACCAAGCTCAATGTTTCAATTTCCCTGGAACAGTAGAAACCTTGCTTGATATTAAGTCTCACAAAAATTACAAGCCACAAAACGTTGTGTGGTTTAGCATTGACATATGTACAGAGTTGAAACCAACTTGAAACAAAGTTACCTGAAAAACTACAACTCTGAATATGCACCTGTTCATCCACTTAGGTCCGTAGGGGATGTCCTGTATGGGTCTGTTCTTCTCATGTTATAATCTTGAAACATATTGAATAATAAGAAATCTAATACAGTCGTACCTTGGTTCTCGAGCCCGTTAGACTACCAGAACTGTTTGAAAACCAAGGCACCGCTTCCGATTGGCTGC
This sequence comes from Zootoca vivipara, assembly GCF_963506605.1. NCBI lineage: Eukaryota > Metazoa > Chordata > Lepidosauria > Squamata > Lacertidae > Zootoca > Zootoca vivipara. The sequence goes on from NC_083279.1 coordinate 35,944,557, forward strand.
AGGAGCTTCCTGCAATCAATTGGAAGCCGCAGAAGACACGCTGGAAGTTCGGCTTCTGAAAATCGTTCAAAAACCAGAACACTCACTTCCGGTTTTTGATCATCCGTGAGCCAAAACATAGGAGTTCCGGGGCATTTGACAACCGAGGCACAACTGTATTTAAAATGTGGTGTGCGTAAAGTGGTATAAATAGATGCAAACATCACAGAAGGCTCATCTGGATCCAAACTAACAAAGAACTCACAAAGGCCAGGCTCTACAATACCTACTGTAATCATACAATAGGAAAAGAGGAGGCAAACCCAGTTTAATCTGTCCAACCACATTTCCAATAGGTTTTTCAGCAACTTAATCTTTTTTCCATTAGGCACTAGAATTAGCTATTTTCCTCTTATCTCAAACGCAGCCTTTACAAGATAATTTTAGTTCTAACTGCTGCTTTGAACTTAGACACGAAGCATTTGCGAGACCTTATACAGCTTAGTTTAGCTTTTCTTCTTTTTTTCCAAGAGAACTATGACCACTCCAGAGAAGCGGAACGTGATAAAATGTCTGTCTGTTACTGGTACTAGCATATGGTTTGTATATACAGAACTCCCCCTTGTGTACATAATTTCTATCTATAGAATTTTCTTAAGAACTGTTTGTACCACAAGGTTTATTTGGGGGCAGGGAGTTTAATTTAGGGAAGGGGGTAGGACTTGGAATCTACAAGCAATGTTAACTAACTTCCTTCATCACGCTTATTATAAATTATGGTTTTTATTTCAGAACAGTATGCCTTCCCTCCCCCACCCCTAACACATATACTCCATAAGAGGTTAATAAATGGTTATAACAATAGCTTCTATGTAACTCTGGCTTGCAAGGACACATTAACAAAAGCAAGCGGGATTCCTGAATACAGACAACCCCTATAATAAAAGTAAGCTTTTCAGAGACAAAATAATCCTTCCTGGTAACCTTTGGGCCCTGCCTTGTTCTTGTTGGCATCTTAACCAGCCTGCCTGATAGGTGGAGGGACCCTTTCCGGTGTTGCTACGGTAGCAAGTGTTGCTCACTGTGTGTAGACCTGCAATAATGCCTTCTTTAGTAACTGTGCCCTGACTGTGGAATTTCCTTGTCTTGGAAGCAATGATGGTTCCATGTTTAATGAGCTTCGATTAGCTATTTAATACACACTTGCTCATCCAGGCTTAGAATTTACTCAGGAGCACCCTGGTCTTTGATCTTAACTGTATGTCCCTTACAAAACAGATCTCACAAGTCTGAAGTCTAAATCTGCATTGTTTTTACTCTCAATCTCATAATAATTTTGTACTGTAGTATTGTTTTGTTGTTTAACTCATGAGGATTTAAAAACATTTTATTAGTTTGTATGCTGTGGGTTTTTGTTTGTTTGTTTGTTTACTCATTTTGTTGGAAACTGTATCAAGCAAAGTGGTGAAAAGCAGTTTATAAATGCAGGAAATAATAAATCTAGGCAGAAAACATTTGTATTAATACCGTAGAGCAGATGTGGCAACTGACCAAACAGTAGCACTTCATCAGATGCACCAATGTGCTGGGGGTGTACATTATACAATCAAGACATGTGTGGGACATACATGTGTGGGACATACACTAATAATTCAGAATAAGATCTTCTTATTGCCCAATAATATCCCTCTAGACCTAAAATAAAATACTACACGTGTTGCTGAGCAAGTTATGAATCATTTTGATCTTTTCCTCTCAAATATTTGCACTTGTGTAAAAGCCAGGAAACAGTCTTTTTCATTTGTATTTTTAAGCCAAGTTGACCACATGATTGAGCAATTACACATATATTTTATCTTCAAATCATTATACCAAATACAAAATAAACTTTGCATGGCATCTTTAGGATACAGGTGATCATCATCTGTGTTCTACAAGTAAAAGAGGTCGATGCTACTCATAACAAAACTTACAGGAACCCATTTCAGAAATGAAATTGAAGTAATAAGCTATTCATATTTTGAAATAAGATCAGGCATGATACTTCATTTATTTTTCCTTTGATTTCTATTATGCTTGAAAATTAACTACAGAATGCTTGCTATAAAATGAACAGAAATGTTAGTTGAAGGAGTCTAGAAAAGCCCTTTGTTGCTAGCAGTTAGTATTTCCTTTCAAATATTTTGACATTGGGTGAGCTTGCTTTATTAAATTATTAGGCTGATTAGTTGTAGGATTTTTAATTTTTTTTTAAATTACATCACACAAAGCTTTCCATCAACAGCAAAAGCTCGCTTATACAGAGGCCTTAGGAGTCAACATCACTTGCTGAAAGTTCAGAGCAACCTCCACTATAAGCTAAAGCTCAAAAACAGAAGATAACACTATTCTCTACTTATTATTCCAACACATGCTGATTATTTCTGCAAAATTTACACACTTATTTTGAATGCAATAACTATTTGTCTACTCAAGTGTTATTCAACATGACCATCGAGTCTGTTTGTCTATGGACTCATGCCTGCTTTGCAATATGTATGTAGGAGTGTCTGTGCTTTTCTGTGTATGAACTACCATCTCAATCCACTTGAAGCATGTGATAAAAATAAGTTGTTCAGAAAACTTCATGAAAAGAATTAAGGTCAAAGTACCCAGTCAATATATCGTTACCACATACTCCTTTTTAATATGATCTTTCCACTCATGGAATAATTTGTCCAACTAACTTGATATGATGCAAAGCTGCACTTTAGCACAGTTAAGCTCAACCCACAACATTGTGGCATCAGTGTGGTCAGATCAGTGTGGTGTCTTTTTTGGGAGTTCTGTTAGGAAGTTTATTTATGCTATTCACTTAAGGCTGCACTCCTATGCATATGGGCTGAAGAGTTCCACTGAAGTCAAAAGCTGCTTATGAGCAGCAGACTGGGCTACATTGCAGATCCCATTCTGTCTGTGCTAAGTTGGAATGGTGGCAAGAAACTGAGTAAAATACCCGTTCCTGATGAAGCAATATATAAATATGAAAGCTGCTTCCAGAAACAAAGGAACACAGTGTGCCAAACTCCATACGTAATACGCAAAGTTAAGCAAGTCCAGGATTGGTCATAAACAAGCAATGCCTAACACCAAAATGTGCAACTAATTTCTCCTGAAATCAATACTAGACCTCTTAAATACCTGGCTTTTATTTAAAATGTGTGGCAAGTTCAAAAGCAAAGTGATTTCCATTATTATAGCGGTGACAGAATTCATCTGGTACATGAATCTTAACATTCCTCGCAAGTGACTCAGGAAAGTAGAAGAAAACATTCCCACTATCTGATCAGAGGCACGTCATGTTTCCTACACAGAAATGGCTGACAAAAAGCACGGAATGGTTGCACAACAGTACCATTTTTATTCTTGTGTCGTTAAGACAACCTCCAGCTGTTTTAAGAGTTTCAATCTTCTTAAAGAAATACGTGTCCCCCCTTTTTTTTACTCAAATACAAGAACCAGCTTTCAGATAAAGAATGTTAAGACCAACATAAAGCGCCTTGATGATTTATGAATATAATCGGGCATAAAAAAAGAAGACGTGTATATGTTCATGGACAGGAAATAAAGCATTTAGTGATATATCTGGGTTTCACATAACGTCTCTCCCCCAGATACCACTCAGACATGCTTAATGTTAACAGAAGGAAATACATTAGGTGAGCTCCAATAAATTCATTACCTTCTTCTCCACTCGACTGCATTGTAAGCCTTTCAAAGGAAAAAAAAAAACTGGCAATGAAGAAGCCTGTAGAACATTTTCAATATGGGTGCAATCACACCGAATCCGGAAGCAACTCAAAAAGTCACAAAAAGGGTAGACCGGCATTTTCAATGGTGTTTCCAACATAATATTTGATGAATTATTGTAATTTAATATTTTCCTGGAAGCCGCCCAGTGTGGCTGGGGAAACCCAGTCAGATGGGCAGGGTGCAAACAAACAAACAAACAAACAAAACATGATTTCACTGAAATGTGCAGGACCTTAGAACCTAACCCCTGCGAAAATGGGGTGCTTGGAGGGGGTTGTCTGTGCAACAAAGAAAAGAACTATTTCCAATCAATTCCTGCTCAGCTGCCAGGAAGGGGCAACATGCCATGCCAGGAATGAAATCATGGTGTGGCCTCAGCCACGCTGTATGCAGATGCATGCTGTGCTACTGTCGAGCCACACCAGGGAGGGGCTTTTTACGTCCACTGCACCCTTTCCCTTGCCTCTTCAGTTCTACAAATCCAGTTCTTTGCAGTCAGCAGGGCCTAAGCGCAGTTTGGTCGGCGGCACCTGCAGCTTTCTCAGCATGGGGAAATGTCACTTTGCCATGCCCTGAGGTGATGAGGATCCAGCGGCTTTAAGCTGCAGGGGCTTTGTCTGCCTGCATGCAGCAGCCTGGTGGGGAGTTGCAGACTGAAGGTCTGAATGGAGCTGCAGCTGGGGTCTTTCGTTGTAGGCCCTGAGGTGTGGAGTTCTGTTGCTTTGCACCCTGGGGGGAAGGTTTTGCATGCAATTTCAGCAGAGGCCAGGTGGCGGCTTCCATCCTATTTGTGGGTCTTGGGCTGGCTGGGATATATTCCTCGGCTTTTAAGTGTTTCTGTTCCCCCACCACCACCTCAGTTCCACCACCTGCTGGAATATCTTTGGCCCTGTTGTCCTGAGGCTGGCATGCTTAGCGGTCGAGGCCTTGCTCATTTCACAGGGATAGGGTTGCCAGACTCAGTAGAGGACAGGACTTCTGTGCCTTTAATTGCCCTGCTCTCTTTTGAGTTTGGAAACCTTAAAGAGAAACCAGCAGACCCTTTGCTTGGAAATTAAACAAAGGGTCTGCTGGTTTCTCCTTAAGGTTTCCAGACTCAAAAGAGAGCAGGGCAATTAAAGGCACAGAAGTCCTGTCCTCTATTGAGTCTGGCAACCCTACACAGGGAGCCCTATCCTTTCTGGGCCTTTCCTTTCTAGCTCATGATCATTGAGACTTGGGCATAGCTGCCAAGTTTTCCCTTTTCTCGCGAGGAAGCCTATTCAGCATAAGGGAAAATCCCTTTAAAAGGGGCATAACTTGGCAGCTATGGACTTGGGGCTTGAGTGTTAGACTAAGACCTTAGATCCCAGTCTTTAAGTTTAATATTGGTGGAAATATTATTTCCAGAGGTTTGCCTAACTATTTTACTTGCTATGCCTTCCCCAAATGAGGGGGAAGACAAATGTCCCAAATGAAAAGGAAGGGCCTCAGAAAGCCTCTCCCTAACAAACACTCTTCTATGTCTCCACCTTGGAGGATGAGGGTCCTGTTCTTGGAAGGAACACAAGGCCCCAGATGCATGCTAATGCCTAATTATGCAGCTACATCTTCTTCTTCTTCTCTGGCGATCACTCGTACCGTGTTTCTCCGAAAATAAGACACCGTCTTATATTTATTTTTCCTCAAAAAACCCACTATGGCTTATTTTCAGGGGATGTCTTATTTTTTTATTAAGGTTAAACTGTCTATCAGTATGGCTTATTTTTGGGGTATGGCTTATATTTCTTGAATGCTTAAAAATCCTGCTATGGCTTATTTTATGGCTACGTCTTATTTTCGGAGAAACAGGGTAGCACTTGCCATGGCTAATGCAAGCTAGCTGTTCTTTATTGTATGAATCACTTCCTATGAAACATCTCAAGGTGATGTTACAATACAATAGAAAGTATGCACAAAACAATTGCTTGTATGAAAGCAACTGCATATAAACGATTTCAAATAAATTCAGATACTGATTGGGGTAAACACCATTACAGTACTTAGTAGGCTTGCTGGAACTTTCAACGGACAATGAAAAGACAAAAAAGGAGCGTGTCTTCCTGATATGCATCAGGTAGGTGCCACCACACTAAAGCTCTATTTCCAACATGATAAGGAACAAGTGCCTGGTAATTAGTTAGCCCTGGTGAGATTAAAGTTCCTCTGCGCCTCTTCTAGACCCCAGTGCCCCTTGCTGCTCTCTATATGGCAGGGGTCAGCAAGGCTTGTCAGGCATCAGCCGGATCACTCCTACGGAGATTCTCCATGGGCCTGGCCGCCACATCATGACGATGGAAATCGCTTCTGCACATGCTCAGACCCCGAAAATAGTGCATGTGCAGAAGCGATTTCCGGAATCTGGGCATGCACAGAAACGATTTCCGGAGCCGCGGAAGAGAGTCCCAAGCTCTGCGCTGGTTTAGCGCAGCGCGTGGGGACTCGCCGAGCAGGCGGCTCAGTTCAGGGGCGGCTTGGGGCCCTGTTAAACAGCCTCCGTGGGCCGCTTCCAGCCCATGGGTCTTAGGTTGCCTACCCCTGCTATATGGCAATCACTAGATTCTCTACCACCATCTATATCCATCCTGTCATCAAAAAAAGCGTAAGCTGTTGACCCAAGAAATGTGAGCTTGGGTAGTCTGTGTTTAATATTTTAATAGCTCTTCCATAACATTACATTTGGCATTTCCAAAGCCATTTTTCTCAACAACAACTTAAAATCACAACACAATAATAATGTATTTGCTCAATCCCAAAATTGGTTCTCAACACTTATAACAAAGACCTCCCGCCACATTGAGATTGATATTTCCCTTTAAGCTTTAATCGGGGCGGCTCATTCTTAATTCTCTCAATTGTTCCTGTTTTAAGCCAACATGTTGACAGAAGACACTACCCATTTATTTAATTGATCTGCGACACTGAACACCATTCTAATAAAAATTTACTTGTTATACATTGTATGGTAATAAGATTTACTATTGAAATCTTTGGTTTCTTAGTAACAAATCCAGTTTTCTGAAAAACTTCACTGTATGTTTACATAGCACATTCCCTGTACCAAGCACATATATCACTTCAGTAGATAAAGGTTGCATGAAATGAATACTACTACATTACTATAGGCTAAATCAGAATTTAGTTTTGATTAGAAGGGGAAACTACAATAAAATAAAATGTACTGCTAATTCCCCCTTTGAAATTACTACATTGAAGTGGTCTCTCTCACTCTCACACAAAGCATTACACTATTATACCATACCCCAGCCACTGTGTTACTAGAAATGGTCAACATTTTTTAGTACTGTATATTGTATTAACATAAAAATACCTGCTGACATTAAGCCAAGTTCCAAAGCTTAGAACCGGACGTGTGAAAGATTTTAAACACTTTGGCTCAGTGCACAGGATGTATCAAGAAGCTTAATTATGGAAACTCTTGATAATATAACAACATAAAACTCGTTTTCAAAAAGTATGAAGCAACCAAGAGCAATTAAAACATGTAAAGATTCTCTCATATTAAGGTCAGTACTTTATTAAACAAAGCACTTAGTTTTTTCATGAAATATTCGGGTGGTTGTAATTGTGTTACATTTTCTTTTCTTGCACTTTTTAAAAATAAAGCTTCAGCAATCATGTTTCATGCTTATTATTCCACAGGAAATTGTGTATGCCTTTGAAAGCCAATGCTCTATTCAATTAAGGAACATAATTTATAATCATATTTTTCTCCTCCAAAGTATTAACGACAGTACTTAGCAAGCCACTGAACCTTGATGCTTTTTTTCCACAGTAACTTACAGTGTAAGTGGTGTTATCTTTATTCATATGTCTCCCACTCTCCCTCATACCTTATTTTGTGCCAGTTACTTGACTCATTTAAAAATTCCTAGACAAAATGCATACTTTTTCTTGTGGTATAACATATTATCCACGAACTAAACAAGTATACAGGCAGTCAACAGGACACGCACAATCCCACCCTGCTGAAAATGGCCTGTGCATTAGCAGTCATGCAGGACTCAAACACATGCAAATGGGGAGTTGCTTATAGATGTAGTTTGGGCAGGAATGGGGTGTAGCCCAAGGACACCTCAGTGAGCCAGATAGAAAGGACTTGAGGGCCACATTCAATCCCTGGGCCTGAGTTTCCCTGACCAATGTTTGCACAGGACATCAACGTTTTGACTCAGTATACAACATTTTCATAAGTTCATATGCTTGAAGGCTTGGAAGTCAAACCTAGTTAGTGAACCATTTACCAGTATTGATATACAGTGGGACCTCGGGTTAAGAACTTAATTCGTTCCGGAGGTCCATTCTTAACCTGAAACTGTTCTTAATCTGAGGTACCACTTTAGCTAATGGGGCTTCCTGCAGCCGCCGCACCGCCAACACACGATTTCTGTTCTCATCCTGAGATAAAGTTCTTAACCCGAGGTACTATTTCTGGGTTAGCAGAATCTGTAACCTGAAGCGTCTGTAACCTGAGGAGTCTGTAACCCGAGGTACCACTGTATGGCCATCCTTCCAACAGAACAATGTGAAGAACTATTGTCCGGTGGAAGTGTTTTGCTTAAGGCTACATCTCAATCTGATACAACCTGGGCCAGTGCATTATACTATAAAGTTTCTTTACAAAGTATTTTCTACAGTGCTTACAATTGTTCATATTACTCAAATGAACCTCAGGAGCCGGGGGGCGGGGCGGAAGGGCGGCAGGAAGGAGGCAGAACACTATCCACTACTTTCCAGGTTTTATTAATGACATTCTGGGTCTTCTTTAAATATTGTGCTCTGAACATCAGGAAGATGGTTTCAAAGAAAATTAAGGTACTTTAAACACAAATAGTATAGATCCCAAACTGCATAGTAAGAAATGACTATTAGGAACGTTTAAAGAAAACAACATCATCCATTCAAAACAACATCATGTTTTTCTCATTAAGGGCTATTGCATCACAAGGGAAGCGTGCTGATCATTTAACACATTTATACCACATCTGTAGAAGTCCAATAAAAGGCAATGCTAACATTTTTTTAAGACTTCAACATGAACCGAAGGCATAAAAAAATCAATCAAGTGAAATAAAAGAACAGCATTTTCTTAAAGCAAGGCAGATTAATGTTTCAAATTAAGTTTGGAAGAGATAAATTAAAACCATGGCATAAGAATTGCAAGCGGTCCCCTATAGTGTTTTCCTTAAGAAATAGGTAGTATTGTGAACATAAAATCCTGAAAGGCCTCATGATAGGAAAAAGTACCTTCTATCTTGCAGGGTATATAGTAAACAGCACTATGTAAATATTTTAATAACATATACAAGCAAATAGATGTGACACATCTTTGAGACATTTTGATACACCAAGTCAAATTACTATGTATGTGCGGGAAACAAAATGTATCAAACAAAGTTACATATGTTGCGTAAAAAGGAGAGTTTTGTTTGGAATGCTTCTGTACTGTACTGGCTCTAGAAATAGTATGGTAAAAGTAGGGAGTATTTTACAGGACACTTTAATAACCATGTCTACATGTTGTTCCACATACAGTGGTACCTTGGTTCTCAAACGCCTTGGTACTCAAATGCCTTGGTTCTCAAATGCTGAAAACCCAGAAGTAAGTGTTCCGGTTTTTGAAAGCCGAACGTCCGATGCAGCTGTCGGCTCTTATTTCTGGGGCACCTGCACCGATCAGAAGCTGTGCCTTGGTTTTCAAACATTTCAGAAGTAAAACGGGCTTCCAGAATAGATTAAGTTTGGCACTTTTATTTTTGCTATTTTGCATTTTTGTTTTTGAGGCTTTTTTGGTTAATTTGTTTTTATGACTGTGTGGAACCCAGTTGAGCTACTGATTGATTGATTGATTGATTGTGTGACTGCAGAAATGGATAAAAGCCCCCCATCCAAACAATGACTATCATCAGTACAGGTAAAGGGAAAAAGTACCGGTAATTATAATTTTTATAATCTACATTACTGTCTTATTTATTTTATAGTACAGTACATTGATTATTGCTTTCATTTTATGGATCAATGGTCTCGTTAGATAGTAAAATTAATGATTAATTGCTGTTTTAGGAGTTGTTTTTAAAAGTCTGCAACGGATTAATCCGCTTGCATTACTTTCTATGGGAAAGCATGCCTTGGTTTTGGAACGCTTTGGTTTTAGAGCGGACTTCCAGAATGGATTAAGTTTGAGAACCAAGGTACCATTGTACCAGCCTTTGCCCAACCTAGTGACAACTGCCATCAGTCCTAGCACCACAGCCATGCCAACTTGGGCTGAAGAGTTTGACCAAAACAGCTAGAGGGTACCATGCTAGCAAAGGCTGCCATATACCAATATACAAATCCCTCCTTATTCCTCATAAAGCCAACAAGATACAGAACTCCTAGATTAACATAATATCTGACCATTTTGAAAGTGCCCAGTATTGACACAAGATGGTTTACCTTGTGTTCAAGTTCAGCCATGACGGTGCATGCTTAAAACATGGTTTTCATCTCTTTTTGCTATTCTCAATGTTTTCTTTTAAGATACATACTCATGAATTCATCTCAGAAAATAAACTAGCCAGCCAAACAGAGAGTACATTACTGTCCAGGGATGGAAGAGCAGGATTTGATAAAGAAAGTACAGGGTGAAAATTCTGTAGAAGCTCTGTTAGTCCTAGGGGTGGAGGATAGGCAGCAGAAGAAAACCATATTGTTTTAAGTGTGGCTGAAAATCTGAGTTCACTAGAGAGGAGCATTTCTCTAAAAGCAGCAGGATACAGATGGATTGTGGCTAATGTTGTATGAACCCATCTTAAAAAGCCAACAGTGCACACAGGAGCCACAGTAAATGGTAATGTGAACATACCCTCACTTGACACTGAACTCAATGTCAAGCATTTATTGGCCTGAATTGTTGGAATTTGTGGAAATATATACTATGGGCTTAATTTTATTCTTAACAATGACCACATGTTTTCAGAGTAAATTTGCAAAAATAGCATAGTTCTTGGAATCTTTGTATGGTACTGTGGCTTTTGCTCCAATTTTCAGCTGTTCGTTCTTTTTAGTCTTTCAAGCATCATTTCATTTAGTGATTTATAAAGCACCTATAGCCTCAGCAATTAGTTGCACTTTTGATATAGCCTTAAAAGGTATTGTTTACATTTGTAATTCTGTGATGGTTATGTCAAGGTTGTAGGGATAGAATAATTTCTTTCCTCTCACATATCCAACCCTTTCCCCCAGAAAACCAAATTGCAAACAGAACAAAAGCTTTTCCATACTATATTCAATTTGTAAAAGTTGCAATGTAGGCTCTGCCTTTATTAATATGCAAGAAGAAAATATGTTAACTTTATAAAAGTAGTGAAGGTTTGCTTGTTTTTTACAAGCTTGACATATTCCTTGCGCGTGCACACACACGCACACACAAAATTTAAACAAGTCCTTTTAAGGCTGCATAGCTTCTGTCTAAAAAAAAAAACCTTCATGAAGTGGCTAAACCGGGATGCTAGTTTCTGCAACACTCTTCTCTTCGTTAGAAAGTCCAGTTGTGTTCAAAGTGTGCACACATATGGACATGCTTTCATACATTATTTGCCAAAATAAAGGTGGAAAGTGTGTTTCTAGCTGTTGGGAAATTTAAGAAAGCTATCTTACAGAGCTCAAAGTGAGGTTAAAACAGTGTGAAAATCCTGAGATTCAAACAGTCCATCGTCCATCTCTCACAAACACTGACAATATTTTCCTGCCAGCTACTGCGGGTGGCGATGTGGTCTATACCACAGGCCTAGGGCTTGCTGATCAGAAGGTTGGGGGTTCAAATCCCCACGATGGGGTGAGCTCCCATTGCTCGGTCCCTGCTCCTGCCAACCTAGCAGTTCGAAAGCACATCAAAGTGCAAGTAGATAAATAGCTACCGCTCCGGCGGGAAGGTAAACAGCGTTTCTGTGTGCTGCTCTGGTTCGCCCGAAGCGGCATGCTGTCCACATGACCCGCTGTACACTGGTTCCCTCGGCTTATAGAGCAAGATGAACTCCGCAACCCCAGAGTCGTCCGCGACTGGACCTAACAGTCAGGGGTCCCTTTACCTTTACCTTTATTGCCTGCACAGATTAAGTGTGTGTCACGGCAATCTTGAAAGGGGTCAGTTGTGCCAAGTATTTCTCTGACCCCACATGCCACTTACAAGAGACAGCATGCTGCTGCAGCTAGAGTAATAGATGTGTCCTCTTGTGCAACTTTCTCTCCATCTATCTGCTTCGCTCATATTTTCTAAGATGTGTGCTTACTGCCGAATTACATTTACTGCAAAAAAAAAACAATACAGTAAGAAAAAATATCCATCATACATCCCTGGTTATTGCTAGTCTGGGAGCCCATTAACCATTTTTGCGGGGTGGGGTGGGGGTTTGTTCCATATATTGGTTTGGCGGGTAGTTTGCTGATGCCATAGCCTTACTTCAGTTTACTCCTCAGCTGAGCAAAAACTAGCCATTTGGTTTCTAGTGGCCCAAACAATATGAAACTATTTCCATTTATTGCTGCATGCAGAAGTGTTGTTTGAATTTCTAAGTCCAGTTCGGAGGAGCTATTACCTCACTATTACCCCATAGTACCTGTTGAGAATACGTGGCAGTAGCGCCTCCTCCCTCCCTCCCTCCTCCTGGCATCTCCCCGTCCTGCCTAGAGGAGGAAGGGGGAAGGAGGAAGGGGGCGAGGCTTTGTTGGTGCCAGCAGCAGCAGCACTTGAGCGGCTGCCATTTTAAGCAGTCCCTCTCTGGACCCCTTTCACCATGGGCGTACCCAGGATCAAAACTAGGGGGGGGCAAGGGGAGGGGCCAAGGCACGGAAGGGGAGGGGCCACAAAGTGGGCGGGAACAGCGAACTCGCGCTCCGCCGGGCTGTGCCCCTCCCTAGCAGCAGGGCTGGTGGGCGGAGGCGGAGCCCAGCCCAGCAGAGCGTGAGTTCAGCGTTCCTGCCCGCCGCGCCGCGCTCTCTGGTTCCCCGCCGCGCTTGGCCTTGCCAGAGGGCGCGACGGGGAGCTGGAGGGAGGGCGCAGCGCGGCGGGCGGGAACGGCGAACTCGCGCTCCGCCGGGCTGTGCCCCTCCCTAGCAGCAGGGCTGGTGGGCGGAGGCGGAGCCCAGCCCAGCGGAGCGCGAGTTCGGCGTTCCCGCCCACCGCGCCGCGCTCCCTGGTTCCCCGCCGCGCTTGGCCTTGCCTGAGGGCACGCCGGGGAGCTGGAGGGAGGGTGCGGCGGGAATGGCGAACTCGCACTCCGCCGGGCTGTGCTCCGCCTCTGCCCACCAGCCCTGCTTCTAGAGTAGGGCAGCTGCCCTAACTTGCCGCATGGTGGGTACGCCCTTGCCTTTCACACGCCGCTCATCGTCCCGCTGCTGCTGCTTGCAAGACACAGGTAAGCAGCCACCGAGGCTCGTGCATCTTTCCCCCCCCCCAAATACTATATAGTCCGGCCCCCCTGAAGGTCTGAGGGACAGTGAACTGACCCCCTGCTGAAGAAGTTTGCTGACCCGTTATACACCTTGCAATGCAAAAATATATAAAAATTCACACATCTGACTGCAGTTTGATATCTGCCATGGCCATAAAGACATTCCAATTACTATTCAGACAGCATGCAAAATAGTTGTGGCTCTCCTGCTCATTGCATATTTCCTTGATGCAGTAGCTGCAATTTCTTGTCCACACATTAATTGAGCTTTTTGCTTCATAGAGGCATAGCACACTAAGAGGCCCTATCTATGAGAAAAATTGGAATTCAATACATGGAAGAGATTAGTCATGCTGCTTTCCTGCAGGCATGGCTTACAATAAGATTAGCTAAAAAGTAAATTGAGCTTGAATAATGATGAAATACTCTAGTCATTATGGCATTTTCCAGTGTCATTATCAGAGAGTACTTGCAAACGCAACACGTTTAAGAACAATGTTAAGATCCTACTCAAATAGCACACCAGCTACAAGTCAAATGTGCAGTGAAGAGACATAGAATACCTCTGGTATATGCACAGTTAAGTGTTCCTTTTTGCACTTCAGTTCTCTGGGTATGTCCACACCACATACAGGGCACACACCTCATGGTTGGCATATACAGTATTTGGCTTTTCACTGTCTGCATTAGAAAATGGAGACATTGTTTATCTTTCTCATGTGGTGTTTCAGCACTAAGAACCCACACCAGGCATGCAACATTGACTCACATGTATGTCTAAAATCTACTGTGCTCAAAACCAATTAGCAATGAAAAGCTATAAAAATTGTTCTCCCGTTTTCTCACTTCACAGGTTAAAACAGCATTACTAAGCTGATTGATTTCCAACATTTAACACAGAAGACAACTACGTCCTCTATTAAAAACCATTCCCTATATTTGCTCCACCCCTTTTACAAATAGGCTCCCAAATGCCAACAGCTGGGTTGAAACAGTTGTTTTCCTGATCAGAGGGGGGGGGGAATATTTGTGTAGTAGTTAGTTTTTTAAAACAATAACAACTCACATTTGAAAGCATAGTCAAGGTAAGAAATATTACCGTGTTGCAACACAGAAATATTTCTGATCTTAGCTGTGTTTGACATAAGCGAGTCCATTTATTGTCCTATTTGTTCATTCAAATCTAGTCTGGAAAATGAATTATCACAGCAGGGTGCTGTTAACCTACTTTTCACTGAATAAAGTTAATCAATATATTTGACAGTACAAAACCCAAGATTTATGCTGCTTAAAGAGAACAAAAAAGGGCAAAAAGTAGTTGCTAGAAAAATACTGGCTCCCGCTGCTACGTTAGCTACCACTAACTGGAAAATATTCAATGCAATGGCACCAAAATGTGAAGCAAGTCTTGCTAGAATCACAGAAGGGAACACTCAGTTATTTGCAACAGCAGCTTCACGTCTTTTATATACATCTACTACCTCAGAAGTCAGAACATTAGCTGTCAAAAAGGAACATTTTTTTCTTTCCTCATTTATTTACTGGTATTTGTACCCACTCATGAAATATGGGAACCGCTGAGGTCTAAATGCTTGTATTAGAAGCACTGAATTTAGCACACAAATAAATGCAGGAAATCCTTTCCACTGCACACTGCTGATAAAAGTTCTGAAGAGCAATACAGTTAATGTTCTTTTTCTAAAGACCAATTAGCATAGATCAGGCAGAACATCTCCCCAATGGAATTTTAGGCACCAACACTTCCTTAAGGCCACTGAACACAAGCCACCATGTTTATTAGAAAGGCTTTATTGTTTGAAAAGATTTGTTATGCATAAAATACTACATAACCTGGTCAAGAAATAGTTTTGTTGTGAGACAATTTAAGAACATAAGAAGGTCTTGCTGAACTGATCAAAGGCCCATTTAGTTTGGCAACCTGTTCTCACAGAGACTAACTGATGTTCAGGTATGGAGATCTGCCCTATACTGTATTTTACACAGTGACATAGGTGCCAAGTTCCAGATTGAAAAATCTGGGATCAGCAGCGGCGCGGCACCGGAGGTCGCTTCTACGCATGTCCGAAAGTGCATAGAAGTGACTTCCGGTGCTGGCATGGCACCAGAAGAACATGGCCGCCGGCAGGCACTCAGTAATCTGGGGGAATACAGGGTATTTTGCCATTCGGGACACCTGTGGGAAACAGTAAGAAAATATGGGGGTTTTCCAGGGAAAACAGGGTACTTGGCAGCTATGCACAGTGAGGACAGATGCCAAGAATTTTCTGAAGGAAGTCTTCTTGCCTCCAATACTGAACTTGATTCATTGACCATGCTGGAATCCTCTTGGCCTCCAGTAACTTTGCAATCTTCACCACCAGTTACTTTAATGACCAAATGTCGTTTAGGGAATCTAAAAATTTAACTACTTTGTCACGACTCGAACATTTATTTACCTAGACTATGTGGGGGTAACTGAAGTAAGCTATCGCTAGCACACTTGCACTCTTAGATACCTATTTGATTTCATTTT
Source organism: Zootoca vivipara (assembly GCF_963506605.1). Classification (NCBI taxonomy): domain Eukaryota; kingdom Metazoa; phylum Chordata; class Lepidosauria; order Squamata; family Lacertidae; genus Zootoca; species Zootoca vivipara. The sequence continues at coordinate 35,960,334 of NC_083279.1, forward strand.
CCATCTTGACATCAGGGGGGTGGTAGTACATCTCCAGTACTAAATTATTCTTGGGGTCTGGTATCATCACTCATAGCGATTCTGTGGAGGAGTTTGTCCTGCTTTCTGGATTCTGTGCCCTCTTTGCTGTAATAGAGAGAAAGCACCTGTGCTGGCAGCTGGTGAGACCCAGACCCAGTCTAGCAGAGATGAGACATCAATTAACACAAACAAAGCTAAAACAAAGATTCCACCCTCTTATTGCAGCTTTAACTGCAAAAGCAGCTTTTTGCACTCGCTACAGTTCTCTGCAAAACAGACATTCTGCAAGTTTCGTACATAATACACATAAACATGGTGTTTTATGCACACTAAACACATATCTTTTACACAATACAGTATGCCCTTTCTTATCCTTCCTACGGCATTCATATTCAGAAATAACCATGCACTTTCAAATAGGTTCTTTCCACCACATCAAGTTTCCCTAATAATAATAATAATAATTTATACCCCACCCATCTGGCTGGGTTTCCCCAGCCACTCTGGGCGGCTTCCAACAGAAAAATGAAATAAAATAATCTATTAAACATTAAAAGCCTCCCTAAACAGGGCTGCCTTCAGATGTCTTCTAAAGATCTGGTAGCTGTTTTTCTCTTTGACATCTGATGGGAGGGCGTTCCACAGGGCGGGCGCCACCACCGAGAAGGCCCTCTACCTGGTTCCCTGCAACTTGGCTTCTCGCAATGAGGGAACCGCCAGAAGGCCCTCGGTACTGGACCTCAGTGTCTGGGCAGAACGATGGGGGTGGAGACGCTCCTTCAGGTATACTGGAGTATACCTGAGTATACTGGAGTAAATATATTCAGGGACATCATTCTGTTCATTTTCTTTCCCCTACCTGCTGTTAGCCCTGCAGTGCAAAAGTTAACAGGCTTCCTGCTATTGGTCCCCTCCCCCAATAGCACTGTTCCTCAGGATTCCCTGGTTTCAAGTGGAAATCTCCTCACAACTCGCCTTTGGCTTTCATATTTTAGAGAAAACATTCCTACTGAAGCCAGTAAATTCACTACTCTAAATGAATATATGATCAAGCAATGACCAGTAAGACCAGCATTTCACCATCATGACTTAAATCGATATGATAGATATCTAATGCACAGAACACTCCTTAGAAAACTTAACACATTTGATCTTGATAGTTGTCAAACTACACAAAGTCAACCTAACAAGTTAATGTCATTAAAACATCTACTGGTATATAGTTTCTCACTCAACCACAAGGCATACTCACCGACAAGTTTGTAATTGACATTTCCTCTGCACATTTCCTTTTATTGGGGGGGGGGATTTAACTACTTAATATTTTGTAACACTGTTGCAATACATGCTTCAGAAACTAAATTATCCTGCAAGAAAGGATTAGACTTCCCAAGGAACATGCTTAACACAGTGATATAATTGCCACATTAGAAGAGACATGTAAACATGCCGTTTATTTAAGAAAATGGTGCTAGTTTGCTCAGTCAATAGGAATGGAAACACTCTTCATAAACAAGATCAAGAAACAAGTGACAAAGCATTAACTGATTGTAGCAGCAACCCTAAATTAAGTGGATTTCAATATTTCACATTTTTAGAAGTACTGAACTACGGTATACCTTCTACAAAATAAACATGTTGATCACAAGCCAACATAGAACTAGGCATACCTATTTATTAAGAATATATTCCTCACATTTTGATTCCTAACACAGCTAACTTTAACAAGTAATAGGGTGCACTTTAAGTGTGGTGTCCAAGACAGAATTCTGTATACTAAATTATGCCTCTCTGAAATCTACAGGAAGTGATGATTAGGACTCGTCAATAATGTAACTTGGTGCACAACTTAAAAGATAACTAAACATATCAGAGACCAGGTCTACAGAATATCACAAGAATGAACAATGTGTAGAACTGACAAGTTTTCTTTACCTTCCTGTTACCAAAGCTGTACTTCGCTAAACTTTTAACGGGTTAACTATGGGTATATTCAGGCTTACCAAACTCCCCACAGAAGAAAACCTGTTTTTCTTCAAGTGACATTTTGTACAATTACACCAGCAGAAAACCTGTTGGTGCACAACTTAAAAGATAACTAAACATATCAGAGACCAGGTCTACAGAATATCACAAGAATGAACAATGTGTAGAACTGACAAGTTTTCTTTACCTTCCTGTTACCAAAGCTGTACTTCGCTAAACTTTTAACGGGTTAACTATGGGTATATTCAGGCTTACCAAACTCCCCACAGAAGAAAACCTGTTGAGCAATACATGTAAAAGGAAAATGTTTCTCTGAAATGCAATAGCCAAGTGGATTGTATATTCTAGAGTAATGTCTTACGTCCGTACTTATCCCAATATTAATTTTATGGCTGGAGAAACATTACATCAGAATCTGTCTACAAGAGCAGCATGAAGACAAGAAACCACATGCTCAAGTACTGCTGGAGCAGTTACACAGTGTTACAACATCTGTCTTCCACTTACGAGGTCAAATTAAATATCCACCTAACAGCTGAATTCCAATACTGGTTTTAAAAAGCAGAAGTTTTTCTTCAAGTGACATTTTGTACAATTACACCAGCAGAAATAGCAACAGCATGTCTTACATGTTTTAAAATTGCTTTGATATTTACACATGGCTACAGGGAACAAACTATGCAGAGATAAGGGAGTAAAGCTTTTTAAAAAAACCTCAGCTACAACTGCGAAGTAGGGTAGCAAAAAGGAAGCAGTTTCTCAGCTTCTCAACTTTAAGACATACAGTGTACCTCAGGTTACAAACGCTTCAGGTTACAGACTCCACTAACCCAGAAATAGTACCCCAGGTTAAGAACTTTGCTTCAGGATGAGAACAGAAATTGCACAGTGGCAGCGCAGTGGCAGTGGGAGGCTCCATTAGCTAAAGTGGTACCTCAGGTTAAGAACAGTTTCAGGTTAAGAACGGACCTCCAAAACGAATTAAGTTCTTAACCCAAGGTACCGCTGTAAATATAATGCAATCTTATCACATAAGAAGATTAAGAAATGAAAAGGTTAAAGTTAACTCCTTTCTTACAATACTTTCAAGTACAAGTGATTCTTCTCCCAATGCAGTGAGATGAGAAAAGAACAGTCTCTGTGTAACTCTGCGCTTGAAATCTCATACTTACATTTGAAACACATTATGTAGCAATGTCTTGGTTCACCAGTCAGGATTCAATTAAACTGTTACTGTCGCGCATTGGAAGCACTGAAAGGTTGAAGCGTTTAATATTTGAAATATTGCCATGTGTTTCATCGTACAACTCCAATACTCTAGATCCCTCATATAGATTATTTTTAGCATATGCTATATTTTGTGTTTGTAATATTATATAGCAGTTTCAACGTGTGAAACAGATCAGTCATCTGTTGTTTTTTTCTGAAGCAGACCACCATAATTTCATTTTTGCACAAGGAAACTCACAGGAAAAAGGCTCCACTTTGCCCCATGAATCCATGTTAGATAGGGTTTTGCCCCAAGATTAAGGGCAATACGATTCACTAGATCACAAGTTCCAATCACATTACACACAGCACTTGGGACATCACAAACTTTGAGATATAGTAACTCTTTTTCTACAAAGAACATCCAAAATCAACCACTTTAGCTTTACGCAGGTCCAGCTATAGACATGTAAGTGTGCACTATTCCAGCAGGAATTATTCCTCTATACTTATTTTAAAAACCAAAAAAACCCCAACAACTATTGAATGAAATAAAATTCTAGGCCAAACAAACTAAATGACACAATTTCAGCCAAGCAACAGTGGCACTGCACTGAAAGGGCAAGCTGCTTGCCTTAAGTAGGGGCGTTTTCCTCACCTACCAGACAGCTCAACTCTGCCAAAAGAGAGGAAGGGGGTGGAGGTGGTCAGCTGCCTCAGTTTCTCTCTCTGCATGGGGCAAGGTGGTGGTGGGGTGGATTGGAACATCTGCACTGCCTACAGAGCTCTTTTTGCTGTCTCTCTCCCCCAATACATGCCATGGGAACAGCACTGTCATTCAGGTGAGTCAAGATAGCAACTCCCCTAACCTCTCCCTCTCTTCTCTGCACCTTCACATAGAACAGTGAGTGAAATCCTTCCTAAATTGTCTACCAGAGAAAGGAAGCAAGTGAGTGGGCAGAGGCTTCTCTCTCTGGGCAGCATCACTAGGCCCCCAACCATCACCAAATCCTACGGAAATCCGGGGGGGGGGCAGGCAGCAGTGGCTGCTTTTGTAATGTGCAGCTGCTGCCTCCTCTTGGCTTGTAAGCTCTCTCTAGAGAGGCTTGTTGGTGCCCAGATAGTGAGCTGCCACCTTGCTGAGTTTCTTATCTGCACTCTTGCCCTGAGCAAGATCTGGTCCCCACAGTTTCATCGCCCAGAACAAGAGGACAGGTAAGCAACTGTAGACAGTAGCACTTGTTCTTCTAAACCAAGCACTACAGTACTCACTTTTCCAATTGCCTTGGCATGCAAGCAACAGCTGTCCTGTACCACCAGACCTTGTCTGAGCAGAACAAGGTGTTGATATGCAAGGCAGAGAGCATGCACCCAGCCAAGGAGCCCAAACCTCCCACAGGCTTCTGCAGCACCTCAGCAGCAACTGGTCAGGGGTTGAGTGCCCAGGGGGTCCTCCTAAGACACTAACAGCACAGTGGCAATGGGCACTCCTATTTTTTGCAAACACCAGGTACAGCAGGCATGTCAAACCTGCGGCCCTCCAGATGTTTTGGACTACAATTCCCATCTTCCCCAACCACTGGTCCTGCTAGCTAGGGATCATGGGAGTTGTAGGCCAAAACATCTGGAGGGCCGCAGGTTTGACATGCCTGAGGTACAGCAATTACACACACACACACACACACACACCTCATACACACATAACCCATCTTCACCTCCAACTATTTGACAACCTTTCCAGAATAAAGTTTCCTCGAATAGAGAATCATGTGGCAGGAGATCTGGTCAACAACCACAGTTTTATACCATCAGCACTTGGATGCATGCGGTAGTGCAGGGAAGGAACTGAAGTTCAGCATAGGAGCATATGCTATAATGCCAGATTCAATCCCAGCGACCGGTGGTGGGAAAAAGGACTAGCAACAAGTACAGGAACCCCACCCCGTCCCCAAAAATAAATAATAATAAAAATAGTACGCTTGCAAAATGTAGAGCCACTACGCATGTGCGAGATGTTTGGCTTTTGACTTTTGTTCCTGTCTCCAAAAGCCCTACCCTGCCCAACCACCAATACCTGGAGCTGGGATGTTTCAGTTTCTACAACGAAAGTCAGCAGGATGACTCCAATCTGGACGACCCACCCAGAAGCCATGCTAACCATGCATGTTACACGGACGAGCCAGTCTGTGAAGGGCAAGCTCTCTGCGCCATGCCCGCTCTAGTCAACTTGCAGGTGAGCGCGCGGAGCAGAGGAGCCCCCCTTGACACTGGCGCAGGAACCACGTCGGCGGGCGGAGAGGATTGGACCCGGGGGGGGGGGGACCGCGGCACAAATTAAACTCCGCGCTTCTTCCAGGCTGCACCGTCTCCGTGACTTTGCGCGCACACACATACACGCCCCGCTCCACACCCGGAGCACCTCAGAAGCGCGGCTTCTCCGAGGGGAGCTGGCCAGGCGCTCTTGAATCCCCGCTTCCCTTCCCCTCGAGGCGCTGACTCCTTTGGACACCTCGCCCCCTTCTCCCGCTCCCGGCAGCCCGTCGAGAAAGGCGAAGGCACTCACCGCGTAGTAGAGGCAGGGCTTCACGTTCAATACGGGGGCCCCCGCCAAGGCCGGAGGGGAGCCTCCCAGGTCGCCCCGGCGCTGCAGCATGGCTGGCGGGACTCTCCCTCGACCCTGCTTGGCGCGCGCGCGCGTGTGTGCTGTGTCTGCCTTTCTCACAATCCCTCCTCCTCAAACACGCTCAAAGGCGTCCCAGAGGCGGCAGCCGCTCCTCCGCCTCCCGCGGAAGCCAGCGGCGCAGCATCACCCTCGCAAACCACTTTCCCCGCCGCCGCTTCAGCCCCGCGGATCCACGACGGGGATTAAGCCAGAGCCGCGGCAGGCGAGGTTGCCGCCTCCTCGGGGCGGGGCCGCGGCATCCCGCCCTCCCAGCGGCGCTTGGCTGGGACCAGTCGAGTTGTGAGAGAGAGGAGAAAATGGGGCGAGGAGGAGAGGGGGGGGCGCTCGTAAACCGCCCTCTGCTCGGCAAAGGGAAGAGCTGCCTTTCGGTCGCCCTCGTTGACAAGGCGGAGGCAGCGGCTCCACCCTTAAGGCAAAGAGGATGCCTCTCTGTAAGTCTGTACAGTATATGAATATGCCGTGTCTGTCTTCTAAAACGACGGCAGAGCCCTCTCACTGGTGGCACCCAACTGCCGCTGCCCTCCTTCCCACTTGCAGGCCCACCATGGGTGCCGCCACATGCACCCCAAAGAAGGAAAACGCACACACACACCCCTACCCCCATGGGCTCCTGTCACAGTGCTATTTTTGTTTCAGAGATCTTGCCGTGTTGGACACAACTTGCCCACCTAGAACAGGAGCCGACTCCTAGGGGGCGGTAAGGTAAAGGGACCCCTGACCATTAGGTCCAGTCGTGACCGACTCTGGGGTTGCACGCTCATCTCGCATTATTGAGGGAGCCGGCGTATAGCTTCCAGGTCATGTGGCCAGCATGACAAAGCCGCTTCTGGCAAACCAGAGCAGCACATGGAAACGCCGTTTACCTTCCCGCTGTAGCGGTTCCTATTTACTTGCATTTTGACGTGCTTTCGAACTGCTAGGTTGGCAGGAGCTGGGACCAAGCAATGGGAACTCACCCCGTTGCAGGGATTCGAACCGCCGACCTTCTGATCAGCAAGCCCTAGGTTCAGTGGTTTAAGCACAGCGCCACCTGGGTCCCTCCTAGGGGGCGAGGTCCCTTCAAATATTTGAGGGGGGGCAGGGTTGCTCCCCAAAGATGATGGTCCCCAAAGTTGAATTGCCATTTGAATGTTGTGTAATGTATGCACACATCTTGTTATTGATTATGCAGGGTGCGGCTTACCTGCCCCCCCTCCCCCTAAAAAGTTGGCACCCCTGCCACCTAGCAATATACTTTGCCTCTTCTGTGCTCCAGGATTTTGTTTTTTCTTCAGATGCCACCACTGAGGCCTACGAGTCCTTTCCACACTTGATCATAGTTAACACAGACAGACTGGATGTCCCCAAGGGTGCTGTGACTGTTTGGATACAACTTTGTGCCTTTGACAGCCAAAGCTTTTCAACAACTTAATCTCAGGGCTTTGGGTTTGAGCCCCACAAGGGTCAAAAAGTTTTCTGCATTGCAGGGGGTTGAACAAGATGACCCTCATGGTCACTTCCAACTCCACAATTCTATTATTCTAAGGATAGTTTTGCCCCAGAAGACAGGTGATCAAGAAAGCCAATCCCTTTGTGCCTGGGTGAAGCACCAGAGCCCTGGAGAAGGGCCCAGGCTAGAAAAGGAGACGGTAGCTTAGGCCCTGGGTTCCATTCGAAATGGAAGCAAGTGAAGGGGCAGTCAGCACACCAGCTCTGTCTACTAAGCTAAGAGGTGCCCGTTTTCTTTGTCTTGCCATCACTAGTGAACTGAAAATACAAAACAGACATACAAAGGTGTCAGAAATCATCGGGAGAAGGCAAGCCAACTATTATGAATAGGCAGGCAGAGCAGACTTTAATCAAACGTGTATTTCCAGATACAGAGCAGCGGCTTAGGGCCCAAGTACTTGAAGGCACGGATAGCATGATAGTCTCCTGCTATCTCCTGCACCAAACCCTGAGGTCTAGCTAGGGATGATAGGGGTTGTACTGTAGTCCAAAAACAGCTGGAGAAACAAGTTTGGGAAGCCCTGCCCTAGATCATTGGTCTTCAACTGGTGGGTCAGGAGCTGCTACTAGGCCACAGTCTCTGGTTTAAGGTAGGTCACAAAAGCAGCACTACTGCCAGACAGATATAAGGCAAAAATAAATAAGAAACGGGTCCCAAAATACATGTTTGGGTTAAAGGTAGGGGCCTGGTCTGTACAAAGGCTGGAGACTACTACGCTAGAGGTACAATGATCACCAACTGCGTTGAGTTTTTGTCATAAACTTAGAACACACGTATGCACCCAGGCTGTTGTGACATGCTGCTGTTTTGGGCTGGATCCATGGTTTGGACATCTGCCACAGTACCATTACTGTGAATTTTAAACCTTCGGCTTTTAATTTATGAAACTGGTCAAGTAACGATTGATGAGTATTTTATTGTTTTCGTGATGTGCTATGAACTGACATGCAGTCTGCAAATGGAATAAAAAAAATAGCTTGGTATGAAGTTCCAAAATCAAGACCAGCACAGAATCTGGGCAGGAGGCCCATGAAGCACAGCATCTTATTCTGAACAGTGGCTAGCCTGCTGTTGCCAAGCAGACCACGAATGTGACAGTATGGTTGTATCCGCCCCCCTTTACTTTGCTGTTTAATATTTTGTAAACTGCTTTTGCAAGTTGTTTTTTTTAAAAAAAAAACAACCAGCAACAACAATCAAGGGGTGTATTAAATCAAGGGGTGTATTAAAACAGACAAACAAGCAAACAAACAGTCTCTCCAATCTATCATCTCCTTCCCAGTGCTTAGTATGTAGGTGTAGAAGCTCCATTTAACTATAACTCCCATAAAGAGAAAGCGCCACAGCTATAAAGAAAAAAGTCTGTATAGAAGAAGAAAAGTCATCACATAGGAACAGTACATCAATGCACTGCCATTCTGACCATTTGTGATAGATATACCAAACAACTGGTATTCAATTGCCTCTGAAAGTGGAGGTAGAACAGAGTGCTAGTCTCCTACAATAAGTTGTCTAGTCCCCTTTTAAAGCCATCCAAATTGATGGTCATCACTATATTGTATAGGAACAAATTGCACAGTACAATTATGTGCTGTGCAAATAAGTTTTTCTTTTGTCTGTCTTGAATTTTGCAACATTCAGCTTCACTGAATGCCCTGCTCCCTGAGTTCTAGATGTAGAAAAACCTCCCTCTATCTCCTCTATATCATGCACAATCATTCCTTCTAAAATCCAGGCCTGCGAATTTTTGAAGCATCATAACTAAGGTTTGCGCTTATATTTTTCTGCGGAAGGTTTCCAAAATCTGTTTGGAACAAATGTTCGCATTTATTGGAAAATGATGCTTTCATCTGGAACATTTTCTGACCTACTGGATTTAGTGTTTATATTCAATAATGACAATTTCCTGCTTCTGATTTATTCTTAGACATCCTGGGCTCTAACTAACAAAACTAGTCCCCAAATAGAATTTGAAATATATCAGCAAATGAATAACGTTTCACCTTTCCCACCCATCATTCTGCAGTTAGTTAACAACCTAGCTTATTAAAATGTGCTTTGTATGATTCCAATACACTGGTTTGTGAGCTTAAATCATTCAAAAATGATACTTAAGGATTAGAAATTACAGCTTCTAAAAAGAAGGAAGAAAACTGCAATTGCCAGCATAGTGAATTCTTCTGCCTCAGTTCTGACTACATTCATGCTGTCTTAAGACAATAATTCTGGCATAGGACCACTGTAAAACCCACCTACTGGTTTCTGTTCTGAGTGGTAATATGACTAATTATCAAAGTAGCTAGGTGTTTCTAAGCCTGCACTATGCTATAAGATGTTACTGTACTTTTAAAAAAAAGCATTAACTTTTAAACCACCTTCATCTTTGAACCAAAGAATTACGTATTTAGTGTTTTCAACTTTTCTCTAACATGCCATTACAATATCATGATAAATTAGATCATATTGTATGGTACTGTACTGTACTGTGTTTTACAATCCTATTAAGCACTATATATATATATATACACACTTAGGGACCCAGGTGGCGCTGTGGTTAAACCACAGAGCCTAGAGCTTGCTGATCAGAAGGTTGGCGGTTCGAATCCCTGTGACGGGGTGAGCTCCCGTTGCTTGGTCCCAGCTCCTGCCAACCTAGCAGTTCGAAAGCACGTCAAAATGCAAGTAGATAAATAAGAACCGCTACAGCGGGAAGGTAAACGGCGTTTCCATGTGCTGCTCTGGTTTGCCAGAAGCGGCTTTGTCATGCTGGCCACATGACCTGGAAGCTATACGCCGGCTCCCTCGGCCAATAATGCGAGATGAGCGCGCAACCCCAGAGTCGGTCACGACTGGACCTAATGGTCAGGGGTCCCTTTACCCTTTACCTTTATATATACACACTACCCCAAAGAGGCCAAACTTGCAAACTATCTAAAAAGACATGCTTCTTCACTAAAAAGAGAAGTAAGAATCAAAAAACATTTTTTTTTAAAAAAAGAAGAGATAAATTGATACAAGAACATGTTTACTGTACATAAATACATTTAAATGTGATTCATTCCACAATTCTATTAATATTTACTTAGAAGTAAGCCCCACTGTACTCAGTGGGGTTTACTCCTAGGCATGTGATCATTGCTGCTACATTAAGATGGCAATATGAATTCAGCTACTACAGAACTGTGGAAAAACCAGGTAGTATCTGCCCTACGCATGGGGAATAGGGTACTACTCCTTACATACCATTTACATTCGTTGGACTGGTCATGTTGTGCCTGATTATCATCTTCCAAAGCAACTACTCTACTCTGAACTTAAAAATGAAAAGCGTAATTCTGGTGGTCAACAAAAGAGGTTTAAAGACTCTCTCAAGGCAAATCTTTAAAAATGTAGTATAAACACCGACAACTGGGAAATACTGGCCTGCAAGCACTCCAATTGGAGAACAGCCTTTACCAAAGGTGTCATGATGTTTGAAGACGCTCAAACTCAGGACGAAAGGAGAAAACGTGCTAAGAGGAAGGCACATTCGGCAAACTCTCACTTTGATCAACTCCCACCCAGAAACCTGTGTCCCCACTGTGGAAGGGCATGCGGATCCAGAACCGACCTCCACAGTCACTTACAGACTCACTGTTAAGACCCTGCTCATGGAAGACAATCTTATTCGGCTACGAGTGATCGCCAAAGAAGAAGGAAGAAGACTCCTAACATACCATTTACAGTAGCTTTTGTTGTTTTGGTATTTCTCAATGGCATATGATCCAACTCTGAACGTGACTACGGTAACATTGGACATCGCCTTTAATATAAACAGATACACATAAGCACATTGTCACAGTCAAGAAATGAAATGTAATGCAAGGAGCAGCATGGTGCAATAGAATCTAGGCATTCCAAACTTAACTTTTATCTATAATTGTTCAGCTTTTTGAGTAGTCAAATGACCTTATTTGCATGAGACGCTGAGGTAATTTCAGGCAGGTGATAGATTTATACAGGGGATGCAGCGCACACAGTGTTGCCCTAAGCAAGTTGATGTCTAACATCGGCCTCAGTTCCCCATCTGCTAAATGGAAATAACGGTGGGTCCCTTCACATTATTTGGATGACAAATACACAAAAATGTTGTTGCGTCCTTTGAAAACTTAACATTCTAATGTAAGTAACAAATAGTAACCATTTTGAAATACAGTGGTACCTCGGTTTATGAACACAATTGGTTCCGGAAGTCTGTTCATAAACTGAAGCGTTCATAAACTGAAGTGAACTTTCCCATTGAAAGTAATGGAAAGTGAATTGATCCGTTCCAGATGGGTCCGCGGCATTCGTAAACCGAAAATTTATAAACCAAGGTGTTCATAAACTGAGGTTCCACTGTATATAAAAATCGGTTCTGCTATTTTCCCACTCAGCTATGATCCTTCCATTTGTAAAATAACAAAAGCTGCTTCCACTAAAGGAATGTATAAACAAAACCAATTTCCCAAGAAGAAAAGTATTGTACAAATATAGCTTGCAGCTACACTCTGAATGGAGAATGACATGCTAATCCTTCTGAGCTGCAGACTGCACGTAGAAGACATCCAGAACAGTTCCTAATGGTTGCAAGTAACCCATGAATTTTGGTTGAAAGGAGTAAGAGGAGAGGCAGATGTGTCAATAGTGAAGAAGGAATGCAAGTGAGCACTTTAGCTGCTTTGTTAGAAGCAGCTCCTCCTGGACAAGGGTAGTCTAGCCACAGCCATTCATTTTCTGGTATCTTCCTAGCTGGATTACTGTAACGTTTTTTTGTGTGATGCTGCTCTTGAGGAGAACACAGAAACGCCAAATCATGCAGAACTCAGCTCCCAGAATTTAATTTTTAACTGGTATTGTCAGATTCATTCGTATAGCTGCAATTTTAAGAAAACTGCATTGGTTACACATTTGCTTTTGGGTCCAACTCAAGATGCTGATGATACTTAACTTTAGAACCCTAATTAAACAGCTTTGGACCCAAATTGCTGAAGAAACTCCTCAGTCCATGCTAGCCTCTCTGCCAAGGCCCTGGTCTCATGTGCCTTCCTTATCAAAAGTGTGTTATGTAATAACAAAGGAGATGACCTTTTCAGTCATGGCAGCCCAGCTTTAGAATGCCCTCACTAAGGAAGCACGACTAGCATTTATTTCACTAGTCCTTCTATGCCAGGTGTTGAAATATTTTTATTTTCTCAGGCATTTATGATGGTGGTGTTCTCTTGTTTCGTAGTTTATATTTGTTGTATACCACCCTGAAATCTGATTTGATAAAAGGGCGGATTTAAAATGTTATGTAAATAAACAAGTAAAATAAAGTGATGGCTGACACATTGGTCATGGAAAGCTTATGCAAGGTTACATTAAACAAACATATCCTGAGAGCAGAGGTGTCAAATCGCTAGAGCATCTATGGTCTGGTGTTTAGCAGGGCTGGCCCACCCATCAGGCAACAGGAATACAAAGGGCAGCAGATCTAGCCTCCAAGGAATGCATTGCCCAATGTTGCTGCCACTGCTGCAGTAGCAGCAATAGCTGCAACATGCTCCTTGAAGGCTGATGGATCTGTCGTATCCTCAGCAGCTTCCCCCCAGCCACCTCCACAGCAGCCTCTTGGTGCACAGGAGGCGCTGATGGTCTCCTCCCACCCTTGTTCTCAATGAGGATCTTCACATTTTGTGGTTCTCCTCAGGCACCCAAATAGGCCAGCCCTGGTGCCTAGACTAGTGACTGAACTTCTGGATGACATGAGGCTTTAAATTAAGGCAATCTTCTGCTTTGTAGAAAACTACATCATCCAGCATCAAATACATCACAAAGCAGCGAGATCAACGGTAACATCATGAGTACTTTCTTAGAAGTTAGCCATGTCAACCTCACCTTTCATTCTCCCATGTTGTTGTTTGTTGTTTAGTCGTTTAGTCGTGTCCGACTCTTCGTGACCCCATGGACCAGAGCGTGCCAGGCACTCCTCTTGTCTTGCACTGCCTCCCGCAGTTTGGTCAGACTCATGTTCGTAGCTTCGAGAACACTGTCCAGCCATCTCGTCCTCTGCCGTCCCCTTCTTCTTGTGCCCTCCATCTTTCCCAACATCAGGGTCTTTTCCAGGGAGTCTTCTCTTCTCATGAGGTGGCGAAAGTATTGGAGCCTCAGCTTAAAGATCTGTCCTTCCAGTGAGCACTCAGGGCTGATTTCCTTAAGAATGGATAGGTTTGATCCTCATACTTAAGAATAATTAAGTAAGGACCAAGTTACGTGTCATTTCTTGTCCCAATCCTTAGACATGATCTCATTGTTTAATGAGCAACGTAACTCCAAACTCTGTGCAGTGGGCTTCACATTATCTTAATTATTCAAAACTTGCATAATCTACCAGGAACATCCTCTGTACAAGTCAAAGTTAGAATAATTGTAAACCTATATCTACTTCCCTGGGAGAAAGTCCAGTTGAATTGAATGGGACTTGCTTTTCAGTAGACATACATGTATAGGGGTTGCAATGAAAAGTACTGTAGTTAAACTGAATTGTGTCAAAGTTACTTCAGTGAGCTAATGTTCAAAGAAACTATTTTACTGAAAACATGGGAAAACATGGCTTTTTGACTACAGTCATCACTGTTGGCAAATGAGCTTATAGAACTAAATATAAACTGCGAAGAGTTAAAAACACTGGCCACAGATAAGCATGAGCAGGAATCTAGCTCCCACTGGCTTTGATTCCTTCGCTTCCCTTGCCCTCTTCCTCTGAATAATAGTCTCAAGGGAAAGTTTTGGGAACAATAATTTGAGTACTCAAGCAAAGCCAGAACACAGATAGATTGCCAGACTGAATCCTGAGAGCTGTGCCTTTAAAAGAAAAATTAAATGAAGCTTACATTCAGTCACTGAAGCTGCTCTGCAGAACAGCTGCAAGATGTTGCAAGGAAAGGAGGCCATTTACTTTCTCATTTATTCTTCTAGTGGTCCTAAAATATGTAATTAGTAATGCAAAAACTTAAGTGCTGCAAGACCTTTTATTGGTGGGGAAAGTAAAAAGTGGCAGTAGTTTTGCTTTCCTGATTTCAGGCGTTTTATTTCTACTGCCTTTGGAAAAGCAACTCTCAGTGTGGGTCCCATGCAGCGACAGAGTTAAATTAAAATCCAAGCAACATTCCAAGGATAGCAGAATGAGAGTAACCTCAGTATTGTTTTCTTAAGATCTCAAGTTGCCAACGAGGCAAAATGAAGTAATGCACTCTGTCAACATATAGCATGCTCCACAAGCAAGGTCACTTATCCATGCAATTAGAAAAAGTGTTTAAAGAGAAACTACTTAAACAGCCATAGGGAAAGTGCAGAATAGGTACCATCATTACGTGAAATATATTTTAAAGACAAGTTCTAAAGTCCCAGATGCTTCAGAAGTGGATGGACAACAGACATCCTGAAGCTACATTTTAGCTGAACACTTTTTATATTGCTTCTTGTTTACACAATCTGTTTTGGACTAGGATTTAAATATCGATGAGTTTCAAAGGAAGGAGCTTTCTCTAAATCCTAAAAAAAGCAAATCACTTTCTATGACACTTCTTTCCAGGGGGAAAAATGCTTCTCTCTTTCTATTTTTGCAGGGCAAGATAGCTGGATGGCCTAGCCCTAGAACAGATTAAGCTGCTGTCCCACATTTGCAGACGTCTTCATATTTAAAGTTTGCTGAGCCAGACATCTTGGGGTTTACGGAGCCAGCCCAATCATAAAAGCTATTTCTACAAGCCTCAGGTAAATACACACAGTATCTATTTCATTCAAGAAAGTGCTTTTCTTTGTCAAAAGAAAATTAAGTCAGCCTTAAACTGAAATCTAAACACATTCAGTACATTTCTGTTTGTTTGTTTTTCCTCCATTTGGGAAAATTATTTCATCAAACTCACCAGTACTCTTCTCTTAAAAGTTCGTGGAGGGATGGCTAAAAATTAACAGACCACCAGTGTGGAGACGTGATGGTTTCTCCCACATAACATTCACTGTGGGTATCTATGTGTGTAAAATGCCCCTCCCCAAACATGGAAAACTCAAATGAAAGTGAAGTGTTAGAAGTCAACAAATGTGGGCTTTTCTTATTTTTCAGCGACTGATCCCCATCTAGGAGCTCCTGGCAGCACATTACAACCAGCACTTAACATTTCAGAAGCACAATGCAAGCCACAGGTAGAGTGTTTTGCTAATCGTCTTCCTGCATTTGTATTGGCAAGGCAGTTGTGCAAGTGCCCCAGCAGTCACGTGACAACACTTAATGCAGTCTAAACTTCAGCATGACAATTGTGTAGTGAGACAGACTTAAACTAAATGGCAAAGGGGAGGAAATCAGCGACAGAACAGAGCTCACGGCGCACATGGCTAAAACACTGGTTATTCACTCACATCTCAAAACTGAAGCCAGATTGGAATGCTTATTACATTATTCCTATGCTTCCCCGATTTGGGAAATCAAAATGACTCCGTATTTTTAGAAGAAGAACAAAAGTCAATAATCAGCTGAGCTTGTAATCAACTTTGGACAGGCCCCTGGTGCATGTGCAGTTTGGTCCCCTTGGTTAGGAAAATAGGGACAAGATTGAATGGATGAAAAAAAGCTGTAAAATCTTAATGTGTCAGCACCAGGATTCAATTTAGACACTCCCCATGTTAAATCAGAAGAAAGGCAGTTTTGGAATACAATAAACAAAAAGAACCCAATGTACAATAATGGAAAAGAAAAAGAAATGTAACTTCTTCCCTACAGAGGGTCACAACCCTCTATTGAAATATACACTCAAATAATTTTCTGTGCATTTTCCTATTAAACAGACTTAAAAGGAACTTGCTTGAGAGTTGAAGGAGTTACTGGAATTTTCAGGTTTAAAATTACAAAATAGATTTTTTTTTTAATAACATAACTCAATTGTATGTTTGTAATGTTAACATTAGGTAGCAACCTGCATCACGGTGGAAGACAGAAGCTGTTGCCACCGCAGTAGAGAAAGCTGATATGACAGGGTAGAAGTGGTGTGCCAGAAAGTCACACCAGTTCAAGTGTTATTGTCATAACTTAATTCCTGAAGACTTTAAGAGTGTGCTATCACTGTCTGATCAAAGTAAGTACCAATGAACTCAACGGTGCTTATTCCTAGGTAAGAAGATACTGCACAGGATTACAGTCTAAAAGACAAAGTGATAGCAAAGTATGTACCAAGTTAAATAAGAATAAGAAATACTGATCTTTGTTCTTAGCGTTACCATGGTTGGTGTGACAGTTTTTTGGACATAAAAATGGGAGAGATTTCTTTCATGGATAATCCTATGTAATGAGCTGGGTTTCTCATTTTGAGTTCTTCAATAAAGTTTTGTATCTCCCCACCAGAAACGGCATCTGTTGGAAGATGTCTGCAAGTGAGAATTCCAGCTTTAGGTAGACCATAGGTTGTTTAAGCTGTATTTATTTATAGAACACCTGCATAAACAAGTTCTATATGAAGGTATAACAGGAACGGCCTTATATAGAATCAGACTGCATAGTCAAATAAAGGTCTCTAAGAGGACTTTCACACTCTGCTGCTGAAAATGTTTTACAGTAGAGACTACTGGTGTTATTCTGTGCAGTAGAGCTCTCTGTGGGATGTCTGGAGCACAATCATTTTTAGGGGGTGGGGATCTTAACCGCTGTACAGGCAACAAAGGATTTCTCCAAAGAGATTGCACGAGAGCTTTTCAGAGGAGAATCCACCAAAGAGATTCCAAACTGAAGATTTGAGAGCAGAAAAGGAACTCGGGAGAAGAGGGGTTGAGAATAAAAACAACCACACACAAACACACAACCCTGCCCAGAAGAGTATAAGGAGAACAGCAGCTTTCTGTCCCCATGTAGAAGTCATCCAGCAGCAACTCCACAGCCAAAGGTGTGATGGAGACGGAGTCTACAGCGGCATGTGAGCTCAGGACTGTGCAGTAAGAGACAACTCTCCATTGCAGGGGGTTGGAATAGATGACCCCTGTGTTCCCTTCCAACTCTATGAGCCTATGAGCTCACCTTTGAAAAAGTCGTTTATTGAACTCCACCTGCCCCCTTCTGTTCCTGTTTAAAGCCTTGCCAAAGTGCATGAGTTATTTTCTCTTTCCTCCCCAGTCTTTCCATAAGTAAACTCCAGGTGTCATTTCCCCAGTTATGTTGACCACTGTTTTTTCTACCCATTCCAGGAAACATGGGGCCTGTGGCATTCTTTCCCTTCCCTTATCCCAACACAGTTTGAAGCAACCTTTGTCAATGTGGTGCCCTCCAGTGGTTTTGGAATACAATTCCCATCAGTTCTAGTTACAGGTAGGTAGCTGTGTTGGTCTGAGTCGAAGCAAAATAAAAAAAATCCTTCAGTAGCACCTTAAAGACCAACTAAGTTTTTATTTTGGTATGAGCTTTCGTGTGCATGCACACTTCTTCAGATACACAGTGTATCTGAAGAAGTGTGCATGCACACGAAAGCTCATACCAAAATAAAAAATTCCCATCAGATGAGAGTTGTCATCAAAAACATCTGGAGAGCACCAGCCAGGTCAAGACTTTGAATCCAGGTCTCATAGTTTCTCTCCACAACAAAGGATTGCCGAGGGAAGGGGGGGAAGTCATGAGTTACCCATTTGAAACTACCATATATGCAAGGCATTTGTTATATTGCAGAGCTACCGGCGCTTAAGCAGTGGGAATCACCAAAGAGACTCAGCTCCTACATAGTGTGCTTCTCTTTTCAAGAAACCACCACAAGCTTCAGAGCCTTTGTTTGCTTAAGACAGACCTTAGAATATAGAGGGGCGAGGAATGACACCTATACGCCTTTACTCACAGAATAATCTTATGCAAATTTACAACCAACTTGGGTAAATAAGTTGACAGCAAAGATAAAAACAAATCAAGTCATGCTTGGCTATCTGCTGAAAAAGAGCAGTGTGATTCCAAAAAGATGATGTAATCTTCCAGCATCTCGGCCACATTTAATTTAGCACATCAGCTAGTGTGGCCGAAGGACATCAGTCTTCACCAACCTAGTGCCCCCCCCCCAGTTGTTTTGGACTGCAACTCCCACATCATCCCCAGCCAGCATGGAAGGAGGGGGGGAATCCACCATTCACTGCTCAGTGGTCTGAAGATCTCAATGCCCCTTCTACATTTGACTGCATGACTTAAAACTGTCTTGTTTAGATACCTATTTGGGCATATGGACAGCTTATAGTGATCTATATGTTTAGATTAGGATTTATAGCAGATTCTTATTGTTCATGTTGGCATGCAATGTCAGTACTGTGTGCAGTCTTGATAGCTCTCTCTGTGTGTATTACACAGAGAATGCAGGTGGGCAATGAAGGTTTAAATTAAAACATTCCCTTCCTGCAAACTGGAATCCTCATAATAATTCATGCACCTTGTATTTGATTAAAAACAAAACAAAACGCACAGCACAGTTGCCAATCACACTGTTATTGCCACATATAGGTAATACTTTGATTCCCATGGTACTTCCAAATTCTACTGATGTCAAGAAAGCAAGCTGAGAGATGAACACATCCATGAAGGATAAGGACACTGAGTGAATTCATTACTCCCAGGCACTAAATATCCAAGTGTAATTTGGATATTTAATCCCAAATCCAACAATGTACCATACTGACATTCATTTTGTGACAAAATTATATTTTTGTAGAGTTACCTCTAATGCATTGTGTAATTGGCTGGGGAAAGATGTTTGCTTATATCAACGCAGAAAATTCTAGATTATTGCTAATTCATCACATTGTGCTCATTTTCATCTTGGCATTCTTGTGAAACATTAAAGGGGCTATTAAGGGAGGGTGGGATTAGCTCCCCCCTCCCCCCGTTTCAGACTATGCTTGATTATTCATTAAGGGGTGTCTATGCCTCTAATTTAGGGACCCAGGTGGCGCTGTGGGTTAAACCACAGAGTCTAGGGCTTGCTGATCAGAAGGTCGGCGGTTTGAATCCCTGCAATGGGGTGAGCTCCTGTTGCTCAGTCCCAGTTCCTGTCCACCTAGCAGTTCGAAAGCACATCAAAAGTGCAAGTAGATAAATAGGGACCACTCTAGCGGGAAGGTAAACGGCGTTTCCGTGCACTGCTCTGGTTTGCCAGGAGCAGCTTTGTCATGCTGGCCACATGACCCGGAAGCTGTCTGTGGACAAACGCCGGCTCCCTCGGCCTATAGAGCGAGATGAGCTCCACAACCCCAGAGTCGGACACGACTGGACCTGATGGTCAGGGGCCCCTTTACCTTTACCTATGCCTCTAATTATTATAAGCAGAGGTATAGAAACAATCTGATGCAATGTGCCAATTCAATGCAGAGCTGCAATTTAGTCTTGCACATAGCACTCTCTAACCTTGTTGCAAATAACACCCAATGCTCTTTATAAGATTGTTCAATGTCTTTTAATCTTGAGGTTGAGAATGCCAAGTTATGAGCCTGTAAGACATCACCTTTATGAATTAAACCAGGGGTAGGCAAGCTAAGGCCCATGGGCCACAAGCCGCGCACGTGAGTCATTTAACCAGCCCACAAGCCGCTCCTGAACCGAGTCGCCCGATTGGCGAGCCCCCGCGGGCTGCGCTAAACCGGCGCAGCATGGCACGGGGACTCACTTCCACGGTGCTGGAAATTGCGTCTGCGCAGACACTGACACTGGAAATTGCACCTGCACCTGCGCAGATGCCGGAAATCGCAGGAGTGTGCGCAATACGGCCCACGGAGGGATCTCCGCTGGAGTGAACCGGCCCAGGCGAGGTAAACCTTGCCAACCCCTGAATTAAATATGCTCAAAAGTAGTTTTACTCATGTTTAAATGGTTATATTATCTGGAAGTTATTGACCACTGGTCCAAAGGGAGTAGAAAAACAGGTATGCATCTCATACATATTCTGTCTTACTAAGTGTATGAGATACAATCAAAGTACCCCCTACATATACAAACCTGGTACATCAAGGAGAAATAAAGGCCAATTGAATTCAATTGTGTGTGCCTGATGTGATGGTGCCAGACCTTGAATATATTACGTGTCTTTCTCCCATCCAAGCTGAGTCTCAGACCCTCACGTTTGCTTGAGAAACAGTGTAAAAGCAATTGACTGCTGTAGTTTTCCATATGACACACCAAGACATCACATTTTCAGATTCTTTGATATGTTTTAGCTATGTCAAGAACAACTAGCAATTCACTTTCAGCATTCCAAACCTTTATTGACATTTATGTTGATTACTCAAGTTTCATCCTGTTTTGTCTCTTGGTATTCTCTTTTGTGTCTCAGATGAACAGCAGCATGGAAAAGCTTGGCGTGCAAAACTGGAATTTAACCCCTCATGCAAAAAAACAAGCCAATTCAAATCCAGGCACAAATTTTGTTTTTATAGCCTCTCTCAGAAATGAATAGTATGGGGTTCCCAGGCACTAAGACTGTGTGAGGAATGCCACAGTGCATAAAGGAAAGTGTCCAGTCTTCGGGAGAGGCCTGAAAAAAGACTCCTAAGACCAATATTGCTGTTGGCTTCAAAGAGACGTGCTCACACACCCTACTGGCAAGAAGATACTACTATGGCTGCCAGAAAGCAGACGAAAGGTAAACGGAAGGTGAGAGACCAAAAGGTTATTTAAGCTGGGTAGGGGAGGAAATCTTACAAACAAGATATATTAAATTAAGAAACTGGAAAGCAGAGTTTGTATTCAGAATCATTCCATTTTCTTTTTAGTGGCTCTGTTTTCTTCAAAATGGCTCAGATACCACAGGTCATTCACACATTTCCTGGTGCATCTATGCTTAGCTGTGGAAAGTCAGTTAGCCAAAATGTTCCCAGTATTTTATCAGTAACTAATGAGAGAACTGCCCAGGGCTACCAAGCAGTAACCTGGGATCCAGGGCAAAACATAGTCTTGTGGCCCTCTTACTGCACCTCCTCCCTAATCAATAGAAAACATAGAGTGGCCGCTCACCTGTCGCTCACCTGACATCACTATGACATCAGGTGATGCTGTGCTCTGAAGCCATGATTGTCAGAACTTCAAAACACAGGACTGTCTGAAAACCTTTACTTTTTGAAAGATTCCCATTCAAACCTATTCCTGAATCAGGGCTTCTGGTTCCGCTCTGGCTTAATGGAGGCAGCCCCCATGACAGCGGAAGATCAGAGGCAAAGGAAAAGCAAGGATGATTGAGGGTAAATCATCCTTGCAAATTCCCCCCAGGGATGGGGGGAGGCAGGGAGAGAGGCTTCATTTGCAATTCGTCTCAGTACATGGCTCAGTACCATGGAATGCGGGGGGGGGGGGCAGGGAGGCGCTGAGTGCAAAAGCACTTTGCCTGGCAAAAACCCTCCAATGCTGCCATTAAGAAGGAGAGGTTCTCCTGTTAATTAGACCTTAATTGGACTAAAATTCCGGTTGCGTGCTAGAAGATCACAAACTGCAGAACAAACAAACTACAGAACAAACAAACTGCAAGGTCTTTAAAGTTTGAAACTGAGATAAGACAATGCAAAAGACGGAGTGGGAGGAGGGGAGCCTACGGTTACTATATTTAAAGTTTTCTTCTCTACATTTATGATTCGGCAACCCTCCTCTAAATGTTAGTTCAAATTATATTTGTGAGGATTATACAAATCATACAAGTGAGGATGGAATAAATTGTATTATAAATAAACATTAAATGGAACTGTATGTTTAAAAAGGGATGGAAGCTCTATTTTGCAAAAGGTTTACGGTGGAAACATAGCTGACTCTTCCCTGTCCTTTATTATCTATGAAGTGAACTGAATAATGCTAAGAGGACTTGGAATTTAATTTAATTTAATTGGAAGGATAATTGGCCATATATCTTCAACTGGAAGAAAGGAGGAAAGGAGTCTGTGAACTTCCAAGGAACTGATAAGGTTCTTTATTGAGTCATCTGCAGTTTGACAGACCGCTCTTCTTCTCAGGCTGAGGGGGGAAATGGTGACAACAGTTTATTTACTGGGACAGAGCGACTTTTGCAGCTGTTGTTAAAGTTCTCAGTGCAAAACAACGAAACACAGGATGGAGCAATGGAGAAATTTCTAGAACAACAATGGAATATCAGCTCTGCCCAAGGCATGATGGATAACAGCAACAATCGGGGGAAAGAAAGACATAGCATCTTACAAGGACAGGAAGAAACACTACAGACAGAAAAATTGCCATACACAGGAAGTTCAAGGATATAGTTTGAGTTCCTCACTTGAAGTTTTATAAATCATTTAATGTGTCAACCCGAGTGTAAGTTATTAATATTGTAGTTGTTGTATAAGGGATTACCAGTAGCATTATGACCAGAATGTAATTGAAATTAATAAGATTTCGGAACACATAAATAAGTAAAATAATCAAATCTAGCATCTAGCACATGGGGGGGCCACTTTAAAGAAATTATATACAGTGGTACCTCTAGTTACATTGTGTGGGTTTTGCATGGAATTCTGCTGCCTTGGCATAGCCAATGCAGTATCTAATCCAATCCTCCCACCAGGGGTGCCAACTTGAATACAATATTGGGGGGGCAAGTAACCCCTACCCCATATAATTGATCACATGATGCAATACATGGACACCATTTGAATGGCAATGCCCATCAACTTTGGGGGAGCCTATAAATCCAGAGGCAGATTTTTGAGGGCCTGAGTTCTATCACAAACTTTCATTTCATTACCTGAACAGGTAAACTGAGGCAATGTCTCCTACTGTTGGCTTTTCCTTGCAGAAAAACCAGCACTAAAGTGCAACATTTCTGTAACGTTAATGCAACCGTGAGTACTTTAAAATACAAACAAGTGTTTTGTTAGGGGAACAATGGGAAAAATCTGTACAAATCATGGAAGAAAAAAGGGATGGTTTTAAGACTGTCTGACAGAATCCTTTATCTACCTGATATTGTCATATTTGTAGAATTGCTTGCCTCTCCTGCACTCAGGCCTTGGGTGATTTCACAAAAAAGTATCAATCTTACCTTGAATCAAAATTTCTTAATCCAGACTTTTAGAGCTCTAACTAGAGAGTCCAAAAGTTCAATAGCCTTCCCTGTGCAAAAGCATTATTATCTCAAGGACTTGAATGCATATTTGCCTCTCCAAATAACCTACATACACTCAAAGCAGAACTGCTAGGAAAGTGGAATTCTGTCAGCAGGGGTGCTAATGGGAAATGAAGTTCCTGACTCATACGTTCTATTATGCTCCCCTTCCAGCTTCTTTAAACTTGACCTGTCCTTCCCCCTGAAATTATGCTTCCTCCCCGCAAAACAGAAAGTATGAATTTGATAAGAATTTATCTCAGGGAAGAGAAAATCCACAGGAAGGGGATGGAACAGACTAGCCCACAGGGTCAGACCTTTGAATATTTAACATGCTCTGTTCCTTAGCAGTCTTCTCCCAGCTGGAAAAGAGCTGGGAGCAGGTCTCATCTCAGCCCAAAAAACTTCTAGGCCATGTGCTGTGGGGGTTTCTTTTTGTATTACAATCTAATAAAGTTGGTGTGCCTTATGATTAAAATAAAATATATGGCCGGGGGGCGGGGGAGAGAACAGGACATTTTCTAAATGTGTCTATCATTTTATGTTAACCTAACACAAGAAAAACTTTACATACTGTACTGAGACACAAATATAACAGCCAGACCTACTCTCTAAATGAAATAAGCCCTTCCCGTAACCCCAAATTTCACTTCTGAATATAGTAATGTAGCACTGCATGCAGGCTAATGTCACTACTGGGAATGGTTTTACATTCTATTATGGTTTTATAATATTATATTGTGGACTTTCTTTTGCCCATCTTAGAATCTGGAAATTATAGCACTTTTTCCCATTATATATATGTAGAATGTAGGGGGGGAAAGGTGACAGCTCTAAAAGAAACTCGCCTTTAATGACATCAGTAGCTATAATTCCTCATACCATTAAGTTCCTGGGCCAATTCCAAAACTAACCAAGGTGACACAGTACCTACAAATTAATCATCAGAATTGGATGGAATTCCAGATGGTGCTAAATATATTACATGCACATCTAGTAAGTCATGGACTAGACCCAAAGACAAAGGGGCTGGCAGTCTACTGATGCACAGTTCTCATGCAGACATCTGAGATAAGTGACACAAGTATGTCCACAGCAATAGATTTACTACATTTATATCTCTCCTTTCCTCCAAGGAGATTAACAGCCCTATGAAGTAGGTGGTGTTATTAGCAGTGAAATTAGGGCTACCAGACCAACCATAAAATCTCCATAGTAGTTACCAATTTCACACACATACAAAAATCATTTATATGCCACTTCTCCACTTTCTGAAAAACTGGG
The DNA here is from genome assembly GCF_963506605.1 of Zootoca vivipara. NCBI lineage: Eukaryota > Metazoa > Chordata > Lepidosauria > Squamata > Lacertidae > Zootoca > Zootoca vivipara. Next base: position 35,985,112 of record NC_083279.1, read on the forward strand.
AGGGTTCAGAAATATGTCAAAACACAAAAAAAGTTAAACTAGTAATTTGTATTCCAGCAAACGAAGAAAATCAAATGCCAATTCAGAAAGAAAGACTGCTCTCTTCCGAAATCCCACCCCCAACAGAAATCTTTAATCTCAGAGCATGCTGAGGAATGAAGAAAACTTCCCAAAACTGCTAGCAAAGTGGGGAGGGAGGACCCCATTCCGTGTCACCTAGGCACTGTCTCTCATCAGGGTCCAACAGGTTGAGGAAAACTTGTTGATCACCTCAGCCCTTGCGGCAACACCTGATGTCGCTCCACCACCTGCGATGGCTTTCCAGTAACACACCAATCCCTGAGCCTGCTATCAAAACTGTCAACACTCGCAGAGATTAGGATGCCCTTAGGCTTTGACAGAGTTTGCTGCTGGCTCCAGAAGTCTTTGCTGTGGTAGCAAAGCACTGGCAAATTATGTGGCAGTGACTTCTCAGGAGTAGGTGTCAATGCTGCTGTCTACCTCAGCCATCCAATTTTGCTACCTGAGTTGAAATGGGAACGTGCTGCCCTGAACCTGTGCCACCTGCATCCCCTTGCTGCCCCTGACAAATCCTCACTTACCATAGTCATGCCTGTAGCTTCTGGCAAAATCATGTGGAAGCCTTCAGAGGCCTTGAATGATCTCACGGGGCTCTCGTGAGATCTCGCCAGAATCTGGAAGCTACCGCAGCTGCTCCTCTGGCCATGAGAGGGTGTGTGTCCACAGAGTTGCCCCTTGGATTCTGCTGCTTGAGGTGGCTGCCTCGGTTTGTCTCATGGATGGGACTGCCCTGGTCTCAGCCTTCCAGATAGCATCCTGCATGTGCTAGAGTCAGTACTGTAGAGCACATAGGGAGCCAACCATTTACTGACCACAACCAAGGGCCAGAACAAACCATTTGAATTCTGAAGGTTCTGAGCCCTAGAAAAGTAGTGAAAAGGCTTCCCCACCACACATACTGTACACATAAATAAGAAACTGGCATTTGGTGCTGAAGTTGCAACTGAAATGAAATCCATACTGCCCACCCAAAAAGTATTTTAAGATATTTAGTGTTGGCAATTACACCTACAGATTTCACTAATCTAGTTTGCTTTTAAAGGCCCCACCAGAAAGATACTTCATTTAAAAAGTGCATTTTGGGGGAAATGCGGAAATTAAAAGACTTCACAGAAGCCCTGCTGTCTCTTTCTCTACATGAAGGTTATGGTCACACACACAACACTTGTACTCTGCAATCATGAACCTCTTTGTCACAGGCAGGAAGAAAAGAATGACAGGGTGACAGGTGCAAATTTATCATGCCAAAACAAAGTTTCATACAGGGATACAATACTGCAGTTTGAAGTGTTGGAGTTATATATTTTAAAATGCAGCATTGTGTTTGAACTTTATTTCGCCCCCTCCCTCTCACATTTTTTCTGTTTCTTGAAAAGGCCTAAATTTATATGAACTTTTCCTGGCTTTAGATTATAACCAACTGAGCTAAGGCCCAGGTTGTTGAGCTACAACTCTTGTCAGCCCGAAAACACAACCATGGGTGATGGTGAAGATGTTGGTTTAGCTAAGCATGATGCAGAAGCAAATAGGATTAGGGAGGATCCAAGTGACTGTGCGCTCCTGGCAGAGTGCTCACACATTGTGTGGTCTCAGTAAACCATAGTTTGGCTTACTGTGTTGTTGAAACAAGTCATTGTACTATATGTCACCTAGAAGCTGTAGCATTGGTCAATTTTTAAACACTATTATTTTTAGGCACTTTAAAAAAATGTGATTACACTTGCAGTGGAACAGTTGACAAACACCTATCAATATTTTCAAAAAGATGTGCATCTATACTGGTTCAAAAACAGAAACATACACAGAACACAGTACTGAAACCAGCTACTATACAATAGCAAGATAAAGTGTTGGCATGCGAAACTTGGCCCTCCAGCTGTTTTGGGACTACAACTCCCATAATCCCTAGTTAACAGGACCAGTGGCCAGGGATTATGGGAATTGTAGTCCCAAAACAGCTGGAGGGCCATGTCTGGAGTAATGTGATTGTGAGGGATGGAGAAAAGGGAGGGGACCACCCACACAGCAATATCTCATTCACTGTGTGGCTCTAACACAATTAGATGGACACAGCACTAGACTCTACTTGAAGTGCAGGAAGTAAATTGTATTCCTGCCCATAGATTACAGTGGAAGAACACAGAAAGAATAAATCTAGATGTTGCTCGCCCACCCATCTACCAGAAACACAATTCAGTTTGTGGCAATACCACATTCACCAAAAGCTGAGCATTGCAACAGGGCAAATCCACAAGCTGCCCCATTATCCTGTGATTTAGTGTGTTGTATTAAAATTAACAGGAAAATGCAACTCATTATTTATGCTGTGTTTTATATTAGCTTTCCATGCTTCCACTGTAGTTCAATATTTTGAAAAAACCCTTCAGAGCTCCCAGATTTTGCCACAAGAGTGCCTTGAAATATCCATTTTCACTGGAGCACCAGCCTAAATTATCAATTACTTATACTCAACATTCATTTCCATTGTTCCAAGGAACTTTTGATGCTTAATTGCATTACCAATTATGCCAGTTATTTTCCAGAATTACTCTAAACCACATCTCTACACAGAAATTAGTAGGTTGCCCTTGTTTTTCTTTTCATATCCACACTATTTCTGACTAGTCAACAAGAAAGATACTGCACTCAGTCCTGAGAACACTGAAATTAATGAGATTTAAAATACATTTCAGAAAATATTGAGGAAGTTTACTGTAATAACTTGTACTTTCAAGCAAAATTATTAAGTGGTAGGAACAGGAAAATGTGAGATTATTCTCTAGCGTACAGAAGTTCTTATTTTATGGCAAGTTGGGCTCACAAGGGAGAGTAGGGTTTTCCCCAAATGTTGACGTGCTGTTCAAGCCACCATTGTGAAAAATATAGAGCTGGATTCATTACTGACTTTAACATCTTGTTTTCATTCTCGCTTCCAGGAATACTAACGGATGACTACTGCTCATTGCTTAAAAGAAAAAAACGCCATGGCCCTGTTCAGCAACGCTAATCCTGCTACACATGGCTTTAGTTCAATGAGGCAGAAGTGTGCTTGCATAAGGGATGCTATAGTCATGCATTAAATGGGGGCTTCACACACACTGTTGTCTCACTCAAAATGCAAATTTCTATTTTCCCTGCACTAACAGTCAATAGTCCACACAATTGCTACCTAATTCCCCAACAGTCACTGAAACCCATGCTCTGAACACATTCAAAACCACACGCATGCCTTTCAAAACTGTCTCAACCAATAGTCTGAATATTAACTGAGTTACAAAACTGTCTTCCATCACTGGTCACCTTCTCTAAATATTACAGACCCTCCAAGTCTGCCTGTTTTCCAGGAACAGTCCCAGATTTACAGAGGCTGCCCCAGTTTCTGATTAGATCCCAGAATGTCCCACTTTTCCTTAGGATGTCCCTATTTTCATCGGAGAAATGTTGGAGGGTATGGAATAGGAAAGAAGAACACTCTGTTTTGAGGGAATGGCAATGGAAGCACTCCTTTAAGGGAGCAGAACACACCACCACCTTTTGTTGGAGGCCCCACTTGACCCTCATCATACCAGACTTCAAAGCCAAATTTAAAGTGGTGTGAGCTTAAGGCACCGAGCCGAAGCGGTGCAAAATTGAGAATATTCATAATTGATAAGATCCCATTTGGAGATGCCCAATTTCGGTCTCGCACAGGGTGCCATATTACAAAAGACTATCAAAGTCTGCCCCTGCAAACTTGGTGATGTGGTACTTAACAGCTTGGCACAGACAAGGTGGATTTATTTATTTTTACATTTGGAGGAGTTCCCTGACATATGAGTTTGTAAATTGTTCGTCTAGCCCAGTATTGTCTGAACGGCAGCAGCTCTCCAGAATTTCAGGGAGGGTCTTTCCTATACCTACTTCGATATGACAGGGATTAAAACAGAGACCTTTCCCATGCAGATGCTATGCTCCACTAGACTACCACTGAAGCTCAGGCTTGAACCCTTTAGCAAAAAGGGAAGACTGCAGAAGGGTGGGAAAGTGAAAAGGTAATTGTTTCCTCCCACCTACCAATTTCCCACAAGCTTTAAACTGTACACATCTAATCCTACTCCCAACCCCCTTCAGTGTTTGTTGGTAGGAGCTTTTAAGGCCTGGGATCCCTTTGAAGTTAAAAAGAGTTTGGTGGTGTAGAGGATGGAGTGAGGTTTAGATTGGAGGGTGTTACTTCTAATCACACCCTCCAAGTACTCTCCAAATTATGAAAGGGCTTGAAACAGCTTAGAAGTATCTTGGAAGTAATAGATAGAAGATAGGGTGCAGCAGAAGGGGAGAAACAACAATTCAATGGAAAATGGGATGGGAAGCCAATAAAAATGAGAGAAAAGATGAAATTGCATTTTGATTGTATATGTTTAAAATGTTGAAACTTAAGAAAACATAATGGGGGGGAAAAGAAGTATCCTGGAAGGAGGAGTAAAAGAATGTTCTGGGAATGCATGTGGCGAAGCACACATTCCCTGACTTTGGTTCCTGCCCTCTTTCCCACACTTCCCCACACACCATAGGGAGAAAAAAGATAAGCTCACTACCCTTCCTGCTCTGCATTTCTGTGTTAGATAAGCAGGTTCCTAATCACCTAACCTAGTCTGTGCCATTGGGCAATTTCATCATAGCACTAGGCTGCTGATGTTCAGGGTAAGTGGGCAAGAAGCTACCTTGGAGCTCAGCTTCTGCTCGGGTGGGGGGGGGACTTATTGTTAATTAGCTCTTTGCCTCAGTAATAGCTATACTGCTACATAACATTCTGTATAGGCTTTTGTAAAGGTAAAGGGACCCCTGACCGTTAGGTCCAGTCGTGGACGACTTTGGAGTTGCAGCGCTCATCTTGCTTTCCTGGCCGAGGGAGCCGGCGTACAGCTTCCAGGTCATGCGGCCAGCATGACTAAGCCACTTCTGACGAACCAGAGCAGTGCACAGAAACGCCATTTACCTTCCCGCCAGAGCGGTACCTATTTATCTACTTGCACTGCGTGCTTTCAAACTGCTAGGTTGGCAGGAGCAGGGACCGAGCAACGGGAGCTCACCCCGTCATGGGGATTCGAACCGCTGACCTTCCGATCAGCACTACCCACATCCCATAGGCTTTTGTACCCTCTCTGAAAGCCTAACACAGCTCATATTCCAGGAAAGCCAGCTGCCTTAAGAACTATGAAACAGGAAGAAAGTACGGTGACTAATATACAATAAACCCCCACTAAATGAAGACATCTGGCTTTGCTTTTGTCAACACTGATATATTTGCAAGCTTCAGATTTGTCACACAGATCAATATGTAACAAGATAGAAGAAAGGGGTTTTTTTGTGCCCTTTGTACAGTGAAAAACAGGTCAGTGGTGTCATTTAGGGTAGAAAGGCAATAAAGCTTCAAAGTTTCAACTTCTTTCATCTGGAGATTGGGCCCCTGGAAGAGGGAAAATCTTACAACATATTTTGCTTATCCAACCATGTACTGTATCATAAAGTAACACAAAATTCCTGGGAGCAAAAATGAAGACAAAGTCTGAGAAGGTATACCATAGGATTTTGGGAATTGCAAAACTTTTGATTGATATACAGTGGTACCTCGGTTTACAAACACAATTGGTTCTAGAAGTCTGTACTTAACCTGAAGCGTACTTAACCTGAAACGAACTTTCCTATTGAAAGTAATGGAAAGTGGATTAATCTGTTCCAGACGGGTCCGTGGAGTACTTAAACTGAAAATACACAAACCGAGGCGTACTTAAACCGAGGTATGACTGTGTACTCTTGCAAAGTACTATACTTATATCACAGGGGAAAGTACCCTTTTTTGTATACAGTATTTACATTAAGGAAGCAGCTTCCAATGCAAATGAACAACTTTGATCTTCCAAGTGAAGTCTGTAGGATCCGTAAGATCCATCAGACAATAACCAGGAAAATTCCTTGCTGTTCCCAAGGGCAAAAAGAAATCAGTCACCTTATTGACTTTTGCCACACAGATGTTGGATAAATTATCAAAATTTCCACTTATGCATTGATTTGAGGTGTTCTGGTACCCTGAGGTTCAACACAGAACAAACCCTGCCATCTTTTACGCTCCATCAGTTTTTGTGGTTTTGGAACAGTCCCTCTTCTTGCACTGTTGTAGCACTTTATGCACAGATATAATAAAAAGGAACAAGAGAAGAGTATTCCTAGACAAGTAAAATTAGAGCAGTCCTTTTACCCTACATGACCGTGATTTTTAGACTTGGAATAAACAAGTAACTTGAGAGGTTCCTGAAGGACATCAAAGAGAAACTTAAAAATAAATAAATAACCTACATACAATAGAATCCAGGATGTGTACAAAAAGCACCGAGATCTCTGGACTCAGAAAAGGTACACCCTCAAAACACTGCACTTTAATATTTCACTTAAAGAAACACAACACTGGAAATTTATGGTGATTTAAGAAACTCATACCCTGTCCAATCTGGTTTTCCTCTATCAAGTATTCAAGGAGACATTATAATCCTCATAATGTGCTTTGAAGGTAACGGCAAAAATAATGCTTTCTAGCTGGTAGCCACTGAGAGCCAACAGGATTTTCATGGTCCAGTACACTGTTTGTGGTTTTAGCCCTCCACCCCACCCCCACAAAAAGACACAAGTCAGTACAGTACATGCTTTGTATCATACGCAAATATCCCTCCTCTTTTACAGGTGAAGGGCCCCCAAAAACAAATCAGAGCCCACACATAAAAATAATGTGCCTGACAGGCAGAATATCAACAGGAAACTTTTATGATAATTGTATTTCCGTACGTATTGCACAGTCACAGCTACATTAAAATCCTAGATTTCTCAGTTATGGCAAGAGGAGGAGGAGGAGGAGGAGGAGGAGGAGGAGAAGAAGAAGAAGAAGAAGAAGAAGAAGAAGAAGAAGAAGAAGAAGAAGAAGAAGAAGAAGAAGAAGAAGAAGAAGAAGAAGAAGAAGAAGAAGAAGAGGAAGAAGAAGAGTTTCAAAATAAACCAGGCAGTTCTCCACTATGTGATTCTTGAGGAAAACATACGCCCAGGAAAAACCCAAAATGACCTCAGAATGAACTAGGAAGTCCCTTCTCCATTTGAAGCAGGTTTTGGGTCTTCCTTTCGGTCTGTTTAACTTTCTATACAGAATTCAATCACTCTGGCCCCACTTATTGGCTAAAAACACTGAAAGATGGACACAAGCTTTCACAATGAAATTGCTTTGAATAATGCCAGCACATTTTGCTTAATCACTTTCATAGCTCTAGTGGTAGAGACACATTTTAAAAGAAGAGAGAGTTCAAAGTCTGGTACCCCATCTGGCACAAGTCCCTATATATTAGTACCTACTCTAACCACTCTTGACCACCGCGTTTCTCAAAGGGTGTGGTCTACAACCAGGCAGGTGGCCATGAGACCTTCTGAGACTGAGGCATGAGCACACAAAGTATTGTCTGCCTGCTGCTGCTGACTGAGTTATGAACTTTCTCTGAAGCTTTGCACCCAAGTTTGTCAGTATCTCAGAGTACCATTTGAATAAGCAGCAATACTGCAACAGGACAAATGACGGAAAAGGCCGGCTCAAATATAAATGTGTGTTTGAGTTCAAAAGAGTTTTAGTGAGTATCAGTGTCATCTTAAAAGCAACAAAAGCCAGTGCTGGAATCTACAGCTCCAATAACACTAACACCAGTTAAAACAAGAGTTAGTTTCACTGTGTGTGAACTAAAAGATTATTTGCAGCTTTGATGCCTCTGTGTGTCAGATAAGGCAGGCATATTTTATTTAAGGAAAGCATTACCTCATGCATATTCTGAATGAGGCTTATCATCCAATGAAGCCCAACAGCCTAGACATGGGTTCAGATTCTACATTAGCCACACACATACGCTCACACATGCAAAAATTCACAGTGTGTGCAGTCATACACTCAAGCAGAGGATGAAACTGGCATGCACCAAACAGAAACACACAAACAGACAGACAGACAGACAGCATGGTGATTTTGCTCTCTGGGGTAGGACAGTGCCAATGTAGACCACTCTCTTTTACCCCTGTGAATTGCCCCCAGCAGCCAAATTACCCTGTTTCTCCGAAAATAAGACATAGCCATAAAATAAGCCATAGCAGGATTTTTAAGCATTCAAGGAATATAAGCCATACCCCAAAAATAAGCCATAGTGATAGACAGTTTAACCTTGTAGGTTAAACTGTACAGAAGGTCGGCGGTTCGAATCCCTGCAATGGGGTGAGCTTCCGTTGCTCGGTCCCAGCTCCTGCCCACCTAGCAGTTCGAAAGCACATCAAAGTGCAAGTAGATAAATAGGGACCGCTCCGGCGGGAAGGTAAACGGCGTTTCCGTGCACTGCTCTGGTTCGCCAGAAGCAGCTTTGTCATGCTGGCCACATGACCCGGAAGCTGTCTGCAGACAAACGCTGGCTCCCTCGGCCTATAGAGTGAGATGAGCGCCGCAACCCCAGAGTCGGACACGACTGGACCTGATGGTCAGGAGCCCCTTTACCTTTACTTAATAAAAAAATAAGACATCCCCTGAAAATAAGCCATAGTGGGGGGTTTTGAGGAAAAATAAATATAAGACGGTGTCTTATTTTTGGAGAAACACGGTATTGGTGGGGTTTGCAGACCACCAGAAGCAGCCTCCTGGCTGTTCTTGCAATGTGATAGGACACATCAGAAATCTACCTGCAGGCCTCTCTAAGAGCATCTCTGCAATAATCATCAGTATGTAGGCATGTGAGATTTCAGATCACTGATGATATTTTAGTGAATGGGTGGGAAAAACACAAACAAACAAACACATACACACACAAATTTGGATGGAAGTTACAATTCTTCTTTTCTTCTCCAAAGCAGGTTGATTAAAATCTCAGGATGTTCCCTCTCATTCTTAAGAGGCAACTAGATAATTTGGTCTTTGTCCTTTTGCATGGTTTATAATTTTGTTTACAATGTGTCTGGTTGGTTGGTTGGTGGTTGTCTTTTTAAACTGTTTATTAAACTTTTTATTGCACATAACATTGGGACAGGTATATAGAAGGTGAATAGTAGTAGTAGTTTAGAGATGTTGGTGGCGCTGTGGTCTAAACCACTGAGCCTCTTGGGCTTGCTGATCGGAACGTCGGCGTTTCGAATCCCCATGACAGGGTGAACTCCTGTTTCTCTGTCCCAGCTCCTGTCAACCTAGCAGTTTGAAAGCATGCCAGTAAAAGTAGATTAACGGGTACAGCTGTGGCGGGAAGGTAAATGGCGTTTCCGTGCACTCTAGCTTCCGTCACGGTGTTTCATTGCACCAGAAGCGGTTTAGTCATGCTGGCCACATGACCCGGAAAGCTGTCTGTGGACAAATGCTGGCTCCCTCGGCCTGAAGCGAGCTGAGTGCTGTACCCCATAGTCACCTTTGACTGGACTTAACTGTCCAGGGGTCTTTTACCTTGGCAACATAAGCTCTGAGACAAAGAGAAAGGCATGAACTCATTTCCTTGTGATTTGTACCAAACAACACACAAGGCCCAAAGCAACTGGTGAGTAATCTTGTTCTGTATATTTGTTTACTGCTTCTTGTTTGGTATTTTTGTCGAAGAAGAAAATGTATTTAAATAGGTGGCACTCTTTTTCTTTTCTTTTGTTGTCTCTATTCCAGCTCTGTTGGCGTTCCCAGTGCATACACACACAAAATAATATTCTTCAATGCCATCTACTGGCAAGACTTGGGATTCTAAAATTCATACATAGTATTTGAGGCCATTACTTTTCTTTCAGGGGGAAAAAAACATGCTAGTTCTAATGTACTTGCAGCATTCTGTACGTTTCCTAAGCGCTTCAGTTTATTTCTGAGGGGTTTCTGCATAAACTGTTAAGTCACGAAAGATTTTCACAATGGAGTTTGCAGCTTGAGCACTGGGAGCTAATTGGCCTCTGTTGTGGCTGGGTAAAGAGAAGACACACAACATGGTTTGGAGGCCCTGGAATGGACAGAGCAGATATGCCAAGTTTCAGTTCTTTTCAGAGAACTAAAGTCTAGACAGACTGTGTACTAATCCTGTATTTCCCACATTTCCCCATCCCAAAATAAGACCATATCAATGGTTTGCTCTTGACACTACACATCTTCAGCTTATGGGAAAGAGTGTGGTGCGCAAGCAGACAACTTATTTCAGCTCTAATACATTCTACCTCAAATGACAGAGCCATCCAGAAAAATACTGAGGGAACTAAAAACATCCATGGCGTCATGATAAAACACTCTAAATAAGGAACGAAAACACATTCTGTTTCCTAGCAGATCTTTTATTAGTACACAAATACTGCTCCCATCAGTGTATTATCATCAGAGGGATGCTATCCAAGTTGTCCAAAAATACTGTTTTAAATTAGCTGTGTTCAAAATCTTTTAGAGATAAAAAGCCTTCCAGAATACTTTAAGTAGAAAGGGAGCACATTTGCCTCAATAAAGCTGGGTTATAGTGTTTATTGAAATAATTTTTTTAAAATATATTTTCACTACCTTCTTCAGGCAATTGATGGCATAGAAACAGTTTTAAGTGCCAAAATCTTTCCCCACGTTAAGCATTCTGACTTTTCTAGAGGGTTGCACTCACACGAGGAATATAATTTATGACCCTAGTCCCCCACAAAACGATAAAAACAGTTAAATAAGTGTGCCAGTCCTTACAAACCACTACCAGGAAGCTATGGAATGTTCAGGACTAGAATGAAGTATGTGTCCTGGGACATGAACATGTGTCCTGGGACATCCTTTGGCACAATACAAAGAAGAAGACTGAGACTGTGTGATCTAGCTTGTGGCTTCTTGTTCTTCTCTTGATTGAGGTGGAGATTTTCTTCTAACTCAAATAACAATTCTCTCTCAAAAGGTAGCAGGTATTATTAGAATACCTAGCAGGTAAATGAGATTTAGGCCTTCGTTCTTTATACCCAATAAGCCAATGTTCTGTTAAGAGGAAGCATATTTGCAAGAGCCAAAAATCTTCACTGGTGGGGTGTGTAGCCAAGAGGAGCAGAAAAGCACCCCCACCTGACACACCAAGGCCAGGAGCCAGAAGCAACCTCAACCACCACAACCCTGAGCCACAAATGCTGCTCCCAGCAAAGCAGGGTGGTGGTAGAGGGACTTATCTTCTCAAATAGCCCATGGTTTACTATGGCCGACATCAACAGAATACCATGTTAAACAGTTGTCCTATACGAACAAAATTAAGTCTGTTCTCATGTGTTCTGCATATGTCAATGATTACATGTGCTCAGGAGGAACATGCCTTCGGGTATTGAGCCAAGAGTCACTGTGCAACACCAGGACAATTGGGCATTCAGGTACGGGGGAATTATTAATTAGGCAGCATCAGAGTAATCAAATAGATGAACTGTTCTCAGGAGGATTATGCGCAGAGGCAGCATTTCGATTGGACCAGCAACCACGGGACCAGCAACAGAGGACAGGTGGGATTGAAACAGATAGAACAAGGTGGAACACTATGCTAGTGCCATGCAGAGGAGGAAATTTGGCTGCAATAAGGAGAGGGGAAAGCGATGGAACTTAGGCAGAGAAGCAGGGAGTCTAATTAAAAGGGTTTGGGAGGTAAATAAGACTTCACTTAAAACTTCTTTGAGGAAACAATGTGGGCAGCTTGCGTGAGATTTTAAAGAAGGGAATAAGAGCAGAATCAAGGAAAGAAATCAGGGCACAGGTATTACCTGTTTGAAACTGTGCATCAGGAGGTCATTCTGTGGTGCCAGGTAACCAAGACAAGTTTTTGTGCATTTATGAAAGGAGTGCTGGAGACAAGCAAATCCGGAGCAGAAAGAGAAATGATTAGTGCAAAAGGCATAGGAAGGGAGAATCAACTGCCCAGTTTAGGAGCCACAGGTGCAGGCCATGCTTTGGAGCATCACCCCCATGGCAGAAGCACTGCTCTTGACTCCAAGAGGCACATGGTCAGAGTGCACCAGTGAAGGTCTATATAAATAATAATAATAATAATAATAATAATAATAATAATAATAATAATCCTATATAATAAAGTCCAAGTTGTCCCTGTGTCCAAGTTGTCCCGTGTGTCCCTGGGGTACTGCGCATGTACCCCAGAGACACAGGGATTGGACGGAGAGACTGCACGCGCGCATTCTCTCCCCCCCCTGCCTCCTCCAACGGCCGCTCCCGACCAGAACATAAGGGAAGCGAGGGTGGAGGCCGGCGGAGACCTCCTCCTCACAACCCTCCCTGGCCCGTGAGAGGAGCGGCGGGAGGCCGCGAAGCAGCGGTGGCGAGGTAGGGGTTTGTGTCCCGCGTCCTTCCTGTCGGCGGCTGTGGGAGAGGAAGGAAGGAGGAGAAAGCAGCGCTTTCTCCTCCTCCGTTCCTGTCCTCCTGCCGCTGACAGTAAGGACAGGTCCCAGGGTTCGGAGAAGCGCTGCGCAAGCGCTTCTCCGAACCCAGGGATGTCTCCTTGCTGTCGGCGGCTGCAGGAGAGGAACGGAGGAGAAGAAAGCAGCGCTTTCTCCTCCTTCGTTCCTGTCCTCCTGCTGGCGACAGCAAGTACAGGTCCCAGGGTTCGGAGAAGCGCTGCGCAAGCGCTTCTCTGAACCCTGGGATGTCTCCTTGCTGTCAGCGGCTGCGGGAGAGGAACGGAGGAGGAGAAAGCAGCGCCGACAAGCGCTTCTCCGAACCCCAGGATGTTCTAGCGCCCGTTATTGAACGGGCTGAAATACACTAGTAATAATAATAATTTATACCCCGCCCTACCCAGTTCAAAAACCCGGGCTCAGGGCAGCTAACAACAATTATTACTATTTGTTATTACTAATTGTAATACAACATAAAAGCAGCATAAAATACAGTATAAAAGCATGAATAACAATAAAATTCAAGTTCAAGAATCAATTTGGGGGAAATCCATCCAATAAACATTAGATAGTCACCAGGGCGATCAGCCTTCTTCGCTGATCGCCGAAGAATTGATGCTTTTGAATTATGGTGCTGGAGGAGACTCTTGAGAGTCCCATGGACTGCAAGAAGATCAAACCTATCCATTCTGAAGTAAATCAGCCCTGAGTGCTCGCTGGAAGGGCAGATCCTGAAGCTGAGGCTCCAATACTTTGGCCACCTCATGAGAAGAGAAGAATCCTTGGGAAAGACCCTGATGTTGGGAAAGATTGAGGGCACTAGGAGAAGGGGACGACAGAGGATGAGATGGTTGGACAGTGTTCTCGAAGCTACAAACATGAGTTTGACCAAACTGCGGGAGGCAGTGCAAGACAGGAGTGCCTGGCGTGCTATGGTCCATGGGGTCACGAAGAGTCAGACACGACTAAACGGCTAAACAACGAAGTCACCAGGGCTAGCTGGCTTAGACCTACTTGGGCCAGCGAGGAGGCCAGGGGAGAATTAGCTGTGGGGTCCCAGAGTGGATAAGCTTCATAAAAGGGGGGAGGGGAAGAGAAGGGAAATAAAAGATCAGGCTGAGTTCAAATTAAAGGCCAGGCGGAATGCCCGGCGGAAGGAGGTTAAATCCTGTAGGGCCCTAATCTCATGGGACAGAGCATTCCACCAGGTCGGAGCCATCACTGAAAAGGCCCTGGCCCTGGGGGAGGATAGTCTGACTTCCTTAGGGCCCGGGACCTCTAACCTATGGTTATTCATGAACCTTAAGGTCCTCTGCAGGGCATACCAGGAGAGGCGGTCCCATAAATATGCTACACATTTCCTCACTGCACTGGCTACCTGTTCCTCCTGATTTCGAAATGGAGCTCAGAGAGGAAGTTGGGACTGTGCTACACTGTCAAGTAACAGAGTTTCCTTCTTACTTCCTTGCCTCAGTTCCCTTTTTAACATTGCAGCCAGATGCCTGAACAGCAGAATGCTGGTGATCTGTTCTCTCACAATCCAAAACTGCTGCTACTTCTTTTTCTTCTTTTTAAACTATATATTTCTTCTTTATTTAAATCAATGCTGTGACTACAAGCTGCAGTTTTACATATAGATCACAAGTGACTCAAGCCATACACCCTGGTTTCTGTCAGTGGATGGGAAAAGTGGTGTTCATGACATTTGGAGTGCCCTCTGCTGGTTGAGAGCTGAATGGCCCCAGACATCAGCCACAAACCCCAGCCTCCACTGTTCATAAACATCACAATAAGCTTGGAAGGACAGACTGTGAAGCTGAGGCTCCAATACTTTGGCCACCTCATGAGAAGAGAAGACTCCCTGGAAAAGACCCTGATGTTGGGAAAGATTGAGGGCACTAGGAGAAGGGGACGACAGAGGACGAGATGGTTCAACAGTGTTCTCAAAGCTACGAACATGAGTTTGACCAAACTGCGGGAGGCAGTGGAAGACAGGAGTGCCTGGCGTGCTCTGGTCCATGGGGTCACGAAGAGTCGGACACGACTAAACGACTAAACAACAACAAAGCTTGGCACATAAAATGTGTATTAATTTTAAAAGAAGCAGGCACAGAATAAGGCATATGAACCACTGCCAAGATGTTAAGCAAGAATGACACTTAAATTTCTGAAATTTATTTATCTATCATTTATTTTAATTTAATAGTAATAGGGAGAAGGTAAGAGTTGATACATGCTAAATTGAAAAAGAAACCAAGTAAATTACTAAGATTGATGTCTGATTGTAAATTCTTTATTATAGTGAACATGATTCTTTGAGTATCACTGTCAGGGACAGGCTGGATGACAGGATTGGTGGGAGGCAGCAGGTGGGGAACCCCCAAGGGAATCCCCAGAGAAGGAAGGCTAAAAGCCCATGGATTAGTGGTGGAACACCAAGGAGATGTCAGGGGGACAAGAGAGGGAGGAGTTGTTGGCTGCTGAAGGGGCAAGAAGAGGATTTAATGAACAGGAAGAGCCTGTGACAGGGAGCAGTTTCAACTCAGAGGCTGAAGCAGAGGAGGAGGGGCAAGAGGCTGCAGAGGAATACAGGGAGCCTGCCTCTCCTATTGTGACAAGCTCCCCTCCACCCTTGTCTCCAATGACATACAGAGTGATTCATAGAGAAGAACAGAGATTAGAGGTGCCCAGACGCAGTTTGAGGCTGCTTGGGAAACATCCAGCAGCCTTAAAGGGAGTTGAAGGCAGGGAACTGTCAGTGCTGGCAACTGCTCTATAGGGGCAAGAGATACTGGGAAGTGTTGCTGAGTTGTATGCCATTTCTCTGAATAAAGAGTTAACTTCACTGGCAAACTCTGCTTCTTGCTTGCTGACCTGTGTCTGAACTGTATTGTGAGAGAATAGTTATTTATCATTATTATTATTATTATTATCTTCTTCTTCTTCTTCTTCTTCTTCTTCTTCTTCTTCTTCTTCTTCTTCTTCTTCTTCTTCTTCTTCTTCTTCTTCTTCTTCTTCTTCTTCCATTTTGAAACATTAAGATTTTGAAAAATAAATGCACCAACACAAAATTGAAAAGTTTAACTTCTCTAACTGTGCTATCCAATATGATTTTGCTGTACCTGTCTGATTATGGTTCTAAATCATTTTACGTGTATATTCAAATGCAGAACTAACGATTGCCATATAATGGCCTCTCAACTAGCACATGCTAATGGGGAAAAAAAAAACAATTAAACTATGGTTTAATCTGGGCTGATATATGGTCAGACAACACAAGCTATTCGGAATAGCCTATTCCTAAACAGCAAATACTGTTCCAAACGCTGCAGGGGGAAGAATTGATGCTTTTGAATTATGGTGCTGGAGACTCTTGAGAGTCCCATGGACTGCAAGAAGAACAAACCTATCCATTCTGAAGGAAATCAGCCCTGAGTGCTCACTGGAAGGACAGGTCGTGAAGCTGAGGCTCCAATACTTTGGCCACCTCATGAGAAGAGAAGACTCCCGGAAAAGACCCTAATGTTGGGAAAGATTGAGGGCACAAGGAGAAGGGGACGACAGAGGATGAGATGGTTGGACAGTGTTCTCGAAGCTACGAACATGAGTCTGACCAAACTGCGGGAGGCAGTGGAAGACAGGAGTGCCTGGCGTGCTATGGTCCATGGGGTCATGAAGGGTCGGACACGACTAAACGACTAAACAACAACAACAAACTATTTTTAATTCTTCTGAATCTTCAGTATAGGCATCCCCCCCTGCAACCATTAATTTTTGCTTTTGAATGCTCTACACATTGTACTGTGACCTGGCTTGCCTTATCAAAGTATTTCAAATATGCACTCATCAAACATTAAAACAAGGAAGTGCTGAAAACTTTATTTGGCAGGAAACTTGTTCCTTCTCTATCAAGTTGAAGCAAATACTGTTCCAAACGCTGCAGGGGGAATAATTCCAAACACGTTTACAGATTACCTTGTTATGTCCAGTTACTCACCTTTAGGCAGGACACCCCTTTGTGCTCAGTGTGGGAGAATGAGAAAGGGGACAATATGAGATTTGCTGCAGGCAGTTGTTCAGCTTTGTTTCAGGCCCACCACACCACAGGCTGAGCATGACCCACTGATTGATTTGATTAATCCTCTAAAGCCCAACCCTGAAGAAAAAATAAAGGTGGCCAGATCAAAGGGCCAACGTGCATTTTGCCTTCTCTTCCTTCTTGCAATGATGTCTTACTCAGAGTCTATTAGCTCTTTTGTTCTGCACATGGACTGGGCATCAGCTGACAGGGCCAGGAAGAAATCTGATCAACTTTCTGACTGAGAGTCAGAAGCTGAGGATTCTGCTTCTTTCACAGCAAACAATTCCACTCCTGGAACCCTGTGGTTGGTCATGGAGTTTGTTCTCCTGTTGGAAGACACCATAGCTCACTGGCAAAAACATGCATTGCACACAGGAAGACCCAGGTTCTCCACCTGAAGATAATCTAGGTGTCAGGTCTGGACGTTCTGTGTCTGACAACTTGGGAGATTTGTCACTTGTTTGTTTGTTTTTTTAGTTTAAATTCTTTATTGTTTTAATATTTTAAAATACAAACTTGGTAGCAAAAAAGAAAAATGCATACAAAAATTACAAAAGATACACAAGGTATAAAAACTCACACAAAGATTACCAAACAAAAAAGAAAAAGAAAAGAAATATGTAGACAACAAAAAATATCCATAAAAACAGCTCTTCCAATTATTCTCTCTGTAATTTATGTTATTCTTATTTTATCAAACATTTGTGAATACTATATCTGCATATCATTACATTTCTTACAATTTATACCAGGTTCAACCTAAGTCTGCTATTAGGGTTTCAGATATTCCATTTTTCAATAAATATTCTTTAAACATCCTCCATTCCTCCTGTGCTTTTTGTTTCGTTTGTCCTCTTAACCTTCCTTTGAGCAATCTTCTAACATTGTGTATACTCATAACATTGTGTATGCTCATCTTCTAACATTGTGTATGCCATCAAATGCCAACAGTGCCCTTCAGCTCTCTATATTGGACAAACAGGCCAAACCCTACGCCAAAGGATAAATGGACATAAATCTGACATCAGGAACCAGAAGACAGAAAAACCAGTAGGATAACACTTCAATCTCCCAGGACATTCTATACAAGATCTCAAAGTAGCTGTCTTACTACAAAAGAATTTCAGAAATAGACTGGAAAGAGAAGTTGCTGAATTACAACTTATCACCAAGCTCAAAACCATGGAGGGGCCTGGTTTGAACAGAGATACCGGATTCTTATCTCATTATACATGATAAGCGATCTTCAGCCATCTCAACCCTTGCTTTTTCATGCAAAACCATTTGCAGTCGTTTTCGGTCATCAACAGCTATCAGTCAGTCAATCACCCATTTCCACCACCCTTCTGAGTGATCTCCCCTCCCCATCCCCACCCCTTCTCTACATAAGTGCCTGGGGACTTCTATTTCACTGTATCTGAAGAAGTGTGCATGCACACGAAAGCTCATACCAAAATAAAAATTTAGTTGGTCTTTAAGGTGCTACTGAAGGAATTTTTTTATTTTGCAGCATAGTCATCTTGTCTCTAGTGTTTTCATTAAGTTAGCACTTCTCTGTAGTTACTTCTAAAATAATGGATTAGAAATATCAGCGGACTGAGATCTTTGTAACTTTATAGTTTATACTTCGCAGTTAGCTTGGTTTTCGCTGATAAACCTTTGCTCTAACTCATTTGTTGTTGTTGTTGTTTAGTCGTTTAGTCGTGTCCGACTCTTTGTGACCCCATGGACCATAGCATGCCAGGCACTCCTGTCTTGCACTGCCTCCCGCAGTTCGGTCAAACTCATTTAGTGCAACCCTAATAACTTCAAGTTCACCTGTAAAACAATAATAGGCAGTAGGGGTGTGCATCAACTATGCGTGGAGGCTGAATAATAAGGCAAATTGTAGTGACTGAGCTGCAATTTACATGCAAGAATGCATAACCTCTTGGCTACCTCTAAATTATTTTAAGCTCAGAAAGAGCATGCAAGCAAAGCTCTGCTCCCCTCTGCAAGGATCACGGAGGCAAGTGAATCCCTATTACTTCCCACATAAAAAGTCCCTGAATCTATCTGTCTCCACCAGGTCAGCCTTAATTTAATCCACTTTGGCCAAAGGGAGAAAAGTTATTACCATTTTTTAAATTCTCCATTATAGTGAATGGGAGTCACAGAGCTTCATTTTATACAGAACTTCTTAGGAGCTGAATTACAGATCAAAGTGGAGAGTATCATAGAGCAACACAACAACACATCAAAAAAATAATAATGAAAACTTCAGTAATGGAAAGTGATGGTCTGACGTCTGCCAACAGCTAGGAGACTCCACCCCCTTACTCCCAGGATCAACATCATGAATCAAACTGGTCCCTTTCAGTAGCCAGTGACATATTTGCTGCTCCAGTGCTTCTTTTCTCTTCCCTCCCCATTCGTGTGCCCTTTTATATCACTGTAAACCTGCAAGCAAGTGCTATCTTTTTTTTAAAAAAAAATACCTGTACAGTACTTTGAAAATTCATAACCATGCAATTTATGCTTCAAAGAGATAATCAAAAATACACACACACCACACACACACACACATATACACAGATGGTCAGCCAGAATGTTGCAGTAAGGAAAAAAGAACCAGATTATTTTGAGGTTTGAAAATATTTTTTTTCATGTTTGCACATACCATATTTTCAATTGACTCCAGATGCAACCAAAAAACACCACATTCCTTGGCCAGCCCAAGTAAAACAGGAAACTGCCTCCGATAGTCATGCTTGACTTCTAATTTTAATGTTGAAATTTTAGAATGAGCTGACCCTTATTTATTTTAAAAAGTATATTCTACCCAATTTACAAAAGAATCTCAAAGTGGCCAACTAATCCAAAGCATCGCTCCCTACTTCAACCCCAATCCTAGTATCAAAATATTAACATAAGAAATGCAGTAACAAATTCCAGGACAGCCATCAGAACTAAACATCAAAATAAACCAGAAAAAAGAAAATAACCAAAGGCCTTTTCAAGCAGACATGGGGTGCTGCAATGTTTAATGCCCATTTAGAATCACACAAAAGTATCATTGCAGAGAAACAAATATTGAGTTAGATCCAGACTTAGTAAGATATTTCAGTGGGTCTACTGTTAAATCATGACCAAACGCTGGATTAAGATAACTGGTCCCACTAGAAGAAGGGCTTCTGATGATGCAACAGGGCTTCCCCCGCTCTGCGTCCCCCATGCCTCCTCATAGTGTCTTGTGGGGGAGGGCTCAGGAGGAACCTCCCCCCCCCCCAAGCAGTGCAAAGGAGGAAGAGTGGGGTTATCATTCCATCAGCACATGCAGAAAACTTAACTACTACATTAAAATAGAATGTTTCAATCTATGGTTATGGCTTTTTCTGCAAGGAATACCGTAAGGCAAATTATTCTCTGAGATGCATGGCGTGTTCAGCAAATTAAATTCACAGGGAGTTCTTAAAGATAAAAACTTGCTTTAAAACATGGCCTACATTTGCACAATGAGTGAAGCAATATTTCCAGTATCTCATGAATAGCATTTCTCAGAGCTTTTTCCTGTGAAATCTATTAGTGTCTGCAAAGTATTTAAGAATTATACATCTGTTCTTCCTTTGTGACTACAATGCTTATAAACTGGGTGACTTTCCACAAGCGTCTAGCAAGGGTGCTTTCTAGAATATTAAAAGCAAACTGCAAAATTAGTCGTAACTAATTTAACAATACAGTAGCTAATTTAACAATAAAGTACAAGAGTCAGTCTCGACATTAAAAAACAAAAACACAGCTCAATAAACAAGCATCATTTCACAAACAAGATGCAAGATATTTTCACAATGCAACACCTGTTTTGAGTAACAATTTTTTAAAAAGCAACACTGGATACACAATAGCATTATTAAGGGCAAACTAGAGTTAAATTTGTTTAACGCTTGCTCGTAATTTTATCTGACAGTGAAAATAGGTGATGAGAGAAACGTTGCCTATTAAGGCTGAAGGGGACAGTACTTCGGATCTCCACTGGGTGGCATCTGAGAACTGCACTAAGTGATGTCAAAAAGTGAAATGAAAGTTACAATAAATTATAGCTTCGTTCAGAATTATCCATTGCCACATAATCAGGCAACGTGGCAGGTGTGCGTTTGCCCTTCATTCCACTTAAGAACCATATTATGATGGCTTCTAGAGAGCAAAAGGCTTCCTCTGACCAGGCACCTGCATTTCAGAATTCATTAGGACTACAGTATCTGATACATCTTTCTGGAATACTGACGATATAGTTTTGGATCCAGGCTGTTAGTTGAGATTAACAAGCATTCCAAGTTACTACAGTTGCTGTGCAAAGGAATGCATAGTCCTAATCCGGCAGCACACAGAACCATCACGTAGAGCGAGTGCTGTCCTCTGAGAACTCTTGGTATGACCCGTTTCCATTTGATCATGTAAGGCCTTCCTATTCATTATATATAAACTATATTTTTTCTATTCTTTTATAAAAGAAGTCCTGATAACAGAAGAAGAGCAAGAATTTACATCTAGAAATGAGATATTCCCATTAAACACAATCAAGAAAATAAAAGGTTATAAAGGGGGGGAGTCTTACTTCTAGGAGAAGACAGATGGCAAGTAATACACAATTATTTCCAGAGAGATAGCATTAGTCCATAGCAGCAAACACAACAAAGAGTCCTGTAGCACCTTAAAAATACATAAGGATTGTATTTATTGCAGCATAAGCTTTTGCAATATATATGTATACACACACTCTCATATATATGTATACAAACATTAAAAATGTAAGGCGTGAGTTGAATGGCAATGGGATACAAAAAGTACAAGCGATGATCATTCGATTAGAATTTAACACAAATATTAAATGGGCAAAGTAATCCTTTTACAGCAGCCGATTGGTGATAATTTACTCAACATGTCTAAAATGATCTTGTTGATATCTGTACTGTGACAGGAAGCTGTTGTATCTACTCAGACACAGATTAATAGTACTGGATGTCTTGGTGAACTGAAATTATTTATCCATCAAGATATGGAAAATGTGACTAGCACTAAATTTCTCCCATGCCTAAGTATACAAACGTGGCCAATGATACAATGAACCGGTCAATTTGCCAGCGTTAACTTTTCCAAGAAGAGTTCTTTCAGGGGTCCAGACATACACTGTCTGACAAGCATGAAAAATAACTTATTTAGAACCCGATGACCTGTTTTGTGATAAAGTAGTAATAACTAACCTTACAACTCTGTGTTTTGTCTACTTGAACCATAGTGCATTAGTGCATTTTGGTAGCAACTGGGGTCCTCCAGAACAGTCTGCTCTCTCATAAGAACAAAGGAGACTTGTTTATTTGATTTGGTTTTTTGTTTCATATATACATCACAAAACACAGTTATTTCAGAGGATGTAAAAAGACCGGGCATGTCCAACAGGTAGATCGTGATCTACTGGCAGATCACTGGATGTCTGTGGTAGATCACCGGTAGATCAATGGCTCCCCCCCCCCAAAGAAGCTAAAAAACTTTGGCTCCCCTAAAAAAACCTCAATTGCCATAACAATAAACTCACATTTCAGGTCCCTCATCCTGTGTAATAATGTAACTGCTGTACAAGCTCTGAATACTTATTTGAAGAACTCTTGATCAGCTTCAATCTGTCAAACTTAATCCGTTCCGAAATGCACATTCGTAGGTCGAAAATTTCATAAATCGAAAAGTAGATTCCCATAGGGGGGAAAAATCGTAAAAATTGGTAAATCAAGGAAACCGCATTAAAAAATTTGTAAGTGGAGGAAACCGCATTTAAAAGCGCCAACGGTTTCCGTTCGGATGTAGAAAAATTCGTAAGCATGCGGCCATTTGTCCCGTTCGTAAGTCAAAAACATCGGATGTCGAGTAATTCGTGTCGAGGGACCACTGTAAACCACTCTTCATGTATCCGACAGCGTATGCATTTGGGTGCAGGATGGAATTAATCAAAATAATGGAAAGGAATGAAGAAGTTTCTTTTTGTAAAATACGTCTTCACACTCTAATATTATAGAACTTCTCACAGAGTTTTTTTGTTTTGCTTTTAAGATTGAAATAAAGGCATTTTCTGTCTTGGCAAACTAATAGCAAAATAAGGCTGGGTAAATGGGCAAGATTGCAACTTCAGTAAATTCCTTAAAAAAACAAACCCAAGTGGGTAACTTCCAAAAATAGTATTGCATGCTTTAGAAATTTTACTCGTGTCCGGAAAAGCCTTAGAAGGAGAAAACAAAAAGCAAACTATTGTGTTTATATACCTGATGTAAAAGAATTAAACAGATTGCAATGGCGGGTTTGTGACGTCCTGGTAAATGAAGATGGTAAATGTGAAGATTAGGGATACTTGGGACTACTTGTAAAGTTCTGCAAATTTGTCTCTTGCACATTGGCTCAATTTTGTTGTGCATTCTGCAGCATAGTTGCTGCTAGGAACACAAGCCACTTGATTATGATTCCGTATGGCAAACTGTTTGTGCAGAGTGGTGCAATGAGGTTTATGCTGGTTTACAAAGGACCCCTGTGGCAAAATAATAGCTTTTGTATTATATGATGAAAATAATTTTGAGCTATGCTTCGGTAAAGTGGTCTAGTGCAGGGGTGGCCAACTTTCAAGAGACTGTGATCTACTCACAGAGCTAAAAACTGGCATTGATCTTTTTTTGGGGGGGGGTCAAAGTTGTTGAGCTTTTTTATAGGAAGGAAGAAAGTGACATTGAGCTTTTTTTCTAGGAAGGAAAGCCCTGTTTGTGGTGGTTCAGGTCATTTTAGGGGTGCAGGGCAAAGGTGATGAAGTTTATGCACACAGGCAGGTACACTAAGCTACAAATCATTGCAGCAGGACTACAAAAGGAAATGAATAATTCAAACCAATCAACAGAATTTTTTTTTTAAAAAAAACCTCATTACAGAATTATTGTGCTAGAGGGAATAATTTAAATGAAAATCTGCATGAACTAACATTTCAAGTGAAGTGTTCAAGGTTAACTTAATCTGATTCGGGGGGGGGGTGTCATTTTTCCCTAAATCAGAGACATGATTTGATATCATTTCTCAAATTTGCCACTGGAATGGGGAAGCCGCTCTGGAATCTGAAAATCTACACACAGCAGCAAATGCCATTTCAAAGGCACGCAGCGGGCACTGGAGCGACTGCTTTCCTGGGAAAGGAATGTGCTCTGCACCAGCTCTGATAGTGGCTGAGCTCCTGGCCAAATTTCAGGACCACCTAGTAGGAGCGTGTCTGCCATTCCTTCCAAACCAACCTTTTCCTTGCTCCTAGCATGTTTAGTGCTAACATTCTCCAACTATGTGGATAGGCAAGGGGGCGAGAGAGAGCTGGTATATGATGCGAACCTGGCACAAAATATGCCTTTCCAAAGCTCAGAATGATTAGTTTTACTCCACACTGAAATATTTATACACTACTGTGCTAAATCATAAATATTATGCTTAATAATAAAACTGATACTGACAACCCACTAAAAACTTGGCTGTTGCAAAGTTCCAAGCCCTTGTGCCACTGCTCTATCTCACCAGGCGTCAAACAGTCGGACTTGAGTCTGAGTCAGACAGTTCCAAAATCTACGGTCTAAGTTACAGGTGGTACAGCAGAGAAACAGACATCCTGCCCTCATGCGTTATACCTGCGTCCTACTTTTCTACTGTTATTAGCTGTGCAAAAAACTTTAAAAGTAGACTGGGCCATAGGAAACCATCCAATTAGATCAGAGAGCCATCTACCAATCTGTCTAAATTAATTTTAAGATGTATTTTAATTAATTGATGTCTGTTTTTATGCATACTGTGTTGTTTTTATGATGTTAGCTGCTTCGGCCCGGGAAGGGGGGGGGATACAAATCAAATTTTTTATTATTATTATTATTAATTTCATATATCTGAAACAAAATAAAGACACTGACAGCAAGAATGGGTTGTGTGTGTACTTTTGGGGGTTGGGGTGGGGACATAAGCACTTGTGCTATATGATAGCAAACATTATTTTAAAACATTAGAAAGAGAGAGACCACAGCAAGAGGTTTAGCCTGTGGGTGGGAAGGAAAATAAAAATGGTTACACCTCCAAAGGGATCACTTTTGCTTGCTCAACCTGCTTCAGCCAAGAACCTGCACCCAGAAACATTTGGGACCTGTGAAAAACAAAGAAAGAAGCAAAAGGAGCACCACAAGGTGGAGTTTTTTTTTTAAGGTCCTAAAATAGTCTTGTTCAGCATGAAGTCCACACAGAGTCTAGTAAGGAGGTGAGATGGAAAGGTTGGGATCTAGAAACCATTAAGCAGCTTTGTAAGCTTTCAAACTGTTGCTTGGGAAAACACAACTTCTCTCTCTGTCTCTTTCTGTGAACATGCACATCCTAATAAAATATTCTGGGGCTGCCCTTCAATTCAGTAGCTGACTGAGTCGACAAATACAGCAAGAGCCGTAGCAATCGGAAAGGCATCTGTGATTTCCTAAAGCTTTGCAAATTAGCACTTTAAGAAAGTTATCAAAACACTAACACACAAACACCATCTGTTGTGCATTCCATGTTCAAAGCTATGTTTTATGAGCATCGCTTTCTACTGCCACATGATACGTCCTACCACAGTCGGTTATATTCAAGCTGTTGTTAAATCTGCTGGACTCTGCCGTGGAAAAAAGAAATATGGCTCTCCGTGCAAAAACTGGCAAATGGTTGTGGAATTCTAAGTCCCGCGCCATGCATTCAAAATAATTATCTCATAAAGTCAATGTGATGGTTAAACTAGATGTGACACTAAATAATATCACTTGACATACTGTTTATCATTTTTTTAATTGGTAAAAGACATCTTTGGGGTGGGGCAGGTTTTGGGACCATGGTACATTGAGAAGCAGGTTAACCCTCTCATCTTCCTAAAATGAAAAGCAAGCACATTCTCTGCTAAGTCCTTCCAGTGCCCAACTCCAAGTAAGAAAGCACAAACCGGAGCAGGAGAAAGATTATGCATTTTATTAGGCCATTCAAAGTGTCACATTGCTAAAGCCAGTCATGACCGCAGTGCAGACATTAGCTAGTACATAGTTTTGTCAAGAATAGGTCAATCCACACCTGCCATGCCTCAAGTTATTTGCAATAGTCAGTCTTCTGTCTTTATAGCAGCCAGTTACCGTACTTTACCATTTCCCCCAAGTGAAGTTTGAGGTAGATCAAAAGAGAGTATACTTAATAAATGGAAGACTGAATAAAGCTGCAAATTTGCCTCCTTTGTACCCCAAACTTGATGGCAACAGTACCATACATTGCAAAGCCACCGGTTAAATGATTCAGTCTGCAGCTAATCCCAATCCAACGTCTTTTGAAATGTGTTATAAATAAGGGTAGCATACACACTGCATAAATTCCCTGTAACCTTTTGAATGTTTTGTGCCATTGTTTTTGTATGCGTTTTACAGTTCTGCAATGATAAAAACAGTGCTTTGAAATGGAAACCTGCTCATTCTGTATAATGTCACACATACCTAAAGTATTATACAAATGTGCAACCTAAGAATTAGTGTCACATCACATGCACCCCAACCAACCTTTAAAAACTTGTTTCTAAGAAACCAGCAATTACTTGGAATGAGTTTTATGTCAACGGGTGAAACTCCGTGTTCCTGTAGTCTCCCTAAGCATCACCGTGAATTGGAAGCACCAGTCTAAACAATGCTTTTACATGGAGTGGTAAGAATTTGATCAGGTTTCTAACTACTGAACATGTAGCTTTTAGAATATGAAAAAAACCCAACAGCAGAATATTGACAACTTTAGTCCATGTATCCTTGAATGATATCAAGTGCTGTACTAATAATCTGAAATGTGCATAGATCTTTTCTCTAATATGGTTTATAGAGAATTACAATAAACACTAGATGTCATTCCCAGTGTTATTCCGACTTCGATAAGACCCATCAAGATTAATTAATTAATACGACTAAGGGAGCAATCCAAACTCTTCCCACTTTGTGGGTTTGGGGGAAGGATCATTGCTGCATCGGCAGCTTAGCTGCACGCGGTGGCTGGGGGGAGGGAGTGGGATGAGACAGATTGGTGCTCTCGGGCACCATATTGGCAACCCCAGCTAGGTCTAAACCAGAGAAATAAAGATGTCCCAGGCACTAATTTGTCACAGTCCTGCATAAGCATTACAGAAGATGAGTTATCCTTTCCAAAACCTGAGTAGCAGCGAGGTAACAAGAAGCAGCAACAGCAGTCTCCATGTTTTTGTTTCGTTAAGAATTACAGGCCTCTACACTATAAGCAACTGTCTGCAGACAGTTCCTTAATAGTAAAACTATTCATGATGAATACTATTTACGTTTACAAAACATTCTCTGAGAATTAATCAAGGATATATTCAACAGCAGCATGCACACACACAATGAGCACAGGATCGTTATTCCAAGTACTATAAGCTACCTATCGACAATAATTCCAGATTAATTCATATTCTGTTATTGCAGTATTTATTTATGTAAGCAATGTATAAATTGGCTTACCTACAACTGTCTCTAAGCAGCTTACACGTATACAATTAAAAAAAAGTAAAAATTGCCTAAAACTATGAAATAAACTTTGATTTGGAATACACACTTAGTAGGCACTGAAAGTTCAATAAGGGGATGGCCTCTGTGACGTTAACTGAAAGGGAATTTCATAAAATTGCATCCACAATATGAAACTCTCGACTCCTCATAGATACGAGCCATGAAGGACCACTAACAGCAACTCCCGCAAAGACCTCAGTGATTGGACAGGGATACAAGGGATTATGCAGTCCTTGAGGCATCCCCATCATTCAAGTTGTTAAAGGCCTTTTTAATTAACACAAGAATATTGAACCTAGCCTGGTGGCATATCAGCAGCTAGTGAAATTTTTTTGAACCCTGGAATTATTAACTGTCTGTCCCCATCCACAGTCTAGTTTCAGCATTTGGCAGCAGCGGAAGCCTCCAAACCAGCCTCACACAGAGAACATTGCAATAATTGAGCCTTGAGGTTACCCATATATGGATCATCCTTGTCCAAGAACAGCCATAGTTGGTGTACCTTCTGTGGCTAGTAAAAGGCACTCCTAGCCACTGAGGCCACCTGAGTTTCCAATGACAAAGATGGACCCAGGAGCACCTCAAAACTCTGAACCTGTTCATTCACAGGGAGCACATCTCAATACAGAACAGGCAACCAGCCAAAATCCCAGACTCATTATTTTCCTCTTAGGACGCCCCCTAATTTGGGGGACTCGAATTTAAGATAATGGGGGGAGATGCCCCCATTTTATAGCATGATTTTTAAAGGAAAAAACCTAGTCTTATACACAGAAAAGTACGGTACTAACCATTCTGACTTCCTGACACTCAGTCCAGTTCACCCCAAAACCATCTGGAAAACAGCGCTTCACAATATTGCCACACTCTTGTAGGGACACATAAAATGCACATGCCTCTAAAACATATCTTATGCAAAAGTATACACCTCATTTTGAGGTGAACAGCTTCTGTTACTTGCATTGCCCAAAGAATGCTTTGATTCTAATAACTAGAGAGAGATTATAGCTGGCAGATTTCGAGACAATTTAAACCAGGTTTTCAAAATTCAGAATCACTGCCAAAACAAATATTATGCTTAAAAAGCCAGCTTCCATTTAGTGCCCCTGAATTACATTTATTTGATTCTTACAAATATGTTGACTTAATACAGTATACATTTCTACAAATATTTTGAGTTTCGTTTGCATGCTCCTAATGGAGGGTCTGCATTAAAAGGTCTCTGTTATCATTCACTGCCACAAGAACAAGATTTTAAGAAAGACCAATTATTTACAAAGAGTGGGAATGATCCCCATCTGAAACCCTGGAGGATTGCTGCTAGTCAGTGTAAACATACTAGGCTAAATGGGCCAATGATCTGACTCAAGGAATGGCTTCCTGTGTTGAAGAAGAAGAGGAGGAGGAGGAGGAGGAGGAGGAGGAGGAGGAGGAGGAGGAGGAGGAGGAGGAGGAGGAGGAGGAGGAGGAGGAGGAGGAGGAGGAGGAGGAGAGTTTGGACTTGATATCCCACCTTTCACTCCCCTTAAGGAGTCTCAAAGCGGCTAACAATCTCCTTTCCCTTCCTCCCCCACAACAAACACTCTGCGAGGTGAGTGAGACTAGAGACTTCAGAGAAGTGTGACTAGCCCAAGGTCACCCAGCAGCTGCATGTGGAGGAGCAGGGAAGCGAATCTGGTTCACCAGATTACGAGTCCACCGCTGTTAACCACTACACCATGCTGGCTCCTGCATGTTAGAGGTGGTAACTATTTTTCTCAGTGGTACCACTTCAGATGACTAAATGCTTCTCTGGGCAAAAGATCCCTGCACATGGAAAACTAGCATATTAGAGAGCAAGAGAGAGAGAGAGCTCTAGCCTGAAACGGTACAAAAGCAAGACCTCATCTGCTGAAACGTTATGTCCAAATAACTTTACAGCTGTCAAATACAGCTGTCAAGTGGCATTTCCAACACAAGCCTGTTTGTTGCAGTGAAGCATGTGCAAGGTAGGAGGACAAGTCACACGGATACTAGAGATTAGTCCTTCTTGCCTGAATACCTAATAAGCACATCAGGAAATCAGGAATGAGCATGACCAGGGCCATGCACTGTATAGGATTATCAAGCCTAAAAAGCATTGCACCAGCTTATTTGTTTTTAAATCAATCATAGAAGATTGAGCACCATTAGAGATTTCAACAAGGACTAGGATCTCCAGACACTTTTTTATATGATTGGGCATTCCTTCATTACAACCCTCATCACAAGCCTGGTAAATCTGAAACTATACTTGATGATCTGGTAAAGTTGATAGTCTTTACTTGGACTTACTCATTCTATGTTCCTATTTTATATATTTTTTCTCAGCTTTTTATTTTTTTCTGTCATTAACATTTTATATACATTATCAAATGAAATAATAATAATAATGAAAACCTGACCCAACCCCCTCCCTAGAGGATTGAGAAACCAAGACAACTCAACTAAAACAGAACAGAATGAATAATAACCGACCTTATAATTGTGGCCTCTGACATTCAAAATGTTCATCTACATGATTTGCCATTGGAGGAGCTGAGTCTTATTGGCAAGAATAGAGACAGAACTGAAGGGGACTCTGGGAAATGTAGTCATTCCCCTGTTCCAAGGCTAAACAGTTACCAGCCCAGCAATTCCTTGAAACGTCCAAGTAAGGAGATCTCTAGGCTCCTTCAGGCTTCCTGCTCACCAATGCTGAACTGATCTGACATCAGGCCTGCCTACACTATGATTTAACACAGACAGTGTTCAATAGAGCCTGATATGTCTACAAACTGACCTACTGAATGTATACTAAAGATACCAGTCGTCAAAGTGTGTTGGCATGTTGCAGTAACCAGTCGTGTTAATGATTGGGTTGCACAGCATTTCATTCTTCAAATCTTTTTATATAGCTGCACACCGCCCTGATATTTTACGAGAGGGCAGCATATAAATACTTTTCTAAATAGACAAGAGTTCTATGGTGGGTCACAACAATAAAATATGCAATTATTTTTTTAAAAAGCAGATAAAGACATAAAAGTTACACAACGTGTAAAATCATAACAAATGGAACGATGCAAAATTCAGCAGAAGAGCAGAAACAAAACATCTTAGCTGTCAAAAGCCAGGGCAAAGAGCATACTTCAGCATACGGCGAAAGCTGCACAATGAAGATACTAGACACACCTCTGTGAGAAGGGAGACTGCCAAAGAGAAGCTCTGCTCTGGCAAAGGGTAGCAGAACTACCAAGAGAGCTCCCTCTGCAGATCCTCATGCTGAACAAGGTCAGGAGGAATAGAGATAGCCTTTCATTTATTTAGAGATTTAAATAATAATGTGAGCACCTGGAATTGAACCTATAAACAACTATTTGTAACACTCAAAACTGAGCTTTGTACTATTCTGAACAGTGAAACAATATCCAAATTAAAATTTACCAACATAAAAACACACACTGTACTCAGATAATCTCTCCATCGTCACTATGTACCAGCTAAACAGATCTGG
Source organism: Zootoca vivipara (assembly GCF_963506605.1). NCBI lineage: Eukaryota > Metazoa > Chordata > Lepidosauria > Squamata > Lacertidae > Zootoca > Zootoca vivipara. The sequence goes on from NC_083279.1 coordinate 36,015,785, forward strand.
CCCATGTTCCACGCTTATATTTCCCGCTACTGATTAAGAATAATAACGTTGACTGTACTAAGCAAGCAAGAGCTGTAAAGTTACATAAGCAGTCAGAAATACGTTCTGACAACTCCTACAGGCAGCCTTTTATTGATGAACGTGCTGCTGTGTAAACAGAAGACATGTGGACATTAAGCCATCGAGAATGAGCAGGGAGCCTTGGACGTATGTCCTCCCTTCACCCGTTCCACTTACGGTACATTGAGGTTCAGAAGTTTTCCCTTCTGATTTAAATTAACTACTTCTTGTTAATCTTAATTGCAGAAAGAATCAAGCGTCATTAACTACAATTTGAAATTGGCATGGTTCTGACAAACCAGATTAACCAGAGTGTGGACAAAATGTCAAACTACAGTTAATCTAAACTGGAAGCAAATGTGTCTGAATGCTTCCTTGTGGTCACAACAGATCACAGGGAGAGCACAGGAAACGAAGACTTTCTGCAGCTCATTCTCATCATACTAAACTATGGTTTAGCACAGGGGTGGGTAATCTTTTCCAGCCAGCAGACTGGAACCTCAAACCCCGCAACCACTGCAGGCCAAATTTACAGGTGGGCAGAGCTACTCACCTGTTAACTACCAGACATTACTGTGACTTTGCCCTGGTGACTTGATTTCAAACTGGGGTTTGAAAAGTGCTGTCAATCAGCTGATATATGGCATCAGGTGTAGGGCAGGTGGATGTGGCTTGAGGAAAACAGCCTTGTAGGCCAACTTAGACCCTCTGTGATGCCTAATTGGGTTGCACGGGCTAGAGTTTCCTCATGTTTGGTTTAATGGGACATCTTTAATGAGTCAACAGTTTAGGAAACTGGCTTAGTGCCATCAAAAACAGGTATCCCTGCAACAGTTTTAATAGAAACACTAGTTTTTCACATTTCTCAGATCATCCTTCAGAACAGAGTTTGTTGCAAAGATAGTAGCATCTATCAGATTCCTAGTCAAGGTCAAGCAGCTGTGATAACAAAGATAATCCCCAAAAGGTGGAGGTAGTGATAAAGGCTCTGATAGGGACTTGTTTCAGTTGAAATGTCTGTTCTTTGTGCCTTTATTTGCTCAAAGAGTTTTTTTAAAAAATAGTGTATCATTTCCTTTCCATAACATATTCTGCTTGCAATAACACACACATTTGAGTAAGAATAAGAATGACTTGGCTGTAATATTTTCCCCTGACATACTAGCTTTCATTTAGTAGGGAGTTTGACACAGGGGAGGATGCACAAATGAAACTTGTATTTAATAGCAGTACAATCCAGGAGGGCCTACCATCAGATTTGTTCTGCATACATACCGTAACTCGGAGTTCAGCCACACATTTCTGTGCCTTCCTGATATTGAGGTTACTTTATGATTGTTGGAAGTGCTCTGCCTTCAGCCGTTCAAAGAACAAGCACATAAACAAAAAGAATCCACAGGGTTATCCACTACGTGTTCGAGCGGTCCTTTCCAATGCTGAATATGAAATACTTTGAGACTTTTCCATAAGTATATACAAATCCCTGCATGTCTTGGTCCTGCTGGCTTTGTATGCATTTTGAGATGCCATTTTACAGAAGACAGAAGGGTTTGTTTTCAAGTAAGTAAATCCTCAATAAAGTACATGACAAAATGTTATTACTCACACTTCACACTCTATACACCCTCTTTTCAAGTGCAGAAATACTTGGTTCCAACACAAGAAAGCATCTAGCTATACAAGACACATAGTCTAAACATTCTGAGCCCATTGGGACACTGTTTACATGCAGGCTGCTATTTCTATCAGGTATTGATGTCTAGAACATTCACTAACAGATCGTGAAATGCTGGAGTGGCCAGGTCAGTTTGCCAGGTCAGTTTTCCAGCCTGTCTCCCCTCATCTCCCCCCCCCCTCTCTCACACACATACATATATACACACAAAGCAGATTTTACTATAAGCAAAACTACATGAGCTCAACTACATTTCTATACAAACAGTGAACTGTGTGAAAATACTATGGATGTGTCTGGGGCAAATGCATATTGGGAGGTTTGGATAGTCATCTGTTGCAGATGCTTTAGTTGAAATTCCCACATTGCAGGGGGTTGGACTAGATGACCCCGAGGGTACCTTCCAACTCTACAATGCTACAGTTCAATGATCCTCCTTTGCCTTCCTGGCTCTTCTATTCTTCCTAGCCTCCCCTCACACCAGTTTCTGCCCTTCTCCTCTTTTCCTTCACTTTTCCCATGAAATTTATTGTTTCCTAAACCATTTTGGAGTGGATCTACACTCATGGTTTATAACGTTAAGGAAGGGTTTTCATAACAGAGGGACACATTAACGTTCTGCTTTTAATGTTCATAGTGCTTTATTAAAATGTGAAACCAGAGGGCACTGCAGAGCAACCAGGAACCAGCAGCAGGGAACCAGCATTGTGACGGACAAAACAAAGTAAGAAATGCTTTTAATTTACAAGTCTGCCCTGCGACAGTTTAGAATGATATATATGTAATAGTGTTATAATAATGCTAAACAGGTCAGTGTAGATCCAGCCTTGCTTGCTCTTGGCTTACATGGTGGGTGGAACAGCAGTTTGGTGAAAATGACATGAGGTAAGGCGCATGAAGAAAGTTCTTTCTCACCATCTCCCTCCCTCTCATCTCTTCCATTACACGACAACTCTGCAACATCAAGGATGGGCAAGCTTAACAACAAACCTGCCCTTAAGGTCCAGGGACAAGAAACAGGACCCTTTCACTGAAACAAAGTGAACCTATCCAGGTGTTGTGAGGGTTACAACTTGATAATGCATGTAAAATGCTTTGAATACTTGAAAATGCTTTATGAATGTTATATGTTATTAAAATTGCCTATCTTGTCAGGATTGATCTTCGTATAGTCCATCAGTTATCCACGATCACAATGCAATTTCAGTATCTCATTTTGCAAAGGAAGGCAATTAGAGATGCAAGTCCAAGAGACTGGGGTCTGGCTGCAAGGAAGCGCTTAGCTGCCAAGTTATCCCTTTTTTTAAGGGAAATTCCCTTATGCTGAATAGGCTTCCTCGTGAGAAAAGGGAAAACTTGGCAGCTATGAAGGAAGCGTAATATGCAAGGCTGCGGAATGTATTTAACTACTTGCACGGCACAGAAGTTAAGGGCAGATGCCTTAACTTGCTTGAATTCATTGTAGTGACCTTAACTCTCCTCGTTTGATCTCTGAAATAATTACTCTAGAATATTTAGAGGGGAAATAATGACATAGATTCATTGGTACAATGTCAAACTCAAGAAGGGAGCTTTGAGACTCACATAAGCAAAGATAAGAAAGCCATACTACACTAGCAACACTCCAGATGTAGGTTGTTTAATGCTGTCTGGAGGAAAATGCTCTAGGGAAAATAGCTCTCAGCAAGTTTATTTGCCCATATCACAGAAACGAGAATTGCTCAGAGTTTCACCAGCTGTGTGGGAGGGGAGGCATGGAGTAGCTTTTTCAGAACACTTCTTTATTCTCATCCAGTCAAGACTTAGAAAGTTAGTAATCAACTTTTTTTCACCCCTGAGGCAGTCCATTCAGGTGAGATTTTGCCCACTTCCCACACCATTTACCCAACATTGCCTGCCTGTTGTTGAACTGTCCCACTCAAGGACTAAGACCTTAGCTTATCCAGCATCCTTCTGCTTCACTTCGCACTGGACACGCTGAAACTTTTATGTAGTCACACACAGAAAGACCATTGATTAAAAAAAGACTTTGATCAAAAGGAGTATTATTACACCACTGATAATGCAGACCATGAGCCAGACAGTCCCTATTTTGAAGCTGCGGCGTATCAACTTTACATTTCCGTAGCATTACATCATCAAAGAGGAACGAACTAATATCTTTAGAACAAGATTTAGGACAGAGATCGCAATCTCCTGTAGATTTGTTTAGATTTGCAAGTGATTTTGTTGTAAAGACTAGATACAACTTGCATGTTGCTACAACATATTTATATGTAAAGCGGCCATGTTGTCTGACCAGCAGAAAAAGTTTCTCACAGAACTTTTTTTTTTTTTTAATGGCTTGTGAAATCTACTTGAACTTATCTGTAAGAAAACAAGCTATAATTTCTGAGAAGGATGACCTCATCATGCACTTGAGAACAACTTCCTGGAAAAAATGTGCTTAATGAGTATATGTAGATTCCAATTTTTGTTCTAAGCTTAATCATAATAAAACAAGTATTGAACAATTCCAAATGACCTGCCAGTATACGCATTGTTATAGCCTACTAGGGATCATGTTTTACATTTCCGTGGAGGCAGCTGAATATATTTATCTCAAGTCACACTGCTGCAGTGCTGCCTCTACACATACATTAAATGTTGTACTTTGTTTAAAAGCTCATAAAGCTTTGCTTACACAAACACAACTAATTTGGTAGGAATGTCAGAGCAGAGGAAGTAGAAATAACAAGCTACAGTAAAACTGCTACTTTAAAAAGCAAACGGCAAGTTACTATTAAGCTCTATGCTGCCCCAAAAGAGTTTTTTCGCTGGTATCAGTATGACAGGTCCACACCACTCTACTCGAAAAGGTTCACAAGGCCACACAGCCTTTTGGAGAATTAAGTAAAACAGGAGACATTAGAGCAGACCTATACATTTGTACAAAATGAGGGGAACTGAGGTAACAGGATTCTGGATTCCAGGGCTGACACAATACATTTTCGTTGCCTGAGGTGAAAGACAGGTTGGCACCCCATCCACATGGGACAACAGGCTAGTTTGGCGTGGGCAAGGTTGGCTGTCTAGTATACAGCCATTACCATAAAATGAAGTGTTACTAAAACTCCAACCTGTTAGTAGTTATCCAGGTTAGAAATAATCTGGATTTTAAGATATATACCGTGAATTCTCTGTAATTATAGCAAACATTTCTAATTAAGCTGGATGATGGAACTTGATTAAGGTTTTGTCCTGCTAAGCCTTGCTTTGTCCTTGTACGACCACATCTAATAGACCTCTATCTTACCTAAGTTGTAAACATCTTAGTTTTGTTTAAATATAAATTGTACTAATAAGTAATATTTGAATTGAATTTAGTACCAATTGTTCCTTTTTACTTTTCAACAGGCTATTCTCTTTATCACATCAGCTTCCAAATTAATAGGAAATTGGAGGCAAAGACTGAATTCAGATGAACTAGCAAACCATGGTTTGAAGAATCAGGGGTGAGTTAAATAGTTGCACCAAAGTGACCACTCTGAGGCACAAGCCTAGGCAGTGTGTATCAGGTTCCAGGGATGCCCAGACCACAAAACCACTCTCTTGGCTTCACTGATGTGGTCCCAAGGAAAGCAGAGCAATATAATGGGAACCAGCTTTGGTGCAGGAGTTGCCAGGAGGAGGCATACAAGACGCCATCCAACCGCCTTAGGGACTCCACTCCAGATTTGTGTAAGGTTTACTCCTCTGCCTTTTTTTCTCTCTCCTGAAGATGTCTTGCAAGGCAGTGAGTACATATTTTTCCTCAGGATTTACTCCTGAAGCCTTTATCATGAATGAGTGTAGCTGCAAGGCAGCAAAGGTTGAGGATCAGGCTTTTCCTTCATCTAGATGGGCTACCTTTCTCAGGCTGATAAGCCGCACCTGCCCCTCATCTCCCCCTACAGTACATGCAGCCTTCTTAACCATTGGACCCACCATTGCTTTTGCCTGCTCAAGCCTGTCTTCACATGCAGGGGATTGCAATAGTTAACAAAAAAGGGAAACTTTTCACACCATACAAGTTGAGGTTCTAACAAGCTGCATGCATTGATCCATTGTGATAACCTGCTACACCATAGCAGTTAATAGTTATTATAGAATAAAAGGAGAGCAGGGAGAAAGATGACTATATCAAGCAGGAAAATGCTCTGTTTTCAATATGCAAGTAATTTGTAATAAATTAATAGAAGATGCAGGGGAAAGTTTGCATATGTGTAATACACACTTCACGGAAAGGACTCATTTCATAGCAGGCAGTTGATATAGATTCTAGTCATGCAGTCATTGTTAGCTATTGCTAAGCGTGTTAATGAATGCAATGGCACCTGACCTTAGGTTGACCTGTCAAATACACTACCAATACACCCCACAGACTGTTATCCGAACAGGATTGAACAAAATTTAGCAGTCAATTCCCTCACTTCAACTAATTAACTTTGAAACCTAAGGACAATTTCATAACCAGGATTTTTAATTAATACAAGTATAAAATGATACACAGCTTCAGCTTTACAAAGGGTGAGGCTTAGAGACCTCTGTCAGCCCACTCTGACCTCAGGGTTACAAAGGAAGAAATTCTTAGAATTTTGAAGTGTCAGGCATAGCTCTAGTGGCTTTAGCCCAAACGTAGCAGAGTTTTCCTGCACAGCGCAGAAGCTAGTTGAGGTGGAAATGACTAGTCGGCTAGACGCAGAATAACTATTTACAGGATTTATTAAAAGAAAATAAAACCAGCAGAGTTTCTGCATACAAAGCAAAATAAATCCTTACTCTCTCTCTCTCTCCAACCATACGCAGCACTCCTACTCCCAACACCCACAAGAAACAACTGTGCTAGCATTCCTAGATAACAGAGTTCAGGGCTGGTCATTAACCAATGAGAGAGTTGTTGCCAGGCCAGGCAGACCTTGGCTTTCTGCCAAGAGTAAATTGACACTGCCTTGAGTTAATTGTGTGAAGCAAGAATCTGTAAGTTTCCCATGAGAACCAATTATTAGAAACCGAACAGAAATCCCAATTGCACATGAACTCCCAACTTAAAAATTCACTTTCATTTAAGATCCATGTGACTGCTGAAAGAAGAACCTTCACCCCCAATCATCTAGGGTTGGAAAGTGAATCAAACAACTAGTCACATGTTGTCAATTGTTAAATAAATCTGCACAAGTTGAGCATCTCTGAGAATGGTAAATGGGATGTTTACACATTTTTATTAAGTAAATAGCAGCAATAGGACAGTCTGATAAGTCTAGCAACTGTAAGTGATAGAGAGTGGGCATTTAACCCTCCTCTCCTACCCCTTACCATGGTCCAGAGAAAAAATGCCACTCCAAAGTGGCTATTTGCATTTCAAGACATCTATTGGTTTCAATGGATGCTTCCCTTGATATCCCAATGATTTCAGATATTATTTTTCCTGTGTACTTGCCAACCAGCCATAGAAGAACTCAACTTCTACTGTAATATGATGCAGCTGCTTCTCCAGGGATCTAAATGCAATTCCAGCATATCCTTAATGGATAGTGACTCACTTTAAAATATCTACTAGATCTGAATTTCCTGGGTTCAAGCCTATGTAGTTATGAACAGTTTTATCTTTGTATCTCAGCAGGAACATCAAGCACAACATTACTAAGCTTGCTTCCTCTAATATAGCTGCCAAATCACAGGGGATCTGTTGATGAGCAATCAGCTAGGAAGTTTTTAGCTTTTGAAAAACATGGGGTCCACATTGGGAAACACTGGTGCAAGTTGAAACACTGAATCTTTGCTTATGTACTTGTGAAATCTTTCTACGCCAATTAGTATTCCACCTCAGTTAATATCCCTGTGCAATACTTGCTATTTTTTGTTTTTTATTTATTCCTTTCCATGTTTATGTTTATGTAAAGCTGACTTTTGTTATTATTTTATCAATAAAAATTAATTAGAGAGGAAAAGATGCTTGGCTTTTGTCTCATGCTAAATTCTGAAACATTGTTACATTTATAACAATTCTATGACTCTTAAGATTCTATTATTTATCATTATTCTGATATTTCAAATTTGTTCTTTTTCTTTGCTTGCTGTTCGTCCCCTTGGCCTTTAGGAGGGAACAGAAAGGCGTAAGCAATATATATATTAAAAATCCATCTCCCCACCCCCCACCCCATTATACTATATCTCCATTGTTTTCATGCAGCCACTCACATCATAATACATTATTTCACATGTACTTTTCTGACATATCAATTGAAGCATGGAAATTTCACAGAGCTTAAGGTGAGCCAAAGGAAAATGGCATCCAAATGGATAAGAAGTTCCAGCTGCAGACTGACATGAAAAATTAGCATGTCGTCCAACAGGGCCAGAAACAACTCTGTGAATAAAGCCTATTGATATTGGTAGTTGCATTAGAAATATCCATACGGCTTTACTAAGTATGGACTACAGCACACACACACACACACACACACACACAAGCCAATATGCAAGAAACTAATAGCAATTCACTTTCTCTGTACATCTCATCCATAAACAAGCAAATGTCTCAAAATCATGCAACAACTACTACTAACTATCACAGATTAGCAAGGCTTCAAAACTGTACAATATCTGGATATGTGGTATGGTGAGATCATTGGCAAGATGGTTCCCTGTGCATATGAACAAAACACACTAAAATTCCAAAGACAGCTTCTCTGGATCAAAGCTAGTCAGAAAAACTGATCCAAGCTACTGAGATTGAAATTTAAAGGAAGAAATGACCATCCAATTTCCTATCTATCTTATTACTAAAGAGTCAATATTTATGAGATGAAGCAAAAGCCTGTTCTGTTAAATTCCATTATGCATACGTTCAGACCTTTGCAGCTTACTCACGTAGCAAATTACTTTGTTGCATACACTTCACAGATTTCACCCATGACACCTTCTGCAGATGAAAGTATACTGCCACTTCACATGTTAATTAGACTGCTTACTCAACTACACCTAGGAGAAAAGTTGTTGTTGTTGTTGTTGTTGTTGTTTAGTTGTGTCCGACTCTTTGTGACCCCATGGACCAGAGCACGCCAGGCACTCCTGTCTTCCACTGCCTCCTGCAGTTTGGTCAGACTCATGTTGGTAGCTTCGAGAACACTGTCCAACCATCTCGTCCTCTGTCGTCCCCTTCTCCTTGTGCCCTCAATCTTTCCCAACATCAGGGTCTTTTCCAGGGAGTCTTCTCTTCTCATGAGGTGGCCAAAGTATTGGAGCCTCAGGAGAAAAGTAGGCAACCCCAATATGTGACCCAACTTACTGAACTATTGCCAAGATAAAATTACCACTGCAACAAGCAACGTTTTGTTGAGAATGATACCATGCAACATGCACCTCACTCTACTAGCTAAAAATGTTTCATGAATCTGAACCAAGTATTCCCTGGCTCAGTTAAGGAAAGATATTTAGGAATCATGACAACTTTCAGCTCTGAATTCCCTGAGGTTTAACAAATATATATAATGACTGATGATTTACAATGTTTTTGTTCCCTGACATAATTCAAATATTCTCAGTGCAATATTGGACTCTATTTATGCACTTCCTCTAGAGGATAGCAGGGCCTCAAGCCCAAGCATTTAAATTTATTGCAAAAAATGAGGAATAAGGAGAATCGAAAGCCACCATACCATTATCTATGAGGCCGTTTCTCTTCTCCTAGCATTCGTTCCTGATATACTCACCGTGTTTTCAAGGTAGCCTTATATTCTAGTTATGAATAGCTTCGAATAAAACATCTCAAAGTGATTTAACAACAAACATATATAAAACAATTTCATATAAAATCCAAAACAAATACAGACTGGGATAAATGACATTCAAGGATTCCAGGCACATCCTTTGGTATCCATTTGTCTCAAAAGACAATGGAGTGTGCCTCTGGGGTGACATCAAACTGCTGGAGAATCACAGTAACTTGTAATGGCTGCCTCTTGTGGAGCTAGGTAATCTTGCACCCCTGGCAGAACTGTCCAGATTGTACCCCCTAGCCACTGACAAATTAGCTCTTCTTTCCACCTCTCCTTCAAACCCACCCCCCATTCAATTCACCCTCTATTTAAAACCTTTTCTTATGAGGCAATAATCAATATTTTTATTTATAGACGTATTTATGAACATTCTTTAAAGCCAATTATGCGCCCCCCCTCCGCCTGCGCCCCTGGCGGAGGCCCACCTAACCACCCCCTAACTACGGCCCTGCTTGTGTTGCTTTTGTTGTGTTAGCAGCACCAAAGTGACCTCCCAGGCACGCAATGTGTATAGCTGCCAAGACAACAAGACCCCCCCCCCATCAGTATTGCTGATGTGGTCCAAAGGAAAGCAGAACAATACTGTAGAATAGTGGGTAAGAAGGATGAAAACACAGCTCTCAAAACAACCAGCTCTTTATTCTAGCTCTGAGCCCAGACTGAACAGTAGCTTAGCCAACTGGCTTATATAGTACTCAGTAACTTGCAACAGTAACAAACTTCCCCTAGCTACCCAATCCGTGAACAGCACTCTCAATCCTTCATTTGCATGTTGTGGACCTGAGTGAGAACTGCAGCCACAGTGGGCAGGGTAAGAACTGCAGCCACGGTGGCCAGAAGGAGTACTGCAGTTAACTTAATACATAACACCCATTGTGGACCGGAGTGAGAACTGCAGCCACAGTGGGCAGGGTAAGAACTGCAGCCACGGTGGCCAGAAGAAGTACTGCAGTTAACTTAATACATAACAAATACATTTAGAACCAGCTGGGCTGCAGGAGTTACCATAAGGAGACGTACAATATGTCATCCAACCATCTTAGGGACTCTACTCCAGATTTGTGTAGCGTTTACTCCTTAGCCTTTTCTTCTCCCAAAGATATCCCACAAGGCAGCAGAGGTAGAGGATCATTGTTTTTCTTCTCCTAGATAGGCTACCTTCCCAGATGAGCGAGCCCCATCTGCCCCTCATTTCCCTCAACAGAATGTGCAGAAATCAACTTTTTGACCATTGGACCCACTATTGGTCTTGTCCGCTTAACGCACCAGAGCCTGTCTTCGCATGCAGGGAAGTCCCTAACTCACCAAGGGTTCGAGACCTATCAGCTACCTTTACCTGGTTTAGCCAGCTAGTCAAAGCCATTTTCCAGAATCCAGAGTGTGGCCAGGAATTTTGATCATTCCATTTCATTACCCACATGATCTTTGCAGCCATTAATAAGATAGAAGCTAACAATCTTAGAGGCCTCCCCACCTCATTTCCAATCACATTAAACAAAACCATCAAAACACTAAGTCTTATAATGCAATCTGTGGTATTTGAGAGACATTGAGAAATTGTTCTCCAATAAAGTAAAGCTGAAGAGCATTCCCACCATACATGAAGAAGATGATCATAGTCAGCCTGACAATTCCAGCATTTAAGGTCGTTAACCCCATAAATTCTATTTAATCTTGCCAGGGTTTTTTTAACCTCACACCAAACTATTTTTAGTTGAAAAGAGACAAATCGTATTTCCTCCTCTGCATTCACTTTTATGTAGCTACATTTAATATATCTACTACACCGCTGCTTGCATAAATGGGGCCCTAGTGCTGAGAATGAACAGATCCTAGCCATAAGTTTCAATATCATTCTGACTTCATGCCAGTAGTGATGCGATGTTTTAACTAAAAATAAAAGCTAAAAATAGCTGGAGTTTAAATTTACAAAACAGGACTTTTCAGTGCTTGGAGCACTGCCAGGCTTTGAAAGTCTACATGTGGAATTCAATTTTTGAACGCAAGTATAGCCCAAATGTAATACTGAACTAAAAATGTTCTATTAATTAATGCCAATTAAGGGAGAGGTGGGGACTACACAGAGCTGCTGATTTTCATCACATGTATTAATTACCAATAAGGGAATACATGTATTAATTACCAATAAGGGAAACAATAAGATGCCTTGGACAAGAAATGTGTATTTTCTATGGTCCAAATAGCTTTTTATTGACTTAACTTCACAGAGTTCCAACACCATTTCTCACCAACTTCAATGGGAGTAGAATTAAATTAGTACTGATATCTTAGCACAGCCTTTACCAACCCAGTGCCTTCCAGATGTTTTGGACTACAACTCCAATCAGCTGCAGCCAACACTTGCTGGAGGGCACCAGGTTTATGAAGGCTATCTTAGTAGCATATACTGTACTACTTATTGCCATACATAAAACAACTCTTCCCCACCCTTGCATATCACTATCCAGACTGCTCTGGAAGAGGTACCCACATAGCTTGTGAGGACTTCTGTATCAATTGCAGCCATTTGAGGCCGTGGTGGTGGTGCAGAGTGCCTTCCATCAGCTTCAATTGGTGGCCCAGCTACACTCCTACGTGTGCTCCCTTGCAAGGGAGGTGTGTAGCGGGGCAACAAAGGAGTCGGTCTTTTCAGTGCACTGTTGTCTTAAGAGATTTCAACATTCCCGTCAAGAAGGCATCTAGCCTTACAGAGCAGGACTGTCATGGTCTCCATGACAACCATGGGGCTATCCAAATACATCAGTGGCCCAACACACTTTTGTCAGTTTTGGAGACCAAGCAGGTTAGATCTATTAAAAACATTAAAGGGAGTCGATGGTACTCAGCCTGTTGTCATAGACAGACCATTCCTTGGTGAAGGCTGACATACCGGTAGTTGTGGTGCAAAGGTGGTGAACCTATTGGAGACCTACTAAATTCAAAGGATTCCTGAAGGCTCTGGGATTTTCTGGAGAAAATCCTGTCAGGGTTCCAGTCCTGTTCCTATCAGGGCTCTAGTCTTGCTGTGGAATGGCAAGAGGCATAAGACAATTGATGTGATCACACCATAGTGTGAGTGGGGAAAAAAATCTTGAAGAGAACCTGATCTAAGATGGGTGAGAGCAGTGCTTTTTTCGGGGGGGGGGACGCAGGGGGACACATACCCCTAAACATTTTGTGAATCTAACGGGAGAAGAAACAAAAAAAAAATTAAATTGTTAGTTTCTTCTCTAGCACAGGGAATCATCAGTTCCTTTGCTACCCCTGATGGCGACATCATTTCCTGTCACGGTGTTTCCTGAGTCTCAGATGGAATGTGTGAAGTAGGAGTTGGAATCCAGCATGGTGATCGGTCAGTTTCATTGTTACCACCTCTGACTGCAGCTTTATTTCCTTTCCCGGTGATTTTCTTGAGTCAAAATGAGAGTACTGTACCCCTAAACATTTTTTTGGGGAAAAGCACTGGGTGGGTATATTATTTGAATCTACCATCTAGTGGTGAATAAAGGTTACTACATCTCCACTGAGTAGCTGTCCAACAGAGCTGTTCCAAATTGTAAATACTGGCTTATTACATCTGGCCAGTGGGGAAGATTAAGTGAGTTGTCAGAAGACTGCTGTGATACTGTGAAGTACATTGAGGATAAAATTATTCAGATTCACATAGAATTAGAAACTGCAGTCACAACAAATTCTGAGAAGATATCTTTTTGGATGTGTTTGTTATCATGCCCTGAAACACGATGCGCCCCGGAGAAAAGGGAGAGTGCTACCCTCCCTGTTCTCCTCGACTTCTTCATGGCTTTTGAAACCATGGACCACAGTATCGTATTGGAATGGCATCAAGAGATGGAGACTGGGGACATGGCTTTACTGAAGTTCCACTCCTAGTTGCAGGATTGATTCCCATGGGTTACAAAGGGTAGTGTGAAATCTCACCAGCATTGCAGGAGTTGAGCTGTAGCATGTTCCATTTCGTTACCCATTTTTTCCAACACATATATGAAGCAGCGGGATTGGGATTAAGGTGTCATTGGAATGCTGTTATCACTCAGCTTCCTCCTTTGCATCTCAATCAAGGTGTCTGGAGGTGGCGATAGGCTGAATGAGAGCCAACAAATTCAAATTTAATCCAGATAGATGGCAGACACAACTAAACGATTAAACAACAACAACTATGTGTGTTTGGTGTATGAAACCTGTCCAGAATAGGGTAGTGCTCCCCTGGAAAGATCAACAGGAAATAACTTGTTGGTGATTCCATGACCTTCAGAGGTCTGGGGCGGCAGTCTATAAGAGGCCCTTTTTGAGGTTCCCACACTCTCTGCCTTCTGATATTTGCCTGGCCCAATTTTGGGGACTGTCAGAAAACACAAGGCTATATATTTTGACTCAGGCTTTTGGGAATGTGAAATTGTTGCTTACTTTCTGCATGTAATTTTATCAGTTGGTTGCTGTTTTAACTATTATCTTTTGCAAGTTTATTGTTTTAATTGTGATCCTTGGTAAGTAGCAGACAATTCATGTGAAAAATAGATGTTATTCTGCTTCCCCCTGACCACAAAACAATAAACCTTTAGGATAGGTGGTAAAAGAGACAATTGTTGTTGTTGTTTAGTCCTTTAGTCATGTCCGACTCTTCGTAACCCCATGGACTATAGCACGCCAGGCAATAGACTGCAGCAAAGAGACAATAGACTGCAGCAAAGAAAAGCAGAATTCAGCTCCACTTACTGAGGCATGTCTTTTGAGGTTAAAATTAGACCTCACATTGCTTAATATGCCAACATGTGAACAAAAATATAGCTTCTGCCATCACATCTAGTTTGGCCTTAAAAGCAAAGATTAATCTATTTTTCTTAGCAATAAAAGATAACCAGGCAGAATTTAAGACTTTCTTAAGCACTGCTGTAAAGAAACATGACTCATAATATGGCTGTCATTGAGGCCCGCTTAATACATGACCAGGGTTAAATAAACAAAGTTTGATCATGACTCTAAGCAGCAGTGTTCAGCTGAACTCAGTTACTGCCTGCACAAAAGGTCTAGCTGGATGAATATTCAAACAAGGCTTTCAACCTCATGGTTGTTGGAATTTACTAAAGGAAATTCCTTAGGATCTCAGTAGTTCAGTTCTCCATGTTCTCCCTGGAAGAGATGTGCGAGACCAATGATAACAGAATCCAATGGAAGAAAACCATGGGGAAAGGGAACTGAGCCAGACCAATACTGTCTAAAGAAGTCACCCTTTTTGGTTCCTGAAATTCATTTTGATTGTGCAGATAAAATGTAACAGATAGAATTCCACAGGATGTGCTGCTGGTGTGTGAAAACAGTCAAGACCCAAGGATCCCCAGGCATGCACCACCAGATGGTGGAGACATCAGGTGCCATCCTGGTGCCCAGGCACCTTCACTTGGTCACAAGTGGCTGACAGCCAGGTGCAAAACGCACCTGGCACCTGGTGAATTTTGAACATTGCATCAAACCATGTAAACTTTACCAGGCATCCATCACCCCATAGCATCCTTGCTTCAGCATCCAGCTATTGCAGGACTTCAGGTGTACAATTAAACTCTCAGGGAAAATAGCAAGTACAGTGGTACCTCGGTTTATGAACACAATTGGTTCCGGAAGTCTGTTCATAAACTGAAGCGTTCATAAACTGAAGCGAACTTTCCCATTGAAAGTAATGGAAAGTGAATTAATCCGTTCCAGATGGGTCCGCGGCGTTCATAAACCGAAAATTCATAAACTGGGGTGTTCATAAACCGAGGTTCCACTGTATACTATTAAAGCCACAAGAGTGAATGCGTATTTTCAAATGAAATTATAAAGTAGCAGCACAGCTGCTTGGATAGGGTCCTTTGGTTCAGAGGAATGCCATCCACATTCAAAACTATCCAATATATCCTTCTTCCAAACAAGATGTTGTAATAAAATGTTAAGTCTCTGAAAACACACATAGACAAAAGATGTACCACTAAAGAGAATGTGGTTGAAACTGGGCAAAAAGATATATACTGTATATGAGAGAAAACTATTCATAGTTTAGCCAAGAAATGCCTTCAAAGTGAAATTTAAGAAATCCTTTGGTGCTTGTTTTTAACCTGCAGGCAAACCAAGTGTGGTTATTTCCTTATTCTGTAGGCTCCAGTCTTTCTAATGCTTACAATCCCTTTGACATTGATTATGCATCTTCTGAAAAACAGAGGAATAGTTTGGGTAGTATGCCAAACAATCAATTGTACCTAGGTTCCTATGGGAATACAGCCCAAAAGTTTATTCAATAAATTAGATATAATACCTCCTATGGGAAGCAAATGACATAACAGAATGAAAAACATTTCCTGTTTGAGGAATATTTTTAGATTGTTCAGAGCGCCAGAGAACAAAAAGAAATATGAGCTGGGTAACTGCTCACCAAAGCAGCTCTAAGCAGGGCTGCACACACACTCACCATACATTTAGAGCACATAATTTCCACCAAATATTCCTGGGAACCATAGTTTTTTTAAAAAAAAATAGAGTGCTGGCAATTGTAGGGGTAAACTACACTTAACAATAATATTTGGGAGAAACAATGTGTTTTAACGGTCTAGATTGTAACTAGTGAAATGTTGCAAGTGTGCCATTTTGTTTTGTTTAAAAGATAATGCATGATACAATACAAATTCTAAGGGTAAGTAATAAGAACAAACTAATAACTAAAACTAAGGAGTCAAATTACCTTGGTAATGACAAACCTAGACAGCATCTTAAAAAGCAGAGCCATCACCTTCCCAACAAAGGTCTGTATAGTTAAAGCTATGGTTTTCCCAGTAGTGATGTACGGAAGTGAGACCTGGGCCATAAAGAAGGCTGATCCCCGAAGAATTGATGCTTTTGAATTATGGTGCTGGAGGAGACTCTTGAGAGTCCCGTGGACTGCAAGAAGATCAAACCTGTCCATTCTTAAGGAAATCAGCTCTGGAAGGACAGATCCTGAAGCTGAGGTTCCAATACTTTGGACACCTCATGAGAAGATAAGACTCCCTGGAAAAGACCCTGATGCTGGGAAAGATTGAGGGCACAAGGAGAAGGGGACGACAGAGGACGAGATGGTTGGACAGTGTTCTCGAAGCTACCAACGTGAGTTTGACCAAACTGCAGGAGGCAGTGGAAGACAGGAGTGCCTGGTGTGCTCTGGTCCATGGGGTCACGAAGAGTCGGACACGACTAAATGACTAAACAACAACAACAATTAGCAAAGTAGTGTTGGAACCACCACAACATTCAAATTTGACATGGGCCTAGTTTAACTACCATTGGTAGAGTAAGGGTGAAAGTATCAGAGTGGAGAAGTATAATTATACTTTGCCCATTAAGAGGGAAATGTTTTTGTTTATATTTCAGTGCATCCAGCTAGACTGTATTCTGCTTTTCCAAACTATTACTTCCAAGCCAAACTTGAAAACAAAATAAGCTTCAGTCAATGGATCACCTACTGTGTAAGGAGAATTAGCAATAAATGTTTCTAGCAGTTCCTGAACCAAAAATTAAGAAATTCAGGGTTGCTTGCCAGATGGCAAACTTAGGAGCTTTCAGTTTAAATAGCAGAACAACAATCTCCTATCTTTATTTGAACACTTAATCACATTGGCAGATAATATTTCAATTCTCCTTGGGCCATGTACAACACAAGCATGCAAGATGCATCTGTAAGACAAGGACAATCCACTTGAAAACTGAACATATCTTATTGCTGGCTCTTTCAAGAGTCTATTTACAGAATCATAACCAAGGAAAGGAGTGTATATGCAAAAGAACAGGTGCTGCTTTTGGAAGATAGCTCAAGTCTTTCTTCAAGGACAATAGCACGCAATCTAGGTCACATGTAGTGTAGCCATGAAGCCTTGCTTGCATTTCTCTCACCACCTTTTTCAGAAAGATCGTTCAGGTATTGTAGTCCAAAACACCTTGAGGGGATTGGGTTGGCAAATGCAGCATTAAAAGGGTAGCCCCATAGGGTCGTAAATGAACTACACTGAACAGGAAGTTCACTGTACATTTTGCTCCATGGGTTTTACCTTCCATTTCGCTCTTGCTTTCAATAGTAATCCCTGTGTATATGAATACTTGTAGTTTCTATTGTTATGTAGATGTTGAAAATCAATTAAAAATATGTTTTAAAAGTGGTTCTGAGGCTCTATCAGTTTTGTTATCCAACAAATACCTTCATTTAGAAGGGCATGAAGGCGGTGCATGAAAGCCCCATTCCCATTCCCCATTTCCAGTCACAAGTAAAGGTAAAGGTAAAGGGAACCCTGACCATTAGGTCCCGTCGTGACCGACTCTGGGGTTGCGGCACTCATCTCGCATTATTGGCTGAGGGAGCTGGTGTACAGCTTCCAGGTGATGTGGCCAGCATGACAAAGCCACTTCTGGCGAACCAGAGCAGCACACGGAAACGCCGTTTACCTTCCCGCCAGAGCAGTACCTATTTATCTACTTGCACTTTGACGTGCTTTCAAACTGCTAGGTTGGCAGGAGCTGGGACCGAGCAACGGGAGCTCACCCCGTTCGCAGGGATTCGATCCACTGACCTTCTGATCAGCAAGACCTAGGCTCTGTGGATTAACCCACAGCGCCACCATTCCCAGTCACAGGAGACTCTCACAAACTGAGTACAAAAGTTTGAAATGGCCTCGAAATTGCATCTAACTGATCCAGAATCCAATGTTATCCTTGGTCCAAATCAGACACTTCTAAGCACATTCATTAAAACACTCTTAGAAGCCCCATTCTGCTGCTCAACATGGAAAAGTCAAGGTAGCACATGTTGGATATGGATGTTTGGGGCAGGAGCAGGGCACATGCAGGACAAGAACTTTGGAGACAGGATAGAAACTCTATACCCTCTGCACACTTACTCCACCCACACATTGCCTTAACACCCAAAACAGGGGCTGAGATATCTTCCTATCAGGTTCACAATAATGCAGGAAAAAGTTGCTCTGCAGTATCACCCTTCTGATCATTATGAGGGCCTTGTTTTGAAATCTGAGCACCATAAAAAGCCTTTTGTGTAGACAGTTGGTCATAAAAATAACTTGCAAATAGGAACAGGTAAGGGTAAGGGTAGAATACCACAGATAAAGAGACAATAATCAAGCAAAATTCTATCTATACTTCTTTCTATATCTTTCTTCCTCAAACCGTTTTCCACAGAAGTATGATTCCACTCCAGAGACTGACAGTCAATACATAAAGTCTGCATTTTAATTTTACAGCAATACTCCTCACAATCTGCTTATTCTTCAGCAATTGCTCAAAAAATATTTTGAGCCTCGCTTGCCTTTCATCCAGTCAATGCTAGTTAATGAAAAACAGAAAAACTGTCCTGAGAGTACACATCTTGACAACTTAAAAATAATCTGTGGTCTATAGAAGCAGCAGGAGTTTCTAATGGCACACCTAAGGAAGACTGAAAACTTCATTTGAGGGATTGCTAACTGGTCTGTTTCATATCATCCAAAGTGCCTATAAAATAGATGTGCAAGTAAACTTCTAGTAAATATCCTAAGGAAATCATGTTCCACTCTCGAGATCTAACCAACACTGTATCTTACAGATGTTACTAGTCTGCAACTCCCATCAGTGCCAGAAAGCATGGCCAATTATCAGGGATGGTGACAGTTGTAGCCTACAACATCTGGGAGGCACTCTGTTGGCTAACCCCAATATAATAAGCCCAAATACTGCTTGAGCAGATATTAAGGATTTCACCTTACCCACAGGTATGTTTGCCTTTATTATTATTATTATTATTACATTTATATTACACATTTCCTCCAAGGAGCTCAAGGTGGCATCCATAGTTCTCTTTCTCCTTGTTTTATCATTACAAAAAGCCTTTAAGGTAGTTTAGGCTGAGAGACGGCGACTGGCCCAAGGTCACCCAGTAAGTTTCATGGCTGAGCAGGAATTTGAGCCAGGTCCTAGTTCAACCACTACATACTTTTCCTAAATACCCACCTCCCCCCCCCCCAAAAAAAAACCAAAATCCAAAGAAATTAAAAATCTTGCTGGCTTCACATCTTGTCCAGCCAAGATGGCTTGTAGTAGTGTGTGGAGGAATCATTTTTACAATGTGCTGAGTGAGACAAGGTTTCTTCTGTATACAATGTATAAGAGTTTACTATGTTTGTGGAGTACTGAGAAGGGTCAAGCTTAAAATGTGAAGCACCCATTTCTGGTTGGCAGTTAGCTGCTACTTAGTTTTGTAAGACCGGTATGGGAGAAGCTGGGTTCTTTTTATGCAGAGGAAGAAGAGTGTCATATTTCACTTCTGATTGGCTCGATGGATAGCAATTCTTGGTCACCCATTGGACGGAAAAAGTGGTTTGATGAGGAGAAAGAATTCTGTGCCGCTCAAATCTTATCTGTCAAAGTGTAGGTATAATAGGTCAGTTCTGCCAGTGTGTGAGAGTGTGACTGTCTGGGACTGCTGACCAGAAGAAGAATCTGGGAGGGTAGGCTGAAAGCAGATGGCAAGGCAATGGCGGTAGTAAAGTAGGAATTCCTCCACACACTTGGGTAAATCAACAGTAGTAAAAAGGAGAGGAAATTTTCTGCAAGTGGCAACTTGGTTTTGATGCATTAGCAAACCGGCAGCTGCTCTGGTGGACAAATTCCAGTTTCAGCAACCACCACATTTAGATCAACACTCTTCATTGACCTTCAATTAGAAATCAGCTAGCATCAGAAATTCACACACAACTACATCTCTGAAGTTCATCAATAACAATGCATAGCATGCTTGAAAGCAGGTGGCTGGATTGTTAACCAGATCATCTGCAAGATCACAGACAAGTGTAAGATTTGAAATACAGATCTGTTACAGCATTTATGCTGAAAGTCCTAACAAACAGTTTGCATCCATCAGGGAAAGAAGCACGACAAGGGGGTGCAGCCAGGATTTTACATCAATTACTGTACCAAGAAACCATCTTAAGTATTGTATATTGGATGTTCTAAACCATAAGGCTGTGCAGTCTGTAACTGCATGTAGGATCTAGTCCTGCATTTTTCGGTCTTGTCTTAGAATAATTACAATCAATAATTTCACCTTTAAACCCAATTGCCTTTGCCAATATCTCATTGTGTGTTCCTGCTACTGAAACTGTGAGGCGCCTATAAAATTTGATTGCTGCCTAATAAAAAATCTGACATGTGGATTAGAGAAGACAAACACCTACTAGTTTCTCTACTTGTGAATAAAAGATTCAACACCCTTTTGTATTGCCTATATACCTACAAAACTGCCAATATGTTTTCGAAGCACTTAAATTCCATCCTCTTTGAGTCAGAGCTGACAACCAACCATCTCTTGCACAGAAAACATAAAAACCTGCTTGGTTGCTAATGTGGCAACAACTAAGTCATGGGAGCTACACCTTCCTTTCTGTGAACTGCAAGTTGACAGAAGAGGAGCAGCAATATTGCATGATTTTACAACTCCAATACTGTATTATACAACTCATCTGAAAAGACTACGGTACTTTGCAAAAGGAAAAAAGGAGGCAGTGGTGGCTGATCACCTGTTCAGATTTGGTTCTGAAGTACCACTACCGATCAAGGCACTAACTAAAGTCATTTCCAGATGACCTGTTTAATTGGGCCTTCATCCTTATTGTTTGTGAGGAAATTCAATGACATAAAGAAAGTGTTATCCCACACTTTCCAGTGCATCTTACTGTAACAGGTCTTATCAAAACAAGTTTGATTATTGGGGAAGCAGGGTTGTTTTGCAAGAGCTTCAAATAAGCTTTGACTGTGTGACATAATTTGCCAGGTTGTGACAATGTGGAAGCACCCTAAAAGTAGACAAATGTTTTATTTTTCTGCTTGCAACGATTCTTCACTTACTACTGAATCTTACAGTACGTGCCTGCAAAATAACTCACTTAAGAAAGCTACATCTAAATAGCTCACTTAAGAATGCTACACTGATGGCTCAGTCAGTCGAGCATGAGACCCTTAACCTCAGGGTTGTGGATTCGAGCCCCACATTGGGCAAAATGTTCCTGCACTGCAGGGGGTTGGACTAGATGATCCTCGTAGTCCCTTCCAACTCTACAATTCTATGATTCAAAAACCCAAGGAAGGCTGCTTATGGCTGCAATGTGTATGTACAGTAATTGCTTCATCCCCCATTATTGTATGGCTGGAATATAGTACAGGCCAACTAAAAACTGGATCTGTCACAGGCTAATGGGGTCATGTGAGTACCTCCAATTTTAGCAGTGCTTACTTACATTCAAGTAATACTAGTAACTGTGCTGCATGCAAAACTAGTCATTTTTGCCTGGGAATGCTAGGTCTGCAGAGCTATTTCAATACCTGTATATATTTGCATGCATCACAGCAGAGTTTGTGCCTGTTTCCTAAATCTCTGAATAACTTATCAACCTTATTGTGTTTGACTAAGTGTTACTCTTACTTTTGCAACTATTTTTCATCCATATATAGTCAAAATTAGTTGGGAGGAATATTTGCACTCTTTCCACCCAGAAGAGGTGGGTTAATGTATATGCACCCAAGAATTCTAAATGAACCTCTGCATACTTGTCAACATGACAGAGTACACCACAGCTTCCTCAGTACGTAATAATATTGTACTACCACGTAGTTTACAAAAATGGCCTGAGTGAATACAGCAGAAATAATTAATCCTACCAGGGTCATGCATGCTTACAGTTAATCATTTGCGAGGAAAGTTTTATGTACGCATTACAACTATATATGGAATAAACCAAGGGTATAGCAATTGACCCTACAAACAGAGAGCTTACTTTTCAATGTGAGTTTAAATAATTCTCTTCAGTTGGAACATAAAAGTAGATACATATGAGGGGGTAACAAAAAAAAATTCTCTTTATGCTTTTTGAGGAGTTGTATTCAGCCACAGAAACTCGGTATGTTTGATTATACAGTATCCTCCTATTTATTCTTTGGTTCCCATAAGGCAGAAATATAGGTTTAGAAACTCATAAGAAAAAAGTTACAATCCTTAGCCCAAATACCTTTATGTAGAAGTGCTTTTACCTATCTACATGTCTCAAAAAAATTAAGTGCCTTTGAATATAAATGGACCCCAGCAATGTACCATCCAAGGTATATCCCACACATTTTAACAATTGTTTGGGAGGGGTCCCACTCAAGGGGCTGTCATTTACCATCTAGCAAGGTGATGGACATGTACCATATTAAATCACTTCTTTTTCATTCAATTGCCCTGTAAGTTAGCACACCTGCTTCAGTTGCTCTGATACATATTACAGTTCCCAATTGATATAGATAGGATTAGTCCTCAGCCAACAGCCATAGTTAACTACATGCGAAGCACAGTGAAATCACAGCTATATAGAGCGTTCAGAACAGCCTCACTGGCTTCTCTTTCTCTCCCAAAACTTTTATACATCTCCAGATCTTTCGCCAAAACATTCTCATTAATGGAAGTCCAACATCAACCCATGCTCCTAATGTTATGATTATAATTCATATAGAACAACACAGAGTAGGCGTTTAGAAACTTAAACAATAATTGGGAATGGAATCATGAGTTAAGTTCTCCACTACTTGAAGTGACGTGTTCCACTAGGAAACTCTACATATCCTAAGCACATTTTCCAAAAGTGTCACATGGACTACTTGCCCTTCACAAGACTGGCAAATTTACTGAAGGACATATCCAAATTATTCCCTTTTCTGTGTTTCCCATCCTCAGAGAAACCAGCCTACTACTTCTTACTGTTCTCTCACTTCAGTGAGAACAGCACAAAAGTTAAATAAAAAATAACGCTTGTAACACAATTCCAACAGATGTACATTTTGCTTTGCATGTGTTGTCTATTCCTACTCTCTACCCGCAGCACGTCATAATATAAATGATATTAACTAACCAAACATAGCCAAGTATTGATACAGATGACAATCAGTGAAGATTGTTGGCTATCAGTAACTTCAACTACATGGTTATAAAAATACCCATTTTTGAAAATTGCCTTGTCACCTTTATGCCTCTTCAGACAGCAACCAATTCACACTTGAGCCTGTTTGAACATATTTGCAGCCAGTCATACATAAGGGATTCAGATGGGCTATCTGCCCTTAGACAACTGTAACAGTGCTACATGCACATTGTACGCTTGGTGAGATGGAATGGTGTGAAGATTTTTTTAATGTTCATGCTTCTATAGTTCAATTTTAATTATGAGCAACTGGCAAGAGAACACATCCACTCTCTGAGTCACTGAAACTGATAGTGAATACAGTACTGAATAGTGGGGATAGGGGCATAGTGAAACTGGCCACAATACAGGGCAACACATTGTTCCCAAATACTGACATATACACCACAGAAGTACTTAACACCACCTGTCTTTACCCATGGAAATATAAGCAAGGCTTACTAGATACTACCCAGTATCATGGCTTGGTCTTGTGGAATGTGCAAATCTTCCATATTAAAAAAATGAATGCTAACAAGCATGTTCTGAGCATCTTCCCCTCTTCAGTACTGTACAACCACTCCTATATCTAAATGGGATTAGGAATCAAGCCACAGGGGAACATCCAGACATGCTACAGCCCCAGAATCTGTCATTGTAAAATATTAAATATAGAAACCTAAGACAAGGCAGTTAAAGAAGACAGAAGGGCAGAGGGAAAGGTCTACACTTGGAGCCGATACCTACCTGTAGGTTAACTTGGTGCAAGTAATATATGCCTTAGTGCAGTGGTTCCCAATTAGCAAAGAACTGCAAACAACCTATTTTCAAAAGCCAAGCTATGGAATCGCTACTTTTGCAAATGTTGATATCTCTATGGCAGTTTTTTGTTATGTGAATGGTGACACAGATCCCCTTGGGTCCAAAGCCACCAAGTGGGAACAACTGCCTTTTAGTGCTTTCCCAGACATCGTGGTGAGTTCATGGAAGAGAAAATTAGAAGCAGAAATTTCCCAATTCACAGTTCTTTGGCCCCCAATACTGTCCATGTTTGCCATTCCATAATCAGAGACATGAAGTGCAATAAAAAGTGGTTAACTTGCAAAGCCTGTGGCCCTCAAGCATAGCAGTCAACTCCTGGGGGCCAAGGTCCCTTTGTCACCCTCAGTGAAATATTTGAGGGGTCTGCTCCTCACAAAATGAGTGGGCATTGCCATTCAAGTGGTGTGCGTACGCTATGTCTTGTGATCAATCATGTGGGGTGGGGCTTACCTGGGCCCCAATATTTTATTCAAGTTGGCACCCCTGCCCCCAAGCCGCCACCCTGTGACCTGGACCTCCGCCTTCTGTACTTAATTCAGTGGTGGGGGCAGCCAAGGCACTCTCTGCAAGTGGGCAGCCCTGAATAAAATATGGGGGACAGGTAAGCCCTGCCCTGTGTAATCGGTCACCTGATGTGGCACAAGCACACTATTTGACTTTGGGAGGGGGGAGTCCCCCTTAAATATTTTATTGGGGGGACCTCCGCCCCTAGGAGTTGGCTCCTATGGGCAGCCCAGACCCAGACCTTGACCACAGGCCTGGAGACTGAATAGGGAAGCTGTGGACCAAGCCCAGTTGTCTACCTCGGATTTCCACACGACATAGGAGGACGCATGGCTGCTGGGCATCTGCTGGCCTTTCCTCTGCTGGAGCCACTTTCGGGGAGAGAAGAAGATGCTGTTGGCGCCGCCGCCGGGGGCGCTGCCGAGCGCCGAGGCGGACGGCGCGCGCGCCAGGAAGGGCAGCTCCCACGCGGTGTGCCTCTTGCCTCGAGGGCTCTCGTAGTCGAAGTGGAAGCTGCCCGACGGCGACTTGTCCAGCGGGGTGCTGGGCGTCGAGAGCGACGAGGCGCCCGAAGGCGGCGGCGGAGGAGTCGGCGGAGCCACCGGGCGCAGCAGAGCGCGCGAAGAGAAGGCCGCCAAGCACTCGGCCGAAGGACTACCCGCCGCTGCCCTGGCTCGGGGAGCGCGGAGCGAGCCGTCGGCCGCCTCTTCCCCGCCGCCGCCGCCGGAGCGGCCAATGACAGCCGGGTCCAGGCTACGTGTCTGGCGGAGCCTCCGCTTGGAGAGGTTCTTCGGAGGGAAGGAGGGCGAGGCGCCGGGCGCCGGCGAGGACGAGCAGGAGAAGACGCTGTTGAGCAGGCTGTGCGCCGACATCCCGGCGGCGAGGCGGGAGGACTCCCCTCAGCCCGAGGCGCCTCAAGGAGCTGCTGCTGCTGCCGCCACCCTCTCCTCCTGGCCGCCGCGAGGGTCTGCTCCTCGCATGCTCGCGCTGAGGCGGCGGGAGAAGAGTTAGCGAGAGAGGAGGGAGGGAGACACCGCCGACGCCGCTTTTTATCCCGGCGCTGCTGCCGCAGAGCCGGAGGGAGCTCACCGTTCCCTCCCTCAGGCACCTCGCCGGCACAAGAGGCTGCTGCTGCTGCTGCCGCCGCCGCTGCCTCAACAGGCGGCTCGCGCACTTCTCTCCTCGCCCGTGTGGCTCCGGTGGCCGCGTGCTTGTCCTCCTGGCCCAGCTCCCGCCAAGTGAACTCCGCAGTTAGAGCCTAATTTGGCTGGAGGAGGATGCAGCCGGCGCTTCGCCCGCCTTGCTCCTTCTCTCTCTCTCCCCGCCGGCCCTCCTCTCGCGTGGGGCCGGCCGGGGCCCCCACCTGAAAGGGAGGCTTGGCTCTCTCCGCACAGGCTCCACAGCAGCCGCGCTCTGAGGCTGACCAGCCCCGCGCATTGCATTGCCCGCCTTCCCAGTTGCGCAATGGGCGCCGCTGCTTGGAATCTTTTGTCAGGTCGCTGTCCCACAGCTATTGGATTTCACAGCACGGTGCTGGTCGATGTCGGAGCAGGGCTTGATCCGAAGGAGGATTGCAGCGTTGCAGGTGGCTGTTTTTACCTGCCCTCCTACTCTGCCACCTTTTGCATCTCCTCGGCGGTTTTTTCATATACTGTAGAGGAAACGGGGCAGTTCTTCTTCTTATAAGAACTGGAAGCTGGGAGTTGCCCTGATCGAAATGTGAATGGCATTTGCAAATGCTCTCCATTCTAGTACCGGTAGTTACCTGGCATCGTTTGACCGGTATACCTAGAAGTGAGAAGTGGGGAAAGAATTCCTACTAGTCTAGAAGTCAAACCAACCTCACAAGTTCTCCCCGATCTTGAGATGCTTGCAGGGGGCTTAATTTCCAAACAGTTCATTTACAACAGGGGTTTGTTTTGTTGCTTATCTGATCTTCTGTAGAAAGGGTAAATCCAGATTAAACGGGGCCAAAAATGTTGTTGATGCCAACAACATTGTATGGATTTTGTTGTTTTTATTAAACAAAATGCATGCAAGCACAGGAAGCACTCTGGAAGCACTCTTATTCACAGGTGTAAGAAAAGTACTTCTTACATAGTTAGAAACATCTTTGTCTATTTCAGGTGTTTAGAAGCTAAGCCCTAACACCCAAAATAGGTTCATGACCAAAGTTGGTGAGTTGCACTTCAAACAGTGTTAGAAAAAGAGAAATGAAAGCTAGGAGCTCAATGGCACCTTATACCTAGATTATGGGCGCAACAACAGAATGTCTAGGCGCACTTTTTTATAACAAGAATACAAAGCTGAACATGAATGAACTGCAGCTGAATTATTATGTTCATTTTTCACATGGTCTTCCCCTGCCCGCCCCTTAATATTAAGAGGGTCTCTTCTCCAGTCTTCAGAGAGTGACTGGAAGTGGGGAGGCAGAAAAAGGTCCTCCTTTTCTTCAACTCTGCAGTTTTAATATGAAATCTTAGGTGCATTACTGTGCCCAGAGCTCAGAAACTGCTTGCACTAATGAAATTTCCTGTCACAAAATGCACCTAGAACTGGCATGTCCAAAGTCCATTTCGGGGGCCTAATCCGGCCCACCGGTCGGTTTAATCCGGCCTCTGGGGCAGTTTATTTCCTGGGGTAAAATCAACTTTGGGGTAAAATCATAAAAAAAGCTCAACAACTTCAGTTCTAAAAAAAGGTTAACAACTTTGGTCAGCCCTCACGGCCCTTCACTTCATCTGGCCCTCTTTGGGAAAAAGTTTGGACACCACTGGCCTAGAACAATGGGGGTTTTGAACACTGACTTCAAATTATTAGCTCTCTTTCAAAGTACATTGAAAATTTGTACTTCCCGGATCTAGATTTGCCACTTGTTGCAACAATGCAAAAGCAAAAATAGATTTTTTAAAAATATCTATCTCTTTTTTTTTGCACTTTCTCCATGTCTCATGAAAATAAACTTCATTTTTCCAACACTTAGGCTTTGGTGATTTTTCTCTATATTGTTACAAAAATATGACTGGCTGTATAAACTCCCAACATACGAGCCATAAAAAAATCGCTTGACACATTCCCTTCCTATTATGGGCTGCTTATAAAATACCATGGCAAGCATTCTTCTGTGTAGGCTATGTTGGATACTTTTGCTCTCTTGCTTACGATTACTGTATACATTTATTTAAACAACATGAGCCTCTGGGCTGAGTTCAGAACCCTTCGCTCTTTCCCATTCTATTGAAATGCAGTTGCATAATAGATGTATAAGCCCCATGGCCACTTTTCTAAAAGATGAATTGCAAATACAAAGCCTATTTATATAAACATGATCACAGCAAAGGTTTTCTCTCAAAGTTTATCCAAAGTATTTCCCATATGTTCCTCTCTGCAGGGAAAACCCCACA
Source organism: Zootoca vivipara (assembly GCF_963506605.1). Lineage (NCBI taxonomy): Eukaryota > Metazoa > Chordata > Lepidosauria > Squamata > Lacertidae > Zootoca > Zootoca vivipara. Next base: position 36,044,043 of record NC_083279.1, read on the forward strand.
TGTCTATTTATTCAGCCATTGTACTTCTGCACAGTGATTTTAAATTAACTGCAGAAAGAGGCAAGCACTGTACCTCTTCCCAACAAATGACAAGGATAGTTAATGAGAAGTACTTTCATTGGATTCTGGAGTACTATATCACCTTTTGATTGCATTGGTTCCTTCCAGTTTCCCCTTCAAGCAGATAGGAGTGCAGGCTGATAAGCTGACCCCCAGTGGGGTGGCATCAGGGAAGTTGAAGTACCCACATGAGAGCAAAGCAACTTAAGTTTGCCAGAAGAGAAAGAGAAAGATGCACAATTATAACTCTGAACATGTATCTTTGAGCTACTCCTCCCCTTGATGGTGAAGACAGAAGTTAGTGCTGGGCACATTCTCGGACAAAATCACAGATATAAGCAGAGAGAACTGTAAAGCAATTCCTCAATACCCAGGAGGTTGGATTGTACCAGCATCCCACCAGTACAGGCTGGGCAGCTTGAAATTTTCATGCAGACAATCTGAACACACCTGATTAAGTTCTGGAGAGTCCTCATTAAGGACAGTCACTTCCGAAAGTGGTTTCTCTCTTCCAAATCCACACAAATGTCTTAAGATTTCAGATACTTTTACAGCCTTTACCAGATACAGGGGAAGCTCTGGGTTAGCAGAGGACCAAGTGGCAGGAGCACGTGGGAAGCAGCAGTTGCATCAGAGTATGGTGGTGATGATGGTGATGCTTTATATACCACTCTTGATCAAAAGATCACGGGCTGGTGTACAATATTAAGAACACATTTTATAATTAATCATAACAACAGTCCCCCACCATACCTTTGGTGATGTTGGCCAGGTATAAGGTTGCAAACATAGGGCCACTTCTAGTCTGTAGGGAGTGGGGCACCAGTCCTGGAAGTTGCAGTGTCATTAACGTTCATCAGTGTCTCCCGTATTTCTCTACCATGCCTAGAAAGTGCAGGACATGGTGCAGGACCTCAATACCTTAAGGACCACCTGTCCCCATACAAACTGACCCAGACCCTGTGCTTGTAATCCAAGGCACTTCTCTGTGTCTCCCCTCCCCAAGGCATCCAGAGGGTTACGCCAAGAGAAAAGGCCTTTTCTGTGGTGGCCCCCCCCCAACTTTGAGATGCTCTCCCCAGAGAAGCTCACCTGGCACCATCATTGCATGTCTTTAGCTGCCAGGCAAAACATTACTCTTTACCCAGGCTTTTAGCCATTAAATAATCTGTGGCCTGTTAAAGCTGGGAGGGGGCTCTTATTATGATATTATTATTATTATTATTATTATTATTATTATTATTATTATTATTATTATTATTATGTCATTAAGATTTTTATTATGGATGCTCCGTAATGTGTTCTTAATGTTGTACGCCATCCTGCAATATTTTAGAAAGATTTAGCTTTAGATTTAGAAACAACAACAGATTTGAAGACTCCCCCCAAAATCCTGAAGACCCCAAATACATGCTGGAAACTTATCATGCTGTCTTCCTCACAGGTCCTTGCGCCTTGCACAGAATTTCAGATGGTATGCTGTCCAGATGAAGTAGGCCTCATCCACGCTTAGCTTGTCCACTTCCTGCAGAACAAGCTTTGGGAAAATCTTAACATTGTAAAGATTTGTTTTCCAGTATTCTTGTTGAAACCAGGAGCTTATTCATATCACAGATACTATAAGGCTGGTATAGGGTGTCCAGCCGGGAACGGAAATGAATAATGACCTATTTTTCCGCTTGCGCAACTGAGGAGGTATACAGAGGACTCTTATCTAGAGTGCAACCTGGCAACTCCTAGCTGTGAAAACAGCTTATGGAACAACAAGGGTGTGTAGATGTTTCTGATCTAAATATATTTATTTCAATTTATTAATCACTTTCCATAGAATATATCAAAGTGATTTCACAATAAATGACATCAAGGTGTCAGAAATAAGAGTAATCCACGCCAGCATAATTTACTGTCCATCTAATTCTGGCTTGTATATCAGTTTATAGCTTTGCCTCAGTAACAATGATGATTCATGCCGCTGCACTGTGAATGGGAACATTTGTTGTTCTGTCAGGATACTGTAGGACATGTCATAATGCTGCATTGATTTGGCAGCTCTTTCACTCCATCCTGAATGTTTATTTGCCAGAAGAACAGCTTATAAGATTGATTGTGAGGCCATTTCTTTGTCCGTTTATTTGCATTGACATAAATGCCAAGAGCAAACAAACTTTAGATAGCCATGTTTATCCATTAGATTAGAGAGATAAAAGTATAATGGCTGGTCTGAATAAAGCATACTGGCAAGGGAAGACTAAGCAAGGTCTAGCCTTCTCAACCTCACTCACTTCAGAGGTCCCAGTGGACCTGCTCCCCGGCAGCACCAGAGAATAGCAAAACTGAGGGCAAAAAAATATTGCCATAATAAACTTGGCACAGTGTTATTTCTGATTAAGTATGCAAATCTTATTGAATTTTATTTTATTGTGTAAATCTTTAGTAAGGTGCTCTGTGAGCCTTTGGGGACTACCGGTATAAATAAAGGAAACATCATTCTGTGGCCTTTTGAAAGCCAATCAAGCTCCCCTAGGGCAAGAATAGAGTTGCAGACTTACCCGGGGATAGCTTTGCAGTGCTTGGCATCAATAAAATAACCAAGGTCAATGGCATGAGATCAGTGCCTCAGTACAGATACATACAGATCTGTGGAATTAGCTTCATGCTAAATGTCTAGGGCTGTGGTAGTAGATTCACTTACCAGAGAGGAGGACCCACTGAATTCAATAGGACTTACTTCTGCATACACCAGGTTTGGACTGTCCTATAGAATGCCACTGCTACTAAAAATGCATTGTAAATCCCATGGATTGCAGTGGAATTATTTCAACGTAAGTGTACCTAAAATTAGTTTCAAAGCAACAGGTAGTTACAATTTTAAAAACATGATCCCAAAGCTCTTCCAGTTCAGACCACTTGCATTTAAGATAATGTAGTTCCAATTTGAGTGAACCTTTTCTCATGTAATACAATTGCCATGGGGATTGCAAACATTTTGCTGGTACATGTGCAGCTTTTGAAGCATATAAAAACTGTTCTATTAAAACCACAAAATGAGGGCAATAAAATCAAAGCACCTTATGCAGAAGGTTTGCCTAATATAGTTACTATATTGCAGAACTTCTCATGCACCCTGTTTGGAAAACCATTTAGCATCATCCCAACCCTAGGCTTAGTTAGGCAGACAAAAGCTTAATTATCTATGGGCTTAGATATGTCTAATTCTGTATTACGTAGCATAAAGCAGGTGCTTTAGGTAGCTGATTTGGAATGTCCTAAGGAAATAATTCTTCAATTTATTAATGTATCTTATTGGTGGTGTGTGTGTGTGTGTGTGTGTGTGTGTGTAGCATTTTTGAGTTTTTCTGCATCAGATACCAAAATAACTAGACTAGCCCAGGAAATGATAACTATGCAACTTGACTTTGGGGTGTTGCCTTTATTTACCAAATTAAGCACTTTTTGCATTAAATTGATTTATTGAAAGTTCTCTAAATGGTTTACAGAGTTATAAACTATATAACCTGTGGGGTGTAATCCATTGGTGCAGTCAATGGTGCTCTCCTGCAGCCATTTTGTATTCTTTATGTAATTTTGCAGCGCATGATCTCAGACTCTATATGAGATGAACTCACACCGGGACGCGGGTGGTGCTGTGGGTTAAGCCTAGGGCTTGCCGATCAGAAGTTCGGCGGTTCGAATCCCCACAATGGGGTGAGCTCCCGTTGCTCAATCCTTGCTCCTGCCAACCTAGCAATTCGACAGCACGAAATGCAAATAGATAAATAGGTACCGCTCCGGTGGGAAGGTAAACGGCATTTCCGTGCACTGCTCTGGTTTGCCAGAAGCTGCTTAGTCATGTGGCCACATGACCCGGAAGCTGTACACCAGCTCCCTTGGCCAATAAAGCGAGATGAGCGCCACATCCCCAGAGTCGGTCACATCTGGACCTAATGGTCAGGGGTCCCTTCACCTTTTAAAGGGGACACCAGGAAATAATCTTTACTAAGAGATTCAAACAAATCTGCAAACTAGCTTCCAGCTATATTGAGGGGAATTTGCTCTGCTTCATCACTCAGTAATGTGAGTGAAGGAAGGATAATAGTTATTCAGTATATCTTTTCCTACTATCCTTAACATTCCCACACAACCAAGTCCAAGAGTACAAATAAAGCTACATACCATCAATAAATATCCACAATAAACAATCAATAAACTACTGAACAGTGCTATATAACACTGGTCCGGAAATCCCTGAACAAACAAGAGTTTAATAAGTATTCTGCACAGTAGTAGAACTTGCTGCTCTACCTCACATGGGCGCAGCCAGGATTCATTTTAGTGGGGGCAAAAATGATGTTGGGGGAGCAGAACTGAGTTATCTGTGATGCAATTGGTCAGTTAGTCAAGTATTTTTATTTTACTTCATGCTGTGAACACCTTCACCTGTTGTATAACTGTAAAGGTAAAGGGACCCCTGACCATTAGGTCCAGTGGTGACCGACTCTGGGGTTGCGCGCTCATCTCGCATTATTGGCCGAGGGAGCCAGCGTATAGCTTCCAGGTCATGTGGCCAGCATGACAAAGCCGCTTCTGGCAAACCAGAAGCCGCTTCTGGCAAACCGGCGTTCTGGAAACGCCGTTTACCTTCCCGCTGTAGCGGTTCCTATTTATCTACTTGCATTTTGACGTGCTTTCGAACTGCTAGGTTGGCAGGAGCTGGGACCAAGCAACGGGAGCTCACCCCGTCACAGGGATTCGAACCGCCGACCTTCTGATCAGCAAGCCCTAGGCTCAGTGGTTTATCCACAGCGCCACCTGGGTCTGTTGTATAACTGTACTGGAACACAAAAGTTAACAGTCCCATGGAGGAACAGCTGGGAGCACTATGGCCACTGCTGCTGATGTTCATAGGGTAGTCTCCTCTCATACACAGCAGTGAATGAGATGGGGCATGTGTGTGGATCCTGTATATGTTGGAGAAGCAACCTACTGATAACAAAGGAAGAGAGGGGAGGGGGAACAAGCTATAAGTCAGCAGCTGGAATTCCAGTTCCTGGATGCATTATAGATGTGTAATCTTCATCTTGGTTCAATGCCACCTTGCAGTTACTAAGCAATGACTATCAAACTTAATCTAGCTAACTTGCATAGTTTCCCGAAGAGAGAGAATGTGACAAAAGTTTACCATTCGATGCAGAATTTTTAGCATCTTCTGTGTAGAATTTACCTCTGAAAATAATTATTTTTTGAACGTTTTAGCCCAACTTGTGGGAATCGGAACCATACTGGAGTAACGTGACTCCAAAATAATTGACAAGACCCAAGGGCTGCATACTACTTGGGAGAATTCCAGATAGGTCTATTATTACTGATCTTGTAGGAAGATAGACATTTGTTTTCACAGATGTACTTTTCAGCATCCCAGTTTGACGTTCATTGTTGTTGGAAAGGAAACATTAAAAACACTGAAAATAGAAAAAGTGCCAGAAGTAACATGACTTAGTGAACAGCAACCCCTGCGTTGAGCCTCTTTGGCAGCGTGCAACAGATGAGGCTGTGGCTGACTAAAAAAGTTTATTATTTATTTGCTATTATTATTGTTGTGTGCATTTCCTTTGACCTAGCTGATGCTGAAAATCGTGTCAAAAAAATAAAGCCACCTCAGTGGGGCATGGGGACCCTGACTCAACCTTTAACTAGGGAAGCCGGAGTTTATATTTTTACATGTGGCTTTCTGTCAAAGCACATTTTAAATCTACCAGTACTTTCCCAGGCATTACTCCTATTGGTAAATTCCTACACAGAAATACCGGTAACTATTCTAAGGGACGTCCAGGGCTCAGGTGTTAATATTTCCTTTTTGTAAGACTTTGTGAAGCAGATTAAATATATTGTCGTAAAAATATTATCTCTCTGGGAAAAGAAAACTTGAACGCATTCAACTCTCCTAACTAGCCAATAAATCAACCGCTATCTATTTGCACTGAAAAGGCAATGTGCCAAGTCACAAGTAAATGTCCATACGCATGGCTGTAGTATTGTAATATCCATTATTATCTCCAATATTTATATCAATGTCCAATCCCTCTCTCAAGGTCTGCACTTTTACAAAAAAAAAAAAAACCCAGTGACCCTCTGGTGACCTAAACTATATATGATGCTAAGTTGTGTCATTCTCCACACCCAATGTTTTCGTTAAACACTTCCTCAGTCATGGAGGATGTCGTTTGAAGCAGAAAACATGACTTCCCCAGTTATAAGGGTCAGATAGCAGGTGATGGAAAGATGGAAAGAGTGGCTAGGGAAACCCAGCCAGATGGGCAGGGTATAAATAAGAAATTACTGTATATACTCGAGTATAAGCCTACTTTTTCAGCACCAAAAATGTGCTGAAAAAGCCGCCCTCGGCTTACACTTGAGTGAGGTGGGCGGCGGCGGAGAAAGGCACAGGGTTGGGAGTTCGGAGAAGCGCTGTGCTGCGACTGTACAAACCCCCATCCTATGCCTGCTCTGTGCGAGGCGGTGGCGATGGAGAAGCCCCCACCCCACCGCCAACAGCTGGGAGAGGCATAGGACAGTATTTATTTTTATTCTTTTAATTTACCGGTAGCTGCTGCATTTCCCACCCTCGGCTTATACTTAAGTCAATAAGTTTTCCCAGTTTTTTTGAGGTAAAATTAGGTGCCTCAGCTTATATTCGGGTCGGCTTATACTCGAGTATATACAGGTATCATCATCATCATCATCATCATCATCATCATCATCATCTCTCACCTATGGAGTAGGGAGACAGTTCTGAGCTATATGGACAAGTGGTCTAATCTAGTACAATACACCTTCCTTGTGTTCCTAAGGGCCAAACTGGGTACAAGGTTAATATGAAATTAATATGCACTTTTTATTTTTCTAAATAGCAGGCACAGAAAAGCCTTTGGGCTGTGGTGTTTTGGGAGGGAGGGTCCTCTCCAGGGTCCAAGCAAAAAATGAATTCTGCAATTGTTTGTGTGTGGTGGAATAAGTAACATTATTAGAGGCTTTAAGGGGAAGATTGGGGCATATTGTTTGCACAAAAGTAAATACACCCCTCCCCAAAGCAACATCATTAGAACAAGGAGAGCCACGGTAAAGCTGCACTCCCTGCTTTTTTGTGTCTGGCATTATCCATTTATGGAGTGGTTGGGTGAGGTATCAAACCAGGTTGGGGGGGGGGAGTGTTTCGGGTTTTTATTTTTTATTTAAAAAAGAACCCCAAACCACTTCCAAAGCATTTCTGAAACCTTGGCACCAGCCAACTCCAACCTGGCCCTGAGTTGCTCTGGATCCAAAGTTGTTTGAATATCTTCAAAGCAAATGCACAACCCTGGTTCTTAGGTGTTGCATATTCAAGTTTCTATGTGGTGTAGGGTGTGTGTGTGTGTGTGTGTGTGTGTGTGTGTGTGTGTGTGTGTTGTTTTGTTTTTGTATCGGAGCCAATAGTTCATGTCATAAGCTGAATGCAAAATGTGAGGTTCCATATAATAATAAACATGCAACTTTTAATTGCTTCTTTCCGAATACCACATATTTTATTTGTGGTTTGGTTTACAAATACTTTCATCTGCCAAATAAGTCTGCATGTTTTCCAGCATCCAAATGCCCCCCCCCAGCTATGTAAATAAATAACATGCTAGCGTTTGGGTTCTCAGTAAAAATTCATTTTGAATTAAGATGGCTAGTAATAACACAATATTTAATACTTCCAGTGCAATCCTTTGGATGTATTTGCAAAAGTAAGCCCTACTGAGGTTTGTGACTGCAAACTAAGTGTGACTCTAAAATGAATATTAATTCCATATCCACCCCCCTTTTGCTTTTTCAGCTTCTTCTGTGTTGCTGGATAAATCTAAGAATAGAAACTAATTTGGCTCTATTCTTAGTACTATCTTTAGTATCTCTTTTGGTGGTCTAACTTGGAACCAGATTTCATGTTTCCAAGTTTTTTTTGGCTTAATGCAGAAATAGCATTGTTCCCCATATATTTTCAAATTCTCATCAGCTCACATTTAAAACTTAGCAAATGCACATGCAATGTTTTTTCCTTTCCTTTCCTTTCCTTTTTATTTGCATCTTGTTGCAAAGAAAGATTTGCAAGAAAACAACTGAATTATGAGTAAAAATAGTTCAGGGGGGACCTCTGAAACTGTTCTTACAATATAAATTTTCAGAAGCAGAGAAGCTCAACTAAATATTTGTATTTTTAGTGGGGCTTATATATGTGTATATATAGATACTTTTATTAACTGCAATTCCACTTGTATCAAAGTACTCTGCTGCCCTGCCAATTTCTAAGAGCAACTTCCAATGTACAGTGTACAAGGATAAAAGGCCTACTGCCAATCCCAAACAGATGGAGGCAGGAGAATTCTGGACTATGGGTTGTATTCAACATACCGCCTCATTAAAGTCACTTAGCAGAATACTTGTTCCCCTGGCGAAACGTTTTGCACCACCAGTGATGTTGTACAAAAGAATGCACAAGAAGGTTTGTGACAACTTTATTGCACTGTAGATTGCAACTTCATTACACCGTAGATTGCAACTTCATTGCACCGTAGATTGCAACTTCATTGCACCGTAGATTGAAACTTCATTGCACCGTAGACTCCAACGTTACAATTTGCCCACCTAGTAGCAGACAGAAAATGTTGGCTTCAGCCTTCCACAACTTCAGGAGGCAAGTAAGGAGTGTTATTTGTGAATGTTTCCTTGCATGCAGGGCACTATCATTTATTTATTTAAATCAACTTCTTGCCCTCTGGGAGGGATTTAATGGAGAGGAGCCTGCAGCTGGGACTGTCAACAGGAGCTTCTCTTGCTGTTGGAAGACAAGATTGAGCAACACACACTTTGCAGAAGTAGCCAGAGAACGCAAATCTCAGTTTCCTCTTCTTGTTTGGAAGTTCAGGTGCCGGGATTCCCTTTGTCTGCTCAGCTGCCTCCCGCACACACATACTCCTTCTAGTCCATTCGCAAGGGCTGTAATAAATTATGTTAGAGGTTTTTGCCAAATCCCACCTCCTTTGCCACCCAGCAACCCTTTTACAAGTCCCTTTACAGCTTGTTGGGAAATGAAGTCCAAACATGGGAAAGAAAGAAAGGCAGCAGTGCCTATCAACTTTGGGGGGCCCTGACCCCCTCAAATATTAGAGGGGCAAAGAGACCTGGGCCCCTAGGCATTGGTGGCTATGGTTGCAAAAGTGTGTCAGGAAACTGTGGAAATACTGTAGTAGTATGGGGGAGACTTAAAATATATGTCACTTGGGAGGCACAACAAACACTTCAAAGTAACTATTACATGTTGTGTGCAATGCACTTTCCACAGAGTGCTGTGTGTATTTCATAAACTTAAGATACAGTTGTAAAGGGGTTTACAACTGGCAATGATGAGGACAGAGATAAGGGAAGGGCAGACAGGAAGGGTATGGAAGAGAACAAATCTAGCTATGTTTTCTTAAATTTGCTTACAGTTGAGGATGGGAATTAAAGTGTTAAGTCTAAGCTCTGCTTGACAAAGAGGGGGGATTTGAAAGGGGGCCGAGAATTAAGGGAGTGAAAGAAACCCAAGGACAGGGGAGAATGAGAGAGAATGGGCAGAGTTGACTGAAAGACAGGAACTTCAGAGAGATGGAGAATAACAGAGATGGAGGAGTTACAGGTAGGTAGCCGTGTTGGTCTGATGCAGTCAAAACAAGATAAAAAAATCCTTCCAGTAGCACCTTAGAGACCAACTAAGTTTGTCAGAGGTATGAGCTTTCGTGTGCATGCAAGTGAAGCTTGGAAAGATGGGCAAAAATAAAGGGGAAATTAAGGGCAGGGCAGGCCTAAAAGCAAGTATGGGAAATGTGCTGTAAATGAGAAGCCAGCATATGGATTTAAGGATACATCAAATAGTCAAAACAGGAGAGGTGAACCATTTGAACAGCAATATATTGGATAGAGGTGAAAGGTGCAGAGGTGGGACAAGGACAAAACAATGAGAAGTTTGCATTAGTCATGTTAGAAATGTCCTTAGAGGTTTTTCAGGGTAGGCTTGATTTATGGATCTTTCAATAAGAGGAACAAGGCAGGAATTGCCAGTGCAGGGAAGAAGCAACATCGCCACAGACTGCTCTTTTGCCAGGAAAATGTTGGACAGAGATCAGCAGTAAAGATATTCCAGGAGGAGACAAACATGATCTATCTGCTGTTAATTTCTTCATCTCAAGCTGCTGTTAAAGTTATAATGGCTGGCTGAAAAGCTGGCAGTCCGTCAGATGGGTGTTGAATTTGCCGCCACCACCATTGGTTCATAATTTACGGCATCTTATGACACTGGAGCAGTTGCCTGCTAAACTGATTTTTTACGAGCACAACTTTATTGTTGCTACTGCATGTATCCCAAAAGTCACTTAAAATGTGAATGCTAATGGGAAAAGGGGTTTTTATTCAGTTCTTAAGTGCTGGAATATTTAAATTACTCTCTTGCTACCCATGATGCTTGTATTTTAGAAAACCTTCTCATTTCAGAAGAGCACATGTTTTCTTTCTCAACTGAAAACATGTTTCTACTGTTATCGGAGGCCTGGAATCAGTTGTGTCATATAGCTAAAAATCTACTTACGGTAACCTGATTTTCAATCAGAAATTCAGTGTTGTCTCATATTTGTTTTGAAATTCCCTGATGTGCAATTGGACAAAACGTTCCCTCCCTCCCTCCCTCCCTCCCTCCCTCCCTCCCTCCCTCCCTCCCTCCCTCTCCTCCCTCTCTCTCTCTCTTAAAAAAAAACATACAGATAATGTTCTGCATTATGAAAGCTTGTTTAAATAGATTATCATTTTTGAACACACGAAAATTAACTGTTATACTTCACACACATTTAAAGAGGGATATCTAGGAATAACTATGTCCCCAAAGAACAAGACAGGAAGATGGAAACAAAATGATAAAGGAGAAAACAAAAATGGGGACAGCCATCCGTGGAAACTAGCATGCAGTCACTGACTAGGTCTGTATCCACACACAGTTTAATAGACAATGCACATGCCATAGTTACCGGTAGGAATCTAAAAATTTGGTCAGTGGGTACATGTATTCTGTCTAGTATTTACATCAACAGCCTGTATTTCAGCATATAACCGAAGCTCATAAAAATTTTAAAAATCTGTTTATGACAAGAGTTGTGATGTTTCTATGCTGGGAATCAACAGCTGTGGTGGTATTTATTATACTGTTGCAATTTTGGTTTTCGTAACTTTTAGTGATGGCTTCCTGTTTTTAGCCCTGGTTGTTTGCCACTTTAGCCTCGTGAATGGATGATGAAGAGCATTAAAATGATTTGTACAAATAATGATGCATTTGCTTTGCACATTTTACTTTCTTGCTAATGTTTCTTCATTTGATTTTCCCATGGCTAATAATCTGATTGTACCCAAATGCTAAATATTCTACATACAGTCATATGAACTTCCTCCCTCCCTCCTACTTCCTGCTGGAGCAGCATGATGATAAGCAGATGGGTGAGGAGCAGAGCTTGCACTGGATGGGTCAAAGATAGGTTGGGGCATTGCTGGGAGGGCTGGGGGTGATCCTACCAAACACATTTTTTTCCAAGTTCTGGAGGCTAGAAGGGGACTATTTCCTTCCCCTCTCCTGCAAGGATCCACTGAAACATGGAGGGCTTCCAATTATGATACTGCAGGTATTCTGACTGAGATACCAGGGGCTCAGCCAGTGTGGTGTAGTGGTTAAGAGCAGTAGACTCGTAATCTGGTGAACCGGGTTCACGTCTCCGCAGCTACTGGGTGACCTTGGGCTAGTCACACTTCTTTGAAGTCTCTCAGCCCCACTCACCTCACAGAGTGTTTGTTGTGGGGGAGGAAGGGAAAGGAGAATGTTAGCTGCTTTGAGACTCAGTGTAGTGATAAAACGGGATATCAAATCCAAACGCTGCTGCTGCTTCTTCAGCAGCTAGGACTTTGCACATGGAAAGTGTATGCTATGCAATCAAATATAGCAAGTAGATTTATTCCAGTGACTTTAGTTTTAAAGTACTTCTATATGGGAAGGGTTGTGGGAGCTCAGTGGCAGAGAAGGTGCTTTGCACACAGAAGGTCCCAGATTCAAATGCCAGCATCTCCAGGTAAGGCAAGGAGATATCTCCCCCCCCCCGCCTGAAACACTGGAGAGCCCCTGCCAGTCAGTATAGAAAATACTGAGCTAGATGGACCAGTGGTCTGGCTTCCTAAGTTCTTTCTCAGTTCACTTAAGGTACATCATTGTTCTACGTTTCCATGCACTGAATTTGGTTTTTGGTGTATATTGCTTTAGAGAAGAGTACAAAGGAATATACAAATAGATTTGTTCATTCCCTGACCAATCCACACTCCTTTATTTCAACCACAACCCAGAAAACAGCAGTAACCTACTGGAGCTTCTAGAAGTAAAAACTTAAGTATTTATAGGCAAGCGCATTAGGTTGGATCCCAACAACAAACTCAACAGTCAACTGCCAGTGTGAAATTACGCGAAGTTGGACATCCAGATCTTCAAACCAGATTAATGTGTAAGACTTTGAGTTCCATTTTTACACTGACCAAAAATCAATCCAAACTACTTTAAAACTAGCAGGCAGTCATTTACAATTTGAGAAGGTTCACCGTATAGCAAGGTGCCTCTATTAAAAATGATACAAACATGGCTGGTCCTAGTCCTATTGATGATCAAGACATGTGGCAAACCTGGATCACTCACTGAACACATTGATTAAAAAAAAGAGGCAGGCCAGCTTTGAAATTAGTCCAATAAATGGGATGTGGGCATCAGCACTTTTCTTTGCACTGTTTTAGCAGCAAACAGTAAAGATGGCTATACCGTAACACCTCTAGTATCACCGAAATATGGCATACAGTACACAAAAGGATAAATCTATGCCTCCCAACATTATGAGGTAGCCTGGTGTATCATATCCAATAAAATGCTAATTGAGCTGTAAACTTGTACAAAAGCTACCAATGGATCAAGGTAGCCACAGTCACTATAACGAGGCATTTCCTGTTTGGGGGGGAAAGTGATGCATTTTATCTGAAGCAGCCCTTGTTATTGCACACCAGCTTCTGCTGATGACAAACTTGTTCCTTTTGCTAAGTGGGCCAAATATAGTATTGAATTTAATGCTTAATTGACATTTCCTATTCATTATTGATAACAAATATAGCAAACATTCAGTCATGATTGAGTCACAGCAGGTCATAAACTTTCTGAAGAACATTTGCAATAAGGGGCAGGAAGAGACATGCTTTTTTTTTTTGCAATATTGCCAAAGTGTACAGCTGCCCAACCCTTGGGGACACCTTGAAACAAAGGCACTGTAGGCAGTTTGTGTCAATTGTACATGTAAAAGAGAACAGCATATGAAGGATCAGAACATTTAGTTCAGTGCCTTTGCTTCGTCTCTACAGAACTTTCAGCACAAAGTACTTAATTATATACCCCGGCCACTCATTTCCCTCAATGTGATACGGGTTATCAATATAATATCAACTATCACATAAGCATCATTCTAGATTCAGGTAGGTAGCCATGTTGGTCTGACGCAATCAAAATAAATGAAAAAGATTTAAAAAATTGTCCAGTGGCACCTTAGAGACCAACTAAGTTTGTTCTGGGAATAAGCTTTTGTGTGCATGCACACTTCTTCAGATATGTTCTAGATACGTTTCAGAAAGCTTATACCCAGAACAAACATAGTTGGTCTCTAAGGTGCTACTGGACAATTTTTTAAAAAAAGGTATCTGAAGAAGTGTGCGTGCACACAAAGGCTTATACCCAGAACAAACTTAGTTGGTCTCTAAAGTGCTACTGGGCAATTTTTTATTTATTTATTTATTTCCATAAGCATCATGCTATTAAATATTCCTAAACTACCTTAGTGCAGCCTGAAAGTATGTGGCAGATAAGTGACAAGATTTAGAGTTTCAGGCTTGGCTATTTTGAATCTTTTCTGGAATTTGCAGTCTAAAGCAAGCGCGTCACATTGCTTTCTGAAAAGTTTGGGCCACAACCCACAGTGACGATAACATGTTGCCTCAGTCCTCAAGAACCCACTTTCAATCTGAAAAGAAAGTCCTCTTACTTTTCATTTGATTTTGCTACCCTAGACAACAACATAGTAGGCAGAGTATGGGAAGCCAAAGGCAAGGGAAATGGGCTTAGGAGCTCTAAGGTCAACCTACCCACAGAAGGGAGAGACAAAAATTAAATGAAGGTGGAAGAAGCAGAGAATACACTACAGTGATATAGGAGACTCACAGCTGCTACCAATGTCTCCTTTGCATCTTACTGGAAAAGAGCTTTGGATAGCACCACCCTTAGTCAGGAAAACAGGATCTCTGTCCAGTAAGAGAGAACTCAGGTTGGGTTCCGAATTAGTGCCCACATCTACCTTAATATCACTGGTGCAAACTACAGGGGCCCCGGGCACGCACAATTTTACTATGGGACTCCAATGTGACTTCTGGTTTCTACCGGAAGTTGTGTCAGAGGCCTAACACAATCTCAGAGGCCCTGCAAAGCCTCAAATGCACTTTCCAGAAGTCATGTTGGAGGTCTTGTGAGGCCCCCAACTTGACCTCCAAGGGTCCGCAAGGCCTTGGAAGCAACATCTGAGGCACTGCCAGACCTTCAATGCGAATTCCAGGAGAAACCAGAAGTTGTGTCAGAGGTCTCATGAGGCTTCGGACATGATCTCTGAGGCTTTGCAAGGCCTCTAAAGTGCTGCTGATGTAATATGACGTCATGATGGCACATTACATCCCTGGTGCCATTGGGCACCCATAATCTGGGGCTCAAGTTGTTGCCCCTGCTTAATATTGTAAACTGCCCTGTGATTTTCGGATGAAGGGTGGTGTAGAAATTTAATTGATTCATTAACAACAACAACAACAACAACAACAACGATGCCACGTGCCTATCGATTATTCATGGTACAGAATTGGCCCCCAGATGGATTTTATGCTCTTCTGTATACCTTAATTTTCCAAAATATATAAAAGCTAAGTGTGTAAAGATTGGAGTACTTCTAACCTACCAAAACAATCATCTTGCTTTTATAAGGGCAGGGAAATATTCACAGGAAAACAATAGTACTGCTTCTGAGAATCCAGGGTTCTTTTTCTTCTTCTTTTTTACGTCTTAAAAAAAGAAGAAGAGACAGCTGTTATTCATTTTCAACAGTTTCATTGCTCCAATAATCCATGTGGTTAGTCCAACCTACTGCTTTATGAAATACGTAAATATTTTTCATTTTCTTTCTGGAAAAACAAGGAAGGTACCCAGGCCATCTAGTGGGAAGCAAAAAGAACTGCATCCTGTATGGAAATCACACACTTGGATTCCAGGTAATGTACAACAATTGTATTGTAATAGCAATAGGCAGACAAAGTTGATTGCAATATAAAGAAGAAAGACATTTTCTAGATGGGAAGATTTCCGGCTGTAAGGTGAACCTCTCAAAACTTCAGGTTCATGTACTTCATGAGAGGAATGTGGAAAGTTGTAAAATGGCTGCTACTCCAGGCTAGCCTTAAATAACCAATAAAGTGATGGGGAAATGCATTAAAAAGTGAATGCATGATTAAGTGAATGAATGATTAAGCCAGGGGTTATCTTGGATAATGGTTGTAGCTCAGCGGTAAAGCTTTGCACATAGAAGGTTCCAGCTTCCGTTCCTGGGACCACAAGCGTAACATGAGTCAACAGTGTGATGCAGCAGCAAAAAAATCTGACGCCATTCTAGGCTGCATCAACTGAAGTTTAGGGTCCCAATCAAAGGAAGTCATAGTCCTGCTCTATTCTGCCTTGATCAGACCACACCTGGAGTTCTGTGTCCAGTTGTAGATACCACAATTAAAGAAGGATATCGTCTAGCTGTTCAGAGGAGGGCAATCAAGATGTTCAAGGGTCTGGAAGCCGAGTCTTATGAGGAACAGTTGGAGGAGCTGGGTATGTTTAGCCTGGAAAAGAGGAGACAGAGAAGATATATAGCCACCTTCAAATATTTAATAGGCTGTCACATGGAAGATAGAGCAAAGTTGTTTTCCCCTGCTCTGGAGGGTAGGACCCGAACCAATAGATTCAAGTTACAAGAAAGGAGACTCTGACTAGACATCAGGAAGAATTTTCTGATGGCAAGAGCTGTTTGGCAGTGGAACAGACCATGAGAGATGGTGGACTGCCCTTCCTTGGAGGCTTTTAAGTAGCGGTTGGATGGCCATCTCGACTCTCATGTATGATCTAGCTGAGATTCCTGCATTGCAGGAGGATGGGCTAGAAGGCCCTCAGGGATACCTTCTAACTCCACAGTTCTATGATTCTGTATCACCATGCAAACAAATCAGAATGAATGCTCAATAAACAGGCCACCTGCAGGAGCCTGGTGTAAAACCACCATTGAATATTACTCTTTCCTTCCCCAACTGCTGTTTTAAGGACTTTTAATATACTCATCCTTCCCTTAGGAGTAGGGAGAAAAAGCAGAAGCAGTTTCTTCAATGACAATAGTGGGTGGTTTTTTATCATTATATTTCATTGTACTGTATAGTGTTGATGCTAATTGTTTTAATAACTTTATGCAGGGCTTTTTCAGTTGGAACTCAGTTCAGGCACCTCTCAGGTCATAAGAGAGGTTATAAGAGAACAAGGGAAGTATTTGTGGTGAGTTCCGGCACCTCTTTTTCCAGAAAAATAGCACTGGTTTTACGTAAACTGCTTTCTGAAGTCCACTTGAAAAACAAAATATAATACCATAAACGGTGAAGACCATAAATCTGATTATACGATGTGTTCCATGGGGCTATATTTCTTCTGTTGCGCAGGTCCCGTCCCTGTTCGTGATCTGCTGTTGCACATAAGAATTGGTAGTTTGGTTTCTTTTACCCACTGTTAGTTTGTTGTTTATGCATAATAACATAAGTTGCCTTATTTTATAAAGACCTGAACTTGGTACGGATTTAGACAGGATATTAAATACGTACCATAAGAGGCTTTGAAAGCAAGTAAGCTTTCTCTTATAAATACAGTGGTACCTCGCTAGACGAACGCCTAGCGGCACGAACAATTGCAAGACAACAACGTTTTGCGATTTTTAGGTAGACTCGGAAGACGAAGTTTTCTATGGCCGTGCCATAGAAAACTTCACAAGATGAAAGTCCCGGGCGCCTCGCGCTTCCGCCGCCATTGCCTGGAGCCCAGCCGCCTTGTGCTTCTGCCGCCCGCCATCGCCTGGCTTCCGCAGCAGCCGGATCCCCCCTCATTCACCTTAAGCCTGCCTGCCTGCACGCGAACGGGCTGTCTGTCTGCTTGGGCGTGAGGGTCCGGCTGCTGGGGAAGGAGGGAGGGAGCCTCTCCCTGTCCCTCCTCCTCCTTCCACCTTCCCAGAGACTTAGGAACTTCCGGAGCGGCCATGGCGGGTGAGTCGGTGCCTTTTTTTGCACTCCCCCCCATAGGAACGCATTGATTAAATTTCAATGCATTCATATGGGAAACCGCACTTCGCAAGACGAAATTATCGCAACACAAAACAACTCGTGGAACGAATTAATTTTGTCTTGCAAGGTACCACTGTATGGATTGTCTCATTTGACTTAAAATGGGAACAAGTACATTTGGCAAATTAGTTCAAAAGATTGTCTTCTTTTCTCTGCATTTTCTATATACATAATAACAGATCAAACTAAAATAATTCCATCATGTCTTTGGAATTTCCCGAAAACATACAAACAGCATTTCGTTTGCTAAAATGTACTCCGCCCCTTGAGTACTCATTCTTTGTCACAAGTTCAGGATTGTTTCCAAACAAATGACCTCATCCCATTTCCCAGAAAAAAAATGCTGTGCTAATTCCCACCCTTGAGTTTCTTCTGAATGCTTCTACTAGAACATTGTGGTTGCACAGCTGGGTTTTGACAAAAGGAACAGTTAATTTTTAAAATAAGTTTCAATGAAATTGAGAAAGCCAAGAGGCGAAAGCAGTTATCAAAATTTAATATGCAGCAATATGGGATGAATAAATAGGTATTAAGACTAGTAAAGGACAGAAGTTGGCTCTCTTACATGGAAAGCAGGAGCAAAAATGGATTGGAGATTTAATTCAGTTTCACAGAATCGGTATTTGGTGGGTCACTGTGGAAAGGCTTCAGGAGTTAGGCTAGTTAGTCAGTCATATCTAGTACCGTAGTTGTACACTAGACTCAGGTAGCTCCTACTTGCCAGCAGAAAGCTAGCCCTCAATGATAACAATTTTATATCACCAGACTTAACATGACTTAACATGGATACTGGTACCAGAGCCTGCTATAAATCCAGATGCCAACTTTGCTGCCACATACACCCGGACAACACCATTACTGGCCCCAACAACATCAAACATACCATCTCAGGACTATTTAACTGCTCATCTTCTAACATTGTGTATGCCATCAAATGCCAATAGTGCCCTTCAGCTCTCTATATTGGGCAAACAGGCCAAACCCTATGCCTATGGATAAATGTACATAAATCTGACATCAGGAATCACAAGACAGAGAAACCAGTAGGAGAACACTTCAATCTCCCAGGACATTCTATACAAGATTTCAACGTATCTTGATTTCTGTCTTATTACAGAAAAAATTCAGAAACAGACTGGAAAGAGAAGTTGCTGAATTGCAACTCATTACCAAGCTTAAAAGCATGGAGAGACCTGGTCTGAATAAGGACATTGGATTCTTATCTCATTATACATGATAAAGCTTTCTTTAGCCATCTCACCCCTTGCTTTTTCTTGCAAGACCAATTGCTGTAGTTAACAGTCGTTAACAGGTTTACCACTCCTATCAGCCAATCACCCATTCCCACCACCCTTCTGAGTAATACCCCTCCCCACCCTCTGACTATACATAAGGGTCTGGTGACTTCTGTTTCAGTGTATCTGAAGAAGTGTGCATGCACACGAAAGCTCATACCTATGACAAACTTAGTTGGTCTCTAAGGTGCTACTGGAAGGAATTTTTTGAATTTTATTTGTATCCCACAAGATGTGTGGGAATAGGAGTCTTCAATGGTTATACAATTCTTATAACCACAAGTGTGTGTATGTTTTTAAAGATGCAAGAGAAACTGGTATCCGAAGCTTGAGGCTATATTTAACATATTATTCACCTTTCTGCCAAGGTAGTCAAGGTGACAGATATAAAATAATTAACCAACTAACAGTAAAAGCCCAATAGTGAAACAGAAGAGCTGCAGCAAAATAATTAAACATGACTAAGGTCTTGAATCATAAAACAGTAGAAGCCTAAAACAGCAGCAATAAATAACTTAAAAGTCTTGATTGAAAACAAAAGTTTATATATAGTGCCTGTTAAACTCCTGAGGAATTAAACTGACAAATGATTAGCCGGGGGGTGGGGTCTAAAAATGGTTCAGATTAAGCACTGAATAAAGAGTTATAACCAGCAAGGTTTTTATTGGTTTCTCATATCACTTGGTACTGCTGGACTGATCTGCAATAAACCACTTCTGGTCAGCACAGCAAATATTAGGCCAATTGCTTTCTATCTTGGAGGTGCAATCAAATAGCGTTTTAAAAACTGGACTTTTTGCGATTTGGAAAGTGAGGTGGAAATGTGTTGAAAAGTGCAACAATGAACGAATAATTAACTGGAAGACATGTAAGCACACACAAGCAAATTAGGATGAATGTAGGGTGACCCGTAACAAACCAGAACAAATGTTCAATAAAGACCAGGCATAGTCTAATCACCACTTAAGCTTTGGGCAAGCAAAACTGGATGCCAGCTATAAATCACATGGAGTCCGTGAAATTAACTCTTTATTAGCAGAAACCAGGCCAGCTCAGAGGAGCCAGGCCTAATGAGCACAGCAACTCTTCTCAGTAGGTCTTGCCCCATGAGGCAGTTGCGGAGGCTGAAGACCCCTTCCTTCCCACATCTGCCTAAATCTCCTCCTCTCCAGGACTTTTTCCAAGCAAACAGAGACTGCACCTGCATGCAGCCAATCGTTCTGCCATTTTCATGCCTCTCCTGCTTCTGGGAGACAGGGGAGAGGGGAGCTAGCAGCAGCAGGAGGGGGAGGCCCCTTGGCTTCTTCAGCGGCCTGATTCATCTCTGCCTCTGGGCCCCCCTCCCCTCCTGCTTCTGCACTTCTGTCTGCCACAGACTCTTCCTGCTCACTAAACCCTTTTACCTCTTCACTTTCTGACACCTCTTTCAGTCTGCTCCCTCTTCTCCCTGTGACCACTTCCTGGGCTCTGAGGGGGTTCCCCAGCTGGTGCCTCTGTATCCAGCCTGTCCATGACACTGGAGAACAGCTGAATAAACAGGTGGCCTTTTTATTATTATTTAAACCAAACTGTGCATTGAATAAAGCATACAATTTCAATGCATGTTTACAAATGGGAGAATTCGCATCCATTTTGGCAGCTCTAAGGCCTAGAGTTAGGGCAGCTTCACACTGAAATCCAGAATGTATGGTGTATGTATTCATTATTGTTTCTCTATTATATTTTCCCCGCCACACCTTTCTCTAAGAAGCTCAAGGCAAGGTATATACAGACCCTCCAAATGTCCCTATTTTCCAGGAACAGTTCCAAATTTACAGAAGCCCTCCGGTTTCTGATTCGATCCTGGAATGTCCTGCATTTCCTTTGAACGTCCCTATTTTCATAAGAGAAATGTTGGAAGAGCTATGGAGCTATGCGTCCCCTGAGCCATGGAGACTGTTAGAAGACATCTGAATATTAAATGTTAAAAATGTTTAGAATTTTGTTTTTATGTATGCTGGAAGCTGCCCTGAGTGGCTGGGGTATTAATAACAAAATGGACTATTATTATTAATATTATGGAATGGGACGTCCCTATTTTCATCGGAGAAATGTTGGGAGGGTAGGTATGAATGTTACGGTTTCTGCACAACAGTTATGATGCAAGAGGTTAAGCGACCGGTGGTCCAGCGGGCTCCATGGCTGAGCGGAGATTTGTTCCCCGCTCATCGCGCGAACAGCAGCGACAGCGGTAGCATCCCTCCCTTCCTTACAGCACATCCCACCCACACGCCTAGCGAAACGTAGCATTGCAACCGCGCTTGCTTGCTCAGGAGGGCGCCCCGCCCCGCTGCTTTGTTGCTGCTCTCGCGCGTGCGGCGCGCGTTCTTTCTTCGCTCGCGGACTGTTTTTCAGCGCGGAGGAGAAGACGAGGAGGAAGAGGAGGGGGCGGGCTCAGCCGAGCCGCCTGCCTGCCTTTCCCTCCGCCCTTCTGCCGCGAGGCGTGGCTGAGTCTTCCCTTTCGCCATGATGAACAAATGACCTCGCGGGGAATGAAATTTAAATTCCGCAAAGGCGAGAGAGTTCTCTGCTTCGAGCCGGACCCGACCAAGGCGAAGGTGCTCTATGATGCCAAGGTGAGGATTCCTCCGCCGGGAGGGAGGGCGGGCACGCGCGCCTTGCCGTCTCGCCCCCGCTCCCCTCTTTCCCGTGCGCGCGCGCGCGCGGCGCCCCCCTCCTCCGAACAACCCGCCCGCTAACGGAAGCGGCGGCCTCTTTCTTCGGTGGCGCTTCCGGGTGTTGCAGCTGTTTCCTTTCCCCTCTGGGTGGCTGGGGAACCCAGCTCTGTTTGGCTGCCCCCACCCCGCAACTCAGCCCCACTCCCCAAAGCCAGAGGGGCTTAGGTGCAAAGCAGCTTCCTTGGGCTCCTCCACCTCGCTTGGCCCCATCTAAAGGGGCACATCTTATTGGAGCATATATTATTTTATTTTGTTCCATTGCATATACCGTTGAACGAGAAAGGAGACAACGCAAAAATAGGCGCCAGTCCTCCCCCCCCCCCGCTAGTCTCCTCGTCTTATTTTGACGCTTTTCTAGTATAGGTTACCTGGTGACCAGGGGCTGTCCTTTTAAGTGACAACTTGATACACGTGTATGTGGGGTAACCGCTTCCCAAGTTGGCTGACCGTGTTCTCTTGAGGGGAAGGGGTGGGTCTTACCAGCGCCTGGAGATTTCTCGGATCAGGTACAGGGAATGTGGGAAAATTGTCCCCACTTTTTAAAAGACAATACCACCGTGTTTACTACCGACTGGCTCTATTCTGTAGCTAACCATATCAGCTTAGAAGTAAGCCATACCGAGTTCAGTGGGGCTTATTCCCACTTAAATGGGGATTGCATTTTTATGGCCTGGCCTCTGTTCACCGAATATTATCAGCTCAAGCTGCTGCAAAGGTTATATAGAAGGCTGCAGCTGCGCCTTTTCTGCATGGCAAGGCCAATTCCACTGTTCTCTATAGGAGAGAAAGGCCTTCCCAACGACTTCTTAGCTGTGGGCTTCCTATAAGAAAGCTGGTTTATTTTGGCAACACTAGAAACAAATATCTGAATTCCATGCTAATTTACTTGGAAGTAATATTTATTCAAATGTTACATATTCTTAAAAGCCCCATGTGGAAATCGCTTCCATGTAGTATTTTGCATGTAACTCAAGTTCAGTTTATTCACTGACCGCAGAGGCACTGGACGGCATGACCCTTTGCAGCTAACCAGTGTGTGCTACTTGGGTGTTCAGGTGGAAAAACAAAACTGCCTCATGCATTTTGTAATGTTTGAACTGGACCCAAGTTCTATTAAAATAAATAGTACTTTGGACAATGAGGGCACTACCAACATTTTAGCATGGATGGATTTGTTGTATATGTATTCAAAATGGACTTTCTGCACCCTCCCCATGCATTGAAAAGCAAAGACCTTTAATAAAATGACATAGCATAAATAATCTTGTTTATAGTGAATGAGAACTGCTTTTTTAAAAAAAGACAAGCATACTTTGTTTTATAGCAATATTTATAAGTTATAAATGAGGCTTACTTAAAACATTTAAGGTAATCTATAAATTGAAACAAACCGGTAGGATAATTCTTTACCATCTACCATGTAGGACTGAAAATAATATATTTGGCTGTAATCTCAAGCATATTTGAAACCATTTCAAATGCTTGGAAAATATATTGCAAAATAGCTCAGGACTGTAGCTTAATACTGAATACAGTGATGGCAATTCCCTGTTATGTACACCAGATCCTTCCAATTCCTGTTAGTCCAAACTAGATTACGCAGCCAAATTCTGTGTACACTGTATTTAGTTGGAAGTAAGCCTGGTGAAAAATATGTAGACTCGTGTGCTTAGGATTGTAGCCATAAACTTTATAGGGAACTGCAAAGGAAATAACTGGAAAAACTGTTATATTGCTTTTATACTCTGCAGCCTAATCTTATGCAGAGTTGGCCACATCTAAGTCATTGAAATCAAAGGGCTTGAGTATACTTAACCCTGCATATTGTTGTGGTGGTATTCTTTCCCTTGTTTTGTGGCTTTTGAATGAAATTATGTGTGTATTGATGATGACTGTTAGAGACAGGTGGCAACATACCTTCATTTGCTTTTTAAAATGGATCTTCAGTAGCAGGCATACTGTTCAGCAAAACACCTGCCAAGCCAGCTGCACCTTTGTTTCCCAGAGGGTGTCTAGTCTGGGCAACCTGGAAAACAAGGATGGGAGCAGGTGAATACAGTAAAGCTAGAGTCAGCTCAGGAGTTTCACTGCAGCTACAACAGGAAAGAGAAACTATGGCCCTACATGACACCACCTGGTAAGGGGATGGGGGGAAAGCAGAGTTAGGATTTACCTTGCTATTATTTCTTTACACAAACACCCCCATCCCCTTTCCAAACTGGTGTCAGGAAAAAGCAGGGTTGTTTTATTTTTTAAAAAAATATTTTTTAAAAGGTGTGAGCAGACTCCATCACTTGTCTGAACAGCACACCATTGTGTGCTATCTGGCGAGTCGGGTGTGACAGCAGGCTGGACAATTTCCCTTATCCCAGCTTGCCAGATGGTATGTCAGAAAGGGAGAAGGTTAATTCTTTTTTTAAAAACAAGGAAAAGAAAAGGAAGTTCTGATTAAAGGAAAGGAGGGTCAATTCTTGATGACACCTGATGGGGGTGGGGTGGGGAGAGCACCAGGACGAGGGTAGTGTGGCATGTGCGGGGGTTTGACAGCTCCCATAGGAAGTGATGATGTAGGAGAGTTTTAGCACACTGGGGTGCAGAAGCAAACAGCCAGAATACGCACAATCAGGTTCTTCCTCTTTTCTGCATTGGTTTTCTTACTCAGTCTTCTCTGTTTATGACAAGTGCCTGATTGGCTTTGATCCGCAAATGTTTTGCCCATCTCAGCCCTATTTTCAACACACCCCTGGCAGCATAGCTGTCAAGTTCTCCCTTTTTTAAAGGGAAAGTCCCTTATGTTGAGTAGGCTTCCTCGTGAGAAAAGGGAAAACTTCACGGCTATGCGTGGCAGAAGTTCCACAGATCTGGCAACAGTGTTAAAAACTGAGATATGAAAGCTAGGAGCTAAATGGCACCTTAAACCTAGGTTGTGGGTGCAAAAATGGAATGTCTAGGCGTGCTTTTTTAAAATAACTAGAATACAAAGCTGAAAATGAATGAACTGCAGCTAAATATTGCGTTCATTTTTCACATGGTCTAGTAGTCCTTCCCCTGCCCCCCCTATTATTCTTAAGAAGGTCTATTCTCCAGTCTTCAGAGAGTAGCTGGAAGTGAGGAGGCAGAAAAAGGTCCTCCTTTCCTTTCACTCTGCAGTTTTAATCTGAAATCTTAGGTGCAGTACTGCGCCCAGAGCTCAGAAACTGCTCACACTAATGAAATTCCCTGTCACAAAATTCGCCTAGAACAATGGGAGTTTCAAACACAGTCTGGCAATACTGGTTATTAATAAGGCTGCCACCTTCTTTTCCCTAGGAGCAAGGCCCATTAAACTCAATGGCATGTTTTGAATTGTACTGTTAAGGCTGAAAAAGTACAAAGGTGTGAAGCAATGTCAAGGTGTTTGCTTTGTTTTTACTCAGTGCAGTGGGAAGTGGAGGAAGAAGCAGAGTCGCCAGGGTGGTGCAGGTGAGAGAGACTGGCTACAATGGCATAGGAATCCCAGATGATGGTCAGCCCAGGGTTTCTTCATATGTAGCAGCACCACTGGCTACACAAACCGGTTACATTCTGCCCGCTCCCCCGGCGAAAACTGCAGTCCCTAAGTGCATTGTCTGCCGTTTCTTCTGCAGGATTTGAATACAGCACCAGTTCCTTTCTTAGTATGGGCTAGAAATCCAGTGTCTGTGTTGTGACAAATAGCAATTGGTGATCCATCCTCAAAACAAATAATGCATTTGAAAAGAGAGCCACTCAGCAATCCCCTACACATTCTCAGTTGCTAAATGTATTGTCTCTGGGTGGTATTCTTGGCTTGGTTCCCCAACTCCTTTCTGAAACAGCTATTGCTTTCACATATGATATTGTCTGTCAGCCTTCAAAATAAACAAGCTTATTTGGAAATGAAACTAATTCTCTTGGTCTGAAGTACCAACCTGTAGAATCTATTCCCATGTTTATATAATAATGCACAAATGTTAATAATTTCAGATTGTTGACATTGTTATTGGAAAGGATGAGAAAGGAAGAAAGATTCCAGAATATCTGATCCATTTTAATGGTTGGAACCGAAGGTGAGGATGTATTTAGTACATTGTGCATAGTGCTGCAAGTTCTTTTAATAATTCACGAATAAATAAAATTTCAAATAACCACACCTTTGCAGGGATTGGTACCTGTAATGCCTACCTGAAAGTCAGACAGCAGTTTTAATCATGCTTATCTTGAAGTAAATGTCACTGAAATTGGACTTGCTCCTAAATAGCAATGTCCATGGCCAGATTGTGAGGACCTGCCATCAGTGTAAGAGGAGGCATGTCAACTTAACTGCTTTGTGCAATATTTTGTGCATCCACTCATACAAAAAATGTATGCATGATCTCACTAACTTTGATATCAAACTAATAATCAACATTAACTAAATCCCAATAAGCCTTTTAATTATGAACTGACCTGAAATCATATGTATTGTTTCAAATAATACTCCCTACTGTAATCTTACATTCTCATGCTTTTTTAATAAAATACTCAGTTGGGACAGATGGGCAGCTGAAGACCATGTTCTTCGTGACTCTGATGAAAACCGCAGATTACAACGTAGATTGGCAAGAAAAGCTGTGGCTCGCATGTAAGGATAAAACAAAGTTTGCACCAATAGTCATATCTGTTAAATGCATATCCCTTTTACATACAATTGTGACTTTATACCTGTTGAGGTAGATGTAGCTATTTCTGTACTTCCAAGTTATATTTTTTAACCAGGCTTTTCACTAAACTCTTTTAGCACATGGATGGGAGTCAATTTGTTCCCACTGGGAATTCTAAAAAGGAAAAAAAGCTCTAAAAGCTAACATTCTTAAAACTTCCTACCACTAGTAGTCAGAACAGTTGTGGTGGGTGACAGTGCTCTGCGCCGTGCTTTTTAGAAGAATGGACCACTACTATTTCTGCCCCGCTTGTGTGATTTATTTAGCTATAGCTAACTTTTTAAAGCAATACCTTTTGTTTTCATGAGAGAAGCCACATACCTATATAGATGAAGGATCCCCGCCCCCAGCAATAGTGGGAGCTACTGCTTTTATAGCTTGCTATTCTCCTTGGTAGTGAGAAAAGGCACCAGCAAACCACTCAGTCTTCTCTCAACCTATTGCTGCAGTAGTCCTTAAAAAACTAGAATTGAAACTCCAGGATCAAATCATAGCTTCTGCTTTACATGGTGAGCACTAACCATAGTTAACTGGTTTGGGTGAATGAGTAAACTATGGTTTACTGCCAGCAAGGGAGGGGACTGCAACACACAAGGAAAGGAGGAAGCATATGATAATAATAATAATCTGCCAAGGCTTTTTTGTGTAGCAACAACCTATAGCTAGCGCTATGTATGCATCAGTACCTATGTCTTTGAATCCATTCATGTTCAGGGGAATGGCAAAACACAGGCATATCCTGAAGATTTATGTTTGTATGGTATTTTTGTACTCTTACTGCTTTAAGTAAAATAACAAAATGTTAGGTTGAATGGTAGGCTTTCTTAAATTTCTTTTAGGAGAAGAAAAGGAAAGAAAGGGCGTTGCAGACTGCCTGGTGTTGATTCTGTATTGAAGATCCTTCCTGCTGAAGAGAATGATAAAAGCAGTGAAAAATGTAAGTGGTGTCTGTTTTCTCTGCTTAAGTACAGTGGACGCTCAGGTTGCGAACGTGATCCGTGCGGGAGGCACATTCACAACCCGCAGCATTCACAACCCATGTCTGTGCACGTGCGGGTCGCAATTCGGCACTTCTGTGCATGCGCAAAGCGGGATTTAGCCCTTCTGCGTATGCGCGCACACCGAAACCCGGAAGTAAACTGTTTTGGTACTTCTGGGTTTGGCGCGGAGTGCAACCTGAAAAAATGCAGCCTGAAGCAGCTGTAACCCGAGGTATGACTGTATTTATATATCAACTTTATCAGCACAAAAAGATTTATCTCTAGTCCTAAGAAGCTTACAGCCTTAAGCTAATAAGGGAAAGGAGGGAGAAAACAGAACAGCTTTACTATGGGTTAAACTTCACATGTAAGTCTTATGTACAGAAAAACTTTGACTATTTTTGGTTTGAATTGCTTTTTGTTGATGATAGTGTATGTCCTGCTAAAAAGTACATTCACCTGTAAGGAATTTGGCAACATTTCTGAGTTCAGGTTTTGGAAATGAACATATTTGGAAATGGAATGGAACCGTAGCCTTAAAAGCACATCATATATTTAAGCTTTTCAACACTGGTAGTGGTAATAAGGAAGGTTTACCATACATCCTGCTTGTTCTGATGCTTCAGCAATTAGAACTATTCAGAATCTTTGTTGGGTAATGTCCAACTTATTGTTCCTTGTGAAACCAATTTATTTTCTGTAAATTTCCAATTATTGAAGCATTGTACTAAGAAGTTTCCCAATTATAGTTATTTTTCACTGATATTAAGAAACCTTTCCCATTTTGTCATGAATGAATGAAATTTTATTTGCATCAGCTGTCGGCCATGGCAACAAAAAACATTGCGATATACACAGGGGAAAAAAGTTGATTATATAAAACAAGTTTGTGGTGTGTTTAAATGTGTTTAATTAGTTAAAAGGAAGATTGATAAAGTTTTTAAATAGGCAGATAAATCTAGCTTGAGGATTACTGGTACATCTCCTTTTGTCAAATGAAGTGAGTGCACCCACCTTGTGGAATGCCCTCCCATCAGATGTTAAGGAGATAAACAACTACCTGACATTCAGAAAACATCTGAAGGCAGCCCTGTTCAGGGAAGTTTTTAATGTGTGATATTTTAATGTATTTTAATCTCTGTTGGAAGCCACCCAGAGTGGGCAGGGTATAAATAAATTATTATTATTATTATTATTATTATTATTATTATTATTATTATTATTATTGAGTGGGTAAGTGTGCTAAATGTCAAAGGTAACTCATTTTTTCTTATACAGCTATAAGTAGTTCTTCTTCTGATGACAGTGATGAAGGCACAGATGAAGAAATAAAGAGTGAAGAAAGTGACGTGGATGACAAAATAGAAATGGTATGCCAATACAGCTATCTTGACCAGCAAATAAGTGATAAGCTATAAAATACTTCATGGGCAACTATGAGAATTTTCTGGGTATAAAGTGTAGAGACAGTTTCTTACTTGCAAAAGATTAGCTTAATGCAGGGGTTCCCAAACTAAGGCCTGGGGGCCGGATGCGGCCCAATCGTCTTCTAAAGGGTCCAGGAATCAGCATGTTTTTACATGAGTAGAATGTGTCCTTTTATTTAAAATGCATCTCTGGGTTATTTGTGGGGCCTGCCTGGTGTTTTTACATGGGTAGAATGTGTCCTTTTATTTAAAATGCATCTCTGGGTTATTTGTGGGGCCTGCCTGGTGTTTTTACATGAGTAGAATGTGTCCTTTTATTTAAAATCTATCTCTGGGTTATTTGTGGGGTATAGGAATTCTTTCATATTTTTTTCCAAGATAATCCGCCCCCCCCCCCCCAAGGTCTGAGGGACAGAGGACCTGCCCCCTGCTGAAAAAGTTTGCTGACGCCTGGCTTAAAATTTGTATACAGTGTAAAAACAAGGTACTTTGTACCCTATGGTTTTTGTCACTGGTATATCTCAGCAGACCAATGGTGGTAAACCTTGGACACAGGAGCCTAGTTCTTCCCAAGCTATGCCCATTAAATATATACCACTTAATATTTCACAGATCGCTAATATCCAAGCAAGCTCCAATGAGACTTGTTTCACCTGGGAGCTCCACTCAGGAGCTGATTCCTGCCACATTGAATTCAAGCCAGTCCACAAAGGAAAATATTAAATCTGATGTCAGGTGGCCGAGAAGTGGGTGGTTCCATCCATCTGTCAAAGTGGCTCATAGGGGCTAGAGAACATCAGGATCTGGCTCATTGTTTGGATCCAGTTTCCCATTTTTGTAGTATACCATATAACTCCAGAATTGTTTTTTGCACTGATCACAGAGGCGTATTGTTTCAAAGTACAACCTAAATGTAATGTGACTTGCTCTTAAAATGATGAGTGATGTTACGTTTTTAAAAACCCCAACATGTTTTAAATGAATTTAACATTTCTGTGCAAAAAAAAGTGTTAGTACGCAGTTGTTTTAAGTGGATGATGCAGCTAAGATACGTGGAGTATCCCCAATGAAATTAGTGGACATAAGTTGGTTATGATTAACTTTAGCTAGCTACTAGCATCAGTTCTGGTTCATATGTTATAAATAATTCCAGTGTTTCTCTCTGTGTAATTTACCTCAGCTACAATATATGAAAAGACTTTTAAAAAATCTTGTATGTATTTGTACAGAAAGAAGAGCAAGAGACTCATACTAAACGGGACATGGAAGAGAGAGCAATAAACATCGAAATTCCTGAAATCTTGAAAAAAAAGCTTGAAGAAGATTGTTACTATATTAATAGGAGAAAACGGGTATGAATAACGTAATCAAATGAAGATGCTTGAAAGCACTTATGTAAAATTCTTGTATTCAGAAGATTGAACCATTTTAGTTATGTGTTTCATAAGCTTTATGGAAGCTAGTGAAAGAGTTCTGGATTGATGATGAATAGCTAATTTATATTGCAGAAGGAGTATTTTTTTAAAAATAACCCGAATTCTGCAAGAGTATTATTTCTGATCACTTCTTCCATGCTATCCCAGAGTGAGGTTATAGCCTGAGGAAAATACGGTTTGTGCTGCTAAGCTCTGTAGCTCTAAGAGGCAATATGATAGCCATCTTCAAGTATCAGAAGGGCTGTCACATGGAAAATGGAACAAGCTTGTTTTCAGTTGCTCCAGACAGCAGGACCCAAACCAATGGATACAAATTAGGTGGTGGGGTATATGTACATATCCCTTTTTATACCACTCACATAGACAATACAGCAAATGTGTGGATACAAAAGAGTAAGTTTGATCCCACTGAACATTTAGACTCTGGAACATGGAAGTAAAATGAGTATAGGTTTTATTGGTGGTCAGTAGTTAGCTGCTGCTACTGGAAATTCTATGGCTGCTTTACTCTCCAAACAGAGAAGGTTGGATGCAAAGTTTCTCCTGTACACTTTATTTTTCTGAGTTCAGGCTTGTCTACTTAAATGTGTATTTCAAAAGAATGGGGGTAAGCAGATCGCAGATATCAAGATATCATGAACTTGTATTATGTTGTTGCATAAATAATTCCTTCAATTTGGCCATTGATTGATTCATCTAGCTGGTGAAACTGCCATGTCAGACAAATATAATAACCATATTGGAATCGTACGTGAAGCATTTTGCCATCAATGCAGCTTTTTCAGCCAATGAAAGATCACGGCACCACCAGATGTCTTCACACACCAACTTGAATGTGCACTATATCCCACCAGAAAAGAAGTAAGCAAGCACTTTTTTGTTTTATGTATCTAAAGTATGCTGCTTGAAATGAAAGCATAAGTTTTCAAAGCAGTATGTGCTCACTTACAAATGAACTTGGTCACTCTGAGGATAAAGTGAAAGGTTAGCTGACACAAGCAAATCATAATGCTTGAAAATGCAATGTGGAGATGGATCTCATTGAGCTGTAAAGGCCATCGTAGGAGCTGTTAAAATTACCTTTTTAGTGGGGGTAATGTAGATACAACGTAAGGAGTTGGTTTGGGCAGGTTTTGTCTTGGAAGTAAAAGGCAATTGTTTTTAAATAGAGATACGTTTGGCAGTCCTTTTATTATCAACCTCATTTTCTGTCCCTGAGCATAAGCTCCAAAATTTAAGGTTCCCTAAATGGCAGCTCTCAGGAAACACCAGGTACATATAGAGCCTTTTCTGTATGTCATTTATGTTTATATAAAGTCATCTTGTATAGTTAATGACAAACTTAGTTGGTCTCTAAGGTGCTACTGGAAGAATTTTTCAAAAAAATTTTTTGTTTTGTATAGTTAAGATAGTAAGCAGAGTGAAGATGTAGCAGAGGGTTTAAATCTTCGCTGTGTTATTTAAAGGGTGTGTGGTGTTTTGCCTGGGTGTTTGTTGATTTGGTTGTTTACCAAGCCATAATATCTAAATGCAGTTTCCCTCACCAGATACATCTCTTGCAAGAAGATAGTATCAAAACAGATGTTTCATGCTAGTAGTCTAAATTCTTAACTCAATAAGTTTTAAGTTGTTTCCAAAACCTTCTAAGCTCACTGCTCGCCTCAAATGACCTCACCTCTCTGCCTGCCAGCAGTACTTAGCTCATCCTGTCCCTAAGATCTATGTGAATTTTTTCCAGTCCTACTTTGACTTCCCCTGCCGTCACCCCTTTCCCTCAAGTCTGTTTATTCTCAGCATATGATCTACTCTTCCCCTTCCTTCAGCAACCATTTTTCTGAGCCCTCTTTTCATAATTTCAGTTTCCCAGACCTTAGCTTTCCGGCTTCCCCAGCCAGCCTGCTATTTTCTTCCCACATTGCGTAAATAATATTTTCACCTGACAAGGTGTTTGGTTCAGTTACAGTGTTGTATCTTTGTCCTTGCTTGTTTCATATACTTTCACACCCTTTATACTTGTGATAATGTGACACAGTTGTTTCTACAATGTATGCTGGCTACTCTGTGTTTAGTGGGGAATTGACTTCCTATAAATCTGACTTTCTATTCTCAGCATCATCCCTGTAAAACTTCAGAGATATAGTCCCCAGCTTCCAGCCTGGAGCAAGAGCTGGGGCTTGTGATAGCTTAGAGAAGCTCTGGCCAGTTCATAAACACAGTGAAATATCAATGAATCCAGCTCTTCTCCAGAGCTTTGGGGTGGGGAAGGGAAGGGAATTGTCCTCAATCTCTTGCTGTGCTTTAGAAGCACTTCCATGTGGCGTGATGTGAGACCCATCCATTCCTCCACAGGGGAAGAACCTTGGTGACTTCAAATTTTGGTTGGCTGTCAAGGAAGGCATTCCAAAATTTGTGGACCTGTACTCAAGAAGCGTAAATGTTCATGAATTTGTGCTCTTGCGTGTCGAGGCCCTGTGACCACCCAGTTCCCTAGAGAGTTCCCTAGAGTTCAGTTAACTTAAAATGTACATTCACTTACCATTTCTGTTAAAATTGTCTGCCTTATGACATGTTAACATAAACATATTTAGTTAATTATAGAAAATATTTATTCATTTCTTTTGCAACCTTAACTTTCTAGTGTTGAATTGTGTAAAGAAATGGTGGATGGGCTAAGAATAACATTCGACTTCACTCTTCCTCTGATTCTTCTGTATCCCTATGAGCAAGCACAGTTTAAGAAGGTGACTTCCTCCAAATTTTTTCTTCCAATCAAAGAGAGTGTAGCAAACACTAACAGGTAGGTTGGGTGCTTCTTTTGTTCTCTTCTCTGGAGTATATTTTTAAGTAGATGGTGTAACTGCAGTGTGTTTAACCTTTGCTTGCTTTTTGTGATAGTGAGATTGGTTTCAAGTAGGCTAAGAACAAGTAGAAGACAGTAGTTTTGAAAAACATGGAAGTCCCATTGTTACTATAGCTAATACTTTTTTTCTGCATAACATACAGTTGCATCGGTAAGCACTTACCACTTTAGTGCACTTTTATTTTTCTCTTTCTTCAGAAATCAAGAAGAGCTTTCCCCAAGCCCACCACTTCTGAACCCGTCGACTCCCCAGTCCACGGATAGTCAGCCTGTGACGGGAGAGTCAGCAACACCAAAACGCCGAAAAACCGAACCTGAAATACTGCAGTCCCTAAGGCGCTCCACACGCCACACATCCAACTGTGACAGATTGTCGGAAAGCAGTTCTTCGCCACAACCAAAACGACGGAACATTGAGGGTCCCACTTCAATGCCAAAATTGTTTTTGCACCTTGAAAAGAGTATGTCGTTGTAGCAAGGTGGAGAAATTATTTAGTGGGGGAAGGGGCAGACACCATTTTGTTGTAAACATTATTTATCATCTATTACTTTTTAAGAAGTAGGGAAGGACATTTGTCATGTGCATGCTGAGTGTTATAGTAGTAGTGGAAGGAAAGTAGGTACTGGTGGCACTGAAACCTTTCCCTCTGGGTAGGTAGCTTGGATGCATATAATTTCAACTGCCTTCACTCCCCACTCTGCTTAAGTAGACTTGCTTCAAACATAGAATAAAGCCCAGAATAATCAGCCTTTGACTGATTAATGTTCTATGTCCTATTAAATGTGTCCATGGGATGGGTTATTGGTGTGGTTTTGTTCTTGTTTTTATTATGTATTTTGTGTTCTCGTTTTGTATTTTTATGTTGTGAACCTTCTTGTGATCTTCCAATGAAGGGCAGTATACAAGTTTAATAAATAACAAAATAATAATAATAAATCATGCATGAATTGTGTTGATACAAGGTCATCTGAAAATAATTTCTTCCTGGTCACCTGATCAATTCCTGGAAAACAGATTATTATTATTTTTGACATGTGATCTGAAAGATACCAAAGCCAAGTTCAGAGGCTCATGCCTGGGTGAGCGCTTTCCCTAGAAGGTAATGACCAA
The DNA here is from genome assembly GCF_963506605.1 of Zootoca vivipara. Classification (NCBI taxonomy): domain Eukaryota; kingdom Metazoa; phylum Chordata; class Lepidosauria; order Squamata; family Lacertidae; genus Zootoca; species Zootoca vivipara. The sequence continues at coordinate 36,078,185 of NC_083279.1, forward strand.
AAAAGTCCTGAGGAGCTTTTGATTACAGCTGGAAGAAGCCTCACACAGGCGAATAAAAGTTCTGTTCCTGATGCATCAGTGAATAATATAGCTCTCTGCTTTTCTTTTGAAGAAACTCCTGTCCACAGTGGGTCATCGTCACCCATCACGTTGACTCCTAGCAAAGAGGGTGGCGCAGTATTTCCTGGTTTTGAAGGCAGAAGAAACAATGAATTAAACGAGGTAAGCTCTTAGTCTTAGCAGGTTCTTAAGATTAAATTTCGTTAAAAGAACTAAATTTAGCTGTGAACCCAAGTTGTCCTTAGTCTCTCTAGAAAAAGAGCACCTGCAAATGTACACATGGCTCCCACTTTGCTGCTTCCCTAGCATGAGCTGAAACAATACACCACAATCTCTGAGTTCCAGACAAGATTATTGTGTCCAAACAGACTTTATGGCTTGTTTTTCTCCAAATGAAACATAGCATAGAGCCAAGGTTTGATCTTGAATTACTAATTGTGGTTTGTTTGAGCAAAACAAGCTGAGATCCCTGGTTCAGATGTCATTTGAAGCAGGGATTGTGGTTTTTTGGTCCCACTGATGCTAGGTGAGGAACACAGTGAGACAGAGATCTACATTCATAATAAACCGTTAATTATGGTTTGTTGTGTTGTACGAGCTGGGCCTATATAATCTCTTGGGGATATTATTATGGACCATGCCTTGATGTATTCTTAAACGTGCTAATTTTATGTTTAGGTGTTGTCATGGAAACTTATGCCAGAGAGCTATCCCCCAGGTGATCAGCCACCACCGCCTTCTTACATTTATGGATCTCAGCATTTGCTACGCATGTTTGGTAAAATACATTTTTTTACTTTAAAAATAGACTCTGTATAGTGCTAAGGTCCTATACACAGTTACTTGGATGTAAATAACACTTTGTCCCAATGAAGTTTGGATTGGATTTCTACAGTAACACTTCCAAATAAGCAATTTGAGCTCTTGAGAGAATTTGAGTTTCTCTTTTAGGTACTGTATTCTCCCATATCCAGATATACTTTATCTACTCCATCTTCTGACCCTGGTGCAAGAATTCAAATACTGAGTGTTTCCTGTTAAACTAGTATTGGCTTACTAAATCTCAAGCAGGTCATTTTAAAAACATACATTTGTTCAAACTGGGTGCTAATGTGGGAAGCTCAGCTAGTTCATTTCTACTAACTGTTGTGCTGGGGGAGAAATAAGGATGGGATACAGTGGCTGTTGTTTTAAGCATCACATGAATTTGTTGCAGGTCACTGCAGATGCACCTGAACTGTCACTTGTTGAAGTGTTACGAAAAGCTGGTAGTGCAGCTCCAAACTGGAAGACAAGCTATTTTAGCAATCAAATTGACCTGCGTATCCTTGCAGCATATTTGTCATTTGATTTAAGTACTTCTATTAACACATTTTTGTTCAAAAAATTAAAAATTTAAAAAATCACTTGTCCAATTATCTAGGGGCACCTCTTGACTTGATCTAGTTGTATCAAATTCTGATGAACAGCATAGCAGGGCACATTCACTATCTTCATCAGAAACTGTTACGGGCTGAGCCACAAGCCATTCTGTATGCCTTGAGGATCAATATACTTTTACAAATGGAAGAAAACCACCAGAGTATTCTACGTATACTCATAGATTATTGAATTGAGCAATGGGAAACTTAACTTTAAAAAATCACATTTTTCTTTTGTCTTTGCACAGTTGCATAGAAACGGATTAAAAATTAACTATAATAATGTTCCCCCCCCCATTTTGTTTCTACAGTAAAGCTTCCTGAGATACTTGGGAAGATGAGCTTTCCTGACAAAAACCTAAAGGCATTAGTAAAGCACTTTGAGTTGTTCCTAAGGTAACTTGACCGTGAATTATAGAAAGTCTTTAAGTCTAAATGTTCAAGGGCACCTAGTAACTGCAAGAGCAATCGTTTTAATAATGGAAGAGACCTGTGCTATGTGACTGTTTAGCTTCGTCTGTAAGAAAAGTGAGAGGGTGTGCCCAACAAGTTAATTCTACCTTCACAAAGGGCTTCCTGTTAACGTTTTGTATAATAAGAAGCTGACACATTGTTTCATTTGTGTATCCTCCGATTGCACTTAAGTGAAGTGGGAACTTTGGTGTAAGGAGTGCTTTAGATGCACAACAGGATGTGTGCATGGTCACCCTATACCTGCATTATATGATGTCCATTGCTGTCCTTAGCATCCATTCTCGATACACCAGTGCTTCAGATTGGCCTACCATCTATGCGGTGCACACACAGTTGCCATTCAGAATTGATATTTGTTCATTATATAGAACACCGAATTAGCATTTCTACCATATACTACTAACTTGATCATTCTTCTGATTTGAGTTTGCAGCTAGTCTTATTTGTACAAGGAGTAGGCACTGTGGAATTCAATTTGCAATAATGATATGTGACCACTAGTCTGTACCAATAGGCAGTTAATACAGTGCCAGGCAACATTAGCTGCCTGAGAGGCTGCAAGTATATTCAGTTAAGCTTTAGTTAGAGAAACTAGAGTATTTTTAGGCTGTAACCCTCTGCCCAGTTACTTGGGAGTAAGCCCCATTAGACCCAGTGGGCTTACTTCTTAGTAGACATGTGTAGGATAGTATCATCAGAAGCTGGAACCGAGAGATGACGTAAAATTGATTTAAAATAAATAAATGAGCTTTATTTTTATTTCTCGCACTGCAGCATGAAACCATCATATAACACATATCTAGCTCAGTCCCTGTCATCTCCAGTTGGGCTGGGAAGGACTTCTGCCACTTCCATTCTGTGTCAATGGATTAAAGGGCTCTGCATGAGGCAGCTTTAGTGGCCTATGAAAGTGAGATTGCTGCTCCTATTTATGCCAAAAAGTAGAGCTGTGTAGAACAAACCTCACTGTTGGCACACCTACCAGTCCAGTTTTTCATCCTCCCTGCTCAGAGAAGGCAGGGAGGTTTGAAAACAATAGTTCCCACCTTCTCTTCTCCTTATTCCTGTGATTTGAGAGAGAAACCGTGTGGACACAGTGGAGGTGGCACCATGTCCTGTGGAGAGCCTAGCACTCTGTTGATCCCTCAGAGGAGAGAGAGGGCAAAGAGACTTTAAAGCACTTTAAAGGGGGCCAGCCTGGCTGACAGTTGGCTCTGCCCTTTCCTCAATTCCAGACCAAGTTGGATTGGCACAAGCAGTCCCTGGCTAATTGGGAGCGGCTGTGTTCAGGTGAGAAAAGGTTTCCTCAGCAAAAACACTGTTGTTTTTGCTGCAAGACAGCTGCACCTCTGGAAATTAGTTTTCACTGACACTCGTTGCTCCGCTTAATAACACCAACCCGCCCAAAGTGACTGCCTGGCTAATACGAAAATTAGGCTACACAGTTAGGCTACACAAACAGATATCTCTAACTTGAAATATAATTCTCTGTGTTATGGCAGTGCCATTTTTACTTTAGCATAATGACTTGTTGAAATGTAGTGACGGGTTGTCTGATCTTATTGTAATTTGATTGCCAAGTTCCAAATCCAAATCTTGAGAGATACCTTTGAATTTTTCCACATGTGTATCTCAGTACTTTACTGGCATGAAATGGGATTCATAAGTAGAGACTGCAGAAGCTGAGTAAATGCCAGCAACAAGAATGAGTGCTTGTTGTAAGTGTATTGCAGATTCAAGGAGAACACCAAAGGGTTAAATTAAAACCATTTCCTGTGTATTACAAATGGCATTTTAATGTCCTTGGGAAACCAAAAAGGAAAGGGTTGCAACAACAAATAACTGCATGTTCAGTGATGGTAGACTTTAGTTGCTTAGTCTCAGAAACCAGGAAATATAAATTGTAACATATCTCTGAATTACAAGAATACTTGGCTTGAAGTCAGCAAGTAATACATTAGAGAATTACAAGCTCAGCAGATTTGAGTTGTGAACTGACTAATTTTGATCTTCAGCAGCATCGCTGGAAATATGGCAACAAGACTCTAAAATCTTGAAGGTGTGACTCCCATTAAGGAAATTGATTTTTGTAATATTCTGTGTTGGATGTTTGAAAAATTACCTATGTAGGTATGTTAGAGAATTATAGAACTCTCAATACATATTCTGATTTTCCAGGTTTTTGGCAGAATACCATGACGACTTTTTCCCAGAATCATCTTATGTCGCTGCCTGTGAGGCCTACTATAGTACAAAAAATCCACGAGCCATCTACTGAAGCAATCCATATTGACATAACCAACTGTACATACTCCATGGCTACTACTTTACTTCACTACTTCAAGAGAAAAATCAAAATACTTTGTTGTAATATTACAAAGGGAGTTCCTCTAAGTCATTCTTTTGACATAAGAGAATCACATTTCATTTCAGAGGTATGCTGACATTGCATTCTAGCACCAGATAACCTTCACTTCTAGATAAAAGAAGCTCTGCATTGACTGCTGATGCATAGAACTGCATACCAATACAGCGAGGAAAAGGAATAGATGCATTAGAACAGACTTCACGAGAACTAACCATGGTGCGTTCCACTTTAACATGAGCTTGCTTCACCTTGAATTCCTGGAACACCACCTCCATTTAAGGTGAATCTAGGAGTGGCAATTCTACAAGTTTTTCTCATTTGGAATTTGTACCTCATTACATGAAACTATTTTGACATAAAGTGATATTTACAGAAGAAAGAATAAGCAAGGGTTGTGTTAGCATGATCTCAGTTTAAGATTTCTGTGGTTGGGGGAGGAAGAACCCAGGATTGCTTTTAAGGATGCACTTGCATTTTCCCACGGTAGGTGTGTTGGCAATGCCTGAATAGCTTGGATTTGGATTAATGCACCCCATACGTGATTTGAATTGCTTTGGTGATTTATTTATTTTTGTCAGCAATTGTTAAGAACAGGGTGTACTTGTTCTCGGGAATGAAGAATGCCACAGTGACAATTACTTTGGCAAGAGTTCTGAAAATCAACAGTGGCTGCTAAATGAACCTCTGCTATGGGATGTTCAGCTTGAGGTGCAGATTTTGTTTAGATTAGTTTAGGAGTATGTGTGCTGCTACATAGGTAGAGATCTGGACATACAGTTGCCTGCTGGCGTTATCTTAACGTGGTAATGTGTGATGATATATAAATGAAATAGATTTTGTTTCATATACTAACTAGACTTAAATAACCTTTAGAGTTAAACTCATATGCCTATACCAGCCAAAATAGCTTGCTCAATTAAATACTTTAATTTAGCCTCTGTAATTGAGAAAGCCAGTAGGCAAATAAGAAGGACTGACACTATCGCTTAAGTAGTCTGATACTGTATCCACACTACTTGAACCCCACCCCCTAATTTTATTAGGCTTTGTATTGGTCAGCTCAACTTATGAATTAAGAATTTAATATTTCCATGGGACAGAGTTACCTGAATACTAAGTTGCCCATAAATTTGTAGCAGCAGCAGCAATTGGTTCAGGCACCAAAATACTTAACACTTGTGTCATTGCTCCCAAATGTTGGGATAATTCACCTAGATGACTTCTCCCTAACAAATGATTGCACCCTGTTTTCTTAAACAAAGTCCCAGGTTGTGAGCCTAGTCAGTTAATAGTTTTGAAGTTTCAGCGAAAATACCTTTAGACTCTGACCCGATTGACACAGATTGCAGGCCTACTGTTGTAACAGGCTGGCTTGTGCAGGCAGGGGACAACTGCGGGTAGAACGGTTGCAAGGTGTGGCAGGGCCATTTAATTTGTGGACTATTGCTGTTTGGGGTGCTAGAGTTTGATAAATATATTGGTTCCACACAGGTTTGCTTTCCGACTATAGGACCTAAAGTGCTTTGAATGATTTTGGTCTCCAGTTTGAAGTTTTATAATGACAAAGGCATTTGATAGCCTTGATGTAAATATTGTTTGTACAAAATGGTTAAAATAATTAATAAGTTAATATAGAATAGCAAAACTTGATTCTAATTCCTTCCATTGTGTGTTCAGCTGTATGGCAAATGTCTTTTGTTGTATTCAGTGTATAGAAATAAAACGGCTGAAGTGAACCATTCCTTTATTCATTTATGCATTTTACATATCTTGGTACATCGATTATCGTTGTTTATCTTACACTCTTTGACTTCTATACACTTCCCCCCCCCATTGGATCTTATTTAATCCTTGTTAAGCTGCTTCTCCTTAATTGCCAAAAGTGAACCATTCCTGTGTAGTCGCTGTTAAACTGTAAAAAAAAGGCATATTTGGGAGCCCAAAATACTACTTTGTGTATCTGTTAATTTGCTAGTGCAGCATGGTAGTTAAAAGCCCTGTTCAAAAGGATTGTGTCCATCCTGTTTTCTAGGTACTTCACTCAAAATCCAGTCCATATCCAGTTCTTTCTTACATTTTCTTGCATGTAACCCAGAGTATGGGTACTTATAACCACAATGCTCTTTCACAAAACTGAAAAGGGGGTCCACTGCTCTGTAGAGAAACTTTAAACTCATAACTTTAAAGAGGAAGCCTTTTTTCTGGCTTTCTTCAGATTACCTTGATAACTCACTGGCCTCATCTGCCCCTGATTAAGTTATTCTACATAGTTGTTTACCCAGGTATGTACTCATGCACATATACAGAAAACAAAGCACTGCTGTCTGTTACTATCTATATTCATATCACACTATGTATAACTATTTCTAAGGAAATGCAAAAAATACACATGAGAAGCAACAACTTTTTCCATGACTAGGCTTGTCCACACATCCACTTGTCGCCCTGCTTTCCCCCAGGGAAACCCAACTCTTAATGGCTGAATCGAAGAAATGTCAGTTGAGTTTTCCAGGGGAAAGCAGGAAAGTGACAGGACAAGCAGACAATCTCCTGTACCTGTGCTGGTGACCCCTGTATCTGAGATAAAAATCACTGAATTATGTACTGATGCCCTTTCTAGACAAACAAGTTGGCCACTTCTATTAATCTTCTGTTGTTAGAAGGCTACTTCTATTTGTGTGAGTGAGAGTAGACCTAGATCGGTAATTCTGCTGCCATCATATATTTCCTCCGCCTGACAATTAGTCTTCCCTCCATCTGTGTGATGATCCTAGAATACAGAATGCATCCAACGGGCATTGAGGGAAATATGAGAAGAGATTTATAATTATGATGAAGCACTAACTGTTTAAGAGCCAGCAAGCTTTTGAGTGAAGGAAGCGGAAAAAACACACCTTGAGACCGAAACATGAAACAGTTGTGAAACACAGCCCCATCTTAGAACATCGTTTTTCCTATTTACAGGGAAGCAACCTGACATGCATCAATCTGGTTTTGCAGCTGTAATGACGAACTCTTGACACCAATTAAGTTAGCTGGTCTATAAACCATTCCAGATAAGCTGCTTTTGAAGTTGGTGTGGGAAACTGGGTGATATATTATGCTACAGTATTGCGAGTCCCACTGCTTGTTGAAGATGAGTTTAAAATGCTGCTGCTGTATTCATACTGACATCAAAATATGGTAGCTTTTATATCCAACCAATTGTTGCTATGTATGAAGTGTTTATGCTTAGAAAAATCCTCGCCATTATGCAAAAGTGAACCTAATTTCACATTATGCAGCCAGCAACCATTTTTGGTACAGTTCCATATTCCTCTTTAAAACAGTAGCTGAGTCAAGCTAAAGGGTGTCCAGAAGAATAAGATTATTTATTTAAGGATGAACCAAATTATTAAACACAATTACTTAACAGGTTAGATATTACGGTAGAATTGGGCTTTGTTCAGTGCTTACTTACCAGCAGTTATCTATTGAGTGTGTGCATGTATATGTGGATTAAGAGTGAATTAAGCTTGACAGATGGGACCCAGGTGGCGCTGTAGTTAAACCACTGAGCCTAGGGCTTGCTGATCAGAAGGTTGGCGGTTCGAATCCCTGTGACGGGGTGAGCTCCCATTGCTTGGTCCCAGCTCCTGCCAACCTAGCAGTTCGAAAGCACGTCAAAATGCAAGTAGATAAATAGGAACCGCTACAGCGGGAAGGTAAACGGCGTTTCCATGTGCTGCTCTGGTTTGTCAGAAGCGGCTTTGTCATGCTGGCCACATGACCTGGAAGCTATACGCCGGCTCTCTCGGCCAATAATGCGATATGAGCGCGCAACCCCAGAGTCGGTCACGACTGGACCTAATGGTCAGGGGTCCCTTTACCTTTACCTTTAAGCTTGACAGATGGGAGACACATAGCTCTTTGGGGTCCCCCCCCCGAGGGAAGTAAAAGAGATTCTCTTTCCTTCATGATCCCTTATCAGAGGGAAGGGGGACTTTTATGTCTTTTATGCTAAAATATTTAAGAGGCAGCAAAGGGGTGTGTTCTTGCTTGTACACTTTTTCGGTTTGTTTGTGTCCTCTGATAGGCCTTAAAATGTGAGGCTGTCTGGAATGCTGCATGCATTCTTAAAAGCTCCTGTGAACTTTTTCGTAAAGCTTAGCAGTATAGGATTTTTAAAACTTAAATGAAGCTGTTACCTCTTTTTAAGTTTTCCACTGCTGTGTGTTTAAAAACACACACACAGTATAGAGCTGCTCAGTGCTCCACAGACAACATTTCACAGCCTCATTTGCAAAGCTCATGGACCTAGAGAAATAGATACAGGTAAACATACAGGACAGAAAAGTACAAAAATGGCATAGCAACATGAGGATTTGTGGAGGCCCTGATCTGGCTCAGGCAGAGAGTTAGTGCCATTGCACTTTGATGCAGGATGTGTGTGAAAACATCAGAAGAGCCAGCTGGATCAGGCAAAATGTCAGTTTAGTCCATGGGTAGGCAAACTAAGGCCCGGGGGTCGGATCCAGCCCAATCGCCTTCGAAATCTGGCCCGCGGACAATCTGGGAATCAGTGTGTTTTTACATGAGTAGAATGTGCCCTTTTATTTAAAATGCACCTCTGGGTTATTTGTGGGGCATAGGAATTTGTTCACCCCCCCAAAAAAAAAATATAGTCCGGCCCCTCACAAGGTCTGAGGGACAGTGGTGGACCAGCCCCCTGCTGAAAAAGTTTGCTGAACCCTGTTTTGTCCAATATCCTGTTCTCGCAGTGACTTACCAGATGCCCCTCAGAAGCCCACAAGTGGAAGGTGAGTACAACAGAACTCTCCTTGCTTGTGATTCCCAGCAAATGGTATTCAGAAGCATAGTCCTTCAGCCATGGAACTAGAACACAGCCACCTGAATCACCTGAATTGGTCTCGCAGCTATGCAGACTCTCAGCTTCCTTGTTGAACTTCTTATAGCTCATAAATGTGGCTACAGCTGTGTTGGACGACAGCTGCACAAACTCTTCCTGCAGATCCTCCCAGCATCGATTTGCAGCTATCTGCTGCTGTCTTCTTCACTTCCGCTGGACAACCACTGCTTGCTAGTACTCTCTTTCCCCCTTCGGTCTTCTTTCTCCTGACCAAAAGTAACAGACTCATGCCTAACCTTCTACTCCTCCCAGTGAAAACCCTGTGTCCAGTGACAAGTTACACACTCTCATGATGGGCTATTGGCATATATTTTAAGAATCAGTGAGAAGAAAAGATACAGCAGAGGGCAACCTATGTACCAAGGGCCACAGACAGCCCTGGGCATTTCTTCAGAGTTAATGCATGTAGACAAGGCTGAAGCTGGTGGTTGGATGGACAGACAGGTGTGGGTGGGGTCACCCTTTTACCTTTCCCTGTTTTCTGTTGCCCCTGACTCCTACCCCATTCCTCTTTGCCCATCATGCTGCTGGTGGAAGGCAGATAGCTCCTTTGCCATCCATGCCCCACTCACCCACATGACATTAGGTAAAGGGCTACAGGTGTCCCCCATTCCTGCTGTGGAATGCTCTCAAGTTTAGCATGACTTCCATGCTTTTCAGTGTATGCGAATTGTTAAGCACTTTGAAAAAAATCCCTAGAATATAGATTTCCCATTGCAGTCATGGTTTTGTTCATTTCACAATTGTTAACACTCTATGGTTAAATAACGTTTGGGGATAGTAAAGGTGTAGATGTCTGGCTGTGGTCTTGACAACTCTTCTGAGACTGGCATCTGCAAAAGGAAGGCTGCTGCACATCCTGAGAACACTGGCATGAAAAATGCTCTGCCAATTGATGTAGAGAACAAGAGGAGACCCACGTTTTCAAGCTTTATGCTCATACACATCACAGTCTCTCTCCAGCCACCTAAGAACATTGAAGGCAGAAGTTAACACAGCATCTCTGCAATGTCTCCAAAGACAGATAAAAGAATTTGGTTGTGAGATTCCAGCAGATGGAGTGCCAGTTGTGTCTTGAACTTGCCTACTTGAAAGGCAATGGGTGCTTTTATGTCTCTCTACAGAAACCAAGTATGTTGATGTGTTGACATAACAGTTCTTTTTCTGTGTTCAAGGGAACTGTTTCTTTTCAGGTTTCAAAATATTTCAGAGTCCATCCGATTGATGCCTATATACGAATAACTTGTCCCTTTTCCAGCATAGCCCTAAAGGCGATGATTGAGGAACCTGTGTCCTCCAGATACTCCCATCATGGCTGGGATTGAAATCAAAATCTAACAACATCAGGGAGGCTACAACTTTCTCACTCCTGATCAGTAATCTTAACCCCACTTAGCTGGGAGTAAGCCCCACTGAATTCAATAGGAATTGGCTCTGAGTAGATTTGGTTAGGATTGCACTGTAAATTACCTTCTTGGAACCTGTGAGATGAGTTTTGTTGTTTGGCTATTCTCTCATTCCTCCATAAGGTTTTCCTACTGCAGACCTAAGGGTTGGCTCACAATTTACCTCAGGCCTGCTCATAAATGTCAGCTGTGGTAACTTCTTATCATCGTGCCACAAATGCAGCTCAAATCCTTCAGGTAACTTACTTATGTGCTGAAGATGCAGTTCCTTACCCTTTGATACTTCAGAGATATTTTTAGTTGTGATTGTAATTTGTTTTTAAACCCTTTTAATGCTGCATTTTATAATGCTGTAACCCAGCCCTGAACCTTCTTGGGAAGGTAATAAATCTAATAATAATAGTTAATAATAGAGCAAGCAGTAGTGAGTCACTGAGGTGATGTGTGAACCTGAATGTGTTTGTGGTGCACCTCAGCTTTTGTTACCTTGTGACAGGAGTGTTTTGTTCTTTTTGCGTTTAACACTGAGAGTTTGTGAAACACTATACTATTTTGATAGCTGGGGAGATGGATTGTTTGTACTTTTCCCTCAGGGATTATATACTAGGTAAATTACTCTAATGGTTAAATAGAATGTTAGTAATAAGGAGCGGAATTTGATATGTTTGTGAGCAGCAGGTGCAAAGCAAATCTGATTGATTGCTGTGATTCCATTAGCTTCAGTAGCTTTGGAGGAAGAAAAGTGCCTGTAACATATGTGAGGTATTGTATGTCAATATAAAATTGATAGACTGACACAAATGGAATAAGTTTGGTTGGTCCGGGCAAAATCTCAAAATCTCTCACTTCAGTCAAAATAAGGAGTAATTAATGACAGACAATTTTGCCCAGTGGTGGAGGAGGGGGCGGTAGGCCAGAGAGAATAAGTTCGTTTTGTTTGGTATATGGCTCCTTTTTGAATTAAAATACAGCTTCACAACATAAAAATAGAAAATGAGAACGCTAAATACATAATAATACAAATACAAGCCCACAACCCCCCCCCCGAAAAAAACATTGAATGTTAATCAGCCAAAGGCCTGGTTCTAGAGAAACCTTTTCTCATGTATAATGAAGATGCCAGGCAAGCCTCCCGTGAGCTGGAACTCGGAGCATTCAGGATTTCAGCTCTAGGGGGCAGCCTCCATGTATTTGACAGGCTGCCCTGTCATGATCTGAGTCTAGAGAGAGAGACTCTCCTCCTTCAGTTATCACCATGCGCTTGTTAAAGCCTGAAGAGGTCTTTACTTGTAGTGTCTCTACGTTCTTCTAAGAACCTAGAGGAACCTGACAGGAAAAGAATAGTGGAAAGTTTTCTTGACCTGTCGAAAAATAGTTAAAAGTATTTCTGGGTCACCAGGCATTACTGGAAATGATGCAAGGAAGACACCTGTAAATCTTCCATAGGAAAAACGGAGAGGGGCAGAATTAAGAGTACTGAAAAATGATCAAAGTATTTTTAAAATGCTGAAATTGGTAAGCACGCAGACTAAAATATACTGTTCGTTATTTGAAAATAGGCTTTATTTTATTTATTTATTAATAGATAAAATGAACTTCAAAATAGAATCTAGTATTCTATTACAAAGGATGTCTGGCTGTACTTTGGATAGTGCCTGGCTTACTCACACACTTCAGACAACTATTTGAAGAAGGCGGCACTAAAAGCATAAATCAATTCTTGAAGGGGATAAGCTTCATTTAGTAGTATTATGGAAAAGTTCAGTAGCTTGTTGACGGCCAACCACACTTCACTTAAATATGTCTGCTGATGTCTTTTGGTGTCCATATATTCATTTCTAGTTATACAGAATTGCTCCAAGACTGTCACTTTGAGTAATTTCAGGTACTTTGTGGACCTATAGCTATTAATGGACTTCAAGATCACCAGTGTGATAAATAATTCATCCGTGAGTCATTTTTACGGCATCTTCATTTTTCATATCTTGCTTTTCTGTGGTGATTGTATCACATCTAATCATCGGCTTTAAATCTAGTTTCAGTGCCTTGACTTTTGGGGGCAGCCACAGGGTTTCACAACATGCAGGTTTTTACTACACAATAGAAAAGCTAATATGCTTACTGCGGAGAAGAAAAGAAAGATTCTGTTCATAATGACAAGAATGTGAAATGGTAGACTATCGATTTGTGTGATTACATGGTACTATGGAGACAATGATATTGACAGGGAGTTGAAATACAGTTCAGCTTCTAAAAAGCCCTTCCTAGAATAAAGCCACAGTCTCTCTTTATTCCCCAGTTGTGCGGGTGAAGCGAACTTCCTACCTTTGCCATTTGTGAGTGCTGCGCTTATGAGTAAATTGAGTAAACTAACTAACTCAGTTATCTCCCTCCTATCCCTATCCTTAAAGGAGACCCTGGTTTAACCCCTATAAGCAGTGCTCCCCCCCCTTGGGGGTACGCATTTTGTGAATCTAAGTTTGGCCTCATTGAGGGGCAGTATTTCAGTATGAGTAGGAAAATAAGAGTACCCCTAAACATTTTTTAAAGAAAAAAAGCACTGCTTATAGGCATGAGTGGTTATTGAGGTTTTCTTTAAACAAACACACACACAACTTTTGGAAATTCAAATCTGGTCTTGATGGCTATGAATTAGACAAATAAACTACCCTGTTCAGCAGCCCAATAAAAACTGAGCTTGTATACTTATTTGTATTTAGAAAATCACCACTACCACATTTTAATGGCATTGTAAGATGCATGTACATTTTTATATTTCTCTTTAAAAAGTATTTGAGAGATAAAAGGTATAATATGCTAGTCTTTGCAAGTATTTTTTAAAGCTGCAAGTATGCTTTTATTATCATTATTACTGAAATTGTTTAATGTGTGTGCCTATCAAGATTCTGCTACAGCCGTGATGCCTGTCGGTGTTTCTTTGATTTTCTGGATCTTGTGCTGGAGAGGGAACAGAGAGGGAACCATGTGCAGATAGGCACATGTGCTGCTGCTGAAATCCATAAACTCACTCAACTCAAGTGATGCACACACACACAAAATTATATGCAATGTCGGCACAGCAGTGAGGCAGAAGCAGAAATCTTTTGAGTGGGGAAAAATCGTGAGGGGGCAAACCATGGAATATTGAGTGCAGTGGAAAATAAAAAGTAGTAGGAAGAGGTGAATTAACCAGCTTGATAGGGCATTAGTGGTGATCTATTTTGCTTTGGTTTGTTCTGCTACCACATTGATGTTGTTCATTGTGGCTACAGCACAACAAAAGTGGGACAAAAATAAACAGAGCATTAGCGTTATAAAAAGTTACGAAATTTCAGCATGAAGTCTATGCACCAATTGGAAATGAAGTTGTGTGACCATCCCAAAACTTTTGCAGGTGCAAACAAGTATTGAAAGTGGGATCACATTTACTGCCCCATTAGCGTCATGAGCACAAATTGTCATGAATTGCAACAGAAAGGATGTATGGAGAGACCCTCAGGGAGTGCGAATACACTGCAATATATTGTTAGAGGTCTACATTAATGATTAGAAAGTGTTTTGTGTAGGTGCTCTTTCACGATATTTTATAAAGGTGTGCATTATGTGACAGAAGAAGTAAGGATTTGACAGTGGAATGTGGTAGCAGTGAGTCATCACTGGCTCAGTAGACAGATCCTCTTGCACTCTATGTTTCACATACTGTTTGCAGGAGTGTATGACTATAGATTTCCACCTTTTCTTAAGTACAGAAGTTAAATGAAAAGCTAAAGGCCCAGTTAGACATGGGGACTGCTAACTTTAAATCTATAAATAAACTGAAGTCAAGACAGGAAGAAATTGATTGAATATGGGAGTAGCCTGGACTGCTCAATAAAAGTACTGTAAAGTAAAGAATAAGAAATGTAAACCACATTGAACTGAGAGTAGATACTTAATGCCCACTTTGCTTCTGACCTTTAAGCTCTGCGGATGGTGGTTTTGTTATGTACTTCTGGGGGATGTAATGGTTCAATGCTTTATATTAAATTCTGTGGTATATTTATTTAAGGAAGAAGAACCTGAGTAGTTTAAGTGCATGGCTCTTTGAAGCAGGCATTCATTTTGATGCAAGCATTTTATTACATTTTTATCCTGCCTTTCCCACAAGTGAGGAGGAATATGGTATTTGTGCACACACACACACACACACAGAGAGAGAGAGAGAGAGAGGGAGGGAGAGGGAGAGAGCTCTCCCACTGATCTTAGTGGTTTAGGGGAGATTTGAACCTGAAATTTCTGTTCATTTGGTTTCTAACTAGTCAAACACTCTTAATGATAACACACCAGCTGTTCATGAGCTATAATGGTATGAAAGGAAACCGTGTACACTCTTTAATCTCTTCCTGTCCCAAATCAATGCTGATTTCGTTAAAAGGGACATAATAATAGCAATATAACCTTTGAGAAGGCAGGACAGTCATTTTGAATCTGTGTGGTGGGCCTAATGGGGGGGGGAGTATGGAGCCTGTTCTGAATATAGAACAAAAATAGCTAGTTACAAGACTGATCTTGATATATGACTAATATTGTAATAGGTTGTTGTTAGTATAGTAGTGAAATACCAGCAAGGAAAACCTTGGCTTAGGTTCCAGCACACTTTGTCATTTATTAGTAATAATGATCTAATCTGATGCCTTGGATGATGCCATTTACAGGTCAGTACAGCAGATCTGCAAGAATAAGACTATTGTGGCAAACAGCAGGTGTAAACCTAGCTGCTCTGAGGTGTGTGCAGTGAGTGAAAACAGAGATAGATAAATATAATCTCTACAGTTGGATATATTGTTCTATCCGATTATCAACAAATTTCTGCTCAGTGCAAATTCATTATGAAGAGTAAAGCCTTGATACTTAGTATGCAATCTATGAGACTCTCTGGAACATGAAATGTCTGTCTTCAGTGGCAGTACCAGTTACTGGGAGCAACAGCAGGCCATATTCAGGCATCTTGTAACCATGGATACAAAACTTGGGAAGAGATCAGTAGGAATGGGAAGGGTTCCACCCTCTTGATGTTTCTGCATAAGCTGACCACATACCATGATAATAAACAACTGTTTGAAGGGGGTTACTTGTACAAGCATGTGGTTTCCTTCGTGAGAACAAAAACCAAAATCCTGTCCAAATTTGGAAACCCTATGGGTGTTGAAGTGACCCTCCTTCAGATGGACACTGAGCATGATTACCAGGGCTGTGACCAGCATGTACAATGGCACTGAGTGGAGTGAGGTTAACGCTCTCATATTTTCACTGGACCCTTAATGGATTTCTTACCTGCAGGTTATCAGATGCCTGACTAGGGTTGGCATAAGAAAGCAATTTGCATTCTTTCAGGCTCCCTGGAAGCTTGTGGCTGGATGCTGAACTGGTTGGCTCATCTGGTCTGATATGGTGGGCCTTTTCTTGTGTTCTTATGCTTATGCCCACATCTTGGAACTACATATAATGGATTATGTTTCTATGTATATTTATTTCAAAGATGAGGTTGTCTGTGTGTCTTATTTTTGTGCATTGACTTTGGAAGACTTCCTTCAGCACTAGAAACCAACTGGCTTTCATTGTAGAAGAAGAAGAGTTTGGACTTGATATCCTGCCTTTCACTCCTCCCAAGGAGTCTCAAAGCGGATAACAATCTCCTTTCCCTTCCTCCCCCACAACAAACACTCTGTGAGGTGAGTGAGGCTGAGAGACTTCAGAGAAGTGTGACTAGCCCAAGGTCGCTCAGCAGCTGCATGTGGAGGAGCGGGGAAGCAAACCCAGTTCACCAGATTACGAGTCCACCATAAAACCACTACACCACGCTGGCTCTTGCAGTTTTCATAGTCAAAGTATATCCTGTGATTAAGTACAATGGAGCTGCTTAAAAAAATAAATAAATCTGGTTTGCTTTTCTCATGACTTTGCATATGCCCAGTCCTTCACAGTAAAGCCTTTAGTCTTTCCATGTATTACTAAGTATATGCAGCCAAGGAAAGAGACATTTGCTGCATTTTAAGGAGCAAAATTGGGAATAAGGGGTAAAACCCAGTGAATATCTGTATATTTATATGCTTGCTCATTTAGTGAGGCACTGGAAATATTTAGCACTGCAGTTGCCAGGTTATGGCATATCTAAGAATATATTTCTTTTGCTTCTTTTCCTTTTCATCTTTAGCTGCTGGACTGTGAAATTAAACACAACTCTAGTAAGCACCTGGGTCAATTAAATTGCATCTACCAAAACAAATATGTGAGAGAGCTTGTATTTAAATGCTTCTGGGAACAGATTTCAAGGTAGCAAGCAGGAAACCATGTCATAATTCCCTCAACACCACCGTTCAGTATTCTTGCAGTGCATTTAGTAGTACTGAATAACTTGTGTCAGATCTTTTTCTTTATACAGATGCCATCAGTGTAATCTATCCCACCCCCCAATGAACTGTTCTGAAGGTTTTCCTGACCATCCTAAACGGATTGCGGGAGGGCACAGTCTGGAGGTCTCACCCACGCATAACGTCCTCCCCTGATCTTTCTGCTGTTGAGGGGAAACACTAAATGCCTGGCTTTGCTGCTGGCTTTTGATAAATTAATTAAAAGTTAAAATGTGTTAATTATTTTCTTTTTAATGTAGATCACGCTGCTCAATTTGCTTCACTAATCACTTAGATCAATTGCATCTTAAAATAAAGTCAGTGAAGATTGATGAAATAACCATGTAAAAGACAGATAGATTAAGAAATATTTTCTCCATAACTTTACTCTCTTCAGAGGAGTCTTTGGAGTCTAGGCAGTTACCTAAAATTACATTAGCCTTTTATGCAGCCACAGAACACTGCTGATTATGTTCCTCTTATGAGAGACTACAATCCCCAGATATTTTTCATAGGCATTACTGCAAAGTAAGATATCTCCCATTCTATGCCTGTTTACCTGCTTGTTTGCCTACATGCAGAATGCTGTATTTCTTTGTTGAATTTTATTCTGTAGGTTTCAGCCCAATTTTGTGTTTTGTCAAGGTCATGTTGAATTTTATCCCTGTATTTGGTTATGTAAGCTGTTCCTCCCTGTTTTGCATCATCTGAATATCTGATGAAAATTTTTCCCATCCTCTTGTTTAGAGAATGGTTGTCTTCCACATGCTGTTGCTTGTACTCTAACTCCCATCAGTCCCAGCCAGCATAAAAACCAATAGTTAAGAAGGAGGCGATATTAGGGAAGAGAAGAAATACATTTCATTCCAATAGCAGGAGATAGCCTTCTCTTAAATTGCCTTAATTTGAATGATCCATGAAACCCATAAATAAAACACACTGTAAGTTGGAAATCAAATCTAGAGACTGAGAGGGAGGCTGTATATATTAGTAGCTTTGTATTAATGAAATTTTTTAATGTAACTGTGTATTTTTGTAATATTTTAAGTTGGTTGCTGCTTCAGTTTTTTTTTTGTACACTGCTTAGGGATATTTTTAATATATTAAGAGGTATAGAAATTAAATAATCAATTAATTCAATCAAATCACACAGTGAGTTCTCCATATAAGATTAGGCTGTCAGTCCAAATTGTTGCTAGCAGTCCTTTTAAATCCTATTGGAGATTTCATTTGCTGTATAGAACCAGCCCTCAGATTTGCACAAAACTAGTAAACTGCACAAGCAAATTTACCATTGCCTGACTCTGCATTACCACCCTTCTTAGGTGGGGATTCTTTAAGTACTGTAGGTGCACATGCATGCATTCCCTGTTGGTACTTAATTGCCATAACAGAAACAATATATCTGAAGCCAGGAGCAAGCACAAAAGTAAGCGCCTACTGGTATGAATAGGAAAGGCCAAAGTTGCCCAGTGAATGCAAATTCTTTTTTTTTTAATATAATTTTAATTTTTTTCCTTGCTTGTTACATAACCAAGAAAAAATACAAAAAACAAAACTGAAAAAGGGTGCAACTTAAGAGGGGAAGGGAAAAGAAAAAAAATAAAACTTACACAATCTGTTATTAAGATAAAAAGTATGACATAAATTCGTGATTACAATTTCATGTTGCAATAAAAACAAAAATCTCATTATCTTTTATACCCGACCTCCCATTTATTCCTTAATTCTTTTTACATATCTTTACTGCCATACAAAAATACTTTTTTGTGTTAATATTTTCATAATTTATAAATATTTATATTATATTTATATTAGAAATATTATAAATATTTATAATATTATAAATATTATATTTATGTTATAAATATTTATAATATTTTTGTGTTAATATTTTCATAATTTATAAATATTTATGTTTATATAAACAATTGCTAAAAACTGCTGGGATCACTCAAAAGCTGCTACAGATCTTAACATGGTATAATTTTGTTTAAGATATGTTCTGAAGGCCTCCCATTTTGATACAAATTCAGTTCTCGGTTTATTTTTTTTATTTTTTTCGACGATGAATGCAAATTCAAATACATGTGTATGGGGATTAGTCCAGGCTAATACAAATGGGACAAAAGTGGATTATCAAGCCCAAAACTTCCATAGTGGGAAGTTATCTTGCACTTGTTAGTGCATTTTCCTTACTGCAGAAGTCTTATTTTCTTTGGAAGCAGGTTTGTTGTGCAAAAGCTCCAAATCTACTTTATCTGCACAATTTGTATTTGCCAGTATGGAACAGAACCCCACCCACAAAATAACAAGTCTGGACCTCCAAAGGCAAAACTAGCCTCTCTTTCCTTCTTTCCCCCACTCTCCATGATTATCTCTCCAAAAGACGCAACGGGAGGGGGGGGGGGTTTAGATCATATTTCAAAAGGTTTGGGCACAATATGCTGCTCACCTGCAACTGAACATTCTAAATTTACTCCACAGGTATAAACAAAGGAGCCTCCAGCATCCCAGCCTGCTTTAGCGGATCTAGTTGTCTTGGAAGAAGGCGATGATGCCCGTTTCTATTGAATCAACATTACAAGTGCTAGACGGTAGGTTCTGTATGCTGAACAGGTACTGCTGATGTTTCGTTTATTATTACTGTTTAAATTGCTAATCATTTCTATAAGACTCCTTAATAAAGCACAGGGCTTACACTAATGATGTGATTTATTCTCGCAACAACCCTTCAAGGTATAGCATTAAAACTGTACTACAATAAAATGCAATGTAATGCAATAAAAGGAGCAATTAAATAACATACAGCATATAGCACAGTGCATTACAATAGCCACAACAGGCAGAAACGTTATTAAATGGTCTGCCAAGACCCTCAGCAATTTTCAAGCGGTCCACAGAGAAAAGAAGTTTTGGAACCACTGCCATATACAATATGTTTTATGGGTAGAACTCTGAAAAATACTGGCATGAACAGGAAGAACATTAGGCCCAGTGGTAAAATGCTTCTAACTCCTCTGCTTTAGGTTTGACATTGATCATTGTTTGCTGAGCTGGGCCTGAATTGTAGAACGGTAGCCCCAAGAATAAGGAAATTCACATTTTCATTTCAAATATGATGTAGAATCCTCTGTCCTTCCCCAAAGAGTGAGGGGTGTTCAATATGGGGCTGCATATTTTGGCTTATCTCCATGTGATTGCAGAAGAGTCTGTTCTTGCATAAGGGACCCAGGTGGCCCTGTGGGTTAAACCACTGAGCCTAGGGCTTGCTGATCAGAAGGTCGGCGGTTCGAATTCCTGTGATGAGGTGAGCTCCCGTTGCTTGGTCCCAGCTCCTGCCAACCTAGCAGTTTGAAAGCATGTCAAAATGCAAGTAGATAAATAGGAACCGCTACAGCGGGAAGGTAAACGGCGTTTCCATGTGCTGCTCTGGTTTGCCAGAAGTGGCTTTGTCATGCTGGCCACAGGACCTGGAAGCTATACGCCAGCTCCCTTGGCCAATAATGAGGGATGAGCGCACAACCCCAGAGTCGGTCACGACTGGACCTAATGGTCAGGGATCCCTTTACCTTTTACCTTTACCTGTTCTTGCATAACACCTCTCATGCCCCGTTCAGCCCCCTGAACTTCTGGATGGGACTGTGGGGGAGAAGGGGGAAGGTGAAAAATCAGTTGGGTGATTGGATACCTCCAAATATTTCCTCTGCTTCCTCTGCCACTGTACAGAATTTGAAAAGTTGGGGTGTCTATGCTTTTCATTTCAAATGCATAGTGCACAACCATTTGCTTCATAATTACTTATTTATTTTCTGTGAGAAAATAGAGGAATTTTTAGCCTGTCACTTTGTCCTAGACCTTGAAACACTGGATGTGCTGGCTCTGACTTTGTCATGACATCACAGCTGAACTTCTACAATGTATAATTAGTGAGCACTTGTGGTGATGTCATAATAAAAAAGCACGGAATATGGAATATAGACATTGCTAATTCTGAAGGTCAACTTTTTACATTATAGTAACTGATGCTTCTAGTAGAGGCACTTAAAATATCCCACATGGTCTTCTGACTCTACGGAGTCTCTTTAGGCCCGGAGGTTTCATATGTACACTTATGGTTTTGTTTTGCCAGTTAACTTTGTGGCAACTTCTTAAAAATTCACACCTGAACCCTTGGGGCTTTGAATATACCACTCCCCCCATGTGTATATTGGAAGAAAAATAAGAGCAGCTTAATGTGCACACACAGGCACACTTTGCATGCACATCTGATCCTACACTTTGCTCCTTGTGTGGTGCCCCTTTTCACTAGTCAATAACTCTAGCTGTTGTCATTCTGAAAAATACCAACATCCTAGCTATTGGCTATAATTCAGCAGCTCTGGTTTACGCTCAGATCACTATTCATACAAGACCTTTGTTGTTGTTTTCTATGCAAAGGGAATATCAATATCAGCAGTTAGAATCTCCCCTTGTAAATATTAAGCAGCAAAGAGGGAAAAAACAGGGACACATCTATGATGAAGACTTGGAAGTCAACTTTTTGTATTACATTTGATGTAATTTGGCATTGATTCATTAAAAACTTGGAAAAACCAATAAATATTAATTGGTTAAAAAAATCTCCCTTGTATACATACATACATACATACATACATACATACATACATACATACATTTTGGCACCTGTTGAAGATGTCCATCTTTGAACAAACCTTAGTGGAGGTGTTTTTATTTATTTATTCTAGTTTGTGTCTCTTTGGATTTGAACTGAATTTATACACTAGTGATTGCTGTTTTGTGCCCCCCTCTGTGTGTGTGTGTGTGTGTGTGTGTGTGTGTGTGTGTGTGTATGTGTATACTGTATATATTACACACACACACACACACACACATGCACATGAGGGACGTGTCACGGGAAATGATTCACAAAAAAACAAATAATTATATGAAGCATTTCATAATTATAGGAAGACAGAATGCTGCAAAGAGTCTGCATGTACACCTTTGTTTTTTAACCACTCACAACAGCAGAAAGAATACATACAAATTCGGCCTTTTATTTAATTGCGCTGTTACATGATTGGCAAACAGAATCTTCCATTTCACTTTTGCATGCACATCTATATCCTTAAATAATTTACTTATCAAACGAGAACAGATATTCACATGTTTCCCATTCTCCTATCCTTCTTGTGTATATAAAATATAAGCCTATATGTTGCTATTATTTCTTGTTCTTTTTAATTCCAGGTTTTTTAAATATTGTACAGTTCCTTGGTTTGTTTGTTTTTCAAAGGTTTTATTAGAATAGAAGCAATTCTGAACCCCCTTCCTTTTAGGATTATTGTGAGGAATCAGAATAGTCTGTAAGTGGTTTGATAGTGCTGTGTATTTTAAACGAAGCTTAATTCTCTGTACAGCTGAACTCTGATGCCTTCCTTGAGAGGACAGTCTTGAAGCTCTAAATTTCTGCTCTTTCTTTATCCCTGTGGTAAATTGCTCTTGCTCAATAAAGTTTTCCTTATCTGGCAGAGGTATTTGGTCCCACCGTTCCACTTTCTGCTTTAGCGACTTCAAGTATGCTACAGAAGGGCAGAAATCCTAAGCTTTGCTAAGCAAGCCGAGAAAAAAAACCATTTAGGGTTTAAAAACATTTTTTTTAAAAGTAGCTCAGCATTTTGATGCCATCCTGGATGTTTTGATGGAAATCTGTACGTCTGACCATCAGATCTGACCGTTAATAGAAAGCCATATTTCTATTAAGGGTGAGGAGACATCTTATCAGAGCCTTTGCTTCTGTAAAGGCACTCAAAGCACATGACCTCTTAAGCATATCTTGTTTCTACTCAGCAGAATAATGAAATATGATTGGTCTCCAAGCTCTTATTGCCTCTGTTTTCCTAGTCTCTGTGCCACAGCCATGCTTGCACTCTTCGCTATTTTTGTGGCTGTCTCTTTTCACCAGTAAAGAACTTTAGCTGCTGTCCTTCTGAATAATACCAGTAACAAAGGCGTCTTTCTTGTTGGTCTAATGAAGAGCAAATATATTGACTAAATTAATTTCTGTACTTCTAAGGATCATGGAGAGAAATTTCATTGAAGAAGAAATTCAACAGACCCTCCCGCTTCCCTGGGACACTGGCAAAGTCACAGATGAAGATGAGAAGCAGTTTTGTCAGTGAGTAAAAATATTTAATTTTATAACGTCCTTTTCATGATTTCTATATGATGCATCACAGCACAATCAACATGAGGGATACAAACAAGCAGAAAAGTACTTTTGGCCCTTTGCATTGTATGTAACTGCTGATGAGTGCAATTAGAGATGATGTTCTCAAGAGAGAACGATATCAGTTCATTGTCCTATCTGGTGGTGCTTCCATTTGTACACATCATGCAAACTGTATAGCATGCACACACAGAATTAAGAATGAATGAAAGTAAATTAGTTGCTACTGCTCTGTGGAATAATAGTGGTTGTATAAATTATTTCTCTTCAATATTTTTCAATAAAGTAGTTTCTTGCGAAATATGGATACATTATTTACTCACAACTTCTTTTCCCTTTGTATCAATATGCATAAGAATAGTCTGCATGCTTTCACGGGATATGTGTGGTTAATGCAGCTGCAAATATGAAGCCAGGAAGGCAGGAGATTGACAGAGCAATGCTATTTCAATGTCATGTTTTCCTTACATTTTAATTTTGTACCAAAAAAAAGTGCAGCACTATTTTGAAAAATTCAATAGTAATTGCTGATGTCTGTTTTGATCAGTACAAAATATGCCAGTGCATTTATTTTCTTAACAAATGGCCGTGCACATGCTGATGCATGTGTTTTTTTTTTCTATTTATTTAAATCTAAGCAGTAGCAATGAATGGATGTACTTTTTCGGTAAATGAAAAAAATGTAATAGAGGGACTGTGGCATATTTGCTACCTCAGAAATTGCTAACGCTGTCATTTATTTTGATCCAGGCATCTTCTGTCTGCTGCTTGACAGAACTGCAGAAAAATAAGTTAGATGGATTGGTTTTATTTCTAAAAATTAGAACTAAAAAAAAAATCCTCCCGATTCCAAACTTCTTTATTTATTATAATTATATATTCTATTTTTATCCCCCCCCCTTTTGCCTCCAGGGCAGCACACATGGTGCCCTCCAATTTTATCCACACAACAACCTTGTGAGATAAGATAGGTGAATAAAAGAAAAGTAGCTGAGGTCAGATTGTTGTTGTTGTTGTTTAGTCGTTTAGTCGTGTCCGACTCTTCGTGACCCCATGGACTAGAGCACGCCAGGCACTCCTGTCTTCCACTGCCTCCTGCAGCTTGGTCAAACTCATGTTCGTAGCTTCGAGAACACTGTCCAACCATCTCGCCCTCTGTCGTCCCCTTCTCCTAGTGCCCTCAATCTTTCCCAACATCAGGGTCTTTTCCAGATAGAGAGGTCAGATAGAGAGCTTCATGTCTGAACACATAGTTGAACCTGGAGCTCTCCAACCTAAGCCAAGTACTTTATCTACACTACCCTTCTGCTTCTGAGATCAGTGGATCGCTCTGGTTTTTCCTTCAATGTCTGAACTTTTGCTTCCACTGCATTGCCTCCCCTTATCCGTTTCCCTTGAATTGGTTTTTTAAATGAGCACCGCAAACACAGCTCCATCCTTAGCCCTCCCCTCTAAACTTGTCAAGAATTTTTTTGTACAAACCTTAGTAGCAGGCAGTCTCTTCCCACTTTGCCATCTTTGCATTGGCTTTTGCATGTGACGCCTGCCAAGCAGCAGAGGCAGACAGAGAATAAAAATAGAGTTTGGAGGTGTATTGTCAATAGTTCCTCAGCAGTAGCTGCCTGCCATGTTAAGGCAGATAATTTGTTTGTAAAAGAGGGTGATCCTGCATTGAGAGCTTCACATTTCCCAGGCAGTATTTCAATACTTGATGCAGAACTAGCCCTGAGAAACTGTCTAGAGAACACTGCAGAAGCATTTCGTATTCCCTAAGTATAAAATATACTTGAGCTGCTATGATTATTTCTAACAGAGATGAGGAATAGGGATGGGCAAAACTGTCAATTTTCATTTCTCTCTGTTTCTCTTTTTAAATAAAATCTGAAGTTCAGTTCTTTACATTTCCGCATCAGTTTGAGAATTCCTTTTTTTAAAGTCCTCATGAAAGTTCACCAGCATTTTATTACAGATTTCTCTTAGCACTCATATTTTTGCAGTGCATATTTCTCCTGATATAATGCATTTTGCACTAATATGTGTTCATAGTATATGCATTTCTGTACAATTACTTGGTTGGTAAGCTGCATTGCAAAATTCGGAGAAGTATGAACTTCTAAGGATGGTTGTGTTTTGGTTCCACATAGTATTTTAGAAAGTGTGAAGGAGGTAGATTTATCTTGAAATGCAAACTGAACTGAATTTCTCTCCCATTCGTAATGGAGGTGTGAACCCATCTACTGCGACTGACCCTACCAGCCAGTAATTCTAACATAAGTCAAACCACTGCAGTAGCAGCATTGAAGTAACCTCGCCAGGGCACAAGTCTGGGAAGTGTGTATGGAGGTGCTGGGCTGCTCAGATGACAAAAAAACCCCTCTCAGCCTCGCTGAACTGGTCCAAAGGAATGCAGAGCAATATATTTGGCACCAGCTTGGCTGCAGGAGTTGCCAGAAGAAAGCGTACAACATGCCCTCCAACCATCTTAGGAACTCCACTCCGGATTTGTGTCGGGTTTACTCCTTAACCTTTTCTTCTCCCAAAGATAGCCCACAAGGCAGTGGAGGTTTAGGATCAGAGTTTTCCTTCTCCTAGATGGCCTACCTTCCCAGGTTGACTTGCCCCACCTGTCCCTGACTTCTCTCTACAGAACATGCAGAAATCTTCTCCTTGACCACTGGACCCACTTTTAGTCTTGTCTGCTCAGTCCAATGGAGCCTGTCTTCACATGGAGGGAAGTCCCTATTTTACTGAGGGTTTGAGATTCATCAGCTACCCGCAGCTGGTTTAGCCAGCCGGTCAAGGCTGTTTCCCAGGGTGTGGCCAGTGTCACCTGCTGACAGCTTCTAGGACCCACAGGTGAGAGCTTAGTGCAGAGTGGGGACCAAAGATGGACAACCTACCCCAGAAGCACCACACCATGGCCTTCCCCAGAGGTACCCATCCCCTAGCACCTCATATACCCCTTAGGGTACTACATGCACAAAACCAT